>NW_027507718.1:140482820-143134070 GCF_037356315.1 Lithobates pipiens
TGGGGGGATAGACAGATGGATGGATGGATGGTGCGACAGACAGATGGACAGTGGGATAGACAAACAGACAGTGGGATAGATAGATGGATGGATCGATGGATCGATGGTGGGATAGACAGGCAGACAGACAGAGGGATAGATAGATGGGTGGATGGTGGGATAGACAGACAAACAGCGGGATAGATGGATGGATAGATAGATAGAAAGATGGATGGATGGTGGGACAGAGACAGACAGACAGAGGGATAGATGGATGGATGGTGGAATAGACAGACAGACAGAGGGATAGATGGATGGATGGAATAGACAGACAGACAGACAGTGGGATAGATAGATGAATGGATGAATGGTTGAATAGACAGACAGACAGTGGGATAGATAGATGGATGGATGGTGGGATAGACAGACAGACAGTGGGATAGATGGATGGATGGTGGAATAGACAGACAGACAGTGGGATAGCTGGATGGATGGATGGATGGATGGTGGGATAGACAGACAGACAGTGGGATAGATAGGTGGATGGATGGATGGTGGGATAGACAGACAGACAGTGGGATAGATAGGTGGATGGATGGATGGTGGGATAGACAGACAGACAGTGGGATAGATAGGTGGATGGATGGATGGTGGGATAGACAGACAGACAGTGGGATAGATAGAAGGATGGATGGATGGTGGGATAGACAGACAGTGGGATAGATAGATGGATGGATGAATATTGGGAGAGACAGACAGACAGACAGAGGGATAGATGGATGGTGGAATAGACAGACAGACAGTGGGATAGATAGATGGATGGATGGATGGTGGGATAGACAGACAGTGGGATAGATAGATGGATGGATGAATAGTGGGACAGACAGACAGACAGAGGGATAGATGGATGGTGGAATAGACAGACAGACAGTGGGATAGATAGATGGATGGATGGATGGTGGGATAGACAGACAGACAGTGGGATAGATAGGTGGATGGATGGATGTTGGGATAGACAGACAGTCAGACAGACAGTGGGATAGATAGATGGATGGATGGTGGGATAGACAGACAGACAGTGGGATAGATAGATGGATGGATGGATAGTGGGACAGACAGATAGACAGAGGGATAGATGGATGGTGGAATAGACAGACAGACAGTGGGATAGATGGATGGATAGTGGGACAGACAGACAGAGGGATAGATAGGTGGATGGATGGATGGTGGGATAGACAGACAGACAGTGGGATAGATAGATAGATAGATAGATAGATAGATAGATAGATAGATAGATAGATAGATAGATAGATAGATAGATAGATAGATAGATAGATAGATAGATAGATAGATAGATAGATAGATAGATAGATAGATAGATAGATAGATAGATAGATAGTGGGACAGACAGACAGACAAACAGACAGACAGATATTGGGTGGGAGAGATAGATGGATGGATGGTGGGATAGATGGATGGATGGTTGGTGGGATGGATGGATGGATGGATGGATGGTGGGATAGATGGATGGGTGGATGGATGGTGGAATAGACAGACAGACAGTGGGATAGCTGGATGCATGGATGGATGGGGGGATAGACAGATGGATGGATGGATGGTGCGACAGACAGATGGACAGTGGGATAGACAGACAGACAGTGGGATAGATAGATGGATGGATGGATGGATCGATGGTGGGATAGACAGACAGACAGACAGAGGGATAGATAGATGGGTGGATGGTGGGATAGACAGACAGACAGCGGGATAGATGGATGGATAGATAGATAGAAAGATGGATGGATGGTGGGACAGAGACAGACAGACAGAGGGATAGATGGATGGATGGTGGAATAGACAGACAGACAGAGGGATAGATGGATGGATGGAATAGACAGACAGACAGACAGTGGGATAGATAGATGAATGGATGAATGGTTGAATAGACAGACAGACAGTGGGATAGATAGATGGATGGATGGTGGGATAGACAGACAGACAGTGGGATAGATGGATGGATGGTGGAATAGACAGACAGACAGTGGGATAGCTGGATGGATGGATGGATGGATGGTGGGATAGACAGACAGACAGTGGGATAGATAGGTGGATGGATGGATGGTGGGATAGACAGACAGACAGTGGGATAGATAGGTGGATGGATGGATGGTGGGACAGACAGACAGACAGACAGTGGGATAGATAGATGGATGGATGGTGGGATAGACAGACAGACAGTGGGATAGATGGATGGATGGATGGTGGGATAGACAGACAGACAGACAGACAGACAGTGGGATAGATAGAAGGATGGATGGATGGTGGGATAGACAGACAGTGGGATAGATAGATGGATGGATGAATATTGGGACAGACAGACAGACAGACAGAGGGATAGATGGATGGTGGAATAGACAGACAGACAGTGGGATAGATAGATGGATGGATGGATGGTGGGATAGACAGACAGTGGGATAGATAGATGGATGGATGAATAGTGGGACAGACAGACAGACAGAGGGATAGATGGATGGTGGAATAGACAGACAGACAGTGGGATAGATAGATGGATGGATGGTGGGATAGACAGACAGACAGTGGGATAGATAGGTGGATGGATGGATGTTGGGATAGACAGACAGTCAGACAGACAGTGGGATAGATAGATGGATGGATGGTGGGATAGACAGACAGACAGTGGGATAGATAGATGGATGGATGGATAGTGGGACAGACAGATAGACAGAGGGATAGATGGATGGTGGAATAGACAGACAGACAGTGGGATAGATGGATGGATAGTGGGACAGACAGACAGAGGGATAGATAGGTGGATGGATGGATGGTGGGATAGACAGACAGACAGTGGGATAGATAGGTGGATGGATGGATGGATGGTGGGATAGACAGACAGACAGACAGTGGGATAGATAGATGGATGGATGGATAGTGGGACAGACAGACAGACAGACAGAGGGATAGATGGATGGTGGAATAGACAGACAGACAGTGGGATAGATAGATGGATGGATGGATAGTGGGACAGACAGACAGACAGACAGAGGGATAGATAGGTTGATGGATGGATGGATGGTGGGATAGACAGACAGACAGTGGGATAGATAGAAAGATAGATAGATAGATAGATAGATAGATAGATAGATAGATAGATAGATAGATAGATAGATAGATAGATAGATAGATAGATAGATAGATAGATAGATAGATAGATAGTGGGACAGACAGACAGACAAACAGACAGACAGATATTGGGTGGGAGAGATAGATGGATGGATGGTGGGATAGATGGATGGATGGTTGGTGGGATGGATGGATGGATGGATGGATGGATGGTGGGATAGATGGATGGGTGGATGGATGGTGGAATAGACAGACAGACAGTGGGATAGCTGGATGCATGGATGGATGGGGGGATAGACAGATGGATGGATGGATGGTGCGACAGACAGATGGACAGTGGGATAGACAGACAGACAGTGGGATAGATAGATGGATGGATGGATGGATGGATCGATGGTGGGATAGACAGACAGACAGACAGAGGGATAGATAGATGGGTGGATGGTGGGATAGACAGACAGACAGCGGGATAGATGGATGGATAGATAGATAGAAGGATGGATGGTGGGACAGAGACAGACAGACAGAGGGATAGATGGATGGATGGTGGAATAGACAGACAGACAGAGGGATAGATGGATGGATGGAATAGACAGACAGACAGACAGTGGGATAGATAGATGAATGGATGAATGGTTGAATAGACAGACAGACAGTGGGATAGATAGATGGATGGATGGTGGGATAGACAGACAGACAGTGGGATAGATGGATGGATGGTGGAATAGACAGACAGACAGTGGGATAGCTGGATGCATGGATGGATGGGGGGATAGACAGATGGATGGATGGATGGTGGGACAGACAGATGGACAGTGGGATAGACAGACAGACAGTGGGATAGATAGATGGATGGATGGATGGATGGATCGATGGTGGGATAGACAGACAGAGGGATAGATAGATGGGTGGATGGTGGGATAGACAGACAGACAGTGGGATAGATGGATGGATGGATGGATGGTGGGATAAACAGACAGACAGTGGGATAGATAGATGGATGGATGGATAGCGGGACAGACAGACAGACAGAGGGATAGATGGATGGATGGATGGTGGAATAGACAGACAGACAGTGGGATAGATAGATGGCTGGATGGATAGTGGGACAGACAGACAGACAGACAGACAGAGGGATAGATAGGTGGATGGATGGATGGTGGGATAGACAGACAGACAGTGGGATAGATAGGTGGATGGATGGATGTTGGGATAGACAGACAGTCAGACAGACAGTGGGATAGATAGATGGATGGATGGATGGTGGGATAGACAGATAGACAGAGGGATAGATGGATGGTGGAATAGACAGACATACAGTGGGATAGATGGATGGATAGTGGGACAGACAGACAGAGGGATAGATAGGTGGATGGATGGATGGATGGTGGGATAGACAGACAGACAGTGGGATAGAAAGGTGGATGGATGGTGGGATAGACAGACAGACAGACAGACAGTGGGATAGATAGATGGATGGATGGATGGTGGGATAGACAGACAGACAGTGGGATAGATAGATGGATGGATGGATAGTGGGTCAGACAGACAGACAGACAGACAGAGGGATAGATAGGTGGATGGATGGATGGTGGGATAGACAGACAGACAGACAGTGGGATAGATAGATGGATGGATGGATGGTGGGATAGACAGACAGACAGTGGGATAGATAGATGGATGGATGGATAGTGGGACAGACAGACAGAGGGATAGATGGATGGTGGAATAGACAGACAGACAGTGGGATAGATAGATGGATGGATGGATAGTGGGACAGACAGACAGAGGGATAGATAGGTGGATGGATGGATGGTGGGATAGACAGACAGACAGTGGGATAGATAGATAGATAGATAGATAGATAGATAGATAGATAGATAGATAGATAGATAGATAGATAGATAGATAGATAGATAGATAGATAGATAGATAGATAGATAGATAGATAGTGGGACAGACAGACAGATATTGGGTGGGAGAGATAGATGGATGGATGGTGGGATAGATGGATGGATGGTTGGTGGGATAGATGGATGGATGGATGGATGGATGGATGGATGGTGGGATAGATGGATGGATGGATGGATGGATGGTGGGATAGATAGAAAGATGTATGGATGGGATAGACAGACAGACAGAGGGATAGATAGATGGATGGATGGATGGTGGGATAGACAGACAGACAGTGGGATAGATGGATGGATGGTGGGATAGACAGACAGGCAGTGGGATAGATAGATGGATGGATGGATGGATGGATGGATGGATGGATGGTGGGATAAATAGACAGACAGTGGCATAGATGGATGGATGGTGGGATAGACAGACAGGCAGTGGCATAGATAAATGGATGGATGGATGGATGGATGGATGGATGGATGGTGGGATAGACAGACAGACAGTGGGATAGATAGATGGATGGTGGGATAGACAGACAGACAGTGGGATAGACAGACAGAGGGATAGATAGATGGATGGATGGTGGGATAGACAGACAGACAGTGGGATAGATAGATGGATGGATGGTTAGTGGGACAGACAGACAGACAGACAGTGGGATAGATAGATGGAGGGATAGTGGAATAGACAGACAGACAGACAGTGGGATAGATAGATGGCTGGATGGATGGTGGGATAGACAGACAGACAGAGGGATAGATAGATGGATGGATGGGATAGACAGACAGTGGCATAGATAGATGGATGGATGGATGGTGGGATAGACAGACAGACAGTGGCATAGATAGATGGATGGATGGATGGTGGGATAGACAGACAGACAGAGGGATAGATAGATAGATGGATGGATGGATGGATGGATGGATGGATGGATGGATGGATGGATGGTGGGATAGACAGACAGACAGTGGGATAGATAGATGGATGGATGGATGGTGGGATAGACAGACAGACAGTGGGATAGATAGATGGATGGATGGATGGATGGGGTAGACAGACAGAGGGATAGATAGATGGATGGATGGATAGTGGGACAGACAGACAGACAGACAGACAGTGGGATACATAGATGGCTGGATGGATGGTGGGATAGACAGACAGACAGTGGGATAGATAGATGGATGGATGGATGGTGGGATAGACAGACAGACAGTGGGATAGATAGATGGATGGATGGATAGTGGGTCAGACAGACAGACAGACAGACAGAGGGATAGATAGGTGGATGGATGGATGGTGGGATAGACAGACAGACAGACAGTGGGATAGATAGATGGATGGATGGATGGTGGGATAGACAGACAGACAGTGGGATAGATAGATGGATGGATGGATAGTGGGACAGACAGACAGAGGGATAGATGGATGGTGGAATAGACAGACAGACAGTGGGATAGATAGATGGATGGATGGATAGTGGGACAGACAGACAGAGGGATAGATAGGTGGATGGATGGATGGTGGGATAGACAGACAGACAGTGGGATAGATAGATAGATAGATAGATAGATAGATAGATAGATAGATAGATAGATAGATAGATAGATAGATAGATAGATAGATAGATAGATAGATAGATAGATAGATAGATAGATAGATAGATAGTGGGACAGACAGACAGATATTGGGTGGGAGAGATAGATGGATGGATGGTGGGATAGATGGATGGATGGTTGGTGGGATAGATGGATGGATGGATGGATGGATGGATGGTGGGATAGATGGATGGATGGATGGATGGTGGGATAGATAGAAAGATGTATGGATGGGATAGACAGACAGACAGAGGGATAGATAGATGGATGGATGGATGGTGGGATAGACAGACAGACAGTGGGATAGATGGATGGATGGTGGGATAGACAGACAGGCAGTGGGATAGATAGATGGATGGATGGATGGATGGATGGATGGATGGATGGATGGATGGTGGGATAAATAGACAGACAGTGGCATAGATGGATGGATGGTGGGATAGACAGACAGGCAGTGGCATAGATAAATGGATGGATGGATGGATGGATGGATGGTGGGATAGACAGACAGACAGTGGGATAGATAGATGGATGGTGGGATAGACAGACAGACAGTGGGATAGACAGACAGAGGGATAGATAGATGGATGGATGGTGGGATAGACAGACAGACAGTGGGATAGATAGATGGATGGATGGTTAGTGGGACAGACAGACAGACAGACAGTGGGATAGATAGATGGAGGGATAGTGGAATAGACAGACAGACAGACAGTGGGATAGATAGATGGCTGGATGGATGGTGGGATAGACAGACAGACAGAGGGATAGATAGATGGATGGATGGGATAGACAGACAGTGGCATAGATAGATGGATGGATGGATGGTGGGATAGACAGACAGACAGTGGCATAGATAGATGGATGGATGGATGGTGGGATAGACAGACAGACAGAGGGATAGATAGATAGATGGATGGATGGATGGATGGATGGATGGATGGTGGGATAGACATACAGACAGTGGGATAGATAGATGGATGGATGGATGGTGGGATAGACAGACAGACAGTGGGATAGATAGATGGATGGATGGATGGATGGATGGGGTAGACAGACAGAGGGATAGATAGATGGATGGATGGATAGTGGGACAGACAGACAGACAGTGGGATACATAGATGGCTGGATGGATGGTGGGATAGACAGACAGACAGAGGGATAGATAGATGGATGGATGGATGGATGGGATAGACAGACAGAGGGATAGATAGATGGATGGATGGATGGTGGGATAGAGAGACAGACAGTGGCATAGATAGATGGATGGATGGATGGTGGGATAGACAGACAGACAGTGGGATAGATAGATGGATGGATGGATGGGGTAGACAGACAGAGGGATAGATAGATGGATGGATGGATGGTGGGATAGACAGACAGAGAGTGGGATAGATGGATGGATGGATAGATGGATGGATGGTGGGATAGACAGACAGACAGTGGGATAGATGGATGGATGGATGGATAGATGGATGGATGGTGGGATAGACAGACAGACAGTGGCATAGATAGATGGATGGTGGGATAGACAGACAGACAGACAGTGGCATAGATGGATGGATGGTGGGATAGACAGACAGACAGTGGCATAGATAGATGGATGGTGGGATAGACAGACAGACAGACAGTGGGATAGATAGATGGATGGATGGATGGTGGGATAGACAGACAGACAGTGGGATAGATGGATGGATGGATGGATGGATGGATGGATGGATGGATGGATGGATGGGGTAGACAGACAGAGAGATAGATAGATGGATGGATGGATGGTGGGATAGACAGACAGACAGTGGGATAGATAGATGGATGGATGGATAGATGGATGGATGGTGGGATAGACAGACAGTGGGATAGATGGATGGATGGTGGGATAGACAGAGAGACAGACAGTGGCATAGATAGATGGATGGACATACAGACAGTGGGATAAATGGATGGATGGATTTTGGGATAGACATACAGACAGTGGGATGGATGGATGGATGGATGGATGGATGGATGGATGGATGGTGGGATAGACAGACAGTGGGATAGATGGATGGATGGATGGTGGGATAGACAGACAGGCAGTGGCATAGATAGATGGATGGATGGATGGATGGTGGGATAGACAGACAGACAGTGGGATAGATAGGTGGATGGATGGATGGTGGGATAGACAGACAGACAGTGGGATAGATAGATAGATAGATAGATAGATAGATAGATAGATAGATAGATAGATAGATAGATAGATAGATAGATAGATAGATAGATAGTGGGACAGACAGACAGATATTGGGTGGGAGAGATAGATGGATGGATGGTGGGATAGATGGATGGATGGATGGTGGGATAGATGGATGGATTGTGGGATAGATAGAAAGATGGATGGATGGGATAGACAGACAGACAGCGGGATAGATAGATGGATGGATGGATGGATGGTGGGATAGACAGACAGACAGTGGGATAGATGGATGGATGGTGGGATAGACAGACAGACAGTGGGATAGATAGATGGATGGATGGATGGATGGATGGATGGATGGATGGTGGGATAAATAGACAGACAGTGGCATAGATGGATGGATGGATGGATGGATGGATGGATGGTGGGATAGACAAGCAGGCAGTGGCATAGATAGATGGATGGATGGATGGATGGATGGTGGGATAGACAAACAGGCAGTGGCATAGATAGATGGATGGATGGATGGATGGATGGTGGGATAGACAGACAGACAGTGGGATAGATAGATGGATAGATGGATGGTGGGATAGACAGACAGACAGTAGGATAGATAGATGGATAGATGGATGGTGGGATAGACAGACAGACAGTAGGATAGACAGACAGACAGAGGGATAGATAGATGGATGGATGGATGGATGGATGGATTGATGGATGGTGGGATAGACAGACAGACAGACAGACAGATATTGGGTGGGAGAGATAGATGGATGGATGGTGGGATAGATGGATGGATGGTTGGTGGGATAGATGGATGAATGGATGGATGGATGGATGGATGGATGGATGGTGGGATAGACAGACATACAGTGGCATGGATAGATGGATGGTGGGATAGACAGACAGACAGTGGGATAGATAGAGGGATGGATGGATGGTGGGATAGACAGACAGACAGTGGGATAGATGGATGGATGGATGGATGGGGTAGACAGACAGAGGGATAGATAGATGGATGGATGCATGGTGGGATAGACAGACAGACAGTGGGATATATAGATGGATGGATGGATAGATGGATGGATGGTGGGATAGACAGACAGTGGGATAGATGGATGGATGGTGGGATAGACAGACAGACAGTGGCATAGATAGATGAATGGATGGAGGGATAGACATACAGACAGTGGGATAGATGGATGGATGGATGGATGGATGGATGGTGGGATAGACATACAAACAGTGGGATAGATGGATGGATGGATGGTGGGATAGACAGACAGACAGTGGCATAGATAGATGGATAGATGGATGGTGGGATAGACAGACAGACAGTGGGATAGATGGATGGATGGATGGTGGGATGGACAGACAGACAGACAGTGGCATAGATGGATGGATGGTGGGATAGACAGACAGACAGTGGCATAGATGAGAAAGGGATTTAGTGGTGAACAGGAGAAGCATTGCTCTGATCAGCACTCAGCAGTCCTCCACCCCCCTCTCCTCCCAGGCACATGTCTCGCTCTGTGAAGCAGGACACCCTTTCATTAAATTTTTTCAGTGCTGATGAGATCGTAGCTGTTATCTGATAAAAATGTAACAACTATTATTAGGCTCTGCTCAGTAAAGCCTATACACTCCACTTTGTCAGAAGATAGGAATAATCTTACCAATGCAGCGGTGGCCAGTCCATTACTTCCTTGTTTTAATGTGCTAATTGGAGAGGGGAGGGCCTCCCCCCTCCATTGAACACACCAGGATTAGTCCTCACGGCGGCCATGTTTTTGTAGTCCGCCGGAAGTAACTTTGTTCTCACACAGAGAACAAAGCACTCGGCCGGGCGGATGCTTTGTGGCGCGATCATTTGCGCCACAAAGCATCTCCAAACCCCGCCAATGAAGCGCCACGTCTGCAATCTCATGATTGCATTGACGTGGTACTTTCCATAGTGCATTGTGTCCAGCGCCCGGACATAGTGCACTCAGTTAAAGGACATTTCTTTTTTCTTATTATTTTCTTAAAGGGGCCATTTCAAAAAATTATGACATCACTCCCGGCCTCTGCCTTCAAATTTGGCTGGGAAGCCAGGATCGTTTTTATTTTTAAATTTTAGGCTTCCCAGCCTAGAGGTGAGATGTGAGGTCTTATTGACCCCATATCTCACTGTAAATACGTCCGATCATGCCATATTCCTATTACAAGGAATTAAAATTTTATTTATTTTTTAAGTTTTTTTTAAAAGTGTCAAACTAAAAAAATAAAAGTAAAATTAAGAATAAAATTTTATTTTTAATTTTAAAGCGCCCCTGTCCCCATGAGCTCGTATGCAGAAGCAAACACATTCGTAAGTCCCGCCCACATATGAAAACGGTGTTCAAACCACACATCTGAGGTATCGCAGCGAACGATAGAGCAAGAGCAATAATTCTAGCCCTAGACCTCCTCTGTAACTCAAAACATGTAACAAAATTGGGCTAACTCTACTGTACCGTGTGAGATAAAAAGTTGCAACGACCGCCATTGTATTCTTTAGGGCCTTTGCTAAAAAAACATATATAATGTTTGGGGGTTCTATGTAATTTTCTAGCAAAAAAATTATGAATTTTACATGTAGGAGAGAAATGTCAGAATTGGCCTGGATGCGAAGTGGTTAATCAACTAAAATCTACAGTAAGTTTTAGTCAACTAAAATCAACTTAGTCAGCTAAAATAAAATGGGTTTGGTTAAATTGTAATGCATTATTTAACCACTTCAGCCTCAGAAAGATTTGGCTGCTCAATGACTAGGCCATTTTTTGCGATACGGCACTTTCTCATTCTAACTGATAATTGTGGGACCGTGCTACGCTGTACCCAAACAAAATTGACGTCCTATTTTTCCCACAAATAGAGCTTTCTTTTGGTGGTATTGGATTGCCTCTGCGGTTTTGGTTTTTGCGCTATAAACAAAAGAAGAGCTACAATTTTGAAAAAAACACAATAGGTGTTAATTACGAAAAGGCAAATCCACTTTGCACTACAACTGCAAACTACAATTGCAAAGTGCATTTGAAATTACACTGAAAGTGCACTTGGAAGTGCAGTCACTGTAGATTCGAGGGGGACATGCATGGAAAATAAAAAAACAGCATTTTAGCTTGCACATGATTGGATGATAAAATCAGCAGAGCTTCCCCTCATTTCAGATCTTCTCCTCAGATTTACAGCGACTGCACTTCCAAGTGCACTTTCAGTGAAATTTCAAGTGCACGTTGCACTTGTAGTTTGCACTTGTAGTGTAAAGTGGATTTGCCTTTCGTATATAACTCCCAATATCTTTTTGCTATAATAAATATCCCACATTTTTTTTATCAAAATAAACTTTTTTTCCTCAGTTTAGGCCGATATGCATTCTTCAACATATTTTTGTTAAAGTGAATCGCAATAAGCTTATATTGACTGGTTTGCGCAAAAGTTATAGCGCCTACAAAATAGGGATAGATTTAAGGATTTTTTATTACTATTTTGTTTTACTAGTAATGGCAGCAATCTGCGATTTTTATCAGGACTGCGATATTGCGGCAGACAAATTGGACACTTTTGACACATTTTTGGGACCATTGACAATTATACAGTGATCAGTGCCATAAAAATGCACTGATTACTGAATAAACGGTCACTGGCAGGTAAGGGGTTAACACTAGGGGGCGAACAAGGGGTTAACTGTGTTCCCTAGGCGTGTTCTAACTGTAGGGGGAGAGAGATCAGTGTTCATACTTAGTATGAACACATGATTTCTCTCTACCTCCCTGAAAGAACTGGGATTTGTGTGTTTACACACACAGATCCCGGTTCCCGCTCTGTCACGAGCGATCACAGGTGCCCTCAGTCATCGCGCCCGCTGGGAACTCGCATCGGCTTCTGGCAAACGCTGCGGGCGCGTGCCTCTGGCGCTGTGCATCCCCTAGTGGCCAAAAGGTGAAGCGGTGTAAGATTACGTCATTTCATCCAGCCGTGCCATTCTGCCGCAGTAAAACTGCGGCGGCTGGTCGGCAAGCATTTAAGTATTTCTCTACAATTTCCAAACTCATTATATACTCCTGGAGTGAAAAATCAAATATATTATGTTAAGTTTTGAGCATGCACTACAGACACAGTGTCAGGTCACCTTGAGGCGAGGTGACATATGCACACCGTAGGGATCAGGAGTGCACCGCAAGGTTGTGGACCCTACGGCTGACTGTTGCGGATGGGTGACAGGTCCCACCGGGGTTAGAGCGTAAGATTCCCTGGGGCGCGGAGTCTAAGAGCCAGCAGGTGTTCACCAGAGCCTCGAGTGGTGAGGATGGACTTGGCTGCAACTGGCTCCAGGTCGCGACCCCCAGGGTCCCCCAGCTCACACCCACAGTAGGCAACAGGAGGATAGGGATGGTGAGGGACAAAGCCAAGGTCGGGGCCACAAGCAGACAGGAATAGTCAGGGACATGCCAAAAGGTCAGGATCACAGGCAAACAGGGATAGTCAAAGACACACCAAAGTCGGTAACGGAACAACAGAAGAGCACACGGCAGGTAACAGGAAGCTAACACACAAAGGAATACACAATGGTTGATCAGCAGCGTTGGCCTGCAGTGCACAGGTTAATATAGAGTTCTCTGAGAGGAGCTAGGGTGGAGTCATGCCAGAGGATGGATTAAAAAAGCAGTCAGGTGAGGATCGGCTGGTCTCTAGAGATGAACACATGGAAACAGGTAAGCAGACCAACTCTATTGTATAACCATGACAGTACCCTCCCCCTCCCCCGCATGGGTCCAGGCTTAAAGGGAAACTCCAGATGAAACCTCCTCAACAGATTAGGAGCAAAGACCTCAGATGCAGTGATCCAAGACCTCTCCTCAGGGCCAAACCCTTTCCAATGTACGAGGTATTGAAGAATGCCTTTACGGAGTCGGGAATCCAAAACTTGACTAACCTCGTATTTTAGATTATCCTCAGAGACTGGAACCGAGGTAGGAAGAGGACGAGAGGACTTGAGGACTAAAGGCTCTTTAGGAATGGGTAAGGGCATGAGAAGATCAGGAGCCTGAGCAGGGTCCCCCAGACCCTTAAAGATGAGCTGGGCATCTAGAACAGGACCACCAGACTGGGCAGAGGTCAGTGGAACCCAGAGGTCAGGTTGGTTAGAAGGTGACATGTCACAAGAGTCAAGCTGGATAGCTGAAACACAAATAGAATGCAGAGAACCCTGAGAAAAAGATTGAAAACCCCACCTGGCCGAATGTGGCAGTCTATCCAAAGGATGGATTGAGCCTCTTAAACGGGTTTGAAAAGACATAGCAACAGTAGGGTGAGGCTGGGTCACCGAAGGTCCTGAACAAGAAGCAGGAAGATCATTGGGCATGGGCTGGACTGGCATAACTGGTGCAGAGGCCGACTGACTAATATTGTCAGGTGTAGCGACCATCTCAATTGCATCACAGGGCATAGCAACTGTGGAACTTGCAGACAAGTTAGCCTGGCTGTGTGTCCAAGGGAGATTAGGGACAGGCAAAGGTAAATGGTTATGCAAACTGGAGTGAATGATCGACTCAGGTTCATAGATGGGCCCCTCATCCAGAGTACCACATGAGAGTGCATCAGTCCGACTATTGCAGGATGCATCCCAGAGATCGCTATATACAGCGGGAATAGCAGAAGATACTGGGATGGTGGTAACAGGAAGTTTCTCTTTTGAGGTACCCTTGTGTAGGCAGGAAGAGTAACAGGAGGGACCCCAAGACAGGATCTGTCCAGCAGACCAGTCAACGTGTGGAGAATGGAGCCGTAACCAAGGAAGACCTAATATGATAGGAGATGAAGCCTTAGGCAAGACAAGGAAGGATATCCACTCCTGGTGGAGTGTCCCTACTGACATCCTAACAGGAAGAGTCTGGAAGCGGATAGGGCCCCCTGGGAGAACAGTGCCACCAATCGCCAAGACCACCAATGGCGTTGTAAGGGGCAAAAGGGTAAGTCTCATGGAGGATGCAGTTTCCCAATCCATGAAATTGGCAGCGGCTCCGGAATCCAGATGTGCTGAGACTGAACGAGAGGAAGCACCGACATGAAGCAACACAGAAAGGAGAAGACGAGAAAGTGAAGGTGATATTTCAGGGTCCAATACTCCACCTTCCAGATGTATTAGCCCTGAGCGTTTTTCCGGACGAAGAGAACAAGTGTCACGGAAATGACCTTTGGCCCCACAATAGAGGCATAGGCCCAGAGTTTTGCGCCTAGCGCGTTCTTCGGGAGATAACCTTGTCCGGCCCAACTGCATAGGTTCCTCAGCAGGCAGGGGGGGCTCCTCGGATCGAAGAGAAGGGACTGGGAGCTCAGGCTGCCTAAAGAACGGAGACTGCTGGCATTTTTTTTCCAAGGCCCTCTCCTGAAAGCAAATATCAATCTGGTTACACAAGGTGATGACACTGTCCAGATCAGCAGGAAGGGATCTTCCTGCTAATTCATCCTTCACTCTATCAGAGAGGCCATGTAAAAAGATTGCAACTAGGGCCTCATTATTCAAGCTCAATTTAGCTGTGAGAATACGGAACTGAAGAGCATACTGTCCCACAGAAGCGGACTCTTGACAAAGACGTAAAAGAGCGCTAGCCGCTGAGGAGACGCGACTAGGTTCCTCGAAGATTTTCCGAAAAAGTTTCAAGAAATCAGACAGGCTAGAAACCACTGGATCATTCAGTTCCCACAGAGGGGCAGCCCAAGCTAGTGCCTCGCCGGACAGGAAGGATATAATATATGCTACTTTCGCCCGATTGGAAAGGAAGTTTTGGGGCTGAAGTTCAAAATGAATTGTGCACTGGCTAAGGAACCCCCTGCAAGCCTTGGAGTCCCCAGAGAAACGGGCCGGAGCTGGTAGTTGTAATGAATGTGTGGCTGTGAATAGGTGCAGCGGCAGATAGCGGTTGAGGTTGTTGAACCGGGGGTCCTAATGAGGCCTGAACCTGTTCAACACGGGATGCCAAATCCTGAAGGAATCGCATCACCTGGGTCTGATGCGATTCTTGGGTCTCAAGTCTGCGAACTAAACTCTGCAATGGATCATCTGCAGGAAGCAGCACGTCAGCCGGGTCCATGGCTGATCAAACTGTCAGGTCACCTTGAGGCGAGGTGACAGGTGCACACCGTAGGGATCAGGAGTGCACCGCAAGGTTGTGGACCTTACGGCTGACTGCTGCGGACGGGAGACAGGTCCCACTGGGGTTAAAGCGTAAGATTCCCTGGGGCACGGAGTCTAAGAGCCAGCAGGTGTTCACCAGAGCCTCGAGTGGTGAGGATGGACTTGGCTGCAACTGGCTCCAGGTCACGACCCCCAGGGTCCCCCAGCTCACACCCACAGTAGGCAACAGGAGGATAGGGATGGTGAGGGACAAAGCCAAGGTCAGGGCCACAAGCAGACAGGAATAGTCAGGGACACGCCAAAAGGTCAAGATCACAGGCAAACAGGGATAGTCAAAGACACACCAAAGTCGGTACGGAACAACAGAAGAGCACACGGCAGGTAACAGGAAGCTAACACACAAAGGAATACACAATGGTTGATCAGCAGCGTTGGCCTGCAGTGCACAGGTTAATATAGAGTTCTCTGATAGGAGCTAGGGTGGAGTCATGGCAGAGGATGGATTACAAAAGCAGTCAGGTGAGGGTCGGCTGGTCTCTAGAGATGAACACATGGAAACAGGTAAGCAGACCAACTCTATTGCATAACCATGACACACAGATTTAGTCATTACGTAACTTACGTTTTTAAGGTAAACCAAGCTTTGTCACAAGAATATTGCTTTTTTGACAGAAGTGTAACGTTAAAATAAAAAAAAAAACTCTTTGCGTGATGCCACCATGCAGTGCACATTTACATAAACTTGTTTGCTTGCAGAAAATATATAATGTTTTTTTTGGGGGGGGGGTTATGTAATCTCCAGGCCTAAATAAATTTTTTACGCATGGGTGCAAAAATAGCTCTAGCAGCAAAAGGGTTAATCCTGCGCAAATCAGGCAGTGTACTGCTCTCCTGTAGCTGACAAGCTGCAAAGCCTATTGACAAGAAGCAAGTCTCCTTCAGAGGGCCCTATATATCAGTATGAAATGTAGGTGTGTCCATAGGCAGCAGTGTGATCAGAGCACTCCATCTTCCGGGACACACAGCCCTTACCTCATTGGACTAGTAGAGATCCAAAGAGCCCTGCAGGTGTGTATCTACAGAGACAGTGCGGCAGAGGGTTAACTACACAGTCAAGCCGCCGCCATCCTAATAGAACATCCCCCTTCAGGCTGCAGGTAACAGTTGTTGATGGTCTACCATTTGCTTGAACAGCCTTCTATCCACAAATGCCTGCCATTTGTATACACCGCTCCTAAAGCGCCCCTGCCCACTGAAAACAATGGGGCAGTGCCTCCAAACCTCTGCTACCTCTAGTGGGGGTTAAAACCACCCTGCTAGGGGCCGAATAGCACCCTCCCGCACCCTCCGTCGCTTACCGGAGCCATCGGTAGTGGTGGAGGCGATCGGGATCTTTCCGTGTCTGTGTATGGAGATGAGTGAGGGGAAGATTGCCCCCACCCGACTCCATACCATAGGAGGGCGGAAGCGACGTCAAAATGTCACTTCCGCCCATACTTCTTAAAGGCACATTTTTTTGTTGTCATTTTTTCAAATTACATTTTTATTTTTATTTTTTTTTGCATTTCAATCCAAATATGAGCTCTGATGACTTTTTGACCCCAGATCTCATATTTAAGAGGACCTGTCATGTTTTTTTCTATTACAACGGATGTTTACAATCCTTGTAATAGGAATAAAAGTGACCATTTTTTTTTTTAAACAATGAAAAAATAAAATTAAGTAGAATAAATAAGAAAAGAAAAAAAATTTTTTTAATGCTCCCCATCTCGACGGCCTCGCGTGCAGAAGCGAACGCATACGTGAGTAGCGCCCGCATATGGAAATGGTGGTCAAACCACTTTTGTTAGGTATCACTGCGATCAGTAGAGCGTGAGCAATGCTAGCCCTAGACCTCCTCTGTAACGCAAAACATGCAAGCTGTAGAATTTTTAAAATGTCGCCTATGGAGATTTTTGAGGGTAAAAGTTTGATGCTCTTCCACGAGCGGGTGCAATTTTGAAGCGTGACATGTTGGTTATCAATTTACTCTGCGTAACATCTTTCACAATATAAAAAAAAACTGGACTAACTTTACTGTTGTCTTATTTATATATTCAAAATAGTGTTTTTTTTTCCCAAAAAAGTGCACAAATATGGTGTGGAAAAAAAGTATTGCAATGACCGCCATTTTATTCTCTAGGGTGTTAGAAAAAAACGATATATAATGTTTGGGGATTCTAAGTAAGTTTTAAACATGTAAACACCTAAATTCCAAAGCAAGGCTAATCCCTAAGACCTGGTTCACACTGAGGCAGCACGACTTGAAGCGCGTCTGCCTCAGGCGACCAGGATCTGACTTTAGCGGCGACTTGCAAAATTACTTCTGTATAGAAGTCAATGCAAATCGCTCCAAAAGTCCTACAGGAACCTTTTTCTAAGTCAGAGCGACTTGAGTCACTCCGATTAGAACGGTTCCATTGCATAGAACGGGACGCGACTTGTCAGGCAGCTAAGTCGCCTGACGAGTTGCCCTTGTGTGAACCGGCTCTAAGTGGTTTAAGGACAAATATGTTGCAATAGTTTAAAAAGTTAGCAAACAGAAACAACATTCACTTCTAAGGTTTATTCCAGATATCAGCTAAAATTTTAAGTTCTTGAAAAAGATACAGATTTGTGCTCACATCACAAAGCAAATATTTTACTCAAGTGGTGACTAAAACAACTGGAGGAAAGATATCTAAGTTCTGGTTATCTAGTTTTCCAGAGCATTATACAAGACCACATCAAGGCTGTAGATAAATTTCTTTCCTAGGGGGGGTCAGGTGTTTCAAACTTAAAGGCATCATTTACACTTTTATGTTGGGGGAGGTACAGTAAAAACATGTCACAGCAGAGTCATGGGACTTTGCAATGCAGCGCAGCAATAATTATCCCCAGCCCACTGGGTTGAACTAAAAAAAACTTACCGTATGACCCAGGCTTTAGATCTCATTCATATTCGAAATGCCCACGGAATGGCAAATATACCACGAATACATACAGCCAGGATCCCAGATGTTCGCTGCTCAGCCTGTTCACCTGAGTGATGGGTTGAAAGAGCCACTGCTGTTAACATGTATTTGCACATCCAGTAGTCCCCATGTTTAAGCTCCGGGGGACAAAGCAAAACACATTGGCATGTGGCCTGGCGGGAACCCGGGCTGAGGTATTCTTTCCCATCACTTCTACATTACCATAGGACTCCGTGGATGTGTGGCACCAGGTATTTTTTTCCCTTCCCTTCAGTGACTACAGGAGCTGGGGTGAGCCTTGCCGGCACTCCTGCAGCACATTCGGTATCATCTACATTACTCCCCACATCGACAAAGCCTGAGTACACACTAACAAACTGGATCACAGGGGTTACCTGCTGTGAGGGACACATTTCTGACCTTGGATGCAGAGAGATTTTATCCAAGGGCAAAAATGTATCTCTGCAGGTCACCACTGGATGTGCAGATACACGTGGATACATGTTTACAGCAGCAGACAGCCTTGGCTCTTTTCAGCCCATCACTCAGGTGTACAGGCTGAGCAGATATTGGAACATCTGAGATCCTGGGTGTAGGTATTTGCAGTATACTTGCTGCACCATGGTCATGTAGGATGTATGAATGAGACCCAAGACTGGATTTTAGCTAACCTTACTGTGCAAGCTGAGCAGGTGCAAGGGGCAACATATTGTGGTAGGCAGTACATTCAGTGATTTATTTAAACCTTAAAAAACTGTGTCCTAAGAAATCTTATGAAATGTTTTAAGAGATGAAAAAAAAATACTGTGCACTGCCGCTTACCACAGGATGGTGCCCTTTGCACCTGGTCAATATGGTTGGCTTTTATTCAGTCTTATTGTAGTAAACCCAGCTTTTGAACTTGTACCTACAAGTAAGCCTATAATAACACTTAAGCCGCGTACACACGGGCGGACTGTATGGCATACTAAGTCCGTCATACAATCCGACGGACAGTCCGTCCTACTTTCGAATGAACGGACTTGACCACACACGGATGCACAAACAGTCCGTCGAAAGCTTGCGCGATGACGTGTACAGCACGTACGACGGGACTAGAAATAGGAAGTCCAATACACAGCAATGCAACCTTTCGCCGTGTAAATCCTTTCTGAGCATGCGCCATTCTTAGTCCGTCGAACTAGCCTACTGACGAGCGGATTGTCCGCTGAAACCAAAGTATGACGGACAGTATTTCGAAAAATTCGAAATACTTAGTACGCCAGACTGCACGCTGAAAAAGTCCGCTGAAGCCCACACACGAGCGGACTGTCCGCTGAAATGTGTTTCGACGGACTAAGTAGGCCATACAGTCCGCTTGTGTGTACGCGGCCTTACCTGTAGGTACAGAGAATATCTCCAAAATATTTGGGTGGCACAGTGATGTAGGAGTTAGCACTCTCACCTAGCAGTAAGAAGGGTCACTGGTTCAAATCCCAACCACGACACTACCTGCCTAGAGTTTGTATGTTCTGCCTGTGTGGGTTTCTTCCCACACTCCAAAGACATGCTGCTAGGTTAATTGGCTTCTGATCAAAGAAATTGTATATGATGAATGAACAAAAATATTAAAGCTCACACATGCAAAACTAACATTTACCTCCAGCAAGGCTTTTTAAAAACACCTAGACATAAAACATTATCAAAAAATATGGGGATATAGCTCCCATGGTTCAGAGAAGCAGGGTCTCCCAATCTATGGATAGTGTAGGACCCACTAATTATGGAATACTTTGTCGCAGTAAGTGGGCTTAAGCACCATATAGCAATATGGTTTGACCAAATCCCCATATTTTTTGATAATGTTTTTTGAAAATGTCTAGGTGTTTTTAAAAATGTTAGTTTTGCATGTGTGCGCTGTAATATTTTTGTTCTGTTGTATGGTCTTATGGCAGTACCATCTTTGTGCATTTTTTTTTTTTTTAGGGTGTGCCCCTCAAATATCTTGTTTGTCTAGTATATGAATGGGCTCCTTGAGGGTAGGGACTGATGTGAATGCATTGTACAGTTGTAGACACTCAGGTTGAACTGGATTGACTGGTTTCTTTATGCAACCTTACTAACTATATGTGGTATTTAGGAGATACTCACATGGAAAGCGTCCGGTGATGTCACCAATGCATGCGCTCTGAAGAGACAGCATACCGCTTGGTTGTACTTCTCCTGGGGAGGAGTGCAGTTCGTTCTGCCTTTTTGTGACCCATTTTTTAGCCGACAGCCAGCTATAGCCCGCTGTCAGCTGACATCGCTAAGCAAGTCCAGGCTGTGGAAAGATCTTAACTTTAACCAATTGCTTACTGGGTACTTAAACCCCCTCCTGTCCAGACCAATTTTCAGCTTTCAGCGCTGTCGCGCTTTGAATGACAATTGCGCAGTCATATAACACTATACTTAAATGAAATTTTTATAATTTTTTTTCCCACAAATAGAGCTTTCATTTGGTGAAATTTGATCACCTCTGCAGTTTTTATTCATTGTTAAAAAATGTAAAAAAAAACACATTTTTAAAAAAAAATTATATTTTGTTATAACATTTTAAAGCAGGTACTTTTTCTCCTTCATTGATGTACGCTAATGAGGCGGCACTAATGGTTGGCAATAATGGACACTGATTGGTTACACTGATAGGTAGCACTGCTAGGTGGCACTGATTGGCAACACGTGGGCATTGATAGGTTGTACTTTTGGTCATTGATAGGTGGTACTCATGGTCATTGATAGGGGGCACTGGCAGGCGGTACTGGTGTGCAAAGATGAGGCATAATTGCATCTTCCTCTGCGGGACCGATGTCCCTTGCAGATGAGTGTGAGGAGAAAAAGAAAATGATTACCAAGCTTTTCATAGTTTCATAGTTTCATAGTTAGTAAGGTTGAATAAAGACACCAGTCCATCCAGTTCAACCCGAGTGTCTACAATTGTCCCTATCCCTGTACATTACACACTCACATCGGTCCCTACCCTCAAGGAGCCCACAATCCCCATTCATATACTAGGGCCAATTTTGGACAGAAGCCAATTAACCTACTTGCATGTCTTTGGTTTGTGGGAGGAAACCAGAGTACCCGGCGGAAACCCACGCAGGCACAGGGAGAACATGCAAACTCCAGGCAGGTAGAGTCGTGGTTGGGATTTGAACCAGCGACTCTTACTGCTAGGCGAGAGTGCTTACCACTACACCACTGTGCCGCCCTCTTTTGTTTACATCATGTGATCAGCTGTCATTGGCTGACAACTGATCACATGGTAAGGGGCTGGGACTAGCCCCTTAGAGCCGGTTCACACAGGGGCAACTCGGGATCCGACTTCAGGTCGCCCCAAGTCGCCTCCAAGTCGCGCTGTTGAGAAAATCAATGTTAGTTAATGGAGCTGTCTTAAAGTGGTTGTAAACCCTTACAAACCACTTTGACCTACAGGTAAGCCTAGATTAAGGCTTACCTGTAGGTCCAAGAAATATCTCCTAAACCTATACGGTTTAGGAGATATTTGCCCGAAGACAGGCACCTCTGTCTACGGTGCATGCACCGTAGACAGCGGCGCACAGGCGCACTGAGCACGGCATTTCCAACAATGGAGCTGCCGCACGTGTCGGCTCACGTGCGCATGCGCAGGAGTGACGTCATCGCGGCTTCGCCGAATGACAGTGGCAGAGCTGCGAGACCCCACCGAGAAGATGGATGCGCCAGACTACAGGGGACATCGGTGACAGCGCTGGCTCCTGTGTCAGGTAAGTGACACATAATGGGCTACTATGCGATGCATAGTAGTCCATTATGCTTTGCCTTTGCAGGGAATGAAAGAGGAAGTAAACTCACCAGGGTTTACTTCCTCTTTAATGCACACTACAGCAGTCGCTCCGACTTCCAAAAATGTTCCTGTACTACTTCCAAACGACTTCTAGGCGACTTGTACCCACTGATTTCAATGGAAGTCGCCTCCAGATCAGATCATATTTCAGGCAACTTTACAGGAAGTAGAAAGGAATTTGCCCAGTACTCCCCACTGCAGGCAGCCCCTCCTTCCCAAACACAGAGATTACTTTCATTTTGTACGTTGTCTCTGTATTCTTCTGTATACAAGGATCAACAATGTCTAGCAGAGCCAGGGTAGTTAATAGAAGAGAGGTTGTGGATAATGAATCTCTCATAAGGAACATCAGGGAGAGAACATGTCTCTAAGACAAAAGAGACACAAACTACAAAGACCAGCAGAAGAGGGGCAATGCCTGGCTGGAGATCTGTCACATGTCCTATGAGGATTGGGATGTATTGTCGCAGACCGACCACACTGACAAATGTAAGTTTAACCTTTATTATATGTCTGTTGTCCTTTACTATGCATGATTGTTGTAGTTCCATATAGGTCTTCTTTTGCACAGAGAATAGGTGCATAAACTCAGCAAAAATATAACACCCCAGCAACAATAGATCCACTGACATCAACAGTAGAGGCACTGACTCTGTACTAATGGTGTCTGAACTGTATTCCCCCACGTTCCTGCTTCAAAAAAGCAGTGTTTCAATACCAACTTGAGGCAGGTGATGTGGCAGGCCATGTGGCACCTGTGGCAGGTCACGTGACATGCCATGAGTGCCACGTGATGTGCCATGTGACTTGCCATGAGTGCCACGTGATTTGCCACGAGTGCAACGTGACCTGCCACGAGTGCCACGTGACATGCCATGAGTGCCGCGTGACCTGCCACGAGTGCCACGTGACATGTCACGTGACGTGCCATGAGTGCCATGTGATGTGCCATGAGTGCCACGTGATGTGCCATGTGATCTGCCACAAGTGCCACGTGACCTACCATGAGTGCCATGTGACCTGGCACGAGTGGCACATGATGTGCCACGTGACCTGCCATGAGTGCCCCGTGACGTGCCACGTGACATGTCACGTGATGTTCCACGAGTGCCAAGTGACGTGCCACGAGTGCCACGTGATGTGCCACGTGATCTGCCATGAGGGCCACGTGTGCCACGTGACATGCCACGTGATGTTCCACGAGTGCCACGTTTGTCATGAGTGCCAAGTGACATGCTACGAGTGCCAAGTGACGTGCCATGAGTGCCACGTGACCTGCCACAAGTGCCATGTGACCTGCCATGAGTGCCACGTGACCTGCCATGTGACCTGCCATGAGTGGCACATGATGTGCCACGTGACCTGCCACGAGTGCCACATGACGTGCCACGAGTGCCACGCGATGTGCCATGAGTGCCACGTGACGTGCCACGCCACGAGTGCCACGTGACCTGCCACTAGTACGATGTGACGTGCCACGAGTGCCACATGATGTGTCACGAGACATGCCATGAGTGCCACGTGACCTACCACAAGTGCAATGTGACCTGCCACAAGTGCCACATCACTTGCCACATGACCTGCACACTTGCCACATGACCTGTCATAAGTTGTGGATTGTCCACCTGTCACATGTCCTGCCACAAGTAGTGGGGTTCCTAGCACCAAGTGGCCCCGAGATACGGGGCCCCAAAGTCAGGTTGCAAAATGTCAAGCATTTTTCTGCAGCAAAGTTGAGTATTATCCACTTACCACATCACCTGCCACAAGTTGTGGATTGTCCACTTGCCACAATTTGTGGATTGTACACTTGACACATCACTTGCCACATCACCTCCCCTCCGGCAGAACCCCCTAAATCGGAGGATTCATATTTTGCATATGGTTGGCTAAGCGGTAATGTGTGTGTGTTTAGATACCATTGGTTGATATTTCTTATTTTCTACATAGTAGATTGCATTTTTTTTGTGTTGCAGTTTTGACAAATTGCTTGGTCTGGTTGGCATCCATCTTGAGCGACAGAACACATCATACAGGAGGAGTATCTCATCCACTGAAAGACTTATTATTACACTAAGGTAATCTATCTTTTTTATGCACATTAGTAGCATATTTTCCACATTAATGAAGTCCAAGCTGTGCTCATTTGTCCGGTCTTCTCCAACAGGTCAAATGAGTTCAGCTGCCTTGACTGATGGCAGTCCCAGCCTCTCAGCAAGCTGCTCTTCCCCCCTTCACAGCTCAGCGCTCCAATGAGCGTGGAGGAGCAGAGCAGGAGAGCTACTGAGTGTCAGCAGCTCTCAGCTCATGGAGGGGAGAGAAGCGAGTCATTGACGATGTTTGATCATTCAGTTCTGTGTGAAGAAGCGGCAGTGGACAGATGTAGCATCTCTCCGATGCTGCATCCACCTAGGTAAGTATTTTTTTACCAAAAAAACATATTGTGGAATAAATATTAAACAAAAAAACACACAAACATACCACAAATTTGGAAAACTCAAACATTTTTTAATATTTATAAAACAGTTTTTTGTAAGTAGCAGCATAACAGTAGCAGCATACATTTTTTAACCTCCTCCCGCCCGCCCTATAGCCGAATGACGGCCTTAGAGCGGGCGGGTTCCTTCGCCTGGCCGTCCCTGGACGGCCTGGTGTTTACTTCCGCAATGCGCGCCGCCGGGGGCGCGCATTGCGGAAGTATTGTATTCGCCGTGTCTCCCGGAGACAGGCAAATACAGATCGCCATGAACGGCCAATCAAAGCGGCCGTTCACAGCGCGATCGCAGCTGCCAATGGGAGATGATCTCATATGTAAACATATGAGATCATCTCCCATTGCCGTGTCTCTCCCTCCTCACACAGGGACAGCGTGTGAGGAGGGAGAGCGATCTGTTTGTCAGCCCCAGTGCCAGTGTCAGCCCCAGTGTCAGCCCCAGTGTCAGCCCCAGTGCCATCTGTCAGCCCAGTGCCATCTGTCAGCCCCAGTGCCAGTGCCATCTGTCAGCCCAGTGCCATCTGTCAGCCCAGTGCCATCTGTCAGCCCAGTGCCATCTGCCAGTAGTGCCAGTGCCGCCAGTGCCACCTGCCAGCGCCAGTGCCTGCCGTCAGCCCCAGTGCCATCAGCCCCAGTGCCGCCATCGCCAGTGCCACCTGCCAGCGCCAGTGCCACCTGCCAGCGCCAGTGCCACCTGCCAGCGCCAGTGCCACCCGTCAGCCCCAGTGCCGCCCGTCAGCCCCAGTGCCGTCCGTCAGCCCCAGTGCCGTCCGTCAGCCCCAGTGCCGTCAGTGCCGTCAGCCCCAGTGCCGCCAGTGCCGTCAGCCCCAGTGCCACCTGCCAGTGCCACCTGCCAGCACCAGTGCCACCTGCCAGTGCCACCTGCCAGCGCCAGTGCCATCCATCAGCCCCAGTGCCATCAGCCCCAGTGCCGTCAGCCCCAGTGCCATCAGTGCCGCCAGTGCCACCTGCCAGTGCCACCTGCCAGTGCCACCTGCCAGCGCCATCCGTCAGCCCCAGTGCCAGTGCCGCCAGTGCCACCTGCCAGTGCCACCTGCCACCACCAGTGCCGCCAGTGCCAGTGCCGCCAGTGCCACTTGCTAGTGCCACCTGCCACCTGCCAGTGCCACCTGCCAGCACCAGTGCCATCTGCCAGCCACAGTGCCATCTGCCAGCCCCATTTGCCAGAGCAATTAGCCAGAGCAAATAGCCAGCACCATCTGCCAGTGCCATCTGCCAGTGCCAGCCCCAGTGCCAGCCCCAGCCCCATCTGCCAGCGACATCTGCCAGCGACATCTGCCAGCCCCATCTGTCAGCCCCATCTGCCTCCAGTGCCATCTGCCTCCAGTGCCATCTGTCAGTGCCACGTGTCGTCAGTGCCACGTGGGGTCACTTTGTGGGCATTTCCATTGTCCTGGTGCTCCAGGGCCTTCAAAACTGTAATAGGTGGTTGAGAAATAAGATGTGTAATTTATGCTCCTAGAACGCCTGATGGTGCTATTTCAATATTGGGCCTCTGTATGTGGTCAGGCTGTGTAAAAGTCCCACACATTTGATATCGTTATACTCAGGAGGAGTAGTAAAACGTATTTTGGGGTATCATTTTTGCTATGTACATGCTATGTGTTGGAAATATCTTATAAATGGACAACTTTGCGTAAAAAAAATGCGTTTTCATTTTTTTTCCACATTTTCCCAAAACTTCTGGAAAAAAAATGAACCATTCAAACGACTCATTATGCCTCATAGATTATACGTTGGGGTGTTAGCTTTCCAAAATGGGGTCACTTTGTGGGCATTTCCATTGTCCTGGTGCTCCAGGGCCTTCAAAAATGTAATAGGTGGTTGAGAAATGAAATGTGTAATTTATGCTCCTAGAACGCCTGATGGTGCTATTTCAATATTGGGCCTCTCTATGTGGCCAGGCTGTGTAAAAGTCTCACACATTTGGTATCGTAATACTCAGAAGGAGTAGCAGAACGTATTTTGGGGTGTCATTTGTGGTATACACATGCCATGTGAGAGAAATAACCTATTACATTGATAATTTTGTAAGAAAAAAAAAAATCTTCATTTTGCAAAGAATTGTGGGAAAAAGATGACAACATCAAAAACCTCACCATGCATCTTAGTAAATACCTTGGAATGTCTACTTTCAAAAAAGGGGTCATTTGGGGGGTATTTGTACTTTCCTGACTTGTTCGGGTTGCAAGAAATGAGATAGGCCACCAGGTACATCAGATGTGATCAATTTTGTGCGATTCGCACCACAGCTTGTAGACTCTCTAACTTTCACAAAGACCAAATAATATCCACTAATTTGGGTTATTTTTACCAAAGATATGTAGCAGTATAAATTGTGGCCAAAATGTATGAAAAAAAAATTATAAAAAATTATAATTTGCAAAATGTTATCACAGAAACAAAGAAATATGTGTTTTTTTTCAAAATTTTCGGTCTTTTTTCATTTATAGCGCAAAAAATAAAAACCCCAGAGGTGATAAAATACCACCAAAAGAAAGCTCTATTTGTGGGAAAAAAAGGACACAAAATTCATTTGGGTACAGTGTTGCATGACTGAGTAATTGTCATTCAAAGTGTGAGAGCACCAAAAGCTGAAAATTGGTCTGGTCAGGAAGGGTGTTTAAGTGCCCAGTAAGCAAGTGGTTAATCATCAAAACAGACAACCATAAATTATTTTGTAAACATAATTGCTGGTAGGTTGGATAGTAACTAGCTGGGTTGTTGGAAGGCCTTGGGGAAGGTGTGGGTGGAATATCAACCATTGCTTCATGAGTAGATGATATAGGGGATGGTAATGGATAGGGGATGGGGGCATTGCCTTGGTTTATGGCATTGCCATGGCCTGAAGCGAGGGTTAGGGTTAGGGAAATCATAGAAGGGTCCTAATGGGGATGGTGGTCCAAACATTGGTGAGGGGGCAGTGGCTGGCTGATTCACCCTATTATCCTCCAGGAGGTCAATGATTGCTTTTTTAACGTAGCCTTGACGCTCCTGCTGAACTTTCTTTATCATTCCTGCCACCATGATGCCAAATCCACTTTCTTCACTCTCCAGGGATTCAACTTTCTCATGCATTTTCTCCATTAGGGAGGCAAACCTATCCATGTTTTGAGAATGTCTGCCCACTATGGGTCTGATCATTTTCGCACTTTGTTGAGGGATAGGCCTAGCTGGCTGCTCAACCTGTTGCTGCCCGACATCTGGCAGATTGACCTCTGGAACCTGTGAAGAAGGCTCTCCAATCTTGGTCTTCTGAGTGTTTTGGATTTCATTAGGTGAATCAGCCAAAGACAGACAATGCACCCCTCCTTCTACAGCACATGCTGCCTCTCCACCTGCTTGCTGTGCTTGATGTTGGTCCTCCCAACTTGATTGTGTTCTGCATTAAACATAGAATACAATTATTACAACCTTCTACAACTTTATGGTATCACTTTAAAAATATGAAAGATGTTATCTTACGCTCTAAGTTTCATGAATGGCCTCACAAACTCCACCTCATCCGCATGTACATAGGGTACAACCCTTTTGGAACCAGATCCACTTCTGGACTCTTGTATTTTTCTTAAGTACTGCTTATAACAGTCCCTTAAACCCTTCCAGCATGTTTGTAAAGTTATCACTGCAAAACATAAACAGGAACATAATCAATTATGTATTTTGTATTTCAGATACCTGGCAACTGGTCATTCTTTAATAAGCCTACATTATGAGTTCATGGTGGGCAGGTCGATTATCAGCTATATCATCTGAGAAACCTGCAATTTTATGGAACGTGCTTAACACCATGGTGATGAAGAGGCCTACACCTGATAATTGGTGTGATATTGCAAATCTATTTTGGAGTAGGTGCGATTTCCCCAATTGCATTGGAGCTATCGATGGGAAGCATGTGTGTGTAATTAAGCCTGTTGGTAGCGGAAGTATGTACTTCAATTACAAAAAATATTGCTCCTTTGTATTGCTTGCCGTTGCTGATTGCAACTACTGTTTCACCTATATAGATATAGGATCCTATGGAAGTAGCTGCGATGCACAGATTTTTGCTAATTCATCCTTTGGTCCAAGACTACGGGAGAATTGACTAGATCTTCCAGAAAAGTGTCCTCTTCTTGGCACAACTGAACCCCTGCTACCCTATGTGTTTGTAGCGGATGATAATTTTTTTGCAACTGTTAGATTTCCTATCCAATATCTTTTGTTTGATTTTTGAGTTACTGATGTTAACATGTGCTAATATTGATTGTTGTTTTTTAGGTAAAGTGGCCTGATATGTTATTTGACACTTCCGTTATTGTGTTCAATAAATTTTGGATGTTAAAATGCTGTTGTACTTATTTTAGCTGTGGTTATATTATTCAATCATTATCTAAATAAAATTACAGTGACAGACTTCACAAGGTTTCTTCATACTCTTGCCCTCAAGATATTATTGAAACACTGCTTTTTTGAAGAAGGAACGTTGGGCAATACAGTTCAGGCACCATTAGTACTTAGTGTATAGGGTGGTCTACTGTTGCTGTCAGTGGATCTACTGTTGCTGTCAGTGGATCTACTGTTAATATGAGTGGCATAAATGCTTCTGTCAGTTGCAACGAGACCTGCCACATGACCTGCCACGAGTGCCATGTGACCAGCCACGAGTGTCACATGACCTGCCACAAGTGCCACATCACATGGCACTCATGGCAGGTCATGTGGCACTCGTGGCAAGGCACATCATGTGGCACTCGTGGTAGGTCACATGGCACTCATGGCAGGTCACGTGGCACTCGTGGTATGTCCCATGGCAAGTCACATGGCACCCGTGGTCTGTCACATGGCACTCATGGCACATCACGTGGCACTCGTGGCAGGTCACATGGCACTCGTGGCAGGTCACGTTGCACTCATGGCAGGTCACGTTGCACTCATGGCAGGTCACGTGGCACATCACGTGGGACTCATTGCACGTCACGTGGCACTAGTGGCACGTCACATGGCACTCCTGGTAGGTCACATAGCACGTCACGTGGCACTCGTGGTAGGTCACATGGCACTCGTGGCAGGTCACGTTGCACTCATGGCAGGTCACGTTGCACTCATGGCAGGTCACGTGGCACATCACGTGGGACTCATTGCACGTCACGTGGCACTAGTGGCACGTCACATCGCACTCCTGGTAGGTCACATAGAACGTCACGTAGCACTCGTGGCAGGTCACGTGGCACTCGTGGCAGGTCACGTGGCACTCGTGGCAGGTCATGTGACAGGTCACGTGGCACGTCATATGGCCCATCACGTGGCACTTATGGAATGTCACGTGGCACTCGTGGCAGGTCACATGGCACATCACATGACCTGCCACAAGTGCCACATGGCCTGCCACATCACCTGCCTCAAGTTGGTATTGAAACACTGCTTTTTTGAAGCAGGAACGTGGGGAAATACAGTTCAGACACCATTAGTACAAGCAGTGCATCTACTGTTGATGTCAGTGGATCTATTGTTGCTGGGGTGTTATATTTTTGCTGACAGGAGGATCTAGGGGGAGGAACCAAGGAATGGTGTGAAAGGGGGAGTTTATGCACCTATTCTCTGTGCAAAAGAAGACCTATATGGAACTACAACAATCATGCATAGTCAAGGACAACAGACATATAATAAAGGTTAAACTTACATTTGTCAGTGTGGTCAGTCTGCGACAATACATCCCAATCCTCATAGGACATGTGACAGATCTCCAGCCAGGCATTGTCCCTCTTCTGCTGGTCTTTGTAGTTTGTGTCTCTTTTGTCATAGAAACATGTTCTCTCCCTGATGTACCTTATGAGTGATTCATTATCCACAACCTCTCTTCTATTAACTACCCTGGCTCTGCTAGACATTGTTGATCCTTGTATACAGAAGAATACAGAGACAGCGTACAAAATGAAAGTAATCTCTGTGTTTGGGAAGGAGGGGCTGCCTGCAGTGGGGAGTACTGGGCAAATTCCTTTCTACTTCCTGTAAAGTTGCCTGCAATATGAACAGGGATCCAACCTGGAGGCGACTTCCATTTAAATCAATGGGTACAAGTCGCCTAGAAGTCGTTTTGAAGTAGTACAGGAACCTTTTTTGGAAGTTGGAGTGACTGCTGTAGTGTGCATTAAGACAGCTCCATTAACTAACATTAAAGCGGAGGTCCACCCTAAAGTGGACCTTCCGCTCATCGGAACCCTCCCCCCCTCCGGTGCCACAATCGGCACCTTTCAGGGGGGAGGCGGGTGCAGTTACCTGGATAATCCAGGTAACTGCACCCACTTCCGGGATAGCTCTCTGCGGAAAGGGGCGTAACTTACGCCCCTTTCCGCAAGTGCCCGCCCCTTCCCGCTGCCTGCTGGGAAACACACAGATCCCAGAGGCAGCGGGGAGCGTCCTTATTGCGCAGCGCGATTCGCGCATGCGCAGTAGGGAACCGGGAAATGAAGCCGAAAGGCTCCATTTCCTGATTCCCATACCCAAGATGGCGGCGGCAGGACCCGACAGGCGACCTAGAGATCGGCTTCGGGTGCCGACATCGCGGGCGCGCTGGACAGGTAAGTGTCACTATTTTAAAAGTCAGCAGCTGCAGTATTTGTAGCTGCTGGCTTTTAAAAAAAAAAAACGCGGAGTCCCGGTGGACTCCCGCTTTAATTTTCTCAACAGCATGACTTAGAGGCTACTTGGGGCGACCTGAAGTTGCATCCTGAGTTGCCCCTGTGTGAACCGGCTCTCACTTGGATCGTTGATCAACCGAGTCACAGTCACTCGGTAATCATAGCACACGCAGGGAGAGTGCACAGGGGAGGCCATCATATGGCGGCCTCCTGGAAATTCAGGACCGTGCTGTGGCCATCATTCAGCTATAGCGTGGGCGTCAAGTGGTTAAAGTTAGGATTCACCCAGATGCCTGGACCAGTAGCTCGCTCAGCCTTTCAGTGAGCTGGAGAGACCCAGAGCCAGCCACTCCTGCCCTCTCCATGGCCTGGCATTCCAGTGAGCTTGGGGGGGGGGGCAGAGCCAGAGACTGACAGTTACCACTCTTTGCTCACTAAAGGCAGAGAACTGTGTGATCAGCGTTTTTTAATCGTTCTGTTGTTGGTCTTAGAAGCAGCTGGGGACAGATGCAACATTGGATTGATGCTCCATCCACCTAGGTAAGTATAATTAAAAAAAAAAATTATTTTAAAAGGGAAGAAAATCCCCCTCTCCCTCCTAAGAACCCTCCATCCCCAGGCAAGATTCCCACTGTAAAATATCTCACTCCTTCAAATATCCCCCCAAAAATTAAACCCCCGTCTATAAACTGCCCCCCAAAGAAAAAATATCTCCCTCAGTCAACACCCTCTCCCCCAGCAAAGATTCCTAATTATGAACAAAATCTCCTTTCATCCAGTCAAACTCCCTCCCATAAGCAAATCCCTGTGATTAACCACCTTTGGTAAACCTCTCTACAAGAAACTCCCCCCTTCTCCAAAAGCAAACCCTCTCCTCTTTCCTTAACTCCCACCAAAAGAAACTCTCCCAGGCTGGAATTATCACTTCCTCCTTCCCAAAACAGAAAATTGATGCCTCCTCACTTACCAGACCTCAGATTCAGCACGACACAGAAGTGGGAAAACTTCTGCATCCCGTCTCCCTTTGGCTGTGTCATATGATACCTCGAGGAGGAGTCTAGGAGCTCCCTCAACTTTGCACTGTCAATTGCAGTAATTTCATGCTTTTCAGGGGGACACCTAATTAAATTGAGGGGATGGGGCACAATAGATGGGGGCTAGCTGCTGCACTCTGAAACTCTGATTGCGTCTACTGTGCTGATGCTGAGGCTAAATAGGGACACTGTATGGGCATTTTGCCAGGATGCTCTGGGGTGTTTGAACACACTTGACCCCCCCCCCCCCTTATATAGGCACCTGGACCACATCACTACTGAGATGCCACCTCAAGCGCTTTGTGGGCCTTAGCAGCAGAGGAACAAAAAATAAAACAACTGAAAACTACTGAGCCCAAGGTTGGTACTGTCACTGTCTAAAAATAAGATTCCTTTTCTAGGGTGTAAAGGAGGAAGAGCTAACAAAAACCAAACCCCAATAAGTGAACAAAATCACATCACCCTAAGTATAGTTACAATACAATTTTTCAGCAAGAACATGGGGAATGCAGTTCTGGAACTTCCAGCACTGAATGTATGTAATGGTAAGGGGTGCTGGGAAATGCTGGAAGGCCTATTGTTGCTTGCTGCTGGGGATCTATTTTCACTTGGGGGGCACTATTTTTGCTCGGGTGGTCTATTGTTGCTTTTGGGGTTCTGTTATTGCTCATGGAGGATCTATTGTTGCTGGGGAGTCAACTGTTGCTGGAGTGCTACTGTTGAGAGAGGGGTCTTTTTATGTTAGCTAATTGAAGGCCTATTAATGTTGGCTGCTGGTAGACATATTGTTACCGATAGGGGTCTATTGTTGCAGAGGTGGATCTATTGTTGCTGGGGAGTGTTTTGTTGCGGGGGTCTATTGCTGATGGATGGGCCTATTGTTGAAGGGGGGGTCTATTGTTGCAGGGGATCTATTTTACTGCATTTCTTGTTATCATTAACACATTCCATACAAACTAAATAGCACCAGAAAATTATACTGGGTTCTGTATTCTTTAAAAGGGGCTGTACTGGGAGGTGGATAGGGAGCAGAGACTGGGGGTGCCTTTGAAGGGGGCAGTATCTGCACCTATTATCCAAGAAAAAAATCCCTGCTTAATCCTGTTAATTAGATATTGTCCAAAGAAGAACATGCACTAATAAATGAGGGCTTAAACGTCACCCCTGACAGTGGACCCAATCAATCCATCTTCTCTTTTTTAAAGAACTCTATAGATTTACTGGAAACTTTAGTGAAGCGATACTACAAAATTAAAGCTACCGCCAGCTATAATAATATATCTTGGGCTGAAATCCCCATTCTACTTTAACCGGTGAGAACGTTTTTCTTATTAACACATACTTTCATGTTACCTATATCTTATCACTCAACATATTTAGACAGCACAACAAAAACCATAGATACACAAAGAATGTAACTTAGAAATAAAATAAAGATATAATTACATAGTTACAGAGTAGGGGGGTTGAAAAAAGAAACAAGTCCATCAAGTCCAACCTATGTGTGTGATTATATGTCAGTATTACATTGTATATACCTGTATATTGCAGGTCGATTAGGTGCTTATCTAATAGTTTTTTTAAACTATCGATACCCACTGCTGAGACCACCACTTGTGGAAGGGAATTCTACATCCTTGCCACTCTTACAGTAAAGAACCCTATACATAGTTAAAGGTTAAACCTCTTTTTCATTTTAAAGAGTGGCCATGTGCTTTGTTACACTCCCTTCCACAAAAAAGTTTTATCCCTATTGTGGGGTCACCAGTATTTGTAAATTGAAATCATATCCCCTCTCAAGCGTCTCTTCTCCAGAGAAAATAAGTTCAGTGCTTGCAACCTTTCTTCATAACTAATGTTCTCCAGACCCTTTATTAGCTTTGTTAACCTTCTTTGTACTCCATTTCCAGTGCATCCTTCCTGAGGACTGGTGCTCAGAACTGGACAGAATACTGCCGGTGCGGCCAGACCAGAGTCTTGTATAGTGGGAGAATTATTATTGTATCCCGGGAGTTAATCCCTTTTTTAATGCATGCCAATATTCTGTTTGCTTTGTTAGCAGCAGCTTGACATTGCATGCCATTGCTGAGCTTATCATCTACTAGGACCCCCAGGTCCTTTTCTACCCTAAATTCCCCCAGAGATTTTCCCCCTAGTGTGTAGATTGCATTCATATTTTTGCCACCCAAATGCATTATTTTACATTTTTCTACATTAAATTTAATGCCATGTAGTTGCTCACCCCATTCATTTGTTCAGATCTTCTTGCAAGGTTTCCACATCCTGTAGAGGAGTTATTACCCTGCTTAGCTTAGTATCATCCGCAAATACAACGATTGAACTGTTTACCCCATCCTCCAGTTCGTTTATGAACAAATTAAATAGGATTGGTCCCAGCACAGAACTCTGTGGGACCCCACTACCCACCCCTGACCATTCAGAATATTCCCCCTTTTTCACCACCCTCTGAACTCGCCCTTGTAGCCAGTTTTTAATCCACGTACTCACCCTATGGTTCATGCCAATGGACCTTATTTTGTACAGTAAACGTACAGCATACTATTGATTTTAGGCTAACTGGTCTTTGATTCCCAGGGATGTAATTATCAAGCAGGTGGACAAAGAAGGGCGAGTTATTATTCAAAACTGAAAGGATTATGAGAGGAAAGTTTAGACACTGCTATCTGACAGAAATAACAATATATGGATTTGACATATAACATACAGTATGGTTATATAATGATTTGAAAATATTGGTGTAAACAGCCCTGTCTGCTAACAGGGCAATGTACCTATCCAAACATGAATGGTTTTATCTACATAGAGATTTCTACAGTACCCCAATTTTTTATTAGCTAAAATCCGCAAGAATTTGGGCAAATATGTTTCAAGAATTAACCGTTTAACAGGCAGTATATACTGAAAATGATCTATTCAAGCCCCTAGTAACCTCTTTACTAGGGATGAGCTTCGCGTACGTTCGACTCGAACATTGGCTGTTCGTCCGTTCGGTGAAATCCGAACACTTGGTCCGTTCGCGTCAAAATTCTCGTGGCGCTCACGGCCCACAATGTACTGCGATGGTGCAGTGCATTGCTGGCTCATGATTGGCCAAGCATGCACTGTGACCCCGCATGCTTGGCCAATAGCAGCGCCAGCAGCGAGGAGAGCCATGATTGGCCACAGGCAGGATGCCTGTGGCCAATCATAGCTCAGGTTGTGTAGTGCACGTCCCACACTATATAAGGCCGCCATTGCGGCGGCCTCGTGTAGTGTGTTGGTGTCTGAAGCAGTGGGTGTTCTGTGTACCTTCAACACAGTACACACCAATCATTTTCGGCTGATTTTCTATCTTGCTGTTGTGTAGTGGTTATTGTCTGCGTGCCCTGACCGCAGTATACACCACTATATTCACCTCACCTATATAGCTAGTGATCTATCTTTAATAATAGAGCTTGCAGTCAGTAGTGTTAGGAGATAGTGCGTGCTGTCTGCGTGCTCTGTACCCAGTACATACCGCTATATCCACCTACATAGCTCTTCTCTATTTGAGCCCACTTGCCATCTGCAGGAGTTATTGGAAGTTGTGTGTGCCTCCAGCACAGCACAGTATACATCTGTATATACCCCTTTATCTCTGCTGTTCTCTGGTTATTGTCTGCGTGCCCTGACCGCAGTATACACCGCTATATTCACCTCACCTATATAGCTAGTGATCTATCTTTAATAATAGAGCTTGCAGTCAGTAGTGTTAGGAGATAGTGCGTGCTGTCTGCGTGCTCTGTACCCAGTACAAACCGCTATATCCACCTACATAGCTGTTCTCTATTTGAGCCCAATTGCCATCTGAAGGAGTTATTGGAAGTTGTGTGTGCCTCCAGCACAGCACAGTATACATCTGTATATACCCCTTTATCTCTGGTGTTCTATAAAAAAGGCATCTGCAGGAGTTAGTGGGTGTTGTGTGCCTCCAGCACAATATAAACTACCCAACTGCTGTTTTACCCAACTCCCTTCAGGCCATTACCATGTCTGGAAGGCCAGCAAGGAGAGGCAGACAGGCGCAAGCCGATAAAAGAGGGCAAGCAGGCTCTGTGTCTAGAGACAACAGTGCTGGTCGTGGACGCGGTGCATTGTCATCAGCACGTGGCCATGGGACATGCTTGTCCTTCTTTTCGGCAGCTGGACATGTTGAACCGCAACATGCCAACGACTTGGTAGAGTGGATGACCAAGCCCTCTTCATCCTCCTCATCCTCTCTCACCCAGTCTCAGGGTAGTAGCAAAGCAGCTGCCAACGCATCGTCTTCCCTCCTCTCAATGTCATCATCAGTGACTCCTTCCCTAGACCCACCACGTCCTCCTGAGGAGTCTCCTGAACTCTTTGAGCACAGTGTTGGGTACATGCTCCAGGAGGATGCCCAGTGTTTTGTGGGCTCTGATGATGACACTCAGATAGAGGAAGGCAGTAGCGTGAGCGCAGAGAGAGGGGATGCTCAAGAAGGACAGCAATCTGGCAGTCATGTTCCACAAGCTGCAGCATACTGCCAGGTTTGCTACAGCGATGAAGAGGGAGGGGATGATGAGGGCACTGACTCCACGTGGGTGCCTGGAAGGAGGGAGGAGGAGGAGGAGGAGGAGGAGGCACATGTCCAACGAGGCAGGATGCCCTCCGGGGGCCAGCTTAGGGGCAGCACACCGACTGAATCACACCGCAGAGCTCCGCCTGTGCAGAGCGCTGCCTCTGCGCGTTATTCTAAAAGTTCTTTGGTGTGGGCCTTTTTTGAGACGAGTGCATCAGATCGCACCGCTGCTATTTGCAACATATGTCTCAAGCGTATCTCACGTGGCCAAAACATCAGCCGCTTGGGCACCACATGTTTGACCAGACATATGTTGACCTGCCATGCAGCTCGTTGGCAAGCGTACCTCAAAGACCCACACCAAAGAACAAAGCGGACCTCTCCTTGCTCCTCATCAGCTGGCATCTCCAACCCCACTAGACCTTCAGTCCTCTCTGAAACCTGCTCTGAGAGGAATGAAGGTGTAGAATTAGGTGTGTCACAGCCAAGTGCTTCCGGGAACTCTGCTAGCGGTACACCCACGTCCGATTATAGCAGGCAAATGTCCCTGCCCCAGCTGCTGAACCGGCGGAAGAAGTTTACTCCCAGCCATCCACATGCCCAGCGGTTGAATGCTAGCTTGGCTAAATTGCTAGCACTTCAACTGCTGCCTTTTCAGTTGGTAGACTCGGCCCCCTTCCGTGAGTTTGTACAATGTGCGGTTCCTCAGTGGCAGGTCCCCAAACGCCACTTTTTCTCACGGAAGGCGATTCCGGCTCTCTACCGGCATGTGGAAGGCAATGTCCTTGCCTCGCTGGACAGGGCGTTCAGCGGTAAGGTGCATATTACCGCTGACTCATGGTCCAGCAGGCATGGACAGGGACGTTACCTGTCTTTCACGGCCCATTGGGTCACTCTTCTGGCTGCTGGGAAGGATGCAGGACAAGGTGCAGTAGTGTTGGAGGTTGTTCCGCCACCACGCCTCCAAAATGCTACTATTGGTTGTGACACACCTCTCTCCTCCACCCCCTCCTCTTCTTCTTCCTCCATGGCCTCTTCCAGTGCTCTGTCCTCAGAACCAGCGGTGCTCCGTAGGCGTTCCAGGGGCTACGCAAGTACGCAGGCAAAACGATGCCATGCCGTGCTTGCGCTGGTTTGTTTGGGGGACAGGAGCCACACTGGGGCGGATGTTTTGTCAGCTCTGCAGGGGCAGGCCGAGAGGTGGTTGACGCCACGCCAGCTTAAGCCAGGAATGGTGGTTTGCGACAATGGCACCAACCTCCTCTCCGCCCTCCGACAGGGACAACTGACCCATGTGCCCTGTGTAGCTCACGTCCTTAACCTGGTGGTGCAGCGGTTCTTGGGCAGGTACCCCGGCTTACAGGATGTCCTGAAGCAGGCCAGGAAAGTCTGTGTGCATTTCCGCCGATCATTTAATGCCTGTGCTCGGCTGGCTGAGCTCCAAAGGGAGTTGAACCTGGCCAAGAACCGCCTTATATGTGACATGCCCACCAGATGGAACTCAACATTGGCCATGCTGCAGCGGCTGCACACGCAGCAGAGGGCCATCAATGAGTACCTGTGCGACTATGGCACAAGGACAGGGTCAGGGGAGCTTGGTTTTTTCTCACCACGCCAGTGGGGCATGATCAGGGATGCATGCACTGTCCTGTCACAGTTTGAGGAGGCCACAAGGATGGTGAGCAGTGATAGTGCATGCATCAGTGACACTGTACCTCTTGTCCACCTCTTGGAGCATACGCTGCGTGGAATAATGGACAGGGCACTTGAGGCAGAACAGAGGCAGGAAGAGGAGGACTTCCTTGCCTCTCAAGGCCCCCTTTATCCAGACAGTGTTCCTGCTGTGCCACCCATCACACAGGAAGAGGATGAGGAGGAGGAAGAGGAGGAGGAGGATGATTGTGTCAGCATGGAGGTGGAGGCTGGCACTCAGCATCAGCATCAGCAGCAGCAGCAGTCTTGTAGGGATGATTTACAGTCCCAAGAAACATGTGGACTTGTACGTGGCTGGGAGGAGGTAGCTGTGGATCATGTTGCCCTTAGTGACCCAGAGGACTCCGGACCGAATGCCTCAGCTAACCTACGCTGCATGGCCTCCCTGATCCTGCAAAGCCTGCGGAAGGATCCTCGTATTCTTCGGATCAAGGAGAGGGACCATTACTGGCTGGCCACTCTCCTTGATCCACGGTACAAGGGTAAGGTTGCCGACCTTATCTTGCCATCGCAGAGGGAGCAGAGGATGAGACATCTCCGGGAGGCCTTGCAGAAAGGTCTGTGCAACGCGTTCCCAGAGACTGGGAGGTTACAAACTCCTGTTCCTGGACAACGTGTTGCTGAGGCATCGGTCAGAAGGAGCGGTGGAGAAGGTGGCCGTCTGACTGATGCTTTCAGACAATTTTTTAGTCTGCAGCCCCAAGGTATGATCGGTTCCAGCACCAATCGCCAGCGTCTGATTTACATGGTGCAGGAATACCTAGGGGCAAGGTCAGACTTGGACACCTTTCCCACCGAAAATCCTCTGGCTTACTGGGTCTTGAGGATGGATCACTGGCCAGAGCTTGCACAGTATGCAATTGAGCTACTGGCCTGTCCTGCATCCAGCGTTCTTTCGGAACGCACCTTCAGTGCTGCTGGTGGCTTTGTTACCGATCACAGGGTGCGCCTGTCCACCGAATCAGTTGATCGACTGACCTTCATCAAGATGAATCAGTCTTGGATCACCCACAGCTACCAAGCACCTGAAGCTGATGTAACAGAATAATTTTTTTTCAAATACCACATCCCTTCAAGACTGCCTATGCTGATGCTGAGTGACTGTCCTGTTATGTTGATTGTCTATCCTCTTCCTCCTCCGCTGATATGTTGGAAGAACATTTCTGGTTCTGGTTGATGCCATCAGCCCAATTTTTCTGCCCCTGTTTAACAGGGGGTTTAAGTACAATTTTTGATGCAATGCTTTGCAGCAGGGCTAATTCCTGCAATAAAACTAGAGTATATGGCAGAGGTTGCAGTGTGGTGGCACCAGCACCAGTGCCTAAGGCCCAATTTTTCTGCCCCTGTTTAACAGGGGCGTTTAAGTACAATTTTTGATGCAATGCTTTGCAGCAGGGCTAATTCCTGCAATAAAACTAGAGTATATGGCAGAGGTTGCAGTGTGGTGGCACCAGCACCAGTGCCTAAGGCCCAATTTTTCTGCCCCTGTTTAACAGGGTCGTTTAAGTACAATTTTTGATGCAATGCTTTGCAGCAGGGCTAATTCCTGCAATAAAACTAGAGTATATGGCAGAGGTTGCAGTGTGGTGGCACCAGCACCAGTGCCATCAGCCCAATTTTTCTGCCCCTGTTTAACAGGGGCGATTAAGTACAATTTTTGATGCAATGCTTTGCAGCAGGGCTAATTCCTGCAATAAAACTAGAGTATATGGAAGAGGTTGCAGTGTGGTGGCACCAGCAGCAGTGCCTAAGGCCAAATTTTTCTGCCCCTGTTTAATAGGGACATGTAATTACAATTCTCGATATAATATTTCACAGGAGGGCCCCTTCCTGTGCCCACCCAGAGTAACGGTGAGGACTTATAGTGTTGTGGCACCAGCACCACAACCACCAAAGGTCAATTTTTCTACCACTGTTCAATAATGGCATGTAATTACAATTCTTGATATAATCGTTCACAGCAGGGCGCTCCAGCGCCCACCAAGAGTCACTTTGAGGGCTTACAATGTTGTGGCAAAACCAACACCTTGTTCCGCCATTTCTGCAGAGCATATAGGGCAGGCCCCTACTTTCAAACATCCAACTTACAAACATCTCCTACTTGCAAACGGAAGGAGACAACAGCAAGTGAGATGAAAAAAGATGGACGAGAAAACAAATTATACAGAGGTGATAACCCTTCCCTATGTTTTCCAAAAAGCTTAAAAATCGTTTTTTTGACTGGAGCTACACTTTAAAAATGTACCAGTTGAAAATTACAAACAGATTCAACTTAACACAACAAACCTACACAGTCCCTGTCTTGTTTGCACCGCCTGTATACTGCTGTTCTGAGTATATAGGGCCTGGGGGCCACACGCATTTCCTTTTTTTAATATGGGTACAGGGTTCCCCTTAATATGCGTACAAGACCCAAATAGGCTGGTAATGGGCAGGGAGGGCTACCCATGCCATTTTTCTGAATGATTTTCAACCATATTGCAGGAACCAGATATAACATTAAAACCGCAAGCAGCTTTAAATGACGTTATTTCCATTAAATGTCATTTTGTGCAGGGACTGTTCTAAACACGGGAAACACGTGGCACTTCACAGGCATACTACAGACACCCCCCAGGCACCATATTTACAGGAATATTTCACTTTTTTTTTCACTTTAATCGTCATTAAAATCAGTGCTCCCGCCAAAACGGCCATTTTTAAAAACATTTTAGGCATTGACCCATGTCCCCTGGGGCAGGAGCCAGGTCCCCAAACCCTTTTTAGAACAGTATCTTGCATATTAGCCGTTAAAATTAGCACGTTTCATTTCGAACGTTCGAGTCCCATAGACTTCAATGGGGTTCTAACGTTCGTAACGAACGTGGGGTCCGTTCGAAAGTTCTGGTACGAACCGAACCGGGGGGTGTTCCGCTCATCCCTACTCTTTACCATCCGATATCAGAGAGTTTGCATATCTTTTGAATGTATTACAAGGTTATAATGGAGAACAGATATATGAGTGGGTATCTTTGTTTTTTTCTTTATATAGTCTCATTCCACAGTCATATTAGTCTCACACATTTTATTATCATTTCATCAGGTCTCCAACTTAAAAAAAAAAAAGTTCAGTTTTATATAAATAGTACACGCTTTACAATAGAACATAATTGTATAATTTTTCTTAATAAATATTTTAAACAGGTTCATGTACATCTATGGAAGCCAATTATGACCTCAGCTAACCCTACTGTACAGTACAGGGAGGATCTGCACAAATGAAAAAAACAACCCATTTTCCGCTAATTTATGGTCACTATGTTGATGTCATTTTAATTATTTGTTCTGAAGAATCTATAACATCCTTTTAAATTAATTTTGCAACAAGAATGGAATCTTTTTTCGAATATTCATAGTACAGCTACTGTGATTTTACTAGTATGAGACTTGACACATTTTATCACATTTAAAAACCTCTTCTAACCCAATGGTGGTAAATAGGACAATAGGTATTACCACAACTCTACGTGGATTAAAAATATCCCTGACAAAAATATATATTTTTGCCACTTTATGAAAATTTGCATTTGTCTAGAGGACTATAAGCAACAGAGTAACATCTTTAGAAATAAGGAATACACACCATTGATGCGACTGAAGCAGCTTACTCACAATATCTATAGAGCTTCCCTCAAAAAATACACCTTTAATTAACTCCTAGAACAATGTCACCAAATTGATTTAATTATAGTTTTGAATCCAGAAAGGGCCATAAAAATAAAATGGCACATCCTTTTACAGGAAAGCTTGCACCAGTTTTACCGCTGGTACCCAGAACTGTAATCAAAAGAGCTCCAAACATTGCTAATAAAATAAAATAAATATATATTTTTGAATAACTTAAAATAGTTTTCTTTGTAAAAAGAAATGTGCTTAACTTGATGCTTCATAGCTCATGCACAAAAATATTTTAAGGATAACACTGTTAAAGATTACCGATCACCCAAAGTTGCTCATTTCTGTTTTTTGTGAAATGCCATTGAACCACTTGCTTACTGGGCACTTAAACCCCCCTCCTGCCCAGGCCAATTTTCAGCTTTCAGTGCTCTCATATTTTCAATGACAATTACTCAGTCATGCAACACTGTACCCAAATTATTTTTGTGTCCTTTTTTTCATACAAATAGAACTTTTATTTGGTGGTATTTGATCACCTCTGGGTTATTTTTTATTTTTTTTTGCAATATAAATGAAAAAAGACCACAAAGTTTGAAAAAAAACAAATTTTTCTTCATTTCAGTGATAAAATGTTTCAAATTAGGAATTTTTCTTTATAAATGTTGGCAATTTATACTGCTACATATCTTTGGTAAAAGTAACCCAAATTAGTGGATATTATGTGGTCTGTGTGAAAGTTATAGAGTCTACAAGCTATGGTGCAAATCATAAAAAATGTATCACATCTGATGTACTAGCGGCCTATCTCATTTTTTGAGACCATAACAAGCCAGGAAAGTACAAATGCCCCCCGAATGACCCCTTTTTTGGAAAGTAGACATTCCAAGGTATTTAGTAAGAGGCATGGTGAGTTATTTGACGCTGTCGTTTTTTCCCACAATTCTTTGCAAAATTAAGATTTTTTTTTTTACAAAATTGTCATTGTAATAGCTTATTTCTCTCACATGGAATGTGCATACCACAAATGATACCCCAAAATACATTCTGCTACTCCTTCTGAGTATTACGATACTACATGTGTGGGACTTTTTCACTGCCTGGCCACATACAGAGGTCCAACATGCAGGGTGTTCAAGGAGCATAAATTACACATCTAACTTGTTGACTACCTATTACACTTTTAAAGGCCCTAGAGCAGCAGGACAATAGAAACGCCCACAAACTGACCCCATTTTGGAAAGCTAACACCCCAACAAATAATCTATAAAGCATAATGAGTCTTTTGAACGGTTTGTTTTTTTCCAGAAGTTTTTGAAATATGTGGAAAAAAAATTAAAACGCATTTGTTTTACACAAAGTTGTCCGTTTATAAGATATTTCCAATACATAGCATTTACATAGCAAAAATGACATGCCAAAATACATTCTGCTACTCCTCCTGAGTATAACAATACCACATGTGTGAGACTTTTACAAAGCCTGGCCACATACAGAGGCCCAACATTGAAGTAGCACCTTCAGGCGTTACATAGTTACATAGTTACATAGTTAGCCAGGTTGAAAAAAGACACAAGTCCATCCAGTTCAACCTTAAAAACAAATAAATAAAATAAAAAATAATCGTACAATCCAGATACCCAATTTTATGCCCACAATTGATCCAGAGGAAGGCGAAAAAAAAACCCAGCAGAGCATGCTCCAATTTACTTCAGCAGGGGAAAAAAATTCCTTCCTGATCCCCCAATAGGCGATCGGATTTTCCCTGGATCAACTTTCCCTATGTTAGTACCTAGTTATATTATGTACCATCAGGAAAGTATCCAAGCCTTTCTTAAAGCAATCTACTGAACTGGCCAGAACCACCTCTGGTGGGAGTCTATTCCACATTTTCACTGCTCTAACTGTGAAGAAACCTTTCCGTACTTGAAGCTGAAATCTCTTTTCCTCTAGACGTAAAGAGTGCCCCCGTGTCCTCTGGGTTGACCGTACAGAGAACAACTCAACACCAAGTTCACTATATGGACCCCTAATATATTTGAACATGTTAATCATATCCCCCCTTAATCTCCTCTTCTCAAGAGTGAATAAATTTAGTTCCTCCAATCTCTCCTCATAGCTGAGTTCCTCCATGCCTCTTATCAGTTTGGTTGCCCTTCTCTGCACTTTCTCCAGTTCCCCGATATCCTTTTTGAGAACTGGTGCCCAAAACTGAACGGCATATTCCAGGTGAGGTCTTACTAATGATTTGAACAGGGGCAAAATTATATCTCTTTCTCTGGAGTCCATACCTCTCTTAATACAAGAAAGGACTTTGCTCGCTTTGCAAACAGCAGCTTGGCATTGCATGTTGTTATTGAGCTTATGGTCTACCAAAACCCCCAGATCCTTCTCCACTATGGATTCCCCCAGTTGTACTCCCCCTAGCATGTATGATGCATGCATATTCTTAGGCCCCAAGTGCATAACTTTACATTTATCAACATTAAACCTCATCTGCCACATAGTCGCCCAATTAGACAGTGTATTGAGGTCGGCTTGTAAATTGGAGACATCCTGTAAAGACGTTATTCCACTGCATATCTTGGTGTCATCTGCAAAGACAGAAATATTACTTTTGATGCCAGACCCAATATCATTTATAAAGATGTTAAAAAGTAAGGGTCCCAACACTGAACCTTGGGGTACACCACTGATAACCTTAGACCATTCAGAGTAAGAGTCATTAACCACGACTCTTTGAATTCTGTCTTCTAGCCAATTTTCTATCCATTTACAAACTGATATTTCCAAACCTGTAGACTTTACCTTACACATGAGCCGTGTGTGCGGAACTGTATCGAATGCTTTTGCAAAATCCAAGTATACCACGTCCACCGCCACCCCTCTGTCCAAGGTTTTACTTACCTCCTCATAAAAAGAAATCAGATTTGTCTGACAACTTCTGTCTTTCATGAATCCATGCTGTCTGTTGCTTAAAGTGTTATTGTTCAGCAAGAACTCGTCGATGTGGTCTTTTATTAAACGCTCCAGTATCTTCCCAGCTATAGAAGTTAAGCTAACAAGTCTATAGTTACTTGGTAAAGACTTTGATCCCTTTTTAAATATAGGCACCACGTTCGCCCTGCGCCAATCCAGTGGGACTATTCCCGTCATTAATGAGTCCCTAAAAATTAGATACAATGGCTCTGAAATTACAGAGCTCAATTCTTTTAGGATCCGTGGGTGGATGCCATCAGGTCCAGGTGCTTTATCCACCTTTATTCTGTCTAAGTATTTCTGGACCATATCCCTTTTGAGCCATTGTGGATCATTTGGGGCTGTGTCACTACCACCCCCATTATGGACATGAGCTCCCCCATGCTCTTTTGTGTACACAGAGCTGAAGAAAGTGTTTAATAAATTAGCCTTCTCTTTGTCCCCAGTCACCAACTCTAGATTGTTTTGTAAAGGGCCTACATGCTCAGACTTGACCTTTTTACTATTAATATATTTGAAGAATTTTTTGGGGTTTGTCCTACTATCTTTTGCAATCTGTCGTTCGTTTTGAATTTTTGCATCCTTGATTTCCTTTTTACATATACTGTTAATTTCTTTGTAACATTTAAATGACACTAGTGATCCTTCATTTTTATATTTTTTAAAAGCTCTTCTCTTACAGTTTATAGCTTTTTTAACTTTGGCCGTGAGCCACATAGGTTTTGTTTTTAGCCTTTTAAACTTATTGCCCATGGGAATATACTTTGCAGTGAGGTCCCCAACAGTCTTTTTGAAGAATTCCCATTTCTGTTCTGTGCCCATTGAAGCGAATATTCTCTCCCAGTCTAAGTCCTGGAGAGTAGCCCTCATCCTTGGAAAATTAGCTCTCTTGAAGTTAAGTGTTTTTATCTTACCCGTATGTATTTCTTGTTTAGCGCTAACATCAAAGGAAATCATGTTATGATCACTGCTACCCAGGTGTTCCTTTATCTGGACATTAGTAATAAGCTCTGCATGGTTTGAGATTACCAGGTCCAACAGAGCTTCATTCCTAGTTGGGGCCTCAATAAACTGGACCATAAAATTGTCCTGTAATAGGTTTATCATTTTTTGCCCTTTAACTGTCCCAGCAGTGCCATTACTCCAGTCAATTTCTGGGTAGTTAAAATCCCCCATTATTATCACTGTCCCAGCCCTTGCAGCCCTTTCCATCTGTGCAAGGAGCTGAGTCTCCACCTCCTCATTCACATTGGGTGGTCTATAACAAACTCCAACGATTAACTTTGAACTACCCCCATCTAAATGCAGTTCCACCCATAATGCTTCGGACTCATCACACTCTCCATCCACCAGGTCCTCTTTCACACTTGCTTTGAGATCACTTCTCACATAGAGACAGACCCCGCCACCTTTCCTTTTTACCCTGTCTCTCCGAAAGAGTGCATAGCCAGGAATATTAATAGCCCAGTCATGTGAGGATTGAAGCCAAGTTTCAGCAATACCGATTACATCATAGCTCTCCTGATGCACCACAGCTTCCAACTCACCTATTTTGCTTGGCAGACTTCTGGCATTGGTGAATAAACACTTTAATGCATTATTACATTTTGCTCTGGTGTTTTTCATATTATTTTTAGTAGTACAAATTGCACTATAGTTTTCAATGGTTGTTTGAAACATGGGAAATTTCTTGACACCTGCCATATCCCACCCCCCATCTATCCCCATTCCACCCTCCATTAATGTCTGACCCCTAACTGACCTGTCTGCCCAATGTACTTCTGGTTCACCCTCCCCCCTCAAACCCAGTTTAAATACTCCTCCAGCCTTCCCATAAACCTCTTCCCCAGCACAGCAGACCCCCTTCCATTCAAGTGCAAACCATCATTAGCATATAGGTTGCACCCCAATGAAAAGTCAGCCCAGTGCTCTAGAAACCCAAATCCCTCCTCCCTACACCAGGTCTTTAGCCATGCATTCAGCTCTCTAATCACCCCCTGCCTTTCCTGTGTTGCGCATGGCACAGGCAATATTTCAGAGAATATCACCTTGGAGGTCCTTCCCTTCAACTTGCAGCCTAGTTCTCTAAATTGATTCTTGAGGAGCCTCCACCTTCCATGTATACGGTCATTGGTTCCAACGTGGACCAAGACTGCTGGGTCATACCCAGCCCCTCCCAGTAATTTATCCACCCGGTCCACCACATGCCGAACCCTAGCACCAGGGAGACAGCAAACTATTCGGTTGAGGCGATCCTGGCGACAAATTATTCTATCAGCCCTTCTGATTATAGAATCCCCTATAACCACCAACTGTCTAGGCCTTTCTGCACTCCCCTCACCTCCTCTACTAGATGGGCTGCTCTCCCGGCTGTTAGGGGGAGCAGTGACATCTAGGGCTGCCACCTCTGTGTTTGTCACCTCCACATTTTCACCCAACTCGGCAAATTTGTTTTGATGCACAAACACAGGACTGGCCTTCCTTTTCTGCGAGCCCCTTCCACTCCCTCTAACTACATTAACCCATCTTCCTACGTGATAATCCTGACTTGCCCCTCCACCCTCCACATCAACCCTACTGACCACCTGCTCAGCGAGCAGAGGACCCCTTTCAAGGTTGTCCTTTCCACCCAGTGTTGCAACTTGCTCCTCCAGATCTCTAATGCGAGCTTCTAGAAGGGCAACCTGCTCACATCTGTCACAGCGGTATGCATCCTGGAGCTCTTGCACCAGTTTTGCATACATGTGGCACACTGTGCACTGAGCAAAACCTTCAACCCTGCTAGCACTCATTTCCCAGTTACAATACAATTAGTTAAAGGAAGTTTAAGATGTTACTTACAGGTTAGAGACTCCTGTCTTAACTCCTGTTTTCAACTCCTGGTTATTAACTCCCCACTTTAGTTCAAAATTCCACTTGAGATCACAAAATCCACATGCAAACCACCAACAGGGAGCAAGCTCTTTGGGGAGTTTGTATACCTACCTTTATACACCTGTGAACAATTAACCCCTCCCCTCAATTAGCAGGAAGAAAGAGAGAAAAAAAAAAATGCGTTCTAGGAGCATAAATTACACATCTCATTTCTCAACCACCTATTACAATTTTGAAGGCCCTGGAGCACCAGGACAATGGAAACAGCCCACAAAATGACCCCATTTTGAAAAGTTAACACCCCAATGTATAATCTATGAGGCATAATGAGTCTTTTGAATGGTTCAAAACCAGTGGTTTTTGGAAATGTGGAAAAAAAATGAAAACACATTTCTTTTTACACAAAGTTGTCCGTTTATAAGATAGTTCCAACACATAGCATTTACATAGCAAAACTGACACCCCAAAATACATTCAGCCATTCCTTCTGAGTATGGCGATATCAAATATGTGAGACTTTTACACAGCCTGGCCACACACAGAGATCCAACATGCAAGGAACACTGTTGGGTGTTCCAGGGACACATAGCATGCACCTACCAAGAGTTACACCCCAAAATACATTATGCTCAGCAAAGGGTAAACAAAAGATTACCTGTGGTTTTAGTAGTACAGTTGTGCACAGGAGGATAGCACTGATCCAGGCAGAAGGCAGGGACTTGGTCATAAATGGCAAATACAATTGTCCAGGCAACAGGCAGAGATACTGTCCATATACAGTCCAGGGTCAGTGCAGGCAGAGATATTGTCAGCAGTGCCAAAAATATTGGTTCTGGTAGTAAGCAGAAACATGGTCCATGTGCTGTGGTCAGTGTGACAGGCAGAGGCATGATAGCAGTAAGTCCTAGAGGCAGCAGGCAGAAGAAGGGCCTGGTTCAGGACAGAGCGGGATAGGGGCTTCTCCCACCCAAATCTCCTTGAAGTTTCTGAGTCTCCAGAACCTAATCTAGGAATGAGAAAACAAAAAAATAGTTTTCTTCATCCAGAAAAACTATTCTGGAGTAGGGATGAGTTTCGTGTTCGAGTCGAACGTACGTTCGACTCGAACATTGGCGGTTCGGCCGTTCGGCGAATTCCGAACGTTTGGGCCGTTCGCGTCAAAATTCGAGTGACGCGCGCGCGGACCACAATGCACTGCGGTGGCGCAGTGCATTGCTGCCCCATGATTGGCCAAGCATGCACTGTGACCCCACATGCTTGGCCAATCGCAGCGCCGGCAGCGAGGAGAGCCATGATTGGCCACAGGCAGAGATCCTGCCTGTGGCCAATCATAGCTCAGGCTGTGTAGTGCACGCCCCACACTATATAAGGCCGCCTTTGAGGCGGCCTCGTGTAGTGTGTTACTTAGCATCTGAAGCAGTGGGTGTTCTGTGTACCTTCAACACAGTACACACCAATCGTTTTTGGCTGATTTCCTATCTGGCTGCTGTGTAGTGGTTGTTGTCTGTGCCCTGACTGCAGTATACACCACTATATTCACCTCACCTATATAGCTAGTGATCTAGCTTTAACCACTTAACAACTGCCCATTGCCGATTAACGGCTTCAGGGCGGTTGTTTAACTCTGAGAGGCCGTTGATTAATGGCCTCCCAGAATTCTGCTCTCGCGTGCCCCGAGGCCGTTTACCACGTGATTGCTCCGTCAAATGACGGAGTGATCACTTGGAAACAAACCGGCGTCATGTTATGACGCCGGTTACTCCCTCCCCTCTCTGTACCGATCGGTACAGCGGAGGGGAAAGAGATCGGTGTCAGCAGCGATGTGGGCTGCATCTGCAGTGCCCACATCGCTGCTCACCGAATTTAACCCCTCAATTCCCTGCCAATACTCTGCAATACCAGTGCATACTCTGCAGTACCCTGCCATTACTCTGCAGTACCCCGTCATTACTCTGCAGTACCCCGCCATTACTCTGCAGTGCAGTACCCCGCCATTACTCTGCAGTACCCTGCCATTACTCTGCAGTGCAGTACCCCCATTACTCTGCAGTACCCTGCCATTACTCTGCAGTACCCCCCATTACTCTGCAGTAACCCCCATTACTCTGCAGTAACCCCCATTACTCTGCAGTACCCCCCAATACTCTGCAGTACCCGCCATTACTCTGCAGTACCCGCCATTACTCTGCAGTACCCCCAATACTCTGCAGTATCCTGCCATTACTCTGTAGTACCCCCCAATACTCTGCAGTACCCTGCTATTACTCTGTAGTACCCCGCCAATACCCCGCCAATACTCTGTAATACCCTGCCATAAATTGCCATACCCAGCCATACTCAGAGATACCCAGCCATACTCGGTGATACCCTGAAATACCCAGCCATAGACGCCCCCCACCCCTCACCGCCCTCCGGTGCTTCTACCAACTCGCCAGTACGATCAAAGCCAGAATCTTTTTTTTATTTTTTATTTCAGGCTTCCCAGCCTAGAGGTGAGATGTGGGGTCATATTGACCCCCCAGATTTCACTGTAAAGAGGACCTGTCACCCCATATTCCTATTACAAGGGATGTTTACATTTCTTGTAATAGGAATAAAAGTGATCAAAAATATATTTTTGGGGAAAAAAATGTCAAACTAAAATAAATAAAGTAAAATGAACAATAAAAAAATAAAATAAAAATTAAAGCGCCCATGTCCCCATGTGCTCGCATGTGCCACACATGTGAGGTATCGCCGAGAATGTTAGAGCGAGAGCAATAATTCTAGTCCTAGACCTCCTCTGCAACTCAAAACATGTAACCAGTAAAAAAAAATTTAAAGCGTCGCCTATGGGGATTTTTTAAGTAGCGACGTTTGGCGCCATTCCACGGGCATGTGCAATTTTGAAGAGTGACATGTTTGATATCTATTTACTCAGCATAACTTCATCTTTCACTTTATGCAAACATTGGGCTAACTTTACTGTTTTTTTGTTTGTTTTTTAAGCACAAAACTGTTTTTTCCCCCCAAAAAACGCGTTTGAAAAATTGCTGTGCAAATACCGTGTGAGATAAAAATTTGCAACGACCACCATTGTATTCTCCAGGGTCTTTGCTAAAAAAAAAATATATATATAATGTTTTGGGGTTCTCTGTAATTTTCTAGCAAATAAATGATGATTTTTACATGTAGGAGAGAAATGTCAGAATTGGCCTGGGTGCTCCAGAACGCCTGATGGCGCTCCCTGCATGTTGGGCCTCTGTATGTGGCCACGCTGTGTAAAAGTCTCACACATGTGGTATCGCCGTACTCGGGAGTAATAGCAGAATGTGTTTTGGGGTGTAATTTGTGGTATGCATATGCTGTGTGTGTGAAATAACCTGATAATATGACAATTTTGTGGGAAAAAAAAAAAGGAAATAGGCCGTCAGTACTTCAGGTGTGATCAATTTTCAGATATTGGCACCATAGCTTGTGGACTCTATAACTTTCACAAAGACCAAATAATATCCACAAATTTGTACTTATTTTTACCAAAGATATGTAGTAGTATGAATTTTGGCCAAAATTTATGAAGAAAAAATGACTAATCTGCTAAATTTTATAACAGAAACGAAGAAAAATTCATTTTTTCGCAGAATTTTCGGTCTTTTTTTCTTTTATAGCACAAAAAATAAAAAACCCAGCAGTGATTAAATACCACCAAAAGAAAGCTCTATTTGTGTGAAAAAAGGACAAACATTTCCTATAGGTCCAGTGTTGCATGACTGAGTAATTGTCATTCAAAATGTGAGGGCACCGAAAGCTGAAAATTGGTCTGGTTATTAAGGGTGTTTAAGTGCCCAGTGGTCAAGTGGTTAATAATAGAGCTTGCAGTCAGTAGTGTTAGGAGATAGTGCGTGCTATCTGCGTGCTCTGTACCCAGTACATACCGCTATAATATAGGGCAGGCCCCTACTTTCAAACATCCAACTTACAAACATCTCCTACTTGCAAACGCAAGGAGACAGCAGCAAGTGAGATGAAAGATGGACGACAAAACAAATTATACAGGGGTGATAACCCTTCCCTATGTTTTCCAAAAAGCTTAAAAATCGTTTTTTTGACTGGAGCTACACTTTAAAAATGTACCGGTTGAAAATGACAAACAGATTCAACTTAACACAACAAACCTACACAGTCCCTGTCTTGTTTGCACCGCCTGTATACTGCTGTTCTGAGTATATAGGGCCTGGGGGCCACACGCATTTCCTTTTTTTAATATGGGTACGGGGTTCCCCTTAATATGCGTACAAGACCCAAATAGGCTGGTAATGGGCGGGGAGGGCTACCCATGCCATGTTTCTCAATGATTTTCAACCATATTGCAGGAACCAGATATAACATTAAAACCGCAAGCAGTTTTAAATGGTGTTATTTCCGTTTAATGTCATTTTGTGCAGGGACTGTTCTAAACACGGGAAACACGTGGCATTTCACAGGCATACTACAGACACCCCCCGGCACCATATTTAAAGGAATATTTCACTTTTTTTTTCACTTTAATCGTCATTAAAATCAGTGCTCCCGCCAAAACGGCAGTTTTTAAAACTTTTTTTTGCAGTGACCCATGTCCCCTGAGGCAGGAGGCAGGTCCCCAAACCCTTTTTAGGACACTATCTTGCATATTAGCCGTTAAAATTAGCACTTTCCATTTCGAACGTTCGAGTCCCATAGACTTCAATGGGGTTCTAACGTTCGTACCGAACGCGGGGGTAGTTCGCAAGTTCTGGTGCGAACCGAACCGGGGGGTGTTCGGCTCATCCCTATTCTGGAGCCCCTCGCATAAGTGAGACCCCTGTGTTGAATCCCACTAGTCCAGTTGAAGGGTAGAAGATCAGTCCAAGAGGCAGGCAAATAAAATGGTCAAACAGTCCAAGGTCCCAGATCAGGCATAGGTATGTACAGAATCGTTAGGCAGAAGCACGGTCGAATAACATTCCAGGGTCAGTTCCAGATAAGGCAGAGATATGTGCAGAATTGGTAGGCAAAAGCATGGTCGAATAACAGTCCAGGGTCAGTTCTAGATCAGGCAGAGGTATGAACAGCATCGGCAGGCAGAAGCCTGGTCGAATAACAAGCCAGGGTCAGTTACAGAAGAGGCAGTGGCAAAAGAGGTGTGAGGGTAAATGGCAGGAACCGAGGATTATGCATACCATACTTCACTAATAATTTACTGAAGTATGGTAACGGCGAAAACAGTCACCTATGCAGAGGCCTGGTTGGGAAGGACAATGGGGACAATAATAAGATGTCTCTTCTGACTCCTCTACTGGTACACACCTCACATCTTTTTTGACGTCTTTGGCCTGTTGATTTGGGAGGAATTTTATTGGGAAAGTGGCATTCGGGGAGACGACTGAGAACATCTGATCAGATGTTTTCTGGTGGGCCTTTTCGGGAATATAAAGGCAGTGTAAATTTTTTCCTGGTAGCCAAGGAAGGGTCGGGGGTTTTGGGTGGAGTTGCAGTAAATGATATAGGAGTTGTATATAGCCAATTGAAAAAATAAATTGCTACTTTTTTATACCATGGTATGTCTGTCTTGTGGCAAGGTATGGTTTGAGCATTTGAAGTTGACTCCCCCATAAACAAATTACACATACACAGCTCTCGTCAGCTGTGGATAGTATTTGGTACGCCTCCTCGGCGGAAAAGTATCTTTTGGACATGGTTGCTGATGGTGATGAGACTGCACAGGTGTGTGCTAAGCCTGCACTGATGGTCACTGATGAGGTTGCACTGATGAGCCTGCACAGATGTGTGCTAATAAACCTGCACTGATGAGGTGGCACAGATGTGCGCTAAGACTGCACTGATGGGCACGGATGAGGCGGCACTGATGAGCACAGATGTGCACTGATGGCACAGATGTGCACTGATGAGGCGGCACAGATGGGCACTGATCGCACAGATGTGCACTGATGAGGCGGCACAGATGGGCACTGATGAAGCGGCACAGGTGGTCACTGGTAAAGCAGTACAGATGTGCACTAATGAGGCGGCACAGATGGGCACAGATATGCACTGATGAGGTGGCACAGAAGGGCACTGATGAGGCAGCACAGATGGGCACTGATTTCTCAGATGTGCACTGATGAGGTGGCATACATTGGGCAGTGATTGGGCACTGTATGGGCACAATATGTTGTTTTTTTCAACTGTAAAATGCTCTGGAAACACTCACAATAATCACAGATCCTCTCTCTCCTCACACGCGGTCTCTGTGTGAGGTGGGAGGGCTGTCAATGAGAGATGATCTCATATGTTTACATTTGAGATCATCTCTCATTGACCACATGGATCGCATAGTAAATGGCCGCTGTGACCATTTCCCGACCCTAATCCCACCCTAAACACACCCTCATAAATTATCTCATGAAATCACACTTAAATGTTTTATGCAGAATTAAGTTACAATAATAAATATTAGCAACTTTACCAGTGCCCATCAGTGCAGCCTATCAGGGCCCATCAGTGCAGCCTCATCAGTGCAGCCTATAATTGCCCATCAGTGCAGCATATCAGTGCCCATCGGTACAGCCTGACCTGTGCCCATCAATGCAGCATAACCAGTGCCTATCAATGCAGCCTGACCTGTGCCCATTAATGCAGCGCAACCAGTGCCCATCAATGCAGCATGACCTGTGCCCATCATTGCAGCGTAACCAGTGCCCATCATTGCAGCATGACCAGTGCCCATCATTGCAGCGTGACCTGTGCCCATCAATGCAGCGTGACCTGTGCCCATCAATGCAGCCTGACCTGTGCCTATCAGTGCAGCAAAACCAGTGGCCATCAATGCAGTGTGACCTGTGTCCATTAGGGATGAGCTTGGTGTTCGAGTCGAACGTATGTTCGAGTCGAACATCTGCTGTTCACACGTTCGACGAATACCGAAAGTTATGGGCCGTGCATTGCTGGCTCATGATTGGCCAAGCACATACTGTGACCCCACATGCTTGGCCAATCACAGCGCCGGCAGTGAAGAGAGCAATAATTAGCCACAGGCAAGATGCCTGTGGCAAATTATAGTTTAGAGGGGTTTAGTACACGCCCCACACTACATAAGGTCACCAGCGCGGCAGCCTTGTGTAGTGTGTTCCGGCGTGCAAGGAAAGAGCTAGATAGGCAGGGACAGTGTATTCTTTTCTCAGGTATCTGCAGGAGTTAGTGGGTGTTGTGTGCCTCCAGCGCAGTATACACCTGTATCTACCCTTTATTGCTGGTGTTCTCTCATGCAGGCATCTGCAGTAGGTAGTGGGTGTTGTGTGCCTCCAGCACAGCACAGTATACACCTGTATCTACCCTTTATTGCTGGTGTTCTCTCATACAGGCATCTGCATTAGTTAGTGGGTGTTGTGTGCCTCCAGAACAGCACAGTATACACCTGTATCTACCCTTTATTGCTGGTGTTCTCTCATACAGGCATCTGCAGTAGTTAGTGGATGTTGTGTGCCTCCAGCCCAGTATACACCTGTATCTACCCTTTATTGCTGGTGTTCTCTAATACAGGCATCTGCAGGAGTTAGTGGGTGTTGTCTGCCTCCAGCACAATATACACTACCCAATTGCTGGTTTTCCCATCTCCCTGCTGGCCATTACTATGCCTGGAAGGCCAACAAGGAGAGGCAGATGGTCACAAGCCAATAAAAGAGGGCAAGCCGCCTCTGTGTCTAGAGACAACAGTGCTGGTCGTGGACACGGTGCATCGTGATCAGCACGTGGCTATAGGACACACTTGTCCTTATTTTCTGCAGCTGGACATGTTGAGCCTCATCGCGCCGAAGACTTGGTAGAGTGGATGACCAAGCCCACCTCATCCTCCTCATCCTCTCTCACCCAGGCTCAGGGTACTAGCAAAGCAGCTGCCAACGCGTCCTCTTCCCTTGTCTCAATGTCATTATCAGTAACTCCTTCGCTAGACCCACCATGTCCTCCTGGGGAGTCCCCCAAACTGTTTGAGCACAGTGTTGGGTACATGCTCCAGGAGGATGCCCAGCGTTTTGAAGGCTCTGATGATGATACTCAGCTAGAGGAAGGCAGTAGCGTGAGCGCAGAGAGAGGGGATGCTCAAGAAGGACAGCAATCTGGCAGTCGTGTTCCACCAGCTGCAGCATACTGCCAGGTTTGCTCCAGTGATGAAGAGGGAGGGGATGATGAGGTCACTGACTCCACGTGGGTGCCTGATAGGAGAGAGGAGGAGGAGGAGGAAGAGGAGCCACATCTCCATCGAGGCAGAATGCCCTCCGAGGGCCAACTTAGGGGCAGCACACTGACTGAATCACACCACAGAGCTCCGCCTGTGCAGGGCGCTACCTCTGCGCGTTATTCCAAAAGTTCTTTGGTGTGGGCCTTTTTTGAGACGAGTGCATCAGATCGCACCGCTGCTATTTACAACATATGTCTCAAGCGTATCTTGCGTGGCCAAAACATCAGCCGCTTGGGCACCACATGCTTGACCAGACATATGTTGACCTGCCAAGCAGCTCGTTGGCAAGCGTACCTTAAAGATCCACACCAAAGAACAAAGCAGGCCTCTCCTTGCTCCTCATCAACTGGGATCTACAACCCCACTAGACCTTCAGTCCTCTCTGAAACCTGCACTGAGAGGAATGAAGGTGTAGAATTAGGTGTGTCACAGCCAAGTACTTGCGGGCACTCTGCTAGCAGTACACCCACGTCCGATTGTAGCAGGCAAATTTCCCTGCCCCAGCTACTGGACCGTCGAAAGAAGTTCACTCCCAGCAATCCACATGCCCAGCGGTTGAATGCTAGCTTGGCTAAATTGCTAGCACTTCAACTGCTGCCTTTTCAGTTGGTAGACTCAGCCACCTTCAGTGAGTTTGTGCAATGTGCGGTTCCTCAGCGGCAGGTCCCAAAACGCCACTTTTTCTCACAGAGGGCGATTTTGATTCTCTACCGGCATGTAGAAGGCAATGTCCTTGCCTCACTGGACAGGGCGGTCAGCGGTAGGGTGCTTATTACCACTGACTCATGGTCCAGCAGGCATGGACAGGGACGTTACCTATCTTTCACAGCCCATTGGGTCACTCTTCTGGCAGCTGGGAAGGATGCAGGACAAGGTGCAGTAGTGTTGGAGGTTGTTCCACCACCACGCCTCCAAAATACTACTACTGGTTGTGACATACCTCTCTGCTCCACCCCCTCCTCTTCTTCTTCCTCCATGGCCTCTTCCAGTGCTCTGTCCTCGGAACCAGCGGTGCTCCGTAGGCATTCAAGGGGCTACGCAAGTACGCAGGGAAAAAGATGCCATGCCATGCTTGAGCTGGTTTGTTTGGGGGACAGGAGCCACACTGGGGCAGATATTTTGTCAGCTCTGCAGGGGCAGACCGAGAGGTGGTTGTCGCCACGCCAGCTTCAGCCAGGAATGGTGGTTTGCGACAATGGCACCAACCCCCTCTCCGCCCTTCGACAGGGACAACTGACCCATGTACCCTGTGTGGCTCACGTCCTTAACCTGGTGGTGCAGCGGTTCTTAGGCAGGTACCCAGACTTACAGGATGTCCTGAGGCAGGCCATGAAAGTCTGTGTGCATTTCCCCTGATCATTTAATGCCAGTGCTCGGCTGGCTGAGCTCCAAAAGGAGCTGAACCTGGCCAAGAACCGCCTTATATGTGACATGCCCACCAGGTGGAACTCAACGTTGGCCATGCAGTAGGGCCATCAATGAGTACCTGTGCGACTACGGCACCAGGACAGGGTCAGGGGAGCTCGTTTTTTTCTCACCATGCCAGTGGGGCATGATCAGGGATGCATGCACTAGACATGTGCATGCATTTTCGTCCAAATTTTGGAGGAGACACTGTGGGTTCCCGGCGGCCTGACGTTTCTTATATGCAGAGGGTGGGGCCACCCATCACCTGACCCCACCCCCCTCTGATGCGATGGGGAAGCCAGGCTTCCCCAATGATGTATGGGTGACCCCGCCCCCCTCTGATGTAACGCAGGTTTCCATTACATCAGAGTGGAGCGTTCACACGCACGTCACTGGGGAAGCCCGGGTTTCCCCTTGCGTCAGAGGGGGGCGGGGTCAGGTGACGGGTGGCCCCTCCCTCCACATATAAGAAACATCAGGCTGGGAACCCGCAGTGTCTCCTCAGTGGAGACAGAAGATGGATGAATTCACTGCGCTGGATCAGATCAGCCATCGCTGGAGAGATGATCATCCGTCGCTGGATAGCAAGAGTGGATTACCACCACTGGAATCTTTTTTTATTTTTTATTTTTAATAAAGGACTTTTTCAAAAGTGTGTTTGTCTTATTTAACTATTTTTTACACTTTCTTTGTGAAATGGTAGGGGTACTTTTGTACCCCCTTACCATTTCAAACAGGGGAGGGGCCGGGATCTGGGGGTCCCCTTGTTAAAGGGGGCTTCCAGATTCTGATAAGCCCCCCGCCCTCAGACCCCCACAACTACCGGCCAGGGTTGTGGGGATGAGGCCCTTGTCCCCATCAACATGGAGACATGGTACTTTGAGGGGTCACAAACCCCCAAAGCATCCTCCCAATGTTGAGGGCATGTGGCCTGGTACGGTTCAGGAGGGGGGGGCCACTCTCTCGTCCCCCCTCTTTTCCTGCAGCCTGCCAGGTTGCGTGCTTGGATAAAGGGTCTGATATGGATTTTTAGGGGGACCCCACGTAAAAAAAAAATTTATTTGACGCGGGGTTCCCCTTAATATCCATACCAGACCTGAAGGGTCTGGTAATTGAATTTGGGGGAACCCCACGCTTTTTTATTTTTTTTTATTTATTTATTTATCAATGATTTTCAATGAGTGTTCTCTGTATTACGGGAGCCGACAATTCATTATTAGCCACGAGTGATTTTAAAGGACTTTTTTTCCTGCAGAAATGACACTTTGTGCAGAGACAGTTCTAAGCACGGGAAACATGCGCTCCTTCACAGGCATACTATAGACACCCCCCAGGTACGAAATTTAAAGGAATATTACACTTTTATTGTTTCACTTTAATCATTATTAAAATCACTGCTCCTGAAAAAAACTTCAGTTTTTAAAACTTTTTTTTGCATTGATACATGTCCCCTGGGACAGGACCCAGGTCCCCAAACACTTTTGAGGAAGGTAACTTGCATATTAGCCTTTAAAATTAGCACTTTAGATTTTGAACGTTGGAGTCCCATAGACTTTAATAGGATTCTAAAGTTCACACGAAGTATGCTATATACTAGATCAGTCGAATCTTCTTTATACATTCGACAGACACCATAAGCCTTCAAAGACAGATTCGACCGTAATTCATGTGGCTTTTCGGACGAATGCAATTTTTTTACGAAAAACGAAATAAATAAAAACGAATTTAGTAAGTAACTAAATTAATTAATTTTTCGGACGAAAACAAAATTCCGAAACAAAATATTTTACTCTGCACATGTCTAGCATGCACTGTCCTGTCACCATTTGAGGAGGCCACGAGGATGGTGAGCAGTGACAGTGCATGCATCAGTGACACTGTACCTCTTGTCCACCTGTTGGAGCATACGCTGCGTGGAATAATGGACAGGTCACTTGAGGTAGAACAGAGGCAGGAAGAGGAGGACTTCCTTGCCTCTCAAGGCCTCCTTTATCCAGACAGTGTTCCTGCTGTCCCACCCATCACACAGGAAGAGGACGAGGAGGAGGAGGCTTGTGTCAGCATGGAGGTGGAGCCTGGCACTCAGCATCAGCAGCAGCAGCAGCAGTCTTTTAGGAACGATTTACAGTCCCAAGAAACACGTGGACTTGTGCGGGGCAGGGAGGAGGTGGCTGCGGGTCATGTTGTCCTTAGTGACCCAGAGGACTCCGGACCGAATGCCTCAGCTAACTTATGCTGCATGGTCTCCCTGATCCTGCAAAGCCTGCGGAAAGGATCCTCATATTTTTCGGATCAAGGAGAGGGACCATTACTGGCTTGCCGCTCTCCTTGATCCACGGTACAAGGGTAAGGTTGCGGACCTTATCTTGCCATCGCAGAGGGAGCAGAGGATGAGACATCTCCGGGAGGCCTTGCAGAAAGGTCTGTGCAGCGCGTTTCCAGAGACTGGGAGGTTCCAAACTCCTGGCCCTGGACAACGTGTTGCTGAGGCTTCGGTCAGTCACAGAAGGAACGGTGGAGTGATGCGTTCAGACAATTTTTTAGTCCGCAGCCCCAAATTATGATCGGTTCTAGCAACCATCGCCAGCATTGATTTACATGGTGCAGGAATACCTAGGGGCAAGGTCAGACTTGGACACCTTTCCCACCGAAAATCCTCTGGCTTACTGGGTCTTGAGGATGGATCGCTGGCCAGAGCTTGCACAGTATGCAATTGATCCCGCTGATATCTTGGAAGAACATTTTTGGTTCTGGGTGATGCCACCAGTCCAATTTTCAGCCCCTGTTTAACAGGGGTGTGTAATTATAATTTTTGATGCAATTCTTTGCAGCAGGGCTCATTCCTGCACTCCAAATAGAGTATATGGGAGAGGTTGCAGTGTCGTAGCACCAGCACCAGTGTCACCAGCCCAATATTTTCAGCCTCTGTTTACCAGGGGCGTTTAATTACAATTTTTGATGCAATGCTTTGCAGCAGGGCTCATTCCTGCACTTCAACTAGAGTATATGGTAGAGGTTGCATTGTATAGGCCCAATTTTTCAGCCCCTGTTTAACAGGGGCATGTAATACAATTATTGATGCAATGCATTGCAGCAGGGCTCATTCCTGCACTCCAAATAGAGTATCTGGGAGAGGTTGCAGTGTTGTGGCACCAGTAAGCAGTGCCTAAGTCCCAATTTTTCAGCCCCTGTTTAACAGGGGCATGTAATTACAATTCTTGGTATAATATTTCACAGCAGGGCCCATTCCTGTGCCCACCAAGAGTAACTGTGAGGGCTTATAGTGTTGTGGCACCAGCACCGCCACCACAACCACCAAAGGCCCATTTTTTCTACCACTGTTCAACAATGGCATGTAATTACAATTCTTAATATAATCGTTCACAGCAGGGCGCTCCAGCGCCAACCAAGAGTCACTTTGAGGGCTTAGGCCGCGTACACAAGGGCGGACTGTTCGCCCAACCTTGTCCGCTGAACAGTGTTTGGGCGGACAGTCCGCTCGTGTGTGGGCTTTCAGCGGACAGTTTCAGCGGACAGTTGGACGGACAAAGTCTTTCGGAAATTCCGAAAAACTGTCCGCTGAAACTGTGTTTGAGCGAACAGTCCGCCCGTGTGTGGGCTTGTCCGCTGTACTTTCGAAATGAGCGGACTGTTCCCGCTCGGAAAGTCCGCCCATTTCGAGCGCGTGTACAGGTAGGCGGGGCCCGCGAAGGAGACGTCGCGGGCTCCGCCGCCTGGAATGGGCTTAAAGGGGAACCCCAACGCCGAAAAAAATCGGCGTGGGGGTTCCCCCCAAGTGCACACCAGACCCTTGTCCGAGCACGCTACCCGGCCGGCCAGGAAAGGGGGGCGAGCGAGCGCGCCCCCCCTCCTGAGCCGTACCAGGCCGCGTGCCCTCAACATGGGGGGTGCCTTGGGGAAGGGGGGGCCGCGCGGCCCCCCCACCCCAAAGCACCTTGTCCCCATGTTGATGAGGACAAGGGCCTCTTCCCGACAACCCTGGCCGTTGGTTGTCGGGGTCTGCGGGCGGGGGGCTTATCGGAATCCGGGAGCCCCCTTTAAGAAGGGGGCCCCCGGATACCGGCCCCCCACCCTATGTGAATGAGTATGGGGTACAATGTACCCCTACCCATTCACCTGTGAAATAAAGTACAAAAAAAAACACAACACATGGAAAAAGTATTTTATTGCACAGCTCCGGGGGTCTTCCGTCTTCGGGGGTCTTCTCGCCGGACTCCTCCGCTATGTGTGTGTAGCTCTTTTACTAGCGGAGGAGTCCGGCTTTCTTCCTCCCCGCCGCCGGCCTCTTCTCCCGACTTCGGGGGTCTTGTCCCCCTCTTCGGTTCTTCTGCCGGGCCACCGCGCCTGGTCCGGTGGCCCGGTCTTCTGTCGCCGTCTTCCGTTCTTCTGTCGCCGCCTTCGGTTCTTCTGCCGGGCCACCGCGCCTTCTTGTAGCTCTTTTACAGGCGGTGGCCCGGTCTTCTGTCGCCGCTGTCGTCGTCGCCGCTGTCGTCGTCGTCGCCGCCGCCGCCGCCGCCTTCCGTTCTTGTTCTTCTTCTTGTTCTTCTTCTTCTTGAGATGTTGACTCGACGATCTCTCCGGCCGGAATGCCAGAGCCGCGCTGTGCGGTCACTTATATAGTGACAATGGGGCGGTGTCACATGGTATATGTCACATGGGTTGGTCACATGGTGACCCCGCCCCCTTACGATGTCATAGTCCCCATGTGACATCAACCCATGTGACCAACCCATGTGACATATACCATGTGACACCGCCCCATTGTCACTATATAAGTGGCAGCGGAGCGTGTCCCTGGCATTCCGGCCGGAGAGCTCGTCGAGTCAACATCTCCAGGAGAAGAAGAAGAACAAGAAGAAGAACAAGAACGGAAGGCGGCGGCGACGACGACAGCGGCGACAGAAGACCGGGCCACCGCCTGTAAAAGAGCTACAAGAAGGCGCGGTGGCCCGGCGGAAGAACCGAAGGCGGCGACAGAAGAACGGAAGACGGCGACAGAAGACCGGGCCACCGGACCAGGCGCGGTGGCCCGGCAGAAGAACCGAAGAGGGGGACAAGACCCCCGAAGTCGGGAGAAGAGGCCGGCGGCGGGGAGGAAGAAAGCCGGACTCCTCCGCTAGTAAAAGAGCTACACACAGATAGCGGAGGAGTCCGGCGAGAAGACCCCCGAAGACGGAAGACCCCCGGAGCTGTGCAATAAAATACTTTTTCCATGTGTTGTGTTTTTTTTTGTACTTTATTTCACAGGTGAATGGGTAGGGGTACATTGTACCCCATACTCATTCACATAGGGTGGGGGGCCGGTATCCGGGGGCCCCCTTCTTAAAGGGGGCTCCCGGATTCCGATAAGCCCCCCGCCCGCAGACCCCGACAACCAACGGCCAGGGTTGTCGGGAAGAGGCCCTTGTCCTCATCAACATGGGGACAAGGTGCTTTGGGGTGGGGGGGCCGCGCGGCCCCCCCTTCCCCAAGGCACCCCCCATGTTGAGGGCACGCGGCCTGGTACGGCTCAGGAGGGAGGGCGCGCTCGCTCGCCCCCCTTTCCTGGCCGGCCGGGTAGCGTGCTCGGACAAGGGTCTGGTGTGGACTTGGGGGGAACCCCCACGCCGATTTTTTTCGGCGTTGGGGTTCCCCTTTAAGCCCATTCCAGGCGGCGGAGCCCGCGACGTCTCCTTCGCGGGCCCCGCCTACCTGTACACGCGCTCGAAATGGGCGGATTTGCCTCCTCCTTACGTGGGCGAGTCCGTTCATTTCAAAAGTTGAGCGAACTGTTTGCCCAACCTTGTTCGTCAAACAGTCCGCTCGTGTGTGGGCAAGTCCGCTCATGCAAATTTTGAGCGGACTGTTTGCCCAAACTGTTTGACGAACAAGGTTGGGCAAACAGTCCGCGCGTGTGTACGCGGCCTTACAGTTTTGTGGCAACAACAACACCTTAGGTTTCCATTTCTGCAGAGCATATAGGGCGGGCCCCTACTTTCAAATATCCAACTTACAAACGTCTTCTACTTGCAAACGGAAGGAAACAACAGGAAGTGAGATGAAAACAAATTATACAGGGGTGATAACCCTTCCCTATGTTTTCCAAAAAGCTTAAAAATAGATTTTTTTGACTGGAGCTACACTTTAAAAATGTACCAGTTCAAAATTACAAACAGATTCTACTTAACACAACAAACCTACACAGTCCCTGTCTTGTTTGCACCGCCTGTATACTGCTGTTCTGAGTATATAGGGCCTGGGGGCCCCACGCCTTTCCTTTTTTGGGGGGGGGGGTACGGGATTCCCTTTAATATCCATACAAGACCCAAAAGGGCTGATAATGGACAGGGGGGCTACCCATGCCCTTTTTCTCAATCTTCATCCGTATTGCCGGAACCAGATATTATTACATTAAAACCGCAAGCAGTTTTAAATTACTTTTTTTGCGTTAAATGTCATTTTGTGGGGGGCGTGGCTGAGCGGCACATGTAGACGATCGCACACCTCTCCTGCTCTGCCGAAAATCCTGGCAATCATCCGGTCATATAGAGGACACACTCCGGAACGAGCCCCACCACAACCGCCACGATATCGCGGAGACGGCAACACGTCCCGTGAGGTTCTGGGACGCTCAAATCCATGTCCAGGAGCGGCAGAGAATCCCGGAGTATGCAGGCCGACCTGTCCTAAGATGGCGCCTTACCACAGCGCTCCTCCAGGGATCAGTACAGGGAGGCAGCCCAGAAACGTCTCTATGGAGGTAAAGCTTCAAAAGAGATGCCCTCTCCCCCCTCAGGCACCGGGGATGCCATAGGTGATCAGTCGGCTGCGGATGACACGGCCCTGCTGGAGGATGCTGAGGGATTGTCCCCTGCCTGGAACACCGTGAGTACACCAAGGGACAGATTAGTGGGGCCTAATTCTATTCCCTCTCCATCTGATGGCACAGAACCCACCCTCAGAGATATTTTCTCTGCTGTGACTGCTTGTAATATGTCTATCTCTATCTCAGCACTTGCTAATGAAGTGAAAGGGGTGAAAGCTGAAATTTCCTATGTGTGGCAGGACATGCAAAAACTGAGAACGCACAGCCGCCATTGAAGGCAGGGTGAGTGCTATAGAGGATGACATTCCCCCTATGCAAAGAGACTTGCAATACAACTGTCACCTTACTGCACAGCATGCGACTCGCCTGGATGACCTAGAAAATCGCATGAGACGCAACAATATACGTGCAATAGGCATCCCGGAACGGGCTGAGGGCAAAGACCCTGTTGCATTTATTGAGAACTGGCTGATTACTGTGTTTGGCAAGGAGGCTTTCTCTCCACTCTTTGCAGTTGAACGTGCGCACAGAGTCCCATCCAGACCCCTACCACCAGGCAATCATCCCAGGGCCTTCCTCTTTAAATTGCTGAATTACAAAGACAGGGACGCCATACTGTCCAAGGCCAGAATTATGGGAGGCACGCTGTCTATTGACAATTCTAAAGTATCCTTGTACCCGGATTTTTCAGCTGAGCTGCAGAAGCAACGTGCAAAGTTCTTTGATGTGAAGAAAAGATTGCGGGAGCTTAACCTTCCTTATGCCATGCTTTACCCAGCACGCCTCAGAGTTGTTGCACTGGGAGAAACCTATTTCTTTGACCGGCCTACCAACGCAGCTCAATGGCTAGACAGGGAGGCTAGAGCCCTCAAAGCTAACCGCGTGCAACGCAACGCCCCGGCCTGAGGAGAAGGCCCCAGGGAACTGGAAGCCTTCGACTGCCCTGATGAAGCTATCTCTGGCTCTGTTGTGGTCACCTGCAGGCTCGTTCTGATTGAGTTATTTTTCCCCTTTTCTTTTATATAACTGCTCTCTGTCCTACATTGTGAGCAAGGCGGCAGAGGGAGATCTACTGTCACAGTATACCCTATACGAAACTGCGTGCTCCACAGGTGCCGTTGAAGTGAAGCTTCTAGCTGAACTAACCCGTGGGTTTCATGGGAGCTTCCTCTGCCTCCCCCCCCCCCCCTCAGCAGATGCAGGGGGTTTGTTTGTTATACAGCCCAAGAGGCTGGGGGCCCTGTTGGTCCCACAAATAGGGCCAAGTTTGATGGCTGTTTGCAATCACAATGTGTTCAAATGTTTCTCATGTTCCTGCTCTGACTCTTCCATACTAATGCTCCTAGCAGTTGTGAAGTTTGACTACGTACAGCTAATTATTTGCATACTGGGTAATTTTGATGCTCTGTCAACAGTAATTTTTTCTTTGTATGACGTCATAATTCTTTTGGCTGTGGAGTGGAGCCGAACATTGTATATTCTCCTGACACTATTTGTGGTAAGGCCATATGGCGGTTGAGCTAAATGTCCTCACTTGGAATGTGAGGGGCCTAGGTACCCCGGTGAAAAAAAATGAATGCCAGTATTTTGTGCTTGCAGGAGATGCCTTTTGCGGCTGATCCTCCTCCTAGCCTGAGCCCACGCATGTATGATGTTCAGTACCTCTCCACGTATTCCTCATACTCCAGGGGGGTAAGCATACTTGTACGTAAAGGTGTCCGGTTCCAATGTTCTAAGATCCAGATTGACCCGGGTGGCAGATATGTTTTTTTACTCTGTAAGGTTCATGGGCTAACTTGTATACTGGCTAATATCTACGTACCCCCGCCGTATTCGGCAGGGGTTCTTGGGAGCTTGGCAAAATTTATGGCGCAATATCATGAGGTTCCCCTACTTGCAGTGGGAGACTTCAACAATTACATAAATCATACCAAAGACAAGTTCCCCATACCCAGTAATATAGTGCCAGGCGCAACGGGCTGTACACCTTTTGCCAGGGTCCTGGAGGAATTGGGGCTGACAGACATATGGCGTAGCAGGCACCCGGACCTTAAAAACTATTCTTGCCATTCGGCCTCTTATGGAGGCCTATCTAGAATAGACCTGGGCCTGGGTAATGACAGGATGCTGCAACATATTAGAGACCCGGACTACGCTGACAGACACCTTTCTGACCACTCCTCGCTCCGCATCCGTGTATCATTCCCTGACATGGTTGAGTGTCCAGTTTGGAAGCTTAACCCCTTTTGGCTTTCGTTGTTCCCAGAGTCTAACCCACTTCGGGACGCGCTTAAATCCTTTTTACTGGATAACATTGGCACTACAAATCTGGGGATGGTGTGGGATGCATTGAAGGTCTATACAAGGGGGCAGTGCATACAAATAATAAATCGGATTAAAACAGACACTAAAGCTTGGGAGGTGACGGTGCGCGGAGTGGTTTCCAAAATATAGGACAAGTATAGTGCCAATCCCACAGATGACACAAAAAGGGCGTGGTTGGGAGCACAATCAATGTCTAGGCAACTGGCATTGCAGTTAGCTGAAAATAAAAGCCTTTTCTTGCAACAGACACATTTTGAGGAAGGTGAAGCGACTGGACATATGCTGGCGGTTATGGCGCAAGCACAACAGTCATCTTCCACCATTTCAGCTATCTGTGATGACCAGGGGGTTGAATACTCTTCCACCTCAGACATTGTTCGTATTTTTAAAGATTTCTATGAGGACCTGTATACATCTAAAGTGAGGCCCACGGAGGAGGAGATTGAGGAATTTTTAGATAAAAGCGAACTCCCGATCTTATCATTAGAAGACACCAACATGCTCAATGCACCATTGACAGAAGAAGAATTAGGTGTAGCCCTGTCACACTCCCAAAATAACAAGTCACCAGGGATGGATGGCCTACCATCTGAAATTTATAAAAGATACTCCGGTACTTTACTCCCCACCCTTTTGAAAGTTTATACTGAGGCCCTTGAGAGAGGGTCCTTGCCGAGCTCCATGAATGAGGCAATTATTGTGGTCTTGCTGAAGCCAGGCAAGGAGGCCAGTTCCCCCGGGCTCATATAAGCCCATATCCTTGCTGACAGCAGATGTTAAGCTGTTGGCTAGGGTATTGGCAAATAGACTGGCCAGGGTAATACATAAAATAGTGCATAAAGACCAATCCGGATTTATCCCTTCTAGATCCACAGCAAAAAATATTAGGAGGCTCTTTTTGAACCTGCAGATCCCAACGGATAACACTGGCAATAGAGCAATTTTCTCCCTTGACGCAGCTAAGGCCTTCGACAGTGTCGAGAGGCCTTATCTGTGGAAGGTGTTGAGGTGTGTGGGACTGGGTGACACCTTTATCAAATGGGTTCAGTTACTTTACACTAAGCCCACCGCGAGACTTAGGGTGAATGGGGACCTGTCAGAGCCATTCTCATTGTACAGGGGCACTCGACAGGGGTGTCCTTTATCACCCCTGTTGTTTGCTCTGGCTCTGGAGCCCCTGGCGGCTAGGATACGGGGAGACAAAGACATAATTGGGTTTCAACGCTCCATGAGCACGGATGTGGTATCCCTGTACGCTGATGACACCCTGCTGTACCTGGGAGACATGCAGGGCACTTTGCAGGCAGTTATGGACCTTATTAATAGACATGTGCATTCGTTTTCATCCGAATGCATTTTCGTCCGAATTTCAGCTATTTTCGTTTTCGTTTTGACAAACGATAACAAAAGCACAGAATCCGAAAAACGAAAGATCCGACATAAATAAATGCTTTATTTTCGTTTTCATTGTTACAACAGTTCGATATAGAATAGGAGATTCGACATGACTCTGACAATAACAATCTGTCTATAGAATCTGTGGTCGAATGTGCCTAACCTTACCTCTATCAGTGCAAGAGAGAAAAGATTCTGCAAGTTACTGTCCTAAAAAGTGTTTGGGGACCCGGGTCCTGCCCCAGGGGACATGCATCAATGCAAAACAAAGTTTTAAAAACGGCCGTTTTTTCGGGAGCAGTGATTTTAATAATGATTAAAGTGAAACAATAAAAGTGTAATATTCCTTTAAATTTCGTAGGGGGGGGGAGTCTATAGTATGCCTGTGAAGGGGCTCATGTTTCTGGTGCTTAGAACTGTCCCTGCACAAAGTGTCATTTATGCAGGAAAAAAAGTCCTTTAAAATCACTCGCAGCTATTATGAATTGTCGGCTCCCGTAATACAGAGAACACTCATTGAAAGTCATTGATAAAAAAATAAATAAATAAATTTAAAAAATTCAATTACCAGGCCCTTCAGGTCTGGTATGGATATTAAGGGGAACCCTGCCTCAAATTTTATAAAAAAATTTGACGTGGGGTTCCCCCTAAATATCCATAACCAGACCCTTCAGGTCTGGTATGGATATTAAGGGGAACCCCGTGTCAAATTAAAAAAAAAATTGACGTGGGGGTCCCCCTAAAAATCCATACCAGACCCTTTATCCGAGCACGCAACCTGGCAGGCCGCAGGAAAAGAGGGGGGGACGAAAGAGCGCCCCCCCCTCCCTCCTGAACCGTACCAGGCCACATGCCCTCAACATTGGGAGGATGCTTTGGGGGTCTGTGACCCCTCAAAGCACCTTGTCCCCATGTTGATGAGGACAAGGGCCTCATCCCCACAACCGTGGCCGGTGGTTGTGGAGGTCTGCGGGCGGTGTGCTTATCAGAATCTGGAAGCCCCCTTTAACAAGGGGACCCCCAGATCCCGCCCCCCCTGTTTGAAATGGTAAGGGGGTACAAAAGTACCCCTACCATTTCACAAAGAAAGTGTAAAAAATTGTTAAATAAGACAAACACACTTTTGAAAAATTCCTTTATTAAAAAAAATAAAAATAAAAAAAAGATTCCAGCGGTGGTAATCCACTCTTGCTATCCAGCGACGGACGGTCATCTCTCCAGCGATAGCTCATCTCATCCAGCGCAGCGAATCCATCCTTCTTCTGTCTCCTCGGAGGAGACACTTCAGGGATTCCGGCGACCTGACGTTTCTTATATATTGAGGGCGGGTCCACCCGTCACCTGACCCCGCCCCTCTCTGACGCAAGGGGAAACCCGGGGTTCCCTGTGACATATAGGTGACCCCGCCCCCTCTGATGTAACACAGGCAGGTTTCCGTTACATCAGAGGGGGGCGGGGTCACCCATACGTCACAGGGAACCCCGGGTTTCCCCTTGCGTCAGAGGGGGGCGGGGTCAGGTGACGGGTGGCCCCGCCCTCCGTATATAAGAAACGTCAGGCCGCAGAATCCCTCCAGTGTCTCCTCCGCGGAGACAGAAGAAGGATGGATTCGCTGCGCTGGATGAGATGAGCCATCGCTGGAGAGATGACCATCCGTCGCTGGATAGCAAGAGTGGATTACCACTGCTGGAATCTTTTTTTTATTTTTTTTATTTTTAATAAAGGAATTTTACAAAAGAGTGTTTGTCTTATTTAACAATTTTTTACACTTTCTTTGTGAAATGGTAGGGGTACTTTTGTACCCCCTTACCATTTCAAACGGGGGGGCCGGGATCTGGGGGTCCCCTTGTTAAAGGGGGCTTCCAGATTCTGATAAGCCCCCCGCCCGCAGACCTCCACAACCACCGGCCACGGTTGTGGGGATGAGGCCCTTGTCCTCATCAACATGGGGACAAGGTGCTTTGAGGGGTTACAGACCCCCAAAGCATCCTCCCAATGTTGAGGGCATGTGGTCTGGTTCAGGAGAGAGGGGGGGCCGCTCTCTCGTCCCCCCCCTCTTTTCCTGCGGCCTGCCAGGTTGCGTGCTCGGATAAAGGGTCTGGTATGGATTTTTAGGGAGACCCCCACGTCAATTTTTTTTTTAATTTGACGCGGGGTTCCCCTTAATATGCATACCAGACCTGAAGGGCCTGGCTTTTTTTTTTATTTTTTTTTTTTTTTTTTTTATCAATGACTTTCAATGAGTGTTCTCTGTATTACGGAGCCGACAATTCATAATAGCTGCGAGTGATTTTAAAGGACTTTTTTTTCCTGCATAAATGACACTTTGTGCAGGGACAGTTCTAAGCACCAGAAACATGAGCCCCTTCACAGGCATACTATAGACACCCCCCCCCCCCCTACGAAATTTAAAGGAATATTACACTTTTATTGTTTCACTTTAATCATTATTAAAATCACTGCTCCCGAAAAAACAGACGTTTTTAAAACTTTTTTTTGCATTGATACATGTCCCCTGGGGCAGGACCCGGGTCCCCAAACACTTTTTAGGACAGTAACTTGCAGAATCTTTTCTCTCTTGCACTGATAGAGGTAAGGTTAGGCACATTCGACCTTCAACTTGCAAATTAGTCTTTAAAATTTTGAACGTTGGAGTCCCATAGACTTTAACAGGGGTTCTAAAGTATGCTATGTACTAGCTCCGTCGAATCTTCTTTATACATTCGACAGACACCATAAGCATTCAAAGACAGATTCGACCGTAATTCATGTGGATTTTCGGACGAATGCAATTTTTGAACGAAAAACGAAATAAATAAAAACGAATTTTGGGAGTAACTAAATAAATTAAGTTTTCGGACTAAAACGAAATTCCGAAACGAAATATTTTACTCTGCACATGTCTACTTATTAAAGCCTTTGGGGAACTGTCAGGTTTTGCCATCAATTGGGATAAGTCAGTACTGATGCCATTGGATCCTTTGACTGTCCCAGTACCTGGGTGTGCAGAAATGGTCCAGATTGTAACTGAATTTAGGTACTTGGGTGTCCAGGTAACCCCGGACCCATCCCAATATATTGCACGCAACTTATCCCCCCTTCTTAGCAAATTTAGAAATAAATGCACAGCCTGGTGCAAACTGCCTTTATTGGTTGCTGGGAGAATAAACCTAATTAAAATGGTCTGGGCTCCACAAATATTATATATATTTCATAACTCCCCGGTGTGGATCCCCAGGAGATGGTTTGAAAAAATTGAGTCGCAATTTCGGGAATTGATATGGCGAAAAAAATCAGCTAGGATTAAGTTGTCAACCTTCCAGTATAATAAGGAAGAAGGTGGGTTGGCGGTCCCGCACCCCAGGACTTACTTTTTAGCATCCCATCTGCAACAGCTAGGGGGGGTGGGGACTAATGGACCTGACCGACCCTATTCGTAAGTTGCTAGATACGGAGGGGGACAGCGAGACTGCACTTACGAGGCTGGAGGCGGGTTATCCACATCTAGATTCAACGGCTCCTACTGTGAAACTGTTGAATACATTATGGCCATACATCAAAAAGACACTCGGATTGAGAGGGTACCTGCGCAACAAACAACTCAAAGAACTACAGAAACTAAAAGGCTTTAGAAACTGGGAAAGGGCGGGTATTAAATATGTCTCCCAGCTGTATGCTGGTCATACATTTAAATTGTTCTCTGACATCCAAACGGTATTCGGGATTCCAAACAACAATTTTTTCAAATACCTACAGCTGCGTCATGCGCTGCAAACACAGGCAAGGGCCACTGTACTGCAGCCAGCAGATCACGCTATTATTCAATCCATCCTTATGAAAGGGGACAAAAAGGGAATGATCTCGGGCTGCTACAGTGCACTCCTTGCACGAATACAAGACTCTGCTAAGCTGCCATGTAGGCAGGGGTGGGAGGCAGATCTTGGCCCCATTGAAGGGGAAAAATGGGAATTGTGTCTAGCGGCAGCCCCTCTGGTCTCACTGTCGGCGTCTCACAAACTATCACAATTATACCTATTACATAGGGCCTATAGGACACCCAAGAGACTTCATAAATGGGGCATCAGAGATTCCCCCCTATGCCCAAAATGTGAAACAGACCATGGTGATCTTCTTCATATGTTGTGGAAGTGCCCCAAGCTTTTCAGATTCTGGAAGGAGGTTATAGCCATGATATCTACAGTATATGGGGTGACTATCCCAATGGACCCGGCCGTTTGTCTGCTGGGTGCGCTGGAAGATGATATGCTGACCTCACACACACGCACAGCAGTCCTAATCACTCTATGAAGCATGTAAACTGATTGCCCAGCGGTGGATTACTCCAAGAGTGCCTACCAAGGGGCAATGGGTGGACAGTGTGAACAAATTATTAATTAAAGAAAAATTAACATATCAACATAGATGTTATTTAATGTGGCAGGTATGGCTAGAGATTCTGGGGTTGGCCCCCTACCAACTTATCAAAGACAGACTGATTCAGAGCACGATTACCCAAATGTTACCATAAGTTGCAGGAAACAGGCCGTACAAAAACCTGGCATTTATACCACTGGAAGAAGGAACACTGTAATATCAATTTACTATGGATGACTTAATGTAGAATGTGTACACAAGAAATTAAGAGAATTGCAAAGGTCAATTGTGGATGTAACACTTGTTTTCAGTATGACAGTTGTTAGCCCATGTACACACGGTCGGAGATTTTGCCAACCAAATCCATCGGATTTTGCCCGTCGGATTTAGTCCGACGGATTGTGTCCGAAACTGTTGCATACACACGGTCGGGCCAAGTTGGCGAAAAATCCGATCTTTCAGAATGTTATGACGTAATTTTCATTACGATGGGACTACATTCAGGCTAGTAGCCAATAGCTTTGATGTAGGAATTTGATCTGAGCATGCGTGGCACTTGGTCCGATGAAAATGCTCTACACATGATCGGATTAGGTCCGTCCGGCCCAGTTGGTCGGGAAATATTTCCAACATGTTGGAAAATTGGGTCGGACGGAGATTCGGACGGAATCAGTCCGATGCATACCACACACAGTCGGATTATCTGACAACACGGTCCGATAAGACTCATTCCGACAGATTCTCCGACCGTGTGTACAAGGGCTCATGGTTTATCTATCTACGGTACACGATTTTGGAATTGCTGCACAGTAGATGGATTGATGTATCAAGAAATGAAGGGAAAAGACAGTAGAGAGAATAATAGTACCGGTAATCTAAAACAGAAAACTGGGAATAACAAGTGAGTGTAGCAAAAGAGGTTACATGTACAAATGCAAGGGAATGTATCAAGAAAGCACGCTATTTGGGACTTGATTCTTCTCCCAATGTTTCTCCTGTTTTTGTAATCTATATTTTTTCTGTATCTTTTACGCACTGTCTGTTCTATACCATGTACTGTGCAACAAGTAAAAGTTATTTTCTGATTAAAAAAAAAATATGTCATTTTGTCCAGGGACTGTTCTAAACATGGGAAATACGTGGAACTTCACAGGCATACTATAGACATCCCCCAGGCACTATATTTAACGGAATATTTCACTTTAATCGTCATTAAAATCAGTGCTCCCGAAAAAACTGTAGTTTTTAAAAACATTTTAGGCATTAACCCCATGTGCCCTGGGGAAGGAGCCTGGTCCCCAAACCATTTTTAGGACAATATCTTGCATATTATCCATTAAAATTAGCACTTTTTATTTCAAACATTTGAGTCCCATAGACTTCAATGGGGTTCTAAAGTTTGCACAAATTTTCGGTCCGTTCGAAAGTTCTGGTGCGAACCGAACCGGGGGGTGTTCGGCTCATCCCTAGTGCCCATCAATGCTGCGAAACAAGTACCCATCAATGCAGCATAACCAGTGCCCATCAATGCAGCTTGAACTGTGCCCATCAATGCAGCCTTAACTGTGCAGAGGAAGAGGCGAGCCAGTCAGATCATCAGAGAGCGGGGATTGCCCACTGTAACAGCTTTCATTTGAATTGCCCGGTGTTACCGGAGCTCACCGTCACACAGTCTCACCTCCTAACCCGGGACCTTTGATTGCGTCACATGTCCCGGCATTGGACCGTTGTTCTGTCTATCAAAAGCGCTGGTCTAGGAGGCGGAACTGTGTGACAGTGAGCTCCGGGAACCCCAGGCAATTCAAATGAAAGCTGTTACAGCAGGCAATCCCCACTCTCTGATGATCCAGCCGGCTCGCCTCTTCCTCTCCTCTCTGCTGGCTGGGAAAACAGCTCCCATTCAACCTGGCAGTGGTGCTCGACCCCCCCCCCTCCAAGGCAGCCCCACACAGCAAGTAGGCGAGTGGAAATTTTGAGTGCTTTTTTAAAGTTTATGCGAACCCTTACCGTGAAAAGCAACGCATTCCATTTGAAATAGAAATGAAAGGCAAAACATTTGTGTATACATTTAAAAAACACTATAGAGTATCTCACAAAAGTGAGAACACCCCTCACATTTTTGAAAATATTTTATTATATCTTTTCCTTTGACAACACTGAAGAAATTACACTTTGCTACAATGTAAAGCAGTGAGTGTACAGCTTGTATAACAGTGCAAATTTGCTGTCCCCTCAAAATAACTCAACACACAGACATTAATGTCCAAAACACTGGCAGCAAAAGTGAGTACATCCCACATGAAAAGATATATGTAGCGCCGGGCTCCTGAAGAGCATGCCTGGACATAGGGTGGGTGTCACCTTTGGTAGGCATTGGAACGCAGTCTGGTTGGACGCATTGGGTACCAATCTCTCTCTCTGAGCCAATCAGCGGGTGCGTTGTCTAGCTGTGTATTCCAGGAGAGGGTACTTAAGGTGCTGAGGTCACGTGATTTTGGGTTCCGGTCCAAAAGTATGTTCTGACTCCCTGGTCCTGATCCTCCTGACCAGCCCCTAGAGGCCTTCATGGCCTGGGGTGTGGATCCATCCGTTTCCGAGTCTCGGGGCTGGCTAGCCCGAGGCACAGTAACTGGAAGGAGGGTTCCAAGGTGGTCCGGTGCCGTCTCGGTTATGGAGAGGCCCAGCAACTGAGAACGCAACCAGGGGAGGACTCTTCAGAAGAGGGCCACGCACAAGGCTGGCTGCTCGGTAAGAGCTTGGAAGCTTAGCTGGAAAGGACACCAAGGTGAATCCACATTCTTACGGTATCGCCGGACCGGCTGCAAGATACTGGTACCGTATGAAAGTTCAGATTTTCATCCTTCAGTTACAACCAAGTCTGTAGCAGAGACTGTGCTTTATTTTGAACCACCTGTTGGTTGCTAAATCCACAAAAAGGGGATTTATCCAATAGCTGTAATGTCCAGCTGCGAATGGATATTCCCTGGATTGTATAAAGAGAGACATTCAAGTGTCAGCAGTTCCAAGAGTACCTGAGCTTTACTACCCATTAGACATGTGCATTCATTTTCGTCCAAATGCATTTTCATTCGAATTTCAGGTATTTTCGTTATTGCTTTAACAAACGATAACGAAAAGTGCAGAATATTTTAGTTTTCATTGTGACAGTTTGATATAGATAGAAGATTCGACATGACACTGACAATAACAATCTGTGTCTATCTAACCTGTGGTCGAATGTATCTAACCTTAGCTCTATTAGTCCAAGATTATTTGACATAACGAGAAAAGATTTGACATAGAGAGAAAAGATTCAACAGAGAGAGAAAAGATTTGACAGAGAGAGAAAAGATTGCTGCTGGAATTGGGTGGGGAAAGTAAAATAAAAATAATGATGATGATGAATGTTATTGGCTGATTGTAACCAAAGAGGAGGAGCAGTAAAATAGCTAGAACTAAGTACACACATACAGCCAACTTACTTACACTTAAGATTGCTAGCACACTGAACCATTTCAGAAGACAGTCAATCTTAACTGGTCCGTTTGTCAGAGAACCTAAATTATTTAGCAATTAAGCATAAGCACAGCAGCAGAACAATAGTGAAGCAAGCTACAGTTCAACTTAACTTTTTCATAATAATCTGCTGCTATTGTGTTAGTGTTGTGAACTTGATAGTGATACTAGTGTTGCTAGTGTTGTGATAGCCTCAGAGGCTGCCCGTGTTGTCGGGGGCGGAGGATTTATTATTATAGATTCTATATTATAGATTGAGATTCTATAAAGATTCTATATACCCTATATATACCCTATCGTGTTACCTGTCTGATCAGTGATCACTATCACCAGTCCATTTTCTTTCTGTTTGAACTATATACATTCAACATGAACAACAAAGATTCGACAAAGCAGCAAAAAACATACAAACGTCAAATCTTTGGCTTATGGTGTAGAAAGTTCTAAGAAGATTCGACGGAGCAGTTAAACTGTACGGAGTCATACAGTTTAGCTGCTCCGTCAAATCTTCTTTGAACATTCGACAGACACTATAAGCCTTCAATGACAGATTCGACCTTAATTAATTTGGATTTTTAGACAAATTTTTAACAAAAAACTAAATAAATAAAACTAATTTCGGGAGTAACTAAATAAATGTATTTTTCAGACGAAAACGAAATTCCGAAACTAAATATTTCAGTGTGCACATGTCTACTACCCATACCTTCTATTCTCTACTGAGAGACTGTGTTCTGTTCAACGTTTTGCGAATAAAAATGGATTTGAGTGTCGGTCTCTACAGTTTAATGGGCCATCGACCTCGGGAAGCCCCTAGATGAGCACGAGGAGGAGATGGTAACGGTAAGCCCAAAAATAGCCAGCCGCTCCTTTGGGGGTCAGTGCTACATATAATAAAATATTTACATAAATGTGAGGGGTTACATAGTTACATAGTTGGTGAGGTTGAAAAAAGTCCAACCTATGTGTGTGATTATATCTCACTATTACATTGTATATCACTGTATGTTGCGGTCTTTCAGGTGCTTATCAAATAGTTTCTTGAAATGCCCCCCACTGAGACCACCGCCTGTGGAGAATGGAATTCCACATCCGTGCCGCTCTTACAGTATGGTATTTGTAATTTGAAATCATATCCCCTCTCAAGCGTCTCTTCTCCAGAGAGAATAAGTTCAGTGCTCGCAACCTTTCCTCATAACTAGGGATGAGCCGAACACCCCCCGGTTCGGTTCGCACCAGAACTTTCGAACGGACCCCGCGTTCGTAACGAACGTTAGAACCCCATTGAAGTCTATGGGACTCGAACGTTCGAAATGGAAAGTGCTAATTTTAACGGCTGATATGCAAGATACTGTCCTAAAAAGGGTTTGGGGACCTGACTCCTGCCTCAGGGGACATGGGTCAATGCAATAAAAAGTTTTAAAAGCGGCCGTTTTGGCGGGAACACTGATTTTAATGACGATTAAAGTGAGAAAAAAAATGAAATATTCCTTTAAATATGGTGCCTGGGGGGTGTCTGTAGTATGCCTGTGAAGTGCCACGTGTTTCCCGTGTTTAGAACAGTCCCTGCACAAAATGACATTAAACGGAAATAACACCATTTAAAACTGCTTGCGGTTTTAATGTTATATCTGGTTCCTGCAATATGGTTGAAAATCATTCAGAAAAATGGCATGGGTAGCCCTCCCTGCCCATTACCAGCCTATTTGGGTCTTGTACGCATATTAAGGGGAACCCCGTACCCATATTAAAAAAAGGAAATGTGTGTGGCCCCCAGGCCCTATATACTCAGAACAGCAGTATACAGGTGGTGCAAACAAGACAGGGACTGTGTAGGTTTGTTGTGTTAAGTTGAATCTGTTTGTAATTTTCAACTGGTACATTTTTAAAGTGTAGCTCCAGTCAAAAAAACTATTTTTAAGCTTTTTGGAAAACATAGGGAAGGGTTATCACCCCTGTATAATTTGTTATGTCGCCCATCTTTTTTCATCTCACTTGCTGTTGTCTCCTTCCGTTTGCAAGTAGGAGATGTTTGTAAATTGGATGTTTGAAAGTAGGGGCCTGCCCTATATGCTCTGCAGAAATGGCGGAACAAGGTGTTGGTTTTGCCACAACATTGTAAGCCCTCAAAGTGACTCTTGGTGGGCGCTGGAGCACCCTGCTGTGAACGATTATATCAAGAATTGTAATTACATGCCATTGTTGAACAGTGGTAGAAAAATTTACCTTTGGTGGTTGTGGTGCTGGTGCCACAACACTATAAGTCCTCACCGTTACTCTGGGTGGGCACAGGAAGGGGCCCTCCTGTGAAATATTATATCAAGAATTGTAATTACATGTCCCTGTTAAACAGGGGCAGAAAAATTGGGCCTTAGGCACTGGTGCCATCACACTGCAACCTCTGCCATATACTCTAGTTTTATTGCAGGAATTAGCCCTGCTGCAAAGCATTGCATCAAAAATTGTACTTAAACGCCCCTGTTAAACAGGGGCAGAAAAATTGGGCCTTAGGCACTGGTGCCATCACACTGCAACCTCTGCCATATACTCTAGTTTTATTGCAGGAATTAGCCCTGCTGCAAAGCATTGCATCAAAAATTGTACTTAAACGCCCCTGTTAAACAGGGGCAGAAAAATTGGGCCTTAGGCACTGGTGCCATCACACTGCAACCTCTGCCATATACTGTAGTTTTATTGCAGGAATTAGCCCTGCTGCAAAGCATTGCATCAAAAATTGTACTTAAACGCCCCTGTTAAACAGGGGCAGAAAAATTGGGCCTTAGGCACTGGTGCCATCACACTGCAACCTCTGCCATATACTGTAGTTTTATTGCAGGAATTAGCCCTGCTGCAAAGCATTGCATCAAAAATCGTACTTAAACGCCCCTGTTAAACAGGGGCAGAAAAATTGGGCCTTAGGCACTGGTGCCATCACACTGCAACCTCTGCCATATACTGTAGTTTTATTGCAGGAATTAGCCCTGCTGCAAAGCATTGCATCAAAAATTGTACTTAAACGCCCCTGTTAAACAGGGGCAGAAAAATTGGGCTGCTGGCATCACCCAGAACCAAAAATGTTCTTCCAACATATCAGCGGAGGAGGAAGAGGATAGACAATCAACATAACAGGACAGTCACTCAGCATCAGCATAGGCAGTCTTGAAGGGATGTGGTATTTCAAAAAAAATTATTCGGTTACATCAGCTTCAGGTGCTTGGTAGCTGTGGGTGATCCAAGACTGATTCATCTTGATGAAGGTCAGTCGATCAACTGATTCGGTGGACAGGCGCACCCTGTGATCGGTAACGAAGCCACCAGCAGCACTGAAGGTGCGTTCCGAAAGAACGCTGGATGCAGGACAGGCCAGTAGCTCAATTGCATACTGTGCAAGCTCTGGCCAGTGATCCATCCTCAAGACCCAGTAAGCCAGAGGATTTTCAGTGGGAAAGGTGTCCAAGTCTGACCTTGCCCCTAGGTATTCCTGTACCATGTAAATTAGACGCTGGCGATGGGTGCTGGAACCAATCATACCTTGGGGCTGCGGACTAAAAAATTGTCTGAAAGCATCAGTCAGACGGCCACCTTCTCCACCGCTCCTTCTGACTGATGCCTCAGCAACACGTTGTCCAGGACCAGGAGTTTGTGACATCCAAGTCTCTGGGAACGCGTTGCACAGAGCTTTCTGCAAGGCCTCCCGGAGATGTCTCATCCTCTGCTCCCTCTGCGATGGCAAGATAAGGTCGGCAACCTTACCCTTGTACCGTGGATCAAGGAGAGTGGCCAGCCAGTAATGGTCCCTCTCCTTGATCCGAAGAATACGAGGATCCTTCCGCAGGCTTTGCAGGATCAGGGAGGCCATGCAGCGTAGGTTAGCTGAGGCATTCGGTCCGGAGTCCTCTGGGTCACTAAGGACAACATGATCCGCAGCTACCTCCTCCCAGCCACGTACAAGTCCACGTGTTTCTTGGGACTGTAAATCATCCCTATAAGACTGCTGCTGCTGCTGCTGCTGCTGATGCTGAGTGCCAGCCTCCACCTCCATGCTGACACAATCATCCTCCTCCTCCTCTTCCTCCTCCTCACCCTCTTCCTGTGTGATGGGTGGCACAGCAGGAACACTGTCTGGATAAAGGTGGCCTTGAGAGGCAAGGAAGTCCTCCTCTTCCTGCCTCTGTTCTGCCTCAAGTGCCCTGTCCATTATTCCTCGCAGCGTATGCTCCAAGAGGTGGACAAGAGGTACAGTGTCACTGATGCATGCACTGTCACTGCTCACCATCCTTGTGGCCTCCTTAAACGGTGACAGGACAGTGCATGCATCCCTGATCATGCCCCACTGGCGTGGTGAGAAAAAACCAAGCTCCCCTGACCCTGTCCTGGTGCCGTAGTCGCACAGGTACTCATTGATGGCCCTCTGCTGCGTGTGCAGCCGCTGCAGCATGGCCAATGTTGAGTTCCATCTGGTGGGCATGTCACATATAAGGCGGTTCTTGGGCAGGTTCAACTCCTTTTGGAGCTCAGGCAGCCGAGCACAGGCATTAAATGATCGGCGGAAATGCACACAGACTCTCCTGGCCTGTTTCAGGACATCCTGTAAGCCGGGGTACCTGCCCAAGAACTGCTGCACCACCAGGTTAAGGACGTGAACTACACAGGGCACATGGGTCAGTTGTCCCTGTCGGAGGGCGGAGAGGAGGTTGGTGCCATTGTCGCAAACCACCATTCCTGGCTTAAGCTGGCGTGGCGTCAACCACCTCTCGGCCTGCCCCTGCAGAGCTGACAAATCATCCGCCCCAGTGTGGCTCCTGTCCCCCAAACAAACCAGCGCAAGCACGGCATGGCATCGTTTTGCCTGCGTACTTGCGTAGCCCCTGCAACGCCTACGGAGCACCGCTGGTTCTGAGGACAGAGCACTGGAAGAGGCCATGGAGGAAGAAGAAGAGGAGGGGGTGGAAGAGAGAGGTGTGTCACAACCAATAGTAGCATTTTGGAGGCGTGGTGGCGGAACAACCTCCAACACTACTGCACCTTGTCCTGCATCCTTCCCAGCAGCCAGAAGAGTGACCCAATGGGCCGTGAAAGACAGGTAACGTCCCTGTCCATGCCTGCTGGACCATGAGTCAGCGGTAATATGCACCTTACCGCTGACCGCCCTGTCCAGCGAGGCAAGGACATTGCCTTCCACATGCCGGTAGAGAGCCGGAATCGCCTTCCGTGAGAAAAAGTGGCGTTTGGGGACCTGCCACTGAGGAACCGCACATTGTACAAACTCACGGAAGGGGGCCGAGTCTACCAACTGAAAAGGCAGCAGTTGAAGTGCTAGCAATTTAGCCAAGCTAGCATTCAACCGCTGGGCATGTGGATGGCTGGGAGTAAATTTCTTCCGCCGGTCCAGCAGCTGGGGCAGGGACATTTGCCTGCTATAATCGGATGTGGATGTACCACTAGCAGAGTTCCCGGAAGCACTTGGCTGTGACACACCTAATTCTACACCTTCATTCCTCTCAGAGCAGGTTTCAGAGAGGACTGAAGGTCTAGTGGGGTTGGAGATGCCAGCTGATGAGGAGCAAGGAGAGGTCCGCTTTGTTCTTTGGTGTGGGTCTTTGAGGTATGCTTGCCAACGAGCTGCATGGCAGGTCAACATATGTCTGGTCAAGCATGTGGTGCCCAAGCGGCTGATGTTTTGGCCACGTGAGATACGCTTGAGACATATGTTGCAAATAGCAGCGGTGTGATCTGATGCACTCGTCTCAAAAAAGGCCCACACCAAAGAACTTTTAGAATAACGCGCAGAGGAAGCGCTCTGCGCAGGCGGAGCTCTGCGGTGTGATTCAGTCGGTGTGCTGCCCCTAAGCTGGCCCCCGGAGGGCATCCTGCCTCGTTGGACATGTGCCTCCTCCTCCTCCTCCTCCTCCTCCTCCTCCCTCCTTCCAGGCACCCACGTGGAGTCAGTGCCCTCATCATCCCCTCCCTCTTCATCGCTGTAGCAAACCTGGCAGTATGCTGCAGCTTGTGGAACATGACTGCCAGATTGCTGTGCTTCTTGAGCATCCTCTCTCTCTGCGCTCACGCTACTGCCTTCCTCTAGCTGAGTGTCATCATCAGAGCCCACCAAACACTGGGCATCCTCCTGGAGCATGTACCCAACACTGTGCTCAAAGAGTTCAGGAGACTCCTCAGGAGGACGTGGTGGGTCTAGGGAAGGAGTCACTGATGATGACATTGAGAGGAGGGACGACGATGTGTTGGCAGCTGCTTTTCTACTACCCTGAGACTGGGTGAGAGAGGATGAGGAGGATGAAGAGGGCTTGGTCATCCACTCTACCAAGTCGTTGGCATGTTGCGGTTCAACATGTCCAGCTGCAGAAAAGAAGGACAAGCATGTCCCATGGCCACGTGCTGATGACAATGCACCGCGTCCACGACCAGCACTGTTGTCTCTAGACACAGAGCCTGCTTGCCCTCTTTTATCGGCTCGCGCCTGTCTGCCTCTCCTTGCTGGCCTTCCAGACATGGTAATGGCCTGAAGGGAGTTGGATAAAACAGTAGTTGGGTAGTTTATATTGTGCTGGAGGCACACAACACCCACTAACTCCTGCAGATGCCTTTTTTATAGAACAGCAGAGTTAAAGGGGTATATACAGATGTATACTGTGCTGTGCTGGAAGCACACACAACTTCCAATAACTCCTGCAGATGACAATCGGGCCCAAATAGAGAACAGCTATGTAGGTGGATTATAGCGGTATGTACTGGGTACAGAGCACGCACACAGCACGCACTATCTCCTGAGTGACACTACTGACTGCAAGCTCTATTGTTAAAGATGGACCACTAGCTATATAGGTGAGGTGAATATCACGGTGTATACTGCGGTCAGGGCACGCAGACAATAACCAGAAAACAGCAGAGTTAAAGGGGTATATACAGATGTATACTGTGCTGTGCTGGAAGCGCACACAACTTCCAATAACTCCTGCAGATGACAATCGGGCCCAAATAGAGAACAGCTATGTAGGTGGATTATAGCGATATGTACTGGGTACAGAGCACGCACACAGCACACACTATCTCCTGAGTGACACTACTGACTGCAAGCTCTATTGTTAAAGATGGACCACTAGCTATATAGGTGAGGTGAATATCACGGTGTATACTGCGGTCAGGGCACGCAGACAATAACCAGAAAACAGCAGAGTTAAAGGGGTATATACAGATGTATACTGTGCTGTGCTGGAAGCACACACAACTTCCAATAACTCCTGCAGATGATAATCGGGCCCAAATAGAGAACAGCTATGTAGGTGGATTATAGCGGTATGTACTGGGTACAGAGCACGCACACAGCACGCACTATCTCCTGAGTGACACTACTGACTGCAAGCTCTATTGTTAAAGATGGACCACTAGCTATATAGGTGAGGTGAATATCACGGTGTATACTGCGGTCAGGGCACGCAGACAATAACCAGAAAACAGCAGAGTTAAAGGGGTATATACAGATGTATACTGTGCTGTGCTGGAAGCACACACAACTTCCAATAACTCCTGCAGATGACAATCGGGCCCAAATAGAGAACAGCTATGTAGGTGGATTATAGCGGTATGTACTGGGTACAGAGCACGCACACAGCACACACTATCTCCTGAGTGACACTACTGACTGCAAGCTCTATTGTTAAAGATGGACCACTAGCTATATAGGTGAGGTGAATATCACGGTGTATACTGCGGTCAGGGCACGCAGACAATAACCAGAAAACAGCAGAGTTAAAGGGGTATATACAGATGTATACTGTGCTGTGCTGGAAGCACACACAACTTCCAATAACTCCTGCAGATGATAATCGGGCCCAAATAGAGAACAGCTATGTAGGTGGATTATAGCGGTATGTACTGGGTACAGAGCACGCACACAGCACGCACTATCTCCTGAGTGACACTACTGACTGCAAGCTCTATTGTTAAAGATGGACCACTAGCTATATAGGTGAGGTGAATATCACGGTGTATACTGCGGTCAGGGCACGCAGACAATAACCAGAAAACAGCAGAGTTAAAGGGGTATATACAGATGTATACTGTGCTGTGCTGGAAGCACACACAACTTCCAATAACTCCTGCAGATGACAATCGGGCCCAAATAGAGAACAGCTATGTAGGTGGATTATAGCGGTATGTACTGGGTACAGAGCACGCACACAGCACACACTATCTCCTGAGTGACACTACTGACTGCAAGCTCTATTGTTAAAGATGGACCACTAGCTATATAGGTGAGGTGAATATCACGGTGTATACTGCGGTCAGGGCACGCAGACAATAACCAGAAAACAGCAGAGTTAAAGGGGTATATACAGATGTATACTGTGCTGTGCTGGAAGCACACACAACTTCCAATAACTCCTGCAGATGACAATCGGGCCCAAATAGAGAACAGCTATGTAGGTGGATTATAGCGGTATGTACTGGGTACAGAGCACGCACACAGCACACACTATCTCCTGAGTGACACTACTGACTGCAAGCTCTATTGTTAAAGATGGACCACTAGCTATATAGGTGAGGTGAATATCACTGTGTATACTGCGGTCAGGGCACGCAGACAATAACCAGAAAACAGCAGAGTTAAAGGGGTATATACAGATGTATACTGTGCTGTGCTGGAAGCACACACAACTTCCAATAACTCCTGCAGATGACAATCGGGCTCAAATAGAGAACAGCTATGTAGGTGTATATAGTGGTATGTACTGGGTACAGAGCACGCAGACAGCACGCACTAACACTACTGACTGCAAGCTCTATTATTAAAGCTAGATCACTAGCTATATAGGTGAGGTGAATATAGTGGTGTATACTGCGGTCAGGGCACAGACAGTAACCACTACACAAGAGCAAGATAGTAAATCAGCCAAAAACGATTGGTGTGTAACTGTGTTGAAGGTACACAGAACACCCACTGCTTCAGACGCCAACACACTGCACGAGGCTGCCTTAATGGCGGCCTTATATAGTGTGGGGCGTGCACTACACAGCCTGAGCTATGATTGGCCACAGGCAGGATGCCTGTGGCCAACCATGGCTCTCCTCGCTGCTGGCGCTGCGATTGGCCAAACATGCGGGGTCACAGTGCATGCTTGGCCAATCGTGAGACAGCAATGCATTGCGCCATCGCAGTGCATTGTGGGCCACACGAATTTTGCCGCGAACGGCCCAAACGTTCGGAATTCGGCGAACGCACGAACGACCGATGTTCGAGTCGAACATGCGTTCGACTCGAACACGAAGCTCATCCCTACTCATAACTAATATCCTCCAGAGCCTTTATTAGCTTTGTTGCCCTTCTTTGTACTCGCTCCATTTCCAGTACATCCTTTCTGAGGACTGGTGCCCAAAACTGGACAGCATATTTCAGGTGCAGCCAGACCAAAGTCTTGTAGAGCGGGAGAATTACCGTTTCATCTCTGGAGTTGATGCCCTTTTTAATGCATGCCAATATTCTGTTTGCTTTGTTAGCAGCAGCTTGCCATTACTGAGCCTATCATCTACTAGGGCCCTCAGGTCCTTTTCCATCCTAGAGTTCCCCCCCCCAGTGTATAGATTGCATTCATATTTTTGCCACCCAAATGCATTATTTTACATTTTTCTACATTTAACCTCATTTGCCAAGTAGTTGCCCACCCCATTAATTTGTTCAGATCTTTTTGCAAGTTTTCCACATCCTGCGGAGAAGTTATTGCCCTGCTTAGCTTAGTATCATCCTCAAATACAGAGTTTGAACTCTTTACCCCATCCTCCAGGTACTTTATAAACAAATTAGATAGGATTGGTCTCAGCACAGAACCCTGGGGTACCCCACTACCCACCCTTAACCATTCCTAATACTCCCCATTTATCACCACCCTCTGAACTTTTAGCCAGTTTTCAATCCATGTACTCACCCTATGGTCCATGCCAACGGACCTTATTTTGTACAGTACACGTTTATGGGGAACTGTGTCAAATGCTTTTGCAAAATCCAGATACACCCCATCTACGGGCCTTCCTCTATCTAGCTGGCAACTTACCTCCTCATAGAAGGTTTGGCAAGAACGATTCTTTACGAATCCATGCTCTTTTGTGAGATAATGTACATACTTTTTTCCCCTTTTCTTTAACCAGTTGCCGACCGCCGCACGCCGATGTACGTCGGTACAATGGCACGGGCAGGCATAAGGACATACATGTACGTCCCTTGCCTCCCGCGGGTCGGGGGCCCGATCGGGCCCCCGCCCGGTGCCTGCGGCGGTCGGTATTCGTACGGGAGCGATCCCGGACGAGGGGACGGCCATTCATTCATGGCCACCCCCTCGCGATCGCTCCCGACGAATAGAAATCCCCGGTGACATCACTTCCTCTCCTGTAATGTAAACACAGGAGAGGAAGTGATGTATTCTCTCCTCCGTGTCGGTATTTTTCGTTCCGACACGGAGGAGAGCGGATCAGTAAGTTGCACCAACACTCACACACACAGTAGAACATGCCAGGCACACTCACACCCCCCCTTTACCCCCCGATCACCCCCCCAATTACCCCTGCCCCCCAGTCACAGTGACACCAATGTCATTTTTTTTTTTTTTTTTTTTTTTTTGCATTGGTGTCATTTGTGACTGTAATAACTGTTAGGGCAGTTAGAGTTAGCCCCCTTTAGTTCTAATGTACCCCCCTAACCCCCCCAATAAAGGTTTAACCCCGTGATCACCCCCCGTCGCCAGTGTCACTAAGGCTGGGTTCACATTGCAGCGGTTTATGAGAACGAATGTGATTCGCACCGCACTGCAGTGCAAATCACATCCGATCTCTGTGCGATTCGAGTTCAGCCATTCGCCGCACCCGCCGCACCCGCCACACCCGCCGCACCCGCCGCAAATTCGCACGGGACCCTTTTTTTGGCCCGCAGCAGAATCGGATCGCATGGGTGTTCACACCATGCGATCCGAGTTTGCAGATCGCACTGCGATATGCGAACTGATCTGGGGGTGTCAGTAACATTTCACTGACACTCCCAGCAGTTCGCATAGGGCAGTGTGAACTGCCGCCGGGAGGCATGCGATGCGGGAACCCGCCGCGGATTCGCGGCGTTTCCGCATCGCTCCAGTGTGAACCCAGCCTAATAAGCGATCATTTTTCTGATCGCCGTATTAGTGTCACAGGTGACGCTAGTTAGGCAGGTAGGTATTTAGGTTCGCCGCAGCTTTTTATAGCGCCAGGGACCCCCATATACTACCGCATAAAGCCCCCTGATTGCCCCCTAGTTAACCCTTTCACCAGTGATCACCATATAACTGTTACAGGTGACGCTGGTTGGTTAGTTATTTTTTTATAGTTTCAGGGCACCCGCCATTTATTACCTAATAAAGGTTTAACCCCCTGATCACCCGGCGGGTGTCATTTGTGACTAATAACTGTTAGGGCAGTTAGGGTTAGCCCCCTTTAGTTCTAAGGTACCCCCCTAACCCCCCCAATAAAGGTTTAACCCCGTGATCACCCCCCGTCGCCAGTGTCACTAAGGCTGGGTTCACATTGCAGCGGTTTATGAGAACGGATGTGATTCGCACCGCACTGCAGTGCAAATCACATCCGATCTCTGTGCGATTCGAGTTCAGCCATTCGCCGCACCCGCCGCACCCGCCGCAAATTCGCACGGGACCCTTTTTTTGGCCCGCAGCAGAATCGGATCGCATGGGTGTTCACACCATGCGATCCGAGTTTGCAGATCGCACTGCGATATGCGAACTGATCTGGGGGTGTCAGTAACATTTCACTGACACTCCCAGCAGTTCGCATAGGGCAGTGTGAACTGCCGCCGGGAGGCATGCGATGCGGGAACCCGCCGCGCATTCGTGGCGTTCCCGCATCGCTCCAGTGTGAACCCAGCCTAATAAGCGATCGTTTTTCTGATCGCTGTATTAGTGTCACAGGTGACGCTAGTTAGGCAGGTAGGTATTTAGGTTCGCTGCAGCTTTTTATAGCGCCAGGGACCCCCATATACTACCGCATAAAGCCCCCTAATTGCCCCCTAGTTAACCCTTTCACCAGTGATCACCATATAACTGTTACAGGTGATGCTGGTTGGTTAGTTATTTTTTTATAGTTTCAGGGCACCCGCCATTTATTACCTAGTCTCACTAGTGTACCCCTAAATTTAGGGGTGTCTACTTTCCAAAATGGGGTCATTTGGGGGGGGGTTTGTGCCATCTTGGCATTTTATGGCCTTCAAAACTGTAACGCCCTTAGAAAGCCTGAAGGCGGTGCTTGGTTTTCGGGGCCCCGTACGCGGCTAGGCTCCCAAAAAGTCCCACATATGTGGTATCCCCATACTCAGGAGAAGCAGCAGAATTTATTTTGGGGTGTCATTTCACATATGCCCATGGCATGCGTGAGCAATATATCATTTAGTGACAACTTTGTGAAAAAAAAAAAAAAAAAAAAAAAAGTTTGTAATTTTCCCGCAACTTGTGGCAAAATATAAAATATTCCATGGACTCAACATGCCTCTCAGCAAATAGCTTGGGGTGTCTACTTTCTAAAATGGGGTCATTTGTGGGGGTTTTGTGCCATCTTGGCATTTTATGGCCTTCAAAACTGTAATAGGTAGTGAGGAGTGAAATCAAAAAATTACGCCCTTAGAAAGCCTGAAGGCGGTGCTTGGTTTTCAGGGCCCCGTACGCGGCTAGGCTCCCAAAAAGTCCCACATATGTGATATCCCCGTACTCAGGAGAAGCAGCAGAATTTATTTTGGGGTGTCATTTCACATATGCCCATGGCATGCATGAGCAATATATCATTTAGTGACAACTTTGTTAAAAAAAAAAAAAAAAAAAAAAAGTTTGTAATTTTCCCGCAACTTGTGGCAAAATATAAAATATTCCATGAACTCAACATGCCTCTCAGCAAATAGCTTGGGGTGTCTACTTTCTAAAATGGGGTCATTTGTGGGGGTTTTGTGCCATCTTGGCATTTTATGGCCTTCAAAACTGTAATAGGTAGTGAGAAGTGAACTCAAAAATTTACGCCCTTAGAAAGCCTGAAGGCGGTGCTTGGTTTTCGGGGCCCCGTACGCGGCTAGGCTCCCAAAAAGTCCCACATATGTGGTATCCCCATACTCAGGAGAAGCAGCAGAATTTATTTTGGGGTGTCATTTCACATACGCCCATAGCATGTGTGAGCAATATATCATTTAGTGACAACTTTGTGTAAAAAAAAAAAAAAAATTTTTTTTTTGTCATTATTCAATCGCTTGAGGCAAAAAAATAAAATATTCAATGGGCTCAACATGCCTCTTATCAATTTCCTTAGGGGGTCTACTTTCCAAAATGGGGTCATTTGGGGGGGTTTTGTACTGCCCTGCCATTTTAGCACCTCAAGAAATGAGATAGGCAGTCGTAAACTAAAAGCTGCGTAAATTCCAGAAAACGTACCTTAGTTTGTAGATGTGACAACTTTTGCGCAAACCAATAAATATACAATTATTGACTTTTTTTTTACCAAAGACATGTGGCTGAATACATTTTGGCCTAAATGTATGACTAAAATTGAGTTTATTGGATTTTTCTAATAACAAAAAGTAGAAAATATCATTTTTTTTCAAAATTTGCGGTCTTTTTACGTTTATATCGCAAAAAATAAAAATCGCAGAGGCAATCAAATACCATCAAAAGAAAGCTCTATTTGTGGGAAGAAAAGGACGCAAATTTTGTTTGGGTACAACATTGCATGACCGCGCAATTACCAGTTAAAGCAGCGCAGTGCCAAAGTGTAAAAAGACCTCTGGTCATTTACCAGCAAAATGGTCCGGTCTGAAAGTGGTTAAGTGATCACATTCTCTCTGTTCTCAGCTGCATACGGAGCTCTGAGAGCTAGGGCAGAAGAAATAGTGAATGGCTGTGCAGGGGCGGTGATTGAGCATGTCAGCACAAGTCTATTCATTGAATTAGAGGAGGCTGAATTATCAGAACAGCTAGAAAACTGATCATGCTGTGTTCTTGTGCCTAGTGTGGTCAGTTTTTAATAGAAAAGCAGAGGGACTGGCAGGAACACCAAGGATTTCACAAAAAGGAAATAGAAGAGAAAGAGAACTGCATGCTTTTTCATACAAGTACATGGTAAAGCAGGTACATACTGTATCAGGAATATGAAATGCTGGGTTAACATATTCCTTAGGCTCTTTTCACATCTGTGTGACCTGCCTTCTGCATGTAGGCAGCCCATTGATTTCAACAGGCTGCCCTACTCGAAGGGAATGCAAGGATCAAGCCACGGGCACAAGGAACCTTATGGTACATTTTTCACTGAAACATGAAAAATACACAGAAGGCCAGAAGGTTCTTGCAATAAAATCCATCTCTCCTCTGTGATTCCTCACAATTTGTAATCGGAAAATTTCTGGATTCAACAATAAATATTGTTGTCCCTAATGAGGAGCTGCTCATTAGGACTATACAATAGACCCATAGGCTCTTCATTTACACCCATACACACACCTTTCGTTTTTTTGTAAGTTTTTTTTATTAGTGTTTTTTATCAGTGTTTCTAACTTATCTTTTTATAATTGTTTTTCTCTTTTAGGCTATTAAAGCAGTATTAAACCCCAAAACAGCATTTATTATATTGCAGCTTACTAATTCTTAGATGTGGTGGCTACATTAGTTTTCTTTTTAGGTTTCCTTTTCATTATTTTTACCGTGATCATGCAAGTAGATCCATTATTTTTCAAAAGAACAAGCTCTCTTACAAATGTAGTAGTTACACAGGTAAGGCAAACCTACTGATAGGGATGACAATAGTCAGCTTTTATTTAGTTATGTAAAACCTTTATCCCAAAATGAATAAAAAATCTTATTTAGACCTACTGCTAATGGTACTTCTAGGAGTCTTTCAAGACAGCACCTGGAAAGAGAGCGTAGCTCCACTCATTTTTATAGTACACACTGCAGCACAAACTTTAAGCAGGACACTTCCATCATGGCCTCAGTTATAGACGAATAACTTAACTACCTCCCGTCCATGCTATAGCCGAAAGATGGCTACAACGTGGACCTAATTTGCCGGGAGGGTTCCATAGATGTCCTCCCATGTTCAAGCGGCCTGCGTGCCCCCTGCAGGGCGCCCGCGGCACGCTCCATGATCAGCGAGTCTATGAGACTTGGCTGATCACAGATCAGAGTAAGAGATCGATCCTGACCCCATACCACGTGATCAGCTTTCAGCCAATGACAGCTGATCATGTGATGTAAACAGAGCCGGTGACGTAAAGAGAGCCGGTAATCGGCTATTTTTTATCCTCATGTTGGTAGCGTGAGGAGAAAAAAAAGCCTATCACCGACGGCTGTGAGAGGGACATCAGTCCCAATCTGGAGAGCCTTTGCAGAGGCTTCTGTGCCACCTACCAGTGCCCACCTGTGCCATCTACCAGTGCCCACCTGCACCACCTACCAGTGCCCACAGTACCACCCATCAGTGCCCACAGTGTCACCTACCACTGCCACTTTTAAATGTCACCAATCAGTGCCTCATCACCAGTGCTGCTTATCAATACCACCTTCTAGTGCCCATCAGTGCCACCTATCAGTGCCCATCAGTGACATCTATCAGTGCCACCCATCAGGACCCATCAGTGCCATCTTATCAGTGCCAATCAGTGCCGTCTTATTAGTGCCTATCAGTGTCGCCTTATCTGTGCCCATCATTGCAGCCCATCAGTGCCCATCAGTGCAGTCTATCAGTTCCCATCAGTGCGGCCAGCGAATATCAATGAAGGGGAAAAATTACCCGCTTGCAAAATTTAATAACAAAGTATGAAACATGTTTTGTTTTTTTGTTCTGCCTTTTTTTGTTTGTTTAGCATAAAAACCCAAGTGGCGATTAAATACCACCAAAAGAAAGCTCCATTTGTGTGAAAAGATTATAAAGATTTCATTTGAGTACAGTGTAGCATGACCGCGCAATTGTCATTCAAAGTGTGACAGCGCTGAAAGCTTAAAATTAGTCTGGGCAGGAGGGGGGTTTAAGTGCCCAGTAAGCAAGTGGTTAAGACTTTCTGGAAAACAGAAAACAACAATAACAATCACAACAAAATAATCATAAAAGGGGAGGGCAGTCACTGCTGTCCTGAAAGATTCCTATAAATACAGTTAAGTCTTACTACCATAAGTCTAACTAAGGTTTTCCCAAAACATCTTTCAGGACAGCACCTGAAAATGATAACTGAACTTAGTCTAGAGTGGGACCACTGCTTCCAGGATCTTCCTGCGAAATTACTGTTCTATAATAGTAAACCCACCCTATAGTGATGAATGTAGAAAAACTTGACCAGGCAGCCACTATGCAGATATGATCCAGTGAAGCACCAGCCTTCTCAGCTCAGGATGTAGCCACTGTTCGGGTTGAATGAGCTGTGACACTGTCAGGAGCTTCCATATGAGAGGATGCATAAGCTTCCTTAATAGCCTATTTGAGCCAATTCCCCAAGGTTTTTAGACCTTTCTGAGCTCCAGAAAAAAGAACGGGGTTTTAATAAGGAGACATGAAATACATTTGAAATATGCAGCCAAACCCTCTCCCCAACCTGGTAGGAAGGCGCAGATAGGCGTCTGCGGTCAGCATGGAGTCTGTACCTATCACTGGCACGTTGAAAGGACTCTTGGACCTGTACCCAAGTGGAACGCAGACCACGGAGATACTCCTCTAACGCAGGGATTCTTGGAGGAGCAAATCCATATCCATAATTCGCCAAAAAGACAATCGGAAAGCAGTATTGACGGCACTATTTTGAGCAAAATCTGCCCAAGGTAAGAGGCTTGACCAGTTGTTATGATGGTCAGAAATATAACAGCATAGAAACTGCTCCAAAACTGCGTAGAAACTTCTCATTCTGGGGCCCCATTGGACTGCGAATTATATGCAAAGGCGAAGGAAAGCTGAATTCCCAACTGTGCACAAAAGGCTTCCCAAAGTTTGGAGACAAACTGGCTACCCCTGTCCGAGGTAATAACCTTTGGTAGCCCATGTAATCAAAAGATCTCTGGAGCAAAAATGGACAGGGACAAAGCAGTGGTCACAAGGTTTCTCGGGAGGAGAGTGGATCTAAGTGGTAAGAATTCTGTCACCCAGGGGTGACACGAGGATGGTATTTAACAGTGGCTAGAATATGATTGGGAAGGTATCACAGGAACTGACTCCATCTTGGAAGCAGAGGAAAACTGTCAAAAAAATGCATTAGCCCTCACATACTTGGTGCCAGGTAAGAACGAGACTATGTAATTGAAGCTTGACAGAAAAGGAGCCCATCGTGCCCTTCTGGGAGATAAATGTTATGCTTCAGACAAGAATATGAGATTCTTGTGATCAGTCAAAATGAGAACTGGCACAGTGGTACCTTTTGAGATGCCTCCATTCTTTAAGAGCTAAAATGATCCCTGACAACTCTCTGTCCCAAATATCATAATTGCATTCCTCATGAGACAATTTCTTGGAAAAGTTGCTACAAGGATGCATAGTGCTCTCAGAGGTAGGACATTGAGACAGAATGGCACCAAATCCAGTCTCAGATGCATCAAACTCATGAATGAAGGGTAACGTGGGATCAGGATGTGCTAACACAGGAGCCTTGATAGACTCAAAGGCTTTAATGAAAGCCGGAGACCAAATGGCATTACGAGGTACGCAGTTTTCCACTGGTAGCCCTTCTTGATCCTCAAGAGATTGTCTGCCCCTCTCAGATCAAGCTTCATGAAAACCGTTGCCCCCTCGAGGAGGTCAAATAATTCAGTAATCAACGGAATTGAATACGCGTTCTTAATCGTGATGCGATTTAGACCCCTATAATCGATACAAGGTCTCAGTTCTCCACTCTTCTTTTTCACAAAGAAGAATCCAGCACCAGCAGGAGATGAGGATTTGCGGATGAACCCTCTAGAGTGCGTTGGCAAGATAGTCCTCCATGGCTTTATCCTCCAAGACCAACAAAGGGTAAACCCAGCCACGAGAAGGCATGGGACCAGATTGAAGGTCAATTGCGCAAGCATATGACCAATGTGCAGGCAAACTACCAGCTTGACCATTGTGAAAGACATCGCCAAATTCGTGGTACTCTTCTGGCAGGGAGGTGAGTGAAGAGGTGCACAAGAACTTGGCCATTTTCTAAAAACATGTCTTATTGCATTGTGGCGACCAGGAAAGAATCTGTCAGGGATGGGCTCAGCCCTTCCTTCTCTGAGCTGGCCACTCAGCTGTCGGCTAATGGTTAGCTCCTATCTCTCCACAGTTACTCACCTGTTGATGATATCCTGCTCGTCAGTCCTGCCTACTTAAACCATCCATCCCAGATGATCTCTGCCTTCGCCTTGGTCACATCTATAGAGACGCTCTCCTGTGTTCCTGTTAAAGACTTGCTTGGCTGACATTCCTTCTGGCTCCAGATCCTGCTAGCTAATCTACTAAGCTAATCTCTGGCTCCCTGACGTTTTGGCTTGTATGACTATCCGTTCTGGTTCCTGAACTCTGGCTATGTTTTGACTATGTTTTTTCTGTTTACCTTTTTTATTACTATTAAACAAGTGAGATTTAAGTGTACTTCTGTCTCAGTCTGATTCATGGTTCCTGACAGAACCTCAGCCCGAAGCCAATCAAAAGAGGGGTTTTGCTTCTGTAACCAAGGATAACCAATAACCACTGGGTAATGGGGTGAGGAGATAACTTGAAATTTGATTATCTCATGGTGAAGAGCCCCTACGGCCCTTATCATATATATTGTTAAGCATGTGGTACCCAAATGGCTGGTGTTTTTCTCATGTTTGATATGCCTAATGCCGCATACACACGACCGGACTTTTCGAGGGACTAGGTCCGGCGGTCTTTCCGACGGAGTTTCGGCGGAGTTCCGACAGACTTCCCGAATTAACGGACTTGGCCACACACAATCACACCAAAGTCAGACGGATTCGAACGTGATGGCGTACAACTGGACTAGAATAAGGAAGTTCATAGCCAGTAGCCAATAGCTGCCCTAGCGTCGGTTTTTGTCCGTCGGACTAGCATACACACGAGCGGATTTCTCGGTCCGGTGGAAAAATTTAAAACATGTTCTATTTCTAAAGTTCGCCAGATTTTTGGCAAGCAAAGGTCTGATGGAGCCCACACAAGATCGAATTGTCCGACGGACTCGTTCCGTCGGACCTTTGCTGTCAAAAATTCCGGTCGTGTGTACGCAGCATAAGACACAGTTTGCAGATAGCAACAGTGAAATCTGCTGCAGATGTGCTGAAAAAGGCCCAGACCAGGAGATAACAGCTGCTGTGCTGGAACAGGGTGACTGCTCTCTACTCTTTCTTGATGTCAGGCTCCTTGAGGTTGTGCTGCCTCACCTTCAGTTTCCTCCTCTGCTTTATCTGGCACCAAAGTCACATTGGTGACCTCATCATTATCATTATCATCTCCATCTCCTCCATCTTCATCATCATCATTACTACTGCAAAAAACTTGGCAATATGCTGTGGCTGGGGAACATGAATTCCAATTTGTCTACCAGTGTTCTCCCCTCTCTCTAGGCTCATGTTCTTGTCATCCTCAACCTCAGAACCAACATATGAATCCGGTAATGGCTGGTCATCATCAAGGGGCAACTTAGCTGACTCCTCAATGGCTGATGTTGGGGCTATGGCAGGAATAGATGTGGGCAAGGAGGCAGGTTTATCCACTCTGGCCACTGCAGGGGACTACACACTTGTCTCTAATTGCGTGACAGAGGATGAGGAGGATGAGGAAGGTTTAACAAACCAGTCCCCTACCTCCTCTGCCTTCTGTGGCTGGATAGCATGGGCAAACTCACTCAACAGAGGAAATGATGCCCTGCCTGAGGACTGACCACCACGTCCACCTTTACCTGTGGACACATTTGTTGCTGGCCCCCTTACAGTGCCAAAGGAATGCCTGCCTCTCCTTGTTGTCCTCCCAGACATTATTGGGAGGGAGGGGGCGGTGCTTATAAGCAAATGTAAGGAAGAAGTGGAAATCTGTACATAGGTGCACTTTAACCACTACAGCCCCGGACCAATAAACACCTTAAAGAGGGATTCCGCCCAAAAAAAATATTAAAAGCCAGCAGCTATAAATACTACAGCTGCTGACTTGGATAATGGACACTCACCTGTCCCGGGTTCCAGCGATGCCGGCAGCCGAGGCCGATCGACCGCTCAGGCCTCGGCTGCTGCCACCGCCATTCGAGGTGAGGGAATCAGGAAGTAAAGCGAATCGGCTTCACTTCCCGGTTCCCTACTGCGCATGCGCGAGCCGCGCCGCGCAATCGGAAATCTCCGCGCTGTCACTGGGACCCGTGTGTGTCCCAGCAGACAGCGCGGCAGGGCAGGAAATGGCGTAGACTCCCGTGGGAGTCTATGCCCGGAAGTGGGTGAAAATACCTGTCTTTGACAGGTATCTCCACCTCCCTCCCCCCTGAAAGGTGTCAATTGTGACACCGGAGGGGGGGGGGGGGGGTTCCGATCAGCGGAGGTTCCACTTTAGGGTGGAATCCCGCTTTAAGGACTAGAGGTCTTTTTACAATTTCGCACTGCGCTGCTTTAACTGGTAATTGCGCAGTCATGCAATATTGCACCCAAACGAAATTTGCGTCCTTTTCTTCCCACAAATAGAGCTTTCTTTTTATGGTATTTGATTGCCTCTGCGATTTTTATTTTTTGCGATATAAATGGAAAAAGAGCGAAAATTTTGAAAAAAAATGATATTTTCTTCTTTTTGTTATAAGAAAAATCGAATAAACTAAATTTTAGTCATACATTGAGGGCAAAATGTATTCAGCCACATGTCTTTAGTAAAAAAAATGTCAATAAGCGTATATTTTTTGGTTTGCGCAAAAGTTATAGCGTCTACAAACTAGAGTACATTTTCTGGAATTTACACAGCTTTTAATTTATGACTGCCTATCTCATTTCTTGAGGTGCTAAAATGGCAGCGCAGTACAAACCCCCCCCAAATGATCGCTACTTCTCCCGAGTACGGGGATACCACATGTGTGGGACTTTTTGGGAGTCTAGTCGCGCACGGCACCCCGAAAACCAATCACCACCTTCAGGATTTCTAAGGGTGCAAATTTTTGATTTCACCCCTCACTACCTATCACAGTTTCGAAGGCCATAAAATGCCAAAATAGCACAAAACCCCCCAAAATGACCCCATTTTGGAAAGTAGACACCCCAAGCTATTTACTGAGAGGCATGTTGAGTCCATGGAATATTTTATATTTTGCCACAAGTTGCGGGAATATTACAAACTTTTTTTTTTTGCACAAAGTTGTCACTAAATGATATATTGCTCACACATGCTATGGGCATATGTGAAATGACACCCCAAAATACATTCTGCTGCTTCTCCTGAGTACAGGGATACCACATATGTGGGACTTTTTTGGAGCCTAGCCGCGTACGGGACCCCGAAATCCAAGCACCGCCCTCAGGATTTCTAAGGGCATACATTTTTTATTTTACTCCTCACTACCTATCACTACCTATCACAGTTTTGACGGCCATAAAATGCCAAGATGGCACAAAACCCCCCCAAATGACCCCATTTTGGAAATTAGACACCCCAAGCTATTTGCCGAGGGCCATCTTGAGACTATTGAATATTTTGTTTTTGTCCCAAGGGATTGAATAAGGTCAAAAAAAAATAAAAACATTTTTTTACAAAAAGTTGTCACTAAATGATATATTGCTCACACATGCCATGGTTATATGTGGAATTGCACCCCAAAATATATTCAGCTACTTCTCCCGAGTACAGGGCATTCATTTTTTTATTTCACTCCTCACTACCTATCACAGTTTCGAAGGCCATAAAATGCCAAAATAGCACAAACCCCCCCCAAATTACCCCATTTTGGAAAGTAGACACCCCAAGCTATTTACTGAGAGTCATGTTGTCTGAACGAAAAAAAAGAGATTGATCGGTGGGTATGCCCACCATTAGAATACCTCCCTTCATCCACCCACTTCTAATGATGGACATACATGCACCATTTATATATGCCGAAGCATGGGGGCATCCATGCCGCGTACATACGTTCAAACTTTTCCATGGGCAAGCCCTCCGTCGGAATTTTGACCGTATGTAGGCGGCATTAGGAGCAAAATCGCTCCTCCACCCCTTATGCCCCCATGCTTCGGCATATATGCTCTTTTTTAACTGTGGTGGTGAAATCACCTCCTACAGCACTGGAGTCACGGCTTTATGTATCGTGGGAGCAAACGCTGTTGCTGTCAAGATAAATAAATCCGCGCTGCAGCTGAATGGTGTACCTGCTAAGCAAATTATGGTTAACGTTAAAACAAAGTAACATCACAGTAAAACCTTACCATACCATACCTGCAAAGCAAATGCCAAAAAAAACAGTAAAAAATAAAACATTTTTTAACACAACCTGTGCCTAAAATATATATATGCCGAAGCATGGGGGCATCCTCCCGCAAAAAAGTTATGCCGCGTACATACGTTCAAACTTTTCCACGGGCAAGCCCTCCGTCGGAATTTTGACCGTATGAACGCGGCATTAGGAGCAAAATCGCTCCTCCACCCCTTATGCCCCCATGCTTCGGCATATATGCTCTTTTTTAACTGTGGTGGTGAAATCACCTCCTACAGCACTGGAGTCACGGCTTTATGTATCGTGGGAGCAAACGCTGTTGCTGTCAAGATAAATAAATCCGCGCTGCAGCTGAATGGCGTACCTGCTAAGCAAATTATGGTTAACGTTAAAACAAAGTAACATCCCAGTATAACAGTAAAACCTTACCATACCATACCTGCAAAGCAATTGCCAAAAAAAACTGTAAAAAATAAAACATTTTTTAACACAACCTGTGCCTAAAATATATATATGCCGAAGCATGGGGGCATCCTCCCGCAAAAAAGTTATGCCGCGTACATACGTTCAAACTTTTTCACGGGCAAGCCCTCCGTCGGAATTTTGACCGTATGTACGCGGCATTAGGAGCAAAATCGCTCCTCCACCCCTTATGCCCCCATGCTTCGGCATATATGCTCTTTTTTAACTGTGGTGGTGAAATCACCTCCTACAGCACTGGAGTCGCAGCTTTATGTATCGTGGGAGCAAACGCTGTTGCTGTCAAGATAAATAAATCCACGCTGCAGCTGAATGGCGTACCTGAAAACATGAAAAATGGTTAACAATAACACAGTAAACAGTAAAGTATAAAAAATTAGAGAGAAGAGAGAGAGAGAGAGAGAGAGAGAGAGAACAATAAAACGACAACTATTTTTGTTTTTTTTATTTTACTTTTTTTTTTTTATACACTTTTTTTTGAATTGTAAACTGTAACAACTGTAACGGTTCGGGTCTCTCAAAATGCGATGGCATCTTGGGAGACTCTGTGTTAGTGTGCCTAGCCTGTGAAATGCTGTACCCTACGCTAATACTTCACTAGTGTGTGGTAGCGTTCAAAACACTCACCCTGACAAAGACCAGGATTGCCAGGACAGCGTGGACAATAACAACCGGTGTCACGCCTAAATCCGCGCTTGGTACAGACACGACATCTTTTTTGGGGGGCTCGTTGGGTAGGGGTACTCGGGAGGACATAAGAAAAATGCCTCTCATGCAGCCGGCTTACTGCATTTGGTTGGGAATGGTGAGGTGCAGAACCCTCTGGATACAGAAGCTCTGTGACAACCTCTCTTTGGAAGAAAAGAAAGGTTAAAGTCCCGCCTGAAGTTTTGTATAGCACAAAAGCATTCAGCAAAGCCAATTGAAATAAGTAAGCAGACACTTTTTTGTACCAGCGTCTGGCCTTACGGGAAGCTAGATACGGCGCCAACAACTGGTCATTGAGGTCCACCCCTCCCATATTTTTGTTATATTCGTGGACACAGAGGGGTTTCTCCACAATACCAGTCGCCGTAGAAATGTGGACCGTCGTGTCTGCATGAAGGGAGGTAAGAACGAAAACATTCTTATTATCCCTCCACTTCATAGCGAGCAAATTATTACACCGATAGCAGGCTCTCTCCCCCAGCCTAAGACGGGAATCTACAAGCCGCTGGGGAAAGCCCCGGCGATTAGGTCGCACTGTGCCACATGCTCCAATCCTATGATCAAATAAATGACTAAACAGTGGCACGCTGGTGTAATAGTTGTCCACGTACAAGTGGTACCCCTTTCCGAATAAGGATGACACCAATTTCCACACTATCTTGCCAGCGCTTCCTATGTAATCAGGGCAGTTCTCCGGCTCTACGTAACTATCTTTACCCTCATAAACCATAAAGCTCCATGCATAGCCTGTGGCCCTGTCACAGCACTTATAGAGCTTGACCCCGTATCTGGTACGCTTGTTGGGAATGTACTGTTTGAATGACAAGCGACCAGTAAACTTAACCAGGGACTCATCAACGCAGACAACTTTTTGGGGAGTAAACAAGTCTGCAAAACGTTGGTTGAAGTGGTTTATGAGGGGCCGAATTTTGTAGAGCCGATCGTATTCAGGGTCTCCACGTGGACGACAAAGTTCATTGTCACTGAAGTGCATGAACCGCAAGATCTGCTCGTATCGTTTCCTGGACATGGAGTTAGAGAACACGGGCATGTGGTCAGTCGGATGCGTGGACCAATAAGCCCGCAACGTCATGAATTTATGTGTGCCCATGTTGAGGGAAAGGCCCAGAAAGGTCTTAAATTCGGAAACCGTAACTGGTTTCCAATCTCTGGCAAGAGACGGCAACTGGGGATTAGCGGCGATGTGTTGACCAGCATATAAATTGGTTTGGTTCACAATAGATCTATAGAGATCTTCTGTGAAATACAGAGAATAAAAATCGAGTGGCGTAAAATCATCTGTATCCACCTGAATACCAGGTTGGGCAGTGAATGGGGGAAGTACGGGTCCTACAGAAGTGGTGGGCACCCAATCAGGATTGGCGAATTCTGCAGGAAGGGCACTATGGGAACGACGGGCCTGTCTTCGTCTTCTTGGTGGCAGCGGGACACTACTTGTGCTTGCCACCTCACCAGCTTGAACTGCACTTATGGGACTCGCCATGTCACCACGTGATACTGCAGTGCTGGATGTACGTCCAGGGTGTACTAGGCCGCTGGTGCTTGCCAGTTCACCAAAAGGATGAGCGGCGCTAGTACTGGCTCTATACTCCATACGAGGGACTTGCGGTTCCTGCACCTCAACAACATCAGAAGATCGGGGTCGGGTACGCCTGACCCACAGGGACCTCTTCTTCGTCGTCAGAGCTATCTGACATGGAGGCGCTGTCCTCTACAGGTTCGTATTCTGAGCCTGAATCTGACAGATCAGTGTCTTCCTCTTCACTATCTGTCATGCTCAGAAACGTGTAGGCCTCTTCACTAGTGTACCTTCGCTTTGCCATTTTGGGCTCTAAATTTAGGGGTACAGTAGTGAGACTCACAGGTAAAAAAGCACCTAGCCTGTCAGCGACTGTATAAAACGCTACAAAAAAAACTGCTAGCGATCGCAGGGATCAGGCCTGACTCTGCGAACGCTGCAGTTATGTGTGTTGTGTTTTGTAAGTGACAGTGATCGATCGATACTGCACTTGGGTGGGCTGGGCTGGGCTGGGCTGGGCTGGGCTGGGCAGAGGGGCAAAACGCAGGTGCTAGCAGGTATCTGGATTGATCCTGCTAACAATGCGTTTTTTTAGAACCCTAAATGGCTGGGCACGCTAGTATAGATCTGATCAGATCAGATATTGATCTGTTCGGATACTATACCACTAAGGGAGGTGTATGCTTTGCGCGTGGGTGTTAGCGGTACTAGCACTAACCTAGCACTGCCTGGGGCGACGCAGACCCTTTCTGACCCTAAAACCAAATTTATATCACCCGCCGGGTGATCAGGGGGTTAAACCTTTATTAGGTAATAAATGGCGGGTGCCCTGATGCTATAAAAAGCGAACTACCTAACCAGCGTCACCCGTAACACTTATACCGTGATCACTGGTGAAAGGGTTAACTAACGGCAATCAGGGGTTAAAACCTTTATTGGGTATTTATATGGGGGTACCTGAAGCTTTATAAAAACCTGACGGGGAACCTAAATAACTAAATAACTAACTGGCTAACCAGCGTCACGAGTGACACTTATGCAGCGATCGCTGGTGAAAGGGTTAACTCTAGGGGCAATCAAGGGGTTAAAACCTTTATTAGGTTATATATCGGGGTACCTAACGCTATAAAAACCTGGCGTTGAACCTAAAAAAAAACTAGCTTCCTAGCGGGACCAGTGACACTATTGCAGCGATCAGAAAAACGATCGCTTAGTGACACTGGTAAAAGGGGGTGAAGGGGTTAACTGGGAGGGCAATCAAGGGGTTAAACCTTTATTAGGGGGGGTAGGGGGCTACCCTGGACCTAAAGGGGCCTAACACTAGCTGCCCTGACACTTTTTACAGTCACAACTGACACTAAATGTAGTGATCAATAAATAAATGAACACTGCATTAGTGACACTGTGACTGGGGGGGGGCGGGGGGGCTGATCGGGGGGGGTGATCGGGGGGTGACTGGGGTGAAATGTGTGCCTATGTGTACCTATGTGTCAGTGGACTGTTGGTGCACTTACTTGTGTGTCTTCACTCCGCGCTGTCCGGTCAAAAAGACCGCCACGAGGAGTGTGACATCACTTCCTCCTCCTGTGTTTACATTTTCACAGGGGAGGAAGTTCGTCACTGGCCAGGAGCGATCGAGAGGGGATGGCCAGAAACCAACGGCCATCCCCTCATCGCGGATTGCTCCGGCAGCGAACGGGACCGCCGTATCCAGCGGGAGGGGGTCCGATCGGACCCCCCACCCGCTGGAAGGCAGGCACGTACAGTTACGTGCTTGTGCCTGCCTGTGCCATTGTAATGACGTAAAATGGCTATACGGCGGTCCTTAAGTGGTTAATCAATGTTAAATGGTGTTTGGTGCACTTTAATTTGAGTATTCACACTACACAGACACACTCCACGGATACACTATAATATACTGCAATATAATGCGTCAAACGTACAGTGAGGCACAGAACTATATGACATTAAACTTGCAGTAATGCACACAGAAGTAAATAGTGCTAAACTGGCAGTAACGCACACAAAACGATAAGGAGTTAAACTGGCAGTAACGCACACAGAACTATATGGCGTTAAAACTGGCAGTAACACACACAGAACTATATGGCGTTAAACTGGCAGTAACACACACAGAACTATATGGCATTAAACTGGCTATTATGCATACAAAACTATATGGCGTTAAACTGGCAGTAAGGCACACAGAACTATATGGCGTTAAACTGGCAGTAACGCACACAGTACTATATGGTGTTAAACTGGCAGTAACGCACACAGAACTATATGATGTTAAACTGGCAGTAACGCACACAGAACTATATGGCAGTAAACTGGCAGTAACGCACACAGAACTATATGGCAGTAAACTGGCAGTAACACACACAAAACTAAACTATATGGCGTTAAACTGGCAGTAACGCACACAGAAATAAATGGCGTTAAACTGGCAGTAATGCAATCAAATAGACGGCGTTCAACCGTAACTACACTAACACTATCTGAACTGTCTCTACTCTAGCTATACACTAATGTAAAGATTACTGACACGGTCTCACTACACTACAGTGAAACTATCTGAGCTGTTCCTTACTCTAGCTGCACACTATGCAAAGCTGAATGATGGTCCTCCTCACTACACTCACATTATCTCTAGACTGACAATTGAAGCAAAATAGCAGAATATAGCACACTAACTAAACAGAACTAAACCCTGTTCTATCTCTCTCCACACCAAAATCACACTGAAAATGGCTGCCATTGAAAGAATACTTTTATACTGTGGAGAGGGAATGAGCCATAATTTGATAAAGTCATGATGACAGTGTCCAATCATGACTGACAGTGCTCTGTGCCCTGATTTGCTTAAGCTTTCCCTGCTTCAGTCAATCAGGGCTTGCAATGCACTATCCAGCGCCGCAATTAATGCATTGTGGTCGGTTTGGGAGGGGGGGCAAACAAATGGTCAAACGACCCAATTGTTTGGATGTTCGCTGAACGAAGAACTTATGCTTGGGCCAAACCGTTTGCCCATCCCTAGTAGACAGTGCAAGCCAGTAAATTAGGAAGCCAGAGATCAGCGTAGACGGAGACAGCAAACAGGATCAGGAACCAGAAGGGATGTCAGCCAGGCAAGTCTTTAACAGGAACACAACAGAAAATCTTCAGATATTTTGACCAAGGCGAAGGGATGGGAGATATGAACCAGGACATTTAAATAGCCAGAAGGGGCTGGCTGATAAGCAGGAAATGATCACCAGGTGGGGCACTGAGGAACAATGAGTGCTGGCAATTAACCGACAGCTGCGCACTGAGAAGGGAGGGCTGAGCCCAGCCCTGACAGCCAGGGACATGAAAAGTCTAATAACCAATGGATCTTGAGATAATGTTCTCTCAAGAAAAAAGGACAAAGCTGCAAATTGTGCTTTGGGAGTACTATTTGCTAACTCTTTCTCCAGGAAGAAATTCAAGAACTGAAATTGTTTCCTTAGGAACAAAATTCTTAGATGAACCCAGAATTATAGCATTTCCAAGTCTTGAAATAAACTGCTCTGTTTTTTTTTTTTTTACTGCTGGCAAGAAGTTTAGCAATCAATAAGCTTGGAAGACAAGACTTTTCTGGTCAGGAGGTCTTCCTCAGAAACCAGGCTGTTAAATTTAGATGATCCACATTCAGATAACTTAGGGGCCCCTGAATTAGAACCTTCTCTCTCCTCTCCTTCTCATCTCTGTACAGCAGCCTTCAATGAGCTTTTGATTTCAGATTGAGAAGGGTCAAAATCCAAGGCCTCTTTGGCCAAAACAGGGATATGAAAATCAAGTCTATGAACTTGGAATTAGCTGAAACAGGGGAAATCCTTAGCGCAAAGTCTAATCCCAGGCATAAGCTAGTACATCTAGACCTGCCACCTGATATTATCTGCACAGGGAAAAATATGCTTGAGCCTTTATGTTCTCCAAATTTGTGAATAAGTTGACCCGAGGCATCTCCCAAGAGTTTGCAATCATCTGAAATGTTTCTTTATTTAGACGGCATTCTGATTCCATCACTTTTTTTCTGCTTAAAAAGTTCACCAACAGATTTTGACTTCCTTTTAGGTGGACAGCTACCAGAGAGGCTATGTTCTGTTCCACCCCGGATAGAATCTGAAATGCTAAATCTAGGAGGACTTTGCTTTTCGTGCCCCCTTGCCTTGTTATGTAAGCCACTGATGTCTTGTTGTCCAACAGGACCAGCATATGATGCCCCTTGATACACTGTTGAAAAAACAGGAGGCCCCACTAAATCACTTTTTGCTCCCTCCAATTGGAATACTTCTTTGCCTCTAATTTGGACCAAGAGCCCTGCGCAACTTGATCTTCGAGATGGGCTCCCCATCTCCAAGCACTCACATCTGTAGTTAGCCTCTTGGCCAGAATGAAGGAGAAAGACTGGCCCCTTCACAGATTGGCTCGATTCCACCACCACCATAGAGCCCTCTTCACCTGAGCAGCGATCTTGACTGTTTTTTCCAAGGACTTCTGTTGATTGCAATTCCACAATATGTTTTGTTGCAGCAGCCTAGAGTAGAAATGGGCACACTGCACCACCGGAATGGAGGATGTGAGCAGGCCCAAAGTAGACATGGCTACTCAAATCGAAATCGAAAAATTGGTTTGAATCTGGCAATTGAAACTTTTCTATTTTCTCAATGCTGTAGCTCAGGAATCTTATTATCTGGCCTGGAACTAGATCCAATTTCTCCAAATTTAGAACCCAGCCCTGACTCCTCAGATGCTTCTGCATTACCTGCAGGTTCAGGATTAATTGAGTCCTGGAATCGACAATCAAAAGTAGATTATCCAAGTAAGGCACATTGAGATCCCCTTCAGCCTTAGTGGCTTCAAGGCTTCTGTCATAACTTTGGTGAACACTCTAGGAGCTGAGGATAATCCTAGGGGGAGACCTTGAAAGATGCAGCACTTTCTCTCCCATACTGACAGCCAGGCAAAGATAATTTTGAGAAGCACAGCAAATCGGAATGTGTATACTGAAGACCTATCTATGCCATGTCAGGAGCTTGATTACCGAAAAAATTGTGTTAATTCAGAATCTTTTGGAAGAGATGGGCCTGTTCAGGATTTTCAAGGTTAGGATCAACTGACACTTCCCAGATGGGTTTTGTTTTACAAAGAGCATGTGGGAATAGAATTCCAGCTCCTTCTGATCTCTGTGGACTAGCATTACCACCTCCTGGTCCATAAGTTCCTGTAATACGGACATAATTGCTAGGGCTTTCTCTTGAGTTCTCCAAAGCTGGATAAAAAAAAACCTGTTGGGGGAGTCTTGGAAAACTCCAGATTACATAGTTAGTAAGGTTGAATAAAGACACCAGTCCATCCAGTTCAACCTGAGTGAGTGTCTACAATTGTCCCTATCCCTGTACATTGCACACTCACATCGGTCCCTACCCTCAAGGAGCCCACAATCCAAGGGCACCATTCATATACTAGGGCAAATTTACCTACCCGCATGCCTTTGGAGTGTGGGAGGAAACTGGAGTACCCAGAGGAAACCCACACAGGCACAGGGAGAACATGCAAACTCCAGGCAGGTAGTGTTGTGGTTGGGGTTGGGGTTTGAACCAGCAACCTTATTTACTGCTAGGCGACAGTGCTAACCACTGTGCCACCATATTGTAACTGTAAGCTATGGTATTTTTCTGAAAAATACCTGAAGTTGCTTTTTCTCACTGTGGAAGAAAAGCCTGAAGCCTCCCTCCCTCCCTCCAGGAGGAGATTATCATTTAGAGGATTGTTAAGAAGGCCTGAACCAAAAACACCAGGTCTTTTTCTGACCTGACTCTTTAGAACCCTGGAACCGTGGAAAAGAACAAAAGTTATTGCCTCATCTTTTTTGCCAAAAAAAACTTTTCTTCATTTCTGAGGGTCTGTCTAGGACCGCCTCCAGGGCAGGACCAAACAAAAGATCCCCAGAAATGAATTGGTCAGGGCTGAAGATTTGGCTGACATCCTAATCGACATCCAATTTTCGGATCGGCTGTCGATAATGGCCAGTTCCCTACTGTGCACATGCAAAGCCGCTGTACTTTCTAACTGGCCTGGGGGCAGAGGGAGGGGCCGGATTTCAGAGGGTCGGCGCCGCGGCACCTTCTCTTGGAAGTGGAGAATTGTACCTTTCAAAAACAGGTACCTGTTCCTCCTTCCCCCCTGAAAGGTGCCAAATGTGGCAAAGGAGGGGGGGCGGAAGCATATAAGCGGAGGTGTTACTTGTGGGTGAACTCCGCTTTAAGATTAGATAGAGAGGAACCCCACGTTTATTTGAAATGGGAATCTTCCTTCTTGTCCATGGCATCTTTAAATATGCCCATATCCTCAAAAGCCAAATCTGTGCATCTACAAACCAGAGAGAAAGCTGCATCCAACCTCGGCTTTATGTTCCATACAAGAGTTTCATCCTCATCAAATGAGAATCTCTTCTTAAAAAGTAGGTCCGCCCACCCCTGCAAAAATGAAAAGCCAGCAGATACATATACTGCAGCTGCTAACTTTTAATAATAGGACACTTACCTGTTCTGGAGTCCAGTGATGTCGGCACCACAGCTGATGTTTCCATCAGCTGTCTGGTGCTGCCACCGCCATTGCGGGGTAAGGGAAATCTGGCAGTGTAGCATTACGGCTGGGTCCCTACTGCGCATGCACGAGTTACTGCTGCGCTCTCCTACTGGCCCGACAGTGGGGGAAGAAGGAAGGGGGAGGAGGGAGCCGAGCTGTGACATAATTCATCGTGGCCAGGACTCCATGTGTTCAAGTTTAAAGGGATGAGGTGGCAACTCTAAGAAAGAGAGACCAGCAAAACAAAAGCAAAAAACAGAGCATACTCCAAACTGCGCTCCTGAGGATCATAGTGTTAGGCCACTCCTCCCCTTAAACATACAAAGTCAGCAGAGAAGATAAATAAAAGACCCTCCAAAGGCCTGGCTGGTGCATGAGACACCTGCTTCCACCACTTCTGCTGGCTCTTTTTTTTAATCCCAGCAGAGTGTGTGTTATATTCTTAATATCTAAATTTTAATTGGCTTTATTATACTTTATTCAGAATATAAGTTTTCCATATTGTATGAAAGAGAACTTTGAGACAATAAATTCTATGTTATGACTTGCGATAATTGAAGAAGTAAACATTTAAAATCTGTCAGGATTTTGATAAATGTTGTTTATGTTAAATTCTCCAGTTCATTATATATATATATGTTTTTAGAAAGTCATTTTCTATGTAAGTGAGGAGGCCTATGTAAGTTGAGACAATATTTTTCTAGAGTATAAGTCTAAAATTCTCCCTCCTCCCCATTTCCTGCCATATCATGTATGTAATTAGAAAGTCTGTAGAACTATGTAAAGTGAGCTGAAATTTTACCTTCCCCCTTACATCCGGTCATTTTAGTCTGTAATGCTGTGTTTTAAGTGTTAACATATGTTAGATTGTTATAGCAACTCATTAGCCCACACCTTTGTAAAGGAGGAGTTATCTTTCGGGCGGGAGATTTGAGCCTGTTTATATAGTAGGAAGTTTCAGGAGACGCTCTCTTGAAGACCAAGCAGGCTAGCAGACACATCTCTTTTACACAGGACTTAACAGCAGACAAAGGGTTATTCCGCCATTTTAGATAGGCCACACAGCAATAACCTTACATTTTCATAAGACAATTTTTAAAGATACAAATGATTATTATTGTACTATTTTTGTAAGTATTCTTTTGTATTTAAAATGTGTACAATAAATACACATTTTTGAATTACGCTGACTCAGATCTAATTAAGGAAATTCGTCTCACAAGATTAATCGATTTCAACATATATACTTAAGACTTTGAAATATTTTACATTATTTTTAATTTATTTCATTGGCGAACTTCAGCCAGTCAATCATAAGTCGGAAGTTTTTTTTCAACTTCCATCCTTTGATCAGAGGGGAAGTGATGAACAGAGATTAAACTTCGCAAAGATTGAAAAAGAACCTAGAAGGAAAATCAATCAATTGATTGTGAAAGACCGGAGAATTTCCAGCGGAAAACTGACGAGTTTTATATTTGGTGAGTAGAAAAGTAATATGGAATTTGTAGATGTTTTAGCTGATGAAAGTACATTAGAATTTAAAGGTTTATCGAAACAGGTCTCTGATGCTGTTTTATGGAAATTAATGTATGATCAATGCTTTCAGGCAAATGCTGACATTGAGAAGGATAGATTCTCATTAGTTAAAACAAAGAAAAAAGTACGTAATGTAATGAAGCTTGTTAAGAGTTATAATAATATGGTGTTTGATATGCCAGGAAAACAAAGTCAAAGTGTAACTGAAAATGTACTTTTTGAACCTAGTTGTTCAAGTTGTGAAACTTTTTGCACGTATATTGAGCATTTAGAGAATGCAATAGAAATTGCAGCAAAGCAGGAGAAGAAATATACTGAACAATTATTGACTGAAAAAATTGAATTGGAACATAAAATTGATGCATTATTGCAATCTCTTAAAGAAAATGAAAATCAAATAGTTTTTTTGACTCAGGAAAGCTGTGTGCATGAGAATATTTTAAATTTGCTTAAGACCCAATTACTGCAAGCTGAGATTCCTGCACATGCTCAGTGTTCAAAAATGGAGGATGGTGAACATGTGACAAAGGCAGACTTGAACGTCATATCCTGTAAAGAGTTGATGTTAATATTTCCTCAGACAATGAGAGTGGGAAGTCAGTTGACTTAAATAATACTGATAGTAAGCAGAAATGTAAATTTTCATCGCCATATGTTCAGAGGAGAGTTTATAAAAAGTTGATTAATAATAATACACAAAAGAGGTTGTATTATCCGAAAATTTTGCCCAGGCGTCAAGAGGTTTATTCTGTACGTTGGCACAGTAATCTGAGGTATAGAGGTCATAATAAGCAAATTTATTTTTCTTCTAAGACCCAAAGACAAAGATTGCAAACTGAAAATAGTCCATTAAGACAGGAAAGGTTTAATTATGTAGCATATAACACTCTGAAAACAGTCAGCAGTCCTTAAATTAACTGCAGATATGGTAAGAATTTTCTGGTTGATGTTTACTGGTTATGAATAAGGATTGATTTGAGTTTAAAAGATTTGGTTTTGACGTTTGGAATATTATTGAGGACTTTGATATAATTTTTAATATTTTCAAGGATAATTCATTGGATTATTATTTTTTTTATCAATGTTTCATTGTCATGAGTATTAAGTTTTTATTTTTGTTTTGTTCTGGCTGAACATTGAAAGATTTAGTTCACTTGAAAAGAAGAGTAAAGAATAGAAAACTGCATTGATTATTGACAAGAAAGAGAAGAGAGGTTCACTAGTGATTTATAGTGATAGTTCATATGTTGTACGTTACCTATTTGGAAATGTAGAGGTTTTGTGGATTCATCCAATAAGACTCTTGTGCAGAAAGAGACATTAGAAGTAGTTTTTGACCTTGCAGAGAGTAATCCTTTTGCATATGTTATTGTAGAAATTCCAGCACATAAAAAAGATAGTGAGTTATCTGTAGGTAATAGAACAGCAGATTTATTGGCAAAGGAAACAGTTTTGTATGGGAAGTTAGTAGTTCAACCTGAAATGGTATCAATTAATGTTGTGAAGAAAATGGACACACATATTCCTTTAATTTCAGAGGAAAAAAAGGTCACGAGCTTTTTTTAGTCTTCATCGGATGTCACAAAATTTTCATTTTGGTCATTAGACCATAAGTTTGTGTCATGACAAAAAAGGATTATTGTGTTTTTATATATCACAACACCTACAGGTGGGATTCACTAATGATGATGCTTTAACTATTGTTTAGATGTTGATTAATCATGTTTTTCTAGTTTGGGGTATATCAGCAAATCTCAGTAGTGACAGAGGATGTGTAATATCTTGGGAATAGAACAGAGATTTCATGTATGGTAGCATTCACAGTCTGTAGGTATTATTGTGAGGATGTATCGGATAATTAAATCTAGAATTGAAAATAAATGTTGTTGGACAAAGGAAATATTTGGGTTGATGTTGTTCCAGTTATTTTTAATGGATGTAAGAAGCACAATTTCTGATGCTACAAAGTATTCTCCTTTTGAGTTTAAAAGAGAGAGGAAAATGGCGTTTGTGTTGCCTCGTGGAGTCAAAATTGGTTGCAGATGTTACAAGATAATTTGAATAGTATCTTGCCACATGCAGCTACATGTATGCAAAAATGGTTCCTCCTCATATTTCTAAGTTTGAGAAAGGAAGTTAATTCATGATAAAAAGTGTCTTTGTTCTAGCTAAAAATATAAGTTTTTATATTACAATGTTTCTTGATTAAGAGATTAAGAAATAATTTGTATATATATTGATAAGATAAAAAGGTTTGTGTATGTTTAAAATGGTTTAATACATGGCAGTTTTGCCATCCCAATAGAATGTTTTGATTAGAGACGGTTTTGTATTTCAACATCCTATTGGATGAGGTGGGAGGGAATTTGCTCATTCAGAATTCGCGGGCTTTCCCTGTGGTACAACAGAGCTCAGTTAAACCATTCTTAGAAGGAAAATAAAGTGGGGGCTGGTTTTTTGTTTAGGAGTGGACACAGACAATGGATTACACACATTACAGTGAAAGTTTTATTCCAGTACACATAAGACATATATTTATATATATCATGAAGGATTGTTATTAAATCCACGCACATATCGGATTTAATCTTCATTGTAAGAATAATCTATTTTTGATATTTTACAATTGATATTGTTTTTTGTAACATTTTGTTATTTTGTTGTTAAACCAAAAATTATCTTTCATACAAGATAAGCGGTCTATCAAGTAGACCAGGAACAGAAAGGTTTATTTAAAATAAAATTAGATATTGTTGACACAAGTCTAAGACAGAAAAGATAAAAGATGATTAAAGAATTGTTACATGTGAGGTCACACCCAGAGACGGTGAAATGCACGTCACAGAGTTTCAGGAGTTGAAACATGGAAAAGTAATTGGGAAAGTCCATGGACATTTTGGGATGTTCAAGGGGTACAAATACGTTCTCCGTTCAGTGAAACAAGTATGTAGAAAGAAAAATGTGGGTATAACAAATTTTATATTCCGAGATAATGATGCTGCATTCCTTTTTTCAGGAATGAATCATAAAAATCTAATCTGGAGGAATCATGGATTTCAAAAAGATGAAAAGATGTCGGATCAACATAAGAAAAGTTTTAAAGAGAGAAAGTGTATCATCATTACAGGATGCATCTTTTCCCTAGTGACAATTTTATTTGTGATAAGATATATCAAGAACTGCTCAAGTTATGCAAAGACTAACAGGAATGAAGAATTACACAACAAAGATCATATGTTATTTAGAAATAAGAGAGATGTAGACATTGATATCAATGCAGATGAACTGAAAAATAAGAACATTGATATCATTACAAAGGACAAAAATGATAGAATTATTGATATTAATGCATATGATAAAAATCATAATTTTAGAGATATTGATATTAATACAGCAGAAGATTTGTATGGATTTTTATGTATTGGACAAGGGTACAATTGTTGTTTACAATTGTATTTCATTCACAGCAATGATATTGAAATCAAAGTTAAAATAGAATCCAAAACAAAGTTTGTTAAAATGCAGGGATCTTATAGACTAAATAACAAAACCGGAACTTTTGAGTGTAACATATTGTTGAGGAGTTTCTGGTCTATATATTTAAAAGGTAATGAGTCAACAATTTGGTCTGGAGATGTTACTAATATTATGACAAGATCTGGGAAAATAATTTATTCCTTTGATCAATTTTATTATCTTTTTCAAAGTTTTGTAAAGATATTAAATCCAAAATATTTAGACATCATTGGAGATGAAAAAGGAGATGTTGTAAGAACATGGGATTTTAAAGTAACAAGGAAATTTACTCAAATAAGGGTCAAAATTGATATCTTTATAGTTGATAAGATTGTTCCAGAAATTAATATTTTCCCACAATCTTTGAAAATTATGGAAGATAAAGATAATTTGCATTTGATATGTGATACAAAAATATCTTTACCTCAAAATTCATTGTTGACTTGGAAAAGGAATGATGAGTTTTTGGGTAGTTTTCTTTATAGTTCTACTATCATAATTCATAAAGGAATTTTTGGTAGTGGGAATTGGATCAATGATACATTTGTTTATCAACAAATGAGAGTATCTTTGAATGATACTGGCATATATGAATGTTGCATATCAATAGAAAATTATCCGGTGAAATGTGCAAAGGCAAGTGTTATTGTTATGTCTCCAAGGAAAACTCCATGTGTCAATAAGAAAAGTTTCTCTGCAAGCCCTTTTCAGATTAACCATTTCCAATCCAGAACTCTTTTGAGAGAAGGAAAATTTGTCATTATTTTGTGGAACTTTAATGTTTCAGAATGGAAAATTTCTACAAGGTTTCCACAATGTCAAGGACATCTGGTTAATATGGAATTGGGTATTGAGAGATGGTTTGGAATTAATAATAGAAATCATAACAGAAATAAGCGTGGTATTGTTGAAGGTATTTTAGGAGGTATTGGCACAATCGGGAGTATAACAAATAGTATGGATATTAATACTTTAAAGTCTGATCTAGAAACCGCTGGTTTAGTGGGAAGTAACGGTATTAAAATACAAAGACATTTAAATCAGATTTTAGAAACTATGGTAATTAAAACTGCTAATATAATGGGTCCATCTATTTTACATCTTCAAAATATTACTCTTGATTTGATGAGAAGTGAACAACATTCTCATATAGCCAGAGCATGCTTAGAGATTCAAACAGAATATTCCACTAATTTTAAAATAATTGCGCAAGCATTTCAGAGTGGAATAACTCCTCTTGGCATTTTACAGTATTTACCCAAAGAATATTTATATGCGATAAATCATACAGATTTATGGGTAAATAAATGGATAGGATGCAAGCAGGACATATGTTATAGTTCTTCTATGATTCCAATAGCCGGAAAATAACAAATTTTGGTTCCAATTACTGTTTTGGGATTACCTGTCAGTAATACACAATTATTATACTATAAATTACAGTATACAGATTTTGTATTTAACAATGAAAATTCAGAATTAGAACAATTAGATTTGTCATCATGTTTACAATTCCAGTCTAAAATTATATGTTTACCTAATCAAGATAAAAGCATATTTCATTCTTGTTATCATAATCATACATTATGTTCAGCAAGAATTGAAAATAGAATTAATTCTGAATTAATTACTCGTGTAGATAAAAAGAAGGTTTGTTTTCAGATTATGTCAGATACAGAAAGGGTTAAAACTTTTTTCTCTTCTTGTACAAATACAGAAAACCTAAATCAAGGGTTGTATTGTATAGAAGGAGATATTGTTGCAATAAGTATTAATGGGTTGAGAACAAATTTAACAAATATGTTTATGAAAAATATTAGCGCTCTTCCTACACAGTATAATATTTCCCAAATAGATGAATTTCCATGGGAAAAATGGGCAAATATAATTCAAAAGGATCAAGGTTTATTAATAGCTTTGGCTAAGGAATTGCAGAATGCAGAAGTATTGTTTAAACATGAACAAGGTAATTTGCAAGAAATATCACATCAATGGTCAGAATTTTCAGGAAGTAATTGGTGGAAAAAATTTAGTAATAGTGTATCCATGTGGGGAAAAACTTCGATAACTTCAGCAGCAGGAAATATTTTATCACATCCTATTGTAATTATTTTTAACATTATTATGTTATTTCTTATATTCCAGTTATGTTTAACCACTTCAATACAGGGCACTTTCGCCCCCTTCCTTCCCAGCCCAATTTTCAGCTTTCAGCGCTCTAGCGCTTTCAGTGACAATTGCGCGGTCATGCTACACTGTACCCAAATGAAATTGTTATCATTTTGTTCGCACAAATAGAGCTTTATTTTGGTGTTATTTATTCACGACTCCGTTTTTTTTTTTTTTGCGATATAAGCGCAAAAAATAGCGGAAATTTGGAAAAAAAACAATATTTTCTTTTTTCTATTTGAAAAGAAATCCAATAAAATCAAATTTTGTCATAAATTTAAGCCAAAATGTATTCTGCTACATGTTTTTGGTAAAAAAAAATCCGTTAAGTGTATAATAATTGGTTTGTGTGATCACGGACATATGTACGCAAATGATCATGTACATATGTGTGCAGGTGATCACGTACATATGTGTGCAGATAATCATTGGGACATGTGATTTTAGTGGGACATATGTGGGGGACATGTTTTTATTATTAGGGACATGTGTTTTTATTATTTGGGGACATGTGTTTTTATTATTTGGGGACATGTATGTTTTGGGGACATGTGTGTTTTGGGGACATGTGTGGGGACTGTGTGGTGTGTTATGTGTTGACACTACACTGATGATCAGTGAGTAAAAAGCTGTAAAAAGCAGCCCATACTCACTGATCATCAGCCGGCTGCAGCGTTCTGCTCTCCTCTCCTCAGCGGTGACTTCCGTGTGAGGAGAGGAGAGCCGATTGCCTAGCAACCGGCTGTTTGTTTACATCACATGACGGCCGTGATTGGACACGGCCGTCATGTGATCAGGAGGGCCAATCACAGAGCCCTCCTGCCGATCTGAGATGTGCCGTGTCCGGGTGACACGAGCACATCGGGATCGCGCCGCTGCGCGAGTGCGCGCGCGCGCGATCCCGCTATTCCTGAAGGACGTTCCTGAACGGCCTGTCAGGAATAGACGGCTCCCACCCGGCCGTTTATATGCATTGGCCGGGTGGGAAGTGGTTAATGTTTAGAATGAAAAAATTATATTATCGAATTAGAAGTGATATTAAGAAAGGAGATGATTTGTTACAAAATAAATTGAAGAGGAAAATGGGTTTTGAAGGTGCGAATCCAGTTGTGCATGACAAGACATTTGGAGTTATTGAATCAAAGTTTGTTTGAATGTGACATGAATAGTGATGAATGAATTTTTAATCTGAAATATATGATTGGTATTCATATTTCAGAGGGGAATGTTATATTCTTAATATCTAAATTTTAATTGGCTTTATTATACTTTATTCAGAATATAAGTTTTCCATATTGTATGAAAGAGAACTTTGAGACAATAAATTCTATGTTATGACTTGCGATAATTGAAGAAGTAAACATTTAAAATCTGTCAGGATTTTGATAAATGTTGTTTATGTTAAATTCTCCAGTTCATTATATATATATATGTTTTTAGAAAGTCATTTTCTATGTAAGTGAGGAGGCCTATGTAAGTTGAGACAATATTTTTCTAGAGTATAAGTCTAAAATTCTCCCTCCTCCCCATTTCCTGCCATATCATGTATGTAATTAGAAAGTCTGTAGAACTATGTAAAGTGAGCTGAAATTTTACCTTCCCCCTTACATCCGGTCATTTTAGTCTGTAATGCTGTGTTTTAAGTGTTAACATATGTTAGATTGTTATAGCAACTCATTAGCCCACACCTTTGTAAAGGAGGAGTTATCTTTCGGGCGGGAGATTTGAGCCTGTTTATATAGTAGGAAGTTTCAGGAGACGCTCTCTTGAAGACCAAGCAGGCTAGCAGACACATCTCTTTTACACAGGACTTAACAGCAGACAAAGGGTTATTCCGCCATTTTAGATAGGCCACACAGCAATAACCTTACATTTTCATAAGACAATTTTTAAAGATACAAATGATTATTATTGTACTATTTTTGTAAGTATTCTTTTGTATTTAAAATGTGTACAATAAATACACATTTTTGAATTACGCTGACTCAGATCTAATTAAGGAAATTCGTCTCACAAGATTAATCGATTTCAACATATATATATACTTATATTTTACATTATTTTCAATTTATTGGTGCTGCCACCGCCATTGCGGGGTAAGGGAAATCTGGCAGTGTAGCATTACGGCTGGGTCCCTACTGCGCATGCACGAGTTACTGCTGCGCTCTCCTACTGGCCCGACAGTGGGGGAAGAAGGAAGGGGGAGGAGGGAGCCGAGCTGTGACATAATTCATCGTGGCCAGGACTCCATGTGTTCAAGTTTAAAGGGATGAGGTGGCAACTCTAAGAAAGAGAGACCAGCAAAACAAAAGCAAAAAACAGAGCATACTCCAAACTGCGCTCCTGAGGATCATAGTGTTAGGCCACTCCTCCCCTTAAACATACAAAGTCAGCAGAGAAGATAAATAAAAGACCCTCCAAAGGCCTGGCTGGTGCATGAGACACCTGCTTCCACCACTTCTGCTGGCTCTTTTTTTTTAATCCCAGCAGAGTGTGCAGCCAAAATGCAATTTAAATCTCCCAGTTTATGACTCCACTGCGAGGACAGGGAGCAGAAGGCATCCAGTAGAAGACCCGACCGCCCTCCCCCTGCAGCCTGAAAACGGGGCCTCTCACATCCTGCCAGAAATCCTGCCTAACTTGAAGTCGTGAGCTGGCACCGAAAATGCCAGTGATCACAGGATGCCCCAACTGCTCTATGCTACCCGTTCCCACCCAAGACTGAGGCCTCAGACTTTTAGATGTCCACTACTCTTGCCGAGTAATCATAACGTTTAAAAAAAAAGAAAAAATCCTGGTCACCTTCCTGGAGTAGTGCAGTGTTAGCCCTTGTACACACAGTCGGACATTCCGATGGACAATGTCCGATAGGACCGTGTTGACGGATAATCTGACCGTGTGTGGTCTCCATTGGACTGTTTCCGTCGGAATATCCGACGGACCAAGTTTTCCAACGTGGCTATAAAATTTTCCAACAACATGCTCAGATCGGACATAGTCCGATCATGTGTAGCCTACTCCGACGGACAAGGTGTCACGCATGCTCACAATCAAATTTGGACACGGAAGCGCTCACTCAGGTAAAACTACCGCTCGTAATCGATATAGCACATTTGTCGCGCTGCAATGTTAAAAATTCTTTCATGCAGCGCATTCTCTTGTTCTTTACAATGCTGCAAGAATTAACTTGTTTTGATGCTCATATTCACACACACTTCTCCCGAACGTATTTCTTTATTCTTTTTACTCATTTCAGCAATACAATATTTTAAATCGTCACATCTACCCAATATTTTTATGTTGTTTTTTTTTTATTTTTTTTATTTTGTGGTTGTTTTTTTTAATCAACATCTCCTTTTTTGATAGTTTGCTCATCTTTGCATTTTTGGTGTGTTTTGTGTGTCAACTTACCACAATCCCATTACTATCTTTTTTTAATTTTGTTTTTCTTTTTTAATCTACAGGAGATTGTTGGGTGTTGGTGCCCCTTGTTATTCATTCCACTTTCTATTTTTGAAATGTACCTGCCTTCTCACAAATAAACTCTCTTTATTGAAGTAAAACACATACGCAAGTATTTCTTCAAACAAAAAAAAACTTTATTTAGGTGTCAAACAACTAAAGAGGGAGACAGCGCTGGAGAAACTTGTCAATTTGGCGAAGCCTTTGGCCCCCAGGGCAGACATGAACTAATTAGAAAATGCAAAATTGGTGGCCTGAGGAGCACATATCTCAAGGAGAGAAGTCTGGTCCAGAAGTCCTAGAGATCAGGAAGAGTAGATGCCATCTATGTCCCCAGGATGTGGTTCTACAAGAGGCTGCATCTTCTGTCAGACCAGACTGAACCCAGGCCATCACTCTCTGGTCTTTCTTGGGCACTTCTCTCCAGGCTTCCTTCCAGGCTGTGGCTTGGCTCCTGTAGTTGTGGCAGGAGGAGGAGAAGGAGGGTGATGGTCGACCTCCCGGCTGCCACTTGCCACAGCCTCCCCCCTGGCTGAGGTCTTCCTGTGTATGAAAATGGGACATAGTTTTAGTTTTTTGCTCATCAATCACATAATTTTGTGCTCATGACTGTTGCAAATTGAATGTTACCAAATAGAACAGACTATCATTCTAAAACCAAGCATTTTTCATTCTTGTCCCAAACATTTTTGGTCACTACTGTCTATTGAAATGTAAACCACTTTGTTAAATCACAACTTACTGATCAATAATAACATCTAGTTAACATCATTAAATGTACGACAAGAAATATGTTCAACAATGCAATACCTGTCTCAAGCTGGGCCCCTCCACATGTTGCTTCCTGGAAGGCCCAGGTTGGACGTTGGAAGCCTCAGCTGGGGGTGAAGGAAGCCTTGAAGGAAGACGGTGGTGGCCTGGGTTCCCCCTAGTCTACCAGAAAATGCAACCTCTCATAGTACAACATCCTGGGGTAATAAATGGCATCTGGATCTCCTGATCTCGGGGAATCCTGGTGCTTCTTTCGCTCCCTGAGATATGTACTCTTCATGGCACCAATTTTGGCCATCACATAGGTCATGTCTGCCGTGGGGACCATGATCTGCACCAAAGCAAGAAGTTTCTCCAGCACTGCCTTCCTCTTTCTTCGGTCATTATAAATGGGGTTGTTCATCTGCCACAGGGAGGGCAGCTCCCTGAACAGTTCAATAAATAGCCCCAAAAAATTGGAGTTTTTGAAGGGATCCATCTTGTCTGCAAGACACAACACAAGACAAACTCTAATAATAATAATGCCATGCTAAACCCTCCTAATCTTGTCCCAACCTAGGCCTATATAGAAGCAGAATAGGCTAGTGATGTACCAAGTTAAAAATTGTACCTTCGTTTGCACGATCGTCGCGTCACCTCCTCACTCTGTTCACAGATCATATGTACGACACACGCGTGTTGCGTTTTATATATAGTGTGCATGCGTGAAACTCTGCCCGCCCCTGATGTTCTTTCTAGACTATTCCCCGCCCCTTCTCTTTTGGCGCAGTGGGGAGAGCATATGGCGGAGAGAACGCTGGTGCGCAATCAGAGTTCCACTAACGAGGAGGAGGGTGAGGAAAACCCAGAGCCTGAAACGTCACGATCCTGGAGGAGAAGATTTAAGGCCTCAAATATGTCTTTTGGAGAGATATTGGAGATGGTGGACATATTGAAGAGGACCGACTATGATGGGAAGTATGGACCTTACTCAAACCCAAATATCAGAAAGGCCAAGATCATGACTAAAGTTGTGAAGAGTCTTCAGAAGAATTTTGGGGTACGACGATCCAAGGATCAACTGAGAAAACGCTGGTCAGACCTGAAACTGAGGGAGCACGATCAGTACAGAAGGATCAAGCGTGTTCTTCAAAAAAGTAAGTAGTTGTCGTGTGTTCATATGATTATTCTTGCTTGCGTACTGCTCCATGTGCTTTGATTTAATGTTGTACAGTTTAAAATGGCCACTTTCAAGTTCATGTGTTCAATAGTTCGTAAGAAACATCGTTCGTTAGCCCACTCCCAAAACGATGTTTTCCCAACTTACACTTCACTACATTTCTTGTAATTATAATAGTAGGACCCCGAGTTGGGGGGTGGGGCGATGCGGACGTGTTTCCCATCAATTGCACCTCCACAATTGGGAAAGTCCCAACGGCTGACAAAGTGGGAGGCCACAGTCTGCCATTCCTGTGCCGTTGAAGGAAACTGTGGAGTGAAACAAGAAAAAAAAATTGTAATTTGGCACATCAACATTGCAAGCAGATTAGACACCAACATTTTGGGCCAAGATCAGTATAACATTTTGGGAAATGAGTACTTAAAGCCTAACATATAAGGTCCCCTTATCAGAGTCATCAAGATGGCAGAACAGGTCTCTGGAATAATGATCCCCAGAGCCTGGGGGGAGATGCTTGTGGAGAACTTTAGGTCCTGAAGGCTTCTCCCTGTCGCCAAGTAGCGCAACGTGGCGATGAGCCTCTGCTCCGGAGTGATGGCTTGCCGCATGCAGATATCCTGCCTGGTGATATAAGGGGACAGCAAAGCCAGCAGACAGTGAAAAACGGGGTCCGTCATCAGGAGATAATTCCTGAAATCATCAGGATTATTCTCCCGGATCTCACGGAGCAAAGGCATGTGCGAGAACTTCCTTTTTCTAGGCCCGTCGTACGCGGCTTACGTCACCGCGTTCTTGGCACCAGGAAATTCCGACAACTTAGTCCAACCGTGTGTATGCAACACCACTTCCGGACCTCTTCCGGACTAAATCCGTCGGAATTAATCTGACGGATTTGGTTGCCGGAATGTCCGACCGTGTGTACGGGGGCTTACTATGGTAACACTGTAGGGTCTAGTCACAGTATGTTTAACCACTTCAATACAGGGCACTTAAACACCTTCCTGCCCAGACCAATTTTGAGCTTTCAGCACTGTCGCACTTTGAATGACAATTGCGCGGTCATGCTACACTGTACCCAAATTAATTTTTATCATTTTTTTCCCACAAATAGAGCTTTCTTTTGGTGGTATTTGATCACCTCTACGGTTTTTATTTTTTGCGCTACAAATAAAAAAATACCGAAAATTTTGAAAAAATAAAGTTTTCTTTTTGTTTCAGTTTCAAAACTTTGTAAATAAGTACGTTTTCTCCTTCACTGATGGGCACTGATGGGGCTACACTGATGGGCACTGATAAGGCGGCACTGATGGGCACCAATGATGTGGCACCAATGAAGTGGCACTGATGAGGTGGCATTGATGGACACTGATATTTGGCACTGATAAGCGGCACGGATGGGCGACACGGACGGGCGACACGGACGGGTGACACGGATGGGCGACACGGATGGACACTGATAGGTGGCACAAATTGGCACTGATAGCTGGCACGGATTGGCATGGATAGGCGGCACAGATGGGCATGGATAGGCGGCACAGATGGGCATGGGTGGGCACTGATAGGCGGCACAGGTGGGCATTGATAGGCGGCACAGGTGGGCACTCATAGGCGGTACAGGTGGGCACTCATAGGCGGCACAGGTGGGCACTCATAGGCGGAATTGATGTTATACTGTACTAATGGATGCCAATCAGTGCCAAACAATGCATGCCAATCAGTGATGCCCATTGTGGGCACTGATTGGCATCCATTATGGGCACTGATTGGCATCCATTGTGCTGACTGGCATCCCTGGTGGTCTAGGGAGGGTTACCTTTTCCCTGGTGGTCTGGTGGCATCCCTGGTGGTCCAGTGTGGGCATCCTCGGGGGGGCTGTGCTGATAATCGATCAGCACAGACCCCCCCCCCCCGTCAGAGGAGCAGCCGATCGGCTCTCCTCTACTCGCGTCTGACAGACGCGAGTGAGGAAAAGCCGATCACCAGCTCTTCCCCTTTACACTGTGATCAGCCGTGATTGGACACGGCTGATCACGTGGTAAAGAGTCTCCGTCGGAGACTCTTTACCGAGATCGTAGTTGCCGGGTGTCTGAGTGACACCCCGCAACAACGATCGCCGCGATGCGCGCCCCCGGGGGAGCGCAGCGGGTCATAATCCTGATCACGTCATATGACGTCCGATCAGGATTATGAAACCACTTTGCCACCGTCAATTGTCTATAGGGCGGGCGGCAAGTGGTTAAGAAAAATTGTGAAAAAATTGTATAAAAAATATTAGAAAATTTGAAAAAAATGTATTTCATATGTGTTTTTTTTTAATATGTACTGTCACCAGTCAGTGTCCCTTATCATTTGAGGGGTATTTGTACTGTCTTGGCATATTTGGGCCTCAGGACATGAGATGTCATTACATCAGGATTGATCTATTTTCATATACTGTATATATATCATAGTTTGTAAACTCTATAACTTTCATACAGGCTAAATAACATACACTGATTTGGGTTACTTTCACCAAAAAAGTAGCAGTAAACATTTTGGCCTAAATTTATGACGAAACAGCAACAGCGCTGAAAGCGAAAAATTGGCCTGGGCAGGAAGGGGGTGAATGTGACCAGTATTGAAGTAGTTAATGGACTCTTTATTCTCAAATGTTTCCCAATATTTGTTTCATTTCTGCTACACTTACTTCATTTCTACAACAATATTTTTATATCTAATAGCAGCTGTTAGTTTCATATTATATAAGTGTTATTTCCCCATCTAGTGGTCATGTGGTGCTATTTCTTTTTTTTTTCCCCATTTACTTCCTTAGTTAAAAGTATCATCAATACTAAGATCAATTTCATGCTGCTGTGCTGTGGTTTGTGTGTACCCACAGTTTTCCTGCAGTTAACCCATGGTTCCCCTAGACTTAATATTAGATTGACTGAGTCCTTTCCGGCTTGCGCATGTGTGCTGCAGCTCCATATAATCCTCTATAGAGCGCTAGATCAAGAACAAAGGTGAACATCAGACCATGTGGGCTGCACCTATTGGGGTGGGCTGCACTCATTAAAATACAACTTGTAGCAAACTAAAAAAGTATATCACTAGTGCAGAAAATGTATATGTCATTGTAAATACCAGCAAATTAGTTTGGGTTCTTTGAGCAGTTAATTTAGCATTAGCATTTGGATTTAAATTTTAAATTTTTGAGGTCTAACCTTAGCAATTGCGGCAAAGTCTAGGGTTGCCACCTTTTCTTCACACTAAACCCGAACACTTTAACAGCACACAATTTTTCCCTCTCCTTAGCAACCACCCATTAGAACAGAGTCCCCTTATATCAGCACCTCTATTAGATTAAAGATGCCCATTAGATAAGAGTCCCTTTATATCAGTGACCCCCTAAAGATCCCCCATTAGATCAGGAACGCCTCCTTTCACATCAAAGTCCCCTTTAGATTAGGAGTTGACTCATCACATAAGAAATTCCCTCTTCATCAGGTTTCCCCATTTACATCAGGATCCACATTTACATCAGTACTCCCCCCTTACAACTGGAGTTCACATTAGAATTCCCCTATACATCAGGAGTCACCATTTACTGTACATTAGGAGCTCTGTGAAAAAATTATTAGATCCCCGCGCTTATAGTAAAAATGAAAAATGAGGAGCTGCAGCCTCTATCAATAAATTCACCCTAAGGTAAATCTAGAAGAAATGTGAAAAAGGGGATAGATATGGCTCTGCTCTTATTAAGAGGTGACCTAGAACCTCTAAATACTTGAGGGGTGTGTGTCACATGTGCATTTCATGCAAAAAGTGACAATAAAAGTGCAGAAAATAAATATTTGTATATGCACAAAAATCCTACTGTGTAAACTTCCTAACCGCTTATATATAATGCATATTATGTTCAAATGAAACTAAAATAAAATAAACACAATCCTGTGCAAAACCTGCAATTCAAAGTGACATTTCTGTGCTAAAAGAAAAAAAAAAAAAAAAAACATATATGACTGGTGTATATTGTTGCTGTGAAACTGGGTTCAGAAGTATACATATACTGTCCTTAAACCCTAGTGTATAAAAATAACCGTTTGTGCCGCTTTGGTTGCAGAGATATTGTGCGTTATAGTTGCTGAAACCCTGCCCACTTTGTACCCCATATTGCTGAATTTTAAAAACAAACGCGCTATTCATTTGTGCTGGTTTGTGCTGCAAAAATAAATGTTTGTAAACATACTTTTCCTGACAGACTCCATGGTAGACTACCTGTAGGTTAACCCGCCTCCTCTCCAATGCTATAGGACCCCACTCCCATAAATTTGAGCTCACCACTAGAGATTGCGTTCCTTTTTTGTCCTCCTCATTGAACTTCCTTATGTTTACGGATGTCCAAAATTTATTGTGGAATTTGATGCCGGGCAGTTTCAAGAAGGGCCCAGCCATGGGTGGGTGTGTGGCTCTAGGCCCCTGTGTCTTGTGGTGGGGAAGGCCTTCATATGCCCAGGCTCGGTGGAACGGCTGGCAGGTCTGAAGATTCTCCATGGCAGCAGTTTTTGTATGTAAAAGCTCCCTGTTTTTTTTCCCTCATGTGCCTTGATGTCTTCTTTTTCTTTTTGCTTCCATGGCGCCTGTAACTCAAGTGCGTTCCAGGGTTCGGCTCCGTCTTCCGGCTCACGGCTTCGGCTCGCTACTGTGCATGTGCGAGCCTCAGACGTGGCCAAGGCTTGGTTTTAGCATGCGCGGTGTGGCAGGGGACCCGACAGCCGTGCAGGCGCTCTACGTCAGGTCACCACTGCGCAGGCGCAGTCTGAGCACGGCGGTGATGTCATTCCGGTGGGGATGTTTGAATCCGTGAGAGCCCTGTAATTCTACCTGGCCACAGGTTCCCAGATCATGGTTAGCTTCAGCCTCGGGCTATGGTAAAAGAGGGAAGGGGGGCTAAGATGCCTCTGAAAGGGGAAGTTGCACTTCTATTTGTACTTCTTTGTTCCAGGACGTGTGAGTATTCCTACAAAGCTGCAGGATCGCCTCCTATTCACCCGCTAGGGTGCCATGGACAGATCACTGCCTCCGTACGGCCAGCCCTCACACTCTAGGTATGTAGGGCATGAGAAGGGGAGGGCCAGGTCCATGTGCAGATGGACTGATTCCCTAAACGTCATGTTCTAGCCTCTCCCTTTTTTAGCCGTTCAATGTCAGACCATCAGCTTACTGTCCAAGATGACAGGGACCTTACCAGGCCGCAAAGGCCCACCTTCTTCATCAAGGTCCAGACATGACTCTCTGTCTAGGACATAACATCAGAGGAGATGTTCCCATTCCTCCTCCCAACAGAGGAGATGTTCCCATTCCTCCTCTCAACAGAGGCGATGTTCCCATTCCTCTTCTCAACAGAGGAGATGTTCCCATTTCTCCTCCCAACAAAGGAGATTTTACCATTCCTCCTCCAAACACCACACCCACCGCCACAACAGCTGTTTTGATCACAGATCCTGCTGGGGTTGTGGGACCCGGGTCCTGGAAGTCAAGTCCTTATGTGACCATTGTTATGCCAAGGCGGTCGGGAAAAAGATGCTGAAAGCCGGCAAATGGAGACGCTGGTCAAACGAGTGGTGCAACAATCCCCCAAAGAGTGGGGTACATTTTACACAGAGCCAGTCCACCATACTATCTGGCTCCTTGGCTGACGAGGCCCAGGAGGATCCGGGCCCATTCCAGCCTTATGATTCCTCCCCTGATTCCTCGCACAGCGAGATGGAGGGAGAGGAGTTTGGCGGAGGCTTCAACTTCCCCCTGATTTCTCCACTAATTAAAGTGGTCAAAGAGGCCCTTAAGTGGGAAAACTTTTTTACTCCCAAGACTAAACAAAATAAATTCTTTAAGCATTTGGAGAAAGAACATTCCAATTTTCCACCCTATGTCAAGTAGAAACTCCAGGTTATACCTCTTCAAGGCTGAGGAAGTGAAATATCTGGAAAACACTGCCCTCGTAGATGCAGCTATGATGCGACTAGCTAAATGCATCACACTTCCTCTGGAAGATGCGGTATCCTTGAATGATCGGGTTGAGAGAAGAATAGATCAAGATCTTAAAAGGATTTACGGGTCAGCCGGGATGGCTTGCAAACCCGCCTTGGCCCTTGCGGCCATGTCCAAGGCCGTGGAGGTCTGGATGGAGAATGTAGACTCCATGATCAGAGGAGTCTCAGAAGAACTGGCCAGGGGCTCGGTAATCCAGGAGCTTAAGCTGGCAGTGGCCTTCCTGGGGGAACTTCAATAGACCTTATCCGCCTGTCGCTGACCCAGCATCCAAGCAGGCCTGTTGTAGGATCCCCTTAAAGGGTCCTTGCTGTTTGGTGACAAGCTGGATAGCGCCATAGCCCGGGCCACAGGTGGGAGGTCGATCTTCCTGCCTCAGGTTAGGTATCTGTTCAATCAGAAAAGGCCTCAGTACAGAAGACATAGTACTGGGCATTCAAGGGAAGCACGGTCTTACAGGCCCGGCCAAGATATCAGAAGGAATTAAAGCAGAAGACAGGCATTGTTCCAGAAGGCCGCTAAGAGCCAGGCATCCAGTGGACCAAAGCCGGCTAAGCCATTTTGAGTTTCGGCCTGCCCAGGCGGGTCAGGTGGGGGCGCGTCTGCTTCTCTTTTTTCTGGGAAAAAGCAATCTGGAATCAGTCCAGCGCCTGATATACTGTACTTAGTTCCACATGGTAGAAAGTTCCATCTCTCTCCCCGTGGAAAAGATTCCAGTCACAGTGGTGTAGTGGTTAGCACTCTCACCTAGCAGTAAGAAAGGTCACTGGTTCAAATCCCAACCACCACACTACCTGCCTGGAGTTTGCATGTTCTCCCTGTGCCTGCGTGGGTTTCCTCCGGGTACTCCGGTTTCCTCCCACAATCCAAAAGACATGCAGGTAGGTTAATTGGCTTCTGTCCAAAATTGGCCCTAGTATATGAATGGGGACCTTGGATTGTGGGTGCCTTGAGGGTAGGGACCAATGTGAGTGTGCAATGTACAGGGATAGGGGTCAATTGTAGACACTCACTCAGGTTGAACTGGATGGACTGGTGTCTTTATTCAACCTTACTAACTATGAAACTAAAGAAGAATCTCACAAGCTCCGATCTCTTCACACCTAAAAGCTTCACAATGCTTAAAGATTATCGGCACAAATGTCAAGTGGTCTCTGGGGCGACTATGTCCTTTTTAGGTAGGATTTCTTCAATAATGTAATTCAGGGGACGACAATCAGTCCATTTACATAACTTCAGTGATGAAGAACAGCCTCTTCTGGTGGCTCCAGCGCAGAAATCTGGTCACCTGCCACTCCATCGCCCCCGTCTCCTGGGTTACGGTCTTGACCGATGCCAGTGGTACTGGTTGGGGAGCCCTTTGTCGGTCAGAACTTGCTCAAGGCAAGTGGGGTGCATGTCTTCACAACCCGGGTTCGAATGTCCTGGAGTTACGGGCAGCCTGGTCTGCCCTCCAATCTTTCACTCATCTCCTGAAGGGGAAGTCAGTTTTACTGAAGATGGACAACACCACAGCGGTCTCATATGTGAAGAGACAGGGGGGCATTTGGAGCTAGGCTGGGCTCAGAAAAATCTGGCCAATATTTCAGCAGTCTTCGTCCCTGGAGTCTATAATGTCCAAGCGGACTTCCAGTCATGCACTCAGATGGACAACAATGAGTGGTCACTGCATGCACAGACGTTCGAGTGGATCCTGTCCTTGGGAGTTAATCCCGAAGTAGATTTATTTGCATCCCCCTGCAACTTCAAAATCAAGAAGTATTACACTCGGTGCCATTGCAGCCAGGCCTTCAGAATAGGTGCCCTGACAGATCAGTGGACGCTCCAACAGGGCGTATGCGTTTCCTGAAGGGTCTGGTATGGATTTTGAGGGGGAACCCCCACCATTTTTTTTTTACATTTTGGCGCGGGGTTCCCCTTAATATCCATACCAGACCTGAAGGGCCTGGTACGGAATTTTGGGGGACCCCACACATTTTTTTTTCTTAATTTTGGTTCGGGGTTCCCCTGTGGGGAAATCCCCATGCCGTTTTTATCAATGAACTGTTATGTGTATTGTCGGACCCGACCATTCATTGTAGCCGCGAGTAGTTTTAAATTGTTTTTTTTTCCTTTAGAAATGTCACTGTTCTCGGGGGGCGTGGCCTGACTGAGCATGGGGTAGGACCTGCATACTAGGAGCTCCACAATTTATCCTGATTTCTAGTGATCCTGCACTCTAACGATCCCCCCATCCGAACGAGCAGCCTTCCCGAGACCCCTCCATACACCCCACTGATCCTTTGGCCCTCCGGTGATCCGATCGGAGCGGCGTTCTCCCGCGGGCGGCAGCGGAGCTCAGGCGAGTCCCCGGCTTCGGCCTACACACGGAGGCCGCGGCCATCTTGGTACACCCATCCCCGGGACCAGCGCTGAGCCCTGAACGGACTGATACTCTCCCGCCCTGCCTGACCTCAGTGCTGCTGACCATCCGCCCGGAGACTGGAGGGGTGGCCCTGTTGAACGGGCTCAACGCAGAGGCAGCGCCCAGGCGAGCTCCTGGCTTCGACCTAGCCGCGGCCATCTTGGAACACCCGTCCTCGGAACCAGCACTGGGCCCTGTGCGGACTGGCGTCCCTATCTCCTGCCTGGACACCCTGCACTACTGGCCATCCACCCACAGAGTGAAGGGGTGACCCTGTGGACCTAATTCTGCTCTCGGGCAGGGCCGCGGACTGTACACAGAGACCCGCCACCATCTTGGTGCACCTGACCCTCAGGTAGGCTCTGGGCCCTGTCTCTGCTGCCCTCTGTCCATTCTCTCTGGCCTGTCTTGACGTGCCCACACCATCACCGAACCTGATATCATGTCCCCCCCGAAGAGCCTAAAATCATCCGCGGCAAAGCTTGCGCAGTACCACCGGAACGAAGGAGAGGAGCCGGAGGAGGATGGCGGTGCTGGGCAGACGGGAGGGGGGCGAGAGCAGGGAGACACGGATAAACTTTTGGAAGCGATCACACTCTGCAGGACGTCCCTCACCGCTCAGATTGAGGGGGTTAAGATGGACATGTCCTTGATTAGACCAGATTTTCAGAAAATCCGCGACCGGGTCACTGAGGCGGAAACCCGCATTAGCACGGTTGAAGATGTCCTCCCACCACTGCAGGCCGGATCTGAACACATGCAAAGACAGATTAACCAGTTGCTCGCCAAGCAAGACGACATGGAAAATCGCCTGAGGAGGTTAACCTCCGCTTCATCGGTCTCCCGGAGGGAGTGGAGGGCAAAGACCCAACATTGTTCCTGGAACAGCTGCTGGTAACCACCTACGGTCGGGAGGCCTTCTCCCCTGTGCTGGTGGTGGAGAGGGCGCATAGAATGCCCGCTAAACCCCCTCCTCAGGGGGCTCCCCCCCGCACACTTATTGCAAAGCTATTAAACTACAAGGATCGAGATGCCGCGTTGAGACTTGCGAGAGAGAGAGGTAACATCCCAGTGGGAAACGTAAAGGTGGCAATATTTCCTGACTTCTCAGCCGAAATACAGAAACAACGTCAGAGCTTCATGGAAGCCAAACGCAGGCTACGCGACCGTCACCTGAAGTATTCCATGCTCTTCCCTGCACGCCTGAGAGTGGAACATGATGGCCGAGTGTCGTTCTTTGAGGACCCTCGTGAAGTCATCTCGTGGCTGGAACGTGGGCCTGCGCACGACGGGAGAGACCGACGACACATTCAGTGAATGGAATGGTGAGATCACCTTGTTTTATGTTTCCGCCGGCACTCGGCCCTCCTAATTACCCTGGCCACATTTCCAAATTGTTTCCCTTTTTTCTTTTGGATGTTTAGAGTGGACTTGCTAAATTTCATTGCTCCCCTCATGGGAGTCTTTTTTTTTTTTCTATACCCCTGATCATATCCGCCGCACGGAGCTTCGGAGGTGTGTTGGTCTTACCAGCCGCATGCATAGTGCAGCGAATTTATGCCCCACTAGCCACTGGGAACCATGACTTTGTGGATGGACGTTGGATCTGGGCTTTGCTGCCTGTTTTTTATACAAACCTGCAGGGGCTCGCAATTTGGCCCCATTTTCATCCTCCTTTACGATGGTGGGCCCGGGACCACTGTTTGATCCAGCAACTAAAACTGTTCCTCATCTTCGTTCTAGATGTGCAGTTAATGTTTTTCCCAGCTGACAGTTCGGAGTTGTTAAGGGATAATGCCTACACAAGTTGGGGTGGGGGGTGAGGGTTGTTCAACAGTTGATTTTACAATGTTTGAATGTGCATCTGGTGCCTCAGGAAATGCCTATGGGAAAATGTTCAGGTGCTGTGGGGGTGCTTGATGTGGTGAATATATATATATATATATATATATAATATATTTCCCATTAGTCCATAAGATGCAGCGAGGTTCAGCCTCACTGAACCCTGGAGTTCACCACCACCGCAGTTATGGAAGGACAGTTAGTTTATAACTGTCGGGGGATGAGGCCCGCACATGTGGGGGTAGGTGTAGGATGGGGAGGGGGGAGGGGAACGTTATATTGTTATTTTCTCAATGTCTCAGTGCACATGTATTGTCGCAGAAGGGGACCACGACAATAGGTATGTCTCCTCAATGGTTATCACATGTATGGTACGATCTATGCCAGTGTCTGATGTTACTCAAGTTCTGGATACTCCATGCTGCTTTCCTAGATGATCCGTGGTGTTATTTTTCACAAGACATGCTATGACAACTATAAAATTCCTGACATGGAATGTGAGGGGCCTGCGTGAGAAGGTTAAACGCTCGGCAGCCCTCTCATTCCTAAAGCGGCAGAGGGTGGATGTGGTGGCATTGGTGGAGACCCACATAGAAGGGAGGCTGCAGATGGCCCTCCGACGCCCGTGGGTGGGGTGGGCATACCATTCCACGCACACTACCCACGCCAGAGGTGTCTCAATATTAATTGCTAAATCTGTACACTTTGAGTTATGTGAAGTAATTACTGACCCTCAGGGCCGATATGTATTTCTTCATGCCAAATTATATGGCGAGCAATTTCTCCTCATGGCCTTTTACATACCTCCACCATTTAGTATGACTGTGATCATCGAGGGACTCGCCCTTATGACCCGACATCCCACAATACCAGTGATCTGGATGGGAGACTTCAATACCACCCTGCGGCCGGCATTAGATAGACTCCAGACTACACAGGGGATGGACGCGGCTAACAGGGAGACAAAATTTTCAAAACTGATCTCCACTGTCCACTTAATAGACACTTGGCGCTACAAATTTCCCCTCACAAAAGCCTATTCCTGCTTCTCACCTTCCCACAACTCCATGTCCCGCATTGACTTTATTCTTGTATCGAGCACCCTAACGCCACGAATATTAGAAACAGCCTTTTGCCCAAGACTACTATCTGACCACAGCCCTTACTGGACCTCACTGAGCATCCCCATGGGTAAACCCCATAAGCCCTGGCGACTAAACCCATTTTGGTTGTCCCTGTTACCGGACGATGACGAGCTCCCGAACCTATGGCAACAATACTTTGCGGACAACGACCAAACTGCCTCTATTGCGGCGATTTGGGATTCATTCAAACTATACGCGCGCGCAACCCTTACCTCCCGCATAAATGTAATTAAGACAAAATCCGCAGATATCTTTGACAGGGCGCTAGCAGAACTAAGCTCCACGGAACGGGAGTATGCCATTAATCCTACCCTGGAGATAGCAGCTCGACTCAAGCTGCAATCCAGAGTGGCAACTCAACTTCAGTTTACAAAGGCCAGACAAAAACTGTTTTTCACGAAGCAGAAATTCTTTGAGCATGGAGAAAAGGCAGGCAAGCTGTTGGCTTACCTGGTACATAGTGAGGATAGACCCCCAGTAGTCATCACGCTACATGGACCAGAGGGCCATCAGATAACAGATCCTCAAAGAGTAACTGCTAGATTTAGAGACTTCTTTGCAGATTTATACAAGACAATGACCACAGATCCATCGGACCAGAGGACGGCCTTCTTACGTAGCATTACCCTCCCTCAACTGACAACAGACCAACTTGACCTTCTTGAGGCACCCCTCACTACAGACGAAATAGCCACGGCTATAGCCAGTTTTGCCAGATCCAAATCCCCTGGTTCAGACGGTCTCCCACTCAAGTTTTATTCTCAGTACAGTGAACTTCTTACCCCAAAACTGCTCACGCTATACAACCACCTGTTTGAAACCTTTTCCTTACCACCATCCATGAGAGAGGCAGTAATAGTACTCATTCCCAAACCAGGGAAAGACCCGGGATACCCGGAATCATATCGTCCAATCTCCCTACTCCAGGTAGACATAAAAGTTCTCGCCAAGATACTATCCCTGAGATTGAACAAAGTTATCCTGTCCTTAATACATGTCGACCAGGCGGGATTCATGCCGGGTCGCAACACATCCTTTAACCTACGCAAATTGTTCATCAACCTACAGGCTACACACATGGAGGCAGGATCCAGGGTGGTGGTGACTTTAGACACAGCGAAAGCCTTTGACTCGGTGGAATGGGAGTACTTGTGGAAATGTCTGGAGGGGTATGGCTTCGGCCCTAAATTCATCAAATGGGTACAACTGATGTATCAGTCGCCCACAGCCAGGGTAATGGCGAACGGATGGCCCTCCGAGCAGTTTGACCTCACCAGGGGCACAAGGCAGGGCTGCCCTCTCTCGCCGTTGTTATACGCCCTGGCTGCTGAGCCGCTAGCCATATCCATCCGGAATAATCCAGAAATCAAGGGACTATGCTCAGGTAATCTGATTGAAAAAATTAGTATGTACGCAGATGACACCCTTTTATACCTGGCAGATCCGGGTTCCTCCTTGCGGGTGGCACTACATACAATCGAACAATTTGGGACCTTCTCTGGTTTAAAAATTAACTGGGAAAAATCGCAAATATTACCAATAGACAGTTTTCCACCAACCGAGTCACAGGCCAGTCTGCCACTTCAGAGAGTTAGTACCATCAAATATCTTGGGATCCATGTATCCAGAATGTCGACAGACTTTGTACATCTCAATATTGAACCCCTCACGTCCTATGTAAAAACTAAGCTGCGGACCTGGACTCGCTTGCCACTGGGGGTATGGGGCAGAATAAACTTAATTAAAATGGTTCTACTCCCCAAAGTATTATGTTATGTGGCACTCCCCAACATACTTACCTTTGAAATACTTCAAGACTCTAGAAGCCCTCCTCAAATCTTTTGTATGGGGTCCTAACAGACACAAACTGGCATGGCAGACGCTAAAAAACCCACCTGACCTGGGAGGTATGGCACTACCAGATTTCAACCTATACTATATTTCGTCCCAATTATCACAACTATACCACATTGACAAGACTGACAGGGAGCGGTTCCTCCAGCTGATGTGCCCCAAGTGGGCCAGATGCACTAAAGACCCTATTTATGCGATAACAATAAACACCGGAAATACTGAGTTGAGGACTGGTGAGCTGGCCCTACTGTGTCAGTACAGACGCATATGGGACATTGCCTCCGCTAAACTAGAGATTCCCCAATATAACGACTTCACCCCATTATGGCACAACAAGGTCCTACCTGAATTCTTGCAAATTCCTGATGTAGATTGCTGGTCCACCTATGGAATCTTCTATCTCCATCATTTACTTACCAATGGGACTCTAAAAACCTTCCACACACTCCAAGAGGAGTACAATCTTCCCAATCATATGCTCTTTAGATATCTGCAAGTCAAGCATGCAATCCGCACTCAATTCCCATTGTCCCCCCCTAAGCCCGCTTCAAATGTTGCTATGGCAATCATCAAAAACACTGATCCTCAAAAACTAATTTCAGCCTTCTACAATCTACTTTCCACCCCAGTAGCAACTAAAATAGCTTATGGACTTAAACCTCGCTGGGAAAGGGCGGTGGGACCTATCGAGGACGGGGAATGGGAGGAAGCTCTGGAATTCTGTAAGACAGTTTCCCCAAAACTGTCGGACAGGCTGACTCAAATTTACATACTCCATCAAGCGTACCTTACCCCCCTCAGGGTTGCCAGGTACAGAGGCTCCCAGTCCACTTTGTGCCAAATGTGTGTAAGGGAGACAGGAACATTCATTCACTTACTGTGGTCATGCCCCAAAGTACAGGGACTATGGACACAGATTGTAAGATTTCTCCATGACGAAATGGGCTCTCCAGCCACGCTGGACCCAAAAATGTGCCTTTTGGGACTCTTGCCAGACTCGACCGACAGGTACATGAAGACATTTCTACACGAGACGTTATTCACAGCACGAAAGACAATAGCTCGGAAATGGATGAGGACTTATCCCCCGAGCGTTGCAGAATGGAAAGCAGAAATAAACAACACCCTCCCCTACAAAAAATGTATATACACCAATAGGGGATGTCCTGAGAAATACTACAAAATCTGGGACAGGTGGCTGCAGGAGTCTAGCACTTGTTCATAGCCGGTTTATGCACAATACATAGTAATGTAAATAACAAGCAGATCCTCCGGCCCCTGGGTAGTGAAGTAACCCAAAACACTGACACAAGGTACATTTTGCTTTATTTATTTCATGCATAAAACGTGATGGGACATTGAAGATTTGAGATGGTTATACAATTGTTATTTGAGGAGCTGTACGATCTGTAACATTTTTGTAACTGTAATCTGTAACATGTATGCACTGTAAATCGCAATAAACCTGGTTGATTTAAAAAAAAAGAAATGTCACTGTTCTAAACACGGGAAACATGCGCCCCTTTACAGGCATACTATAGACACCCCCAGGTATGAAATTTAAAGGAATACTACACTTTTATTGTTTCACTTTAAGCATTATTAACCACTTGACCACTGGGCACTTAAACCCCCTTAATAACCAGACCAATTTTCAGCTTTTGGTGCTCTCACATTTTGAATGAAAATTACTATTAGTGTCATACAACACTGTACCTATTTGAAATTTTTGCCCTTTTTTTAACACAAATTGTTTTTTTTCTTTTGGTGGTATTTAACCACCTCAATACAGTGCAATTACACCCCCTTCCTGACCAGACCAATTTTCAGCTTTCAGCGTTCTCACAGTTTGAATGACAATTACTCAGTCATGCAACACTGTACCCATATGAAACTTGCGTCCTTTTTTCCACACAAATAGAGTTTTCTTTTAGTGGTATTTAATCACTAGTGAGTTTTTTATTTTTTGTGCTATAAATAAAATAAAACGTAAATTTTGTGAAAAAAATGCCTTTTTCTTTGTTTCTGTCATAAATTTTTGCTAATTAGTAATTTTTCTTCATACATTTTGGCCAAAATTTATACTGCTGCATATCTTTGGTAAAAATAACCCACATTAGTGTATATTATTTGGTCTTTGTGAAAGTTATAGAGTCTACAAACTATGGTGCCAATCACTGAAAATTGATCACTTCTGATCAGGCCTTCAGTACATCAGGTGCATCTCATTTCTTGAGACACTAGGCCCTTGTACACACGGTCTCTGTAGGAATGAGTCTTATCGAACCGCGTTGTCAGATAATCCGACTGTGTGTGGTATGTATCGGACTGATTCCGTCCGAATCTCCGTCCGACCCAATTTTCCAACATGTTGGAAATATTTCCCGACCAACTGGGCCGGACGGCCGGACGGACCTAATCCGATCATGTGTAGAGCATTTTGATCGGACCAAGTGCCACGCATGCTCAGATCAAATTCCTACATCAAAGCTATTGGCTACTAGCCTGAATGTAGTCCCATCGTAACGAAATTACGTCATCACGTTCTGAAAGATCGGATTTTTCGCCAACTTGGCCCGACCGTGTGTATGCAACAGTTTCGGACACAATCCGTCGGACTAAATCCGACGGACAAAATCCGTGTGTACGTGGGCTAACAAGTCAGGAAAGTAAATGTACCCCCCAAATTACCCCTTTTTACAAAGTAGACATTCCAAGGAATTAAGTAAGTAGCATGATGAGTTTTTTTAAGTTGTAATTTTTTCCCACAATTCTTTGCAAAATGAAGATTTTTTTTATTAATATTTTCTTTTACAAAATTATCATATTATCAGGTTATTTCTCACACACAGCATACAACAAATTGCACCCCAAAATACATTCTACTACTCTTCCCGAGTACGGCGATACCACATGTGTGAGACTTTTACCCAGCCTGGCTACATACAGAGCACCAACATTGAAGTAGTACCTTCAGACGTTCTACGAGCAAAAATTACGCATCTCATTTCTCAACCACCTATTACACTTTTGAAGGCCCTGGAGTACCAGGACAATGGAATTGGCCATAAACTTACCCCATTTTGGAAAGCAAACACCCCAACGTATAATCTGTGAGGCATAATGAGTCTTTTGAACGGTTAATTTTTTTCCAGAAGTTTTTGGAATATGTGGAAAAAAATTAAAACACTTTTTTTTTTTTACACAAAATTGTCAATTTATAAGATATTTCTAACACATAGCATGTATATAGCAAAAATTACAACCCAAAACACATTCTGCTACTCCTCCCGAGTATGGCGATATCACATGTGTAGGACTTTTATACAGTCTGGTCACATAGAGAGGCCGAACATTAAAGTAGTACGTTCAGGCGTTCTAGGAGCATAAATGACACATCTCATTTCATTCCTACCCATCACACTTTTGAAGGTCCTGGAGCACCAGGACAGTGAAATTACCCACAAAATTATCCCATTTTGGAAAGCAAACACCCCAACGTATATTCTATGAGACATGGGCTGCAAATAGGTACTCTGATGGCCTGGTGACAGGTACTCGGGTACTCTGATGGCCTGGTGACAGGTACACGGGTACTCTGATGGCCTGGTGACAGGTACTCGGGTACTCTGATGGCCTGGTGACAGGTACTCTGATGGCTTGGTGACTGGTATTTGGGTACTCTGAAGGGCGGTGACAGGTACTCATATGGACTGTGACAGGTACTCGGGTACTGAGATGAACTGTGACAGGTACTCGGGTACTCAGATGAACTGTGACAGGTACTCAGGTACTCAGATGAACTGTGACAGGTACTCAGGTAGTCAGATGAACTGTGACAGGTACTCGGGTACTCAGATGGGCTGTGACAGGTACTCGGGTACTCTGATGTGCCGTGACAGGTACTCGGGTACTCTGATGGGCTGGGACAGGTACTCGGGTACTCTGATGGGCTGGGACAGGTACTCGGGTACTCTGATGGACACGGACAGGTACTCGGGTACTCTGATGGACTGGGACAGGTACTCGGGTACTCTGATGGACTGGGACATGTACTCGGGTACTCTGATGGACTGGGACAGGTACTCGGGTACTCTGATTGGCTGTGACAGGTACTCAAATACTCTGATGGACTGTGACAGGTACTCTGATGGACTGTGATTGACAGGTACTATGAGGGGTGGTGACAGGTCCTCTTTATTGGGGGGGCAATCAGTGTGATTGGTGTACACTAGGCGGTAACGAGATGTTACCGCAATCTCCTCCTCACACACGATCGGTGTGTGAGGAGGAGAACAACCCGGTAACATCTCGTTACCGCGGTTTGTTTACATTTTAGTGATCGGCTGTGAAAGGATCACAGCCGATCATGTGGGTAATCAGCCGGCCAATGGCTGTTTACCAGTGTCGGTGACAAGCAGTATTCCCGGGGAACACGCCGCCACCGACGTGCATGCGCAGCGCGCTCGCGATCGCGCGCATGCGCCGTGCACAGCCGGGGTGTGACCATCTGTGATCGGCCGTGACTTCATCACGGCCGATCGCGTGGTAAACAGCCATAACCAATGGCTGTTCACCCCTTTCGGTGGCGAGCGGTGTCTCCGTGACACGCCGCCACCGAAGAAACAGGGATGCGCGCGCACGATCGCGCGCATTCCCTGTTTAAACGGGAGGCCGTCATATGACGGCCTCCCGCCACAATAGGTGCGCCGCCTGGCCGTCATTGGACGGCCGGCGGTCAGGAACCAGTTAATCACCGCTGGGTTTTTTATTTTTTGCGCTATAAAAGAAAGAAGACCGAAACATTCTGTAAAAAAATATTTTTCTTTGTTTCTTCGTTTTCGTTACTAATTTTGCGAATTAGTAATTTTTCTTCATATATTTTGCCCAAAATTTATACCACTACATATCTTTGGTAAAAAATAACCCAAATCTGTGTATATTATTTGGTCTTTCTGAAAGTTATAGAGTCCAAAAGCTATGGTGCCAATCTCTGAAAATTGATCATACCTGAAGTACTGATGGCCTATCTCATTTCTAACAAGCCAGGAAAGTACAAATGATCCCTTTTTGGAAAGTAGACATTCCAAGGTATTTAGTAAGAGGCATGGTGAGTTTTTTGAAGTTGTCATTTTTTTCCCACAATTCTTTGCAAAATCAAGATTTTCTTTTCTTTTTTTCACAAAATTGTTATATTAGCAGGTTATTTCTCACACACAGCATATGCATACCACAAATTACACCCCAAAACACATTCTACTACTGCTCCTTAGTATGGCGATACCACATGTGTGAGACTTTTACATAGCATGTCCATATACAGAGGCCCAACATGCAGGGAGCGCCATCAGGCATTCTTGGAGCATAAATTACACATATAATTTCTTGACTACCTCTTACATTTTTGAAGGCCCAATGGAAACGCCCCAAAAATTACCCAATTTTGGAAAGAAAACAACCCAATAATCTATGAGGCATATCGAGTCTTTTGAACATGTCATTTTTTTCTAAAAGTTTTTGGAAAATATGTAAAGAAAATGAGAACGCATTTTTTTTTTACACAACGTTGTCCATTTACACAATATTTCTAACACATAACATGTACATACCAAAAATTACACCCCAAAATAGATTCTCCTACTCCTCCCGAGCACGGTGATACCACATGTGTGAGACTTTTCCACAGCGTGGCCACATACAGAGGACCAATATGCAGGGAGCACCATCAGGTGTTCTAGTGACATAAGTTTCAAATCTAATTTGACTACTGTGGCAGCACGCAGGTAAAGTCACCTGGTTGTATCCAGGATGGGAAATATGTGTGCCCTAGATTCAGGCTTTATGCAGACCTTTACAATTAGAGGGGAAGAGTTAATGAGCCCAGCTGAAGTAAGTGGGCTCATTAAGACCTCTACAAAAAACCCCAGAATGCTTAGGGAGATGCTCCATCCTGGAACCAGTTTTTGTGTTGTATAGACTGGGGAGTGTGACACCTGTTCTGTGCGGTGAGTTAACGCCTGTGTGGCAAACCTCTACAACAGGGACAGGGACTGGGGCAGCACAAGGCTGCTCTCAGTTGTTAGACAGGGAATCTAAGTGTGTAGTTAGAGGTCAAGCTGACCAGGATTTATTTTCATGTTTTATTTTTGTTTGGCTGTTATATGTATCACTGCATCTACATGCATAAATAAACCGCATCTTTTGTTTTTTTTGCACCTACAACGCTGTCTGCTGTGCCTGATTTTGTGTTGTGAACCCATCCAGGGGGTCACACACACCCGCTGCCGAGCTAACCCCTCACGGTTGGTGGAGAATTTTGGCAGTTTTTTTTTTCAATTTTTTTTAAAGGCCAGCATGGAGGAGATACTGAGACAGCTGGCTCTAGCAAATGCAAACCAGCAGCAAGCAAATGCAAATCAGCAGCAAACAAATGCAGCTTTACAAAAGAGCCTTGCAGCTCAACAACAGAGCCTTGCAGCCCAGCAGAAAGCTCACCAGCAGAGCCTGGAAGCTCAGCAACAAGCACAGCAGCAATCTGAAGCCCGCTTTATAGACCTATTGCAGAAACAAGAGCAGAATTTTCAACAGAAAATAGAGACATTAATACAGCAACGTCCGCAGACCAATGAAGCAAGTGGTTACAATAATACCGCATCCTTTGGTGTGAGCCGTTTATTGACAAAAATGACTGGAGAGGATGATCCGGAGGTGTTTTTGACCACATTTGAAAGGACTGCTGAAAGGGAAAAGTGGCCTAAGGAGCAATGGGCTGGACTGGTGGCCCCTCTGTTAACTGGGGAATCGCAGAAAGCTTATTATGACCTAGAGCCTGACCAAGCAAAAGACTATGTGGTGCTAAAAACAGAAATATTGGCACGGCTGGGTGTCACCCTGGCCGTCCGGGCTCAGCGTGTGCATAATTGGACTTTTCAGGTTGGAAAACCCCCCAGGTCTCAAATGTATGATCTCATTCACCTGAGCAGGAAGTGGCTGCAGCCAGAGACTTTGACCGCACCAAACATTGTGGAACGTGTTGTTATGGATCGTTTCCTGAGAGCTCTTCCTACTGCCATCCAAAAATGGGTAAGCCATGGAGACCCAGAAAATGCAGATAAACTTGTGGATCTGGTTGAGAGGTACTTGGCTACAGAGAACCTGACCACCTCTTCCAGGGACTCACGGACTTTCCACCCTAAGACCAGATCATTCCCAGTGGCGGGTAAGATGACTCCAAGGGGTGAGGGTGGAGAGAGTGAGAGGGTGGGAGTTCTACCTAAGGTCTGGCGGGAGCCGCCCAGGAAGCCCATGCTGCAAGAGACAGCGAAAAAGATTATTTGCTACCGCTGCCGGCAAGAGGGACATATTGCAGCCAATTGCCCCGTTGTGGATGAGCCTATGCAATGTGTCTTTATAAGGGAGAGACGTCAGTCGCTGTTTGCGACAGTTGCATGCACTGCCATTCGGGGACCTGAGAAACATTTATGTAAAATGTGTATTAATGGTAGAAATGTTGATGTGTTGCTGGATTCAGGTAGCCTGGTAACATTGATAAAAGCTGAATTAGTTACTACAGAGGTCTCTGGGAGGAACAGGGTGGCTGTTATTTGTGTGCATGGGGACACCCGAGAGTATCCTGTAACTTCAGTGTTTTTTGAGACCCCCAAAGGTAACCTCTCTCATCAGGTGGGGTTAGTGTCTCACTTACCAGATGATGCTATTGTGGGAAGGGATTTTCCAAAATTCTGGGAACTCTGGGATTGTCCTGAGCCCCCCACTGGTGCCCCTATAAACCAGGAAGATGACCAGAATTCCTCTGGGAGTGGTGAGGACTCTCCTGAATTTCCCTTGTCGGTATTGGCGGGGGAAACTCGAGAAACTGGGGGGGAGCCAACATCCTCAGATGAAAACATGCCGTCTGTGGAGTTTTCGGATCTTGAGGTTCACAGGGAAAATTTTGCCACAGAACAGTTAAAAGACCCCACCCTAATAAAGGCACGGGAAAATGTGGTGAAAATAGATGGCGAGTTAGTGAACCCAGATAAGACTTGCCCTTATCCTTACTTCACTATGGAAAGGGACCTGCTGTATCGAGTGGCTCAAAGGGCAGAAGAAACCATTGAGCAACTTGTAGTGCCCAAACCTTACAGGAAGTTGGTGTTAGAATTGGCTCATGGGCACATTCTGGGAGGTCATCTGGGGACAGAGAAAACCAGAGAGAGGGTATTGCAGAGATTCTATTGGCCTGGGGTCATGAAGGAAATAGAAAATTATTGTTCCTCCTGCCCTGTGTGTCAGAAGTCGGCACCTATGCCACATTTCCGTAACCCGCTGGTACCTCTTCCTATCATTGAGGTCCCCTTTGAAAGGATCGCAATGGATTTGGTAGGTCCGATAATGAATTCCACCAGGGGCCATCAGTACATTTTGGTTATATTGGACTATGCCACCCGTTATCCGGAAGCAATTCCTCTCCGAAATACCTCGGCCAAAACCATAGCCAAAGAGCTATCTCTTGTTTTTAGCCGCGTGGGTATTTGTAAGGAACTGCTTACGGACCAAGGTACACCCTTTATGTCCCGGGTTATGAAAGAATTATGCAAGTTGTACAAAGTGACGCAATTGCGTACATCTGTGTATCACCCCCAAACAGACGGGTTGGTTGAAAGATTCAACAAAACCCTTAAACAAATGTTAAAGAAGGTGGTGGATAGAGATGGAAAGAATTGGGACTGTCTAATACCCTATCTAATGTTTGCCATTAGGGAGGTACCCCAATCCTCTACGGGTTTCTCACCCTTCGAGTTGCTCTATGGGAGACACCCAAGAGGGCTGCTGGATATCGCCAAGGAAACTTGGGAAAATGAGAGTTCTCCTCACAGGAGCGTGATTGAGCATGTCGCCCTGATGCAAGACAGAATTGCACAGGTAATGCCAATCGTAAAGGAACATTTAACCCAAGCGCAGTTAGCACAGCAGAGAGTGTACAACCGTGGGGCCAAGACCCGTACCTTTTCCCCGGGGGATAGGGTCTTGGTGCTAGTCCCTACGGTTGAAAGCAAATTTCTGGCCAAATGGCAAGGTCCATATGAAGTAATTGAAAAAATTAGTGAGGTGAACTACAGGGTTAGACAGCCAGGAAGGCGAAAGCCGGAGCAGATCTATCACGTCAATCTGCTGAAAGCCTGGAGGGATAGGGAATCCCTAGTCGCAGAGACTTTGTCACAAGTACAGCCTGATTGCTTACTTCCTGAGGTTGGAATAGCAGACACCTTATCGAAACCCCAACAACAGGAGGTTAAAGAGTTTGTACTTCGTAACAAAGAGATTTTCTCTGAGCTTCCGGGACAAAAATCTGGCGTAGAGCATGACATTATCACCCCGCCAGGAGAAAGGGTAAAACTAAAACCTTATAGAATACCAGAGGCCCGACGGGAGGCAATATGTGGGGAGGTTCAAAGGATGTTGGAATTGGGTGTGATAGAGGAGTCCCAGAGTGACTGGTCCAGTCCTATCGTACTAGTGCCCAAACCTGATGGGAGCTGGCGGTTTTGTAACGATTTTCGACAATTAAATAAAGTTACAAAATTTGACACCTACCCCATGCCGCGTATAGATGAGTTGATTGACCGGCTGGGAACAGCCCGATATATGACAACTCTTGATCTCACCAAAGGCTATTGGCAAATTCCCCTGGCCGAGTCGGCCAAGGAGAAAACTGCGTTTGTAACCCCAGATGGGGCATTCCAATATAAGAGAATGCCGTTTGGGTTACAGAATGCACCGGCAACATTCCAGCGGAAAATGGATAAGATTCTGAGGCCCCATCAGAAATATGCTGCAGCTTACCTGGATGATGTGATTATCCATAGCACAGACTGGGTCTCACATTTGCCGAAAGTACAAGCAGTCCTAGACTCTATCCGGGAAGCTGGGTTTACGGCCAATCCAAAGAAGTGTACCATTGGACAGGAGGAGGCCAAATATCTTGGGTACACTATTGGGAGGGGGGTGATAAAACCCCAAGTCAATAAAGTCGAGGCCATACAGAGTTGGCCACGTCCCAACAGCAAGAAACAGGTACGAGCCTTTCTGGGAATCGCTGGCTATTATCGACGATTCATTCCCCATTTTGCTTCTCAGGCTGTGCCCCTCACCAACCTGACAAAAGGGAAAGAGTCGGTCATGGTTAAATGGTCCCCAGAGGCTGAAGAAGCATTTCAGTCCTTAAAAACAGCCTTATGTAGCCAGCCAGTGTTGTACTCACCAGACTTCTCTAAGGACTTCGTGGTACAAACTGATGCATCAGACGTTGGGTTAGGAGCAGTGTTATCCCAGGTCTGGAACGGGGAAGAGCACCCAGTCATTTACCTCAGCAGGAAGTTGAAGTCCCATGAGGTAAATTACGCCACGATTGAGAAGGAATGTTTAGCAGTGAAGTGGGCTCTAGATTCCCTTCGGTACTATCTGCTAGGTAGGCACTTTGACCTGGTGACTGATCATGCTCCTTTAAAGTGGATGGCTCAAAACAAGGAGACCAATAGAAGGGTAAATAGGTGGTTCCTGGCCCTACAAGAATTTAACTTTACAGTTAAGCATCGCCCTGGTGTTAAAATGGGGAATGTGGATGCTTTGTCTCGGATACATGCGTGTCTGACTGCTTGTGTTACAACCCCAAGGTTGAAACAAGAGGGGGGGGGTATGTGGCAGCACGCAGGTAAAGTCACCTGGTTGTATCCAGGATGGGAAATATGTGTGCCCTAGATTCAGGCTTTATGCAGACCTTTACAATTAGAGGGGAAGAGTTAATGAGCCCAGCTGAAGTAAGTGGGCTCATTAAGACCTCTACAAAAAACCCCAGCATGCTTAGGGAGATCCTCCATCCTGGAACCAGTTTTTGTGTTGTATAGACTGGGGAGTGTGACACCTGTTCTGTGCGGTGAGTTAACGCCTGTGTGGCAAACCTCTACAACAGGGACAGGGACTGGGGCAGCACAAGGCTGCTCTCAGTTGTTAGACAGGGAATCTAAGTGTGTAGTTAGAGGTCAAGCTGACCAGGATTTATTTTCATGTTTTATTTTTGTTTGGCTGTTATATGTATCACTGCATGTAGCATAAATAAACCGCATCTTTTGTTTTTTTTGCACCTACAACGCTGTCTGCTGTGCCTGATTTTGTGTTGTGAACCCATCCAGGGGGTCACACACACCCGCTGCCGAGCTAACCCCTCACACTACCTATTACACTTTTGTGAGGTACTGTAGTGGCATGGATGTGGCATGGATGAGCATTAATGGGGATGGATGAGCCATGGATGGGGATGGCTGAGCATGAATGAGTATGGCAGGGTACGGCTGAGTATAGATGGGATGGCTGGGTATGGCTGAGTATAGATGGGATGGCTGGGTATGGCTGGGTATGACTGAGCACGATTGAGTATGGCTGGGTATGGCTGAGGAAGGCTGGGTATGGCTGGGTATGACTGAGTACGATTGACTATGGCCAAGTCACGGCTGGGTATGACTGAGTACGATTGAGTATGGCTGGGTATGGCTGAGTACAGCTGGGTATGATTGAGAACGATTGAATATGGCTGTGTACGGCTGAGTACGGCTGGGTCCTGCTGGGTATAGCTGGGTATGGCTGGGTATGGCTGTGTACAGCTGCATACGGCTGAGTATAGCTGGCTACAGCTGAGTATGGCTGGGTACAGCTAATTATGGATGGGGGTGGGTGGGATGGCTGAGCATGGATGGATGAATGGATTAGTATTGCTGAGGATGGATGGATGGATGAGTATGCTGAGTATGGATGAGGATGGATGGATGAGTATGCTGAGTATGGATGGGCAAGCATGGATGGGTATGCAGAGTATGGATGATGGGTATGTAGAGTATGGATGATGGGTATGCAGAGAATGGGTGGATGGGTATGCAGAGTATGAATGGGTATGGATGGGTATGCAGAGTATGCAGAGTATGGATGGGTATGTAGAGTATGGATGGGTATGCAGAGCACACAGAGTATGGCTGGGTATGCAGAGTATGGCTGGGTATGCAGAGTATGGATGGGTATGCAGAGTATGGATGGGTATGCAGAGTATGGATGGGTATGCGGAGTATGGCTGGGTATGCAGAGTATGGATGGGTATGGTTAGGTATGAAGAGTATGGATGGATGAGCATGGATTGATGAATCTGTCACTAAGCAGCGCTGTGGGCACTACACATGCAGCTCACATCGCTGCTGCCACCAATCTCTCCCCTCTCCGCTCACACTGGATGGAGAGGGGAGGGTGGAACCAAAAATCACGCCGGTTTGTTTACATGTGATTGCTCCGTCATTTGACAGAGCGATCACGTAGTAAAAGGCCACGATCAGTGGTCATTCACCGTGATCCGTGATGCGGAAGTTCTTCTGTGCGTGCCCCAGGGGGTGCGCGAGAGAGCGGAATTCTGGGAGGATGTCATAGTACATCCTCCCAGAGTTAAGCAACCGCCCTTTAGCTGTCATTCGGCTATGGGCCGGTTGCTAAGTGGTTAAAATCACTTCTCCCAAAAAAAGTCAGATTTTAAAACTTTTTTTGCATTGATACATGTCCCCTAGAGCAGGACCCAGGTCCCCAAACACTTTTTATGACAATAACTTGCATATAAGCCTTTAAAATTAGCACTTTTGATTATTTGTGTTCGAGTCTCATCGATTTTAACAGTGTTCGCACGTTCGAACAAATTTTTTGCCTGCTCGCATGTTCTGGTGTGAACCGAACAGGGGGGTGTTCGGCTCCTCCCTATTAAGGACTTTTCTGCAAGAGTAGCCTTTCTAGTAGCCATCACTTCGGCTAAAAGGGTTTCTGAGATTGGGTCCTTGGGTCATGTAGAACCATTCCTGACTTTCTTCCCGAACCGGGTGGTCCTCATCCCTATGCGCGGCTCAAATCCGAAGTCTCTTCAGTGTTCCATGAGGACCAAGAAATTGTCCTACCTACATTCAGGACCCCAGGTTCCTCTGTAGTTCATCCTCTGGATGTAGGCGAAACGCTGAAGGAATACCTACGAGTTACTTCCTCCTTTAGACGCTCCAACTTCCTCTTTGCTCTACTGTCCGGCAACAACAAGGGGAAATGGGCTTCGTCCAGAACGATTGTGACCTGGATCATCCAGTCTATCTAGCAGGCTTGTAGGGCTAAGGACCTGGCTCCTCCAGAGGTGGTCACAGCACACTCTACCAGGGGTATGGCGGCTTTGTGGGCAGCCGCCTGTCATGCAGCTCCTGATCTCATCTACAAGGCGACCTCATGAGCCTCCATTAATAGCTTTATGTCACACTTTTGCATAGAACCTGCTTCTCTATCCTCTTCGATCTTTGGTTTAAGAATCCAGTCGGTTGACGGGGAGAATTAAATTTCTTTTTATCAGCATACCCACCCGTGTGGTTTGGCCATTTCCCACATGTAGTCTGCCATGAAGTCTGTCAGGAAAACTGAAAATTTATTATCAAATACTTATCGTAATTTACCTTTCCTGATGGGCTCCAATGCAGACGGAGTTCCCACCCTTTGGTCATGAGTTGGCTAATTACAGAACGCAGTCTCTAGTGGTGAGCTCAAATTTATGGGAGTGGGGTCCTATAGCATTGGAGAGGAGGCGGGGTTAACCCACATGTATTCTGTCATGGAGTCTGTCAGGAAAATAATGTTTACTGACATAGATGTTTTTCAAAAAAAGCAATTAAAAAAAGAAGTGACTTTGCTGGAGAGCTGTTTTGCTTGGTTAACACATGGTTTAAACTTTTGTTAAAAGAGAACTATGGCCCAACCTTTTTTGGCCTTAGTTCTCTTTTTGTTCACAAGATGACATATAGTATGTTCTCCTGTGACAAAAAGACTCATGTGCATGTGGCGGGCTATTGCCCACTATATCCTAACAGCGCAGAGCCCTGATGCAGCCAGGACAGATCCTGACAATACTGCTGAGATTCACTCTGCTGCCTGATTGACAGCTGGCTCTGCCTCACTAGAGCCAGAGCCAGCTGTGACCGCCGTCTGTTCTTCCAGTCAGTGCTAGAGAATCGGAATGGGGGGATCCCTGTGGGAGTGGCAAAACTATGCATGTGAAGTAAAACATCATGTACAATATCCACCAAAGCTGCACAAACCACAAACAAATAAATCTAGTTGTATGTAAGATTTAATAACGAGGTGTAAAGTTAGTGTGGTTTGACAACATATACCACTCAATATCTCCAAAACCAAAGTGGCACAAACCAGCACAAACGCGATTTCAGCAACTATAACGCACAATATCTCCGACACCAAAGCGGCACAAACATTTATTTTTGTGGCACAAACCAACACAAACGTGGCACAAACGAATGGCGCGTTTGTTTTTAAAATTCAGCAATATGGGGTGCAAAGTGGGCGGGGTTTCAGCAACTATAACGCACAATATCTCCGACACCAAAGTGGCACAAATGTTTATTTTTGCGGTACAAACCAGCACAAACGCGGCACAAATGAATGGTGCATTTGTTTTTAAAGTTCAGTAATATGGGGTGTAAAGTGGCGGGGTTTCAGCAACTATAACGCACAATATCTCTGACACCAAAGTGGCACAAACATTTATTTTTGCGGCACAAACCAGCACAAATGCAGCATAAACGAAATGGCGCATTTGTTTTTAAAATTCAGCAATATGGGGTGCAAAGTGGGCGGAATTTCAGCAACTATAACACAATATCTCTGCAACCAAATCGGCACAAACGTATATTTTTGCAGCACAAACGAATGGCGTGTTTGTTTTTAAAATTCAGCAACATGGGGTGCAAAGTGGGCGGGGCTTGCATTAAATTGAATGTTTAATATCTCAGAAACCGAACCGGCACAAACGCAAATTTTTGTGGCATAAATCAGCACAAATGCGGAACAAACAAATGGTATATTTTTATTCAGGTTTTACAAACATGGCGTGCCAACTTCACACGCTATTTTGTTGTGGTACTTTTCTACACATCACACAGATTACAGGCAGACTAATGCCGCGTACACACGATCAAACAAGCCAAAAAAAAAGGCTTCCCCCTGAGTGGGTGGGATTTTAAATGACCATCAACTCCGGACACAAATGGACACAATAATATACAATTTTTATTCATAAATTACACAATGTACATAATATTACCAGGCAGTGCAAACGGGCTAAACAATGTCCTCCTGGTATATTAATAAATAAACAAACATATATACAGAACAAAATATGATTAAAATAATGCTTGTCCTATATCACCCACACCCGACGCGTTTCCAGTTGCTGATAATTCAGAACCTTCATCAGGGGTGAACAAACTTGATGATATAGCAATCTAGTGAGGTGTAAGTTCGAGGATCAAAATTCCTGCCATTTAGAAAAATATAAGTATGTCTGAAGAGTACTTCAAATACTATCGAGATGTCAACCAAGTACAGGATGTCCTGCAAATTACTTCCAGATCAGTTAGACGGATTCTATGGCTTATCGGAATCCGGGAGCCCCCTTTAATAAGTAGGCCCCCGGATACCGGCCCCCCCCCCACCCTATGTGAATGAGTATAGGGTACAATGTACCCCTACCCATTCACCTGAAAAATAAAGTACAAAAAAAACACAACACACAAGATAAAACAGTTTATTGCACAGCTCCGGGGGTCTTCCGTCTTCGGGGGTCTTCTCGCCGGACTCCTCCGCTATCTTCTTGTAGCTCTTTTACTAGCGGAGGAGCCCGGCTTTCTTCCTCGCCGCCGCCCTTCTTCCGACTTCGGGGGTCTTGTCCCCCTCTTCGGTTCTTCTGCCGGTCTTCTGTTGCCGCCGCCGCTGTTGCCGCCGCCGCCTTCTGTTCTTCTGTTCTCTTCTTCTTCTTCAGATGTTGCCTCGCCGAGTCCTCCGCTCACAATGACATGGACCGGGCACGCGGCGACTTATATAGGGACATTGCCGGATTATGTCCCCGCCCATTATGGTGTCACAGTCCAAGAGGATGCATAATGTTTGTATCTGGATATTCTGAGCGGTATGAGGTAGGATCTATGTAACATGAAGATTTGGGTTAGGCGATCTGACAATTTAGGGGATACCAGTTTGCATGTGTGTAGAGCATTGCTCCATTCACCATCTTATAAACTGCCCACCTCCACCTCCCCCTCCCACCTAGATTTCAGTGCATACGCTGATCTGGCTGCCTTTGGAAGCATCAACATTAAAGCTGGGTTCCACCCTAAAGTGGAACTTCCGCTCATCGGAACCCTCCCCCCCCTCCAGTGTCACAGTTGGTACCTTTCAGGGGGGAGGGGGGTATTTGCACCCACTTTCAGGCATAGACTCCCACGGGAGTCTATGACTCTTCCTGTCCCGGCGCGCTGTCTGCTGGGACACACACGGGTCCCAGAGACAGTGCGGACCATTCCTATTGCACTGCGCAACTCACGCATGCGCAGTAGGGAACTGGGAAGTGAAGCCGCAACACTTCACTTCCTGATTCCCTCACCCAGAATGGCAGCGGCAGCAGCCGAGAGCTGAGCGATCGATTGGCCTCAGCTGCCAACATCGCTGGATCCTGGGACAGGCGAGTGTCCATTTATTAAAAGTCAGCAGCTGCAGTATTTGTAGCTGCTGGCTTTTAACTTTTTTTTTACAGTGAAATCCCTCTTTAAGTAGAATTTAGAGATCAGTTTTTTTTTGGGTCTGGGCATTTTATTGCTTCCATTAGGGGGTTATTGGTCGGGACAAGATCATCTAGTGGAAATTGCGTGTGAAAGGTGTGGCAAAGTTGTATACACCTGAAGAACATCTGGTTTGGTAGTGCAAACTCAGATTTTAATCTATCAAAATTCTTCAGCTTTCCGTTATAGGTAATGTGAGACATATAGAATATTCCCCTTGTGCTCCACACCTCACTGTCTGGGATTGAGTAGAATTCAGGAAGATTCGTGTTGTGCCAAATCATGTATTGTTGGCATGTTTAACCTCACTGGGGCTAGTTTCCATATCCTTGTGTAGCGCACTACTCCCTTGGGAGCTGCTAGTGTAGTTCATTACAGTACTGATGGTTTAACCCCCGTTTCTTCCACCCCACTTGAGTAACAACAGACAGTTCAAAAGTTGAACAAGGAGCATTTATTTTGTTTGCTGCAGCATGTTGTATATTGGTGATGCAAGGAAGTATGAGCTGCTTCTTCTTCTTGTCCCATATGAGTAGATATAAACCTTTCCCTTGGCGAACTGACCAATTCCCCTCTGAAAGACATTTTGGTACTACTGAAATGCTGGAAGTCCCAGGCCTCACCTGCCTCTCTCGCCTCCTGGCTCCTGCCATTCCTTCCCAGGCCAGTTCAGAAAAGTCCAGGCGCCCCCGGTCTACTCCGTCCGCTTGGCAGCTACTTTCCGGTTCCTGTGCAATGATCCATCCCAGCCAGGATGCCTGGTTTCTTTTCCCAGGGTTTCTGGTGTAAATTGTAAAGTTGAACCATCCAGCTCCGAGGCCTCTGAACCCTCAGGCCCTCCGGTTAAGTTCCTGCTCTCCAGCTCTGGGGCCTTGGACACCCCAGGACTTTGAGCCTGCTCCTGATGGTCACATTGTGCAGCCTCTCTCTCGACCTAGTCTCTTCCCATCTCCCCCAGGAAGCATGGGACCTCAGTATATATGTCTGTCCCGCCCCTGCCCATACAAATTAATGATTGGGCCAGAGCCATATACACTTCTTGCTCTTCAGTCCCTGCCCCGCCTTCTTTCCAGAACATTACCCTGGAGAAGCAAGGGAGGTCTTCCAGGTTGAAGAACAGGTGGTCACACACCCCTCTATTCTACTGCTCCTCCCAAACCAAGGTCAAACCCACTAGGCCTAAACAAAAAAATAGTAAGGCACTGGCAATTTCTCCTGACTTTAACCTGTTAGCACCCACCTAAAGGTGGTGGGCGCTACACTTGTGTAGTGCTATAGTAGTGATCTGCGGTTGTCCAACCTTCCCTCCCCTCTCGCTCCCCCTGTTATCACCAATAGTGAGTCTTTTGAGACCACCTAAGGCACAGAAAGCTGAGGAATCTCTCTCTGTCCACTTTGTCAATATGAAAGATTTAGGGCAATTGGGCTGCAATATAATATGCATTAAAATCAGGCAGGGCCATTCCAGCCAGGTCAGTGGGATTTTTCTGTTTATGTCATGAAAGTTTGTGCCTATTATTGCCTCATATAAATGGTTTAGGATAGTTTATATTAACTTGAAATGCCTGAGCACTAGGTATACTAGCGAGTGGGTAAGAAAACCATTTTTACCAGATTTCTACGGCCCATCACTCCTAGAGTAGGGTGACCAGACATCCCCGGTTTACGGGGACAGTCCTTGGATTGAGGACACTGTCCCCGAACCAAGTCTGTCCCCGGTGTTGTCCCCGGATTGTATTTGAACAGGGGCTGGGGCAATTTCAAAAAAAGCCAGTGCAGAATAAAAAAAAAAAAATCAGAATTACACCCCCCCGCTCTGCCGCTCCTACTAGCTTAGGGGGGGGGGTGTATTTTTTTCATTATCTGTGCCCCTTTCTGATGATCATGTGCTGGTCGGAGCGGAGAGAATATTTCTTCAGTTTCTGGTGCATACACGTTCCGCTCCTTCTCGCATGTTCTTCTGCCTTGGCTCAAGTCCCAGCCAGCCACCTGCCCATCTCCTGGCCAAGTGATGTTGCTGTGCTCCCCACCCAGTAGTAGCCGGGGCCCGGAGAGTAAGACTTGACAGGCTATGAGTAGACATGTGCATTTCGTTTCGTTCCGAATTGAAATTCGGACGAATTTTCATTATTCGGACATTCGGATGCATCCGAATTACCGAATTGCAATGCTAACGAATTCAAACAAAATTCGAATCAAATTCGAAAAATGACATTTTGCGACCCAACTTTGGGGCCATGTATCTCAGGGCCACTTATAGCTAGGAACCCCAAATTTGGTATGCAAACACAGTAGAACTATCACTACAACATATCCAAATCGGGGTTGCTAGCTATAAGTGGTCCCGAGATACGTGGCCCCAAAGTCGGGTCGCAAAATGTCATTCTCTTCTGCAGAAAAGTAATATAAATGAAATAAGATGTGTGTGTTTTTTTGCACTGGTACACTGCAAGTATGAGAAGTTGATGTGACAGATGTATATAAGTAAGTAACTAACCATCTTCCAAAATTTCCAATTCAAATAGAAAAGATTAGAAAAAAATATAATTTAATAGAATAAAATAGAAAGAATATACAACCATCTTCTGAAATTCAAATTTCAAATAGAATACATTTGAATTTCGAATAGTATGAATTCAAAATGTTTAATTGATTAATTTTAAATTTGTCTAGAAAAGATTATAATAAAATAGAAAATAGGCTAGAAAAATGATAGAACAGAACAGAATAGAATATATTATATTTTATTCTGTTCTGTTCTATTGTTTTTCTAGTCTATTCTTTTATATTCTATTAAAATCTTTTCTATTAAAATCGAAATAATTATATACTAAATTCAAATTTTCAGAAGATGGTGGTTTTATAATATATATATATTTCTTTCCGACATTCGAATTTCATATAGAATGAATTCGAATTTGAATAGAAAAGGTTAGAATGGAAATAGAGAATAGACTAGAAAATGTCATGGTTATGCAGTGATCTTCCTGTGTTTGCTTACCTCCCCTCATGTCTTCAGACTAAGAAGCCAGCCACTTCCACCTGGTGGTTTTTATAACCTCTCCTCTAAGCATGGCTCCACCCCAGGCCCTATCAGGGAGCCCTATATTAACCTGTGCACTGCAGGCCATCAGTGCTGATCAACCATTGTGTATTCCTTTGTGTGTTAGTTTCCTGTTTCCTGCCGTGTGCTCTGCTACTATTTTCCGTTACCGACTTTGGCGTGTCTTGACTATCCCTGTTTGCCTGTGATCCTGACCTTTTGGCGTGTTCCAGACTATTCTTGTCTGCTTGTGGCCCCGACCTTGGCTTTGTCCCTCACCATCCCTATCCTCCTGTTGCCTACTGTGGGTGTGAGTTGGGGGACCCTGGGGGTCGCGACCTGGAGCCAGTTGCAGCCAAGTCCATCCTCACCACTCGTGGCTCTGGTGAACACCTGCTGGCTCTTAGACTCCGCGCCCCAGGGAATCTTACGCTCTAACCTCAGTGGGATCTGTCCCCCGTCTGCAGCAGTCAGCCGTAGGGTCCACAACCTTGCGGTGCACTCCTGATCCTTCGGTGTGCACCCGTCACCTCGCCTCAAGGTGACCTGACAGAAAAACAATAGAACAGAATAAAATATAGATACTATCTATTTCATTTTTAATTTCTTTTGCAGATTACTATTTGTTTCCATAAGATCTCCTGTAGACTATTAGCATCTATTTAATTTTTTTTGCAGATCTCCTGCAGACTATTAGTATCTATTTCGTTTTCTAACCAGATCTCCTGCAGACCATTAGCATCTATTTTTTTAGCAGATCTTCTGTAGACTATTAACAGCCATTTCACTTCATTTTTTTTGCAGATCTCCTGCAGACTGTTAGAATCAATTTCATTTTTTTTTGGAGATTACCATTTATTTCCATCAGATTTCCTGCAGTATAATAACATATATTTCATTGTTTGCAGATCTTCTGCAGACTATTAGCATCTATATCTAAAGGAAATGGCTGTTCTAATGCAAGAAAAAAATAAAAATGAAATAGATGTTAATAGTCTACAGGAGATCTGCAAAAATTGAAATAGATGTTAATATACTGCAGGAGATCTGATGGAAATAAATAGTAATCTGCAAAAAAAGAAAAATGAAATTGATTCTAACAGTCAGCAGGAGATCTGCAAAAAAAGAAGTGAAATGGCTGTTAATAGTCTACATGAGATCTGCTAAAAAAATAGATGCTAATAGTCTGCAGGAGATCTGCAAAAAAATGAAATAGATGCTAATAGTCTGCAGGAGATCTGGTGAAAAAACCGAAATAGATACTAATAGTCTGCAGGAGAAACAAATGGTAATCTGCAAAAAAAATTAAAATTAAATAGATAGTATCTATATTCTATTCTTTTCTATTATTCTAGTGTATTTCTATTCTAATCTTTTCTATTTAAATTCCAATTCATTCTATACGAAATTCAAATGTCGGAAATACATATATATATATATATATATATATATATATATATATATATATTTATATAAAACCATCTTCCGAAATTCAAATTTAGTATATAATGATTTCGATTTTAATAGAAAAGATTTTAATAGAATATAAAAGAAGAATTAGATTAGAAAAACAATAGAACAGAACAGAATAAAATATAATATATTCTATTCTGTTGTGTTCTATCGTTTTTCTAGGCTATTTTCTATTTTATTATAATCTTTTCTATCCAAATTTAAAATTAATTCATTTAAAAATTTGAATTCATACTATTCTAAATTCAAATTTATTCTATTCAAATTTGAATTTCAGAAGATGGTTGTATATTCTTTCTATTTTATTCTATTAAATAATTTTTTTTCTATTCTGTTCTAATCTTTTCGATTTGAATTAGAAATTTTGGAAGATGGTTAGTTACTTATACTTATATATATCTGTCACATCAACTTTTTATACTTGCAGTGTACCAGTGCAAAAAAAACACACACATCTTATTTAATTTATATTTATGGTATCAATGAAGTTGTCAGCATGCCTGATTGAAGAAGTCACAGATGTCGATCGCAAGGCAAGTGCATATGCTGTATGTCATTATCCACTTGCCAAAAGTTGTGTATTGTATTTATCCACTTGCCACGTCACCTGCCACAAGTTGTGTATTGCCCAATTGCCACGTCACCTGCCACAAGTTGGGTATTGTTCACTTGCCAGGACACCTGCCAGGAGTGCCACGTGACCTGCCACGAGTGCCACGTGGCCTGATGCGAGCGTCACGTGACCTGACACGAGCGCCACGTGGCCTGACACGAGCGCCACGTGGCCTGACACGAGTACCATGTGACTTACGGGGTTAGGGGGGTAGCCTAGACCTAAAGGGGGCGAACACTAACTGCCCTAACAGTTATTGCAGTTACAATGCACCAATGCAGTAATCAGTAAAAAAAAAAAATGCTATTGGTTTTACTGTGACGGGGGTGATCGGGGGGCGATCGGGGGGTGAAAAGTGTGCCTGCATGTTCTACTGTTAGTGTAGTGTTGGTGCAAACTTATTTGATGTCTTTTCTCCTTGGGAGCCGGAACGAAAAGGCTCCTCGAGATTACATCACTTCCTCTGGCGCTGTTTACATTACAGCAGCAGAGGAAGATTCTCATTTGCCGGGAGCGATCGCAAGGGGGTGGCCATGAATCAGTGGCCTCCCACTCAGCACGGATCGCTCCCGGAACGGTGCTTTTTTATCTTATTTTTAAACTGTTCCTTTCATTTTTATTTTTTTTAATCATTTTTATTGTTATCTCAGGGAATGTAAATATCACCTATGATAGCAATAGGTAGCGACAGGTACTCTTTTTTTTTTTAAATTGGGGTATATTAGACCCTAGATTTCTCCTCTGCCCTCAAAGCATATGACCACACCAAGATCAGTGTGATAAAATGCTTTCCCATTTTCTCAATGGCGCTGTTTACATCCGGCGAAATTGAAGTCCTAAAATGCTTGTAGTCTCCGATTTCTTAGGCCATAGAGATGATTGGAGCCATTTTTGTCACTGATCAGCTCTATAGTCAGCTGGCCGAATCACTGGCTGCATTCTCAGGTTCCCTGTTGGGACAGGAGAGCCAGAGAAAAACATGGAAGATGGTGGGAGGGGGCATTCCCTCCCACTGCTTGTAAAAGCATTCAAGAGGCCAATTAGCTGCTAGGATTGCTTTTACATGAAAGCCAACCGCTGGCTCAAAGGAATGATACCAAGATGATACCTAAACCTGCAGGCATCATTCTGGTATACCAACTCAAAGTCCAGCAACATACCAGTACGTTGCTGGTCCTTGTTGGCCATATATTGTAATCTTTTTTTAATGCCGCCTGTGGGCTGAACGAAAAAAAGAGACTGATCGGTGGGTATACCTACCATTAGAATACCTCCCTTCATCCACCCACTTCTACTGATGGGTATACATGCACCATTTATATATGCCGAAGCATGGGGGCATCTGCCCCAAAAAGTAGGAGAAAATCGCTCTCCACCCCTGCTGCCCCCATGCTTCAGCATATATGCTCTTTTTTTTAACTGTGGTGGTAAAATCACCTCCTACAGTGCCTGGAGTCACGGCTTTATCTATCGTGGGGGCAAACGCTGAAAAGGCTCCACAAGGAGAGTTTACATAACTTCCTCTGTTTACATTAGAGAAGCAGAGGAAGATTTTCATTCACCAGGAGAGATCGCAAGGGGTTGGCCATGAATCAGTGGCCTCCCCTTCAGCACGGATCGCTCCTGGAACCATGCCGACCGCCTAGGACACCCGCCCGTGGGAGGCAAGTAACGTACCGGTATGTTACTTTGCCTGTGCCATTCTGCCGATGTATATCATCGTGAGGCAGTCGGCAAGTGGTTAACCAACCTGACCTACATACACTGACTCTCTCTCTCTCTCTCTCCCTGACCCCTCTTCTCTCTCTCTCTGCCCCTCTCTCCCCCTGCCCCCTCCCCTCTTTCTCTCTCTCTCCCTGCTCCATACTCTCTCTCTCCCTGCCCCCTTCTCTCTCTCTCTCTCTCTGCCCCCTCCTCTCTCCCTGCCCCCTTCTCTCTCTCTCTCCCTGAGATCTGATGGCAGACATACACCGTACAATCCCATCTACCCCCCCCCCCCTCGTGATATGAGGACCCCTCCCCCATCCATCTAATCAGATGGGCTGCAGTAGATGTCAGTAGATCTGATTGATGATGATCCTCTCCCATACACTGTACAATCAATGCCAGATCTACCACAAGGACACCCTCCCCCTCTCGATCATACAGCTCCCAGGTCGACAGATATCAGTAGATCTGATGATGACCCCCCCCCCCATTCTTGGTGGGATTTGTTGCAAAAAGTTCTGAGTATGCAATGCAAACTGCATCACAACACAGCCACAGTGAGATAATGAAATGTCACCGGAATCAGCACATCAGCGCTATGACATGGAACATTTCAGCAGCCCTGTATTCAGTAGGGATCGTTGATGTGAACTGATCCTCCGTGTCCCATCAGAATGTATATATGAAGAAGTATTGTTGCCCATAGCTGCCAGAATCTCCTTCATCCCCTTTCCCCTCCTCCATGCAGCAATGACCTTGCGACAACCTCAAAATGGTTCCTATGGGCATCAGGATCCACGGTGAAGGAGACTCTCCAGCATGGTTTCCTATGCAATTCTAATTGCAATTCTAACCTTGCAGACAACTGCCTGTGTCACTTCCCCTCTGTGTTCAGAGATGGGTTCTGCACCGCGCTTATCCCCTCCATGTAGTGAAGATGAGATACATTAACTCTGCCAAGGGGCAGAATCCGAGTGCTCTCAACATGGTCCAGAAGGAAGGACCATTGGCTTTCTACGAGGGGTGGGTTGGAGGGTTGCACTTCACAATGCCAACCACACAAACCCACGTCAGCAAGCTCCATAGATGCTTTACTGATTGTCCTTTTTTACATCCAGGCTGTATTATAATTGTCAGTAAATTGATTTCCCCTGAAAGTGTCTCTTCAGAGATGCCACTGATGGGCCTGCCTTTTGGTAATGCTAAATACTTGGCTGCCTGGCTATGCTTCAGCCCTGGAACCAGCATACAGTAAATGAGGCTGGAAGAAAGTCAACCTATTTCTATGCTTGTTCCAGGTCAGATATTGCGCCTAGACTACCAACATTTTTACATTTACCAATGGCAACCAACAAAATTCTCATGACAGGTCATCTCCAAGATTGGTATGGATTCACCAAGCTTCAAGTACTCCTGAAAGTGTAATAACCCCTGTCAGTTTTATTATGTTGGTGCCCCACAGCTGACCATATCAACCCGCTTGGTCCTGGTGGTCACCACTGTCACCTGGACAAAGTGATGATTTGCTGTTGGAACAGAAAATAGAGGAGAGATCTTCAGACAAAACACCTTTTCCAGTGACAGCTTCTCTTATATCCTGTGGGTTTCCTGCACTTATCCATAGATTTATATTATATCCTGCAGGATTGCTGCACTTAGCCATAGACTTCTATCATATCCTGCGGGTTTCCTGCACTTAGCCATAGACTTCTATTATATTTTGCAGGATTGCTGCACTTAGCCATATACTTCTCTCATATCCTGCGGGCAGTGGCGACTGATGCTCAAAATTTTTGGGGGGGGGCGCAAACAAACAAAAAAATTCAGAAAAAAAAACCATCAATTGCAGCCCCACTGTGCCATCGAACGCAACCACTGTGCCATCAAATGCAGCCACTGTTCCATCAAACGCAGCCACTGTGCCCCAAATGCTGCCACTGTGCCCCAAATGCTGCCACTGTTCCCATCGAATGCAGCCACTGTGCCCCAAATGCTGCCACTGTGCCCATTAAATGCTGCAACCTGTATACAGCACACGCCTGGATTCTACAACCTATATACAGCACACACCTGCATTCTGCAACCTGTATACAGCACACGCCTGGATTCTGCAACCTGTATACAGCACACGCCTGGATTCTGCAACCTGTACATTAAGGTGATGTCACGTACCTGGTGGAAGGAGCCCGGAGTGCAGGGAGCGGCCTCTCGTAATCTCTGGCTCGAGATCCCCTGAGAGTGGGAACAGGGACTCTTGAGGTCAGAGGGCACAAGTGCCAAGTCCGTGTAGGTGGGCTTGGTCCTGGAGCTGGTGTCAGACAGCAGCGGGTGCAGGCGGATGATTCTGGAACAGCTGGAGAGCAGTCAGTGGCTGGCAGCAGGTGCAGGTAGTCACACAGGAACGGCTGGCAAGCGGGCAACTGGCAGCAGTGGTCACGGAGACAAACTGGATAAGCAGGCAACAGTAGGGTCAAACACAGGCCGGGTCGTCAACGGGCAGGCGGTAGAGGTACCGAAGGAGAAGGCAGAAGCGTGGTCAGGAAGTCCGAGGGTCAAGGCTGGCAGCAAGCAGGGGTAAACAGGAACAAGCCGGGTAGATCAGAGGCAGGAACAATCAGGTTTAGCAGAGGTAACTCACAGGAACGCTGTAGACAGGACAGCACCGGGCCACTAGAACGGATCACTTAAGAAGCCCTCTGGGCGCCAAGAACGGTCGCACGGCGTGCCCGTTCGCGCCCACGTGAAACCGTGCAACCGTTCGTGACCCCGCGCACCCGCGTGCGCACGTTCGCAACCTCGCGCACCCGCGTGCGCCCGATCGTACCTGCTCGCACCCGCGTGCGTCCGTTCGCGCTAACGCGCGCCCGGGAAGACCTATTAGCGCTCAACGGACCAATACTGTGGGTAAGTCTTCCATGGACTGCTGGAACTCGGAACCGACCATGACATTGCCCCCCCCAAGGGGCAGCCTCCGGATGCCCAATTGAGCCATTTTACTAGGATGGGCCCTTTTAAAGGCAAGAATCAGTCTCCTGGCATGAATGTTGGATTCAGGTTCCCAAGAATTTTCTTCAGGTCCGTACCCTTTCCACTTCACCAGGAATTGAACTTGATTCCGTCTACGCCTACAGTCCAAGATAGATTCCACCTCGTACTCGACTTCACCGTCGATCATCACAGGTTCAGGTGGGACAATCCTCCGGCTGTCAAAGGGATCCGGGATGGCTGGTTTGAGTAACGCTACATGAAATACGGGGTGAATCCGGAACGATTCTGGCAGTTTTAGCTCAAATGCTACGTCGTTTATCTTCTTTACAATTGGGAAGGAACCCACAAACCTTGGTCCCAATTTCTTAGTAGGACAGGCCATCTTTAGATTCAACGTAGAGAGCCAAACCTGGTCCCCAACCTTGAGTTCAAGCTCCCCCCTTCTCCTCCTGTCAAAGACTTCTTTATTATGTCTTTGGGTCCTTGCCATGGTCTCCTGCAGTAGTTTGTTGTTGGAACTAAAGAAGTCGATATTCTCCTGGACTGCTGGTACCGGGCTTTCAGGCAGGTCTTGGGACAAGAATGAGGGGTGGAAGCCGTAATTGGCGAAGAACGGAGACTGACTTGTGGCAGAGTGGATGGAGTTATTATAAGCGAACTCCGCTAACGGGAGCAAGGAAGCCCAGTTGTCCTGAGAAAAGGACGAGAAGCAGCGCAGGTACTGCTCCAGCATCTGGTTCGTCCGTTCTGTTTGCCCATTGGTCTGTGGGTGGTAAGCAGACGAGAGACAAAGGTCAATTTTCAAGGCCCTGCAGAGTGCTCTCCAGAATTTAGACGTGAATTGCACACCCCGATCAGAAATAATGTTTGCGGGAACACCATGTAGCCTCACGATTTCTTTAATAAAAACCTCAGCGGTTTCTGCAGCGGAGGGGGTGCCCTTCATTGGCAAGAAGTGGGCCATCTTGGTTAGCCTATCCACTACCACGAAGATTGTGGAGTAGCCTTCTGATGGAGGAAGCTCTACGATAAAATCCATTGATATCATCCGCCAAGGCCTCTCTGGAACAGGTAATGGTTTCATCAGACCCCAGGCCCTGGACTTGCTGCTTTTGTTTCGGATGCAAATGACACATGCCTCCACGTATCTTTTACAATCAGATCTCAACTGGGGCCACCAAAAGGTGCGCTGGACCAACTCGGTGGTCTTGAGGGCACCGAAATGGCCGGCCAGCGGGTGATCATGGCATGCACTGAGGACTGGCACCCGAGCCTCCTGGGGAACAAAAATTTTGCCTTCATACCAGAGAAGTTCGTCTTGGGCCAGAAGTGTGATGTTAGGTGGAGGAGTGGCACCAGCGGAGACTTGCTTGATTAGAGACAGCAAATCTGTTTGAAGAAGAAGAAAGTTCCCTGAGGTCAGGATGGTATCCGGATGTGGAGAGGTCTCTGGCTCGTTGAACATTCGGGACAGGGCGTCCGGTTTGGTATTCTTGGAACCCGGGCAATAAGTTATGTGAAACGAAAACCGGGAAAAGAAAAGAGCCCATCTGGCCTGACGTGGCTTCAACCTCTTGGCGGACTTCAAATACTCCAGATTTCTGTGATCTGTGTAAATGAGGATTGGATGTGTGGCCCCCTCCAGCAGATAGCGCCATTCCTCAAGGGCCACTTTAATGGCCAATAGCTCCCGATCTCTGACGTCATAATTCGCCTCTGCTTCGGTTAGCTTGCGGGAAAAGAATGCGACTGGGTGCAGACGGGCCCTAAGCCCATGTCTCTGGGAGAGAATCGCCCCAACCGCAATCTCAGAGGCATCGACCTCTAGGATATAAGGCCGGGTCGGGTCAGGATGCTTGAGAATAGAGGCCGACACAAACAAGCTTTTCAGAGTAGAGAAGGCTTCCTGAGCCTCTGGGGACCATTGAAACTTCAGACCCTGCCTGGTCAGTCTTGTGATGGGGGCTATAATAGTAGAAAATCCTCTAATAAATTTCCTATAGAAATTTGCGAATCCAACGAAACGCTGGACCCCTTTTCTGTCAGTAGGAGCGGGCCAATCACGGATAGCGGAGATCTTTTGAGGGTCCATCTCGATGCCATCTACAGAAATTACCAGCCCCAGGAATTGAATACTCCGTTGTTCGAAGGTACATTTCTCGGGTTTGGCATATAGCCCGTGAAGTCGGAGTCGGGTTAGTACTTTCCTGACGTGTTCCCGGTGTTCTGCCAGGGAGGAGGAGAAGATCAGGATGTTGTCCAGATAAGTAATGACAAACAGGTCTAGGTAGTCTCTGAAGATGTCGTTGATGAAATGCTGGAATGTGGCGGGAGCGTTACATAAACCAAAGGGCATGACTAGGTACTCAAAATGCCCGAAGCGAGTACGGAAGGCAGTCTTCCACTCGTCGCCGTCACGGATGCGAACCAGATTGTAGGCCCCCCGGAGGTCCAGCTTCGAAAACACTGCTGCTGACCCCAGTCTCTGGAAGAGTTCCGGCACAAGTGGTAGGGGATAACGGTTCTTTATGGTTATCTTGTTAAGGGCCCGGTAGTCAACGCAGGGGCGCAGAGTCTGGTCCTTTTTTTCCACGAAAAAGATTCCCGCTCCCGCCGGTGAAGTAGAGGGACGTATAAATCCCTTCCTGAGATTATCATCCAGGTAGGACTTCAAGGTCACCAACTCAGTCTCTGATAATGGGAAAATTCTTCCAAAAGGAATTTCTGCCCCTGGAAGTAATTCAATAGGACAATCGTATGGCCTGTGAGGGGGTAAGGTCTCCGCGCCCTTCTTGCTAAACACATCCAGGTAATCATGGTAGGCAGGTGGTACAGCTTGGCGGGTTTCTGCGTCAACTTCCAGGCAGAGCAACGAAGGGGGAGCCTGGTCGGTTCCTGACAAGCAGTGCTGGAGACAGTAAGGTGAGAGGAATCTTAACTCCCCGGTGGACCAGTCAATAAGGGGGTTATGTGCCCTTAGCCAGGGCATGCCGAGAATGATAGGGAAGAGAGGGGAGGTAATAACATCCAGACAGAGCAGTTCTTGGTGGTTCCCGGCAATGGAGGCTAATAAGGGCTGAGTCTCTTGGGTTACAGGACCGGACTTAAGAGTAGAGCCATCGGCCAGATGTATAGAAAGTCCCCTTGCCCTGGGCCGGAGAGGGATGTTATATCCTGAGGCAAACGTTAAGTCCATAAAGCCGCTGCAAGCTCCCGAGTCAATAATAGCGTTGGTCTGGACGTTCCCTCCTGGTAGCTGCAAGGAAATGGACACAGTCAAATGGGAGGTAGTACTAGGGCAGTCTAACGTAAGGGCAGAAGATACGGAGAGACACTTACGGAGCTTGGCAGGGCAATTACGCACAAAATGTCCAGACCCTCCACAGTATAGGCAGAGATTCCCCTCCCGACGGCGTTGGCGTTCCTCTGGCGTTAAGGAAGGCCTAAGTAAGCCCAGCTGCATGGGCTCAGGGAGATCCTGACTTGTCGTGGTGACAGCGGGAGAGGTAGGATGAGGAGAGCTGGGAACCCGGGGAAGCATCCATACCGGACGAGGAGTTGTTGAGGACCGCTCCAGGCGACGTTCCCTCAGCCGCCTGTCTATCTGAATAGCTAGTTCCACCAAGGCTTCTAGAGTCTCTGGAATGCCCACTCGGGCGAGCTCGTCCTTCAAGGGTTCCGATAGGCCCATGCGGAACTGATAGCGTAACGCTGCGTTGTTCCAGTCTGTGTCGGAACTCCAGCGTCGGAACTCCGACACATAGTCCTCTACAGGTCGGCGACCTTGCTGCAGTGAGTGCAGGGCTGCTTCGGCGGTGGCGGTTAGTTGTGGATCTTCATATAACCGCGACATGGCCTGAAAGAAGATGTCCAGGGTTTCAAGGGAAGGATCCTTCTTCTCTAATAAGCGGTGGGCCCAGGACTGTGGTTCACCGGTTAGCAGAGAGATAACATAACCCACCTTGGTGGCCTCAAGGGAAAAGGTCCTGGGCTGTAGAGCAAAGAACAGTTCACAGGAGTTGCGAAAAGTCCGGAATTTCCCACGATCTCCAGAGAATCTCTCGGGTGTGGGCACCCTGGGTTCGGGTGGCAGCATTACCACAGCAGGAGTAGCAGAGGTTCCGGAAGCAGCAGAAGAAGAAGAGGTAGACAGGGCCTGGACCCGTTCCTCCAGCTGACTATAGCCCTCTTGTAAACTCTTCACTGCTTGAGTGAGGCCTGCGAGGTGGCGGCAAAGTTCATCCATAGGAGAGGCTCCCTGCGTGGGCTCGGACATGGCTGTCCTGTACTGTCACGTACCTGGTGGAAGGAGCCCGGAGTGCAGGGAGCGGCCTCTCGTAAATCTCTGGCTCGAGATCCCCTGAGAGTGGGAACAGGGACTCTAGAGGTCAGAGGGCACAAGTGCCAAGTCCGTGTAGGTGGGCTTGGTCCTGGAGCTGGTGTCAGACAGCAGCGGGTGCAGGCGGATGATTCTGGAACAGCTGGAGAGCAGTCAGCGGCTGGCAGCAGGTGCGGGTAGTCACACAGGAACGGCTGGCAAGCGGGCAACTGGCAGCAGCGGTCACGGAGACAAACTGGATAAGCAGGCAACAGTAGGGTCAAACACAGGCCGGGTCGTCAACGGGCAGGCGGTAGAGGTACCGAAGGAGAAGGCAGAAGCGTGGTCAGGAAGTCCGAGGGTCAAGGCTGGCAGCAAGCAGGGGTAAACAGGAACAAGCCGGGTAGATCAGAGGCAGGAACAATCAGGTTTAGCAGAGGTAACTCACAGGAACGCTGTAGACAGGACAGCACCGGGCCACTAGAACGGATCACTTAAGAAGCCCTCTGGGCGCCAAGAACGGTCGCACGGCGTGCCCGTTCGCGCCCACGTGAAACCGTGCAACCGTTCGTGACCCCGCGCACCCGCGTGCACACGTTCGCAACCTCGCGCACCCGCGTGCGCCCGATCGTACCTGCTCGCACCCGCGTGCGTCCGTTCGCGCTAACGCGCGCCCGGGAAGACCTATTAGCGCTCAACGGACCAATACTGTGGATAAGTCTTCCATGGACTGCTGGAACTCGGAACCGACCATGACAGGTGACCAGATTTTTTAAATTAAATCCGGGGACAAATTTTTTTTTTCACTAGTAATGGCAACAATCAGCGACTCGTAGCGGGACTGCGATATTGCGGTGGACAAATTGGATTCTGCAACCTGTACATAGCACACGTCTGGATTCTGCAACCTGTACATTGTACACGCCTGCATTCTGCAACCTGTACATAGCACATGCCTGCATTCTGCAACCTGTACATAGCACACGCATGCATTCTGCAACCTGTACATAGCACACGCCTGCATTCTGCAACCTGTACATAGCACATGCCTGCATTCTGCAACCTGTACATAGCACATGCCTGCATTCTGCAACCTGTACATAGCACATGCCTGCATTCTGCAACCTGTACATAGCACACGCATGCATTCTGCAACCTGTACATAGCACACGCCTGCATTCTGCAACCTGTACATAGCACACGCCTGCATTCTGCAACCTGTACATAGCACATGCCTGCATTCTGCAACCTGTACATAGCACACGCCTGCATTCTGCAACCTGTACATAGCACACGCATGCATTCTGCAACCTGTACATAGCACATGCCTGCATTCTGCAACCTGTACATAGCATGCGCCTGGATTCTGCAACCTGTATATAGCAAACACCTGCATTCTGCAACCTGTACATAGCACACATCTGGAGTTTGCAACCTGTACATAGCACACGCCTGTATTCTGCAGCCCCCCCCCTATCAGGTCAGCTACACTATACCTGGGTGGTGGTGGACACAGCAACCACCCCACCCCTTCTATGATAGACCAGCACAGTAAGGATGGCAGGACAGACACACTCCTCAAGCGTCTTCTCACAACCCACACACCCCCTATCACCAGCTCACCTCTGGCTCTCTGCTTCAGCTGGGGAGGTTTAGACTTTGGAAGATGGTGTGGATACAGTGTGTAACAGCAGCCACGCCCACGCTGAATGATGACACATTCAGCTCGGCTGCTCAGCAGTGGTGGGTGGAGCTAGCAGGTGAAAACAGAAACCAGACTATACTATTTCGGCTGCAGCACTGAGGGGTGTTTCAGCTCACAAAAAACTCACAAAAAACAGAGCAGCCAGAGCCAGAGATTCCCTTCAGGATTATGTCAGACAGTGTCTGAGTGCAGAGTGAACCTCCATAGCAATGCCACCCAACCACTGGCACCCCCTCAATGTGTGGCACCTGGGGTGGAACGCCCCCCCGCCCCCCTGGTATTCCCCTGGCTTAGATAGGCACCTTTGGTGATTGGACATTGGCTAACCCTAATTAAGGAGAGTTCCTCCTCTCTATAACTTGGGGAGCAAAGCAATAAGTAACCACGTAAACACCCATAGAAAGGCAGGAGCTCTGTGTCCCGTGTTGTATTCAAAAAGAAAAGGATTTTATAGGTAAGCTGTATTCAAAAATCCTATTTACTTGTTCATACATCACAGGACACAGAGCCTACATTATATAGTGGGGTGTCCCAAAACAATGCTTAATTTGAGGGGAGGGAGACACAGATGAGAAATAAAGACCGCAAACGGACCAGAGGAACTAAATTGCAGCCTGCAGTACACTGCGCCCTAAGGCGGCATCCTCTTGCCCTCTTACATCCATCTGATAGAATCTAGTGAATGTATGGACTGAAGACTAGTGATGGACGAACTTCCAATGGGACGTTTCGCGAACGCGGCCAATAGTTCGCGAACCGTAACGTTTGCGGCGGGCCCCATTGACTTCAATGGGAGGCGAACTTTACAAACCTACAGGTCATATTTGCAGCCACAAAATAATTACTAGCTGTGCACACATAGTCCCACCACATGGCCAATGACATAACACATGTATGAGGTGAATCTGGGAGCGACAACTACAAGCATTCTTTTTTTATATGTGAAATTCTGAAACTTCAGGACTCATGAGGCAATGGAGGCGAGGGAAGGTCAGGGTAGGCAAAGAAGAGGATGCAGGAGATGATCATCACCAGCACCGTGATATAGAGCACTGACACCTGCACCGTGATAGAGTGATCTGACACCAGCACCGTGATAGAGAGCACTGACATCAGCAGCGTGACATAAAGCACTGACACCAGCACCGTGATATACAGCACTGACACCTGCACCGTAAGCAGCTCCAGGAGGAAGTCAGCACAGCACAGGGATGGTGGGAGTCCCTCATAATAAGCAGCCCCAGGAGGAAGCCAGCATAGCACAGGGATGGTGGGAGCCCCACATAATAAGCAGCCCCAGGAGGAAGTCAGCACAGCACAGGGTTGGTGAACTTTACAAACCTACAGGTCATATTTGCAGCCACAAAATAATTACTAGCTGTGCACACATAGTCCCACCACATGGCCAATGACATAACACATGTATGAGGTGAATCTGGGAGCGACAACTACAAGCATTCTTTTTTTATATGGGAAGTTCTGAAACTTCAGGACTCATGAAGCAATGGAGGCGAGGGAAGGTCAGTGTAGGCAAAGAAGAGGGTGCAGGAGATGATCATCACCAGCACTGTGATATAGAGCACTGACACCTGCACCGTGATAGAGAGCACTGACATCAGCAGCGTGACATAAAGCACTGACACCTGCACCGTGATAGAGTGCACTGACACCAGCACCGAGATAGAGAGCACTAACAGCAGCACTGATACCAGCAACTTGCTGCTGGGCCCCAAAAATATGACACTGCTCAACCTCTTCAAACAGGAGGGTACGGGCATATAGTACGGTGTGCTTTTTTTGTACAAGGAAGTGAGCCAAATGAAGAAAGAAGGTTTATGTGCTCGATTAAAAAAATAGTTTATAGACATATACATGGTCTACTGGTCACATGTGTTGAATTCCTCTGAGATCCATGCATCATTCATTTTTAGAAATGTGAGGTAGTTAACACTGTCGTGAGCTAGGCGAGTACGCTTATTGGTCACGATCCCCCCTGCTGCGCTGAACGTCCTTTCGGACAGGACACTGGACGAGGGGCAAGCCAACAGTTCGATTGCAAATTGGGCAAGCCAGAGGTCAAGCCTGCCCACCCAGTAGTCCAATGTAGTCGGACACCTGTCGGTCTAGGCGTTCCCTGATGCTGGATCCGGATGACACCTGTCGATGGGTCGGCTGAAAGAATGACCTCATACCTATACCAGTCCTTAAGGACCTTTGTGGAACTAGTAGGTTGTGATTAGCAGACTGTACCTCACTCAACCCTATATACTGTAGTACGCTATACCTTACCAGTCCTTAGAAGGACCTTTGTGGAACTAGTAGGTTGTGATTAGCAGACTGTACCTCACTCAACCCTATATACTGTAGTACACTATACCTTATCAGTCCTTAGAAGGACCTTTGTGGAACTAGTAGGTTGTGATTAGCAGACTGTACCTCAGTCCCTATACTGATAAAGGACTGCTGCAGAATAGGGCAGCAGTCAGCAGTAGTGCACCTCAACCCTATATATTGTGGACCTATACCAGTCCTTAAGGATTAGCAGACTGTACCTCACTCAACCCTATATACTGTAGTACGCTATACCTTACCAGTCCTTAGAACAACCTTTGTGGAACTAGTAGGTTGTGATTGGCAGACTGTACCTCACTCAATCCTATATACTGTAGTACACTATACCTTACCAGTCCATAGAAGGACCTTTGTGGAACTAGTAGGTTGTGATTAGCAGACTGTACCTCAGTCCCTATACTGATAAAGGACTGCTGCAGCAGAAGGGCAGCAGTCAGCAGTAGTGCACCTCAACCCTATATATTGTGGACCTATACCAGTCCTTAAGGATTAGCAGACTGTACCTCGCTCAACCCTATATACTGTAGTACGCTATACCTTACCAGTCCTTAGAAGGACCTTTGTGGAACTAGTAGGTTGTGATTAGCAGACTGTACCTCACTCCAACCTATATACTGTAGTACACTATACCTTACCAGTCCTTAGAAGGACCTTTGTGGAACTAGTAGGTTGTGATTAGCAGACTGTACTCACTCAACCCTATATACTGTAGTACACTATACCTTACCAGTCCTTAGAAGGACCTTTGTGGAACTAGTAGGTTGTGATTAGCAGACTGTACCTCAGTCCCTATACTGATAAAGGACTACTGCAGCAGAAGGGCAGCAGTCAGTAGTAGTGCACCTTAACCCTATATATTGTGGACCTATACCAGTCCTTAAGGATTAGCAGACTGTACCTCACTCAACCCTATATACTGTAGTACGCTATACCTTACCAGTCCTTAGAAGGACCTTTGTGGAACTAGTAGGTTGTGATTAGCAGACTGTACCTCACTCAACCCTATATACTGTAGTACACTATACCTTATCAGTCCTTAGAAGGACCTTTGTGGAACTAGTAGGTTGTGATTAGCAGACTGTACCTCAGTCCCTATACTGATAAAGGACTGCTGCAGAATAGGGCAGCAGTCAGCAGTAGTGCACCTCAACCCTATATATTGTGGACCTATACCAGTCCTTAAGGATTAGCAGACTGTACCTCACTCAACCCTATATACTGTAGTACGCTATACCTTACCAGTCCTTAGAACAACCTTTGTGGAACTAGTAGGTTGTGATTGGCAGACTGTACCTCACTCAATCCTATATACTGTAGTACACTATACCTTACCAGTCCATAGAAGGACCTTTGTGGAACTAGTAGGTTGTGATTAGCAGACTGTACCTCAGTCCCTATACTGATAAAGGACTGCTGCAGCAGAAGGGCAGCAGTCAGCAGTAGTGCACCTCAACCCTATATATTCTGGACCTATACCAGTCCTTAAGGATTAGCAGACTGTACCTCGCTCAACCCTATATACTGTAGTACGCTATACCTTACCAGTCCTTAGAAGGACCTTTGTGGAACTAGTAGGTTGTGATTAGCAGACTGTACCTCACTCCAACCTATATACTGTAGTACACTATACCTTACCAGTCCTTAGAAGGACCTTTGTGGAACTAGTAGGTTGTGATTAGCAGACTGTACTCACTCAACCCTATATACTGTAGTACACTATACCTTACCAGTCCTTAGAAGGACCTTTGTGGAACTAGTAGGTTGTGATTAGCAGACTGTACCTCAGTCCCTATACTGATAAAGGACTACTGCAGCAGATGGGCAGCAGTCAGTAGTAGTGCACCTCAACCCTATATATTGTGGACCTATACCAGTCCTTAAGGATTAGCAGACTGTACCTCACTCAACCCTATATACTGTAGTACGCTATACCTTACCAGTCCTTAGAAGGACCTTTGTGGAACTAGTAGGTTGTGATTGGCAGACTGTACCTCACTCAAACCTATATACTGTAGTACACTATACCTTACCAGTCCTTAGAAGGACCTTTGTGGAACTAGTAGGTTGTGATTAGCAGACTGTACCTCACTCAACCCTATATACTGTAGTACACTATACCTTACCAGTCCTTAGAAGGACCTTTGTGGAACTAGTAGGTTGTGATTAGCAGACTGTACCTCAGTCCCTATACTGATAAAGGACTGCTGCAGAATAGGGCAGCAGTCAGCAGTAATGCACCTCAACCCTATATATTGTTGACCTATACCAGTCCTTAAGGATTAGCAGACTGTACCTCACTCAACCCTATATACTGTAGTACGCTATACCTTACCAGTCCTTAGAACGACCTTTGTGGAACTAGTAGGTTGTGATTAGCAGACTGTACCTCACTCAATCCTATATACTGTAGTACACTATACCTTAGAAGTCCATAGAAGGACCTTTGTGGAACTAGTAGGTTGTGATTAGCAGACTGTACCTCAGTCCCTATACTGATAAAGGACTGCTGCAGCAGAAGGGCAGCAGTCAGCAGTAGTGCACCTCAACCCTATATATTGTGGACCTATACCAGTCCTTAAGGATTAGCAGACTGTACCTCACTCAACCCTATATACTGTAGTACGCTATACCTTACCAGTCCTTAGAAGGACCTTTGTGGAACTAGTAGGTTGTTATAAGCAGACTGTACCTCACTCCAACCTATATACTGTAGTACACTATACCTTACCAGTCCTTAGAAGGACCTTTGTGGAACTAGTAGGTTGTGATTAGCAGACTGTACCTCACTCAACCCTATATACTGTAGTACACTATACCTTACCAGTCCTTAGAAGGACCTTTGTGGAACTAGTAGGTTGTGATTAGCAGACTGTACCTCAGTCCCTATACTGATAAAGGACTACTGCAGCAGAAGGGCAGCAGTCAGTAGTAGTGCACCTCAACCCTATATATTGTTGACCTATACCAGTCCTTAAGGATTAGCAGACTGTACCTCACTCAACCCTATATACTGTAGTACTCTATACCTTACCAGTCCTTAGAAGGACCTTTGTGGAGCTAGTAGGTTGTGATTAGCAGACTGTACCTCAGTCCCTATACTGATAAAGGACTGCTGCAGCAGAAGGGCAGCAGTAGTGCACCTCAACCCTATATATTGTGGACCTATACCAGTCCTTAAGGATTAGCAGACTGTACCTCACTCAACCCTATATACTGTAGTACGCTATACCTTACCAGTCCTTAGAAGGACCTTTGTGGAACTAGTAGGTTGTGATTAGCAGACTGTACCTCAGTCCCTATACTGATAAAGGACTACTGCAGCAGTCAAGTATAATATTCTTTCTATATTTGGAAGAAAGAATATTATACGTGTACAACCCTATTACCATACCAGTCCTGAAAAGGACCTTTGTGGACCTAATAGTAACAGCTAATTATTAAACTGACTGTCCCTCACTGCTACACACAGCTTCCTGTATGTCCCTATTTAAACTGACAAAACTCAGGCTGCTGCAACAATAACTTGAATAGCACTGCACTCAAAACTATATCCTGTACTACTACACCATACCAGTCCTGAAAAGGACCTTTGTGGAGCTAATAGTAACAACTAGTGATTAAACTGACTGTCCCTGCTGCACACAGCGTCCTGTCCCTCTCTGCACTGACAAAAGACAGGCTGCTGCAACAATCGCTAGCACAGCAGTGCACTCAACCCTATATCCTGTACTACACCTATACCATACCAGTCCTTAAAAGAACTTTTGTGGACCTAACAGCTAGCGATTTGGGTCACTGCAGTCTCTCCCTGCTCTACACAGCAACCTCTCTCTACAGTGACAGTAGAAAGAATGTAAAATGGCTGCCGGATCGGGTCTATTTATAAGTTAGGGAGAATGTCCAAGTGTCCATGTGCTGTAATGTCTCAATTGGCTGTCCTGTACCACATGATGGATGTGTCATCATAGGTCAAAGTTCTTTTACACAGTAAACACGTAAGTCCGCCGGGCGAACAGCGGCAATAGTCCGCCGATCGGGCGGACCGCGAGCAGCCGAAATTCGCCATGAACCGACTGCCGGGCGAACAGTTCGGCCATCCCTACTGAAGTCCAAGTTGCAGCCTTGCAGATCTGAGCCATGGAGGCCTGGTGATGCACTGCCCAAGAAGCACTAACAGCCCTAGTTGAGTGTGCTTTAACCTGAAAAGGAGGAGTCTTCCCCATTAAACCATAAGCCTGAAAAATAGCCTGTCTAATCCATCTCGAGAGAGTGGATTTTGAAGTGCCTGGCCTTTTTTTAGGGCCTTCTGGCAGGATGAATAAACAATCAGTCTTCCGTAGATAGATACTGACTGCTCTTACAACATTAAGAGTGTGTAAAGATTGTTCCGCGGATTGCAGATCTGGAAAAAAGGATGGTAGGATCACATCTTGATTCAAATGGAATCCTGAAATCACCTTGGGTAAGAAGGACCGATGAGGACACATCACTACTCTGTCCTTGTGAATAGGGATGAGCCGAACACCCCCCGGTTCGGTTCGCACCAGAACTTTCGAACGGACCCCAAATTCGTATGAACTTTAGAACCCCATTGAAGTCTATGGGACTCGAACGTTCGAAATTAAAAGTGCTAATTTTAACGGCTAATATGCAAGATGCTGTCCTAAAAAGGGTTTGGGGACCTTGCTCCTGCCCCAGGGGACATGGGTCAATGCCTAAAATGTTTTTAAAAATGGCAGTTTTGGCGGGAGCACTGATTTTAATGATGATTAAAGTGAAAAAAAAGGGAAATATTCCTTTAAATATCGTGCCTGGGGGGTGTCTGTAGTATGCCTGTGAAGTGTCACGTGTTTCCCGTGTTTAGAACAGTCCCTGCACAAAATGACATTAAACGGAAATAACACCATTTAAAACTGCTTGCGGTTTTAATGTTATATCTGGTTCCTGCAATATGGTTGAAAATCATTGAGAAAAATGGCATGGGTAGCCCTCCCTGCCCATTACCAGCCCCTTTGGGTCTTGTACGCATATTAAGGGGAACCCCGTACCCATATTAAAAAAAGGAAATACGCGTGGCCCCCAGGCCCTATATATTCAGAACAGCAGTATACAGGCGGTGCAAACAAGACAGGGACTGTGTAGGTTTGTTGTGTTAAGTAGAATCTGTTTGTAATTTTCAACTGGTACATTTTTAAAGTGTAGCTCCAGTCAAAAAAACAATTTTTAAGCTTTATGGAAAACATAGGGAAGGGTTATCACCCCTGTATAGTTTGTTTTGTCGTCCATCTTTTTTCATCTCACTTGCTGTTGTCTCCTTCCGTTTGCAAGTAGGAGATGTTTGTAAGTTGGATGTTTGAAAGTAGGGGCCTGCGTTATATGCTCTACAGAAATGGTGGAGCAAAGTGTTGGTTTTGCCACAACATTGTAAGCCCTCAAAGTGACTCTTGGTGGGCGCTGGAGCGCCCTGCTGTGAATGATTATATCAAGAATTGTAATTACATGCCATTGTTGAACAGTGGTAGAAAAATTGACCTTTGGTGGTTGTGGTGCTGGTGCCACAACACTATAAGTCCTCACAGTTACTCTGGGTGGGCACAGGAACGGGCCCTCCTGTGAAATATTATATCAAGAATTGTAATTACATGTCCCTGTTAAACAGGGGCAGAAAAATTGGGCCTTAGGCACTGATGCTGGTGCCGGGACACTGCAACCTCTCCCATATACTCTAGTTTTAGTGCAGGAATTAGCCCTGCTGCAAAGCATTGCATCAAAAATTGTAATTAAACGCCCCTGTTAAACAGGGGCAGAAAAATTGGGCCTTAGGCACTGGTGCTGGTGCCGCCACACTGCAACCTCTCCCATATTGTCACGACCGTCCTGGCGTTCCGATCGCTCATGGGAGATCTGCCCGCAGAGGCCTGTTGTTGAGACCCCGTCGTTTCTTGTTAGCGCGTGTTAACGCGAACGGACGCACGCGGGTGCGCGCTGGCTCGATTGGGCGCACGCGGGTGCGCGATGTGGCGAACGAGCGCACGCGGGTGCATGGGGTCACGAACGGGCGTACGGCCACTCGCGGGGGCACGCAGACTCGTCGTGCGACCGCTTTGGCGCCCTAAAGGGTTCTTAAGGACTCTGCCTCCGTTTCCCTCTTGCTGTCCAGTCTACAGCGTGCTCGGAGATTCTGCTACCTGTTACCTGTTGCCTTGATTCCTGTGACCCGGCTTGTTCTTCCCCACGTTTGTTTGCTGCCTGCCACCGACTACCTGCCTGTCTGACCACGTCTCTGCCTCTACCCTTGTACCGTTGTTGCCCGCCTGCTGCCGACCCGGCCTGTACCTGACTCTGCTGTTATTCCCCGATCCGTTCGGATCTGCCAGTGTCTCCAGCTGTTCCTGCTTGATCTGCCAGTGCCTGCTGTCACCTGCCGACTGCTGTCTGTGTTGCTGTTGGTGTTCCGGACCCGCCTTCACTTGCCAGGCACTTGTGCCCCCTGAGCTGTTGAATCTCTGTCACCACCTCCAGGGGTTCTCCAGCCAGGGGCTACGAGAGGCCGCTCCCTGCATTCCGGGCTCGTCCACCAGGTACGTGACACATATACTCTAGTTTTAGCGCAGGAATTAGCCCTGCTGCAAAGCATTGCATCAAAAATTGTAATTAAACGCCCCTGTTAAACAGGGGCAGAAAAATTGGGCTGATGGCATCACCCAGAACCAAAAATGTTCTTCAAACATATCAGCGGAGGAGGAAGAGGATAGGCAATCAACATAACAGGACAGTCACTCAGCATCAGCATAGGCAGTCTTGAAGGGATGTGATATTTCAAAAAAAATTATTCGGTTACATCAGCTTCAGGTGCTTGGTAGCTGTGGGTGATCCAAGACTGATTCATCTTGATGAAGGTCAGTCGATCAACTGATTCGGTGGACAGGCGCACCCTGTGATCGGTAACAAAGCCACCAGCAGCACTGAAGGTGCGTTCCGAAAGAACGCTGGATGCAGGACAGGCCAGTAGCTCAATTGCATACTGTGCAAGCTCTGGCCAGTGATCCATCCTCAAGACCCAGTAAGCCAGAGGATTTTCGGTGGGAAAGGTCTCCAAGTCTGACCTTGCCCCTAGGTATTCCTGCACCATGTAAATCAGACGCTGGCGATGGTTGCTGGAACCGATCATACCTTGGGGCTTCAGACTATTGTCTGAAAGCATCAGTCAGACGGCCACCTTCTCCACCGCTCCTTCTGACCGATGCCTCAGCAACACGTTGTCCAGGACCAGGAGTTTGTAACCTCCCAGTCTCTGGGAACGCGTTGCACAGACCTTTCTGCAAGGCCTCCCGGAGATGTCTCATCCTCTGCTCCCTCTGCGATGGCAAGATAAGGTCGGCAACCTTACCCTTGTACTGTGGATCAAGGAGAGTGGCCAGCCAGTAATGGTCCCTCTCCTTGATCCGAAGAATACTAGGATCCTTCTGCAGGCTTTGCAGGATCAGGGAGGCCATGCAGCGTAGGTTAGCTGAGGCATTCGGTCCGGAGTCCTCTGGGTCACTAAGGACAACATGGGTCACCTCCTCCCAGCCACGTACAAATCCACGGGTTTCTTGGCACTGTAAATCATCCCTACATGACTGCTGCTGCTGCTGATGCTGAGTGCCAGCCTCCACCTCCATGCTGACACAATCATCCCCCTCCTCCTCTTCCTCCTCCTCATCCTCTTCCTGTGTGATAGGTGGCACATCAGGAACACTGTCTGGATAAAGGGGGCCTTGAGAGGCAAGGAAGTCCTCCTCTTCCTGCCTCCGTTCTGCCTCAAGTGCCCTGTCCATTATTCCATGCAGCGTATGCTCCAAGAGGTGGACAAGAGGTACAGTGTCACTGATGCATGCACTGTCACTGCTCACCATCCTTGTGGCCTCCTCAAATGGTGACAGGACAGTGCATGTATCCCTGATCATGCCCCACTGGCGTGGTGAGAAAAAACCGAGCTCCCCTGACCCTGTCCTGGTGCCGTAGTCGCACAGGTACTCATTGATGGCCCTCTGCTGCATGTGCAGCCGCTGAAGCATGGCCAACGTTGAGTTCCACCTGGTGGGCATGTCACATATAAGGTGGTTCTTGGGCAGGTTCAACTCCTTTTGGAGCTCAGCCAGCCGAGCACAGGCATTAAATGATCGTCGGAAATGCACACAGACTTTCCTGGCCTGCTTCAGGACATCCTGTAAGCCCGGGTACCTGCCCAAGAACCGCTGCACCACCAGGTTAAGGACGTGAGCTACACAGGGCACATGGGTCAGTTGCCCCTGTCGGAGGGCGGAGAGGAGGTTGGTGCCATTGTCGCAAACCACCATTCCTGGCTTAAGCTGGTGTGGCGTCAACCACCTCTCAGCCTGCCCCTGCAGAGCTGACAAAACATCCGCCCCAGTGTGGCTCCTGTCCCCCAAACAAACCAGCGCAAGCACGGCATGGCATCGTTTTGCCTGCGTACTTGCGTAGCCCCTGGAACGCCTACGGAGCACCGCTGGTTCTGAGGACAGAGCACTGGAAGAGGCCATGGAGGAAGAAGAAGAGGAGAGGGTGGAGGAGAGAGGTGTGTCACAACCAATAGTAGCATTTTGGAGGCGTGGTGGCAGAACAACCTCCAACACTACTGCACCTTGTCCTGCATCCTTCCCAGCTGCCAGAAGAGTGACCCAATGGGCCGTGAAAGACAGGTAACGTCCCTGTCCATGCCTGCTGGACCATGAGTCAGCGGTAATATGCACCTTAGCGCTGACCGCCCTGTCCAGCGAGGCAAGGACATTGCCTTCCACATGCCGGTAGAGAGCCGGAATCGCCTTCCGTGAGAAAAAGTGGCGTTTGGGGACCTGCCACTGAGGAACCGCACATTGTACAAACTCACGGAAGGGGGCCGAGTCTACCAACTGAAAAGGCAGCAGTTGAAGTGCTAGCAATTTAGCCAAGCTAGCATTCAACCGCTGGGCATGTGGATGGCTGGGAGTGAACTTCTTTCAGCGGTCCAGCAGCTGGGGCAGGGACATTTGCCTGCTATAATCGGACGTGGGTGTACTGCTAGCAGAGTGCCCGGAAGCACTTGGCTGTGACACACCTAATTCTACACCTTCATTCCTCTCAGAGCAGGTTTCAGAGAGGACTGAAGGTCTAGTGGGGTTGGAGATGCCAGCTGATGAGGCGCAAGGAGAGGTCCGCTTTGTTTTTTGGTGTGGGTCTTTGAGGTACGCTTGCCAACGAGCTGCATGGCAGGTCAACATATGTCTGGTCAAGCATGTGGGGCCCAAGCGGCTGATGTTTTGGCCACGCGAGATATGCTTGAGACATATGTTGCAAATAGCAGCGGTGCGATCTGATGCACTCGTCTCAAAAAAGGCCCACACCAAAGAACTTTTAGAATAACGCGCAGAGGCAGTGCCCTGCACAGGAAGAGCTCTGCTGTGTGATTCAGTCGGTGTGCTGCCCCTAAGCTGGCCCCCGGAGGGCATCCTGCCTCGTTGGACATGTGCCTCCTCCTCCTCTCTCCTACAAGGCACCCATGTGGAGTCAGTGCCCTCATCATCCCCTCCCTCTTCATCGCTGGAGCAAACCTGGCAGTATGCTGCAGCTTGTGGAACATGACTGCCAGATTGCTGTCCTTCTTGAGCATCCCCTCTCTCTGCATTCACGCTACTGCCTTCCTCTAGCTGAGTATCATCATCAGAGCCTACAAAACACTGGGCATCCTCCTGGAGCATGTATCCAACACTGTGCTCAAAGAGTTCAGGAGACTCCTCAGGAGGACGTGGTGGGTCTGGGGAAGGAGTCACTGATGATGACATTGAGAGGAGGGAAGACGATGCGTTGGCAGTTGCTTTGCTAGTACCCTGAGACTGGGTGAGAGAGGATGAGGAGGATGAAGAGGGCTTGGTCATCCACTCTACCAAGTCGTTGGCATGTTGCGGTTCAACATGTCCAGCTGCCGAAAAGAAGGACAAGCGTGTCCCATGGCCACGTGCTGATGATGACGATGCACCACGTCCATGACCAGCACTGTTGTCTCTAGACACAGAGCCTGCTTGCCCTCTTTTATCGGCTCGCGCCTGTCTGCCTCTCCTTGCTGGCCTTCCAGACATGGTAATGGCCTGAAGGGAGTTGGGAAAAACAGCAATTGGGTAGTGTATATTGTGCTGGAGGCACACACAACTTCCAATAACTCCTGCAGATGGCAGATGGCTCAAATAGAGAAGAGCTATGTAGGTGGATATAGCGGTGTATACTGGGTTCAGAGCACGCAGACAGCACGCACAAGCTCCTACCGCTGACTACAAGCTATATTTAAAACGAGCAAGATAGTTTGCTATATAGGTGGATATAGCGGTGTGTACTGGGTACAGAGCACGCAGACAGCACGCACAAGCTCCTACCGCTGACTGCAAGCTCTATTTAAAATGAGCAAGATAGTTTGCTATATAGGTGGATATAGCGGTGTGTACTGGGTTCAGAGCACGCAGACAGCACGCACAAGCTCCTAACACTGACTGCAAGCTCTATTTAAATGAGCAAGATAGTTTGCTATATAGGTGGATATAGCGGTGTGTACTGGGTTCAGAGCACGCAGACAGCACGCACAAGCTCCTAACACTGACTGCAAGCTCTATTATAAAAGATAGATATATCGCTAGCTATATAGGTGAATATAGCGGTGTATACTGCGGTCAGGGCACACAGACAACAACCACTACAGAAGAGCAAGAACGAAAATCGGCCGATAACGATCGGTGTATACTGTGTTGAAGGTACACAGAACACCCACTAACTGCTTCAGACGCCAACACACTACACAAGGCCGCCGCGCTGGCAGCCTTATACAGTGTGGGGCGTGTACTACACAGCCTGAGCTATGATTGGCCACAGGCATCCTGGCTCTCCTCCCTGCCGGCGCTGTGATTGGCCAAGCATGCGGGGTCACAGTGCATGCTTGGCCAATCATGAGCCAGCAATGCACTGCGCCATCGCAGTGCATTGTGGGCCGTGAGCGCCACACGAATTTGGTGCGAACGGCCCATAACGTTCGGAATTCGCCGAACGGGCGAACAGCCGATGTTCGAGTCGAAGCTCATCCCTACTTGTGAATAATCAAATTTGGCTCCCAGATACACGTAAGGGCTATTTATTACAAGCTTTAGAATTTTGTCTTGCCAAGAATTATTTTTGGTATGATGGAAAATTCTTTTTGCATGTCTTAGGAGTTGCTGTGGGCGCTTGGTTTGCCCTGAGTGTCGCTAATCTTTTTATGGCACTCTGGGAGGATGAAACTAGATGTCAACCGATATGGGTTTTTCTCTGGCCGATGCCGATATTTAGAAATCATTGCGGCCGATGGCCGATATATGATGCCGATTTTTTTGGGCCGATATGTTAGGCCGATTTTTTTTTTTTTTTTTTTTTATCCCCTTTCATCTCATAAAACCGACACCTTTCCCACTGGGGTGTTTTTTTTAGGCGCTTTTGGGCTAAAAATAGTGCCCTCAAAACGGCTCCCCTGCAGTCTGTGTGAAAGACAGAGTGCCCTCACACTGAGGCGATGCGCTGGCAGGATGTTAAAAAAAAAAGTCCTGCAAGCAGCACGTTTGGAGTGGTGTATACCGCTCCTCCACCACTCCTGCCCATTGATATTAATGGGCACCACTGCCGAAGCGCATGCAATGCGATTTGGCAGCGGTGCTTCACGGGCGCATTTAACCTCTTCTTCGGCCGCTAGCTGGGTTATATGCGCGCCACTAGCAGCCGAATAGCACCGCTAAAATGATGGTAAAGCGCTGCTAAAACTAGCAGCATTTTACCATCAACGCCTGCCCGCTCCAGTGTGAAAGCAGCCTATAAAATAAAAACAGGTAGTCAAAACTTTTGGACGAAAAAAATGGGCTAACTTTACTGTTTTATTTTTTTATTTTTATTTTAAATCTAGTGTATTTTTTTCGCCCAAAAAAATGCATTTGAAAGACCTCTGCGCAAATGCCGTTTGACATAAAATGTTGCAACAACCGCTATTTTATTCCCTAGGATCTCTGCTAAAAAAATATATATAATTTCTAAGTGATTTTCTGGCAGAAAAAACAGGACTTTTACTTGTAAGCAACAAGTGTCAGAAAAGATTTAGTCTTTAAATGGTTAAACTGAGAACTTTACACACAGAGATGAGTTCATTCATTCAAGTGTAAACATTGTATCTCTTTGCTCTTTTCTTGGCAGACTGCCCAGAGAGGAGGAAAGTCGTTTCTATGAAGACTCAGGCAACTTACACTGACTTCTATTACAGATGTCATTTCCAAGTTGCGCTGTTCTAAATCAGCCTTTTTATCTGCTCAATCGGCCGATGCCGGTTAATTAGAAAACTGCAAATATCGGCCGATATATCGGTCGACCTCTAGATGAAACCATCTTTTGTCACAGACCAACTCAGATGAGATGCTACCAAAGCTATATAGACAATCTGATCATGGTCTGAGAAGGTGACCTGATCAGTTTGCAGATGTTCATGTCTAAACTTAATGGGAATACCAAAAATATTAAATTGCCCTGGAATGTTGATGCAAAGCACATAGCATTCCTTGACCTGGAGATTTTTAAAGAAGGCCCCAATTTTAAAACATAAAAAAAAAAAACAATGGACAGAAATGGCTATATACCCTTAGATAGCTGGCACCACCAATCTAGGTTGTGCAATATACCAAGAGGGCAGTTTATCCGCCTAAGGCGGAACTGCACGTCTGTATCTGATTATTATGAACAATCTAATGTATTGGCTGAACGGTTCTTTCAAAAAGGGTATAAGAAGGAAAGATCAATAGTGAGATCCAAACTATTGGGAATTTGGATCGCTCAGTGCTAGTAGCTGATGCCAACAAAAGTAAACTCCCAGAGAGGTAACAGATTTGAATACAAAATCATTCTGGACTACAATATACATAAGAAAATTGAGAAAATAATTATGAAACACTGGGACATTCTTAAAGGTAAAGTGCTGGGCACAGTACTGCCCTCACATCCTAGTTTCATTTACAGACGGGCTCCTACCCTCAGACGTTCTTGCTCCAAGTGTTGTTGACTTCCCTGTCATTAACCATTTCACGCCCGCCCTATAGCCGAATGACGGCCGTAGAGCAGGTGCGTTCGTCCGGGTGGCCGTCCCTGGACGTCCTAATGTTTACTTCCGCAATGCGCGCCGCAGCGGGCGCGCATCGCGGAAGTTCTGTGTTCGCCGTGTCCCCCGGGGACAGGCAAACACAAATCGCTGTAAACGGGCAATCACAGCGCCCGTTTACAGCGTGATCGGCGTGTCCAATGGGAGATGATCTCATATGTAAACATATGAGATCATCTCTCAGCACCGCTCTCCCTCCTTACACATCCGCCCCAGTGCCATCCACCCCAGTGATACCGGCCCCCAGTGCCATCCACCCCAGTGCTACCTGCCCCCAGTGCTACCTGCCCCCAGTGCCACCTGCCCCCAGTGCCACCTGTTGTCAGTGCCATTTGTCCCCAGTGCCATCTGTCATCAGTGCCACGTATAAGTGCCATCTGTCATCAGTGCCACGTGTCATCAGTGCCACATAGTGCCATCTGTCATCAGTGCCACGTATTAGTGCCATCTGTCATCAGTGCCACGTATCAGTGCCACCTGTCAGTGTCACGTGCCATCTGTTGTCAGTGTCACGTGTCATCAATGCCACTTATCAGTGCCATCTGTCATCAGTGTCACACGTCATCGGTGCCATGTATTAGTGCCATCTGTCATCGGTGGCACGTATTAGTGCCACGTATTAGTGCCATCTGTCATCGGTGGCACGTATTAATGCCACGTATTAGTGCCATCTGTCATCAGTGCCACGTGTCTTCAGTCTTCCAAGAAGCTCACTATGCCTCTTACTAAATACCTTGGAATGTCTACTTTCCAAAAAAGGGGTCATTTGGGGGGTATTTGTACTTTCCTGACTTGTTTGGGTCACAAGAAGCGAGATAGGCCACCAGTACATCAGATGTGATCAATTTTGTGCGATTCGCACCACAGCTTGTAGACTCTCTAACTTTCACAAAGACCAAATAATATCCACTAATTTGGGTTATTTTTCCAAAGATATGTAGCAGTATAAATTGTGGCCAAAATTTATGAAGAAAAATTTATAATTTGCATAATTCTGTCACAGAAACAAAGAAATATGCGTTTTTTTAAAAAAAATTCGGTGTTTTTTCATTTATAGCGCAAAAAATAAAAACCCCAGAGGTGATCAAATACCACCAAAAGAAAGCTCTATTTGTGGGAAAAAAAGGACAAAAAATTCATTTGGGTACAGTGTTGCATGACTGAGTAATTGTCATTCAAATTGTGAGAGCACCGAAAGCTGAAAATTGGTCTGGGCAGGAAGGGTGTTTAAGTGCCCAGTAAGCAAGTGGTTAAGGACAACGGAATGTTTTTTTTCCTTCCTATCTGGCTTCTATGCCTGTGGAAAATATCCTCCATGTAGGCAGTGTAAGCATAATGTAAAAAGATTGAAGGATTTTACAGCGTCTGCCACTAATAGAGTATATCTCATTAACACAACTAGAATACGATCGCAGACTTCAGTACATTGGAAGGACATCTAGACCCTAGTATTTGGGTGGCCGAACATGTTAACAACAGTAAAAAAGGCCTCAGACCACACAATGTATCTAAACATCTTAGATTTTTTCATAATAGAGATGCCTCAAAATTTGGGGCTTAGAGAGGGTCAATAAGCACTGGAGGGGTGGGAATTTTATACGCCAATTGAGTCAACGCAAATCATTCTGGATCCATGAGACACAGGTTTTGGTGCCAGGAGGGTTGAATGTGGCCTTTGACTTCAATTGTTTTATATCTAATAAATAATGTTATGCCTCAAACACTTATGTCTTATTTTGCCATGAGATAATTGCGGGTATTTTTAATCTCGTCCATTTCTATGACTGTTTTTAAATTGTTCTTCATAACATTATTTTGCACATGCTATTTATAATAGCCCATATTGTTTTTTATTTTATATTTTAGTGATGTATACATTGCTGCCCTGTTTCCCCTGTAGTGAGTTAGCGGTATTAGCCTCAGGAAGTTCCGGTCCTTGGACTTCTGGTTCCAGAGCTTCTGGCCGTCTGTCTGTCTCCATGGTGACCTGGTGAATATTTAAGTATCCGGGTGATGTGATAGCCCCGCCCCGCTGACGAAGTCCCGTAGGACGTAATGCATATGGAGGAGGAGCTAGTGGACGTCACTCGTGATCATCTCTGGCAGCGTGCTATACTTTGCTACCGGTGTTCTGGCAGATAGTGTCCTGCCATCATATAGTGTCCGCCCCGTACTGCGCATGCGCAGTACGGAGCAGACGAAGCTTCAGAAAATCTCTGAAGATGAATGGCGCCTGCGCCATGAGTAGAGGTGGTAGCCCCAGCATCCAAGCGGACATAGGGTTGGGAAATTTAGAGGGCGCTTCGCTCGCCACGCTTCGGGCTCGGCCTCGGTGCGCTCGGCTCTTTTATACTCTTTTATATTCCAACTGTATGTCAACTTGGATGGTGGGGATAGAACCTGGACTCACGGCGCAGGCACCGTTCATCTTCGGGTATTTTCGGAATCTGTGTGTGCTGTGTACTGGGCATGCGCAGTACACAGCGGACACTATCCGATGGGGGACAGTATATGATAGGACACATGCCGCTTTTATCTTATTTACTGCTTGCCGGTTTGGCGTTTTTTGCTTGTTTACAAGCTTCTTGTATATTATTGTGGTTTTAAATAAACTTACCTTGCGGAGAACACTTAGATCGTTTTTTATTTTATCCATCTCACAAACTGGTCCCTGGATTACCTGCTGCTTTTGGTACTTCTGCTCACTGCATCTATCCCGATTTATGGATACAAGCCTACATGACCTTCTGTTTGCTCAGAGGTCCATCATATCTGGTAAGAGTTTGATATTGGTGGTTGGAAGATCAGTCACTCATACCATACAGCAGATCTAATTGTGTGTCCTCCACAAGGTGTCCCTGCCCTTCAGTTGTAGCCAAGCATTTCTCCTGTACCAACATTTATCTATGGACTTCTACATTGCGCTACACTGAAGAAATGACACTTTGCTACAATGTAAAGTAGTGAGTGTATAGCTTGTATAACAGTGTAAATCTGCTGCCCCCTCAAAATAACTTAACACGCAGCCATTAAAGAGGAAGTAAACCCTGGAAGGCCTGTGAGGAAGAAAAGGTAAGAGAAAAAGACAACATATTAAAGCTAACACCCTGAACTCACTCTCCTCCCCCCCAGCAGGCAGAACACAGGAATAGTCCCATATTCATACCTGCTGCAAGAGTGCTGGCCAGCAGGAGGAAGTGAAGGATCCATGATGTTCCAGGTAGAACACTGCAGGTGGGAAATAAAGGATCGGTCACAGATAGGGTTTAAACAATCCCCTGAAGGACATGAACCTACCTGGGGTAGCCGCAACAGATGCCTGGGGAAGTTGCCGCAAGAGCCCACGATCATTCCCAAGGCTCTGCAGGCCTTTCCAGATTTTTAAAAGTGGCGCTGCGTGATATCACGGCAGCACCAGGCACGAGACGCTTGCACGCATGTGCGAACCAGGTCTCGTTTTCGTTCCGGGACTGCGCATGCTGGGACCTGGAAGAGAGAGCGGCGGCTGGAGCGCAAACGAAACCGGTCGCCATGCACAGGGAAACTGTTCGACAAAAAAGAGAAAAAAACAGACAAAGGATCAGGTAACAAATACAACAAAAACACTGCTGCCATGGAAGGGGACATCCATCTTACCCCTCCACCTAAGAAAGCTCAGCCGAAAGATTCCCATGTACACACCGGACTTATGTCAGATAATGACCGCCTGCTCACAGCTAGGAAATGAGACCTGTGTGCGCTCACCTGATGACAGATAGGCTTCCAGCTCTTCAACACTACTCTGCATATACACTCCATACCCTGCTTAACAGTTAAGGCTTATTGGAGGGATGAGACACTATGTTGTTCAGCTGATCCTGATCGTAGGGGAGTCATCTTCAGGTAGGAGAACCAATGACTTGGTCCTACGGAGAACAAAATAGGAACATGGCTGGTAGACCAGAGCAAAGATTTATGGGAGAGGTGTCCTATAGTGTAGTTATGTCTAACCCACACGTATACTGCCATGAAGCCTGTCAGGAAAGCTGCAATTTCTACTTTCAAATGTGAAAAAAAACAGGAGTTGGGTTTTAAACTTTTAATTGCTTACTTAAAGAGGAAGTAAACCCTGATGAGTTTACTTCCTCTTTCATTCCCTGCAAAGGCAAAGCATAATGGACTACTATGCATCGCATAGTAGTCCATTATGTGTCACTTACCTGACACAGGAGCCAACAAAGTCACCGCTGTCCCCTGTAGTCCGGCGCATCCATTTTCTCAGTGGGGTCTCGCTGCTCCGCCGCTGTCATTCGGCGAAGCCGTGAGGATGTCACTCCCGCACATGCGCATGGGAGCCGACACGCGCGGCATCTTCGTCGTTGATGGTGCCGCGCTCGGTGCGCCTGTGTGCCGCTGTCTACGGCGCATGCGCCGTAGACAGCGGTGCCTGTCTTTTGGCAAATATCTCCTAAACCGTCTAAGTTTGTAGGTCTGACGGACTAAGTTGACACACGGCGGACTGTCTGGCCAACTTAGTCCGTCGAAACACATTTCAGCGGACAGTCCGCTCGTGTGTGGGCTTCAGCGGACTTTTTCAGTGTGCAGTCTGGCGTACTAAGTATTTCGGAATTTCCGTAATACTGTCCGTCATACTTTGGTTTCAGCGGACAATCCGCTCGTCAGTAGGCTAGTTCGACGGACTAAGTATGGCGCATGCTCAGAAAGGATTTACACGGCGAAAGGTTGCATTGCTGTGTATTGGACTTCCTATTTCTAGTCCCGTCGTACGTGCTGTACACATCATCGCGCAAGCTTTCAACGGACTGTTTGTGCATCCGTGTGTGGTCAAGTCCGTTCATTCGAAAGTAGGACGGACTGTCCATCGGATTGTCTGACGGACTAAGTTGGCCATACAGTCCACCCGTGTGTACGCGGCTTAAGGGTTTATAATCACTTTAATATGTAATTTTGTTCTGTTTTAAGTATGCTATTCATGGTATACCATATAAGTTGTTGTGGTTTACACATTTTTTTTTTGTTTTGCGGTTGTTGAATTATTACAGTATGCAATCATTTTACTCATCCTTTATGCAACTTTACTTAAAGACACAAATAATAGTTGCTCTCTATATAGGCAGGACATATTCTACTCGGAAAAATACATTTGAACAACATAGCTTTCCACCTGTTGCGCACTTTCCACATCATAGATATAAGTTACAAACTTTTGCAGCTGTATCCCGACTGATTGCCACCCCGTAACTGCTCTTACTCTATTTCTCGATTTCCTATTAAGGTATGCACTCATGTATATTAAACATGAATAATTTGTATAGATTAATGTTAAAACATTTTTCTTGCTGGCCTCTGCATTATTTGGGTATTATTGTTGTTTTAAAATTTTACCTTTTGTGTTGGTTATGTGCTCTATTTATTGCTAAAGTTCAGGGATAGGGATGAGCCCGATGGTGTTCGCCTATTTGCCGAATAGCGAACAATTTGGGGTTTTCGCTGCAAATTCGAAAGCCACGGAACACCCTTTAAAAGTCTATGGGAGGAATCAAAAGTGCTAATTTTAAAGGCTTATATGCATGATATTGTCATAAAAAGTGTCTGGGGACCCAGGTACTGCCCCAGGGGACATGTATCAATGCAAAAAAAGTTTTAAAAACTGCTGTTTTTTCGGGAGCAGTGATTTTAATAATTCTTAAAGTGAAACAATAAAAGTGAAATATTCCTTTAAATTTCATACCTGGGGGTGTCTAGTATGCCTGTAAAGTGGCGCATGTTTCCCGTGTTTAGAACAGTCCGAGAGCAAAATTAAATTTCTAAAGGAAAAAAAGTAATTTAACCACTTTCAGACCGGACCATTTTGCTGGTAAATGACCAGAGGTCTTTTTACAATTTGGCACTGCGCTGCTTTAACTGGTAATTGCGCGGTCATGCAATGTTGTACCCAAACGAAATTTGCGTCCTTTTCTTCCCACAAATAGAGCTTTCTTTTAAAGGTATTTGACTGACTCTGCGATTTTTATTTTTTGCGATATAAATGTAAAAAGACCGCAAATTTTGAAAAAAAATTATATTTTCTACTTTTTGTTATTAGAAAAATCCAATAAACTCAATTTTAGTCATACATTTAGGCCAAAATGTATTCAGCCACATGTCTTTGGTAAAAAAAAAAAGTCAATAACTGTATATTTATTGGTTTGCGCAAAAGTTGTCACATCTACAAACTAAGGTACGTTTTCTGGAATTTACGCAACTTTTAGTTTATGACTGCCTATCTCATTTCTTGAGGTGCTAAAATGGCAGGGCAGTACAAAACCCCCCCAAATGACCCCATTTTGGAAAGTAGACACCCTAAGGAAATTGATAAGAGGCATGTTGAGCCCATTGAATATTTTATTTTTTTGCCGCAAGCGATTGAATAATGACAAAAAAAAATTTTTTTTTTTTTTTACACAAAGTTGTCACTAAATGATATATTGCTCACACATGCCATGGTTATATGTGGAATTGTACCCCAAAATACATTTTGCTGCTTCTCCTGAGTACGGGGATACCACATGTGGTCGACTTTTTGAAAGCCTAGCCGCGTACGGGGCCCCGAAAGCCAAGCACCGCCTTCAGGATTTCTAGGGGCATACATATGTCATTTTACTCCTCACTACCTATCACAGTTTTGAAGGCCATAAAATGCCAAGATGGCACAAAACCCCCACAAATTACCCCATTTTAGAAAGTAGATACCCCAAGCTATTTGTTGAGAGGCATGTTGAGTCCATGGAATATTTTATATTTTGCCACAAGTTGCGGGAAAATTACAAACTTTATACATTTTTCACAAAGTTGTCACTAAATGATATATTGCTCACACATGCTATGGGCATATGTGAAATTACACCCCAAAATAAATTCTGCTGCTTCTCCTGAGTACAGGGATACCACATGTGTGGGATTTTTTGGGAGCCTAGCTGCGTACGGGGCACCGAAAACCAAGCACCGCCTTCAGGCTTTCTAAGGGAGTAAATTTTTCATTTCACGCCTCACTACCTATTACAGTTTTGAAGGCCATAAAATGCCAAGATGGCACAAAACCCCCACAAATGACCCCATTTTAGAAAGTAGACACCCCAAGCTATTTGCTGAGAGGAATGTTGAGTCCATGGAATATTTTATATTTTGCCGCAAGTTACGGGAAAATTACAAACTTTTTTTTTTTTCTTTTTTTTTTCACAAAGTTGTCACTAAATGATATATTGCTCACGCATGCCATGGGCATATGTGAAATGACACCCCAAAATAAATTCTGCTGCTTCTCCTGAGTACGGGGATACCACATGTGTGGGATTTTTTGGGAGCCTAGCTGCGTACGGGGCCCCGAAAGCCAAGAACCGCCTTCAGGCTTTCTAAGGGCGTAAATTTTTGATTTCACGCCTCACTACCTATTACAGTTTTGAAGGCCATAAAATGCCAAGATTGCACAAAACCCCCACAAATGACCCCATTTTAGAAAGTAGACACCCCAAGCTATTTGCTGAGAGGCATGTTGAGTCCATGGAATATTTTATATTTTGCCACAAGTTGCGGGAAAATTACAAACTTTTATTTTTTTTTATTTTTTTTTCACAAAGTTGTCACTAAATGATATATTGCTCACACATGCCAGGGGCATATGTGAAATGACACCCCAAAATAAATTCTGCTGCTTCTCCTGAGTACGGGGATACCACATGTGTGGGACTTTTTGGGAGCCTAGTTGCGTACGGGGCCCCGAAAACCAAGAACCGCCTTCAGGATTTCTAAGGGTGTAAATTTTTGATTTCACACCTCACTACCTATCACAGTTTTGAAGGCCATAAAATGCCAAAATAGCACAAAACCCTCCAAAATGACCCCATTTTGGAAACTAGACACCCCAAGCTATTTGCCGAGAGGCATGGTGAGTATTTTGCAGCTCTCATTTGTTTTTGAAAATGAAGAAAAAAAAAATAATGTATATTTTTTTTCTTTTTTTCAATTTTCAAAACTTTGTGACAAAAATGAAGGTCTGCAAAATACTCACCATACCTCTCGGCAAATAGCTTGGGGTGTCTCCTTTCCAAAATGGGGTCACTTGGGGGGATTTTGTGCTATCTGGGCATTCCATGGCCTCCGAAACTGTGATAGGCAGTGAGGAATGAAATCAAAAATTGCCACCCTTAGAAATCCTGAAGGTGGTGCTTGGATTTTGGGGTACCGTACGCGGTTAGGCTCCCAAAAGGTCTCACACTTGTGGTATCCCCGTACTCAGGAGAAGCAACAGAATGTATTTTGGGGTGTAATTTTACATATAACCATGGCATGTTTGAGCAATATATCATTTAATGACAACTTTGTGCAAAAAAAAAAAAATAATAATAATAATAATGTATTTTTTCCACAACTTTTGTCAAAATATAAAATATTCCATGGACTCGACATGCCTCTCAGCAAATAGCTTGGGGTGTCTACTTTCTAAAATGGGGTCATTTGGGGAGGTTTTGAACTGTCCTGGCATTTTATGCACAACATTTAGAAGCTTATGTCACACATCACCCACTCTTCTAACCACTTGAAGAAAAAGCCCTTTCTGACACTTTTTGTTTACATGAAAAAATGTTTTTTTTTGCAAGAAAATTACTTTGAACCCCCAAATATGAAGTGTTTTTTTTAAAGCAAAAGCCCTACCGATTAAAATGGTGGGTGTTTCATTTTTTTTTTTCACACGGTATTTGCACAGCGATTTTTCAAACGCATTTTTGGGGGAAAAAACACACTTTTTTTTATTTTAATGCACTAAAAATCACTATATTGCCCAAATGTTTGATGAAATAAAAAATATGATCTTAGGCCGAGTACATGGATACCAAACACGACATGCTTTAAAATTGCGCAGAAACGTGCAGCGGCGACAAACTACGTACATTTTTAAAAGCCTTTAAATGCCTTTACAGGTGACCACTTTAGATTTACGGAGCAGGTCTACTGCTAAAATTAGTACCCTCGATCTGACCTTCGTGGTGATACCTCACATGCATGGTGCAATTGCTGTTTACATATGACACCAGACCAACGCTTGCGTTCGACGTTGCGCCTTAGCAGGGGGGGACAGGGGTGTTTTTTTTTTTTTTTTTTATTTATTTTGCTTTTTTATTTTATTTTTAAACTGTTCCTTTCATTTATATATATTTTTTTATGATTTTTATTGTTATCTCAGGGAATGTAAATATCCCCTATGATTGCAATAGGTAGTGACAGGTACTCTTTTTTGAAAAAATTAGGGTCTATCAGACCCTAGATCTCTCCTCTGTCCTCAAAGCATCTGACCACACCAAGATCGGTGTGATAAAATGCTTTCCCAATTTCCCAATGGCGCTGTTTACATCCCGCAAAATCTAAGTCATGAAATGCTCGTAGCTTCCGGTGTCTTAGGCCATAGAGATGACTGGAGCCATTCTGGTCTCTGATCAGCTCTATGGTCAGCTGGCGGAATCACCGGCTGCATTCTCAGGTTCCCTGTTGGGACAGGAGAGCCTGAGAAAACCATGGAAGATGGTGCGGGGGGGGGGGGGGACATTCCCTCCCACTGCTTGTAAAAGTAGTCTAGAGGCTAATTAGCCGCTAGGATTGCTTTTACATAAAAGCCGACCGCTGGCTGAAAAGAATGATACCAAGATGATACCTAAACCTGCAGGCATCATTCTGGTATAAGCACTCAAACCAGTATGTTGCTGGAACTGGTTGGGCATATATTGTAATTTTTTTTTCATGCAGCCTGTGGGCTGAACGAAAAAAAAATATTGATCGGTGGGTATGCCCACCATTAGATACCACCCTTCATCCACCCACTTTTAATGGTGGGCATACATGCACCATTTATATATGCCAAAGCATGGGGGCATCCTCCCGCAAAAGGTAGGAGCAGATCGCTCCTCCACCCCTTATGCCCCCATGCTTCGGCATATATGCTCTTTTTTAACTGTGGTGGTGAAATCACCCCCGACAGTGCTGGAGTCGCAGCTTTACGTATCGTGGGAGCAAACGCTGTTGCTGTCAAGATAAATAAATCCGCTCTGCAGCAGAATGGCGTACCTGCTAAGCAAATGATGGTTAACAATAAAACAAAGTAACATTACAGTATAACAGTAGGACTTACCATACCTGCAAAGCAAATACAAAAAAAATAGCAAAAAATAACACATTTAACACAATCTGTGCCTAAAATATATATATGCCGAAGCATGGGGGCATCCTCCCGCAAAAGGTAGGAGCAGATCGCTCCTCCACCCCTTATGCCCCCATGCTTCGGCATATATGCTCTTTTTTAACTGTGGTGGTGAAATCACCTCCGACAGCGCTGGAGTCGTGGCTTTACGTATCGTGGGAGCAAACGCTGTTGCTGTCAAGATAAATAAATCCACGCTACAGCTGAATGGCGTACCTGAAAACAAAAAATGGTTAACAATAAAACATTGCAGAATAGAATACAGTACAAAGGAGCAGAACAATAGAGAGAGAATAGAGAGAGAGAGAACAATAAAACGACAACTATTTTTTTTTTTTTTATTTTATTTTTTTTTGTTTTTTTTTTTTTTTTTACTTTTTTTTTTTTAAACACTTTTTTATGTAACTTTAACACTTCTGTTGTAACGGTTCCAGCGGTTTGGGTCCCTCAAAATGCGATGGCATCTTGGGAGACCCTGTGAACGTGTGCCTAGCCTGTGCAATGCTGTACCCTACTCTAAAACTCAACTAGTTCATGGTAGCATTCAAAACATTCACCAATGCAAAGACCAGGATTGTCAGGACAGCAGGGACACGCCTATATCCGCGCTTTCTGCAGACACAACATTTTCTTTGGGGGGCTCATTGGGTAGGGGTACTCTGGAGGACATAAGGATAATGCCTCTCATGCAGCCGGCATACTGCATCTGGTTGGGGAACGTGAGGTGGAGCACCGCCTGGATACAGAAGGGCTCTGACGATATCCTCCTGGAATTTAAGGAAGGATCCAGTCCGTCCTGAAGCTTTGTGTAGTACATAAGCATTCAGTATAGCCAATTGGAATAAATAAACAGACACTTTTTTGTACCAGCGTCTGACCTTACGGGCAACTAGATATGGCGCCAACAACTGGTCATTGAGGTCCACCCCTCCCATGTTAAGGTTATATTTGTGGACACAGAGGGGTTTCTCCACAATACCAGTCGCCGTAGGAATTTGGACCGTTGTGTCTGCATGAAGGGAGGTAAGAACGAAAACATTCTTATTATCCCTCCACTTCATAGCGAGCAAATTATTACTGTGCAAGCAGGCTCTCTCCCCCAGCCTAAGACGGGACTCTACAAGCCGCTGGGGAAAGCCCCGGCGATTAGGTCGCACGGTGCCACATGCTCCAATCTGCTGATCAAACAAGTGACTAAACAGTGGCACGCTTGTGTAATAATTGTCCACGTACAAGTGGTACCCCTTTCCGAATAAGGGTGACACCATGTCCCACACTATCTTGCCAGCGCTTCCTATGTAGTCAGGGCAGTTCTCCGGCTCTACGTGACTATCTTTACCCTCATAAACCATGAAACTACGTGTATAGCCTGTGGCCCTGTCACAGAGCTTATACATCTTGACCCCGTATCTGGAACGCTTGTTGCGGACATATTGTTTGAATGACAAGCGACCAGAAAACTTAATCAGGGACTCATCAACGCAGACAACTTGATGGGGAGTAAACAAGTCTGAAAAACGTTGGTTGAAGTGGTTTATGAGGGGCCGAATTTTGTAGAGCCGATCGTATTCAGGGTCTCCACGAGGACGACAGAGTTAATTGTCGCTGAAGTGCATGAACCGCAAAATCATCTCGTAGTGTGCCCTGGACATGGAAGCAGAGAACACGCGCATATGGTGAATTGGGTCAGTGGACCAATATGACCGCAACTCACTCTTTTTGGTTATGCCCCATGTTGAGGGAGAGGCCCAGAAAGATTTTAAATTCGGAAACCGTAACTGGTTTCCATTGTTTGGCAAGGGCGGACTGGGGAATAGTGGCGATGTGTTGACCAGCGTACAAATTGGTTTGGTCCACAATAGATCTATAGAGATCTTCGGTGAAAAACAGTGAGTAAAAGTCAAGTGTCGTAAAATCAACTGTTTCCACGTTAATGCCAGGTTGGCCAGTGAATGGGGGAAGTACGGGTTCTGCAGAAGTGGTGGGCACCCAAATAGGATTGGCGAATTCTGCAGGAAGGGCACTATGGGTACGACGGGCCTGTCTTTGTCTTCTTCTTGGTGGCAGCGGGACACTACTTGTGCTTGCCACCTCGCCAGCTTGAACTGCACTTATGGGACTCGCCACGTCACCACGTGTTACTGCAGTGCTGGATGTAGGTCCAGGGTGTACTAGGCCGCTGGTGCTTGCCAGTTCACCAGAAGGATGAGCGGCTCTAGTACGTCTCTGCTCCATACGAGTGACCTGCGGTTCCTGCACCTGAACAACAGAATACATTCGGGATTGTAAGGATTAAGGGGTGTCAAAACAAAATGGTTGACAATATGTCTTATTAAATACATGTCTTTCTCTATCCTTCTCTGTAAAATAAGGACTCGTCATCTTTAGTCACGTACGCATAAGGAGAGGCCGCATCAGCCCTAAAAAGCAGTCTACGCCCAGAAGATTGTCTTATCAGCTGATAACACCCGGAGAATTGTCTTTCCTTTGCAAAAATGTTTTTTTTTTTTACATTTGCTGATGTTTGCCCTTTTCTGTCTATAAAAGAGAAGTAATAAAGAGCTCAGAGCCAGAGTCAGTCAGTGTCAGAGTTACGACGGACTTCTGAGCAGAAATACTGAATACCTCCGTGTCTCTTTGCTTAGATAAGAACTCTAACTAACAATTGGGAAACGGTAACATAACCTGACAAATAGGTGACTTGTTGAGGTCACACCTAACATTTCTGGCGCCGCGAATAGGGACCTGCAGAAAGAAACTACAAGAGGCGAACGAACATAAGGACGGAACAAAGAGGCTGGGCACATCAAGAACCACAGACAAATCCTGCGCAGGTAAGAAAAGCTTTATTTTCTTATAAACTCTGTGCTTCTTAGATTTGTGCCCACCTGATCTGTCTGAATTGTTCTTCAGGTAAACACCAACCTCTGTAGTAAGCGGGTCTTGAACTTAATATTTTGGCTTATGTTACCGTTGTTTCTTGTCTGTCTACTTGTCATCTGTCTGTTGTGACTGAGATAAGCCCTGTTTGTATGGTGTGAATTGAAACATATATCATCCCAATGGGTAACGGAATGCGCCCTTAACTCGTAAGAGTACTTTGGGGGTCCGACACTTAAGTTTGATATACGCTTTTTGATTCATGAGCCTAAAAACGGGTTGAAAGTATAAGTCCTGACTGCCTCAATAAAGCAGGAATAAGAAACGAATGCTGAGAGATTCCATGGTAATGGGAAGGGAAATAAGGTCTCCACAAAGTCCCGGAGACCTAGTCATATGTGTTTGGCCACCAAAAGGGAATGCTTGTATATGTTGTAGCCGTCAGTCTGGTCATAATATTTGTCAGTTGGCTAGCATATAAGGTAATTCGATTTCAGAAATCTCATCCAGGAGAGGTTTTTTAGTATTTTGGCACCCTAGGAGGAGAAGGCAACGAGACACTTAGTAAGTGATCCAAACGCCACCTAGGCAGGACTGTCAAAATGGGCCAGACACATGGTAAACCCCAGGAGGAATCTCAGAAATGTTATGCTGTTAAAGACATAATTACAATGTTGTATGGGAAGGATAAGGCACAGGGCACAAATAGGATTCTCAAGAAATTGGGGATGGATGGACAAAATGGATTAAGTGTAGAAGGTTGGGAAGAAATAAAGAAAGACAGACAGGGAGAGATATTGCAGAACAGATGGGTATCACAAATACAATGTTTAATTAAGCAAGTAAGGGGGGGAGTTTTTTGGGACTTTAAATGAGGCGTGGATACATGCCTCCATCCCTGTAATTTGATATGTATAGAAAGGGAGGTTTGGGACTTTAAATGAAGCACTTGGATAGTGGAGGTGAGTTTTAATCATGATTGAATATTTATTGTTCAATGGAAAGCCATAATTTATAATAATAGAGCAAATTCATAATATATATAAATATCAATACATTAAAACACAATATATGGTATCCACATAACAATACTTGACAAAAATGATGTACATAATATAAATGAAGTGGCATATTAATGCCTATGACAGCAAGCCCGGCAACGATAGGTATACCCACATGGTGGATTCACATCCAATAAGAATGATTGATATATATTTAAGTTCATCAACTCATGGCACAATAGACATGATTCCATATAACAAATAACTGGGACATATAATCAGTAAAGCTCGACGCGTTTCGTGGGTATCTCCCCACTCATCAGGAGCTGATGTTGTTACAAAATTCCTGTGAAATAAAAAATCAAAAAATAAAAATAATGTACCAAGCCTGATGGTGAAGATTTGATACATGTAGATGGTTTTGGCCAGAGCAGACTCACCAGTTCCGGCGGTAAGCGCTGTGTGTGCCGGTGGATGCTGGGTGGGCTAGGCACATACTACCTCCCCGGGAACTGAGGCGGCTGGAAGATGGATGCGACTTCGGGCAAGACAAGGGGAGCACCAGCAAAAAGATGTGTTTAAAATAAAAGTGTAATGATAATTGAACCCATTAAATCTAGGGACAAGGTGTGAGATGTGAGTATATTCAATAATGTAATGTAATACTGACAAATTGTTATAGGAGTGAATAGTGAATCCCAATGAAACCCAAAAGAGGGGATGAACAGATTGACCAAATGGTGCTGTGTTCTATTTGTGTGAAAAGGGATGTCATTTTATGTGATACACTAATTTAAGGGAATAACATGCGTGTATGCATGGAAGTATAGGTGCATAAATTGAGGTGAATGAAAATAAATAGGGATGTGATGTGTGTATCATAGAATAAACAGGGGAGAAAAGTAAAATTGCCCATGAACTCAAATGTGATGATTAAATAAAGAAAGGGACAGAGTTTTTACCAGAAAGTCGCTCCAAAGATAGCACCAACAAACCAAAAGGTTAGTGTGTATAAACCCCATACAGAGACCAGCGGCAACATACAGCTGGCTCCGAGTGGGGTTTAAATATGCCGCCAACGCCACGCACGTGAGAACACACAGGGAGGGGCCACGCCTGGCCTGGATTGACAGCCAGACAACAGGTGTGCCGTGCCCTCCCAGAGGCTACACGGAGAAGGAAATACCAAGCGCCGGCGCGATGACGTGAGAAGCTGACGTCACACGCACAGCGTGGGCTGCGTGGCGCCGATGCGCAAAGCAAAATCCACCGGAGCATCCCGATCAGAAAGTGATAGGGGAGGCAGGGAGGAAGCGCTAGCGCATCGCAGTTCCCACGGGGAGGAGAAAGAGCCCAACAACGCCCAAACACTCAACAACCACACACAGGGCAGCATCAGCTGGCTAGTGAGCGTGCAAAAAGGGGCCCTAATAGTTAAAAATCCATGTGGGGTACCTATACAGTGTCGATGAATACTGGCAATATACAAAGTAAAATAGAAATTGTAAGTGCATTGAGCCAGGAATATGGAAAATATCAACAACATTTTTTAAATATACCTCACACAGGGAGGGTAGGGGAACACTACCAATCCCATGTATCCAAATGCTTCCATCCCGATTTGTATGCAAGTAAGGGGGGGAGTTTTTTGGGACTTTAAATGAGGCGTGGATACATGCCTCCATCCCTGTAATTTGATATGTATAGAAAGGGAGGTTTGGGACTTTAAATGAAGCACTTGGATAGTGGAGGTGAGTTTTAATCATGATTGAATATTTATTGTTCAATGGAAAGCCATAATTTATAATAATAGAGCAAATTCATAATATATATAAATATCAATACATTAAAACACAATATATGGTATCCACATAACAATACTTGACAAAAATGATGTACATAATATAAATGAAGTGGCATATTAATGCCTATGACAGCAAGCCCGGCAACGATAGGTATACCCACATGGTGGATTCACATCCAATAAGAATGATTGATATATATTTAAGTTCATCAACTCATGGCACAATAGACATGATTCCATATAACAAATAACTGGGACATATAATCAGTAAAGCTCGACGCGTTTCGTGGGTATCTCCCCACTCATCAGGAGCTGATGTTGTTACAAAATTCCTGTGAAATAAAAAATCAAAAAATAAAAATAATGTACCAAGCCTGATGGTGAAGATTTGATACATGTAGATGGTTTTGGCCAGAGCAGACTCACCAGTTCCGGCGGTAAGCGCTGTGTGTGCCGGTGGATGCTGGGTGGGCTAGGCACATACTACCTCCCCGGGAACTGAGGCGGCTGGAAGATGGATGCGACTTCGGGCAAGACAAGGGGAGCACCAGCAAAAAGATGTGTCTAAAATAAAAGTGTAATGATAATTGAACCCATTAAATCTAGGGACAAGGTGTGAGATGTGAGTATATTCAATAATGTAATGTAATACTGACAAATTGTTATAGGAGTGAATAGTGAATCCCAATGAAACCCAAAAGAGGGGATGAACAGATTGACCAAATGGTGCTGTGTTCTATTTGTGTGAAAAGGGATGTCATTTTATGTGATACACTAATTTAAGGGAATAACATGCGTGTATGCATGGAAGTATAGGTGCATAAATTGAGGTGAATGAAAATAAATAGGGATGTGATGTGTGTATCATAGAATAAACAGGGGAGAAAAGTAAAATTGCCCATGAACTCAAATGTGATGATTAAATAAAGAAAGGGACAGAGTTTTTACCAGAAAGTCGCTCCAAAGATAGCACCAACAAACCAAAAGGTTAGTGTGTATAAACCCCATACAGAGACCAGCGGCAACATACAGCTGGCTCCGAGTGGGGTTTAAATATGCCGCCAACGCCACGCACGTGAGAACACACAGGGAGGGGCCACGCCTGGCCTGGATTGACAGCCAGACAACAGGTGTGCCGTGCCCTCCCAGAGGCTACACGGAGAAGGAAATACCAAGCGCCGGCGCGATGACGTGAGAAGCTGACGTCACACGCACAGCGTGGGCTGCGTGGCGCCGATGCGCAAAGCAAAATCCACCGGAGCATCCCGATCAGAAAGTGATAGGGGAGGCAGGGAGGAAGCGCTAGCGCATCGCAGTTCCCACGGGGAGGAGAAAGAGCCCAACAACGCCCAAACACTCAACAACCACACACAGGGCAGCATCAGCTGGCTAGTGAGCGTGCAAAAAGGGGCCCTAATAGTTAAAAATCCATGTGGGGTACCTATACAGTGTCGATGAATACTGGCAATATACAAAGTAAAATAGAAATTGTAAGTGCATTGAGCCAGGAATATGGAAAATATCAACAACATTTTTTAAATATACCTCACATAGGGAGGGTAGGGGAACACTACCAATCCCATGTATCCAAATGCTTCCATCCCGATTTGTATGCAAGTAAGGGGGGGAGTTTTTTGGGACTTTAAATGAGGCGTGGATACATGCCTCCATCCCTGTAATTTGATATGTATAGAAAGGGAGGTTTGGGACTTTAAATGAAGCACTTGGATAGTGGAGGTGAGTTTTAATCATGATTGAATATTTATTGTTCAATGGAAAGCCATAATTTATAATAATAGAGCAAATTCATAATATATATAAATATCAATACATTAAAACACAATATATGGTATCCACATAACAATACTTGACAAAAATGATGTACATAATATAAATGAAGTGGCATATTAATGCCTATGACAGCAAGCCCGGCAACGATAGGTATACCCACATGGTGGATTCACATCCAATAAGAATGATTGATATATATTTAAGTTTATCAACTCATGGCACAATAGACATGATTCCATATAACAAATAACTGGGACATATAATCAGTAAAGCTCGACGCGTTTCGTGGTTTCCAACAGGGCTGAAGAGGAGGGATGGGAGTATTGTCAGGAAAAGGGTGGATGGGATATGAAGGTCCGACACAAAAGTCTTCCTTCTGCTCCCAGCGATAGGGTTAATACGGGAGATACTCCACCTCCTTATAACACCACCACACCAGGTAATGAAAGACCAAAACTTTATCCTTCCTTAAGAGGAAGAGGATGGGTATGCCGAGTATGCGGTACCCAGAACCCAGACTGGGCACAGGAATGTGTGCATTGCGGCGCTCAAAGACCAGAGCCCGTAGCTCCAGTCCATAGTCGGACTAGGGTAATACAAGTAAATAATCCAAATGCGGGTCAAGCAGGACAGCCACCTACAGTGACCCGACAAGTCGTTCTGAGGACATGGACACCTTGGTCGGCTGACACTCTTATGGCATTAATACAGAATGCTCCTGATCCCGTAGCAAAACCTGCCGCATTCTGTAGATTCGTGACACAATTACTAGACACACATGAAGCAACTTGGCAAGATGGGGAAGATTTGTGTAGACATAAAATGACACTAACGATGTTTAATCAATTTATGAATGAAATTGCTCCACATAGACCACAAGGGGATCCAGCGGCAGATCCGCCAGGAGTACATCCCCGTCATATAGACTCTAGACCCCTGTTTATTGCTCAGTTACGAGAATTTTGCCAAGGGAAACAGCAGGAAAGGGGTTCGACAGCGCCCATAAAACAGGCCCCAGGTCAGACTGTTACAGAATTTTACCTCAACATGGAAAGCATGATGGCTGACGAAGGTCTAGATTTAGCCTTACCCGTCACCATTAGGGCTTTCAATCGACAGTTTATGGAAGGACTAGTACCCCAAATAGGTGACAAACTGAATGCATGTACTCCCGAATGGAGAGCCATACGGGACAGAGGAACATTGTTGCAGAAAGCACAAGGCATAGAGGCTGATTTAGCAGAAACTAAACCCAGAAGGACACCGGGAGTTAACACTGTTGCCCGGGTCAATGAAGGAGGGAATTCCTCCCGTAAACCTCTTACCTGTTATTACTGCAACAAGGTGGGACATATAAAAAGAGACTGTAGGAAAAGGATAAAAGACGAACAGGAAGGAAACACGGACAGAGACACGAGGGACTACAGACAGAGGCGTACCAATGATAGGGACGATCCGACCGCATGACTTGCCCCAGTCCTAGCTGAATCAGAGAACAAAATGCTCCACATGTTGATGAAGGTGGAAGGTAAACATATTCCTTGTTTGGTTGACACAGGAGCGTCACGCAGTCTGTTGTCTGATTCAGTAGTCCCTCCACACATGACGTCCCGTGACACCATACCCATAAGTGGTTATGACGGTCTTTTGTCCGATGCCCCACTGACTAAACCTTTAAAAGTAAAAATAGGGAGAATGGCTACCGCCTGACACTTGTGTATTGTTGCAATATGTAGATGACCTATTGTTATGTTGTCCGGATAACGATACTTGTTTAAAAGCCACTCTATCATTGTTACAATTCCTGGCTAAAAAAGGGTGCAAGGTGAATAGAACTAAGTTACAGGTATGTCAGAAAAAGGTTGTCTTTTTGGGCCACTGTATATCCCAGGGTACTCGACACCTCACTGAAGACCGAGTCCAGGCCATAAGACAAATGAATGTCCCACGCAACTTTAAGCAACTTTGTATGTTTCTGGGAATGGTGTCATATTGTAGACAATGGATACCACATGCCAGTTCTCTGATGCAGCCATTATATGATTGCTTGAAAATAGTACCCTATGTACTCACAGAAGCAGGTCATGAATCTTTTAGCACCTTAAAAAGGTTACTAATTTCGGCACCTGCGATCGGGATCCCTGATTATACCAAAACATTTCATTTGTACATTGCTGAAATCACGGGACACGCAACAGGGGTGTTGACACAACAACACATCAAACAAAGGCCGGTAGCATACTTCTCGGCGGCTCTCGATCCTGTCTCTAGAGGATCACCGTCCTGTGTACGAGCAGTTGCAGCAGTGTCAATTATCATTGACAAATCCTCAGAAATTGTCTTAGACAATCCTGTAGTGGTACATACCACACATGACATACACGCCATCTTGTCACAGGTCCAGCCAAAACACATATCAATGGCAAGGCAGCTGCGTCTACAATGCACCTTGCTCCTACCCCCCAATGTTACCTTTCAGCGATGCACTTCTTTTAACTTAGCACAGCTTTTACCATTACAGACAGATTTGACAGGGGGGAGTAATGATGATAATGGTGTAGACACAACACAAGATACTCAGGATTCTGACACACTTTCATTTCATGACATAACATCTGATGAACACGATTGTTTCCAACTTATGGAACAAGAAACCACGGGGTTCCCACATGTCACAGACATACCCATTGCAAATGCAGAACACACACTGTACATAGATGGTAGTAGATTTGCCGATGACAAAGGTAAATATCACACAGGTTATGCTGTGGTAACGGACACACAGGTAATTGAGGCAAAGTCACTACCAGCACACATGTCGGCACAAGAAGCGGAACTAACCGCTCTAGAGAAAGCCCTAGAACACTTAGAGGGACAAGAAGGGAACATTTACACTGATTCCGCATACGCCTACGGTGTGGCACATGATTATGGCCACATATGGAAAGCTAGAGGTTACCTTACAGCAGCAGGCACACCTGTTAAACATGGGGAAGGAATCAAAAGAGTCCTGAACAATCTTCAAAAGGTTATAAGAGTAGCCATCATGAAGATAGCGGCACACACGAGCGCAAAAACAACTGAGGCAAAAGGAAACGCATTTGCAGATTTAACTGCAAAGAAGGCAGCTCTAGGGGAAGTAAGCCCTGAGACCTTAGCCACGGTACAGGTGAGTATGCCCGAAACCACATGGCAGCAGCTAATGGAACTACAGGAACAAGCAGGGGCTATTGAGAAGGACCGTTGGGTTAAGGAGGGAGCTGCACCAGGCCTTGACAATGTATGGAGAGAAGGAGACAAAATATGTCTACCCGCTTCTCTATACCCCGCAATGGCAGCGGCTGTCCACTTACCCACTCATGTCAGCTCCAATTCTATGTATAGGATTGTAAGCCAAGGATGGCTAGCCCCTGGATTCAGTAGTACTGCAAGGAACTACTGTGCTGCATGCCAAATCTGTCTGATTAATAACCCAGGACAGAGAGTGAAAACCCCACGTAAACATCAGGTCCGGGCCCAATATCCCTTTCAGAGACTGCAGATTGACTACATACAAATGCCTAAGAGCGGCCCCTTTGAATTTGTTCTCGTGTGCATCTGCCTATTTTCAGGCTGGCCCGAAAGTTATCTTGTGAAATCAGCTACGGCAAAAGCCACCGCCAAGAAACTGATTACTGAGCTGATACCTAGGTTTGGTCTCCCAGAAACAATAGAATCAGATAGGGGGACACATTTCACGGGAGAAATAATGCAAAATGTGATGGCAATGTTAGGGGTTCAACAAAGTTTTCATACTCCTTACCACCCACAGAGTTCAGGATCAGTAGAAAGAGTAAATGGTACAATCAAGCTGAAAATACAAAAAGCTATGCAGGAGTTGAACAAACCATGGCCTGAGTGCCTACCCTTAGCTTTGTTCTCTATTAGGTACACCCCAACAGGAAAAACAGGGTTATCCCCATATGAAATACTGTTTGGAAGTGCACCTAGATTAGGTTTATATTTTCCTCAAAGTATGCAATTACAATGTGATAGGTTAACTACGTATGTAATACAGTTGCAACAGCGTCTGACTAAAATCCACAAGAGTGTGTATTCTTCTCTTCCAGACCCTAATTCTGTCACAGGTACTCACGATCTACAACCAGGAGACTATGTGTATGTAAAGAAACATACCAGAAAGACACTGGAACCAAGGTTTGAAGGTCCTTTCCAGGTGCTATTGATTACAGCAACCTCAGTGAAATTGGAAGGGAAACCTACCTGGATCCACGCTTCTCATTGTAAAAAGGAGCCAGTTGGCAAATGACAACATGTATCTTTTTATTGTTTCAGTAATCCTGGCTAATAGTTTGGTTACCTCACAGAATAAAATACACAAGGATGAAGGATTTTCTAAAAAAATGTTATTACTGAAGTTTAAATATGCTTATGCCCAGAAGTCAGGATATGAGAAATGTTGGATTTGTAGCAAATTACACCCCAGCACAGCAAGTATACCACTGATGGCAGTTCCTATAAACTATACTGATCTTGCTAACAGTAGTAGTGATGGACGAACTTCCGACGGGACGTTTCGCGAACGCGAAACGCGAACGGACACAAACGTTCGCGAAAACGACCGTTCGCCGCGGGCTCCATTGACTTCAATGGGAGGCGAATTTCGCAAACCTTTAGGTCGAATTTGCGGCCACGGGGTAATTATTAGGGGGTAGCACGTAGTCCCACCACCTGGACAATAGCATAATACATGTATGAGGTGAATTTGGGATCGATAACTACAAGCATTTTTTTTTTATTTGGGAAATTGTTCTGACAATTCAGGACTATGGAGCTAATGAAGGCAATGGAGGAGAGGGAAGGTCAGGGACCAGGGTAGGCAAACAAGAGGGTGCAGGAGATACAGAGCACTGACAGCAGCACCGTAATACAGAGCACTGACATCAGCACCGTGACATACAGCGCTGACAGCAGCTCCGTGACATACAGCGCTGACAGCAGCTCCGTGACATACAGCGCTGACAGCAGCTCCGTGACATACAGCGCTGACAGCAGCTCCGTGACATACAGCGCTGACAGCAGCTCCGTGACATACAGCGCTGACAGCAGCACCGTGACATACAGCGCTGACAGCAGCTCCGTGACATACAGCGCTGACAGCAGCTCCGTGACATACAGCGCTGACAGCAGCTCCGTGACATACAGCACTGACAGCAGCTCCGTGACATACAGCGCTGACAGCAGCTCCGTGACATACAGCGCTGACAGCAGCACCGTGACATACAGCGCTGACAGCAGCTCCGTGACATACAGCGCTGACAGCAGCTCCGTGACATACAGCGCTGACAGCAGCTCCGTGACATACAGCGCTGACAGCAGCTCCGTGACATACAGCGCTGACAGCAGCTCCGTGACATACAGCGCTGACAGCAGCTCCGTGACATACAGCGCTGACAGCAGCTCCGTGACATACAGCGCTGACAGCAGCTCCGTGACATACAGCGCTGACAGCAGCTCCGTGACATACAGCGCTGACAGCAGCTCCGTGACATACAGCGCTGACAGCAGCACCGTAAGCAGCCCCAGGAGGAAGTCAGCACAGCACAGGGATGGTGTGATCCCCTCATAATAAGAACCCCCAGGAGGAAGTCAGCACAGCACAGGGATGGTGGGAGCCCCTCATAATAAGAACACCCAGGAGGAAGTCAGCACAGCACAGGGATGGTGGGAACCCCTCATAATAAGCAGCCCCAGTAGAAATATGACACCGCTCAACCTCTTCAAAGAGGAGGGTAGGGGCATATAGTACGGTGTGCTTTTTTGGGTCAGGGAAGTGAGCCAAATGAATTAAGAAGGTCTGTGTGCTTGATTCCAAAAATTGTTTATAGACATATACATGGTCTACTGATCACATGTGTTGAATTCCTCCGAGATCCATGCCTCATTCATTTTTAGAAATGTGAGGTAGTTAACACTGTGGTGAGCTAGGCGAGTACGCTTATCGGTCACAATCCCCCCTGCTGCGCTGAACGTCCTTTCGGACAGGACACTGGATGAGGGGCAAGCCAACAGTTCGATTGCAAATTGGGCAAGCTCTGGCCAGAGGTCAAGCCTGCCCACCCAGTAGTCTAGGGGTTCATCACTCCTCAGAGCGTCCACATCGGCCGTTAACCCAATGTAGTCGGACACCTGACGGTCTAGGCGTTCCCTGATGCTGGATCCGGATGACACCTGTCGATGGGTCGGCTGAAAGAATGACCTCATATCCGAAGTCACCAACACATCTTCAAACCGGCCTCTTCTTGCAGGCGCTGTTGGATTGGTACCCGCAAATCCTTCTCTGGGAGTGGGAATTGCTCCTCTGCCAGCGCACGCAAAAGCAGAATGCAGCATTTCTCGAAGCAAGGCCTGGAAGTGCTGCATTCTGACAGCCCTCTGCGACGGCGGTAACATTTCCGCCATTTTGTGTTTGTACCGGGGGTCTAAGTACGTTGCCACCCAGTACTGGTCCTTGACCCTCATGCTTTTTATACGGGGGTCCCTATTAAAACACTGGAGCATGAAGGCCCCCATTTGCACTAAAGTGGAAGCGGTGTGGTGGCCTGGCTCCTGCTCATCATCCAGGATAATGTCGTCCTCTTCATTCTCCTCTCCCCATCCTCGCACAACAGGGATCCCAGAAAGGTTTAAAGCATGCTCTTCTTGCTCCTGCTCATCCGCCCCGGCACCATCCTCCTCTGACTCCTCATCAGACTCCTGTTGTTGACTTGTCTCAGATAGAGTAGCCCCCCCTGGGAATTCATCCAGCATTGCGACTTCCTCATCTTCCCGCTCCTGCTCCTCCACAGCCTGATCAATGACACGACGCAATGCACGCTCCAGAAAGAAGGCATAAGGTACCATGTCACTGATGGCGCCATGGCTGCGACTGACCAGTTTGGTGATCTCCTCAAATGGCCGCAGAAGTCTGCATGTGTCGCGCATGAGCAGCCACTGGCGCGGTGAAAAAAAACCCAGCTCCCCAGAACCGTTTCTTTCGCAGAGTTCATACAGGTAGACGTTAACTGCACGTTTCTGCTGGAGCAGCCTATCAAGCATATAGAAGGTTGAGTTCCATCGCGTCGGGCAATCGCAAATAAGACGTCTGACCGGCAGATGGTGTCGCCGCTGAATGTCAGCAAGGCGAGCCATGGCCGTGTAAGATCTTCTGAAATGGGCCGAGATTTTCCTTGCCTGCCGCAAGATGTCCTGGACCCCAGGGTATTTGACAAGGAATCGCTGCACGACCAAGTTTAAGACGTGTGCCATGCACGGCACGTGCGTGATTTTGCCCTGTTTCAATGCGCTAAGCAGATTGGCACCGTTGTCACACACCACTTTACCAACTGTCAAATTGAGCGGTGTTAGCCACTCATCTGCCTGTGAACGCAAAGCTGAAAGGAGTGCCGGGCCAGTGTGGCTCTTTGCTTCCAGGCACAACAGACGCAGCACGGCATGGCAACGTCTCACCTGGCATGTGGAATAGGTTCTGGGGAGCTTGGGCGGTGCAGTGGAAGAGACGCTAGCAGCGGAAAAGGAGGAGGCAGCTGAGGAGGAGAGGGAGGAGGATGGAGTAGGAGGAGGAGAAGAAGAGTCAGGCCTGCATGCAATCCGTGGCGGTAAAACCAAATCTACACGGGTGCCACGGGTTACATGCTTGACGGCCGTCAGAAGGTTCACCCAGTGGGCAGTAAAACTGATATACCTTCCCTGCCCGTGTTTGCTAGACCACGTGTCTGTGGTCAGATGTATCTTGGCACCGACACTGTGTGCCAGAGATACATTCACTTGCCGCTGAACATGGCCATATAGCTCTGGGATGCCCTTCTCTGAGAAATACTTCCTTCCTGGGACCTTCCATTGTGGTGTTCCAATGGCCACAAATTTGCGAAAGGCCTCCGAGTCCACCAGTTTATATGGCAGTAGTTGGCGGGCTATGAGTTCTGACAAGCCAGCCGCCAACCGTTGGGCAAGAGGGTTATCCGGCGTCATCATTTTTTTACGCTCAAACATTAGGCCCACGGAAGCCTGCCTTTTTGCAGAAAAATGTGAGCTTGGCGTGATGGAAGGTGGAGTGGAGGACAATTGTGAGGAGAGAGGAGAAGGAGAAGTAGAAGACGAGGCTGGACGGTGAGAGCCTGCAGTGTGGCTTTGTGTGTTCCGTTGCTCCCACTGGGCTCGGTGATGGCTGCTCATGTGCCTTCTTAAGGCGGTCGTCCCTAGGTGAGTATTGGGCTTACCGCGACTAACGCGTTGACTGCAAAGATTGCAGATGGCAACGCTATTGTCAGCAGCGGACACGTTAAAAAAAGCCCACACTGCGGAGCCATGTGCCGGTGTCCTGGGAGCGCCAGATGTGACCGTACATGGTCGATGACTCGCTCCTGATACATTTGCAGTCTGCTTTGTCCCTGCTGTGCAATGTAAGTCATTGCTGCTTCTCCTCCCTATCTGCTGGTCCATATCTCCCTCTGAACTCCCCTCCTCTTCCTCTCTTGTGGGCACCCACGTGACATCACTAGACACGTCATCATCAACGTCACCTTCCCCACCGCTATAAGTAGAGTAGGCAGCAACACCGGGGACCAACCTCCTCCTTGGGCTGATCTGGGTACTGGCGTCAGACTGCTGAGTAGCGCTTGTTGCTACCTCCTCTTCCTGATCCAATACCAAGAGTGGCTGCGCATCAGAAATGTCCTCTTGATATGGATCGGAAAATAATTCCAGTGACTCAAGCGGAAGGTATGTGGTGGTGGTGGTGGTGGTCGTGTTGTTGGTGGTAGTGTCTTTGGGGGTGCACATAGCAGAGAGTGAAGAAGAGGGTGCAGATCGAGAGGATGAGGAGGGTGCAGAAGAGTAAGGCTGAGCGAGCCACTCAACCAAGTCTGGTGCATCCTTTAAAGTAATTGAACGCACCTTCTGCAACTTCCCACTTTGGCTCAAGCCTGTTGCTCCTGCCCTACCCCTACCACCCCTGCGGAAGGGCCTGCCTCTTCCTCTGCATGTCATTTTTTAAATGACCCTGTGACAAAACTCTTAGTCCCTATACCGCTGAAGGACTGCTGCAGTATAGGTGAGCGGTCAGCAGTGGTGCACGTCAACCCTATCTATTGTGGACCTATAGCGGTCCTTACAGAACAGCAGACTGTACCGCACTCAAGCCTATGTACCGTAGCACCCTATACCAAGTTACCAGTCCTTATAAGAACTTTTGTGGACCAAGCAGGTTGTGTATTAGTGTTTAGCAGACTGTACGTCAGTCCCTATACCGCTGAAGGACTGCTGCAGTATAGGGCAGCGGTCAGCAGTGGTGCACGTCAACCCTATCTATTGTGGACCGATAGCGGTCCTTACAGAACAGCAGACTGTACCGCACTCAAGCCTATGTACCGTAGCACCCTATACCAAGTTACCAGTCCTTATAAGAACTTTTGTGGACCAAGCAGGTTGTGTGTTAGTGTTTAGCAGACTGTGCGTCAGTCCCTATACCGCTGAAGGACTGCTGCAGTATAGGGCAGCGGTCAGCAGTAGTGCACGGCAACCCTATGTATTGTGGACCGATAGCGGTCCTTACAGAACAGCAGACTGTAACGCACTCAGGCCTATGTACCGTAGCACCCTATACCAAGTTACCAGTCCTTATAAGAACTTTTGTGGACCAAGCAGGTTGTGTGTTAGTGATTAGCAGACTGTACGTCAGTCCCTATACCAATGAAGGACTGCTGCAGTATAGGGCAGCGGTCAGCAGTAGTGCACGGCAACCCTATGTATTGTGGACCGATAGCGGTCCTTACAGAACAGCAGACTGTAACGCACTCAGGCCTATGTACCGTAGCACCCTATACCAAGTTACCAGTCCTTATAAAAACTTTTGTGGACCAAGCAGGTTGTGTGTTAGTGTTTAGCAGACTGTGCGTCAGTCCCTATACCGCTGAAGGACTGCTGCAGTATAGGGCAGCGGTCAGCAGTGGTGCACGTCAACCCTATCTATTGTGGACCGATAGCGGTCCTTACAGAACAGCAGACTGTACCGCACTCAAGCCTATGTACCGTAGCACCCTATACCAAGTTACCAGTCCTTATAAGAACTTTTGTGGAACAAGCAGGTTGTGTGTTAGTGATTAGCAGACTGTACGTCAGTCCCTATACCAATGAAGGACTGCTGCAGTATAGGGCAGCGGTCAGCAGTAGTGCACGGCAACCCTATGTATTGTGGACCGATAGCGGTCCTTACAGAACAGCAGACTGTACTGCACTCAGGCCTATGTACCGTAGCACCCTATACCAAGTTACCAGTCCTTATAAAAACTTTTGTGGACCAAGCAGGTTGTGTGTTAGTGTTTAGCAGACTGTGCGTCAGTCCCTATACCGCTGAAGGACTGCTGCAGTATAGGGCAGCGGTCAGCAGTAGTGCACGGCAACCCTATGTATTGTGGACCGATAGCGGTCCTTACAGAACAGCAGACTGTAACGCACTCAGGCCTATGTACCGTAGCACCCTATACCAAGTTACCAGTCCTTATAAGAACTTTTGTGGACCAAGCAGGTTGTGTGTTAGTGATTAGCAGACTGTACGTCAGTCCCTATACCAATGAAGGACTGCTGCAGTATAGGGCAGCGGTCAGCAGTAGTGCACGGCAACCCTATGTATTGTGGACCGATAGCGGTCCTTACAGAACAGCAGACTGTAACGCACTCAGGCCTATGTACCGTAGCACCCTATACCAAGTTACCAGTCCTTATAAAAACTTTTGTGGACCAAGCAGGTTGTGTGTTAGTGTTTAGCAGACTGTGCGTCAGTCCCTATACCGCTGAAGGACTGCTGCAGTATAGGGCAGCGGTCAGCAGTAGTGCACGGCAACCCTATGTATTGTGGACCGATAGCGGTCCTTACAGAACAGCAGACTGTAACGCACTCAGGCCTATGTACCGTAGCACCCTATACCAAGTTACCAGTCCTTATAAGAACTTTTGTGGACCAAGCAGGTTGTGTGTTAGTGATTAGCAGACTGTACGTCAGTCCCTATACCAATGAAGGACTGCTGCAGTATAGGGCAGCGGTCAGCAGTAGTGCACGGCAACCCTATGTATTGTGGACCGATAGCGGTCCTTACAGAACAGCAGACTGTAACGCACTCAGGCCTATGTACCGTAGCACCCTATACCAAGTTACCAGTCCTTATAAGAACTTTTGTGGAACAAGCAGGTTGTGTGTTAGTGATTAGCAGACTGTACGTCAGTCCCTATACCAATGAAGGACTGCTGCAGTATAGGGCAGCGGTCAGCAGTAGTGCACGGCAACCCTATGTATTGTGGACCGATAGCGGTCCTTACAGAACAGCAGACTGTAACGCACTCAGGCCTATGTACCGTAGCACCCTATACCAAGTTACCAGTCCTTATAAGAACTTTTGTGGACCAAGCAGGTTGTGTGTTAGTGATTAGCAGACTGTACGTCAGTCCCTATACCAATGAAGGACTGCTGCAGTATAGGGCAGCGGTCAGCAGTAGTGCACGGCAACCCTATGTATTGTGGACCGATAGCGGTCCTTACAGAACAGCAGACTGTAACGCACTCAGGCCTATGTACCGTAGCACCCTATACCAAGTTACCAGTCCTTATAAAAACTTTTGTGGACCAAGCAGGTTGTGTGTTAGTGTTTAGCAGACTGTGCGTCAGTCCCTATACCGCTGAAGGACTGCTGCAGTATAGGGCAGCGGTCAGCAGTGGTGCACGTCAACCCTATCTATTGTGGACCGATAGCGGTCCTTACAGAACAGCAGACTGTACCGCACTCAAGCCTATGTACCGTAGCACCCTATACCAAGTTACCAGTCCTTATAAGAACTTTTGTGGAACAAGCAGGTTGTGTGTTAGTGATTAGCAGACTGTACGTCAGTCCCTATACCAATGAAGGACTGCTGCAGTATAGGGCAGCGGTCAGCAGTAGTGCACGGCAACCCTATGTATTGTGGACCGATAGCGGTCCTTACAGAACAGCAGACTGTACTGCACTCAGGCCTATGTACCGTAGCACCCTATACCAAGTTACCAGTCCTTATAAAAACTTTTGTGGACCAAGCAGGTTGTGTGTTAGTGTTTAGCAGACTGTGCGTCAGTCCCTATACCGCTGAAGGACTGCTGCAGTATAGGGCAGCGGTCAGCAGTAGTGCACGGCAACCCTATGTATTGTGGACCGATAGCGGTCCTTACAGAACAGCAGACTGTAACGCACTCAGGCCTATGTACCGTAGCACCCTATACCAAGTTACCAGTCCTTATAAGAACTTTTGTGGACCAAGCAGGTTGTGTGTTAGTGATTAGCAGACTGTACGTCAGTCCCTATACCAATGAAGGACTGCTGCAGTATAGGGCAGCGGTCAGCAGTAGTGCACGGCAACCCTATGTATTGTGGACCGATAGCGGTCCTTACAGAACAGCAGACTGTAACGCACTCAGGCCTATGTACCGTAGCACCCTATACCAAGTTACCAGTCCTTATAAAAACTTTTGTGGACCAAGCAGGTTGTGTGTTAGTGTTTAGCAGACTGTGCGTCAGTCCCTATACCGCTGAAGGACTGCTGCAGTATAGGGCAGCGGTCAGCAGTAGTGCACGGCAACCCTATGTATTGTGGACCGATAGCGGTCCTTACAGAACAGCAGACTGTAACGCACTCAGGCCTATGTACCGTAGCACCCTATACCAAGTTACCAGTCCTTATAAGAACTTTTGTGGACCAAGCAGGTTGTGTGTTAGTGATTAGCAGACTGTACGTCAGTCCCTATACCAATGAAGGACTGCTGCAGTATAGGGCAGCGGTCAGCAGTAGTGCACGGCAACCCTATGTATTGTGGACCGATAGCGGTCCTTACAGAACAGCAGACTGTAACGCACTCAGGCCTATGTACCGTAGCACCCTATACCAAGTTACCAGTCCTTATAAGAACTTTTGTGGAACAAGCAGGTTGTGTGTTAGTGATTAGCAGACTGTACGTCAGTCCCTATACCAATGAAGGACTGCTGCAGTATAGGGCAGCGGTCAGCAGTAGTGCACGGCAACCCTATGTATTGTGGACCGATAGCGGTCCTTACAGAACAGCAGACTGTAACGCACTCAGGCCTATGTACCGTAGCACCCTATACCAAGTTACCAGTCCTTATAAGAACTTTTGTGGACCAAGCAGGTTGTGTGTTAGTGATTAGCAGACTGTACGTCAGTCCCTATACCAATGAAGGACTGCTGCAGTATAGGGCAGCGGTCAGCAGTAGTGCACGGCAACCCTATGTATTGTGGACCGATAGCGGTCCTTACAGAACAGCAGACTGTACTGCACTCAGGCCTATGTACCGTAGCACCCTATACCAAGTTACCAGTCCTTATAAAAACTTTTGTGGACCAAGCAGGTTGTGTGTTAGTGTTTAGCAGACTGTGCGTCAGTCCCTATACCGCTGAAGGACTGCTGCAGTATAGGGCAGCGGTCAGCAGTAGTGCACGGCAACCCTATGTATTGTGGACCGATAGCGGTCCTTACAGAACAGCAGACTGTAACGCACTCAGGCCTATGTACCGTAGCACCCTATACCAAGTTACCAGTCCTTATAAGAACTTTTGTGGACCAAGCAGGTTGTGTGTTAGTGATTAGCAGACTGTACGTCAGTCCCTATACCAATGAAGGACTGCTGCAGTATAGGGCAGCGGTCAGCAGTAGTGCACGGCAACCCTATGTATTGTGGACCGATAGCGGTCCTTACAGAACAGCAGACTGTACCGCACCCAAGCCTATGTACCGTAGCACCCTAGACAGACCAAGTTACCAGTCCTGATAAAGAGCTTTGTGGAACAAGTGAGTTGTGAATGATTAGCAGACTGCAGCAGAAGGGCAGCAGTCAAGTATAATATTCTTTCTATATTTGGAAGAAAGAATATTATACGTGTACAAGCCTATTACCGTACCACTGATACCAGTCCTGAAAAGAACCTTTGTGGAACTAATAGTAACAGCAAGTCTTTAAAATTATCCTCACTGCCTGACACACTGCTTCCTGCCTGTCCCTATACAAATTGGCAAAAAAGAGTAGGCTGGAACGATTAGCTGGAACAGCTCTTTTGTGGACCTGATAGTAACAGCTAATGATGATGATGATGATGATGATGAAGAAAGACTAATCTGGCTGAGCTGTCCCTAAAATAGCAGCATACAGCGCTCTGTCCCTTTATCTAAACTGACAAAAGAAACTCAGGCTGCTGACCTAACACCTATACCAGTCCTGAAAAGAACTTTTGTGTACCAAATAGCTAGCGTTTTCTCTGTCCCTACTCCACACAGGATCCTTTCCCTACAGTGACAGAAGAAAGAATGTAAAATGGCCACCGGATCGGGTGTATTTATAGGTTAGGGGGAATGTCCAAGTGTCCATGAGCTGTCATGTCTCAATTGGTTGTCCTGTAACACATGATAAACGTGTCACGAAAGGTTAAAGTTCTTGTATACATTAAACACGTAAGTCCGCCGGGGCGAACGACGGAAAAAGGCGTTCGAACCCGCGGACGGCGAAAGTCGGAAATTCGCCGCGAAACGACCGCCGGGCGAACCGTTCGGCCATCACTAAACAGTAGCATTAACATAATTAGAACAAATACCAGCGAGACAGTAATGTTTAAGTCAAATGGCCTCGCCTTTTTCCCTGATTGGTGTTTCAACTTAGGGAACACAACGGGAGGAAATGGAGAATGCCAAGACAGCAAGTTTAATTTGTCCATTGTCGTATTAAATGGAAGCTTCTATCCCAGTAATTCCAGCACACACCAGACATTATCTGACTTCCTCACTAACATTGTGGATAATAATGTTAGGTGGTTAGTATCCAACTTATCCCTCTATGGATACACCTCTCGTTATAGAAATGATATCAGTTCAAGATCAGTAGCTCTAGGAAACAATATATACATCTGTTGTGAGGATAAATGTTATACTTGGATACCTAGAAGAGCTCAGGGATGGTGCTACCTCGCAAGTTTAGTACCAGTAATGGGAGTAGTAGGTGATGAACGAGGTGATCACCTATTAGAAGCTAGCATGCACCCTAGATATCCCCTCAGGTATCGTAGTAAAAGAGAAATATTCCTGAAGAAGGACATGGCATGGGCTTGGTTCCCGTCCTGGACAGGATGGGGTATAGACTTAATGAAAAGACTAAATAACTATACAGGAATTATTAATGATGTTTTGGAGAAAAACTCTGATGACATTACTAAGTTAAATCTGGAGACCAGAGCCATCAGACAACAATTAGAATTACATGAATTAGCAATTGAAAGTATGAGTGCAGCACTGACAGGACTCTGTGAAACTACTGAGGACTATGAGTGCTGTACTTGGATACATAACACCAGCATTGAGGTACCTGACTATTATGACATCATTGCACAACACCGTACGGAAGTAAAGAATTTACAAGAGAAGGCCCGAAATATTGGTCGCGACTGGGATCCGTTTGGTGGAACTTTTAGTTTCTCAGGGTTATTCTCTTGGGTTAAGAAGGCAGCAATGACGATTATAGTGGTGCTCTTATTCGTATTTTTCTTTTATGTATGCTTTAAACTGTTTATGTGCTTTTGCAAGAAAGCCAAGGTAAATGATGCGGAAAAGATGGAACTTTTGTGAAGATAGGTAGATTTAGATCCTTGACATCACCCATCTGTCAGAAAAGCCACTCTTCCTGAATTTTAGATGTTGGTACTGTCCAGGGGGATGGGTGTATACCCCTCTGACAACTCTCGGTCAGGGAGAGTACTCTGGATATAGGCCGACTAGAACTTGTTCAGGTGGACCCAGGGCAAGAGGGAGGGGTGATGTCAAAGGGGGAAATGTAAGGATTAAGGGGTGTCAAAACAAAATGGTTGACAATATGTCTTATTAAATACATGTCTTTCTCTATCCTTCTCTGTAAAATAAGGACTCGTCATCTTTAGTCACGTACGCATAAGGAGAGGCCGCATCAGCCCTAAAAAGCAGTCTACGCCCAGAAGATTGTCTTATCAGCTGATAACACCCGGAGAATTGTCTTTCCTTTGCAAAAATGTTTTTTTTTTTTACATTTGCTGATGTTTGCCCTTTTCTGTCTATAAAAGAGAAGTAATAAAGAGCTCAGAGCCAGAGTCAGTCAGTGTCAGAGTTACGACGGACTTCTGAGCAGAAATACTGAATACCTCCGTGTCTCTTTGCTTAGATAAGAACTCTAACTAACAATTGGGAAACGGTAACATAACCTGACAAATAGGTGACTTGTTGAGGTCACACCTAACAGGATCGAGCACACCTGTCCTTAACAGGGACCTCATCTCCGTCGTCAGAGCTATCTGTCATGGAGCCGCTGTCCTCTACAGGATCGTATTCTGAGCCTGAATCTGACAGATGAGTGACGTCCTCTTCACTATCTGTCATGCTCAGAAACGTGTAGGCCTCTTCACTAGTGTACCTTCGCTTTGCCATTTTGGGCTCTAAATTTAGGGGTACACTAGTGAGACTCACAGGTAAAAAAGCACCTAGCCTGTCAGCGACTGTTTCAAAACGCTACAAAAAAAAACTGTTAGCGATCGCAGGGATCAAGCCTGACTCTGCGAACGCTGCAGTTATGTGTGTTGTGTTTTGTAAGTGACAGTGATCGATCGATACTGCACTTGGGTGGGCTGGGCTGGGCTTGGCGGAGGGGCTAAACGCAGGTGCTAGCAGGTATCTGGGCTGATCCCGCTAACAATGCGTTTTGGGAAACCTAAAATGCTGGCAACGCTAATATAGATCTGATCAGATACTATATTACTAAGGGAGGTGTATGCTTTGCGCGTGGGTGTTAGCGGTACTGGCACTAACCTGACGCTGGGGCGACGCAGACCTTATCTGACCCTCAAACTTATATCACCCGCCGGGTGATCAGGGGGTTAAACCTTTATTAGGTAATAAATGGCGGGTGCCCTGAAACAAAAAAAAATAACTAACCAACCAGCGTCACCTGTAACAGTTATATGGTGATCACTGGTGAAAGGGTTAACTGTGGGGCAATCAGGGGGCTTTATGCGGTAGTATATGGGGGTCCCTGACGCTATAAAAAGCTGCGGCGAACCTAAATACTTACCTGCCTAACTAGCGTCACCTGTGACACTAATACAGCGATCAGAAAAACGATCGCTTATTAGTGACACTGGCGACGGGGGGTGATCACGGGGTTAAACCTTTATTGGGGGGGGTTAGGGGGGCACCCTAGAGCTAAAGGGGGCTAACCCTAACTGCCCTAACAGTTATTACAGTCACAAATGACACCAATGCAAAAAAAATAAATAAATGCAATTGGTGTCACTGTGACTGGGGGGGCAGGGGTGATTGGGGGGTGATTGGGGGGTGATCGGGGGGGTGAAAAGTGTGCCTGGCGTGTTCTACTGTAAGTGTAGTGTTGGGTGCAACTCACCGATCCTCTCTCCTCGGTGCCGGAACGAAAAAGACCGACACGAGGAGAGATTACATCACTTCCTCTGCCTGTGTTTACATTACAGGAGAGGAAGTGATGTCATGCTGCCATTTCATTCGTCGGGAGCGATCGCGAGGGGGTGGCCATGAATGAATGGCCGCCCCCTCATCCCGGATCGCTCCCGAACGATTACCAACCACCGCAGGCACCGGGGGGGGCCCGATCGGGCCCCCCACCCGTGGGAAGGCAGGGATGTACAGGTACGCCCATATGCCTGCCCGTGCCATTCTGTCAAAGTACATCGTCGTGCGGCGGTCGGGAAGTGGTTAAAAGTACTCGCGGCTATAATGAATTGTCGGTCCTGGCAATACACATAAAAGTCATTGAAAAAAATGGCATGGGATTCCCCCACAGACCATAACCAGGCCCTTTGGGTCTGGTATGAATATTAAGGGGAACCCCGAACCAAAAATTTTTTAAAAATTGCTTGGGGTCCCCCCAAATTCCATACCAGGCCCTTCAGGTCTGGTAAGGATATTAAGGGGAACCTCGCTCCAAAATTTTAAAAAAATTGTGTGGTGGTCCCCCTCAAAATCCATACCAGACCCCTCAGGTCTGGTATGGATTTTAAGGGGAATCCCGTGGCGAAATCTAAAGCACGCAACCTGGCAGTCCGCAGGAAAAGAGGGGGGGACAAAAGAGTGCCCCCCTCCTGAACTGTACCAGGCCACATGCCCTCAACATAGGGTGGGTGCTTTGGGGTAGCGGCATCCCAAAGCACCTTGTCCCCATGTTGATGGGGACAAGGCCCTCATCCCCACAACCCTTGCCCAGTGGTTGTGGGGGTCTGCAGGCGGTGGCTTATCGGAATCTGGAAGTCCCCTTTAACAAGGGGACCCCCAGATCCCAGCCCCTCCCCCTGTGTGAAAGGGTAACGGGGTACAAATGTACCCCTACCTTTCACCAAAAGAGAGTGAAAATGGTAAAAGCGACAATACATACACACCTTGGGACAATTCCTTTATTAAAAAATAAAAAAAATAAAAGTGTCCCATGAAGGCTACGACTAAGGTTTTTGCCAAAACGCATCAGCTTTATTGTTTTATTGTCACTCTGATGTACCAATAAACGACACTTCAAGGATTACAGTGTTGCTGGCTTTTCTTACTATTGTCCCATGAAGTCCATTCATCTTCTTCTCTCGCTCTGACGGACCGAAAAGGAAGAAAAAAAGCCGCAGGCCACCACCAATGACTGGCCTCTCAGATGACAGTTTTTTTTATAACTGAGGGTAGGGCCACGCGGTGAAATCGATGGGTGACCCCGCCCCCCTCTGACACACAAGGACATCCCTATGGCTTCTCTGTAGTGTCAGAGGGAGTGGGGGGTCACTCGGTTACATCACCGGGTGGCCCTGTCCCCTCTGATGCTATGGGGAAGCCATAGGGATTGTTTTTTTAATTTGGGCGCTGGGTTCCCCTTAAAATCCATACCAGACCTGAAGGGCCTGGTATGGAATTTGGGGGACCCCACACAATTTTTTTTTTTAATTTGGGGTTCCCCTTAATGTTCATACCAGACTCAAAGGGCCTGGCAATGGACTGTGGGGGAATCCCATGCCGTTTTTTTCAGTTACTTTTATGTGTATTGCCAGGACCGACAATTCATTATAGCTACGAGCAGAGGCGGCTCTATAATTAGGCAAATTAGGTGGTCGCCCAAAGCCCCACTCTCACAGGGGCCGCCTAATTTACCTATTGCAGTGTTTAACAGTAGTGGTTTCCCAGTCTGTTATGCCGCAATTCACCAGCTCTGCGGCAATCTATCTGTCAATCACAGACAGCTGATGGGTAGATCGAGTATCGGCCAACATGTAGAGTAGCGCGGGAAGCGGCTTTAATAAGTCTGATGAAACCAATACAATGATTACTATTATATCTGTGTATTAATTTGTCTAGTCCCTATAAATTAGTTAGTCTATTAAAACTCTGAGCACATGCTACTGTTAATATCACAATAATACAAGATTAGCTATGAAACCAAACACACAGTTTTGCATAATCAAGTCTCATTTATTTCCCAAGGAAATAGGAAGGCTAACATAAGGTATTAAAAGAAGTTACAAGATTACATAGCTTACAATCAGAACACAATACAAGAATATACTTAGCACATCCTATCAGCTGAGCCTCGTGGTGGAATAAGAGATTGGGGCCCACATGGTTTAGGCCCGAGCCATCATCCAGAGCAAGGCCTCAAGATGGCCGAGTCATCAGGTTAGCAGAGAAAAGCTTCATGGCAGACTTTGCAGAGAACAGAGAGACAAAGCTCTCTGTAACAATCCTTTTTTACAATCACACACCATCCAAACCGCATCCCATTGTCTGCCCAACTTTTCTTTTGGACGAATCACAGTATCTCTGGGGCCTCTCCTCCGCAGGTTATATTTCTGACCGTCTTGCCATAATTGGCCTCTGGGAGCAATGTCTGTCCATGAATTGTGATTAATCCGACTGGTGTCAAACCTTCGGTTCGATCTCCTGTGTCTCAACTCATTCATCATCTCTGTCGGTTATGTTCTCTTTGAAGTTCGTAAGTATAGCAGGAACTCTCATAGACAGCTCGGAGCCAGTATTGTCCAGCTTTCTTTGAAGATTGCTTGCAGAGCAGCTCTCATAGATAGATTTGAGCCTCTAGTCTCATGTAAATATAGAGGTTTAACTGGCTACATTCCAACCTGGGGGGGGGGGGGGGGGCTTCCTGTCCTCCAGGACACTGTAAGCAATTTGGCTGACTGTTGGGAATGAGAGCCGATGTATGAACTGGAATATGAATTCCAACAAAGTCCTTACTGTCCTCTCTCATGTCGCACTGCTCCCCGGCGGCCCCTCCCTCCCCATCCCCGGTGTAATGTCCTCTCACATGTCACGCTGATCCCCAGCGGCCCCTCCCCTCCCCTCATCTATCCCAGGTGATGTCACAAGTATACAACGAGAGAAGGGGAGGGGCTGCCGGGGAGAAGCATGACATGGGAGAGGACAGTACACCTGGGATGGACGAGAGGAGGAGAGGGGCCGCCGGGGAGCAGCATGACATGAGAGAGGACAGTACGAACTTATTACAACCGCTTCCCGCGCTCATGTGACCAATACCTTGCTGTGCCCCATACCCTGATGTGCTCTGCTGTCCCACATACCGTTTGCCCATACCCTGATGTGCCCTGCTGTGACCCCTACCCTGATGTGACCAATACCCTGCTGTGCCCGTACCCTGATGTGCCCTATACTTTGTGCCCTTTTTTCTTGGACTGTTCTAAATATGGGAAACATGCGCCAATTTACAGGCATACTATAGAAACCCCCCAGGTATGAAATTTAAAGGAATAATTTACTTTTATTGTTTCACTTTAAGAATTATTAAAATCACTGCTCCCAAAAAAACAGCTGTTTTTAAAACTTTTTTTGCATTAATATATGTCCCCTGGGGCAATACCTGGGTCCCCAAACACTTTTTATGACAATACCATGCATATAAGCCTTTAAAATTAGCACTTTTGATTATTCATGTTTGTGGCCCATAGACTTTAACGGTGTTCAAACAATTTTTTTTATATATATATATAATACACTCTGCTTTAAAATGCATGGTTTTCCCTTTCATGAATAAGGAAATAATCACGTTATGATGGTTTTGATGTTGGGCTGGTATAATAATTCTATGGGGCCGGTATGGCATTTTTTCCAGGGCTGGTTTTTATTCCCAGTCTGGTCCTGGCAACAGGAAGTTGGTGGGAGGAGCTTGGGGTCTTTTGACTCGTGTCTGGAAGTATGTTTGATTTTTAAATTAAATTCCAGTTGTTTTATACTGTACAGTTTTGGGAAGAGAGCAAACAGGAGGCATCCAAGTTATTGTTTTAATATCTAGGAACAGATAGAAGCCATAAGATTGTTTTGAATAGGGAAAGATTTCATTGTGCTTTGGAGTTTGTCTGACAAACACATTTACAGGACTGCCGATAATCGGTTGTAGAGCATGTAAATGTGAGGAGTAGTACGCTAGCATACCGGGAGGCCGTGTAAGTTAATCAGAAAACGCCGGGGGCCAGTACTGTAAAAAATAATCACTAGGCAGTACTGCTCCAAAAGTTAGTGCAAGGGTGTGCTGGACACAGGGACCGTCATAAGCGTTTTGAAGCGTCGTGGGTAATGTTGCCATCCAATGCGTTGGAGAAAAAAAAAATGAGGCTCCACACCAGTCAGACAGTTGCACAGTACATGAGGTCTAGGTTTGGGGCTCCGGCCATGAGACCCCTTAAAGATTGGATATGGTCAAAGGGTACAGTAAGGTGTATTCCTTTGGAAGGTACTTTTGATGTCTGGAGGTATGAGACCCCAGAATAAAAATACCTTGGAAGTAGTTCAGCTGTAGCTTCAAAAATCTGGTGATGAGTGGATTGATGGATATGTAGTACAAGTTTGTGTGATTAAAATTCTCATACCTTTTGAAATTTGTGTGGCTGGTCCATACAAGATTTCGAGATGCTCTTGTGTTTTTCCCATTATATTTTTTTCTATCTCTAAAAGGGTGAAGGTAGCATTCCATCTGGTTGTTTTGTTTTTCATTTTTGTTTTGGGAACTAAGAAATATCTCCCACACATTTGTATCTAAATGTTTGTCTCATGTTTTAGTCTTCTCATTGTTTGTATGTAGTAACAAGAATGTTTGAACCTACCACGACAGCCCTCTTGCGTGTTGTGGCTGTTGTATTCTAGTAGAAACGTGAAAGTAGGGGTTACAGAGGGTTTATTTATTGACGGTTTTGAGGAATGTCATTGACAATTTACCAATGTACATGAATGTTGTATTGTTTTTCATTCTTTGCAGGTTAAATATGAAGGATAGAGTAATAACTTTTGTTTATAAGTAGCTTTTCAGGTCCAAGGAGTTTCTGAAAGTGTATGTACATAGAAAGCAGGTGTATGTAGATAGCTGTATACATGTATAAATACACACACCTGAGAAGGTAAAAGTATCATAGGCTATTTCATTGTTTTTTCTGCACCATTCTAAACCCTGCGCGTCTTCCTCCAGTTTGTAATGAGGAAGAAAGGGGGGGGGGGGGTGATGGTGGTGAGAATGACAATTTTCAAACCAATGATAGTAACCGCTCTAATTCTAGCCAAGTTTGTGACCTATTAGGACGACTGTTTTTCTTTGATGGAATTTGAATCAGCAAGCAGCAGTCCAGTGAAGGAGGCTCCCATCCCAGATGCTAAGAACCTTTTTGTCAATAATTCCAGGTATTACACCCCAGAAAGTAAGCCATGCAGTGGCCACAGTCATTGAGTTAGGTCTGTTTGGAGGTCAACCAAAAACAGGGTTGTACTTTCCTCAGCAGCTATCTTAGCTGATGGGATAGGTGCAGTCACTGTAACATAAACTTCAAAAGGTCCACCACAGGGTTCACAAGTCCCTCCTGGACGCTGACACAATAACCAATTCTGTACAACCAGGTGATTGGATCATTGTAAAGAAGCTTGAGGGACGAGACAACTGGATCCACTCCAGCCACTGCAAGAAGCTGCCCAACTACACCAAAGGATGAGAAGTATCTTTGTTTATTTATATTTTTAAGTATATTTTCCAACTAGCTAAGAAAGCAAACTGGACATATTGTTGGGTCTACTCTGAATCTCCACAAGCTCTAGTACCCCAGCAATGACAGCGGTACATGATATATATGATGTTCATATTGGTATAAGGAGTTTTGACAAACTAGTAAAATTCAAACAGACACTTGTCAATAGAATTTAATGATACATTTCTAGAGGGTAAAATGAATTATAATTTTAACAATAGCTCTAGTTCTTGCCAGCTTTGGTATTGGTATTAATGCAGAGCTACAGCTTATAAGGTAATTCCCCTAATGCAAGAGGTTAATGTGTGCCAGTGAAACTCGTCTCAGCATCTTATGTCGCAGCATGAGAGAAGGTAAGAATGACAGGGACAAGCTGGAAGGGAATTGCTCACCAACTCCAAACAGGTCTGGGCATGGTTTCCTACTTGTACACGGTGGGGGCTTGAGCTTATGAAATGATTGAACAATTTCTCATCCGTTGTGGATGGGATGTTCAATGTAACTAGTAAAGCTACAAGGAAGTTCCCACAGTCCAAGGGGGGTTTCTGGGAATTCATAGGTAAATCTTGTACCTGGATCGAAATTCTTTTAAGGGTTTGGGAGTCTTTGGGGATTTTATTTTTTTATTTTTCAGCAGATCATGGTTGAAGGAAGTAGGGACATATACTCATATTGTTTTTGTTTCTATTCCTTCTATATGCCGTAGATGATGAGGTGCTACTGTTGCCTGATTAGACAAGTGAACAGAGCCCGAGCAGATGACCACCACCTTCCCCCCGAATCCCAACCCACATACAAGACACAGAGGATCCCAGACCGACCGGCCTTCATATCCTCCTCCAAGTCATCCCTCCTGAAGGACAATCTACATGTCAAGCATATGGACTGTAAGGACTGATTAATTTTTAGGTGTAAGAAGAAGATCAAGATTCATCGAGGAGCACATGGGAGCATATGACAAGAGGAGGGACTGTTGTAGAAATTTTATGCAGATGTACTTTATTATGTATTGTTATAGTGTCTCCCAGTGTTAATTCTCTCATAGCCCGCTCTAAAGAGCTGATTGGGGCAGACTGACGCTGGCTGAGATCCGTTTGGTAGTAGAAAACTTCCTGAGGTTGGAGAGAAGTGTTTGCAGAGTGGGGATATGTCCGCCAGCGAAGGGCCTCTGTGTGATGCACAGAAAGAGCGTCTGGGGGGGATGTGTTTGCTCTGCAAAGACATTATCGGTTTAGCGGATGTGCGTTCGTGTCACTGCTGTATGTCTGATCAACATATTTTGGGGTGCCATGGCATACACCTGCAGATAATCTCTGCAGGAATGGACCCATCCTGTTAGAAGGATTTCCTGTGTTGACATTAATTTCCTGATCATTTCCCATAGAGTAAGCGATTGGCTGTTGGGGCCAGGACTTCCTGTTTGTGATTGCTTTTGTTGTTTTTGAATACAAGACTCAGTGCACTGCTAGGCAGGGTTGTCGCGCTGAGATGAGGACATAAGCTGTGGTCATGTGTTTATTGGGAAATAGAGTGATAGGTAATATGCATTATACCATTAGACAAAGTTGGCGCTTATTAGCGTAAAAGAGTATGAGTGGGTTTTTCCACTACAGTTACCTAGCAAAATTCATTGTGCTTAAACTGGAACTAAAAAAAATGCACACCTGATGATCGGTGACATTTAAAGTAAAACTAAACGTATTGTTTTATACATCTGTTATTCTAAAATATGAAGTATACCATGGTTCTGTTTTTTTAAGTCTCTTACTGGTGTTTTCAGCCTTTATTTTTGTTCTGCGCACACTACCAATCCTCTGGTAATGCACCTCACCACTACTAGTGTAGTAGCTGTTATTTGTGGTTACATCTTCCACTCTATGCATTCTGCAATTCCCATAGCGCTGAATGTGTCTGCATGTAGATGTATAGTCCATCTTGAGGGGCGAGCAGAAAATCATGGCTGCATTCACATATACAAGGGGGCATGGAGAACAAACATAGCCACTCCTGAACAGGCAGTCTGAGAAGAGCAGGAAAAGTTTGTATTTGAGAAATTAAATAAAAAGGAAGAGAAATAACGGAAAATTGTATACTCACCTTCCGTAATTTTCCTTTCCTGTTGCATCTCATGGCAGCAAACACCTATGGGTTGTGGCTCTGCCCCCACAACCTGATAGGACTGTTTGACTATTAAACCATGAGAGGGCCTCTGCCTCAGTATTCTCAATATATAGATACCTCACCTCAGACGGGTGGGCATCTGTATGTTGCCATGAGATGCAACAGGAAAGAAAAATTACAGAAGGGGAGTATACAATTTTCCGTTTTCCTGTCGCATCATGGCAGCATACACCTATGGGGAATAACTCGCAAAACTGGGTGGGTATGAGCAGAAGAAGTTTATTTACAAGGAATGGAGGAATTGGACTGAATAATTGCTCTCCCGAACTCCACCGTGGACAGCCTAGCAGAGTCCACTTTGTAGTGGGATATAAAAGTGCTTTTTGAAGACCATGTGGCTGCATTGCAGATGGTTTCTGAGGAGACTCTGCAGTAGGCTGCCCAGGAAGTCGCCATCGCCCTTGTAGAATGTGCCCTTAAGCCCTCAGGTATTTGAGCTTGATTAGATGAGTAAGCTTTCTTTATGATTTTTACCAGCCTGCGATAGTGCGGGAAGTTGCCGCCTGTGCTCTTCTAGAGCCGTGAGGGATGACTAGGAGATTTTCCACTTTCCTGAGGTCACTGGTTCTTGAGAGGTAGGCCAGTATGTTGGATTTTACATCAAGTGGATGTGGGTTCCCCTGCTCTGTGGAAAGAGCGGGAAGGCATATTTCCTGATTAAAATGAAAGGAGGAAGCCACTTTCGGGATGAAGCGATCTGAAGGTTTCAGAACTACCTTGTCTGGGTAGATGGTTAGGTATGGTTCCTTTGCCATTAGTGCATGCATTTCCGACACCCTTTTGGCTGATGTAATCGCTATCAGGAAGGTAATTTTGAGGGTTAGATCCCAAAGAGAAGCTCCCTCAACTGGAAAGAATGGTTCACGGGATAGGAAATCCAGCACTACCGAAAGATCCCAAGTTGGAAAGGAGGGTTTCTTGGCAGGTCTTATTCTTAGACAGGTCTTCTAAAATTGAGAAATAAGAGGCTCTTGTGCCCATTTCACCCCCGTTATGGCTGATAGAGCTTATACGTGCACCTTCAGGGTATTTGATCCAAGACCTTTGTCGAGACCTAGCTGCAGGAACTCTAGGATCTGAGCAACTGTTGGGGATGAAGGGTCCCAGGCTTGTTGTGCAATCGAGAGGAACTTATCCCAGATTCTCTTGTAGGTGTTATTAGTGGTAACCCTTCTGGCTTGAAGAAGGGTGTTTATCACTTGGTGGGAACAGCCGTGAGCTATGAACCTAGCCCTTTCAGTCTCCAGGCTGTTAGGTGTAATTTCTCTGGGCACAGATGGAGGAGTTGACCCTGAGAGAGTAGGTCCGCTGTCACTGGAAGCGACAATGGTTCTGCTGTATTCAACTGAAGCAGGGTGGTGAACCATGGCCTCATCGGCCAAAAAGGCAGGACTGCTATTACTGTGGAACTTGAGTTCCTGAGTCTGAGTAGAAGCCTCGGTATGATTGGTGTTGGTGGAAAAACATAACCTAGGCGGAAGTCCCAGTTGTGTTGTAAACAATCCGTGCCTTCTGCCGAAGGAAAGGGAATCCTCGCCAGGTACCTCTGACACTTTGCGTTGTTCGGTGTTGCTGCCAGATCGATATCTGGAACCCCCCAAATTTTTGTTATCAGAGAAAATGCTTGACGGCTTAGGGCCAATTCGTGGTTGGATACGAATTCTCGGCTCAAGGTGTCTGCTATCTGATTCTGGACACCTGGCACGTATGTTGCCCTGAGACTGGCTAAATTTAGCTGTACCCATTGGAAGACTGGTCGGACTTCCTGCAACATGGAGCGACTCCTGGTGCCACCCTGCCTGTTGATATAGGCCACTGCCACTCGATTGTCCATTCTTAGTAGAACTTCTTTCCCCTCCAGGAATGGGCTGAAGGCTAGTAGTGCCTGGAATGCTGCCTTCATTTCTAATATGTTGGAGACCACATTGTGTGTTTTGAACGGCCAATGACCTTGGACTGCGTGGTGACAGTAGTGTGCTCCCCATCCCTCCATGCTGGCATCCGAGGTGATTACCTCTTGAGAGGGAAGGACTATGCGTTTGCACCTCTTCAGATTGTGTGGTTTGGTCCACCACGATAGTGATTGCTTCACCTCCTTCCAAATCACTATTGGCTGGGTCATTGACACGCCATTTCATTGCTTCAGAAATGATATTTGAAGAGGCCTGGTGTTCCACTGGGCCCATTGAACCATCAGAATAGTTGCTGAGAATGACCCTAGAATACTGAGACATTCCCTGGCGGGAATGGTAGTGGCCGAGAGTAGTCTCTTTGCTTTCTGGACCAGGATGGGAATTTTCTCCTCTGGGAGCTCTACTGTATTGAGTCGGGTATCCAGTTCCGCGCCCAAAAAGATCATTCTCTGCGTGGGACTTAGACTGCTCTTCCCCCAGTTTATCAGCCACCCGAATTTTTGCAGGGTGGAGATTAGGATTGCGCGATGCAGTAGGAGGGAATCCCGGTTGTCGGCAAGCAGAAGGATGTCGTCTAGATAGTGGTGCACTCTTAGGCCTTGTTCCCTTAATAGGGCTATTACTGGGAGTAAGACTTTTGTAAATGTTCTCGGAGGGGTGGATATTCCAAACGGGAGACTTTGAAATTGGAAATGTTGATGACCTACTACAAAGCGGAGAAATTTCTGAAATGAGGTGTGAATGGGAACATGCAAGTAGGCGTCTTGTAAGTCGATGGAGAGCATCCAATCTCCTATGTTGATGGCCTGGAGAATTGTCTGTAGGCTCTCCATTTTGAATGCTTCCACCTGGATTCGGTGATTGAGATCTTTTAAGTCCATGACAAGACGTAGGTCCCCTGTTTTCTTTTTTACCAGGAATAGAGGAGAATAGAATCCTTTCCCTCTCTGTGGTAATGGAACTTCCCTTATAGCTCGTTTCTGGATGAGGCCCTGAACATATTCGTTCAATAGCAACATCTTTTGGTGAGATGTTGGTAATTTGGTTACCCGGAAATGGTCCCTTGGATGCTTTCGGAACCTCCATTTGTGCCCGACCTGGACAGTCGCCACTGCCCATGGATCCTTTATTGCCTCTCCGCCCATACCTGCTTGAACAACCTGAGCCTGGCTCCTACTACAGCTGGTTGGGCGGGCGCACCTTCAAAAAGACTTTTGATCCCCTGTAGTAGGGGTCTTAGCTTTCTGGAGCTTGAGGAAGGATGATTGAGGGTTCTTCCAGTTCCTCCTATACTCTTTGCCAGGTCTGTAGGATCTTGCCTCACTATATTTGTCTGGGAGGTTTCGTCTGGAGGCTGGCGGTCTTTGTTGTTTAGACCTTCTATCTGAAGGGATCAGACCCGATTTTGCCCCGGTAACTTTTGAAATCGGCGAGTCTAGTTTCTCTTCAAAGAGATTTACTCTGTCAAAGGGAATCTTACACAAATTTGACTTCGAGGATGGGTCTGCTGACCAGGGTTTTAGCCAAAGTGCCCTTCTGGCCATTACTGAGCTCAGCATTGCCCTTGATGTAGATTTAATTATGTCTACAGAGGCTTCTGCGACAAAATCGCCTGCGAGAGACAGTTCCTGGAGGGCTGAGATTACTTTCTCTTGTTCCACTCCTTCGGATACCAGCTTCTCTGCATTGGTGGACGAGTTGGAAATAGCCCTACTGACAGCTGCTAGAGCCACAGCTGGTCTGCATGTGCCTCCTGCCGATAGGTAAGATCTTTTAAGATCTAAGTCAATTTTCCTATCCAGCACATCTTTAAATGTAACAGCATCTTCAATTGTAAGTGTCACATGTCTGGCAAGACGCATCAGAGAAGAATCCACCACTGGCGGGGTCACCAATGGAGTGACACTAGGCTCCTTCAGGGGGTAAAGCTTTGCTAACCTGTTAGTTAGGCTGATCTTCTTTTCCGGCTTTTGCCATTCCTCCTTAATCAAATCCTCAAGTTCATCAATAAATGGGAAGGTCTCAGGATCTTTTTTGAGATTTGGAAAATATTTCCTCACTTTTTGAGGAGTTTGTTTATCTTCCACCCAATCGATCGCTTCCTTCACTGATTTAATGAAGGGTTCGATCAGTGCAAAGTCGAAGCCGGTAGATGTGTCAATGTCATCATTATCCAACAGAGGATCCAACATCTTTGAAGAGGAAGGAGCAGGCCAGCTTATCTGGAAGTGCTATTGCACCACAAATCCAGCATGAATTCCCAGATGGACGGAGACTCTGAGCACGAGAAGAATGCCTGCGCGTGGGGGATCTTCTGTGGTAGGAGTGGCCATGTCGAGAGTAGGATCTTGATCGACTCCTCCACTCTCTCTGCGCCTTGAACGGCTTCTGCCATGGTCTCGGTTTTGTCTATGACTTGAGCGACTTCTTCTTGAGCGCCTTGAGTGCAATGATCTGGATGACCTGATAGGGCTGTGCAATATAGACAGCGTTAGTGACAGGCTCTCTTTTTCCTCTTCGTACTTACCAAGTTGACCCCACTTACCTATTAGGCTGGCGATGGTCTGCTGGGGCAGCGGCCTCCATGAAGAGTGATTCCTAAAACGAACGGAAGTCAGTGTGCAAAAAGGCAGGTAGGGAGATATGCAGAGTTGCAAGAAAAGAAAATCCAAGAAACAAAGAGACTGACCTTAAGATCTGAAGGAAACAAGTCGGAAAACGATCGGAAAAACTCTCAAAACGTTCTTATTAGAAATGCAGCAGCAGCCACAGTACACAATGAAAAAGTGCTGTTTTTTTAATTCAGCGCCACCATCGTCCGCAGTGCCGACGTCATCCCGCGCATGCGCAGAAATGTCCCGCGACATCCGGCGCCATCTTGGAAACTGGCGAACAGATAGAGCGGTGCGGTACTGGCCGCCAACACATGTGCTGAAGAGTCTAAACATACGGCGCCCGGAGAGGAAGGAGAGAGGAACTACAAAGCTCAGCAAGGAAAAAGTACAGAACATAGTGAAAAAACACAGGTTAGAGGCCGCTGCATGATAAATCTATTTAAGATTTGTAAAAATAAGAATGGTACCCCTGAGACCATCAGAGTGGGGATTCCTCCATTAAGCTCATTTAGAGGCTGTACAGGTAGGACTTCAACCCAGGAGAGGCGTGAACCTGACTGGGGCGATAGCGGTAAGGGGTGATGTCCGGTCTTCTCAGGTGAGGAAAAAAAGGAGAATACAGAGGCAGAGGCCCTCTCAAGGTTTAATAGTCAAACAGTCCTATCAGGTTGCGGGGGTGGAGCTACAACCCTTAGGTGTATGCTGCCATGATGCGACAGGAAAGAAGGTTCTACATGCTGGAGGCTCCGACATGAGGAAACAAATCCCTGCCTCCACCAAAATGGCCTCCTCCACACAGAAACTCAGTGCAAAACAAGGAATGGTAAGCAGGCCCGGATTGGCCATAGGGCCGCGGGGGCCGCCAGGCTGCAAGTCCTTGCGGGGCTTGAGCTGGCACCATTCATCCAGCCTCTCCTCAGCTGCCCGGCTGCTTAGCCATCGGCGCCAGGGGGAGGAGCTAGATGAGACTCCTTCGTCCTCTGCGCGGCCGCCTGTATAGGTCAGCCGTTGGTGCCGGGAGGAGGAGCCAGAGCAGACACCTTGGAGCTGGTGAAAATGTGAGTTCAGCCCCCCCGTAACCTGCATAGGAGGAGGGCTGGGGGCGGCTGCATATAGAAGAATAATTCTCTCCCTCTTCCTCCTGCAGTAGCGGAATGCCTGCGAGAGGGAGAGGAGAAGCATTCCGAGACTGCAGGAGGAAGATGGAGAGAATTATTCTTCTATATGCAGCCGCCCCCAGCCCTCCTCCTATCCTGCTTCTCTCTGCTGCTCCCCCCTGGGCTCTCCACCGCACCCATACTCTCTGCCATCCGGTGCTCTCTGCCACCCCCCATGCTCTCCACCTCCCCCCCATGTTCTCCACGGCACCCATACTCTCTGCCATCCCCCCATATTTTCCACCCCCCCATGCTCTCCACCTCCCCCCATATTCTCCACGGCACCCATACTCTCTGCCATCCCCCGTTATTCTCCACCCCCCATGCTCTCCGCCACCCCCATGTTCTCCGCGGCACCCATACTCTCTGCCATCCCCCCATGCTCTCCACCTCCCCCCATGTTCTACACGGCACCCATGCTCTCTGCCACCCCCCCATGCTCTCCACCTCCCCCCATGCTCTCTGCCTCCCCCCAGATGCTCTCCGCCTCCCCCCCATGCTCTCCACCTCCCCCCATGCTCTCCACCTCCCCCCATGTTCTACACGGCACCCATACTCTCTGCCATCCCCCCATATTCTCCACCCCCCATGTTCTCCACGACACCCATACTCTCTGCCATCCCCCCATATTCTCCACCCCCCCATGCTCTCCACCTCCCCCCATGTTCTCCACGGCACCCATACTCTCTGCCATCCCCCATATTCTCCACCCCCCATGCTCTCCACCTCCCCCCATGTTCTCCACGGCACCCATACTCTCTGCCATCCCCCATATTCTCCACCCCCCATGCTCTCCACCTCCCCCCATGTTCTCCACGGCACCCATACTCTCTGCCATCCCCCCATATTCTCCACCCCCCCATGCTCTCCGCCACCCCCCCATGCTCTCCGCCACCCCCCATGCTCTCCACCTCCCCCACTGCTCTCCGCCACCCCCGTGCTCTCCATCTCCCCCCGTGCTCTCCGCCACCCCCCATGCTCTCCGCCACCCCCCATACTCTTCGCCTCCCCCCATGCTCTCCGCCACCCCCCATGCTCTCCGCCTCCCCCGTGCTCTACATCTCCCCCCGTGCTCTACATCTCCCCCCGTGCTCTACATCTCCCCCCGTGCTCTCCGCCACCCCCCATGCTCTCCGCCATCCCCCCATACTCTTCGCCTCCCCCCATGCTCTCTGCCACCCCCCATGCTGTCCACCTCCCCCCATGCTCTCCGCCAACCCCATACTCTTCACCTCACCCATGCTCTCCGCCACCCCCCCATACTCTCCGCCACCCCCCCATACGCTTCGCCTCCCCCCATGCTCTCTGCCACCCCCCATGCTCTCCGCCTCCCCCATGCTCTCCACCTCCCCCCATGTTCTACACGGCACCCATGCTCTCTGCCACCCCCCAATGCTCTCCGCCACCCCCCCATGCTCTCCACCTCCCCCCATGCTCTCCGCCTCCCCCCCATGCTCTCCACCTCCCCCTATGTTCTACATGGCACCCATACTCTCTGCCATCCCCCCATGTTCTCCACGGCACCCATACTCTCTGCCATCCCCCATATTCTCCACCCCCCATGCTCTCCGCCACCCCCCATGTTCTCCACGGCACCCATACTCTCTGCCATCCCCCCATATTCTCCACCCCCCATGCTCTCCACCTCCCCCCATGTTCTCCACGGCACCCATACTCTCTGCTATCCCCCCGTATTCTCCACCCCCCATGCTCTCCGCCACCCCCCCATGCTCTCCGCCACCCCCCCATGCTCTCCACCTCCCCCACTGCTCTCCGCCACCCCCGTGCTCTCCATCTCCCCCCGTGCTCTCCGCCACCCCCCATGCTCTCCGCCACCCCCCCATACTCTTCGCCTCCCCCCCATGCTGTCCACCTCCCCCCATGCTCTCCGCCACCCCCATACTCTTCACCTCACCCATGCTCTCTTCCACCCCCATGCTCTCCGCCACCCCATACTCTCCGCCTCCCCCCATGCTCTCCGCCACCCCCCCGTGCTCTCCGCCACCCCCCCGTGCTCTCCGCCACCCCCATACTCTTCACCTCACCCATGCTATCCGCCACCCCCCCATACTCTCCGCCACCCCCATGCTCTCCGCCACCCCCCATGCTCTCCGCCTCCCCCGTTCTCTCCGCCACCCCCGTGCTCTCCTCCACCCCCTGTGCTCTCCGCCTCCCCCCATTCTCTCCGCCATCCCCCCGTGCTCTCCACCTCCCCCCGTGCTCTCCATCACCCCCCCGTGCTCTCCACCTCCCCCCCATGCTCTCCACCTCCCCCCCATGTTCTCCACTGCACCCATACCCAATTTTTTTGCTGCCTAAAAACCCCGTTGGTGGGGGAACTTGTTCCATTTTTTTGATTTAATAGGGGTGAGCAGCACCCTCCCAGCTCTTTGTAGCAGTGTGTTCTTTCCAAATATCACCCATACTCTCTGCCATCCCCCCATATTCTCCACTCCCCCATGCTCTCCACCACCCCCCCATGCTCTCTGCCACCGCCGTGCTCTCCATCTCCCCCCGTGCTCTCCATCTCCCCCCGTGCTCTCCGCTACCCCCCATGCTCTCCGCCACCCCCATACTCTCTGCCTCCCCCATGCTCTCCGCCACCCCCCATGCTCTCCGCCACCCCCCATACTCTCCGCCACCCCCCCGTGCTCTCCGCCACCCCCCCGTGCTCTCCGCCACCCCCCCGTGCTCTCCACCACCCCCATACTCTTCACCCCACCCATGCTCTCCACCACCCCCCATACTCTCCGCCACCCCCCATGCTCTCCGCCTCCCCCCATGCTCTCCGCCTCCCCCATGCTCTCCGCCACCCCCCATGCTCTCCGCCTCCCCCCATGCTCTCCGCCTCCCCCCATGCTCTCCGCCTCCCCCCCATGCTCTCCACCTCCCCCCATGCTCTCCACCTCCCCCCATGTTCTACACGGCACCCATACTCTCTGCCATCCCCCCATATTCTCCACCCCCCATGTTCTCCACGACACCCATACTCTCTGCCATCCCCCCATATTCTCCACCCCCCCATGCTCTCCACCTCCCCCCATGTTCTCCACGGCACCCATACTCTCTGCCATCCCCCATATTCTCCACCCCCCATGCTCTCCACCTCCCCCCATGTTCTCCACGGCACCCATACTCTCTGCCATCCCCCATATTCTCCACCCCCCATGCTCTCCACCTCCCCCCATGTTCTCCACGGCACCCATACTCTCTGCCATCCCCCCATATTCTCCACCCCCCCATGCTCTCCGCCACCCCCCCATGCTCTCCGCCACCCCCCATGCTCTCCACCTCCCCCACTGCTCTCCGCCACCCCCGTGCTCTCCATCTCCCCCCGTGCTCTCCGCCACCCCCCATGCTCTCCGCCACCCCCCATACTCTTCGCCTCCCCCCATGCTCTCCGCCACCCCCATGCTCTCCGCCTCCCCCGTGCTCTACATCTCCCCCCGTGCTCTACATCTCCCCCCGTGCTCTACATCTCCCCCCGTGCTCTCCGCCACCCCCCATGCTCTCCGCCATCCCCCCATACTCTTCGCCTCCCCCCATGCTCTCTGCCACCCCCCATGCTGTCCACCTCCCCCCATGCTCTCCGCCAACCCCATACTCTTCACCTCACCCATGCTCTCCGCCACCCCCCCATACTCTCCGCCACCCCCCCATACGCTTCGCCTCCCCCCATGCTCTCTGCCACCCCCCATGCTCTCCGCCTCCCCCATGCTCTCCACCTCCCCCCATGTTCTACACGGCACCCATGCTCTCTGCCACCCCCCAATGCTCTCCGCCACCCCCCCATGCTCTCCACCTCCCCCCATGCTCTCCGCCTCCCCCCCATGCTCTCCACCTCCCCCTATGTTCTACATGGCACCCATACTCTCTGCCATCCCCCCATGTTCTCCACGGCACCCATACTCTCTGCCATCCCCCATATTCTCCACCCCCCATGCTCTCCGCCACCCCCCATGTTCTCCACGGCACCCATACTCTCTGCCATCCCCCCATATTCTCCACCCCCCATGCTCTCCACCTCCCCCCATGTTCTCCACGGCACCCATACTCTCTGCTATCCCCCCGTATTCTCCACCCCCCATGCTCTCCGCCACCCCCCCATGCTCTCCGCCACCCCCCCATGCTCTCCACCTCCCCCACTGCTCTCCGCCACCCCCGTGCTCTCCATCTCCCCCCGTGCTCTCCGCCACCCCCCATGCTCTCCGCCACCCCCCCATACTCTTCGCCTCCCCCCCATGCTGTCCACCTCCCCCCATGCTCTCCGCCACCCCCATACTCTTCACCTCACCCATGCTCTCTTCCACCCCCATGCTCTCCGCCACCCCATACTCTCCGCCTCCCCCCATGCTCTCCGCCACCCCCCCGTGCTCTCCGCCACCCCCCCGTGCTCTCCGCCACCCCCATACTCTTCACCTCACCCATGCTATCCGCCACCCCCCCATACTCTCCGCCACCCCCATGCTCTCCGCCACCCCCCATGCTCTCCGCCTCCCCCGTTCTCTCCGCCACCCCCGTGCTCTCCTCCACCCCCTGTGCTCTCCGCCTCCCCCCATTCTCTCCGCCATCCCCCCGTGCTCTCCACCTCCCCCCGTGCTCTCCATCACCCCCCCGTGCTCTCCACCTCCCCCCCATGCTCTCCACCTCCCCCCCATGTTCTCCACTGCACCCATACCCAATTTTTTTGCTGCCTAAAAACCCCGTTGGTGGGGGAACTTGTTCCATTTTTTTGATTTAATAGGGGTGAGCAGCACCCTCCCAGCTCTTTGTAGCAGTGTGTTCTTTCCAAATATCACCCATACTCTCTGCCATCCCCCCATATTCTCCACTCCCCCATGCTCTCCACCACCCCCCCATGCTCTCTGCCACCGCCGTGCTCTCCATCTCCCCCCGTGCTCTCCATCTCCCCCCGTGCTCTCCGCTACCCCCCATGCTCTCCGCCACCCCCATACTCTCTGCCTCCCCCATGCTCTCCGCCACCCCCCATGCTCTCCGCCACCCCCCATACTCTCCGCCACCCCCCCGTGCTCTCCGCCACCCCCCCGTGCTCTCCGCCACCCCCCCGTGCTCTCCACCACCCCCATACTCTTCACCCCACCCATGCTCTCCACCACCCCCCATACTCTCCGCCACCCCCCATGCTCTCCGCCTTCCCACATGCTCTCCGCCACCCCCCATGCTCTCCGCCACCCCCCATGCTCTCCGCCTCGCCCCATGCTCTCCGCCTCCCCCCATGCTCTCCGCCTCCCCCATGCTCTCCGCCACCCCCCATGCTCTCCGCCTCCCCCCATGCTCTCCGCCTCCCCCCATGCTCTCCGCCACCCCCCATGCTCTCCGCCACCCCCCATGCTCTCCGCCTCCCCACATGCTCTCCGCCACCCCCCATGCTCTCCGCCTCCCCACATGCTCTCCGCCTCCCCACATGCTCTCCGCCACCCCCCATGCTCTCCGCCACCCCCCCATGCTCTCCGCCTCCCCACATGCTCTCCGCCACCCCACATGCTCTCCGCCTCCCCCCGTGCTCTCCGCCTCCCCCCATTCTCTCCGCCACACCCCATGCTCTCCACCTCCCCCCGTGCTCTCCGCCTCCCCCCATGCTCTCCGCCTCCCCCCATGCTCTCCGCCACCCCCCATGCTCTCTGCCTCCCCCCATGCTCTCCGCCTCCCCCCATGCTCTCTGCCTCCCCCCATGCTCTCCGCCACCCCCCATGCTCTCCGCCACCCCCCATGCTCTCCGCCTCCCCACATGCTCTCCGCCACCCCCCATGCTCTCCGCCTCCCCACATGCTCTCCGCCTCCCCACATGCTCTCCGCCACCCCCCATGCTCTCCGCCACACCCCATGCTCTCCGCCACCCCCCCATGCTCTCCGCCTCCCCACATGCTCTCCGCCACCCCACATGCTCTCCGCCTCCCCCGTGCTCTCCGCCTCCCCCCATTCTCTCCGCCACACCCCATGCTCTCCACCTCCCCCCGTGCTCTCCATCACCCCCTGTGCTCTCCAGCACCCCCATGCTCTCCACCTCCCCCCCATGCTCTCCACCTCCCCCCCATGTTCTCCACGGCACCCATACCCAATTTTTTTGCTGCCTAAAAACCCCGTTGGTGGGGGAACTTGTTCAATTTTTTTGATTTAATAGGGGTGAGCAGCACCCTCCCAGCTCTTTGTAGCAGTGTGTTCTTTCCAAATATCACCCATACTCTCTGCCATCCCCCCATATTCTCCACTCCCCCATGCTCTCCGCCACCCCCCCATGCTCTCTGCCACCGCCTTGCTCTCCATCTCCCCCCGTGCTCTCCGCCACCCCCCGTGCTCTCCGCCACCCCCGTGCTCTCCATCTCCCCCCATGCTCTCCACTACCCCCCATGCTCTCCGCCACCCCCATACTCTCTGCCTCCCCCATGCTCTCCGCCACCCCCCATGCTCTCCGCCACCCCCCATGCTCTCCGCCACCCCCCATACTCTCCACCTCCCACCATTCTCTCCGCCACCCCCCCGTGCTCTCCGCCACCCCCATACTCTTCACCCCACCCATGCTCTCCACCACCACCCATGCTCTCCGCCACCCCCCATGCTCTCCGCCACCCCCCATGCTCTCCGCCACCCCCCATGCTCTCCGCCTCCCACCATTCTCTCCGCCACCCCCCCCCCGTGCTCTCCGCCACCCCCATACTCTTCACCCCACCCATGCTCTCCACCACCCCCCATACTCTCCGCCACCCCCCATGCTCTCCTCCTTCCCACATGCTCTCCGCCACCCCCCATGCTCTCTGCCACCCCCCATGCTCTCCGCCTCCCCCCATGCTCTCCGCCACCCCCCATGCTCTCCGCCTCCCCCCATGCTCTCCGCCTCCCCCATGCTCTCTGCCTCCCCCCATGCTCCCCGCCACCCCCCATGCTCTCCGCCACACCCCATGCTCTCCGCCACCCCCCGTGCTCTCCGCCACCCCCCGTGCTCTCCGCCTCCCCCCATTCTCTCCGCCATCCCCCCGTGCTCTCCACCTCCCCCCGTGCTCTCCACCTCCCCCCGTGCTCTCCATCACTCCCTGTGCTCTCCAGCACCCCCCATGCTCTCCACCTCCCCCCATGCTCTCCACCTCCCCCCCATGTTCTCCACGGCACCCATACCCAATTTTTTTGCTGCCTAAAAACCCCGTTGGTGGGGGAACTTGTTCCATTTTTTTGATTTAATAGGGGTGAGCAGCACCCTCCCAGCTCTTTGTAGCAGTGTGTTCTTTCCAAATATCACCCATACTCTCTGCCATCCCCCCATATTCTCCACTCCCCCATGCTCTCCGCCACCCACCCATGCTCTCTGCCACCGCCGTGCTCTCCATCTCCCCCCGTGCTCTCCGCCACCCCCCGTGCTCTCCATCTCCCCCCGTGCTCTCCGCTACCCCCCATGCTCTCCGCCACCCCCATACTCTCTGCCTCCCCATGCTCTCCGCCACCCCCCATGCTCTCCGCCACCCCCCATACTCTCCGCCTCCCACCATTCTCTCCGCCACCCCCCCGTGCTCTCCGCCACCCCCAAACTCTTCACCCCACCCATGCTCTCCACCACCCCCCATACTCTCCGCCACCCCCCCATGCTCTCCGCCTTCCCACATGCTCTCCGCCACCCCCCATGCTCTCCGCCACCCCCCATGCTCTCCGCCACCCCCCATGCTCTCCGCCACCCCCATGCTCTCCGCCTCCCCCCATGCTCTCCGCCTCCCCCATGCTCTCCGCCACCCCCATGCTCTCCGCCACCCCCCATGCTCTCCGCCACCCCCCATGCTCTCCGCCTCCCCACTTGCTCTCCGCCTCCCCACTTGCTCTCCGCCACCCCCCATGCTCTCCGCCACCCCCCATGCTCTCCGCCACCCCCCATGCTCTCCGCCACCCCCCATGCTCTCCGCCTCCCCACATGCTCTCCGCGACCCCCCATGCTCTCCGCCACCCCCCCATGCTCTCCGCCTCCCCACATGCTCTCCGCCACCCCCCATGCTCTCCGCCTCCCCCCATGCTCTCCGCCTCCCCCCATGCTCTCCGCCTCCCCATATGCTCTCCGCCACCGCCCATTCTCTCCGCCTCCCCTCGTGCTCTCCGCCACCCCAATACTCTTCACCTCACCCATGCTCTCCGCCACCCCCCCGTGCTCTCCGCCTCCCCACATGCTCTCCGCCACCCCACATGCTCTCCGCCTCCCCCGTGCTCTCCGCCTCCCCCCATTCTCTCCGCCACACCCCATGCTCTCCACCTCCCCCCGTGCTCTCCATCACCCCCTGTGCTCTCCAGCACCCCCATGCTCTCCACCTCCCCCCCATGCTCTCCACCTCCCCCCCATGTTCTCCACGGCACCCATACCCAATTTTTTTGCTGCCTAAAAACCCCGTTGGTGGGGGAACTTGTTCAATTTTTTTGATTTAATAGGGGTGAGCAGCACCCTCCCAGCTCTTTGTAGCAGTGTGTTCTTTCCAAATATCACCCATACTCTCTGCCATCCCCCCATATTCTCCACTCCCCCATGCTCTCCGCCACCCCCCCATGCTCTCTGCCACCGCCGTGCTCTCCATCTCCCCCCGTGCTCTCCGCCACCCCCCGTGCTCTCCGCCACCCCCGTGCTCTCCATCTCCCCCCATGCTCTCCACTACCCCCCATGCTCTCCGCCACCCCCATACTCTCTGCCTCCCCCATGCTCTCCGCCACCCCCCATGCTCTCCGCCACCCCCCATACTCTCCACCTCCCACCATTCTCTCCGCCACCCCCCCGTGCTCTCCGCCACCCCCATACTCTTCACCCCACCCATGCTCTCCACCACCACCCATGCTCTCCGCCACCCCCCATGCTCTCCGCCACCCCCCATGCTCTCCGCCACCCCCCATGCTCTCCGCCTCCCACCATTCTCTCCGCCACCCCCCCCCGTGCTCTCCGCCACCCCCATACTCTTCACCCCACCCATGCTCTCCACCACCCCCCATACTCTCCGCCACCCCCCATGCTCTCCTCCTTCCCACATGCTCTCCGCCACCCCCCATGCTCTCTGCCACCCCCCATGCTCTCCGCCTCCCCCCATGCTCTCCGCCACCCCCCATGCTCTCCGCCTCCCCCCATGCTCTCCGCCTCCCCCATGCTCTCTGCCTCCCCCCATGCTCCCCGCCACCCCCCATGCTCTCCGCCACACCCCATGCTCTCCGCCACCCCCCGTGCTCTCCGCCACCCCCCGTGCTCTCCGCCTCCCCCCATTCTCTCCGCCATCCCCCCGTGCTCTCCACCTCCCCCCGTGCTCTCCACCTCCCCCCGTGCTCTCCATCACTCCCTGTGCTCTCCAGCACCCCCCATGCTCTCCACCTCCCCCCATGCTCTCCACCTCCCCCCCATGTTCTCCACGGCACCCATACCCAATTTTTTTGCTGCCTAAAAACCCCGTTGGTGGGGGAACTTGTTCCATTTTTTTGATTTAATAGGGGTGAGCAGCACCCTCCCAGCTCTTTGTAGCAGTGTGTTCTTTCCAAATATCACCCATACTCTCTGCCATCCCCCCATATTCTCCACTCCCCCATGCTCTCCGCCACCCACCCATGCTCTCTGCCACCGCCGTGCTCTCCATCTCCCCCCGTGCTCTCCGCCACCCCCCGTGCTCTCCATCTCCCCCCGTGCTCTCCGCTACCCCCCATGCTCTCCGCCACCCCCATACTCTCTGCCTCCCCATGCTCTCCGCCACCCCCCATGCTCTCCGCCACCCCCCATACTCTCCGCCTCCCACCATTCTCTCCGCCACCCCCCCGTGCTCTCCGCCACCCCCAAACTCTTCACCCCACCCATGCTCTCCACCACCCCCCATACTCTCCGCCACCCCCCCATGCTCTCCGCCTTCCCACATGCTCTCCGCCACCCCCCATGCTCTCCGCCACCCCCCATGCTCTCCGCCACCCCCCATGCTCTCCGCCACCCCCATGCTCTCCGCCTCCCCCCATGCTCTCCGCCTCCCCCATGCTCTCCGCCACCCCCATGCTCTCCGCCACCCCCCATGCTCTCCGCCACCCCCCATGCTCTCCGCCTCCCCACTTGCTCTCCGCCTCCCCACTTGCTCTCCGCCACCCCCCATGCTCTCCGCCACCCCCCATGCTCTCCGCCACCCCCCATGCTCTCCGCCTCCCCACATGCTCTCCGCCACCCCCCATGCTCTCCGCCACCCCCCCATGCTCTCCGCCTCCCCACATGCTCTCCGCCACCCCCCATGCTCTCCGCCTCCCCCCATGCTCTCCGCCTCCCCCCATGCTCTCCGCCTCCCCATATGCTCTCCGCCACCCCCCATTCTCTCCGCCTCCCCTCGTGCTCTCCGCCACCCCAATACTCTTCACCTCACCCATGCTCTCCGCCACCCCCCCGTGCTCTCCGCCACCCCAATACTCTTCACCTCACCCATACTCTCCGCAACCCCCCTGTGCTCTCCGCCACCCCAATACTCTTCACCTCACCCATGCTCTCCGCCACTCCCCCATGCTCTCCGCCACCCCCCATGCTCTCCGCCTTCCCCTGTGCTCTCCGCCACCCCCCATGCTCTCCGCCTCCCCACATGCTCTCCGCCACCCCCCATGCTCTCCGCCTCCCCACATGCTCTCCGCCACCCCCATGCTCTCCGCCACCCCCCATGCTCTCCGCCTTCCCCCGTGCTCTCCGCCACCCCCCATGCTCTCCGCCTCCCCACATGCTCTCCGCCACCCCCATGCTCTCCGCCACCCCCCATGCTCTCCGCCTTCCCCCGTGCTCTCCGCCACCCCCCAAGCTCTCCGCCTCCCCACATGCTTTCCGCCACCCCCCATGCTCTCCGCCTCCCCACATGCTCTCCGCCACCCCCATGCTCTCCGCCAACCCCCCATGCTCTCCGCCTCCCCACATGCTCTCCGCCTCCCCCCATGCTCTCCACCTCCCCCCATGCTCTCCACCTCCCCCCATGCTCTCCGCCACACCCCATGCTCTCCGCCACCCCCATTCTCTCCGCCTCCCCTCGTGCTCTCCGCCACCCCAATACTCTTCACCTCACCCATGCTCTCCGCCACCCCCCCCGTGCTCTCCGCCACCCCAATACTCTTCACCTCACCCATGCTCTCCGCCACCCCCCCCGTGCTCTCCGCCACCCCAATACTCTTCACCTCACCCATGCTCTCCGCCACCCCCCCGTGCTCTCCGCCACCCCAATACTCTTCACCTCCCCCATGCTCTCCGCCACCCCCCGTGCTCTCCGCCACCCCCCCGTGCTCTCCGCCTCCCCCCCGTGCTCTCCGCCTCCCCCCAGTGCTCTCCGCCTCCCCCCCGTGCTCTCCGCCTCCCCCCGTGCTCTCCACCTCCCCCCCGTGCTCTCCTCCTCCCCCCGTGCTCTCCGCCTCCCCCCCGTGCTCTCCGCCTCCCCCCCGTGCTCTCCGCCTCCCCCGTGCTCTCCGCCTCCCCCGTGCTTTCCGCCTACCCCCGTGCTCTCCGCCTCCCCCCGTGCTCTCCGCCTCCCCCCGTGCTCTCCACCTCCCCCGTGCTCTCCGCCTCCCCCCCGTGCTCTCCGCCACCCCTGTGCTCTCCGCCACCCCCCCGTGCTCTCCGCCACCCCCCTGTGCTCTCCGCCACCCTCCCGTGCTCTCCGCCACCCCCGTGCTCTCCGCCACCCTCCCGTGCTCTCCATCACCCCCCTCATTCTCTCTGCCAGCCCCCCGTGCTCTCCGCCAGCCCACCGTGCTCTCTGCCACCCCCCGTGCTCTCCGCCACCCCCATACTCTTCACCTCACCCATGCTCTCCGCCACCCCCCCATACTCTCCACCTCCCCCCATGCTCTCCGCCACCCCCCGTGCTCTCCGCCTCCCCCCGTGCTCTCCGCCAGCTCCCCATGCTATCCGCCACCGCCCATGCTCTTCGCCACCCCCCATGCTCTCCGCCACCCCCCATGCTCTTCACCTCACCCATGCTCTCCGCCACCCCCCATACTCTCCACCTCCCCCCATGCTCTCCGCCACCCCCCATACTCTCCACCTCCCCCCATGCTCTCCGCCACCCCCCATACTCTCCACCTCCCCCCATACTCTCCACCTCCCCCCATGCTCTGCCACCCCCATGCTCTCCACCACCCCCATGCTCTCCACGGCACCCATACTCTCTGCCATCCCCCCATATTCTCCACCCCCCATACTCTCCACCTCCCCCCATGCTCTCCACCTCCCCTCATGCTCTCTGCCACCCCCCCATGCTCTCCGCCACCTCCCCCATACTCTCTGCCCACCCTCCCTGTGCTCTCCGCCTCCCCCCGTGCTCTCCGCCTCCCCCCGTGCTCTCCGCCTCCCCCCGTGCTCTCCACCTCCCCCGTGCTCTCCGCCTCCCCCCCGTGCTCTCCGCCACCCCTGTGCTCTCCGCCACCCCCCCGTGCTCTCCGCCACCCCCCTGTGCTCTCCGCCACCCTCCCGTGCTCTCCGCCACCCCCGTGCTCTCCGCCACCCTCCCGTGCTCTCCATCACCCCCCTCATTCTCTCTGCCAGCCCCCCGTGCTCTCCGCCAGCCCACCGTGCTCTCTGCCACCCCCCGTGCTCTCCGCCACCCCCATACTCTTCACCTCACCCATGCTCTCCGCCACCCCCCCATACTCTCCACCTCCCCCCATGCTCTCCGCCACCCCCCGTGCTCTCCGCCTCCCCCCGTGCTCTCCGCCAGCTCCCCATGCTATCCGCCACCGCCCATGCTCTTCGCCACCCCCCATGCTCTCCGCCACCCCCCATGCTCTTCACCTCACCCATGCTCTCCGCCACCCCCCATACTCTCCACCTCCCCCCATGCTCTCCGCCACCCCCCATACTCTCCACCTCCCCCCATGCTCTCCGCCACCCCCCATACTCTCCACCTCCCCCCATACTCTCCACCTCCCCCCATGCTCTGCCACCCCCATGCTCTCCACCACCCCCATGCTCTCCACGGCACCCATACTCTCTGCCATCCCCCCATATTCTCCACCCCCCATACTCTCCACCTCCCCCCATGCTCTCCACCTCCCCTCATGCTCTCTGCCACCCCCCCATGCTCTCCGCCACCTCCCCCATACTCTCTGCCCACCCTCCCCGTGCTCTCCGCCTCCCCCCGTGCTCTCTGCCGCCCTCTGAGTTCTCTCCACCTCCCCACATGCTCTCCACTGCCCCCTGTGCTCTCCACCTCCCCCTATGCTCTACGCTGCCCCCCTGTGCTCTCCTCTTCCTCCCTGTGTTCTCTGCCTCTCCCCTGTGCACTTGCCCCACCCCATGTTCTCAAGGTTCTTCCCTGTGCTCTCCAACCCCCCATGCTCTTTCCTGGTCCCACCTCACCCTCTCCCCCTCTCAGGGGATCTGTCAGGGAAGACAGTTGGGAAGGGGCCGGTTAACATGTCATGGGCCGCTCAATGCAAAATGCCCGGGCCTATTTTTTGTCCCAGTCCGGGCCGGATGGTAAGTAATTAATGGGGAAATATCAGCTGAAGGAGGGCATTAAGCAATATTGGTAACTAGTCCTTTGCGTGTAGGCAGGTGCATCTAGCCCTCCCATTTTTTACATGTTTTTATTGGCTATGTTTTAAATGGGCTGGTCGGGAAGGGGGTAAAACCTTCCGCAGCTCAAGTGGTTAAAGCCCATTTCCGGGCAAAAAATTAAGTTTTCCACATGCAACTGTGCTCGCACTGCACAGGTTAACTGCTCATTTTTGTCTAGGGAAGAGAAGAACGGAGATATAAGTACCTAATCCTCCAATCCTTCCAACACAAGACTGGTCTGGCACCCTCGCACTTCATAGAAAAAAGAGGAAAAGCCGCGCTTATCAAATAAAAAACTAGAAGGAAGCAGCAACCCAAATGTTATACTACATTTGGCATACAGGAAAAAAGAGTGGGTTGCGCTACAAAAAAACTACTAAACAAAAAGTGCACCTACGTGAAAAAAACTCCAAAAACTTTGACTTAATAATTTATCTATCCTATGCGGAAAAGTTTTAAGTGCAAGAAAATTTGACTGATCATATAAAGATAATAAGTGCTAAATCTGTGAAGACAGCAAATATACCTTAATATTATTCATAAAAACACCAAAAATGATAGTGGATACTCGAATAAATGTGAAAATTAGAGAAAGGGGTGGGCTACACCAAAAATAAAATTTGTATTTATAAGCGGAAAAACCCCTACATAAAAATATAATAAGCTCTAAAAAATAGCTATTAAGTTAATAACTATACCTGAAGATGGAATTATACTGGGTATAGATAGCGAATATGTACCAATATTAACAATAAGGGCACCTTAAATAATATAAATTATCATAATGTGATGTGAACCTACAAAGAAGCAATATGTCATCCAATAGCCGGTTGCCCTAAACATTAATAAACATCGTTATATGTGAAACAAAATAGTAATCATAACATAGAATATTGGAGTGTTCATAAAGTCCATAAAAAGTCTCTATTTGCAAAGTATTCCACGGTGGTGCACAACCTCCACCACAGATATTACTGCCGCTTACCGAAGGTGTATGGTTCCTTATTACAGAGAACCATGCAGAGCAGGTGACTGATTCCCCCAGTCCAGGGTTTTCGCAGATGGATACGAAGGAACTCTGGAACCCGTTCGCCTCTCAATACACTCCCGCTCACAGGTTTACATAAAAAGTAATAAAACTCACAATAGTGTAAAACCCAAATAAATTTTAATCGAACGTAAGAGACAAATGCGCACTTACAGAAATGAAGATTAAAACGATCGTTAAGCAAATCCGAGCCGGCCGGTCTCGATTCGTGCCCAATACTTCCGCAAACAAACAACACGAGATGGTGGCGTCAGGACATCACTCCTCCTCCCACCCTCGCACTTCAGCAGACTTTAGTTGCAGACTGTTCCTGAAGTCATCAAGCCCAGGGCAGGCTCCATAGATCAGGAACAGTTCACCACCAGACGGTGGGTGAGAGCCGTTTGAGTATAAGCTTTCTCCTCAACCCTAGACCAAACAAGCAATTGACCCATGCAGTGAGAACAGTGTACCGCTGCCTGGAAATACTTTTAACATTTTTCGCCTGGAGTTGGGCTTTAACAACAACATAGTGACACTGTTTTATACTGTTAAAGAAGAACTTCACCCAAAACGTATAAAGTGAAAAAAGACATAGGTAAACAATGTAATAAATGTCCGTTGTAAAAGACATGCATGCTTACATTATGTTGCATCCTAGTAAACTTTTCAAGTCCCTTGAGTAGGGGCTTATGATCCGTCCATGCCAATCCTGCCCATGTGAACCCAGTGCACTAGTAAAGATAATGTAAGCACTGACAATCCTGAGACTCTTATGTTGTTGTTACTATAGCAACATTCAAACCAAATGCACCCACTAGGGTGCACCATAAACTTTAGCATGCGCACCCAATGATCGAGCTGGGAATCATTTCATTTACATGACAATATAGTATTGGCATTGTAAGTGGGGCAAATCCCGCACATGCTCAAGATTTGTACTAGCCAGTGTAATGATCACCTAGATCAGTGTTTCTCAAATCCAGTCCTCAGGCCCCCCCAACAGGTCATGTTTTCAGGTTTTCCATTATTTTTCACAGGTGATTTGATCAGTTTCACTGCCTTAGCAATTACCACAGCCGTTTCATCTGAGGGAAATCCTGAAAACATGACCTATTGGGGGGGCCTGAGGACTGGATTTGAGAAACACTGACCTAGATCAACCCTGCTCTGGGATGGCTGGTCCGCATGCCCAGATTACAGGTTTCCAAACCGCCATACCCAAGCATCAATATGAAGGACAAAGCCGGTGTTGTAAAATTTCCTGCAACTTATGAAAAACCCTCACCCCGTCACTTCCGGTGCGGCTCCGTCACTGAAACAGCTGACGGCGGGCCTGTACCGCGCATGCGCTGTTAATGTCAGGGATTGGCGCATGCGCAGTATATTTATTTTCACAGTGGAGAAAAATTCTAGCCTCAAGTGGGCGGAGACTTGGGGGTGGGAGCTGAACAGATGGTTAGAACGTCAGCAGCAGCCCCGCCCACCCCACGATTTTCTTCACTGGTCAAGAAAAATTATGGCTTCAAGCTGTATTAGCGCATGCGCAGAATATTTGTTCAGCGGTCGACCAAAATTATGGACTCAAGCGGGCGGAGACTTGCTGGGAGGGAGAGATAGAGCGGAGCTTGGAGAGGGGGCAGGGCCCCGTGCATAGCACTGACTACATATACAGTACATTGTTCTGTCAATAAATACGCCTCACTGTGCCCAGAAATCGCCACCTCACCGCTCCCAAAAAATGCCGCCTCACTGTGCCCAGAAATCGCCATTTCACTGCGACCAGAAATCGCCGCCTCACTGCGCCCAGCAAACGCCACCTCATTGCGCCCAGAAATTGCCGCCTCACTGTGCCCAGCAAACGCCACCTCACTGCGCCCAGAAATCGCCACCTCACTGCGCCCAAAAAATGCCGCCTCACTGCGACCAGAAATCGCCGCCTCACTGCACCCAGAAATCGCCGCCTCACTGCGCCCAGCAAACGCCACCTCACTGCGCCCAGAAATCGCCACCTCACTGCGCCCAAAAAATGCCGCCTCACTGCGACCAGAAATCGCTGCCTCACTGCGACCAGAAATCGCTGCCTCACTGCGACCAGAAATCGTCGCCTCACTGCGACCAGAAATCGTCGCCTCACTGCGACCAGAAATCGTCGCCTCACTGCGCAAAGCAAACGCCACCTCACTGCGCCCAGAAATCGCCACCTCACTGTGCCAAGCAAATGCCACCTCACTGCGCCCAGAAATCGCCCCCTCACTGCGCCCAAAAAATGCTGCCTCACTGCGCCAAGCAAATGCCGCCTCACTGTGCCCAGAAATCGCCACCTCACTGCGCCAAGCAAACGTTACCTCACTACTCCCAGAAATCGCCACCTCACTGCGCCCAAAAAATGCCGCCTCTCTGCAACCAGAAATCGCTGCCTCACTGCACCCAGAAATCGCCGCCTCACTGCGCCCAGCAAACGCCACCTCACTGTGCCCAACAAACGCCACCTCACCATGCCCAGAAAACATCTCACTGTGCCCAGCAAACGCCTCACTGTGCCCAAAAAATGCCGCCTCACTGTGCCCAGCAAACGTCTCACTGTGCCCAGCGAACACCGCCTCACCGTGCCCAGCAAACGCTGGCTCACTGTGCCCATCAAACGCAACCACTGTGCCCATAAATTGCCGCCACTGTGCTATCAAACACAGCCACTGTACCCATCAATTGCTGCCAGATTGTCAAGCCGTAGCTGTGCTCCCTGGGGATATGCTGATCACCCATCTGTGCTGCTGGAGGGAGCCCAGACGGGCATAAATGAGGGACCTGCATGTCATGGTAAGTGAGACCATCCCATATCCCACTCCATCTTTCCCAAGAACAGGGACCCCCTTCCAACCCCCCCCCCCCCCCCAGGAGAGGGAACCCCTTCCCCCCCTCTGAGGACAGGGACCCCCTCCCCCCAAGACAGAGACCCTCTTCTCCCCCCTCTGAGGACAGGGAAACCTTCTCCCCCCTGAAGACAGGGGCCCCCTTCTCTCCTGGGGACAGCTGGGGACAGGGGCCCCCTTCTCTCCTGAGGACAGGGGGCCCCTTCTCTCCTGAAGACAGAGACCCCCTTCTCTCCCCTCTGAGGACAGGGAAACCTTCTCCCCCCTGAGGACAGGGACCCCCTTCTCTCTTAGGGACAGGGACCCCCTTCTCTCCTGAGGACAGGGACCCCCTTCTCTCTTGGGGACAGGGACCCCCTTCTCTCTTGGGGACAGGGACCCCCTTCTCTCTTGGGGAGAGGAACTCCATCTTCCCTGGGAACGGGGACTTCATCTCACCTAGGGACCCCACCTCCCCTAAGAACAGGAACCTGATCACCCTGTGTGCGCCAACCTCACTGCCCTGCCGGCCATGTGTCCTGTGTGAGGGCCCTCCTGTGACAGCTCTTATAAGGACTTCACCCCACTGTGTGATCCCCCTACATGACTGATCCCTCTGTGTCCAAAACTTACACGGGGAACCCCTCTGTTTGCTCCCCCTACATGTCTGCATACTCTGACCACCACCTGTACCATTTCCACATCCACTGACTGCCTCCCGTATCCTGTGCACATGTTCCGACCACCTCTTGTACCATGTCTGTAGCCTCTAGCCACCTCCTGTGTCCTGTCTGCAATCTCTGACTATCTCTTGTCTTTTAACATGTCTGCAGTTCTCTTAGGGGGAGTCTGGAGAGGAATCAAGAGCGAGTGCACCGCCAGGATTGGGATTACGGGAGGAGTCAGATGTGTATGGACTGTGGAGAAGAGACTATAGAATAAAAACCAGAACTACCAACCTGGAGCCGTCTAACTGAGCCCTGCACGCTGCACTGGAGAGGAGGTCAGTGACAAGAGGGCATTGATATAAAGGTTTCCCATCATCTCAATAACACCCCCCCCCCCCTTGTGTATTCACTCTGCGGAAGGTGGTCTCTGGTCACCAGAGTTCCCCCCCCCCCCCCCCCCACATAACATTTCCCGGCATTCCCCTTTACATCAGAGTCCGCAGGATTCTTCCCCAAGGCAAAGGAAAGGAAAATGCTACAGAGCATGATCTAAGGAGGAACTCTGATGTAAGGGGTGCTCTGGTCACCAGAGACCACCTTATATCAGAGTCCACTGCATTCCCATTTACATCAGAGTTCCCACTTACATCAGGGTCTGCAGCATTGCCCTTTGCATCAAGTTTCGCAGAGTTCCCCCTTTTAGATTAGGGGGGAGAAGGTTTTCCTGTCCTCAGAGGGGGTAGAAGGGGGTCTCTGTCTTGGGGGGTGGGGGTCCCTGTCCTCAGAGGGGGGAGGGGTTCCCTCTCCTGGGGGGGGTTGGAAGGGGGTCCCTGTTCTCGGGAAAGATGGAGTGGGATATGGGATGGTCTCACTTACCATGACATGCAGGTCCCTCATTTATGCCCGTCTGGGTTCCCTCCAGCAGCACAGATGGGTGATCAGCATATCCCCAGGGAGCACAGCTACGGCTTGACAATCTGGCAGCAATTGATGGGTACAGTGGCTGTGTTTGATAGCACAGTGGCGGCAATTTATGGGCACAGTGGTTGCGTTTGATGGGCACAGTGAGCCAGCGTTTGCTGGGCACGGTGAGGCGGTGTTCGCTGGGCACAGTGAGGCATTTGCTGGGCACAGTGAGGCGGCATTTTTTGGGCGCAGTGAGGCGTCTGCTGGGCACAGTGAGGCGGCGATTTATGGTCGCAGTGAGGCGGCATTTTTTGGGCGCAGTGAGGTGGCGATTTCTGGGCGCAGTGAGGTGGCGTTTGCTTGGCGCAGTGAGGCGGCGATTTCTGTTCGCAGTGAGGCGGCGATTTCTGTTCGCAGTGAGGCAGCGATTTCTGGTCGCAGTGAGGCGGCATTCTTTGGGTGCAGTGAGGTGGCGATTTCTGGGCGCAGTGAGGTGGCGTTTGCTTGGCGCAGTGAGGTGGCGATTTCTGGGCACAGCGAGGCGTATTTATTGGCAGAACAATGTACTGTATATGTAGTCAGTGCTATGCACTGGGCCCCGCCCCCCTCTCCAAGCTCCACCCCCTCTCTAAGCTCTGCTCTATCTCTCCCTCCCAGCAAGTCTCCGCCCGCTTGAGTCCATAATTTTGGTCGACCGCTGAACAAATATCCCGCGCATGCGCTAATACAGCTTGAAGCCATAATTTTTCTTGACGAAATGAAGAAAATCGTGGCGTGGGCAGAGCTGCTGCTGACGTTCTAACCATCTGTTCAGCTCCGCCCGCCCACCCGCAAGTCTCCGCCCACTTGAGGCTAGAATTTTTCTCCACCATGAAAATAAATATACTGCGCATGCGCTGTTAATGTCAGGGGATTGGCGCATGCGCGGTACAGGCCCGCTGTCAGCTGTTTCAGTGACGGAGCAGCACTGGAAGTGACGGGGTGAGGGTTTTTCATAAGTCGCAGGAAATTTTACAACACCGGTACTAGAGGAAGAAGAGCCAATGTTTTCTGTATAGCGCTGGCTCCTGTTACAGGCCAATCGATACCAAATGTACTCCACCTGTGACACGAGCCATCGGCTCTCATCTCCACTGCAGCCAAATGCTCCCTCCAGTGCCAGCTCCTGCCACACTGATGATCAGGGATGGTGGGTTAGGAACCCACGATCTGGGAGAGCAGCCACCAGGGATACACGCCAGCAGTACCCCCCCAGCAGAAACAGCCAGTAGTACCCACTAGCAGTATCCGCCAGTAGTAAAATGCTGGTAGTACTAGCCAGCAGTACCTGCCCTGGAAGACAGCCAGCAGCAGCTGCCAGCCATACCATCCTGGGGAACCGCAGCAGCTAGCGATACCTGCAGGAATCCTGAGGAAGAAGTGATTGAGGTCAGGTGAGGTGCAGGTAAACCGCAATGCATCAGTGTGAAAGCAGCCTTAGGCCCCGATCGGGTCTGCCTGTCCGTTTTTCATGCAGACCCAGATGGACTCTCCATTCACCTCTATAGAGCGGCAGATGTAAACAGACTTGTATCCATTTACACCCGCCTATCTCCAATCCGATCTGCTTAAAAAAACCTTTTGTCTGGGCATATCAGATCCGAAGGTCCATAGAATAGAACGGGCTGTGTCTGTGTCTGCTCTGGATATGCAGAGCGGACTCAGACCTGTCATCTGCTTGCTCCGCTCATTGTGGTCCGTGACTGGTTTCCAAGTTGGTAAAGTGGCCCTCGCTCTTCGAAATGTTTGGCAACCCTGACTTAGATGAAAAAATGAGGAAGACGAGAGCAACCTGAAAGAAAAAAAATTATTAAAAGTAAAAAAAAAATTAAATAAATTACCAGTTTGGTTAAACAGTGTGATCGAGCAATGCAAAATAATAAGGCCTCTTTCACACAGCCGATCCGTTTAGATCCGCCTGTCAGTTTATCAGGTGGACCTGAACGGATGCTCCATAGAGGTCTATGGAGCATCAGATGTCAGCGGTGTGGGGGTCCCCCCCAAGTCCACAACAGACCCTTGTCCGGCCAGGAAAGGGGGGCGAGCGAGCGCCCCCCTCCTGAGCCGTACCAGGCCGCGCGGCCCCCCCCACCCCAAAGCACCTTGTCCCCATGTTGATGAGGACAAGGGCCTCTTCCCGACAAACCTGGCCGTTGGTTGTCGGGGTCTGCGGGCGGGGGGCTTATCGGAATCCGGGAGCCCCCCTTAATAAGGGGGCCCCCGGATACCGGCCCCCCACCCTATGTGAATGAGTATGGGGTACAATGTACCCCTACCCATTCACCTGTGAAAAAAAGTACAAGAAAACACAACACAGGGTTAAAATATTTTATTGCACAGCTCCGGGGGTCTTCCGTCTTCGGGGGTCTTCTCGCCGGACTCCTCAGCTATCTTCTTGTAGCTCTTTTGCTAGCGGAGGAGTCCGGCTTTCTTCCTCGCCGCCGGCCTCTTCTCCCGACTTCGGGGGTCTTGTCCCCCTCTTCGGTTCTTCTGCCGGGCCACCGCGCCTTCTTATAGCTCTTTTACAGGCGGTGGCCCGGTCTATTGTCGCCGCCGTCGTCGCCGCCTTCCGTTCTTCTTCTTCTTCTCCTCCAGGAGATGTTGCCTCGACGCTCTCTCCGGCCGGAATGCCAGGGACGCGCTCCGCTGCCACTTATATAGGGACAATGGGGCGGTGTCACATGGCTTTATGTCACATGGGTTGGTCACATGGTGACCCCGCCCCCGCCCCCTTACGATGTCATAGTCCCCATGTGACATCAACCCATGTGACCAACCCATGTGACATAAAGCCATGTGACACCGCCCCATTGTCCCTATATAAGTGGCAGCGGAGCGCGTCCCTGGCATTCCGGCCGGAGAGATCGTCAAGGCAACATCTCCTGGAGAAGAAGAAGAAGAAGAACGGAAGGCGGCGGCGACAGAAGACCGAAGAACCGAAGAAGGGGACAAGACCCCCGAAGTCGGGAGAAGAGGCCGGCGGCGAGGAAGAAAGCCGGACTCCTCCGCTAGCAAAAGAGCTACAAGAAGATAGCGGAGGAGTCCAGGGAGAAGACTCCCGAAGACGGAAGACCCCCGGAGCTGTGCAATAAAATATTTTAACCCTGTGTTGTGTTTTTTTTGTACTTTTTTTCACAGGTGAATGGGTAGGGGTACATTGTACCCCATACTCATTCACATAGGGTGGGGGGCCGGTATCCGGGGGCCCCCTTATTAAAGGGGGCTCCCGGATTCCGATAAGCCCCCCGCCCGCAGACCCCGACAACCAACGGCCAACATGGGGACAAGGTGCTTTGGGGTGGGGGGGCCGCCCCCCCATGTTGAGGGCACGCGGCCTGGTACGGCTCAGGAGGGGGGGGCGCTCGCTCGCCCCCCTTTCCTGGCCGGCCGGGTAGCGTGCTCGGACAAGGGTCTGTTGTGGACTTGGGGGGGACCCCCACGCCGATTTTTTTCGGCGTTGGGGTTCCCCTTTAAGTCCATACCAGGCGGCGGGGCCAGCGATGTCTCCGTCGCGGGCCCCGCCTACCTGGATACCCGCTCGAAATGAGCGGACTTTTCTCCGGGCGGGAAAAGTCCGCTCATTTCAAAAGTACGGCGGACTGGCACACACACGGGCTGATTGTCCGCCGAAATGCGAGTCCAGCGGACAGTATTTACAACATTCCAAAATACTTAGTCCGCCAGACTGCACGCTGAAAAAGTCCGCTGAAGCCCACACACGAGCGGACTGTCCGCTGAAATGTGTTTCGGCGGACTAAGTAGGCCAGACAGTCCGCCCGTGTGTACGCGGCTTTAGGGTAATTTCAGGTTTTCCCAAAATTGTTACTAGATTTTTTGGTTAGGATGGAGCATTAACCCAATTGACATTTATATTATGGATTCCTGGATCCTTCTCGGACTTATATGAAGGGTCCTTGTTCTCCCTGTTTTTCTCAAAGTTGATAGGAACATTCAAATCTCTCAGCTGGACTTCAACCAAGTTAGAAAACCCTGCAGAGTGATTTCTTTGTTGGAGTATCTAAAATATAATAAGGACCATATCACAACCCTCAGTGTTACTGCCTGCATGTTATTTCTCACATTAAGGATACGTTCACACAAGTGATTACAAATGAAAAGCAGATTCCTGCACCAATAATCCTAGATGTATGCAAACAGTTGTCACAGTGAAGACTCTACAATGCAATCCGATCTTTGGTCCCTAACCATATGCGTGATTACATATGGACAGCTGCGTCTGCTGTTAGTATGTCATTGCTTTGTACAGGCTTCCTGGCTGCAGTTGTTTGCATAGACCTGTGAGCCCTGCTGTAGGAATCTGGCTGTCCTTTGTAACTGCTCGTGTGAATGTAGCACAATGTGCATTGCATTAAGGCAGCTCATGCATTTGAATAAGATGCCAAAGCAAAAAAACGAAATAAAAAAGAAATAAACAGATAGGAAACCAGGGAAACCAGCAGTGATGCATTGCGGCTTCACAGCCAGTTTACTTTTGCACATGCTCAAAGGGCGCTGCGACAAACTGAGTTTCCCTTTTAGGTGGAGCTCCACTTTAACACTGGCGATTTAGGCTTGTGCAAATTGTAACGGCAGGGATTTTCTGATTTTTGTTGCAGCTCTCAGCGAGTAGGTACAGCCGCCGTCCCCAATCCCTTTAATGACAGGTTGCTGATGGCTGCAGCTATTTTCGGCTGACCGCACAGCCAGCGATTACCTGTCCCTGCCAGGAGTTATTATTGCTAGCGGTTATAGCTGCTGGCAATAATCGCATGCTAAAATCAGACATGCTGGTTGTACTGAAGTTGATCAATGACCCAGACAGACCTAATCTCAGATGGTCCCTGCTGAACTGGATGAAATTTGATCCATCTATGGATGGCTTTCATCCACCTAGAATATCACAATGAAAATGTATCCAGGTTGGCTGGCAACTATTGCTGTGCCTAGGGTGTACAATAAATCTTTTATCCTATTGGGGTAAAGACTGTTTCGTGGATGTCTGACAAACACTGCTGATTGAAAGAAATAGAAAGAAAGCTTTGTGCACCAGGGTACTATTTTCCGCAGCCTTTCATGTGATGTTAAACTTTTTTTTTTACTCTAAAAGCAGGAAGGAAACTGCACCATGCACTCCTTCCTTTTTTTTGCCATTTTCCCACATATGTTGCCAGCATTAAGTTTAAAATGACTTAGCTTTTTTTTTTTTTAAAACAGCCATGAAAAAAAAGCTTATTTTTTTTTTATACCTCTTTAACTCTAGACCTCTGTTTTGCCCATGTAGTGAAAAGACATTATAAAACACATTGGGGGACATTGATTAAAGTAGTTGCAATCAATTATCATGCAATTTGCATGGAAAAATATTAGACGTAGAAGCACTTTTTAAACTCATTCAGATATTCATATTTCAATAGTAATAAAGGTACAGCTCCTTTTTATAGCAATAGCAAATTAAAAATAATCAAGTAAATGATAAATTTAAACATCCACTGTAAATCATGTGCATAAAAAACGAGAAAGTGAAAAAAAAAAATCACACACAAAAAAATGAATACATTTGAAAAAGTCCTTTAACTCCAGAAATGTCGATGTATTGCTTCCACCATCCAAGAAAGAGGGACACCACGTACAACAAGACCGCGCTCACCAGCTCATTGGTTGCCAAAGCAGCAAGTCACGCTTTGGGAATTAACAATTTTAGCTTTCATAAAACTGTCTTTTTTTTTTTTCTTCAATACCTGCATCGGGTATAGGTGTATATGTATGTCAGAATTTTGTATTTTGTTTTACGGATTGGAACGCAGTGCGTGTTTATGCACCTGTGTGAATGTCTCTACTGAAAACAATGCAGTTGGATTCAGAGCTGTAAAAAAAAAAAAAAGTCTTGTAAATGTGTTTTTATGGCTGTTGAAATGAAGCCCGACCTGTGACAGAAATGAAAAAAGTGGCAGATTTGCAACTGCACACAATAAGTCAGTTTTGATTAATATATCAGACTTAGCATCATTTCAAAAAGATTAATAATGATTCCACTGTGTGTGATTTCCTTTTAAATGTTAGTTTTGCCATGGTTTCGTACTCTCGAAGAAAAATAGGATCTTCATTTGTTTACAGATTATATTACATAGTTACACAGTAGGTGAGGTTGAAAAAAGACACAAATCCATAAAGTCCAACCTATGTCTGTGATTATATGTCAGTATTACATTGTATATCCCTGTATGTTGTGGTCCTTCAGGTGCTTATCTAATAGTTTCTTGAAACTATCAATGCCCCCCGCTGAGACCACCGCCTGTGGAAGGGAATTCCACATCCTTGCTGCTCTTACAGTAAAGAACCCTCTACGTAGTTTAAGGTTAAACCTCTTTTCTTCTAATTTTAATGAGTGGCCACGAGTCTTGTTAAGCTCCCTTTTGCGAAAAAGTTTTATCCCTATTGTGGGGTCACCAGTACGGTACTTGTATATTGAAATCATATCCCCTCTCAAGCGTCTCTTCTCCAGAGAGAATAAGTTCAGTGCTTGCAACCTTTCCTCCTAATATCCTCCATACCTTTTATTAGGTTTGTTGCCCTTCTATGTACTCGCTCCATTTCCAGTACATCCTTCCTGAGGACTGGTGCCCAGAACTGGACAGCATACTCCAGGTGTGGCCGGACCAGAGTCTTGTAGAGAGGGAAAATTATGATTTTATCTCTGGAGTTGATCCCCTTTTCAATGCATACCAATATTCTGTTTGCTTTGTTAGCAGCAGCATTGCATACCATTACTGAGCCTATCATCTACTATGACCCCAAGGTCCTTTTCCATCCTAGATGCCCCCAGAGGTTCTCCCCCCAGTGTATAGATTGCATTATTTTACATTTTTTTCTACATTGAACCTCATTTGCCATGTAGTTGACCACCTCATTAATTTGTTCAGATCTTTTTGCAAGGTTTCCACATCCTGTGGAGAACTTATTGCCCTGCTTAGCTTAGCATTGTCTGCAAATAGAGATTGAACAGTTTACCCCATCCTCCAGGTCGTTTATGAACAAATGAAATAGGATTGGTCTCAGCACAAAACCCTGGGGGACCCCACTACCCACCCCTGACCATTCCGAGTAATCCCCATTTATCACCACCCTCTGAACTCGCCCTTGTAGCCAGTTTTCAATCCATGTACTCACCCTATGGTCCATGCCAAGGACCTTATTTTGTAGAGGAAACGTTTATGGGGAACTGTGTCAAATGCTTTTGCAAAATCCATATACACCACATCTACGGGCCTTCCTTTATCTAGCTGGCAACTCACCTCCTCATAGAAGGTAATTAGATTGGTTTGGCAATCTAAACTTATATCATTATTATCTTCAAAGTATATTTTTTTTACTTTTATTATTAATATATATATATATATATATATATATATATATATATATATATATATAATTATTTTTTATTATTTCATCCCACTAAGAAAAAGTCCAGAGGATTGCTGCACTTAAAATTTCTTTATTGAACCAAAGTTCAAAACAGACATTATATAATGTGCAAGTTCATTACGTTTTGGGCTAGCAAGCTTACTCCCTTCTTCAGATCAAAAACATCTAAAGTCAGAGCTACACACATGGCTTAAATACCAACATTTTACACATTTGGAATCAATCATGCGATTAGCAATCGATCGAATGCAAACAAAATACTTTTCTTATACATCCTTACAGGGGCATAACTAGAAATCACAGGGCCCCATAGCAAAATGTTGTATGGCCCCCCCCCCCAAAAAAAAAAATTAACTAATGCCATTGAACAACAGATTACCACACCCATGTGGCACAGTACCCAGGCAACAGCTTATATTCATTTCGAACAACAAAGTATGCAGTATACTGTATGCAAGCCCTGAAGGACACACATTGCTGACCTCCATCAGTACAGTGCAGACCCCCCAGCAGTACAGATACCCCTCAGTACAGACACCCCCTACCTCAGTGCAGACCCCCCAGCAGTAAAGACACCCCTCTTAGTACAGACAACCCCTACCTCAGTGCAGGACCCCCCAGCAGTACAGACCCCCCAGTGCAGGACCCCCCAGCAGTAGACTCCCCTCAGTAGTAAAGACCCCCCAGCAGTGCAGACACCCCCCTTAGTACAGATATTCCCCTAGTGCAGACCCCCCCAAGTGCAGACACCCCACTCAGTACAGACACCCCCTCAGTGCAGGACCACCCCAGCAGTACAAATACCTCCCAGTGCAGACACCCCCCCAGTCCAGACCACCCCCTCAGTACAGACCGACCTCAGTGCAGGACCCCCCTCAGTAGTGCAGACTCCCCCCTCAGTAGTGCAGACTCCCCCCTCAGTAGTGCAGACTCTCCCCCTCAGTAGTGCAGACTCTCCCCCTCAGTAGTGCAGACCCCCCCTCTGTAGTGTAGACCCCCCTAGTAGTGCAGGCTCCCCCCACAGTAGTGCAGGCTCCCCCCACAGTAGTGCAGACCCTCCCCCCACAGTAGTGCAGACCCCCTCAGTGCAGACCCCCTCAGTAGTGTAGACCCCCTAGTAGTGCAGACCCCCCTCAGTGCAGGACCCCCTCAGTAGTGTAGACCCCACTCAGTGCAGGACCCCCCCTCAGTACAGACTCCTCTCAGTGCAGACCCCCTCAGTAGTGTAGACCCCCTAGTAGTGCAGACCCCCATCAGTAGTGTAGACCCCCCTCAGTGCAGGACCCCCCTCAGTAATGTAGACCCCCCTCAGTGCAGCAAACCCCCTCAGTAGTGTAGACCCCCCTCAGTGCAGACCCCCTCAGTAGTGCAGATCCCCCCTACATACCTCAGAACAGCGCTGATACACAGTGCCGTGTGTGTCCCTCAAGCGTAGGCTCCTCCTCCTCTGTGGATGTAAACAGAGAGGAGGCGGAGGCGGCTGCGGTCCGTGCTGCTGTGTCCCTGTCCCGGCACTACAGAGAGCAGTGTTAGTGATGCAGGCGGCTGCCGCTACCCCGGCGTGTCACCCTTCTGGGGGGTGTCACCCGGAGCGGCCAGCACCCGCCTACTAACACCACTCACCAGGCCCCAACTCGGCTGCGGGCCCCATAGCGCCCGCGTGGGTCGCTATGGCGGTAGTTCCGCCACTGCATCCTTATATCACAGGTGGGGAAATGGTTAGCCAAATGTAGAACCCTCCCATATTTCAACACGTTTAATCTGTCAAAAAGAAAACACATACATAATGTATCACCAAATAGACATCGCATCGAATGAATTATCACCTAAATAAACAGATATAAATCCAGATCTGTATTCAACCCCTTGGGGGCAATCGTATCAAGAAAATTAATCCAACATGCTTCTCGCTTTTTTTTTTTAAACTGATTCTCGGTTACTGCCGCTCCTATTCTTAATAATCCCCTCCAGCATTATGAATTTTATTCGAGAAATTGAATGTCCTTTCTCCCAAAAACGTCCCACTAAAGGCAACTGTACCAATTTGTCTCTGAATATTTATGCCTTGCTATCCTATCTTTAACTTTCTGAATGGTCTCTCCGATGTAAAGTAACCCACATGAACATTTTATTGCATATATTACATATGACGATTGACAAGTGTAGTAACCTTTGATTTTAATATCATAAACCTTATGTGGATGGGGTATACACAATAGACATGGGTATGACCCTGTGTTACAGGATCCCCAAAAAATTACTAATGGGCAAGGAGAGATATATCTGTTATATCTGACCAATCGATCCCTTAATGTTCGACATTTTCTATATGAGGATAAGGGGGGGAGCTTGGAATTCACTCATATTCAGATAAGTCTCTCTTAATCACTTGCTTACTGGGCACTTAAACCCCCCTCAGTCCCAGACCAATTTTCAGCTTTCAGCGCTGATGCACTTTGAATGACAATTGCGCGGGCATACAACACTGTACCCAAATGAAATTTTTATCATTTTTTTCCCACAAATAGAGCTTTCTTTTGGTGGTATTTAGTTACAGCTCGGAGTTTTATTTTTTGCTAAACAAACAAAAAAAGATGCAAAAAAAAATAAATAAATAAATCATGTTTTAATAGTTTGTTATAAAATTTTGCAAACGGGTCATTTTTCTCCTTCATTGAAGTGCGCTGATTAGGCGGCACTGATGGCTGCATTGGTGGGCACTGATGGGCTGCATTGGTGGGCACTGATGGGCTGCATTGGTGGGCACTGATGGGCTGCACTGGTGGGCACTGATAGGCATAGTTAAGGCGGCACTAATAGGCACAGATAAGGCGGCACCGATGGGCACAGATAAGGCGGCACTGATGGGCAAAGATGGGCACAGATAAGATGGCATGGATGGGTGGCACGGATAAGTGGCACGGATGGGTGGCACTGATAGGTACCACTGATAGATGGGACTGATGGGCACTGATAGGTGGCACTGATAGGTGGCTCTGATAGGTGGCACTGCTGGGCACTGATGGGCGGCACTGCTGGGCACTGATGGGCGGCACTGGGTCGCAGCACCTTTGAGGCAGATTGTGGGCACTGTGGGTGGCACTGTTGGTGGCACTGCTGGATGGCACTGTGGGTGGCATTGTGGGTGGCACTGTAGGTGGCACTGTGGGCACTGATGGGGGGCACTTACTTTTATTCAGGATGGCACGGCGGTGGGCAGGTGGGTACTGGCAGGGGGCAGGTGGTCAGCTGTATTGCTGGCCGTGATCGGGACTGATGTCCCGATCACGGCCGCCGGTGATCGGCTTTTTTTTTCTCTCCTCGCGCTGTCAGCGCGAGGAGGAATAATAGCCGATTACCGGCTCCGTTCTATCACATGATCAGCTGTCATTGGCTGACAGCTGATCACGTGATAAGGGGTCGGGATCGACCCCTTGCACGGATCGGTGATCAGGCGAGTCTCACGGACTCGCCGATCACAGAGCGCGCCGCGCGCGCCCCCTCAGGGGGCGCGCAGGCCGCTCGTATCCGGGACGACGTCAATAGACGTCGTCCCGGAAATGTAGGTCCGCGCTGATGCCGTCATTTGGCAATAGCGCGGATCTGTAGTGGTTAATAAACCCAAATGTTTGTGAATACGGAGTGAATATGGATGATACTGTAACACAAATTGAGTTCTCCTATCATTTCTATGGCAATGCCTATTATCTGCTAAATGTGTACGTTCCCTTTTAACCACTTTCAGACCGGACCATTTTGCTGGTAAATGACCAGAGGTCTTTTTACACTTTGGCACTGCGCTGCTTTAACTGGTAATTGCGCGGTCATGCAATGTTGTACCCAAACAAAATTTGCGTCCTTTTCTTCCCACAAATAGAGCTTTCTTTTGATGGTATTTGATTGCCTCTGCGATTTTTATTTTTTGCGATATAAACGTAAAAAGACCGCAAATTTTGAAAAAAAATGATATTTTCTACTTTTTGTTATTAGAAAAATCCAATAAACTCAATTTTAGTCATACATTTAGGCCAAAATGTATTCAGCCACATGTCTTTGGTAAAAAAAAAGTCAATAATTGTATATTTATTGGTTTGCGCAAAAGTTGTCACATCTACAAACTAAGGTACGTTTTCTGGAATTTACGCAGCTTTTAGTTTACGACTGCCTATCTCATTTCTTGAGGTGCTAAAATGGCAGGGCAGTACAAAACCCCCCCAAATGACCCCATTTTGGAAAGTAGACCCCCTAAGGAAATTGATAAGAGGCATGTTGAGCCCATTGAATATTTTATTTTTTTGCCTCAAGCGATTGAATAATGACAAAAAAAAAAATTTTTTTTTTTTTTTTACACAAAGTTGTCACTAAATGATATATTGCTCACACATGCTATGGGCGTATGTGAAATGACACCCCAAAATAAATTCTGCTGCTTCTCCTGAGTACGGGGATACCACATATGTGGGACTTTTTGGGAGCCTAGCCGCGTTCGGGGCCCCAAAAACCAAGCACCGCCTTCAGGCTTTCTAAGGGCGTAAATTTTTGAGTTCACTTCTCACTACCTATTACAGTTTTGAAGGCCATAAAATGCCAAGATGGCACAAAACCCCCACAAATGACCCCATTTTAGAAAGTAGACACCCCAAGCTATTTGCTGAGAGGCATGTTGAGTCCATGGAATATTTTATATTTTGCCACAAGTTGCGGGAAAATTACAAACTTTTTTTTTTTTTTTTTTTTTCACAAAGTTGTCACTAAATGATATATTGCTCACGCATGCCATGGGCATATGTGAAATGACACCCCAAAATAAATTCTGCTGCTTCTCCTGAGTACGGGGATACCACATATGTGGGACTTTTTGGGAGCCTAGCCGCGTACGGGGCCCCGAAAACCAAGCACCGCCTTCAGGCTTTCTAAGGGCGTTACAGTTTTGAAGGCCATAAAATGCCAAGATGGCACAAACCCCCCCCAAATGACCCCATTTTGGAAAGTAGACACCCCTAAATTTAGGGGTACACTAGTGAGACTAGGTAATAAATGGCGGGTGCCCTGAAACTATAAAAAAATAACTAACCAACCAGCGTCACCTGTAACAGTTATATGGTGATCACTGGTGAAAGGGTTAACTAGGGGGCAATCAGGGGGCTTTATGCGGTAGTATATGGGGGTCCCTGGCGCTATAAAAAGCTGCAGCGAACCTAAATACCTACCTGCCTAACTAGCGTCACCTGTGACACTAATACAGCGATCAGAAAAACGATCGCTTATTAGGCTGGGTTCACACTGGAGCGATGCGGGAACGCCACGAATGCGCGGCGGGTTCCCGCATCGCATGCCTCCCGGCGGCAGTTCACACTGCCCTATGCGAACTGCTGGGAGTGTCAGTGAAATGTTACTGACACCCCCAGATCAGTTCGCATATCGCAGTGCGATCTGCAAACTCGGATCGCATGGTGTGAACACCCATGCGATCCGATTCTGCTGCGGGCCAAAAAAAGGGTCCCGTGCGAATTTGCGGCGGGTGCGGCGGGTGCGGCGAATGGCTGAACTCGAATCGCACAGAGATCGGATGTGATTTGCACTGCAGTGCGGTGCGAATCACATCCGTTCTCATAAACCGCTGCAATGTGAACCCAGCCTTAGTGACACTGGCGACGGGGGGTGATCACGGGGTTAAACCTTTATTGGGGGGGTTAGGGGGGTACCTTAGAACTAAAGGGGGCTAACCCTAACTGCCCTAACAGTTATTAGTCACAAATGACACCCGCCGGGTGATCAGGGGGTTAAACCTTTATTAGGTAATAAATGGCGGGTGCCCTGAAACTATAAAAAATAACTAACCAACCAGCGTCACCTGTAACAGTTATATGGTGATCACTGGTGAAAGGGTTAACTAGGGGGCAATCAGGGGGCTTTATGCGGTAGTATATGGGGGTCCCTGGCGCTATAAAAAGCTGCGGCGAACCTAAATACCTACCTGCCTAACTAGCGTCACCTGTGACACTAATACGGCGATCAGAAAAATGATCGCTTATTAGGCTGGGTTCACACTGGAGCGATGCGGGAACGCCACGAATGCGCGGCGGGTTCCCGCATCGCATGCCTCCCGGCGGCAGTTCACACTGCCCTATGCGAACTGCTGGGAGTGTCAGTGAAATGTTACTGACACCCCCAGATCAGTTCGCATATCGCAGTGCGATCTGCAAACTCGGATCGCATGGTGTGAACACCCATGCGATCCGATTCTGCTGCGGGCCAAAAAAAGGGTCCCGTGCGAATTTGCGGCGGGTGCGGCGGGTGCGGCGAATGGCTGAACTCGAATCGCACAGAGATCGGATGTGATTTGCACTGCAGTGCGGTGCGAATCACATCCGTTCTCATAAACCGCTGCAATGTGAACCCAGCCTTAGTGACACTGGCGACGGGGGGTGATCACGGGGTTAAACCTTTATTGGGGGGGTTAGGGGGGTACCTTAGAACTAAAGGGGGCTAACCCTAACTGCCCTAACAGTTATTAGTCACAAATGACACCCGCCGGGTGATCAGGCGGTTAAACCTTTATTAGGTAATAAATGGCGGGTGCCCTGAAACTATAAAAAATAACTAACCAACCAGCGTCACCTGTAACAGTTATATGGTGATCACTGGTGAAAGGGTTAACTAGGGGGCAATCAGGGGGCTTTATGCGGTAGTATATGGGGGTCCCTGGCGCTATAAAAAGCTGCGGCGAACCTAAATACCTACCTGCCTAACTAGTGTCACCTGTGACACTAATACGGCGATCAGAAAAATGATCGCTTATTAGGCTGGGTTCACACTGGAGCGATGCGGAAACGCCGCAAATCCGCGGCGGGTTCCCGCATCGCATGCCTCCCGGCGGCAGTTCACACTGCCCTATGCGAACTGCTGGGAGTGTCAGTGAAATGTTACTGACACCCCCAGATCAGTTCGCATATCGCAGTGCGATCTGCAAACTCGGATCGCATGGTGTGAACACCCATGCGATCCGATTCTGCTGCGGGCCAAAAAAAGGGTCCCGTGTGAATTTGCGGCGGGTGCGGCGGGTGCGGCAGGTGCGGCGGGTGCGGCGAATGGCTGAACTCGAATCGCACAGAGATCGGATGTGATTTGCACTGCAGTGCGGTGCGAATCACATTCGTTCTCATAAACCGCTGCAATGTGAACCCAGCCTTAGTGACACTGGCGACGGGGGGTGATCACGGGGTTAAACCTTTATTGGGGGGGTTAGGGGGGTACATTAGAACTAAAGGGGGCTAACTCTAACTGCCCTAACAGTTATTACAGTCACAAATGACACCAATGCAAAAAAAAAAAAATGACATTGGTGTCACTGTGACTGGGGGGCAGGGGTAATTGGGGGGGTGATCGGGGGGTAAAGGGGGGGTGTGAGTGTGCCTGGCATGTTCTACTGTGTGTGTAGAGTGTTGGTGCAACTCACCGATCCGCTCTCCTCCGTGTCGGAACGAAAAATACCGACACGGAGGAGAGAATACATCACTTCCTCTCCTGTGTTTACATTACAGGAGAGGAAGTGATGTCACGGGGGATTCCTATTCGTCGGGAGCGATCGCGAGGGGGTGGCCATGAATGAATGGCCGCCCCCTCGTCCCGGATCGCTCCCGGACGAAAACCGACCGCCGCAGGCACCGGGCGGGGGCCCGATCGGGCCCCCGACCCGCGGGAGGCAAGGGACGTACATGTACGCCAATATGCCTGCCCGTGCCATGCTGTCGACGTACATCGTCGTGCGGCGGTCGGCAACTGGTTAACTAATGAAGCTGGATAACCCCGCTTGACAAGCCTGGTTTCCATTTCATTTAGTCTTACTTCACATTGTTGTGGATCACTAACAATTCTTTTAACCATATACACAGTTGGCTCCTAGGTATTGAATTAAACACCCCATGGGGGTGAAAACTCTTGTAGTGTAATAATTTATTACGATCACTATTTTTTATAAACAGATCACTCTCTATCTTCGTACCATTTATTTTCAGTAATGTGTCCAAAAATTAGATCTTCCTATATTACTATACAAGACATTAAATTTCAGACCTGGGACTAAATAATTGATATACTGATCAAACAATAAAAAAAGGTTCCAATGTCAATATGCCACACCGCCAAAATATCATCTATAAATTAACCACCACTTACAGTGCTCAGGAAACATTTTATTATTATAAATGAGGTCTCAATTATATTCATAAATATATTTGCGTACAGGGGTGCGACACTGGAACCCATCGCTGTGCCTTTAAGCTGCAAATAATGGGTCTCTTTAACCACTTCCCGACCAGCGTACGACGATGTACGTCGACAGAATGGCACGGGCAGGCATATTGGCGTACATGTACGTCCAATATTCGATGTCGCCCTGCCATCGGGAGCGCGCCGCCGGCGGCGTGCTCCCGCGCTGGTCGGGACCCCCGTGAGTCCGGTCGCGGGACCCGCGGACTCGATCGCCGCGGGCATCCCCGCGATCGTCTCACGGAGCGGCCGAATGGAGGAAATGCTGTATAAACAACATTTTTCCATTCTGCCTAGCAACTAGTGACGCTGATCTCTGCTCCATGTGATTGGAGCAGAGATCAGTGTACACTAAATGAAAGCCCAACCCCCCCACAGTTAGTAACACACCCCTAGGAACACTTAACCCCTACACTGCCACCCACTGGTTAACCCTTTCACTGCCAGTGTCATTTACACAGGAATCACTGCATTTATATAGCAGTGATTACTGTATAAATGACAATGGTCCCAAAAATGTGTCAAAAATGTCCGATGGGTCCCCGACAATGTCGCAGTCACAATAAAAATCGCAGATCGCCGCCATTACTAGTAAAAAAAAAAAATAATAAAAAATTATTAATAAAAATGCTATAAAACTATCCCTATTTTGTAAACGCTATAACTTTTGCGCAAACCAATCAATAATCGCTTATTGCGATTTTTTTACCAAAAATATGTAGAAGAATATGTATCGGCCTAAATTGAGGGAAAAAAATGTTTTTTTATATATTTTTGGGGGATATTTATTATAACAAAAAGTAAAAAATAATGCGTTTTTTTCAAAATTGTCGCTCTATTTTTGTTTATAGCGCAAAAAATAAAAACCGCAGGGGTGATCAAATACCACCAAAAGAAAGCTCTATTTGTGGGAAAAAAGGACGTCAATTTTGTTTGGGAGCCACGTCGCACGACCGCGCAATTGTCAGTTAAAGCGACGCAGTGCCGAATCGCAAAAAGTGGTCTGGTCTTTGACCAGCAAATTGGTCCGGTCTGAAAGTGGTTAACCACTTGCCTACTGGGCACTTAAACCCCCCTCCTGCCCAGACCAAATTTCAGCTTTCGGTGCTCTCACACTTTGAATGACAATTAATCAGTCATGTAAGACTATACACAAATGAATTGTTTGTCTTTTTTTTTTTTTTGCAAATCTTTTTATTGAGATTTAGACAGTAAACAAACAGCTAGCAAACTAACAAACAGAAAAAAAAAAAAAGAACACATGCATTGGTCACGACTAGAGTTACAGGCGTGGCGTATACAGAGTTGTAATACAAGACAGTTTGGTACATACAGAATATGTCGGAAAGTCTAAGGCACCTCAATGGCCACAGATAGCTGACTCCATGTGCAGCAGGACAACTTGGAGCTAAAACATGCTACTCAGATATACGACATTTTCACTGGTGCAATTTCCTGTTTACTAGCAGAAGGTAACGTGTTAAGTAGGCTGCGGGTGAGAGGCTGTGGAGGCGTTAGCCAGCCAGCTGGACCAGACCTTGTCATATTTTTGCATAGTTTTCCCAAGGTAGGGAGGGAGGTCGTTATCAAATGGGAGTAAAGTTTCGAGGTGGGCTTATTTTCACATCTGGACGTGAGGAGGTCCTCCAGTGTGGACTGGACAACCTGGGGGGGAGACCTGGAGAACTGGCATCTGAAGGCATGGGAGAGTTGTAGATATCTAAAAAAATAGCTCTGCGGGACGTTGAAGTCAGAAATCAACTTGGGGAATGGAGCCAGCGATTGGTCGGAAATTATTTGGTCCGCTGTTTTAACGTTGAACTTAGTCCAAGCATGGGGTTCAGGTAGTTTGTAAAACTGCTCCAGAGTAGGGTTCAACCACAAGGGGGCAGCTGGAGAAAGTGCATTGGTAGGGTATTTTTCAAGTTTAAGTCCTGGCCCCCATGCACGTAACGTGGTGCGCATGGAGGGGGTCAGCGGGTATGGGGCTTTTGGGCCACGATAAAGTGAAAATTTCAGCGCTTCCAGTGACTTCACCACTGCCGCCTCAACCAAGGTGGCAGGGTTTGTCCTATCAGGAGTGAGCCACCAAGCCGCAGTAACCAGCTGGGTGGCTAAAAAATATTTGTACAGGTCAGGGCACGCCAGTCCTCCCTGGGGGGACGGACGCGTAAGTGTTGACCATCGTTTGTCTTTTTTTTATACAAAATAGAGCTTTCTTTTGGTGGTATTTGATCACCTCTGGGTTTTTTATTTTTTACGCTATAAATGAAAAAAGACCGAAAATTCACTTTGTTTCTGTGATAAAATTTAGCAAATCTATTAATTTTTCTTCATGAATTTTGGCCACAATTTATACTGCTACATATCTTTGGTAAAAATAACCCAAATTAGTGGATATTATTTGGTCTGTGTGAAAGTTATAGAGTCTACAAGCTATGGTGCAAATCATAAAAAATTAATCACACCTGATGTACTGGTGGCCTATCTCAATTATTACAACCCGAACAAGCCAGGAAAGTACAAATACCCCCCAAATGACCCCTTTTTGGAAAGTAGGCATTCCAAGGTATTTAGGCCCCTTTCACACTGGGGTGGTTTTCAGGCGCTACAGCGCTAAAAATAGCGCCTGTGTAGCGCCTGAAAAAACCGGCCCCTTTCACTCTGGTGTGAAAGCCCGAGGACTTTAACAATGGATCGGTGCGCTAGCAGGACGGTAAAAAAAAGTCCTGCTAGCCGCATATTTGGAGCGGTGAAAGGAGCGGTGTATTCACCGCTCCTACCTATTGAAATCAATGGGACAGCATGGATATACTGCCGGCAAAGCGCCGCTGCAGCTGTGATTTGGGGGCAGTTTTAACCCTTTTTCGGCCGCTAGCGGGGGTTTAAACCACCCTGCTAGCGGCTGCAGACTGCCGCTAAAACGACGGTAAAGCGCCGCTAAAAATAGCGGAGCTTTACTGCCGGCGGCTGCACTGCCCCAGTGTGAAAGGGGCCTTAGTAAGCGGCATGGTGAGGTTTTTGGTGTTGTCATTTTTTCCCAATTCTTTGCAAAATGAAGATATTTTTCTTTTCCAGAAAATTGTCATTGTAATAGGTTATTTCTCTCACATGGCATGTGTATACCACAAATAATGCCCCAAAATACATTCTGCTACTCCTGAGTATTATGATACCACATGTGTGGGACTTTTTCGCAGCCCGGCCACATAGAGAGGCCCAACATGCAGGGAGCACCATCACGTGTTCTAGGAGCATAAATTACACATCTAACTTGTTAACTACTTATTACACTTTTGAAGGCCCTGGAGCACCAGGACAATGACACGTGACACTGACGGATGGCACTGATACGTGGCATTGATGGCATGTGACACTGATGACAGATGGCACTAATACGTGGCACTGATGACATGTGACACTGATGACTTATGGCACTAATACGTGGCACTGATGACACATGACACTGATGACATATGGCACTAATATGTGGCCCTGATGACAGGTGACACTGACAGGTGGCACTGATGACAGGTGACACTGACAGGTAGCACCTATAGGTGGCACTGGGGACAGATGGCACTGATAGGAGGCACTGGGGACAGTTGGGCATGTGTGTTGTGTGTGTGTTTCACTGTTAGTTAACTCACTTTTCACTGACGCTGCAGCACGGAAGCTCTCCCTCCTCACACGCTGTCTCTGTGTGAGGAGGGAGAATCAGCGATGAGAGATGATCTCATATGTTTACTGTGCGCCCACGGCGGCGCACAGAAGGGAAGTAAACAGGAGGACCTCCACCTGGCAGTTAGCGTCCGCACTGTAGCCGTCTTTTGGCTATAGTGCGGGCACAAAGTGGTTAAATAGTTCTCTTCAAGAACAATTGTAACCACTTAAGCCCCGGACCATTTTCCAGCTAAAGGACCAGGCCCCTTTTTGCAATTCGGCACTGCATCGCTTTAACTGACAATTGCGCGGTCGTGCATAGTGGCTCCGAAACAAAATTGATGTCCTTTTTTTCCCCACAAATACAGCTTTCTTTTGGTGGTATTTGATCACCCCTGCATTTTTTATTTTTTGCACTATAAATAAAAAAAGAGCAACAATTTTGAAAAAAATGCACTATTTTTTACATTTTGCTATAATAAATATCCCCCAAAAAAGAAAAAAAAATCGCAATAAGCGTATATTGATTGGTTTGTGCAAAAGTTATAGCGTCTACAAAATAGGGGATCGTTTTATGGCATTTTTATTAATGTTGGCGGCGATCAGCGATTTTTATTGTGACTGCAACATTATGGGGGACACGTTGGACAATTTTGACACATTTTTGGGACCATTGGCATTAATGCAGCAATCAGTGCAATTAAAAATGCACTTGATTACTGTAAAAATGTCACTGGCAGTGAAGGTGTTAACCACTAGGGGGCAGTGTAGAGGTTAAGTGTGTGTGTGTTTTTTAAACTGTAGGGGGCGTGGCTTGGAGTCTGACAACATTGATCATCTTTCCCTATAACAGGGAACAGACGATCAGTGACAGCCTCAGTATGAAGCACGAGGAGAGGTTTGTTTACACTTACCGCTGCTCGTTCTTCAGCTCTGTGACCCGATCGCGGGACACCGGCGGCAATCGGGTCCACGGGTCCCACGCCCATGGAGCTCAGGACCGGGTCGCGAGTGCGCTGCACCCACGACTGGGCACTTAAAGGGAAACGTACCAGTACGTGCTTGTGCCCAGCCGTGCCATTCTGATGACGTACATCGGCGTTAAGCAGTTAAGCAATGTAAGCAGAAAATCAATTTGTTTATCATTATAACACTGTAACTTTACCAGTAGGCTTCCATACCTAAATTATTTTATATATATATATATATATATATATATATATATATATATATATATTTCATTATTGAACAGCTACAGTGCTCTTGGTCAATCTAAAATGTTAATAAACCTCAAACCTAAATTTTTAGGCTACTTTCACACTGGGATACATTAGCGGTAAAGTGCCACTAGGTTTAGTGGCATTTTACAGTCGTTTAAGTTGTGCTTTTTGGCTGCTAGTAGGGCACTTTTAACCCCTCTAGCAGCTAAAAAAATGGTTAAAGGGGGAGCGTGGCCCCACAGGCATCATCCTAGCCCCAGACCTATCTCTCGGGACACCTCAGGAAACAGACAACATGTCCCAATCGAAAGCACAATTATCTGCTGGGGCGAAGCTCGAACCAATACTGCCGGCAAGAGAAAGAGGAGCTGGAAGAAGATGGTGGCGCTGATAAGTTCAGTGAAGAGCGGACGGCGGGAGACACAGACAGGCTGCTGGAAGCAATAACGTTCTCTCACAGCGCAAATAGAGGAGGTAAAGGTAGATATATCTTTAATAAGGCAGGACTTTCATAAACTTTGCGACCGTGTTAAGGATGCAGAGACCCGCCTGAGCACCGTAGAGGACGCAGAGAGGGGCAGAGGGAAAAGACCCTAACACATTTCTAGAGCAGCTGCTCATTACATCTTATGGCAGAGAGGCCTCCATGCTGACTATAGAAAGGGCACACCGTATGCCAGCCAGACCACCCCCGCAAGGAGCCCCACCACGCACCTTTATTGCCCAAATTCTAAATGATAAAGACAGAGATGTGGCCCTAAGATTGGCCAGGGAGAGGGGTAATATCCCCTTTGGGAACGTTAAAGTTGCAGCGCCGCTGACATAACTTCATGGAAGTCAAGCGCAGATTGAGAACCCTACACATCAAATATGCTATGTTGTTCCCAGCACGGCTCAGAGTGGAACATGATGGCAGAGGTTCCTTTTTTCAAGGACCCTGAAGAGTTAATCGCCTGAATTGAACACTGCGCTGCTCCCGAGAAGGCGGATTGAGGTTGCTGTGCGTATGATGCTTATTGCCATGTCCTTACGCTAAATGTTCCATAGCTAACTCTGCAGAGCTACATGACTTACCCAGCCTTGTGCAACATGCAACATCTTGCTTTCCACCTGTTATTGTTGTGGAATCCACTGAATAAGACTGCCATGGTTGATTACGCCATCATATTCTTATGTCCTTACTCAGACGCATGCATGTTTGAAACCGTGTGACATCAACCACACACATTGAACCAAGCTATCTCCTAATGCCCCCCTTGTATACATACCATTCCTGCAGCTACCCAGGTAGCAGGAGCCTTGGGACTGGTCTTACCACCCACGTGTAAAGTGCAGCGAGATTTACCCCCATACACCTCTAGGAAATGCGGTTCAGATCATTGTGGAAACTGTAGAACCGGACTCGCTGTTGTTTTCGCAAGTACCAGAGGCTATTGGCCTTACCTGATTGGCCTGACAGGCCTATAAAAGGCATCACCCTCTGCCTGCCTCTGGAATATCCTCTGTTTTCTGCACTTAGCCTTGCTGGCTCACGGACTGTTACCTGTGTTTGACCCTAGGCCTGCCTCTGGAATATCCTCTGTTTTCTGCACTTAGCCTTGCTGGCTCACGGACTGTTACCTGTGTTTGACCCTCGGCCTGCCTCTGGAATATCCTCTGTCTCACGGACTGATACCTGTGTTTGACCATCGGCCTGCCTCTGGAATATCCTCTGTCTCACGGACTGATACCTGTGTTTGACCCTCGGCCTTCACTCCAGGTGTTAGAACCCCTGGCAGGCATTTACTTCTACCAGGTCCAAGACCATCTGCACGGGCATCTCTTCCTTCAGAAGACCTTCTGCGTACTAGTCCCCTGCTGGCAACCCGTGCCTCTCCGTGCCCTGTACCCACTGTTCCATCCTCAGGGGTACTGTGCACCCAGCTGCAAGGGAAGCCGCTCTCAGCACTTCGGCTTTGGTGAGTACCTGACAGTACAAACCATGTCAGAAGCCGACAGAGCTGGCTCACCTCTTGAGGCTCTCTACCAGCAGGTTGCAGCCCTCACTCAGGCAGTGCAGCGACTCCAGGATGGCTACTTTCAGATTGAAGGCCGTCTACAGCACCTGGCGATCTCTTCCATCGGATCCTTCACCTTCTACAGCCAGCAGCTCTTCCGCTTCGCAGACTCAAGGCGGTACTACACCTGCAGCGTTTTTCGGGCAACCCAGGACTTTCCACTCTGAATCAGTGAAGGTGGTTCATAATCTCCCTGCTTTCCGATGAACCACAGTCCTGGGCCCATAACCTCCTGGAGCAGAAGAGCTCCCTTCTCGATTCCGTAGAGACCTTTTTTGTAGCCATGTCACAACTGTACGATGACCCTCAACGCACCGCTACGGCTGAAGCCATCCTGCACTCCCTAACCCAGGAAAAAAGACCAGTAGAGGACTGTATTGTAGAGTTTCGCAAATGGTCTGGGGACACTGACTGGAACAAGGCTGCCCTTAAATATCAATTTCGCCTGGGCCTCTCTGAGACCCTAAAAGATGAACTGGCCCGGGTAGATACCCCTGCATCTCTAGAAGACCTGGTCCAGTTGGCTACCAAGCTTGACCGATGTCTACTGGAGCGTCGCTCTGAGCGCTCTCAGTCATCTAAACCCACGTGGATGCTACCCCGGGTAACCCCTTGTCTATACCTGCTCCAGTCCCTTCCTCCTCTGCTGACAGTGAACCCATGCAGCTGGGCCTAGTCCGGGCTCCGCTCACCCCTGATGAGAGACTCCGTCGGCGTCAAGCCAACCTTTGTCTGTACTGTGGTGAATCGGGTCATTTCCTGCGCAGCTGTCCTGTAAGGCCCAGTAAGTGCCGACCTCATGCTGCGGTGAATTCTCAAATTTCGGGTTTCACCCAATCTCACATTGTTCTCCCGATTTCATTACAGGTGGCGAAAGAGGAGGTTCGGCTGGGAGCCATCATTGACTCTGGAGCCTGCAGTTGTTTCATGGACTTAACTTTAGTTCGGAAACTGCACATCCCTCTCTACACTAAGGCCGCGTACACACGGGCGGACTGTTCGCCCAACCTTGTCCGCTGAACAGTGTTTGGGCGGACAGTCCGCCCGTGTGTGGGCTTTCAGCGGACAGTTTCAGCGGACAGTTGGACGGACAAAGTCTTTCGGAAATTCCGAAAAACTGTCCGCTGAAACTGTGTTTGAGCGAACAGTCCGCCCGTGTGTAGGCTACTTTCGAAATGAGCAAACTGTTCCCGCTCGGAAAGTCCGCCCATTTCGAGCGCGTGTACAGGTAGGCGGGGCCCGCGAAGGAGACGTCGCGGGCTCCGCCGCCTGGAATGGACTTAAAGGGGAACCCAACGCCGAAAAAAATCGGCGTGGGGGTTCCCCCAAAGTCCACACCAGACCCTTGTCCGAGCACGCTACCCGGCCGGCCAGGAAAGGGGGGCGAGCGAGCGCGCCCCCCCTCCTGAGCCGTACCAGGCCGCGTGCCCTCAACATGGGGGGTGCCTTGGGGAAGGGGGGGCCGCGCGGCCCCCCCACCCCAAAGCACCTTGTCCCCATGTTGATGAGGACAAGGGCCTCTTCCCGACAACCCTGGCCGTTGGTTGTCGGGGTCTGCGGGCGGGGGGCTTATCGGAATCCGGGAGCCCCCTTTAATAAGGGGGCCCCCGGATACCGGCCCCCCACCCTATGTGAATGAGTATGGGGTACAATGTACCCCTACCCATTCACCTGTGAAATAAAGTACAAAAAAAAACACAACACAGGGAAAAAATATTTTATTGCACAGCTCCGGGGGTCTTCCGTCTTCGGGGGTCTTCTCGCCGGACTCCTCCGCTATCTGTGTGTAGCTCTTTTGCTAGCGGAGGAGTCCGGCTTTCTTCCTCCCCGCCGCCGGCCTCTTCTCCCGACTTCGGGGGTCTTGTCCCCCTCTTCGGTTCTTCTGCCGGGCCACCGCGCCTTCTTGTAGCTCTTTTGCAGGCGGTGGCCCGGTCTTCTGTCGCCGCTGCCTTCCGTTCTTCTGTCGCCGCCTTCGGTTCTTCTGCCGGGCCACCGCGCCTTCTTGTAGCTCTTTTACAGGCGGTGGCCCGGTCTTCTGTCGCCGCTGTCGTCGCCGCCGCCGCCGCCTTCTGTTCTTGTTCTTCTTCTTGTTCTTCTTCTCCTGGAGATGTTGACTCGACGAGCTCTCCGGCCGGAATGCCAGAGCCGCGCTGTGCGGTCACTTATATAGTGACAATGGGGCGGTGTCACATGGTATATGTCACATGGGTTGGTCACATGGGTTGATGTCACATGGGGACTATGACATCGTAAGGGGGCGGGGTCACCATGTGACCAACCCATGTGACATATACCATGTGACACCGCCCCATTGTCACTATATAAGTGACCGCACAGCGCGGCTCTGGCATTCCGGCCGGAGAGCTCGTCGAGTCAACATCTCCAGGAGAAGAAGAACAAGAAGAAGAACAAGAACGGAAGGCGGCGGCGGCGGCGACGACAGCGGCGACAGAAGACCGGGCCACCGCCTGTAAAAGAGCTACAAGAAGGCGCGGTGGCCCGGCAGAAGAACCGAAGAGGGGGACAAGACCCCCGAAGTCGGGAGAAGAGGCCGGCGGCGGGGAGGAAGAAAGCCGGACTCCTCCGCTAGCAAAAGAGCTACACACAGATAGCGGAGGAGTCCGGCGAGAAGACCCCCGAAGACGGAAGACCCCCGGAGCTGTGCAATAAAATATTTTTTCCCTGTGTTGTGTTTTTTTTTGTACTTTATTTCACAGGTGAATGGGTAGGGGTACATTGTACCCCATACTCATTCACATAGGGTGGGGGGCCGGTATCCGGGGGCCCCCTTCTTAAAGGGGGCTCCCGGATTCCGATAAGCCCCCCGCCCGCAGACCCCGACAACCAACGGCCAGGGTTGTCGGGAAGAGGCCCTTGTCCTCATCAACATGGGGACAAGGTGCTTTGGGGTGGGGGGGCCGCGCGGCCCCCCCTTCCCCAAGGCACCCCCCCATGTTGAGGGCACGCGGCCTGGTACGGCTCAGGAGGGGGGGCGCGCTCGCTCGCCCCCCTTTCCTGGCCGGCCGGGTAGCGTGCTCGGACAAGGGTCTGGTGTGGACTTTGGGGGAACCCCCACGCCGATTTTTTTCGGCGTTGGGGTTCCCCTTTAAGCCCATTCCAGGCGGCGGAGCCCGCGACGTCTCCTTCGCGGGCCCCGCCTACCTGTACACGCGCTCGAAATGGGCGGATTTGCCTCCTCCTTACGTGGGCGAGTCCGTTCATTTCAAAAGTTGAGCAAACTGTTTGGCAAACAGTTCGCTGAAACAGTCCGCTCGTGTGTGGGCAAGTCCGCTCATGCAAATTTTGAGCGGACTGTTTGCCGAAACTGTTTGACGAACAAGGTTGGGCAAACAGTCCGCGCGTGTGTACGCGGCCTAAGAAACAACATCTTCAAATCCACCTGGCTGATGGCTTCCTACCCTGCTCTGGTCCCGTGACCCAAGAAACGGAACCAATCTTGACATCCACCGATTCTGGTCATCGCGAATTTCTTCGCTTCGACATTATCCATTCTCCGATGTTTCCGATCATCCTTGGGTTTCCTTGGTTACAAGCCCACGACCCACTGATTAAATGGAACAAGAAGGAAGTACGCTTTTCTTCTCCCTACTGTTCACAGCACTGTCTCCTGCCAACCTCCCACAAGTCCACCTCTTGCTTGACAATACAGACTAGTCCTGAGAATCTCCCGCATGTCCCTTCAGCTTATCATTACTTTTTGGACATTTTCGACAAGAAGAAAGCTAATACTCTGCCGCCCCATCGGCCCTATGACTGCCCGATTGATCTGCTACCCGGTTCCGAAATACCATTCGGGCGGATCTTCCCATTATCGGAAACCGAATTGGAAGCTCTGCGCTCTTACATTGATAAAAACCTAGAAAAAGGATTTATCCGACCATCCTCTTCTCCAGCTGGCGCAGGCATCTTTTTCGTTGAGAAAAAGGATGGTTCACTCAGGCCCTGTGTGGACTACAGGGAACTTAATAAAATTACTATTAAGAACCGGTACCCGCTTCCCCTCATCCCTGAACTCTTCCAACGCCTAAGAACTGCTAAGGTATTCACTAAGCTAGACCTGCAGGGAACATATAATTTAGTTCGAATCCGCGATGGAGATGAGTGGAAAACGGCTTTCAGGTCTAGATTCGGACACTTGTAATTGTGTATCTTGATGATATTTTGATTTTCTCCAACTCACTAGAAACACACCGAACACACGTCAGGAAGGTCCTCCTCATCCTCAGAGAGCACGGCCTCTTCCTAAAAGGAGAGAAATGTGAGTTTGAAAGAAACACTATCCAATTCCTTGGGTTCATCATCACCACAGGGGGAATCTCAATGGACCCACAAAAGGTCAAAGCTATTCAAGAATGGCCAGCACCCACAGACAAGAGATCCGTTCAGCGATTTGTTGGCTTCGCCAACTTTTATCGCAGGTTTATTCAGGGATTTTCCCCGATCATTTCCCCTATTACTCAAATAACCCGTCAGCAAGTTAAATTCCAATGGTCTCAGCAAGCCCAGGAAGCTTTTGATGAACTAAAGAGACTTTTCACATCAGCCCCCATCCTCCGGCATCCTGACCCAAGTCTTTCTTATGTATTGGAGGTAGACGCCTCCGAATCCGCAGCAAGGGCGATTCTTTCCCAAAGGAGTGGCCCGAAGGCTCTCCTTCACCCAGTCGCCTTCGCCTCCCGGAAACTCAGTCCTCCAGAGAGGAATTACGATGTCGGGACCGAGAACTTCTCGCTATAAAATTCGCTCTGGAAGAGTGGAGGTATCTTATGGAGGGTGCGTCTCAACCCATCATGATCTTCACAGACCACAGGAACCTGGAGTACCTCAGAGCTGCCAAACGCCTCAGACCCCGACAAGCACGCTGGGCCCTCTTTTTCTCCAGGTTCAATTTCCACATCACCTACCGCCCGGTTCCAAAAATGGAAAAGCGGGCGCACTCTCCCGAATGTTTCCAGAAGCCGAAGAACCATCTGAACCTGCAACTATTCTGTCTCCACACAACTTCCTCCAAACCATCCAGCCAGACCTAGAAACAGCCATTAACCACTTGCCGCCCGCCCTATAGGCAATTGACGGCTGCAAAGTGGTTTCATAATCCTGACCGGACGTCATATGACGTGATCAGGATTATGAGCCGATGCGCGCCCCCGGGGGCGCGCATCGCGGCGATCGTTGTTGCGGGGTGTCAGTCTGACACCCGGCAACTACGATCTCGGTAAAGAGTCTCCGACGGAGACTCTTTACCACGTGATCAGCTGTGTCCAATCACAGCTGATCACAGTGTAAATGGGAAGAGCCGGTGATCGGCTTTCCCTCACTCGCGTCTGTCAGACGCGAGTAGAGGAGAGCCGATCGGCTGCTCCTCTGACAGGGGGGGGTCTGTGCTGATCGATTATCAGCACAGCCCCCCCCCCCGAGGATGCCCACACTGGACCACCAGGGATGCCACCAGACCACCAGGGAAAAGGTAATCCTCCCTAGACCACCAGGGATGCCAGTCAGCACAATGGATGCCAATCAGTGCCCATAATGGATGCCAATCAGTGCCCACAATGGGCATCACTGATTGGCATGCATTATTGTTTGGCACTGATTGGCATCCATTACTATAGTATAACACCAATGCCGCCTATGAGTGCCCACCTGTGCCGCCTATGAGTGCCCACCTGTGCCACCTATCAGTGCCCACCTGTGCCACCTATCAGTGCCCACCCATGCCCTTCTGTGCCGCCTATCCATGCCCATCTGTGCCGCCTATCCATGCCCATCTGTGCCGCCCACCCATGCCAGCTATCAGTGCCAATTTGTGCCACCTATCAGTGTCCGTCCGTGCCGCCCATCCGTGTCGCCCATCCGTGTCGTCCATCAGTGGCGCCCATCAGTGCCACATATCAGTGTCCATCAATGCCACCTCATCAGTGCCACTTCATTGGTGCCACATTGGTGCCCATCAGTGCCACCTTATCAGTGCCCATCAGTGTAGCCCCATCAGTGCCCATCAGTGAAGGAGAAAACGTACTTATTTACAAAGTTTTGAAACTGAAACAAAAAAAAACATTTTTTTTTTCAAAATTTTCGGTATTTTTTTATTTGTAGCCCAAAAAATAAAAACCGTAGGTGATCAAATACCACCAAAAGAAAGCTCTATTTGTGGGAAAAAAATGATAAAAATTTCATTTGGGTACAGTGTAGCATGACCGCGCAATTGTCATTCAAAGTGCGACAGCGCTGAAATCTCAAAATTGGTCTGGGCAGGAAGGTGTTTAAGTGCCCTGTATTGAAGTGGTTAAACAAGCCACTGATCAAATTTCCGAAACTACAGCATCCTCCCTAGAAAAGAAACATGGTTTACTATGGGCACACAGCAAGATATTCATTCCTCCCTCTGTAAGGCTCTGGATTGTGCAGACCTTTCACGATCATAAGATGGCAGGACATTTTGGGGTCCAGAAGACTGCTGATCTGAAGCAAAAAAATGGGTTCAGACGCAAAAATGTCCACGTTTCAGACGCAAAACGCGGCACCCGCATTTAGCCGCGTTTGCGTTTATAAGCGTTTTTAAAGGAACCCAATTTTTTGGACCTGAAAACTCTGAAAAATATTTTGGATATGTTGTAGTGCTAGTTCCACAGTGTCTTCATACCGAATTTGGGGTTCCTGGCAATAAGTGGCCCCAAGATATAGGCCCCCAAAGTCGGGTTACAAAATGTCATTCTCTGATGCAGAAAAGTGCATGACATTTTGCGACCCGACTTTGGGGCCCCCTTATCTCAGGGTCACTTGATTACAGGAACCTCAAATTTGGATATTTTGTAGTGCGAGTTCCACAGTGTCTGCATACAGAATTTGGGGTTCCTGGCAATAAGTGGCTCCAAGATATGGGCCTCCAAATTCGGATCGCAAAATGTCATTCTCAGATCATATTTTCAGGTCCAAAAAATTGGGTTCCTTTAAAAACGCTTATAAACGCAAACGCGGCTAAACGCGGGATGCCGCGTTTTGCATCTGAAACGTGGACATTTTTGCGTCTGAACCCATTTTTTGCTTTTGCAAAAACGAGGTTAAACGCAACTGCATAAAAACGGCAAAAAACGAGACTGTGTGCATGGACACATAGGATAACATTTAATGAGTTCAGGGGCAGTTGAAAAAAGTATCCAACTGCATCTGAACATGCGTTTAACAGCGTCTCGTGTGCATGAGGCCTAACAGAGGACAGAACTAGAAATAGACTTGGGAAATTTAACATTAATAAATCACTGGGACCAGATGGTTTGCACCTGAGAGTACTTAGGGAACTCAGTCAAGTAATTGCCAGACCATTGTTTCTAATTTTTACTGACAGTCTACTGACTGGAATGGTACCAGCTGATTGGAGAAAAGCCAATGTAGCACCAATATTTAAAAAAAGGGCCAAAAATACATCCCTGGTATTACAGACCAGTTAGCCTAACATCAATAGTATGCAAGCTCTTGGAGGGAATGATAAGGGACTATATACAAGATTTTAGTAATGACAATGGTATCATTAGCAGTAATCAGCATGGATTCATGAAGAATTGTTCTTGCCAAACCAATCTATTAACCTTCTATGATGAGGTGAGCTGCCATCTAGATAAAGGAAGGCCCGTAGACATGGTATATCTGGATTTTGCAAAAGCATTTGACACAGTTCCCCATAAACGTTTACTGTACAAAGAAAGGTCCGTTGGCATTGATCATAGGGAGAGTACATGGATTGAAAACTGGCTACAAGGGCGAGTTCAGAGGGTGATGATAAATGGGGAATACTCTGAATGGTCAGGGGTGGGAAGTGGGGTCCCCCATGGTTCTGTGCTGGGACCAATCCTGTTTAATTTGTTCATAAACTGGATGATGGGGTAAACAGTTTAATCTCTATTTGCGGACGACACTAAGCTAAGCAGGGCAATAACTTCTCCGCAGGATGTGGAAAATTTGCAAGAAGATATGAACAAATGAATGGGGTGGGCAAATGAGGTTTAACCACTTTCAGACCGGACCATTTTGCTAGCTTAAGACCAGACTACTTTTTGCGATTCGGCACTGTGTCGCTTTAACTGACAATTGCGCGGTCGTGTGACGTGGCTACCAAACAAAGTTGACATCCTTTTTTTCCAATAAATAGAGCTTTCTTTTGGGTGTATTTTATCACCCCTGCGGTTTTTATTTTTTGCGCTACAAACAAAAAAAGAGCGACAATTTTGAAAAAAAATGTTTTACTTTTTGCTATAATAAATATCCCCCAAAATGTTTTCTTTCCTCAGTTTAGGCTGATACATAGTTACATAGTTAGTCAGGTTGAAAAAAGACACAAGCCCATCCAGTTCAACCTTAAAAACAACAATAAATAAATAAAAAATATCGTACAATCCAATATACCTAATTTTATATCCACAGTTGATCCAGAGGCAAAAAAACAAAACAAAACAGCAGAGCATGCTCCAATTTGCTACAGCAGGGGAAAAAAATTCCTTCCTGATCCCCCAAGAGGCAATCGGATTTTCCCTGGATCAACTTTACTTATAAAATATTAGTACCCATTTATATTATGTACATTCAGGAAAGTATCCAGGCCTTTCTTAAAGGGGTTGTAAAGGTAAATGTTTTTTCACCTTAATGCATTCTATGCATTAAGGGAAAAAAACATCTGGAAGAGCCGGCGCCCTCAGCCCCCCCGTTTTACTTACCTCACCCCTCGAAAATCCCACGCTCGGCCCCGCCGTTCCTCTTCACCATTCAGCCTGGCCGCTGATTGGCTGGATGGAAAGCGCTGCTGTCAATCACATCCACTGACGCCGACCACCGGGGGGTGGGGCCGCGTGATACAGCGAGCGGCTATAGCCACCAGCTGTATCACGGGAGTGCTCCCGCAGGTGCTTCTCACCATGCGAGGGAGCTCGCATGAACGTGAGAAGTACCTGCGGGAAGAAGCAGAGACAGCCTCAGAGGGACACCAGAAAAGCAGGTTCGGGGCCACTCTGTGCAAAACGAGCTGCATAGTGGAGGTAAGTATAACATGTTTATTATTTTAAGAAAAAAAAAATTAACTTTACAATCCCTTTAAAGCAATCTACTGAGCTGGCCATAACTTCCTCTGGTGGGAGTCTATTCCACATTTTCACAGCTCTTACTGTGAAGAAACCTTTCCATATTTGGAGATGAAATCTCTTTTCCTCTAGACGTAAAGAGTGCCCCCGTGTCCTCTGGGTTGACCGTAAAGAGAATAACTCAACACCAAGTTCACTATATGGACCCCTTATATATTATATTTGAACATGTTGATCATATCCCCCCTTATTCTCCCCTTCTCAAGAGAGAATAAATTCAGTTCCTCTAATCTTTCCTCATAGCTGAGCTCCTCCATGCCTCTTATCAGTTTGCTTGCCCTTCTCTGCACGTTCTCCAGTTCCCCAATTACCTTTTGGAGAACTGGTGCCCAGTATTCAGATACGTATTCTTCTACATATTTTAAAAAAAACAAAAAAAAACGCAATAAGCGATTATTGATTGATTTGCGCAAAAGGTAAATCGTTTACAAAATAGGGGATAGTTTTATGGCATTTTTATTATTTTTTTTTACTAGTAATCAGCGATCTTTATTGTGACTGCGACATTATGTCGGACATATTGGACATTTTTGGGACCATTGTCATTTATACAGCAATCAATGCTATACAAATGCACTGATTCCTGTGTAAATTACACTGACAGTGAAGGGGTTAACCAGGAAGTGGCAGTGTAGGGGTTAAGTGTGTCCTAGGGGAGTGTTGCTAACCGTGGGGGCGTGGCTGTGTTTTTATACATCACTGATCTCTGCTCCAATCACAGGGAGCATAGATCAGTGTCACTGTTGCTAGGCAGAACGGGGAGATGGTTGTTTACTTTAGCATCTCCCCGTTCTTCCTCCCCGTGAGACGATCGCGGATATCCCTGCGGCACCCTCGATCGGACTCACGCGCACGCCAGTCGGGACCTCCGTGAGTCCGATCGCGGGTCCCGCGGACTCGATCGCCGTCTCGTCTCCCCGTTCTGCCTAGCAACAGTGGCACTGATCTCTGCTCCCTGTGATTGGAGCAGAGATCAGTGATGTGTAAAACACAGCCATGCCCCCTCACAGTTAGCAACACACCCCTAGGATGGCATGGTGGCACAATTAAAAAGGGACATACCAGTACGCACATGTGCCTGTCCGTGCCATTCTGCCGATGTACATCGCTGTGTGCTGGTCGGGAAGCGGTTAATGTAGAAAAATTTAAAATAATGCATTTGGGTGGCAAAAATGACATGACACTGAAAGGTGGCACTGGGGACACATGACACTGAAAGGTGGCACTGGGGACAGGTGGGCATGTGTGTGTGTTTCACTGTGTGTGTGTGTGTATACTCACTGACACTGCAGCACGGAAGCTCTCCCTCCTCACACGCTGTCTCTGTGTGAGGAGGGGAGCCGGCGATGAGAGATTATCTCATATGTTTACATATGAGATCACCTCCCATTGGACTAGCCGATCGAGTGCTAAATGGCCGCTGTGATTGGCCATTTAGCACGATCTGTGATTGGCTGTGTCTGAGGGACACAGCCAGCACAAAACTTCGCCGATGCACACCCGCAGCGGCGCTCATTGGGGAAGTAAACAGGAGGACGTCCAGGGACGGCCTCCCGGCAGTTAGCGTCCGCTCTGTAGCCATTTTTTGGCTATAGAGCGGGTGCAAAGTGGTTAAAATAGCACTTTTTGTTAAAGCCTGATAATTTTCTGTTTCTGATTACCAGTTGGCTGCTGCATTTTTGAGATAGAAACTACAAGTGGCCTTTTCAGTACAGGCATGGTCCACTGTTGTCACTATCAGTAAACCTGTCCTGGAGTGCACACAGACAATAAAATTGTTGCAAACAGGATGCAGGAGATCAGCAGCACTGATAAACAGATGAAATTTAAACAGATGAAAACAAGTATTTTAATAAACAAAAGCAATTATCTATGGATCATAGTGCTATAACAAATGAAATGTCATCCAGTTAAGGTTTACATGTATTTTAAAGCAGTTGTAAAGCTCAGGCATGAAATATAAACAAAATATATCCCTCTATACTGTGTAGTTGTCTCAATTAAGAGCAGCAAGTGTATTTTCTGTCTGCTTCTTGGTCCCTCTGATATCAGCATGAATCACTTCTGACAAGTTTTTCTTTTTCACCAAAAAACCCCCCAAAAAGTTGTGACAAGGGAGGAATCTCCAGCTGATTGGCAGCCTTAGCACTGTTCCTGTTTGCTGTGTGAATGGGGGGGGGGGGGGGGGGTGGGGTGTCCCTTCCCTCCAATCAGCTCCCCTCTTTCTTTTTTGACAGGTCAAACAAGCTTTATAAATTGTGGACTTTGAATGGATGCAGAGAAGAAAGGCTGCAGATAAACAGGTACAACTTATGTAAGAGGATTTTTTTTCATCTCTGTGTATCACCTGAAGATAGTGACTTCACTGGGTATATGTAAGAGTTTACAATGACTTTAAGGATTAGGGATACAAGTTGAAGAAAGGCTGGTATATGGGGAAAACAACATCACACAGGCATTTTTAATATGCATATAATTATTCAGGCAACATCATGTTTTGAATTTTCTTACCTTCTATCTGTAAATAAATAATACATTTCAAGGGAACTTTCAAAAGAATATACAGGATAAATAAAAAAGGAAACTACATGACTTGTTAGAATAGTCATAAATTCAACGTACATTGGACCTTGTACCTGAAAAGCAAGGTCTGCTTTTTAAAGAATAAAAAAAGATTATTTACTAATCAAGTTTTAAAGGCTGCCTGTGCTCATGTGATGGCACAGCTCCAGGTCCTGAGCGGCTTCATAAACGCTGACAGCAGCCTACAGCAGTGACATCACCCCAAAGCTCTGAATGTTGTCAGAGTCTGCTCCCACCAGCCACATGCACAATAGGAAAAGAAAGGTATTTACACTGGTATTTTGCAAGGATGGTATGCAGTATTACTAGAGGCAGTGAGCAGGCAGTATTTCAGGCTGGGTTCACACTAGTGCGACTTGGATGTGGGTTTGTCCACATCCAATTTGCTGTCAGGAGACTGTGACCGGCTCTCAATAGAGCTGGTTCACACATCTCCAGGGTGGCTGCAGAGTGGTTTGCAAAAGAGTTCTGTGCGTCTTCTGGTCCGTTTCAGGTCCAAATCCAGCCAAAAATGCAGACTCGATTCATCCCTGAAGCAGAGAACAGCTGACCCTTGCTGTGAGCTGCTTTGCACAGCAGTGTGAACCCACTCACATTCTTCTGCTATGCGAATTGGATGTGGCCAAACCTGCATCCAATTTGCATAGGTGTGAACCCAGCCTAAAGCTTGGTTTTCTTCTGTGCCCCCTCTCCCCTTGCTGAAAACACTGAATAAAATCTAAAAGGGTCTATGTAGAAAAAATTGTTTACAAGCATTCGCTCAGGCTGCACATATTTTCCCTAATACCACAGCCTATGATTGTCAGCCCCATCTATTAGCCAAAATGCAGTATGGTTTCTGATTCAGGTGTTTCATAAAAAATACCCCATTTTGGCCACTAGATGGAGCTGACAATAACAGGATGTCACAGTGTTCGAGAAAATACAAGGAAAATGTGCGCAGTCTGGACCATTGCTTGTGACATTCAGCAAGCTCTGAACCTCATGGCGACAGCATTGTCACACCCACCTGACAATTGAGTACCACTCAAAGGTCCACTGAGGAAGTCCAATCAGGACACAAAGCATCAGGTGGGAGTGGCCATGAGGTCATCACGCTGTTCAGAGCTTGGTGAAATTGATGATCACAGGCTGCAAGGGGATTGGGACAAGCAGCAGCTCCTGATTTTATTGACACAAATTACTGATGGTTTACATATGTGTTTTCTGATAGCCAGCACTATTGTATTCTGACAGTGAGACTCTTCCGCTGAACTGGATGGACTGGTGTCTTTATTCAACCTTACTAACTATGCAACTATGTAATGGCGGCAATCAGTGATTTTTCACGGGACTGCGACATTGCGGTGGACAGATCGGACACCTAACTGACATACACTTTTTTGGGAACCAGTAACATTATTACAGTAATCAGTGCTATAAATATGCAGTAATTGTACTAATGACACTGGCAGGGAAGGGGTTAACATCAGGGGCGATCAAGGGGTTAAATGTGTTCCCTGCAGGTGTTTTCTAACTATATGGAGGGACTGTGTGACTGGGAAAACACACAGATTAATTTTCCTGCTTAGCAGAAAGACAGGATCTGTGTGGTCTCCCCTGTTAGAACAGAGATCTGCCTTGTTTACACAGATCCCCGTTCTGTCACTGCTGGGAATGATCGCGGGTGGCCGGCGGACATCCAGTTCTCCAGATCCACTGATTGGCTCCCCTGCTAGCCAATGAGTGCCCACAAAAGAGAGTTCCTGCGTTGACGTACAGCTACAGCGATTTGTGGGAACAAGCCACCTTGCCACCGAATAAGGACGGCGGCTGATCGGGAAGTGGTTAAAGGAGTTAAAATAGAGATAAAAACAAAGCCTTTTTTTTTAGTTTTGGATAGAGTGGAGAGGGATGAGAACCCCTGTCAGGTTTTTTATTGTGGTCTGTGTTCCTGGAAGCCCATTCAGCTGCCGCTGTGCTGCATTGTAGAACAACAGAAAACACTATTCTCTGCGGTGCCCGTTCACATCAAGGCGGCACATTTTTTGCAAAGGTCAGGTGCTCTTTTGCAGCAGTGCCGAAAGTTTTTGCCCGAAACACACCAAAAATGTGTGTAAAATACAGGAACATTCTAGTGTCTCCTTCTACATGAAAAAAAACACAAAGCATGAAAAACAAATCAAAAACACACAAAGTCACAATACAAAAACACTGAAAAATGCATCATCATGCAGCAGCACTAGTGTGACCCTAGGCTTAGTGAGATTCCCTCTCTCTATTTGTCCTGTGTACTGTTATCACATAGAGCAGTGATGGCGAACCTTGGCACCCCAGATGTTTTGGAACTACATTTCCCATGATGCTCATACACTCTGCAATGTAGTGGAGCATCATGGGAAATGTAGTACCAAAACATCTGGGGTGCCAAGGTTCACCATCACTGACCTAGAGTGAAAGTAAAAGAAAATCACAATTGTTGGGTTGTCCCCAGAACAGTAATTGAAGGGAAATCTGCCAATGGGGACAGCTAACTTTGGTGACAACCTGGGATCCCCTCACTTTCATTGTGTCTATGGGACAGGAAGTGAAGGGAAATCTTCTAATGGGGACACTAATTTTGGTGACAACCAGGGATGCCCTCATTTGTAGGTATGTCCCTTCACTTTCATTGTGTCTATGGGACAGCAAGTGAAGGGAAGAGAAATCTAACAGGGACACTAATTCTGGTGACAACCAGGGCTTCCCCCACTTTGAAGGGATTTCCTCTTGCTTCCTGTTGTAGCTATGGAACAGGAAGTTAAGGGAAACTTTCCAATGGGGACACTAGTTTTGGTGACAACTAGGTATCCCCCAACTTTGGAAGGATTTCCCCTCACATCCTGTTGTGGCTATGGAACAGGAAGTGAAGGGAAATCTTCTAACTGGGACATTGATTTTGGTGACAACCAAGTATTCTCTCACTTTGGGGAGATTTTCTCTCACTTTCTGTTGTGGCTACAGAACAGTAAGGCTACTTTCAAACTGGGACATTGCGGGCACTGGCGGTAAAGTGGCGCTATATTTAGCAGCACTTTACCATCGTTTTAGCGGTGCTATGCAGCCACTAGCGGGGCAGGTTTAACCCCCACTAGCGCCTGAAAAAGGGTTAAAACAACCTGCAAAGTGCCGCTGCAGCGGTGCTTTGCAGCGCTGCAGCGGTGCTTTGCAGCGCTGCCCCATTGTTTTCAATGGGAAGGGGCGCTTTAGGGACGGTGAATACACCTCTCCTACAGCACTCCAAAGATGCGGCTTGCAGGACTTTTTTGACCGCTCTGCAAACGGTCTGGGGCTTTCACACTGGAGAAACAGCAGCAACTGTTTCAGGGCGCTTTGCAGGTGCTATTTTTAGCACTTTAGTGCCTGCAAAGCGCCTCAGTGTGAAAGCAGCCTAAAGAAAAGGAAATCTGTCAATAGGCACACCAGTTCTAATGACAACCAAGGATTCACTCACTTTGGAGGGATTTCCTATCACTTTCTGCTGTGGCTACGGAACAGGAAGTGAAATCTTCAGATGGAGACACTGCTCTAGAGATTCCTTCAGTTTGGAGGGATTTCCACTGACTTCCTGTTGCAGCTATTGGACAGGAAGCAAAGGGAAATCTTCCAATGGGGACACTAGTTCTTGAGACAACTGGGGCTTTCCGATCACTTCCTGTTGTCGCTACGGAACAGGATATGAAAAGAAATCTCTCCAATGGCAAAAACACCTGACAGGGGTTAGAACCTTCTCTTACTCTATCCAAAATGAAAAAAAAAATGCTTTTAGTTCTTTCGCAACTTACTATTGGCTCTTAGTTATTTAACTGAGCCTTCTTCTTTAATGCAAGGTGTGTTCATTTTTAGTAATGTCCCCAGCAGCACGTGTCCATTGCTGGTCACCATCCAGCCCCCTGGAGGTAACAGTCCGGTACTGTCACTCTGGTGACTTCCCCTCACACGTACGTCTCCTGTCCAGTCCACACTTCCCTATTCAGCCTCACAGCAGTCTGCACATTCCTCCGCCGGCTCCCGGGTGCGTTCACTTGCAGACAGTCCCTTTCTTTCTGTCTTTCTAGACGCTCCCTTTAAAGGTTAGTCCTCCCCGTGCTGCCACTCATTCTCGCACGGACGGGGTTGGAAGTTTGCCGACTCTCCCTGGATTGCAGCCAATCAAGGTACCCCCCTCGCATGTCGGCCCCTCCTCTCGCTCAGATCCCAAGTTTCTCCTGTGAGAAAAAGCGTCGGAGATTGTGGGGGTAAGACTCGGGGGGTCCGGGTCAGTGGAGGATGGGGTTGGGTGGGAGAGAAGTGGGCGCTGTGCCACAGGAAGGGGGAGTCCTACAAAGGGGCCTGCCGCTGGGGTCAGCTGGTACGGGGAGGGTGCTGGGAAGGATGACGTGGTGGTGCGGGCTAGGGGGTGCCAGCGGCTGTGGAAGTTAATGGGAGCGGACAGGGAGGCTTGCATGTGTGTGTGTGTGGGGGCCGAGCGGGGGCAAAAGTGACCGTGCTGGTCAGGGTGGGGTACGAGCATTCCAATGAGACCTCCTATATAATATGTATCTCTCCACTGAGAGGCCTCCATTGCATCCCATAGGGGACCCCCAGGTAGTCCTCTACCCCTAAGGGGGCACCTCTCTTCTATTATCAGTGCCATGGGTGACTCCATCACTCTGAAAGCTTGTTCCTGAAGGTTTTTTTTGTATCCATATATAAAATTATGTATTGAATTTCCTACAGTGACCTCCAATGTGTTTGTTGGTTACACTCGTATGAAGGGAGCGGTGGTTGGACGGTACCCTGGCTCTAGTAGAGGCACTAGGCCCCACTGGTGGTGATGGCTTGCTGCTTCTGGTGGCTAGACGTTTACTTCTTATAAAGTTAAGCGCACACGAGTGTAAAATAAATAAATAAAATAATGCACATTAAAACGCACTGCAAATGGGTTTTTTAAGGTGTTTTTTTTTTTTTGGAAGCGCTTGTGAAGCTTTCTAAGTTGATCGAAGTAAAAGCTTCAGGCCTCGTTTTTTTTGAGAACCCAATCTCAAGGCTTATTTTAGTCTCTGCACCTGGGTGTAGCAAGGAGCTCCAAACCGCTCAGCAAACCAAATTCCTTCGTTTTTTTTTTGGTTGTCCCAGTTCACATACGAGTGCAACGCCTAAAGCTTGAACAGGTGCAGGAGCTACTTTTGAAGCAGAATGGCCCTATTGACTTTGATGCCAAATGGCATGTTATGCAAGTTCTTCATGATAAAAGTCTCTTAAAGTGGTTGTAAAGGCTGAAGGGTTGTTTTTTATTTTATTTTTATTTTTTCCCCCCTCCTCCTTTCTTCATACATTCTATGGATGAAGCTAAAATACCTTCAGTGTGCAGCTCCCCCTCCCCAAAGTCCATTCTTGATCCAGCGATGTGGACAAGACCTGAGGCTTTCCTGGTTCTCGGCCTCCTGATTGGCTGAGATGCAGGAGCCATTGCCAGCTAAGGGGGCTGGGCTTATGGACACAGAGAGCAAGCCTCAGGAGCGAGAACGCATATATATATATATAGCAAGCAGCTTGCTAGGTATGTCTGTAATGCTGACAGGGGACTCGAAGAGGAGGATTGGGACTGCTCTGTGCGAAACTAGTGTGTTGTGTGTGTGTGTGTGTGGTGTTTTTTTTTTTTTTTTTTTTTTCTTTAACTCTTAGGCCCATTTCACACGGGGGGGGGGGTGCTCCGTTGATCCCCGCTGAGCAGGCGGATGACAGATCCTCTGCTCACTGTGTAGGGATGGACCTGTTAGAGCCCCATTGTTCTGTATGGGAAGATCGGATGAAAACAGATGGCAAGTCAGTTTTCATCCGATCCACTGGACAGATGGTTAACATATCGCGATCCATCTGTTTTCAGCGGATCTTGTTGGATAGTATGGCAGGCGTTTGTCAGCGGACATATCTCCGCCATACAAGTCAATGTTTGGCCTGAAAAACGGCCAGGTAGATCTTTGCGGGCCGATCGTCTGAAAGGGGCCTTATGCTGGCCATACACGCTTTTCTATAGAGTGTGTGTGTGTATGTATATGTGTGTGTGTGTGTGTGTGTGTGTGTGTGTGTATATATATATATATATATATTTCTTCCAAAATAATCATTAGTCAACAACCCATTTGATATGCTGTGCATGGGGAAGAAGGTTTAGAGCTGGTCATAACTTACTATTGTAAATTACCAATCGCATCTCGGTTTCCACCATCTAATCTCCGGCAAGATACAGTTGCGTTTATGAACAGGTCACCTGGAATGTTCTGCTTTGGCTGCTTAACTCAGTTTGATTGAATCCAACTGGAATAAAGTCTAAATTGATTGGCAGGGCTATTTTATTGTTGCAGATTTGACTCATTCGCACATCAAAATAAACTTTGTGTGTATCACCATTAAGAACGTGCAATAAAATGACTCAAAATCACCTCTTTCTCTTCGCTCAAGTGTGAATGGGGACTAAGTGTATGGGCAGGTGGATGTAAACGGGCACCTGTCCACTTACATCCGTTTACCTCCAGAGTTTTGTCAAGGTACAGGAAAAAAATGGAGGTCTGTGACTTTTTATTTTTTTTGTAAGCTGCTTTCACACTGATCAGGTTTTTCTTCTGTTTTTGCCTTTAAAAAAAGCAGAAGAAAAACTCCTGACCATTAAATCCTATGGAACTCTTCACATTGTGGGTCCGTTTGTGTGTTTCAAAGTCCTGCTTTCTGCACTTTTGCTGCAGTTTTTTAGTTGCGTGTCCTTTTTTCACAGGTAAAAAAAAGGCATCAAACACATAAGCATTTTTTTTTTACAGTGCAGTGGAGTAGCGTGAAAGTAGCCTTACTCTTTATAGTAGACTTTTTTTTTTTTTTTTCCTGATTTTAAATATGAGATTGGAAGTGATCAGATGTAAATGGATTTAAAGCGCAAGTAAACCCCTCGATTTAACAGTTTCAAAAAGTTATATTCCTGGCACATGCTTGGAATGTAACACTCCCATTGGTTGTGCGCTCAACCAAACTTTCAAACCATCCAATGGCTGCTGTCATAATGGATCACATGTACAGCACCATGGCAGTGGTAGATTAAACAGGCCAAGATGGCAGATTCCTTGGCTGAAAACACTAGGAGGTTTTACTTCCACTTTAAGCTGTTTACATCTGGCCATCCATAAATCTAACACGGGTCTGGAAAGCTCAGTTTTTCTAAAGTGGAACTAAACACTGAACATGTAAAGTGACATGCACCCCATTTTGCTCCGATTCAGCAGGGGATCTGTTCATGTTGAATGGGCCACATGGTGCCTGTGTGAAAAAGGGCCTAGGAGCGCCTAAGGCAAACTTGGCACAGGCTGTTGTCAGCTTGGATTGAGCCACTTTGCCCACACTTGCCAAATTTTCTGATAAAATCGAAAACTTAGTGAAACAGACACATTCTGAACGTTGGGTGTGCGCTAGACCATTTGCGGTTACAGAACAGATGTTGGGTCTAAGTCACAAAATATTAACACAAGGGCAATGCTCTCTAAAATAACCGTGTGACTGTAATTTTCAAATCTCATTGGATACAAGTGAAAACTGACACACTATTTTTTTTATTTTTTTACTTATTTTTTTGAAGTATTCTTATCCTTGTGTGTTAGCTTTGTGAATTAAGCCTGTTGGATTTGCAAAATGTGTGGAAGGTTTCAATAACAAATGTCAAAAGGGTATCTGATAGAGACTGCTAAAGGGGGGGGGGGGGGGGGTGTGCCACATCCCAAAGACACATAGAACTAAAGGACCCCCTATGGGTGGGACTTTAAACGCACTACCACATCAAGTAAATAGGTGTGTGTTTGTGTGTGTATAATACATAAAAAAAAGATGCATGATAATGCAGACAAAAGCGAAAAATGGGTTCAGGCAGCTGTATCTTGTCTTTTTCACTTTTATCTGTTTATCATGCATCATGTATTTTTCTATTTTGTATAATTCTATATTTTTTATATTTACTTGATGTGGTGGTGCCTTTAAAGTCCCACCCGTAGGGGGTCCTTTAGTTCAATAACAAATGTCTGTTCTTTCCACCTGTGTGAACTATGCCTAAAGATGTCCTTTGTACATACAGTAATAGTATGTGCTTCTACAATTGTCACTATTTTAACTACTGATACAATAGTATAGTAACCTTGTAATGTGTTATTGCACTGAATAGGAGTCATTTTTGAAAGCCTATTAAGGCTCCATTCACACCTAAGCGTACGGCAGTGATGCCTGCTGCACCGCGTTTCTTTTTTGCATTATTCTGCCCGCCATTCCAGTACGCTTAGGTGTGAGTGGAGCTTTAATCCTTTTTGAGATTGATTCGTTTTTTTCCAAAGAACTATCGGTATATGGAGCAACACTGTGTTAAAAGTATCAGGTGTAAACAGTACAGCCATGCTTACATTACATAAAACCTATATCAGGGCTCTTTCACAGTCATACAGCTTTTAATCCCCCCCCCCCCACCCAAAAAAAAAACCCCCCTTATTTCTACACCTAGAAGTAAAGGTGCTTACAAAGAGCTTCTTATATTTAATAACAGATAAATAAATGACCTGTCATAAAGACGTATGCTGGTAACCACACGTGTTTACATGTGTACAGGGACAGATGAGAAACCCTAGACACAGACAGACAAATGGTCCTGGATGCATACGCCTTCAGCCTGCCATTGATATGTACAGGTGGCTTTGCGCAAAAATAAATGCTTCTATTGACCACGTGTGGCTGGCTGATCCCTAAAGCACACCTCAAAACTGACTGTGCCAAGTATCAACTATATTCCACAACCAGTCACTTTGGTACTGTAATATTGTAGACCCCTCAGTAACAAACTTATGGTGTGTTAAAAGTATCTAGCTTTTGCAACTGGATGACGGGTATATTCCCAAATCAAGAAGGTGGATTATGTTATGTAACAGAGCAGAGAACCCCTTTTACCTTAAGCTGGCCATAGACAGATCATGCTGAACTTCAATCCCTCTATGGGCAGGCTGGTTGTATTGATAGACTTCAATGCAACCAGCCATTTGTTTTTGTTTTGTTTTTTTGTAGAATCCCTGCCCCATACACATGGCTGAAATGTCGGGAGACAACAGGCAGTTAAAAAAACAAAAACAAGAAACTGCCATTCTGCCTGTGTGTATGTCGGTCTCGGCCCAGCTTCTGTTGGACGGACGTGCATGCTGGAAAACCAGCAGCTGAATCATTCCGGATCAGAGCTCTCAGCCAATTGCAGAGAGCAATGGCTTGGGGGAGACCCACAACAGCTCAGCAGGGGAGATCGTAGAACTAAACTTGTATGGTTAGTACGGCGGCTCGGACAGAACCTGTCAGGTTTTTGGTGTGTACCCGGCTTAACTGTGGTGATGGGGGGACTTTTCATTTGATTAACCTGTGGTTGAAGGAAAGAAAATTGCATAATGTATGACCAGCTTCAGGTGTAAGGGACAACGGGGAATTAATGAAAAGGAATCTGCTTTTAAATTTTAATATTCTGAGCTGTGTGGAAACAAAATGTAAAGCTAGGAGCTGACTTGTTGCTATGGGCAATGGCTCAATTTGAGAAAACCCTTTTTATGAATACATCCACAACATCTAAAACTGCATAAGATTGTTCTGTGCTGACAATAGTCTGTGTGTAAAATCTACATTACTGTATACTATTTTCCGTTTCTCCCAATGGCTACAACTATATACTTTGTATTATGACACATATTTTGTTGTTGTGTTGTCTGTGATCAGGGTGATTGTGTATGTGGAACATAGTTGATATTTGCCATAAACAGTTGGATCCAAGGTGGAGTGTGCTTTTATAATATGTGGTCTGATGGCATTTCATTTTCTTGGACTTTGGCCCCAGTAATGTTCATCATTATTTGCCTGGTTTAAAGGCTGAAAGGAGTTTACGTTTGTCAAATTTGTGTTGAGGAAGGAACATCTCTAATGGTTTCAGTTAAGACCAGCTCACCAACAGTAGTTTTATTTGAGGTTGCACAGGCCTGTCTGCTTTCTTTCCTCCATGGTTCAGTCATTTGGTACATTTTTTATGTTTTTAAGTGCATGTATTTTTCTTTTTCTCTTCTTTAGATCTTGTATTATGCTAGTGGGTCCTTTCAAAGTGTTACTTTCCTGGTCTCTGGGCAAGATGCGAATATCATCCATTGACTGTGCCTCGTGTCCAAAACAAACCTCCCTTTGTGCCAGAGTGGAGCACTGACCCTATGTACAGGCACACTTTGGGGAGGGACCCCTCCTCCCTGGAAGCATCCAGTAGCTTTAGAAGGGATTGTGGGGGGGGGATCCAGCTGCAGTATTAACCCATTGAATGGCCAGCTACAGTCCACTTGTTACACAAAAACAATACCGTGTAACTGAATTAGCCTCAGGCAAGATACACCATGTGGTCTGTTTATTCCTGGAAACAACTTTGGTTGAGACAGTGTCTCCCATGGTTACCTTTTCTTTTCCTTACTTCCAAGCTACAGTTTGTTCCCAGTATAGAATATGAAGTAGTAATGTGATCAGCTACACTAGACTTTATTTTGTTGGTGATTAATATTCTTGCTTTAAACCTGTGTGTTCCTATTCCAAATACTCTTACCAGCAAGCTAAGACGAGTTTAAAAATAGACATTTTTGCCCCATGTAAGGACCAAGGCTTCAAGGCAAGTGCTAGTGATATTTATACATTTTTAGAACTAGTAGTTAAATGGAGAGCTCCATTTAACTATCACTTCAGCACCCATGTGTACAAGATCTGCACACCACAAAAGCTGCACCAAATATCTTGAATATTGCACACTTCCTTAAATTCGTACCTTCTGCAGTTTCACACTGGCACGCGACATGTGGCTAGTTTGGGCTTATTTCTGTATGCTCTGCAGAATGTTCCTGTATGGTTCTTGGAAACTGTGGGTGTCACATTAAATGTATGCATAGCTATGTGCAGCACTCCGCTGCTTTGCACTATCATGTTGACTGCTGTGGCATACAGTCAGTTAATCCAGCATATCTGCTTAGATAATTAAGAGCTAATGTCCATGGGGGAGGGGGTATCCAGCCCCTCCTTCCATTAATTCTCCCCCAGGCCTCCCACCCAGTCTCCAGTTGGTGTATTTGTTTAATCTCTGAACACCCAGTGTGTGATCCCTCGACTCCTCATACGCTTGAGTGCCTGGATCTACTATGCTGGTCAGTGGAGCAAATAGGGGGTTCAGGGAAGGGACGTGTGTGTGTGCACCAGTGTTGTAAAGAGCTTTATGGGTGATGGAGGTTTGTTTGTTGCTATTATATATATTTTATTTTTTCCTACAAGCAGGGGGTCTTTGGGGAGATACTACAAATTGGTACCTTTTCTGTGTGACCTGGTAAATCTCCATTTCTAAACCTTTTTTGTGCCACCACAGAAATACTGTTACATAGTGAAGTTGCAACAATCTTTGGCAGTGAAAGAGTTGATTAATATGCTAAACTGTCTAGTTATGTCAGCTTTTCTGCCTTTTTTGTAGGAAATGCACCGAGCCCACTCCCAACAGGATGGGGGAGGGGAAATGGTTTCCCTATAATTTCCTTCAGTTTTAGTGCACTTTACCCTTTTCAGATTCTGCAGATATTTTCATTTAATGTAACATTAATGAGGATCTCCTGGGCTGCAAAGAAAACATTACTTGCATGCTACACTAAGTTTTTTTTATTTTTTATATATATTTTTTTTTCTCCCCCCCTCACATGACCACACCAGTAGTCTAACAGCTAATAATAATTTCATAAACCATTTTTAAATGTAGAATAATCCCTCTCCATGGTCTCATAAATATTAACCTGACATGTTTAAGGACACCTTTTTCAACAATGTGCACGTATGGCACTTTACTTTGAAGTATACTTGAGTGCATTTTCTTTTGAATAACACGAATGTCAATATGCAGGTCATTGCACCCCAAAAAAAGACAATTTGCAGGACTTTTTTTTCATAATGTTTTGCAATCTAACATGATCGTGTAAACCAACTTCCTTAAAGGCAGTGTATTTTATTTTCTATTTTGCTACTTTTGAAAATGCATGCCACCCTGTCTGTTTTTTTTTTTTTTTTTAATTTTTTTTTTTTTTTTATACAAGCGCTGATCAATTACTGTGAGGGTTTAGCCCATAAGTGCGAAATTTTAAACTGGGATGCCTGAGCAGCTGTACCTTTTTTGTCTTCCTATTTACAGGTTTAAGAATTGTTCACCTTTTTTGTAGTATGGCTAGTTGCGAAAAGGCAGGCTGGATAGTGTATAACTAACAATTCACAAAACTTCACTGTAGGGGACATTCCACAACCTTGTGTTGTACCAGTTCAAGATGTTAACATTTAGGCATATTAGTTTTACTGTACTGAAGGTATATGTCAAAGCAAAAACATGTTTTCTAGTTTCGAATAGCGTAGGGAAAACTAAGAATGCACAACGGTTTTACCAGACAGGAAGTGAAGGATTAGAAAAAAAATCCCTGCTTTTGTTTTTATTATGTGCTGAAAAAGCCTAAAAAAATGTTGTGTATATGTGTGTGTATATGTATATGTGTATATATATATATATATATATATATATATATATATATATATATATATATATATAAAAAAAATTATATTCTTTTTAATTAGATGAACACTGTAGGGCCTCATGCACACAGGACTTATTTATTACATGTACTTGTATAGCACCGTCAATTTACGCAGCGCCTTACATCTGTATTGTAAATTCACATCAGTCCCTGCCCTAATGGAGCTTACAATCTAAGGTCCCTAACTTGCATTCATATATACTAACCAATTTTTTTGAGTGTGTGAGGAAACCCAGGCAGGCACAGGGAGAACATACAAACTCCAGGGGTAGTGCTGTGGTTGGGATTCTTTTTTTTTTTTTTTAACTCTGCAGAAAAAAAACATTTGACGCTTGTAAAAGTGTCTAACGCTTTTACAAGTGTTTAAGCGCATTGACAGGCGTCAAGTGATAGTGTGTTAATTAATTGAAATTAATTAATGCTTAAGCGTTAAATGCGCATAGCGTTAAACTGCATTTAGGCAAGCGCCAAGCATTGTTTTTTGCCAAACTCTGCAGTTCCTGAACACACTGGCAGAGGCCCCCCCCCGCTACTAAACGCCTGTGTGCATGGGAGTTTAGAGGCAGGGAAAAAAATGCCAGACGCCCCTTTGGAGCAACTGCAAAAAACAGTGTGTATGAGGCCTAATTTTATTGCAATCAGCAATGTAAGAGGAGGCAGCTCTGTGTCAGACATTTGTATGCACATCCCAGAGCTGCACAGGCACCAAGGTTTTTATGCTCCATGGATCTCTTAGCCAGCATCTCATTACAGGAAGTAGATGCTGACCCTGGATGATAACTAAACTAAGATGGCTTAAGGTTCCTGATTGGAAGAGCAGATGTAGTTGTTAGGGAGAGTGATGTTACCCATGGTAAAGATCAGAAATACTTGTCACATTTTACATGGTACTTAATATTAAAGTGTATAATTGTTGATGGGTCCACTTTAAATCTGTTATACATTGACACTTTTTTATTTTTTTTATTATTTACCCTTGGTTGGACTTATCCACTGTTTAATTCTTTTTGGATTTGGCTAGGTCCTCTGAAAATGTAATCTATGTAAGGCTCCAGGTACACTACAGCTCTTGAATTTGAGTTTAGAAACTTTAGGCTTTTTGTTGCCATAGCTATTAAACTCAACTCCATAAAAGCCTGTGTGTCCATGTTTACAGCCTTTTAGCATAAATGGGGAGCTTCAACCTCCCTCTTCTGAACGTGGAAGAGACAGTTTGCCCACTTGCTGCAATTTTGCAGCTGGTGGTCAAAGTAGACTATATGTACATGAAACCTACAGTCAGTGCCTTTCACCTCTGGTGTCAAAATATCTACTTGTGAACCTGCTACAGTCATTAGAAGGGATTAACACTTAGATTTTTACCTTATTGGGAAAGTAACAAAAGTGGTATGAATACCCTATGGTGAATAGGCACACTAAAAGAAGGAAAAACCAGACACCAAGCTTAATAGAAGATGGGTTATCGCGAGTATTAGCTCACCCTTTTTGAAGAGTGTTTTTTAGAAAAAGGGTAATGGTGTTGCTGGCTTGAATTTTAACCACTTGCTGCCCGCCCTATAGGCAAATGACGGTGGCAAAGTGGTTGCATAATCCTGATCGGACGTCATGACGGGGGCGCGCATCGCGGCCATCGTTGCGGGGTGTCACTCTGACACCCGGCAACTACGATCTCGGTAAAGAGTCTCCGACGGAGACTCTTTACCACGTGATCAGCCGTGTCCAATCACGGCTGATCACAGTGTAAATAGGAAGAGCCGGTGATCGGCTTTTCCTCACTCACGTCTGTCAGACGCGAGTAGAGGAGAGCCGATCGGCTGCTCCTCTCACGGGGGGGGGGGGGGGTCTGTGCTGATCGATTATCAGCACAGCCCCCCCAAGGATGCCCACACTGGACCACCAGGGACGCCACCAGACCACCAGGGATGCCCAGCAAAAGGTAATCCCCCCTAGACCACCAGGGATGCCAGTCAGTGCCCATAATGCCAATCAGTGCCCACAATGGCCATCACTGATTGGCATGCATTATTGTTTGGCACTGATTGGCATCCATTAGTACAGTATAACAATACAATGCCGCCTATGAGTGCCCACCTGTGCCGCCCATCAGTGCCACCTTATCAGTGCTACTTCATTTGTGCCCATCAGTGCCGCCTTATCGGTGCCCATCAGTGAAGGAAAAAACTTACTTATTTACAAAGTTTTGAAACTGAAACAAAAAAAAACATATTTTTTTTTCCACATTTTCGGTATTTTTTTTATTTGTAGCGCAAAAAATAAAAACCCCAGAGGTGATCAAATACCACCAAAAGAAAGCTCCATTTGTGGGAAAAAGATTAAAATTTCATTTGGGTACAGTGTAGCATGACCGCGCAATTGTCATTCAAAGTGCGACAGCGCTGAAAGCTCAAAATTGGTCTGGGCAGGAAGGTGTTTAAGTGCCCAGTACTGAAGTGGTTAAAGTGATATTAGCCCAAAAAGCCGCTTACCAATTTGTAGATGTGATGACTGCATTCACTTTCTTTTTTAGACTTTTTTTATTTTTTATTTTTTTTCACCTGGTGATCCAGCCAGTAAGTCTGTTGTTTTTCAACAGAACAAGCCGTTCTGCAGATGTAGCAGTTGAGCCAAACCATCAAGTCATTAAGCAGGGGTGGGTGGATTGTTGCAATCCTCAGATTTTGTTTATTCATATATCAACAAAGAAACGTTAAAGGGTGACATGTTAGCCACTTAAGCCCCGGACCAATTGTCAGCCTAAGGACCAGAGGTCTTTTTACAATTTCGCACTGTACTGCTTTTGGTAATTGCGCGATCATGCAATGTTGTACCCAAGCGAAATTTGCGTCCTTTTCTTCCCACAAATAGAGCTTTCTTTTGATGGTATTTGATTGCCGCTGCGATATTTATTTATTTTTTACGATATAAAAGGAAAGACTGAAAATTAAAAAAAAAAAAAAGATATTTTCTACTTTTTGTTGTAAGAAAAATCGAATAAACTAAATTTTAGTCATACATTTAGGCCAAAATGTATTCAGCCACATGTCTTTAGTAAAAAAAAAAAAGTCAATAAGCGTATATTTATTGGTTTGCGCAAAAGTTATAGCGTCTACAAACTAGAGTACATTTTCTGGAATTTACACAGCTTTTAATTTATGACTGCCTATCTATTTCTTGAGGTGCTAAAATGGCAGGGCAGTACAACCCCCCCCCCCCCCCCCCAAATGACCCCATTTTGGAAAGTAGACACCCCAAGGAAATTGCTGAGGGGCATGTTGAGCCCATTGAATATTTTCTTTTTTTTTTTTTTGTCCCAAGTGATTGAATAATGACACACAAAAAAAAAGTTTACAAAAAGTTGTCACTAAATGACATATTTCTCGCACATGCCATAGTTATATGTGGAATTGCACCCCAAAATATATTCTGCTTCTCCTGAGTACGGGGATACCACATATGTGGGACTTTTTGGGAGTCTAGCTGCGTACGGCACCCCGAAAACCAATCACTGCCTTCAGGATTTCTAAGGGTGAACATTTTTTGATTTCACTCCTCACTACCTATCACAGTTTCGAAGGCCATAAAATGCCAAAATAGCACAAAACCCCCCCAAATGACCCCATTTTGGAAAGTAGACACCCCAAGCTATTTACTGAGAGGCATGTTGAGTCCATGGAATATTTTATATTTTGCCACAAGTTGCAGGAATTACAATTTATTTTTATTTTATTTTATTTTATTTTTTTTGCACAAAGTTGTCACTAAATGATATATTGCTCACACATGCTATGGGCATAAGTGAAATTACACCCCAAAATAAATTCTACTGTTTCTCCCGACTACGGGAATACCACATGTGGGGGACTTTTTGGGAGCCTAGACATGTACACGACCCCGAAAACCAATCACCGCCTTCAGGATTTAAATATAAAACGCTAGCAAAAAAAACTGTTAGCGATCGCAGGGATCAGGCCTGACTCTGCGAACGCTGCAGTTATGTGTAGGGCTGAAACAACTAATCGATTATGAAACTAATCGATTACTATTTTCATAATCGATTAATTGCCAGTAACATATTGGGGTTAAAAAAACGAAAACGAGCCCTTTATAGTACAAAGAGCAAATCGCTACTGTAAATATTACTTTCAGTGTTCTACAGTAAATTAACCCCTTACAGTAGTGATTATCTGTGTGGTGTGTTTTTTATTTATTTATTTTTTTTCCTACTATAAATTTTAGGTATTTTAACCCCATTATGTTACTAAACGTCTTAGACCTGGTTCACAGCTATGTGTTTATTGGTGCTTTTTGCAGAAATGCACCACAGTTCATGTACATGATTTCCTATGGGACACGTTCACATCTGAAAGGGTCGGGACTTTTAACGCAAAATGGTGGTTTATTGGTTCAATATACTTCAATGGAGAAGCTGCAGAAAAGACTGTAATGCGTATTTGCAGCAATTTGTGTTTTTTAACCACTTTCAGACCGGACCATTTTGCTGGTAAATGACCAGAGGTCTTTTTACACTTTGGCACTGCGCTGCTTTAACTGGTAATTGCGCGGTCATGCAATGTTGTACCCAAACAAAATTTGCGTCCTTTTCTTCCCACAAATAGAGCTTTCTTTTGATGGTATTTGATTGCCTCTGCGATTTTTATTTTTTGCGATATAAACGTAAAAAGACCGCAAATTTTGAAAAAAAATGATATTTTCTACTTTTTGTTATTAGAAAAATCCAATAAACTCAATTTTAGTCATACATTTAGGACAAAATGTATTCAGCCACATGTCTTTGGTAAAAAAAAAGTCAATAATTGTATATTTATTGGTTTGCGCAAAAGTTGTCACATCTACAAACTAAGGTACGTTTTCTGGAATTTACGCAGCTTTTAGTTTACGACTGCCTATCTCATTTCTTGAGGTGCTAAAATGACAGGGCAGTACAAAACCCCCCCAAATGACCCCATTTTGGAAAGTAGACCCCCTAAGGAAATTGATAAGAGGCATGTTGAGCCCATTGAATATTTTATTTTTTTGCCTCAAGCGATTGAATAATGACAAAAAAAAAATTTTTTTTTTTTTTTTACACAAAGTTGTCACTAAATGATATATTGCTCACACATGCTATGGGCGTATGTGAAATGACACCCCAAAATAAATTCTGCTGCTTCTCCTGAGTACGGGGATACCACATATGTGGGACTTTTTGGGAGCCTAGCCGCGTACGGGGCCCCAAAAACCAAGCACCGCCTTCAGGCTTTCTAAGGGCGTTACAGTTTTGAAGGCCATAAAATGCCAAGATGGCACAAACCCCCCCCCCCAAATGACCCCATTTTAGAAAGTAGACACCCCTAAATTTAGGGGTACACTAGTGAGACTAGGTAATAAATGGCGGGTGCCCTGAAACTATAAAAAAATAACTAACCAACCAGCGTCACCTGTAACAGTTATATGGTGATCACTGGTGAAAGGGTTAACTAGGGGGCAATCAGGGGGCTTTATGCGGTAGTATATGGGGGTCCCTGGCGCTATAAAAAGCTGCGGCGAACCTAAATACCTACCTGCCTAACTAGCGTCACCTGTGACACTAATACAGCGATCAGAAAAACGATCGCTTATTAGGCTGGGTTCACACTGGAGCGATGCGGGAACGCCACGAATGCGCGGCGGGTTCCCGCATCGCATGCCTCCCGGCGGCAGTTCACACTGCCCTATGCGAACTGCTGGGAGTGTCAGTGAAATGTTAATGACACCCCCAGATCAGTTCGCATATCGCAGTGCGATCTGCAAACTTGGATCGCATGGTGTGAACACCCATGCGATCCGATTCTGCTGCGGACCAAAAAAAGGGTCCCGTGCGAGTTTGCGGCGGGTGCGGCGGGTGCGACACGAATTCAGCCATACTATCTGTATAGCTGAACTCGAATCGCACAGAGATCGGATGTGATTTGCACTGCAGTGCGGTGCGAATCACATCCGTTCTCATAAACCGCTGCAATGTGAACCCAGCCTTAGTGACACTGGCGACGGGGGGTGATCACGGGGTTAAACCTTTATTGGGGGGGTTAGGGGGGTACCTTAGAACTAAAGGGGGCTAACCCTAACTGCCCTAACAGTTATTAGTCACAAATGACACCTGCCGGGTGATCAGGGGGTTAAACCTTTATTAGGTAATAAATGGCGGGTGCCCTGAAACTATAAAAAAATAACTAACCAACCAGCGTCACCTGTAACAGTTATATGGTGATCACTGGTGAAAGGGTTAACTAGGGGGCAATCAGGGGGCTTTATGCGGTAGTATATGGGGGTCCCTAGCGCTATAAAAAGCTGCGGCGAACCTAAATACCTACCTGCCTAACTAGCGTCACCTGTGACACTAATACGGCGATCAGAAAAATGATCGCTTATTAGGCTGGGTTCACACTGGAGCGATGCGGAAACGCCGCGAATCCGCGGCGGGTTCCCGCATCGCATGCCTCCCGGCGGCAGTTCACACTGCCCTATGCGAACTGCTGGGAGTGTCAGTGAAATGTTACTGACACCCCCAGATCAGTTCGCATATCGCAGTGCGATCTGCAAACTCGGATCGCATGGTGTGAACACCCATGCGATCCGATTCTGCTGCGGGCCAAAAAAAGGGTCCCGTGCGAATTTGCGGCGGGTGCGGCGGGTGCGGCGAATGGCTGAACTCGAATCGCACAGAGATCGGATGTGATTTGCACTGCAGTGCGGTGCGAATCACATTCGTTCTCATAAACCGCTGCAATGTGAACCCAGCCTTAGTGACACTGGCGACGGGGGGTGATCACGGGGTTAAACCTTTATTGGGGGGGTTAGGGGGGTACATTAGAACTAAAGGGGGCTAACCCTAACTGCCCTAACAGTTATTACAGTCACAAATGACACCAATGCAAAAAAAAAAAAAAAAAAAAAAAAAATGACATTGGTGTCACTGTGACTGGGGGGCAGGGGTAATTGGGGGGGTGATCGGGGGGTAAAGGGGGGGTGTGAGTGTGCCTGGCATGTTCTACTGTGTGTGGGATGTGTTGGTGCAACTCACTGATCCGCTCTCCTCCGTGTCGGAACGAAAAATACCGACACGGAGGAGAGAATACATCACTTCCTCTCCTGTGTTTACATTACAGGAGAGGAAGTGATGTCACCGGGGATTTCCATTCGTCGGGAGCGATCGCGAGGGGGTGGCCATGAATGAATGGCCGTCCCCTCGTCCGGGATCGCTCCCGAACGAAAACCGACCGCCGCAGGCACCGGGCCCCCGACCCGCGGGAGGCAAATCACGTACATGTACGTGCTTATGCCTGCCCGTGCCATTCTGCCGACGTACATCGGCGTGCGGCGGTCGGCAAGTGGTTAATCTGAACCAAAAAAAAAAAAAAAAAAATGCAAATTGCAGTAAAATCACGTGCGCAGAAATCAAAATGTACAGCAAAAAGCACTGCAGAAACACATCAAAAGCAAACTGCATAGGTGTGTACAGAGCCTTATGCTGACCACACCGATCAATTTTCAGATGAGAATATTCAGACAAAAAATCTTTGTACATTCGCTGAATGAAAGAATTTTGTTTGAAATTTTGACTTGTTTTTAACATTCTGTTTTTAAAATGAATGTAATTTCTGAACGAAAACCACATACACTGTCTGAAGATTCCTTTGACCAAGAAGTTTTCTATCATTTCCAAATTTTCCCGTCGTGGTTGAAAATGAATGTTAATTTGACCCACTTTTATTTTTTTTTTTTATTTTTTATTTTTTAAAAGGTTATTAATCGAAACAATAATCGGCCAACGAATCGATTATGAAAATAATCGTTAGTTGCAGCCCTAGTTATGTGTTTAGTGTTTTGTAAGTGACAGTGACCGATCGATACTGCACTTGGGTGGGCTGGGTGGAGGGGCAAAACGCAGGTGCTAGCAGGTATCTGGGCTGATCCCGCTAACAATGTGTTTTTTTGGAACCCTAAACTGCTGAGGACGCTAGTATAGATCTGATCAGATATTGATCTGTTCAGATACTATACCACTACTGGAGGTGTAAGCTTTGCACGTGGGTGTTAGCGGTACTGGCACTAACCTAGCGCTGCCTGGGGCGACGCAGACCCTGACCCTAAAACCTAATTGATATCACCTGCCGGGTGATCAGGGGGTTAAACCTTTATTGGGTAATAAATGGTGGGTGCCCTGATGCTATAAAAAGCAAACTAAGTAACCAGAGTCGCCCGTAACACTTATACGGTGATCACTGGTGAAAGGGTTAACTAGGGGCAATCGGGGGGTTAAAATCTTTATTAGGTAGTATATGGGGGTCCCTGGCGCTATATAAAAACCTGACGGGGAACCTAAATAACGAACTGGCTAACCAGCGTCACCACTGACACTTATACAGTGATCGCTGGTGAAAGACTGCAGTGTTGGATGGAATTTTGGCTTCAATTTGATAGTGTATCTAAATCTACTAGTACATCTAACACTCCCCTCCACCAGACTAATAATGCTGCTATCCAAAGGTGTCCCTGTGCCCCCCCCTTCTGGTTTTCAAAAGAACAAGCTCTCTTGCAGATTGTTTCAGATACAGTAATGGGTCAAACCATATAACACTGAAAGGGATGCTTACAATGACCAGCTGTTGCTTATGTAAGCCTTAAGCCAAAAGAAAAAACGGTTTGCTGTACTTGCTTATAAAGTGCCAGCTGGAGTTTAGCCTCCATTTGTTAGTGTATTTAAATCTGCTACTTCATCTAACACACACATTCACCAGAATGAAATTGCTGCTGTGCAAAAGTGCCCCCTGTGCTGCTTCATCCAGAGTGGAGACACTCTAATACAGGAAGTTTGTTACTGGCCAGATCACCAGGTATAAATGGAGGGGCGGGGGGGGTAGCCTAATAGAAATAAAACAATTGCAGCCACCACATCTAATGATTGAGCTGCAGTATAATACATTTTTGGGTTTAATACCACTCTAAAGTTGCAGGCTTCAGGGCTGTCATTTGTAAATGTCCTTTTATTGGTTAGTGAGTCACTGATCTATTGCAGGCATGTGCATATGAAATGTTTTTACACCATCAAAAACAATTCAGCAATTTCAGCTTCCATATTTATATCATGCTGGGCTGTTTTCCTTTTAGCATTGAGCGGATTTTGTTGTTTTTGTGGCAATCTGTTTCTAACAATTTATTTATTTTTTTTCGTCTTTTGCAGAGTCCTGGTGTTGGCCATTTTTAAAGCAGGACCTCCTTTCTGGCAGTTGTTGGAAGGAGAGCAAATACTAAAGCATGAGGAGAGCGTCAGTCTACCCAAGCTGAGTCCTCCCTTCTGCCTGCCTGCTTGGAATATTGGAGTGCTGAACCCCACAGGTCTGTTGGCAAGTTTCAATTTCCTCAGAAGGTGGAGGAGGCAGTACGTGGCCCGCCTCACCGCGCCATGAAGCTGCAGGCGGTGATGGAGACGCTACAGCGCCAGCAGCGGGCGAGGTTGCAGCAGGAAATGGAGGCAAGGCAGCTGCAACAGGACTCAGTGAGCGCTCCCTCTGATGGGGTTTATCCTGCGAATGGCATAGACGACACAGAACCAGAGGCCTTGAAAATACAGCGAGCACAGGCCGCAGCATTAGCTGCTATGAGGGCTGCTGCTGCTGGACTCAGCCAACAGCCAAGCCCTGCTGCTTCAGAAGAGGAGGAGGAGGAAGAAGAGGAAGATGAAGGGGAGAGCATGCCATCTGAGGATGAGCGAGAAAGGGATGGTGAAAGTGAACATTACCAGGGGATGGGATCAGAGGATGAGGAACTGTGAGTATTTTAATGGAAGGAGTTGAACCTTCCTGTTGTCATATTTGGAATTGGCCACGTACCTTTTTTAAATGTGTCTGCTTGCCTTATATCCTTTATATTGTACTTTGAATAGATCTTTTACTTTTCCAAAAAGGGTCAGTATTTTTACTTGGAATAAGAAACCTAGTGTAAAAGGTGTATCTGAAGACAAAATTTTCCATTTTTTTTTTTAAATGATTATGCTGCCTGTGACCTGTTGGGCAGATTTCCTTTCTCTTTCTGTCCAAGAGACACAGGAACTGGGAGGAAATTTACCTGAAGTGAATAGAATTCCTCTTTTACAGTTGTAACCAGGACAGATGTCCTCTCACCAATATTTCCCCTCACCTATTGTTTGGATGACAACTATAACATGGTGACTTCCCCCTCATTTCCTGACCAGGTAACAATGGTTATTCAGACAAATAAAGGGGCATATAATGGCAATAGAGAGTTTATAGCCCTTCCATACTCCATCCAGAAATAAAGTTTTGCCTTTACACACACATTAGAAAAACCTGGATCAAAGGGTTAACAGTGTGCCTAACCAGTGTTTTACTACACTGTGGGAGGTGTGCTTACTAGGGGAAGACATGGATCCCAGTCTCTGCTTTACAGATACAGGATTCATGCCCTCTCTCCTGTCAGAACAGCGATCTGCCTTGTTTACATAGGCACAGTCGTTCTGCCTCTCCGCTCGATGATCGGCAGGCACCGGTGGCTATATATATATATATATAATCTCTCTATCTGGCGCAATAAAACTGCTAAAGGGGCAGACCTTAAGTGGTTAATCTTTGCTGGTCCAGTCACATCATCCAGAAGTAGTGGCTAACTTGTGTCCATGAGCAGGAGGCACTGATAACAGAGGGGCAATATAATCTGGCCAGGCCACATTTTAAACAAGACTATTATTTTAGCCTATGCTTCCTATTTACAGTGACCATGTCAGGTGGTAAACTATGCTAAAAAAAAAAATAACTTTAATAGAAAGTAGCATTATTCCTACCTGACTGAGGGCTTGTTTGCTTATAATTTGCTGTGTGGCAGAGCTCCCAGCACTGATGCTATTCCACGTTTATGAGCACATAGCATATCCACTCCTGCCCACTGTGGCTTCTCCTGCTGATCCCCTAAATCAACGTTTAGTCCTGTAGTGACTATAGCTTAGCACAAGGAATCACAGCAGCCAGTGTGGGGCTTCTATTTGATTAGCCCTGAAGCAGGTTATACTCCCAATGGGGTTTTTATTTAGCCGGATGGGTTAATAAAAAAAAAAAAGGAAAACCCGACAGATTGCTGTACCAACACAATACAATTGGTACAGCAATCTCCCCTGCCAGAACACAGCCATTAGCTGCAAGCACTGTTTGCTGGTTTTCAAGCATGCCTGTTTGACAGAAGCTAGTTGTGCGATCGGCTTCTGTTGCACAAGCGGCTGTACACAGGCCAAAAGTCGGCCGGGTTCTACTGTAATGGCTGTTACAGTCCGTGTGTACCCAACATGAGGCCAGGAGCTGTTATACACAGTAACATTTTGGCCAGCAGACAGGTAGCTTTAAAGCTGTTTCTCTTGCATATTTTGCTCCCTACTAGGATCATTTTAAGGCAGTTCACCATATCATGTGGTTCGTTCAACAGTATTTGTTTCACTCTTTTATATGGTGCTGATGCTATTTCCTAAGCACTTTTATAGAGAAAATGAAAACGTTCATCGTTCTTTCCAAGAACTTGTTTACAATCTGATAAACTAGCCACAGTCCTACAGATGAACAAACGCCATAGAGCCAGTTTTGGGTCAAAGCCAATTAAGAAACTTATATACATATATAATGCTTTTCACAGCATTTTGGATATTGAGAGGAAATGGGGGGGGGGGGGGGGGGATAAAGGTTTCCCACGCAAAATTTAACCCTGTAAAGTTACTGTGTTTCGGTTAGGATCTCTGCTAAGCAAAAATGTCAAACTCCTAGCTGCCTTGTTGGGCCCCTAACCTGGCTTTTACTTAGATGGGTATAGAATGTAATGACTGCTATGACCTGGCAAATGTATAATTATGTGCCTTTGTATCACAAATATCTTTTACTGGTGTCCAATGTGCTGAACCGTTAAGTAGTGGTGTGGTAATGCTTGGTGCCCTGTATGTGACCTGGTGAAGCAGTGCGTGCCAGAAGCTGCCAGCAAGCCTGAGAATGTTGGCAGCTGGTCAAAGGCGGTTAGAAACCTCAGACAGATAGGAAGTTTTTGAAGTTGCAGCTCTCTGTTTACACAGTTTGTGCCAAGTTACTCTGTACGCAGGGATTTTTTGTTCCCCTACTGGATCAGTGTCTTGTTTATTGCTATTATGTAACTTTGGCAATAATTACAGACCATGACACTATATAAGATTAAAACTAGCTAAAGATGTGTTGTTTTTTTTTTTTAAAGTTTTTGCAGTGCCTCAGGAAGCCTTCTAGCACTGCAATCTGCTCAGTTTTTTCAGCTGTTGATAATCCACAACCCTTCTTCCGAAGCATGCTTGTTATACTCTCTGTGGAATCTAAGGGGTTAATCTTGCACATGTGTGGGGAAAAAAAAAAGAACAAAAAAAAAAAGCTGTTTGATCCTGTCTCCTGATTTCTCCCCCCCCCCCCTTCTTCCACAGTCCACACTCTGTACGGCTAGAGAGGTGTTTGGTGTTGTGTTTTTTTTATTTTTTTTGGGGGGGGGGGGAGTTTGCATGCCATCGGCACAGGGCCCCAGAGTCAGGGTTTATGCAGCCTAATAGGGCAGTCGGAGGAGAATTAAATCTCCCCCTACAAGCTTTATACACTGCTGATGAGAAAAGGTATTCATCAGTTTATATGTTCTGTGGGAGACTATATATAGTGAATGCAGGGTCCTGGGTTTAGTAACACTTTAATGAAAAGCTGGACTGCAGGTTGTCTATTGAAACTGGATTTTATTAATATAACTTTTTTTATTTTTTTTATTTCACTTTAGGAAGGGGAAATGGGATGAGGATGATTTTGAGGATGAGGAAGACTATGAAGACATGGAAGAGGGTGTAGATGTAGGTGAGGCTGGCAGATCTAAAGATCTAGCTCTTCCCCCAAAACACCCTGCCCAACAAGCCTTACCAGCACAGCGCCTATCAATGGGAGCAGAGCGCCCAGGTCAGCCACATAACACACATCCTCAAATTCAAGACCATGGGGACTGGACATACGAAGAGCAGTTCAAGCAGGTTGGTGACTTAATATTTTTTAGTTCAATAAACCACGCATATTGATCAAATCGTGCCAAAGGTTTGATGGCATAGTTGCAATAACAATTCGTGTTGTGTGTGTGTTTTTTGTTTTGTTGAATAGTTAACGGATTTAGATGTTTTCCTCCTTAAAGGGTAGCTGCACCTTTCCTTTTTAAAATTGCTGTCTACAAACTTGTCCTTAAACAGTGCAGTATGTGTTTACTGTATTTCTACTTTTAGGCAGCATACAGGGTCTATGCATAAGGCAGCATGCAAGCCACACTGCACAAACACATAATTGTAGGTAGCTAAAGTTACCTAAAAGCTATGTGATGGGTCTGTAGTCTTTCTCTTCACCTACACGCATGGTTAGCCCAGATCTTGTCTTTGTGTACAATCCTAGACCAAAATTCCAGCAGAAGGTGGGACCATGCCTGCTTATCTCAGTACTCTCTTGTGTCTCTGGGCATTCTTTAGACTGTGGTGGGTTAAAAAGAAAAGCTGTTTATTGAGGAGTCCGTTTCCATTCAGACTGCTGCCCAGACTTGTGGCCGGCTCCTTGGCCTGACATTCTTTGGTAAGGAAGATCAGTATACACTGCCATATTGTCAAAAGTATTAGACACCTGCTTTTATACACATGAACTTTAATGGCATCCCAGTCTTAGTCCGTAGGGTTCAATATTGAGTTGGCCCACCCTTTTACAGCTATAACTCTTCTGGGAATGCTGTCCACAAGGTTTAGAAGTGTGTTTATCCCAAAGATGTGCCTAATACACACTGCTAAACCATGTGGATAGACTTTCCAGTAGAGCTGAAGCTCTTATAGCTGCAAAGGGTGGGCCAGCTCCATATTGAACCCTGGGGCCAAAGACTGGGATGCCATTAAAGTTCATGTAAAGGCAGGTTTCCCCAAACTTTTGGTAATATAGTGAATATTCAGTACTGACTTTCTAATTGGCGCCTGAAGGTGGACTGGAGAATTGTCTGGCAGAAAATGTGTGTGGACAGTTCAGGTTTTTAGCTTGTTTAGACCAGGGGTCTCAAACTGGTGGTCCTCTAACTGTTGTGGAACTACAGGTCCCATCATGCCACTGCCTTTGGGAGTAAACCTTGTAACTGTCAGCCTTGCAATGCCTCCTGGGAATTGTAGTTCTGCAACAGCTGGAGGGCCACCAGTTTGAGAATTATGGTTTAGACAAACTAACTTTTAAAATTCAACAGAAAATGTATATTGAGGTTCTGCATCAAGATTTACACCTTGCTAAGACTAATCTTCAAAAATTACACATTGCACATCCTAAAACCTTTAAGGCCTCATGCCCATGGACGTTTTTACAGCCGCTTTTTGCAGCTTAAAAATGCCTCTCCATGTTAGCCTATGGCCTCATGCCCACCATGGAGTTTTTGAGCTGTAAATGGCATAGATGTTGTTTTTAAGGTGCAAAAAAAAAAACAGGATCGGGGCGTTCGGGGGTTGTAAAAATTCTGCATCTCTGTTTTTGAGCTGCGCTGTTTTTTTTTTTTTTTTTTTATTTCTGTGACCTTGTGGGTAATTTTTATAGCCGAGAGATGTGTTTTTCTTAAACGCACATAAGCGCTAAAGCAAAACGTGGTAAAAAAATCTAATTTTTTAACGCCACTTTTTTCAGGCGTCGGTATTGACTTTACAGCTTGTCTTTAAAAACGTCCGTGGGCATGAGGCCTAAGAAGGTTGTGTTTGTTTAAATATAAATGATGTTATACAAACTACAGGAAAATATGAGACTTCAAAAAAATGTCATCCAGTACTTATTACTACTGATGATCCTATTTACATGGACATTTAAATGTTGGTAAGCACTTGCTACCATTTTCCAGTAATGTTCTTCCAGTGGGCACTCTCATCCCCCTAGTATTCCACTGAGTAAATTGTGCAATTTATTCGTTGAAATACTGGAGGAAGAGAATGCGTCTTTGGATTTCTGATGCTTTTTATATCAAAACATTATGTGTGTGTGTGTGTGTGTTTGTTTTTTTTTTTTATTATTTTTTTTTATTATTTTTTTTTTTTATTTTTTTTTTGCGTGTATGAAGGTACTGGCTGTGGGGTACCCATTGGAGAAAAAAAATTTAAAAATAAATTGAGTAGCCAAAGTGAAGTTGTTTTCAGTAATCCATAGAGAGGGAAAAGTTAAATCTGTTGTATATTTTCATGTGTAAGGAAATCATCCTGTGCATACAATATAGGACAGTCCTACGGATAGATTAGTTGATTTTCTGCACAGAGCCATAGCTTATACTACTCCAGCTGCTAAAATCTGGCTGGCCTCTTTCCTTTTTTTTTTTTTTTTTTTTTTTTTTTTTTTTTGCCTGTATCTATTACACTATTGCTTTTAAACAGTATTTATCCTTGATGTTTAATAAAAGAGACCAATCGTTCAGCTGTTAACGTTATTTTTGTCTTGCATTGTAACTGTATGCTGTCACATTGTCATTCTGTCTAGCTGCAAGGTATTGCGTGACTAGATCCTTGTTTATATCACTCTGCTTCCCCTCTCCTCCCCTGATAATGCTTCTGTGTGGGTTTTTCTCTCTCACTTCCTGTAATGGGGGAGGGAGACATGCTGGGAGGGAGTAGGGTGTGACTGTGTGCTGGGTGGGCACAGAAGGGGTAAACTGTAGGTGTGTTTGTCTATGACTGACAGAAGAGTCTCTTTTCATATAGACACTTGCAGTGGGCTTTTTGTTGAGACTAGTATGACAGATCTGCATGAATACTATTCTGAGTACAAGCCTTTTAAACCTGACACACAGTGGTAGTGAGTGGTGTTGGGTGTTTTATTTTATTTTTATTTTTGAAGCTTTAATCTGTTCATCAGGTTTAATGAACAGTTTTATTTTGCATATTGAATCATTCTGAAAATGCATAATTGTTGACTGTTCTGCAAATAGATGTTGCAGAGCTCTGCCATGACACTGCTCAAGTGAGAACTGTAGTAGTTTGGTGCTGGACAGGAAATGCCATCTGTGGGACTGATCAGTTTGTCTGAAATAAGAACTGTCTTTGCTGACTCATCGCCACTAATCAGATCTTCCTTTTTTATTCCTGGACAGTATTTTAAATGATTGGATGTTATAAGGCCCTGTGTGTTCTACTCAATTTAGCTTTGCATTTTCTGTCTATTAGTTACTTATTATTATAGGGACTCGTGTAGCTGCTGTAACACTAAAACTGGACTGAGATTTTCAGTTGCCTGAACCTGTGATTGATCCCACTCAGACTTGGCTGACAGCATGGCAATCCCGTGCAGGGCCAATGATTCCTGCGTCATTCCAGTGGGATCATTTTGCATCAAGAAGTAAACATCCATACAAAGCTGGTAATTTAGGTTCCTTCACACTGTTTTCCTTAGTAAAGCACATGTATTTTACTACTTGATTTCAAGTGGAAAAACGGTTCACTTCTGTACACTGCAGCTTAAGGTACTTAGAAAAAAATAGGACATTTTTGTACATTTCTGCTTGTAAACAAGCTTGTTGAAATTTGGTAAATGTACAAAATGTATTATGTACAATTATTTTTAAAGTCTATGGTGAATGTTTCGCCTTCAGTTTGTACAATGCATGAACAAAATGCATAGATACTTTCTCAAAATGGGGATTAAGGTTGGGATTCATACACACGTGCAGATACAATGCAAAAACTCATACGGGTAGAAGGGTCTAATGAACTTATCACCCAACCTTTTAAAGTAGATATAAACCCTAATTATATATTATAGAGGATTTATATAGTGCCCACAGTTTAAGCAGGGCTGTATAATTACAAAACAATTTAATACAGTAGGAATCCAAGAGCCCTGCTCGTTAGAGCTTACATTCTAAAAGGGAGGGTCAAGCGATACAAAACTCTGAGGGATGGGCTGATGGAGAAAAGTAACTGTACAGTTGGTAGGTGGGGGCCAAATAGGCTTCTCTGAAGTGATGAGTTTTCAGAGATTGTCTGAAAGTGGACAGAGTAAGGAGATGGTCGGACAGATTGGGGTAGGGAGTTTGAGGATGAGAGAGGCTCTGGAGAAGTCCTGGAAGTGAGCATGGGATAAGGTGACGGGAGCTAGAGAGCAGGAGGTCTTGGGAGGAACAAAGAATGTTCTTGATATTTTTTAGACTGGGTTAGTGATGTGGATGGCTTTATAAGAAGTTGTTAGTATCTTGAATTTAATTTGGATGAGAGGAAGCCAATGAACGGATCGGCAGAGAAGTGTAGCAGACACTCAGCTGTTTGTAAGGAGGATGAGCCTGGCAGCAGCATTCATGATGGACTGGAGGAGGGATAGTATATGTAAGAGTAATCCAATGAGGATGGAATTGCAGTAGTCGAAGTGGGAGATGACCATGTAATGAATTAGAAGTTTTGTTGCGCCATTGGTTAGGACGGGGCGTGTTTTGGAGATGTTGCGGTGTTTGAGGTGGCAGGCTTTGCACAGTAAATGGATGTGGGGCTGCAAGGATAGTACAGAGTCAAAGATTATACTTTGAACCTTGGCGTGCATGGATGGGTTAATAGTTGAGCTGTTGATTTTGACAGAGAAATCGGGGGAATAAGCACATGGCTGTTATTGACGTAGAAATCGTATTGAAAGCCATGGGAGACTATCGACTGACCCAGGCAGAAGGTGTAGATTGAGAATAGGAGAGGTCTAAGAACAGAACCTTGGGGGACCCTGATAGAAAAAGGGGGGGGGAAGGAGTAGAAATGTGACACGGGGTGCGGTGGATGGAAAAACCAGCTCATTCAGTACAGTCATGGAGACCAAAGGAGTGGAGTTTTTTGAGTGGGTGGTCCACTGTGTCAAAGACAGCAGAGGTCTAGGCGCACAGAATAGTGTCCATTGGTTTTTAGCCATTAGTAGATGGTTTGTGAGATTAAGGAGAGCAGTTTCTGTGGAGTGTTAAGGGGGAAATCCAGACTGAAGGGAATAGAGAGAGAAGTTTTCTTCTCAGTCGGTTGTAGACCAGACATTCAAGGAGTTTGGAGGAAAAGGAGTAAGGAGATTGGGCGTATATTAGTGGTGTCCATTGAGGGCTTTCAGGATGGGGGTTAGTGCATGTTTTAGAGACTTGGGGAAATGCTAGAAGAGAGGGGAGAGATTGAAAATGTAAGCATTTATAGAATAGAGCATAGCATTTGTGAGGGAGCAGGGTCCTGGGGGTAGGTGGTTAGGTGGGCAGCCTCATCAATAGTAGCCGGGTTAAATGAGGGCTAGGAGGTGGAAGAGAGAGGGAGTGAAACTAATAGGGTGATGATCAGAGTCGGGAGGGTTGTTGGCAAGGTTGCATAGAGTTGGGAGGATATAGAGTCAAGGGTGTTGCCATCGGAGTGAGTATGAGCCAGTAACCATTGCTCCAGGTCAAGAGAGGAGGTTAGGTTGAGAAGTTTAGAAGTAGCAGTAGTATTAGCTTTAACGAGTATGCTGAAGCCACAAAGGATGATTTTGGGGTTTTCAGGAGATAAAGAAAGGAGAGCAGGGTAGCCAAAGATGTCTACAAGGAAGGTTGAAACTGGTCCAGGGGTCGGTAAATTGCAGCAATTTTTAGAGAAACAGGAGAAAATAGACGAATACAATGTGCCTCCAAAGAGGAGAGTGTCAGAGAGGGAGGTGGGTCAAGTACCTGATGAGTGCTGCATGGGGATAGAAGGATTCCCACTTCACCTCCCTTATGTCCATTGGGTCTGTGGGAGTGGGTTCAGAGAGAGCCACTATGGGAGAGGGAAGCGTGATAAAAATATGTCCGATTTCATGAAGCCAGGTTTTGATAATGGCAAATAGGTTAAAGGAATTTGTGATGGAGGTCGTGAAGGGAGGTTAGTTTGAGTGGGCATTCCAGAGGGTGCAGGAGCACCTTAGGCTGGTTTTGGGAAGAAGAGGAATGGAAACCAAGTTCTTTGGATTGCAGCTGCTGACAGAGGGTGTAGGGCAATGATGGGGAACCTCTGCACCCCAGATGTTTTCAAACTACATTTCCCACGATGCTCTACTACACTTCAGCGTGCATGACTGACTATCTTGGGAAGTGTAGTTACAAAACATCTGGGGTGCCAAGGTTCACCATCACTGGTGTAGGGTCATGGGAGCATTGGGCACAGTTAAATGATGCCCATGGTTTGGGGATATGTTACCAGAGGTTAGGAGAAGCTAAATGGTGGAGCCTGGTTTATGACTGGACATACCCCAGCATCCTGGAGGTTTGGTCAGCATGTTGGTGTAGACTTAGCAGGAGTTGGTGAGTGCAGTAATAGGGTGAGGATAGGAGTGAGGGTGATATACAGTATATAAGCAGTGGGGTGGAGCAAAGTGAGTTTAAGGAGAGAGGACACAACTGGCAGATGGAGTGGTAGAGGGCGCATGCCTGTTTGGTTCTTTTCAGTTCCGTTTGCTATGTATGGTCACTTTGTGCAATCGCTGAAGTGTAGAGCTTGACATTCACATCATTTGTATAAAGAATCACTAAAGGCACCAAACTCGGCAATGTATAGGATGACAGTTTGCTAAAGAAATGTATCCTAAAAAAAAAATGCCTGAAATATTTATTATGTCTTTTTTTTTTTTTTTTTTTTCATTCTTTGTTACATAGTAGGTGAGGTTGAAAAAAGACACCAGTCCAAGTGCAACCTATGTGTGATTATGTCATTATTACATTGTATATCCCTGTATGTTGCGGTCGTTCAGGTGCTTATCTAATGGTGTGTGTGTGTGTGTGTGTATATATGTATGTATGTATGTATATATATATAAATTTTAGTGCCTTGCAAAAGTATTCGGCCCCCTTTTGAACTTTTCAGGCTTCAAACATAAAGATATAAAATTTTAATTTTTTGTGAAGAATCACCAACAAGTGGGACACAATTGTGAAGTGGAACGAAATCTATTGGATATTTTAAACTTTTTTTAGCAAATAAAAAAACTGAAAAGTGGTGCGTGCAAAATTATTCGGCCCCTTTACTTTCAGTGCAGCAAACTCACTCCAGAAGTTCAGCCAGGCTCTCTGAATGATCCAATGTTGTCCTAAATGACTGATGGTGATAAATAGAATCCACCTGTGTGTAATCAAGTCTCTGTATAAATGCACCTGCTCTGTGATAGTCTCAGGGTTCTGTTGAAAGAGCAGAGAGCATCATGAAGACCAAGGAACACACCAGGCAGGTCCGTAATACTGTTGTGGAGAAGTTTAAAGCCGGATTTGGGTTCAAAAAGATTTCCCAATCTTTAAACATCCCAAGGAGCACTGTGCAAGCGATCATTTTGAAATGGAAGGAGTATCAGACCACTGCAAATCTACCAAGACCTGGCCGTCCCTCTAAACTTTCAGCTCAGACAAGAAGACTGATCAGAGATGCAGCCAAGAGGCCCATGATCACTCTGGATGAACTGCAGAGAACTACAGCTGAGGTGGGAGAGTCTGTCCATAGGACAACAATCAGTCATACACTGCACAAATCTGGCCTTTATGGAAGAGTGACAAGAAGAAAGCCATTTTTCAAAGATATCCATAAAAAGTCTTGTCTAAAGTTTGCCACAAGCCACCTGGGAGACACACCAAACGTGGAAGAAGGTGCTCTGGTCAGATGAAACCAAAATCGAACTTTTTGCCCACAATGCAAAACAATATGTTTGGCGTAAAAGTAACACAGCTCATCACCCTCAACACACCATCCCCACTGTCAAACTTGGTGGTGGCAGCATCATGGTTTGGGCTTGCTTTTCTTCAGCAGGGACAGGGAAGATGGTTAAAATTGAGGGGAAGATGGATGCAGCCAAATACAGGACCATTCTGGATGAAAACCTGTTGGAGTCTGCAAAAGACCTGAAACAGGGACGGAGATTTATGTTCCAACAAGACAATGATCCCAAACATACAACAAAATCTACAAAGGAATGGTTCACAAACGTATCCAGGTGTTGGAATGGCCAAGTCAAAGTCCAGACCTGAATCTAATCGAGAATCTGTGGAAAGAGCTGAAAACTGCTGTTCACAAACGCTCTCCATCCAACCTCACTGAGCTCGAGCTGTTTTGCAAGGAAGAATGGGCAAGAATTTCAGTATCTCGATGTGCAAAACTGATAGAGACATACCCCAAGAGACTTGCAGCTGTAATCACAGCAAAAGGTGGCTCTACAAAGTATTAACGCAAGGGGGCTGAATAATTTTGCACGCCCCACTTTTCATTTTTTATTAGTTAAAAAAAGTTTCAAAAATCCAATAGATTTCGTTCCACTTCACAATTGTGATTCTTCACAAAAAATAAAGTTTTTATATCTTTGTTTGAAGCCTGAAATGTGGCAAAAGGTTGAAAAGTTCAAGGGGGCCGAATACTTTCGCAAGGCACTGTGTGTATGTATGTGTATGTATGTGTGTGTGTGTATATATGTAATAAAAAAAAAAAAAAAAAATATATATATATATATACATACAGTGCCTACAAGTGGTATTCAACCCCCTGCAGATTTAGCAGGTTTACACATTCGGAATTAACTTGGCATTGTGACATTTGGACTGTAGATCAGCCTGAAAGTGTGAAATGCACTGCAGCAAAAAAGAATGTTATTTCTTTGTTTAATTTTTTTTTTTTAAATAGTGAAAAGTTTATTCAGAGGGTCAATTATTATTCAACCCCTCAATTCAACAGAATTCTGTTTGGTTCCCCTAAAGTATTAAGAAGTAGTTCAGGCACAAAGAACAATGAGCTTCACATGTTTGGCTTAATTATCTGTTTTTCCAGCCTTTTCTGACTATTTAAGACCCTCCCCAAACTTGTGAACAGCACTCATACATGGTCAACATGGGAAAGACAAAAGAAGCATTCCAAGGCCATCAGAGACAAGATCGTGGAGGGTCACAAGGCTGGCAAGGGGTACAAAACCCTTTCCAAGGAGTTGGGCCTACCTGTCTCCACTGTTGGGAGCATCATCCGGAAGTGGAAGGCTTATAGAACTACTGTTAGCCTTCCACGGGCTGGACAGCCTTTGAAAGTTTCCTCCCGTGCCGAGGCCAGGCTTGTCTGAAGAGTCAAGGCTAACCCAACACAACAAGGAAGAAGCTCCGGGAAGATCTCATGGCAGTGGGGACATTGGTTTCAGTCAATACCATAAGTAACGTACTCCACCGCAATGGTCTCCGTTCCAGACGAGCCCGTAAGGTACCTTTTACTTTCAAAGCGTCATGTCAAGGCTCGTCTACAGTTTGCTCATGATCACTTGGAGGACTCTGAGACAGACTGGTTCAAGGTTCTCTGGTCTGATGAGACCAAGATCGAGATCTTTGGTGTCAACCACACACGTGACGTTTGGAGACTGGATGGCACTGCATACGACCCAAAGAATACCATCCCTACAGTCAAGCATGGTGGTGGCAGCATCATGCTGTGGGGCTGCTTCTCAGCCAAGGGGCCTGGCCATCTGGTCCGCATCCATGGGAAGATGGATAGCACGGCCTACCTGGAGATTTTGGCCAAGAACCTCCGCTCCTCCATCAAGGACCTTAAGATGGGTCGTCATTTCATCTTCCAACAAGACAACGACCCAAAGCACGCAGCCAAGAAAACCAAGGCCTGGTTCAAGAGGGAAAAAATCAAGGTGTTGCAGTGGCCTAGTCAGTCTCCTGACCTTAACCCAATTGAAAACTTGTGGAAGGAGCTCAAGATTAAAGTCTACATGAGACACCCAAAGAACCTAGATAACTTGGAGAAGATCTGCATGGAGGAGTGGGCCAAGATAACTCCAGAGACCTGTGCCGGCCTGATCAGGTCTTATAAAAGATGATTATTAGCTGTAATTGCAAACAAGGGTTATTCCACAAAATATTAAACCTAGGGGTTGAATAATAATTGACCCACACTTTTATGTTTAAAATTTATTAAAATTTAACTGAGCAACATAACTTTTTGGTTTGTAAGATTTATGCATCTGTTAATAAATCCTGCTCTTGTTTAAAGTTTGAAGGCTCTAACTTATTTGCATCTTATCAAACCTGCTAAATCTGCAGGGGGTTGAATACTACTTGTAGTCACTGTGTGTGTGTGTATGTGTGTGTGTATATATGTATATTATATGTATATAATATATAATTCTCATTGATTCCCCCCTGCTGAGACCACAGGAATTCTACTTCCTTACCACTCTTACAGTAAAGAGCCTTCTATGTAGTTTAAGGTTAAACCCCTTTTCTTCTGATTTTAATGAGTGGCCATGAGTCTTGTTAAACTTTTTATCCCTATTGGGGGGGGGGGGTCACCAGTACGGTATCTGTAGATTGAAATCATATCTTCTCTCAAGCGAGACTTCTCCAGATGTTCAGTACTGTCAACCTTTGTTCATAACTAATGTCCTCCAGGCCCTTTATTAACTTTGTTGGATATCTGTGCTGGCATTACTGGTCTACATGCACTCCAGCAATGACTGCATTCCATTTCCAAGGGGAGGTTTCCCTGATGACAACAGAGGGCTGTGCCTGCATGTAATGTGTCCTGAAACAGCCACTTGTAGTTTTGGGCTCCATTTATGTGTGTGTGTTTTTTTTTTTTTTCCATGCTTTTTGCAGAAATGCAGGACATTATTTTTAACGTGGGTTCCTATGGAACGTGTTCACATCAATGCATTTTTGGGTCGGGGACTTTTTTAAACACTGCGCTTTTTTTTCTTAAATAGACTTCAATGGAGAAGCTGCAGTAAAAGCAGCACATTTTTAGCCCCGGTTTTGCGTATTTTTTATTTTTTTTTAAATTTTGCCTTTAAAAGAAACAAAACAAAAAACCCTTAATTGTTATTTAAAAAAGAAATGCAGAGACGCTTAAAAGCAACACGCATAGGTTGAATGGTATCTAAAGTTAGAAGCCTGTGTGACAGTGTGTTGTCATCTACAGGTATAACGGGAAGTACCTGAACGAGAACCTACATGGCAGGATCACCAGATATTATTTTAATGAAAGCTGCATATTTAAAAATTACTTTTGGCAGCGTGGTAACTGACCGTAACAGTACAGAATATTTATTGCAATTAAAATGTGCCTCTTAACATAGAAGAATGTTTAAACAATTTGGCTATTGATTTGCAGATTGAGTAATGAATGTCTGTAAGCCGATCCTGGGCCTGCTCAGGGAAGCTATTGGGCCTCATTTACATTGAGATTGGGATGGAAAGAAATGTGTCTCACCTCCTTTTTAGCCTCCTGACCGCTCCCCACTAACCTGCAAAGGCAGCTGATGAGGATGTTCGCGAACGGATACCTGAATCAGACTACAGCCCCACAACCACGTGCAATCCAGAGTTAATGCAGGTTTTTACAGGTAAAAAACAGGCCTTGAGGAGGCAATGTAACGCCTCTTTATCACCTATCAAATTCCCTCAAAAGAGCGATCCACCACAGACCATTACAGAGATCAGGCCTGCATGGCTCGTCGGCCATTTTTTTTATAGGCATCTTTCAGGCGATGGATGGATTTTTTTATTTTTATTTTTTATTTTTTTTATTCAAGGTTTTGTTTTAAAGGAGAAAATTTGATGTAGCTTATTTTCTTTTTAGAAAGAAGGTTCTAGAGAATTGGCATTCAGAATGTTTCCTGCAAGTTGTATTTAGACTGTGTGAGCTGGCTTCCTGTAGAGTAGTGGGTATTTTACCTTTGCATGGTAAGGATGCTCTAAACTTTGTGTGTGTGACATGGGGGAGGTTGATTTAAACTTTTATTAATGCTAGTTGGAACACTTAGGTCTACTGTTTGATTTCAGGAAGAACATATTGTCATGCTATAATAATATTGGTCCTGATATTTAAAGGGTTTTTTTTTTTTATTTTTTTAAATAACCTGTTCTGCTTTCCTTCTCTTTGCAATGGGTTTTGCAGAGCAGCCATGAACCTCCTCCTCCTGGGTTCCCTGCTGGCACCCTCCTCCCTTCCTCCCAGCACAGGAGCGAGCCTACATATGTCCTAAGCAGACAGCTTGGCCCGCCCCCAACCCCGCCACCCCCAATTCCTGTACCATTTCATAGTTCGCACTGCAAACTGATTTGGGGGTGTCATTAACCATACAATGGCAATGGTTCACTGATGTCGGTGTGAACCGCCTTCGATGTGCACTTGAATCACAGGGTTTCCCGCATCGCACCAGTGTGAACCGAGCCATAGTGTCCTTTCTGCGTGGTCTGGATCCCTGCTGACAATAGACTGGTTCAGCAAGCACCAGCCAATTAACGACCGCCTTGTTGAATTGTCCTGCTAATGGTTGCAGCTCTGATCTGTGTATTTTTGTGGGGGAGGTGCAGTGCGACGTCATAATACAATAGCACAGTGGGGGAGATCCCTTTTGGCTACAGAGATCTGAGTTGTTTTTTTTTTTTTTTTTTTTTTTTTTTTCATCCCATTGATTGAGCAGAAGAAAACCCAAGGTGTGTATACTGTTTTTAGCTTGCCACAGAGGAGGATGGAAAAATATTTCCCCCTCAGGGACATTGTATTCTGACAGCAGGACACTCTCCTCTGTCAGCATACACCGATCAGTGGCTGCAACTGCAGATCATCCAAAAGTTTTCCGGTATGTCCCTTCAACAGAAGACAAGCGGTCCCTGCTGAACTGTCCAAATTGCGACCTGTGGCTGGTTTGCTTAAAATGGCAAAGCACCATTGTCCTACTGTGCAACTAATGCTGAACACGCATTAGGTGGATGGGAGTGCTCAGCAGCTGCATCCACTGATCGAGAAACTTCCATGTCCTTTCAACAGAAGTCAAACGATCAACTTGTGTTGATCAGGGAAGGCACACAGATTGAAATTTGCACAGTTCTTGCTGAACTGTGCAAATTTCAGTCAGTGTATCGCCAGCTTAAGCCAGGTGCAAATCTGAATAACGAATGGTTAAAATTGTTATCTCCATACAGAACAATGTAGTGTACATGGAAACGAAACGAGTAATAAGAAAGCGTTAAGCTTGCATTATTTAAAAAAAAAATATTTCACTAATTGCATTTATTTGTCTGAAAGGGGGGGAAAAAAAAGTTTTATCAACCCTTGAGATAGTGGGAGCTGGCGTTGCAGAAGTCCTTGCGATGTCTTCACTATTTGGGCACTGACTTGTAGCAAGCATGCAGCCTGTAAAATCTGAAAAGTTGTAACTCCCTCCCTGCATACTTGTTCAATGTTAGGGGTTTTCACCTTTTCTGTGCAGCAATCTTGCCCTCCTCATTGGCTGAGACAGCAGCCGGTGTTCTGCCTAATAGAGTCCGGCCATCCATATGTGTCCGCTCCGTACTGCGCATGCGCAGTACGGAGCAGACGAAGCTTCGGAAAATCTCCGAAGCTGAACGGCGCCTGCGCCGTGAGTGGAGGAGGTAGCCCCACTATCCAAGCGGATATAGGGTTTAGAATTTTAGAGGGCCCCTCGCGGGCGAGCTTCGCTCGCCACGCTTCGGGCTCGGCCTCGCTGCGCTCGGCTCTTTTTTATTCTAACTCTATGTCCACTTGGATAGTGGGGATAGAACCTGGACTCACGGCGCAGGCGCCGTTCGTCCTCGGCAATTTTCGGAATCTGTGCTCCTGTGTACTGCGCATGCGCAGTACGCAGGGGACAGCATCTGATGGAGGACCCTATTTCACAAGACACCGGGATCACAGCCTGGAGGCCAATGAGGGGGGAGTGAGGTCGGGCCCGGGCCACAGCTGTGTGAATAGACATGCAGAGCAGCGGCTCAGGCGCAAACCTACTTGGGTTCCCCCACGGCAAGCTGCTTACTCTGGGGGCATCCTGCAGCAGGGAGGGGCCTGGAATGCCGGCATAGGGTACAAGAAGAGGAGGATCTGGGCTGCTCTGTTCAAAACCACTGTACAGAGCAGGCAAGTATGACATGTTTGATATTAAAAAAGCATATTTTTCTTTTTATAAAAATAACTTTGTCAGCAGTAACCATTCCTATATTCCTATTCTCGCAGTTCTATGTGCTTTATAAAGTCTTTATATCAGGTATAAGAAGTATGAAAATAAAGCTGTAAGGGGAGCTTTTTCCAATGTATGCAAAGTTAAGAGACAACTGTTCATTCTGAAGTTAACACGGGCAAACCAACATGTTAATTTCACTGGCAGCCTCAGCAACTGCTTATGTATGCCTTCCCTTTGCTCCACTGTCTCTTATGCAGCTGCCAGAATTGGAGAGGAAGGCTTGTGAAGGTGCCAAGGCTTGACTTGGAGCTTATTTGAGCTCCATACATATAATTCAGCATGTTTTCTGCTAATTACGATCAATAGTTTAGCAAAAATGTATGTTTTTTGTAAGTAGTACCCTAGTGAATGGGGTACAAGGTTTACAGCATAGTAAATTGGGTACAGGGTTTGTCAGACAGTGCGAGAGTTTATGCAGTCACAAGTAATCTCTTATCACTCAGCGTAACACTTGATTGTTGTGTACTAGTTCTCTCCAGGAATCATGGTTTGGCCTGTTGCCCGCCAATGTGGTGATTGTTTTCCGTTTTTGGTTTGGGCTTGAGCCATATTCTGTAAAGCTTAATCGTTTTAAATACATAATTCTCTCTGACATGACTCTAGCTCTGGTTGCAGAAATATCCCGTTAGGTGACGCTCAGATTTTGGTTTCGTATCACATTATCCGATAAACACGGCTAGATTTAGTTCATCAAGTCAATACCTGAACAGTGCAGTTGTAGTTTAGTAACCTTCATTTTATTTAGATGTGGCTCCCCTGTTTAAAATCTATGCGTGTGAATGTAACTTGGTTACAAAGAGCCTTTTATATTGTGGCATGGATATGGTTAACAACTTCTAGGTGTCTGAGAAGGAAAGTAAATCGTTGTGCTTGTCTCTGCTTCTAACACAAGCATTTGTTGTTTTCAGTACTGTAGTACCTGTATCAAAGATGTGTATACTAAAGCTTTCTCATACAGTACATACCCGTTTCTCTTGTACAATTCTTGGTTCTCATGAAAGGTCCCAAATAAGTAATATGAATTGGTAACAAGGAGTGTACTAACGCTTTCTGATTTGTCGTATGCATATTCAGTGCTTTCATAAAGTATTCGGACCTCCTTCACTTTTTTTTTTTCAATTTTGTTGCAGCCTGATACTACAGTAAAGGGCGTCTGAATACTTTATGGATGGACTGTTTGTAGCTACGTAAAGGCGGCTTTATCCTACACTGCCACACACATGCATCGCTATTTTGTGTCAGGAGATGCCTGTCGCACTCACAAATGGCTTTCAAATGATGATCAGGAGTCAGTCGACATACACCGTTGTAATTGTGCTCAGTATCTGAGTGCGTAGAACTTTGCATTTACCCTAAATGCAAATTCTGTGTCACATTTTCTTATATTCTCACAGTAAAATATCCTCGTACTGTCACAATTTATATGAGCTACAAAATAGGGGATAGTTTTATGGCATTTTTTATTAACTTTTTTTTAATATTAGTAATGGCGATCTGCAATTTTTTTTTTTTTTTTTTTTTTTGTTACTGCGACATTATGGTGGACACAGAACATGTTTTACACATTTTTGGGACCGTTGTCATTTACAGCAATCAGTGGTATACAAATGCACTGATTCCTGTGTAAATGCCACTGGTAGTGAAGGGGTTAACCACTAGGGGGCAGGGTAAGGATTAAGTGTGTTCTGGGGTGTGTTTCTAACTGGGGGGGGGGGGGCATGGCTACATGTGACACGACTCTGATCTCTGCTCCCAATCACAGGGAGCAGAGATCAGTGACACTGTCACTAGACGGAACGGGGAGATGCGTATTTACATTAGCATCTCTTCACCCCCCCCCCCCGTGAAACGATCGTCATGGCGTTGGAGTCTATGGGACCCGTGACCCGACTCCCGGAGGTCCTGGCTGGTGGTGCACACATGGTGGAAAATTTAAAGGGACGTACCTGTACGCCCATTTGCCCGTCTGTACCACTCTGCTGATGTACATCAACGTGCTTCGGTCAGGAACCGGTTAATAGGACAACACAAGCCAAATGGCTACTCACAAGAGGTAACTGATTTCAGGCTTATGAGTAAAGGGTCCAAAGGTTGGAGTCACGCTGCTGTCCATGTGCTAAGAAGTTGGCTTGGTCACAGTCCACATGGGGATAGTATGCCGCTGGAGGACGAAGTGGCGGTTAAGCCTCTGTGGTTGCCCGGGAAGTGGGAAAGCCAGTATGCTGCAGTTCTCTGTGGAAAATATGACAAGCCGAAGTGCATGTCGGCGTGAAACGCGAGCTACGCAGACCGGGAAGTGACTTTTCCGGTGGCCAATCGGATGATGCTGTTTCTCCACTGTTTCATCAGATCTCTGAGATCTCCTGCCGTGGAGACTGAAACCCGTCATATTTTCCAAATGTTTGCTATTATTGGATGGACTGCATCTATTATGGACCTATTTCCAAGAACAATATACTGTTCCCCATGATAACCCCATTGCACCTAAACCATACCTCTGTTTAAAGCAGAGCTGTGTCCTTCAGTGAACGAAACTTGATTGGGAATTCTGTCTCGCACAATGTAAAACACTGGAAGGGGTTAAGGTGTACAAAGTGTGTGTGTGCATATCTCACAAAAGTGAGTACACCCCTCACATTTTTGTAAATATTTTATTATATCTTATGTGACAACACTGAAGAAATTACAATTTGCTACAATGTAAATTGGTGACTGTACATCTTGTATAACAGTCTAAATTGTCTGTCTCCTCAAAAAAACTCAACACACAGCCAATGTCTAAATTGCTGGCAACAAAAGTGAGTACACCCCTACGTGAAGATGTCCAAATTGGGCCCAAAGTGTCAATATTTTGTGTGGCCTCCATTATTTTCCAATTTTTAACCTTCTTGGGCATGGAGTTCACCAGAGTTTCACAGGTTCCCACTGGAGTCTTCTTCCACTCCTCCATGACGACATCACAGAGCTGGTGGATGTTGGAGACCTTCCACTCTTCCACCTTTCATTTGATGATGAACCACAGATTGCTCAATAGGGTTTAGGTCTGGAGACATGCTTGGCCAGCCTATCACCTTTACCCTAAGTTTCTTTAGCAAGGCAGTGGTCTTGTAGGTGTGTTTGGGGTCATTATGTTGGAATACTGCCCTGCGACCCAGTCTCCAAAGGGAGGGGATCATGCTCGGTTTCATTATGTCACTGTACATGATTGCATTCATGGTTCTCTCAAACTGTAGCTCCCCAGTCCCGACAGTACTCGTGCAGCCCCAGACCATGACGCTCCCACCACCATGCTTGACTGTAGGCAAGACACACTTGTCTTTGTACTCCTCACCTGGTTGCCACCACACACTTGACACCATCTGAACCAAATAGACCACATGACCTGATTCCAGTAATCCATGTCCTTAGTCTGCTTGTCTTCAGAAAATGTATTGCAGGCTTTCTTATGCATCATGTTTAGAAGAGGCTTCCTTCTGGGACGACAACCGTGCAGACCAATTTGATGCGGCGTATGGTCTGAGCACTGACAGACTGACCTTCAACCTCCTGTAGCACTGCTGGCAGCACTCAATTTCCCAGCGACAATCTCTGGATATGATGCTGAGCATGTGCACTCAACTTCTTTGGTCAACCATAGCAAGGCCTGTTTTGAATAGAACGTGTCCTGTTAAACCGCTGTATGGTCTTGGCCACTGTGCTGCAGCTACGTTTCAGGGTCTTGCCAAACTTCTTATAGCCTAGGCCATCTTTTTATATAGAGCAACAATTCTTCTTTTCAGATCCTCAGAGTTCTTTGCCATGAGGTGCCATGTTGAACTTCCAGTATGAGAAAGTGAGAGCAATAATGCCAAATTTAACACACCTGCTTCCCTGTTCACACCTGCTCCCCTGTAACACTAACGAGTCACAAGGCACCAGGGAGGGAAAACGGCTAATTGGGCCTAATTTGGACATTTTCACTTAGGGGTGTACTCGCTTTTGCCAGCAGTTTAGACATTAATGGCTGCATGTTATTTTGAGTGGACAGCAAATTTACACTGTTATACAAGCTGTACACTCACCACTTTACATTTGTCATTTCTTTAGTGTTGTCACATGAAAAGATATATAATAACATTTTTACAAAAATGTGAGGTGGGGGTGTACTTTTGTGAGATACAGTGTGTATTTGTGTTTATATACATTTTTTATTTATACACTCTACTTTATTAGCACACCTGTTCAAATTTACATCATGGATGTGCAGCCGACAAATCTGAAGCAACTGCGTGATGCTATCATGCCATTATGGACCAACACCTTGCTAAATCTATGCCATGAAGAATGAAGTTCTGTAGGCAAAAGAGGGTCTGACCTGGTACTAGTAAGGTGTACCCAGGGCCGGACAGGCCTACCGGGATAGCTGGTTGGGGGGGGGGGGCCATGTTACAGAGCTGCCGCCAAACAGAGCCAGCCAGCGCTGTGATCAAGAGGAGGAGATGGCGCCCGTACAGCCCGCCCTGTGTACCACAGTGCCTGGATAGGAGGATCAGCAGGGGGGCTGCATATAGAGGAAATTAGCTTTCTATGTTTCTCCATGCAGTTGCAGAATGCTTGCAGGAGGGAGAGGAGAATCAAGCAATCAGTGGCTGCGTGGAGAAAATATAGAAGGCTCATTTCCTCTATATGCAGCCCCCCTGCTGATCCTCCTATCCAACTTCTTTTACTGCCCACCCCCCAAGTTCACCTTGTGCCCCCCCCCCCCCCACACACAGTTCTCTCCACCCTTGTTCTTTCTGCCCCCCTTAACTTAGTGTATCCTTTCTGTGGAAGGTGCCCTCCCCACGTTCTGAATTCCTGGGGGTCCCCCTTGATTGTCCACTTACCACTTTTAACTGGCATTTTGTGTGTGTGTGTGTGTGTGTGTGTATGTGTGTGTGTGTGTGTGTGTGTGTGTGTGTGTGTGTATGTATGCATGTGTATATATGTATATATATGTGTGTGTGTGTATGCATGTGTATATGTATATGTATATGTGTGTATATATATATATATATATATATATATATATATATATATATATATATATCTCTTATTAGAGATGTATCTCTCTCCCTATGTGATTTCATATCTATATAGAATACTCTTCATCAAATGTGCTTTAACCACTACAATACAGGGCACTTTCACCCCCTTCCTTCCCAGCCCAATTTTCAGCTTTCATCGCTCTCGCGCTTTCAGTGACAATTGCGCGGTCATGCTACACTGTACCCAAATGAAATTGTTATCATTTTGTTCGCACAAATAGAGCTTTATTTTGGTGTTATTTATTCACGACTCCGTTTTTTAATTTTTGCGATATAAGCGCAAAAAAAGCGGAAATTTGGAAAAAAAACAATATTTTCTTTTTTCTATTTGAAAAGAAATCCAATAAAATCAAATTTTGTCATAAATTTAAGCCAAAATGTATTCTGCTACATGTTTTTGGTAAAAAAAATTCCGTTAACTGTATAATAATTGGTTTGTGTGATCACGGACATATGTACGCAAATGATCATGTACATATGTGTGCAGGTGATCACGTACATATGTGTGCAGATAATCATTGGGACATGTGATTTTAGTGGGACATATGTGGGGGACATGTTTTTATTATTAGGGACATGTGTTTTTATTATTTGGGGACATGTATGTTTTGGGGACATGTGTGTTATGGGGACATATGTGGGGACTGTGTTTGTACTGTGTGGTGTGTTGTGTGTTGACACTAGACTGATGATCAGTGAGTAAAAAGCTGTAAAAAGCAGCCCATACTCGCTGATCATCAGCCGGCTGCAGCGTTCTGCTCTCCTCTCCTCAGCGATGACTTCCGTGTGAGGAGAGGAGAGCCGATTGCCTAGCAACCGGCTGTTTGTTTACATCACATGACGGCCGTGATTGGACACGGCCGTCATGTGATCAGGAGGGCCAATCACAGAGCCCTCCTGCCGATCTCAGATGTGCCGTGTCCGGGTGACACGAGCACATCGGGATCGCGCCGCTGCGCGGGCACGCGCCTGCGCGATCCCGCTACTTCTGAATGACGTTCAGGAACGTCCTATCAGGAGTAGACGGCTCCAACCCGGCCGTATATATGCATTGGCCGGGTGGGAAGTGGTTAAAATGTATGGTTTTTCCCTTTCATGAACAAGAAAATTACGTAATGCTGTGGGGCTAGTATGAAATTTTTTCCAGGGCTGGTTTTTATTCCCAGTCCGGCCCTGGGTGTACCTAATAAAGTGGCCGGTAGTGATAAAGATTTGAATAGTACGTTTTGGAACCACAAATTTTAAAGTGGTTGTAAAGCTTAGAATATTTTGTTTTTCTTTGTATAAAAATAAACATATCTATATACGGTACTTGCCTGCTCTGTCTGTGCAATGGTTTTGTACAGAGCAGCCCCGATCATATTCTTTTGGGGGCCTTTGGTGCTACAGGCTCCTCCTTTTCATTGGATGCCCCCAGGGAAAGCTGCTCCCAAGTCTCGCTTCTGTGTCCTTGGACACAGACCGCAGGGCTCCCATGTCACGGCTTTGGCTCCCGCTGCTATCAATCTGTCCAATGAGGAAAGTGACAGCTGCTGCGCTTGTGCACATCACTGAATCAGGGAAACAAAAAGGAGGGGTCTGGGGGGGAGCTGCGGCACAGAAGGTTTTTCATCTTATTGCATAGCATACAGTAGGGTGAACAACCTAGAGGCTGGGTTCACGCTGATGTGTTATGGGAAATCCTGCTAATCCTGTGCGGGTTTCCGCATTGTACCTGAATCGCAGACGGTTTGCACTGACATCTGCAAACAGCTGCGGGTGTCAATGCAAAGTTGACACTCACAGATCGTATTGCAGTGCGAACTGTGCAATGGTACAGCAATCGGATCGTGTTCCAGCGTCGACCAAAAAAGGGTCCTGTACCCTTTTTGTCTGTATACAATACTAATTATGTCATACAAACTGTCTGAATTCGCATCACACAGACATTACATGTGATCTGTACACCAATGCGGTGTGAATCACATGCAATGTCTGTGTTCACACCAGTATGAACCCAGCCTCAGACTTTACAACCACTTTAAAGCGGGATTCCACCCTAAAGTGGAACCTCCACTGATCGGATCCCTCCCCCCCTCCGGTGTCACAATTGGCACCTTTCAGGGGGGAGGGGGGTGGAGATACCTGTCAAAGACAGGTATTTACACCCACTTCCGGGCATAGACTCCCGTGGGAGTCTACGCCATTTCCTGCCCTGCCGCGCTGTCTGCTGGGACACACACGGGTCCCAGTGACAGCGCGGAGATTTCCTATTGCGCGGCTCGCGCATGCGCAGTAGGGAACCGGGAAGTGAAGCCGATTCGCTTCATTTCCTGATTCCCTCACCTAGAATGGTGGCGACAGCCGAGCGATCGATCGGCCTCGGCTGCCGGCATCACTGGAACCCAGGACAGGTGAGTGTCCATTTATTAAAAGTCAGCAGCTGTAGTATTTTTATAGCTGCTGGCTTTTAATATTTTTTATTTTTTTTGGTGGAATCCCTCTTTAAATGGCATCTATGCCGTGTGTGTGTGTGTGTGTGTGTGTGTGTGTGTGTGTGTGTGTGTCTCCTCACTTTCACAACAGGAAGTGAGAACAGACTCTGACAGGTTTTAGCCCCCTTCCTTACTCTTTCCAAAGCTTAAATGAAACAAGAATTGGACTTTCATGTGTCTTCTAACGAGTCTTTGCACCTGAAGGTTAAGCTAAAAAATGGTATACTGCAAATTAGGCCAAGGTGCTCATTTGCTATCTGCTATTTTTTTTTTTTTCACTGTATAATTCCTTCATTTGTGTGCTTCTGATAAATGTTGCAATTTGATAGGCTGCGCTGCCGTATTTCGGGTTCATGCAATTACAAAACCCATTTGTTTGAAAAGAAATCTCAAATGAACCAACAAGCTGTTCAGTAATATGGTCTTGCCTTGCTGGTTCTGCTTTTTTTTTTTTTTTTTTTTCTCTTGGCCTTAAGAGTGTTTCTTTTAGATAATATAGTTGCTGTAATTGAAGATTGCATGCTACAGTCCTAAATCAGCCCAGAGACCAAACTTCCTTTTGTAGGTTTAGAAGCCACACTTATAAAGCCACAGCAATATATGTGCTGGAACTGTAATAATACATCATGTTTCTAATTGAGTAACCGAGAATAATGGTTGCCTTTGCCCCCTCATATCTGAAAACATGGAAATGAGTCCAGTTGGTATGGACAGTGCTTCCGTATCTGCTACAGATCTCATACTGATAATAGCTACACGTTAACTATAGCAACGTTTGTTGCTTTTTTATTCATTTTTATTAACATCGCTGTAAACTCGACCTTCCTCATTTCAGGTGGCCCCATTCACATGGCTTTATTTTTTTCACACAATTAGATTGTACTACTGTTTGATAACTTGAGACTGTGCTTTTTACGCTCTTCTCCCCCACCCCTTTACAGAGGGTGGAGGATTGTGTGGGTGGAGGGCTACTGAGGTTAAACGGTAACTTGCACTCTTATCGATTTGTGTCCTCCCTGTTATTGGCTGTCATAACAAGCACATTGCTTGTCAGGGACATATTTACTGTGTAACCCTTAGATTTATCTATCTACCTTTTTTAAACCGATCTGTGTATTTTATTTGTAAAAATGTAATACAATGAAGCACAGGTAGTATACTTATTACAAAACAGATTTGTCTAGACTGCGTGCAGTCTCTCTACATCCATTTTAAGGCCTCTAATTCAGTACAGCTTGACATTTTCGTCATTGTTTGTTTATTAAAGGCTGCCAGGCAATAAGGGGTTATATTCAGGATGTCTTCATAGGGTTTGGTAATGAAAGAGGACAAGCCATTAAGGGGCGTGACAAATTGATAACATCTGGATGAATGGGAGGTGGAGGGGGTCCATGCTTTGGTGTTGGGCTTTTCACACAAAGAACACGTGGAACAGGGCCTGACCTTTTACAAACGTATTTCGTTTTGTACAATGGAGGCGTTCCTCTAGACTTGTTCAATGCTGGACAATGAAACTATAATCTCTCGTGTGTGTGTGTATGTATGTATGTATGTATGTATGTAAAGGTAGAATGCTTTGTGTATAAAATAAGTATTTATGTGCTTGCTTCTCACTTTTTATGTGTGTGAGAGATGTTTCTCTTAAATCAGGAGGATAAGGTTACTGACTAGGTTAAAACATTGCTGCAGGTCAAAGGAGCCTCCGATGCACCTTTTTTTGTGTGTGTGTGTGTGTGTGTGTGTGTGTGTGTGTGTGTGTGTGTGTGTGTGTGTGTGTGTGTGTGTGTGTGTGTGTGTGTGTGTGTGTGTGTGTGGAGTCACTTTTGCTGTAATGTAAAACAATATTGGTTTTGACACTTTATTGCAAGAGGACTACATTTATAATAAGCATATATGTAATTACTACTGCCTATAGTTTTAGCTACTAGTTATACATGCTTATATAGTCAATAGAGCATTGGTCTGCATGCTTATGCACATATGTATGCTACTGTGCAAACGTTTAAGGCAGGTGTGAAAAAAAGTTGTAAATTAAGACTGCTTTCAGAAATAGAAGTGTTTATCATTTCAATTTGTTAAAAATAAGAGAAAATCAAATCAGTGTTTGGTGTGACCACCCTTTGCCTTCAGAATAGCACTAGTTCTTCTCTGTAAACTTGCACACAGTTTTTGAAGGAACCCGGCAGGCAGGTTGTTTCAAACATCTTTGAGAACTAACCATAGATCTTCTGTCTCAAATCCTCCTGTCTCTTCATGTAATCCCAGACAGACTTCATGTTGAGATCAGGGCTCTGTGGGGGCCAAACCATCACTTCTAGGACTGCTTGCTCATCTTTCAGCTGAGGATAGTTCTTAATGACATTGGCTGCATGTTTGGGGTCATTTGTCCAGATGTACATTATTCAAGAGCTTGCCCTACTCCTCTGCTGTAAATTCCCTGTTCAAAGTCTGCTCCCATTTCACCATGTAAGTCTATTTTAGTGAAGGATCTGGTGCTTGCATCGTCATCCATTTCCTGAAACCAGACCAGTTGCACCCGTAGCGCAAAGTTCTTCAAAGGGATGGAGGAGGGAAAAGTTAGAGGGAAAAATCAATTGTGTGAAATGTTTAATTTGAAGGCAGGCTATATCTGTCAAAGTAGCAAAAGGAAGGCATGTTTTAATGTGTATGTCTACAAAATTGCCAACATGGAGGAAGAATTTAAGTTTTTAGGGGCTATCGGAGTATTCAATAAGGAGGTAAGCGATGAGGTTGAAGAAGCTAGATGAAATTTGGACTGACAGGAAAGAATGTTTTAACGTGCGTCTAAAGATATTGCCAACATGGAACAAAGATTTAAGTTTCCAGGGGGGAACCAGGCGGTATGTATGGCTGTTAGAGCTGGATTTTAGAGGAAGGCGGTTAGTTGTAAACCTTAAGAAGCTAGATTAAATTTGGCTGTACAAGAGGACCAAATACCTTGAGTGAATTACATTGTATGTAAAAGGTTTAAACCCCAAAGAGCAACCTTGGATCCCTACATTCAAGAGTTTACAATATATTGGGGCTAGCCATAGCTTTTCAGTCTCTGTCCATTTGTTGTAAGAGTACAGGATAATACTAACAAAGCTTCTTTAATGGTGATCACAAATCGAAAGCAAGACATATGGATTGCGCTTCAAGTCTAAACTCTGCTCATGCATTCTTTGCATTTAAAAAGCCCAATGTTTGTTTACACAGTCTGTGGGAAAGTTGCATAGCCACTTCTATTTTAATGACTTGCCAGAACAGTTTTTAGCTTTTGTATGTTTCAAATGCATTGTGTCAGATGCATACCCCTCCCCCACCAACTGACTGTGAGCTCTGGAATTCAGATTATGAATGTCGCGTGTCCCTGGATATCTATGTCCTATGTACATAACGCCTCCTGCTCACTCAGCACAGACCAGTGCAGTAGCCTCAGAGAAGCTGCTCTGTGTATGTGCTCATGTCATCGAAATGTTGTGCTTGTAACAGGCAATTAGATGGTGGGTCATGTATAACCAACAAACTCCAGATATACTTTCTTTTTCATACATCATGGGACATAGTCAGGCTAATATTCATTACCTGCTGGGTTATACTTTAACATTGGGGGAATGGACACTGGTAGACCAAATGTCTTCAGACAGGAAGTGATCCCCCTATACGACCCCTGCCATACAGGAAGCGCTTCAGTGCTGTGTGTGTGTGTGTGTGTGTGTGTGTGTGTGTGTGTGTGTGTGTGTGTGTGTGTGTGTGTGTGTTTGTTTGTTTGTTTTTTTTTCTTCCCAGTGTCTGCAAGGTGGAGGGCACGGTTTGTTTAAGCTCTAGGTCTCTAGTCCCACAAACGGTTCCAAAAATGAATTGAGGGATTGACTGATTGGATCCATTTGACGCAGGCTTTTATGCTAAGATAAATGGTACCAGAGCCTCGCAAAGAAGATTCAAGATCCAGTAAGGTTTTGCCTGTAACGTGGCCTCAGGGGCGCTGGACCCTGTGGAGTAAAAATGTTGGATGCTACAGCGCTAAGGCATTTCCTGCAGGGTTCCGTACAGGTCCAAGGGAGTGGTCCCAATCATGAACGGGTACCCAGTCCTTAAAGGTCCAAGTGAGAGGAACCTGCCGTGAAAGGTGAAGATTGGGCCTTTAGCTTCTAAGTTTCCCTGTGCCGGATGGGTAAGTGAAACTCCATTATTTTATTATTGTGGGGTGTCCCAGTGATTGTTACAATCAGTCAAGCTAGCTAAAAGCTGAAGACCTGTTTGCGGTGACCATGCTGGGGAGTTCTGGGCTAGCTGTGGGTGTTTGCAAATTGTACCATTTTTGCTTGTGTCTGGCTGTTTTTTTTTTTTTTTAGCTGTCTGGCGCACCACGGTGTGCCATTTCTCCTTGGTTCGCCCACACATGCACCATAGCCATTTATCTGGGCGCACAAAGATTCACGTCGCATGCAAATACAGTCACGCCCACTCATCGGGTCCACACGCATGCATACACACACACATAGAACGTTCCTGGTTTGCACACCCAGCTTATTTAAGCTGTGCATGCCAGAAGGCAGCTGTGGGATACAGAGCAGGCTCTGAACAGACACTTGCAGTGTTTCTTTTTTTTTTCCTTACCCGGGTCATGTGAGGCACCAGGTGTTGCTTGGCAGGCTAAAGGTGCTTGGCAGGATTGTTGCATAGGGGCTAGGTGAGCCCTATTAAAGGGTCTCCCTTCTGAGGTGTTTTAACTACTCCCAAGTACTCTTTGTTTGCAGGCATTGAATGTCTTTCAAAAAGAGGACTGGGACTAACACCATAGGGAAGATAACACCTACGTCATCAGTAGTTTCATGATGAACCTAGTTGTATCCCCTGAAAGACCATAGGCTCCCAGGCAATATGAGCTTCTGTGCTTATTTAGTATTGTGCCTACAGCCAACGCTGCTGCTTCACCCTTTATCACTAAGGACGAACTGTCCTCAGCTCTAGCCGGATTAGAGCACAGGTCTGCCGGCATGATTGCCTCCATCCCATAGGGTGGCAGGAAGCATGACAGATCCCCCTACCCGGAGGCTCCCAGTCTTGCGCAGGAATGGATTGAGGATGGAGAACAGCTGAAAGCTCAGGATTTGGTGGAGTGCCTGGCAGATGAGTCTGCTTCTGAGCAATCTGGACAAGAAGATATCCAGTAGATGTCTGCCTCTGTCGCAGAGGCTTTTGATTCTGACTCTGACCAAAATGGTTCATTCTGTCTTCAAGTTGCCTTTTGGCAGAGGTAACTGAGCCCTGCTCCTCTTTGGGATCTCTGAGACCTTTTCAGGTCGCACAGACTCTCGCTACACCCCCTGTTGGAACATGTGGTGTATGCTGATTGGGAACATCCTGACAGGACTTTTGGCTCCTAAAAGGTTTTCCCTTTTTATATCCCATGGATGAAAGGTTTGTTAAATAATGGAGCAGGTCAGCCATAAATGCAGCCGTCTCTTCCTTTAAACAAGAACTTTAATTTGTCCGGTAGATAACGCACAGGGCTTGAAAGACCCTGTTGACAATAAATTGGAATTATTATTAAAAGCTTCCTTTTTTCTTTGGCCAGTTCAGCTATTCAGCCAGCTGTTGCAGCAATAGGTATTTGCCAGTCCGTAAAGGATCAAGTAAAACGGCCTGATAATGCCTAACCAGGAGGATAATCTGCCTGAAAGTAAGATGGATATTACTGTGCTGATGCTTTAAAGGATTCAATACAGCAGGTTTCTCGTCTGGCTCTTGTCTGTACATATGCGCAGACTTTTATGGCTTAAGAACTGGTCAGCCGAGTTTCCTTGTAAAAATTTATTGGCAGGTTTCCCGTTTTTATTTGGTGATTACTTGGACAAATCTATGCAAAATATTTCCGGAGGAAAGAGTTCTCTTCTTACTGTGAAGAAAAGAACCAGTCATCCCTCATTTAAAAACCCAGGGACTGCTTCCTCAAATGCCTGTCAGGCCGGTTCCACTGCCAACAGGGCGCTGGGGCAAGGCCAGGGTCAGAAAAAGCACTGGGTCCAAAATTCTTCTAAACCCAGCACCGAGCCCTCCACTTTGCGGACATTTGGAAAACAACAATTCAGGACGAGTGGGTCACCTCAATAATATCTTGCGGTTACAAGCTTGAGTTACGGGGGGGGGCCTCCCTGAGAGGGTTCTAGGATCCAGCTTTCCCTGGATCCTCCAAAAAAAACTTCTTTCTTTTAGGCATTACATCATATAGTGAATCAAGGAGTGATTGTAGAGCTTCTGGTACCCGAAAGGGGAACAGGGTTTTACTCAAACCTGTTTACAGTTCAGGGACCTTTTAGGTCCTAAATGGTCCTTGTGTCCCGGTTTGGTTTCTGAAAAGTATCTATTAATACAATCCTTTCGGATGGAGTCTGTCCGCTCAGTAGTAACCTCACTCCAGAGGGGAGACCTAGCACCAGTGTTGGGTCTTTTAAGGGCCCAAAGGATCCTGGTGCTCAGGTATCTGGACAGCCTCCTGCTCAGAGATCACTCAGTACAGGTTCTAGAACAGAGTATAATATACACAGTGAGGTATTTGAAAAGCTTAAGCTGGATCATAAAGTCAGCCTTGAAACCAGCTCAAAGTCTAAAATATATTTAGGTCTGATTCTAAGAGTATTCTTGCTACCCGTAAAGGATTTGTGCCCTGAAGGATCAGGTGCGTCAGATAAGGGGCACCATACAACCCTCCATTCGGCTCAGTATGAGCCTTCTAGGGAGGATGGTATTTTCCTTTGAGGCAGTGCCCTATGCCCAGTTGCATTCCAGGTCTTTACAACAAAACCTCTTGTTGGCTTGGAACAGAGGAAGAAAAGCCCCTATTATCTAATGTGCTTATCTCCTCAGGCATGCTTAAGCCTAAACTGATGGTTGCAAGATCAGAACCTGTGAAAGGGAAAATATTTTCTCCTGGTAACTTGGAGAGTATGGACTACAGATGCCAGTCTCTCAGGCTGGGGAGCGACCCTAGATGGGCTCACAGCCCAGGGGAAATGGTCAGGAACAGAGCAGACGCTGCCCATCAACCATGTCCTAGAATTATGGGCAGTACGTCTGGCCCTCTGATCCTGGACGGTGGAGCTTCAGGACTGCCCCATCGGGGTTCAATCCGGCAGTGGCCTATAAAAATCACCCAGGCGGTACCAGGAGTCATTCAGCTCTGAAAGAGGTGAACTACATACTAGCCTGGGCAGAGGGAAATGTGCCAATAATATCGGCAGTCCATATTCTGGGAGTAGAGAACTGGAAGGCAGATTATCTCAGCCACCAGCAGATCTGCCAGGGGGAATGGTCCCTACACCCAGGGGTGTTCCAGGAAATTTGCCAACGTTGGGGATGGCCAGAGGTCGACTTACTGGCATTAAGGGCTGTTTTGTGTCTTGAACAAGAGATCCTCTGGCAATTGGATCAGATGCTCTGATAGTTCTGTGGAGCCAGCACTCCCTGGTTTATGCTCCCCCCCCCCCATCCCTCTCCTTCCACATTTGTTGAGCAGGATTTGGAGATGGGGGATTCCAGTCATTCTGGTGGCACCAGCCTGGCCCAGAAGGCTCTGGTACCCGGAGATTTGTGAGACTGACAATAGATGGGCCATGGACGCTTCCACGTGGCCCTATCTACTGTCTCAAGGTCCTATTTTTCCACCACAATTTACACTCTCTAAATTTGATGGCATGGTTATTTAAGCCAGGGTGTTAAAGGACCATGGCATCTCGGGACCAGTGCGGTCTACACTAGTGAATGCTAGAAAAGTTGGAACTCGGAAGATTTATCATAAGGTCTGGAAGAATTGTATTGCTTGGCGTGAAGCCAGATGATGGCATCCTCCAAAAATCTGATTGGGAGAATTCTCTTGTCTACAGTCAGCTGTGGAAATCAAATTTGGCTTGGAGTACAATCAGAGGTCAAGTTTTGGCCCTATCAGTATTCTTCCAAAGGCCTTTAGCCTTCAAACAACCATTTGAATCTATTAAAGTGGGGTACCCCCTAAAAAAAAAAAAAAAAAATTAAGTCAGCAGCTACAAATACTGCAGCTACTGGCTTTTAATAATCGGACACTTACCTGCCCCAGGGTCCAGCGATGCGGGGGAACGAAGCCCCCCCCCCCTCGCTCTCCGCGCCGTGATACACCGTACAGTCACCTGGGACACGTGACAGGTCCCAGGTGAATGTGCGGCGCGAGGGGAAGTGATGTCACCAGCCCGGGCAATGAAAAAGGCAGATTACGAGGGACCCCCTAGCAACCGGTATTTAGAGGTGAGTAAAAATTTTTTTTTTGGCAATTAATTATTAATTTTTTTTACGAATTTTAAGCAGCTTTTAATTTTTTGGTGGCAACACCACTTTAAGGACATTCCTTTAGACTTGCTGTCACGCAAGCTAGCCTTCCTGATGGCTATCACCTCGGCTAGAAGGGTGCCGGAGTTGGCGGCCCTTTAATGCAGTACTTGATCTGTCACCATGACAGTCGTGTTACGACCTGTTCCATCCTTTTTGCCAAAAGTGGTGTCAGCCTTTAAGTTAAATCGGGACATTTATTTTGCCTACTCATTCTAGCAGGGGTGTAGGAACCTCCTGGGCTTTTCGCCATCAGGTATCCATTTCTCAGATTTGTAAGGCTGGTCTACCTGGTCTTCAGTGCATACATTCACAAAATGTTATCAAGTGAATGCTTGAGAAGCGAGCCGGCTTTCGGCCACAGTGTACTGCGTGATGCCATATAAGTTCTGGTGGCTTTTGTTTGGCAGGGTGTCTCCCTCCCCTCAAGGCTATTGCTCTGGGACGTCCCAGCAGGTAATGAATATTAGCCTGACTCTGTTACCCATGATGTATGAAAAAGATAAGTTTTTTACATAATACTTGTAAAATCCTTTTTTCTTTGAGTACATCATGGGGCACAGAGATCCCCTTCCTCCCTTCCTCCCTTCCTCCCTTCCTCCCTTCCTTCCTTCCTTCCTCCAGCAATGTGAACCGCAGGCCATTCAGGTGTGATGCCAGAACCCTCACTGGATTCGCAGGGTTTCCCGCATTGCACCAGTGTGAACCTAGCCTGAGATTCTCAAAGCTATCCTGTAAGCTGGAATCCTTTTATGTGCTTTCACCTATCCCATTGCCCATACTCATGCGCCTCAAACACGACTCGGGGTAGCTGGCCCCCTTCAGTTTGCTAGGTGACTGGTCTGTTGGACAACTCACACAAAACGCAGATAACTGTTGTTTGCAATGAGCTCTGTCCTGCCTATGCCAGATACAGCGGCTTTCACACTGATGCTAATCTTCATGCAGTCAGATTGACAATCTCGTTCTGTCAGCCAACCGCTGCAATTACAGAGGGATAAATTGCGTTGTTAGTTTTCACACTACTTTTATTTATAGCAGAAATTTGTGAGACGGACACATCCTCTTTGTCCAATTACGTTTGTAGGATGAGCCATGCCTGATGTGAGGAAGGTTCTTTTTGACTGACAATAGTGACCTATAATCCCACACATAGGTTGGACTTGTCTTTTTTTTCAACCTCACCTACTATGTAACTAAGTGGAAATGGGGTATATGGACCAGCCAGTTCTGATGCCTGAGACCGAGTTGAGATTTATAACACCGGTGCATCATGCTGTCCACCTCCTATCCAAACGCAATGTTGTTGCCACAAGCAGGGTTCAAAAAATCTTAAGCCCTTTTATTAGGCCATTCTATAGGGCCATGCTATTATGCATCCACATGCAGCCCATGGCTCATACTATCCAGAAGCAAAAACTCATCTTTCCAAAACGAATACTCTGGATCTTGTAGGAGATTAAATCAATACTCTATGATCTCTGAAAATTAGTGGCTATGGCAAACTGCCGTTCTTCCAATATAAGATGACCTTGTACTCGGCCTTGGATGGTTTGTCAGATGGGTTGATAAACGTTATCTAATTCAGGTCTATTCAGATGACCCCACATCTGTCCATATACCATTAAACACTGAATTGGGGAAAATATCTGTAATGCTGAATGTAATCTTATCAAGTCCCTTCTATATTTAATGTTGTGTACACTTTGATATGAGATGCAGCCTGATTTTAGTACAATGTTCTACTTAATTTGTTTGACAAATGTGTCTTTGCGTTTTTTTTTGTTTTTTTTTTTTTTTTTTTCTCCATGCATCTCAAACCTGTGGCCTTGCCTGTAACCTACTTTATTTAAACAGTTTAAAGCCTAACTCCAAGTTTACTTTCACTTTAATTTGCTTGGGTCATGCTAGCCCCGATGAAGTACATCCTCTACTAATAGCTGGCACCTGCTGTTAACACTGTATGGCTGAGGTGGATACTAGGGCTGGGGAAAAAAAATCGATTTTTAATCTTGAATCGAGTTGAGTTCAAATCGATTCAGATTTGAAGAAAATCAATATTTATTTATTTATTTATTTTGTTCCCTTCAGAGTTTCTGTAGCAGGGGGTGTGTCCATCCAGGCCCATCGCGACAGGACAGGCAAAACAAGCGGCTTTGCAGAGTGCACAGAGGACATGGGGCGCTGTATTCCTAATCTAGCCAGCAGTGAGAGAGTGGGGCCGGGAGCTCTACTGATGCGCTGACTCCACACAATATATAGCCTGTATACTCAGAAAAGAACGGCTGTAGTTAGAGCAGTGATCGAAGTGGGCGAGTCAGTGGAGCTCCCGGCCCCGCCCCCTCTATACTGGCTGGGGAATACAGAGGTCCAGGGGCGGGCCCAGAAACGTCACTGACGCGCCCACTCCGATTTCTGCTCTAGCTACAGCCGCTCTGTTCCAAGTGGAGTACCTGGCCCCGCCCCCCCTCTCTGCTAGCTAGCGTGCGAATACAGCCTCCTGTGTCCTCTGTGCAGTGCACTCTGCAGAGCTGTCATCAGGGCCCCAATTCCCAGGTAATCTCATGCAGTATATCCAGTCTCTGATAATCTCGTGCAGTATGTCCGCAATCTTTGCTAATCTCGTGCAGTATGTCCGCACCGAAATTGAGGTAAATACAAGTACACAGCTGCTCTCTCAGCTGCTGCTACTTATGCCTCGTACACACGATCGGACCATCCGGCGGACTTGATCCGGCAGACCAGAGTCCGCCAGACGATCCGCCTGTGTGTGGGCTCTGGCGGACTTTTTTCCCCCCCAAAAGTCTGGCGGACGTTTTGACTCCAAATTGTCCGCCGGACTCGGCAATACGCCCGTCTGTGCGCTAGTCCACCGAACTTTTGAAATGAATGGACTTGCCCACACACGGAGAAAAGTCCGTTCATTTTGAACACGGCTCCAGGTAGATGGGACTAGCGAAGGAAGTTAATGTCGCCGCCTTCATCGGCGAGATTGACACGTTGCTAGCCCTGTCACCTGGTATGGACTTAAAGAGGAAGCCCTACGCCGCAAAAACGGCGTGGAGGGGTCCCCCCAAAGTCCATATCGGACCCTTATCCGAGCACGCAGCCTGGCCGGTCAGGAAAGGGGGTGGGGACGAGCAAGCCGCATGCGGCCCTGTGCCCTCAACATGCAGCCCCCCACCCTAAAGCACCTTGTCCCCATGTTGATGAGCACAAGGGCCCTTTTCCCGACAACCCTGGCCGTTGGTTGTCGGGGTCTACGGGCTGGGGGCTTATCGGGATCCGGGAGCCCCTTTTAATAAGGGGGCACCCAGCTACCGGCCCCCCCACCCTATGTGAATGCGTATGGGGTACCATGTACCCATTCACTTGGGAGGGGGGGTGTAAATAAAAAAAACACAACACAAGTTCTTAAAATGGACTGCTCGGGTGGTCTTCCGTCTTGGTGGGGTCTTCTCGCCGGACTCCAATATCTTCTGCTCTTTTACTAGTGGTGGAGCCCGGATTTCTTCTTCGTTACCGCCGCCGTCCGGGGTCTTCTGCCTTCGGGGGTCTTGTTCCCCTCTTCGGTTCTTCTTGCCGGACCTCTGCTATCTTCTTATAGCTCTTATACTAGCGGTGGCCTGGTAGCCTCCACCCTCCTCCCCCGGCCCCTTGTCCCTATATAAGTCGCCGCACAACGCGTCCCTGCCATTGCGGCCAGAGAGCTTTGTGTCAACATCGCAAGGGAGAAGAGAAGAAGGTAGCGACCGAAGACCGGGCCACAGCTAGTAAAAGAGCTTTAAGAAGATAGTGGAGGCCTGGCAAGAAGACCCCCGGACGGCGGTGGTGACAAAGAAGAAAACCAGGCTCCTCTGCTAGTAAAAGAGCAGAAGATGGCGGAGGAGTCAGGCAAGAAGACCCCCCCCCCCCCCCTCCCCCAAGAGGGAAGACCACCTGAGCTGTCAAATTTATTTGAAAAACTTGTGTTTTTTTTTTTTTTTTTTACACTTTTTTTTTTCCCCCCCCCAGGTAAATAGGTAGGGGTACATGGTACCCCATACTCATTCACATAGGGTTTGGGTGGGCGGTATCTGGGGGCACCATTATTATAATAATTATAATAATAATTATTATTATTATTAGGGCTCCTGGATTCCAATAAGCCCCCCGCCCCCAGACCCCAACAACCAACAGCCAGGGTTGTTGGGAAGAGGCCCTTGTCCTCATCAACTTGGGGTGGGGGGGCTGCAGGGCCCCCCTTCCCCAAAGCACATGGCCTGGTATGGCTCAGGAGGGGGCGGGGGCTCGCTCGTCCCCACCCCCTTTACTGACCGGCCAGGCTACGTGCTCGGATAAGGGTCTGATATAGACTGTGGGGGGGACCTCCATCGCCGTTTTTTTTTATTTAGGGCTTCCCCTTTAAGTCCATACCAGGTGACGGGTCTAGCGATGTGTCAATCTCGCTGATGGAGGCTGCGACATTGACTTCCATCGCTAGTCCCATCTACCTGGAGCAGAGTTCAAAATCAACTGACTTTTCTCCGTGTGTGGGTAAGTCCGTTCATTTCAGCCATAGTCCGGCGGATTGTCCGCTGGACCTAGTCCACCAGAAAAGTCCGGTTGTGTGTGGGCAGGGCCGCTCGTTAGGAAAGTCCGGCGGTTTGTCCGCCGGATAGTCCGATTGTTTGTACGCGTCATTACTCTGTCTCACAGAATGGCTTAAATAGTTAAATACTGTGTTTGTTTTTTTTTTTTTTTTTGTGCTTTGTCTTATGATATCTTAAACACTCCTAGACTCGAACACGGCTAAACGGGCATTTTTAAACGCTGGTTTCAATCTGTCAAAAAAATCGTTCAGAAAGAGGTTGCCTCAGTATCTCGTGTACATTAGGCCCAAGTCCAGAAGCATAGTTTTGTTGATATTTTTGAGGTGGCCTCATCTGTCCTATAGTGTTCATTCCGTATACAGCAACTAATCGATGCAGTCTTACATGAAAGCTGGTACTACTATGTTAGAAACCATGGTCGGAAAGTTTTGTTGATTTGACCAGAGGTCTCTGTTATTAGACATTTTGCTTTCAACATGATTTGTACTGTATATGCTGCAAAAGTAATTATACGAAACAGGCGAGTCCACTAGTCTACATTTCAGGGAAAAAAACAGACCTGTTACCTGGTTTTGTGAATATTGTTTGAGCTGTAAATAATATGACTAGCCAGGACAGGGGAAACCTCAAGCGTTATTGGACGTTTCCAAGCCTGGCTTTATGTACATAGACCAATGTTTCAAGTATTCGCATAGGTCCACAAACAGGTCTATCCAGTTTGCCAATTTACTGCCTATAGTTAAAATAACACAGTTCATGTTTATTATTGGAATGTAAATGTAGTATAGTAAATAATATACCTTGTTTAAAAGTTGCAGATTTGAATGCGAATAGTACCTTCTTTAAACAATAGTGTTACAAGGGCAAATGAGTGGAGGAAGGTTGACTTATGCCTAGTACACATGAGAAAATTTGAATACTGCTTTTGAAGCAATCATCATTAGTACACAGCTTTTGAGAGCCAAACATAATTTTTTTTCGTACATTAATAGAATGTATGTATGTTTTTTAAGTACAGTATCCATCCAAAAAAATCAAGACCACGCATGCTCAGAAATGAAAGACTACATTACAATACAATAGAACACATTACATCATTTCTGAAGTTGTGTTGTGCCATACGAGAATTTTTTTTTATTTTTTTACTTTCATAACCCCTTCATTTATGAAATAAGTAAAGTAATTCTGGTTCAGTTATCATTTTAAAGCGGAGGTCCACCCTAAAGTGGACCTTCCGCTCATCGGAACCCTCCCCCCCTCCGGCGCCACAATTGGCACCTTTCAGGGGGGAGGGGGTTGCAGATACCTGTACAGTACAGGTATCTGTACCCACTTCCGGGATAGCTCTCTGCGGAAAGGGGCGTAGATTGCGCCCCTTTCCGCAAGTGCCCCGCTGCCTGCTGGGAAACACACAGATACCAGAGGCAGCGGGGACCGTCCTTATTGCGCAGCGCGACTCGCGCATGCGCAGTAGGGAACCGGGAAATGAAGCCGAAAGGCTCCATTTCCTGATTCCCATACCCGAGATGGCGGCAGCACCTGAGACGATCTAGAGATCGGCTTCGGGTGCCGACATCGCGGGCGCGCTGGACAGGTAAGTGTCACTATTTTAAAAGTCAGCAGCTGCAGTATTTGTAGCTGCTGGCTTTAAAAAAAATAAAAAAAAATAAAAACGCGGACTCCCGCTTTAAGAAGTAGTGCACCTTTATGCTGTGTAGGATTTTACAGGCAGCCTTAACTATGATGATGCTATATCATCTTTATCTATTTTTTTTTATTATTGCATTGTCTTTTTAACTGGTTCTTATGCAGTGCAAGTAGGGCTGCAACTAATGATTATTTTCATATTCAGTTAGTTGGCTGATGGTTTGGAATTAGATAAAAACCTAAAAAAAAAGTTTGCATCATTTTAGTTAATCACTTATGTTTAAAAAAAAAAACGACCCTTTATTTTTGAATATCTATGTGCAGTGGTAAATATAAATAACTGGCTATATGGAGGGAAAAAAAATATCTAATCCACTCTGAGAATAGACAGAAGATATACACTGTATACAGTAAAACCTTGGTTTAAAAGTAACTTGGTTTGAGAGTGTTGTGCAAGACCAGCAACATTTTTTAAATAATTTTTTTTTATTTTTTTTTATTTAAAGAATGCAGATTATACAAACAAACATATAAAAACGACATGACAATCAGCTGGGACTTACAATAATGGATCATGAGCACTCACACCAGTCCAAATATACTGTTAAGATTAAACTGCTGAAGTCTATCCAGACATACTGTTATGGAGTGATGCGATTAGCCGATATCAACTATATGTGTCCAAGAGCTCCAATCTAACCAACAATGCTATCTACTGACCGGGAGGGAATATCTAGGTACCCTAAACATGGTGCACATATATCTGTGCTGCATTCGTACTCTGGGCGGTCACGTGTAGTAGGGCCCCCCCAAAGGGAGGACTATCGTGCCCCTCGCATTACGGCGACCAGGTTACTTAATGTAATTGACTGGAGCAAGTCCCTGTCGTCTTAGTTAGGCTATGGAACTCGCACCCATGAGGCTGGGGGCGGCACCAAGCTGGGGTATCGCATTCAGGAGGATTTTCGTTTTTATGAGGAGGAAAGATGAACGACACCCATGGTGTCGCGAGAGAAAAGAGGGGGTAGCTTATAAGAAAGAATAAGGATGGGGAGGGAGGAGGGGAGGAGGATAAGGTGAGGCCCCGGCGAGGCCGCCGACCCAAGGCCCCATCGCCCCTAAGGGACTGCCTGTTTATGTGTAAGATTTGTAGTCATCTGAATATCGAAACAGATCCCAGTGTGACCACCACGCACTATGTTCCTCCTCTCTTTCCCCTATAGCCGCCGTTAGTCGTTCCATACGCTGTATATCGCTAATCCTGGCAAACCACTGCATCACTGTCGGAGGTGACCTCTGCTTCCACATACTGGGAATACATGCCCTGGCCGCATTGAGGAGGTGCTTCAGTAAAGATTTACGATAGCGCCTACTGGACATTGGGGTCAAATTCAATAGTATTGCCGCTGGGTTGTCTTTCAGATCAATATCAGTGAGTTTATGGATGATTCCTAGTACCTGACTCCAGAAGGGCGTCAGCACTGCGCACTCCCAGAAGATGTGTAGAATCGTGTCACTCGGAGTTCCACATCTCCAACATAGGGGGCTGTGCCCTGGGAATATCGACGCTAGCACCGAGGGGGTCCTGTACCAGCGCGTCAGCACTTTGTAGGAGATTTCTTGGTATTTGCTGCATAAAGAGGACTTATGCGCAAAAAATAGGATTCTACTTTTCTGGTCATCAGTAAACTGGACATTAAGATCCCTCTCCCATTTTCTCAGGTATGGGGGATCATCTAGGGAAGTGCTGGTCTGCAAAATATTGTATGAGTAGGAAAGGGATTTCCGGACCGGTTCCTCTCCCATACACAGATCTTCAAAGGGTGTGCGTGATCTGCGAATGCCTTCAGCATCCGGCAGGGATCTGAGAGTGCGAAAGTTGTAAAAGTTTCCATCTTCCCAAAGCAGTCAAGCCAAAGCCAGGGTACATGTTCGAAAGGTCGTTCCAATCTGAAGGACCGGAAAATGAGGATGCTCTGCTCTGGTCTGGTCCGAAAAGACCTGTCAGAGAGCCCTGGCAAGAATTTCGGATGTCCGATTATGGGTGCCATCGGAGAGGGAAAACTGAGCGTCTTGGTAAATCTAAAATATCTGTGAAGCTCTTGTAGAGTGGTTTCTATTAATGGGTGGGAAGGGAAGGAACTGGGTGGCCTCCCTCCACTCCATGGCAAGCCTTCAAGAGGTGCTAGTACCGATTCCTGTTCCAGACTGACCCAAAGCTTATGTGATTTATGCCGGCAGCAGTCCACTGCCCTGTTCATATGGACTGCTGTGCAATATAACGCAGGGTCAGGGAGACCCATCCCCCCTCTAAGTTTGGGTCGGTGCAATAGGGAGCTTTTAAGCCGCGCAGGCTTGCCTTGCCAGATATATTTGGTCATTATTGTGCCCATTTTATGGAAAAAAGTCAGTGGTAGCCTCACTGGTAGTGCTTGTAAAAGATAAAGCAACCGTGGCATGATATTCATCTTCAGTACGTTGCTTCTACCGAACCAGGAGATTGCCAGGTTCTTCCACCTCTCTAAGTCTGAGGAAAAGGTGGTCAGAAGTGGCTGAAAATTAAGTTGATAGACAAGGTGCAGCTCCGATGGGATTCTTGTGCCTAAATATTTAATCGCCTGGGGAGACCACCGGAAGGGAAAGTTGCTGCCAAGAGAAGCCCGGGACCTGGGGGGTAGGGAGACATTTAGTGCCTCTGATTTCTGGAAATTAATTTTGAAATCTGAGAGCGTCCCGTAGTGGTGTATTTCTGACATCAAAACTGGTAATGAGGTGTGGGGATTGGCGACATAGAATAGCAGATCGTCTGCATATGCAGCAACTTTGTGGTGGTAAGTGCTTGTTTCGAGTCCTCTTATGTCTGGGTTGAGCCTAATATGTTGTAGCAGGGGTTCTAGGGAGATTATGAACAGGAGAGGCGAGAGTGGGCAACCCTGCCTCATCCCGTTGCTGATCTTAAATGGGTTGGAGGCTACCCCATTCACTCTGACCGATGCGGAAGGGCAAGAATAAATGGCTGAAACCCAAGACAGAATGGAGGCTGGCATTCCCATGCGTCGCAGGGTGGCCAACAGAAAAGTCCAGTTGACCCTATCGAACGCCTTTTCAGCGTCTGTCGATAGTAGGATCAAAGGTACATTAAGGTGTTTGGCCCTTGCTACCATATCAATCGTCCTGATTGTGTTGTCTCGCGCTTCTCTGTTACGGATGAAGCCGACCTGATCTAAAGGGATTATACGTTGGAGGACAGACCCTAATCGTTCCGCCAATATTTTAGTAAACAACTTCAAATCGCAATTTAGTAGAGAAATAGGCCTATAGCTGGCGCATAGAAGCGGGTCTTTCTCAGGTTTTGGGATAACCGATATGCTGGCTTGTAGCAGGTCTGGTGGTATGGTATGATCATCCAGTATTGCGTTAAAGGTTGTGACGAAATGGGTCGCCAGTTGAGTCTGGAAGTGTTTGTAGTAGGCGTTTGGTAAAGCCATCTGGACCTAGTGCCTTTCCCTTCGGAGCCCCAGCTATAGCTTTTGAGAGTTCCTCCACGGTTATAGGCCGCGAAAGCAATTCCGCCTCCTCTTCATTAAGCGAGGGCAAGTCTGCCGCTGCCAGATATGTCTCAATAGCCTCCACACTACTCTGGGGACGGTCTCCTATGGGATGAGAATGTAAGTTATAGAGTGCTGAGTAAAAATCCCGGAAGGCCTCCGCCATTTCCGCCGAGTCATGGATTTTATGTCCCGTGGAGGTGGATAGGGTCGGAATATAGGAAAGGTTACGCTGGGCTCGTATGGTGTTCGCTACGGCTCTACTACATTTATCTCCGAATTCGTAAAACGTTCTGCGTACCTTTTTTAAAAGGTTGTTCCTGGAGTGGAACAGAGAGTGCTCCTTAATCTTCTCACGGAGGTTAATTACCTCCACTTCGAGGTCCCTATCTGGGCGGTGCTTATGGCGTTTTTCGCATTCGTGTAGCTTTGCCAGCAACTCGGACAATGTTTTCTCCCTGGCTACTTTGAGTCTGTCCATGTTTTATGAATATGCCCCTTATATAACATTTATGCGCCGACCAGATAGAAAGGGGGTTAGGGACCGAGTCCTTATTGCTCTCAAAGAAGAGTCCAAGTTCTCGTACAATGTCCGCTCTGACCTTCGGGTCACGCAGAAGGGACTCATTTAGGCGCCATGTAGCTGTTTTAGTTGTTGGACGTTGTGTATTCAAGGTAATGGAAATCTGGGCATGGTCTGAGAGCGCAATATGCCCAATCTGAGCTCCCGTGACCAAAGGGATCGTATCATGGGAGATCAGGAAAAGATCGATCCTGGAATAGGAGCCATGCACCGGAGAGAAGAAGGTGTAATCCCTCTCCCGTGGATGGAGAATACGCCAGATGTCAACTAGCCGATATGAATGCAGTAGATCCCTAATGCGGTCTCGGACCCTCAGGGAGAGGGCAGAGGAGCCCGTCGATGAGTCCCTCCGGGGGTCAATAGTGAAGTTGAGATCTCCTCCCAACACCAGCGTTCCTTCCGTGAAGGAGGCCAAAGCGGCCAGGCAAATGTCAAGAGCTGGCAGTTGGTCCACATTCGGCAGGTAGAGGTTTGCGAAGGTATAAGTTTGCGACTGCAGTGTACCCTTAACAAAAAGGTATCTGCCTTCCAGATCAGCATGGACGTCCTTCAACTGCCAGGGCAAAGTGTTGGCCATGAGGATACTCGTGCCCTTTGATTTTGAGGAGGATGAAGCACTGTGGTACGCCACTGGGAAACGCTTACTGGTAAGTTTAGGAATCTTGTCTGCCCGAAAATGGGTCTCTTGCAAAAAGACCACTTGCGGTCTCTGTCTCCAGAGATCCGCCAGGCAACTTGTGCGTTTCTCTGAGACATTCAGTCCCTTCACATTCCATGACACAATTTTCAGAGACATCCCAGGCAGGTCAGGGAGGGGCCGCCGGGACTCGCCGGGGGCTCGGATGAAAAGTAGGGCTCAGGAGGAGGGGAGCAGAAGGGATAGGGGGGCTAGAAAGAGAAGGAAGAGAGAGGCTTAGAGGGATTACAAGACTGGGAGGATAGAACAAGCAGGAGTGAAGGGGGAAATTTGGGAGAAAACTAGACCTCCAACCGGAGAACGACTGCCTCTGTTGGCAGCAAAGGCCTAGTGGGGGAAGCGGTAGGGCACTTCGGGAGCCAGACCCCCGGAGCACGGGGCTCTGCCAGGTACTCCTTGCTGTCAGCGATCTCAGCAGAAACCACTGTGGAGTACTCAGCTACTCAACAAAAATAAAATGAAAAGAGAATCATTTGAAAACAATACAGAACGTAACATGAACCTTGAAACCTCAAGTTAACTTATTTCCTTAAATGGCAATATAACCATGACAATCAGCAGCCAACTCACTGCACCAGCAACAGCATTATCAAGAGGGGAGATTGCCCAATCCTCCGGGCCAGGGCCCCCCGAGACTGAGTCGTGTCCCCATGACCCGCCCCTAATGCCCAACCGAGGAAGTACCTACAGGGACCTCCCCTATGTTCCCAGACCAAGCTGTTATGATAGCCCTTGCCCATTTTGTCCCCGGCTCACAAGTACCAACATATAGAGCCGATCCCGAGCTATCGGGGCGTACAGGTGGAAGGGGTGAGGGTCGCGGTGCCATAGGTGGAGTAGTGCCCTTCCCAATAGGCCAGAGGTATCTCAACTCCGCAGGATTAAAATCCCACAACCCAGGCAGTATCCCACCCATCAGACTCCCCATTCCCTCCCTCCTCCCCATATGCATCCGGGCAAGGGTAGAGCAGGGTAAGGTCAGCGTGTCGAGGGCATCATGTTGGGCGGGCCAGGGGGGCCACCGCCAGAGAGCCTATCTCTAATCCAATCATTGGACGGTGGGGTGATGCCCCTTTCGCCCGTATGGCCATACCCCCAGCTATATGAGGGCCTGTATTTCTAAAACCCCACACCCCCAAAAAACGGACCAAGGCAGGAAAAGAAAAACCAAAAAAAACCACACATAACAGAATAATGAGGAAATGTTCCGGCCTGAGACCAGGGGCTCACGGTTTAGTGTCCTGCGAAGTCAGCGAGCATCCGTGATATTGGTTGAACTCTGTGCCGCTAAGTCAAAAATGCTGTACCTGTGCAAAGGAGAGAAAGGAAGACCGAGAAGAGGAGGAGAAAAAGAACGACAAAAAAAAAAAAGAGATTAGCCACAAAACACAGCAAGCACTGATCAGAGTTCGTTGTCCTGCGGATTCTGCGACAGTCTGCGTTGAGAGCGACGGTTGCGTCGTGATCTTTGGGGTCTAGACGTGTTGCTAGCAGGTGGGTTATCGTTGCGAGCCGGAAGATCAAATGTGAGCCAATTGGGTATTTGCAGTGGGGGTAGACCCAAAGCCCGGAGAAAATCGGGGACATCAGCTGGATGTCGGAGGGTGTGCGACCTGCCGTCCTTACGTACAATCAGGTGAAAGGGGTGGCCCCACTTGTAGGAGATCCCCCTCTCATTGAGTCTCTCAAGCAGGGGTTTCATGCAACGACTCCTCTGGAGGGTCCTCCTTGAGACATCTGGTAGCAGGACAACTGCGGCGCCATCAAAGTCGATGCTCCCTCTGTGCCAGGCCTTTTGGAGAATGTCTTCTTTGACGGTGTAATTGTGCAGGCAGCAGAGTACATCCCTGGGTCTGTCTTCTGTGGGGCTCCTGGGTCCGAGCGTTCTATGAACTCTGTCAATTGCAATTGGCGTCTCCGGCGGTTGTTCAAGGCAGTCATTGAAAATGGCCGTTACTGTCGCTTTGAGGTCAATCTGTCGGGTCGCTTCGGGTAGGCCGCGCAGTCTTATGTTACGCCTGCGGTTGCGATTTTCCAGGTCGTCTGTTGTGAGGTATAACTGTGCGATTTGGTCCGTCACTTGCCTGATATTCCGCAGCTCAGCGACCTCTTGTCGGAGGACTGAGGTGTCCGTTTCCAGAGTGGCGACTCGCGTTGTCACGTCTGTCACCTCTTTTCTTATTCCCGCAATCTCTCCCCTCAGCGCGCCCTCAATTCTGGACAGGTCTCCCCTGGTGGGAAGTTTCTGCAGGAGAGCCTAGATTGCCTGTTCAGTGCATGGTATGGGTGAGGGAGCCTGCATAGACACAGCCTGTGTAGAATTCAGCGCTTGGTGCTGCTGCAGTGTGGTGGGGAGCTGTGTGCCTGTGTAGGAGGACTGTGAGGCTAGAGTACCATGCCTTCCCCACTGCAGAGATCTGCTATGCTCTCCCTCTGAGCTGTCCAGCGGTGTTAATATCAATGAGCCAGGGAGACAGGGGGAGAGATCGCTGGGCGGGGAGAACGGTGGCAAGTCATTACGTAGTTCAGTTCTCTCACCTCTCCCCGCCGCCGATCCGAGCTCCGTCCTCGTGGCCGACGCCATCTTGGCCGGGTCCGGTGTAGACGCTGGTGGCTGCAGCGGGACGAGATACCGCTCCATGCGGGCTGTGGGGGTGCTGGATTGAGCGTCCTGCTTCCCCACGATGTTGAGCACTGGCGGGGAGTACAAATAAACGATATGGCTACTGTTTACGTTCCCTGGAGAGCCTCGGCTTGGGAGCCTCAGAGATGCGGCTTCACCCGTCCATGCCGAGACCACGCCCCCTTTAAATAAATTTTGACTTGATATACAAGTAGTGTCATGTCACAAGGAGGAGTATGCCTGTATATCAAGAATGGTGTACAAGTGAATGTGAGAGATGACATCACTAAGGGAGCTAGGGAGGAGGTGAAATCCCAATGGGTCGACCTCCAAAGGGATGAAGCGAAGGGGAAAATAATACTGTGAATATGCTATAGGCCCCCTAATCTGAGGGGGGAGTGGAGGCGGACCTCCTATCAAAATTTGGATTAGCAGCAAGGATGGAAAGGTTTATCCTAATGCGTGATTTTAATTATCCAGACATGGACTGGGTGGAGGGAACCACACATTCTTCTAAGGCCCGCCCATTCCTAAATGTCTTGCAGGACAATTTCATGGGTCAGATTGTAGACGCACCAACTAGAAATAAAGCGTTACTGGATCTACTGTTTACCAACAATACAGACCTGATCACGGATAAGGAAATATGGGGCAATTTAGGTAACAGCGATCACAGGTCAATTGGCTTCAGTATAAATCACACAATTAGGAAACGTGAGGGAAATGCAAAGACACTGAATTTCAAAAGCGCCAACTTCCTAAACTTCACACCTTGCTAGAAGATATAAATTAGGATAAAACCTTAGGAACAAAGAACACAGAGGAGAGATGGGTTCACTTTAAGAGCATATTAAATGAGGCTATTAGCCAGTGCATCCCATTGGGTCATTTAAAAGAGCGAACAAAAGTCCTGGATGGCTCGCCGCCAATGTAAAAATGCATATAAAGGCAAAGGAGGCCTTCAAAAAATACAAGGTTGAGGGATTATCATCGGCATTCAAACTTTATAAAGAATGTAACAAGAAATGTAAGTGTGCAATTAGAGCAGCTAAGATGGAACACGAAAGATGCATACAGTGCATTGCAAAAGTATTCACCCCCTTGGCTTTTTACCCATTTTGTTACATTACAGCCTTTTTAGTTCAATGTTTTTTTTTTAATCAGAATTATATGTGGATCAGAACACAATAGTCTAAGTTGATGAAGTAAAATATATACATAAAACAATTTTTCAGAAATAAACTGATTGGCATGTGTTTACATAAACACCCCTTTGTTATGAAGCCCATAAAAAGCTCTGGTGCAACCAATTGCCTTCAGAAGTCGCATAATGAAATGATGTCCACCTGTGTGCATTCTAAGTGTCACATGATCTGTCATTAGTCATATACACACCTTTTTGAAGGCCCCAGAGGCTGCAACACCTAAGCACGAGGCACCTCTAACCAAACACTGCTATGAAGGCCAAGGAACTCTCCAAACAAGGGACAATGTTGTTAAGTACAAGTCAGGATTAGGTTATAAAAAAAATAAAAATAAGTTTGAGTTTACGAAAAGGCATGTGGGAGACTCCCGAAATGTATGGAGGAAGGTGCTCTAGTCTGAGACTCTAATTGAACTTTTTGGCCATCAAAGAAAACTCTTATATCTGGTGCAAACTCAACACATCACATCATCCAAAGAACACAATCCCCACAGTGAAACATGGTGGTGGCAGCATCCTCCTGTGGGGATGTTTTTCAGCAGTCGGGACTGGGAAACTGGTCAGAGTTGAGGGAAAGATGGATGATAAATACAGGGATATTCTTGAGCAAAACTTGTACCACTCTGTGTGTGATTTGAGGCTAGGGTGGAGGTTCACCTTCCAGAAGGACAATGAACCCAAACACACTGCTAAAGCAACACTTGCATGGTTTAACCGCTTGCCAACAAGCACGCACTGTTTTACGACGGCAGAATGCTACTGGCAGACAAAAGGGCATAAAGGTATATCCCCTTTAAGAAGCGATGTCGCGTGCATGCCGCCGCAGTTTTCGTGACCGCACATCCCACAGACTCTATGTCCGCCAGGTGCCCGCAATCGTGTCACGGACAGGAAGAACGGTGAGATTTTTTTGTAAACAAAGCATTTCCCCTTTCTGCCTAGTGACAGGACAGTGATCACAGCTCTCTCATTGAGAGCTGTGATCACTGTTCTGTGTGTTGAAGCCCAGCCCCCTCACAGGTGGCATAACTCCCTAGGATACACTTAACCCCTTCACTGCCCCCTAGTTGTTAACCCCTTCACTGCCAGTGTCATTTACACAGTAATCCATGCATTTTTATAGTATTGATCGCTGTATAAATTACAATGGTCCCAAAATAGTGTGGAAAAAAAAATGTCCCATGTGTCCGCCATAATGTCGCAGTCCCGATTTAAAAATCGCATGTCGCCGCCATTATTAATAAAGAGAAATTGAGTATTGAGTTTGGGGTTTTTTTTTTTGTTTTTTTTTTTACCAAAAATATGTAGAAGAATACATAGCGGCCTAAACTGAGGAAAATATTGTTATATATTTTTGGGGGATATTTATTATAGCAAAAAGTAAAAAATAATGCAGTTTTCTCAAAATTATCGATATTCTTTTGTTTATAGTGCAAAAAATAAAAACGGAAGCGATCAAATACCACCAACGTTGCATAACCGCGCAGTTTTCAGTTAAAGCAGCGCAGTGCCGAATCGCAAAAAAGTGCTCTGGTCAGGAAGGTGGCAAGTTCTTCAGGGACAGAAGTGGTTAAGGGGAAACATGTAAATGTGTTGGAATAGCTTAGTCAAAGCCCAGACCTCAATCCAATAGAAAATCTGTGGTCAGACTTAGATTGCTGTTCACAAGCTCAAACCATCCAACTTGAAGGAGCTGGAGGAATGGGCAAAAATCCAAGTGGCAAGCTCATAGAGACTTATCCAAAGTGACTTGGACCGGGGATAGCTGCAACAAGGTAGCTTTACAAAGTATTGACTTTAAGGGGGTGAATAGTTATGCACATTGACTTTGTTGTTTTGTCCTATTTGTTTGCTAAATAAATAAGTTGTGGGCATGTTCTGTAAATTATGCAAATCCTCAAACAATCCATGTTAATTCCAGGTTGTGAGTCAACAAAACACAAAAAATAAGGGGGTGAATACTTTTGCAAGGCACTGTAGCAAAAAAAATGCCAAGAAATTATTTAAGTATATAAACAGTAAAAAAGGGAGGACATACCATATTTGATCCATAAAGAATGATAATTACATCTGGTTACAAAGGATGGGGAGATGGCGAAGGTCTTGAATTTATTCTTCTCCTTCGTCTTCACGAGGGAATCGGGAGGCTTTAGTAACCAAAACTGCAGTGTTCATCCTTGTGACACATCACAGGAAGCAACCTCATGGCTAACAGAGGACCGCGTTGGAATTCAACTTGGGAAACGTAACATTTAATCACAGGGATCAGATGGCCTGCACCCGAGGGTACTTTGAGGGTACTCAATTGATTGAGGGTACTCAATTGATTGAGGGTACTCAATCAAGTAATTGCCAGACCATTGTTCTTAATTTTTACTGACTGTCTGACTGGAATGGTACCAGCTGATTGGAGAAAAGCCAATGTAGCACCAATATTTAAAAAGGGCCCAAAATACATCCCTGAGAATTAGACCAATTAGTCTAACATCCATAGTATGCAAGCTCTTGGGGGGGATAAGGGTCTATATCCAAGATTTTAGTAATGACAAGGAACAGGGAATTGAGCAAGGGTTACTCCAACGAACATATTTGCCCTTAATCACCCAAAGTAGAATGGACTATTATGGTACCCAGTAAAGCAGAAAAGCATTGATAAAAATAGTATTAGAAAATTACAAAAACATTAATAAATTACAGCAACAACATCAAAATAATTTAGATATTGCATATACCAGTACAATAACATTCTAGGGTAGTAACCCCCACAGGGAAGGAGAGGTCCAAAAAGTGTTGGTATGGACGTGAACCTAAACTAGTTTTGCGGCCAATGCCGCTTCCTCAGGTGTCAACCCAAACCTCTAAAAATGATACAATATAAAAATATAATAACAAACGTTCGAAAAAACGAGAGACAGTGGTAGATTTTAGTAATAAACTGTATCATTAGCAGTAATCAGCATGTATTCATGAAGAATTGTTCTTGCCAAACCAACCTATTAACCTTCTATGAGGAAGTGGGTTTCTATCTAGCTAAAGGAAGGCCTGTAGATGTGTCGATCTGGATTTTGCAAAAGCATTTGACACAGTTCCCCATAAATATTTACTGTACAAAGTAAGGTCCGTTGGCACGGACCATAGGGTGAGAGTATATAGACTTAAAACTGGCTACAAGGGTGAGTTCAGAGGGTGGTGATAAATGGGGGGAGTACTCAAAATGGTCAGGGGTGGGTAGTGGGGTCACACAGCGTTCTGTGCTGGGATCAATCCTATTTAATTTATTAATAAACGATCCGAAGGATGGGGTAAATGGTTCAATCTCTGCATTTGCGGACGATACTAGGCTAAGCAGGACAATAACTTCTCTGCAGGTTGTGGAAACCTTGCAAGAAGATCTGAACAAATTAATGGTTTGTGCAACTACACGGCATGAGGGTTAATGTAGAAAAATGTAAAATAATGCATGGCAGTGGCAAAAATTAGAATGCAATCTATACATGTCATGTTGGGACACCATGAGAATGGAGATGTTGGCTCTCGATAATGACACTTAGAAGTACAAGGTGCTGTGGTCTGTTTGGCTCCGCTTCCCTACAGAGGGTCTCCCCCTAGTGACTAGATTGCATTCATATTTTTGCCACCCAAATGCATTATTTTACATTTTTCTACAGTAGACCTCATTTGCCATGTACTTGCCCACCCATTAAAGCAGAGGGCCGGTTATATAAAAAAAAAAAAAAAAAAAAGTCAGCAGCTGCAAACATTGCAGCTGCTGACTTAATAAACACACTCACCTGTCCAGGGCGCCCGCGATGTCGGCCGCCCGAGGCCGACCCGTCCCTCGGCTCTCGGGTCCTGGCGCCGCCATCCCTTGTAAGGGAAACAGGCAGCGGAGCCTTACGGCTTCACTGCCCGTTTCCTACTGCGCATGCGCGAGTCCCGCAGCTACTGCGCATGCGCGAGTCCCGCAGCGCTTTCTGAATGGGACGCGCTGTGTTCTGGAACACACAGTTCCCAGAACACAGCGCGACTCATTACCCAGAAGACGCCGCGACGAAGAGAGAAGACAGAAGATCTCCGCGGAGGAGGAAGAGGAAGATTAGGATAAAGTGCCTAGCAACAGGCATTTCTGGTAAGTAAAAAAAAAACATTTTTTTCATTTTTTTATTTTTTTTAGATTTTTTGTAATTTTTAACATTTTTTTGTTTTTCAGGGTGGCCCTCCCCTTTAACCATTAATTTGTTCAGATCTTCTTGCAAGGTTTCCACATCCTGCAGAGAAGTATTTTGCCCTGCTTAGCTTAGTCTCGTCTGCAAATACAGAGATTGAGCTCTGCTTATCCCATCCTCCAGGTTGTTTATTATTAAATAGGATTAGTCCCAAAACGGAACCCTGGGGGACCCCACTTTCCACCCTGGACCATTCAGAGTACTCCCCATTTATTACCACCCTCTGAACTCACCCCTGTAGCCAGTTTTCAATCTATGGTCCATGCCAATGGGCCTTACTTTGATACAGTTCCCCATAAAATGTTTACTGTACAAATGCTTTTGCAAAATTCAGATACACCTTGTCTATGGGCCTTCCTTTATCTAGATGGTAGCTCACCTCCTCAAAGAAGGTTAATAGATTGGTTTGACAAGAACGATTCTTCATGAATCCATGCTGATTACTGCTAATGATTAGAGGTCGACCGATATGGGTTTTTCTCTGGCTGATGCCGAAATTTTTTTTTAATTTTTTTTTGGGCCGATAGGTTAGGCCGTTTTTTCTTTTTTTTTTCTTTTTTTATTTATTATTTTATTTATTTTTTAATCCCCCTTGATCTAACACACCTTTCCCACTGGGGCGTTTTTCAGGCGCTTTTGGGCTAAAAATAGCGCCTGTAAAGTGCCTGCAAAATGGCTCCCCTGCAGTCTGTGTGAAAGACAGAGTGCTTTCACACTGAGGCGATGAGCTGGCAGGATCTTAAAAAAAAGTCCTGCAAGCAGCACGTTTGGAGTGGTGTATACCGCTCCTCCACCACTCCTGCCCATTGATATGAATGGGCACCACTGCCGAAGCGCATGCAATGCGATTTGGCAGCAGTGCTTCATGGGCGCATTTAACCTCTTCCTTGGCCGCTAGCTGGGTGGGTGCCCCACTAGCAGCCAAATAGCACCGCTAAAATGATGGTAAAGAGCCGCTAAAACTTGCGTTTTACCATCAACGCCTGCCCGCTCCAGTGTGAAAGCGGCCTTCATAAGTGATACAGAAAATTTCTTACATTTAAACATTTATTAAACAAAACAAACCTCCAATCAGTTTACTTGTATGTATGATTTAGATAAAAAAAAAACAAAAAAAAAACTATATATTAAATAAAAACATGTAGTCAAAACTTTTGGACGAAAAAAAAAAATGGGCTAACTTTACTGTTTTTATTTTATTTTTATTTTTTTAAATAGTGTATTTTTTTCCCCCAAAAAATGCATTTGAAAGACCTCTGTGCAAATGCCGTGTGACATAAAATATTGCAACAACCGCTATTTTATTCCCTAGGATCTCTGCTAAAAAAAAATATATATAATTTTTTGGGGGGTCTAAGTGATTTTCTGGCAGAAAATACAGGATTTTTACTTGTAAGCAACAAGTGTCAGAAAAGATTTAGTCTTTAAATGGTTAAACTGAAAACTCTACACACTGAGATGATTTCATTCATTCAAGTGTAAACATTGTATCTTTGTGTTCTTTTCTTGGCAGACTGCCCAGAGAGGAGGAAGACGTTTCTATGACGACTCAGGCAACTTACACTGACTTCTATTACAGAAGTCATTTCAAAGTCCCCCTGCAGTTCTAAATCGGCTTTTTATCAGCACAATCGGCCAATGCCGATTAATTTAAAAACGGCAAATATCGGCCGATATATCGGTCGACCTCTACTAATGATACCATTGTCATTACTAAAATCTTGTGTGTATATAGTCCCTTATCACCTCCAAGAGCTTGCATACAATTGATGTTAGGCTAACTGGTCTGTAATTCCCAGGGATGTATCTTTGCCCTTTTTTAAATATTGGTTCTCCATTGGCTGGTACCATTCCACAAGCCATTAGACAATTCGTAAAAAAAATTGTAACAATGGTCTGGGAATTACTTGACGGAGTTTCTTAAGGACCCTCGGGTGCAAGCCACCTGGTCCCGGTGACTTATTAATGTTACGTTTTTCAATTGTAATTCTAATTCTGTCCCCTGTTGGTCATGAGGGTGCTTCTTATGACATGTCATAAGGCTAAACACTGCAGTTTTGGTTACTGAAGCCCCCGATTCCCTTGTGAAGACTGAGAAGAATAAATTCAATACCTTCACCGTCTCTCCATCCTTGGTAACCAGAAGAGATGCACTTTAAGAGATGCATGAAGCTGGGTAGTGATTAAAGCAGTTTGCCTTGCACTACTCTTTCTGAGTGGAGTTGCCGTTTAACTTGATGCCTTTCAGTATTGTACCTTTTTGTGTAAACCCAAGACAGAAATTTTAATATATTCCAGCTTACTAGTCCTTAAAGTGGGGGACAGCAACCTGGTAGATTGTGATCTACCGGTAGATCACACAGGTGACTGGTAGATCTCTGTCTGGGTTTGCTGACCTGCCATTCCAAAACATCAGATTGCAATGCAAAGGGACTCCTGTAAAGTTAGAGTTGTAGTAGGGAGCAATCCGATGCCTCCTCTGTAGTGCTGGATTCTGTCCCATGGGGAGTGATACCAACTGCACTACCTCTTATGCCAGGTAGCTTTCTCCAGAGTGGTGCCAGCAGTAGGAAAGAAAAGATCTTCAGGTCTGTGTGAAGCATGACACGGGGCATAATAGTTTAGGTCCTGCTTTCACACCGATGTGTGCATTGTACCTACAGCTTTCCTTTGGGTTTGCTGAGCTTAGCTATAGACTTCTATTATATCATGCTATTTTAACACCCCCAACTTTTATGTGTGAACAAGCCATAAGGTGCCACTGCTGAATGCAACTAAGGACTCGCTCAAGTGCTGCTCCTCTGAAAAGTGATCCGAGTGTGTGTTGATAGGTGGTGAGGAGGCTACATGTTGCCTTCTCACCATCTGATTTAAACCCATGATTACAGTACAATGCACATGTTTTCGACATGGTAGTACTTCAATTAGAGGTTTAAATCCGCTGTGAGGCGGCACTGTGACCGATGATCTTTGACTTTTCCCATGTTGTTCAGGTAGCTCTGCACCTCTATAAGGTTGCCTACCCCTGCTTTAAAGTATGTATGGCTAAAAAAACAATTTTTTATTTATAGTTTTCTGTAGGATTCACTTTTTTTTTTTTTTTTTCCTTTTTACGGTTATCAGTCAAAGTAAAGGAAAAATCACAAATTTTGGGTTGTCTCTAGAACGTGATCAGTGGGATTATCTTCCAATGGGAACACTCATTCTGGTGACCCTAAGGGATTTCGCCCTGCCTTTTTGTTTTGGCTGTGAGACGGAAGTGATTTCCCCTCACTTCCTAACTGGAACATACAGAAGAGTTTATAACCCACCTTACATTCCCAAAATGATAAAAATTGTTCCACTTTAAACCATTGTGTTTTTTTTTTTTTTCCTTTCTTTTGATCTGTTCTGTTTTATAAAATACTACTTGTTCTAGAGTGACAATACTGACTGCTTAAAAAAACAAACAAATGCAACCATCACATCTGCCTGAGATATGGTGGTTTCATTCGCTTCTGTTTTAAAGCTAAGATACAGTGTAGCAGCATAGCCCAGGGACAAAAGTCTGTTATTTGCAATATTACAAAATGAAAATTAAGGGAAAAAGAAAAGCTAATGCAGCCACCACCATCTAAGGTCTTAAAGGCTGTAATATGTTAATTTTCATGTTTCTAGGTTCAGAAGAGCTTTTAAATGTACATTATTAAGGTTCATTTGTGATGGCCAGCTCTCCTCAATGCCCCAAAAAATGTTGAGCCTCTTTTTGTAACACCGTATCGGATATTGAACACCTTCAGTGTGCTGTGCAATAAATCGGAAAAAGATGTTAAATCAGACTATAACAGGGCTCACACTTTGAGCTACTCTCCACCAATTACCCCACCCTTAAACACGCCCTCATAAATTCTCATGAAATTACACTTAACTTAATTCTGTATAAACATATAAAAATACATTTTATCAGTGCCCATCAACGTAGCCTCGTGGGAAGGGAGCGCCGCCGGATCACACAGATCTCCGCTGTCAAAGTCCCGCCTCCTGGACCGACTCTTATGATGGACATCACACTACGTCAATTCCCGGCATTGAACCCATCATAGGAGCCAGTCCAGCTGGTGTCCACAGAGATCTGTGTGATCCGGCGGCGCTACTCTTCCGCTCCTCCCTTCCCTACAGTTCTCTGGCCGATTGCAGAATCCCCGCCTGCCATCCCCCCTCCCGATGCAGCTTTTCACTCGCCCTCAATTAAATTCCACGTGCAAAATGCGACCAGGCGAGTGGAAATTTTGAGGACTGCTATAATACTGTGTAAATTTTCAATTGCATCGGCTTTCAGTGGGTCTTTTAGTGTATAAACTGCAGTTACAGCCAGGTCATCTCGGCCTTTAGGCTGGGTTCACACTGCTGCGGGGGGAGATCCGGATGTGATTCGCACCGCAAATCACATCCGATCTCCGTAGCGATGCGAGTTCAGCCATACAGATAGTATGGCTGAATTCGCAGCGCTCCCGCAGCAAACTCGCACGGGACCCTTTTTTTTTGGTCCGCAACAGAATCGGATCGCATGGGGGTTCACAGCATGCGATCCGATTCCTGTGCGAGTCGGCAGATCGCACTGCGATATGCGGACGGATCTGGGGGTGTCATTAACATAACATTGACACTCCCAGCCGTCCGCATAGGGCAGTGTGAACTGCCGGCGGGAGTAATGCGATGCGGGAAAACGCCGTGGATTCGCAGCGGTGTGAACCCGGCCTTAAGGCAGCATGCAAACTGAACGTCTGTTCAGCTCCTCTGAATTTCTTTTCTCCGGGCAAGAGAAAAGCTGCTGCCAAAAATTTGGTAAAAGCCACATATTGTACATTCGTTTGGCACATGCACACTAATGCATTCTATTGCCCATTATATTCATTTATTCTAACCATTCAAATGCATTAACATACATTAACCATGTCTAGCATAAACGCAACTAGCGATTTATGTGCGTTCTGCCGAAATGCTCCTCTTCTTGAACATGCTGGTGGTGCTTTATTTATTTCTGCCTTCAAATTTCCTAACCTAATATTCCTGTGAACAGTTGTGTGCATGGCAGAAAAGTATGGAAGAAGAAAGCAGTGACTGCTGCTCTAAGGGCTGGTTCACACTATTGCGATGCGAGAACCATGCGAATCAACTGCGGGTTCCCACATTGCATCCGGAACGCATGGCAGTTCGCACTGCCATATGCAAACTGCTGGGGAGTGTCATATGTTAACGACCCCCCCCATTTCAGCTTGCATATCGCACTGCGAACTGACAGTTCAGACATCAATCGGCTCGCATATGTGTGAACACACATGCGATCCGATTCTGGTCCAAACTGAAAAAGGGTCCTGTGCGTGTTTGCACCAAATGCGGTGCAATATCGGCCATACTATCAGTATGGCTGACATCGCACCTGTACAGACATCGCATGTAATGTGAACAGCAGTGTGCCGCACATTACATGCGATGTCAGCCATCACAATAGTGTGAACCGGCCCTCAGGAGCAGTTGGCTATTTTTTTTCAGCTGTCCTTGAACTCTCCTCTGTTATCTTATCAGTACATGTACATGGGGTCATTTATAGTAATTTCTAGGCAGTTGAGTTTTTAGAATATATGAATGTGTGTATGTATATAATATATATATATAATATTAAAAGGGCTGTAGCACATAGCAACTAACCAGTATCTTTCAGTGATCTAACTTCACAGCTGAAGTCAGCTGCATAATGTGGCCCAAAATTAGCATGCAGAATTTAGGTCAGTGCAGGGCTATGCCAGCAAATACAGAATTTATGTTCTGAGATGTTTTAGCCTATTTGCACCTATTGTTACCTGGCTTTGGCAGTCCACCACCCAATTTTTTTAAAACCCATACAGTAGGTGCAGTATTTGGGCCCCCAACCCCTTAGTGCTGTTCTCACCACATGTTTTGACTTCTATGACTGTTGTACTCTTGGCTTTTTATAGTACAGTTGATTATTATAGACTGTGGAGTCATTATCTATGGTGTACCTAATTAGGCTGGTTATATACTTTGTAGATCTTGATGACTGGACGAATGTCATTTGAAAGTACTTCAAAATTGAACTTGTCTTTAACATGAAATTTTAGAATGAATGTAATTTCAACGAAAACCATACATTGTTAGAAATGAGTTTGTTCAACAATAATTGTACATCCTACAAATGTTCTCATTACTGCACCAATAGAAAATCACAACAATCAACGATTGTTTTGAACATGAAAAAGTTTGACTGAAATTCTACTAGTGTAGAGAAGAGGCAGTAGCGCACGCATGTAAAGATTATTTATTTTTTGGGATTATTTTTATCGGTGGCTAAAAATCTTCTAAGCCTCCATTCACATCTTGGCATCCCGAATCATGGGAAATCGGAGAAAGCCCATGCGATCCCTGTCAGTTCCAATGGCACCCCGATCGCAGCGCAATTTTATTTTTGCATTTCTCGCTTGACAAATCACGGTAAAATTGCGCAAACAGAATCGCGGTACACCTGTTGCCCAAAAGTACAAGAACGACTTTTGGGCAACAGGCGTACTGTGATTCTGTTTGCGTGGTTTTCCTGAGATTCCTCAGGCGACAAGGCAAAATCGTGCCACGATTGGGGTGCCATTGGAGGTGACTGGGATTGCCAAAAATGTGAACGGAGCCGAATTGTTGAGCAGCAGAGCTGAACACACACATTTTGATGAAGCTCAAGCTTTATTTTTTACTATCCATTAGCCCCTAAAGATCCATAGAATTTTTTAACTTTTGTGAAATGTTTTTTTGCTTTATAATTTAATACTTGTAAAGTGTGATGAAGTTGGTTTTGATAAGGACATGGAGCAGAAATGTTAAATTTTTTTTTATTTTTTTTAAATTTCTGGTAAGAATGAAGGTGTTAGCAGTTTATGTCCACAAGACCTTGTGCCTTAAGTTGATAGACTGGTCTGTGCAGTGGAGGTGGGTTCACTGTGAGAAATAAAGGCCGGATGTGTGCTTAAGTTGGGGGTTGTGTGTACATTAAATGGATGAATGATTGACTTGTGGGATTGTTTACATGTTGAGTATTTTCACGTTATAAGTAGATTTTCAGTTAAGACCCCAGAAAACCACCCTGCACTTTCTGTTGGCTTAAGATATATGCTTTCCACAAGCCACCTGTGTAACTGTTTTATATATCCCCCCTCCTATATTTACTAGATTTCTAAAATGTTTGTATTTTTTTTTTATTTTTCCCTTTAACCTTTCCCTGTTTCAGTAAGCAATAACTTTTTCCTAGCCTACCTCCCCCGCCATATCTTTATTATGATCTCTAACCCCTGCTTTCTCATTTAGCTGATGCTGCAGTGGCTCATTAAATAATTTAATCTTGGGAAGTGGTGTATGGCCATTCTCATCTTTTATTTATCTTGGCTTTTGAAGAGGGAAGGACTCGGATCACTGTAGTTAGTAAAAGCCGGCTATCCATGAGGTGCAGTTGCTCGGTTGATTTGTCTCCAGGCATGTTCATGTAAAGCTGGTTCCTATAAGGGACTGTGCATCAGTTAGTAGTGTAACAATGGAGGGCAGCAGGTGTATTTTATGCATTTCTGTTTCAGAATTACAGGCAGATAACCAAGCTTTCCTTTTACTGTTGGTAACTGCACTTTTTGTAAAAATATTAGTTATACATGCATACATGTTAAAGATAAATGTTTTAATTGGAACCAAACCATTCTTAAACATGCTCTTCTATAACTTTCTGTGGCCAAAGCATAACAAAATATACCTACAGTGATTGTAAATGCATTTTTTTTTTTATTTTTATTTTTAAATCGGTTTATACTTACCTGATCTGTAAGGAATTGCACAGAGTGGCCCCAAACCTCCTCTGTTCCCCTGTCGGTGCTCCTGGCTCCTCCTCCCTGGTGAGTACACCCATAGCCTCTTTTTTGGAGTTGATCCTGCCGGCTTGCTACCGAGCCTCACTGTCTGATTATATAGACACAGACAGCGGGACTTTGTCTTCACCAAAACGTGAAGGGGAGAGAAGCGCTGCAGATGGACACAGCACTAGATCGAATGAGGGCTTGGGTAAATGGGGGGGACACACAATACTGATGCCTAAACCATTTTCTCTAGACGTCGGTCCAGGACAGCACTAGAGGGGGAGACTCCACCTTCGGAGGCAGGAAACACAAAATTTAAATCCATAAAGTGCAGCTTTCGTCCCTCCTCTTTGTGTTTCCTCCACCGGAGGAGGCTAGATGGGAGCTCTCCTTGCCCCTGACCCTAGGTAGGGCTGCCTAAGGAGGTCTGCATGTACCTGAACAGGGATGGCAGGCATCTGAGTCCCCCCAGTCAGGCTACAGAGAGCTGGTACCGATGTCATCCCACAGGATAGCACAGAGAGGGCTGGCATTCCCTGCACAGAGCTCATTGCGGTCTGCTGGTCAGATACTATGGTATCCCGGCATGAGTCCAGCCTCGAGTTCCGGCCTTTGGAACGCAGGAGGAGGAAGGTGGGAACTTCCGGCACACCACTTGGGGGTCGCACGGCAAGCGTGGACGCCAGATCCACGGCAATCTATTTAAAAAAACGGCAGCAAAAAAGCGGATGGTCCTGATCCACAGTGGCAGCACAATTCTCCAGGTGGACAGCATGGATCTAGCTGAACCAGGTGTCAGTGGCGCCGGCCCAGCTCAGGTAGGTGGACACTGGGGTGCCTTTTGGCCTAAAGGGCTGGGGGTGGGGTGGGGGGGTTCAGATGGGCTTAAAGCTAAAGAGCCATGTGAATCCCATTAGCGGCTGGTGGGGGTGCACATGGGTGTTGAAGGTATACACCCACTGATTGGCTAAGATTTTCTGACAGCAGCTGTTTTTGTTTTTTTCATTCCCTTTGCATCCCTTCTCGTCTCTCCCTTTCGTCCCATGCTCAGCCCAAACAGCCAGAAAGGTCAGGGGGAAAATAAGAGGTGTCCGCCATGTACAAACAATCAGATCCTTTGTATGAGCTAAGTGAGACAGCCTCATTCAAAGATATTCTGAGCCAAGGGACAGGTTCACCCAGATACAGGCTCTCGCTTGAGGAGGTGAATATTGGGGGTGATCTACGAGACGCTAAACATTAAAGAGCAGGCCTTCTTGTCCCTACATGACCAGATGTATCAGACCCTGGAAGAAGACCAAAAAAGGGTATTTCCGGTATACAGCACACTGGTGGACTCTATCAAAAAGGAGTGGGTGGAACCGGAGAAAAAGTTTCCCTAAAAGTCTGAGGAGGAGGATTCCGCCTGTATTTGGAACAACGTGGACACAGCCTTTTCCCAGTCCACGAAATTAACGGACCTTGCCTTTTGAGGACATGGGTGTTCTTAGGGAACCCATGGACAAGAGGATGGAGTTACTGCTGAAAAGGTAATTTGAAGTAGCCATGACAAATTTAAAAAGAAAAATGGCTACAACAATAGTAGTTCGTAATTTGGAGGTCTGGCTTTACCAGTTACAAGGGCATTTGGAACACGAGTCCTGCAGGAGGGAAATTCTTGATTCCCTTCCCATGCTGCACAAGGTGGTAGGTTATATGGCAGACGCATCTGAGTCGGTCAAACTATCGGCAAAGACCGCTGCTCTAGTAAATTCGTCTCATAGGGCTTTATGGTTAAAATCCTGGTCGGAGGACCCAGCCTCAAAAGGTTAGGCTGTGTGGCATCCCATTTGAAGGAGTAGTCGAAAAGAACACACTGCTACGTAGAGCTAGGCGAGTGCTGCTCACCCCAAACAAATCAGAATAGAACAAGTTCCCCCACAAACGAGGTTTTTAGGCAGCAAAAAACAGTACTAGCGCATGTCAAAATAATATGAAAAGTATTTTAATATTTGGTAAAAAACATGAGCTCCACCTGAGCAGTTTAAAAGCGGACTCTTATATACAGAGTACACAGATATCCATGGGCGTACATTAACAGACACAACTATAAATTACACTGTATATTATAATAACAGTAAAAATATATATAATCCTAACGCGTTTCAACCCCCTGGGGGTCTTCTTCAGAGAAATGGTGGTCTGTTGATAAAACAAAATTACACTAAATAAATACATCAAGTATTATTTGTGTTGGAAATACCTCATATTTGTTAATATAGTTTACCCAAAGATGTACTTCCAAAGAGTTAAATGAGTTGTGATATTTTTGATGGAGTTCCCCCATAAGGTGGTGCCTCAATTTCCTTCACATATCTGGAATGTTACCCGGTCCATGTCTACCGCCAGGATACCAAGGGGAGAGGAGGTAGCGTCAGAGAACCAATGGCGTGGCTCACGAGAGGTCACACGAATGCCACACCCCCCATAAGCATAGGGAGTGGGTGCAGATATGGGCAACCGGATAATGTGGTAAGTCACACCTGCAGTGAAATCCCAACATGAAAAGGATTAAGAACATGTCATTTTTAATATGAGCACAGGGTGTGTATGTGGCATGAAATTGTCATCATCATACCCATAATCTATATAAAAAAATAGAGAATGCAACCCTGGGTAACCCAAATGCCTATAAAAAAAAAAAAAAAAATAAAAAAAAAAGGGGGGGGGGATCATGTGTATACAAGTGAACCTAATAATGACTGTGCCTGAAAGATATCAGAATAATGTGGTAAGTGAAATACTAAAAGGTGATAGGGTGAATATATGATGAATAGACTATGTGGTGCATGAGAGATAAATAGGTGAAGATGTGCGAAAAAATGGAAGGAAATAAATAACTCAAAATGGTGAACTGAATGAAATAAATAACAGACAACACATGCATAAAAAACGATAACCAATTAAAAAATAATGTAATATAAAGCATAAAAAACAATAACCAACTAAAAAAGGGGAGGGGAAGCAATAAGGGGGTGGCATGAGAAACAAAACCACCATGTACATAAACTATGATGAATGAGTGAAAGACAAGATGTGAGTGAGATGTGAGTGAGATGTGAGTGAGATGTGAGTGAGATGTGAGTGAGATGTGAGTGAGATGTGAGTGAGATGTGAGTGAGAAAAAAAAAAAAAAAACAACCAACTATTTATACTAGCCTAATTTTAATAGACGGTATCGATGGTAAGAATAAAGACAAATTACCTGAATTATTAGGCTTGATCAAAAGTGATCCGAGTGGGAGAGGAAAGGACTGCGACCAAAACAGGCGCAGTCACTAATTCGTATCACCAAATCTGAAATTTGATAAATCAATCAAAATACAGCTCTACAGATTTCAAGAAATTACTTGAATGCAGTAAATCAACAGATCCAGATCAAACCAAAGGGGGAAATAGCCATGCTTACCATCTGACAAGTGGAAGTTCAAACAGTCCTTTCACATAAAGTAAATGTGCACTTCCTATGGGGAGGGGTATGTTTATAAAGCCTGTGAATTACCTGCAGGTGTAGACCGTCCACCCAATAACCGGTATTTGCCCAATACCGCATGGCCGCCTAATCGGGTCAGCCACATGTGGCCGCCCCGGCGTCCCGGAAGTCTATTCATCATATATTCACCCTATCACCTTTTAGTATTTCACTTACCACATTATTCTGATATCTTTCAGGCACAGTCATTATTAGGTTCACTTGTATACACATGATCCCCCCCTTTTTTTTTTTTTTTTTTTTTTTTTTTTTTTATAGGCATTTGGGTTACCCAGGGTTGCATTCTCTATTTTTTTATATAGATTATGGGTATGATGATGACAATTTCATGCCACATACACACCCTGTGTTCATATATTAAAAATGACATGTTCTTAATCCTTTTCATGTTGGGATTTCACTGCAGGTGTGACTTACCACATTATCCGGTTGCCCATATCTGCACCCACTCCCTATGCTTATGGTGTGGTATTCGTGTGACCTCTTGTGAGCCACGCCATTGGTTCTCTGACGCTACCTCCTTTCCCCTTGGTATCCTGGCGGTAGACATGGACCGGGTAACATTCCAGATATGTGAAGGAAATTGAGGCACCACCTTATGGGGGAACTCCATCAAAAATATCACAACTCATTTTATCTCTTTGGAAGTACATCTTTGGGTAAACTATATTAACAAATATGAGGTATTTCCAACACAAATAATACTTGATGTATTTAGTGTAATTTTGTTTTATCAACAGACCACCATTTCTCTGAAGAAGACCCCCCAGGGGGTTGAAACGCGTTAGAATTATATATATTTTTACTGTTATAATATACAGTGTAATTTATAGTTGTGTCTGTTAATGTACGCCCATGGATATCTGTGTACTCTGTAATATAAGAGTCCGCTTTTAAACTGCTCAGGTGGAGCTCATGTTTTTTACCAAATATTAAAATACTTTTCATATTATTTTGACATGTGTTAGTACTGTTTTTTGCTGCCTAAAAACCTCGTTTGTGGGGGAACTTGTTCTACTCCCATTTGAAGGAGACCTCTTGTTTGGACAAGATGTAGAAAAAGTTATAGACCACAATGCCGTCAAGAAAAGGGCTTTTTTTTTTCTTATTATTAAAAACAAAGCTTGAGGGAAATGGTGTTTCCCCCCCCCCCCCCCTCCAAAGAAGAGGGCCGTCACCGGGGCAGACCCCTAAAGGGTAAACCTATAAAATAGTGGGGAAGGGGGAAGCAGAAAGGTGTCCTGTTTTCCTCTCCTCAGAAAACCACCGAATCCCAGTAACTAAAGCTGGCCATACACCTATAGGTTATCTACAGATTTTCTTTGGTTAGATGGAAGAAGTGGGAGATTCCTCCTATTTACACAGTTTAGCGAACATGGAGAAATCTGTTGCACTTTTTCCATCTAACCATAGAAAATATGCAGATAATCTATAGGTGTATGGCCAGCTTTAGTTCCCGTGGGAGGGAGATTGGGGCAGTTCCTCCCACAGTGGGAAAAGACCACCCCAAATGCATTTATACTGAGGATAATCGGGTAAGGCTATCAAATCCAGTTCGAGGGCACTCCACCCGCAAAGGACATTCGTAACCACGCCATCCAGGGATCCTCGGAAGACGACAGGCTTGTTCTCACAAATTAGTGGCTTGATAGACCAGTGGGTTCTTATTCCAGTGCCACACCAAGAAATAAACCATGGTTTCTACTCACTTTTTTGTAGTAAGAAAACCATTGGGCAAATTCCACCTAATGCTGAACTTGAAGTCGCTGTACAAATGGGTGATCTAATTTTGGATGGAAAGAATCTTTGCTGTGAAGTAGGGCTGAAACAACTAATCGATTAATCAACAACTAATCGATTATGAAATTAATCGATTACTAATTTCATCTATTAATCGGCCAGTAACATAATGGGTTAAAAAAAAAAGAATTAGCCCTTTATAGTACAAAAAGAGCAAATAATCGCTTCTGTAAATATTACTTTCACTGTTCTACAAAATGAACCCCTTTATAGTAGTGATTATCTGCTTTTTCTACTATTAAGGGCTAATTTATTTTTTTATTTTTATTTTTTAACCCCATTATGTTACTAAATGTTAGATCTGGTTCACATCTGTGTTTTTTGGTGCTTTTTGCAGAAATGCACTACAGTTCATGTACATGATTTCCTATGGGACACGTTCACATCTGAAAGGGTCAGAGACTTTTAACGCAAAATGGTGCTTTATTGGTTCAATATACTTCAGAAGCTGCAGAAAAGAATGGAATGCGTTTTTGCAGCAATTTGTGTTTTTTAATCTGCCCCAAAAAAATGCAAATTGCAGTAAAATCACGTGCGCAGAAATCAAAAACGCACAGCAAAAGGCACTGCAGAAACAGATCAAAAGCAAACTGCATAGGTGTGTACCGAGCCTTATGCTGGCCACACAGATCAATTTTCGGATGAGAATATTCAGACAAAAAATCTTTGTACATTCACTGATTGAAAGAATTTTGTTTGAATTTTTCACTTGTTTTTAAAATGAATGTAATATCTGAACGAAAACCACATACGCTGTCTGAAAAGTCCTTTGACTAAGGAGTTTTCTATTTCTAAATTTTCCCATCACTGTGGTTGAACATGTACGTCAATTTGACCAATTTTTTTTTTTTTTTTTGAGGTTATTAACCGATTAATCAAAACCATAATCGGCCAACTAATCGATTATGAAAATAATCGTTAGTTGCAGCCCTACTGTGAAGTAATTTCTTCCCCCGGATTGCTTCATGGCCTCCTTCGATCTGAGGGATGCTTATTTACATGTCCCAATCCACAAAGAATCTCAAAAAATTTTGAGTGGCAATCAAGTGTAGAAAGCAGGTCCGACATTTTCAATTCAGGGCCCTGCCATTCGGCCTGTCCTTATCCCCCAGGATTTTTAAGAAAATCCTGGCGGAGGCACTGGCCCCCCCCGAGACTGAAAGGAATATTGGTCATCCCATACTTGGTCGACCTTTTAATTCTTTGCACCCTCCACGCTCCAATTACAATGAGATCTCCGAGTGGCTATTTTCTTTATGGAAAAGCTAGGGTAGTTGATAAACAGGAAGCCATTGAACCTAACCCCGACACAGGCCTTACAGTACTTGAGGTTCTTGGTGAACTCGGTGACGCAGAAGATCTATCTCATAGAGGAGAAAGTAGAAAAGGTGAAGGCGACAGCAGGCTTTTTTCAGAACAATCTGGCGGTTTACGTCCGTTCGGCCATGTCGGGCCTGGGTCTCCTGGCAGCATAAATCCCTGCAGTACCATGGGCAAGGGCCCATTTCAGGTGTCTTCAGGCCAATATCCTGAACTGGGACAAAGCGCAGGAATTGCTGGACACGACCTTCCGCCTATATCCAAAGACCAAGAGGTCTCTGGTGGTGGAGGGACGAAGAGAACCTTATGCAGGGTCTATTATGGTCTCTTCCAGTGTTCGTCTGCAGCACCACAGACGCCAGTGCCTAGGGGGCATACTGGGGGTCAAGAGTAGCCCAAGGGTGCTGGGAGAAAATGGCCCCAAAGATCGGCTACCTGGAGGGAGTTGCAAGCAATGTGTGAAACGCTAAGGCTAAAAGCATTCGCCAGAGAGTTAAAAAGTCACCATGTACAAGTCCTCTCAGACAGTGTGGTAGCAGTCTCTCTTATTTAAACAAACAAGGGGGAACAAGGTGTCCGTTCTTAATCAGACTAGCGAGCGCCATCTTTTCTTGGGCCGAGAGGAACCTGAAGTCAATATCCGCAATGCATCTAATCTAAAAGCTAATGGTAGAGAAATGGGGCCTTCCAGAGGTGGATTTGTTCGCCAACAAACGAAATGCCAAGGTTCCAGTGTACTTCTCCGTGGAAAAGTAGGGGCCAAGGGGATAGACGCCTTGACCCAGAAGTGGGCATTTTGCCTATGCTATGCCTTCCCTCTGTTCAGGCTTATTTCCCTGGTCCTGAGGAAGTTTGTTCAAGAGCACACCACAATGATCCTAGTGGTCCCGTATTGGCCAAAGATGCCTTGGTTTTCCACATTGTTACGCTTGGCAGAGGAGACTCCACTCTTTCTGCCTGAGGGGAAGGATCTGTTGTCTCAGGGCCCAGTTCTATTACCAAAAATACAGACCCTGAAATTGTCAGTTTGCTGTCTGAGGAAAACCTCCTGTAGTCTAAGGGGCTCTTGGACAGGGTGATAAACACAATTCTTTCCAGTAGAAAGAAGGTAACCCAAGCAATTTATGTAACATTTTGGAGAGTTTTCTGTGCATGGTTGGATTCCAAGAAGGTGTCTGTAGGTATTCCAGCCGTCTTGAAGTTTTTACAAGACAGTACGGACCAAGGAACTGGCCATTAGTACATTAAACGTGCAGGTATCGGCTTTGTCTGTGTGTGGTGTTTTTTTTTTTCCCCCTGGCTTTAGACTCACTAGTTGGCAGGTTCTTTAAGGGGTTAGCCAGGATTGGACCCATTCCGTTCAAAATTCTGCCAAAATGGGACCTGTCAATAGTGTTGCAAGGTCTGATAAAATGGTCTCAAAAGGAAGAGCTGTCCTTTAAAATGGGTCACGCTCAAAACAGTGGTGTGTGTGTGTGTGTGTGTGTGTGTGTGTGTTTGTTTTTTTGTTTTTTTTCTTGGCCATATCCACAGCCAAACGCATTAGTGAGCTGCAGGCACTTTCCATTAAGGAGCCTTTCCTGCAAATATTCGAAGACAAACTGGTATTGCGTATGGACCCAGACGTTTTTGCCTAAAGTGGTGTCAAAATTCCACAGGACTCAGGAAATTGTTCTGCCTTCTTTCTGTGGGTCCCTAATCAATCCAAATGATGATACAGAATCCCACCAACTGAACTTGAGCCTGTCTTACGGTATCTGAAATTGTCAAAGCATTAGAAAATTCAATGCTCTATTTATTTTGCATTCGGGAAAAAATTGGGGTTCCAAGTTTTGAAAGGCACAATCGAAGGGTGGATTGAACAAGCTACTGTGGAAGCTTACACGATTTTAAAGAAGGAATGTCTTTTTTTTTTTTTCTCCCCCCATGGCTCAATCCATCCCTCCCGGGCACTATCAACTTCTTGGGTGGAGCGAACTGGAGCGACACCAGAGCAAGTTTGTCAAGCAGCAACATGGTCAAGCTAAAACTTTCATGAGGCATTATAGATGGGACCTTAGCTCAGCGCAAGACCAATCGTTTGGGAGAAAAGTCCTCCAAGCGGTAGTCGTCGCCGTCCCCCAGAGGTAGAATTACCGGTAACTGTTTCTAGGAGATGTCCAGGACAGCAGGGATTCCCTCCCTATATGCTGTTATGACTTTGGACGAGTGCCCCATCATTGGTGTTCCGGAGGGTGAGTGAAATGGTGCCCCATCATTGGTTTTCCTGGGGGGTGGGGGGTTATAGTGCCCCATTAATGTTCCGGGGAGGGGAATAGTGCCCCATCATTGGTGTTCCTAGGAGGAATAGTGCCCCATCATTGGTGTTCTGCTGTTTGAGTGTAACATTCAGTTTTTTTCATTATAACTTTTAAATGGAAAAATGGCATAGTACTTTTTTTTTTTTTTTTTTTTTTTTTTTATGATTTTATCCGATTAAATCAGCTGATAATTTTGATCGATTATGAAAATAATCGTTGCAGCCCTACTATATTTTGAAACTTGCTATTGGGGCACTCTGAAGGCAGGAGGAGAGAGAAGTGTCGGTGGAGGACCCTAGAAGAGGAAAATAAGGGCTGCTCTGTGCAAAATCTTTACACAGAGCAGTTAAGTATGACATGTGTTTGTTTTTTAACAAAAAATAAATAAATACGACTTTACCCACTTCAGCCCCAGAATTTACCCCCTTCCTGACCAGAGCACTTTTTGTGATATGGCACTGCGTTGCTTTAACTGACAATTGCATGGTTGCGTGATGTTGTGCCCAAACAAAATTGACATCCTTTTTTTTTTTTTTTTTTTTTTTTCCCCCCACAAATAGAACTTTCTTTCGGTGGTATTTGATCACCTCTGCGGTTTTTATTTTTTGTGCTATAAACAAAGAGCAACAATTTTATGGGAAAAAAAGCTATATTTTTTACTTTTTGCTATAATAAATACCCCCCCAAAAATATATAAAAAAATAAATATATATATAAATACAAATTTCTTTTTTCAGTTTAGGGCGATATGTATTCTTCTACATATTTTTGGTAAAAAAAAAAAAAAAATCGCAATCTGTAACAAAGACCTGAAGCGCCGAACTGTATGTTTTCTACCGGGCGATGGGGTTCAGCACATCACGGACATTGTGGACAGATTACTCAGAGGGGCTGGGAAAGACCTGGCTGTCATGGTGCACGTTGGCACAAATGACGATCAGAGGCAGATGGAGTTTCCTAAAGAATGATTTTAGGGACTTGGGAGCTAAATTGAGGAAAAGGACCTCCTCAGGAATACTACCGGTACATTGAGCCACACCTGAAAGGCAAAGGGAGATTAGGGAAGTAAACAGGTGGCTGAAGAGCTGTTGTAGTAAGGAGGGGTTTGGGTTCCTGGAGGACTGGCCCGACTTTTCAGAAGTTTTTAATTTAGGCAACGGGGGGGGGGGGGGGGTGGGGGGTCGGGTCCAGAGGTAGAGATAGTCAGTCAGCGCAGAACATATGGCAGAGGGTAGTATTGGGGGCATTAGTGATAGGTTGACCAAAGCACATAAACCCAAGGTAAGTATAGTAGCAAGTCCTAGTTGCAATCTCAGAACACCCAATAAGAGTATAATATGTGACTGGTCTAAACTACATGGCATGTTCACCAATGCCAGGAGCCTGGCGGACAAGATTGGTGAACTGGAGATACTATTGTATGAGGAGGGTTTGAATTTTGTGGGAATTTCAGAGACCTGCTTCACCAGCTCTCATGATTGGCTGGCTACCATTCAAGGGTATACCCTTTATCGCAAGGATAGAGAGGATAAAAAAGGGGGAGGGGTATGCCTCGATATCAAGAATAATGTACAGGTGAATGTAAGAGCTTCAAAGGGATGAAGCTATGGGGAAAATACTGGGAGTATGCTATAGGCCCCTAACCTGAGGGAGGAAGGGGAGACAGATCGCCTATCACAAATTGGATTAGCAGGAAGGATGGGAAGTGTTCTAATGGGGGATTTTAACTATCCTGACATGGACTGGGTGGAGGGAACCATGCATTCATCTAAAGCTTGCCGATTCCTAAATGTCTTGCAGGACAATTTTATGGGTCAGATGGTAGACACATCAACTAGAAATAAAGCATTACTGGATCTACTGATTACCAACAATAGAGACCTGATCAGAGATGTGTAAATACGGGGCAATTTAGGCAACAGCAATCACAGGTCAATTGGTTTCAGTATAAATCGCACTAATGGGGAAACATAAGGGGAATACAAAGACACTGAATTTCAAAATAGCCAACTTCCAGAAACTATGAACCTTGCTAGAAGGAATAAATTAGGATAAAATTTTAGGAACCGAGAACATGGAGGACAGATGGGTTTGCTTTAAGAGCATATTAAGGGCATTAGCCAATGCATCCCATTGGGTAATTTTAAAAGAGCGGACAAAAGTCCTGGATGGCTCAACTCCAATATAAAAATGCATATAAAAACAAAGCAGAAGGCCTTCAAAAAAATAAAAGGTTGGGGGATCATCATCAGCATTCAGACTTTATAAAGAATGCAACTAGAAATGTAAGGATGCAATAAAGACGACTAAGATAGAACATGAAAGACCTAGCGGAGGAAAGCAAGAAGAAAAATCCCAAGAAATTCTTTAAGTATATAAAAAAGAAAGAACAGACCATATTGGCCCCATAAAGAATGAGGAAGGACATCTGGTTACAAAGGATGGGGAGGTGGCAAAGGTACTGAATTCTCAGTCTTCGCAAGGGAATCAGGGGGGGAGGGGGGGTCTTCAGTAACCAAAATTGCAGTGTTTATCCTTGTTTTATACATCACAGGAAGCACCTCCATGGTTAACAGAGGACAGAATTAAAATTAGACTTGGGAAACTTAACATTAATCAACAGGACCAGATGGCTTGCACCCGAAAGTAATTGCCAGACCATTGTTCCTAATTTTTACTGACAGTCTACTGACTGGAATGGTACCAGCTGATTTCAGAAAAGCCAATGTAGCACCAAAAAGACCCAAAATACATCCCTGGGAATTAGACCAGTTAGCCTAACATCGATAGTATGTAAACTCTTGGAGGGGATAAGGGACTATATACAAGAATTTAGTAATGAGAATGGTATCATTAGCAGTAATCTGCATGGATTCATGAAGAATCGTTCTTGCCAAACCTGTGAGGAGGTGAGTTACCATCTAGATAAAGGAAGGTCCGTAGAGGTGTATCTGAATTTGCAAAAACATTTGACACAGTTCCCCATAAACATTTACTGTACAAAATAAGGTCTGTTGGCATGGACCATAAGGTGAGTACATGGATTGAAAACTGGCTACAAGGGCAAGTTTAGAGGGTGGTGATAAATGGGGAGTACTCGGAATGGTCAGGGGTGGGTAGTGGGATCCCTCGGGGTTCTGTGCTGGGATCAATCCTATTTAACCACTTCCCGACCAGCGTGCGCCGATGTACGTCGACAGAATGGCACGGGCAGGCATATTGGCGTACAGGTACATCCAGTCTTTAATGCCGCCCTGCCATCGCGAGCGCACCGGCAGCGTGCTCGCGATGTTTAACCTTTAAATGTTTAACCTTAAACTACGTAGAGGGCTCTTTACTGTAGGAGCGGCAAGGATGTGAAATTCCCTTCCACAGGCGGTGGTCTCAGCGAGGGGCATTGATAGTTTTTTTTTTTTTTTTTTTTTTTACTATTAGATAAGCACCTGAACGACCACAACATACAAGGCTATACAAGGTAATACAGATCTATAATCACACTAGGTTGGACTTGTCTCTTTTCAACCTCACCTACTATGTAACTATGCAATAAGCGCATATTGATTGGTTTGCGCAAAAGTTATAGCTTCTACCAAATAGGGAATAGATTTTTTTTTTTTTTTTTTTTTTTTATCGTGACTGCAACATTATGGCAGACACATCGGACACTTTTGACACTGTTTTGGGACCATTGTCATTTATACAGCAATAGGTGCTATAAAAATGCACGGATGGCTGTATAAATGATACTGGCAGGGAAGGGGTTAAACACTAGGGGGCGATCAAGGGGTTACGTGTCCTAGGGAGTGTTTCTAACTGGGGGGTGGTAGGGTGGGCTATGTCCAGCAATCACTGCTGCAAGGAGTATGCAGCGGGCATGCGCGCACCAACAATGCCGCATCTTAAAGTGGCCGTACCTGTAGGCCCAGTTGCGCAAGCGTTCCATTGTGCCGACGTGTATCTTCGTGCACTGGTCGGCAATCGGTTAAAGACTCGGAAGATCAGCATCTGAATCCAGAGAGGGTGGAGGCTGATAGACTGGAGTTAATAGAAGGGATTACAATTACAAAATTATCATATCCATGGGGAAAAAAAAAGTCTCCACTTTTAGTACTACTTTAACCACTTCAGATCCGCGCTATTGCCAAATGACGGCATTAGCGCGGACCTACATTTCCAGGACTACGTCTATTGACGTCGTCCTGGTTACGAGTGGCCTGCGCGCCCCCTGAGGGGCGCGCGCGGCGCGCTCTGTGATCGGCGAGTCCGTGAGACTCGCCTGATCACCGATCCGTGTAAGGGGTCGATCCCGACCCCTTATCACGTGATCAGCTGTCAGCCAATGACAGCTGATCATGTGATAGAACGGAGCCGGTAATCGGCTATTATTCCTCCTCGCGCTGACAGCGCGAGGAGAGAAAAAAAAAGCCGATCACCGGCGGCCGTGATCGGGACATCAGTCCCGATCACGGCCATCAATACAAGGGACCACCTGCCTGTGCCCACCTGCCTCCCGCAGTGCCATCCTGAAGTAAAATAAAAGAAAAAGTAAGTGCCCCCCGTCAGTGCCCCCTGTCAGTGCCCATAGTGCCCACAGTGCCACCCAATCTGCCTCAAAGGTGCTGCACCCCAGTGCCGCCCATCAGTGCCCAGCAGTGCCGCCCATCAGTGCCCAGCAGTGCCACCTATCAGAGCCACCTATCAGTGCCACCTATCAGTGCCCATCAGTCCCATCTATCTGTGGTACCTATCAGTGCCCATCCGTGCCACCCATCCGTGCCACTTATCCGTGCCACCCATCCGTGCCATCTTATCTGTGCCCATCTTTGCCCATCAGTGCCGCCTTATCTGTGCCCATCGGTGCCGCCTTATCTGTGCCTATTAGTGCCGCCTTAACTATGCCTATCAGTGCCCACCAGTGCAGCCCATCAGTGCCCACCAATGCAGCCCATCAGTGCCCACCAATGCAGCCCATCAGTGCCCACCAATGCAGCCTATCAGTGCCGCCTAATCAGCGCACTTCAATGAAGGAGAAAAATGACCCGTTTGCAAAATTTTATAACAAACTATTAAAACATGATTTTTTTTTTTTTTTTTTTTTTGCATCTTTTTTTGTTTGTTTAGCAAAAAATAAAACTCCGAGCTGTAACTAAATACCACCAAAAGAAAGCTCTATTTGTGGGAAAAAAATGATAAAAATTTCATTTGGGTACAGTGTTGTATGCCCGCGCAATTGTCACTCAAAGTGCATCAGCGCTGAAAGCTGAAAATTGGTCTGGGACTGAGGGGGGTTTAAGTGCCCAGTAAGCAAGTGGTTAATATAAAATATTTCCATCTCCCTTGCTCCTTTCATATGCAGTATCTCACAAAAGTGAGTACACCCCTAACATTTTTGTAAATGTTTTATCATATCTTTTCATGTGATAACACTAAAGAAATGACACTTTGCTACAATGTAAAGTAGCAAGTGTACAGCTTGTATAACAGTGTACATTTGCTGTCACCTCAAAATCACGCAACACGCTGCCATTAACGTCTAAACCTCTGGCAACAAAAGTGAGTACACCTCTAAGTGAAAATGTCCAAATTGTCAATATTTTGTGTGGCCACCATTATTTTCCATCTGCCTTAACCCTCTTGGGCATGGAGTTCACCAGAGCATCACAGGTTGCCACTGGAGTCCTCTTCCACTCCTCCATAACGGCATCACAGAACTGGTGGATGTTAGAGACCTTGCACTCCTCCACCTTCCATTTGAGGATGCCCCACAGATGCTCTATAGGGTTTTCATTTTGGAGACATGCTTGGCCAGTCCATCACCTTTACCTTCAGTTTCTTTAGCAAGGCAGTGGTCATCTTGGAGTTTTGTTTGCGGTCGTTATCATGTTGAGTACTGCCCTGCCGCCCAGTCTCCAGAGGGAGGGGATTATGCTCTGCTTCAGTATGTCACAGTACATGTTGACATTCATGGTTCCCTCAATGAACAGTAGCTCCCCAGTGCTGGAAGCACTCATGCAGCCCCAGACAATGACACTCCCACCGCCATGCTTGACTGTAGGCAAGACACTTGTCTTTGTACTCCTCACCTGGTTGCCACCACACACGCTTGACACCATCTGAACCAAATAAGTTTATCTTGGTCTCACCGGACCACAGGACATGGTCCCAGTAATCCATGTCCTTAGTCTGTTTTTCTTCAGCAAACTGTTTGTGGCCTTTCTTGTGCATCATCTTTAGAAGAGGCTTCCGTCTGGGACGACAGCCATGCAGATCAATTTGATGCAGTGTGCGGCATATGGTCTGAGCACTGACAGGCTGAACCCCCACCCCTTCAACCTCTGCAGCAATGCTGGCAGCACTCATACGTCTATTTCCCAAAGACAACCTCTGGATATGACGCCGAACATGTGCACAAACTTTTTTGGTCGACCATGGCAAGGCCTATTCTGTATGGTTCTGGCCACCATGCTGCAGCTCATTTTCAGGGTCTTGGCAATCTTCTTTTTTTCTTTTTTTTTTAAATAACCCAGGCCTTCTTTTTGTAGAGAAGCGATTTTATAAAAAACAAAACAAAAACAAAAAACACGCCTGCTCCCCATTCACATCTGAGACCTTGTAACACTGAGTCACATGACATTGGGGAGGGAAAATTGCTAATTGGGCCCATTTTCACTTAGGGGTGTACTCACTTTTGTTGCCAGTGGTTTAGACATTAATGGCTGTGTGTTGCGTTATTTTGAGGGGACAACACATTTACACTGTTATACAAGCTGTACACTCACTACTTTACATTGTAGCAAAGTGTCATTTCTTTAGTGTTATCACATGAAAAGGTCAAATATTTGCAAAAATGTGATGCGTGTACTCACTTTTGTGAGATACTGTAGTTATAATGCCCATATATCCTACTTCTGGATATATATAATTTTTATTTATTTTGTACACATAGTTAGGTTGAGTAAAGACACCAGTCCATCCAGTTCAACCTGAGTGAGTGTCTACCCCTATCACCGTACATTGCACACTCACATCGGTCCCTACCCTCAAGGAGCCCACAATCCCCATTCATATACTAGGGCCAATTTTGGACAGAAGCCAATTAACCTACCTGCATGTCTTTGGAGCGTGGGAGGAAACTGGAGTACCCGGAGGAAACCCATGCAGGCATAGGGAGAACATGCAAACTCCAGGCAGGTAGTGTCGGGGTTTGGATTTGAAACGGCAACCTTTTTTTTTACTGATAGGTGAGAGTGCTAACTGCTACACCACTGTGCCACCCAGTATATATATAGTGTAATTATTGCTTTCACTGTTCCACAGTAAAAAAAAATATGACCCCCCCACACACACCTTATAGTAGCTATTATCTACTCCTTCTTTTTTTTTTTTTTTTTTTTTTTTTATTATTATACTATAAAGGGCTTCTTTTTTTTTTTTTTCTGCTTTTTGCAGAAATGCGCTACAGTTCATTTGACATGGTTTCCTATGGGACACGTTCACATCTGTGCTTTTTTCAGCTGCTGCATATTTTTAAAGGGTCAAGGATTTTTGGCAACGCAAAAACTTTTTTTTTTTTTTTGTTCAATATACTTCAATGGAGAAGCTATAGAAAAGCATGTAATGCATTTTTGCAGCAATGTGTGTTTTTGAATCTGCCCAACAACAAATTGGCCAAAAAAAAAGCATAAAGGATGCAAAAACGCAAATCGCAGCAAAATCATGTGTGCATAAATCAAAATGCACAAGAAAAGCACTGCAGAAATGAATCAAAAGCAAACTGCATAGGTGTGTACTGAGCCTTATGCTGGCCACACTGATCAATTTTCAGATGAGAATCGTACTAAACATCATTGTACATCCGCTGCATGAATGTTGTTTGAAATTTTCACTTGCTTTTAACATTCTGTTTTAACATTTTATTTCTGAAAGAAAACCACATACACTGTCTGAAAATTCCTTTGACCAAGAAGTTTTCTATTTTGAGATTTTCCTGTCACTGGGGTTGAAAACTAACGTCAATTTGACGATTATAAAATCAAACGACCGTTCTTAAAATTAAATTTTGCTTGAAAAGAAGACCTTGTTTTTGTCTGGCCAGCATATAATATATTACAGTTCTGTTTGAAAATGTGCAAAACAGTCTTTTTTTTTTTTTTGTCTGATATTTACTAGATTCAACCTCTAATGGTATATACAGTATATCTCTTTATCTCTTCTGTTATTTTCAGAGTGGATTAGAGATTTTTACTCCTCAGCCTTATAGCTGGTTATTTATATTTACCACTGCATAAAGATGTATTTAAGAATAAATTATCTTATTTTATTTTTTTTCAAACTAAACATATGAAATTATGTACCACACTTTTTAAAGGTTATTAACCGATTAATTGAAACAATAAATGGCCAGCTAATCAATTATGAAAACAACCATTAGTTGCAACCCTAGTTTTGTTAGGAGCAGGCACAGCCGGTGTTCTAACAATGAAGTGTCGTTCCTGCTTTCAGCCAGGAATTCCCCACCAACGGCAGAATAAAAATGGCCAAAAAAAAGGAGTCTGTGCCCAGAAGTGGGTGCAAATACCTGTCTTATACAGGTATCTGCACCCCCCTCCCCCCTGAAAGGTGCCAATTGTGACACCGGAGGGGGGGAGGGTTCCGATGAGTGGAAGTTCCCCTTTAGGGTGGAACCCTGCTTTAAGTGGTTAAAGTCATTGAAAACGATTACCTTGTAAAACAACCCATTCAGTTTGAAATAGAAATGAAAGGCAAAACATTTTTGTATATAGATGTAAAAAAAAAAACTATGTATGTATGTGTGTATATATATGTGTGTGTGTGTGTGTGTGTGTGTGTATATATATATATATATATATATATATATATATATATAATGTGCGATTGCGTTCCCTCTGTTCTCAGCTGCATAAGAGCTTGGGGAGAAGAAGCTGCAGAACACTGAACTTCCCAGTGAATAGCTGTGCATCGTGGGCAAGTCTGATCATTGGAGGAGAGTATATGAAGTTCTCAGCACAGCTAGAGAATTGACCACAGTGTGCTCTCCTGCTTAGTGTGGTCAGTTTTTAATAGGAAAGCCAGGGTACTAGCAGGAACTTCAGGGATTACACATAAAGGAAGCAATAGAAAGAGAACAGGATACTTTCTTGTATTCCGTACAGCAGGCACATATCAGGGATGTGAAGTGTAGCTTACAAACACTTTATCCCCCCCCCCCCCCATACATAGTTCACAATATGCATTTTTTTTTTTTTTTTTTTTTAAGTTTGCGATTTATACATATATTGATGATGCCTATTGCAATTCTTGATTTTAGTTGTTGAGATTCTTCTGTGGTTTTTAACCATGTGTTAAATATCTGTAAAACAGGACACATATGAAGCACTTTAAAAATGTAGCTGACCATTATTTCATTTGCTCAGCAGATAAAAGCTCTGACATTTCCATAGGATGTTCTTTATAGATGAAGCATACATTGATAACGGCCTAACGCTGGTGTGTTCAATAGAAGCCATTTTAAGGTGGTTCTAAATGTTGTCGGCAATAAATATCAAATTACCACCTGGCTGGGAATTGCCTGCAGTTAGTGACAGTTGGTGTAATGGTTGGTAGCAGGAGAGGGAACTCCTATTGTTGTCCATCAATTAGATTGTCTTGCTCAGTGGTTCTGATCTGTTGGCTCTTTTCTTTGTCTGCCTGAGCCTCTTGAGGCACACTTATGGGAACAGATGTTGAGAAGGAGTTAAACTCAGAAGCTAATCGTTCTTGGCAATCTTCTCATGTAAATGAAGTACACTGTGATTCTGGCAGATCTACACACTTCAGAGTGGCTGCTTGCCAATTTCACACAACTACGGAGGTAAATATTGGCTTACACAGGTGTGTCGTCATGCTATCTCCTGAATCATGGTGGCATTGTCAGGGTATTTTGACACGGCACATTTTCCTGGGAACTGTAAGACCCTTCAGGTTATTGCCCCACTGACAGATGCTGGATGTGTGCCAAGAGCTGTGTGTATCTGTGACTCATTCATTCTGTCTGCCGCTTTCATTTCCTCCTTTACAGTAGCAGCAGATGTTAAGGATGTGTTCACTTTTATTCGTTCTGTTTCCCCTACTCCCTCAAGATATGGAGCTGAGAGACTTTTTTTTTATTATTGTTCACCCGGCTATATTTTTCGAAGTTTTGTTCGAGAGTTGATTTGCTTCAACACACACCTCTCTGGTCTCTTAACACCATCAAGAATATAAAATAACGCAGGTCTGAAGTCGTGTAAGACCCAACCTCCCTTATTCTTGCCACACACATTATGTTTTAAATTGATAGTTTAGGTAGGTCCTCACAGATTGCACAGCTTGTATGCTAAGGTTTAAGGTGCCAAGTAGCTATAGCAAACACACGAGACTGATGCAGTTTTGGCCAACAGCTGTTGGTTTTGATTTTCTAAGTATCATTGAAATCCCAAAAAGATAATCTTTTAAATGCAAATATTGAGCAGCACATATGTTTTCCTGCTCTGTTCCACCCTCTGCTTTTTTCTTTTCTCCCCTAACTACAACTCCCCTAGCTATGGGCATATGAATTTATACACCTAACTGCCGGTAGTTGCCTGAGAAAATGCCTCTAATCCTTGTGGTGTTTTCAGTCGTATTTATGCGTGTTTACAGAAGTTTAGCGATTAGAAGCGTCTGAACATAAACACATTCTATTGTCTGGAATGTTATGTATTTTGTAAATGTATTTTAGTCACCAGAAGAAATTTGCGTGCATAAAAACACCTGTATGTGTAAATTACTCTCATTTATTTATTTTATTTATTTCTGTTACTTATATAGCGCCATCAATTTACGCAGCGCTTTACATATACATTGTACATTCACATCAGTCCCTACCCTCAAGGAGCTTACAATCTAAGGTCCCTAACTTGCATTCATACATACTAGGGACAATTTAGACAGCATCCAATTGACCTACCGGCATGTCTTTGGAGTAAGCTCCTCTCCAAATGCAGCTTTGGGGGAAAAAATGTATGCCTCTAAACTCTACACTTAAAATGCCAATCTCGAACGCCCAGTGTGCCACATAGGCTTAGACTAAATGGCATTTAAAGACATTACAAAAAAAGTTCTGCATGCTCCCTGGTCCTCGCTGTCTTCCACCTCCATGGTAGCTCCATCCTCTAAACTGACCAGGGTTTTTTTTTTTTTAAGTGGCAGCATGATATTGCTTCCTTAACTGAGGATGACTGGGATGGCTGTGTCTCCTCTTATGTTACAAATTTGATCTCTGCACAGGACCGCTTTATTCAATTGAAGTTTCTGCACAGAGTGTACTATACGCCTCAGACTAGCTGCTATCTAACCTGATGGGTCCTAGTAATGTCCACATTGTGGAAACCTGGAGGCTTCTTTTATACATATGATTTGGTCATGTCTACTTCTGAAGGAGTTTTGGGAGAAGGCGATAGTAGATATTAATCAGGTTGCAGGGACTACCCTTGCACTGACCCCTGAGTTCACACTGTTGAATATAATTGCAGACCCTGCTGTGCAGAAATATACCAAATTATTCATAATATACATACTATGCTTGTAGAGAGATTTTGCTGAAATGAAAGGCTGCATTGCCACCCACTGTTGTCTCCTGGAGAAATACCGTAAATGTCCTACCTTTTGTAAAGAATAATGTACATTAATGGGAACTGTCCGAGTAAATTTCATAAAATCTGGTGATCCTGGATAGACTCTTGGGGCTCCTTGCAAATGGAGATTTCCCCGTCTAGCCTGGAGGTGGACCCATAGAATTGAGCATGCTACTTGACTGGGGCTCCCCTGACATGGTTACAGTTTCCTCCTCCCGCTTAACCCCCCCCCCCCCCCCCCCAGTAGTTTCTATTTTCCTCCTTTATTCTTGGGTCCTTGTCCTCTTCCCCCCCCCCCCTCCCATGTTCTACGACCCTGCATTTTGCCTCTTACCCTCCCTTCCCTTGGGGCCCTCCTACCCCCCCCCCCCTTCGCTTGGTTCCCCCCTACCCCCCTTCATGCGAGACCCTCTGTCTGTTCAGGACCCACTGGTTCGGGTGATAATGCAATCCTGGCCTTTGTCAGATGCTCCAAATAAGTAGTTTATTAAGTTATCCCCTTGCACTGTTTTCCTTGTGTTGCAGACATGTATACCTGTACATTTTTATATATGCCATTAAATCTTTTTCTGTTACTGACCTTTGACTATTTTAATAAAGTTCTTTCAATTGTTTAAAAAAAAAAACTTTACAAAAAATTGCTGGATACCTGTAAAATCTGCATTTTTATTTTTGTTTGCATGAGGCCTAATTGGGCCAGGACATGATTCACCCCATTAGTTTAGTTGGGCTTAGTGTAGTGTGAGTGCTCTAAGCCATTCCTGGGAATGGTTAAGCCATTGTTTCTCAACTCCAGTCCTCAAGGTGCCCCAACAGGTCATGTTTTCAGGATTTCCCTCTAATGAAATGGCTGTGGTAATTACTAATGTCGCGTACACACGATCAAACAATCGGGTGGAAAAGTCCGGCAAACTCAAGTCCGCCGGACAATCCCCCCGTGTGTAGCCTCCGGCAGACTTTTTTGACCCGAAAGTACAGCGGACTTAGAAAGTAGTTTTGCACTCCAATCTTCCCGCCGGACTCTCATTTCGGCGGACAATCCGGCCGTGTGTATGCCAGTCTGCCGTACTTTTGAAATGAACTGACTTTTCCCGCCCGGAGAAAAGTCTGCTCATTTCGAGTTGGTCTCCAGGTAGGCGGGGCCCGCGAAGGAGACGTCGCTGGTCCCACCACCTGGTATGGCCCTTAAGGAAAAAAATTGGCATGGGGGTTCCCCCAAGGTCCACATCAGACCCTTGTCCGAGCACGCTACCCGGCCGGCCAAGAAAGGGGGGGGCGAGCGCCCCCCCCCCCTCCTGAGCCGTACCAGGCCGCGTGCCCTCAACATGGGGGGTGCCTTGGGCGGCCCCCCCACCCCAAAGCACCTTGTCCCCATGTTGATGAGGACAAGGGCCTCTTCCCGACAACCCGGGCCGTTGGTTGTCGGGGTCTGCGGGCGGGGGGGCTTATCGGAATCCGCGAGCCCCTTTAATAAGGGGGCCCCCGGATACCGGCCCCCCACCCTATGTGAATGAGTATGGGGTACAATGTACCCCTACCCATTCACCTGTGAAAGTACAAAAAAAAACACAACACAAGGTAAAAATAGTTAATTGCACAGCTCCGGGGGTCTTCCGTCTTCGGGGGGTATTCTCGCCGGACTCCTCCGCTATCTTCTGCTAGCTCTTTTGCTAGCGTAGGAGCCCGGCTTTCTTCCTCGCCGCCGCCCTTCTTCCGACTTCGGGGGTCTTGTCCCCCTGTAAAAGAGCTATACGAAGGCGCGGTGGCCCAGCAGAAGAACAGAAGAGGGGGACAAGACCCCCGAAGTCGGAAGAAGGGCGGCGGTCTAGGAAGAAAGCTGGGCTCCTCCGCTAGCAAAAGAGCTAGAAGAAGATAGCAGAGGAGTCCGGCGAGAAGACCCCCCGAAGACGGAAGACCCCCGGAGCTGTGCAATAAACTATTTCTACCCTGTGTTGTGTTTTTATTAATTTTTTTGTACTTTTTTCACAGGTGAATGGGTAGGGGTACTTTGTACCCCATACTCATTCACATAGGGTGGGGGGCCGGTATCCGGGGGCCCCCTTATTAAAGGAGGCTCCCAGATTCCGATAAGCCCCTTGCCCGCAGACCCCGACAACCAACGGCCAGGGTTGTCGGGAAGAGGCCCTTGTCCTCATCAACATGGGGACAAGGTGCTTTGGGGTGGGGCGCCGCGCGGCCCCCCTTCCCCAAAGCACCTCCCATGTTGAGGGCACGCGTCCTGGTACGGCTCAGGAGGGGGGGAGGGCGCTCGCTCGTCCCCCCTTTCCTGGCCGGCCGGGTAGCGTCCTCGGACAAGGGTCTGATGTGGACCTGGGGGGGAACCCCCACGCCGATTTTATTTTATTTTTTTTGGCGTTGGGGGGTCCCCTTTAAGTCCATACCAGGTGGCGGGGCCAGCGACATCTCCTTCGCGGGCCCCGCCTACCTGGAAACCTGCTCGAAATTAGCGAACTTTCCTCCATGTGTGTGGGCGAGTCCGTTCATTTCAAAAGTAGGGCAGATAGTACGGCGGACTTAGTACGCCATATTGGTCCGTTGAGAAAGTGCCGTGTGTGGGCAAGTAGCCCGTTCGGAAAGTCGGACGGACAGTCTGGCGGGAAGTCCGTCGGATAGTCCGCTACGTGTGTACGCGGCATAAGGCAGTGAAACTGATCAAATCACCTGTGCAAAATAATGGAAAGATGTGTTGGGGCGCCTTGAGGACTGGAGTTGAAACACTGGGTTAAGCATATCGTGCTCAGGACCACTTGGAAGAAATGGTTCCAGGTACACTTCAGTGTGAGTGCAAACCGTACCTGGATACACAACTCTCCATAAATCACTGAGAATAGAAGCAAGATTCACTGTGGTCTCTTTGGCAGAGGTGATGCCATAAGTATGCCTAGGAACACTTGTGTTTAGCCCAGTATGGATGCACACCAGCGTTGGCTTGGACAATCAAACTCAAGCATGGTTCAGGTCAACTGTGCCCAGTGTGAGTGCACCCTAAGGCCCCATACACACTACTAGATTTTCTGCAGATTTTTGTCCTCAGATTTACCAAAAACATGTAGTGCAGACAAAAATCTTCAGAAAATCTAATAGTGTGTATGGGGATTGGAGTATATTGGAGTCCACACCAGTTCATATTGCTCTATGTAAACTCGGGTAAGTAAAAGAGGGTTGAGGGGGTGATACTGATGCCTAAACAATTTTACCTTAATGCGAGAAACCCCTTTAAAGCACTATTTGAAACCAAAAACAAATTGTAATATACTGCAGCTCAACAATCCTTAAGTGTGGTGGCTGCGTTTGCTTTTTCCTTTTTTCAACTCCATTTTCACCTGGTGATTTACCCGGCCATTACCACACTTTTTTGTATCTCCACACTGGATGGAGAAGCAACGGACCGCAGATTTGTCAATCTGGTAAGAAGGGTAGCGTTAGATGGACTTGAACAGTACAAATTAAAGCCAAAGTCCACCTAGTTACAACAGTCGCCGCACCCCACCCCTTTGAGATGAATGTTTTACATAAATGAATAAAAGCTGACCATTGTAAACAATCAAACAATCAAATTTTAGTTGGCGTGATTCAAATGGGCGGTGGCACTTGTGCTGCGTTCATGAAACTTATGGTGTCTGCAACTGCCCCATATGCGAACAGGCTGCCTATGGAAGTGGATGCAGATGCATAATGGCTGCACACATACAGCTGCATGTCAAAATTTGACAGGCATGCAGAAATGGGTTCTTGCCACCCAATGAACACTGCTTTTGGGGCATGTCCCATTTTGACATGCATGCTGGCAGCCTTCTGGAAGTGGATACAGACATATCTGCAAGTGAGGGTGGATACGGACAGCAAAATGACCCCCTTATGCAGGCATTATGTCTGAATGAGCACTTCTCTGAATGAGACAGCTTGGTGCAGCCACCACATCGAAGAATTGGGAAGCTGAAGTTTTTGTTTTGGGGTTTAATCCTGCGTTAATGTAGCCACTGGTTTGTTTTTATACCGTTGTTATAAAAAGTGCAAGGGGAAAAGCATCAGTTTTGAGCAGAAGGTCCATGAGCAGAAGCATTTTACTTGGCTAAATGTTTTGTTTTTATTTTCTTTGTCTAAAGAAATGGGATAATGGAGTAAATGAAGGGGGGGTGGCAGATGCTTTTCTCCATTATAATCCACTTCAGGTTCGGCTTCAACAAAATCTCTTTGTAGGTTGCTATGGGTTACAGCAGTCAGCTGCTTGCACCATATATTGATTATGGCCACTACCTTTTATTCGGTAGGGGACTCCACATGTATAAATGTATTGCCATTGGGAAAAAGCTCAATTAACCACTTAACAACCGCCCATTGCCGATTAACGGCTTCAGGGCGGTTGTTTAACTCTGAGAGGCCGTTAATTAACGGCCTCCCAGAATTCTGCTCTCGCGCGCCCCCTGGGGCGCGCACTCGAGAGCATCCGTGTGGACCCGACGGATCACGGTAAACGGCCGCTCGTCGCGGCCGTTTACCACGTGATCGCTCCGTCAAATGACGGAGTGATCACTTGTAAACAAACCGGTGTCATGTTATGACGCCGGTTCCTCCCTCCCCTCTCTGTACCGATCGGTACAGCGGAGGGGAAAGATCGGTGTCAGCAGCGATGTGGGCTGCATCTGCAGTGCCCACATCGCTGCTCACCGAATTTAACCCCTCAATTCCCTGCCAATACTCTGCAATACCAGTGCATACTCTGCAGTACCCTGCCATTACTCTGCAGTACCCTGCCATTACTCTGCAGTACCCTGCCATTACTCTGCAGTACCCCCTAATACTCTGTAGTACCCCCTAATACTCTGTAGTACCCCGCCAATACTCTGTAGTACCCCGCCAATACTCTGCAGTACCCCGCCAATACTCTGCAGTACCCCGCCAATACTCTGCAGTACCCCGCCAATACTCTGCAGTACCCCGCCAATACTCTGCAGTACCCCGCCAATACTCTGCAGTACCCCGCCAATACTCTGCAGTACCCCGCCAATACTCTGCAGTACCCCGCCAATACTCTGCAGTACCCCGCCAATACTCTGCAGTACCCCGCCATTACTCTGCAGTACCCCGCCATTACTCTGCAGTACCCCGCCATTACTCTGCAGTACCCCGCCATTACTCTGCAGTACCCCGCCATTACTCTGCAGTGCAGTACCCTGCAATTACTCTGCAGTACCCCCCAATACTCTGCAGTGCAGTACCCTGCAATTACTCTGCAGTACCCCCCAATACTCTGCAATACCCTGTCATAAATTGCCATACCCAGCCATACTCGGTGATACCCTGTAATACCCAGCCATAGAAGCCCCCCACCCCTCACCGCCCTCCGGTGCTTCTACCAACTCGCCAGTACGATCAAAGCCAGAATCTTTTTTTTTTTATTTTTTTTATTTCAGGCTTCCCAGCCTAGAGGTGAGATGTGGGGTCATATTGACCCTCAGATTTCACTGTAAAGAGGACCTGTCACCCCATATTCCTATTACAAGGGATGTTTACATTCCTTGTAATAGGAATAAAAGTGATCAAAAATGTATTTTTGGGGAAAAAAATGTCAAACTAAAATAAATAAAGTAAAATGAACAATAAAAAAAATAATTTTTTTTTTTAAAGCACCCCTGTCCCCATGTGCTCGCATGCAGAAGCGAACGCATGCCTAAGCCCCGCCCACATATGAAAACGGTGTTCAAACCACACATGTGAGGTATTGCCGTGAACGTTAGAGCGAGAGCAATAATTCTAGTCCTAGACCTCCTCTGCAACTCAAAACATGTAACCAGTAAAAAAAATTTAAAGCGTCGCCTATGGGGATTTTTTAAGTAGCGACGTTTGGCGCCATTCCACGGGCATGTGCAATTTAAAGAGTGACATGTTGGGTGTCTATTTACTCAGCATAACTTCATCTTTCACTTTATGCAAAAATTGGGCTAACTTTACTGTTTTTTTTGTTTTGTTTTTAAGCACAAAACAGTTTTTTCCCCCAAAAAAACACATTTGAAAAATTGCTGCGCAAATACCGTGTGAGATAAAAATTTGCAACGACCACCATTGTATTCTCCAGGGTCTTTGCTAAAAAAAATATATATATAATGTTTTGGGGTTCTCTGTAATTTTCTAGCAAATAAATGATGATTTTTACATGTAGGAGAGAAATGTCAGAATTGTCCTGGGTGCTCCAGAACGCCTGATGGCGCTCCCTGCATGTTGGGCCTCTGTATGTGGCCACACTGTGTAAAAGTCTCACACATGTGGTATCGCCGTACTCGGGAGTAATAGCAGAATGTGTTTTGGGCTGTAATTTGTGGTATGCATATGCTGTGTGTGTGAAATAACCTGATATGACAATTTTGTGGAAAGAAAAAAAAAAGGAAAAAAAATCTTCATTTTCAAAGAATTGTGGGAAAAAATGACAACTTCAAAAAACTCATCATGCCTCTTACTAAATACCTTGGAATGTCTTCTTTACAAAAAGGGGTCATTTGGGGGGTATTTGTACTTTTCTGGCATGTTAGGGTCTCAAGAATTGAAATAGGCCGTCAGTACTTCAGGTGTGATCAATTTTCAGATATTGGCACCATAGCTTGTGGACTCTATAACTTTCACAAAGACCAAATAATATCCACCAATTTGTACTTATTTTTACCAAAGATATGTAGTGGTATAAATTTTGGCCAAAATTTATGAAGAAAAAATTACTAATCTGCTAAATTTTATAACAGAAACGAAGAAAAATTCATTTTTTCGCAGAATTTTCGGTCTTTTTTCTTTTATAGCACAAAAAATAAAAAACTGAGAGGTGATTAAATACCACCAAAAGAAAGCTCTATTTGTGTGAAAAAAAGGAAAAAAATTTCATATAGGTCCAGTGTTGCATGACTGAGTAATTGTCATTCAAAATGTGAGAGCACCAAAAGCTGAAAATTGGTCTGGTTATTAAGGGTGTTTAAGTGCCCAGTGGTCAAGTGGTTAATACCCTTTATTTCCCAAACCGAGCTCCTTTACTGACTCGTTACAGATTATGTCCCTTTTGTACAGTTTATTTTGAAATTGAACTATACGGTTTGCCTTACATTGCCTTACAACCCTCTCTACCTAAAAGATTACCTCTTAAAATATATTTTGTATTACTATGCAATCCTGAAGGTTGTACTATGCTAGTTGTTTTACACATAAGGAGGATTGTAGACTGTTTTTGTAACCATCTCTTTATTGCAAATGAGATTGAAATTGAATTTGTACTGTAATCTGCATCTTCCAATAAAACATTTGAACACCAAATGTATGTATTACCTTAAAGTCTTGCCAGTGTTTTCTCATAACCCAAGTCTCTACATGTATTGATCAGGCTGGTGTTGCATAGTAGAAAAATGAATGTGAAATCTGATGGGTGAGCTTTTTGCCCTCAATCATTGCTTGTTGAATTAACCCAAATGAGTGTGTGGGTTTTTTTTGTTGTTTTGTTTTTTTAGCATTTGTGAATTCTGTTCATATAGCACATGCCACTGTATAGAAATGAAGCTGTAAACCTAGTGATCAAAGTTCCCTGACACTTTTCATATGGAAAATGTAAGTGTGTACTTAAGTATGAATACATTTTTTTTTTTTTTTTCTGTAGTTGCTGGCTTTCCAGACATGTTTATTTTGTGCAGATTTGTCTGTTTAGTTGATTGCTTTCGGGCTGCTTTTTTTTTTTTTTTTTGTTCTGTCAATCAAGCTAACTGTAATTTATGTTCATGTCTTTTTGTTAGCTTTATGAACTGGATGGGGACCCAAAAAGGAAGGAGTTTCTTGATGACTTATTCAGTTTTATGCAGAAGCGAGGTAAGTACTGCAATTGGTATCACTTCCTGCCAATGGTATATTAGTAGGGGTGCTAGTTAGGGAGTGGGCTGCTGTAGGAATTCCTTCTGTGAACTGGTATTTGATCAAACTAGCCTCATCCACCTGGGAATGCAGCATTCCAGACCCCTCCACCACCCACACAAACATAGGACTTCTGGCCTTGGGGGTTTGGCCTTTATCATCAAAGCAATTAAAGGAATATGCTGGGCTACTAGCAGCAGTAGGAGGACTTGTTAGCACAACACATACATTGCAGAATTTGTATGCATTTTGCATGTATGTATAAGTCAATCTACCGTGTGGTATACTTTTCAGATTACCATGCATACACACACTGAGCTGTACTAATATAGCTGCTACAATGTGATAAAAGTTATTTCAGTGTTTAGTCTTATAATCCCTGTATAATATAGGGAACTAAATAATTGAAGTAGGTTACCTTTAGAAGCAATGACATTTGGAAGCAAATCAGTTGGATAGCTTAGTATTGGCACATGCCTTCACTCACAACAGTGGGAAAGTGGACAACCCATTCTGTTTGCAGCTTGTCAGGTATTTGTCAGACCTACACATAGGTATACAAGCTTGCGGAGTAAAGCAGACCATATATACTGTATGAATTTCAGCCAGTTCCTGATGAACCCACTAAAATTCACTTGGTGTTCCTGTCGGGACTCCACCTGCTCAGTCACCCTTGATTTCCATATCTTGGGGCCTGGGTGGAAAATGATCACCTGAAAAGCAACTGCATCCAATTGGGTGTTTTGACAGCCAGCGAGGCCAGTTGTTAACATGCAATAAGCACAGAGGGAGATTCTTTCATCAGCGCTATATGTATAGTGTGGATGCATGAATCTGTCAGTGTATTGCCAGCTTAAAGCCCTATGCCCAGAACGCACAATGAGAAAATTGGACAAAAAAATAACGCTTTCTGAACCATTGTCCGATAATCTGATCATTAGTACACAGCTTTCGAGAGCCATTTACGACAAATCATGCAAAATTATCCAAATGGACAAGCACAAAGATTTTTCTTGTACGATAATAGAACAAACGATTTTTGTGATCGAGACCATGAAAATGAGAGAATGCATTACACCCCTCCGGAATTTTGTATTCTGTCGTCCAAGAATTTTCATAACTTTAGTATTCTATTGGTTTTCTATATGAGACTAGCACGCAAAGAAAAAAAAATGGTGATCAATCGACTAATATTATCATCGTGTGTACTAGGCATAACTCCATGCTTTAGTGAACTTTAAATGCTGTAGTTCGTTTGGACCAAGATGGTCCAAAGAAACTATTTCCTTCATTAGCGTCTATCTGGGCCAAAAAATTTGCAAGTTTGCTATACAAGCCTCAGTTACATAGTGTGTTTTGGCAGCTGAATGAGGACTTCTGTCCCACTCCTGAAACAAAATTGAGTGGGGTTGAGCGCTGCTCAGCTATTCACAATAAGCTTTGTATTTTTTGAATGAATACCTGGCATCCTCTGAGTGGTGTAGGTGGAGAGGCAGGCAAATAAGATTTCTGCATCAGCCAATCAGAGGAAGCTTTGTTACTATAAATTTGTTTTTTTATAAAGTTCACTAAAAGATAGAGTAAGGCTTGGCCATACATGATTTATTTTAAAAAAGACCCTATTTCCTCATCCACACATTTGAGGTAGATGAGAGCATCCTTCCCAATGTGGTATTGTTTCTGATAGCTGGGGGCCTTCCTTTCCATTGGAACACAATGATGAGGCCTGTTGTACACAAGTTGATCCATAGATCCACTTTGGTACAATCAGCTAGCCCATACATGGATCAAAATTTGGCTAGTTCCTGTTGAACCGAATAAATTTAATTTCATGTATGGCCAGCTTTAGACTTTAACCACTTGCTGACCGGCTCGCACTGATATACGTCGGCGAAGTGGCACGTTCCTGCAAAACCTATTTATTGTAAATCTTCCCCTTTAAGAGCTGACGGAGGTGCCCGCGGAATGGCGGGGGACCCAATGCGTGTGGCCACCCGTGGTTGCGGGATCGAGAGCTAAAACTATGATTTGTGTGTGTGTAAACACAGATCCCCGTTTTTGTTGGGAGAGGAGACCTATTGTTTGTTCCTAGTAAGTAGGAACAATTATGTCTCCTTCCCCAGTCAGTCCTATCCCTATACAGTTAGAAATGCTAACTAGGGAACACATTTAACCCCTTGATTGCCTCCCTAGTGTTAACCCCTTCCCTGCCAGTGACATTTGCACAGTAATCATGGCATTTTTAGAGCTCTGATCGCTGTATAAATATCATCCCCAAAATTTCAAGTGTCTGATCTGTCTGCCATTGCTAGTGTAAAAAAAGTGCCATAAATCTTTCCCATATTTTGTGGATGCTATAACTTTTGCGCAAAACAATCAATATGCGCTTATACGGATTCATTTACCAAAAATATGTAGAAGAATGTATATCGGGCCTAAACTGATGAAAACATTTTAGTTTTTTAAAAACATTTTTGGGGATATTTTATTATAGCAAAAAGTAAAAAAAAAATTTTTTTTTGTTTATAGCGCAAAAAATAAACCGCAGAGGTGATCAAATACCACCAAAAGCCCCATTTGTGGGGAAAAAAAGGACGTCAATTTAGTTTGGGTACCATATCGCACGACCACGCAATTGTCAGCTAAATGGACGCAGTGCCGTATCGCAAAAAATGGCCTGGTGATTAAGCAGCCAAACCTTCTGGTCTATAAGGCCACTTTCAAACTGAGGCGCTTCTAAACTGCCAGTAAAAACACTGAGCGCTTTTGAAGAGCTTTCCATTAATTTCAATGGAGAGGGGTGTTTTTCACAGCCCTGCCAGCACACTGCCCCAGCATTCATTGATTTTAATGGAAAAAAGTTTTCGTGAGCTTTTTATGCGCTGTTTTTAGCGTGAAAACGGCTCAGTGTGAAAGGGGTCTAAGTGGTTAAAGCAAACTATGAGCACTTGATCGAAAAATCTCAGACCTAATATGTCCAGGTCACTTAAGCTGATATTAAAGTCTCTTAGTTATTTTTAAAGAAAAAGAGGGGAGGGGGCTGTTAAACACAGAAGAATTCATTAAGATAAATAACCTTCTGCCCCTTGGAACCACTTTAAAAATAGTTTAGAGCTTTTATAGCTTTTTATATTGACTGACCACACAGAGTAAATCCATTATAATTTTGTAGGGGTTCCTGTGTCAGTTTTATGCAGTGGTATGTATGCCAATCAGTGAAGATGTTTATCTGGTAAGCATAGTGAAGAAGGGCACAAGACTTGTTACCTACTCACCTGTAGGCAGTATACTTTTGAACAGAGGTCATTTGTATAACCTGTGTGATTGAATAATTCACTTGGTCTTACTATATACTAAGGTCATTTATACTTGTGTATATAAATGACTGAGTATATAGCAAGATGAGGTACATTGTTTATTCACATAAATCGGGGGGGGGGGGGGGAGGAATGCGCAGTACAGTTTTGCAACAGATGCCCATTTTCCTATGAAAGTACAGAGAAAAAAAAATCAGTGGACTTGCCAGAAATGCATTTGGCTCCTAATTTCTCAACGTGCATTTTTTTTTTTTTTACTTCTGGAACAGATGTATAATAACTCTTAAACTATATTTAACTGGACAAAAGGGTGTAAATTAGAGAGGTTCTTTGTTGCCGTTTAACTGCACTTTACCTGTAGTTTAATGTATAAAGTGACGTACAAGTACAAAAAGCAGGCCAAATTCCTGGGGGGGGGGGGGGAGAGAAAGAGAGTTATTGTATTCCATACCGACATCTCCTGTCTGACCAATAGAAACCTGTTTTGAAAGAAACATGGAGGCTGCTGGTTTTCATTCTGCAAATGCTAGTATACCCAAGTATGCAAGTTGGGAAGGTTGTTTTGATGTTTTTATGTGAATTTATGTATTGTGTTTGTATATATAACAAATATATTTATATATTCAAAAGTATTTGCATGCAGTTTTTATTTATTTATTTTTTTTAACAATAGAGGATTAATTCGTTTTTTAACCCCGTCCTTACAGGTGATACAAAAACATACAGCTGCTACTAAATGTCTTAGTGACAGCAGGCACAGATAACTTGTATAAATTTACCTGCCTATGACATGGGAGTCTGTCATGTATAATAGTATATTACAATCCTGACTAAATATATGCAAAACAGTGTTTTTCTAGATCCTTTTAAAAAAAAGTCCCTTTGAATAAAAATTTTGATCTTGAAGTCTATTTACCAGATTTAACCTCAAATGGTATATACACTATATTGCCAAAAATGATTGGAACAACTGCCTTTACACGTGTATGAACGTTAATGGCATCCCAGTCTTAGTTCATGGGGTTCAATATTGAGTTGGCCCACCATTTGCAGCTATAATCGCTTCAAATCTCTGGGAAGTCTGTCCACAAGGTTTAGAAATGTGTCTATGGGAATGTTTGGCCATTCTTCCATTTGTGAGGTCAGGCACTGAAGTTGGACAAGGATATGCAAACCTTCCCATAGACCAAGGATATGCAATTAGCGGACATCCAGCTGTTGCAAGACTACAAGTCCCATCATGCCTCAGCCTCTGGGTGTCATGCTTGTGGCTGTCAGTCTTGCTATGCCTCATGGGACTTGTAGTTCTGCAACAGCTGGAGGTCTGCTAATTGCATATCCCAGCCATAGACACACTCCTAAACCTTGTGGCCAGCCTTCCCAGAAGAGTTGAAGCTGTTATAGCTGCAAAGGGGGTGGGCCAACTCAATATTGAACCCTGCGGACGAACACTGGGATGCTATTAAAATTCATGTGCGTTTTTGAAGGGAGGTATCCCAATACTTTTGACAATATATACACAGTTTTTGGTAACCTTCCACTAAGAAAAGAATCCACAATTTTCGTTTAAAAATAACTTAAAATTAACGTGTTGACACCCATTATTGTTTTGAATTTAATAGCGATCAAACTTTGCTTTTGACTCAACAGAATAATAAAAATGGTACACAAGTGATGGGACCCTAAGGCAAAATTTAAACCGATGTTGAATTTTAAAACCGCATTTAACGTACAACACACCTCCCTATGGGTAATGCACATATCGGTCACGTCAGGCTCCTCAAATGCCCTGTGCATTATTTTATTTTTTTCTATAATTAGAATGCTAAAATGGGGAAATGATCACTTTTGACACTTTCAAATCTGGTGTCAATGGGAGGAATAGTGGCCCAAGGGCAAGCAAAGGGTTTCTTCTGGCCCCTGGACTGCAGTTTGGAGACCGCTGCTCTATGGTATAAAAGAGAGCATTCCTTATAATTTCATTGCTTCTCAGGAGGAATGAAACATTGTTTCATTCAGTTGTGAGGGTAGCATGGATGGATGGATGAATGTTAGCAGCCTCCATGTATTCTCAGGAAAATTTTACACAGAGTATAATCTAATCTATTTTCAAGCATTTTATGTCTGCAAATATCTAGGGTGATCTTGAAGTAATATTGAATAATCTGTCAGTTGTGGGTATTATTAGGAAGGGCTCAACCCCATTAAAGCCTAACTGCAGTTTAAAAAATAAATAAAAAATCATTACAAGGGTGATAACTTGTGGTCAGTGGAATGTGTACCTGATGGCGCCCCCCCACTCCTTCGGTAGGAGTGGTCACAGGCTCTTATCAGTAGGGATGAGCTCAGGTGTGTTCGCATGGAATGGAACGCTAATCACAGGCAGTGAGACATTCCCCCGATGCGCGGCTGCAGAGATCGAGCAATGTCTCACTGCCTGTGATTAGCGCAACGCTGCGCCAACTTCCTGGTTGACTCTGCATGTGTCCCATGCGAACACGTCTGAGATCATCCCTACTCATCAGGAGTTATAAACTTAAAAAGGGTGCGCTTAACCAAAGTGCTAAAAAGACTGCTGCACTAAAAAATTCCCGGAAGTTGGGATGCAATAAACATAAAAAATAAATTTGTGCGCTGTGAAACTCAAGTACGTAGTAAGTACATAGTAATCTAATTACCATATGTGAATAAACAATTGATACAAAAAATGTAAATATAACAATGAAGCAAAGCCTAAAAAAGGTCCTGGAATGACAAAATTACTGGTGTGAAGAACCTAGCGTCAGTGAGTTCAAAATTGTATTGAAAACAACCTTTGTAACAAAAAACGTGTATACATGATGAATTATTAGTCCATCCATAAATCTTCTGTGCCAGATAACATAATCCATCCAAAACGGTACATAAGTGAAATCTCCATGCAAACTTCTCAAAGTGCTTCACCACTGTGTTAGGATCTAGTAAGCTGCCATCTAATATCTCTAACAGGATCTATATGCGTCTCCACAAAGGGAAATCAGTTGTTAATGATAACTCACTGGAACTCGGGCTGAACATAGATTCCATGTGCAGATCCAAAGATCTCAACGGGATCCATACGCGCGTCTCCACAAAAGGTGGAGACGCGCGTATGTGTGTGTAAACACACAGATCCCGGGTTCTTTCAGAGGAGAGGAGACAGATCGTGTGTTCATATTATGTATGAACACTGGACACGCTCTCTCCTAGACATTCCCATCCCCCCACATTTAAGAACACACCTAGGGAACACAGTTAACCCCTGGATCGCTCCCTAGTGTTAACCCCTTCCCTGCCAGTGACATTTACACGGTGATCAGTACATTTTTGTAGCACTGATCACTGTATGATTGTCAATGGTTTCAAAAATGTGTAAAAAAAAAAAGTCTGTCATAATGTCGCAGTCCCGATAAAAATTGCAGATCGCCACCATTACTAGTGTAAGAAAAAACAATCCATAAATCTATCCCCTGTTTTGTAGACGCTATAACTTTTGCAAACATATATATATATATATATATATATATATATATATATATATATGTATATGTATATGTGTATATATATATATATATATATATATATATATATATATATATATATATATACACACACATACTTAAACCTTCTTCTTTTTTTTTTTTTTTTTTTTTTTTACTAAAAATATGTAGAAGAATACATATCGGCCTAAACTAAACCACAGAGGTGATCAAATACCACCAAAAGAAAGCTGTATTTGTGGGGGGAAAAAGGATGTCAATTTTGTTTGGGTACAGCCTCGCACACTGCGCAATTGTCAGTTAAAGCGACGCAGTGCTGAATCGCAAAAAATGGCCTCGTCATTGAGCAGCCAAATCTTTCGGGGCTGAAGCGGTTCAACATAAATGAGTTTAGTAAAAAGCTGCACTTACAAATATAAGATAAAACCACAAACAATGTGAGCACGACCACCTGTATGGTCTAAACGCCACACGTCTCGCTCCTTGTCCGACACATTTCCCCTGAATAGGCGTCGACTGGAATTGGAGGCTAGCTTATGGCGTTAATCCCTTTCCATTTAGAGCGGAAAGGCCGGAAGCAGTCATGATTTGCATAAGGGCCCCCTGTCAAGAAAAAAAAAACACACTACTGCTTGCCACTTGATGAATACAATAGGTCAATTATCTCTTAAATGGATAGCAACCCAGCTCAAAACAATTAATATACAAAACTGTGTCAAAAATGTAATGCAAATTAAAAAAAATATATTAAAATACTCAGACTGTCCAATAAACGTTATTAAAGCTATCAGTCATAATATATTTAATATCGAATCTATAAAACACGGTGCCAGATATGTCCTGATATCCTCACACCAAGAAATAGCGAGGAAAAATGAATGAATTATAAAATATAAAAAAAATTAATACGCTTAATTTCTACTAATTCCAGCACCCTCTTAATATACTTATCTATACATCTCACATTTTTTTGAAGGGGGAAGGAAAAACTAATATTATGAATGGCATTCATATGTGGAAACTAAGAATAACTCCCTTCACAGAAGGGATTAGTCCATAACCACACAAATATCGAGGTAAAAATGTGCACATACGTTATTGATACATACCTTTCTGATGGTGTATTAATCATAATACTCTAATAGCAAGGATTGTCAGATATAGTATTAACTAGTACTAACTAAAGAAAAGTAATATGTAGATAAATTAAACACATATGTCAAATGCAGAATGACAGCGGGAAGAATAAATGTGTGGAATAGCCTTACTACTATTTCCTATATTAAATATATCTGGAAATCGGAAGGACCTCAGTTTTGCTGTAATAAAGTTGATAACTTAAATCCATTGTTGATAAATGAGTTAATATCCCATTTCACATTCTGTCCCCACAGACAATAACATTTGTTATCAAAAGTCCACTGTATTTCACGCCTTGAAATGCTTCTTTTAAAAATGACTTCCTCGCTGATGGGGGGGTATATTGCCACAACCTCCAAATTTGAGGGATTCCTATGATGGCAACATGAGAAGTGCTTAGATAAACCATGTCCCACAAAGCCTTTCCTAATGTTGGCCAAGTTTTCACCCACTCTGATCGCCAGCGTACATGTGGTCCTCCCCACATACTGGAGACAACACCTACACCTGAGTAAATGCACTGCCCCCTTGGATTTTAATTAAGAGGTGTCCGCTGTCAAGGAAAGATTCATCTAAAAAGGGTATGACCCTGTTACTTTAGAGCAGGAGGTGCATTCAGTTACACAGATTGTGGAAATTTATTAATCCCCAAAAGTAACACTTCGGGTTCTACATGTAATTTTAAGTTGGCTATATTGACCACCTTTTCCAGTCTGCATAGGTGGATCAACAAGACTCTCGCTAGACAGTGGAAGGTTTTAAAAGGTGATCGGGTCCTGGGACCCCTCTTCCTGAAAACCCTAAGATGATATTTAGGAGAGCAGAGCACATGCTGAAGAATTTGGTAGCCCCCAACCCAATACTGACATCTGAAAAACCTATTATGTTTGGCAATTTAAAAGTTTTTTTTTTTTTATACCTGCTGAAGGTGTAACGTGTGCCATAATTCGAGAACCATAAGGACTTCCACTTTTACTTCAATTGTTACCTCCAAAGAGTATAAAATTAAAAACGTTATTACTTGTCACACCAAGAGGGTAGTGTAGGTGTGGACACCAGTATGTGGGGAGGACCACACGTATGCTGATGATCAGAGTGGGTGAACACTTGGCCAACATTAGTAAAGGTTTCATGGGACATAGTTTATGTAAGCATTTCTTATGTTGCCATCATAGGAATCCCTCCACTTTGGAGGGTGTGGTGATAGAAAGATATACCCCCCGCCCCGCCCCCCCCCCCCCCCCCCCCCCACTGGATAGGAAGTAATGCACTATGAGCTTTTTTTTCTGCATCTCCAACATGCTGTCACCTGAGCATATAAAGTTGGTGTCCAACTTGAATCCCAGCAAGCGATCACTAACCGCTTAAATTACCTTTTGCAGAGACATGCATATGGATCCTGTTATGATCTTTGGATCTACATGTGAAGTCTGTGTTAGCGAGTGATAATTAACTGATTTCCCTTTTGTGGAGACATGCGCATATAGGTCCTATTAGGATCTGGTAAGCTGCCATCTAATATCTCAAACAGTGGTGAAGCACTTTTTTGAGAAGTTTGCATGGAAATTTCACTTATGTACTGCTTTGGAAGGATTATGATTTACGGGTGGACTAATTCATTTTATATATATATATATATATATATATATATATATATATATATATATATATATATATATATATATATATATATATATATATTATAATATATACACACGCTTTTTACACTTTTGCTCATCAAGAGTGCCCAACTATTCTTGTCCTGCAGCTAACGCTTCTATAAATAAACGTGATCTATAAATGGTATGGGCAGGCCTTTCAATCATCGACCCATCCTCCATTCATAGATCATTTTTCATCCATAAAAGCTGTAGTACCGGCTTCTTCGAAGGGAGACGCTGGGTGAAATGGGTGGGCAGTTGGGCACTCTTGATGAAAGCCTATGAACGCTCACCTCGTTCTTTTAACCCCTTCTGCACCAGAAGATTATGGCAGCAAGAAGTGGGACATCAAATGGAGGAGCATTTCTCTAACAGAAGAGACATCGGCATAAAGAACCCCTTCTATGGAATGCACGTTTATGACTTGTGCTGTTTTGGTGGGATTTTTTTTTTTTTTCTTGCTTGCCTGCAACTTGGCTTTAGCTTTCTATTGCTGTCTGTGTCCTTATTGGCAAGATTTGCTTCTATTTGTACTGGGGAACATGTCACAAATAAAAAGGAAAAGCAAAATCGTATAACATGAAATACCTGTTTGGGGATACCTGTTTCGGTCTAAGACAATAAAGTAACAGCCTTTATTTTATGTAATTTCTTAAAATTTTCAGTTGTATCTCTGGAACTGAAAATGAAGATTAACTTTCCCAGTGGTGCACAAACAAAAAATAAACTGGCAGTGGTTTTAACCCTTCCCTAGTCTTGTGTGTGTATATAAAGAAAACTGTTGTCCATGTTGCATTCCTTGAAAGCAGTAAACCAATGTTTTAGTTAAAATACCTTGGCAGATAAAATATTAAAATAAGCTGGCGATGGGCCTGACTACATGCTTCACCTTCACTCCCTGTATTATTACCTATGCAGGACAGCTAGTGTTGTTAAGCATAGGGTCAGAAGATATTGTGAGCCAGAGTAAGAATATGCATACATCGAATAGTTTAATTCTCCAAAAACCTTTCTTTTCTAAGAAAAATAAGTTATTTGTTCCTATTTCTGATTTACACTTGTAATAACAATGTTCTGCAAACAGCTTGGGATTTACCTGCAATTTTTGTTTTTTAATTGATCGATGAAGTGTGCTTAGATCTAAGTCACTTAGTTCTAAAGTAATTTGTGTCACATTTCATACGTGTCATTGATGAAGTGCTGACAATATTCTGGGTTGATCCTTCCACCAGGAACCCCTGTGAACCGGATTCCCATAATGGCCAAGCAGGTTTTAGATTTGTACATGTTGTATGTGCTGGTCACTGAAAAGGGAGGGCTAGTTGAAGTTATCAACAAGAAACTCTGGCGAGAGATCACCAAAGGCCTGAACCTGCCAACCTCAATCACCAGTGCAGCCTTTACCCTGCGCACACAGTAAGTACTTTTAACGTGTGGTTAATCTGATACGTTGACATTGATGTAAATGGAGATGTGCAGTAACAGTATGATCCGATAACATATGTACAAACCTCCTGACCATCCTGCTGGTATACTTCTAGTATAAACGCTCACAGTAAAAAGTATGTGGGAATGAAAACTATCATTCATAAGCAACTTTGCTTTCTAAAAATGGATCCTTGCTATTTACAGCTTGGTTTACCCTTTTTTAAATGTTTCCCCTGCTTTTGTGGTCATGGCTACAGGTGTGTCTCAAAACTAGCAACTAGCGTGATCTTGTTCCTTCTGCTCTCCTAATCTTCTATTTCTTTTATAATTTTTGTTTTTTTACCTCTACACTGGAGAAGAATAATTGTTTTGTTCTGCACTTATACTTCATCAGATTTTTTTTGTACGTGCGTTTGTCTGTGTATATCTTAGCTTAGTGATTAAAAGAAATCCACAACCTCTCTTCCCCACCTCTGCAGATACATGAAGTATTTATACCCCTATGAATGTGAGAAGAGAGGCCTTAGTAATCCAAATGAACTGCAGGCAGCTATTGACAGTAATCGTCGGGAAGGACGCAGACAAAGCTTTGGAGGGTCCCTTTTTACGTACTCCCCAAGTGGAGCTCCAAGTATGCTTTCCTCCCCAAAAATGCAGGTTTCTGCCATGACACTAGGGGGCGCTGCAACAAATGGAAGCTCGCTTAACCCAATGCAGAAGATCAAGAAGGGTGAGTGTATATAGATATCTGGTCAGTTGGTGAGCATTTTTGGACGGCAAAAGAGACCACAAATGTAGCATTAAAAATTATTGAAAAGGGGCTGCATTGTGCATATATCTAAATATGCTTTTCTTTCTATTTAAGAAGAGGAATCTCCATTGTCCTTGACCGTGCCGTCCAGGATCCCGGTTAACTTGACTGGGCACTCTATGGTGGCAGCTCAGGTGGCCGCCCAAGCAGCAGCCCTAGAGCAGCTTCGCGAAAAACTGGAGTCTGGGGAGCCTCCGGAAAAAAAGTTGGCAATGGGATCTGAGGAACAGCAGCGCTTGGTGCAACGGGCTATCCAGCAGAACCTACTGGCCATGACCACACAGTTTCCCATGAATATCCGCATTAACAGCCAAGGTAATTCAGCATCTAATATCTTGTCGGAAATTGCAGGGCCATGCAAAACCTGTTGACATTTACTTGCTGATGAGACATATGGAAACTAGCTAAATGGGTACAAAGGAATAATACTGTTAGAATTGAGGTCATCTAGTTGTGATTGGCCATTTGAGCATACCTGCTTAAATGTCTAGTGTAAACCACATTGTGTTTTAGAAAATTACCACAAGGTGCAATTTACTAAAACTGTGACTATTAAGTGTGTGTTCGTGCTTTCTGGATATTGATTTGTCTTCACCGAAACCTCACGGTGATGTCCATGTTTCCCTTCTGTCTTTTTTTAGTGAAAAGGTGAATGTATAATTTCTATTATCTGCTTGGATTCCATGATGTTTTAAAGTATTTGAAGTATTAAAGTAGACTTTTCAGTTGGTTTGCAAGTTTAGCACCTCAGAATAGGTAAAAAAAAAAAATTATGAAATTGAAAAATACAGAGTTTTGAGCCTTCCATTCTGTGCTTTCCAGAAAGCTCATAGGCAGGAAGACGTCAGAGCCTTTGGACAAAGCCACCCAGTGTTTACTAGCCTGTGATGTTGCGTATGGCACCAGAGTTGCCTTTTAAAGGAGTTCCAGGGGTAGGGGAACACAGTTTATTCTATTGCAGCTGAATATATTGATAAATGATCCAACACTTTAACCACTTAAGGACCAGGCCTCTTTTTCGGACTTGGTGTTTCCATGTTTAAAACAGTTTTTTTTGCTAGAAAATTACTTAGAACCCCCAAACATTTTATATTGTTTTTTTTCTAACACCCTAGAGAATAAAATGGTGGTCATTGAAATACTTTTTTTCACACCGTATTTGCGCAGCGGTCTTAGAAGCGCACTTTTTTTGGAAAAAATTCACTTTTTTGAATAAAAAAATAAGACAACAGTAAAATTAGCCCAATTTTTTTTTATACTGTGAAAGATAATGGTATGCCGAGTAAATTGATACCCAACATGTCACGCTTCAAAATTGCGCCCGCTGGTGGAATGGCGTCAAACTTTTAGCCTCAAAAATCTCCATAAGCGATATTTAAAAAATTCTACAGGTTGCATTTTTTGCGTTACAGAGGAGGTCTAGGGCTAGAATTATTGCTCTCGCTCTACCGATCGCGGCGATACCTCACATATGTGGTTTGACCACCGTTTTCATATGCGGGCGCTACTCACGTATGCGCTCGGTTCTGTGCGCAAGCTCGTCGTAACGGGGTGTTTTTAAAAAAAATTTTTTTTTTTTTTTCTTATTTATTTTAATTAATTTTATTTATTTTTACACTTTTTAAAAAAATAAAATAAAATGGATCACTTTTATTCCTATTACAAGGAATGTAAACATCCCTTGTAATAGAAAAAAGCATGACAGGTCCTCTTAAATATGAGATCTGGGGTCAAAAGGTCCTCAGATCTCATATTTGGGCTAAAATGCAAAAAAAAAAAAAAAAAATCTGACATTTAAAAAAAAAATATAGCTTTAAGAGGTATGGGCGGAAGTGACGTTTTGACGTCGCTTCCGCCCTCCTATGGTATAGAGACGAGTGGGGGCCATCTTAGCCTCACTTGTCTCTATGCCCAGCTGACTGAAGGACCCGATCGCCTCCGCCGCTACCGACGGCTCCGGTAAGCGGCGGAAGGTGCGGGAGGACGGCGGGAGGGGGGGTGGCACCTCTCCCGCCGCCGATAGCGGTGATCTCGCGGCGAATCCGCCGCGGAGACCACCGTTATCGTACAGCCGACCGCCGCCTGAAGAGATGGATATCTCGGTTGTGGCAGCAGCTGCTGCCGTTACCGAGATATCCCTCTTCAAAAAATGGACGTACATCGTCGTGCGGCGGTCGGCAAGTGGTTAAGCCGGTCATAGACGGTTTGAAACTTGGTCAGGTCAGTAGGGACCTTGCTCGATCGAACAACTTGGGTGCAACCAGCCTTTTGGATTTTACATGCAGTAATCCTGGTGGGGATGGCTCACCTCGTTGTCCATTCCGCTGAGAAAACCCAGTGCTCTCTAATGGGATTTCCCCATCAACACTGACTGTATTGATGGGAGGAATCAAGCAAAATTTTCTTTCCTGCAAGATGTGGTTGCCAGAAAACCGCTCAAGCGCTGGTCGACTTTAAAGTGCAGTTAAACGCACTGCTTTGAAGGTAACCATTTTGGGAAACAATTAAGACATGAATAACTGTTTATAGATACTATTAGGGGTGCACATCTTCACCGGTCTCGCAATTCCGTTACGATTATCCTGTCCACGATTCTGATTAGATTCCGTAATGCATCACGATTACTGTGCATTTTTTTTATCCAAAATTGCAAGTAGTCAGAAGAACTCAATTTTCTTTATTTTCATCTGCTTTTAGTGCAATATCCCATTTGGGGAGGGTAATTCTCATAACCATCCCAAAAGAGGGCTACATGTTGTTCACCTTTAGTTCATTGTAGGGAACAAAGGGGAATTCTGTACATCTAGAGGGAAAACAAAGTCTTTGCCGTAAGAGCTGTGAAAATGTGGAACAGACTGAGGACCCTCTCACAAACTAGTTCTGGGCTGTTCAGTAGATTATTTTAACAAAGACCTGAAATGCATTTTTTTTTCCCTTAAATTAGGGGACACAGAGCCATAGTAATAACTATATGGGTTCTATTGGCGTATCAGGTGCTGGACACTGGCACACCCCTTAAGGCGTGAACTTCCCCCATATGACCCCTCCCACTACTGGGAGTCTTCAGTTTTTTTTCGCCAGTGTCTAAGGTGTTGGGCACGAGTAAGGATGTGTTGTACTGTGCTCCACAGGCAGTAATCCTTGATGAGAACCAGCCATCCTGTGCGGATCTGTTCTGATGTCTCTGTAATGGACTAAATGAATGGTACCCGGGCCTCGTAATCCGAAGACACAAGGTTTTGCTTTCGAATGCTTTGAGAGCAGGGCCCTTGGATCCAGTACTTTTTGGTAGTAAGGCCAATAAAAGTTTACTGGCAGGGTCCTGTCGCAAGTCCAGGATTGTGGGTCAACCTGAGTGTTCCCCGGTTCCTGAAGGTTTCCTTTAAGGTCTCGGAGCCTACCGTGAAGGGCGAAGATTTTTTTTTATATCTCTGATAAAACCATGCTGCGAAGATAAGGTAGGGGGGATTTTCGCAGGAATCTCACCTTCTATGTATTGTGTTGTCATGTCTGTGTCACCACTAGGGGCTGTATTGATGGCTCACCATTCTGACGGTAAGAGAAAGGGGGGTCTGATCACTTTCTGGTCCCCCAGATTGGTGTTTTTTTTCCTTTATTTTTTTTTGTTTTTTTTTTTTCCCTTTTTGATGCTAGCCAGCTGCCTATTCGTTTGGAAAGAAAAAAATAAGATCTGTTTTTTGGGCAGACCGCAGCTGCTCGCTGGAGCGGAGGATTTACCCCCACCACGATGCAGGACACTTGCGTGGGAAACTCTGCTTCTTTTTGAAAAAGGAAGAGGGGGCATGGCTAATGGCGTTAGACGCCGGCCACATGTGCAGGAAGTATTTCCCAAGTGTTCTTCCAGGACAGCCCTTGAGAGATGGAGCTCCTCCCATCGACACAGGAAACACATTGCCACAGTTCAAAAGGCGGTCCCTCAGGTCCCTGGTCAGTCATTTGTGTTTCCTCCGTCGGAGGAACATGTTGCCAGGAACCTGGAGGCCCCTCTCAGGGGCTGCCTGAGAATCTGCAAGCCTAAGGGACCGGGTCCTGGTTTATGGCTGCAGTTTGGGTCCATACCTTTTTTCTTTGGCTCGGGTACCGTCCAGCTGAACCGGAGCAGACCCGTTACCCTCCTCCTTCCAGTGCCGAGGTGGCCAGGGGCAGAATGACGCCGGTTTCCCCCAGGAGTGGTGAGTGGAACCTTCCATCTTCCCTCCTCGTTGCAGGGGGTCGGAGACGCCGAGCGTTCACTTCCGGCGGAACCGCGTCATCACTGCGTGCCGAGACTTCCGGTTCCGGGTCTCTAAGGGTACAAGGAGGAGAGGGAGAGCCAGCGCTGTGCCTGTGAAGCCCGACCAGCGTCCAGCTATACCGGATTAGCGGCGGGATTCGGAGCGTCAGAGGGGGACCATGGAGGCTATTCCCCAGGATACTCCGGCGGAGACAGGCACCAGCCAAACCCAGGTAGGCTGCTGGGCATGCTATTACTCTGGTGGAGTGGTGGTGTTTGTAGGCTGGGCCCTGTAGTACCCCACGGTGGCGGTTTACTCACAGTGAGGTTGTTTGTTAGTGGTGATTCTAAGAGGGACATGGTGCTGACGCTAAGAAATCCTTTTGTCTTCTTATTTTCAGGCTAAAGAGATGCCAAGGGAAGACAAGACAGGCCGCAAAAAGTGCCCTAATTGTGGGAATAGGTTGTCCTCGGGCTCTAACAAAGCCCTATGCAAGCAATGCATTGCAAGCTTGCTTAAATCTGAGGCAGATTCCCCTTTAGCAAAGTTTTTGGGCTCCTTTAAAGAGGAAATGGCGTCGACCTTTAAGTCCCTCCGGGAGTTAATCACTGACGTGGGATCAGCTGCAGCTGCCTCCACGAGTAAAACAACTATAATCTCATCCTCACCATGCCTTACAACACCCAGCTCAGGGGAGCCCCGTATGGTCAGGGAGCCTAGCCCCACGTTGATTAGTCCCGAATCCTCTGACACTGACTCGGGTCAGGAAGAGGATCAAGCAGCATCTAAAGCCTCAAAATATAGATTATCTCTCGAGGAAGTAGATGAGCTAATGGGGGCTATCTATGATACGCTGGAAATTGAGGAGGAAGAAACTCAGTTATCCAGACATGATCAAATGTATGAGGCTCTGGGGAAAAAGAAAGCAAGGGTTTTTCCTATACATAAGGTGCTTTCTGACCTTGTCCTTAAGGAGTGGTCTGAACCAGACAAGAAGGTTTTCTTTCCTAAATCCCTTAAGAGAAGGTTCCCTTTTGATGAGAGCCCAGAGGCGGTCTGGAATAAAAATCCAAAACTAGACGCCCCTCTGTCCAAAATCTCAAAGCAGGCTGATCTGGCCTTTGAGGATATGGGCCACCTGAAAGATCCCATGGACAGGAGAACAGACATTGTCTTAAAGAGGGCCTGGGATGCCTCTATGGCAGGCTTAAAACCAGCTCTAGCCACTTCCTGTGTAGCTAGAAACCTGGAGTTCTGGTTATCGCAACTACAAGAACACTTAAAGGCAGGCACTCCTAGGGGGGAGCTTTTGAAATCCTTCCCTATGCTTTTTAAGGCCACCAGTTTCATCTCTGACGCCTCCACGGACTCCGTTAAATTTACGGCTAAATCTGCAGCACTTTCAGTGGCAGCAAGGAGGTCAGTATGGATGAAAACCTGGGGGGGAGACACGGCGTCTAAAACCCGCCTGTGCAGCGTCCCTTTTACAGGAGACTTAGTCTTCGGGCCTGAATTAGACTCCGCCTTAGAAAGGACGGCGGACAAAAAGAAAACCTTTCCCGCAAAAAAGAAAAATTTTCAAAGAAAAATTTTTCGTCCCTTTAAGGAACCCTCTAAATCAGAGAAGAGTTCAACCCCCAAAAAGCATTGGTCGGGACATAAAGGGAAAGGAAAAGGGGGCATACTGTTTAGCCGCCCCAATCAGGATCCCAAACCCCAGTGACGTCAGGGTTCCTGTGGGAGGAAGATTAAGCAAATTTCTTCCTCAATGGGAAGAGACAACCTCGAACGAGTTTGTCTTAAATATAATAAAAAGGGGTCATGCGCTGGAATTTCACAGCAACCCTCCTTCCAAGTTTCTGGTGACAAAGCTTCCAAGTCACTCAGAAAAGGCCAGGGCCTTACCTTTACTAATAGGGGAAATGGTAGATCAAGAAGTATTGACACCAGTCCCTATTCAGGAACAAGGGGACGGTTTTTACTCGCACATCTTTGTGGTAAGAAAACCGTCAGGGAGATTCAGACTAATTATGAACCTCCGTCCACTGAATCGCTCCATCCGTTACAAGAGATTTCGGATGGAGTCCATTTATTCCATAAAGAATCTCCTGCAGAAAGAGATATTTATGGCAACCCTGGACCTAAGGGATGCTTATCTGCACATTCCAATAAGGGAGGAATGCCAGAAATTTCTTCGAATGGCAGTGCAGATAGACACAAAGGTTTACCACTTTCAGTGCAGAGCACTTCCCTTCGGTCTATCATCCTCTCCGAGAATCTTTACCAAGGTTCTCGGAGAGGCTTTAGTTCCTCTGAGGCTTCAATCAGTCTCAATTATCCCCTACCTAGACGATCTGCTCCTAACAGCCCACTCAGAGAGTCGTCTTTCTCAGGACCTAGAATTGACTCAACTCAGTCTGAGTCGATTAGGGTGGATTGTCAGTCAGGAGAAATCCAAGACAACCCCAACACAGGAGATCCTGTATCTGGGGTACTGGATCAAGTCTGTAGATCAGAAAATTATACTGCCGGAAGAAAAGATTTTGAATCTGTGGCAGAGAATATCTTTTCTTCAATGCAGCCCCAAGTGTACGGTGAGGGAAGTAATGTCGGTCTTAGGTCTTATGACGGCAGCCATTCCAGCCGTACAATGGGCCAGGTTCCATCAAAGAGAACTTCAGGGTTTTCTGTTAGAACAATTAAAAGGCAGAGATCTGGAGGAGGAGGTATCGATCCCCTCAAGGGTAAAACGCTCCCTCTGGTGGTGGAAGGACAGGGAGAACCTAAACAAAGGGGTTCATTGGGTCCTTCCTATCACTTCAACACTAACAACGGATGCGAGCAGTTGGGGCTGGGGAGCCCACCTAGGCTCAAGCTGGGTCCAGGACAAGTGGACCCCGGAGGAGAAATGTTTCTCTTCCAATTGGAAAGAACTAACAGCAATCCTGAGAGCTGTTCTAGCTTTCCACCCCGCAATACAGGGTCACCATCTACAAGTCCGTTCAGACAATACGACGGCTGTAGCATACATAAACAAACAAGGAGGAACCAGAAGTCCTCGTTTGATGGTGGTAGCCAGACGCATTCTCCAGTGGGCAGAAGCCAATCTGGAATCCATTTCTGCAGTTCACCTGAAAGGGGAGCTGAACAACAAGGCGGACTTCTTGAGTCGACAAAAGATTTCGAACCAAGAATGGTCCTTACACCCAGAGGCATTCAATCTCATAACAGCTCACTGGGGAGAACCAGAGGTAGACCTTTTTGCGAGCAAGAAAAATGCAAAGGTTCCCAATTTTTTCTCGCTAAACCCAGGAGATCAACCCCTGGCGGTAGATGCCTTGCAAACTCCATGGACTTTCAGTCTGGCGTATGCATTTCCCCCTCTTCATCTCATTCCGAGGGTCCTAGCAAGATTCCTCAAGGAGAAAACCTGTTTGATTCTAGTAGCACCTTTTTGGCCCAGGAGACCGTGGTTCACAACGTTGCTACAATTGACAGACTGTCCGCCTCTAAGACTTCCCTACAGACAGGACCTCCTGTCGCAGGGACCTCTTTACCATCCGCAGGTCGCCACACTGAAGCTGTCAGCGTGGTTACTGAGGAGGAAATCTTAAGGAGTAAGGGCCTGTCAGACGAGGTAATTGCGACCTTACTACAGAGTCGCAAACCAGTCACGAGAGCTATTTACAAAAAAGTCTGGAAAAAATTCAATAGCTGGCTGAATAGCCGGGACATAAATACGGCTAATATTCTACAGTTTTTACAGGAAGGTGTAAACAAGGGTTTAACCCTAAGTACTATTAAAGTACAGATAGCTGCCTTAAGTGTATACCTAGATGAACGCTTACAGGAAAATCCTTTTGTCGCTAGATTCTGTAAGGCAGTCGCTAGACGCAAGCCAGTCAGAATCACAAAAGTCCCATCCTGGGATTTAGCAGTTGTGCTAAAGGCTTTCTTGGGGTCACCCTTTGAGCCTATCTCAGAGGCCTCCCTAAGGCTTATTACCTTTAAGACAGTTCTCCTGGTGGCAATCACTTCAGCCCGTAGGGTCAGTGAAATCCAAGCACTTTCCATCAGGGAACCATTCCTACAGATCCTAGAAGACAGAGTCATTCTAAAGACAGACCCTGGGTTCTTACCAAAGGTAGCATCTAGCTTCCATAGGTCCCAAGATATTGTCCTCCCTTCATTTTGTCAAAATGCAGCAAATGAGAAAGAGGAACGTTTTCATTTATTGGATGTGAGGAGGTGTATTCTAGAATATCTTAAAATAACAAATCCATTCAGAATCTCAGACTCCCTTTTTGTCCTTTTTTCCGGACAGCGTAGGGGACAGAAAGCTTCAAAAGTAACCATAGCTAGATGGATTAGGCTAGCTATAGCAGAGGGGTATAAGGCCTTGAATAGAGATCCTCCTGAGGGTGTTAAAGCTCACTCCACAAGAGCGTTGTCTGCATCCTGGGCAGAAAGAGCTGGTGCCACCCCGGAGCAGGTATGTAAAGCAGCCACATGGTCAAGCTTTTCCACCTTTACAAGGCATTACCGACTGGACTTAATGTCTAGTCAGGATCAGGCCTTTGGGAGGAAAGTCCTCCAGGCCGTGGTCCCCCCCTAATCTGGTAAGTACTTGGGGATCCTCTCAAGGGCTGTCCTGGAAGAACACTTGGGAAAACTGGAGTTAGTACTTACCGGTAACTCCTTTTCCGGTGGTCTTCCAGGACAGCACGATCCCACCCTTTATTTGATTATAGTGATGTACTAATGTTATTACCTGTTATGGTTTATATGTTTTTCAGTTCCATCCTTCGGTTCTTGGTGAATGACTGACCAGGGACCTGAGGGACCGCCTTTTGAACTGTGGCAATGTGTTTCCTGTGTCGATGGGAGGAGCTCCATCTCTCAAGGGCTGTCCTGGAAGACCACCGGAAAAGGAGTTACCGGTAAGTACTAACTCCAGTTTTTAAGCCCTGTAACAGAAGCTGCTGCCTGATGGTGGAGGGACAGAGCAGAGAGGTTGGCTGGTCAGGTTTGGTGATGGAGGCATTTCCCTTTTGACAACGTTGTACTGTATTAGCTAGGATTAATAGCAGTTATTGTACTCTACTATAGCCTAGCAAGTATTGCATTCTTTTGCTGATAGTGCTTTGTGCTGTAAGCTATGAGTGGCAAAGGGACCAGGAACTCCTCTAAGGGTTCTAAGGGGTTAATGGTGTACAACAAGCTAAAAACCCTTCCAAAAAAAGTCATCTTCCCCTGAGAGGTACACGGCTAGTCAGATGAGCCTTCAAGGGTAGAACGCTTCTGTCCCTGTGTATTTCGTACAAGCATGTTTTTTCTTCTACAATTTAAAAGATTATGGCTAAGATGTCTCTCCATAGTAGGACCAAACATTCAGATCTAGTCCTCAGGGCCCTTTTGTTGAGATGCAGGAGGCTGGGGATCAGGTAGATCTTTCCAAATATTGGAAGATACTTATTTTTTCCTCCTCTGAGGATCCTAACAGGGAGGGAGTAGCCTCACAAGTCAGGTGTCTGTCTACTCCCTTACCCATTTGTTGCCTGCAGTACAGGCTCTTGAGGCATCTACCTCTAATAAGGTTCATTTGAACCTCTCCCACCTGGGGATGTTTTTTCCTATTCATACATAGCTTATGTATTCTGAATGGAAACATTTCTGTGACGAAATGGGGGGGGGGGTTCCAACTATTAATGCTGCAATCACCTCAGTGAGCAGAGTCTCACATGTCCTGTGGATAATGCACTGATGTTAAAGGATCCAGCAAATTAAGGTTGGATTTTGTCTTTTATGGACAGGAGGTCTTTTACGGTTCTTGCTGCAGTTGGAGTATATCCAAAAGGGTAAAGCTCTCTTTACTAGTAAAAGGAGGTTCATGCATTAATCGTGCGGCCACTCCTATGCCTGGGGCATCTGCTTTTAGGCAGTTTCAACGTTCTTGGTCGTCACAAGAAAGTTCCCAAGGACAGCACCAGGATCTTGGGGGCAGAGAGCCAATAAAATGGAATGCTAAAGTCCTCTCATGGAGGAGCACCCCCACTCGTTTGGGTGAGGGGAAAGGACCTGCGATTCTCAAGGTCTGGCAGGAACAATGTCAAGCAGAGGGATTTCTGCAAATTTTTCTCTAGGTTACGACTAGAGTTCCAAGAGCCCGGATAGCTCAGTCAGCTTTCGATCTGAGGGTCCAGGGTTTTGGTCGCTGTTTGAGTGCTGCCTGTGGGGTCCCTTGGCTGCTGATGCAGCAATCTTCATGCAAGAGTTTCCGTCTCCTCAGAGAATGGTCCCAAGGATCCAGAGAAAAAGGAGAAGTCTCTCATTCTGGCCTCTGGATCAGCTGTTATCCCAGTCGGTGATATCAGAGATTCCCTTAGTGGAACAGTGGGTTTTGGCTCAAACCATTTAGGGTGCCAGAGCCAAACATAGAGATAAGACCCATTCTAGATCTTGGAGATCTGAATCGGCACTTAAACATCTGATCCTTTCATAATTCGATTGGCTGTGTCCATCCTGCAAGGAGGGGAGTTGCATATCTCCATGTGCCAAAGTTCCCTGCTTACCAGAAGTTTCTGTGGTTGAAATATGAAAAAAAAAAAAAAAAAAAATTCAGTTGTGGCCCTGCCATTCGGCTTAGACACAGCACCACGAGTGTTCTCAAAGATTCTGGCACCTCCTTTAGCCAGGTTAAAAGCTCAAGGCATAGCGGTCCTAGCCTCTTTAGAAGATCTACTTTTATAGATTCAGTCTCAGGCCTAAAAATCAGTCTGGTCTCAGCCGTAAATATCTGAAATCTCTAGGTTGAAAACTCAACCTAGGAAGATTCTCCTTAAAACCATCAAGGTGATTACGGTTCCCGGGGGTTGGCTATAGATACCATACAAAAGAAGGTATTCTTGCCCCAGACGAGGATCGGTTCCATTGTAGGATTAATTCAGCTTATCAAAACAAAGGAAAATGCCATCATTCGGCTGTGCAGGAGATTTTTAGGGGGCCTCCTTCAAGGCTGTCCCTTACGCGCAGTTTTACTCAAAGACTGCTTCAAGACACCATCCTGTCGGTCTGGAATAAAGAAGATTCAGGCCTTGTTTGTTTCCGATACGCTCGGCTCCCAACATAGGTCAGAGCCTAAATTGGTGTTTTTTTATCCAGCAAAAAGGAAAATCTTTATTCTGGAAGGTATTAACAGCAGATGCCAGCCTTCTAGGCTGGGGAGCAGCCCTGGAAGAAGATTCTGTCCAGGGGATATGGTCCAGGTTAGAGGACCTTGCCTATCAACTTTTTTGGAAGTTTCAGGCAGTACATCTGGCCCTAGAATCTTGGAGGTCAGACTACAGGACTGTCCTGACAGGATTCAGTCTGATAAGGTTACGATGTGGCTTACATCGTTCACCATGGGAGGCAGAGAGGTCGTGCAGCCCAAAAAGAGGTGAATAATGTTCTAGCTTTGGCAGAACACAACATTCCTTGCCTATCGGCAGTTCAAATTTTTCAGGCGCACTACTTGAGTCGCCAACAATTAGTTCCAGGAGAATGATCTCTTCACCCCGACATCTTCCTAGCAATATGTCTTCTGCGCCTTCTCCGCAGGATTAAGCTGGAACAAAGGGAGGTGATTCTAGCAGCCCCGGTGGGTCCCAGAAGATCTTAATTTACCGATCATAAAGATGGCAGTAGGAGTCCTTCAGACTCTGCCATTATAGCCAGACCTTCTTGCACAAGGTCTGGTAGTTCATCCTACCTTACGGGAAAAAGGTTTAACAGGTTTGACTGTTGAATCCCACTCTATAAAGATCGTGGGTGATCTTCTTTTGGTAGTGTCTACTTTGTCTAATGCCAGGAAGCCAGCTTCCAGAATCCCTTACTTTAGGCTCTGGAAGGCATAGGTTTCTTGGTGTGGATCCGGGGGTTGGCACCCCAGGAAGTATGGCAATAGGCAGGATTCCTGATGTCCTGCATATAGGATCTAAAATGAGGCTGGCCTTGACTTCTATCAAGAGCCAGATCCAGGTCTTGTCTGTGTCTTTTTCCTATGGCCTGTTGCTTCCCACTCTTGGTGCGTAGCTTATTCAAGGGGTAACAGGGCTTATTCCCCCTATCAAGGCACCTCTAAATCTTTGAGATCGAAGATTGGTCTTGTCGGCTTTGTTAAATCAGCCGTTTGAACCTTTCGAGAAATTCCCTTGGTTCTTTGACAAGATAGATAATCTTTTCTGGTTGCCATTTCTTCTGCTAGAAGAGTATCGGAACTAGCGGCTCTGTCTTGTAAGAGACATATTTTATCAGGTATAAGGATGAGGTGGGTTTTATGTCCTCATCCTGAATTCTTACCAAAAGTGGTAACAGGTTTTCATTTAAACCAAGATATTATTCTTCCTTCTTTCTCCCCAGAGCCTTAATCTGGGGAAGAGAAAGTACTGCATTCTCTTGATGTAGTAATAGCCATCAGAGTCTATTTAAAGGTGACCGCTCAGGTTTGCAAAATACAGGTTTTATTTGTACTGCCAGAGGGTCCAAGATGTGGACAAGCAGCGTCAAGATCCTCTATTTCCGAATGGCTTTGTCAAAGTGATTGGTGAAGCTTCAGCTTAAAGAAGAAAATTCTTCCTTCTCGTATTAAGAGCACACTCACCCGGGGTGATTAGTGCCTCTTGGGTGATGCATCATCAGGCCTCCATGGCTCAGATCTGTAAGGTCGCGACTTGGTCTTCGGTTCATCTTATCAAATCGATATTAAAGGTCATGAGGATATTGCCTTTGGGCACAGCATATACTGCAGGCTGCAGTATGAGTCCTCTGGCCTCCTGTTTTTTTTTTGTTCTGTCTCTCTTCTTTTATGTGAACCTGACTCAAACTTAAAATGTTAAATTTCTATTACCTGTCTAATTGATCCCTTTGGAATCCGCTTGAATCCAAAGACCGCTTTATATAATTTAGGTACAGTGTATAAGAGCGCTCTGAGCATATGGACCAAGCAGACAGTACATGTAAAAAAGCAGAGGTCCGATGGTGTATCGTCTCACACTTAGGGCTGCACTCACAAGGAGAAGCAATTTTTAAAGAAAAAACGGACAAAAAAGAGAGGTGCCTCTAAGTGCAGGATTTAAAAGCTATTTATTTTCCCCACTAAGAATTAAAAACCCTTACAAGATATGGCAAATGTAAAAGCATATATTCATGGGTAATGCAGGTGGTCCGGCAGGCATGAAGGTCCTTGACATATAGAGGTTATCAGAGCTGTGTCATAAACTGCAGTGGAGGATCCGGGACTGTGGAATTCCCTGTAAGTTAGTGAGCAGTTAGCGTAAACCGGAGCTGTGATGGATGGAGATCCCAGAAGTGATGTCGGCAATGAGAGACGAGAACCAGCGTGGACTGCAAACCAGAAGTAGTCATCAGTCTACGGATGGTCCCAGATCCTCCACTGCAGTTTGACACAACTCTGATAACACTTTATATGTCAAGGACCTTCAAGCCTGCCGGACCACCTGCATTACCAATGATTATATGCTTTTACATTTGCCATATCTTGTAAGTGTTTTTAATTCTTTTTGGAGTATTCAGTATTGGGTCTTAATGCAATCACTGGTTACATTATGCACCCAAATCACTTGGTAGGATGCGATTATTCTTTGCATGTTACCATATGAAAGAAACTTACACGCAGCTAACAGAGTTCAAATTAAACCCCATGGGGTCAGCACAGAATACTGGTATCCAGAAGGCATATGAAATGCTCCTTCTCAATAAGCTTCTGCAATACTGTTACTTACCAGTAATTTTACACAGCTGTATTATATTGCACACTTAAACACTAGAGTATTTTGTGTATATGTGCCTTTTAAAACTTTCTCTAGCTATTGGCTGTATATTTCTAGATAGATTGACTGTATTTCCAACTTTTTTTGTGGTTTACTTAACTTGAACTAATAACACCTGATGATTCATAAGCTTTCTACAAATGTTTTAACAGTAGAACTTGGTCCAATTTCTATTGAACTTGTCAACCTTTATAGCAAGATGGTTTCGTTCAGAAGAGGGGTCAATGTGCATTTTCACTTTTACAGTCAAATTTAAGAAAACCCCACCATGTTGTGTGTTCCTAGTCACACAGCATGCTTAAAATACATTTGCTATATTTATCATGTAATCTTTCCTAATAAATGCACTCCTTGGAGAAGGTGGCATGGGCGGCACAAGCATTCCTCAAGTTCAGAGTGAGTTTGTCCCTAGAAATGTTTAATACTTAATCTCATTAACATGCAGAAGCACTTCTCCTTTTGTTATGACAGACCGTGCTCAAATCTAGTTTACAACTGTTAATGATACCTTCCAGCACAGTACAAAGTAAATTATGGTAGAATTTGTCAGTGCTAGATTTATTTAGATATAGATATAGATGTATAGATAGATATAGATATAAATATAGATATAGATATATATATATATCTATCTATCTATCTATTATATGCTCACATTCATATAGCTAAATATAAAGTAGGCGTTATCTTAATTTTGGCTGCAAAAGTGGAAATAAACTACATACTGCCTTGCATTAGATATAACACAGAATTTGTTAGAATAATCATATCGCAGACACATAAAATACTTTTTTGAATTGAGGTCTCTAAATACTAACATAATGAAAATGCATACAATTTGAATAATCTTTCTGGATGATTAAACCTTTTGTCTTTCCTTTTTGTGATGCTGTATTCTCACTGTGCTTTTATTTCAGCTGAGGGCAGACAGGATTCTGCTGTTAACCTCACTACCAATGGCACAAACAGTATTAGTATGTCTGTGGAGCTTAACGGTATTGTATACACAGGTGAGTCAATAAAGCTTAACTAAGAACCCTTTCACACTAATGTGCTTTTAATGCATTTCTATTGCCTTACAATGGAAGGTGCCGTTTGGTTACTACTGTGAAACACTGCACCAAAGATGCAGCATGCAGGACTTGGAAAAGGGCAACAAAAGCACACCAGTGTGAAGAGCCCTTAAACTGATTCTTGCCTTGCCGTTTATCTAAAGGGTCTTCTGACCCCAACGTTTAGCATCATAGCTGTTCTGCATATGTACTACAGTTTTCCAAGTTTGGAGACCATAGTTTTTGATCTGAAATGCATGTAAATCTGGCACTATGGTCTTATTGTGTCCAAATACTTTTAAAGCTTTGTGACAATAACTCGTGTGTGTGTGTGTGTGTGTGTGTGTGTGTGTGTGTATATGTGTGTATATATATATATATATATATATATATATATTACACACACTATATTACCAAATGTATTGGGATGCCTGCCTTTACACGCAATTGAACTTTAATGGCATCCCAGTCTTATAATAATGTATGTTCATCACGCCTCTGCCTTTGGGAGTCATGCTTGTAACTGTTAGCCTTGCAATGCCTCATGGGACTTGTAGTTTCATAACAGCTGGAGGGCGGGCAACAGGTTGAGCAACCATGCAGTCAACCATCATATAGTATGGTGAAATGCGCATGTTAAATCCCTTTGAATAGGATGCCTCCAAATGCCATCCAGTCAAAGTTGATCCATCTGCTGTCTATTCCTTTGCAACAACCAGATCACCGCTGAAGGTTTAAACCCTGATAACATCTTGGTGTGTTCTCTGCTCTCACCAGGTTTAAGAGTGTGTCTATGGGAATGTTTGACCATTCTTCCAGAAGCGCATTTGAGAGGTCAGGCACTGATATTGGACAAGAAGGCCTGGCTTGCAGTCTCCACTTTAATTCATCCCAAAGGTGTTCTATCGGGTTGAGGCCAGGACTCTGTGCAGGCCAGTCAAGTTCTTCCACCCCAATCTCGCTCATCCATGTCTTTAAGGGCCTTGCTTGTGCACTGGTCCATATCATTTGGGGAAGGGGGGGTTATGGTGTGGGGTTATTTTTCAGGGGTTGGGCCCCTTGGTTCCAGTGAAGGGAACTTATAAGGCATCGGCATACCAAGACATTTTGGACAACTTCATGCTCCCAACTTTGTGGGAACAGTGTGGGGATGGCCCCTTCCTGTTCCAACATGACTGCGCACCAGTGCACAAAGAAAGGTCTATAAAGACATGCATGAGCAAGTTTGGGTTGGAAGAACTTGACTGGCCTGCACAGAGTCCTCACCTCAGCCCAATAGAAAATCTTTGGGATGAATTACAGCGGAGACTGCACACCAGGCCTTTCTCGTCCACGTGACCTCACAAATGTGCTTCTGGAAGAATGGCTGCAAAGGGTGGGCCAACTCAATATTAAACCCTATGGACTAAGACTGGGATACCGTTAAAGTTTATTTGGATGCCTGCCTTTACAGGCAAATACTTTTGGTAATATAGTATATGCACAGTACCATGCAAAAGTTTTAGGCAGATGTAAAAAAATGCTGTAAAGTAAGAATGCTTTCAAAAATATATATATTTTTATTGTTTTTATCAATTTACAAACCTAAGTGAGCAAGCAGAAGAAAAATCTAAATCAAATCAATATTTGGTGTTGCCACTCTTTGCCAAAACAGCATCAATTCTTCTAGGTACACTTGCACACTGTTTTTGAAGGACCTCGGCAGGTAGGTTGTTCCAAACATCTTGGAGAACTAGCCACAGTTCTTCTGTGGATGGAGGCTGTCATATCCTTCTGTCTCTTCATCTCAGACTCTGTGATGTTGAGATTGGAGTCGTACGGGGGCAAAATCAAGAATGCTGATTTATTCTATCAAAACTGATATTAACTACACCAAGCCTCTGGTACTGTGGGGACTGTAGGAGTGGGGCCAGCCTGTAATGTTGTGACTGCATTGGACCCAGCAGTTAGGTGAAGTCCAAGGCTTGCTGTGTAGTGTATTCAACATTACCTAGTGCTATACTGGTCCAAGGCAGAGTCCTACCTTTAGGGGAGCCCAGTCATGGGGGGGGGGGTGGTATAGTCCTATCGGAAGTGGGCAAAGTCTGGAGGATCTTGTGGGACTGTTTGCTCTCCACCTGGATGTAAGAGGGCGGCCATCTTTTTCCCTTTGGTTTTTCCCTTTTTTTTTTTTTTTGGGTACATTGGTGGGCACCCATGAGCATGCATTTTGGCACAATTTTGGACTGAAAAGCACCTCTGCAGCTGTTGTATTAGCTAATTACTGCGCAGGTCCAGGCGCCATTTTGCCTACGCTTGCACGCGATGTGGCTGCTACCGAAAAAATGATTTAAACAGGAATCGGAAAAGACTCTTATTCAGCTGTGGGCAAACCTCGAGGAGAAGAAACATCCAGTTGCTTTCTCACTTCCCAAGCATTGTGCTTCCCTCCCCACAGGAGACCAGGGAATCTTATCCCCCATCCCAGCTCCCTAATTCCACCAAGTCAGATCTTCGCCTAACTTCTTAATCTGATGATGTGTCGTGCAAGACAGCAGCTCCTCTTATCCTTCTGATTCAGAGTCTTCCACTTAGTCAAGAAGAAGGTACTTCTACCACAGTTCCACCAAAATGTAACTATACAAATTTGGTGCTTATTGAGGAGGTCTGAAAATGTCTTATGTTTGATCCTAGAGTTCCTGAATCCTCCAAAGTAACAAGCATTAGATCTACAAAACTGAAAAACCACCTAATGCCTTTGTGGTTTATGCCATGTCAAGGAAGTTTTGTATGAGGACTGGAAACAACCAGAGAAGGTTTTATTCCTAAGTGCCTGCTGTAACAATATTCCAAATATTCCAAAAAAATTGAGACTTTGCTTAAAGTGGTTGAAAAAGTATAGCTATATACATTTAAATAACAAACATGTTGTTATTACCTGCATTCCTGAAACTCCTCTTCTAGGGTCCCCCGCCGTTGCTCTGTTCCTCCTCTTCTCAGGGCCCCCATTGGAAGAAGCTTGCTATGGTGACACACCTGTGGGCTCGCTTCCTGAGCCAAGCTGTGTGCGCCCATAGATGCACGCAGCTTGACCCCACTCTGATCTCAACAATTAATTGACTGCAGCAGGAGCCAATTTTCATCAAACTTATCCCTGGATCACCCTATAGGACAAGGAATTCCCTGATGTGTGTATAAAGCATGGGTTGCGCTAACTTTTATTTTTTATTCAACAAAAAGTACCATACTTAAAATTTAGCTATAAAAGGTATCCTTCCCTAAAATATAATATAAACTACAAAGTAAATTGGTGCCACTGCAGAGTTCACCCGTTATTCGGGCCCCTTACCCCTGCACTAATATCAAATAGTTAAAGTGTCTATACAATACCCACAAACTATAACATCAACATATGTTATGGGTGTTCCAGGCAAGCACTCACACAGAGACACCCCTACCATCCAACATCTAAAGTTCACTAAACACCAACCAATGCAAGGATACTGTGGGTGTCTCAAGAGAGTGATCACCCAGGACCAACCCCAGCAAGCTATCACTATAAAGTGCTTTATAGTGCCTTAATCCACATATAATAGAAAATCAATCGCAATACAATGTGGTATGAATGTCCCAAGTGAGTGATCACTTCTATAAAAGTGCACAGTGCATGAGAATGAACGATCACTTCAGTGTTGTTTAGTCCCTCTTGATACAAAAGTGCTTCTTTTTCAAGCTTAAAGTGCTCCTTCTAATCACCAACCAAGTGCTTATACCATCACCAGATGAAATGGCCACTCAGCAGACCTAGTCTGTGTCTGCGCCTTTAGTTCATTTAAGGACAACCACTCCTTCAATGGAGATAGAAACCTTCTTTTGCTATTTGACTTGGTGATTAGAAGGCGCACTTTAAGCTTGAAAAGAAGCACTTTTGTATCAAGAGGGACTAAACAACACTGAAGTGATCGTTCATTCTCATGCACTGTGCACTTTCTTTATAGAAGTGATCACTCACTTGGGACATTCATACCACATTGTATTGCGATTTATTTTCTATTATATGTGGATTAAGACACTATAAAGCACTTTATTTTGATAGCTAGTATCCTTGCATTGCTCTGTGTGATTGCTCGCCTGGAACACCCATAGCATATGTTGATGTTATAGTTTGTGGGTATTGTAAGACACTTTAACTATTTGTTATTATTGCAGGGGTAAGGGGCCTGAATAACGGGTGAACTCTGCAGTGGCACCAATTTACTTTGTAGTTTATATTTAACACTATGGGTATATCACGTTGGGGAAGGGTACTTTTTTAGCTAAATAGAGCTTTTTCAAGTACGGCACTTTTTGTGGAATAAAAAATAAGTTGGCACAACCCACACTTTATACACATTTAAATTACACGTCTATACCAGGTTGCAGCAAGCAGAGAAATCTATACTGTAAGTTCCTTGTGCGCCGGTAGTTCAAATTATTATTTTTTTATTCCCTGATGTGGTGGATGTCAAATCTCTGATACTGAACATGAAGGGATGCCAGCCTGACAGGCAGGAGAGGAGTGCTGGTGATAGTTATGGCACAGGAAATGTAAGACCTGTACGTACGGGCCAAATGCCGAGCGAAAATCAGGCAGTTCAATAAACAGCCGATGCATTCAGCTTATAGTGTATGGCAGCTGGTCCAACAGAAGCCAGCCAAACAAACGAGCATGCTCAGTGGGGGAGATCCAAAAAAAAAAACTGTCGGCTCCGGTCAGTTTGTACCAGGCTTTGGCCTTTTGGGAGGCCCAACTTTTAAGCAATATCCTGGAGCTGGGAGCAATTTATTTTTCCCTTCTAAGGTAGACAGACCTTCTCCAGGATCTTCCTGTTCAAAACGCAGTCCAACAATATCACAGCAGTAGCTCCAAAGAGGCACAAGAAGTTGTGGAACTTATCAGGAGACAAATCTCATCCAGGCTTCGTCTGACTCTAGTTTGGCCACAAGATTTTGCAGGCCGTTGTCTGAGATCCCTCAATTACTGCTTTGAAACTTTCCTTCCATGTATGATCAGACCTAGAAACATTTTCTACATCATGTTGATCTATTTTACTCTTCCATACAGTATAGCTCCTGTTCCCTTAAAGCATGTTATAAAGCACAGTACTTGTGCTGTGTCATTTGGACCTCCGTATCACCTGAAATGCCTGGTTGATGATGCCTGGGTATGCCCTCCTCTCTGCAAACTGACCATGATAATCATGGCCGCTGAGCCCTGACACCGTGGTCAGTTTGCGTGATTTTGTCATCTGCAGCCTGCTATGTCTCCTGTGTCCTTCTCCCCCCTCCCCTCTCTGCCTGTCTCTGCTCGTACCATTGGCCGCCGCTCCTGCTGCTCATATATCTGCTATTAAATACGCCCATCCTCTCTGTACCATTATAATTGTGCTTGCGTTCTGTAAAAAAAATCTGCCAGATTGTACCTATGAGCACGGCTCCTGTCACTCAACTGATTGTTGGCTCTCTCCTCTGGCTGACGCCAGCGGGAGGGCTCGGCCCTGCCCACTGCACCTGGAGAGAGAAGAGGGAGCCGACAGTCAGCTGAGTGCCGGCGGAGTGGCGCTCATATAGGTACAATCGAGAATTTTTTTTACATAACACAGGGACAATTATAATGGTACGGAGATGATGTGAGTATTTAGTAGAAGTGGTTAAGAACCACTTTAAAGCTAGATGATTTAAACTTGAGGGATCCAAATGCTTATCTGTTACCGGATTAAGGGAAGTTCTGTGAGGAAGTGGCTCACTGTAATCACTATACTTGGCAAGCTGGACCAGGACCCACCGTGTCCTTTCCTGGGTATTGTACTTGGATACATCAGAATCCAACTTCATATATCTATATGTATGTACAGGACAACAAATTCTGAAAGAGAAATTGACAGAATAGAGGAAAGTTTTTCATTACAATGCGACACCAAGCATCGTTTTTCCTGAGTGTTAAACACACTGGAGGTGTTTCCTATCTATCACCCATTTTAAGCATGTATACTCTTTGGCGTCGGAGAGTCATTTGTTTATTTTGACTCTGTCAGGGAGAAAAGTTTCAGAATCTGAGCTACTGATTTTTGTTGATACAACAGAAGATTTAAAGCGGTTGTATACCCACTGAATTTATTTATTTTTTCCCTCACCTGCAAAGCAAAAGGCATAATGAGCTAGTATGCACCGCATACTAGCTCATTATGAAATACTTACCTTAGAACAAGGCCCCGACATCTGTCCTGATCCACGCCGAGGGAGCGGACATGTTCCCTCTGCGTTTCTTCCGAGTATTGCGGCTGCGTCGATGTGAGTGGCCGGGGCCACGATATCGTTACTCCCACGCATGCGCACAGGAGATTTCTCTCCGGCAGGGTCCGGCGTCTGCCGGGCTTCCAGCCGGGAATTCCCTGTGCGCATGCACCGCTGCAGTCAGCGGTGCATTGCGAGGGGAATATCTCCTAAACCGTACAGGTTTAGGAGATATTTTTTTTACCTACAGGTAAGCCTTATTATAGGCTTTCCTGTAGATAAAAGTCCCCAATTTGGCTATACAACCACTTTAAAATTCACACTTTTCACATTCAATTGCTGATTCCCAATAATACTTGTAAATTTGTTTCTTACAATATGTTGCCCCATAGCATTCAGTCTACGCTTTTATAGGATAGAAGTTTTTAAATACGATTTGCCTGTATTACCCATAGATAAGTAATTTAATATTGAGTCACTTGGGTAATTGAGATCCTTCAATTTTTGCAAAACTGGTGCATGGTGTTGGAGATGACCAATATAAATGTCTTCGTTTTTCAGGAGCATTTTTATGGTCTGCTTTTGGAAGGCTGATTGTAATATAATTTTATACAAAGTTGGATGTGTTCCCTGAAAGAAGATCCTGGTGTAGGATGGGTAGTATAATGTTCCAGGGTTAGGGTACCAGGTGATTCTATACTCTATAAAGTTGCCTCTAATTATACATGTAAACAGTGATATATTGATCTGTGTCCTCAGCTTTTTTTACTTATTCCTTTCCTCAAAATTGATAACGCAACAGCTCCTGTTAAGTCAGTCATTGATGGTTTGAATTGCTGGTTCAGCAGAAGATTCGATTCATCTATGGGCAGGCTAATTGTACCCAAGTCGCTCCATCGATCGACTTGAATACAACCAGCATTGCGGATTGCTTCCTTTTTTTTTTTTTTTTTTTTTTTTTAATCGGTTAATTTTCTAAGACATTATTTTTGTCATTTATACAAGACCTAGCAAACAGTAGCCCAAAGCAAGGACCACCACCAATAACAATGGTAAAGAAAGAGTAACGGACACTATTGTAACTTTTAAACACAACTATAGTGATGTCATAACATGTTGCTTTAAAATCCAATACAGTACTTCCACATCACTGGTCAACATTTTCAATAGCTCAATTACATAGGTTATGTACCCAATACTACCTCAGATTCTCAATTTCTAGCTTACAAAGTGTCCAGTGAGGAAATGTATGTTGATTCTGGAGAGGACAGCCATTTGTCCCAGGTTTTAAGATTTTTTTATTTATTTTTTGTTTTGTGCAACCTCTATGCTTATGTCAATTCTTCCCTTTTCAAGACAAGGTTAAGAGTCCCTCCATTGTTGCATTGTAGGAGAAGGCCTTTGTCCACATCAGGCTAAAATCATCTAGAAGAGTATTCGCTGGCATAATACCCAATATTGCCTATTTGGGGTAAGGGGGAACTTGAATAGAAAATATATTAAGGACCTGAAAAATAGAAGACCAGTATCTGAATAGTTTGAGGCAGTGCCATAACGTGTACACGGTGTCCATATTTGTGGAACAGTACAAAAATGTTATTGTAAATCTGTATGCTATGAGGAAGGCTTATGCCGAAACATGTTATGCTCATATGTCTATGAGGAAGGCTTTTGCTGAAACATGTTAGCGTTTTGATATCGCACTGCTGTTTGTACTCAAAGATTTAAGAAGCAATCGAGTTGCCGGTGTTCTTCTTGCAATTTTGGTGTATGGGACACAATGGCCTGAGCACCATTATTCAGCTCATCATTCTATAAACATGAGTTTTTGTCTACATTAGCACAGACAGTTAGGTGTGGTTGCTCTACCCCATGAATATAACCGCTGGGGTGTATAGTGTACCCTATGTAGTATGAGTAGCGCTCTGTGATAAGGAAAGAGGGACTAGCTGTACTGTTAAGGGCTGCTGCCATTTTTCATCCTCTAGCGAAAAAACATCCTCACCCCATTGACTGTCACATGGCAGATGGATTTGAGCACAGGCAGCCATTTGCAATGCTGAATATACATCCCCCTATCGGGCCATTTTAGGAGCAGGAAGTGAATACTACCGTATTAAGTAGAGGAGAGGGGTTGTATTTCAATAGAGAGCCTTATAATACATGGCGGAGTTAAAGGTATTGATAGAACATTTTCTGGGACAAATTAAATCTCCCCACCAATGTTGCGAAAGGTAGCAGAACATCCTTATCATATAGCTGATGTAAATTCAGTATCCCTACTTTTTTCCACGAATCTCAACCCTGAAGTTTAGCAAGTTCGGGTAAAATCAGATTATCCCACACAGGCATGAATTGAGTATATTCCTCTTGTGCGGAAAGTATCCTCACAGATTCCCACAATGGTATAGTAAGAATATAGGAAAACAAAGTTTAACGTAAAAATTGCCTACTACCAGTAGGTCCACTGGGGAAACCTTCAAAAAATTGTGAGAATTATTCGCTGATTCGCATCTCTGGGCGCAATAAAATCCCATCTATAAAAGTGTTAGAAATGTGACACAAACTAATATAATTTGGCTATAGGGACAACTAAACCACCCTCATCTTTTAGCTGTTGGAGTTCAGGAGTTGCTCTGTTTCCAAATAAGGTCTCTAAATAATGAGTCAATAGTACAGAATATACGTTGTGGGATCCAGTTTAACAGCCAGAGTGCTGCAAATACGTTATCTTGATCAAGTTGGCTCGCCCTATTACAGAAAGTGGCAATTTGCACCTAGTCTTATCCGTTTGACGTAGCATAGGGAGGATATGCAGTATGTTATGACTAGGTAATCAGCTACCCTAAGGGTAATAATGCCTCAAATATTTAAATGAGGAAACTACAGAAATTTGTGCTGCTTCGGAGGGTAGATCTCCTGGTAATGGAGCATGTAGGAGGACTGACTTGTAACAATTTACAGAAAAACTGGAGAAAAAGCCCTACGTCGAAATAAGGGACATGGCCACAACCATGTCACCTAAAAAGAGTAAGGTGTCATGCACGCATAACGCGACTATCGACACCTGTCATTTTAGAGAAGCCTACAATATCCACTGACTAATTGCAGCTGCCAAAGGCTCCAACGCCAAGCAAAGAGCAGGGGTGAAAGGGGACATCCCTGCCTTGTGCCATGGTGAAGTGGTAAAAGGCTCCGAAGCATGCCCATTAACCTGGATTCTATCTACTATTGGAGCAGAGTATAAAAGCTGGATCCAGCATATAAAGCCCGGGTCAAAGCCAAGTTTCCACAGAACATGCCACAAAAAAATCCCATTCAGTGCTATCAAAAGCCTTGGCTGCATAGTGACAAAATGGATCTGTTTTCACCAATTGTGGGAAGCATCCGTGTGGCATGAAAGAAAATTGCACAATCTATGGCCTGCTCTACTGAAATGCAAAATCTGACTTTTTGTCAAGTGAAGCCCTCATCTCAATCTCACACCCTTCACCTGGTCTCTGTAGAGAGCGGGGAAATGTGTCTGTCGTAGAAATGCTAGAGATGTCTTTGATGTGTGACTTTGCTTTCTCTGTTATATGAGGGGGCAAGATGACCGTGAAAGGAGAATGAGTCTGGGGACAACTAGAACAAAGTTGTTTACCAATTGTGCATTGGTGAACTGAATATTTAATATTTGGGAGTGGTATCTGTAAATTTGGCAAATCAAGGGGATTACTTTATGGGTATTGGAAAGTATTGATGAGCTTTAGCACAAGTAGTATATTAGATAGGATTGTTATACTAGCCTTGAAATCCTTTTCTTGGAGTCGGTTGTTGGACAGAGGATGTTTTAAACTGCTGCCTAATGCAGCGTACACACACGCAGAATGTCCGACAAAGTCAGACAGGAGCTTTTCATCGTATATTCCGATCGTCTGTATACCACATCGGACTTTTTACTTAGAAAATCCTGATGGACCTAGAAATGGAACATGTTCTAAATCTTTCCGACAGAACCAATTCCTATTGGGAAAATCACTCCGTCTGTATGCTGTTCCAACGGACCAGAAACAACGCATGCTCTGAAGCAAGTACGAGACAGAAGCTATTGGCTACTGGCTATTGAACTTCCTTTTTCTAGTCCCGTCATATGTGTTGTACGTCACCGCATTTTTGACAGTCGGACTTTGGTGTGATTGTGTGTACGCAAGACGGTTTCAGCGGAAGTTTTATTCAGATGGGAAAACCGGTCGTGTGTACAGGGCATAAAGGTGAATTGGACACTGGTAAGCAAAAAAAACTGTAGGCCAGACCAGGGTAACCCCTCCTACTACCAGCATGCTAGGGTGCTGTAACGAAGCAGTTCCAAGGGCATGATCATAAATACAAGAGTGGTGGGACCTGTGTCTCTCTATGGCCTCCATGTAAAACATTTTGCCATCAGCACACAAATCCTATTTAGTTTGACGAACACAGGAAATGTGTAAACTTATGTCCAAATGAAGTCTAGTCTGAGGGGGGTGTATGGTAAACAAATGCTAATGAGCCCAAACGGTAGCAAAGTCTGAATGAAATTATGCCCAAAGCTGGTATTAGATGAGGCTTTAACCACTTCAGTTGCGGAAGATTTGGCTGCTGAATGACCAGGCCATTTTTTGCGATTCGGCACTGCATCGCTTTAACTGACAATTGTGCGGTCATGCGACACTGCACCCAAACAATTTACATTCCCCCCACACAAATAGATCTTTCTTTTGGTGGTATTTGATCATCTCTGCTGTTTGTTTTGCACTGTAAACAAATAAGTGACAGTTTAAAAAAAAAAAACACACACAATACAGTACTTTTTGCTATAATAAATATCCCCATTTTTTTATTTATTTTTTAAAAAAGCTAATTTTTTCTCACTTTAGGCCGATATGTATTTTTCTACATATTTTTGGTAAAAAAAAAAAAAAAAATCGCAATAAGCGTATATTGGTTTGCGCAAAAGTTATAGCATCTACAAAAAGGGGATAGATTTATAGCTTTTTTTTTTTTTTTTTTTTTTTTTTTTTTTTTATTTTTTTTGTAATGGTAGCGATCTGCAATTTTTATCGGGACCTCGACATTATGTTGGACACGTTTGACACATTTTTGGGACCATTGACACTTGTACAGCAATCAGTGCTACAAAATGCACTGATTACTATAAAAATGTCACTGGCAAGGAAGGGGTTAACACTAGGGGGGGGGATCTAGGAGTTAACTGTGTTCCCTGTGTGTGTTTCTAACTGTGGGGAATAGGACTGACCTAGAGGAAATGACATTCCTAGCTATTAGGAATGCACAATCTGTCTCCTCACAGAACAGGGATTTATGTGTTTACACACAGACGTCCCTGTTCTGCCTCTCGTGCCCACGATTGCTAGTGTCCGGCGGTCATCACTACCGTTGGCCATGAGCATCAGCACCCCGCAGTGCAGCGGGTGCATGTACACGCCTGCTATCCCGCTTAAAGGAGCCGATGTATAGCTACGACGGCTCGCGGGATTGTGCTGACCTGCCATAGTATGACGGCGGCTGGTCGGCAAACGGTTAAAGGGGTTGTAAACACTCATCTTTTTTCACCTTAATGCATCCACGCCCCTGTTAAAATGTTGGGTTTCTGTGATGTAACAAAATGAGACAAAGATAAATAATTTTTCCACCTTTTTAATGTTACCAATAAAACTGTACAACACTAAAAAACAAACTGAAATCTTTTAGGGGGTAAAAATAAAAAGCTAAAATGTGGTTGCATAAAGGGCTCCTTCACACGGACGTGTCCATGTACGGAGCCTGCTCTGCTCAGCGGGGGATCGCTCCATCGGTCCCCGCTGAGCAGGAAGATGACACGTCCATCTCTGCACACTGCGCAGGGATGGACTTGTCAGAGTGCCGCTCTCCCCTATGGGGGATCGGATGAGAAGGGACCGATGAGTCCGTGGTCACCCGAAAACTATCCTCAGATGGATGGAACACTTTTTCAGATTGGAGCGGGTCTTTTTCAGACCATGCTCCGATCTTTGTAGATATAGACTTGCTCCTTTCCGTTCCCAAACAATGGATGTGGAGGCTCAATGATTTGTTGATCCAAATGCTGGAGCTTATGGAGGAGGTGTCCAGGGAACTGAGACAGATTTTTCTCAACCAACGTCCATCCAGACAGCTCGCCACCAATGGTTTCGGAGGCTAACAAAGGTTACCTCAGAGGATTGATTAAGATCGGGTCCCATCTCAAGCAAGCCAGAGAACAGAAAATTGTTGTCTTATTGGAGAACATCCGGGCCTTGGAGACTATCCATAAATGTTCTTTAGTGGTCCAGACACTAGCTGACCTTACAAGCAAAACTGATACCAACTGAGAACGATGGCCCTGGACAAAACTAAGGCCGTGATTGCAAAGTATGGGCAAACGTTATATGAATACGGCAACAAGTATGGAACTGAATCTGATTAGAAATATGTGGGGTGATCTGAAGAGGGCTGTAAACAGGAGAATGCCCTCCCAATCTGACAGATTTGGAGTGTTTTTGCAAAGAGTGGGCAAATATTGTCAAGTCAAGATGTGCCATGCTGATAGACTTTTATACCCAAAAAGACTGAGTGCTGTAATAAAATCAAAAGGTGCTTCAACAAAGTATAAGTTTAAGGATATGCACACTTGTGCAAACATATATCTTTTATTTTTACTTCCCTGACCTCAAAGATTACAGTTTGTTCAACTGAGCTGTACAGTTTGTCACATTAAAGGTGGAAAAGTTCTAAAATTATTTCTTTGTCTCATTATTTTTTTTCAATTACAGAAACCTGACATTTTAACAAGGGTGTGTAGATGTTTTACATCCACTGTGTGTGTGTGTGTGTGTGTGTGTGTGTGTGTGTCAAAGAGTCGGACTGTTAGTGCGCAGTCTATGCTGCACACTGCATCAAATTGGTCTGCATGGCTGTCGTCCCAGAAGGAAGCCTCTTCTAAAGATGATGCACAAAAAAGCCTGCAAACAGTTTAAAGACAAGACTAAGGACATGGATTACTGGAACCATGTCCTGTGGTCTGATCAGACCAAGATAAACCAGGAGAGGAGCTACAGATCATTGACAGAATCCATGAAAAAAATATATAATTATTTTTTTTTTCTCCAGAAGTAGGATATTTTAACTAGGAGTCAGACATGAATGGTAGATATAAATCTTTTATTATAGTACTTTTTTGCTTGTACTGTATATAATGCACAATACTGGTAAAATGTTACTTTAAATGTAATTGTAATGTCATATATTATCTCCATTCTATCAGCTTCTAGCTTCTCTGGGTGCAAATGCTGATCTTCCCTGCAGAGACCTTATGTGATTTGTAAACTTTTTATTTTTTTACCACTTAAAGAGGAAGTAAACCCTGATGGATTTTACTTCCTCTTTATTTCCCTGCCAAGGTAAAGCATAGTAGCCCATTATGTGTCACTTATATGAAAACGACGCCTGCAATGTTGCTGCTTTCCCTGATGGCTGGAAGCGTCCGTCTTCAGCCCTCTTCCTTCCGGTGCTGCGGACTCCGGCTCTGTGGCTGGCTGGAATCACGTGACATCACTCCCACGCATGTACGCGGGAGCCACCTGTCACGGCTCGATCCCTTTAGAAAGGGCACGATTATGCCCTTTCTAAAGTGCGCATGCGCCGATTATGTCGGCGCAAGCGTATATTGTAAATCTCCTTAACCGTGCAGGTTTAGGAGATCTTTCCAGCACCTACAGGTAAGCCTTAATATAGGCTTACCTGTAGGTAAAAGTGGTTGTACAGAGTTTACAACCACTTTAAGGACTGGAAGGATTTGCCCCCTCAATGACCAGGCCATTTTTTTTGCCATACGGCACTGCGTCGCTTTAACTGACAATTGAGTGGTCGTGCAACGCTCTACCCAAACAAACCACCACAAATAGAGCTTTCTTTTGGTGGTATTTCACCTCCTAAGTTTATTTTTTGGCCTATAAACAAAAAAAGACCAACAATTTTTTGAAACAAAACAAACATTTACTTTTTGCTGTAATATCCAAAAAAATAAAAAAATCTTCCTCAGTTTAGGCTAATATGTATTCTACATATTTTTTGAAAAAAAAATTGAATTAAGCATTTATTGGTTGGTTTGAGAAAGTTATAGCGTCTACAAAATAGGGGATATATTTATGGCATGTTTATTTTTTATTTATTTTTTCTAGTAATGGTGGGGATCTGCGAAAAAAATTTTTTCTTTTTTTTGGCGGGACAGACATTTACGATGGACAGATTTGACTTTATTTTTTATTTTTTGGGACCATTGACATTTATACAGTTGTCAGAGCTAAAAATAGCCACTGATTAATGTATAAATGTCATTGGCAGGGAAGGGTTACCACTAGGGGGCAATCAAGGGGTTAAATGTGTGTCCTAGGGAGTGTTTCTAACTGGGGGGGTGGGACTGCCTGGAGGAGAAGACATATCGCTGTTCATAACCAGTATGAACTGCAGATCTGTGTCCTCTCTCATGACAGAACAGAGAACTGCCTGTTTACATTGGCAGATATCCATTTTCTTTCAGAAGCTGTCGCGGGTGCCTGGCGGACAGCGCAGCTCCGGGGCACGCGCATATGCTCCGTCATTGTGCCTCCTGGCACCGCGCAAACCCCCTAGTGGTCTTAAATCGGTCGACGTACAGCTATGGCGATATGCCCAGTATAACTGTAGCTGCTGGTCCTTAAGTGGTTAAATAACATTTCATACATGCTCTGTGCAGTGGTTTTGCACAGAGCAGTCCCAATCTTCCTCTTCTGGGGTCCCTTGCTAGCACTTTTTTGTCTTCTGCCTTCTGAGTGCTGTCTCAATCTCCAACCACACTGTGTGCTTCTGTTGACAGTGTGGCGCGGTCTCGCTCCCTTCTCGACGGCTGTGATTGGCAGAGTCCTGTGAGGAGGGAGAGAGCAGTGCTTCTGCTCCCAGGCACAGTGCTGAGCAGGATTAGGTAAGTATACAGTGGGGGCTTGTCACAGAAGGTTTTTTTTTAACCTTAAAGAACAACTCCAGCTTTTCCTTCCCAAAACAGATGCATTGGGCATGTAAGTACATTGCAACCCCACTGTCAGTTTGTGTGCAACTTGCCCCCTTTAGCTGTATACAGCAGGTTTCTGTGTTTGTGATGTCACTTCTCTTCCTGGCTGAATTGCCGTTTCCTTCCTTTTCATGTTCTGAGGGTGGAATATTTAACTAGGCAGAATTGAATTCTAATTGTAATCCATTCAGTCCTGCCCAGCAGCAGCCCAGCTAGCTTTCAGAGTAGGCTGTGTATACAGGCGTTTCCCATTTAATGCTGTGATCTTTGAGGTGGGACTTGGGAGGTTTGTGCTCTTCTTGTAGGTGTGACTGGGCGGAATTGAATGCTAATTAGGAATGCAGCAAGGTACTGTGGAAGGAACAGTTTTGGCTTTTAATGTTTTTTTTTTTTTTTTTTTTTTTTTTCTTGCGCAGATATCAGTACTTTTTGTTCACCACTTACCGGTGTCTCATAGTCATTTCCATATTTGGTACACGTTTTTTTTTTCTTGCGCAGATATCAGTACTTTTTGTTCACCACTTACCGGTGTCTCATAGTCATTTCCATATTTGGTACACGTTTTGCCTTCACGTTTTAGGTCACGACTATGACCACTGCAGTATTGCCTATCACGTTTATAGGTAACAGCGGGGTGAGATGTTCTTTTCTAAATTGGCTTGTGCGGTGGCAAGTCTCCTCACCCGTTTCTCATACAGTAAACGTTAGACTGTTTTCATACGTTGTTGTCATTGCACTACTCTCCATTTAACTTGACATGCCTTCAGGTTCCTTAGGCCTGAGTGTACGTTTTTAATTAGCCTGGTTCACCTCGGGTTACTCTGCCTTTTGTAATTCATATGGCAAACACTTTCTTAGGCTTATATAACGCTTACTTCATTTTCCCCTAACACCGGGTCCATTTTCCCATACTCGGTACATGATCATATCCTCACACTGTAGGTATCACGGCATTACACCTCTGTATGACAACACTCCACTGAAGGTTTACCTATCATGTTTATGGGTACCAACGGCTTAAGATGATGGTTTCTAATTGACTTGTGCTGTGGCAAGTCTCATCATCCAGTTTTTATACAGCTCACGTTACAATTTCATACGTCATAACATATCATTACTCATATTGCTTGCCTGACACGTCTTCAGGTTTCATAGGCCTGAGTTTGTTTTTAATTTGCCTGATACGCCTCGGGTAACTGTAGTAGTTTTTGAGACTGATAAGTTTTTGGTCCTGCACAATGTATACTTTGTCATTAATCACAATCACTGTTAGGCCGCGTACACACGCGGGGACTGTTCGCTCAACTTTGTCCGTCAAACAGTTTCAGCGGACAGTCCGCTCAAAATTGGCATGGACGGACTTGCCCACACACGACGAACGAACAGTCCGCTGAAACCGTGCGCGATGACGTGAACGGCACGTACGACGGGACTAGAAAACGACGTCCTATACACTGCAATGCAACCTTCGGCGTGTAAATTCTTTCTGAGCATGCGCGAGACTTAGTTTGACGAACAAGCCTACACACGGACGGACTGTCCGCTCAAACCAAGTTTCAGCGGACAGTTTTTCGGAATTTCCGAAAAACTTTGTTCGTCAGACTGTCCGCTGAAACTGTCCGCTGAAAGCCCACACACGAGCGGACTGTCCGCCGAAACACTGTTCAGCGGACAAAGTTGAGCGAACAGTCCCCGCGTGTGTACGCGGCCTTAGGAGTGACAGATTTTCCTTTCCTTAGAGCAAGTTTGGGGTACATTTAAGTTATAACTCTTCCTTATGACAGTGGTGTTTTCAGTTACATAGGTCATGTCACAAGCAGCTGATATCGAAGACTTTGCCTCCATCTCTCTTTTTCCAATCAGGGGTTCTGAACAGGGTAGCACGCCCTCCTTAAGAACCTGGACTGTCCCAAGACTCATGGCCGATCTGTGACGCAGGGGAATTTCGTACCCGGCTTCAGATCACAAAGCGGAAACTATTAAGATTGTTATTCCCCTGTACTTCAGGCTGTAATACTGAGCAGGTTACCCTACGGGCTGTTGCCCTGTCTGTCAGATTCACGCCACCCTGAGCTCACTGGCAACCTCCTGTCAGGAGTTGCGTGCCAGGGTTGAGGCTTTGAAGAGCCAACCAAGTCCGGTCCTGGTGGATCCTGCCATCCCAGGGACATCAACAGGCTCCAGGATTCCCTTTGTACCAAGCCCTGGCCTTGAGCTTTAGGTTAAGTGCAAGTGCTTACTTCATTCCTGGGAATATAAAAAAATATATTTCAGATGCCAAAGATGTTTATTTGGCATCCCTCTTAATTGCTGCCCACTGTAGCTGACAAAATGTCGTACGCTTGCGGTGATGTTTGTGTTTTTTAAGACCAGGGACCACAGGCTCAACCATAAGCTTTCCATCCCAGAGTTTGTCCTGGCTTTCAGTTGTTGAGGATATTTGTTCAGTAAGCCCCCAGAAGTGGGAGGAGCTGAAGCTTTACCTCCATGATGTAGTGGAATTAAGTCAGAAGTATGGGGGTTCAGTTTTAAGAATATCATTGTTTTTCTGCTAAAGCCACTGCTATTTTGCTAAACACCAGGTGGTAACAGTCTGGGGCAATTTTGACACTGAGCTGTTTTGCCGGGCTGAGGTCGCCAGTTTGTGTGACATGCCTGTCAGCCTCTCATACCACGTACTGGTGCCCGAATATGGAACTTCCCATTCTACCTGGTATGTCCAGTGTAAGCCTGTTCCAGAGTAGAATTGCAGTCACTGCTAGGCATGCTAAATTTGCCATGTGGTCATTCCCCAGGGTAGAGCTTTTATTTCTCGTTGTTGGCTTTGTTACCCTTAGCCCCTGACTCAGACTCTCAGGTCAAATTAGGTTTTGCTGCTATATCTGTCTTGCATGTGGGATGAGTTTCTTCAACACTGGAATAAGGTTGCCACGTTCAACCCTGCAGAGTCTGTTTTCTCCTCAAGGTTGAGTGATGCAGCAGCCACTAAAGGTTATGCAGCTATTTTTGCCACTTACTGGCAGCTGGGCCATGACCAGGCGAGATCTTGGCTAGTCCAGGGTTTGCAGAGATATCAACTTTGTTTGAGACTCGCCTCATAGTATCGGCAGCACAGGCATGGGGTCGCTTTTGGATAGTTCTCCACAGACAATCGGGCTACCTCAGAATTGTTTAACAAGTTAGATCCAGGTCTTTTACTCATTATGTCTTTTGTACATAGGCTGATTTGGCTGTCCCTTCAGTTCCATTTGCACATACAATGTAGATTCATCTGTAGTGTTGCGTATACAGTAGCGATGCTCTGTCTCGTTTTGAACCACGCGCTATTTTCCGGACAGGTCCCAGACTCAGACATGTGTCACACTGTGCCCACTTTTCTCGCTACTAACAATAGACTAGACTAGATCCCCACTGGGCTGACACATATGACACAGCTTGGGATGCCCTCCATGCTTTCCAGTCTAGGTATCCTAGGAGTGATTGCTACAACATTCTATTCTAGTACATTCTACTTTCTGCCACTCACAACTCAAGCTGTCAGCACTATCAAGACATATCTGACAGGTATCCAGCAGTTGCCCTTGTGGGACCCTAATAGGGTATCAATTTTTGTAGCACATCCCATCAAGGCCATTCTCAAGGAGATTAAGAGTAGCCCCCCTACCACAGTTAGCAGACTCCCCATTACAGGGCATATTTCCTGTAGCATGTCGGATTTACTCTCCGGGTCTCCTTTCAGGCTGTTGCCCAGCTTGGTCCTCAAGGCGGTCATGTATCTGGTTTTCTATGGTTTCCTCAGGCCAGGGGCGTTCACTTGTATGGGAATGAGATCCCACATACTCTTGAACTACCAGTTTAGTTGGGTACCCCGATCATATCTGGTTGCATCTGGTCGCTTGCAAGATGCAGCAGTCAGGAGCCGGTACTGATGTTAGATTTTTGGAGACCAGGAATACCTGGGCCCAGTCACCGTTTCGGATCAGCACATGGTGATCACTGCAGATAAACCCAGGGATAGTCCATTTTTACCTTTTCCTAGTACTCCTCTCTCCACAGCACAGTTCATGAAACATTGCTGCACCCTAATGCCAAACCTAGGTTGGAACCCAAAGCTTATTCCAGCCATTTTTCAGGCTAGGGGCCGCTTCCACTGCTTCTCACCAAGGTGTCCTTTTTCACGTAGTTAAGTTAGGTAGATGGAATCCAGCATGCTTCTCCATATGTTTCCTGGTTCCACATGTGGTGATGTCACGGCATTCATGCATTTAGCTTTTATGCTGCATACAGTGACTTTCAATAAATCTGTTTTGCCAAATCATCCTACTGTCTTTTATTTTTGCCCCCTTTAGGCATACTGACTACGGCACACCACAGGTCACTTCCTGTTTTCCTTTTCTACCTTTCCTAATACAGTCTACTAGTGACTCAGAGTACAAGTGGGAAGGCTTGACCGCAGGTCAGCCTAAATTTGTAGCAGTCGCCTCACTGTATTTAAGCATGCCCCCTAGCCACCATTTCCTGTCAACGTTTCTCTTGTGTCCCACCCACCCTTTCCCCTTTCTATTTCTTTTACATATACTTGGTTAATGCCCCCTTTAGGCATACTGACCATGTGACTCTGTCACACCCAGGTCACTTCCTGTTTACCCATCATACCTTTCCTAATACGATGTACTAGAGACTCTGAGTACAAATACTGTTGTCTGCTGTGTTCAGACTTTGCTACATGCAGGGAGAGGCTTTTTTATTTAAGAGCAGAAAAAAATTAAAAAAATTGAATACTTGAGTTTTTTGATGAAAACTATGGGTAGTAATCGTGATGCATCGCGGAATCGAATCGTTGACTGGATAATCAAATTGAATTATAGGAGTAACCAATTCAGAGATTCCCCTGTGTTTCAACCTAAACAAGCCAGTGACCATGAAGCAGGGTGGTACATTTTTGGTCCTTGAGGCAGACTATCTGAAAGCCACAGTAGCAGATACGGAGACTGCTTTGCATTCATTGAAGAAATGCAAAGTGTTCACTAAATGGCACCCATGTCAAATGGGTGACCTACTGTATTCAGTAAGCAGCAGGGCAACCAATTAGGATGGAACCCGGAAACTAGGGGCGATCGCTAGCAGTGCAGACATGGCACATACATACTTACATTGGTCGAAGCAGGGCCAATGTAATTTTATGTAAAAATTGTCATACCTAAACTTCAATTTTAACTTCCAGTAAGGGGTCAACTTTCTTGGACTGTGCCTTAGACCCCTTTCACACTGGGGTGCTTTGCAGGCGCTACAGTGCTAAAAATAGCACCTGCAAAGCTCCCTGAAAGATCTGCTCCTGTGTCTCTGAGGGCTTTCACACTGGAGCTGTGTGCTGGCAGGACACTAAAAATAAGTCCTGCTAGCAGCATCTTCGGAGTGGTGTGTATACCGCTCCTGCCCATTAAACCAAGTGGTGTAGTGATTGTAGTGATTAGCACTACAGTGGTGTAGTGATTAGCACTCTCACCTAGCAGTAAAAAGGGTTGCTGGTTCGAATCCCAACCATGACTACCTGCCTGGAGTTTGCATGTTCTCCCTGTGCCTGCGTGGGTTTCCTCCAGGTACTCCAGTTTACTCCCACACTCCAAAGACAAGCTGGTAGGTTAATTGGCTTCTGTCCAAAATTAGCCCTAGTATATGAATGGGGACCTTGGATTGTGGGCTCCTTGAGGGTAGAGACTGATATGCGTGTGCAATGTACAGGGATAGGGACAATTGTAGACACTCAGGTTGAACTGGATGGACTGGTGTCTTCAACCTTATTAATTATGTATAAGTTGTACCTGTTTATCTGTTGTCTTTTCTTCTCTACATCTGTTCAAAGTCTAGAATTTATAAAGCTTGCCTGACCTGTCGAAAAAGCCTGGATCCTCCTCTTCTCGGGTCCCTCTTCTGTGATCCTGCCCCCACAGCAAGCGGCTTGCTATGGGAGCACCTGAGTTGTCGCAGCTCCCTGTGTCTATTCAGACACAGAGCCCTGACCCGCCCTGCCCCGACCCACCCCCTCGCTCCCCTAATTGGCAAACTGAGTTTGATTGACACAGCAACAGGAGCCAATGGTGCCACTATTGTGCCTTAGCTAATCGGGAAGGAGAATCTGGATGACTAAGATGCTCGTGAACATCACTGAACAGAAAGGGACCTCAGGTAAGTGTCACACCCCATATACATTATTTGATTTTCTGCAGATTTTTGTCTTCACATTTTCCAAAACCATATAATATGAGGTCAAACCTTAAGCGTTTCAGTTTGTATGCAATCAGGTAGGCCCTTGCACTACATGGTTTTGGAAAATCTGCAGCTAATCTAATAGTGTTTATGGGGCCTAAGGAGGGCTGAGAAGGGCTGATGCACACAGAAGGCTTTTTATCTTAAAGCATTTGCATCAAGATAAAAAAAACTCTAAGGCCGCATGCAGATTAGATACTGGATTTGTAGGAGAAGGAGCTTGTGGGCTCTGTATTCGGGGTTGGAAAGTAACTGGTTGATTTGGCTCATAATTGTCATGGATGATTAGTAAAGGTGCTGTCCGGGTCAGCGGGATCTGGTTGCAGCACTCCAAAGCTAGCCTGAAGAGAATATGGGCCAGATAGCTGTAAAAAAATAAAATAAAAATAGGTTAATATTCTAACAGTAGAACTGAAAAAAAGTCTATCTTCCTAAGGCACTATCAAAAAACATAATTATGCTGATAGTATGGGGGGGGGGGGGTTCTTGGCTGGCATACAGTTTCCGGTTTGTGGCCAAGCCTCCTGTAGGCAGTAGTATGACCCGAAGTTTAACAATTTCTGTGTCACTGAATGGACGAGAAACCAACACTATTTTTTACATTATTATCCCGGGTAGTGTAAAACAAATTTTTTTGCTTTACACAGGTGACTGTAATTTTCAAATCTCATGTCTCTCAGATGACGATAGCACTTGTGGGTGTTTTTTGTTTTTTATGACGAGCATTATTCCAATAGATAATAGTGAAAAAAGCTACGTTTCCTAATGACATGGCATAGATAAGATCTCTTGCTCCCACTGCCCCTAAACCAACCTCATTACCTCTTCCACCTACACCCAGCTAAGCAGAAAGTTTGCCTTGGTTAACTACCAAACATATAGGCAGGGAAAGGTGCAGAACCTGCACTAGTCTCTATTTTACTCTGAAATAGAAATGGTGTGGGTAGCAGCTATCTGCTCTGTGAATGTGGTGTCCATCACTCAAGCCAGTTTCCTGTGCCATTAACCGCACTATAGGTTGTAGTTCCCCCAATTGTGTTTAAAATAAATAGCAGTTTAGTCTGTTATAGATTTGTCTTGTGCCCCATTTTTGTATTTAACCATGTTTCTCTGTCTTTTCCTTAGGTGTGTTGTTTGCTCAACCTCCTACCTCAACGTCTGCAATCAGCAAAGGGAGTGTCACCCGGACTGCCAGTATGGGAGGGGCCAGTAGCACATCAGTGGCACCGCCTTCTGCTCCCCCAGCTCCCTCTTCCAACAGCTCCTCACCTTGACAGTACCGCCAAATCCCAATCCAGCTGACGCCAAAAACAAAAGGAGAAAACTAAAACAAAACACAAAAACAGGAAATTGCTCTGTGTTTCACACTCAGGTTTATTGCTTCTGGTCCGTGGGAAACCCCTGGAATGCATAGTAGGGTTGCGAGGGAGTTCGGGCTGAGCCAGTATGGGGTCTGAAGTGTCAGCCCCTGTCCTTTTGTGAAAACTCATATACCTCACTACTTGCACTGCAAAAAAAAGATAAATCAAAAAAAAATATATATACAATATATATTTTTTTTTTATTATTGTAATACCTCCATACACAAAAACACTGCCCACTTCCTCACCCTAACTTTGCTGTCAGGATCCTACTTACATGCAATTTTATTTCTTATTTTAAACTTTTAGTACCGACACAGGAAGTGATATTTTAAGAGATTTTTGTGTAAATGGCTTTTATTCTTAAAACGAAGGAGAAAAAAAAAAATATATATATATATATATATAATATTGCTGTTTCCCCGGCGCTGGACTTCTAAGGGGCACAGAATATCTGTATGATGAGATGTGCCTGCTGCTCTTCAAAAGGCTTGTTGGTCTGGCCTTTCCTGCCCTCACAGACTCTAGAATGTAATCATGGGGAGCAGGGAATGTAGACTACTGAATGTTTGGCTTTTTTTAAATATATATTCCTGTGGTTGCCTGAAGTTTTGGGGTTCAGGTAGCATCTAAACCTCAAGTAGCCTCCACCATTCCATTGATTCCCTCCCCAATGCAACTTTTTTATACGGGTCATATCATTTGGCAAAAGTAATTTGCTACAAAGCAGGTTATTCCTGTTTTAACAATTTTGACTATTATCTAAAATGTTTTCTGTAATCAGCTGGCTAAAAATTGCATTACATTGCTCTATCAACTTGAAAACAGGTGGCTGGGATGGAAAGTGAAGCACACTGAGGAAACCATATATGGAGTTCAGATTTTTTTGGAACATTAACTGAGAAAAGATAATGGTTGATTTTGTCCATGCCCAACCAAATAACCTGTGTCGATAAGTAGTGCTCTTTGAAGTTTTACACCATGCCCAACTACTGTTGTCTTGATTGCTCAAATGGTAGTCTAAAATGGATAATAGGAGGCTATTTGGATGGCTGACCAAGAAGATGTAAGCAGTATAATGGAGAAACCGCATCTGTTAAATTATGGACACTTTTGCCTTTATATTTATGCACGTTCCAAAGTAACCTTCCATATTGAAGTGACATGGTTTTTTTCTTTCAGGCTCAACAGACATAAAATATTTTGTTGAACTAGATAGGTCTCAGTGGCTTCTATAGGGCTTCTGCATCTTCTAGTACACCTGGGACCTAGTATGCATAATGCTGTGCAACTTGGCTTGCTTTATTCTGCTGCCTCCCATCTCTCTGAATATTACTTTAGCTTAAGATTGTGTCCCCTTTTGAACTATCATTATGCTCGTAAACATACAAAGTTGTATGTAAAGTTCCACCAGTAAGTCTTTTCTGCTTGCTAGAAGCTTAAATGCAGCATTGGTCAGTTCTATCAAGATTCAGAAATTAAAGCATTTGTAGGTACTTTCAGAAAGTCCTGCTGCTCTTAATTTCCTGGAATTTGAAAATGGCAAGGCCCCGTAAATGGAAGAAAGTTATATTGCAAGAGAAAGCATCATCCTAGATAAGTGATATTTCATATATGGATTAAGGCTACTGGACTAAAAACCCTGTTGGGATCTTATCACTCTCTTGAGGACTCCAGCAAAAAGGTTACCCAGCTATTCCCCCCCCCCCCCCCCCCCCAATCTTGGAGTCTCGCTCTTCTTCCCCCTGTTGCATTCTTTAGAATTTCATACAAAAAAAATCTGTTAGAGATATGGAGCCCCTCACAATTGCTCATGGTAGTAACAGGCAGAATTAGTAGCTCAAACACAGTGAACTTATCACTGAAGTCCCTAACGGGCCATTGGGTGGTCTAATTTTCCAGTGTTTAGTGAAAACTAAAATGCCAGTTTGTGTCCTAATGACCCATTAATATGACCTGGTTTGTGTATGTCTAAAAGTTCCCTATAGAACCTTGCATACTGCACATTCTAGATGATGCACAGCCAATTAATTTTGGCAAAATGTTATTTTATATATAAAAGGTCCTCCTAGTAATATTGATTTTGAGCCTGTGTCTTGTGGTAGATTCCCTTAACCATTCCCTGTAGCCTTTTACTCCCAAAGACCATTCAGTGCAGTCCTTTTTAACTGCACGAAAACATAAATGTAGTGTGAGATGTCAAAGAGCGGCCTTATTTGGGGTTGGTCATCCCCGTCATGATGACCAGAAAATACAGTCTAAAAGTAGTTTATTAATATTTAGAAAAAAAATAAAAAATACTCTTAAGGATAGAGAGTGTGCTGGGTAGGGTATAGTAAGACTCAGGGTGTGTGTTTTTCCTCCACCTCCTCTTATCCTCTCGCTGCTTTTCCCTTCATGCCCTAATATTTGGGCTGGGATAGATAGTTTAATGAAATATTCTCTAATATATATATATATATAGTGTGTGTGTGTATTTACATGAGTTGCTCCATGTGAATCTGAGGCAGAGCTAGATTTAAACTCAGGGGATATATTGTTTTCTGTGGCTCTGTCTCCTATGCCTGGGGGTTAAGCGGGTAGTTTTGACTTTTTTTTTTTTTTTTCTTGTTTGTGTGATATTCCATATGGATTCTGGGACTTCGCTCCATCTAGGAATGTATTTTATTTTGGTATTCCCATTACCTACAGATACAAACTGGAGAAAGTGTATGAATGTGAGAGCAGGTTGCATTTTGCATGTGGATAATACTGCATTGTGCGATACAGGTACATTAGATTAACTAGCAGCTACACTTCTCATCTACGTATTTTCGGTTTCACAGTAAAAGGCCAAACCTTATAAATCATAGTACTTATTATTTTACATGGATCCTACACACAGTATATTTTTAAAAGTTGCTCTAGATGGTCTTGATATGTAATGGTCTTTCGGATCCATTAACAAAATCAGATGTCTGCTTTTGTCTGAGTCTACTTTTCCAGTAATTCTGATAGTATTTTTAGTCTTACACTGAGCTGACCTAGTGCATTGCCCCCAACTTCCTCAGGGATCCTCTGCATCACTTTAATACGAATTTTTATTTAAGCCTTTGCTCATAATGCAGCCCTCATCATTTTTTCCAGGTGCACTAAATGCCTTCTATTTACATCATGCTAAAGTGCCGAGGTAATGTTCAGTGGCTTTGTTTTTATCCTGGGGGCGGTGGGACACCCCAGAACTGTCAAATGGCATGGGACACATTTATTCTTTCTGTCTTGGCTTTCTGTTTGTATTTTAGGGGTTAGTAGATTATTTGGCAATGTTTGTGAAATATCATGTGTTTCTTGCTTTTATGGGACTTTTTTTTTTTTCTCTACTCTGGTCAATACCATTTCACCACATTGTCCTGTAGCCCTGTGGGTTTTTATGCTGAGCCTAAAGAAACATGTTGAAGGGGGTGGGGGGGGGGGGGTATTGGTGAAGAAATTGGCAGTATCCCTTTAATCTGGGTAAAGCAGGGCTATATAGCATTTGGTGGTGAAAACAAAACATTGCAGATGATTTATATGGACTCTGTTTATACTAGAGCGGCCTGTGTCTCCTTGTCAATCAGTGTGTGCTGCAAGCCCTTCTGGTGTAAATGGAGTTGAGCTCAGGAATGTCACTTCTCTACCTCAAAACTCTGTGGGTATAATTGCTCACATTGCTGGAAACATATTTCACAGGTGTTTTATTTTTATTTTTATTATTTTCCCCTCTAATTCTACAGGTATAAGCCTTGTGATTATAAATAGTCTAATGTATAAAAAAAATCCTGAAAGTTTACATTTTATAACATATGCAGATTGTATTTAAACTTCAGAATATTTAAAGAAAAAAACTGTTGTAACTCTTGAGCTTGATGAAATATTAAAAAAAAATCTTTTAAAATATTGTGTTGCATTATTGTGTGTTTTTGTGATTTGTTTATAGGCAAAGTATGTGTACACATACTCCCACTATTACTTTTCCATTTTATTCCTCTTTGGAGCTCCACCTGCAAGGATTCCACCGTCTCTCTTGCTCTATTAGTAACGTCCCCTTGCAAATCATTCTTGATGTACAGGCATACCCCTCCCCCTTTCCTACAACAATTCCTTATTTTTTTCTTACATTAATTTAATTTCTAATTTTTTACTCTATATTTAAGAAGCTTAGAGTTGACTCCTAGCATAAAGCTTTAGGTTGACATTGTATCTAAACAGAGGTGTTCAGGCAAAAGTAGGTTTAGCTATAAACATTACAAATTCTAGCAAAGCCCCCATCTGAATATAGACCTTTCAATATGATCTGCTATCTTTATCTTAGGTCAATGCTACTGCCTTTCTCACTGTACCTAGGGGTATTCCTTAATCTCCCTCCATCCATCCTTCTCTAGAGGAAGGGGAGTCTGTCTGATTGGTTCACAGTGGTCACAAGGTAAAGCCACTCTGATTAGATCTTTTCATGTTACCTGTTATCTGCTCTGTCTAATAACTGCACAACCTGAGATTTACAAGCACATTCTCTACAGCCAAGGGAGTTTTTAAACATCCATTTCTTTTTCATAAATCATAGGGCACAGAGTCAGGCTAATATTTGTTACCTGCTGGGTTATACTTCATCATTAGGTGAATGGACACTGGTAAACCAAAGGTCTTCAGACAGGAAGTGATCCCCTATATAACCTCTCCCATACAGGAAGTACTTTATTTATTTTTTACCAGTGTCTGCAAGGTGAATGCCATGGTTTGTTTGAGCTCTGAGCTCCAGGTCTCTAGCTCCACAAATGGTTCCAATATGAATCAAGGGATTGACCGAACGGATCCATTTGACGCAGACTTTTATGCTTAGATAAATGGTACCTGAGCCTTGCAAAGAAGACTCAAGATCTTGCAAAGTTTTTCCTGTAATGTGGCCTTCGGGAGCTAGACCCTGTGGAGTGGAAATCCTGGACACTACAGCGCTAAGGCATTTCCTGCAGGGTGCTGTGCAGGTTTAAAGGAGTGGACCCTAAACATAAAAGGGTACCCAGTTCTTGAAGGTCCAAGTGACAGGAACCTGCCGTGAAGGGTGAAGATTGTGCCCTTTGTTTCTAAGTGGCCCTGCGCCTTGATGGCTAAGTGAAACTCCTTTTTATTATTGTGGGGTGTCCCAGTGATTGTAACAATCAGTCAAGCTAGCTAAAAGCTGGACACCTGTGTGCGATGACCATACAGGGAAGTTTTGGGCTAGCTGTGGGTGTTTGCAAAGTGTACCTTTTTTGCTTGTGTCTGGCTGTCTTTTATCTGTATGATGTTGTGCCATTTCGCCTTGGTTCGCCATGGCGCACGTGTGTTCAAAAGAGCACCGCTTGGCTCAGAAGTTTGGCGGCCATGGCGCACACGGCTTCGCCATACATACGCCGTAGCCTTTATCTGGGCACACGAACATTCACGCTGCACGTGAATACAGTCACGCCCGTTTACCAGGAACACTCACATGAGTGCGTGCGCACGCCGAGAACTTGCTGGCGGCACACACCTAGCTTTTTTAAGCTGTATAGGTCAAGCATGTGATGCTTCCAGAAGGCAGCTGTGGGACACAGAGTAGGCTCTGAACAGACACTTGCAGTGGTTCATTTTTCCTTACCTTCACGAGTCATCAGGTGTTGCTTGGCAGGCCAAAGGTGCTTAGCAGGATTGTTGCCTAGGGGCTTGGTGAGCCCTATTAAAGGGTCTCCCTTCTGAGGTGTTTTAATGCCACACTCAAGTACTCTTTGTGGCTATTAAATGTCTTCCAAAAAGGAGTGGGACTAACACCACAGGGAAGGGCACACATGTCGACAGTAGTTCCCGATGAACCTAGTCATATCCCTAGTGTTGTATCCACTAAAGGACCAGAGGCTTCCAGGTAAAATTTGAGCCACTGCACCTATCTTGTATTGTACCTACAGTCAATGCTGCTGCTTCACCCTTTATCAATAAGGATGAACTGTCCTCAGCCCTACCCAGGTTAGAGCACAGGATTGCTGGCATGATTGCCTTCATCTCGCAGGGTGGCAGGAAGTGTGACAGATACCCCTCCCTGGAGTCTCCTATTCTGGAGTAGGAATGGCTTGAGAATGGGGAGGAGCTTAAAGCTCAGGATTCGTGGAGTGCCTGGTAGATGAGTCTGCTTCTGAGCAATCTGGAAAAGATATCCAGTCAATGTCTGCCTCAGTCGCAGAGGCTTTTGATCCTGACTCTGACCAAAATTGTTCGCTCTGCCTTTAAGTTGCCTTTTGCAGAGGTGACTGAGCCCCCCTGGTCCTCTTTGGGATCTCTGAGGCCTCGTCAGGTCACGCAGACTTTCCCTCTACGCCCATTATTGGAACAGGTGTATGCTGATTGGGAACATCCTGACAGTACTTTTGTTCTTCCTAAGAAGAGGTTTTCCCTTTTATATCCCATAGATGAAAAGTTTGCTAAAAAAATGGAGCATGCCAGCTGTAGATGCAGCAGTCTCTTCCTTAAACTAGAGCTTAACTTGTCCGGTAGGTAATGCACAGGGCTTGAAAAACCCTGTTGACACTAAATTGGAGTTGAAAAACTAGAACGAACATTGGGACTTTATATGAGGCGGTATACTATATGTACATACAGCTCCATCCCCGATATATTGAAAAAAAGAAATGGTGGGACTTTATATGAAGCATGTCACTATATTAATTGAACCACTCGATTTACATATTATTCCATTTATTAGTACAAGCCATGCATACAATAGGTAAATAGTACATTATAAATTAATAAATAATTAAGCTAAAGGATCATAATACATAATTGATTCAATAAAATACATAATAATCTCATTATATTAATTATAAATTGATAATTATAAATCCATAAAGAATGAATACTTCATAGTATAACATAGATAGTTCAGTATGATATGCATAGCACTCGACCTCAGTATATAGACCTAAATTGTAATAGTAACAGCATATAGACCTCAATAATAATTAGGTTCATAAAAAATAATAAATTCTAAATAATAAATAAAAACACTGACAATGCATCAAAGGTAAGCGTTTCATGGTTGTATATCACTCATCAGGAGCAGATGCAGAAAATGGGGGTATCTATAATGAGATAAAGCCAAATAAGAGGTATATGAATAATATAATATAACTATATGAAAAAGGGGGGAGCAAAGGGGACATAAATGGTCCCAAACATTCTCACCTATCCATAGTATATAGGTAAATTTGTTTGTAGAAACTAAAAGCGAGAACCATTATAGAACATGTTGTCCCCTGAAGCTGAGATGGAAAACCTTGAAATACACGGCAAACACCAGAAACCAGGAAACAAAAAATTATATGTAGAGAATTCAGTGACATCAGTGAGGTGTGTGATGGTGGTGAAGTCAATCCATATTAAAACAACTTCCCAGAAATATCTGTGGGGATTAGAGAAAATAATAATATAGAAGAATAAAAAATGTATAAAAAAATATATAGTCCTTATTAAAGTCCTTATTAAACCTCTCAACTGTGGGAATAGATTATATACTATATATATTTTTTTTATACATTTTTTTTTTTTTTTTTTGTCTTCTATATTATTATTTTCTCTAATCCCCACAGATATTTCTGGGAAGTTGTTTTAATATGGATTGACTTCACCACCATCACACACCTCACTGATGTCACTGAATTCTCTACATATAATTTTTTGTTTCCTGGTTTCTGGTGTTTGCCGTGTATTTCGAGGTTTTCCATCTCAGCTCCCGGGGACAACAGGTTCTATAATGGTTCTCGCTTTTAGTTTCTACAAACAAATGTACCTATATACTATGGATAGGTGAGAATGTTTGGGACCATTTATGTCCCCTTTGCTCCCCCCTTTTTCATATAGTTATATTATTCATATACCTCTTATTTGGCTTTATCTCATTATAGATACCCCCATTTTCTGAATCTGCTCCTGATGAGTGGTATATAACCACAAAACACATAGAGCTTACCTTTGATGCGTTGTCAGTGTTTTTATTTATTATTTAGAATTTATTATTTTTTACGAACCTAATTATTATTGAGGTCTATATGCTGTTCCTATTACAATTTAGGTCTATATACTGAGGTCGAGTGCTATGCATATCATACTGAACTATCTGTTATACTATGAAGTATTCATTCTTTATGGATTTATAATTATCAATTTATAATTAATATAATTTTTTATGAGATTATTATGTATTTTATTGAATCAATTATGTATTATGATCCTTTAGCTTAATTTGTTCATTTATAATGTACAATTTACCTATTGTATGCATGGCTTGTACTAATAAATGGAATAATATGTAAATCGAGTGGTTCAATTAACCACTTAATAACCGCCCTATAGCCGAATGACGGCTACAGGGCGGTTTCTTAACTCTGGGAGGCCGTCATATGACGTCCTCCCAGAATTCCGCTCTCGCGCGCCCCCTGGGGCACGCACCCGAGAGCATCCGTGACCGCCGGGTCCACAGGACCCGCCGCATCACGGATCACGGTAAACAGCCGCTCATAGCGGCCGTTTACCACGTGATCGCTCCGTCAAATGACGGAGTGATGACTTGTAAACAAACCGGCGTCATGTTATGACGCCGGTTCCTCCCTCCCCCTCTCTGTACCGATCGGAACAGCGGAGGGGGAAGAGATCGGTGTCAGCAGCGATGTGGGCTGCATCTGCAGTGCCCACATCGCTGCTCACCGAAAATTAACCCCTCAATTCCCTGCCTTTACTCTGCAATACCCTGCCTTTACTCTGCAATACCCTGCCTTTACTCTGCAATACCCTGCCTTTACTCTGCAATACCCTGCCTTTACTCTGCAATACCCTGCCATTACTCTGCAATACCCTGCCATTACTCTGCAATACTCTGCATTACTCTGCAATACCCGCCAATGCTCTGCAACACCCACCAATACCCTGCAACACCCACCAATACCCTGCAATGCTCTGCAACACCCGCCAATACCGTGCAACACTCTGCAATGCTCTGCAACGCAATACTCTGCAACGCCATACTCTGAGATACCCAGCCATACACACCCCCCCCCCCCCCCCTCCCGCTGCCCTCTGGTGCTTCTACCGACTCGCCAATACGATCAAATCCAGAATCGTATTTTTATTTTTTTCAGGCTTCCCAGCTTAGAGGTGAGATGCGGGGTCTTGTTGACCCCATATCTCACTGTAAAGAGGACCTGTCATGCCATATTCCTATTACAAGGGATGTTTACATTCCTTGTAATAGGAATAAAAGTGATCAAAAAATTTATTTTTTGGGGAAAAAAATGTCAAACTAAAATAAATAAAGTAAAATGAACAATAAAATATATATATATTTTTTTTAAAGCGCCCCTGTCCCCATGTGCTCGCATGCAGAAGCGAACGCATACGTAAGTCCCGCCCACATATGAAAACGGTGTTCAAACCACACATGTGAGGTATCGCTGCGAACGTTAGAGCGAGAACAATAATTCTAGCCCTAGACCTCCTCTGTAACTCAAAACATATAACCAGTAAAAAAAAATTAAATCGTCGCCTATGAGGATTTTTAAGTAGCGACGTTTGGTGCCATTCCACGAGCCTGTGCAATTTTGAAGAGTGACATGTTGGGTATCGATTTACTCGGTGTAACTTCATCTTTCACATTATGCAAAAATTGGGCTAACTTTACTGGTTTTTTTTTTTTTTTTTTTTTTTAAAGCACAAAACTTTTTTTTTTTTTCCAAAAAAAGCATTCGAAAAATTGCTGCGCAAATACCGTGCGAGATAAAAAGTTGCAACGACCACCATTGTATTCTCCAGGGTGTTTGCTAAAAAAACATATATAATGTTTTGGGATTCGATGTAATTTTCTAGCAAATAAATGATGATTTTTACATGTAGGAGAGAAATGTCAGAATTGTCCTGGGTGCTCCAGAACGCCTGATGGCGCTCCATGCATGTTGGGCCTCTGTATGTGGCCACACTGTGTAAAAGTCTCTCACATGTGGTATCACCGTACTCGGGAGTAATAGCAGAATGTGTTTTGGGGTGTAATTTGTGGTATGCATATGCTGTGTGAGAAATAAACTGATAATATGACAATTTTGTGAAAAAAAAAAAAGTGAAAAAAAATCTTGATTTTGCAACGTTTTGTGGGAAAAAATGACAACTTCAAAAAACTCATCATGCCTCTTACTAAATAAAAATTGGAATGTCTTCTTTCAAAAAAGGGGTCATTTGGGGGGTATTTGTACTTTTCTGGCATGTTAGGGTCTCAAGAATTGAAATGGGCCGTCAGTACTTCAGGTGTGATCAATTTTCAGATATTGGCACCATAGCTTGTGGACTCTATAACTTTCACAAAGACCAAATAATATCCACCAATTTGTACTTATTTTTTACCAAAGATATGTAGTGGTATAAATTTTGGCCAAAATTTATGAAGAAAAAATTACTAATCTGCTAAATTTTATAACCGAAACGAAGAAAAATTCATTTTTTTACTGAATTTTCTGTATTTTTTCTTTTATAGCACAAAAAATAAAAAATCCAGCAGTGATTAAATACTACCAAAAGAAAGCTCCATTTGTGTGAAAAAAAGGACAAAAATTTCATATAGGTCCAGTGTTGCATGACTGAGTAATTGTCATTCAAAATGTGAGAGCACCGAAAGCTGAAAATTGGTCTGGTTATTAAGGGTGTTTAAGTGCCCAGTGGTCAAGTGGTTAATATAGTGACATGCTTCATCTAAAGTCCCACCATTTCTTCTCTTTTTTTTTTTCTTTTTTTTCAATAAATTGGAGTTATTATGAAAGGCTTCCTTTTCTTTGGCCAGTTCAGCTATTCAGCCAGCTGTTGCAGCAGTTGGTATTTGCCAATCCGTAAAGCATCAGATCAAACGGTCTGATGGGCCTAACTAGGAGGATGATCTGCCTGAAAGTAAGACATATATTCCTTGAGCACTGTGTTTTTGCTTTTGATGCTTTAAAGGACTCAATACATCATGTTTCTAGTCTGGCTCTCTCGTCTGTACATATGCGCAGACTTTTACAGTTTAAGAACTGGTCAGCTGAGCTTCCTTGTAAAAAGTTATTGGCAGGTTTCGGACAATATTTCCAAAAGATTTCCGGAGGGAAGTGTTCTCTACTTCCTGTGAAGAAAAGCACCAGACGTCCCTCATTTAAAAACCAAGGGACTGCTTCCTCAAATGTCTCAGCGTCAGGGCAGTTCTACCACCAATAGGGCGTTAGGGCCAGGGGCAAGGCCAGGGACAGAAAAGGCCCTGGGTCCAAAACTCTTCTAAACACAGCACCAAGCCCTCATTTTGAGGGGAAGCCCCCTCGTCATCAGGTGAGGGGAAGGCTGCTGCACTTTGCTGACATTTGGAAAACCAACAATTCAGGACGAGTGGGTCACCTCAATTATATCTTGCGGTTACAAGCTGGAGTTGCGAGGGGGTTCCCCCTCAGGTTTCTAAGATCCAGCGTTCCCTCAGATGCTCCAAAAAAGACTTGCTTCAGGCACTACATTATCTAGTGCATCAAGGAGTGATTGCAGAGGTTCCTGTATTCGAAAGGGGCACAGAGATTTACTCAAACTGGTTTATGGTTCAGAAACCAAACTGGGGTACAAGGCCCATTCTGGACCTAAGGTCCCTGAACAGGTATCTATTGATACAGTCCTTTCGGATGGAGTCTGTCCAATCAGTAATGACCTCACTCCAGAGGGGACACTTTCTAGCCTCCATCCATCTAAAAGATGAGGATTTACACATACCTATCTTTCAGCCTCATCAGAGGTTCCTAAGTTTTGCAGTAGAGGAATATCCTTTTCAGTTTGTGGCTCTACCCTTCAGGCTTGCTACAGCTCCCCGGGTGTTCACAAAGGTCCTAGCACCAGTACTGGGTCCTTTAAGAGCCCAAGGGATTCTGGTGCTCGGGTATCGGGACGACCTCTTGCTCAGAGATCACTCTGTACAGGCTCTAGAAAGGAGCATAATATACACAGTGCGGTATTTGAAAAGCTTAGGCTGTATCATAAATACTGAAAAGTCAGCCTTGAGACCAGATCGAAGTCTAAAGTATTTAGGTCTGATCCTAAACACCCTTAGGGATCTGTGTCCTGAAGGATCAGGTGCGTTGTATAAGGGACACCAGACAACTCTCCATTCGGCTCCGTATGAGTCTTCTAGGGAGGATGGTATCCTCCGAGGCAGTGCCCTATGCCCAGTCCCATTCCAGGCCCTTATAACAAGACCTCTTGTTGACCTGGAACAGAGGAAGAAAATCCCTGGATTATCCAATGTGCTCATCTCCTCAGGCATGCATAAGCCTAAACTGCTGGTTGCAGGATCAGAACCTGCAAAAGGGAAAATTCTTTCTCCCGGTAACTTGAAGAGTATTGAATACAGATTCCAGTCTCTCAAGCGACCCTAGACGGGCTCACAGCTCAGGGGAAATGGTCAGGGACAGAGCAGACCCTGCCCATCAACGTCCTAGAATTGCGGGCAGTACATCTGGCCCTATGGTCCTGGATGGTGGAGCTTCAGGACTGCTCCATCAGGGTTCAGTATGACAATCCCATGGCAGTGGCCTATATAAACCACCAAGGTGGTACCAGGAGTCGTTCAGCTCTGAAGGAGGTGAACTACGTGCTAGCCTGGGCAGAGGGACATATGCCAATTATATCGGCAGTCTATATCCCGGGAGTAGAGACCTGGAAGGCAGATTATCTCTGCCCGGAGGAATGGTCCCTATACCCAGAGGAGTTCCAGGAAATTTTGCCAATGTTTGGGATGGCCAGAGGTTGACCTACTGGCATCCAGGTTCAACTAGCTACAGTAGTTTGTGCCTAGAACAAGAAATCCTTTGGCAATTGGAGCAGATTCTCTGATAGTTCCACGGAGCCAGTACTCCCTGGTTGCTTTCCCTCCAATCCCTCTCCTTCCCCATTTGTTGCTCAGGATTCGGTGAGAGGGGGTTCCAGTCATGGTGGCACCAGCCTGGCCCAGAAGGCCCTGGTTCCCAGAGATTGTGAGACAGACAATAGATGGGCCATGGATGTTTCCACGTTGCCCCGATCTACTGTCTCAAGGTCCTATATTCCACCCCAATTTACAGCCTCTAAATTTGACAGCTAGGCTATTGAAGCCAGGGTGTTAAAGGACCGTGGCATCTCAGGACCAGTGGTGTTTAATGAATGCTAGAAAAGCTGTCACTAGGAAGATTTATCATAAGGTCTGGAAGACTTGTATTGCTTAGTGTAAAGCCAGAAAATGACATCCTAGGAAATATGCGATTGGAAGAATTCTCTCTTTTCTAGTCAGCTGTGGAAATCAAATTGGCTTTGCGTACAATCAGAGGTTAAGTTTCAGCCCTATCCGCATTCTTCCAAAGGCCTTTAGCCTCCCATTCACTGAACCTTTATGTAAGGGGCAACTCGCTTGCTCTCCCCCCATTAGGTCACCTATATGTCCTTGGGACTTGAACTTGAAGCTGTCTGTGTTACAGAAACAACCTTTTGAACCTATTAAGGAAATTGCATTAGACTTGCTGTCGTGCAAGCTAGTCTTACTGATGGCTATCACCTCGGCTGGAAGAGTGTCGGAGTTGGTGGCCCTTTCATGCAGGGAATTGTACTTGATCCTTCACCAGGACAGAGTCGTGTTATGACTTGTTCCATCCTTTTTGCCAATCGGGGCATTATTTTGCCTTCTTTTTTTCTCTCAGCCTCGTTCAACAGAAGATTGACTGCATTCTTTGGACCTTGTCCAGGCAGTCGAGGTTTATTTGTCTAGATCTGCGGAGATCTGAGGATCTCTGCTACCTTGTCTTCAATGCATATGTACACAAAATTTTATCAAGTGGATGTTTGAACAGCCGAGGATTCGGCTTTCGGCTGCAGTGTACTGTGGGCTGCTGTGAGTGCTGATGGCTATTGTTTGGCAGGGTGTCTCCCTCCCCTCAAGGCTATTGCTGTGGGGTGTTACAGCAGGCAATGAATATTAGCCTGACTCTGTGACCCATGATGTACTCAAAAGGATTTTACAGGTGAGTATGACATAAAAATCCTATGTTTGAATAACCGCTGCCCCAACCACCTGTTAAACTGTAAGGGTGAGTCAAGGGGTGATTAACTTGTTAGTGTACATGGGAGGGGGGGGGATGCAGTACACTTCTGTAATACATGCGCGTTTATCCCTTTTAAAGAGGTGCACCCCCCCCCCCCCTCTAAAAAATACATTTTAAGGTCAGCAGCTACAAATACTATAGCTACTTACATTTAATAGGATACTTATCTGCCCAAGGATCCAGTGATTCTTAAACTGGCTTTGGGTGCAGGCATCAGCATCTTAGGTAAGGGAAACTTCCAGTGAAGCCTTCCGGCTTCACAGCCAGTTTCCTACTGTGCATACGTGAGCCAGGCTGCCCTTTTATGAATGGCTCTATAGTGGGGGGGGGGTTGAACTTCCGGCTCAGATCACCCCAAAAAGTGTCAAATGTGGGAGTTGACAGGAGGGTGTAAACAATGACCCTGCAAGAATAGGAAAATACCTGTTAATCTTTCAAAAATGCATTTAGCCTCCTAAGCCTTGTAGGCTGACCACAGACAGCGCTTTTTGTGGACTTAGTAGTGACAGCCCTGACAAGTTGATATTTGCTACTCAACCCCTCCTATGCTCCTCACCCAACATAGACGCTAATAATTTTTTTAGTTTAGAACCGTGTTTCTCAACCTTTTTGCAGTCAGGGCGCCTTTGAAAAGTATTTTCTACTCTCTAGGCACCCCAGTCTGTCTTGGTTTCACATTACTATGTGTTAGAGAACGTGCGCAAAATCACGTGTGTTCTTGACATGCTGACAAATACACTGCTCTTTACTAGACACACGGGTGCCATTTTTTTTACTTTCAAAGTTTTTATTATCAAAAACAAAGTAAAACTAAATATCACATACAGTTGATGCGCAAAGTCGAGTTACATAGCGCCAAATTTAAACATAAAATATATTGCCTCTAGTAAGCATGGCATTGGTGTATTCCATGGCATATTTGAAAAGCCACCCGAGGTATTTTGAAAATGACAAGAGCGATGCTCCCCAGGTGTTACCTCATGGTACTCGTGCCTTGCGATTCCTGGTTCCAGTTGCCCTGGGAAGCTCACCCGACACCCTTAAAGGGATCAAACTGTGCCTGGGACAGCCCCCCTAGAGCGTGGTTAATTCCAATGGGAGGCATAAAGCACCACGTGTGTTAAATTGTAAAGTGCTCTCAGCCTAAGTGTCCCCAGGGGGTGGTTTTAATCCTTGAATCTGGGGGCTCTTGCACTTCACTGATAAACGGTACGGATTATATGGCCTCATTATACCTACGTGAGGTGGGTCCAAAAAACAAAAATAGAAGAGGAGAGGGAAGAGGACGAGGAGCCATTCAACAGGTATTGGGTTGGAGATAAAGTGTTGATGCTTACTGGTTATGTTTGTATTTCAGGGATAAGGGAGATATCCACGTGATTGGCCCAGTTAGCTGTTGGAAACGTGGGCCAATTTAGAAGGTGTGAGAACATCTGGTCATCACTTTGAGGTTTGATTCTATTAGGGAAATATTCTTTATTCCTTTTATAGGCTCTAGAAAAGGATGTCTGCCATTGCTCAAGATCCCAATGAATTTGGAGATCATTTTCCCATGCAGTCATGTAAGGGGTTTTGCCTGCCTGCTGGGCAAGAGATTGGTAGATAACATAGATTCCACCCCTCTGATCTTTGGCTTGTCCAGACCATATCTCATATGGAGTGAATCTAGGTGGGATGGGTTTCCCTTTCCATATTTTGTGGAGATAGTGTTGTATTTGGAGAAACCTGAAGTGTTCCCCACTCTGGATTTTCAATTGTTGTTCGCAGAATTTTAATGTTATTGGGCCTGTTCCTGTAAAGAAATGACCAATCCGATACAACCCCTTGTCCAACCACCATTTGAAGGATTTTATGTCTAGTGATGTCAGGGTTATTGAAGATGTGGGCCAGTGGGCAACAGTCAGAGGTTAAGGAAGGTTGGGTTTTCAATTTGCCCCAAAGTGACAGGGATTGTGAGATGATCGGTGAGAGTATAGGGGGTCTTTCCCTGGAGGGGATCCATTAGTAAGTAGTCGAGAGTATAAATGGGGACCGCCAGTCTTTCTATATGGATCCAGTCTGTTTTTTCCGTTCTGGCAAATACTGTTAATAGTTGGGCAAGTCTCACCACCTGGTGGTACCAAAGTAGTCTTGGTAGCCCTAAACCACCCTGTGTGCCAAAAAACACTCTATACAGACCGTGCAATCTATGTCTTTTCTTCCCCAGATAAACATGTTGACCTTCCCTTGGAGGGATTGCAAATGGTCCCTTCTTAGGTTAATCAGGATGGCTCGAAATAAGTATAGCAGTCTGGGGAGGAGTGTCATGTCATTTTTATTGAATTGATCTTGCCCAGCCAGTATAGTTCTTTACTGGCTCAGGTCTTCAATTCCGACTCGAGTCTCTTGTATGTGGGTGGGAAGTTTGCTGGGTACAGTTGGTCAATTTTAGAGGTGAGTTGAATCCCTAGATATTCTATTGACGAGGCGTTCCATCTAAACTTAAAGGAGCTTTTCAGCATCTCCACTGTGGCCGGATTCAGAGATATGTTGAGGGCGTGAGATTTGTCATAATTAACCCTGAGACCTGACACCTTGGCAAAGTAATTTAGGAGTTTACAGAGGTTAGGGAGCGATGTGACAGGTAAAGTAACGAATAGTAGCATGTCGTCTGCGAAGAGGCCGCATTTATGTATTTGGGGACCACAGGAAATTCCTTGGATATTGCGATTGGAACAAATCGCAGCTGCCAGTGTCTCGATGGCGAATATTAAAGGGGATAGGGGGCATCCCTGTCTGGTGCCTTGCTCTATGTGGAAGGGTCTAGAGTGATGCCCACTGAGGCAGATTAGTACTGTTGGTTTAGAGTAGAGGGAGTGTAGAATTCCTAAAAAGTGATTTCCAAATCCCAGCTGCTCCATTAAAGAGAAAGGTAAGGCCATTAGACTGTGTCGAAGGCCTTATGTAGATCTAAGGATAGAAGCATCCCTTCCTGTTTGGGGCCCACATCCCAACCGGTTTGTAGGAGGGAGACTAGATCAATGGCCCTTCTGATTTGATCTGGCCCCTGTCTACCTGGGATGAACCCTACTTGGTCCTTATGGACGTATTGATTTATGAAAGGGGATAAGCGGTTGGCCATGATTTTCGTCAAGATCTTGAGGTCGTTATTTATGAGGGAGATTGGTTTATAATTTTCAACCTTTTCTGGGTTTTTATTAGGTTTAGGAATTACCGTTACATATGCGGTAATGAGCTGAGGCTCTAAGGGGGATCCCTGTGCCTTCATGTTAAAGAATCTTGCCATATGAGGTGCTAGCGTGTCAATGAAGGCTTTAAAGTATGGCACGGAGAGACCGTCTGGCCCAGGGGCAGAGCCTGATTTGAGGTTTTTAATGACCTCCCTTATCTCCTCAACAGAGATGATCGCCTCCATAACATCCTTATGTTCAGCAGATAGAGTTGGTATTGGAAGGTCTCAGATAAATATGGTTATCAAGGGGCCCTTATCCATGGGGGACATGCTATAGAGGTTGGTGTAAAAGCTCCGGAAGGCCTCTAGTACCTTGTTGGGGTCTGCTGAGGGAGAATTACCTTTTACTCTAATCCTGGGAATACAGTGTGTATGCGGTCGTGGGGATAGTTTGGAGGCCAGCATCGGCCCAATTTTATCTTTTTGGTGGTAGAATTTAGTTCCACTCCCAGTGGATGTGTTTCTCTGCTTTTACCGTGAGGGCCAAATTCAGTTCCAGTCTATCTGCGTCCAGTTGGTCTATTAGGGCTTTAGAAGGGTTTTTCTTGTGTCTGAGTTTTAGGGCGGCAAATTTTTTTTTTCGAGTTTAACCACTTAAGCCCTGGACCAATTGTCAGCCTAAGGACCAGTGGTCTTTTTAAAATGTTGCACTGCTTTAACTGGTAATTGCGCGGTCATGCAATGTTGTACCCAAACAAAATTTGCATCCTTTTCTTCCCACAAATAGAGCTTTCTTTTGATGGTATTTGATTGCCTCTGCAATTTTTATTTTTTACGATATAAAAGGAAAAAGACAGAATTTTGAAAAAATATATATTTTCTACTTTTTGTTATACGAAAAATCGAATAAACTCAATTTTAGTCACACATTTAGGCCAAAATTTATTCAGCCACATGTCTTTAGTAAAAAAAATGTCAATAAGCGTATATTTATTGGTTTGCGCAAAAGTTATAGCGTCTACAAACTAGAGTACATTTTCTGGAATTTACACAGCTTTTAATTTATGCCTGCCTATCTCATTTCTTGAGGTGCTAAAATGGCAGGGCAGTACAAACCCCCCCCCCCAAATGACCCCATTGTGGAAAGTGGGCACCCCAAGGAAATTGCTGAGGGGCATGTTGAGCCCATTGAATGAATATATATATATATATATATAATATAATTTTTTTTTTTTTTGTCTCAAGTGATTGAATAATGACAAAAAAAGTTTACAAAAAGTTGTCACTAAATGATATATTTCTCACACATGCCATAGTTATATGTGGAATTGCACCCCAAAATATATTCTACTGCTTCTCCTAAGTACAGGGATACCACATGTGTGGGACTTTTTGGGAGTCTAGCCGCGCACGGCACCCCGAAAACCAATCACCGCCTTCAGGATTTCCAAGGGTGCAAATTTTTGATTTCACTCCTCACTACCTATCACAGTTTTCGAAGGCCATAAAATGCTAAAATGGCACAAACCCCCCAAATGACCCCATTTTGGAAAGTAGACACTCCAAGCTATTTACTGAGAGGCATGTTGAGTCCATGGAATATTTGCGGGAATAACACAAAGTTGTCACTAAATGATATATTGCTCACACATGCCCTAGTTATATGTGGAATTGCACCCCAAAATACATTCTGCTTCTCCTGAGTACGGGGATACCACATGTGGGGGACATTTTGGGAGCCTAGCCGCGTACGGGACCCCAAAAACCAAGCACTGCCTTCATGATTTAAATATAAAATGCTACAAAAAAAAACTGTTAACGATCGCAGGGATCAGGCCTGACTCTGCGAACGCTGCAGTTATGTGTTTAGTGTTTTGTAAGTGACAGTGATCGATCGATACTGCACTTGGGTGGGCTGGGCGGAGGGGCAAAACGCAGGTGCTTGCAGGTATCTGGGCTGATCCCGCTAACAATGCGTTTTTTTGGAACCCTGAACTGCTGGAGACGCTAGTATAGATCTGTTCAGATACTTTACCACTACGGGAGGTGTATGCTTTGTGCGTGGGTGTTAGCGGTACTGGCACTAACCTAGCGCTGCCTGGGGCGACGCAGACCCTATCTGACCCTAAAACCTAATTGATATCACCCGCTGGGTGATCAGGGGGTTAAACCTTTATTGGGTAATAAATGGTGGGTGCCCTGATGCTATAAAAAGCGAACTAACCAGAGTCGCCCGTAACACTTGTACAGTGATCACTGGTGAAAGCGTTAACTAGGGGCAATCAGGGGGTTAAAACCTTTATTAGGTAGTATATGGGGGTCCCTGACGCTATATAAAAACCTGATGGGTAACCTAAATAACTAAATAACTGGCTATCCAGCATCACCAGTGCCACTTATACGGTGATCGCTGGTGAAAGGGTTAACTCTAGGGGCAATCAGGGGGTTAAAACCTTAATTGGGTAGTATATGGGGGTACCTAATGCTATAAAAACCTGACAGTGAACCTAAAAAATAACTAGCTAACTAGCGGCACCAGTGACACTAATGCAGCGATCAGAAAAACGATCGCTTAGTGACACTGGCAAAAGGGGGTGAAAGGGTTAACTCTAGGGGCAATCAGGGGGTTAAAACCTTTATTAGGGGGGGTAGGGGGCTACCCTGGACCTAACACTAACTGCCCTGACACTTTTTACAGTCACAACTGACACTAAATGCAGTGATCAGTAAATAAATGATCACTGCAATCAGTGATACTGTGACTGGGGGGGGGGTGATCATCGGGGGGTGACAGTGTGCCTATGTGTACCTACATGTCAGTGTAGTGCAGTGTAGTGTTGGTGCACTTACTATGTCTTCTCTCCTACAGGTACGTGCTTGTGCCTGTCCGTGCCATTGTGCCGACGTATATATACATGCGGCGGTCCTTAAGTGGTTAATAATGTCCATTAGTCTTTCTTTCTTTTGAGTTGCAATGCTGATGATTATACCCCTGATGGTGGCTTTGTGGGCAGCCCAGAGGGTCTCGGGGGAGATGTTATCTATGTTGAGAAGGAAATCTTCCTTCAGTGATTTTTCTATTTCAGTGGTTTTAATAGGGTCACGCAGGATGCATTCGTTCAGATGCCAGGGCGAACCCGTTGGCCTAGTGAGGGAGTTTATCATGTGAAGTAGGACTATTGAGTGGTCCGACTAAGCAGTGTCGATTATGGTTGTCTTGCGTGTCGATGGGATAAGGGAGTGGGGGGTATTAGAATATGATCTATTCTGGCTTGATTGATGGGGAGCTGAAAAGTGGCTATAATCCCTTTTTGAGGGATTGAGTTCCCTCCATATGTCGACAAGCCCGTAATGAGTGAAGGGATTTCGCTATGTTCAAGCTGGCTTTGGTGGGGCGAGTCAGTTGGGCCTTGGGGGGGTTTGATTTTCTTGAGTCCTTGGTCAAAAGCTATGTTAGAGGTCCCCTCCGAAGATGACCTTGCCTTCTCAAAACCCTATTACCTCTCGTAGAAGAGATTGGAAGAATTTAGTTTGCCCTTTATTAGGGGCATAGTAAGAAATTTATGGAGTAAATGATACCTTCAATGGAACCTTTGACTAGGCAATATCTACCCTAGGGGTGCCATTTTTATTGGCACCACAATGCATTGGCAAGCGCAGTGCATCTTTTGTGCAGCGTGATTTAAAAAAAAAAGGGAGGGTCGGGACTTCTTTCCCTGTGTTTTTGCAGGTAGGGCAGTCCATTAAAATAAATGGGCTCCCCTGTATGCCGCACACAGCTGCACGGATGTGAACCAAGGGCTCATCCACTTCTGAGGTTTGGGGGGGACAGTAAAACCACATACAGTTGTTCTCCCTTTCGCTGCAGAGGCAGTAGGCAAGGTCATACACATGCTGTGGCTGCAGCTGGAAGTATATCCTCAAGGGAATGGGGCCACGCTGTAACCATCCTGCAAATGCATGCATTTGGGGCTTGATAATGCTGCATTTAGGGGTTTAAAACAGGCTTTAACCACTTCCCGACCAGCGCACGACGATGTACGTCGACAGAATGGCACGGGCAGGCATATTGGCGTACAGGTACGTCCAATATTCGATGCCGTCCTGCCATTGGGAGCGTGCCGCCGCCGGCGGCGTGCTCCCACGCTGGTCGGGGCCCCCGTGAGTCCGGTCGTGGGACCCGCGGACTCGATCGCCGCGGGCATCCCCGCGATCGTCTCACGGAGCGGCCGAATGGAGGAAATGCTGTATAAACAACATTTCTCCATTCTGCCTAGCAACTAGTGACGCTGATCTCTGCTCCATGTGATTGGAGCAGAGATCAGTGTACACTAAATGAAAGCCCAACCCCCCCACAGTTAGTAACACACCCCTAGGAACACTTAAGCCCTACACTGCCACCCACTGGTTAAACCTTTCACTGCCAGTGTCATTTACACAGGAATCACTGCATTTATATAGCAGTGATTACTGTATAAATGACAATGGTCCCAAAAATGTCTGATGGGTCCCCCACAATGTCGCAGTCACAATAAAAATCGCAGATCGCCGCCATTACTAGTAAAAAAAAAATAATAAAAAATTAATAAAAATGCTATAAAACTATTCCTATTTTGTAAACGCTATAACTTTTGCGCAAACCAATCAATAATCGCTTATTGCGATTTTTTTTTACCAAAAATATGTAGAAGAATACGTATCGGCCTAAACTGAGGGAAAAAAAAAATTTTTTTATATATTTTTGGGGGATATTTATTATAACAAAAAGTAAAAAATAATGCGTTTTTTTCAAAATTGTCGCTCTATTTTTGTTTATAGCGCAAAAAATAAAAACCGCAGGGGTGATCAAATACCACCAAAAGAAAGCTCTATTTGTGGGAAAAAAAGGACGTCAATTTTGTTTGGGAGCCACGTCGCACGACCGCGCAAATTGTCAGTTAAAGCGACGCAGTGCCGAATCGCAAAAAGTGGTCTGGTCTTTGACCAGCAAAATGGTCCGGTCTGCAAGTGGTTAAGCATGTGACAAATTGCCTCTTCACTGCCTTTCATATGCCTCTTAAAATTGATCCAAGCATGGATTGCCTTTCAGAGGAGTGGTCATCCTTACCACTATTATGAACAAGCCTTAAAAAAGTAGTGCCGATGTACAGCTCGGTTTCCTCTGAGTGCTTTTCTCTACCAGGATGCCGTGGCACCCCGGTTGAGAAAGGTTTCCTAGCATTAACCAAGGTAGAGACTACTGAAGCTGACAGCCCACGATCTTTTAGAATGTGGGACTCAATAGCCAAACCGTTAAATTTAGCGTCTGTAAGGTAGGATGGAATACCGGACCTTGCGAGAAAAGGTCAGGCCATAGTGGTAGGGTCCAAGGGTCCCCCACCACCATCTTTATGATCTCGGGAAACCAAGATCTCCTGGACCACAAGAATCGCCTCCTTCCCTTCCTGCTTGATCCTGCGAAGAAGGCGTGGAAGCAGCAGAACAGGAGGGAACGCCTAGATCAGTGAAAACTGATCCCATGGAAAAACCAAGGCGTCTGTTCCGCATTCCAGCGGATCCCTTGTCCTTGACACAAAGTTGTCGACCTTGTTGTTGAATCTGGACGCAAACAGATCCAAATCTGGAACACCCCATCTTTGACATATCGACAGAAAGATGTCGGGGTGAAGGGTCCATTCTCCCAGAAACAATTGTAGTCCGCCTGCCAATTTTCTATCCCTGGAATAAAACACTTTTTTGTCTTGGGGCGTGCCAGTGTCCATCACCTGAAGCTGGCCTATAACCCACATAGTAACAACTATGGCTCTGTGCCCCGTGATGTATGGATTTTTACAGGTAAGCCATTATAAAAATCCTGTTTTTTCAGTGCTGGAGTTTCCAGGTATGAGAATCCAAAAAAGATGCAACACTTCCTGTGTTCTCTCAAGAAGTTTAATTAGCCTACTAGCTCTTATATTACTACTATGGCTCTGTGTCCCGTAATGTACGATAAGAAACCCTATTTGGTTTCTTTTGTTTTGAGGGGGCTGGGAGCGGTTTGCCATAATTTATTCTGTCTGTACTGGAAGATCTGTCATTTCTAAATTGTAGCTCAGTCTGTCCTAACGGAGGATTAAAGATTTCGAAACTAGGCTTCTCCAATCCGAGGGGTTAGCTGAGCCTGTCTTTAGCCTTTCTCCTGGGACAGTCACCTCCTAAAACATCTAAAAGGTAAGAAACATTTAGGAATGCTGTGTGGAGGGCAACACACATATTGGGGGGGGGGGGGGGGCAGCCTGCAAAAGTGCAAATTCATGTTGAAGGTCGATATACCAGTGCTGGGGCGGATGCCTTGGGCGGTACAATTTGCTGGAGGAAGGGGGGTGCACTCGCAGGTGTCACTCTACACACTAGCCAGCGTCGCTGCCTGTACCTGAAAATGGTCTGTAAGTGGTCTGTAAGTGTGCCAAATGCACTCCTGATTCCAGCAAAAAAAGTAATTCACCTCCCCTCCCTATCAGCACGCTGTGCTTCACTGTGCACTCCCCCTACAGGGGAGCCACATTAGGCCCAGCGGCGTGATGTCAATCATGGCTGAAGTGGGTGGGAGGACTCAGAGGTGTGCAGAGAGCTGTGCTGGCAGTGGCGCTGCGACTTAGAAGAGTCGAGGAGTGTGACTCTAGCAAGTAACCAGTGGTTGGGGCACACATTGTATAACATAGCTGGCTTGAATGGAGCTATGGATATTTGTGTAATTCTACTGCAAGAACATAGACTCGTAGTTGATACATTACCACACCTGCAGAGAGCCATAGATAACATGACTTTTAGCTTTGCAGGGACACTGATCAATGCAGGGACACTGGTCAGGTGGGCATGGGTCCCCCTGGGACGTTTGGGCACTGCTGGCTGCCCCATCCACTCATCAAGTAATCTGCCACCGGATACATGTACACAACTTTTTTATAAAAAAAAAACAAAGACTACTGCTTAGCAGTTCATTCATACCCCCACAGCTTTCTATTTCTAATAACTCTCTTGTTGGACTATCTATGTAATTCTATAGCTCATTTTATAAAGGCTTCCTTGGTACCCAATCAGTCAATGGGCATCCTTGTAACTTATCCACAAGATTTGAGATGGGCACAATATATGCGTTGGCAATCCATATTTTTAAGCTCTGATACCAAGACATGCAGGAATAAACGTCTGAGTTTTGTTGGACAATGGGGGGCACCAGGAGTTGGGAGGGAAGGAGATCTGTGTTAGAAGGGGGTCTTTGGTGGGCAACGGGGGGGTATTATTCTAGAGTGATGATTTAGGAAAATTAATGCTGGGTGGGGGAGATTTTAAGTGAGGGGGGTGTAATAGGAGCAAAAACTTTAGAGGTAAAGGATTTGCGTTAGGGGGGGATGATTTTTTTTTTTTTTTGGAGGGGGGCATCTGAGCTGGGGGAATTTGGGGGATGGGAGGTGCTGAAAGGGGATTTTAGCAGGGGGATGGATTTGTACTGGGGGAGGGGGAATATAAGCATGCAGGTTAGTGTTCAGTTTTTGTGCTCATACATCTTGGTTGGGGGAGGTGCAGTTTAGCCCATTCACCCTGGGCTCTAGATGACCTTGTCCCGGCAGTGTACCAGTGCATTTACAACTGCGATTTCCTTTTTCACTTGCTTGCTAAATGGGCCTTGGATGAGAATCATCACAATGTGGACGTTTCCTCTGCATTTTATTTATTTTGTAAGTTGCCTAAATACCTCCCCCTCCAGCCAGGTGGCATATTGGGTTGCTAGCATTGTGTGATGCAACATAGTTCAAATGGATTATAATGCATAGCCTTCCGCTCACTCTGAAAAATGCTGGATAGTACAGCAAAACATTATAAAACAGAACATATTTAAATGTGATCAGTTTTCATTACAATTCCAAAATCTAAAAAATAAAAATGAAATCCCTAAAGTCATAGAAATTATTCCTTACACATTGGGAACAGATTATCTTGTAATGGTTTTGTGGGGTGTTTATTTCTTTTTTAATTTTTTCTTTATAGTTTATAATGGATATTTTTATATACATTTGTGAATACAAATATATTATAAAATCAAGTCCAGGTATCTTCAAGCTGTTCACATGATATTTAGGGCCCCCTTCACCTTCGGCTCTTCTCCCGGTGGCAAGCAGTATTTACTGATGCTGTAAGTGCATGAGACTCTGCATTTGCAATATGTAGATGCCGCACACTTGGTGTCATTCAGCCTGTAAGAATAAGGACCATTCAGTGGTGAAAAAAAATTACTGTAGGAAACGGCTTCAGAGAAATGGGCTGCACCTATTACACTCTTGTCACGCTTACCTGTGCCTTGATTCAGCTCAGAGTTTTTCCCTCTGAATGAGCTTCCAGCCAGTAGAAAGTTACACTCCCTGCAGCCAATCCAGTCTGTACCCAAAAGCACCAGATGCAGTACAGCGTTGACATATAACTGGTGTGGTGGTGATCAGGGACACTAACTGGTGACAGTACAAAAAAAATGAACTTTTTCTTTATCGTACATCATGGGACACAGAGCAGCCATAACAACTAACTGGGTTATATGCCACCGGCTGGTGAATGGACACTGGTAAATCAATCAAACAAGAAGTCCTCCCCTATATAACCCATCCTACACAAGAAGTACCTCAGTTTTTTCACAAGTGTCTGTTAGGTGGATGGTCACTGATGTGACAAGTGCTCTTGGAACATACTTAGAGGTCTGGACAGTTCTATTAAGAATCATGGACTTCAATCAGATCCATTGCATTCCTTGCTAAAGATGCATGTTTTCACATTAATGTTTTCACATATTAACGGTTATACATGGTTGCATAAAGATGCATGTTCATGTTTGCATAAATATACATGATTGCATAAAGATACATAGTGGTATAAAGATGTATGTTTATACATGTTTGCATAGATACATGTTGCGCAATATTTGTTGCATAAATGCATGCTTATTGTGTAAATGCATGTTTCCAGGGGCACGTATTGCGTAAGTGTGTTTTGCCTAATCGCATAGTTGCATAAACGCATGCTTCCATAAATGCATATTGCTTAACCACTTGCCGACCGCCGCACGCCGATGTACGTCGGCAGAATGGCACGGGCAGGCATAAGCACATACATGTACGTCCTTTGCCTCCCGCGGGTCGGGGGCCCGATCGGGCCCCCGCCCGGTGCCTGCGGCGGTCGGTTTTCGTTCGGGAGCGATCCCGGACGAGGGGACGGCCATTCATTCATGGCCACCCCCTCGCGATCGCTCCCGACGAATGGAAATCCCCGGTGACATCACTTCCTCTCCTGTAATGTAAACACAGGAGAGGAAGTGATGTATTCTCTCCTCCGTGTCGGTATTTTTCGTTCCGACACGGAGGAGAGCGGATCAGTGAGTTGCACCAACACATCCCACACACAGTAGAACATGCCAGGCACACTCACACCCCCCCTTTACCCCCCGATCACCCCCCCAATTACCCCTGCCCCCCAGTCACAGTGACACCAATGTCATTTTTTTTTTTTTTTTTTTTTTTTTGCATTGGTGTCATTTGTGACTGTAATAACTGTTAGGGCAGTTAGGGTTAGCCCCCTTTAGTTCTAATGTACCCCCCTAACCCCCCCAATAAAGGTTTAACCCCGTGATCACCCCCCGTCGCCAGTGTCACTAAGGCTGGGTTCACATTGCAGCGGTTTATGAGAACGAATGTGATTCGCACCGCACTGCAGTGCAAATCACATCCGATCTCTGTGCGATTCGAGTTCAGCCATTCGCCGCACCCGCCGCACCCGCCACACCCGCCGCACCCGCCGCAAATTCGCACGGGACCCTTTTTTTGGCCCGCAGCAGAATCGGATCGCATGGGTGTTCACACCATGCGATCCGAGTTTGCAGATCGCACTGCGATATGCGAACTGATCTGGGGGTGTCAGTAACATTTCACTTACACTCCCAGCAGTTCGCATAGGGCAGTGTGAACTGCCGCCGGGAGGCATGCGATGCGGGAACCCGCCGCGGATTCGCGGCGTTTCCGCATCGCTCCAGTGTGAACCCAGCCTAATAAGCGATCATTTTTCTGATCGCCGTATTAGTGTCACAGGTGACGCTAGTTAGGCAGGTAGGTATTTAGGTTCGCCGTAGCTTTTTATAGCGCTAGGGACCCCCATATACTACCGCATAAAGCCCCCTGATTGCCCCCTAGTTAACCCTTTCACCAGTGATCACCATATAACTGTTACAGGTGACGCTGGTTGGTTAGTTATTTTTTTATAGTTTCAGGGCACCCGCCATTTATTACCTAATAAAGGTTTAACCCCCTGATCACCCGGCAGGTGTCATTTGTGACTAATAACTGTTAGGGCAGTTAGGGTTAGCCCCCTTTAGTTCTAAGGTACCCCCCTAACCCCCCCAATAAAGGTTTAACCCCGTGATCACCCCCCGTCGCCAGTGTCACTAAGGCTGGGTTCACATTGCAGCGGTTTATGAGAACGGATGTGATTCGCACCGCACTGCAGTGCAAATCACATCCGATCTCTGTGCGATTCGAGTTCAGCTATACAGATAGTATGGCTGAATTCGTGTCGCACCCGCCGCACCCGCCGCAAACTCGCACGGGACCCTTTTTTTGGTCCGCAGCAGAATCGGATCGCATGGGTGTTCACACCATGCGATCCAAGTTTGCAGATCGCACTGCGATATGCGAACTGATCTGGGGGTGTCATTAACATTTCACTGACACTCCCAGCAGTTCGCATAGGGCAGTGTGAACTGCCGCCGGGAGGCATGCGATGCGGGAAACCCGCCGCGCATTCGTGGCGTTCCCGCATCGCTCCAGTGTGAACCCAGCCTAATAAGCGATCGTTTTTCTGATCGCTGTATTAGTGTCACAGGTGACGCTAGTTAGGCAGGTAGGTATTTAGGTTCGCCGCAGCTTTTTATAGCGCCAGGGACCCCCATATACTACCGCATAAAGCCCCCTGATTGCCCCCTAGTTAACCCTTTCACCAGTGATCACCATATAACTGTTACAGGTGACGCTGGTTGGTTAGTTATTTTTTTATAGTTTCAGGGCACCCGCCATTTATTACCTAGTCTCACTAGTGTACCCCTAAATTTAGGGGTGTCTACTTTCTAAAATGGGGTCATTTGGGGGGGGGGGGTTTGTGCCATCTTGGCATTTTATGGCCTTCAAAACTGTAACGCCCTTAGAAAGCCTGAAGGCGGTGCTTGGTTTTTGGGGCCCCGTACGCGGCTAGGCTCCCAAAAAGTCCCACATATGTGGTATCCCCGTACTCAGGAGAAGCAGCAGAATTTATTTTGGGGTGTCATTTCACATATGCCCATGGCATGCGTGAGCAATATATCATTTAGTGACAACTTTGTGAAAAAAAAAAAAAGTTTGTAATTTTCCCGCAACTTGTGGCAAAATATAAAATATTCCATGGACTCAACATGCCTCTCAGCAAATAGCTTGGGGTGTCTACTTTCTAAAATGGGGTCATTTGTGGGGGTTTTGTGCCATCTTGGCATTTTATGGCCTTCAAAACTGTAATAGGTAGTGAGAAGTGAACTCAAAAAATTACGCCCTTAGAAAGCCTGAAGGCGGTGCTTGGTTTTCGGGGCCCCGTACGCGGCTAGGCTCCCAAAAAGTCCCACATATGTGGTATCCCCGTACTCAGGAGAAGCAGCAGAATTTATTTTGGGGTGTCATTTCACATATGCCCATGGCATGCATGAGCAATATATCATTTAGTGACAACTTTGTGAAAAAAAAAAAAAAAAAAAAAAAGTTTGTAATTTTCCCGCAACTTGTGGCAAAATATAAAATATTCCATGGACTCAACATGCCTCTCAGCAAATAGCTTGGGGTGTCTACTTTCTAAAATGGGGTCATTTGTGGGGGTTTTGTGCCATCTTGGCATTTTATGGCCTTCAAAACTGTAATAGGTAGTGAGGCGTGAAATCAAAAATTTACGCCCTTAGAAAGCCTGAAGGCGGTGCTTGGTTTTCGGGGCCCTGTACGCGGCTAGGCTCCCAAAAAGTCCCACATATGTGGTATCCCCGTACTCAGGAGAAGCAGCAGAATTTATTTTGGGGTGTCATTTCACATACGCCCATAGCATGTGTGAGCAATATATCATTTAGTGACAACTTTGTGTAAAAAAAAAAAAAAATTTTTTTTTTTGTCATTATTCAATCGCTTGAGGCAAAAAAATAAAATATTCAATGGGCTCAACATGCCTCTTATCAATTTCCTTAGGGGGTCTACTTTCCAAAATGGGGTCATTTGGGGGGGTTTTGTACTGCCCTGTCATTTTAGCACCTCAAGAAATGAGATAGGCAGTCGTAAACTAAAAGCTGCGTAAATTCCAGAAAACGTACCTTAGTTTGTAGATGTGACAACTTTTGCGCAAACCAATAAATATACAATTATTGACTTTTTTTTTACCAAAGACATGTGGCTGAATACATTTTGGCCTAAATGTATGACTAAAATTGAGTTTATTGGATTTTTCTAATAACAAAAAGTAGAAAATATCATTTTTTTTCAAAATTTGCGGTCTTTTTACGTTTATATCGCAAAAAATAAAAATCGCAGAGGCAATCAAATACCATCAAAAGAAAGCTCTATTTGTGGGAAGAAAAGGACGCAAATTTTGTTTGGGTACAACATTGCATGACCGCGCAATTACCAGTTAAAGCAGCGCAGTGCCAAAGTGTAAAAAGACCTCTGGTCATTTACCAGCAAAATGGTCCGGTCTGAAAGTGGTTAAACACATGCTATCATGTTTTTATTTGTACTACATAGTATGTATATGCTTATTTACATGAAACTGCATGCATATGTATACAGCTTAATGTAAATAAACACATTTGTGCTAATTTTCCTGTGACTACATGCATATGTGCTTGTTTGCCTGGGATTACATGCATGTGTGCTTGTTTGCCTGGGATTACATGCATGTGTGCTTGTTTGCCTGGGATTACATGCATGTGTGCTTGGTTGCCTGGGATTACATGCATATGTGCCTATTTGCCTTAAACTGCATATATAAATGCATGAATGGCAAGAATACTTGTATACAGGTTTTGTTTTTCAGCGGGAACGCAGTTCCGGCACCACCAGCACTGAATGTATGTAATGGCGAGGGGTGCTAGGGTGTGATGGAGGGTCTATTGATGCTGGCTGCTGGGAGATCTATTGCTGCTGGTAGAGTCTTTTGTTGCTGGGGTTGATCTATTGTTTCTTGGGGGTATATTGTTGTGGGGTTCTGTGGTTCTTAGGGGGGGGAGGTCTATTGTTGCTGGCTGCAGGGGATCCATTTCACTGCCTTTCTTTGTTATCAACAAATTCCATATACATACCTTAACACCACAAAATTATACTCGGTTCTGTATTCTGTAAAAGGGGCAGTATTGGGCAGTAGGTATGGGGACAGTCCTCAGAGGTGGGTAGGGGGCGGAGACAAGGGGTGACTGAAAAGGGGGAAGTACCTGCACCTTTTCACTGAGAAAAAAAGCCCTGCTTGTATACCTGCATGTTTGCATACTTGGGTACCTGCATACTTACATGCGTAAGGGGGGAGGCAGGTGCACCACTCTCGGGTTCAATGATCTGGCGTGTCCACATCCCCCAATGGACAAAGGCATTGCAGTATTTTCGTGATGCATTAATTTTTCAGCAGATGGACTGCGGCTGCATCACCTTGATCATGCCTGATCTCTGTTGATTTAAGCCTAAGCAGGATCGAGCCTGATTAGTATATGGAAGTGAGACTACCCGGGAATACCAGATGCTGTAAGCTTTACCCCACCTCTGTGAGGAAGGCATCTGAGGTTGCTGTGTTTTTGAGAGTATCTCAGGCCAGAAGATCTTAGGGTAGCCTCTGAGGTGTTTTTTTTTTTTTTGCTCCATCTTTAGCCAGCAAAATCTTGGTAGGAAGGTACGCCTCTTTTGGCCTTCGGGGTCTGCCACGGTGTCGCCAGTCTTTTACCTTGCATTTAACTCTTGGAGCAGATGGTATGGGCTCATTATTAAAATTAATTAAAAAAAACCCTCAACCAGTAGTGGTCCCAAAACCAAAAGGTCTAGCTTGGAGCTTAAACCGCTGGACATCCTTCTGTTTCAGATGGGCTCAGTCCATTTAGTGTTGACCTCTGTGAGGGGTAGATTTTGGGGTCCATAGTCATCAATGATGCAAATCTTCATGTGCCGTTTTTTTCCAGGCCCATCAAGGTTTTTTTTGAAATTGCTGTGCAAAGTCATCTTTTTTTTATTTTTGTGACTCTGCTCTTTTGGCTGGCCACTGCTCCGAAGGATCACAAAGCTCCCAGCCTAGTACTGGACTTGCTGAAAACGCGGAAGTGCCAATCTAAGTATACCTCAATAATCTTTGTTCAGGAAGCAGTCTGTTCCAGATTTTCCTTTGATACATTTCTGTAGGAGTAAGTATCTAGGTCAATTCCCTATGTCCGTCTCCAGGTCTTTGGTAAATCTTGGGGTATTGTAGAGCTAAGATTGATGGTTTGCATTCTGGAGAATGGATGGGGAAGGAAATAACCACTGATGCCAGCTTCTCCAGTTGGTTTGAAGGTGGCTATAGTTCAGTGGACTTGGTCTCCATTGGTGAAAATATCTTGGATTTGTTGGCCAGTACACCTTGCTCTGGATGTTGGGGCAAACCAGTTGTAGGTGTAATCCGGAAATGTCTCTGCAGGCATATCGACCACCAGGAGTCATGCTGCTCAGTCAAGTGCTGTCTCTATCCCTGGTACATATTCCAGGTATAGAATAATGTCAAGGGGGACTTTGCAGGTGGATCTACTAGATTCCAAGTTCTACAACAAGTCGGAACAGATTGTGTCTTCGATGAAAGTCCCACGACAATGTGGGCAGATGCACTAAGGGCATAGCACCTTAGGGACCAGTTCTCCCTTTATTTTTATGCTTTCCCTGATTTGACTTCTCCCACATCTTTCGTGAAGAACACGGGAGGTGGTAACACTGATAAGTGTTAGCTGCATTAGCCCAGGAGGGCTTGGTACGCCGATGTAGCGAGGTTTGCGGGGGTCGCTCCTTGAACATGCCTAGTCCATGGGACCTAATGGTCTTGAGTCCTGTATCTCCACACTGTTGAGCCCCTGGAAGCTGGTTTCAGAGAACCTCGATTACAGGACTTGGTAATATTTTTTTTTCCTGGTGGAAGCCAGGAAGTGGCACCCACAGGAATATGAGTGGGAAAAATGTATCTTTTTCCAATCAGTAGGGGGAAGGAGATTAGCCTTAAGCACCATTAAGGGTTCTAGTTCATCCCCATCCATTTTTCAAAAAAATTTTTTTTTTATATATATAATATAAATTATAAACGTCCAACATGGGCTAGGACAATAAAATATAGACATATATTGAAAACAGAAAAAAAGGGGAAAAAAACATAACATCAACACATGGAGGAATAGATGAGCCAGGGTTTCATATACATTTTCAAGCTTGTGATTATATACCAAGTGACAATTGTCTCCTGAAACTAATGCTGAGAGGCCGAAGCCATAAGTGGATCCTCCGACAGGAGATGATTGAGGAAGGAAAGCTTTGGTCGCCTTCTATCTCCCCCAACCACCCCATCTGGCCAGAAAGCCATTGCCAAAGGTGGGGGTGTCAGTGAAAAGGAAGGGCACACACAAAGCAAGGGAAGGAGGGGATGGCTTTGGAGTCCACACTTACTGGGATATTGACCTCATCCAGTAGTTCTAAGGTTAATACCCTCTGCGAAGAGAATAAATTGGTTCCAGAGCACCCATGTCTTGTTATATTTTTCTTGTTGGTGCCTCACAGTGAGCACTAGGTCTTCCATTTTACTAATGTCCTCTACCCTCCGGATCCAACTAGCCACTGTTGGTGGGGTTTGACTTTTTCATTGAAGTGGGATGCAGGATTTTGAGGCATTTAACAAGTGGCATACAACTGACTTTTTGTATCTCGTAATTGATTTTATGTTTACATGCAATAGGAAGAAGGCCGGGTCGCCTGGGACATTATATTCTGTAAACTTCTGGATAGTTCTGACTGTAGACCATAATTGGGATAACTTCAGATGAGGCCAAAATATATGTAGTAACATACCCCTGTCTCCCTGACACCTCCAGCAAAGTGCTGAAGTTTTCGGGTTGTAAGTATGTAGAGCATGTGGGGTTAGGTACCACCTTGTTATGAGCTTAAAATTGGTCTCCTGTACTTTTGTACAGATGGAGGATTTTAGGGTGAATGTTATGATACGTTGGGTCTGGTTCGAAGTAAATGTACAGTTCAGGTCCCTCTCCCACTTGGGTCAGGTGAGTTTTCCGTCGGGGGAAATTAGGAGGTTATACATTACAGATAGCGTCCTCAGGAATGCACCATCTGTTGAGCAGTATTCCTCAAAGTAGTCAAGGGTTTGTTAAACCCTTGCGGGTTAGGTATGGATGTAAGGAAATGTCTTAGTTGGACAGCAGTCCAGAACAGAAGTTTAAAGGGGCCTGTTTTCATTTTGTAGTGTCTCCGAGGGCCAAGAGTCATTTATCAAGAAGTGTCATGCCCGTGTACGGTTTACTGTATTTAATGCCTTTCTAACCTGAGGGTCCATCCCTGGAGGAAATTGCGGGTTCCCTATAGTAGGGTACTGTGTGAGACAGGTTTGTGACCCTATGTGGAGCGTCGTCCCTATCAATGGATGTTTATTTACCCTTGCTGTAAAATGGTCATAACACCAAACAGCACCCCGCAGGGGCACTTGCGTTTGGGCTTGTTCCAGATGTGTCCACAGTTTCAGGTCTTGGTGGCTGCACCAGTCTATAATTCTACCTAGTTGTACAGCTTGGTAATATTTCTTTACGCCTGGAACCGCTAAACCTCCACTAAGCTTGGGTAGGGAGAGTAGGGTATGGGGGTAATCTCAGTTACCCATTTGCCCATGTAAATTTGTTGAATTGACTGTGCACCTGTCTATAGAACGTTGTCGGGCTAGTGCTTGGAAGTGCCTGTAATAGAGGAACTTGGTTAACATGCACATCCTTTTTTATTTTATTTATTTATTTATTTTTTTGCTTCAGCGAATTTTCTCGAGAGACCCAAATCAACTTTCCGTTCATTTCTGTCCCTTCTCGCCTTCACATCATCATAGCATATATTATTTGCTTTTGTACATTTCTTATTATGTGTATTTCCACATGATTTAAAAAAGTCAAAAAAGTGCTTACAAAACATTCATAAATCAACCCTCCAACCTCTACTATATAACCCCTCATGACCCCCAACCCAAGCCCCCCCCCCCCCACACCCACACCCACACCCACACCCACACCCACACCCACACACACACACACACACACACACACACACACACACTTAAGCCCCATACACACTATCAGATTGTCTGCTGATTTTTTCCATCAGATTTACCAAAACCATATAATATGAGGTCAAACCTTAGGGGTTTCAATGTGTATGCAATCAGGCAGGCCCTTGCACTACATGGTTTTGGTAAACCTGAAGGAAAAAATCAGCAGACAATCTGATAGTGTGTATGGGGCTTTCACTATCACTACATTACTTAAGGTATTGTTTCCATTTCTGGTCTTTTCCTAATTCCCATATAGATCTTAGGTTCTCAATTGTTCTGCATAGCTCCATGTTTTTTTAAAATTTTCTCCACTCTTTCCATTTATTTATTACAGTTCTGTTAATTCCATTACGATCACTTAAACTTTCCATACTATAAGTTTCTTTGACTGCATATATCCACTCCCAGATTGTTGGGCACTCCTCTTCTTGCCATTTCTTAGGTATCAATATTTTTGCAGCATTTTAAAGATGTGGAATTAGTGACTCTTGGTATTTTTTTACATCTCCTTTGGTACCATGGAATAGTACTATCCATGATTCCTCTGGGATTACTGTATTAGTTATATATTTTACATAATGTAAGATCTTTTTCCAATATTTATTGATTTTCGGGCAGCTCCACCAAAGGTGCGTCATTGTTCCTGTCTCTTTGCATCCTCACCAACAGTCTTCTGATTTGCCCGGTTGGTATTTGCTGATTTTATCTGGTGTAGCGTACCATCTAGTTAGACATTTATAATTCATTTCGGCAGAGTTGCTGTCCAATGCCGATCTATGTGTTAATTTAAATATTTTTCCCATAGTGATTTTGTCACATTGTGTTCCCAGTTCCCTTTCCCATTTCTGTATGTATGGCACGATCTCCAGCCCATCTCCTTCTAACAAGAGCTTATTTAACCTAGATATGATTCTCTTGGGATTATCTGTCGAACAGAGCCGCTCCAGCAGCGACAGCTCATCTCCAGATCTTAATGGTTGAGGTAAACTTTTAGCAAAATGAGCCAACTGGAGATGCTGCCGTTCATCGAACCTTACTAGTTCCCCCTTGTGTTTTAAATCGTGCAATGATAAAATTTCCCCATCTTTTATAATATCTCTCAGCTGTACCCTCTCTTTTTTTCAACCAATTCCTGCCATTAATCTTTCTTCCTGGTGCAAAATATTAGTTCTCTTTTAGTGCTATTAGTGGAGAGTTATAGTGTCCATTTAATTGTTTAAAACCCCATCCCAAATCCTAAGTGCATTCCATGTCAGTTCATTTATATTCGGATCGAGTGTCCTATATTTTGGCGGATTCCATACAATCTTACTCAATTGTGCCTTGCTAAAAGTGTCTTATAAATTCACCCACCTTTTTGTCCACTTTATTTTCTCTTACCCATTCGACTATTCTCGACAGCACTATTGCCTTATAATATTTTTGAATATCAGGGAGTGCTAGCCCCCCCACGTTTTTTTCCTGTTTCATTATTAAGAAGGATTTTGTTTTTTTATTATTCCAAATAAAACCCATTAATAATGCCTTCAGCTTTGAAAAATAGAAATTCGGTAAAGCTATAGGCATCATCTGGAACTTGTAAAGAATTTTTGGCAAGATAAACATCTTGAGTGAATGGATACCTCCCAACCAGGTGAGTGGTCTATTTGCCAGTCTTTTACTTTCAGTTTTAATTTCATCTAGCAATGGGATATAGTTTAATTTGTATATCTTTTCCAATTAAGTCTTCAGTTTTATACCTAAGTATTTTAGTTGTTTTCGCCAAGGGAATTTCAATTCTTTTTGAAGCTTGAGCTTTTCAGATTTACATGTGTTGATATTTTGCACCTCAGATTTTGCTTGGTTAATTTTAAAGTTTGACAGTTCGCCATAATGTGTTATCACCTTCATTAATTTGGGCGATGTGTTGCTTGGTTTACTTCTTTAAAACAATACATCGTCCGCAAATGCTGCCAGTTTATGTTCTTCATTTCGTACTTCAAATCCCTTTATCTCAGGGTCATTTTGGATCGTGGAAAGTAATGGTTATAAGGATAACACAAACAAAAGGGGTGACAATGGTCACCCTTGTCTCGTGCCATTTTTCATCTCGAAAGGAGGGGATGACGTACTGTTTATCTTTATGGTTGCAATCGGGTGATGATATAGTGTCTTAATCCGCTGGACCATTTTTGGTCCCACACCCATTGCCTCCAGTGTCCGGAACATGAAGCTCCAGTCGACCCTGTCGAAAGCCTTCTGGGCATCTGTCGACAGGAATAAACTAGAGCCCCCCCTCCCCTTCATCCGTGGCAGCAGATGCAAAGTTCTCACTATCCCTTCCCTCCCTTCCTGGTATAAAGACCACCTGGTCCTGACGCACCAGTGAGCTCGTCAGGGCCTTCATCCTTCATTTTGGTATATCGTTTTGTATCGGCATTGAGCAATGATATTGGCCTATAACTAGAACACATCATCCCATCTTTACCCTCTTTCCGGATTACAGTCATTGATGCGGAAAAGGCCTCCTTACTCATTTCATACTCTGTTCCCAAACCATTCATGTATCTACATAACTTAGGGATGAAAATTTCTTTGTACTTTTTATAGTAGTATATTGTGAACCCGTCTGGTCCAGAGCTTTTCCCCGGAACTGAGTCTACTAGGGCCTTATTTATATCCTCTTCAGTTATGGGTCTTTCTAGGATTTCCTTTTCGATATCAATAATCTTTGCTAATCTAGCATTATTCAAAAAGTCATTCATTTTTCTTTTTTTTTCCCCCTCAGTCAGTCCCTCCCTCTGTTCCACTGAGTATAGCTTCTCATAATAGTTTTTAAAAAGTTTTGCAATTTCTTTTATTGTGTGGGCCATGTCCCCTTTACCAGTCTGGATTTTCCCTATAAAATTAATAGATTTTTTTTTTCTTGTGGAGCATTCTTGCTAGATATTTAGTAGGTATATTCCCTCTGTAATACCTTTTCCTGGCTATTCGGTTGAATGTGTTTTTGGTCTCATGTTCCATTAAAGCTTTTAATTCATCCCTTTTGATTATTAATTTTTGATATAACATTCTATCGTGGTTCTGGTGTTTTTTTTATGTTGTTCTACGCTAAATATTTTCTCCATGAATGTTTTAATTTTTTTCAGTTCTTTTTTTTTTTTTTTCTTGATTCAATCGCTATCAGGATTCCCCCTAATGTAGACCTTATGAGCCTCCCATAGGGTTTGTCCTGTAATTTCCTCTGTGTCGTTTATCGAGAAATATTGTTCTAATTCCTTACTGACCCTTTCATATCCTTCTACTTCTCGGACTATTTCTTTGTTTAAACACCACGTAAAGGGTTTTCTTTGATCTCCAGGTATTAGGGTCTGTTGCCCTATCTTCTAAATTAAACCGTATCTTCTTGGTGAACCCTATTGCCACCCCCCCTTCCGCTCTTTGTTATTGTGTCCCCGTAATACCAAATTGGAAAATCATTAGAGTATAACTTAATATTTGATTTGTGTGAAATGTGAGTTTCTTGTAAAAAAAAAAAAAAAAAACACCTCAGCGTCATATTGTTTAAGCTCCTTTAGAATCTTATGCCTCTTACTCGGCGTATTTAATCCCTTGGCAACGTATGTCATCAAGTTTATAGCTGTCATCGTGGCTTTCTTGTTTCACTATGCAGTTTTGGTTTCTCTCGTCTATACTGGGACTTAGTAGATTTCTTATCACGCCTATTGATATCTTTCCCTCCCTCCTTCCCCTTTCCTCCCCATCCCCTCTCTGCTTTTGTTGGTATTTGGTCCTCTACTCTTCGTCCGCTTTGCTTATTTCCAATTCACTTTCAGTTGTTAAGTCTTCTCTGGACTGGTCAGGTGTCTCCTCTAAAAAAAAATTCAGTTCCCTTTTTCTTATCTGTTTTGGGGTGTTGTCTTGCCCCTTCCTGATTTTTTTGGGTTTGCGCCTTGGGTCATATACTGCTAAATTGTACTGTCGGTTGTTTTGTCCTTCAGGGTTTTTGGGGGACCCCCTTTGTTACTTTGCTCATAGATTTACTCATGCTGGTTTCCTTTATCCTTCTTATTAGTTTCCCCAGTTTTGCTTTCTTGTCTCTCTTCTTTCTAGCTAGGGTTCATCCCATTTTCAGTCCTGTACACCTTTAGACCTGCAGCCTCCAGCAATATCCTCTTTTCCCCTGCCTCTGGGGGTCCTTTTCCAATCCTAGTTATCTGCGACTTGCCCCTCGGGGCAGTGACAACCCTCAATGTGTCACTCCTGGTCGCCTTAGTATGATGGATAGCGGGGAAAACATAGACGGCCAGGTGTAAACCTCCTGCTGTTAGTCCTTATTTCTTTTGTGCATAAACTTCAAGCATCTGTTTTGAGGGGGTTCCTGTTTTTAGGGCTGACTAGTTTGTGTCAGATACTCATAAACTGTTGATTTTGATCCTTTGTTTGTCGGGTCCCCCACTAGTAAGTATAATTCTCGCTAGGATGGGGGCTACGACAGTCCCGACCCTATAGAGTGTTAAAGGATATCCAATCCCTCTGGTACACCACTCCACCAGGCCCCGTTTGTAACTTACTGATCTCAAATGCACAAACAAGCAGTTATGCGTTTCATTAGCAAAATCCTCCTCCCAGAGTTTTACCCTCAGTCAGCTGCCCTCGTTGGATATCTTTCAAAGCAATGGTAGACCTAATTGGTCAGGGGTACCAGCACTCAGGTTTACTCGTATACAAACTCTGTCCCAGGCTGTAAAAGAGCTAAAAGTCCTGTGGTATCCTATAAGGCATTACAGTACCTCTTGGCCATATAATACTGCTACTGAACTGGAACTATTTGAGAAATAACTTCTGGTGTTTCAGTTGGTACTCCTGTAAGTCTCAGATTATTACTCCTTTTTTTACTGTCGTTGTTTTTTTTAATTCTTTCTACTGCTCTGCTACCGTTAGTATGGTGGCTAGAGAGGGGTACCAAAAAAAAAAAAAGCGAGGAATCACAGGGAGCATAAAAAATGGAGGGGAAAATATGCAGACAGTCCCATCTCATATGTTAAAATAGAATAAACCGCGCTAGTCAACCCTGAGTGTTGGATAGATAAACAAAGGGGGCAGTAGGCTCGAGAAAAAAATATATCTATATATAATTATAGGTTGCAGCCCCCCAAAAAAGAAGAAAATCCCCAATTGGGGTTTCTTCCAACAGTAAGAACAATTTAACAACCGGGGTAATTGGCGCTACCTCTTTAGCACAAACAGAAGATAGTTCTCAATACTGGGAAAGATGTATGTCTAAAAGAAACAATCAGAAAAAAGCCAGCAATTCCAGTGAAACTGGCCTATTTCACACTTAAAAGTCTTCAATTATAACCAAATGAAATAGAAATAATTACTCCTTTCGGAAGGCGATAATTCCCTTAGAACCCACTCATTTCAGTCCAAACCAAAAGAAAGAAAAGAACACAAACAGCTTCTGCCAAAATCATATACAGTCGTACAGATTACCTAATGCGACTCAGACATAGCCATGGTGAGTGTAATTATTAATGACCTTAATTTGAAAACTCAATATAATCCCAAAGAAACCTTACATATATCTTATAGGATAAAAAACTAAAATAAAAAATTATTATTGCTTAGTGCGACTATACCTTAAAATCGCATCAGTGCTAACCGTGTAATTATACCATCATACTATAAGATAATATTTGTGAAAATACACCTCAGTTAATATATGTGAAAATGAATCTGAAAATACAACAACTATTAATGGAATCTATATATATAAAAGTGCATCAAAAAAGTGCAGGTGAGAAAACAAAATATTGATAACACAGCTCGTGCCCAAAATCACAAAGCCTAAACACTGTATATATACTACAGAGTCACCTGTGAAAAAAACAAGTACATATATATATATATATATAAATAAAAATATATAATATAGACCCTAGAAAAAAGAATTACTAAAAAATACAAAAATAATAAAAGTAAAAATAATAATAATAAAAGTGAAAATATAGTGTCCAATTTTCCAAAAAATCTTCAGTGGTGCACATCCAATATGAAATGTTCATAAAGTGACTTTAGTGCTTCTTGTGCAATCTCCAAAGTGACTTCTGTGCTCCCCCACAGGTTCCCCATTCACCAGAAGAATACACCCCTGCAGGGGTAATTCGCCTTTGAAACAAATCTGACGATATCCAGCTCCTTAGACCATGTATTTTGTGATCATCCGTATCCAGAAGGGAATTCCAATTATATCCGGAAATCTATGATCCCTACAAGAAACGAGCACTATGCATGCAGCAAAGGTCTGCTCACCCAGATACTTCCGGGCCGGACTGCAGCAACCTCTCCGGGCTCCTGCTGATCCGAGATGCGCGATCCCCCTCCTTCTGGAGGACGTTCCTGAACGTCCTATCAGAAGTAGAGAGCTCCCACCTGGCCGTATATGTACATTGGCCAGGTGGGAAGTGGTTAAGCTTGACGGCATCTGACTCCGGGCATACGAGGGACTCGGGGTCGGGAGCCGTCAGGGGCCAATCTGGAGCCTCTCACTCTCAGGCGGTGACTGCCTCCCACAGCCACGCTCCCGCTCCGGCAGACACATCTTAATAAGAATGCATCTGCCGAACCAGGAATGGAGGCCCTTGTGCCATGTTTCTAGTAAGGTCCGTTTTTTTAATTAGTAAAGGAGTGAAATTCAGATTAAAGGTATGGGTTAGATTAGCTGGAACGGAAGTGCCCAGGTATTTCAGGGCAGTAGATGTCCATTCAAAATGAAAATTGGAGCAAAGTGCTTGCATAGCAGTTTGTGATGGCTCTACTCCCATGGCTTCTGAATTATAGTTAATTTTGAGATTGGATATGGGTCTGTAGGTGTCATTCTCGGAGGAGGTTTGGGAGTGAGATTGATGGGTTTGTAGGGGGGTGGGGGGGTAAATCATCCGCATATGCAGAGACCTTATATTGGCCGTCTCCAACTGTTAAGGCCTTGGATATCTGGGTTGTTTCTGATTTTACTTAAAAATGGCTCCAATGATAGGGATAAGGAGGGGTGACGGCGGGCAGCCTTGTCTAGTCCCGTTCATAATTGGGAGGGTGTCTGAGAGGATTCCACTCACTTTAACTTGTGCATTAGGGTTGGCATATATTTAGGCAATGCATCTAATCATGGTCTCTCCTAGCCCTATATATCGAAGGACTGTGAACATATATTCCCAGTTGACCCTGTCTTTCCGCATCAATATTTATAAAGACGGAGGGCGTATGGGTCTGGTGAGCTACATGTATTAGATTTAGTGCTTTAATTGTACTGTCCCTAGCTTCCCTAGTGGGGATAAAGCCCACTTGATCTAGGTGGATCAGAGTTTGTAAATGACGGGCTAGTCGGGTCTCTAGAATCATAGGTTATAAGGCGACATTTTTGTAGCGCTGCCTTAGCCTTATATCTAAGGAGGTCATTGATTTAGTTGTAGATGGAGGCAAGTTCAGCCTCTACAAGGGGGGTCAGGGGAACTTTTATGTTGTGACTCAGTGGTATGGAGTTTGGCGAGGAGTAATTGTAATTGTTTTTCATTCTGTCTTTTAATCCGTGCTCTGTGTTTTATGAGAATACCCCTAATGACCGGCTTGTGTGCTTCCCACACTGCTCCCGGGGTACAGTCTCTACTGCTGTGTTAGTTTGAAAGTAGAATTTAAATGACAGACCCGAGTCCTGTGAGAGGGGTTATTGGAGAATGCATAGGTCAATGTTATAGAGGCATGGACCATGCCCTATGGCCAATAGTGGAGTCTTTAACAGCATATAATTGTCCGTAGGGTATGAGGAAATAGCCTATTCTTGTGTATAGCTTGTGGGGGGGGGGGGGGGGGTAGAACGTATAGTCCCTTTCACCCGAATGCTGGAGGCGCCACACGTCGATCAACTGTGCTTTGTGTAGAGCCTTGGCGATTCGCTTGCAGGCTCTTGTCAGTATAGAAGATGATCCCGAGGAGGTGTCCACATTGTGGCCAGAGGAACGTTAAAGTCTCCTCCTAAAATCAGTATGCCTTCTTGAAAGTTAGACAGTTTAGATAAAGTGTGTTGCATAAGTGTCTTGACGGTCATACGGGGCTAACGTCAATTGCACGTCTCCTATATGACCCTTAAAGAGGAAGTAAACCCTGATGAGTTTACTTCCTCTTTTTTTCCCTGCAAAGGTAAAGCATAATGGACTACTATGCATCGCATAGTAGCCCATTATGTGTCACTTACCTGACACAGGAGCCAGCGAAGTCGCGCTGTCCCCTGTAGTCCGCCGCATCCATCTTGCTGGTGGCGTCTCGCAGCTCCGCCGCTGTCATTCGGCGAAGCGCACGGGAGTCGACAAATGCGGCAGCTCCATTTTTGGAACTGCCGCGTTCAGTGCGCCTGCGCGCCGCTGTCTACGGCGCATGCGCCGTAGACAGCGGTGCCCGTTTTCGGGCAAATATCTCCTAAACCATATAGGTTTAGGAGATATTGCTTGGACCTACAGGTAAGCCTTAATCTAGGCTTACCTGTAGGTCAAAGTGGTTTGTAAGGGTTTACAACCACTTTAATGAATGCAAATTGTCTCTCCGCATCCATCATGGAATAGCGAGGGGACCATTGTATCCTGCTGGACAGGAGGATAGAGGTCCCTCTAGATTTAGTTTTGTTTGTAAAGTGATAGGTGAGAGGGAAGAATCTGTTTTTTAGGACTGGCATTCGGTCCTCTTTAACCACTTGCTTACTGGGCACTTAAACCCCCCTCAGTCCCAGACCAATTTTCAGCTTTCAGCGCTGATGCACTTTGAATGACAATTGCGCGGGCATACAACACTGTACCCAAATTAAATTTTTATCATTTTTTTCCCACAAATAGAGCTTTCTTTTGGTGGTATTTAATTACAGCTCAGAGTTTTATTTTTTGCTAAACAAACAAAAAAAGATGCAAAAAAAAAAAAATCATGTTTAATAGTTTGTTATAAAATTTTGCAAACGGGTCATTTTTCTCCTTCATTGAAGTGCGCTGATGAGGCGGCACTGATAGGCTGCACTGGTGGGCACTGATGGGCTGCACTGGTGGGCACTGATGGGCTGCACTGGTGGGCACTGATGGGCTGCACTGGTGGGCACTGATGGGCTGCACTGGTGGGCACTGATGGGCTGCACTGGTGGGCACTGATGGGCTGCACTGGTGGGCACTGATGGGCTGCACTGGTGGGCACTGATAGGCTGCACTGGTGGGCACTGATAGGCATAGTTAAGGCGGCACTAATAGGCACAGATAAGGCGGCACTGATGGGCAAAGATGGGCACAGATAAGGTGGCATGGATGGGTGGCACGGATGGGCACTGATAGGTACCACTGGTAGATGGGACTGATGGGCACTGATAGGTGGCTCTGATAGGTGGCACTGCTGGGCACTGGTAGATGACACTGATGGGCACGGATATGTGGCACTGGGGTGCAGCACCTATGTTGAGGCAGATTGTGGGCACTGCTGGGTGGCACTGTGGGCACTGCTGGGTGGCACTGTGGGCACTGCTGGGTGGCACTATGGGCACTGCTGGGTGGTACTGACGGGGGGCCCTTTATTTTTTCTATTGTGGCACTGGCAGGTGGGCACTGGCAGGGGGCAGGTGGTCACTAACAGGGCTGGCCATGATCGGGACTGATGCGCGCAGGGCGCTCGTGCACGGGACGACGTCTATTGACGTCGTCCCGGAAAAGGAGATCCGCGCTGTAGCCGTCATTTGGCTATAGCGCGGATCTCAAGTGGTTAAAATTTAGTTTCTTAGATGAAGGCTACATCAACCTGAGCTCGTTTTAAGTCATTCATCAACATTTGCCGTTTCTCTGATGTGTTAAGGCCCTTTGCATTTATTGAGTATATTTTAAGACCGTCCATTCTCAACCAAGGTTATAGGTAAAGAAAAAAAAAAGGGGGGGGGGGGAGGGGGATGGGCCAGGAGAAGTAATTTAGCTGTGTGGGAGTTACAAGATGTCTTTGCGCTAGGGTTGTTCAATCAATTCCCTATTAGAAAGAATACAGCCTGACCTGGGATAGATATACAGGTGGGGGGGGAAAGGAAATTGGAAAAATATGAAGAGGGTCGGGGGGGGGGAAGAGAAAAACTACCAGTGGCAAGCAATATGCTTGCATTAGCACAACTCATCCGAACCCGGTCGAGGGATGTGCTGGCCTATGTGGGGGAGTAGCTGGAGTGCACTGGGAGGGGGGTGCTCCTGATCCATCCCACCCAACCTAAACCAGGAGAGCTACAAACATTTGGTCCATCTCACCCTGCCTTCAGGGTTCCTTTGCCCACCTCCCCAACCCACATGGGGGGGTGGGGAGAGGAAAGCGACAACTCTGGGCACCCACACCGCCCCCCCCCCATGCCCACAGAGTGTCAGAGGGGTCCTGCACATATGGATCATCGCACCCGGGCATCTCCAGCCAGTAGATCCCATCTTTTTCATTAGCCAAAGCAACTGCTGGTGCTCAGGCGTCTTGGGCTTAACATCTACTCATGCTCCCTTGCCATTTAGACAGGCAGCCACGCCCGGGCATCCGCGGGTCATCTAATATCAAACAATCGACTTGTTAGTCTTAATCATTTCAGGCAGCTATATGAAGTTATATTTGCAGTCCCTGAGGTAATAAAACAGTAAGTGCACAAACAGAATCAACTATAATAAGAAAAATAAAGAAGAAAACAGAGTGAACTGGAGGGGGGATGAAGAGCCCGCCCACACCTATCATACACGGGGTCAGGCTCCTCGCCCCTCAAGCAAAAGGTGTCAGTCGTCTCCTGAATACCTTCGGCAAGGATTCATGTCCCACCAACTCCCAATATTGTCCCCAAGAACAGGCTCCTTCTGTCTTTCTCCAGATCGGTGCAGCCACTCGGGTTCAATGACCTGTAAAACATTTTGTTTATACAGGGGCACTTTTATAGTTCAGGGAGGGAGGATCCGTGTTCTGCTCACAGCCAGAACTTCACCAATGTCACAAACAGGTACCACACTATCTATATGGCATTCCAGGAGTCTGCTCCATCTGGGGGTGGGGGCAGGGGAGTGGGGCACAGTTCTCCCTGCTTCTAAAGTCTTTGTGATGCCCATCAAGTGAAGGGGTCAGCTACCCCACTGTCCAGGTAGCGGGGCACCTGAGGGAGAGTCAGGAGTAGATCCTCTTGGAGTCCAGGGCAAGGTTAGGGTGAGAATCCACGGGCCAAAGCTGGTTAATGTGAGTGGAGGCCTCTAGTACGGGGAGAACTCTTTAGAACTCACATGTTCCTTCTGGTGTAGGCGCCCGTGACCTTCGGCGCTGCCTCTGCGGTCTAGGCTGGAGGTTTCTCTGCGAGGTCTGCGGGCCGGACCGACCTTCCGACTGCAGGAGAAACATCAGCCAGTTCCGCATCATGATCGGAGCCGAGTCCAGGAATGTAAATAAAGCCGGTTGGTCCCTCAGAGAGCAGAGGTTGAAGGATCGCTGGTCTCTTCTGAAGATCACGGATAGTGGGTATCCCCAGTGATAGGTGGCTTCTTGCCGATGGGCCAATTCTAATACCGAGTGAAGCATGGCTCTTTGCAGAGTAGCTCAGGAGACGTCCGGTAGGATCTTGACAATCTCTCCATCAAAGCCTATGTCCCCTGCTTCCCAGGCTTTGCAGACGATCGATTCCTTGTGGGAATAGTGGAGGTGACATATGACATCCTGCCGTCTGTTGGGGTCTTGAGATCTCTGTCTCGGTGCTTGGTGAATACGATTGAACTCCAGTCTCTGGGGAAGCGGGTCACCTGACAGTCTGTGGAAGATAGCTGTGGCTGTAGCGGCCAGGTCCTCTGGTCCTGTCGCCCTGGGAGACCACGCAGATGGCGGTTATTCCGCCTGCTCCTGTCCTCTATTTCCTCCAGGTTATGTTCCAATGCAGACACCCTCTGCTCCAGGTCTGTTACTGAGGTCTCCCACACAGTCAGTCTGGTGGCCAAGGAGCCCAGCTATCCTCTCACTTCCTGGAGGTCCTTGCGATGCTGTGTCTCCTGACGGCCAATGAGAAATGCTATATCAGCCTTGGTTGGAAGGGCCTTAAGAAGTGCCCACATTTTGGCGTCTCCTCTGACCCTGTTAGAGCTGGGTATTGGGATTTCGGATATCGATTGCAGTGCGGCAGAGATGTCTGAATATGAATCTGATGCCATTGATGCAGCTGGGGATGCCAACCGAGTCCACTGGGCTTGGTCCTCGCTTGTCTCTCCACATGGTTCTATCTTGGTAGCGGAGGGGGTGAGCTGGGATTGTGTTAACTGTTCTATAGCTCCCCCAGTATCACTCGGTCTTGTCGTTTTAGTTCTTCCCTTTGTTCTCTTCTTTGAGTACATGCCTTGTATAGAGGGGGAATGTTAGAGCATAATAGGCTCAGTCAGCCGGGAGAAGGTCAGGAGCTCAAAGTAGAAGCGTCCTCACTCAGCCATGTCCAGGCCATCCACTGGGTTCTTACCAGGTGAACATCAAGAACATGGAGGAAGACTGCCTTGGTCTCAGCGTATTACAAACGGTAATAGTGGCAGTCTGGGAATGTCGGCTCAGATGCGGAAGACTGACGTTCTGTTTGTATTGCCAGAAGGACCCAAGAAGGGACAGGCAGCATCTAAGTCCACTGTTTCCCAATGGATTCGACAAGTGATTGTTCAGGCATATGGTTTAAGGGTTAAGGTCCCGCCTTTTCCAGTAAGGGTACACTCTACCAGAACAGTGAGTGTTTCATGGGCAGTTCATCATCAAGCATGGATGGCTCAGATTTGCAAGGCTGCTACTTGGTCTTCGGTGCATACATTCACTAGGTTTTATCAAGTGAATTTTAGGACCCAGGAGGATGTTGCATTTGGACGCAGTGTACTACGGACAGCAATATGGATCCTGTTGTTCTGATGGTGTGGGTTTGGTCATAATGGGTTCCCTTCCCTCAAAAGCATTGCTTGGGGACGTCCCAGTTATTATGGCTGCTTTGTCCTGTGATGTACGATAAAGAATTTTTTTTTTTTCTACAGCTTACCTGTAAAATCCTTTTCTTTGTGTACACAACGGGACATAGAGATCCCTCCCCTCTTGTCTGGGAAGTTTATTGCTTGCTACAAAACTTAGCTACTTCCTGTGTGTAGGAGGGATTATATAGGGGAGGACTTCTTGTTTGATTTACCAGTGTCCATTCACCAGTAGGTGGTGTATAACCCAGTTAGTTATTATGGCTGCTCTATGTCCCTTGATGTACTCCAAGAAAAGGATTTTACAGGTAAGCTGTAGAAAAAAAATATATATTTTGATTAACACACTTTGACCAGAACAATATCATGTTACCATAGTAACATTATACTACTCTGGGGAAGTAATTAGTATTTTTTTTCTTTAATTAGGTTTGCAGTGCCAGTGCAGGTACAGTACTGCCATTTTTAAAAAGGGTGTGTGTATATGCATGTGTGCTTATATGTATGTGTAAGTATGTCATTTTATTCCTATACATTCAGAATTGCTTTTTGAGGGCTTGTTTATAGTAGTGGCAAGGGCTACTGCTCCCCTGAAAAGCAATCTATGCTCGGATAGCTTTTCAGAAGCATTTGAAGGACAGTGAGAAGGCACTATGTCGTCTCCTCAACTTTTGCTTTTAACCCCTAAATGCAGAATCACTGCATTCATTGCATGCAGTTGTGAGGCATTTACAGTGTTGCCCCATTCACCTGGGGGTATACTTACAGCCATGCCCATAGAATGTGTACCACCCTTACTGCTGCCTCTACATCTAAAGGGGGTGTGGTAAAAACTCAGCTCAACTATGTGGTTTTACCATCTCCCCAAACCCCACATGTAAATGAGCCTTTGGCTCACATCTGTGCAGCTGCATACTGTGTAATGGGCTGCCCAACATGCAGAAACACAGAGAAAGAAGTCCCAGACTACAGATAACCATGTTTGCCAATGCTTGAGAATACCGTTAAACATTAATGACACCCCTGCGTGTCTGCTAACCAGCAGGGCGATTGCATGCTCACACTGTTTTTGAGCGGTTGAATGAAAAGTAAACTGACAGATCCCCACATCAACGTTGCTTTCCCACTGAAACAATCACCAGAATGCACCATTGGCTGTGAGCACTGATCCAATGCTGGTTTTCTGGCATGACTGTTCAACAGAAGCCAGTCGTTAGACTGGCTTTTATTGAATAGACAGCAATACACACAGACTGCATGTGTCCTGCTGATTTTTGGCGTGTGTGTACCAGACTTTAACTGGCATGCCTCGAGACAGGAAATACTTTTTAAGGGTGCCCTGACTGGAAAAAGGTTCAGAAACATTAACCTAAAGAACATTTTTTTTTTTTTTAGGGATACTTTTACTTGTCTTGTGATTCTGTTTTAAAGTTTGAATCTGTATTTTCTTGCACACATGTGTATTCATTTATTACATATAACTTGCAGTGGTGGCCCATCCATAGGGAGCACTCGGGCGCCGAACACAGTGCATTGTAAGTGCAACGTCAATGCAATGCACGAGAGTGCAGACAAGGTGCTTAATTTGCAGGATTTTTACCTGCTTTGTGGTGCATTCTATCGTGCCAAACAACTTCCGCCCGTAGTATTACTATGGGCGCGTGCTTTGTTCTTTGAGTTAAGACATTACTTCCAGTTTCCCTGTGCCAGAGGGAAACAGGAAGTGACGCCAGAAGCTTCGTGGAACGCATGGCCCGAGCGGAGCTGGTAAGGCTGCAAAATAGGTGAATTTTGGGGGCGCCATGCTTGGCGCTCACAGTCCACTCAGCTGTTTTAGGAAAGCGAATGACTATTTGCTTTCATAACACTGAAAAACATAACACTGAACTGCCTCTCTGCCAATCAGATGCACACTGGCAGCATTTGATGGGCACACTGGCAGTGTTTGGACACCTTGGCAGCATATGATGGGCAATTGGGCAGACCCACAGAGTTTGGGCACACTGGCAGCAAATGATGGGCAGTTGGACACACTGGCAGCAAATGATGGGCAGTTGGGCACACTGGCAGCATTTGATGGGCACAGTGGCAACATTTGGCATAGTAGCTGTGTTTGATGGGCACAGTGGCTGCGTTTGGCATAGTAGCTGCGTTTGATGGACACAGTGGCTGCGTTTGGGCACAGTGGCTACAAATGTTGTTTTGTTTTTCAACTTTTTTTCAGTTTGTTTGCGCCCCTCCAAAAATTTTGAGCACCACCTGCCACTGATAACTAGTAACATCTCCATTACTGTGACCTCAGGTTTACAAAGTTGTTTTGAAGCAAACATCACAGAATTTCACACCCTGGAATTTGGTATCCTTGTATTACAGGTTTAAGCATCTTGCACATCTGTCATCCCATCCCCCATACCTCCCTTTGTAAGCTTGTGTTTGAAGAGGTGGAGGAAGCCTTTGGTGTCCTAATCAAAGTCATTTACTGTTTAATTAGTATTGTCCTTTATCAGATGGCAGGAAGGGACTATAGTGTGCACAGGATGTACTTCTCTTGAAAAGTGGTAAAGAAGGAACTTAAAACCTATTAAAGGGGACTTTTTTAAGGGGCACCAATCCTGCTAATATTTGGTTAAGTCTGAAAAGCTAGATCATGTTCTCTTGGCAGTCATTATGCATTGATAAGCCAATGACCACTTCATATAGATGAACATGGTCTGGCGTGCAGGCATGATCCAGCTTGGCAAAGGTTATAATTTTGCATATGGGGACAAATGCTGGCGGTACACTTTATCCCAGGGAAAAATTATCACTTGTCCGAAGATCACTCCCCCAGTAAGCAGGCAGCTGGCAGGAGTCTGTGGGAAATGAGAATAAAAGTCTCACCTGATCTGGCCCAAAGCCACCATTTTGGATCATCTGTGAAAGTATATATGAGCCCATAGTAAAAATTGTAAATAGTAATTGGTGTGACTAGGAATACCAGTTACCACTGTTATTAGTAGGAAAGAGATGTAGTGGTAAGTGTTATTTCCCACAAAGGGTGGCAACCTTAGGTGGGACTGGTGCTTGCTGTGATAAGCATATGAAGCTATATTTAATCAAATAGCTGAAATGAATGCAGGCTCCAGTCTCGGACACTACAGCCTTTTTTTCCCCCTGAATAGCTTCTTTGAGCAGGTGTCCTGGAAGGTGTTGCTAGCAACTTCAGCTCTTGCTTTTTCATAACCTAATCAGTCGTTTCAGACTGGTATTTGGGAGCCAATAAATAGAGCAAAGCTCCGGTTAATGTCAACTTGCATGTTTCTGATGTCTGTGTCTTCCTCAACCAACCATTTTACACATTGTACAAAATGAAAGGAGAATGCCAGATTGAACAAAATCTCTCATCAACCATTTTTCAAAGGACCTAACAAAAAAATAAGAAACCTCTCTTAATGGACCTAATAAACAAAAGATGATTATATGTAATAGAGATGTATCTACGCTCCCATTGGGATATTCAGAGGTGCTTATGTTACAGCCTCTGTTCACTATACTGGTGAAGGGGTGAAATATGCTCACAAAAATGTTTCTCAACATGCATTTATCTTTAGTAGAGATGACCTTGCAGTTCGCCCAGCGGTCGGTTCGAGGCAAATTTTGCTTGTTCGCGATCCGCCAAACGGCGGACTTCTGGCACTGTTCGTGTGGCGGACATATGCGTTCACATTGTGAAGAACTTTGACCCATGACACATCCATCATGGGGTACAGGACAGCCAATTGAGACATTTCAGCACATGGACAACTGGACATACCCCCTACCTTATAAATAGACCTGATCTGGCGGCCATTTTACATTCTGTCTTTTGTCAGTGTAGGGAAAGGACGCTGTTTGGAGCAGGGAATGTCAGTCTAATCACTAGCTATTACTATTAGGTCCACTATTAGGACTGGTATAGGTGTACAGTATATAGGGTTGTAATACACCTATAATATACTTTCTTTCAAATATAGAAAGTATATTATGGTGCACTGCTGTGATGCTGAGTGCTGACCGATTCTGCAGCTGTTTTTTATCAGTGTAGGGACTAAGGGACAGTTTGGTGTTTGGAGCAGGGACAGTCTGCAAATCACTAGCTAATAGGTCCACAAAGCTCCTTTTAAGGACTGGTATAGGTGTACAGTATATAGGGTTGTAATATACCTGTAATATACTTTCTTTCAAATATAGAAAGTATATTATGGATCACTGCTGACTGCTGTGCTGCTGAGTGCTGACCGATTCTGCAGTTGTCTTTTATCAGTGTAGGGACTGAGGGGCAGTTCGGTGTTTGGAGCAGGGACAGTCTGCAAATCACTAGCTGCTAGGTCCACAAAATTCCTTTTAAGGACTGGTATAGGTGTACAGTATATAGGGTTGTAATACACCTATAATATACTTTCTTTCAAATATAGAAAGTATATTATGGTGCACTGCTGAGTGCTGAGCACAGCAGGGGGGATCGTGATCGATAAGCACACTCTCCTAGCTCACAACAGTGTTGACTACCTCACATTTATAAAAATGAATGAGGCACGGATCTCTGAGGAATTCAACACATGTGACCAGTAGACCATGTATATGCATAACTCTATAAACTATTTATTTAATCTAGCACACGGACCTTTTTTCTACCTTTTGGCTCACTTCCTTATACAAAAAAAGCACACCGTACTATACGCTCGTACCCTCCTGTTTGAAGAGGTTTAGCAGTGTCATATTTTTGGGTCCAGCAGCGAGTTGCTGGTGTCAGTGCTCAGTCTCTAACGCGGTGCTGGTTTCAGACAGTGAGGGAGATAGCAGCGGAGAAGCCAATCAGCAGGCAGTGCCAGCACTATGGCTGAGGATCAGCACTGGACTGGCACCTCTGGACCACCACAGTGGAGCCCTGCATAGGTGGGGGTAAGGGCCGGGCAGAGGGAGAGGCTCAAGCACAGGTTGGCACACTGGCACAGGATTGCACTGCTTTGACTGTGGCACTGATCATCTCCTGCACCCCTCCATAGCCTGTCCTGACCTTGCCTCTCCTCCGTGGCCTTCATGCGCTCCTGAATTGTCAAAATTTCACAAATAAAAAAAGAATGCTTGTCGTCGTCGATCTCAGATTCACTTAATACTTTTGTTATGTCAGTGTCCATGTTGTGGGACTATGTGTGCATAGCTAGTAAGTGTTTTGTGGCTGAAAATATGACCTGGAGGTTTTTAAGGGTCGCCTGCCATTAAAGTCAATGGGGTCCACCTTGTGGTTCGCGAACTTTTGGCTGCATTCGCGAAACGTCCCATCGGAAGTTTGTCCATCACTAATCTTTTAGTAAAGGTTTTTGGAATTGTGTCTACCATAATCATAAACAAGCATATCAAAGAGATTCTAATTCTGAGAGGAGGGCACTTAACCACTTTCAGACCAGACCATTTTGCCGGCTTAAGACCAGACCACTTTTTGCGATTCGGCACTGCGTTGCTTTAACTGACAATTGCGCGGTTGTGCGACGTGACTCCCAAACAAAATTGACGTCCTTTTTTCCCCACAAATAGAGCTTTCTTTTGGTGGTATTTGATCAACCCTGTGTTTTTTTTTTTTTTTTGCACTATAAACAAAAATAGAGCGACAATTTTGAAAAAAACAAAATTTTTTTCCTCAGTTTAGGCCGATACGTATTCTACATTTTTGGTAAAAAAAAAATTGCAATAAGCGATTTATTGATTGGTTTGTGCAAAATTTATTTTACAAAATAGGGGATAGTTTTATGGCATTTTTATTAATAATTTTTTTTTTACTAGTAATGGCAGCGATCAGCGATTTTTTTTTTATTGTGACTGCAACATTATGGCGGACACATCGGACATTTTTGACATATTTTTGGGACCATTTATACAGCAATCGGTGCTATACAAATGCACTGATTCCTGTGTAAATGACACTGGCAGTGAATGGGTTTACCAGGGGGTGGTAGTGTAGGGGTTAAGTGTGTCCTAGGGTGTGTTACTAACTGTGGGGGGCTGGGCTGTGTGTTAGTGAACACTGATCTCTGCTCCAATCACAGGGAGCAGAGATCAGTGTTACTTATTGCTAGTCAGAACGGGGCGATGCTGTTTACATCGGCATCTCCCCATTCATCCTCCCCGTGAGACGATCGTGGGTATCCCCACAGTGATCAAGTTCACAGGACCCGCGACCAGACTCACGGGGGTCCGGGCCGCGTGCGAACCCCGCCGGTAGCGGGCACGAGATGGCAGGGCTGCAGTTACAAGTGGACGTACCTATACGCCAATTTGCCTGCCCGTGCCATCCCGCCGACGTACATCGTCGTGCACCAGTCGGGAAGTGGTTAAAGCGTAACCTCCCCTCTAAAGTGGAATTTAATATTTGGAACATATTTTTTTGGAGGGTAGGGAGAGGGGAGGCAGAAGCGGGTTCCTAGTTTTGACAGGTATCCACTTCTGCTCGGTTCGCCCTAGGGCACAGGTGCTCAACCTGTGGCCCCTTGCTGTTGCAGAACTACAAGCAGAAGTTCTCTTCCCTTTCCTGCCTGCAACCTTCTGGGACATGCCACAGGTCCCAAAAGGATGCAGGGCCATTCACAAAGCACACCGGGCAGCTGTCTGTGAAGCTGCAAGGATATACAGCTGGCTTCCCCCAGTCAGCAGCAACAGTTTTTGTATCAGCTGGCATTTAATTTTTGCAGAATTTAGTGTACAGGTAATGTTTGGTGGGAATTGAACCCAGGACCCCAGAGTTGCAGAGTAACCATGAAATCCACTTTGAATGTGTTCATCAATGTACATGAGTCTGATTACACTAATTGCTTACAGAGTGAGTTTACTGAGACTGATATCCATAATCATAAATACTGTAATAATCAATACTTCTGCTTTAACCGTGATCATACCTTTGTCCTATAGACCAGGGGTGTCCAAACTTTTTTCAAAGAGGGCCAGATTTGATGAAGTGAACATGCGTGAGGGCCGACCATTTTGCCTGACATTCTTTGAACCATTGAAAATTCGGTCTAAGTGTGTCCATCCGAGCACTAATACACGGCCCAACAAGAATTCTCTTGCCTTTGTCGCGCTCGTTCCCGACACACAGACGAATGCTCTGCACTTTAGGGGGTACCGTTGATTCTTAATGGTACCCCACACATTGGAAAATGTAGGGTGCTTTTGCTGCAGTGCAATTTAAAAAAAAAAAAAGCTCGGGAACTTCTTTCCCTGCATTTGTGAGTAGGGAAGTCCATTGAAATTAATGGGCTGCCCTACACACAGTACGCAGCCACACAGATGTTGCATTTATGGGCTTAAAACAGGTGGTGAGGAGGCAACATAATGCCTCTTTACCGCCATTCAAATGCCTCTGAAAAGAGATCTGTGCATGGATTGCTTTTCAGAGGAGCAGCAGTCCTGGCTAATATCACACACAAGCCCTACAAAAGCAGTTTTGATGGTATAAGAATGGGGGGGGGGGGGTCCGGATTAAACGTAACATACACACAGGTACATGCACACACTTGCAGACAAATGCACGCCGCACACACATACAGACACATGCATACACATACATACAGACATATGTGCACACACACATACGTACATACAGACATACATACAGACACATGCGCGCACACACACATACATACAGACATACATACAGACACATGTGCACACACAGATACAGACATACATGCACAAACCTACAGATATACAGACACATGTGCACACACACATACATACAGACATACACATACATGCACACACACAGACATACATACAGACACATGTGCACACACAGATACAGACATACATGCACACACATACAGATATACAGACACATGTGCACACACACATACATACAGACACACGCATACACATACATGCACACACACAGACATACATACAGACACATGTGCACACACACATACATACAGACATAAATGCACACACGTACAGACATACATACATACAGACACATGTGCACACACATACATACAGACACATGTGCACACACACACATACATACATACAGACACATGTGCACACACACACATACATACATACAGACACATGTGCACACACACACATACATACATCCAGACACATGTGCACACACACACACATCCAGACACATGTGCACACACACACACATACATCCAGACACATGTGCACACACACACATACATCCAGACACATGTGCACACACACATACAGACACATGTGCCCACACACACATACAGACACATGTGCACACACACACATATACAGATACATGTACACACATACAGACACATGTGTGCACACACACAGATACAGACACATGTGCATACACACACATACAGACACATGTGCACACACACACACACATGAATAAAGCCCTTTTTAACACTAATGTAGCTTGTAGCATAGTACAGTACCTTTGCAGCTTCCTCATTCAGCCGGGTACTGCACTGTAGGGGGAAGCAGAGAGCACAGCACACTCCTCTGCACTTTACTTTCACTTTTGAAGCTCACGGAGCTTCTCACAGTGCTGGGGATTGGGCTCATCTGACAGCCCTGCTCCCACGGCACACTAAATTGAGAGACCAGGCGGGCCGTTCAAAACCGAACCGCGGGCCGGACTTTGGACATACCTGCTATAGACAAAACAGGTCTTACAAGTAAGGTCTTACATTTACCAGTAAGCGTGCATTTATGGAAATGAACATTCCATTGTGACAGGTTTGTATGTTATGCTTAAACAGTAAATACAGTATCTCACAAAAGTGAGTACACCCCTCACATTTTTGAAAATATTTTATTATCTCTTTTTTTCATGTGACAACACTGAAGAAATCACTCTTTGCTACAATGTAAAGTAGTGTGAGTGTACAGCTTGTATCACAGTGTAAATTTGCTGTCCCCTCAAAATAACTCAACACACAGCCATTAACCACTTGTCTACCATGCCAATTCTAACATTTCTCTCCTACATGTAAAAATAATTTCTCTTTCGTTCATTGATGGATACAGTATCTTCATCTTGACCTTAGGATTATATCGCCCCTTTAGGAGAGGACTAGGCAGAACATGGCTATCCTACTGGCTATAACCGCAAAACTGCACAGTACCGCCCAGGGGGCAGTCCTACTGGCTATAACCCCTCACACTGCATCCAGCAGCTCCGTTTTTTTCTGCCTAGTGCAGGGGCGGATCCAGAGTCTAGTCTCGGGAGGGGCACTTCTATAAAATATGTTTTTTGGGGGGCAATTTATATGGGAAATGGCTGGTATTGGCGCTTCAATCATTACGGCACCATGGTTGTTATGGTGTCAGGATGATTGAAGCGCATTATTTCTATTAATACATTGTAATATAAAATTAAATGGTTCAACTCACCATATTGCAGAATCAGTGGGAGCCCTGAGGATGTCACTTGCCATGTCGCCTGCCACCAAATGTGGATTGTCACTTGTCACCAAATGCGGATTGTTACTTGCCACGTCACCTGCCACACATTGCGGATTGTCACTTGCCACGTAGCCTGCCACACATTGCAGATTGGCACTTGCCACGTCACCTGCCACACATTGCGGATTGTGACTTGCCACGTCACCTGCCACACATTGCGGATTGTCACTTGCCACGTCGCCTGCCACCAGATGCGGATTGCCACGTAGCCTGCCACACATTGCGGATTGCCACTTGCCACGTCACCTGCCACACATTGCGGATTGTCACTTGCCACGTTGCCTGACCCACATTGCGGATTGCCACTTGCCACGTCACCTGCCACACATTGGGGATTGTCACTTGCCACGTCACCTGCCACACATTGCGGATTGTCACTTGCCACGTTGCCTGCCACACAATGCGGATTGCCACTTGCCACGTCACCTGCCACACATTGCGGATTGTCACTTGCCACGTTGCCTGCCACACATTGCGGATTGCCACTTGCCACGTAGCCTGCCACACATTGCGGATTGTCACTTGCCACGTCACCTGCCACACATTGCGGATTGCCACTTGCCACTTGCCACGTAGTCTGCCACACATTGCGGATTGTCACTTGCCACGTCACCTGCCACACATTGCGGATTGTCACTTGCCACGTCACCTGCCACACATTGCGGATTGTCACTTGCCACGTCACCTGCCACACATTGCGGATTGTCACTTGCCACGTTGCCTGCCACACATTGCGGATTGCCACTTGCCAGGTAGCCTGCCACACACTGCGGATTGTCACCTACTGGTGGTCTTTTGTTGGGTCCCAGAGTGAAGATAGGCAGCAGAGAGATGATGCAATCTCTCTGCTGCACACAGCTTCCTACACAGTGAGGGTGGAACTGGAGGGATGCAGGGCAGTGAGAGATGATGTCATCTCCCTGCTCCCCTGCCTGCTGGCTTCCTGATTGGCCAGCAGCCCTCCTAAGCCGCCCAGCTGCCCCCCCCTCACCCGTCCACTCAGCGCGGGTACCCGCGGAACCGGCCGCGCGGGTACCCGCGGAACCGGCCGCGGGTACCCTCGGAACCGGCCGCGATTGGACCCGCGGAACCGGCCCGCGGGTACCCGCGGAACCGGCCGCGATTGGACCCACGGAACCGGCCCGCGGGTACCCGCGGAACCGGCCGCGATTGGACCCGCGGAACCGGCCGTGCTGTCATTAGCTGGCGGTATTCTCGGAGGGGGCAATTGACCCGTTGCCCCCCCCCTGGATCCGCCCCTGGCCTAGTGTAGAAGGACCTGGCTCCCAGTGGGACCATTGGTCCTGGGAATTTTTTCTTTTTTCTGCATTTTTGATTCTTGTGATCTACAATCAACAGCCGGACTGGGTGACAGGCTGGATAATATAGATCCTGGTAGTCTCCCCAGCCTGGCCAATGAGCGTGAGCAGACTTTAGCTACGCGCTGGGTTGGCCACAACATGCCCCGCCTGATCCAGGGGCAGCCGATGAGCTATATGCTCCGGAGCACATATATGACTGGGCCTACTGCTTTCTGTGACAGTGTGCCGTGGCCGACACCATCTCCGTACTGCTCAGGTGATGGTCTGTCCATGGAATGCATCCAGCAGTCCCTACATGTTTGGTAAATATGGTTCCACCTGCCTCAGCAGGATGGAGCAGCTGGCCATTCCCTGGGAGGTCGACTAGGGGTTGTCTCACTCCCTTTCTTCTCTCCCTGTCCCTTCCTCCTCCCCATGCTATGGGCCACTGTGTAACTAGGCACATGGGGGTGCGGTGCACGTACCTGGCTGAGGGTCCTCCAGGGGGGCTGTGCTGGGTTTTGGGGGTCTGCTCATCCTCTTCCATGTTTCTGGGCCATGGTGGGGTGTCTTGGTGTGTATGCCATGTGGGGAAGCAAAATTTTGTTTACAGTGGTGGGGTCAGCAATGCGGCCAATGTTAGCCACGTCCCTGGTATCACAGACGCTTACTGAAATGGGCTAAATTGTTGCACCGTGAGTTGGAGAAGCAACAGGTTTCCCCGGTCTGCGTGGAACTGGCAAACCAGTTGGTGCATGGCCTTAAGTATGTCTGTGCTGTGGCCTTACATATGACCCCTTTGCTCTCTAGAGCCTCAGTATCAGCAGTAGTGCTTCGTCGCCTGATTTGGCTGAAATGCTGGTGTACGGACTAGGCATCTAAGAAAAAACTGGCAGATTTGCCCTTCCAGGGAGAGAGGCTATTTGGAGCCTCGATGGATGACATTATTAAGAAAGTTACTGGGGGTAAGAGTACGTTGCTCCCACAGTCCAGGAAAGGTAAGCAGCCACGCCATAGGCAAGGGCCCCCCTTTTTCCGCTCAGAAGTGGATTTTTCATCCTCCTGGGTCGGCAGGTAAGCATATCCCAGTCCGATAAGGTGCCCGCTGAGGGAAAAAGGCATCCCTGGACAAGCTGAACAAGCCTGCAAGCAAATCTGTTACCACATGAAGGTCGCCTTTGGGAGTTTGCAGCTCCCTACTTTCCGACCAGTGGGTCTGCGAACTGGTTTCATCAGGATACAAGATAGAAGTTGTTTTCTTGTACGCCAAACAGATTTTTTCCGGCTCGTCAGGAAGCCCTGTTCAGGGCAGTACAGGACCTGCTGCTGCGCGGGGTGATAGTGTCTGTACTGACACCAAAAAGGTTTCAGGGATTCCACTCCAAACTATTTGTAGTCCCAAAGAAGTAAGGGTTCCGTCTGGTCCTCGATCTCAAGGCCCTCAACAGCTTTGTGAAAGTACAAAGGTCCAGGATGGAATCCGTTCGCTCAGTGGTCGCTGCACTCCATCAGGGGGATTTTCTGGCATCCCTGGACATCAAAGAAACATAATTGCATATTCCCATATGCATCAAGCATCAGAGGTTTCTGCGATTTGCAGTCGGGGACGAGCACTACCAATTTGTAGCTCTCCCTTTTGGCCTGGTGCTAGCCCCAATTTTGGCTTTGCTAAGACAGCGAGGGATCGCAATTGTGGGTTACCTGGATGACCTCCTTCTGAGGGCAGTTTCCGCCTCAGAATTAAGAGAGGATGTGGCAATCACCGTGCAAACTCTTTGGGGTACTGAACCTACAGAAGTCGGTGTTGTTGCTGACTCAACTCCTGGAGTACCTGGGATTGCTTCTGGACGACTCAGAGGCGAGAGTCTTTCTCCCTTCACACAAGCTGCAGACTGTTAAAGCTGCGGTGAAGTGAAGTTGTTGGTGTCCCACAGGTGGTCGTCATTGTGTTTTTGCATGCGAGTCCTGGGTCTCATGGTAGCCACTTTAGAGGCAGTACAATAGGCTCAATTCCAGACTCGAATATTGCAAAAGGAGATCCTGCCCAAATGGGACAAATCTCCGTTATCACTGGATTGTCAAATTCGGAGGAGCCAGCTAGTCAGAGATTCCCTGCTCTGGTGGCTGAGGTTGCCAGCCCTTCAGTCCGGGAAGTCGTTCCTCCCTCTTCATTGGACGGTGATCACAACGGACGCCAGCCTGACTGGTTGGGGGTGAGTTTGGAGCGTACAGTTGGCCCAGGGTCGCTGGACACAGGAAAAATCCCGCCTGCCGATCAATGTGCTGGAACTTCGGACGATCAGGCGGTGCCCTCCACATGGTCACAGAGGCTGCAGGGGCATCTGGTCAGGATCCAGTCGGACAACGCCATGTCTGTGGCGTATGTCAGCCATCAAGGAGGAACAAGGAGCTCGGCTTTAGCACTGGAGATCGCTCACATTCTGCGGTGGGCAGAGCGGCACATGCCGGTTCTGTCGGCCGTGTACATTCCGGGCGTAGAAGACTGGCAAGCGGGCTACCTAAGTCGTCAGATGCTAGACAAAGGGGAATGGTCCATACATATGGATGGATTTCGGCTCCTTTGCCTTAGGAGGGGCACACCAGATGTGGATCTCCTGGCTTCTCGACTCAATTGGAAGGTACAGAGGTGTGTGGCCAGGTCAAAAGATCCCTGGACGGACGCGTTGGTGGCTCCATGGGGGCATTATTAACTGATCTATGCTTTCCCCCCACTCAAACTTCTAGCACGTCTGCTTCACAGAGTGGAGGATGTGGGGATTCCGGTGATTCCGATTGCCCCAGATTGGCAAATAGTAAATGGTAGCGGATGTTCCTTGGCTGCTGCCGATGCAAGAGGACCTTCTGTCGCAAGGTCCAATACTTCATCCTGCTTTACCGTCACTGGCTTTAACGGCATGGCTGTTGAAAGCCAGGTGCTAAGGGACCGAGGTCTGTCGTACTCGGTAATCTCCACTATGCTGAGGGCACGGAAGTCACCTTCTCGGAAGATTTATCGCACGTGGAAGGCCTACATCTCCATACCCAGTTTCCAGGATCAAAAACTTGCCTTAAGCTCCATTAAGGGGCAGATATCGGCTTTGACTGTCTTTTTTTCAGCGACCCTTGGCGACTCATTCATTGGTGAGTATGTTTGTTCAGGGAGTTCGACATGTGGCCCCTCCGGGTCGACCACGGTGGTTGGTCCGAAGAAGGGCCTGACGGGTCTAGTCAGCCACCATTTCTCCGTGGATCAGACAGATTGTGGTTCAGGCTTATGCCATAAGGGGGTGAGCGCATCCCTTTCCTGTCATGGCTCATTCTACCAGGGCAATTGGTGCCTCTTGGGCTTTCCAACATCAAGCGTCTTTTTCTCAGGTGTGTAAGGCGGCGACCTGGTCGTCTGTTCACACTTTCACTAAATTTTACAAGGTTGATGTGAGCGCATCTTCGGATGCTTGCTTCGGCCGCAAGGTTTTGCAGGTGGCTGTTTAAGGTTGCAACTCCTCCGTTGAGGAGGTCTGGTTGTTATGGTTGGAGTTATTTTCTTGCTGTTCCTACCCCTCTTTTTTTTTTTTTTTTTCTACACTACACTACACATAAAAAAGAGTCCGTCGTCCCTAATGGACCAGCCGCTCATGATAATACCACTTTCACATGGAGCGGATTCTGTTAAGCAGATCTGCTTTCTCAGCGAGGGATCTGTCTGATCCTGGCTGAGCACAGACCTAGCCTGCTGTTCTCTATGGGTCGGTTGGATGGAAACGGACCGCCTGTCTGCCTATCTGATCTGCTAGATGGATGGGGGCTATAATCCCCATCTGTCTGTTTTTAGTGGACTAGACTGGATCAGTTGACACATGTTTATTTACATCAGCCTCTCCATAGAGAACAACTGGTGGTCCGATTGAGCCCGCCTGAAAAACGGACAGGAAGGCCTGATCGGTCTGCTTGTGTGAAAGGGGCCTAAGGCCTTGTTCACACAGGGCATACACAGCGTACCTTTATGGGAACGCGCAGTTGTTCTGTGCATCTCTGCAGGCAGTCCCATTGATGTAGCAACTGCACGAACATAGCCAATGCTCCCAATTTTACATCCATATAGGTCTGCATGCATGTCCATGAGCTCACGCTGTCTGCATTCGGGGTCATGTACCCACACCCACAGGGATATCGGATTGGGAACAGCAGCTATGCCTGTGCAGCCCTTGCATCCCAATTGACATTGAAAATAGCGATACGATGAACATTTGCTCAATTATTGCGGGGCCCAAAAAATCGGTAGCACTTCTTTTTTTTTTTTTTTTTTTTTATTCTACAGGCCATGTGCTGTCAGAAAATGTCTAGTTTGAGGGATCTTGTCAAATTCTGAAAGCTGTAAGGGATAAAAGGTAACCTGGATTTTTAGAGTACATTTTTTTGGTTTTGCGTTCCTTCAGTTTTCACCATTTCAAAAAAATGTGCAATTTTAAAACGTACAAATATTTGTTATTTATTAACTCAATACAGTTTTAACTTTTATATTTACTAGGAAATTAGCAGGAATTTTGTACATTTGTCCACTATTAATGATTTTTGTGTATTTTTAGCGAAAATATTGTCTTGATAAATACTTGCACAAATACCGTGGGGCCTAATTTATTCCAGAGGTCATATGCTTTCAGAAAATATATGGTTTGGGGGGTCTATTGCAAACTCTGAAAGCTGTAAGTGAAAAATTAAAACCTCCAGATTTTTTGAGACATTTTTGGGTACGTTCGATTTTCACCATTTTGTAAAAGGTGCAATTTAAAATTTACAAATATTTGTTATTTATTAACTCAACACAGGATAAGCTTTTATTTATATTTTGTAAATTGTGTGTTTTTATTTGCTAATGTTTTTAGTGTATTTTTAGCGACAATATTGTTTTGATAAACATTTGCGCACATACTGCAGGGCCTAAGAAATCAGTAGCACCTTCTTTTTATTATAAAGGTCATATACTTTCAGAAAATATATGGTTTGGGGGGTCCTGAAAGGGAAAAATTAAAACCTTCAGATTTTTGGGAAATTTGGATCTTTACATTTTTGCGTACGTTCGATTTTCACCATTTTGCAAAAAGGCGCAATGTTAATTAAAAATGTTTTTGTTATTAATTCCATGCAGATTAAGCTTTTATATTTAGTAGGGATTGAGCAGGAATTGTGTAAAATTAGCTGTGTTTTTATCTGCTAATAATGGTTGTTTTAGTGTATTTTTTGTGAATATGTTGGTTTGATAAACATTTGCGCAAATACTGCAAGGTTTAAAAAAAAAAAAAAATCAGTAGCACCTTCTTATAATTCTAGAGATCATATGCTTTCAGCAAATATATAGTTTTAGGGGGCTTTCCCAAATTTTGAAAGCTGTAAGGGAATAATGAAAAGCTTCAGATTTTGAGAGAAATTTGGGATATTTAGACTTTTGCATCTGTTCAATTTTTACCATTTTGCAAAAATGGGCAATTTAAAAGTACACATGTTTGTTATTTATTAACTCAGTACAGGTTAGGCTTTTATATTTAGTAGGAATGTTGTCAAATTTGCTGTGTAATTATCTGCTAATCATGATTTTAGTGGATTTTTGATTTGATAAACATTTGCGCAAATATCGTGGGACCTTAAAATCAGTAGCACCTTCTTTTTATTCTACTGGTCATGTGCTTTCAGAAAATATATAGAGGTCTTTTACAAACGCTGAAAACTATAAGTGAAAAATAAAAAAGCAAAGGAAAAATTGCAAAAAATGGTCTGACCACCTGAGTTTAAAAATAAAGCACAGGGCCTGGCAGGAAAAGGGTTCATGTTTAATTTTTTTTGATCATTTTATGTTTACTTTTCTAGCTTGCTTTCTTTTACTTTTTTTTTTTTCTTACCACTTTTATTCCTATTCCAAGGAATGTAAACATCTCTTGTAATAGGAATAGTGCGTGACCGGTCCTCTTTACAGTGAGATCTGGAGTCAGTAAGTCCCCAGATCTCACCTCTATTCTGGGAAGCCTGAAATAAAAAAAAATAGATCTCAGCTTCCCAGCCAAGGCGGTGGCATTTTTTCAAATGCATAGGCTGGGTGTGATGTCATAACATCGTGCCAGGCCTCTGAACGATAGAGACTTCAGGGACCATCTGGCCCACCAGAAATCTCTATGATCTTCATCTAGCGGCAGGAGCGAGTTGGGAGAAGCACCGGAGGGCAGCGGGAGAGATGTCCCTCTCCTGCCGCTTGTAAGAATGGTCAAGTGGCAGAACAGCCACTATGATTGTTCTCATGGTGAAGGGAATTGCCTGCTGAAAAATAAGATATCTGAATGATGCCTGTAACTGCAGGCACCGTTCACATATCGCTGCTTAAATTGTGCAATGTCCTATGACGTTGGGCTGATGGGAAGCAGTTAATGTCTACACTGCTGGCAACAAAAGTGATTACACCCTTAAGTGAAAATGTCCAAATTAGCCATTTTCCCTCCCCGGTGTCATGTGACTCATTGGTGTTATAAAGTCTAAGGTGTAATTGGGGAGCAGGTGTGTTAAATTTGGTGTAATCGCTCTCACTCTCTCATACTGGTCACTGGAAGTTCAACATGGCACCTCATGGCAAAGAACTCTGTTGTTGCTCTACATTAAGATGGCATAGCCTATAAGAAGATTGGCAAGACCCTAAAAAAGAGCTCCAGCATGGTGGCCAAGACCATACAGTGGTTTAACAGGACAGGTTCCACTCAGACCTCACTATGGTCGTCCAAAGAAGTTGTGTGCATGTGCTCATCGTCCTATGCAGAGGCTGTCTTTAAAGTGGAGAGCCACACTGAAGAAAAAAAAAATATTATAAAAAAAAATTGTTTTTACCTGGTCACAAATCGCTGTTGCTAGGCAGTCTTGCTAATCTGCCTTCTTCCTGCTCCTCTGTGATCTTCAGTCTTCTGGATAATGGGGCGCACTGTGTTCTGGAAACTGTGTGTTCACAAAGCGCCGCGCGACTTGCGCATGCGCAGTAGGAAACGGGCAGTGAAGCCACGAGGCTCCAATGCCTGTTCCCCTTAGTACGAATGGCGGCGCTGGGACCCGAGAGCCAAGGGACATGTCGGCCTCGGCGGCGCCCTGGAGAGGTAAGTCTCCTTATTAAAAGTCAGCAGCTACTTTTTTTTTAGCTGCTGACTTTAAAAAACATTTTTTTTACAGATGAAACACTGCTTTAAGAAATAGACATAGGAGTACTGCCAGCATTGCTGCAGAGGTTGAAGGGGTGGGGGGGGGGGGGGGGGTCAGCCTGTCAGCGCTCAGACCATACGACAATACGCCCCACACTGCATGGAATTGGTCTGCATGGCTGTCGCCCAGAAGAAAGCCTCTTCTAAAGATGATCCACAAAAAAGGCAGTTTGCATTTTGCTGAAGACAAGCAGACTAAGGACATGGCTTACTGGAACCATGTCCTGTGGTCTGATTAGATCAAGATAACTTATTTGGTTCAGATGGTGTCAAGCATGTGTGGCGACAACCAAATGAGGAGAACAAAGACAAGTGTGTCTTGCTTACAGTTGAACAAGGTGGTGCGAGTGTCATGGTCTAGGGCTGCATGAGTGCTGCCGGCACTGGGGAGCTACAGTTCATTGAGAGAACCATGAATGCAAACATGTAGTGTGACATACTGCAGCAGAGCATGATCCCCTCCCTTTGGAGTCTGGGCCGCAGGACAGTATTCCAACATGTCGACCCCATACACATCTCCAAGATGACCACTTTAGACTTTAATGGCTGTTATTTTGAGAGGACAGCAAATTGACACGGTTATACAAGCTGTACACTCATTACTTTACATTGTAGCAAAGTGTCATTTCTTCAGTGTTGTCACATGAAAAGATGTAATAAAATATTAACAATGTGAGGGGTGTACTCACTTTTGTGAGATACTGTATATCTGCCTAACTTTGCTACTATGCATTCAAATTAAATTGCTGAGCATTTGAACAGTTTACATTTCCATGTGTATGCTTACTTATTCTGTATATGTTACAGTGTGTGTATATATACTGTAACTATAATTATATATATTATAGATAATGTTGATTTTATTTTTCTCAAATGTTTGAAATTCTGACATATTTAGTTGGATATTGCAAGAGCGCGATGTAGGAAAGTTATAGTTGCAGCATCTGGCATACTTGCCCCAGTTCTAAAAGGAACTGAAAGTATCTGTTTGTATAACAATGCCATCCAGACGTACTTTGTTCCTACTTCTATTTTTTGTTCTTCAATATACTGCATACATTTTATTCATTATTGTATTCATTTTGCAACCTATTGAATTGTTCTGAGCCCTGAATTACTGTACCCATTGAATAATCAAATGTCTTGTCTATATAATTGTAGCTCATACTGCATCAAGAGCTTTCTCGTTCAATGGCTCTTATTAGGTACGAGAGATTTCGGAAAAATTATAATGTATAAGGCGTGAATAAATTTTGGTAAATAGACATAAGGCACCGCTTACCAGAAATTTGATGTGTATACCTATACACATCAAGTTTCTGGTAAGTGGTGCCTTATGTCTATTTACTAAAATTTATTCACGCCTTATACATTATAATTTTTCCGAAATCTCTCATGACACCCAAAGGAGTCTGTGTTGCTGGGACAAACAGCCAGAGGGGGATTGTAGCGGTGGCAGGCAATGACCTCAAAAGAGCAATCTTGCAAAATGAGGGAAGGTAAATGGGGGGGATCCCAGGGAAGCAGCTATGTATTATAAGGGAGATTCGCAATTTAGGAACCTTTCAGAAAAGGGTTCCAGGAGGGACTTGTCAAAGCCTAGAGGTAGAAAGCGGGTTATCCATGAGTGCTATATCTTGGAGTATTTAGATATTCTATCCTGTTGTGTTGTCACTATTTTCACATAAATCATGGCCTGTGTTATCCTAATTATTTTTGTCTCCGCTAGACAGAGCTTTGGAGTCTCCCAGGTCTGTGTGACTGTTTGCGTAGCAGCCATGGTAATCTGCAAGAGTAACCTAAATTGCGACCTTGTACAGTTCGCTGTTTTTTTGGAGGAGAGCTGTAGTAGGATCAGGAGAAAGGGCTGTCTCAAACAGTGTCAACAGCATCCCAAATACTTCAGCCCAGTATGTTTTAATTCTGTACGCTCTACTCTGCTGAACTGACATTACTGTAACATATTTGGTAAATGTCTTCTGCTGTCATATCTTAAAACTTCTTTATTTAAAGAGGAAGTAAAGCCTTACTGAATATAAAAATGGACCCTGCAAGGCAAAGGCATAATGAGCTAGTATGCATAGCATACTAGCTCATTATGAATATTAACTTACCTGAGATGGAAGCCCCCGAAGCGACCCTCGTCGTCGTCCTCCGATGCCGCCATGATACCCGGAGTGACTTCTGGGTATCGCGGCTCCGACGCTGTGACTGGCCGGAGCCGTGATGACGTCACCCCCACGAATGCGCGCTGGACCCGCCACTAACTGCATGATTGCCGTTAGCAGCAGGCCTAATGCGCCTGTGTGCCGCTGTCTACAGCGCATGCGCCTGAGACAGCGGTGCCTGTCATTTGCAAATACCTCCTAAACCGTGTAGGTTTAAGAGATATTTCTTGGACCTACAGGTAAGTCTTAGGCCGCGTACACATGGGCGGACTGTCTGGCCAACTAAGTCCGTCAGACAATCCGACAGACAGTCCGTCCTACTTTCGAATGAACGGACTTGACCACACACGATGAACAGACAGTCCGCCGAAAGCTTGCGCGATGACGTACGGCACGTACGACGGGACTAGAAATAGGAAGTCCAAGACACAGCAAAGCACCCTTTGGGCTCCTTCTGCTGACTTTGCGTTAGTAGAAGTTTGGTTAGAGACGATTCGCGCTTTTCAGACTTCAGCTTAATTTGTCCGTTTACTGCGGCGCAGTCTACCTGTGAGGTTTGTATCTGTCTTTCGGTACGCGTGGATCAGTTGTACCTGTTGTTAGGCGCTTCTGGTCCGCTCGTTTCTGGGTTTCAGGTCGTTCTTCATAGGTCTGGCTGTTCTTCAGTGCGTTCAGTTGAGCTTGTTTGTCCAGCCGACCGTTTCAAAGCCATGGAGAGTGGACGTACTCGGGAACGAGTTCGTGCTATATTGGGGCTTGGTGTTCGAGTTAATACTTTCACCCGAGCCCAGTCTGTGAACAGGGTGAGGAGGAGTTCATGGACAAAGAATTGGTTGCGCCAGCGTGACCAATTCTCGCATATGCCTTTACTCCGTGAGATCCGTGAGAATAATCCTGATGATTTCAGGAATTATCTCAGGATGACGGACCCCGTTTTTCACCGTCTGCTGGCTTTGCTGACCCCTTATATCAGCAGGCAGGATACCTGCATGCGGCAAGCCATCACTCCGGAGCAGAGGCTCGTCGCCACGTTGCGCTACTTGGCGACAGGGAGAAGCCTTCAGGACCTCAAGTTCTCGACAGGCATCTCCCCCCAGGCTCTGGGGATCATTATTCCAGAGACCTGTTCTGCCATTATTCGGGTCCTGCAGAAGGAATATATGAAGGTAAGTTTGTTCTTTTAATATTGCATTATATGCATTATATGCATTGTATGTTTGTATTCATTTCATCATGACTTTTAATATCCATGACAGGAATATGATGTGAATGTCCCCTTTATATGAATGCATGTATTTTTTTTTTTTTTTATGTTTTTTTTTTTTTTTGTCAATTTTTTTGAGCTTTTTACCTTTTTGTGTCCCACGTGCATATTTGCTTTCACTAACGTCCTCAGCATTCAATCCTGGGCCCCTATACACCCACAGCCGAGACTGTTTTTCTCTATAATTCATATTGTCAGCTCCATTGTACTATTTTACTGCCCCCCCACCCTTTGTATACTCTTTGTATACACCCTTTGTGTGTATGTGTGTATATATATATATATATATATATATATATATATATATAGATTGTCAACTCAATTAGTCCCCCCATCCCACTCAAATTGGTTGCAGGTATTGTCTACTCAATTAGTCCCCCCACCCCACTCAAATTGGTTGCAGGTATTGTCTACTCATTAATTAGTCCCCCCACCCCACTCAAATTGGTTGCAGGTATTGTCTACTCATTAATTAGTCCCCCCACCCCACTCAAATTGGTTGCAGGTATTGTCTACTCATTAATTAGTCCCCCCACCCCACTCAAATTGGTTGCAGGTATTGTCTACTCATTAATTAGTCCCCCCACCCCACTCAAATTGGTTGCAGGTATTGTCTATTCATTAATTAGTCCCCCCACCCCACTCAAATTGGTTGCAGGTATTGTCTACTCATTAATTAGTCCCCCCACCCCACTCACCCACCTAACTTATGTCCCCTGGTCCATCAGAGGGCTGAGTAATCTGTGAATTGGGCTGTCTATTTTTTTTTTTTTGGCAGAATTTTTTTTTCAATATTTCTGTTTAACTGTTGTTCCAAAATGTTTTTGAGTTTTATTTGTTATGAATTGTTTTGATTTAATGACAATTTTTTTTTTCCCTGTGTTTGACTCCCCAGTTTCCTTCCACGCCACAGGAATGGCAGACTGTGGCTTCCCAATTCGCTGCCCGTTGGGACTTTCCCAACTGCGGAGGGGCGATCGACTGGAAACATGTGAGGATTGGGGTCCTACTATTGGAATTATAAGGGGTTCCATAGTGTGGTGCTAATGGCGGTGGTGTCAGCACAATGTGACTTTCTTTACGTGGATGTGGGGAAGAACGGCCAGATGTCTGACGGAGGAGTCTTTAGGCAGACCGAGTTCTGCCACGGTCTTATCACTGGTGGCCTGGACTTGCCACCAGATGCCGAGAATGTGGAGGGTCTACCGTTTGTGTTTCTAGCTGATGAAGCGTTCGGTCTGAGTGACCATCTGATGAAACCCTTCCCCCAAAGGACCCTCACCCCGGAGAGGAGTATTTTTAATTACCGGCTGGCCAGAGCAAGAAGGGTTGTGGAGAGTGCCTTTGGCATTATGGCCAGCCGGTTCCGTCTGTTACTGACAGCGATCAACCTAGCAGAGTATAAACTGAACTATGTGATTCTTTGCTGCTGCATTTTGCACAATTTTCTCCGCAAACTTTCAGGGAACCAGTACCTGCAACCTATTGGGCCTGAGGCCGGACTAATATTACCAGAACTCACAGGGCTGGATCATGCCCTTCCTGGCTTAGCCCCCCAAACAGCACGTGAGGTGCGTGACCGGTATGTCAGCTATTTTAATGGTAGGGGGGCTATTCCAATGCCAGCTGACCAATAAAAATGTATTTTTCTTGAAATATGTATTGTCTGTTCAAATTTTTAAGTTTGGTTCTTGTTTGCTTTTCACGGTGCTTGTCTCCTACATTCTCCTAATTCAGGGATATGCAATTGGCCAACCTCCAGCTGGTGCAAAACTACAAGTCAATCATGCCTCTGGGTCTCATGCTTGGGGCTGTCAGTCTTGCTATGCTTCATGGGACTTGTAGTTCTGCAACAGCTGGATTTCCACTAATTGCATATTCCTGTCCTAGTGCATTTGTATTGCAAAGTGGTTTTTGCCAATAGTAAATAAGGCCCTTTGTGACAGAAAACACAAAATGACTTCCCAAACTGGTATTGAGTATTGAAAGAAGTAGACACACACACACACACACACATCTTTTTTTTGGAATTTTTAATAGTGCACATTCCAACCAGTGCCTCTTTTTTAGATATTTTTCTTTTTTGTTTTGTTTTTTTTTTTGTAATTTTTTTTTTTTGGAAACATATAAAATATATATATATATATATATATATATATATATATATATATATATATATATATATATATAAAATAAAATTATAAAAAAATACATAAAATCTAATTTTTAACTATTTACAGAAAACAAGGGGTAAAGCCAAATTTTGAAGATGCACACCAAAAATTGGTAATGTCAACATGTGCTATGTACCATCATGAGTGATCAATGGACGTGTTTGGTGGGTGCAATCCCTTCCTCTCACATACTAGAATGAGGAAGGGGTTGTAAACACCAAATGCGTACATTGCGATCCTCTGATGGCACATAGCACATGTTGACACACCGTGTGCATCTTCAAAATTTGGCCTCTAAAAACAATGTTATAAAAACATTAAAAAAATTTTGGCAAGGAAATCGATCATGTTCTTCATTTCCTGCCTCATAGTGTCCAGTTGTTGTTGCATGGCATGGATTTGTTGTTGCATGGCATGGATGTTGTTCTCCATCAAATCAATCCTGCCATTCCAGGCCATGATCTGCCCATTCAGCCTCTGGGCACTGTCGGTCGTAAATGGCTCCGCGGCTTGTCCTTCCACAACCAGATCATCACCTAAAAACATGTGTAGATAAAAAAATTGGTTAACATATACAGCCATTAATTGTTTACCTTAAGCTGGGTTGTCAGACACTCACTTTGTGGGGTGTGTATCTCCACCACCTCTTCCTCCTCCACATCTAGCCCTGGGCTGGGCTGATCCAGCTCGGACACTGGGCTTGGCTGCTCCCTCACGGACACGGGGCTGGGCAGCTCCATCACGGACACGGGGCTTGGGCTAACTGCCCAATCAGGCTGGTGAGGTCGGGGGGTCCTGGGCTGCTCCGCCTCTTGTCTTAGTCTTTGTTCCCCTATGAGAATGAAAAAACAAAAAAAAAAAAAGGTATACTTTTAAGCATAGTGATATTTGAGTTCAGAAATTGGAATATGAAACATTGGTTTGAAGTGGTGTACAATTATTAGCTGGTTATTACAAGCTCCTAGTTTAATACATCATTAAAATGACATTTTTTTAGTTAGGCTGTGTTCAGACTGCTGCGATGTGCGAACACTGCAAATCTACTGTGGTTTCACGCATCGCATGCCTCCCGGAGGCAGTTCACACTGCCCTATGTGACCTGCTGGGAGTGTCAGTGTAAAGTTTTATTGACACCTCCAAATTATTTCTCATATCACAGTGCAATCTTTAAACTCGGACAGGAATCGGACCACATGGTGTGAACACCCATGTGATCCGATTCTGCTGTGGACTAAAAAAAGGGCCATGTACAAGTTTGGGCCGGATGCGATGCGAATTCAGCCATACTATATGTATGGCTGAAATCGCATCACACAGAGATCACATGTGATTTGCACTGCAGTGCGGTGCAAATCACATTCGATCTCGTACATTGCAGCAATGTGAACCTAGCCTTTAACCAAACTGTGATACTTTATATCTTTTGTCCAAGTTTCACAGACGGACACACTCGAATCATCCCCTGGAGTACCTGTGTGTGATTATGTCAAAAAATGTTCTATGATGTCCCAAACTACACTAAATGATTCCCAGTCCAGATGTTGAACCAGCATTTTATCTATCTATCTATCTATCTATCTATCTATCTATCTATCTATCTATCTATCTATCTATCTATCTATCTATCTCATTTTTTTATGGAGACTACATTACACTGAATAAATTTATGAAACTTTATTAAAAATTTATATCCTAAACTGAGTGTGACAATTCAGTTTATCATGAACAATACAAAAAAATTAATAACTAATTAAAATCTAATCCAACACCAGATAAATTTACACCATATACAAATTCATGCTATTTATGTCCACATATACGAACAAGCATATTCGCTCATTACATGAACTATTAACTACACGAACGATCAAATTCGCCAGATTTACATATATAATACCTATACGAACGATTATTACGTCCGACAGTCACGATAAACGCGGAGTTTACTCACTTTTTTTCAGGGCCTTTTTGATTCGATGGTATTGGTCCGGCTCCCTGGACTTGATGTCGGACCATCGTTTCCGGAGCTGATCCTTGCCTCTTCGTACCCCAAATTTGCTCTGCAAAGTTTCGGCAACTATATCCATGATGCCATTTTTGTGGATATTGGGTTTGGGATACGGGCCATTTTCCCCATCGTAATCCTCCCTTCTGAGTATATCCACCATCTCCACCATCTCTTCAAAGGCCATGTTTGTGGCCTTATATCTCTTCCTTGCTCCGGAAGCATGAGGTTGAGGGCTTTCCTCCGCGCTGCTCACTGAAATTCCGTCCGCCATTTTCACCTATCAATCTCCCACAGCGGAACGAGGGTAAAAGGGGCGGGGAAATACGGTCACACGGAACGTCAGGGGCGGGCAACGTGGGCGACGCAGGCGGAGCTTGAACGCATGCTCTGTATATAAAGCGTTACCGCGAGGCCGTACGTTTGTCCGAACGGAAGCAGCGAGTGCTACACGCGACGGTAAGATGCTTATCTTTTTATTTTGTTTTAATTTTAAGCCTGCGTTAGGAATGTATATAGTGAGATTTCACCTTGTTGATGGTTAATTGATTTTTATGTGGGTTGGTGGTTGAGTGGGGTTGGTGTTTTGTGTGGTAGTGTGGGGGTGGGAGTGGGTGTATGGGGGGGGGTAGTGTGTGTGTGTGTGTGGGGGGGTGGGGGTGGGGGTGGGTGTATGGGGGGGTAGTGTGTGGGGGTAGTGTGTGTGTGTGTATGGGGGGGTAGTGTGTGTGTGGGGGGTAGTGTGTGGGGGTAGTGTGTGTGTGTATGGGGGGTAGTGTGTGTGTGTATGGGGGGTAGTGTGTGTGTGTGGGGGGGTAGTGTGGGGGGGTAGTGTGTGTGTGGGGGGGTAGCGTGTGTGGTAGTGTGTGTGTGGGTGTAGTGTGGGTCTCGCCTACATTGTCACAATATAAATAGTGTGCATTTGGTCTGACATTAGTTTTTTTTTTTTTTTTTCAGAAATCAAAATGCAAAAGTATAACCCAGACCCCTTTAAGGAGGAGGCCTTCCTCTCCACATTTATCGACATATTAGAGTCGCACAGGAGCCTGTGGGATTCCAAACACCCACAATATTCCAGCCGTCCTGGCCGGAGGAAGACACTGGGGACAATTTTGACGTTTGTGCAAACCCGACTCCCCCAGGCAGACATTGACTTTGTGAGCAACAAAATTCAGAACCTGCGTAACGTGTATAGGCGGGAGCGCAGAAAGATCCTAGACTCCCAAACATCAGGATCAGCAGCAGGTCAGATCTATGTACCTAGGCTGTGGTATTACGACAGGCTGCGTTTTCTGGATGACACGTCAGAAGCCAGGCAGTCACTTTCTACTCTTCCGTCTACCCGTCCCTCCACCCTTCCCTCCACCTCAGGTGAGCCATCCCTGGAAGATCCAGACCCTTCCTTGCTGGACGAAGTTGATGCGCCCAGCTGGAGCCAGGTATATTTTAGTTTCTAAAGTTAGGATTGCTCAAATATTAATGATGTAAAGTTCAATGTTTGAATTGCTTCCAAATCTAGGATTTCATCACAAATTAAATTTAGATATAAGGATACAGTAGTTTCCACAAATGGGGCTCAAATCTTGGTGAACTGATGGAAAAATGATGGTGTCAAAATGATAGCCTTTTGTATTTCAAGACAAATGTATTTGCAAGTGAGAACTGTAAAATTGTTAGTGATTGATGATTTCAAAATATAGACATATTTTAGTTATTGATTTCTTTGTTTTTTACACAGGATGAGCTCACCCAGGAGGAGGCCGGAACCAGTGGTATGGAGGAGGAGGCCGGGACCAGCCACACACAGGAGCTAGCTGGGCCCAGCAGGAGTCGGACCGAAAGCCAGGTCCCTCCCCTCCGCCTAGCCAGCAAAAGGCCCAGGAGAATGACACGGACAGAGGAGGAGTCATTGGCACTTACGCCAAGCCACCCAAGTGCTGAGCAAACCCCCCAATCCTGAGGAGGCCTACGGTACATACTTGGCAAGCAAGTTGCTAGAAATGGAGAAGGCACAGCGCAACTTGTGCGAAGCCATTTTTTTGATGCGATTCAACGGGGTCTGAAGGGTGAGCTAACACCGACCACCAGACTGTATAACACAGACCCTACTGTTCCTCCTCCTCCTCCTCCTCCTCCTACCACAAGTCCACCACCAGAGGCACAGCCTCCAGCGAAGCGTGGAGGGAAGACTAGACGGAAGAGTCGGAAGTGACTGCCTGGCTTCAGTCTGCTCTGACAGAAGACGCAGGCTGTTGTAGTACCACAGTCTGGGGACATAGATCTCATCTGCTGCTGTTCCTGGTCTTTGGGATTCTAGGACCATGTTGTGCTCCCTATTTACATGTTACACAGGTTCTGAATTTTGGTGGCCACTCACTTGATGTGTGCCTGGGGGACAAAAGGCTTCACAAACTTCAAAATTGTCTCCAGTGTTGCCTCCCTCTTGATTTAGTTTTGTTCTGGCGAAAAATAAATATTTATTATTTCCAAAAATATTGTATGTTTTTTTTTTTTGTTATTTTGGCTTAAAAAAACAGAGTTTATTTGTGAGTAGGCAGGTACATGTCAAAAGACTCTGGGGGTTATTTACAAAACACACGTTCATGTTAATAGAAATATGCTAACTTCAAGTGCAATTTTTAAAGCACTGCAAGTGCACTTGGAAGTGCAGTCGCTGTAAATTTGAGGCTTAACATTTGAAATGAGGGGAAGCTCTGCTGATTTTGAACATTCAATCATGTGTAAGCTAAAATGCTGGTTTGGGTATCTATCTATCTATCTATCTATCTATCTATCTATCTATCTATCTATCTATCTATCTATCTATCTCTACTTACATAGTCCTGCTTGGCCAAAAAAAACGCAAGTCCATCTTGTTTCAAACCCCCCCCCCCCCCCCCCCACAAAAAAAAAAAAATACATAAATAAATAAATAATTTTTAACTGACAATAGTAGTTCCAAAAATATATAGTAATATATAAATTCTATATTTTTTTTTTACTATATATATATATATATATATATATATATATATATATATATATAATTTTTTTTTTTTTTTTTTTTTTTATAAAATTGGAATATTAATCATAGGATGAGGATGAATAAAAACATTTGGGATAACTCTGTGTGAATATAAGCAGCAAAGCTACTTCACTTTTCTTGCATTATGAAGAAGAAAAGAACGGGCTATATTAAAAAAACACAAAATTAGCAGCATGACGAATATGCTAGCTTCAATACGAACACTAGTTTTACAAGACCGAGCGCTTCCGCCCTGTCCGTCCTGTAAATCCTTTCTGGGCATGCGTCATACTTAGTCCGTCCAACTTGCCTACTCACGAGCGGACTGTCCGCTGAAACCAAAGTTGGACGGACAATATTACGGAAATTCTGAAAGACTTAGTCCGCCAGACTGTCCGCTGAAAAAGTCTGCTGAAGCCCACACACGAGCGGATTGTCCGCTGAAACACGTTTCAGCGGACCAAGTCCGTCAGACAGTCCGCCCGTGTGTACGCGGCCTTAATCTAGGCTTACCTGTAGGTCAAAGTGGTCTGTAAGGGTTTACAACCACTTTAATGCTAGCTACATAACAACCACACTACAATAGCAGCATTACTGGTGATTGATTCTCAACTCCATTTGGCTTGAGTGATCAAGAGAGGTAATTTAACTTCATGACCCTAGCCTGTGTCTGGTCTGGTATTGGCCATCTCCTCTCCCATATTCAGGTTTTTAAATATGAGGGGAAGGGAGAAAGGGGCTGGAGGGTAACCAACCCCTGGGACTTTTAATACGGTACCAAATATAAAGGCAAGATAATCACATGCCAAAAATAAAATCAATACAATTTTATTAAGAATACAAATACATAAAACATTTCCTAAAAAAAAGGAGCATGGATGTATGTAACAACTACTGGAATACAAAAGATAGTACAAAATCACTGATAACCATACATGTTACCAAACTTGTACATAAGTATGCTGCATTTTTCTCTACATGTTTCGCTCTCTTGAGCTTCTTCAGGATGTTGCAGCGTATACAGTTACAAAGAAAAACTGCAAAATAGAGTAATGAATACAATTTCCCAAATACATCTGAAAAGTTTGAAACAAGAATTTCTATATTGAGTTGAATATCTGCTTCAATCAACATAGTGGATCCAAGCAGATACACACCTTGCAATCAAGTTGTCAATACAAGGACATATATTATATTGTAATAAGTGAATGATAACAAATACATATTAATATATTAAGAAATGTGTATATGAATACATCATTCCAGGCATTAAACAGAAAAACAAAACAAAACAATTCAATTTAAATTAAATTAAATTCACAGAATGGCCGTCTTACCCAGTGGGTCATAGATCCATGCTTAATAAGAGGTTGATCAAATCGACTTTTATGTGTGGAAAAAACCACACACAGACAAATGCGCCGAGGAGCCCCGGTGTTCCCCGGCAGTCTGCAGAGGCACGAGATACATGATAAAATGAACAAAGGATATAGGTTTAGGCCAAGAAAAGGGGCAAATCTTGATCACATAAGGACATACCTGAAAGGTGTCAGAGATATAAGTGTTTTTGAGCCAATTTTTGACTGTAGAGGGCAGGTAAAGGGTACTTTGTTGAGGGCCTAACGTCATACCTACGGGACACTTCTAACCTGTTGCGAGCCTTGGATGGTGTCTCGATATCGGAGGGGATCTGGTTAGTGACTCTTGATGTGGAAGCTCTATACAACTCGATTCCTCATGATCTGGGTGTTCGCGTTGTAGAGAGCTTCATAGTGGAGGATGGTGGAACTCTGCACAATAATATGCTGTTCATCTTGGACCTCTTACGATTTATCCTTGTGAATAAAATTTTTATGTTTGGGCGCTCCCATTACCTCCAGGTGCAGGGTGTGGCTATGGGGACCAAATGTGCCCCCTCATACGCCAACCTGTACCTGGGGGGATGGGAGCGCCAGATTTTTCGACAGGAAAATCTTCAAAAATGTTTTGATTCAATCCCAATTTGGCGGAGATTTATTGCCGACATCTTTTTTATGTGGACAGGCAATGAAACAGATCTAGTTACCTTTGTGAATCTATTGGGGGATAATTCCTTCAACTTAAGGTTCACTATGGAAAAAAGCCTCTCCAAAATAACCTTTTTGGATGTACAAATCTTTAATTCCAAGGGTGAGGTCCAATCCACCCTCCACCAAAAATCTACTGCAGCGAATTCGCTGCTGCATGCATCGAGTTCACACCCGTCCCCTCTGATATCGAGCATCCCCTATGGGCAGTACCTCTGTCTTAGATGGGATTGTAGTAACTACAGTGATTTTGCTCTTGAAGCTAAGAAGCTGAGAATGGGTTTACGCCAGAGAGGTTACAGCAATAAGTGCCTCAAACGTGCATATTCACAAGCAAGGAAACAGGATAGGGCGATGCTAATACATGGTCAAAAACCATCTAGAACATCTCCTGGAGTTAGACTTATAACTACCCTTTAATGAACAACATCTACAAATAAAGGATATCCTTCAGAGGTACTGGTACCTTCTGAAAGGGGATCCAATACTAGCCAAATATCTTTCGGATGTTCCGGGAGTTACCTATAAAAGGTCACGCTCTCTAAAAGATTCTCTAGTTCAGAGTCACTTTACCCCTTCCCCGGTGATTGGTAAAAAACGTAAAGGATGTGCACCCTGCCACAGATGTGGCTTTTGCAGGTATTTGCATGCTTCTGAATCTATTCTACTACCCAATGGTTATTTGTTCAAACCTCAATTCACAGTTACCTGTCAGTCCATTGGCATAGTATATATTATGGTATGCCAATGTAATGCCTTTTACATAGGCAAAACGAAACGTCCCTTTTTCTCAAGTCATCTTCCAGGACGGCACACCTGAGAGATGAGAGGCTCCTCCCTACAGGAAACACAATCAATCGACAGCTGTTTTAAGTCCCCACCCTTCCCCTTGATCCTCAGTTTTTGATTGTGTTTCTCCCTACACAGCGAAACTGTTTGTTTTTTTCCAAATGACCCGAAGCCTGGGGCTGGTGGTCTCCCCCTGGGAGCCGGACCACAAGCCTGGGAAGCCTCTGGGTCTGGTAGGATATTCTTGTCCTTCCTGGGGGGTTCCCCTATCTTTTCCTCAGGGCGGGCAGCAGAAATTGGAAGAGCCCCCCTGAGAGCTGAAGGACCCTGGGTACAGTGGTGTACCCAGAACTTCAGGGGCCATTATCCTGTCTCCCCCCTCCTTACCTGTACAGGTGGCTGTTCAGACGGGGGTGCTGGCCATCGGTTCTTTCCAGGGGGCTTGTCCCCGACTCCTGGGTCCCCGGTAGCTCGCGTGGGCTGCCGGAGAGGGCGTGGCAACAAGCACCCGCGTCATTTTCAAACTTCGGGAAAATGGCAGCGGCGTTCTTACCCAGGAGGGAAGGCTGAGAGTCAGTAGGAGCAGGCGCCCACATCCTCCTTTCTCTAGAGCGAGGAGGCACCAGTTTACTACGGTGGATGTCTGCCTTAACCACCTCAGATATGAAGATGGGAATGAGGAATGGAAGGCATTGCCCCCCCCCCCCCCCATGTATATAGACTGACTTCCCTATGGGGACAGCAGTTGGGGGGGGGAGCACTTTGGCGGCTATCCTCCTTGCGTGTGGACCATAAGGATGGAAAAGCAAGCCCGCTGGCTGTGGCAAAAAGAGGAAGACGACAACGGTGAGTACTTTACTTTCCTTTTGCCGTGGGAATTTAGCTGCAAAATCCCCAATTCCAGCCAGAGGGTTCCTGGGCATTTGAGATCTCACCTGGGGTCTGGATTCAAATAGCCCTTAAGCTTCTGCTAAAAACACCAGCCGCAGCTCCCTCTTACATCAGAGAAGCTGTATGGTGGACAGGTGGTGCAGAGGAACGAGTGTGCCTAAACCACTTCAGATGAGAAAGAGGTAGGTAGGCCATTGCTCCCCCTTCCCCGTGTATATACTGACTGGTGCAGTGCAGAACCTGGGGTCGGGATACAAATAGCGCAGACGCCACTGCTAAAACCACCAGCCACAGCTCCCTCTTACAGCAGAGACACTGGTTATCGCAGCAGTAGGTTGCCAGCCTCTCCCTACATGCCCAGTTGTGGTACATTTAGTAGGGATGAATATAGCGTACAGAGGGGACCTGGTAGATACAAAGTTACTTACAGGCCAGGTATACCACTGAACAGGTTATTAATTGGGCAGTGGTTGGTGGATTCAGAAGCTCCCCTGGTCAGCAGGTGCACTAGGTTACTGGCCCTATTAGCCCAGCTGCTAGGAATCTGAAGTTGCTTCACAATGTTTAAAAGCTGACCTAACATTCAAGGATGGGCAGAGACCAAGCTACTGTGTGGCACAGTAGGGGTTCCCTTGTCACAGATCCTCCTTTTGGGGGTTGCCTGCTATAGTTAACTTTCATAAGCTCCAACCTCCCACTCCACCTTTACACTGTGTTTATATTATAGTGTAGGAGGTAAGAAGAAACTTATTTTTTATTGGTTTGGGCTACAATCCACGCAGTGGCAGATCTAAAGGCGATTCACCATAGATCGCTCCCTACATCCTTTTAATTGAGGATTTTCTGTGCAAACCTATGCAAGAGCTACATAATTAATTGTTTGAAGCCTGCAAATAGCTATTTACCTCCCAGGCTAAACTGGTAACCACCTCTTCTAGAGAGGTCTTAAATTGGTCTCTAGGGCTGGGCTCATTGAGACTTTAGTTGCTAATCAGCACCACCTGGATATGTGCTGGCTAGCGTTTGCTCAGTCTATGGAGGTAAGGTAGGACAACAACTACTACTAATAGTAGGGTGTCCAACCATTTTAGGATCTGTTCCTTCTCTGGTGGTGAAGGTTTAGTATCTACAGCCCAGGCTATGCCTATGAAATAAATTGCCTGTTGGTTATTTCATAAAGGGATAGACCATGACTCCTCATTGGCTGCACACCAGTAGACCTCAGTAGTGAAGGTTTGTGCTTGCTGGGATGTTTTTGTGGCACAGCAGAAATACACATTGAGATTTGTGACATCTCTGCTTATAAGGGCTATATTGCTGTACATCAGAAATGCACTGCACTGAAGCTTGTTTGCTGTCCTTTATATACTAAAGGTACTGCTTTGTTTGGCTACAGATCAGAAAAATACAACAGTGAAGGTGGTCTGTACTTTCTGGTTTTGTGTTGCACAGCAGAAATGCACATCATTGTGTCTGGTGACATCTCTGCTCATAATGGTTATATTGCTGCACATCAGACATACACAAGATTGAGGTCTGTCTGTGGGGCTTTGTGTCCTGTTTTACTGCCTTGTTGGTTACTTATCAGAAAGGCAGCAGTGAAGTCTGATGGTCCTGATTTGCAGGGCGCTGTGCTGATTCAGACAGTGCTATTAACAGCAATGGCTGCCGAGTTTAAACATGCGATTTGACATGTTGAGTCGCATGACAAATCATTTCAATATGGATGTGCTATCTCTATTCATAGTGTTTTATTGTTGCACATCAGATTTGTACAGCATTAAGGTCTGTGAGGTTTTGTGTCCTGTATTACTGCCTTATCAGAAAGGCAGCAGTGAAAATTGATGGTTCGAATTTGTTGGGCTACATAGTAGAAATACAAATTGAACCCCTGCCAGGTGTAGTACATATACTGCCTTTGGTAATCCATGTAGCACCACAAAGTGGTGTTGTGCTGATTTTAGCCATGCGATTTGACATGTTGAGTCGCAAGGCCAAATCGCTTCAATATGCATGTGCTATCTCTATTCAGAATTGTTATATTGTTGCACATCAGACATATACAAGATTGAAGGTTGTCTGTCCTTTTATGTCTTGCATATTCTGCCTTATTGGCTGCATATCAGAAAGGACACAGCAGTGAAGGTTGCTTGTCTTTTTCTGATTTTGTTTTTGCTGCTCAGCTGAGAGACACATTGAGGATGGTGGCCTCTCTGCTCAGTATTGGTATATTACTACACATCAGACATACACAAAGATTGAATGTTTGTGTCCTGTATGTCCTATATTTACTGCCTTATCGTTTGTATATCAGGCTAAGCAGTGTTTCTCATGGATCTACCTTTCTGCATCTTAGGGATACACAGCAGGGGTTTGTTGGCTGCAATCCTCCAGGGAGTCACAGCATTGGGGACCCCTTACTGGTTCGACCTGAAAATTGCTATTTGTTTTTTTTTTTTTCCCTGCGACCTGTGTAATCTTGAGGTCTGTGGATCCAGGAATCAGGGACTGCTGGTGTCGCACAGACACAAATGGTACCCATTGGAAGCCATAGTATATGACTTCTCATGCGTCTTGCAGTCCCAAGTCGCAGGTTGGGTCGCACGGGTGTGGGAACCCTAAACTTATCTGTCCCTTCTGATTGAGGTTTTGCTACACAGCAGGAATACTCATCATGGCGTTATTGTTTTATTTTGCAGCAGACCAGAAAGATTGCAGCTGTAAAGGCTGTCTGTCTTTTTCCTCAGTGTCTGCTTTTATGTTGTTGCACAGCAGAAATACTCAAGATTGAAGCTTGCTGGTGCTTTCTGTTTCAGAAAAACACAATGCTGCAGGTTGCTCGTGTCCTTTCTCAGTGTTGTTTCTATCTGAACTACACTACAGAAGTGCATGACAGAAAGGATTGTCTTGTGTTCCATATTTTTCCCTGTGGCATAGCAGAAATGCACAACACGGGAGTTGGTGTTCATATTAATCTTATAACTGTGGTGGTTTGTCAGAAATACACAACATGGAAGTTTGGGTCTTTCTGTCTTTATAGCCTTGTTTTGCTGTACATAGGTAAAGCACAACAGTAAAGGGGGTTCCTGTCCTTTCCGTATTTATATATCAGTTATGACCTAGCTAGCTGCACTAAAGAAATACGCAGCATTTAGGGTTTGCTTGAGTCTTAATGTTTTTACGTCTTGGCAGCACATCAGAAAACCAGACTATGAGGACTGTTTGTCTACGTTGAGGTTCAGATTTGGGTCTCTTCCCATATTTGATATATTGGTTTAGCTAGTCACACTCAGGCACACAACATTGTTGTCTATGCTTGTGTCCTTTCTGTCTAAATCTATTGTGCCGTGCCCACAATCTATGATCATTTTATTTGTGATATTAATAATGCATGTATCACCTTTTGTATTTCAGCCTTCTTTTCCATGGAGGGGCCAGGAGTTCGGGCTGCAGCTGCCACATGTCAGAAAACCTTGACCACTTGCATTCAGGGATGCCAGAACCATTTCCTAGGGTTGAAGCCCTGTAGGGTTATGGGACACTGGAGGAAGGGGATAATGAATCGCCCTGTTTAGTAAGAACTTGGAGAGTTCTGTTCAGAGGAGTATTAGGGCCTGAGGATGAAGTATAAAGATGTATACCCGATCGAATAGGTTTCGGCTTGGTGCATGGCCTTCATTTTGCCCTTTTAGCAAAACTAGACATAGCAATATGGGTAGTCTACTCCTGCTAGGGACTTTAATTCTCCTGAAGAAGGCTCTCAGGCGTAAGTAAGGACATAGATTGGGCATGCCTTAAACCCAGGGTTCAAGCTTCTGTTAATCTATTTCCCTTAAGTAGGCTTCCCTTTAGTCTTTTGCTGACATAAAGATAAAAAGGAAGCAGTTTTATTTCCCTCAACAGGATAGTGTTAAGACAGGCCCTCTTATTGATTAATGTAGTGTCCTTGTCTTACACAGGTCTCTTATTTATCTTTTTAGTGGTTCTAAGTAGCACCTACAGGCATAATAGGCCATGGTTGTTAGATGTGTGAGATAGGCAACATTGCTAACCTACAAGTTTAACATGTTTTCTGATTCCATTTTTAAGAGCCCATTTCACCTAGATACTGCATCTGAAGCGGAAAAGGCAGGAACATCTGTGGAGCAGACCTGCAGATCAGCCGCATGATCCAGCTAACATGCCTTCATCAAGCATATGAGCGTATGGAGTGGAGGTAAAGCTCACTGCAGAGCCAAGGTTCGCCAAGAGGGTTTTGCAGTGGCCCCACCCTAAGGTAGGCCTGAGGTACTTGTTTATCCTCTCAGGTGTGCCGTCCTGGAAGATGACTTGAGAAAAGTACCAGTTACTTACCGGTAACTGTCTTTCTGGGAAATCTTCCAGGACGGCAGGCCTACTTCCCGCCCGTTGGAGGAGGGAAAATTCTAGAACACTAGAAGGTGAGTACCTATGAGGAATGATTTCCCTTGTGAACCTGGTTCAGGAGTTACTTCTCTACAAACTGAGGATCAAGGGGAAGGGTGGGGACTTAAAACAGCTGTCGATTGATTGTGTTTCCTGTAGGGAGGAGCCTCTCATCTCTCAGGTGTGCCGTCCTGGAAGATTTCCCAGAAAGACAGTTACCGGTAAGTAACTGGTACTTTTCCACCGTATCAGGGACCATGTGTCCCTGGTATGGGGGGAAAAAGATGGAGACTCCCATCAGCCGTCATTTTGGTTTACATCATCAATTCAATGATAATTTCATGCACTTCTTTGCATTATAGCATGTCCCCCCGGGGGAGAGGGGTGGTGACTACAACCGTACTCTATTACAACGGGAAACCAGGTGTATATTTAACCTGGGGGCCACTCGGTCCCCAGGTTGAAATGATGCATTTAGTTTTAAGCCCTTCTTATAGGGGAGCCATGACATTTAAATAAAAAAAATGTTTTCCTTTGCTTTTGTGTTTGCTTTTGTGTTTGTTTTTGTTTCCATTTGTGTTTTTGCTTTATGGCCGCGTTGCCCTGTTGGGTGTCACCATGCTTATTTCTTATTTTTTAGTCGGATCATATTTCCCAACAAAATACTTTCTTGTTATATTACTACTTGAGTGCTTTTATCTAAGCAACTTTAATTAATTTTGAATGAATATTTTTTTTTTTTTTTCCCCACGAGGAACTTTCTTTTGCTACCCCCTCAAGGCAGTCTGTACGGGCGCCCTGGGGCATGATTTGCTAATAAGTTGTTTGGCCAATGCGACTTTTGAAAACTTGCCCCTTTTGTAAATTGAGGATTCACTTGCCCACTTGCTGATTTCCTTTTGTCCATCTTTTGGAGCTATGGGAATGATGGACGATGGTGGTGTCACCTCGCCGTTCCGCTTTTCCCTGTGTTCAGCACTTTTTCCTGTCTGTGTATATGAATGGGCATTTCTGCCATTCTCCATCATGGTCGCTGGCGTGAGAACGACGTGTTTTTCGTCGTCCGCGCAGGCGCAGCACACAGAGGTGGGCAACACCTGAATGTTTGCCATCTTCGAAAATGGCCAATGCGCCATAAGAACGTGAGCTACGTCGTTTGCGCATGCGCAGTAATGAAATCTCTCACATCAAGGGGAATCATCTCTAAAAACACGCCCGCAGCCCGGCGGTGACGTCAGACGCCGCCGGGCATGAGCCATGAGTTTTAAACACCTTCACTGCCATTGCCCACTTGGCAATTGACGAAGAAGGATCTATTTGACTTTTTGGAACAACCTGGATGGAGTGTCACAGTCTCTCTTATTTTCTCCTGGGGAAAGGTACAGTTCAGAACTTTATTTAACCACTTGGGATCCGCGCTATTGCCAAATGACGGCATTAGCGCGGACCTACATTTCCGGGACTACGTCTATCGACGTCGTCCTGTGTATGAGCGGCCTGCGCGCCCCCTGAGGGGCGCGCGCGGCGCGCTCTGTGATCGGCGAGTCCATGAGACTCGCCAGATCACCGATCCTTGCAAGGGGTCGATCCCGACCCCTTATCACGTGATCAGCTGTCAGCCAATGACAGCTGATCATGTGATAGAACGGAGCCGGTAATCGGCTATTATTGCTCCTCGCGCTGACAGCGCGAGGAGAAAAAAAAAAGCCGATCACCGGCGGCCGTGATCGGGACATCAGTCCCGATCACGGCCAGCAATACAAGCAACCACCTGCCACCTGCCAGTGCCCACCTGCCTCCCGCAGTGCCATCCTGAATAAAAGTGCCCCCCGTCAGTGCCCATAGTGCCCACAGTGCCACCCCACAGTGCCACCCACAGTGCCCACAATCTGCCTCAAAGGTGCTGCACCCCAGTGCCGCCCATCAGTGCCCAGCAGTGCCGCCCATCAGTGCCCAGCAGTGCCGCCCATCAGTGCCCAGCAGTGCCGCCCAGCAGTGCCACCTATCAGAGCCACCTATCAGTGCCACCTATCAGTGCCCATCAGTCCCATCTATCTGTGGTACCTATCAGTGCCCATCCGTACCACCCATCCGTGCCGCTTATCCGTGCCACCCATCCGTGCCATCTTATCTGTGCCCATCTTTGCCCATCAGTGCCGCCTTATCTGTGCCCATCGGTGCCACCTTATCTGTACCTATTAGTGCCGCCTTAACTATGCCTATCAGTGCCCACCAATGCAGCCTATCAGTGCCCACCAATGCAGCCCATCAGTGCCCACCAATGCAGCCTATCAGTGCCGCCTAATCAGCGCACTTCAATGAAGGAGAAAAATGACCCGTTTGCAAAATTTTATAACAAACTATTAAACATGATTTTTTTTTTTTTTGCATCTTTTTTTGTTTGTTTAGCAAAAAATAAAACTCCGAGCTGTAACTAAATACCACCAAAAGAAAGCTCTATTTGTGGGAAAAAATTATAAAAATTTCATTTGGGTACAGTGTTGTATGCCCGCGCAATTGTCATTCAAAGTGCATCAGCGCTGAAAGCTGAAAATTGGTCTGGGACTGAGGGGGGCTTAAGTGCCCAGTAAGCAAGTGGTTAAAATACACTGTGGGTTATTTTTGTATGTGAGCTCTTTTGAATATAAAAAGTTTATCTAATTATGCTGGGGAACTTTTTTGGTCTCTATCAAATAGACAGCATATCATTAAAAACCCTCTTTGCCTTCAACCCTTATAGGCTAATCATTTACTCAGAGGACCCAATTATAAATACCATCTGACAATATTCCGACCACTTCGAGGTACACTGCCCTCTACAGTCAAAAATTGGCTCAAAAACACTTATATCTCTGACACCTTTCAGGTATGTCCTTATGTGATCAATATTTGCCCCTTTTCTTGGCCTAAACCTATACCCTTTGTTCATTTTATCATGTATCTCGTGCCTCTGCAGACTGCCGGGGAACACCGGGGCTCCTCGTTGGTCTGTGTGTGCTTTTTTCCACACATAAAAGTCGATTTGATCAACCTCTTATTAAGCATGGATCTATGACCCACTGGGTAAGATGGACATTCTGTGAATTTATTTTAATTTAATTTAAATTGAATTGTTTTGTTTTGTTTTTCTGTTTAATGCCTGGAATGATGTATTCACATACACATTTCTTAATATATTAATATGTATTTGTTATCATTCACTTATTACAATATAATATATGTCCTTGTATTGACAACTTGATTGCAAGGTGTGTATCTGCTTGGATCAACTATGTTGATCCAAGCAGATATTCAACTCAATATAGAAATTCTTGTTTCAAACTTTTCAGATGTATTTGGTAATTTTATTCATTACTCTATTTTCCAGTTTTTCTTTGTAACTGTATATGCTGCAACATCCTGAAGAAGCTCAAGAGAGCGAAACGTAGAGAAAAATGCAGCATACTTATGTACAAGTTTGGTAACATGTATGGTTATCTGTGATTTTATACCATCTTTTGTACTCCAGTAGTTACATACATCCATACTCCTTTTTTTAGAAAATGTTTTATGTATTTGTATTCTTAATAAAATTGTATTGATTTTATTTTTGGCATGTGATTATCTTGCCTTTATATTTGGTACCGTCTTAAAAGTCCCGGGGGTTGTTTACCCTCCAGCCCCTTTCTCCCTTCCCCTTATCTTTAAAAATGTATACTATGGGATGTGGTACTATTTTATTTTTTGATCAACTTCATCTATTAAATCTTTTTTTCTGTCCCATATTCAGGTGTCTCAAATCGGACCCTATGATGTCCAATAGAGAAATGCATGCCTGCTCAGTCTCCCTATACATTGAGTGCCGGTTCACTCTAGTGCGATGCGAGAACCTTGCAAATCCACTGCGGGTTTCCACATTGCACCCGACACCCACGGCAGTTCACACTGCCATATGCAAACTACTGGGGAGTGTCATTATATGTTAACGACACCCCCATTTCAGCTTGCATATCGCACTGCGAACTGACAGTTCGGACATGAATCGGATCGCATATGTGTGAACACACATGAGATCTGATTCTGGTCCGAACAGAAAAAAGGGTTATGCACGTGTTTGCACCGAATGCGTTGCGATATCAGCCATACTATCTGTATGGCTGACATTGCACCGCACAGACATCACATGTAATGTGAACAGCAGTGGCGCTGCGAATTACATGGAATGTCTGCCATCGCAGTAGTGTGAACCAGCACTTAAAGCAGCCGATGTGGTACCGCAGACAGGGGCAAGGCGCAGACAACATGGCTCTTTCCTGAGTGACTCTGTCGCGAGTGATGTGCAGTTTCACCACCGCAGTTTAACGAAAGCAGGATAACTAACTAAAGATGGATGAAGATACAAGAACTCTGCTCCACTCTGCAAGATGGCAAGCAAACCAGCATTTGACATTTATTTTATATCAAGTCAGATTCCCACTCTATCCACTAACATGCTCCTCATTCTCTTCCTTCTCACATCAGTGTCTTCTATCCTCAAATTATCCTTACTCTACCCCTCCTCTCTACCCTGCAGCATGCACATATCGCCCTCACTAATACCCTCTCTACTACTGCACCCATCATCTCCTGCATTCACTGCACCCACATGCTGGCATAAACACAAGGGCCACTAGACACGACACCTCCTCCTCCTCGTCTCAGGTGACATTTCTCCTAATCCTGGTCCACCATTTTCCAACTGCAAGCCACATATCCAATACCTCTCCTCTGGCAACCACCGCAATAAACTCAGTTTAATTTTTATCCCCCTGCTTCCTCAAAGCAGCCCACCTATCTCATGCACCCTTTGAAATGTCCGCTCCATCTGTAATAAGCTAACATCTGTACATAACCCCTTCATCTCTCATGTCTTTAACATACTCGCCATAACCGAAACCTGGCTTCAAAATTTGGACTCAGCTTCTCCTGCTGCCCTTTCCCATGGTGGCCTTTCCCATGGTGGCCTCCATTGGACTCACTTCCCCAGACCCAACAGACAGAAAGGAGGTGGAGTTGGATTCCTTCTATCCCCACAAAGCACCTTCCAAGTCCTTCCTATCCCTCCCTCTCTATCCCTCTCTTCTTTCGAGATGCACTGTATTCGTCTGTTTTCTCATATTTCTCTGAGGATTGCATCAATTTATCGGCCTCCTGGACCAGTATCGAGCTTTCTTGATGACTTTGCTGCCTGGCTACCCTACTTTCTCTCCTCTGAAATACCCACAATCATTCTTGGTGACTTCAACATTCCTGTCGATGTTAACAGCCCAACTACACCTAAACTTCTCGACTTAACCTTATATTTTGACCTAAGCAATGGACACATATTTCCACTCACTCTAATGTAAATACCCTTGACCTTGCACTCTCCCATCTCTGCAACCCTGGCAACCTCAAAAGCACCCTCTTTCCTCTCTCTCTGATCACAACCTCATTAGTTTCACTGTATCCTTGCCTCCAACCACCCATCCCTCCAAGCAGAAAACAACTTACTTGTAGGAACCTTCGCCACCTTAACCCTTCTCTTCTCTATTATGCTACTGACCACCTATATGACATAATCTCTCCCATTGTCCTATCTTGACCTGGCCACCTCTGTCTACAACAGTTCACTCTCATCATCACTAGATGCACTTGCTCCTCTAACTACACGCAGAATCAGGCCCCGACCGTTACAACCCTGGCAAACTGACAACAATAGAAATCTCAAGGAGACAAACCTAAAAGACTTCACCCTATATAAATCTGCCCTTCTAAAATAAAAACACTCTCCTCTTTTGAATCGGCTACTACTGAAGAGGTTACAAAACTTTTTTTAGATGCCCTCCTATCCAATTGTCCCTTGGATCCTGTTCACTCACAACTATTACGGTCACCCTCTTCTTCTATCCTATGCTCCCTCACTCGCATCTTCAATCTCTCCCTCTCTAGTGGCACCTTCCCCCCTCTAAAACATGTGCAGATCACTCCCATACTTAAAAAGCCCTCGCTTGACTCCACCAATCTAAACAACTTAAGACCCATCTCATTGCTCCCATTCACCTCTAAACTTCTGGAACGCTTAGTGTACAACCGTTTTAGCTCCTACCTCAGTGAAAATAACCACCTTGACCATTTACAGTCTGGCTTTCGCTCGCAGCACTCCACAGAAACTGCCTTACTAAAACTCACTAACGATTTGCTAACTCCTAAAGCCAACAGCCAATACTCCATACTCCTACTACTTGACCTCTCTGCGGCCTTTAATACTGTTGACCATCTGCTCCTTCTCAATAAACTATATTCCCTTGGCCTCTGAGATTCTGCTCTATCCTGGTTCTCTGCCTGTCTATCACAGCGCTCCTTCAGTGTCACATATAACTTTGTCTCCTCTCCATTGCCCCATTTCTGTGGGGGTCCCCCAAGGCTCTGTTCTTGGACCCTTTCTCTTCTCTATCTACACCTCCTCCCTTGGCCACTTGATAACTGTCCACGGCTTCCAATACCACTTATATGCTGATGACACCCAAATCTATCTGTCTACTCCTCACCTCAGTCTCTTCCCGCATTACTAACTGACACATTAGCATGGATGCCGCACCACTTCCTTAAACTAAATCTCTCTAAAACTGAGCTATTAATACCCCCCCCCCCCACGCATGTGCAACTATCAGTCCCTCCCCTTACGCCAGGGTACTAGGTGTAATCCTAGACTCTGACTTTTAATTTCAGCCCCAAGTCCAATCCTTGTCAAAAGTTTGTAGAATTCACCTCCGCAATATCTCTAAAATTCGCCCCTTTTTAAGAAATGAAACCACCAAGCACCTCATTCACTCCCTTGTTATCTCTTGCCTTGACTATTGCAATTCCCTTCTCATTGGCCTGCCTCTCCATAGGCTATCCCCTCTTCAGTCTATCATGAATGCTGCTGCCAGACTTATCCACCTTACCAACTGCTCAGTGTCTGCAGCCCTCTCCTCCAATCCCTACACTAGCTCCAAATTACCCAGCGAATTAAATTCAAAATACTAACCACAACATACAAAGGCATTCACAACTCTGCTCCGAGCTACATCACCAACCTTGTTTCCAAATATCACCCAAATCTTCTCAAGACCTCCTCTCAAGCTCTCTCGTCTCCTTTTCCCATGCATGTCTCCAGGATTTCTCCAGTGCCTCTCCCATCCTCTGAAACTCACTACCTCCACTGGTCCGGCTATCCCCTACTCTTTCTACCTTCAGGTGATCCCTGAAAACTCATCTCTTCAGGAAAGCTTTTCACGTCGCCACCTAATCTCCTACCACTTCCATCAGCTCCTACCCCACAGTTACAACCTCTTGTACCACCTGCCCCACCCTATTAGATTGTAAGCTCTTCTGAGCAGAGCCCTCTTAATTCTTGTATTTTATTGTATTGTAACTGTATTGTCTCCTTTTATATTGTAAAGCACTGCACAAACTATTGGCGCTATATACTGTAAATCCTGAATACTAATAATAATAAAAGGGCTAAATTTACATACCTTACCTGAGCTTTTGCTTGATGCACCTTTCACTTAGAAGGAGGTTTCCTGTGCCATTGGCTGTTTTCTGAGTAGCAAGACCCCTGGCTCAGACAGACTTCCTGTGAAATGATATCATTACTATGCAGAGCAACTTTTGCCACATCTGCTTAATCTGTATAACAAATGTCTCAGCCCAAATTCCTTTCCTTCATCCTTTTACGATGCTAATATAGTGCTGTTGGCGAAGCCTGACAAGGTTCCTCTGCAATGTGCTTCATACAAGCCCATTCCATTATTGAATGTAGCACTAACCCCCAAAGGAGCTACTGGTTAGATTTGGGCTTACCGATATCTTCTTTTCTCCTCACTTTACATCTAGGGGTGTCCCATGGTAGATGGCCCAGCAACTCGAGAGACTGACAACAGATCCACTTGAATGGATTTTATTTGCAAAACATAGACAATGAACAGTCTCTTAAATTGGAATTAGAGGGTTGGAAAGGAAAGTTCAGGTACTCTTAAGCCGCGTACACACGTAGCCGTCTGTCCGACGTACTTAGTCTGGCGGACTTCCCGCCAGACTGTCCGTCGGACTTTCCGAACGGGCTACTTGCCCACACACGGCACTTTTTCAGCGGACTAATACGGCGTACTAAGTCCGCCATACTATCCGCCCTACTTTTGAAATGAACGGACTCGCCCACACACGCGGAGGAAAGTCCGCTCTTTTCGAGCGGGTCGCCAGGTAGGAGGGGCCCGCGAAGGAGAAAAAAATTGGCGTGGGGGTCCCCCCCAAGTCCACAACAGACCCTTGTCCGAGCACGCTACCCGGCCGGCCAGGAAAGGGGGGGCGAGCGAGCGCCCCCCCTCCTGAGCCGTACCAGGCCGCGTGCCCTCAACATGGGGGGTGCCTTGGGGAAGGGGGGGCCGAGTGGCCCCCCACCCCAAAGCACCTTGTCCCCATGTTGATGAGGACAAGGGCCTCTTCCCGACAACCCTGGCCGTTGGTTGTCGGGGTCTCGGGCGGGGGGCTTATCGGAATCTGGGAGCCCCCTTTAATAAGGGGGCCCCCGGATACCGGCCCCCCACCCTATGTGAATGAGTATGGGGTACAATGTACCCCTACCCATTCACCTGTAAAATAAAGTACAAAAAAAACACAACACACAAGATAAAATAATTTATTGCACAGCTCCGGGGGTCTTCCGTCTTCGGGGGTCTTCTCGCCGGACTCCTCCTCCGGACTCTTGTAGCTCTTTTACTAGCGGAGGAGCCCGGCATTCTTCTTCGTCGCCGCGGCCTCTTCTTCCGACTTCGGGGGTCTTGTCCCCCTCTTCGGTTCTTCTGCCGGGCCACCGCCTGTAAAAGAGCTATAAGAAGGCGCGGTGGCCCGGCAGAAGAACCGAAGAGGGGGACAAGACCCCCGAAGTCGGAAGAAGAGGCCGCGGTCTTCTTCTTCTTCTTCTTCTTCTTCTTCTTCTTCTTCTTCTTCTTCTTCTTCTTCTTCTTCTTCTTCTTCTTCTTCTTCTTCTTCTTCTTCTTCTTCTTCTTCTTCTTCTTCTTCTTCTTCTTCTTCTTCTTCTTCTTCTTCTTCTTCTTTTCTTCTTCTTCTTCTTCTTCTTCTTCTTCTTCTTCTTCTTCTTCTTCTTCTTCTTCTTCTTCTTCTTCTTCTTCTTCTTCTTCTTCTTCTTCTTCTTCTTCTTCTTCTTCTTCTTCTTCTTCTTCTTTCTTCTTCTTCTTCTTCTTCTTCTTTTCTTCTTCTTCTTCTTCTTCTTCTTCTTCTTTCTTCTTCTTCTTCTTCTTCTTCTTCTTCTTCTTCTTCTTCTTCTTCTTCTTCTTCTTCTTCTTCTTCTTCTTCTTCTTCTTCTTCTTCTTCTTCTTCTTCTTCTTCTTCTTCTTCTTCTTCTTCTTCTTCTTCTTCTTCTTCTTCTCTTCTTCTTCTTCTTCTTCTTCTTCTTCTTCTTCTTCTTCTTCTTCTTCTTCTTCTTCTTCTTCTTCTTCTTCTTCTTCTTCTTCTTCTTCTTCTTCTTCTTCTTCTTCTTCTTCTTCTTCTTCTTTCTTCTTCTTCTTCTTCTTCTTCTTCTTCTTCTTCTTCTTCTTCTTCTTCTTCTTCTTCTTCTTCTTCTTCTTCTTCTTTCTTCTTCTTCTTTCTTCTTCTTCTTCTTCTTCTTCTTCTTCTTCCGGAGGCTACACACGGGGGATTGTCCGGCGGACTTGAGTTTGCTGGACTTTTCCACCCGCTTGTTTGATCGTGTGTACGCGGCATTAGTATCAAAGTCAAATGTTGAAGAACGTGCTTTGCATCCAGAGAATAGCCATTCGCAACTGGATGCAGGGCCGTCTTTAATATTGATTGGACCCTGGACAAAAAATGTCTTTGGGCCCCCTTCCCCCATGCAATTTCACTTTCCACCTTCTCTGAGACATACAATAAATAGCAGCTAGACTTAAAATCAATTTACTGTATCAGATCAGGCAGTGATTGTGATTGGTTGCCAGAGGTTACAGCATATCATTACTGCTTACTGACTGGTTGCTAGAGGTTACAGCACTCCTTAAGGCTCACTGATTAGTTGCTAGAGGTTACAGCACATGGCTGCTAGAGATTGCTGTACAGTAATACTGCTCACTGGTTTCTATAGGTTATAGCACATCTCCTCACTGCAGGAGGGCATGATATACTATCAATGCTGCCTTTATTTGCATATCAATGCAGTTGGCCTCAGCTATTTACATATGCATGTCACTGCTATTTACATATGAATGCCAGTATTTACATGTAAACACAGGGTCTGCAGGTGAGTCATCTGTACACAACAATAGGGCAGAGCTGGGCAGCATTAGTAGCAGCACAGGACTAAAACTTCAAGGGACAAGGGAATGTAAACTGGGATAGTTGGCAAGTATGAGGCAGCTGCTTTGGGCCCCACAACAATGACAGGGCCCAGGGCAGCTGCCCTTTTGCCCTGCCTTAAAGACGGCCCTGACTGGATGTTCACTCAAGTTGGACAGTCCCTCTCTCACATGGCCTAGCAGCCAACAAGCTGCTTAACTCAGGAACAAGTCTCTGCCACAGACGTTGTTGTAGAACATACAAGATATGTCTCTGCCAGAGACATTGTAGAACACGTAGGAAAACTAAACTGGAAGAACACTTGTGGGATACCTGGATCTTTCAGCCAGCTTGGCAATATCCACGAGACCCTATTCTCTTGGGTACTTCAGCCCTTCTAGGCACTCACTAAGAAACCAACCCGTACGTGGTCTTCTTCTGAAGAGTCCTCCCCTGGAATGCTTGAAGTCACTGGGTCTCTCCTAAACCGGAGACGGCACCCAACCACCTCAGAATCCTCCTTTAGTTTATTTGCCTCGGGCTAGCCAGCCCTGAGACATCAAGATCGGGTGGCTCCACACCCCAGGCCATAGCCTTCCTGGGGACTGGTCAGGAGGACCAGGACCATGAAGTCAGTACATCCTTCTGGACCGGAACACCGAACCACGAGACGTCCGCATCTTAAATACCCTCTCCCAGAAAGCACAGCAACAGCGCCACTCCCACTGGGCGGGCTCCGAGAGAGAGTAACTTAAGCACCCAACCAGACCATAGTTCCATACCTGCCAGAAGAGACAGTGTCTCCTGTGGTCAGGCGGAACATCTCATAGCCCAGTCAGGCTGATACTGAAGTCCAATTTAGAAAATTGTACCCAAACCAAACTGCAGTTTAGGTATAACCTTAACTTTGAAAAACGCATAGTGCATGCTCTTAAGGAGCCACCGCTACATGAATATGGGTTGAAAAAACCTTACTAAAATGTTGGCCTCCAGGCTCACTAAAGTAATCCATTATCTAGTCTCCCCCTATCAAACTGGTTTCATGCCTCAGAAGCCACGATCTTAACTTACGGAGAGATTTTTCCATGTTGAATTATGTCTAGGGCCTAGATGATGCTGCTGGTTTTCCTAGACCTGAAAAAAGCATTTGATTCCGTTGATTGGCAGTATATTCAGACAGTTTTACAACTCATGGGCTTTGGTGAGGTATATTTAAAATGGATTTATTTAAGATCATCCAATGACCACCATTCAATTAAATGGTAGACGAGTCCTTCCTGATTGGTCGTGGAACTAGATGAGGCTGCCCCCTATCACCCGGACTGCTTGCCCTTACGATGGAGCCGCTTAGTGAAGGGTGTAAGAGTGGGGTACCTTGGTAGAGAAGACTGCTCTGTATACCGATGATATGCTGATGTTCTTAGATGACCCGGCCACGTTTCTGCCTCAGGCCTTGCCCATTTTAGACCATATTGCCAACTTTTCTGGGCTGTGTGTCAACTGGCATAACTAGATGTCTGCCAAACGGCTAATATCCAAGGTCAAATATCTGGAGCTTACCTTTTTTTTTTTTTTTTTTTTTTTAGAAAAACAACAAGTTTATTGGTGGACTAGAACAACATGGCATACAACAAATAATGCATAGAGGGTAACAAGGCAATCAAATCACATACACAGATGTTATACAGTGCACATACATACATTATAGCTTCGTTGGTCATACTGCATACAAGACCGCCCCAACAACCCACCCCCCAGACCCTCCAGGCAACCGCCGATATGGCCCGGGGAGCAGAACCGCCCGGGAGGCCGCACCCCGAGTCAATGTAGACCAAATCTATACCACCAGTACCTCCACACCACCCCCCTATCCCCGCCACCCACCGGTCAGCTCCCCCAGTGGACTGAGACTGCGGGTAATAAATAGTTTCCAAACCACGACCACCAGCAAGTCACTCAATGTATTTCTTTAAGCAGACTCCGCACAGGTGTCCGGGCTAGCGAGCCACCTGTCCCCATATCCTGGTAAATTTGTTGGGGCAACCCCTATGTGCGTAAATGACCCTCTTCAGAGGCAGCGATAGATTCACCTCGGCTATCCATGCTCTAATTGTGAGAGGTGCCGTACGTAGCCACAGCCTAGCAATCAGTTTCTAGCACTAAACAGGGTCTCGTGAAGAAAAGTGGTATGACAGCGAGTGTTCCATGTGTCGGGCAGAAGACCGAGTAGACAAATTTTGGGGTCAACCTGTAAAGGAGAACCCATGTGGTCATGTAAGAACTGAATGACGCGCAGCCAATAGGCCTGAATGTCCGGGCATGCCCATATTAAGTGATAGAATGTACACGGGTGATCCCACAGCGTGGGCACCCCAGGTCCTGTGCTGTGCGGAACTTGCTTAGTCTTAGCGGCGTGAGGTATGCCTTGTGTATAATGTAAAGTTGGGTCAGTCGATCCGACAACCTAGGGGAAACCAGTCCAACATTGGTAAGAATGTCCTCCCATTCTTCAGTGTCCAGTGGGCCTACCTCCTCCTCCCATCTATGCTTAGCTACCTCCGCAATCCCGGTCACCGTACGCGTTCTAAGGAGAGTATATATAGTTGAGATGAGCTTGGCGGGATCCTCCCCCACTATAACACCCACCAGGGGCAGCTCTTGGGCACTGGGGAACCCGTCCACGAATTGGGCCCGGAGGGCATGTGAGAGTTGTGCATAGCGAAAAGCCATGTGCGAGGGTAGTCCAAATTCCACCTGTAATGCATGGAAGCTGCGGACTCCCATCGGGGTGACAACCTGATGTAAATATACCACGCCCCTAGAGGCCCACAGCCCCACTCCCGGTAACGATCTGAGCTCCCACAATTGGGATTGTGCCACAGTGGGGTGTGAGTGTGCACCCTATCGGCCCCGACCATCCCCTGAGCAACATCCCATATACGCCTGTGTTGGTCCAGTAGGGGCGTACCACCTTTCTTCCTCCCACCCCTCACCCGTCCACGAAACAAAACCTGAAGGGGGCATGTGCAGGGTCGTGAGACTTCCACAGGTCAGCGTGTGATACCGGGGGCCATCTGACTTATGTAGGTGGTGGAAATGGGATAGCTGGGCTGCGATATAATACGAGCGTAGGTCAGGGAGCGCCGCCCCTCCCTGATCCGTGGGGTTCTTGAGTGTGTTCCAAGCCAGTTTATGGTGGCCTGATCCCCAAACAAAGGTATTAAGGATAGTGTCTAGTGTTTTAACCCTTTCATGACTAAGCCTATTTTTGGAATTTGGTGTTTACAAGTTAAAATCCATATTTTTTGCTAGGAAATTACTTGGAACCCCCAAACATTATATATATTTTTTTAGCAGAGGCTCTAGAGAATAAAACGGTGATTGTTGCAATATTTTATGTCACACGGTATTTGCGCAGTGGTGTTTTAAACGCAACTTTTTGGGAAAAGGGACACTTTCATGAATAAAAAAAAAACAAAACAGTAAAATTAGCCAAATTTTTTTGCGAAATGTGAAAGATAATGTTACGCCGAGTAAATAGATACCAAACATGTCACACTTTATAATTGCGCGCACTTGTAGATTGACGACAAAGTACGGTACCTAAAAATCTCAATAGGCGACGCTTTAAAAAAATTTTACGGTTACCAGGTTAGCGTTACAGAGGAGGTCTACTGCTAGAATTATTGCTCTCGCTCTGACGATCGCGGCGATACCTCACATGTGTGACTTGAACACCGTTTACGTACGCGGGCGCGACTTCCGTATGCGTTTTCTTTGCTTCGCGAGCTCGCGGGGACGGCGGGCGCTTTGAAATTTTTTTTTTTATTTTTTTATTTATTTTATTTATTTTTAAATGACTAAATTGTTTAAAAAAAAAAAAAAAAAATTTGATCACTTTTATTGCTGTCACAAGGAATGTAAACATCCCTTGTGACAGTAATAGGTGGTGACAGGTACTCTTTATGGAGGGATCGGGGGTCTAAAAGACCCCCCACCCCTCCTTTACACTTCAATGTATTCAGATCGCCGAAAACGGCGATTCTGAATACCGGATATTTTTTTAAAACCGGCGCCATTGGCAGCCGAGTAAACGGGAAGTGACGTCATGACGTCGCTTCCGTGTTTACGATGAGGAGACTGGAACGAAGCCGATTATGGCTTCGTTCCAGTTCCTCCCCAGCAGCCAGAGCCGACGGATGTTTAATCGGTGCTCCCGATCGAGCGGGAGCACCGGTAACAGCGGCGAGAGGCGGCGGGAGGGGGGGACGTCCCCTCCCGCTCCTCCGGCATAACAGCCGAGCGGCTTTTAGCCGCATCGGTTGTTATGCCTGGATAGCCAATCGCCTGCTGTAAAAAACGGTACCGGGATGATGCCTGCAGGTGCGGGCATCATCCCGGTATAACCCCCGGAAGCCGAGTACGCAGATGTGCGTACGCTCGGCGGGAAAGGGTTAAAGATCTTGAGGGGTATAAGAGTGGGCGAATGCCACATTTTATACAAAAGTTTGGGTAAAATAATCATTTTTATCAAATTGATTCTAACCATTACTCCTAAGGGATCAGGGGTAGGATGTTATGTGTCACATAATCTAGGGGCTCTCTGGTGATCTGGACACCCAAGTATTGAATGGAGGACACTCGACGAAGTGGTAGGGAGGCTGCGTCGCGGGTGGGGGGGGACATATCTATGGGCAATATCTGGGATTTTGACCAATTGACCCGAAGGCCTGAGTGAACTCCAAACTCCTCTATAATCTGTAGAGCAGCCCGCAGGGACGGCCCCTCGTCCGCCAGATAGAGGAGCATGTCGTCTGCATACAAGCTCACCTTCTCGGTGATGGGGCCTGACCGAAGTCCCTGGACAGTAGCATTGGTTCGGAGGGAGGCCGCAAGCGGCTCCACCGCCAAGGCGTACAGGAGAGGGGACAGTGGGCAACCCTGCCTAGTCCCCCGTCCCAGGAGCAGGGATTCCGACATCTGCCCATTCACCGCCACCCTGGCCTCCGGGGAGGAGTACAGCACCCTAACCCATTGAATAAAATTAGGGCCAATCCCAAAGCGTCTGAGGCATTCCCACAAATACTCCCATTCCACAGAATCAAATGCCTTGGCCGCATCCAACGCCACCACGACCCGAGCACCTATCCCCTCGTGACATGCCTGAAGATTCATGTGCAATCTACGGACGTTCATGGCCGTGTTCTTGCCTGGCATAAACCCGGTTTGGTCTGGATGTATCAGGGAAAGAATATGCGAGTTCAGTCGGGATGCCAAAATCTTGGCCATTATTTTGGTGTCCACCTGGAGCAGAGAAATCGGCCTGTACGAGTCAGGAAGGAGGGGATATTTTCCCGGTTTCGGAATAACCACTATCGTCGCTTGTCGGAGAGTATCGGGAAGGGACCCAGATTCAAATAAGAAATTGTACAGTCGGAGAAGTTCAGGGGCTAGCAACTCCAGATACGTCACGTAAAAATCCAACGGTAGCCCATCCTGCCCAGGGGCCTTGGAAGCAGCCAAAGACAAAACCGCAGCCTCTAACTCCTCCTTAGTAAAGGGGAGCTCCAACTCCGCGGTCTGGGCCGCAGACAGTTGTGCAAATGGGATGGTCTGCAGGAACGCCCGAGTCTCCTGTGCCGTGGCCGCCACTCTGGACGTGTACAGGTCAGCATAGTACTGCCGAAACAGCTCGGCTACAGCCATTGGGTCAGATATCAGGGCAGCGTTCTGGTCTAGTAACGAAACCACCACCGGCGGCCTTGCATCTTGATGAGCCAGGTATGCCAATAGCTTCCCAGCCCTTTCGCCCTGCTCGAAAATGCGCTGGTTCGAAAAAAAATGTTTACGCCGAGCCTGCTCGTAATGTAATTGCTCCACCACTCGCGTTTGCAGTTTAAGTGCTGAGGCATTGGCATGCGTGGGAGTAGACATGAATGCACTAGTCGTCAATTCCAGCTGTACCGTCGCCTGTCGCATGGCCCCCTTGGATGCCCACTTCAGTCTATTGATCCGGCTAATCAGAATAGCACGGGCATGTAATTTGAATGCCTCCCACACCGTCCCCGCCGCCGCCGTGCCCCTATTGACCTCAAAAAAATACTGCCATTCCCCCGCCAGGCCCCTACCCTCCTCCCCCAGCACCGTCAGCCAAAAGGGGTTAAGGCGCCAAGATCGGGGCCCCACCTGAGGGGCTAGACAGATAGCCGCCCAGCAGGGGGCATGGTCGGAGAGGGACCTAACATGGTACCCCTGCGTCCTCCACCCACGAGAGGAGGACATCAGACACGAGGATATAATCAATCCGGGACATAGTGGTGTGTGAGGCTGAGAAACAGGAAAATACAGTGGCATCGGGGTTCCTATGACGCCATACCTCAGTCAAGGAGAACTCAACAAGAGTGCGGGCCAGCCTAGTTTCTGTCGGGGTGGCTGGGTCCACGTCACCGCGCAGTCTGTCCCTGCGGGGGTTCAGAGTCATGTTAAAGTCCCCAAGCCATATGGCTGGGGTACCCGGGTATTGGGCCATGTACAACAGTCCCTCTGTGACCAGGCAGGCAGAATACGGGGGCGGTATGTAAAGGGCTATAATAAGACATTGTGTGCCATAAATATTATAGTGCATAAAAACATATCGGCCCAGTGGGTCTGTCCGTAGGGAGAGCAGGCCAAAATGCAACGTCTTAGCCACAAGAACTGAGACACCCCGGGAGTAGGGGGAATGAGTTGCGTGATATGACCAGCCAACCCAGGGCCGCCTCAGTGCGAGCCGGAGCTGGCCGGTCACATGCGTCTCAGTCAACACAACAATGTCAGCCCTGTACGCCTTTAAACAGCTAAAGACAGCAGTGCGTTTAATTTTGTCTCTGATCCCACGGACATTCCACGTTAAAAATTTAACGGCCGACATTTACCAACAGTATTTCAGCCATGAGCCAGGGCATGCAGCTTGACCTCCAGAGTGGGTCCTCCCTCCTCCCCCAAGTATGACACCGTAAAAAAAAAGACACATGAGAAGTCCCATGTTACAGTAATATGCACATGTACCACCATAAACACAACTTTTAACATAACTTTAAACAAATTCCCCCCCTCCCTCCCCCACCCAGCCCTCCGCTTCCCCAACATAGCCGGAGCATTCATCCCCAACCTAGTAGGTCCCTGTCCCCCCGTCATGCACATAAGGACAACTGAGCGGCCGCCGCCGGCCAACCCGCACAGTCCCCTGCGCATGCGGCCAACGTGGCACCTACCCTATCAGAGGACGACCACTCGCTGAAACGGCGACTGTGGCTATACCATAAGCCCATAGGAGCAATAGAGCCAACCTCCCCTGCCCCCAACCCGGTATAAAAGCATGATAAGAAAAAACAAAGAAAAGTCCAGAGACAGTACAAGATGTCCATGGATTGTATGTATCAGCCATCCCGAGAACACGCCATAGCAGAGAGAAAAACAAACAAAAAAATGAGGCAAACAACTTACCCCCCCCCCCCCCGAATAGCAAAGGTATCCCGCTCCCCGTAACAGTTCTGGTGCCCACAGAAAAAATGAAACCTCTCATAGTCCGCTAGTCAGCACAGTGCAGTCAGTATAGAGCGGTAAGTCCCAACACTGCTCCCCCCCTCCACCGGAAAGCGTCCCCAAAAAATTGGGAGCGGGGGCCCCTCATCAAAAAAAACAAGGGCTCCCCGTTCACCATCCAAGATAATATGAAGATCAAAAAGACAAAAGCACAATAAAAGAAAAAAAAGAAAGGAAGGGGGGGGGAGAAAGATACAAAAACAAACAAACAGGAGAAGCACAGAAATAGAAGAAGTGGGCGCAAGAGCATCCGCGTAGAGGCAAGCAAGGACAATAAGGGGCAACAAAAGGGGATCCTGGAACATGGTATCAGTCAGGGTAAGGGCTCACCTCCACGAGGCAGTCCAGGCAGTCCTCTGTTTTTAGGCCGGGCGGTTTCTGGCTGCCTCCCTCCTATCCAGCCATTCCGCCGCCTGCGCAGCATCGTCAAAAAAATGTGCACGGTCCTCCCCAATAATGCGGAGCCTTGCTGGGTACATCATCGCGTACTTCAGGTGGTGGGTCCGCAGCCGTCGCTTCACCTCCACAAAACGGGCCCTCTGCTTTTGGACCTCCGCCGAGAAATTCGGAAAAACCATCAAACGGCCAGCCTGGAAGGGTATATTACCCTTTTCCCTGCTTAATCGCAGAATGGCGTCACGATCTCGAAAATTCAGCAGCTTGGCGATAAATGTGCGGGGAGGCGCTCCCTCCGGTGGTCTCTTGGCCGGCATGCGATGCGCCCTCTCCACCACGAACGATGTGGAGAAGGCCTCCCTTCCGTAGGTTGTAATCAGTAGATTCTCGAGGAAGGTGGGGGGATCCGGACCCTCGGCACCCTCCGGTAGGCCCACGAAGCGAAGGTTCGATCGGCGGGCCCTGTTCTCCAAATCATCATGCTTCATGGCAAGGAGTTGTAATTGGCGCTGTACCTCCGCGTGGGAATGCTGAAGCGGATGCAGCACATCCTCCGCACTACTAATCCTGTCCTCCGCTTCCTTGACACGGTCCCTGAGCTTGGTCATGTCCTGTCTAATCAGGGAGATGTCCACACGTATTTCCTCAATTTTGGAGGTTAAGGACGTCTGGCATACGGAGATGGCCTCGAGCACCTTGGTAGTGTCGCTTGCCGCCTGCTGGTCCGCCCGCTGTGAGGAGGCGCCATCTTGGTCCCCTTCTCTATCTGTTCTCCAGTACTTCTCGAGGGAGGATGTGGCAGCATTACTCTTCTTCGGCGGGGACATCGTGATACCGCTGCCCGGGGTGTCCACGAACCTCCCGGGTAGTCACTGGCGATTCCCGGCCAAGTGTAGGCTAGCAGGATATCTGGGCAGGATAGGTCGGGAGCGGAGCTCAGCTCACATGCGACCTACACCATCGCCGTCCAGGCCACGCCCCTGGAGCTTACCTTTACTAGTTCGGTTTCAGATGTTATGCGGTTGAATGTAACTTCTATCATAACAATTTTTAAGCAAAAGCTTGGTGTCTGGTTGAAGCTTCCTCTCTCGCTGATAGGAAGGGTGAACCTACTCAAAATGTAACTTTATCTGCTACTGCTATATACACTGAGGAACTCGCCCGTATGGATCCCCAAAGCTATTTTTAAATCCATACATGGCCTGGTATCAGATTTTCTATGGCAAAGTCGGATATCAAGACTTAAATTTGGGGTGTTGCAACAGCCTTGGAAGGATTGGAACCTCTTTGTGACAAATTTTTATAAATATTTTTTGGTAGGACAGTTGGTAATGGTCAATAGGTGACTCACTAGTCCATATGACACTGCGGTTGCCCGTGAGGTGACGCTAGTGGGTTCATATGAAGCGTTGGCCCACTTTGTGTACAGCGGGTCCAAATCGCCCTATGTCTTAACTACCAGAGATGGACGAGCTTCCGACGGGACGTTACGCGAACGCGGCCGAAAGTTCGCGAACAGGAAAGTTCACGGTGGGCCCCATTGACTTCAATGGCAGGCGAACTTTAAAAACCTACAGGTCATATCTCCAGCCACAAAATAATTACTAGCTGTGCACACATAGTCCCACCACATGGCCACTGACATAACACAAGTATGAAGTAAATCTGGGATCGACAACTACAAACATTCTTTTTTTATATGTGAAATTTTGACAATTCAGGACTCAGGAGCGCATGAAGGCAATGGAGGAGAGGAAAGGTCAGGGTAGGCTATGACAAGGGTGCAGGAGATGATCACCAGCACCGTGATATAGAGCACTGACACCAGCATGTGATATAGAGCACTGACACCAGCACCGTGATAAAGTGCACTGACACCAGCACCGTGATAGAATGCACTGACACCAGCACCGTGATAGAGTGCACTGACACCACACCAGCACCGTGATATAGAGCACTGACACCAGCACAGTGATATAGAGCACTGACACCAGCACCGTGATATAGAGCACTGAAACCAGCACCGTGATATAGAGCACTGACACCAGCACCATGATAGAGTGCACTGACACCACACCAGCACCGTGATATAGAGCACTGACACCAGCACCATGATAGAGTGCACTGACACCAGCACCGTGATATAGAGCACTGACACCAGCACCGTGATAGAGTGCACTGACACCACACCAGCACCGTGATAGAGAGCACTGACACCAGCACCATGATATAGTGCACTGACACCAGCACCATGATAGAGTGCACTGACACCACACCAGCACCGTGATATAGAGCACTGACACCAGCACCGTGATAGAGTGCACTGACACCAGCACCGTGATATAGAGCACTGACACCAGCACCGTGATGTAGAGCACTGACACCAGCACCGTGATAGAGTGCACTGACACCAGCACCGAGATAGAGAGAGAGCACTGACACCAGGACAGTGATATAAAGCACTGACACCAGCACCAAGATAGAGAACGCTGACAGCAGCACTGACACCAGCAACTCGCTGCTGGGCCCCAAAAATATGACACTGCTCAACCTCTTCAAACAGGAGGGTACGGGCATATAGTAGGGTGTGCTTTTTTTGTACAAGGAAGTGAGCCAAATGTAGAAAAAAGGTCTGTGTGCTCGATTACATAAATTGTTTATAGAGATATACATGGTCCACTGGTCACATGTGTTGAATTCCTCCGAGATCCATGCCTCATTCATTTTCAGAAATGTGAGGTAGTCAACACTGTCGTGAGCTAGGTGAGTGCGCTTATCGGTCACGATCCCCCCTGCTGCGCTGAACGTCCTTTCGGACAGGACACTGGACAAGGGGCAAGCCAACAGTTCCATTGCAAATTGGGCAAGCTCTGGCCAGAGGTCAAGCCTGCCCACCTAGTAGTCCAGGGGTTCATCACTCCTCAGAGCGTCCACATCGGCCGTTAACCCGATGTAGTCGGACACCTGTCGGTCTAGGCGTTCCCTGATGCTGGATCCGGATGAGACCTGTTGATGGGTCGGCTGAAAGAAGGACCTCATATCAGAAGTCACCAACACATCTTCAAACCGCCCTCTTCTTGCAGGCGCTGTTGGATTGGTACCCGCAACTCTTTCTCTGGGAGTGGGAATTGCTCCTCTGCCAGCGCACGCAAAAGCAGAATGCAGCATTTCTCTAAGGAAGGCCCGGAAGTCCTCCATTCTGGCAGCCCTCTGTGACGGTGGTAACATTTCCGCCATTTTGTGTTTGTACCGGGGGTCTAAGTATGTTGCCACCCAGTACTGGTCCTTGACCCTTATGCTTTTTATACGGGGGTCCCTGTTAAAACACTGAGGCATGAAGGCCCCCATTTGCACTAAACTGGAAGCGGTGTGGTGGCCAGGCTCTTGCTCATCATGCAGGATAATGTCGTCGTCCTCGTTCTCCTCTACCCATCCACGCACAACAACAGGGATCCCAGAAAAGTTTAAAGCATGCTCTTCTTGCTCCTCCTCATCCGCCCTGGCACCATCCTCCTCTGACTCCTCTTCAGACTCCTGTTGACTTGTCTCAGATAGAGTAGCCCCCCTGGGAATTCATCCAGCGTTGCGACTTCCTCATCTTCCCGCTCCTGCTCCTCCACGGCTTGATCAATGACACGACGCAAGGCACGCTCCATAAAGAAGGCATAAGGTACCATGTCACTGATGGCACCATAGCTGCGACTGACCAGTTTGGTGATCTCATCAAATGGCCACAGAAGTCTGCATGCCTTTGCGAATGAGCAGCCACTGGCGCGGTGAAAAAAAAAACAGCTCCCCAGAACCTGTTCTGCCGCAGAGTTCATACAGGTAGACGTTAACTGCACGTTCCTTCTGGAGCAGCCTATCAAGCATATAGAAGGTTGAGTTCCATCACGTCGGGCAATCGCAAATAAGACGTCTGACCGGCAGATTGTGTCGTCGCTGAATGTCAGCAAGGCAAGCCATGGCCGTGTAAGATCTGGGCCGAGATTTTCCTTGCCTGCCGCAAGATGTCCTGGACCCCAGGGTATTTGACAACGAATCGCTGCACGCCCAAGTTTAAGACGTGTGCCATGCATGGCACGTGCGTAATTTTGCCCTATTTCAATGCGCTAAGCAGATTGGCACCGTTGTCACACACCACTTTACAACTGTCAAATTGAGCGGTATTAGCCACTGATCTGCCTGTGAACGCAAAGCTGAAAGGAGTGCCGGGCCAGTGTGGCTCTTGGCTTCCAGGCACAACAGACACAGCACGGCATGGCAACATCTCACCTGGCATGTCGAATAGGTTCTGGGGAGGTTGGGCGGTGCAGCGGAAGAGACGCTAGCGGAGTCAGCCGAGGAGGAGAGGGAGGAGGATGGAGTAGGAGGAGGAGGAGAAGAAGAGCCAGGCCTGCATGCAATCTGTGGCGGTAAAACCAAATCTACATGGGTTACATAGTTTCATAGTTTGGACCTACATAGGACCTTTGTGGACCAAGTAGCTAGTGATTTGCAGACTGTACCTCAGTCCCTACACTGATAAAGGACTGCTGCAGAATAGGGCAGCAATCTGCAGCAGTGCACCACAACCCTCCAAATAGTACACCTATACCAGTCCTTACAAGGACCTTTGTGGACCAAGTAGCTAGTGATTTGCAGACTGTACCTCAGTCCCTACACTGATAAAGGACTGCTGCAGAATAGGGCAGCAATCTGCAGCAGTGCACCACAACCCTATATATTGTACACCTATACCAGTCCTTACAAGGACCTTTGTGCACCAAGTAGCTAGTGATTAGCAGACTGTACCTCAGTCCCTACACTGATAAAGGACTGCTGCAGAATAGGGCAGCAATCAAGTATAATATTCTTTCTATATTTGGAAGAAAGTATATTATACGTGTACAACCCTATATACTGTACACCTATACCAGTCCTTAAAAGGACCTTTGTGAACCTAATAGAAATAGCTAGCTAGTGATTAAACTGACTGTCCCTGCTGCACACAGCGTCCTGTCCCTCCCTGCACTGACAAAAGACAGGCTGCTGCAGTCACCAATACAGCAGTGCACTCAACCCTATATACTGTACACCTATACCAGTCCTTAAAAGGACCTGTGTGGGCCTAATAGTAATAGCTAGTGATTAAACTGACTGTCCCTACTGCTCACAGCGTCCTGTCCCTCCCTGCACTGACAAAAGACAGGCTGCTGCAATCACCAGCACAGCAGTGCACTCAACCCTATATACTGTACTACACCTATACCATACCAGTCCTTAAAAGGACTTTTGTGGACCTAATAGCTAGCGATTTGTGTCACTACAGTCTCTCCCTGCTCCACACAGCGTCCTGTCCCTACACTGAAATAAGACAGAATGTAAAATGGCCGCTAGCTCAGGTCTGTTTATAAGGTAGGGGGAATGTCCAATTGTCCATGTGCGCAAAATTCGCCGCGAAACGACCGCCGGGTGAACACTTCAGCCATCCCTATTAACTACATCTATGAGGTCAGTTCTAGGTGCTTGGGTAATTGCTCATGGAGAGGAATTGGGAGGGGGGGTCTCTTTCCACTCTCGTCCCATGCTTCTCTGTGGAGAAACCCTAATCTGCCCCACTTTTTAGCTTTTGAATATCCAGTTGTCTGGACAAAATTTGGGATTAAAAGGCTTTATGATATCACAATAAGTCCTCATAAACACGGACGTTTTAAAAAACTGGCTGCAAAGCTAGCTCCTACACCTTGAAAAATCGTCGTTAAAAACACGATTTTTACCGCGTTTTGCATTGGCGTTTTTGCGCGTCAGCGTTAAGTAGCGTTTTTTAAAAATAAACACATCCAGATGGCTATAGCACTTCCAAATTTCCCACAATGCCACAGAAAACAAAGAAAATGTGTTGCAGAGCATGTGTCGGTGCCATTTTGGTAGGAGAGAGAGAGAGGAGAGAGCATTTCGGAGTCTTTTGGAGTTAGTTAATTTTCCTGAGTAGTATGGATCCTGTTGTCCAGAAAATTGATGAGGCAATCCTCCTGATTATCTTGCGGAGGCAGCGGAGAAGGAGACAGGAGGAGGAGAGAAGAAGCAGACGTCAGTTTTGGGTGCATCCTATGGTATCCAATCGATTGTCTACGGGATACTTTGCCAATATTTATTACCAACTGCGCTCATATCCGGCAAAATTCTTTAACTTTACGAGGATGTCAGTGCCGCTCTTTGAGGAACTTTTGGAGAGGCTTAGGCCAAGGCTAACAAGGATGGACACTGTGATGCGTAGGTCTGTGTCACCGGAGGAACGGCTGCTAGTGACACTCAGGTAAGTGAATACACATATAGGTTAGGGTTAGTGAATAGGGTCGGGGATAGGGTTAGGAGATGGGGTTAGCTGGTCCAGTTTTCGCCTGCTCCTCCTGGGGCTGCATATTATGAGGGGCTCCCACCATCCCTGTGCTGTGCTGACTTCCTCCTGGGGCTGTACCTCTGCTGTGCTCATTATGAGGGGTTTCCACCATTCCTGTGCTGTACTGACATACTGAGCACAGCAGGGGTACAGCCCCAGGAGGAAGTCAGCACAGCACAGGGATGGTGGGAACCCCTCATAATAAGCAGCCCCAGGAGGAAGTCAGCACAGCACAGGGATGGTGGGAGCCCCTCATAATAAGCAGCCCCAGGAGGAAGTCAGCACAGCACAGGGATGGTGGGAGCCCCTCATAATAAGCAGCCCCAGGAGGAAGTCAGCACAGCACAGGGATGGTGGGAGCCCCTCATAATAAGCAGCCCCAGGAGGAAGTCAGCACAGCACAGGGATGGTGGGAGCCCCTCATAATAAGCAGCCCCAGGAGGAAGTCAGCACAACACAGGGATGGTGGGAACCCCTCATAATAAGCAGCCCCAGGAGGAAGTCAGCACAGCACAGGGATGGTGGGAGCCCCTCATAATAAGCAGCACCAGGAGGAAGTCAGCACAGCACAGCACAGCACAGGGATGGTGGGACCCCCTCATAATAAGCAGCCCCAGGAGGAAGTCAGCACAGGGATGGTGGGAGCCCCTCATAATAAGCAGCCCCAGGAGGAAGTCAGCACAGCACAGGGATGGTGGGAGCCCCTCATAATAAGCAGCCCCAGGAGGAAGTCAGCACAACACAGGGATGGTGGGAACCCCTCATAATAAGCAGCCCCAGGAGGAAGTCAGCACAGCACAGGGATGGTGGGAGCCCCTCATAATAAGCAGCACCAGGAGGAAGTCAGCACAGCACAGCACAGCACAGGGATGGTGGGACCCCCTCATAATAAGCAGCCCCAGGAGGAAGTCAGCACAGGGATGGTGGGAGCCCCTCATAATGAGCACAGCAGAGGTACAGCCCCAGGAGGAAGTCAGCACAGCACAGGGATGGTGGGAGCCCCACATAATAAGAAGCCCCAGGAGGAAGTCAGCACAGCACAGGGATGGTGGGAACCCCTCATAATAAGCAGCCCCAGGAGGAAGTCAGCACAGCACAGGGATGGTGGGAGCCCCTCATAATAAGCAGCCCCAGGAGGAAGTCAGCACAGCACAGGGATGGTGGGAGCCCCTCATAATAAGCAGCCCCAGGAGGAAGTCAGCACAGCACAGGGATGGTGGGAACCCCTCATAATAAGCAGCCCCAGGAGTAAGTCAGCACAGCACAGGGATGGTGGGAGCCCCTCATAATAAGCAGCCCCAGGAGGAAGTCAGCACAGGGATGGTGGGAGCCCCTCATAATGAGCACAGCAGAGGTACAGCCCCAGGAGGAAGTCAGCACAGCACAGTGATTGTGGGAGCCCCTCATAATAAGCATAATGACTGAGTTGTCGATGCAACGACAAGTGATCCGAAATTCGTAAACAAAAGTTTGTATTGCGTACAAAATTCGGACGCATGGCAATTCGTATTTCGGATCCTCCTGAACTTACGAATTTTGTGAAATTCGTATGAATTTGAGATTCGTACGAAACGAATCGCACATGTCTAATAGGGTTAGGGTTAGGAGATATGGTTAGGAGATAGGGCTAGGGGATAGGGTTAAGGGTAGGGTTAGTACTTATTTGTATGCTTTTCTCTTTAATAACTCAAATTTTTATGTTATCTTAGGTTCCTTGCCACAGGACAGAGTTATGCCACGTTACACCATTACTTCCTCCTTGGCCTCACAACGGTGTCAAAAATAATAAAAGAAACATGTGTGGCAATATGGGAGGAATTGCATGACATTGTAATGCCAGAGCCAACAGAAGACATCTGGGAATCAGTTGCCGATACTTTTTGGGAGAAAACTCAGTTCCCAAATTGTATCGGTGCCCCTGATGGGAAACATATCAGGGTAAAGAAGCCTCCCCACTCTGGATCATCGTATTTCAATTACAAAAAATATTTTTCGGTGGTCCTCCTGGCATTGTCCGATGCACACCTTAAATTTATTTGTGTTGATGTGGGAGCATATGGAAGCCATGGAGACGCCAGGATATTCCGTGAGTCAGCCTTCGGACGTCGTCTTCATGAGGGACGACTCAATATTCCTGAAAGCAGGCCTCTACCCTGCACTGATGAACCCAGTTTGCCATTAGTCATGGTGGCAGATGAGGCTTTTGGACTGGCAGAAAATGTTATGAGGCCATACAGTGGCTATGGTCTCAGCCACCGCCAAAAGATCTTCAATTATAGGCTCAGCCGTGCACGCCGTGTTGTAGAATGTGCATTCGGGGTGTGCACGGTCAAATGGCGAGTTTTGCTTACAAGTATGCAACTCGCTGTGGAAAACGCCATTAAAGTCGTCCTAGCATGTTGCGTTCTGCATAATTTTCTGCGGGACAATGACAGGAGCAATGTTGATCTGGAGCCCACAAACCAACTTCACAGGGTTCAATTTATGGACTTGTGTAAATGATTATGTGTAAAGCAAAAATTTGAATACATCTAGTTTTGCTTCCTTTTGATTTGTAAATAAAGAATTTTGAAATTGAAGTTCGTTTATGTCCATTTTTCAACGATTGTTCAACAAGTCCATAAGAGTCTGCCTTCGTGTCAAGCGTAGGCTAAGCCCAAAAAGGGCTAGCTTACACTTGTCAGAAGGCAGAATGCAGTGGCGGCTGGTGCTCCATTTTTTGGGGGGGGGGGCTGGTTTGGGCATTCTTTGCGCCTCCCGTGGTCACTCGCCCGCAATAGGGCCTACAGATAGTTTGATAAATAGACAGAGAAATTCGATAAATGGACACATGGATGGATAGATACTGGGTGGGAGGGAGGGATGGATGGATAGACACTGGGTGGGAGGGAGGGATGGATGGATAGATAAATAGATACTGGAGGGAGGGATGGATGGATAGATACTGGGTAGGAGGGGATGGATGGATGGATGGACACTGAGTGAGTGGGATGGATGGACAGTGAGTGAGATGGATGGATAGACCATGAGTGGGTGGGATGGACGGACAGTGAGTGAGTGGGATGGATGGACAGTGAGTGAGTGGGATGGATGGATGGACAGTGAGTGGGATGGATGGATGGATGGACAGTGAGTGGGATGGATGGATGGATGGACAGGGAGTGGGATGGATGGAGAGTGAGTGAGTGGGATGGATGGATGGACAGTGAGTGAGATGGATGGATAGACCGTGAGTGGGTGGGATGGACGGACAGTGAGTGAGTGGGATGGATGGATGGACAGTGAGTGAGTGGGATGGATGGACAGTGAGTGGGATGGATGGATGGATGGACAGGGAGTGGGATGGATGGACAGTGAGTGAGTGGGATGGATGGTCAGTGAGTGGGATGGATGGATGGATGGACAGGGAGTGGGATGGATGGACAGTGAGTGAGTGGGATGGATGGATGGATGGACAGTGAGTGAGTGGGATGGATGGATGGACAGTGAGTGAGTGGGATGGATGGATGGACACACACAGATCAGTGATGAGGACTTACTCTGTTAATGAGGCTCTGTCCTGAGCAGTAATCCATGGCTAGTGATAGGCAGCTGTGACTCCTCCTCTGCCCCATACGCTGGCTGTGGTCCTCTGCCCCATACGCTGGCTGTGGTCTTATCTTCAGTCACACAAGGCTGGTCTCCTTATATATACAGGATTGGCTGTGTGTTCACATAGTCCACTGTGTCCGGCGCTCGAACACAGTGTACTTAAAGCGGGAGTCCGCCGGGACTCCGCATTTTTTTTTTTTTTTTAAAGCCAGCAGCTACAAATACTGCAGCTGCTGACTTTTAAAATAGTGACACTTACCTGTCCAGCGCGCCCGCGATGTCGGCACCCGAAGCCGATCTCTAGATCGTCTCTCGGGTCCTGCTGCCGCCATCTTGGGTATGGGAATCAGGAAATGGAGCCTTTCGGCTTCATTTCCCGGCTCCCTACTGCGCATGCGCGAGTTGCGCTGCGCAATAAGGACGATCCCCGCTGCCTCTGGGATCTGTGTGTTTCCCAGCAGGCAGCGGGGCACTTGCGGAAAGGGGCGGGCACTTGCGGAAAGGGGCGTAATCTACGCCCCTTTCCGCAGAGAGCTATCCCGGAAGTGGGTGCAGATACCTGTACTGTACAGGTATCTGCACCCCCCTCCCCCCTGAAAGGTGCCAATTGTGGCGCCGGAGGGGGGGAGGGTCCCGATGAGCGGAAGGTCCACTTTAGGGTGGACCTCCGCTTTAAGCACTTTTTTTCATTTATTTTTTCTTTTTTTTTAAAGGGCCATTTGAAGAAAAAATAATATATTTTTTTTTATTTTTATTTTTTTTGTGACTGATTGCCTGGAGGGGGCGGCGCCCGAGCGCCCCCTATGGATGAGCCGCCACTGGCAGAATGCCAAAGAGTCTTTTGCACTCTGCCTTCGTTTCAAGGAGAATGCAAAGGTGTGCTGTTGTGCATCAAAGAATACACAAATTGAACTAATGTATTTTCAACCAAAAAAAAGATTTAATTAGAACAAAGATCATTAACAAAATGGTTTTAGATCACAACTGTTGAAAGGTGGGGGTGGATGCTTGCTCACGGGCATGTGGGGATTGGGGACGGGGTAATTCTTGGGGCTGGCGTGGCTGCACAAAATCCTGCTGGTAGCGGGGTACAGGGTATGAGGGAGGACAATGGGAGGTGGAAGGTGGAAAATCACTGTAGGGGTGTGGGGTGTAGAATTGGATCTGGGATGGCATAGGTGGTGGTTGGCGTTGAGGAGGGGGATGATATTGAGAGGGGGGTGCTAGCACTGCTGAGGTCCCAGGGGCCATTGGGGGATCATGAGAAGCATATGGATCGCTTGGCAGTGCCCCACCAGTTATTTTGGCATGCCTGAACTGTGTAGCAATGGCATATAAGCGATCCATACACATCCTCTCTTGGTCTCCCCCAATGTCCTCCAGGATGAAGTATAGTGAGCGGCAGAAGCAGGCGCGTGAGTTGCCGCTGTCTAAAAAAACATCCATGCTGCGCCTCTCCTGCCGCACCTCCTGCAGCAGTGCTAGCACCCTGTCATCTCCCTCCGAGTTGAAGGCGCCCCTCGTTTGACGTCCACGTCCACGGCCACGAACACAAACACCACGACCGCGCTGCTCTCCTGCTTCCTCAATGGAAGCCGCTAATTCCAAGGCCCCTGATTCCTGCAAAAGAACAAAAATGTTTACATTGACATGTACATGGACAGACAGTGAGATAGACAGGCAGACATAAGCAGTTACCTCATCTGGGCACTGAACACCACCCTCACTCAATGCATGAGGCGATCCAATGCTGACTAAGGGACTGTTGGAACCTTCACGTTCTTCCTCTTCTGCAGCCACCTCCCTTGTTCTAATGTTTGAAGTCGTCTTGCAGACAATACAAAATGTAAAAGTAACCACTTTAGCCCTGCATCATTTAGCTGGTCAAAGACCAGAGCATTTTTTGCGATTTTGCACTGCGTCGCTTTACTGACAATTTTGCGGTCATGCGACGTGGCTTCCAAACAATATTGATGTCCTTTTTTTCCATCAAATAGAGCTTTCATTTTGTGATATTTGATAAGCTCTGCGGTTACTAAAAAAACAGCACTAATTTTGAAAAAAACGCATTATTTTTAAATTTTTGCTAGAATATCCACCAAAAATATATAAAACAAAAAATAAATTGCTCAGTACAGGTCGATACGTATACTTCTACATGTTTTTGGTTCAAAAAATCGCAATATTGATTGGTTTGCGCAAAAGTAATAGCGTCTTCAAAATATATTTTTTGGGGGGCATTTTTTAAACAATTTTTTTTTTAATAGTAATGGCAGCGATCTGCGATTTTTAGCATGACTGCGACATTATGGCGGACACATCTGACAATTTTGACACATTTTTGGGACCGTTGTCATTTAATCACTGCGATTAAAATTGCAATTAAAAAATAGACTTACGGTCTGGTGTTGTTTAGCATGTTTTGCCTTAAAAATTGCAAATTTGCATGGTACATATGGGGCCTTTTTGCAGGTGCTGGTGCTCCACTGCGTGCTGCCTTTTCCTCATCTGTTAGGTCCCTCCTGACGCGGTCACGTAGTGACTTCCACCTGCGCTGTAGAATTTTGCCTAAAATAACATGGGAAAAAAGGGTTTAATATGCAATCTTCATTACACTACACACAAACAGATTGTACATTCAAGGAAAATAGACTTACTAATCTCCTTTCTTTCTCCTTGTCTTTTTTCTTCCCAGCCGAGGGTTATAGCCACACTAATTTCTTCCCAAGACTTAACTTTGCGTATGTGGTCTCCATGGAGTGGATGGGACACATCCCACAGTTCAGGATGGGCCTGCATTGCATTAATAAGATTCACCTGGGATACCGCACTTGCCATGTCTTCTTCTTCTTCTTCTCCTATCAACTACCCATAGTCACATGCCTGTGCAAAGCACTCTTGGGTAATCTATGCATAGACAGTTCCTGTTTTTGCATAAATTACATTGTCCAATCAACTTTGTGCAGCAGGAAAAATTTGGAGCTTACAAAAGTGTAAAAACGCCGCGGCCGCGTTTTTGCGCGTTTGTGCACGTTTTTGCGCGTTTTTGCGAGATTTGCGTTTTTTACTGCTCTAGCCCCACGCCACGGAACGCACTGGTCCTGGTTTTTTTTTACAGCTTAAAAACGCCTAGGCCATTTGCAGCTCAAAAACGCCTAGGTGGGCATGAAGCCATAGACTAACATGGACAGGCGTTTTTAAGCTGCAAAAAACGCTCAAAAAAGCGGCTGTAAAAACGTCCGTGTGCATGAGCACTAACAAGTCAGTGGGTAGAATTCATACATTGCTGGTTAAAAAGGTCCGCACTTTCTGGCATATACAATATTTCGATAGATATATTCAGGTAAGTATCCGTAAATGATGAAATTCATGACTAAGCATCACCGTAAAGCATGGGTGTTTAACCTGTGGCCCTCCAGCTGTCCCATGAGGCATTGCAGGCCTCTGACAGTTACAAGCATGAATCTCAAAGGCAGAGGCATGATGGAATTGTAGTTCCACAACAGCTGAATGGCCACAGGTTGAGCACCTATGCCATAAATAATTAGAAGTAATTGACAGACAAATAAAAGAAATTCTGGACCAACTAAGCAATGGACTCACTAAGCAATTTTGGCTTGTAAAAGAAAAAAACTTAAGGAATATGTACAGAGTGACAGCAAAAATTATAGATATGAAGGAAAGGAAATTTGTTAGAGATTCAGTTGCCTTTAGTGAGGGTTCGGCTTATAAATGGAAAAATGAAATAAAGAATAGACCACAGAGGAGGGTTACCTAAGTTAATAGAGATTACACCGATACTGAAATTGAAGCAGATTGTTCTTTGTTTTCTGTATCTTTAGCACGAATAGAATCCACAGTACAAAGTTCACCAAATCATTCAGACACTCAACGATCACACACATATCACAATACTGGTGGTGTGTATAGCACGGGTAAGAGAGGTGGTGGAGCACAGAAATGACCACTCTCCCTAAAGTCGTCTTCCAATGGAGAAACACAAACAAAATTCTAACAAGGCTAACACTACCCAAAGCTCACTAATCAGGTATGGCACATTGTCACAAACCACTGTGAGCACAAAAAATAAGTAAAGTCATATCTGGTTCAGAAATATCCTTACCAGTGATCTCTGGAACTGTACTCAAACCTCAGAGAACTATTTAAATGTGGATATTTTAACCCAGGATCTAGGGAGAACCTCAAAGATGGGAGGAATATTAGATCAATTTATGGTCCATCAGAGTCCGGACTAGAATAACTCTCCTGTCCTGAACTTGTCCTTATATACCCTCACCAAGGAGGAGGAATAGATTCTAGGCTTGGGTCTAAACTTCTGTCCGAATTAAATCATGGCACTATAGTAAAAGATTTGTACCTGTCCACAAGAAAGTTAACATTTAAGTATCTATATGATAAAGACTGGATCCAAAAAACTGAGAATAAAACAGAAGTAGATCAATATAAAAGCTATACTATGGCCGTTTTTAGAGCCCTACGGGATCTTGTAAAACTGTTAAATGAAAACCAGGAGGAAGGCATACAACTTTCCTGCCCCCAGATAACAAATTTGAAACTGATAAGGAAAAGTTTAGACCTAAATCTCAGAAATTTCCACCTCTAAAATCTTCCCCATGCATCTGGACCTTTTTAACCCAGGTTACTAAGGTGGTAGAAACATTCTCCCATACACGGAGGAAACAAATAAGAAACAACTTCAGGCATTAAACAAATTGAGCGACAATCCATCGATAGTAATTAAATCAGCTGATATGGGTGGAAAATTATATCTTGGAACGTGTAAAAAAAATTCTGAATAATAAAAGTTAGTATAAAACAGTATTTTTGGATAGTTTTAATACAATCTAGTCCAAATTCACTAAATCAATTGTACAAACTTATAATTCTGGAGTCAGTGACAAAGAGACTCAAACTTTTACAGTTCAACATCCCAGGATAGCAGTCCTCTACTAATTGCCAAAAATCCACAAACATGCCATCGATCCCCAAAACAAGATGGACCTTCATGGTTAAACAATGTGATTCATTTTGCAACCTTTCTTGTAAAGAATATCCGGTTCTCTAATTACATTCTACATTCTTATGTATACATAAAATGTCTTGCTTATCATTTCATTACCATGTTGAGCCCTATACTGTGGGTCAGTGTGAGGTACCCCATTTGCCATCTGGTGCCACTGTCATCTGGTGGGTGTCGGGTGTGGCCAATGCCCTCCAGCATGATGCCTTATTGCATTGAGGACACAGGGCTTGGACAATCGGTTTGATTGTGCAGTCCTAGCTGCCCCCTTGCCAGCATGTTAGGGTTTAATTTTTCCATTGTGAGGGTTGGAGGTAGGTGGATCCCCTTCCTCCACTCCCTTGTTCACCCTTGATTGGCTTGCAGCTACAATGTATTCTGGCTGCCAGAGCTTTAGCTGGAACCCATTTGGGGAAATCAGAGGTGCATATATTGCCCAGGTTGTCTCCGAGTCCCTCTCGTCTTGCTTCACAGTCCATGAACAGGTTGTTTGATCGGTTGGCAAGATAATGTTAATACAGGTACAAAAATGTCTTTATAAGAGATCTTTGCCTTTTAAATATACCTTTAAAGATAGATTTAATCATTGATGGCAATATATACTTTTTGATTCATTTTGCAGACTAATCGTTTTGCTTAAAGCGGGAGTCCGCCGGGAGTTCCGCCGTTTTTTTTTTTTAAAAGCCAGCAGCTACAAATACAGCAGCTGCTGACTTTTAAAATAAGGACACTTACCTGCCCAGCGTGCCCGCGATGTCGGCACCCGAGGCCGATCTCTCGATCGTCTCTCGGGTGCTGCCGCCGCCATCTTGGGTATGGGAATCAGGAAGTGCAGCCTTTCGGCTTCATTTCCCGGTTCCCTACTGCGCATGCGCGAATCGCGCTGCGCAATAAAGATGGACCCGCTGCCTCTGGGATCTGTGTGTTTCCCAGCAGGCAGCGGGGGACTTTCGGAAAGGGGTGTAGATCTACGTTCCTTTCCGCAGAGAGCTAGCCCGGATGTGGGTGCAGATACCTGTACTGTACAGGTACCTGCACCCCCCTCCCCCCTGAAAGGTGCCAATTGTGGCGCCGGAGGGGGGGAGGATTCCAATGAGCGGAAGGTCCACTTTAGGGTGGACCTCCGCTTTAAAGTGGTTGTAAACTCTCCCCCCACAACTTTGTCCCATGTAAATCAGCATAAATAACCCTAATGAACACTGCTTGTAGATATCTCCTTACTTTCTGATTTATTTATTATTTTTTAGAAACTGAAGTAATGCCCATATGTGTATTCTTCACACTCTGACATTGTGTTGTGGTAGCCTCAGTCTCTCCTCGGCTCTCGTCTCTGGCTACCTGTCAGGTCACCTTGAGGCGAGGTGACAGGTGCACACCGTAGGGATCAGGAGTGCACCGCAAGGTTGTGGACCCTACGGCTGACTGCTGCAGACGGGGGACAGATCCCACTGGGGTTAGATCGTAAGATTCCCTGGGACGTGGAGTCTAAGAGCCAGCAGGTGTTCACCAGCGCCTCTAGTGGTGAGGATGGACTTGGCTGCAACTGGCTCCAGGTCGCGACCCCCAGGGTCCCCCAGCTCACACCCACAGTAAGCAACAGGAGGATAGGGATGGTGAGGGACAAAAAGCCAAGGTCGGGGCCACAAGCAGACAAGAATAGTCGGGTACACGCCACAGGCAAACAGGGATAGTCAAGACACGCCAAAGTCGGTAACGGAAAACAGAAGCAGAGCACACGGCAGGAAACAGGAAGCTAACACACAAAGGAATACACAATGGTTGATCAGCACTGATGGCCAGCAGCTTCTTTGGAGCGGTGAAGGAGCGGTGTGTTTACCGCTCCTCCACCGCTGCTCCCCATTGAAATCAATGGGGCAGCGCTGTAATGCCGCCGGCAAAACGCCGCTATTGCTGAGTCTGAGCAGGGTCCCCCACACCCTTATAGATGAGCTGGGCATCCATAACAGGACCACCAGACTGGGCAGAGGTCAGTGGATCCCTGAGGTCAGGTTGGTTAGAAAGTGACATGTCACAAGAGTCAAGCTGGATAGCTGCAACACAAACAGAATGCAGAGAACCCTGAGAAAAAGATTGAAAACCCCACCTGGCCGAATGAGGCAGTCTATCCAAAGGATGGATTGAACCTCTTAAACGGGTTTGAACGGACATAGTAGCAGTAGGGTGAGGCCAGGTCACAGAAGGTCCTGAAAAAGAAGCAGGAAGCTCATTGGGCATGGGCTGGACTGGCATAACTGGTGCAGAGGCCGGCTGAATAGTATTGTCAGGTGTAGCGACCATCTCAATCGCATCACAGGGCATAGCAACTGTGGAACTTGCAGACAAGTTAGCCTGGCTGTGCGTCCAAGGGAGATTAGGGACAGGCAAAGGTTAATGGCCATGCAAACTGGAGTGAATGATCGACTCGGTTCATAGGTGGGCTCCTCATCCAGAGTACCACATGACCTAGAAAGTGCATCAGTCCAACTATCGCAGGACGCGTCCCAGAGATCGCTATATACAGCAGGAATAGCAAAAGATACTGGGATGGTGGTAACAGGAAGTTTCTCTTTAGGGGTACCCTTGAGTAAGCAGGAAGAGGAACAGGAGGAACCCCAAGCCAGGATCTGACCAGCAGACCAGTCGACGTGTGGAGAATGGAGCCGTAACCAAAGAAGACCTAATATGATAGGAGATGAAGCCTTAGGTAAGACAAGGAAGGATATCCACTCCTGGTGGAGTGTCCCTACTGACATCTTAACAGGAAGAGTCTGGAAGTGGATAGGGCCCCCTGGGAGAACAGTGCCATCAATCGCCAAGACCACCAATGGCGTTGTAAGGGGCAAAAGGGTAAGTGTCATGGAGGATGCAGTTTCCCAATCCATGAAATTGGCAGCGGCTCCGGAATCCAGATATGCTGAGACTGAACGAGAGGAAGCACCGACATGAAGCAACACGGAAAGGAGAAGGCAAGAAGGTGAAGGTGATATTTCAGGGTCTAATACTCCACCTTCCAGATGTATTAGCCCTGAGCGTTTTTCCGGACGAAGAGAACAAGTATCACGGAAATGACCTTTGGCCCCACAATAGAGGCATAGGCCCAGAGTTCTGCGCACGTTCTTCGGGAAATAACTTTGTCCGGCCCAACTGCATAGGTTCCTCAGCAGGCAGGGGTTGCTCCTCGGATCGAAGAGAAGGGACTGGGGGCTCAGACTGCCTAAAGAACGGGGAGTGCTGGCGTCTTTTTTCCAGGGCCCTCTTCTGAAGGCGAATATCGATCTGGTTACACAAGGTGATTACACTGTCCAGATCAGCAGGAAGGGATCTTCCTGCTAATTCATCCTTCACTCTAGCAGAGAGGCCATGTAAAAAGGTTGCAACTAGGGCCTCATTATTCCAGCTCAATTCAGCTGTGAGGATACTGAACTGAAGAGCATACTGTCCCACAGACGCAGACTCTTGACGGAGACGTAAAAGAGCGCTAGCCACTGAGGAGACACGACCCGGCTCCTCGAAAATATTCCGAAAAAGTTTCAAGAAATCAGACAAGCTAGAAACCGCTGGATCATTCAGTTCCCACAAAGGGGCGGCCCAAGCTAACGCCTCGCCTGACAGGAGGGATATGATATATGCGACTTTTGCCCGATCGGACAGGAAGTTTTGGGGCTGAAGTTCAAAATGAATTGTGCACTGGCTAAAGAACCCCCTGCAAGCCTTGGAGTCCCCAGAGAAACGGACCAGAGCTGGTAGTTGTAATGAATGTGTGGCTGTGACTGATGCGATAGGTGCAGCGGCAGATAGCGGTTGAGGTTGTTGAACCGGGGGTCCTAATGAGGCCTGAACCTGTTCAACACGGGATGCCAAATCCTGAAGGAATCGCATCACCTGGGTCTGATGCGATTCTTGGGTCTCATGTCGCCGAACTAAGCTCTGCAATGGATCATCTGCAGGAAGCGGCACGTCAGCCGGGTCCATGGCTGATCAAACTGTCAGGTCACCTTGACCAGCGCCTCTAGTGGTGAGGATGGACTTGGCTGCAACTGGCTCCAGGTCGCGATCCCCAGGGTCCCCGAGCTCACACCCACAGTAGGCAACAGGAGGATAGGGATTGTGAGGGACAAAGCCAAGGTCGGGGCCACAAGCAGACAAGAATAGTCGGGTACACGCCAAAAGGTCAGGATCACAGGCAAACAGGGATAGTCAAGACACGCCAAAGTCGGTAACGGAAAACAGAAGCAGAAAACACGGCAGGAAGCTAACACACAAAGGAATACACAATGGTTGATCAGCACTGATGGCCTGCAGTGCACAGGTTAATATAGGGCTCCCTGATAGGGCCTGGGGTTGAGCCATGCTTAGAGGAGAGGTTATAAAAACCACCAGGTGGAAGTGGCTAAACTCTTAGGCCGCGTACACACGGGCGGATTGTCTGCCCAACTAAGTTCGACAGACAATCCGACAGACAAACTTTTCAATGAACGGACTTGCCCACACACGGCACTTTTTGAGCGGACTAATACGGCGGACTAAGTCCGCCATACAATCCGCTCTACTTTTGAAATGAATGGACTCGCCCACACACGCGGAGAAAAGTCCGCTCATTTCGAGCGCGTCTCCAGGTAGGCGGGGCCCGCGAAGGAGACGTCGCTGGCCCCGCCGCCTGGAATGGACTTAAAGGGGAACCCCAACGCCGAAAAAAATCGGCGTGGGGTGCCCCCCAAGTTCACAACAGACCCTTGTCCGAGCACGCTACCCGGCCGGCCAGGAAAGGGGGGCGAGCGAGCGCCCCCCCTCCTGAGCCGTACCAGGCCGCGTGCCCTCAACATGGGGGGTGCCTTGGGGAAGGGGGGGCCGCGCGGCCCCCCCACCCCAAAGCACCTTGTCCCCATGTTGATGAGGACAAGGGCCTCTTCCCGAAAACCCTGGCCGTTGGTTGTCGGGGTCTGCGGGCGGGGGGCTTATCGGAATCCGGGAGCCCCCTTTAATAAGGGGGCCCCCGGATACCGGCCCCCCACCCTATGTGAATGAGTATGGGGTACAATGTACCCCTACCCATTCACCTGTAAAATAAAAGTACCCAAAAAAAACACAACACACGAGATAAAATATTTTATTGCACAGCTCCGGGGGTCTTCCGTCTTCGGGGGTCTTCTCGCCGGACTCCTCCGCTATCTTCTTGTAGCTCTTTTGCTAGCGGAGGAGTCCGGCTTTCTTCCTCCTTGCCGCCGGCCTCTTCTCCCGACTTCGGGGGTCTTGTCCCCCTCTTCGGTTCTTCTGCCGGGCCACCGCGCCTTCTTATAGCTCTTTTACAGGCGGTGGCCCGGTCTGCTGTCGCCGCTGTCGCCGCTGTCGCCGCCGCCGCCGCCTTCCGTTCTTCTTCTTCTTCTTCTTCTCCAGGAGATGTTGCCTCGACGATCTCTCCGGCCGGAATGCCAGAGCCGCGCTGCGGGGCCACTTATATAGTGACAATGGGGCGGTGTCACATGGTATATGTCACATGGGTTGGTGTCACATGGTGACCCCGCCCCCTTACGATGTCATAGTCCCCATGTGACATCAACCCATGTGACCAACCCATGTGACATATACCATGTGACACCGCCCCATTGTCACTATATAAGTGGCCGCGCAGCGCGGCTCTGGCATTCCGGCCGGAGAGATCGTCGAGGCAACATCTCCTGGAGAAGAAGAAGAAGAAGAACGGAAGGCGGCGGCGGCGACAGAAGACCGGGCCACCGCCTGTAAAAGAGCTATAAGAAGGCGCGGTGGCCCGGCAGAAGAACCCAAGAGGGGGACAAGACCCCCGAAGTCGGGAGAAGAGGCCGGCGGCGGGGAGGAAGAAAGCCGGACTCCTCCGCTAGCAAAAGAGCTACAAGAAGATAGCGGAGGAGTCCGGCGAGAAGACCCCCGAAGACGGAAGACCCCCGGAGCTGTGCAATAAAGTATTTTATCTCGTGTGTTGTGTTTTTTTTGGGTACTTTTATTTTACAGGTGAATGGGTAGGGGTACATTGTACCCCATACTCATTCACATAGGGTGGGGGGCCGGTATCCGGGGGCCCCCTTATTAAAGGGGGCTCCCGGATTCCGATAAGCCCCCCGCCCGCAGACCCCGACAACCAACGGCCAGGGTTGTCGGGAAGAGGCCCTTGTCCTCATCAACATGGGGACAAGGTGCTTTGGGGTGGGGGGGCCGCGCGGCCCCTCCTTTCCCAAGGCACCCCCCATGTTGAGGGCACGCTCGCTCGCCCCCCTTTCCTGGCCGGCCGGGTAGCGTGCTCGGACAAGGGTCTGTTGTGGACTTGGGGGGCACCCCCACGCCGTTTTTTTTCGGCGTTGGGGTTCCCCTTTAAGTCCATACCAGGCGGCGGGGCCCGCAACGTCTTCGTCGCGTGCTCCGCCTACCTGGATACCCGCTCGAAATGAGCAGACTTTACTCCGGGCGGGAAAAGTCCGCTCATTTCGAAAGTACAGCGGACTGGCATACACACGGGCGGACTGTCCGCTCAAACCAAGTTTGGACGGACAATCTTACGGAAATTCCGTAAGGCCGCGTACACATGGGCGGATTGTCTGGCCAACTAAGTTCGTCAGACAATCCGACAGACAGTCCTTCAAAATTTGCATGAACGGACTTGACCACACACGATGAGCAGACAGTCCGCTGAAAGCTTGCGCGATGACGTGTACAGCACGTACGACGGGACTAGAAAAACGTCGTCCTATACACTGCAATGCAACCTTCGGCCGTGTAAATCCTTTCTGAGCATGTGCCATACTTAGTCCGTCCAACTTGCCTACACACGAGCGGACTGTCCGCTGAAACCAAGTTTGGACGGACAAAACCAAGTTTGAACGGACTGTCTTACGGAAATTCCGTAAGACTTTGTTCGTCAGATTGTCGACTGAAAAAGTCCGCTGAAGCCCACACACGAGCGGATTGTCCGCTGAAACACGGTTCAGCGGACTAAGTTGGACAGACAATCCGCCCGTGTGTACGCGGCCTTAGACTTTGTTCGTCAGACTGTCCGCTGAAAAAGTCCGCTGAAGCCCACACACGAGCGGACTGTCCGCTCAAATGTGTTTCGGCGGACTAAGTTGGGCAGACAGTCCGCCCGTGTGTACGCGGCCTTAGTCTGAAGACATGAGGGAAGGTAAGCAAACACAGGAAGATCACTGCATAACCATGACACTACCACATTTCCGGCTCTCCGTGTTTCCCAGAGAGTGCCGCAATGGGGCGGATGTGTCCCCGCCCCAACCCCGGGGGAGACAGTTTATTCAGGACCACCATCCCATTCCCATTTGGGAATTAATGGGCTATCCATATGGGTGCTGCCATTTGGTAATGTGCAAACTTCCTTAACCTGCTCTCCTTCTGAAAGCATGATGTATTATTGGAGACTTCACTGACCTATTTATTCTTTTTTTGTAGCCAATATTGATGCATCCCACTCCTGATGATTGGCTTTAAACGCCATGAAACGTGTAGAGTCCATACTCAGGGATGTCAAGTTTACCCTAATTATGAATTTTATCAATTATATTTATATCCAATGATAATCATGTTCACTTGATCTGTGTATCCATTCAATTATTTTATTTTTTTATTGTACTTAATACTTAAGATGGCACTGCCTTACCCCTGGAAACAAGTTTTTTTTAAAAGTTTCTCTAAAATATGCAATTTGGACTGGATTACAGTGGCTATAGTTTGATAATTACTTATTATAATGAACTAAATGAAAAGAAGCATCAGAGTGGGAGAGTTTACTTCTTCTTTAAAAACAAATCTATCCATTGCCACACTTGGAGCATGCTGAATTTTTCCTCTATGTGGTATGTTTTAAATTGATTACAACAAATGCATTAATATTTCAAAATGGATTACACACAGGGAACTCCTTTCTTTTATTTAGTTCATCTATTACCCAGTATTTTTTTCCTATTTTTTTTTTGTAGGCTCCTTCCTATTGGAGGAATTGAACCAGTTTTGTGAGGGTGCTTTTTCTGTTTATTATTTTTGAATCAATTATACCACAATAACAGTGATGATGTGAAATCGCCTTTTCAGATTGTATACTAAATTAAAGAAGGTAATCACTTGTCTTTATGTGTAACAACATTATCCACTTACAGACCGGACCATTTTGCTGGTCAAAGACCAGACCACTTTTTGCGATTCGGCACTGCGTCGTTTTAACTGACAATTGCGCGGTCGTGTGACGTGGCTCCAAAACAAAATTGACATCCTTTTTTTCCCACAAATAGAGCTTTCTTTTGGTGGTATTTGATCACCCCTGCGGTTTTTATTTTTTGCGCTATAAACAAAAATAGAGCGACAATTTTGAAAAAAACACATTATTTTTTACTTTTTGTTATAATAAATATCCCCTAAAAATATATATAAAAATTTTTTTTCCCTCAGTTTAGGCTGATACGTATTCTTCTACATATTTTTGGTTAAAAAAAAATCGCAATAAGCGATTATAGATTGGTTTGCGCAAAAGTTATAGCGTTTACAAAATAGGGATAGTTTTATGGCATTTTTATTAATATTTTTTTTTTTTTTACTAGTAATGGCGGCGATCAGCGATTTTTATTGTGACTGCGACATTATGGCGGACACATCGGACATTTTTGACACATTTTTGGGACCAGTGTCAGTTATAAAGCAATCACTGCTATATAAATGCAGTGATTGCTGTGTAAATGACACTGGCAGTGAAGGGGTTAACCAGTGGGTGGCAGTGTAGGGGTTAAGTGTTCCTAGGGGTGTGTTACTAACTGTGAGGGGTTGGGTTTTCATTTAGTGAACACTGATCTCTGCTCCAATCACATGGAGCAAAGATCAACGTGACTAGTTGCTAGGCAGAATGGAGAAATGCTGTTTACAACGGCGCTTCTCCATTCAGCCGCCCCGTGAGACGATCGTGGGTATGCCCGTGGCGATCGAGTCCGCAGGAGCCGCGACCAAACTCACGGGGGTCCCGACCGGCACGCGAGAGCGCCGCTGCCGCTGGTGACAGGGCGGCATTGAAGATTGGACGTACCTGTACTCCAATATGCCTGCCCGTGCCATTCTGCAGACGTACATCAGCGTGCGCTGGCCGGGGACCGGTTAACTGCCCTTTAGAATTATCTTTGCCTCTATAGTGTTTTATTGGGGGTTTCCTTAATATAAATCAATATATATTTTTCATATAGATTGTACGGCTCACTGAAACTGCTAGACTACAACTTCAACCTAGACAAAGATATAGAACAATAATGGCACAATATTCCCTTCACTCTGGGGAAAAAAAGGTAAATTGTCCCCCTATCTTCATTCATTTTTTAAAGAGGTTCTTTGTGTCAAATTAGAAGATAGCCTTGGTAAATAAATGTAACATATGAAATTAAGTAAATAGGACTATATTGGCGGTTGGACAAGGAGGGGAAGGAGGAGAGGGCACTCTGGGACCCCTGTACATGTATGTATGCATGCTCTGGGCCCCCATCTTTTTCACTCCCATGGGGAGAAATTTTCGTGTATAGTATTAAACAATTAAATTGTATTGTATTTCATTGTATCATGATATGATTACTTAAAAGTTTGTTATTCTATCTAGATGGCATGTATAGAAAGTTATACTGATAGTTCCCGATGAAGGACTTTGGACTTGGACTTTGTCCAAGAAATGTGTTGAGCTGTAAAGACTATCATGTGCATTTCTACAGTATCGAAATCAACTGGTTTTATACACAATTGTATATTATTGTTATATGAATTGAACTTGTTTGGATCTTATAAATTTTTAATAAATTTGATTTTACTATTTTATTATATTGATCGTTTTGATGCATTCATTTCTGAACTTATTTATTTTGGATTCTTTGTATGTATGGATTCTGTATGGGTTGTTACCAACATGTGATGAAATATTCAAGTCAATAGCACCTTTAGAAAATAGGATTTTTATAACAGCTTACCTGTAAAATCCTTCTTTCTCGTACATCACAGGACACAGAGACTCAGTAATTAGTTTACTGATGGGATGTCCCAGAGCAATGCTATCTGAGGGGAGGGGAACCACACAACATAGGGTATAATAGGACCTGAGGACCCTGTACCGCTGCCTGCAGCACACTACGCCCAAAGGCGATGTCCTCATGCCTTCTCACATCCACCTGATAAAATTTTGTGAATGTATGGACTGATGACCGGGTTGCGGCGTTGCAGATTTGAGTCATGGAGGCCTGGTGATGCACCGCCCATGAAGCACTAATAGCTCTAGTGGAGTGCGCCTTGATCTGAAAAGGTGGAATCCTTTGCTTTAGCTTGAACAATTACTTGTTGAATCCATTTAGCAATAGTAGATTTTCACACTGCCTGTCCTCTCTTAGGACCCTCTGCCAATACGAACAAAACATCCGTTTTGCGAACCTGAGCAGTTGCTTCCACATAGGCTTTGACTGCTCTCACTACATCCAAAGAATGTAGTGACTTCTCTTCCATAGAGCAGGGATTTGGAAAAAAGGAAGGCAGGACAATATCTTGGTTTAGATGAAAACCTGAGTTCACCTTCAGTAGAAAACTAGGATGAGGGCGTAACACCACTCTATCCTTGTGCATTATCAGATATGTTTTTTTTTACAAGAGAGGGCCGCTAATTCTGATACTCTTCTGGCAGAAGAAATGGCCACCAGAAAAATGTATTTCCTTGTCAACAGAACTAAGGGAATTTGATGTATCGGTTCAAAAGGTTGCTTCTGTAAAGATGACAGAACCAAATTCAAATCCCAGGGGTTCAGAGGATTAAGGCGCGTTACCCCTTGTATAAAGCTTCGGACCAAAGAATGCGAAGCAAGTGGACGTTGAAACAGAACCAATAAGGCCGAGACTTGGCCCTTGATGATACTCAAGGCCAGTTTCATCTCTAACCCATTTTGCAGAAATTCAAGGATTTTCTGGGGTGCCAACCCCTGGATTCACACCAGGAGACATATGCTTTCCAGACTCTGTGATAAATCATTCTGGAATCTGGCTTATTTGCATTAATCAAGGTAGATATCACAGGACCCGAAAGCCCACGATTCTTCAGAATGTGGGTTTCAATAGCCAAACCATTAAATTTAGCGTGTGTAAGGTAGAATGGAATACCGGTCCCTGGGATAGCAGGTCTGGACGGGACGGTAGGGTCCAAGGAGAGCCTACCACCATCTTCACTATTTCTGCATACCGAGCTCTTCTGGGTCACGCTGGGGCCACCAGAAGCACCGACTTCTTCTCCTTCAAAGAAGTCTTGGCAGTAGCAGAATAGGAGGGAATGCATAAATCAGAGAGAACTGATGCCATGGAGTTACCAACGCATCTGTCCCGCATGCAAGAGGATCCCTCATTCTTGACACAAAGTTGTCGACCTTGTTGTTGAACCTGGACGCAAAGAGATCTACATCCGGAACCCCCCATCTCTGGCATATGGCCAAGAAGACATCGGGGCGAAGAGACCATTCCCCTGGGACTAACTGCTGGCAGCTCAAGTAGTCCACCTGCCAGTTCTCTACCCCTGGAATGAAGACTGCCGATATGCATGGCACATGTCTTTCTGCCCAGATTAAGATCTGGTTTACTTCTCCCTGAGCTGCACGACCCTTGGTGCCCCCTTGGTGATTGAAATAAGCTACTGCTGTGGCATTGTTGGACTGGATCCTGACAGGGCAACCCTGCAACCTAAGTGTCCAGACTTTTAGGGCTAGATACGCCGCACAGATCTCCAGAATGTTGATGGGTAAGGCCCTCTCTGTCTTGGACCATTTCCCTTGGACAGTCAACTGTTCCAGGACTGCCCCCCAACCCGAAAGACTGGCATCTGTTGTTACCACTGACCAGGTAACTGGTAAAAAGGATTTTCCTTTCCACAGATTTTCGGATATCAACCACCAGCTGAGGCTCCGACGCGTTGTAGAAGACAGATGCATCGGAAAATCTAACTCCTGAACCTTCTTGTTCCAGGACGATAGGATACTGTTTTGCAGTAGCCTTGAAAGAGACTGAGCGTAGGGAACTGCTTCGAATGAAGCCACCATCTTCCCCAACCTCATACAAAGATGAATAGAAGGACCCTTCCTTGCCCTGACTACCTGAATCAGTTCTCTTATAGCACTGATCTTTGCTTGGGGTAGGAATACCCTCTGCTGGGCTGTATCTATGACCAGACCCAAATACTCTAGTCTTCTTACTGGTTTTAAAGAAGACTTCTCTAAGTTGAGGACCCAACCTAGACATTCCAGGTAGTTGATGTGGTGATCAAATTTTGGTCCAGTCGGGCTACCGACCGGTCTATCGAGAGCAAGTCATCTAGGTATGCTATTATTGTTATACCTTGGGCCCTTAATCTGGCCAGAGGAGGGGCCAAGATCTTTGTAAACACCCAAGGTGCAGTAGCTAGCCTGAAAGGCAGAGCTACAAACTAAAAGTTGTGGTTTTCTACTTCGAAATGCAGGAATTTTTGATGAGCAGGGAAAATAGGTACATGCAGGTACACATCCTTGATGTCTATTGACGCCAGAAGTTCTCCTCCTTGTAGGGTGGAGACTACCGTTCGGAACGATTCCATGCGAAAGGACCGTATCTTTAGAAATCAGTTTAGATCTTTGAGATCTAGAATGGGTCTGACATCTCCGTTTGGCTTTGGTACCGTGAAAAGGTTTGAATAAAACCCCATTCCCTGCTCTTGCATGGGAACTACCATGATAACTTTTTTGTGACAATAAACGCTAAAAGGAGAGACTTCTTTTTCTCTGGGTACATTTGATCTGAGGAACCGAGGAGAAGGGAATTCTCATTTGTAACCTAGAGTTATTGTGGAGACCACCCATTTGTCCTGAAATTCCTCCTGCCAGAGCCCTGAGAACTTTAGTAGTCTTCCCCCCACTCAAGTGAGCGGGGGCGCCCCTTCATAAGGAGGTCTTAGCGTTTTGTCTTGAAGACCTTCTCCCCCAGGACTTCTTTTGTCCCTGGGGTTGACTCTGAGTTTTAACCTTTGAGCCTGACGGAGGAGGTCATCATGACTGCCTGGAGGCTGATGACCCTGGCACTGGAGAAAGCGACCGTTTAAAGGAGGGATGTTTATTCCTTTTCTTGACTGGTAAAAGAGTGCTTTTCCCACTAGAGATCATTTGCATATAATTGTCCAAATCCTCTCCAAACAGTTTTGCACAACGAAAGGGAAATCCCGCCAGCAGTTTCTTACATGGTGACTCGGCTGAGCAATTATTCAGCCATAAGATTCTAAGCAGGTGTACCAATCTAAGCGTAAGGCGAGAGGTCTGAAGGATAGAATCAACAGCAAAAAACAAAGCCGCTGGTAGGTTAGCTAACCCCCGGGCTTGCTGTTTGGGTAAAGCTTTAAGAACCTGTTTAATATGGTCTCTCAAATATTGACAGACTCCAATTGCTGCCACTGCAGGTTGAGCTACTGAACCTACCAAGGAGAAAACATTTTTTAATAGGAATTCCATTTTCTTATCAGATGGATCCCTAAGCATCTGAGCGTTGCCAACAGGACAAGTCAGGCTTTTGTTTACAGAGGAAATGGAGGCATCAACTGCCGGTATACCCCACATGTTCGTAAATTTTTCTTCCATAGGATAAAGTGTATAAAACTTTTTAGGAGGAAAAAAATGTTTATCTGGGTGATCCCACTCTGAATAGATAAGCTTTTCCAGCAAACCATGAACAGGAAAAGCATGTGCAGTTTGAGGAGGTTTCATTGAACCCAGAGAAGAGTTGGGTTCTTTAACTGACTCAGGTACGGGTAAGATAAACGTGGAACGGACCAATCCAGCAAGAATTCGCACCAACATCTTCTCATCCTGAGAAGCTGAAGAGGAATCATCAGTCTCCTCCCGATCCTCTGAGGGGGATTCCTCTCCTTTATCCCAGAGTTCCTCACTCTGAGGGTCCCGGGTGACAGAGGGGGGCCTAGTGCATTTTCTTCCACTGAGTGAAGATGCGATTAAGGCCACTAATCTTTCCTCTAAACCGTTTATGGTTGAGAAAAAAAATCTCTTGTGTAATGTACACAGGGGCTGAAGTGCCAGAAGCAGCTGCAGCCCCTGACCTTGACGGCTCTCCCTGGCCAGCTTCCCCGGGTCCTGCGAGCCTGAAGGGGACTCCTTAGAGCCCCTATTCTTCAGGGTACTTGTACCTCTTCTACCCATAGTGCAAAGCAACAAAAGGTAGAGGTACCACAAAAAAAATGCACTGACTGCTGAGCACTGTAGTTCAGCAACTGTCGCTGCTGCCAAGACTCAGTCTGGTGCCTAAGTAAATGCTGCCTGGAAATGCCTGTGTCTCCCACACTCACATGTGCCTGTCAGCTCTGTGTCCCTCCATAAGCTGTGTGCATCTGAAAAAGAATGCACTTTAAAGCCTGTGTAGCCTAGTGCTCCGCCCCCCCTCCTCCAACCACTTCTGCCCCCACCCCGATCATTTTTTATAAATGAGCGTTTCCCGTGCGAGCAGAGGCTCTAACCCTGCTGGCAAGCATGGAGGGGAGGCTGGGGCAGAGGAGAGGGAAGGGCCAGTGGATGTGAAGCCGCTGTAATGGCAGCGGCAAACGGCGGTGGATGGTGCGGTATGTTACCACTCTCTGTCCAGGCCTGTCTCAGTCCCCTAATCTGTGGAGGGAGAATCCCAGAAGGAAAAAAAACCCTTACCTTCATCCTTCCTGGAGCATGACTGGAGGAGCATAGAGCGTGGACATCAAGCAGACAGTCAGGCACGAAAGGTATATGCTCTTGGCAGCCACCGGTGGCGACTATAGGCATAGCATACATTTACTTAAAGCGGAGGTCCACCCTAGCGGGGACCATCCTTATTGCGCAGCGCGACTCGCGCATGCACAGTAGGAAACCAGGAAATGAAGCCGCAAGGCTCCACTTCCTGATTCCCATACCCAAGATGGCGGCGGCAGCACCCGAGAGACGATCGAGAGATCAGCTTCGGGGTGCCGATATCGCGGGCACGCTGGGCGGGTAAGTGTCATTATTTTAAAAGTCAGCAGCTGCAGTATGTGTAGCTGCTGGCTTTAAAAAAAAAAAAAAAAACGGGGACTCCCGCTTTAAAAGGAGCAAACCTACTAGAATTAGAAAAATTCTTGAGGAGTCTCCCTTACCTTATCCAGCTGTAGGGTCTGAATAACAGACCCAATCTTCACCTCTCACAGTGGGCTCCATTAGGAAAAAACCTTCAGATACTGGGGCCCCCTTGAATGGGGGATCCACAGTTCTGGGCCCGTAAAGCACCCTGCCAGGAATATGGCTGAAAAAAACAAATACTGGGTCCCAGGGTCCAGCTCTCTAAAAAGAGAAGCGTTACAGGTAAAACCTTTTTTCTTCGGACACGAGGCCCGGGTACCATGCAATTCAGCCTGGAAAAGACACTTTGAATGAACCCGGTTGCATAGCTGGCCCCAGTAAGGATATTCCAGCGGAGCTCAGCACAGCAAATCTTACTTGTGACCAACACCCAAGACACTGGCGAAAAAACTGAGGTACCTCCAGTAGGGGGAGGGGTTATATGGGGGATTGAACTTCCTGTGTCTAGGATGTGCCAGTGTCCAATCACCTAGTGATACCCTATAACCCAGCAGTAATTACTGAGTCTCTGTGTCCCGTGATGTACGAGAAAGAAATATATTTACCTAGAAAAATGGTGATGTGTTCAATACTTATTTTACCCGCGGTATATTAGTGTTGCCAATTGCTACAAAGTGACCAAATTTCCCTAGCAAAGCTTCTCACAAACATTTAAAAAAAATCTCCAAAAGGCTGTAAAGATGCTTGGACATACTTATTACCAGTTCCTACCCAGATACCATGACCCCCTTGCCCCATGTTTCTGAAACTATTTTCATGGCAGTGACCTACTGATTAGGTTTAGACTACCTAAGGACTATAATGACAGCTCTATCAAAACCCTAACATATCAGGATTTGATTTTTGTTTTCTTTTTTGACAGATGCACTTCAGCCATATCATATGCGATGTCCGAGCAATGCGAGTTCAGCCATACAGTTGGATACACACAGAAAAAGGTGCAGGGACTTGTTTTTCCAAGCACCTGGATCTGATTGCTTGGGTGTTCTCACCTATGTGAACTGATTCCTGTACAAATCCACAGTTTGCACTGCAAGCTGTGAACCATTCTGGGGGTATCTCCTTAACAATGTAGAAGAAAAAGAGCTGCGCCAATAAAAAAGCTTGTAATCAAACAGCACTACATTTAACATAAAGTCCCAGACTTATTAAATTAATAACAAGAGTCCATAGCGAGAAGATCTTTGTGTTGAAAGAAAATCGCTTAGCTTCTAAACCAAACACACCACAGTGATTCCACACATTTATCGCTAATGTGCCCAGCCACCGACAAAAAGATGCGCTTACCAGAAGGTAGCGCGTAAGGAGTGTTATGGTAACAAGTCAGTTACAACCCCTCACCTACACCAGATGTCTTGCAATTCAGGGACAACACTCCGTGTACTGTAGATCTTTATGATGCTCTACACTCCCATTCACACCCAATGAGTATGCTCAGAAAACAGAGAGAGAGAAGCTTCCCATAGTGTAAAATCATCAATACTCAATTGTAAACGAAAATGCACTTACATAAAAACAAAGTTAGATCGCATAAAAATAATAAGCCGGCCAATCGGGAGGCCGTCCTCCTCTCGTACAACGTGGTGATGTCACAGCGTGCCCTCCAAGACACGTTTCGTCAGGCGTGACGTTTTCAACATTCGCCATTGAAAATGTTGCGTCTGATGAAACGCGTCATATACGCTGGAGGGTAGTCAGAGATACATGCACAATCCAACCACCCTCACAAATGCCTGTACTGTATATAAATACTACAGCTTGGCATAGTGTCATGTTTGTTTCTATGATTTATGATTAGATTCATTTGTGAATAAAGGTAAGCTAAAAGACAGCACTTTACTTAAAGTGGAGGGCCACCCTGAAAAAAGAAAATACATTAAAAATTAGAAAAAAATCATTAAAAAAAAAAGAATTTTTTATTTTTTTTTTACTTACCAGAAATGCCTGTTGCTAGGCACATCATCCTAATCTGCCTCTTCCTCCTCCGCAGAGATCTTATTTCTTCTCTCCTCTGTGCGGCGTCTTCTGGGTAATGAGTCGCTCTGTGTTCTGGGAATTGTGTGTCCCAGAACGCAGCGCGTCCCATTCACAAAGCGCTGCGCGACTCGCGCATGCGCAGTAGGAAACGGGCAGTGAAGCCGCAAGGCTCCACTGCCTGTTTCCCTTAGCCAAAATGGCGGCGCCGGGACCCGAGACAGAGGGACGGATCAGCCTCGGGTGGCCGACATCGCGGGCGCCCTGGACAGGTAAGTCTACTTATTAAAAGTCAGCAGCTACAGTGTTTGCAGCTGCTGACTTTTAATTTTTTTTTTTCAAAACCGGCCCTCCTCTTTAAGCTCTGAATATTTTTTTTTTGTTAACTACTTTTTTAGCCTTGTTAATTACTTTCAGGAAACAGTCAGCAAGAGGTTAACACTTGCCAATAAGCGATTAAAATCCCATGTATTGATAAGGTCCTACTTTACATAACTTCTCCCCACATCTCCACACCCAACCTCATATATGTGCTCCATACAGGGCCAGATTAAGGGCCTGGTGCTGAAGATTTTGGTGGGGCCTTTTATGAACAATAAATAAATAAAAATGCAAACAATTTTTTGTTATAATAAATTAAAGAGAGAGTGGGAGGATGAGAGAGAGAGAGACAGAGAAAGAGAGAGAGAAAGAGAGAAAGGGGATGAAAGAGGTGTGAGGGTTAAGGGAGGGAGGATGAGAGAGAAAGGGGGATGAGAGAAAGAGGATGCACATGAGCATGTGTGGGAATGACATCAACGCAGCCTGGCCAAGGCAAGTGACCGAAGGCACAGAACCAAGAAGGAAGACCGGGTGAAGATGGAAGTGCCCGGGCCCCGCCGGATTGATCACAGCACAGCACTGGAGGGCTCAGTCTGACAATTTAAGTGTGCCCTAATGTGCTAATATGCTGTACATACTTGTACATTATGGCATAACCTACCCCAGGGCCTCTAAAAAGTGTTAGCAAAGTTTACTACCGCTTTAATATCAAAGGAGCCTCTCATGGGGCCCCCTACTGACCCTGTGGCCCTTGGGAAGTGCCTAAGTGCATAGTTGTAAACATTTCAAAAATATTTTCAGGGACACTTTTGCTATATTTAGAGTAGCTGATATCCCCTATGTTCCTCTATACATCACAATAGTAATTACAAAATTAAATAAGTACTAATAATGGGGCAGAACAAATATGAGGCCTGTGAGATTTCTTTTAGTTGAACTGAAAAAAGTGTGCCCATTCTAGAGCTGGTAACATTGAGGATATTCAGTATAATTTTAAAGAACAGTTTTTATGGGTAAGAGGCATAGGGGAGGAGTATGGATGGTATAAAAGTGGGAAGTATGTGCAGGTGAGGGAGAGGAATGTGGAGAGTCTAACAGTGGGCACTATGTACATGAGAGGAGTGCAGAGGGTATGGCAGAAGGCACTATGTACAGGAGAAGAGTGTGAAGGGTATGACAGTGGGCAATATGCACAGCAGAGGAGTGTAGAGGGTATGACATTGGGCACATTGTATAAGAGAAGAGTGTGGAGGGTATGACAGTGAGCAATATGTATAGGAGTGTGGAGGGTATGACAGTGGGCACTATGTACAGGAGAGAAGTGTGGAGAGTAGGACAGTAAGCAGTAATTACAGGAGAGGAGTGTGGAGGGAGGGTATGACGGTGGGCACTATGTATAGGAGAGGAGTATGGAGGGTATGACAGTGAGTAGTATGTACAGGAGAGGAGTGTGGAGGGTATGACAGTGGGCACTATGTATAGGAGAGAAGTGTGGAGGGTATGACAGTGGGCACTATGTATAGGAGAGAAGTGTGGAGGGTATTACAGTGGGCACTATGTATAGGAGAGGAGTATGGAGGGTATGGCAGTGAGTAGTATGTAGAGGAGAGGAGTGTGGAGGGTATGACAGTGGGCACTATGTATAGGAGAGGAGTATGGAGGGTATGACAGTGAGTATGTACAGGAGAGGAGTGTGGCGGGTATGACAGTGGACACTATGTATAGGAGAGAAGTGCTGGTGGTATGACAGTGGGCACTATGTATAGGAGAGGAGTGTGGAGGGTATGACAGTGAGTAGTATGTACAGGAGAGGAGTGTGAAGGGTATGACAGTGGGCACTATGTACAGGAGAGAAGTGTGTGACAGTGGGCACTATGTACAAGAGAGGAGTGTGTAGGATATGACAGCGGGCGTTATATATAGGAGAGAAGTGTGGCGGGTATGACAGTGAGCAGTATGTACAGGAGAGAAGTGTGGAGAGTATGACAGTGAGCACTATGTGTAGGAGAGAAGTGTGGAGAGTATGACAGTGGGCACTATGTATAGGAGAGGAGGATGAAGTAATCTGGGAAGGAAAAATTTTAAGGTTTGTGGAAGGATGTTTAGGGACTGCGTAATGGTTAAGCGGGCCATACATGGATTGAAATTACACCAATTATGCAGAGACCAGCCATAGTCGATCTATGTATGGGCTAGCTGGTTTTACACAAGTCAACCTATTAACTGACTTGAGTACAACCAGCCTGGCAGGTTTTCCTCAAAACAATCAGTGCTGCCAGCTATAGTTAGCAACACTAATCATTGTATTCACTGGCAGAACACAATAACACCGCGGGAGCGATTGCCCCATTCACAGGTCAGCAGGTTAGAGGGTGTGTGGGGACAGGCTGGGGAGAGATACTAGTCAGTACTTGGGTAGGCACTAGTTAGTATCAGAGCCAGATACACACAGGTTACATACGCCACGATCGTTAGAGGGAGAGTAATAATTCTAGCACTAGACCTCCTCTGTAACTCTAAACATGTAACCTGTAAAAAAATGTAAAGCATCGCTTAGTACACAACAAAAAATCATGCTAACTTTAGTGTTTTTTTATGAATGAAACAGTTTCTTTCCCAAAAAAAAGTTTGAAAAATTGCTGCGCAAATATTGTGTAATATAAAAAGTTGAAAAGACCACCATTTTATTCCATAGGGTGTCTGCTAAAACAATATATAATGCTTGAGGGTTCTGAGTAATTTTCTAGCATAAAAAAAATGATGATTTTTACATGTAGGAGAGAAGTCTCAAAATGGGCTTGGGTGGCAAGGGGTTAATTATCATAAGTAATATACAAATTATTATAAGCACTGTGAGTTCATCCTCTCAGTCTGCTGCAGAGTGTTCCAGCTTGTATTTAAACTGGCCGCTCTGTATGTAGCTTCCGACAGGCTACGCAAGGTGCCCCATATCTCCTGAACCATAGATGATAGCAGCCCCATATTTTAACCAGTGCTGGAGTAGGTCTTTAGCTACCTACCCCCAAATTGTGTCTCTGTGAGGATTGATCCCCGAGCTACAATCCTCGAAGTCAATCTTTTTTTATTTTTATTTTTTATTTTTGGGCAAATGGGCCTATCTTGAGAAAGGGGCCTGGAGCTGCAGCTCTAATAGCCCCTATGTTAATCCGGCCCTGGCTCCATATCTTCTCTCAGTTTTATTACAGTAGTCTAAATTACACTTTTGCCCAAGCTACTATACTTATTTAGCTTGCTGACACTAGCTGTTCCTGTGCATGGATGTTTTCTCTGTTATGTGTGGCAGACTACTAGGGACAGATTGCCGAAAGCTACACCATTCTTGCCTAGATTGTAGGGGGCCCTGGGTCTACCACATCTAACAACATACTTTCATGCTGCACATTAGGCCCAGCTGACCAAATATCAGGCTACATGGGATGTACCTTTGTGGATTGGGTTAGAAGCAGTGGACTGCGACCCCCTCACTATCAATATTTTATGGTTTAAATCCACCAAGCAAACTACAATATCCAATCCTGTCTCACTTTACTCTGATAGTGGGATTGCCTTAATGTCACTCTAAACTACTCTCCCAGCACCGCCCACTGCAGTCTTTTTTCTGTCACCTGTTCTTTTACCCAGGCAAGGTATCTCGACAATCTGCTTATTAACCCATTGCCTGTGGGGTGCCAAATTACTATGCTGAATGAGACCTCCCACCGCCGCTGCATATCTATTTAGGTATCTCCAGCTCAGATATGCCTTCCAAACACAATTTTACGAACAGCCAGTTTGCTCTTTATACCTTGGACCCTGAAAATGTACCTTGGGACGAGTTCACGACTAAGCCCCTATCCACCATTACCATTTGTATTGCAGGAAGACCATTAACAAACCTAATCAGGGTCAATGGGGGGTACATATCAGAAACTCATATAAAAGAATAAAGATAGAACTAAATAAAACTAGTCCATTACAGTGAGAAGCCACCCACCCCCCCCCCCCTTCACAACCTGATAAAACTTTAGTAGCACCCCTCTATTCAAATATGTGGCTTTATAAAAGGGTAGGGGGCTTTGTTCACCAAAACCTTTAGGACTCTACAGATGGAGGATTAGAACTCTTCCGAGACAGAACTATATGCTTCCTAGCATTAAAAAATAAGGTAAGTAAGGTCTGTATAGCTGTGGAGGGGGCTAAATCATCCACCAAACCAAGAACACAATGTCTTTAAACCGCGTACACACGGGCGGACTGTCTGGCCAACTAAGTCCGTCAGACAATCCGACAGACAGTCCGTCCTACTTTTGAATGAACGGACTTGACCACACACGATGAACAGACAGTCCGTTGAAAGCTTGCGCGATGACGTGTACAGCACGTACGAAGGGACTAGAAATACGGTCCAATACACTGCAATGCAACCTTCGGCCGTGTAAATCCTTTCTGAGCATGCGCCATACTTAGTCCGTCCAACTTGCCTACTCACGAGCGGACTGTCCGCTGAAACCAAAGTTGGACGGACAATATTACGGAAATTCCGAAAGACTTAGTCCACCAGACTGTCCGCTGAAAAGTTGGACAGACAGTCCGCCCGTGTGTACGCGGCTAAAGAAGGACTTAAAGGGATGGTAGTCACCTCCTGTACACACATCAAAATATCCTTTCAATACCCCTGTATACCAGGTCATTCCCAGAAGATATGCATAAAGTCAGCTCCCCCTGCAGGACAACGCCAGCAAGAAGTGGTGACTGAACCAAAAATTTTAGCTATCTTCTCTGGGGGCACATATATACAATGAAGAATTTTGTAATGAATCAGTTACAGGCTGAAATTAGTCTGGTAAAGGGTGCATCCCAGACATCCCCCCAATCTTCCGTGTACAAATCAGGGATCACCGACACCCACTTAGACCTACACACACAAGCTAAACAGTCTCAGAGAAGAGGAACTTATAAATGGTAGATAGCGGCTTGTGAAGATCATCCTCCCTTAACATGGATTCGAGGGCAGACACTGAAAATGGAGCTCTAGTATTCCAAATTGCACCTGGTATGCACGTTTTAACTGTATATAATGTAAAAAAAAAGCCATTTTGGTAGCTGGTAGAGATTTCAGTTTGTCAAAAGATTTCAGCTGCCCATTTATATATATGGTAATTTATTAGTTTGGTACATATCTTTGGCTTGAGTCATAAGACCAGCCCATGCTGTGCCACAAAAGTCCACCATGTTAACAACCAATCAAAATCATATAGGGTATCCAGGAGCCCCTTCAGGAAGTTTAGATGTGTAATAAAATGGAATGGCACAGGGAAAAAGTATTTAACCAAAATGTATTTAATACTTCATACAAAATCCTTTGTTGGTAATGACAGCTCCAAGACGCCTCCTGTATGGAGAAACTAGTAGCATTCATTGCTCGGTTGTGATTTTGGCCCATTCTTTCACACAGTCTTCAAATCCTGAAGATTCAGTGGACCTCTTCTATGAACTCTGATCTTTAGTTCTTTCCATAGATTTTTTTATTGGATTCAAGTCAGGTGATTGGTTGGGCCATTCTAGCAGCTTTATTTTCTTTCTTTGAATCCAACTGAGAGTTTCCTTGGCTTTGTGTTTGGGATCATTCTCTTGCTGAAATGTCCACCCTCGTTTCATCTTCATCATCCTGGTAGATGGCAGCAGATTTTTATCAAGAATGTCTTAGTACATTTTTCCATTCATCCTCCCTTCCATCATATGACATTTGCCAGTACAGTATGCTGTAAAACAGCCCCACACCATGATGTTCCATTGTCCAAACTTCGCTGTTTGTATGGTGTTCTTGGGGTGATGTGCAGTGTCATTTGATCTCCAAACATGGTGTGTATTATGCCATCCAAAGAGTACTGAGAACTGGTGCCCAAAACTGAACGGCATATTCCAGATGAGGTCTTACTAATGATTTGAACAGGGGCAAAATGATATCTCTCTCTCTGGAGTACATACCTCTCTTAACACAGGAGCTTATGATCTACCAAAACCCCCAGATCCTTCTCCACTATGGATTCCCCCAGTTGTACTCCCCCTAGCGTGTATGATGCATGCATATTCTTAGCCCCCAAGTGCATAACCTTACATTTCTCAACATTAAACCTCATCTGCCACATAGTCGCCCAATTAGACAGAGCATTGAGGTCTGCTTGTAAATTGGTGACATCCTGTAAGGACGTTATTGCACTGCATAGCTTGGTGTCATCTGCAAAGACGGAAATGTTACTCTTGATCCCAGACCCAATATCATTTATAAAGATATTAAAAAGTAAGGGTCCCAGCACTGAACCTTGGGGTACACCACTCATAACCTTAGACCATTCAGAGTAAGAATCATTAACCACTACTCTCTGAATTCTGTCTTTTAGCCAGTTTTCTATCCATCTACAAACTGATGTTTCCAAACCTGTAGACTTTACCTTACACATGAGCCGTGTGTGCGGAACAGTATCGAATGCTTTTGCAAAATCCAAATATATCACGTCCACCGCCACCCCTCTGTCCAAGGTTTTACTTACCACCTCATAAAAAGAAATCAGGTTTGTCTGACAACTTCTGTCTTTCATGAATCCATGCTGTCTGTTGCTCAAAATATTTTTTTCCTGCAAGAACTCATCTATGTGGTCTTTTATTAATCCCTCCAGTATCTTCCCAACTATAGAAGTTAAACTAACGGGTCTATAATTACTTGGTAAAGACTTTGTTCCCTTTTTAAATATAGGCACCACATTGGCCCTGCGCCAATCCAGTGGTACTATTCCTGTCATTAATGAGTCCCTAAAAATTAGATACAATGGCTTTGAAATTACAGAGCTCAATTCTTTTAGGATCCGTGGGTGGATGCCATCAGGTCCAGGTGCTTTCTCCACCTTTATTCTGTCCAAATATTTCTGGACCATATCACTTATGAGCCATTGTGGATTAGGGGCTGCGTCAGTACCACCCCCATTGTGGACATGAGCTCCCCCATGCTCCTTTGTATACACAGAGCTGAAGAAAGTATTTAATAAGTTAGCCTTCTCTTTGTCCCCAGTCACCCACTCCAGATTATTTTGCAAAGGGCCTACATGCTCAGACTTAACCTTTTTACTATTAATATATTTGAAGAATTTTTTGGGGTTTGTCCTACTGTCTTTTGCAATTTGTCTTTCATTTTGAATTTTTGCATCCTTGATTTCCTTTTTACATATTCTGTTAAATTCCTTGTAACATTTAAATGACACTAGTGTTCCTTCATTTTTATATTTTTTGAAAGCTCTTTTTTTATAGTTTATAGCTTTTTTAACTTTGGCCGTGAGCCACATCGGCTTTATTTTTAACCTTTTAAACTTATTGCCCATGGGAATATTCTTTGCCGTGAGATCACAAACAAGCTTTTTGAAGAATTCCCATTTCTGTTCTGTGCCCATTGGTGCCAATATTCTCTCCCAGTCTAAGTCCTGGAGAGCAGCCCTCATCCTTGGAAAATTTGCTCTCTTGAAATTAAGTGTTTTTATCTTTCCCGTATGTGATTTTTGCTTACAGCTAACATCAAATGAAATCATGTTATGGTCACTGCTACCCAGATGTTCCTTTATCTGAACATTAGTAATACGTTCTGCATGGTTTGAGATTACCAGGTCCAACAGAGCATCATTCCTAGTTGGGGCCTCAATAAACTGTACCATAAAATTGTCCTGTAATAGGTTTACAAATTTTTGCCCTTTAACTGTCCCAGCAGTGCCATTACCCCAGTCAATTTCTGGGTAGTTAAAATCCCCCATTATTATCACTGTCCCAGCCCTTGCAGCCCTTTCTATCTGTGCAAGGAGCTGAGTCTCCACCTCCTCATTAACATTGGGTGGTCTATAACAAACTCCAATGATTAACTTTGAACTACGCGCATCTGTATGCAGTTCTACCCATAATGCCTCAGACTCATCACACTCTCCGCCCACCAGGTCCTCTTTCTCACTTGCTTTGAGATTATTTCTCACATACAGACAGACCCCTCCACCTTTCCTTTTTACTCTGTCTTTCCGAAAGAGTGCATAGCCAGGAATATTAATAGCCCAGTCATGTGAGGAATGAAGCCAAGTTTCAGCAATACCGATTACATCATAGCTCTCCTGATGCACCAGAGCTTCCAACTCGCCTATTTTGCTTGGCAGACTTCTGGCATTGGCAAACAAACATTTTAATGTATGAATATATTTTGACCGGTCACACACTATCCTCTTGGGTGTTCCAAGATTACAACTAGGACTTGCTACTATATTTACCTTGGGTTTATGTGCTTCGGTTACCCCACCACTAATGCCCCTAATATTACCCTCTGGAATATGCTCCACGCTGACTATCTCTGTCTCTGAACCCACCCCCCCATCACCTAGTTTAAAAAACCCTCTAACTTTTTGGCCATCCTCAATCCCAGCTGATCTGCACCCTCCTCATTTAGGTGCAGTCCATCCCTTCTATAGTACCGGTTGTCGACTGAGAAGTCGTCCCAGTCCTCCAGGAACCCAAACCCCTCCTTACTACACCAGCTTTTGAGCCACTTGTTTACTTCCCTAATCTCCCTCTTCCTTTCTGGTGTGGCTCGATGTACTGGTAGTATTCCTGAGAATACTACCTTGGAGGTCCTTTTCCTCAACTTAGCTCCCAAGTCCCTAAAATCATTCTTTAGGACACTCCATCTGCCTCTGACTTTGTCATTGGTGCCAACGTGCACCATGACAGCTGGGTCTTCCCCAGCCCCTCTCAGTAATCTGTCCACCAGATCCGTGATGTGCCGAACCCGAGCGCCCGGCAGACAACATACAGTTCGGCACTTCAGGTTGTTGTTACAGATTGGCCTCTCTGTCCTCCTAAGAATTGAGTCCCCTACCACCAGAATCTGTCTTTCCTTTCCCTTCTCTCCCCCCCCACTCTCACTGGAGGAGTTCTTCTCCTGGCAGCTAAGAGAATCCCTCAGCTCCAGCAGTGCTGGTCCCTGACTGGGATCACCAATGTCACTCAATGGAGCGTACTTATTGGGATGCTCCAGCCCTGGATCGGCCTCCCTGGCACTTGCCCCTCTACCCTTCCTGACTGTCACCCATCTACTCTCTGCTACTGCCTGCACCTCCTCGTCTCCACCCACCTCTGTGCTGGCCCCCGCCGGCACCTGCCATGTACGTTCCTGGCTCTCATTTAGGGTGGAGGGTCCTCTCAGTGCTGACAGTTGCTTCCCCAGATTCAGAACCTGGGCTTCCAGGGAAACAATGTGCTTACATTTTGCACAGCAGTATTCACCCTCGATCAGATGATCAAGGAACGCATACATGCCGCAAGATGTACACCGAGTCGCCTCTCCACACCCGCCAGTCATCGTACCTATTAATTTAATGAGGATTAGAGATTATACCCAGTCCAAATTACATAACAACTAGCTTCCTGACACTAATACTCAACAAGACAGTACACAGGTACTCACAGACCACTGTGCACCCACAATACACAATTACTAATGATACACACACCTACTCAGACAACACTCAGGTACTCACACTACACAGGTACTATGACCCCTGTTATAACCTCCTGTTTTCAACTCTGGGTTTTAACTCACCACTTTGACCAGTTCCACTTAGAGTTTTCACAAACTCAAGATGAGCAGGCTCAAATGAGTTCAACCCAAGCTTATATAGACCTCAAGCACCTGTGCCCAATTAAACCCTCCCCTTAATTAGTAGGCTGAAGGAAGGAAAGGAAGAAAAAAAACCAAAAAAACACTATTTAAAAAGTGACAGAAAAGGGTATAAAAGCTACAAGAAAAAGCCCCAAAAGAACCTAAAAATGCAACCCAGCAGTCACCAGCAGGCAAAAAGCAAAACTTATTCACACTCCACTCAAGGCTCCACTGTTCAGCTTGCAACCAGCAGTTTGGCAATTTCACATGAGTTCAACCCAAACTTATATAGACCTCAAGCACCTGTGCCCAATTAAACCCTCCCCTTAATTAGTAGGCTGAAGGAAGGAAAGGAAGAAAAAAACCCAAAAAAAACACTATTTAAAAAGTGACAGAAAAGGGTATAAAAGCTACAAGAAAAAGCCCCAAAAGAACCTAAAAATGCAACCCAGCAGTCACCAGCAGGCAAAAAGCAAAACTTATTCACACTCCACTCAAGGCTCCACTGTGTTGTGTAACCTGCGGTTCAGAAGGATATATGAAGGGTCCTGTGGGATTGAGGCTTTCTTGACCTTCCGCACTAGATGTAGAAATTTGTTCCAAAAGTTTCGTATGCGAGGACACGTCCACCATGTATGGAGCATCGTACCCAAATGACCACATCCTCTGAAACAGAGAGGTGAAATCTCTGGATACATCTTAGAAAGTCTCACAGGGACATAATACCATTTCGTTAGAATTTTGACATTAGCTTCGATTAAGGAAATATTCAATATACCTTTAGACGATCGTCTGAAAACTTCAAACCACATTTCCGTATCTAGTTGGATGTCCAAGTCTTCCTCCCAAGAACGAGCATATGCCGGTTTATCATTCCTATCTGCCAGGGATGAGTAAATGAGGGAAATTCCTCCTTTGCGGAGACCTTGTTTTAAGCACCATTGCTCGTATATCGTAACCTTGTAACTATTTGATTTGTCAAGTTCAAGAGAATGTATGAAACGTTTAATCTGTGAGAGTCTCAATTGTTCTGAATCGGGCATCTCTAGTTTGGAATAGCAGTGGCCCACTGAAATGGGACCATTTGGTGTAATGAAAAGTCCAATTCTGAAAAGGCCCTTATTCAACCACCATTGAAAATCTTGGGTGTTCAAGCCAGGAGGGAAATCGGGATTATGGAATAAATGCACGAGAGGTTTCAGTGGGGAAATCAGGTGCTCGTTTTTGTATAGTCTATCACATAGTGCTAGGGATTGAGAAAGTGTGGGGGCTAATATGGCAGGTCTTTGCTTTGTTGGTCTCCATAATAGATAATCTAATGTATAGTTAGGTACTGCCTGATTCTCGATAGAAACCCAGTCGGGACTAGTGGTATTAGTATATATTGCTGAGAATTGTGCTAGTTGAGCTGCTTGATAATATAAATAGAGGTTAGGAAGTCCCAAGCCACCTTGGGTTGTCCGGCGGAACAGGATGTCACGCGCCAGTCTATGTCCCCGCTTTCCCCAGACAAATCCAACCACCTTTGATTGGAATTTGTTAAGGATCGACTTTTTAATAGGTATGGGGAGGGCTCTAAATAAGTACAAGATTCGAGGTAATAAGTTCATCTTGACTGCATTGAGCCTGCCCAACCAAGACAATCCTTCTTTAGACCATTTAGTGAGATCTGCTTCTAGAGACCTGAAAGCGGGTGGGTAATTGGCATTGTATAAATTACTGACACACTTGGTTAGAAAAACGCCCAGATAGGGAATCCTATCCATGGCCCAGGAGAAGGGAAAGAAAGGCGCAAGTTGGGTGACGGTTAATGAGGGAACTGAAATATTGAGGGCAACCGACTTCGAAATGTTAACTTGGAGACCTGAAATAGTACCGAAGTCCCGTAGAAGTCGAAGTAAATTGGGGGTGGAAATTAGTGGCGAGGTCAGAAATATGAGCATATCGTCAGCAAAGAGAGCACATTTATGCTCTTCTAAACCACAACTAACACCTTTAATGTTTATATCTGCTCTAATGGCAATGGCTAATGTTTCTATAGCTATAGTAAAAATTAACGGTGACAGGGGACATCCCTGTCTAGTACCTCTACGGATGTCCAATGGTTGTGAAAGATGGCCTAATAGACGTACTTGAGCAGAGGGGGTTGAGTAGAGGGATTGTAGAATGTTCATAAAATTTGCCCCAAAACCCCATTTAGTGAGAATTCCAAAAAGATATGGCCACGAAACAGAATCAAATGCCTTCTGTAAATCCAAAGACAGCAGAAGGCCTTCTTGAGCCGAGCCCCCATCCCATTGAGATTTCAAGAGTGATATTAAGTCAATTGCTCTTCTCACCTGGTCCGTTCCCTGTCTCCCCGGGATGAAGCACACCTGATCCTTATGAATATAATTAGATATAAATCTGGACATTCTGTTTGCCAGTATTTTAGTCATAATTTTAAGATCATTATTGATCAGCGATATGGGTCTGTAATTTCCCACTTCACAGGTATCTTTACCAGGTTTCGGAATTACAGAGATAAATGCAGTGTTAGAATCATTCGGGAGGGGGGCTCCATCCCGGAGAGAATTGAAGAACCGGGCCATGTAGGGAGCTAACTTTGATCCAAATGTCTTGTAATATCTGACTGGGAAAACGTCGGGGCCCGGTGCTGATTCTGATTTAAGGGCTTTTAAGACGTCTAATATTTCGGCAGGGGAGAAGGATTCATCCATTAGTTCTTTATGTGTTTGATGTATGTAAGGTAGGTCAAGGTGATCGAGGAACTGGTTCCTAGCTTTGGAATGTGAATGTGTTGTCTCAGTGTAGAGGTTTTCGTAATAATCATGAAATGATTTCAAAATTTCTACCGGATTTTGTGTAAGGGTAATCGAAGATTGTCTGATTTTGGGGAAGACCAAGGTACGAGTTCGAGAACACAATTTACTCGTGAGTTTGGCGCCTATTTTATCCTTTTGATAATAAAAGCGAGCTCCCGTCCAGCGCAGGTGTTTTTCCGCAGAGGTGGTGAGTAGAAGATTAAGTGCAATTCGTGCCCTATCAAGTTCAGCCAGGCTATCTGGGGTGGGGCGTCGTTTATGACTTTTACTAAGTATTCGGAATTCCTCTTTGAGTCGTATAAGTTCTGCGGAGTGTTCTTTTTTGAGCCAGGCAGAGAGTTGTATTATTTTACCCCGCATGACCGCCTTGTGTGCCGCCCACAAAGAGCCTGGCGAAATCGAATCTGTGTTATTATCTGTAAAGTAGTCCGATAGGGCTGAGTCTAATACCGCACAGTGGGCTTGATTGTTTAGTAATGATTCATTAAGTCGCCATTGGAACGGTCGTTTATCACCTCCCCCTCCCCTTATAGTTAATGAAACGATGGAGTGGTCGGAAAGAGAGGAGTCATAAATTTTGGAGGTTTCAACCAAAGGGATGAATTGTGGAGGAATAAAGATATGGTCTATTCTAGTTAAAGTATTATGAGGGACAGAGAAGTGAGTGTAGTCTTTGGATCGGGGATTCATTTCTCTCCATATGTCAATCAGGCCTGCTGATTGGATGTATTGTGCAACACGAAAGACTGCATTTAGGAGGTCTTTTGGGCATTGGTTTCGTAGGGTTGGATCTGTCTGAGGAGAGGTCGAATGGAATATTCGAATCTCCCGCCAGAATAACAATCCCCTTAAGATGGGGTTTCAGTGTTGTGAGAGTCTTTTCAAAGAAGTGGTCCTGGCGGGAGTTTGGAGCATAGTAGGAAACAAACGTATATGTTACTGTATTAAGTGTCCCAGAGACCAGGATGTAACGGCCTTCTGGATCTCTAATCGTTTTGGAATGTTGAAAATTAACTTTGTTGGCAAAGCAAATCGCCACCCCTCTCGTTTTATTAGATGCATTAGCCAAGTAAAATTGAGAGAAGTTTTTGTGGAGGAAATTGGGGTTATAAGAAATGGGGAAGTGCGTCTCCTGCATCATAACAACATCCGCTTTGTGGGCATGAAATTGTTGCATGATTTTGCGCCTTTTCACTGGGGAATTAAGGCCTTGAACATTATTGGACATTATACGGAGATTAGATTGTACCTGTGAGGTAGTGTTCATGGGAAGAGCATGGAATAGTTCGTGCTATGAGCAAAAGGAGTACCTGTCTTTGTAGTGATCCCTGGCAGATAGGAGATGACACCCGACCCGTTCTTCTGAAGAAACCACCTCCATTTTTTCATGTGTTCAATACATTTTCCCTGTGTCATTCCATTTTATTACATCTGGAATATGCCGTTCAGTTTTGGGCACCAGTTCTCAAAAAGGATATCGGGGAACTGGAGAAAGTGCAGAGAAGGGCAACCAAACTGATAAGAGGCATGGAGCAACTCAGCTATGAGGAAAGATTAGAGGAACTGAATTTATTCACTCTTGATAAGAGGAGATTAAGGGGGGATTTGATCAACATGTACAAATATATAAGGGGTCCATATAGGGAACTTGGTGTCGAGTTATTCACTTTAAAGTCAACAAAGAGGACAAGGGGGCACTCTTTACGTCTAGAGGAGAAGAGATTTCATCTCCAAATACGGAAAGGTTTCTTCACAGTAAGAGCTGTGAAAATGTGGAATAGACTCCCTGCAGAGGTGGTTATGGCCAGCTCAGTGGATTGCTTTAAGAAAGGCCTGGATTATTTCCTAAGTGTACGTAATATAACTGGGTACTAAAATTTATAGGTAAAGTTGATCCGGGGAAAATCCGATTGCCTCTCGGGGGATCAGGAAGGAATTTTTTCCCCTGCTTTAGCAAATTGGATCATGCTCTGCTGGGGTTTTTTGCCTTCCTCTGGATCAACTGTGGGTATAGAATTGGGTATATGGGCTGGTATATGTATATGTATGTGTGTGTGTGTATATATATATATATATATATATATATATATATATATATATATATATATATATAGTATATTTTATTTTATAATTTTTATTTTATTTTTTTGGTTGAACTGGATGGACTTGTGTCTTTTTTCAACCTGACTAACTATGTAACTATATGTAACTATCAAGGAATTTAACACATAAAACACACTTAAAGCGGAGGGCCGGTTATAAAAAAAAAAAAAAAAAGTCAGCAGCTGCAAACACTGCAGCTGCTGACTTAATAAACACACTCACCTGTCCAGGGCGCCCGCGATGTCGGCCGCCCGAGGCTGACCCGTCCCTCGGCTCTCAGGTCCCGGCGCCGCCATCCCTTGTAAGGGAAACAGGCAGCGGAGCCTTATGGCTTCACTGCCCGTTTCCTACTGCGCATGCGCGAGTCCCGCAGCTACTGCGCATGCGCGAGTCCCGCAGCGCTTTCTGAATGGGACGCGCTGTGTTCTGGAACACACAGTTCCCAGAACACAGCGCGACTCATTACTCAGAAGACGCCGCGACAAAGAGAGAAGACAGAAGATCTCCGTGGAGGAGGAAGAGGAAGATTAGGAGAAAGTGCCTAGCAACAGGCATTTCTGGTAAGTAAAAAAAAAAAAAAATTTTCAATTTGTTTTTTTTTAGATTTTTTGTAATTTTTAACATTTTTTTGTTTTTCAGGGTGGCCCTCCCCTTTAATTTCTGAAAGTATTTGTTTTGGTTTCTTTGTATGCATGGATTGCATGGGTTGTTTCCAACATGTGATGAAAATGTATTGTTAGTAGCACTTTTAGACATGCATTTACCTAGAAAAATGGTAATGTGTTCAATACTTACTTTACCTGCTGTATCTCCGAACTAATGTTGTTTGAAATTTCATTTGCGTTTTAACATTCCATTTTTGAATGAATTAACTTCAGAATGAAAAACGCATATGCTATTATAAAAACATTAATGTGAGAGGAATTTCCCATCCTGATCCTTCAATTTTTCTGGTCACTATTGTCAAAAGTGAACATCCGTTTCACCCCCACCAATGATTAGAACATTGAATGAATGTTCTTAAAATTAACATTTTCATTTGAAAATCTACTAGTGAATACCCAACTTTAGGGGTCTATTTAAAAAAAATTGCTAAGCGAGTGCACACAGCAAGTTTGTTATAAATCAATCCCATAGTAACAATGTCTTAGGGTAGGCACACACGCAGGCAATTTCTTAGCGTCACTAAAATTGACATGTCACTGATAATAATAATAATAAAATAATAAAAGTGTCATGTCACTAAAATTGCCTGCAACAAATTATTAACAAATAAAGTAGAAGCAAAAATACTTATTTCCAATGCTCCACTGTCTCCAAGGTCCCTCGGCAGCATCTTCTTCCCAGCCTCTTCTGGGTAGCAGTCACCTTGTTTGGGAAAGCAGGGATAAGAAAAAAAAAAACTTTAGTAAAAAGCAGAACGCACGAAACACATTTAATCCCTTGATTACCTGAGATGTTAACGCCTTCCCAGACAGTGTCATTAATAGGGATGGGCGAACGGTTTGGCCCGAGCATCAGTTCAGGCCGAACTTTGGTTGTTCGGGTGTTCTACAGAACACCGAACAATATGAAGTGTTCGGGGGAAATTTGAAAGCTGCCGGAACACCTTTAAAGTCTATGGGACATTAACATGAAAAATCAAAAGGCTTATATGCAAGTTATTGTCATAAAAAGTTTTGGGGACCCGGGTCCTGCCCCAGGAGGCATGTATCAATGCAAAAAAAAGTTTTAAAAACTGTTGTTTTTTCGGGAGCAGTGATTTTAATAATGCTTAAAGTAAAACAATAAAAGTAAAATATTCTTTTAAATTTCGTACCTAGGGGGTGTCTATAGTATGCCTGTAAAGTGGTGCTTTTTCCTGTCCCTGCACAAAATTTAATTTCTAAAGGAAAAAAAGTAATTTAAAAATACTCGCAGCTATAATGAACTGTCAGTCCCGGCAATACAGATAAAAGTCCTGGGCTTCCCCCAGTCCATTACCTGGCCCTTTATGTCTCTTATGCATATTAAGGGGATCCCCAAACCAAAATTTTTAAAAAAAATTGTGTGGGGGTCCCCCCCAAATTCCATACCAGGCCCTTTAGGTAAAAAAAGGGTCCCCTTGTTAAAGGGGGCTTCCAGATTCTGATAAGCCCCCCGCTCACAGACCCCCACAACCACTGGCCAGGGTTGTGGGGATGAGGCCCTTGTCCCCATCAACATGGGGACATGGTGTTTTGGGGGGGACACCAAAGCATCCTCCCAATGTTGAGGGCATGTGGCCTGGTATGGTTCAGGAGGGGGGGCGCTCTCTTGTCCCCCCTCTTTTCCTGTGGCCTGCCAGGTTGCGTGCTCGGATAAAGGGCCTGGTAATTGAATTTGGGGGAACCCCACGCTTTTTTTTTTTTTTTATCAGTGACTTTCAATGAGTGTTCTCTGTATTACTGGAGCTGACAATTCATTATAGCCGCGAGTGATTTTAACCACTTACAGACCGGACCATTTTGCTGGACAAAGACCAGACCACTTTTTGCGATTCGGCACTGCGTCGCTTTAACTGACAATTGCGCGGTCGTGCGACGTGGCATTCAAACAAAATTGACGTCCTTTTTTTCCCACAAATAGAGCTTTCTTTTGGTGGTATTTGATCACCCCTGCAGTTTTTATTTTTTGCGCTATAAACAAATATAGAGCGACAATTTTGAAAAGAAACGCATTATTTTTTGTTATAATAAATATCCCCCAAAAATATATAAAAAAACATTTTTTCCCCTCAGTTTAGGCCGATACGTATTCTTCTACATATTTTTGCGCAAAAGTTCTAGCGTTTACAAAATAGGGATAGTTTTATGGCATATTTATAAATAATTTTTTATTATTATTTTTTTTTTACTAGTAATGGCGGTGATCAGTGATTTTTATTGTGACTTCGACATTATGGCGGACACATCGGACATTTTTGACACATTTTTGGGACCATTGTCAGTTATACAGCAATCACTGCTATATAAATGCAGTGATTCCTGTGTAAATGACACTGGCAGTGAAGGGGTTAATCAGTGGGTGGCAGTGTAGGGGTTAAGTGTTCATAGGAGTGTGTTACTAACTGTGGGGGGTTGGGCTTTCATTTAGTGAACACTGATCTCTGCTCCAATCACATGGAGCAGAGATCAGCGTCACTAGTTGCTAGGCAGAATGGAGAAATGCTGTTTACAACGGCGCTTCTCCATTCAGCCGTCCCGTGAGACGATCGCGGACTCACAGGGGTCCCGACCGATGGCAGGGCAGCATTGAAGATTGGACGTACCTGTACTCCAATATGCCTGCCCGTGCCATTCTGCCGACGTACATCGGCGTGCGTTGGTCGGGAACCGGTTAAATTACTTTTTTCCGGCAGAAATTACACTTTGTGCAGGGACAGTTCTAAGCACGGGAAACATGCACCCCTTCACAGGCATACTATAGACACCCCCTAGGTACAAAATTTAAAGGACTATTACACTTTTATTGTTTCACTTTAATCATTATTAAAGTCACTGCTCCCGAAAAAACGTCCATTTTTAAAACTTTTTTTGCATTGATACATGTCCGCTGGGGCAGGACCCAGGCCCCCAAACACTGTTTAGGACAGTAACTTTCATATTAGCCTTTAAAATTAGCACTTTCGATTTTGAACGTTGCAGTCCCATAGACTTTAATAGGGTTCTAAAGTTCACACGAAGTTTAGGTCTGTTTGCAGGTTCTGGTGTGAACCAAACCGGGGGGTGTTCGGCTCATCCTTAGTGGGGTAAGTAAAATAAAAATAATAATGATTATGATGAATGTTATATTCGTTATTATCAGTCATTCACTATCTGACACCTGGCACTGTGAGACTTATGCCGCGTACACACGAGCGGATTGTATGGCGTACTTAGTCCGTCATACAATCCGACGGACAATCCGTCGTAGTTTCCACTGAACGAACTTGACCACACACGGATACACAAACAGTCCGTCGAAAGCTTGCGCGATGACGTGTACAGCACGTACGACGGGACTAGAAATAGGAAGTCCAAGACACAGCAAAGCACCCTTCCGCCGTGTAAATCCTTTCTGGGCATGCGCCATTCTTAGTCCGTCGAACTAGCATACTGACGACCGTATTGTCCGCTGAAACCAAAGTACGACGGACAGAATTTCGAAAAAAAAGAAATTCTTAGTACTCCGGACTGCACGCTGAAAAAGTCCGCTGAAGCCCACACACGAGCGGATTGTCCGCTGAAATGTGTTTCGACGGACTAAGTACGCCATACAATCCGCTCGTGTGTACGCGGCATTAGACCATTCATTCAACATGAACGACGGAGATTCGACAAAGCAACGAAAAACACACACGTTTATAATAATATTCGACGGAGCATCGAAACTGTATGACGCTGCAATCTTACATTTCCGGAGTCAAATGCTCTGCCTATAGGCTATATAGAGTTTAGCAGCTCCGTTGAACCTTCTTTATACATTTGATAGACACCATAAGCCTTCAAAGACAGATTCGACCGTAATTCATGTGGATTTTTGGACTAATGCAATTTTGAACGAAAAACTAAATAAATAAAAAGGAATTTAGGGAGTAACTAAATAAATTTATTTTTCGGACGAAAACGAAATTCCGAAACAAAATATTTCACTCTGCACATGTCTAATGATCAATACCCTTTTTTGTGTTTAAATTAGTGTTTACAGTGGCAATGGGTGTTAGATAATAATGTACAAACCACTTGGCACTACAAGTACACTAGGAGACAGAAAAAAAAAACACAAGCAGGAAATCAAAATCCAGATTTTTGCAGATTAAATGTAAAATGTATTCAACATGTGCTGGCAAAGCAGTGGTCCCCCTCCCCGAAAAATATTGCAAATAATTTTGTCGCACTTCACGGGCGCTTTGGGGGGGCAAGCCAGGATGGGCCGCTTCCGGGGACGTCATTGTTTGAAGTCCAGCGTCAGGCCCAACTGTGACCACATAATTTGGGTTGTTTCTTTTCAAAAAGTTATGCAGGATGCAACAAGATAAGACGATGGTATTAAGTTTGTATTCCGCCATATTAATGGCCGTTTGAAACAGGCGGAACCAGCTGGCCAGAATCCCAAACGCGTTATTCACAACTCTTTCTCTCTCTTTTACAATGGAGCTGACAAAATACATTGTTAATTGACTAGACTAGGAGTATATGGGCCCCGGATAGCATGCTGGGGGGGTTAGTGAAGGCAAATATGCATGAAGGACAAAAATGGAGCATACAAAAATCCAACATGCATGAGGACAAAGAGGAAATTCCCAGCTTATTACAATTATGTTAATTATAGAATGATGAAAGAAATACAATACATTAGCAAACAGTAAATATAATGCGATGTTAAAGGATAAAACTTACCCTCATATATTCCTTCTGCAGGACAGGTCTCTGGGATAATGATCCCCAGAGCCTGGGGGTGGATGCCTGTCGAGAACTTGAGGTCCTGAAGGCTTCTCCCTGTCGCCAATTACTGCAACATAGCGATGAGCCTCTGCTCCAGGAGTGATGACTTGCCGCATGCAGGTATCCTGCCTGCTGATATAAGGGGTCAGCAAAGCCAACAGATGGTGAAAAATGGGGTCCGTCGTCCTGAGATCCTGAAATCATCAGGATTATTCTCACGGATCTCACGCAGCAAAGGCATATGAGAGAATTCGTTTACGCTGGAGCAACCAATTCTTGGTCCATGAACTCCTCCCCACCCTGTTCATGGACTGGGCTTGTGTCAAAGTAAGAACCCCAACACCAAACCCCCGCACAGCACAAACTCTACGATGAGTATGTACATGCAACATGGCTTCAAAATGGTTGGCTCATCAGAACGGACAACAGAAAGAACTGATAAACAGCAAGGCCTGAAAGAACGAAATGCAAATCAGCAACGAGCGGACAATAAGCACTGAAAATCAAAGCGTACTATACCAATATATAGGCCGCAATGACATACAAATGCGAACTGACTACACGCACTGATAGGCAGATACGCACTGACAAGCACAAACTGTAGAGCAGGAACGATCTGAAGCATTAGTCTGAAAAGCGCGAATCGTCTCTAACCAAACTTCTACTAAAACGCGATAAACGCGAGATCAGCAGAAGGCGCCCAAAGGGCACCATACATGGTGCTGAACTTCCCTTTTCTAGTCCCGTCATATGTGGTGGATGTCACCGTGTTCTTGTCGGTCGGAATTTGGTGTGATAGTGTGTAGGCAAGAGAGCTTGAGCCGAATTCCGTCGGGAAAACCATCAGAGATTCTTCCGATGAGAATTCCGATCGTCTGTACATTATAGAAAAAAGTAAAAAAAAAGTTTTATTTTCAAAATGTTCAGGTCTTTTTTCATTTATATAACAAAAAATATAAAACCCAGTGGTGATCAAATGCCACCAAAAGAAAGCTCTATTTGTGAAAAAAATTATATAAATTCTGTTTGGAGACAGCATTTCATGACCATGCACTTACCAGTTAAAGTAGAGTAGCGCTAAATAGAAAAATGGCCTAGTCATGATGGGGGTAGAAACGGCGTTCAGGTGGTTAAACAGAACATACTGTACACAAAAAAATAAAAAATAAACTCAGATATTAGTAAATATCAAATAATTGTTTTAGCATATCCCTGTTAAAGTGGATTTAACCCTCGGGCCCCTTTCACACTGGTATGACGTGACAGTCGTACAACTGTGGATCCGACTTTGCCCTGCTACTTAAAGTCCAATATGCGTCCGACTTCAATGAACAGGGATCTGACTTTGTTTCCTGACAATACCAGGAACTGTCTGGTATGAATCTTTATGAGGAACTAGGCCATTCGATCTAGTATGGATTTTAAGGGGAACCCCCACGCCGAAAAAACAGCATATGGGGGGTCCTCCCAAAATCCATACCAGACCCTTATCCGAACACACAGCCTGGCAGGGGACAAGCGTGCACATGCCCTCAACATGGGGGGTGGTTCTTTGGGGCAGGGGGGACCTGTATCCCCCACCCCAAAGCACCATATCCCGATGTTGATGAGGACAAGGGCCTCTTCCCAACAACTCTGGCCATTGGTTGTTGGAGTGTGTGGTCTGAGAGCTTATCGGAATCTGGAAGCCCCCCTTAACAAAGGGGCCCCCAGATCTTGGCTCCCACCCTATGTGAATGAGTATGGGATAAATTGTACCCCTACTCATTCACCTAAAAAAAGTGTCAAGAATTAAATGCAGTACACAGGTTTTTACAGTTATTTATTAAGCAGCTCCAGCGTCTCTTCCGACTTCTCCTCACTCCGGCTCTTCTGCCTCCTCCTCCGCTGCTGTCTTCTGCCTCTGCTTGTTCTTCTCCGCTCTCCGCTGATGTCTTCTAGCCCACTCCGGTTCTTCTCCCTCTGTTCGCTATCTTCTGCCTCTGCCGGGTCTTCGATGTCTTCTCCCTCTGTTCTTCTTCCGATGTTGACTCAACGCTCTCTCTCACTCTAATGCTGGGTGCACGGTGTGCAACTACTTATATTGGCAAAGCACTTCTACACCCACAGGCTAAATCTAAGGGAGGTTCTATCGCCTTCCACAAATCATTTACCTCAGAGTTTTTGGACTCCTTAGTAAACCCTACGGGTTGTTTTCTTTTTCTCAAACTAAAGTACCAAACATTTACAGTGGCAAATATATATATGCTCCTAATCAAGACCAGGGCCATTTTTTCTTTCAGCAGTCCTCATCAGATTGGCTTCCTTCGGGGGTCGTTGTTTAATTGTGGGAGGAGAACTTAACATTGCATTATCCCCATCCATGGATACATCTTCTGGTAAGTCCCCTATCTCCCACTCTGCATTAAAACACATCAAATTACTCTTGCATACGGCCCAGTTAGTGAATGTCTGGCGTATTCAGCACCTCATGGAGAGGGACTACATTTATTATTCAGTTGCCCACAACTCAGTTGTACTGACCATTTCTCCTTTCTCAATTCCTCCTAGATACTCATATACAAATGTCCCTCTGCCATTTTTTTAGGCGTCAGATCATGCGGCGGTTGAAGTGTCTTCTCCCTGTCTAAGCACCCAAATTACATCCTGCTTAAAGATCCCCCTTGTGTTGCCCACATCACTTGTGCAATAGAGAATTTTGTACTACACCACAATCAGATCGACCCTCTTACTCAGGAGAAGGCCTTAAAATGTGTGGTCCAAAGTGTTTTCATCCAACACAGGTCTCGCTTGAAGAAAGCTAGAATGTTGGCGATCCATAATTTGCACTCTACCATTGATCCTCTTGAGGCCCTTCACAAACAGGATTTCGATTCTGCAGATTTATGTTGATCTGTTGAATGCGTGACGTGACCTGCTCCAACTACTTGAATAGGAATTCTCTAATTGCTCCTGATAAGGCCCACAATTACATTATTCCCTGGCCAATAAATGCAGCAAACACTTAGCGAGAGTCCTGCACCCATGTCAGCCGCGTCATCCCATACAACTCATACACACATCTGATAATCGGAAAGTGCATAACAAACAATAACAGCCTTCTTAATATTATTCTTGACGCCACAATCTGGAAGTGGTTTAACCACTTCCCATTCCAATTACATGTCAGAATATATTGCTGAGACAATGCCGCTCAAGAGGCATTTGACCTGATCCCTTGTTGGAGCCTGAATTTTTGGATGCCATTAAGGGTGTGAAGCTTGGTAAATGTTCTGGCATAGATGGGTTTTCATGGTGATTTTACAAAACATTTGCCCCGCTCTTTGTTCCACTTCTAGCAGAGGGGTAAGGCTCCACAGATGATACCCATCTACCTTCTAAAGGATTATTTGCTGCCAACATTTCTGTTATCCCCAAACCCAGTAAGGATCCCTCCCAATGTAGTATATATTGCCCTATATCACTCCTTAACTTGGATATTAAATTATTTGCAAAGGTATTGGCTAATCGTCTCCTCCTTTTTACATGCAGTTATATATAAAGACCAGGTCGGCTTTGTTCCTGGTAGGGAGGCCAGAGATAACACCACAAAGAGCATCCACCTAATTTCCTTCATTCAACAACATTTGAAAGCTTGCCTTCTCTCTTTCAATGCTGAGAAGGCTTTTGACCTGGTTAACTGGCAGTTCCTGCATCTTTCTCTAAAACAGCTTGGCCTGGGCGAAGACTTCATCACTAAAGCTATTTCCCTTTATTCTCAAACATCCGCATCAGTTTTGGTGAATGGTACCTCATGCGAACTGTTCAAGATTTCTGATGGAAAATTGCATGGATGCACTCCTTCCCCCTTCTTTTTGTTATAGTCATAGAACATTTAACCCATGACATACGACAGAATGATTCTATTATTGGTATTCAGATGCCCTCTTAACATAATAAACGTTCACTCTATGCAGACAATTTATTAGTATACCTACAACAACCTTATACATTTATCCCATCTTTACTACATGAATTTCACAGATTTGGGGCTCTCAGCAACTTTAACCACTTGCATACTTGGTACTTGTACCTTCCTAACCAGGCCAATTTTAAGCTTTCAATACTCTCATGTTTTGAATACCAATTAGTCATGCAACGCTAATGGGTTTTTTATTTTTTGCGCTATAAATTTTAAAAAAATTTAAATTTTGTAACAAAAATGCATTTTTCTTTGTTATAAAATTTTACAAATTAGTAATTTTTTCTTCATAAATTTTGACCAACATCTATACTGCTATATATCTTTGTTTCAAATAACCAAAATCAGTGTATATTTGGTCTTTGTGAAAGTTGGTCTACAAGCTCTGGTGACAAATCAGTGAAAATTGATTACACCTGACAGCCTCATTTCTTGAAATGCCAGGACAGTACAAATACCCCCCCCCCCCCCCATTACCCCTTTTTGGAAAGTAGACATTCCAAGGTATTTAGTAAGAGGCATGGTGAGTTTTTTGAAGTTGGAATTTATTTACAAAATTCTTTGCAAAATTAAGATTTTTTTTTTCTGTCACAAAATTGCCTTATAAACAGGTTATATTCTCCCACGTGGCATATGCATACTTGCAAGTACACCCCATAAACATGTGATACCACATGTAAGACTTTTTTTTTACAGCCAGGCCACATACAGAGGCCCAACATGTAGGAAGCACCATCAGGTGTTCTAGGAGCATAAATTACACATTTAATTTCTTGATTACCTATTACACTTTTGAAAGCCCTGGAGCACCAGAACAATGAAAACACCCACAAAATGACCCCATTTTCTTAAGCAAACACCCCAACACATAATCTAAATGGCATAATGAGTAATTAGGGTTAGGGTTAGGGTTAGGGTTAAAACATTAAATTTTTTTCCCCGCAAGTTTTTGTAAAATGTGGGAAAAAAAACCCTTTATTTATTTATTTATTTTTACTCCCATAACCAGGACCCTGTCATAGCTGACTTCCTAGGGGATGGAGATATAAAACTGGTCCTGGCATTCAGGGAGGACATAACCCAGCTTAAGGCCGACACAAACCACTTGGGGGCTAGAATGGAAGCTGTGGAACAGAGACTGGATGAGGTCTCGTCACCATGCTGGAGGACAGATGCAGCTCCCAGGACCAAAAAATTGATTCGCTGCTGAGCCAGTTAGACGACTTTGAAAACTGCAGCAGGCGAGCAAACATTCGCATACGTGGCCTGCCGGAGGCTACAGCTCTTAAGGACATTGTCCCCACCCTGGAGGATGTATTTAGAGAGATTTTAGGTCTGCTGGCTACAGCATCCATCGAAATAGATCATGCTCACATAGCCCTTAGATCACACTCCCAAGATGTGGACAACCCTAGAGACATCATCTGTAAGCTCCACAAATATACACTGAAAGAATGGATCATGCAAAAGATACGTGGGAATCAATACTTTGATTTTTATGGGGCCTATCTTTACTTTTACCAAGACATCTCCAGACGCACCCTCAGGACTGTCTTATCGCTGGGGATTCCCCTTCTATTTGCAGGCGTCTAGGAATGGCAAAACTGCTATTCTACACACTAAGGAGGACCTCCCGCGCTTCCTGTATACCCTGGGGCAGGACCACCCTCACTTGCAACTTACTCAACCATGGCTGCCAGCTAAATGCAGGAGTCACAAGCGGGACTGCAGACGCCCCACTTCTGCCTCCCCCTCAGGTGCTGTGTCTCCACGACACTAATGGAAAGATCCCTTTCTAAGATCTGTTCTCTGCCCTCATGTAAAGAACACTTTTCTTCAGCTTAAGTTCCAGGTATCTTCCTTACATCTTGCAGGGGGCTTTGGCCCTCTGAGACCACAGACTGCCTGGAGTTAGGGCACGGACCCAGCCCCAAAACACTCCATAGTGAACTCCCTCATTGGCCCAAGTATCGTTACTGTTGTAACTAATACTGGCTCCTTATTGGTGCCCTGGAGGGTCAACCCGAGACTACAGCTCCAGTCCTGGATACTCAAGCGCTTGGTTGAGATGACCTGTTTTTTTGTTTTTTTTTGTTTTTTTTTTTCGTTTTTCACTTTCCAAGGTTGAACTCTGTTCTTTAGTTTTCTTTTAACAAAAGTTCTCCCCTCTTGTACATTGCCTACTAATCAGGAGACAGTGGTGGGTGGGAGCTGACCCCCGCACGCTTTCCTCTCGTATTGGTCCACGTTCTCCGCGTAGGCTGCACCTTCTTAGGTATATTTTCTTATTTTGGAAATGGGGATGGGATTCAAGGGTTTCTCCCCTATGGGGTTGGACCCGACTCCTGCCCCCCAGGTACTATGCTGTGGTAAAATCATCAAAGATGCACATTGTGTTATATGTAAGTCTTACTGTCTCTCACTGTTTTTTGTTCCCTCCCTTCCATCTTTTTTCATAACTCTTTGCAGGAACTGCCTTCGACTCCACCTCCCGCTCTATGCTGGCAGTCGTGCCACGAGACTTATCCACACATCGGACTCCCAATGGCGTCACTTAAGGTAATTTCATACTATGTACGTGGTCTTTGCTCCCCGTGTGAACATAGTAAACTGGTGGGAACTGAAGCGTTCAGGGGCTCACGTAATCCTTTTGCAAAGCATTTCACCCCCCCAGTCACTACCCAAATTGCCCACACACATTTATAATCGGTGGTTCCTGAGCAACTCGCCGGTTGCAAAGTCCAGAGGTTCGGCTATTGCCATACATAAATCGCATCCCCTCCGGGTCAATGACAGCAAAGTGGACCCTCAGGGGGGGTATGTATTCCTAAAGGGAACTATAGCGGGTCAGACACAGCCGCTATGATTTATGCCCCTAACTCTAGTCAACTCACCTGCCTAGATGTACCATAGATAGCTTGACGGAATTTAGAGAAAGCCCCCTGGTCCTAGGAGGCGACTTTAATGTAAGCCCAGATCCACAGCTTGACACATCACACCGATGCCCCTCTCATTCCCATGCTTTCATTAAACATCTCTACAAGCCCACAGCCTCCTAGATAGCTAGCGTGTTCTCCACCCCTCACATAGACACTATAGCTATTACTCAAAAGTTCATGATATCTACACTCGTATAGACCTGATATATGTAGACCACTTGGCTCTGGAGCTGCTGCAAGCCTCTTCCATTGGGAATATTACCATCTCTGATCATGCCCCAGTGGAGGCTACACTGGTCCTGCCATAGGTCAACCGTAAGGCCTGGTCATGGCGACTAAACTAATCTCGGTTGGATGATGTGGCACTGGTTTCCGGGGTCTCAAATGTTCTGTCCCACTACTTCAAAGAAAATACCACAGAAGGGATGAGCAAAGGTACTATATGGGAGGGTCATAAGGCAGTGGTAGGAGTCAAACGGATCTCCCAGGGATCCAGCCTTAAGAAGGCCCGACAAGCACATTTTAATAGGGTACTCCAGGCATTTAAGCAAGCTGAACTCAAGCACAAGCAAGACAGCAACCCAGAGGCTCTGAGGACACTGACAGAATTGAGGGAATTATTCTTATCCTTACTTGACCGACAGGCACATAAGCAACTGCGCTACCTGTCGCATTAATTGTTACGAGCGCGGAAATAAATGTGGTTGCATGTTGACCAGAGCTCTCAAGAAGAAATGCACGCTCATGTACATACATAAGCTATGGTTCTCTTCGGGGGAACTCGTGGTAACACATAGCCTCTAGGTTCTGGGGCTACTATGCCACCCTATATAACTTGCGCCCAACGTAGGCCCCAGAAGCCCAACATACGAGACTGCATGATATCCGAGCTTACCTGACTGTATCCAGCATTCCCGCGCTAGCAGACGAACAGTGTTCTGCCTTGGCCTTGGTGTTCTGCCTTGGCGCCCATTACGTTAGAATCCACGGTGAAATCCCTGCCTAACGGGAAGAGCCCTGGCCCTGATGGGTTTACCAAGGCTTACTACAAATTATTCTTACCCTTGTTATCTGAGTCGATGTGTAGTTTCTATAGCAGACGGTAACATGATCCCCATGTTGAGGCACTATTGGCCCATATTTCTGTAATCCCCAAAGAAGGAAAGGACCCCACAATGCCCCAAAGCTACAGACCCATATCCTTTCTTAATGCAGATATAACATTTTTAGCTAAGATCCTTGCAACCAGATTAAAACACCTAATCCCACTCATAGTTCACCCAGACCAGAGAGGGTTCATCACGGGCAGAGAGGCTAGAGACAACTCCATTAGGGCAAATCACCTTGTTCATTTGGCACATACCTCTTCTGTCAGCCCCCCCCCCCACTACTTGATCCTGTCCACCGATGCAGAGAAAGCTTTTGATCGGGTGGACTGGACATACTTACGTGCTGTGTTAGAGACTCTAGGTTTGCACGCACACATGTTAGCTTGGATCATGGCCCTGTACTTGGACCCAAGCGCTCAGGTCACGATCAATGGCTTCCTCTCCCTGAGATTCTCGATCAGGAATGGCACGAGACAGGGGTGCCCTCTTTCGCCTATTTTATTTTCCCTGGTGTTCCCATTCCTACGAACTGTTCGGGATAACTCAGACATCAAACGAGTGACGGTGGGTAACACAGAGCACAAGCTTTCAGCGTATGCCGACAATGTGCTCTTCCACCTAGCCGAACCTCTGATCTCCCTGCCTAATCTGATGCGAGAACTACAACACTTTGGGACACTCTCAAATTTCAAAATTAACTACGCAAAGTCAGAGATACTGCCCATCCAACTACCACCCTCTCTGGCCGACAAGCTACAAACGAGCTTTCCATTTACCTGGGCTAAATCGTCCCTAAAATACTTAGGCATACGACTGACAGACAGGACTGACACCCTATATAAAACTAACTTGCCCTCCTTGCTGACCACTGTGAAAAAAGACCTGGCCCTGTGGACTAAGACAGCTTTCACTTGGACTGGAAGGCTCAACATCATCAAAATGAATATTCTCCCATGCGTATTGTTTTACACGCAGATGGTTCCCATGTCCTTACCGAAGAGTTTTTTCACCCAACTGTCCAGTTTAATATCTACATTTATCTGGAATAACAGGAGACCGAGAATTGCACTTAGTCTACTGAGCTGCCCCAGAGAAGCAGGAGGTTTGGACCTCCCAGACATTCAAAGGTATTATAGGGCTATAGTCCTTCAGAGGATACTCAACTGGTGCTTCCACACCCAATCCAAACTGTGGGTTTCCCTAGCGAAATGCATGGCGGGCAGAAACCTGGCCTATGCCTTGTGGCTGGCCCGGGAACACAGGGGGCTATCTGATACTACTTCCCCACTGACGATCTGACACTGAAGACCTGGGACCACGTCAACACCAACTTGACATTGGCACCCCCCGTGTCCCCACTGGGATTATATATATGGTTCCCGCCAGGAGAACAGGCATCCTTTTTTGGCCCCTGGGTGGAAGATGGTAGTGCCAGTTGTGGGAAGCTCATGCAGAATGGCAAGTTAATACCCTTAGAAACCCTCTGAGAGGGAACTGGGAGTTTTCCTATGGACTTCTGGCGATATAGGCAACTCCACATTTTTTTTTAAGACACAGGGAAACTCCATACGTGATATATCTGCCCTTATGCCCTTTGAACGCCTTTTCATAGCTGAGGAACCAATCCCACTTATGATTTCCGAACACTACCTCCTGCTTAGTTCTGCTGCTACCGCAGTGAAGCCCGCATACATCAGGGCCTAGGAAAGGGACTTAGAGACAGTGTGAACTGTGGTCTGGACTTTGACTGGGCCATTCTAACACATGAATATGCTTTGATCTACCATTCCAATGTAGCTCTGGCTGTATGTTTAGGGTTCCTGCTGGAAGGTGAACCTCCGACCCAGTTTCAATGTTTCAAGGTGGGGATGGTATGTTCAGAGTGATGTGAAGTGTTACCCATAGCATTTTGCTTTTAGGCCAAAAAGTTACATTTTGGTCCCATCTGACCAGAGCGCCTTATTCCACATGTTTGCTGTGTTCCCCACATGGCTTCTCTCAAACTGCAAACAGGACTTCTTATGGCTTTCTGTTAACAATGGTTTTCTTCTTGCCACTCTTCCACAAAGGCCAGATTTGTGGAGTAGAATAGTTGTCCTGTGGATAGATTCTCCCACGTGAGCTGTGGATCCTCTAACAAACATCTGAGGGCTTCACAGAACAGCTGTATTTATACTGAGATTAAATTACACACAGATGCAAGGCCACTGCTACCACTAGCAAACTAGGCGGCCGCCTAGGGTGCACTGCTGCCTAGGGCACCCAACTGCTGGTTTCCCTACTCTCCGTCTCCACGCTATGTACGTTTTTGGTGCTGTAATATAAATACCTGTAATAAATGTTCTAACCTCTAGTGGGTGCTGCTGGGACAAAGCGTGCACATCTAAGGGGATGCCTCTCAAACACCCCCTGTGCGCCTCTATGATCAGTGCTCTTTACTGCAGCCACATGCTTCCTCTAGTGCCGGCTCCTATCACACTGATGCTCGGGCAAAGAGGGTGGATTCAGGGGCGGAGCCAGGGGGCGGCAAAATGAGGTTTCACCTGGGGTGTCAAAAATCCTTGCACCAGCCCTGCACAGGTTGATTCTATTTACTAATTAGGTGACTTCTGAAGGCAGTTGGTTCTACTAGATTTTAGTTAGGGTTATCAGCGTAAAGCGGGCTAAATACAAATGCACGCCTCACTTTTCACAAGAGCCAATTCCAATATTGAATAACTGTCTAAAAAGTGACACACTTGCATATTAATTGTTAACGTACAAGTGGTACGCCTTATGGAACAAGGGAGACACCAAGTCCCAAACTATCTTGCCACTGCTCCACATGACTATCATTCCCTCGTAAATCCAAAAATGACATGTATAGCCTGTTGCCCTCTCACAGAGCATGTACATTTTGACCTCAGATCTGGCATGCTTGTTGGGGCATATACACATCTGCCAGTTTCTGGTTAGGAAATTTACGAACAATTCCGACTTTTGTGGAGACGATTATATTCAGGGTCACCCAGAGGACACCAGAGTGTATTGTCCTAGAAATGCATAAATCACATTATATTCTCATATCTACCCCTGGCCATGGCAGCAGAGACACGGGCATATGATAAATCGGGTCTGTGGACCAATATGACCGCAACTCATTTTATGTAATGCCCATCTTGAGGGTTAGGCCCAAAAAAAAATGTAAACTCTGAAACCATGATAGGTTTCCTTGCGAATAGTGTGGCAAGGTTTGAATTGGGTTGCCTGTATGTACTGCTCAGCATATAAATTTGCTTTGGTTCACAATTAATCTATACAGATCTTCCATAAAAAAAACAGTTCAGAAAAATCAGGAGTTGTTAAATTTGCTGTTTCCATCTGAATTTCTGGGTTGGACAATGAATGGGGAAGTGCGGGTGCTGCATAATCTATGGGCTGTCAGTTAGGAATTGCAAGCACATCTAGAAGGACACTATGGGCTTTACTAGCCTGTGTTCAAATTCTTGGTGGCTGCGAGATGCTACTAGTGCTAGTCACCACACCAGCTTGGACTGCACTTATTGGTCTCTCCCTCTCTCCCTCTCTACCTCACCAAGTGATAATGCTGGGGTGTTAAAGGGAAGGATGTACTTGGCCACTGTTGTTCATCAACTCACTGAAAGGTAGTGCGGCACTAGTACTGGCACTGTGCTGTATATGAGAACCATCATGCAATTCGAGCACCTCAGCAACCTGGGCATGGGGTTGGATACACCTGACCTTAGCAGGGACCTCGTTGTGCAAACATGCGAACGCCATTATAGTCTGTGGGACAAGAATGTGAAAAATCAAAATTGCTAATTTTAAAGGCTTTTATGCAAGTTATTGCCATAAAAAGTGTTTGGGGACCCGGGTCCTGCCCCAGGGGATACGTATAAATGCAAAAACAAGTTTTTAAAACAACCATTTTTTAAGAAGCTTAAATTTATTATTAAATAATTTTAATTATTAAATTAATAATTTAAATTCTTAATTATTAAATTAATTTTAAGAATGCTTAAAGTGAAACAATACAATGAAATTATTCCTTTAAATATTGTGCATAAGGGGGGTCCCCTTAGTCTGCCTATAAAGTAGGGCATTTTCTCGATGTTTAGAACAGTCTCGCTCTCAGCAACATACATAATAAAATCATTGAAAAAACAGCATGGATTCCACTCCCACCCACGGTCCATACCAGGCCATTCGGGTCTGGTATGGGTATTAAGGGGAACTCCACACCAATTTTTTTTTAAGTGGCGCGGGGCCCCCCCCCCCAAAATCAAAACCAGACCCGAAGGGCCTGATATGGATGGGGGAACCCCAATACTATTTTTTTTATTTAATTATGTCATAAGGTTCCCCTTAACCACTTCAATACACTATATTATATATTTTACACTGCACTATATACCCTGCACTGTATTATATATATACTACACTGACTGCACTATATACTCTGAACTGCAGTGTATATACTAAATGAACTGCACTATATACTCTGCTGAAAAATTGAGCCTTAGGTGTTGATGGTGGCAGAACACGGTAACCCCTCACAGTTACTCTTGTTGGGCGCAGGAACAACCCTGCTGTTAAATATTATTTAAAAAATTGCAATTATATGCCCCTGTTAAACAGGGGCAGAAAAATTGGGCCTTGGGTGGTGGTGGTGACACAACACTGTAGCCCCTCACAGTTACTCTTGTTGGGTGCAGGAAGGGGACCTGTTGTTAAATATTGTTTAAAAAATTGTAATTACATGCCCCTGTTAAACAAAGGCAGAAAAATTGGGCCTTGGGTGGTGCCCTAAACCAAAAATATTGTTGGAAGCTAGCATCATTACGATTGAGGAGAAATAGGATAGGCAGCATAAGCCTTCAAGGGATCCCAAATCCATAGCAAATTCAATCAGTTACATCAGCATCAGGTGCTTGATAGCTGCTGATGCAGGACTGATTCATTTTTATAAATGTGAGCCTATCAACTGAGTCTGTGGGTAGGTGCACTCTTTGATCCGTTACAAACCCTCCAGCAGAACTTAATGTGCATTCAGAAAGCACGCTGAATGCAGGACAGGCCAGTAGCTCAATTGCATATTGAGCAAGTTCTGGCCAGTGGTCTAACCTCAAGACCCAGTAACTCAGTGGATGCTCTGTTCAAAAGTTCTCCAAGTCTGCTCTTGTCCCTAGATATTCCTGCACCATATAATTCAGATGCTGGCGATGGTTGCGGGAACCTATCAGACCTTGGCGCTGAGGACTGAAAAATTGTTTAATGGCATCGGTCAGCCGGCCACTTTCTCCACCACTCTTCCTCTGACCGAACGAAGCCTCAGAAACACGTTGTCCAGCACCAGCAAATGGTAATCTCTCAGGGTCTGGAAATGCTTTGCACGCACTTTTCTTCAAGACCTCCTGAAGTTGTTTCATCTTCTGCTCCCTCTGTGAAGGCAGGATGAGTTCTGAAATTGTATGGAGCATACACACGAGCTGAATGTCCAACTGACTCTTTTTTTGGAAAATTCTGACAGACCTAGAAATAGACCATGTTTTAAATATTTCCGATAGAACCAGTTCCTATCGGGAAAACCGTTCATCTGTATGCTGTTCCGATGGGCCAAAAATGATGCATGCTCTGAAGCAAGTACGAGACGGAGGCTATTGGCTACTGGCTATTGAACTTCCTTTTTCTAGTCCCGTCGTACATGTTGTACATCACCGCATTCTTGAAGATTGGACTTTGGTGTGAGCATGTGTATGCCAGACAGTTTCAGTAGAACTCCGTCGGTAAAAAACCTTTAGAGTTTATTCCGGCAGGAAAAACGATCGTGTGTACGCGACATTACCCTTGTAACGGGGATAAAGAAGGGTGCAGGCAGTAATGATCCTTCTTAATACCACAAATCTAAGCCCTTGTACACACGGTCGTAGATTACGACGGAATGTTTCCTATCGGACCGTCTTGTCGGATATTCCGACTGTGTGTGATCTGCATCGGACTGTTTCCATCGGAATATCCGACGGACCAACTTTTCCAACTTGCCGGTAAAATTTTCCGACAAAAAAGGGTCTGATCGGACATACTCCGGTCATGTGTAGCCTACTCCGACGGACAAAGTGCCACACATGCTCAGATCAAATTCCTAGATTTTCCGCCAACTTAGTCCGACCGTGTGTATGCAACATCACTTCCGGACCTCCTCCGGGAATTAATCCGTCAGAATTACTCAGACGGATTTGGTTGTCGGAATCTCTTGACCGTGTGTACAAGGGCTTAGGGTCCTTTCGCAGGCTTTGCAGTATCAGGTAGGCCATGCAGTGTAAGTTTGCAGAGGCATTCGATTCTGAGTCATCTGGGTCACAAAGGATCACATTATCCATAACTATCTCCTCCCAGCCACATGCAACTCCTTGGGTTTCTGGGGTCTGAAAACCATCCCTTGAAGACTGCTACTGAGAGTTATGCTCTACATCCATGCTGACACAATCCTCCTCTTCTTCTTCCTGTGTGTTTTGAAGACATGCAGGAATGCTATCTGGATAAAAGAGGCCTTGAAACGAAAGGAAGTCCTCCTCTTCCTCCCGCTGTTCTGCCTCAAGTGCCCTGTCCATGATTCAGTGAAGCATGTGCTCCAGTATGAAGACTAGAGTGACAGTGTCACTCATGCATACATTGTCGCTCACCATCCTTGTGGCCTCCTTAAATGGTGACAGGACAGTGCATGCATCCTTGATCAGTAGCGTGGCAAAAAGAAGCCAAGCTCCCCCTGACCTTGTCCTGGTGCCATACTCATACAGGCACTCATTGATGGTCCTCTGCTATGTGTGAAGCCGCTGCAACATTGCCAACATTGAGTTCCACCTAGTGGGCATGTCACAAATGAGGCGGTTGATGGGCAGTTTGAATTCCCTTTGAATGTGAGCCAGCCAAGCACTGGCATTTTATGACTGGCGGAAATTACCACAGACTTTTCTAGCCTGCCTCAGAAGATCTTGTAAGCCTGCACCACCAAATTCAGGACATGTGCTAAACCTGGAACATGGGTCAAGTGTCCCTGTCAGAGGGCGGAGAGAAGGTTGGTGTATCGTCACATACAACCATTCCTGGCTGAAGCTGGCTTGGCGTCAACCACCTCTGAGCCTGCCCCTGCAGAGCTGATAGAATCTTTGCCCCGGTGTGGCTCCTGTCCCCTAGGCAGACCAACTCAAGCACTGCATGACATCTTTTTGCCTGACTGCTTGTGTAGCCCCTTGAGCGTTTAGGGAACACTGCTGGTTCAGAGGACAATTCTGCAGAAGAGGCCATAGAGGAAGAAGAAGAGGAGAGAGGGGAGCATACAGATGTTGTGGCAGAATCACCACTAGCTTTTTGGATGCGTGGTGGCAGATCAAGCTCTAACACTGAACCATGTCCTGCATCCTTCCCAGCTGCCAGCAGAGTTACCCAGTGGACCGTGAAGGAAAGGTAACGTCCCTGCCATGCCTGCTGGACCATGAGTCAGTGTGGTAATATGAACCTTACCGCTGACCGCCCTTTCCAACGAGGGCAAAACATTGCCCTCCACATGGCAGTAGAGAGCCGGAATCGCCTTACATGAAAAGAGATGGCATTTTGGAACCTGCCACTGTGGTAGAGCATATTTCACAAATTCATGACAGGGGGCTGAGTCTACCAGCTGAAAAGGCAGCAGTTGCAGTGCTAGAAATTTGGCCAAGCTAGCATTTAGACGCTGAGCATGTGGATGGCTGGGACCAAATTTCTTTTTACAGTTCAGCATCTGGGGTAGGGAAATTTGGTTGCTTAAATCAACTGTTGGTGTACTGCTAGCAGAGTGGCTGCAAGTACTTGTACACCTATTGCCTTACCTTCATTCTTCTCAGTGCAGGTTTTTGAGAGGACTGGATAGTAGGATTTGAGATGTGGAGATGAGAGCAAAGAGATGTGGAGCAAGGAGAACTCTGCCTTTTTCTATGATGTGGGTCTTTCATGTGCTGCTGCCAATGGACTGCATGGCAGGTCATCATATGTCTGGTCCTGCATGTGGTGGTCAAGCATGTGGTGCCCAAGCAGCTGCTGTTCTGGCCACGCTTGATATGCTTCAGACATAGGTTGCAAACAGCAACCGTGCGATCTGCTGCAGGCCCACACCAAAGAACTTTTAAAAGTCAGCAAGGAGTCACCAGTGCCCTGCATCTCTGGAGCTCTGCGGTGTGATGCAATACGGTGGCTGCCCTTAACCTGACAACTGGAGGACATCCTGCTTTGTTGGAGTTGTGCCTCACCCTCCTCACTTTCCTCCTCTCTTCTCTCAGGCACCCAAGTATGGTCAGTGACCTCATCGTCCCCTCCCTCGTCACTGGAGCAAACATGGCAGCATGCTGCTGCTTGGGGAACATGACTGACAGTTTTTGTCCTTCTGTGGCACCCCCTCTAGGGTCATGTTACTCCCTTCCTCCACCTGGGAACCAACATGGGAGCCTTCAAATTGCTGCTCATCCTCCAGCAGCATGTAACACTGATCGAAAAATTCTGGGGACTTGTCCATGCATGATGGGGGGGGCTACGAAAGGAGTAACTGTGGACAAGGAGCCAGTGGAATAGGCCACTTTGGCAGCTGCGTTGGAAGGCAAACTACTATGAGCCTTGGTGACAGAGGATGAGGACGGCTTTGTTATCCACTCCCCCAACACTTCTGCATGTTGTGGCTCAATAACACGGTGAGCAGCAGAAAAAAAGGACAAGCGTGGCCCACGGCCACTTGCAGAGGATGCACCATGTCCACGACCACCACTGTTGACTGTAGACACAGAGGACGCTTGTACTCTTTTGGTGGCCTGTGAGCATCTGCCTCTCCTTGGTGGCCTTCCAGACACGATGGGGATCTTTTCTTTTCACAGCACACTACACTGTATTATATACTGTGTACACCACCTGCACTGTATTATAAACTGTACACCACCGAATGCACTATATATATAGTCTACACTGAATGCAGAGTGTGTATATTTTCATGTGTGTGTATATAAATAAATACACCGCCTGAAGTGTATTATATAATGTGCACCACCGAATGAACTGTGTATATATATATATATGTGTGTGTGTGTGTGTGTGTGTGTGTGTATATGTATATATATATATATATATCTATATATATATATATATATATATATATATAGTAATATTGAGGGTTATTTCGCTTTAGTTATTTCGCTTACCAGTGAGCTGAGTCTACCCCAGATATGCAGTTTAAGGGCTTTTTTGGCCCATGTTTTTTGAAGTAAAAGAAAAACAATCCATCCAGGATTCCCACGCAGGGGTTTCTTCCACAAAGCAATAATGAAATAAATGGAAAATACCGAGCCACCTGGCTCTCTGGTCAGCACTGCTGTTCAGGCATTGACCTCGGTTCCCTTGACCCTGTAACTGTGTTCCTGTTTGGTACCCATACTGTACCTCTGGTGACACTCTCTCTTACAGCTTCCTGACTTATGTTATTGCCGCACGACTGCTTCAGGCCTGTAGCCTTAGGCCTTCTCCTTAGACCAAAAGGGTTTCCTTCAGTTAAGCTCTCTCCTAGCTCTCTCCAAGCTTACTCCTGATCAGCGCCTTGTGCTCTGTCACAAAGTACATCTGCCTCCTGCAGACATGCATGCTCTGGCTGCACCCATGCAGTCCCTGACTCCTGCAGAGAAATGGGAGTCCACCTAACTCCCACGCACAGAATCCCTGTCTGTCGGGTGGGGCCATGAGCCATAGCCAGGTCACAGCTAAATAGCCCAGCCACAACTGTGCAATCAGCGTGCCTTTCTCTCCAAAATCTGTAAAAAGGTCCCAATGCCACTATATATATATATATATATATATATATATATATATATATATATATATATATGCTACGCTGAATGAATAAATATATAAATATAAATAAACCGCCTGAAGTGTATTATATAATGTACACCACCGAATGAACTATATATATATATATATATATATATATATATATATATACGCTATATACGCTACACTGAAGGCAAGAGTATATATACTGGATATATAGTCTACGCTAAATGCAGAGCATATATATACTAGACTGACTGTATATATATCAAATACACTGCAACTAAATAACCTGTTTGCCTAATCTAGCTCAATCTACAGTATCTCCGTCCACAGTCACACACTACACACAGCCACTATGTAAGCAGCCTTATATAGTGTGGGCTGTAGACTTAGGCCGTGTACACACGGGCGGACTGTCTGGCCAACTAAGTCCATCAGACAATCCGACAGACAGTCCGTCCTACTTTTCAATGAACGGACTTGACCACACACGATGAAAAGACAGTCAGCTGAAAGCTTGCGCGATGACGTGTACAGCACGTACGACGGGACTAGAAATACGACGTCCAATACACTGCAATGCAACCTTCGGCCGTGTAAATCCTTTCTGAGCATGCGCCATACTTAGTCCGTCCAACTTGCCTACACACGAGCGGACTGTCCGCTGAAACCAAAGTTGGACGGACAATATTACGGAAATTCCGAAAGACTTAGTCCGCCAGACTGTCCGCTGAAAAAGTCCGCTGAAGCCCACACACGAGCGGACTGTCCGCTGAAACACGCTTCAGCGGACCAAGTCCGTCAGACAGTCCGCCCGTGTGTATGCAGCCTTAGTCCCCCTGGGTCATAATTGGCCTTTGGTCAATTATGGCTCTCTCTGCAGAGCATGCTGTGATTGGCCAAAGCATGCACCTGACCTGCATGCTTTGGCCAATCACAGCACGCTCTGCAGAGAGAGCCATAATTGACCAAAGGCCAATTATGACCCAGGGGGACTAAGCCCATGTACACACGATCGGAGATTTTGACAACCAAATCCGTCGGATTTAGTCCGACGGATTGTGTCCGAAACTGTTGCATACACACGGTCGGGCCAAGTTGTCTGATTTCGTGGTTGCCAAGAACGCGGTGACGTAAGCCGTGTACGTCGGAACTAGAAAAAGGAAGTTCAGCTCCACGTCCGGCACCCTTTGGGCTCCTTCTGCTGATCTCGTGTCTATCGCGTGTTAATAGAAGTTTGGTAAGAGACGATTCGCGCTTTTCAGATTTGTGATTCAGATCGCTACAGCTCTTCAGTTTGTGCTTGTCGGTGCGTATCTGATAATCAGTGCGTGCAGTCAGTAAGTATTTGTTGATCATTGTGGACTATATCTTGGTATAGTACGCTTTGAAAGGCAGTTCTTATTGTCTGCTTGCTTCTGCTATTCAGGCCGTTCTTTCAGGCTTTGTTGTTTATCTGTGCTTTCTGGTGTCCGTTCTGACCAGCCGACCGTTTTCAAACCATGTTTCCTCTACGTACTCGTCGTAGAGTTTCTGCTGTGCAGGGGCTTCGTGTTGGGGTTGCTACTTTGACACAAGCCCGGTCCATTAACGGGGAGGGGAGGCGTTTGTGGACCAAGAATTGGTTGCGCCAGCGTGACCAGTTCTCGCACATGCCTTTGCTTCGTGAGATCCAGGAGAATAATCCTGATGATTTCAGGAATTATCTCCGTATGACGGACCCCGTTTTTCACCATCTGCTGGCTTTGCTGACCCCTTATATCACCAGGCAGGATACCTGCATGCGGCAAGCCATCACTCCGGAGCAGAGGCTCATCGCCACGTTGCGCTACTTGGCGACTGGGAGAAGCCTTCAGGACCTCAAGTTCTCTACAGGCATCTCCCCCCAGGCTCTGGGGCTCATTATTCCAGAGACCTGTTCTGCCATCATTCAGGTCCTGCAGAAGGACTATATGAAGGTAAGTGTTATCCTTTAACATCACATTCTATGTATTTCATGATTGCTAATGTCTTGAATTTCTTTCCTCATTCCCTAATTATTATCATTGCAATATGCTCTAATTTATATGCTGTGCCCCTTTGTCCTCAGGCATATTTGCCTCACTAACTTCCCCACCATGCTCTTCTTGGCCCATAAAACTAGAGTCTAGTCACTTAACAATGTCTTTTGTCAGCTCCATAGTATTGTTTTACCCTAAACACCCCCTAAAATGTCTACAAATGTGATGTGTGTGCTTCAATTCATGCAGAGTGTTTTTTATTCTTTTTTTAAGGGGAGGCGGGTGCCAAACTCATTAGGAACCCCCCTCCCCCCAACTGCTAGCTCATCTGATAGCAATCCTCTATCTGTTGACTTTACCAACCTCAATACACACTATACCTACCTTTTTGATGCTCACATTTATGGATGAATTCACCTAAGCATGTAGTGTAAGGGCCTTTAAACTTTTTTTTTTTTGCTTTTAACCTATTAATTATCTGGATATGTAATATGAGAATGTCAAAAAGTGCTTACATTTTATTTAATTCGTTAATTTTATTCTGACACTTCTTACCTGTCTGGTGGGCTGCCAATAGTGTAACTAAGGAGGGGCTTCCCAAAGTATCACACGTTATTTAGCCATTCAGCTCTCAATCAAGTGGAGAGGGTTACCTGTCCTAAACATCCCCCCCTCATTTTTTAGCAAGGGCCCATCAGATGGAGGGGATGGGGGGTGATGACTCTCATAAGGGGACATTAGACTTTAGGCTTTAAATACTCAGTTCCCAAAATGTTTAACTAATTTTGTCACAAAATGTTTGTGTGTAATCTGCTTGGAATGTTGATTGGTCAAATTAATAATTTTTGTTCTTGTTTCAATCCACAGTGTCCTTCAACGCCACAGGAATGGCAGACTGTGGCCTCCCACTTTGCCAGTCGTTGGGACTTTCCCAATTGTGGAGGAGCAATAGATGGGAAGCACGTCCGCAAAGTCCCACCACCCAACTCGGGGTCATACTATTTTAACTATAAGGGGTTTCATAGTATCGTGATGTTGGCGGTGGTGTCTGCGACATATGAGTTTTTGTATGTGGACGTGGGGAAAAATGGACAGATGTCGGATGGTGGAGTGTTCTCATGGATGGAGTTCTACTGGCGTGTCCAGAGTGGCAGTCTGGGCTTGCCACCCCCATGAGGACCCTCACACCAGAGCAGAGGATTTTTAATTTCCGCCTGTCCAGAGCCCGAAGAGTGGTGGAGAACACTTTTGGTATACTGGCCAGCCGGTTCCACCTTTTTCTTACGCCTATTCACATGGCAGAATACAAACTGAATCACATAGTGCTGGCGTGCTGTGTTCTTCACAATTATTTGAAAAAAGTTTCTGCAAACTATGCGGTCTCAGTTGGCCAACAAGAAGCAGACTTGATGGACAATGCAGATAACCTCACGGACCTTCAACATGCTCATCCTGGCTTGCCCCCCCAAAGCGCCCGTGAGGTTAGAACACAATACATGGACTACTTTGTGGGTAGGGGGGCCATTGATATGCCAGACAATGTCTGAGCGGCATTTTAAAAATAAATTTTTATCTGAAACTCCTTCATTTACTGCTTGGCTTGGTTTTATGTGTCTCGTAGGTATAATTAGGTTTGATCAAGTTGTGCCTTTTTCACCAACAGTGCAAACCCAAGTTCAGAGCGAGATGAGGGGACAGTCTCTTCTTCAGATAATGTTATTATGTTGTGGGTCTGCTACACACACACCTTCTGACTGTAGACACAGAGGATGCTTGTACTCTTTTGGTGGCCTGTGAGCATCTGCCTCTCCTTGGTGGCCTTCCAGACACGATGGGGATCTTTTCTTTTCACAGCACACTACACTGTATTATATACTGTGTACACCACCTGCACTGTATTATAAACTGTACACCACCGAATGCACTATATATATAGTCTACACTGAATGCAGAGTGTGTATATTTTCATGTGTGTGTATATAAATAAATACACCGCCTGAAGTGTATTATATAATGTGCACCACCGAATGAACTGTGTATATATATATATATATGTGTGTGTGTGTGTGTGTGTGTGTGTGTGTGTGTGTGTGTGTGTATATATATATATATATATATATATATATATATATATATAGTAATATTGAGGGTTATTTCGCTTTAGTTATTTCGCTTACCAGTGAGCTGATTCTACCCCAGATATGCAGTTTAAGGGCTTTTTTGGCCCATGTTTTTTGAAGTAAAAGAAAAACAATCCATCCAGGATTCCCATGCAGGGGTTTCTTCCACAAAGCAATAATGAAATAAATGGAAAATACCGAGCCACCTGGCTCTCTGGTCAGCACTGCTGTTCAGGCATTGACCTTGGTTCCCTTGACCCTGTAACTGTGTTCCTGTTTGGTACCCATACTGTACCTCTGGTGACACTCTCTCTTACAGCTTCCTGACTTATGTTATTGCCGCACGACTGCTTCAGGCCTGTAGCCTTAGGCCTTCTCCTTAGAGCAAAAGGGTTTCCTTCAGTTAAGCTCTCTCCTAGCTCTCTCCAAGCTTACTCCTGATCAGCGCCTGGTGCTCTGTCACAAAGTACATCTGCCTCCTGCAGACATGCATGCTCTGGCTGCACCCATGCAGTCCCTGACTCCTGCAGAGAAATGGGAGTCCACCTAACTCCCACGCACAGAATCCCTGTCTGTCGGGTGGGGCCATGAGCCATAGCCAGGTCACAGCTAAATAGCCCAGCCACAACTGTGCAATCAGCGTGCCTTTCTCTCCAAAATCTGTAAAAAGGTCCCAATGCCACTATATATATATATATATATATATATATATATATATATATATATATATATATATATATATATATATATATATATATGCTACGCTGAATGAATAAATATATAAATATAAATAAACCGCCTGAAGTGTATTATATAATGTACACCACCGAATGAACTATATATATATATATATATATATATATATATATATACGCTACACTGAAGGCAAGAGTATATATACTGGATATATATATAGTCTACGCTAAATGCAGAGCATATATATACTAGACTGACTGTATATATATCAAATACACTGCAACTAAATAACCTGCTTGCCTAATCTAGCTCAATCTACAGTATCTCCGTCCACAGTCACACACTACACACAGCCACTATGTAAGCAGCCTTATATAGTGTGGGCTGTAGACTTAGGCCGCGTACACACGGGCGGACTGTCTGGCCAACTAAGTCCATCAGGCCGCGTACACACGGGCGGACTGTTCGCCCAACTTTGTCCGCTGAACAGTGTTTGGGCGGACAGTCCGCTCGTGTGTGGGCTTTCAGCGGACAGTTTCAGCGGACAGTTGGACGAACAAGGTTTTTCGGAAATTCCGTAAAACTGTCCGCTGAAACCTTGTTTCAGCGAACAGTCCGCTCGTGTGTAGGCTTGTTCGTCAAACAAAGTTGCACGCATGCTCAGAAAGGATTTTCACGCCGAAAGCTATAATGCAGTGTATAGGACGTCGTATTTTTCGTCCCATCGTACGTGCCGTTCACGTCATCGCGCACGGTTTCAGCAAACTGTTCGTTCGTCGTGTGTGGCCATGTCCGTCCATGCTAAGTTTGAGCGGACTGTTTGCCGAAACTGTTGGACGGACAAAGTTGGGCGAACAGTCCGCGCGTGTGTACGCGGCCTCAGACAATCCGACAGACAGTCCGTCCTACTTTTCAATGAATGGACTTGACCACACACGATGAACAGACAGTCCGCTGAAAGCTTGCGCGATGACGTGTACAGCACGTACGACGGGACTAGAAATACGACGTCCAATACACTGCAATGCAACCTTCGGCCGTGTAAATCCTTTCTGAGCATGCGCCATACTTAGTCCGTCCAACTTGCCTACACGCGAGCGGACTGTCCGCTGAAACCAAAGTTGGACGGACAATATTACGGAAATTCCGAAAGACTTAGTCCGCCAGACTGTCCGCTGAAAAAGTCCGCTGAAGCCCACACACGAGCGGACTGTCCGCTGAAACACGCTTCAGCGGACCAAGTCCGTCAGACAGTCCGCCCGTGTGTATGCAGCCTTAGTCCCCCTGGGTCATAATTGGCCTTTGGTCAATTATGGCTCTCTCTGCAGAGCATGCTGTGATTGGCCAAAGCATGCACCTGACCTGCATGCTTTGGCCAATCACAGCACGCTCTGCAGAGAGAGCCATAATTGACCAAAGGCCAATTATGACCCAGGGGGACTAAGCCCATGTACACACGATCAGAGATTTTGACAACCAAATCCGTCGGATTTAGTCCGACGGATTGTGTCCGAAACTGTTGCATACACACGGTCGGGCCAAGTTGTCTGATTTCGTGGTTGCCAAGAACGCGGTGACGTAAGCCGTGTACGTCGGAACTAGAAAAAGGAAGTTCAGCTCCACGTCCGGCACCCTTTGGGCTCCTTCTGCTGATCTTGTGTCTATCGCGTGTTAATAGAAGTTTGGTAAGAGACGATTCGCGCTTTTCAGATTTGTGATTCAGATCGCTACAGCTCTTCAGTTTGTGCTTGTCGGTGCGTATCTGATAATCAGTGCGTGCAGTCAGTAAGTATTTGTTGATCATTGTGGACTATATCTTGGTATAGTACGCTTTGAAAGGCAGTTCTTATTGTCTGCTTGCTTCTGCTATTCAGGCCGTTCTTTCAGGCTTTGTTGTTTATCTGTGCTTTCTGGTGTCCGTTCTGACCAGCCGACCGTTTTCAAACCATGTTTCCTCTACGTACTCGTCGTAGAGTTTCTGCTGTGCAGGGGCTTCGTGTTGGGGTTGCTACTTTGACACAAGCCCGGTCCATTAACGGGGAGGGGAGGCGTTTGTGGACCAAGAATTGGTTGCGCCAGCGTGACCAGTTCTCGCACATGCCTTTGCTTCGTGAGATCCAGGAGAATAATCCTGATGATTTCAGGAATTATCTCCGTATGACGGACCCCGTTTTTCACCATCTGCTGGCTTTGCTGACCCCTTATATCACCAGGCAGAATACCTGCATGCGGCAAGCCATCACTCCGGAGCAGAGGCTCATCGCCACGTTGCGCTACTTGGCGACTGGGAGAAGCCTTCAGGACCTCAAGTTCTCTACAGGCATCTCCCCCCAGGCTCTGGGGCTCATTATTCCAGAGACCTGTTCTGCCATCATTCAGGTCCTGCAGAAGGACTATATGAAGGTAAGTGTTATCCTTTAACATCACATTCTATGTATTTCATGATTGCTAATGTCTTGAATTTCTTTCCTCATTCCCTAATTATTATCATTGCAATATGCTCTAATTTATATGCTGTGCCCCTTTGTCCTCAGGCATATTTGCCTCACTAACTTCCCCACCATGCTCTTCTTGGCCCATAAAACTAGAGTCTAGTCACTTAACAATGTCTTTTGTCAGCTCCATAGTATTGTTTTACCCTAAACACCCCCTAAAATGTCTACAAATGTGATGTGTGTGCTTCAATTCATGCAGAGTGTTTTTTATTCTTTTTTTAAGGGGAGGCGGGTGCCAAACTCATTAGGAACCCCCCTCCCCCCAACTGCTAGCTCAGCTGATAGCAATCCTCTATCTGTTGACTTTACCAACCTCAATACACACTATACCTACCTTTTTGATGCTCACATTTATGGATGAATTCACCTAAGCATGTAGTGTAAGGGCCTTTAAACTTTTTTTTTTTTGCTTTTAACCTATTAATTATCTGGATATGTAATATGAGAATGTCAAAAAGTGCTTACATTTTGTTTAATTCGTTAATTTTATTCTGACACTTCTTACCTGTCTGGTGGGCTGCCAATAGTGTAACTAAGGAGGGGCTTCCCAAAGTATCACACGTTATTTAGCCATTCAGCTCTCAATCAAGTGGAGAGGGTTACCTGTCCTAAACATCCCCCCCTCATTTTTTAGCAAGGGCCCATCAGATGGAGGGGATGGGGGGTGATGACTCTCATAAGGGGACATTAGACTTTAGGCTTTAAATACTCAGTTCCCAAAATGTTTAACTAATTTTGTCACAAAATGTTTGTGTGTAATCTGCTTGGAATGTTGATTGGTCAAATTAATAATTTTTGTTCTTGTTTCAATCCACAGTGTCCTTCAACGCCACAGGAATGGCAGACTGTGGCCTCCCACTTTGCCAGTCGTTGGGACTTTCCCAATTGTGGAGGAGCAATAGATGGGAAGCACGTCCGCAAAGTCCCACCACCCAACTCGGGGTCATACTATTTTAACTATAAGGGGTTTCATAGTATCGTGATGTTGGCGGTGGTGTCTGCGACATATGAGTTTTTGTATGTGGACGTGGGGAAAAATGGACAGATGTCGGATGGTGGAGTGTTCTCATGGATGGAGTTCTACTGGCGTGTCCAGAGTGGCAGTCTGGGCTTGCCACCCCCATGAGGACCCTCACACCAGAGCAGAGGATTTTTAATTTCCGCCTGTCCAGAGCCCGAAGAGTGGTGGAGAACACTTTTGGTATACTGGCCAGCCGGTTCCACCTTTTTCTTACGCCTATTCACATGGCAGAATACAAACTGAATCACATAGTGCTGGCGTGCTGTGTTCTTCACAATTATTTGAAAAAAGTTTCTGCAAACTATGCGGTCTCAGGCCAACAAGAAGCAGACTTGATGGACAATGCAGATAACCTCACGGACCTTCAACATGCTCATCCTGGCTTGCCCCCCCAAAGCGCCCGTGAGGTTAGAACACAATACATGGACTACTTTGTGGGTAGGGGGGCCATTGATATGCCAGACAATGTCTGAGCGGCATTTTAAAAATAAATTTTTATCTGAAACTCCTTCATTTACTGCTTGGCTTGGTTTTATGTGTCTCGTAGGTATAATTAGGTTTGATCAAGTTGTGCCTTTTTCACCAACAGTGCAAACCCAAGTTCAGAGCGAGATGAGGGGACAGTCTCTTCTTCAGATAATGTTATTATGTTGTGGGTCTGCTACACACACACCTTCTTTTTTGGTAACTAATGTATGTAGTGCATTACTGACCCAAATCGTGCTAATTTTCAGCACCATGGCAGGAAAGTGGCATGATTGTCAAAATTTACACATCACTGTGGGTGTTTTTTTAGTAAAGGCACATCCACTATGCACTACAAGTGCACTGCAAAAGTACACCTGAAACTGCCCTGGGAGTGCAAAGTGGAGTTGCCTTTATTAAATCACACTCCTTCTCAGCACAAACTTAAATTGTACTCCAAATACATTTTTGTTGCCATGAAAAAAAAAAGCCACACATTGTTGCTAATTGAACTGTTTAATCCAACCACATTCACATGTGCGTTTTGAAAAGGTTTGTACAACCAACCAAGAAATTGTGTGCTTCCAAAACTTAGTTTATTCAAAATTTGGTTTAATTGTTGTTTTTGTGTAAACAGGCATGTATCTACCGTATATACTCGAGTATAGGCCGACCCGAATATAAGCCGAGGCCCCCAATTTACCCCCAAAAAAACTGGCAAACTTATTGACTCGTGTATAAGCCGAGGGTGAGACATGCCTGTCCATCCCTGTGTGTGTGTCCGTCCATCCCTGTGTGTCCGTCCATCCCTGTGTGTCCATCCATCCCTGTGTGTCCGTCCATCCCTGTGTGTCCGTCCATCCCTGTGTGTCCGTCCATCCATCCCTGTGTGTGTGTGTGTCCATCCATCCATCCATCCCTGTGTGTGTGTGTCTCCATCCATCCATCCATCCATCCCTGTGTGTGTGTGTCTCCATCCATCCATCCATCCATCCCTGTGTGTGTGTGTCTCCATCCATCCATCCATCCATCCCTGTGTGTGTCTCCATCCATGTGTGTGTGTGTGTGTGTGTGTGTGTGTGTGTGTGTGTGTGTGTGTGTGTGTGTGTGTGTGTGTCCAGCCTACCTTTGTCCCGAGCCTCCGTCCCGTGCCTTGCCTCCTTGCCTCCGTCCCGTGCCGTGCCTTGCCTCCTTGCATCCGTCCCGTGTCGTGCCTTGCCTTGCCCCCGTCCCGTCCCGTCCCGTGCCGTGCCGTCCCGTGCCCTCTTCGTCGGCGGCCATTGTAAAGTTCAAAAGCTGCGCCGCCGCCTTCGCCTGTGATAGGCGGAACACTGAATTTCCCAGCAGCCTGTGTTCCGCCTATCACAGACGTCGTATCATCCTCGTCCGTAGTACGAGGATGATACGATGTCCGTGATAGGCGGAACACAGGCTGCTGGGAAATTCAGTGTTCCGCCTATCACAGGCGAAGGCGGAGCCGGAGGCGCGGCTTTTGAATAGAATGGCCGCTGTCTGTCTGCTCGACACGCTGATCGAGCGGGCAGACAGCGATGACTCGAGTATAAGCCGAGGGGGGCACTTTCAGCCTCAAAAAAGAGGCTGAAAATCTCGGCTTATACTCGAGTATATACGGTAACTGTAAAATACAGAACACAGGAACTTACAAAGTTCCACTTTGAAAAGTGAAGACAATATCAGACATGAGTATGTACAAACTGGTCTGATCTTGCCTTCATCACATGGGGTGTCACCCCTGAAAAATCCAAATTTGGAAGATGCACACAGTGTGTCAACATGAGCTATCTCCCATCATGGGGGATCAATGTACATGCTTTGGGGCTGCAACCCCTTCATCTCAGACAATAAACACAAAACACATACATTGATCCCCCATGATGGGAGATAATGCATGTTTACACACTCTGTGCATCTTCCAAATGTCGAATTTGGAGAAATACAACATTTTGTTAGTAAAATTCCAAAAATAAGACCCTATCTAGTTTGGGGTGTTTCACACTCTCCCCAAAACATCAATGATGTTTTTCAAATTTAAATTAACATAATTGATGTTTTGCAGGATATGTTCCCAATCCCCATTGCACCCCATTATCTCCCCGATCTGGGCACTTTCACTGGTAAAACGGAAATCTTCCACATCACCTACAAAACAAAACAAAACAAAAAAAAACATGTAATATAAATATGGTGACATACATTGATGAGCTTACCGGAAGCTGTGTTCACTCACCTGTTGTGGTGACAATTTGCCCAACCTGCACAAGCTCTCCTTCCTCCTCCTCCTCCTGCTCCTCTGTTTGTGCTTTTGGAAGTTGTCCTTCTTTGTGAGGGGTGGGGTCCCTGGTGTCCTCATACTTGCCGAGTCTTCTCTCCCCTATGATATTTAGAAAAAATAAAGAATGAACACACAGAGTGAAGAATTAACAATAGAAAGAAAAATTGTTTAGAAGTGTTGTTCAATTGTTTATTTTGGCCGAGCTTCAAGGTCATAACATTATTGGGGACACTGTGTTCAGTTAGAATACTTACCGGAAGAACGATGTTTCCTACGAATGAATGAAACCATGAACTTGAAAGTGGCCATTTTAAAATGCACAACATGTACTCAAAGCACATGGAGCAGTATGCAAGCAATAATAATCATGTGAACACACGACTAGTGATGGCCGAACGGTTCGCCTTGCGGTCGTTTCGCGGCGAATTTCGGCTGTTCGCGATTCGCCCGATCGGCGGACTATTGCCGCTGTTCGCCCGGCGGACTTCCGTGTTTACTGTGTAAAAGAACTTTGACCTATGATGACACATCCATCATGGGGTACAGGAAAGCCAATTGAGACATTACAGCACATGGACACTTGGACATTCCCCCTAACTTATAAATACACCCGATCCGGTCGCCATTTTACATTCTTTCTTCTGTCACTATAGGGAGAGGTTGCTGTGTGGAGCAGGGAGAGATTGCAGTGACCCAAATCGCTAGCTATTTGGTACACAAGTTCTTTTCAGGACTGGTATAGGTGTTAGGTGTAGTTCAGGATATAGGTTTGAGGCAGTGCTGTGCTAGTGATTGTTGCAGCAGCCTGAGTGTCTTTTGTCAGTTAAAAAAAAAGGGACAGGACGGTGTGTGCTGCAGGGAGAGTCAGTTTAATCATTAGCTGTTACTATCAGGTCCACAAAAGTGCTATTCCAGTAACCAGTTATTGTTCCAGCAGCCTCTGTTTTGTCAGTTTATATAGGGACAGGCAGGAAGCTGTGTGTGAGGCAGTGAGGGTCAGTTTAATCAGTAGCTGTTACTATATTAGGTCCACAAAGGTTCTTTTCAGGACTGGTATCAGTGGTATGGTAATAGGCTTGTACACGTATAATATTCTTTCTTCCAAATATAGAAAGAATATTATACTTGACTGCTGCCCTTCTGCTGCAGTCTGCTAATCAGTCACAACCTGCTTGTTCCACAAAGGTCCTTATAAGGACTGGTACGGTCTAGGGTGCTACAGTACATAGGGTTGAGTGAGGTACAGTCTGCTATTCTATAAGGACTGGTATAGGTCCACAATACATAGGGTTGAGGTGCACTACTGCTGACCACTGCCATATACTGCAGAAGTCCTTCATCAGTATAGGGACTGACGTACAGTCTGCTAATCAGTCACACACAACCTACTTGTTCCACAAAGGTCCTTATAAGGACTGGTAACCTGGTGTAGCATGCTACAGTACATAGGGTTGAGTGAGGTACAGTCTGCTATTCTATAAGGAATGGTATAGGTCCACAATACATAGGGTTGAGGTGCACTACTGCTGACCACTGCCCTATACTGCAGCAGTCCTTTAGCAGACTGTATGTCAGTCCCTATACTGATAATCAGTCACAACCTACTTGTTCCACAAAGGTCCTTATAAGGACTGGTAAGGTATAGGGTACTACAGTACATAGGGTTGAATGAGGTACAGTCTGCTATTCTATAAGGACTGGTATAGGTCCACAATACATAGGGTTGAGGTGCACTACTGCTGACCGCTGCCCTATACTGCAGCAGTCCTTCATCAGTATAGGGACTGACGTACAGTCTGCTAATCAGTCACACACAACCTACTTGTTCCACAAAGGTCCTTATAAGGACTGGTCACCTGGTCTAGGGTGCTACAGTACATAGGGTTGAGTGAGGTACAGTCTGCTATTCTATAAGGACTGGTATAGGTCCACAATACATAGGGTTGAGGTGCACTACTGCTGACCGCTGCCCTATACTGCAGCAGTCCTTCATCAGTATAGGGACTGAGAGTTTTGTCACAGGGTCATTTAAAAAATGACAGGCAGAGGAAGAGGCAGGCCCTTCCGCAGGGGTGGTAGGGGTAGGGCAGGAGCAACAGGCTTGAGCCAAAGTGGGAAGTTGCAGAAGGTGCGTTCAATTACTTTAAAGGACGCACCAGACTTGGTTGAGTGGCTCACTCAGCCTTACTCTTCTGCACCCTCCTCATCCTCTCGATCTGCACCCTCTTCTTCACTCTCTGCTATGTGCACCCCCAAAGACACTACCACCAACAACACCACCACCACCACCACATACCTTCCGATTGAGTCACAGGAATTATTTTCCGATCCATATCAAGACATTTCTGATGCGCAGCCACTCTTGGTATTGGATCAGGAAGAGGAGGTAGCAACAACCGCTACTCAGCAGTCTGACGACAGTATCCAGATCAGCCCAAGGAGGAGGTTGGTCCCCAGTGTTGCTGCCTACTCCGAGATCTCTACTTATAGCGGTGGGGAAGGTGACGTCGATGATGACGTGTCTAGTGATGTCACATGGGTGCCCACAAGAGAGGAAGAGGAGGGGAGTTCAGAGGGAGATATGGACCAGCAGATAGGGAGGAGAAGCAGGAATAACTTACATTGCACAGGAGGGACAAAGCAGACTGCTAATGTATCAGGAGCGAGTCATCAACCATGTACGGTCACATCTGGCGCTCCCAGGACACCGGCACATGGCTACGCAGTGTGGGCTTTTTTTAACGTGTCCGCTGCTGACAATAGCGTTGCCATCTGCAATCTTTGCAGTCAACGCATTAGTCGCGGTAAGCCCAACACTCACCTAGGGACGACCACCTTAAGAAGGCACATGAGCAGCCATCACCGAGCCCAGTGGGAGCAACGGAACACACAAAGCCACACTCCAGGCTCTCACCATCCAGCCTCGTCTTCTACTTCTCCTTCTTCTCTCTCCTCACAATTGTCCTCCACTCCACCTTCCATCACGCCAAGCTCACGTTTTTCTGCAAAAAGACAGGCTTCCGTGGGCCTAATGTTCGAGCGTAAAAAATCATGACGCCGGATAACCCTCTTGCCCAGCGGTTGACGGCTGGCTTGTCAGAACTCATAGCCCGCCAACTACTGCCATATAAACTGGTGGACTCGGAGGCCTTTTGTAAATTTGTGGCCATTGGAACACCACAATGGAAGGTCCCAGGAAGGAAGTATTTCTCACAGAAGGGCATCCCAGAGCTATATGGCCATGTTCAGCGGCAAGTGAATGTATCTCTGGCACACAGTGTCGGTGCCAAGATACATCTGACCACAGACACGTGGTCTAGCAAACATGGGCAGGGAAGGTATATCACTTTTACTGCCCACTGGGTGAACCTTCTGACGGCCGTCAAGCATGTAACCCGTGGCACCCGTGTAGATTTGGTTTTACCGCCACGGATTGCATGCAGGCCTGGCTCTTCTTCTCCTCCTCCTCCTCCTGCTCCATCCTCCTCCCTCTCCTCATCGGCTGACTCCTCCTTTTCCGCTGCTAGCGTCTCTTCCGCTGCGCCACCCAAGCTCCCCAGAACCTATTCGACATGCCAGGTGAGACGTTGCCATGCCGTGCTGCGTCTGTTGTGCCTGGAAGCTAAGAGCCACACTGGCCCGGCACTCCTTTCAGCTTTGCGTTCACAGGCAGATCAGTGGCTAACACCGCTCAATTTGACAGTTGGTAAAGTGGTGTGTGACAACGGTGCCAATCTGCTTAGCGCATTGAAACAGGCCAAAATCACGCACGTGCCATGCATGGCACACGTCTTAAACTTGGTCGTGCAGCGATTCGTTGTCAAATACCCTGGGGTCCAGGACATCTTGCGGCAGGCAAGGAAAATCTCGGCCCATTTCAGAAGATCTTACACGGCCATGGCTCGCCTTGCTGACATTCAGCGGCGACACAATCTGCCGGTCAGACGTCTTATTTGTGATTGCCCGACGCGATGGAACTCAACCTTCTATATGCTTGATAGGCTGCTCCAGCAGAAATGTGCAGTTAACGTCTACCTGTATGAACTCTGCGGCAGAACAGGTTCTGGGGAGCTGGGTTTTTTTTCACCGCGCCAGTGGCTGCTCATGCGCGGCGCATGCAAACTTCTGTGGCCATTTGAGGAGATCACCAAACTGGTCAGTCGCAGCCATGGCGCCATCAGTGACATGGTACCTCATGCCTTCTTTATGGAGCGTGCATTGCGTCGTGTCATTGATCAAGCTGTGGAGGAGCAGGAGCGGGAAGATGAGGAAGTCGCAATGCTGGATGAATTCCCAGGGGGGGCTACTCTATCTGAGACAAGTCAACAACAGGAGTCTGAAGAGGAGTCAGAGGAGGATGGTGCCGGGGTGGATGAGGAGGAGCAAGAAGAGCATGCTTTAAACCTTTCTGGGACCCCTGTTGTTGTGCGTGGATGGGGAGAGGAGAATGAAGAGGACGACATTATCCTGGATGATGAGCAGGAGCCAGGCCACCACACCGCTTCCAGTTTAGTGCAAATGGGGGCCTTCATGCTCCAGTGTTTTAATAGGGACCCCCGTATAAAAAGCATAAGGGTCAAGGACCAGTACTGGGTGGCAACATACTTAGACCCCCGGTACAAACACAAAATGGTGGAAATGCTACCGCCGTCGCAGAGGGCTGTCAGAATGCAACACTTCCAGGCCTTGCTTCGAGAAATGCTGCATTCTGCTTTTGCGTGTGCTGGCAGAGGAGCAATTCCCACTCCCAGAGAAGGAGTTGCGGGTATCAATCCAACAGCGCCTGCAAGAAGAGGCCGGTTTGAAGATGTGTTGGTGACTTCGGATATGAGGTCATTCTTTCAGCTGACCCATCGACAGGTGTCATCCGGATCCAGCATCAGGGAACGCCTAGACCGTCAGGTGTCCGACTACATCGGGTTAACGGCCGATGTGGACGCTCTGAGGAGTGATGAACCCCTGGACTACTGGGTGGGCAGGCTTGACCTCTGGCCAGAGCTTGCCCAATTTGCAATCGAACTGTTGGCTTGCCCTTCGTCCAGTGTCCTGTCCGAAAGGACGTTCAGCGTAGCAGGGGGGATCGTGACCGATAAGCGTACTCGCCTAGCTCACGACAGTGTTAACTATCTCACATTTCTAAAAATGAATGAGGCATGGATCTCGGAGGAATTCAACACATGTGACAAGTAGACCATGTATATGTCTATAAACAATTTTTTTAATCGAGCACACAGACCTTCTTTCTTCATTTGGCTCACTTCCTTGTCCAAAAAAAGCACACCGTACTATATGCCCGTACCCTCCTGTTTGAAGAGGTTGAGCGGTGTCATATTTCTACTGGGGCTGCTTATTATGAGGGGCTCCCACCATCCCTGTGCTGTGCTGACTTCCTCCTGGGGCTATACCTCTGCTGTGCATATTATGAGGGGCTCCCACCATCCCTGTGCTATGCTTATTATGAGGGGCTCCCACCATCCCTGTGCTGTGCTGATTTCCTCCTGGGGCTGCTTATTATGAGGGGCTCCCACCCTCCCTGTGCTATGCTTATTATGAGGGGCTCCCACCATCCCTGTGCTGTGCTGACTTCCTCCTGGGGCTGCTTATTATGAGGGGCTCCCACCATCCCTGTGCTGTGCTGACTTCCTCCTGGGGCTGCTTATTATGAGGGGCTCCCACCATCCCTGTGCTATGCTTATTATGAGGGGCTCCCACCATCCCTGTGCTGTGCTGACTTCCTCTTGGGGCTGCTTATTATGAGGGGCTCCCACCATCCCTGTGCTATGCTTATTATGAGGGGCTCCCACCATACCTGTGCTGTGCTGACTTCCTCCTGGGGCTGCTTATTATGAGGGGCTCCCACCATCCCTGTGCTGTGCTGACTTCCTGGGGCTGCTTATTATGAGAGGCTCCCACCATCCCTGTGCTATTCTGACATCCTCCTGGGGCTGATAATTATGAGGGGCTCCCACCATCCCTGTGCTATGCTGACATCCTCCTGGGGCTGCTTATTATGAGGGGCTCCCACCATCCCTGTGCTGTGCTGACTTCCTCCTGGGGCTGTACCTCTGCTGTGCATATTATGAGGGGCTCCCACCATCCCTGTGCTATGCTCATTATGAGGGGCTCCTACCATCCCTGTGCTATGCTCATTATGAGGGGCTCCCACCATCCCTGTGCTATGCTCATTATGAGGGGCTCCCACCATCCCTGTGCTATGCTGACTTCCTCCTGGGGCTGCTTACAGTGCAGGTGTCAGTGCTGTATATCACGGTGCTGATGTCAGTACTCTCTATCACGGTGCTGCTGTCAGTGCTGTATATCACGGTGCTGGTGTTAGTGCTTTATGTCACGCTGCTGATGTCAGTGCTCTCGATCACGGTGCTCCTTTCAGTGCTGTATATCACGGTGCTGGTGCTAGTGCTTTATGTCACGCTGCTGATGTCAGTGCTCTCTATCACAATGCTGGTGTCAGATGACTCTATCACGGTGCAGGTGTCATTGCTGTATGTCACGCTGCTGGTGATCATCTCCTGCACCCTCTTCTTTGCCTACCCTGGTCCCTGACCTTCCCTCTCCTCCATTGCCTTCATGCGCTCCACAGTCCTGAATTGTCACAACAATTTCCCATATAAAAAAAGAATGCTTGTAGTTGTCGATCCCAGATTCACCTCATACATGTGTTATGTCATTGGCCATGTGGTGGGACTATGTTTGCACAGCTATTAATTATTTTGTGGCTGCAATTTTGACCTGTAGGTTTGCAAAGTTCGCCTCCCATTGAAGTCAATGGGGCCCACCGCGAACGTTCCGGTTCGTGAACTATCGGCCGCGTTCGCGGTCCGCGTTCGCGAAACCTCCCGTCGGAAGTTCGTCCATCACTACACACGACAACTACTTACTTTTGGCAAGAACACGCTTGATCCTTATGTACTGCTCGTGCTCTGACCAGCGTTTTCTCAGTTGATCAATGGATCGTGTACCCCAAAATTAGGCAGAAGACACTTCACAACTTTATTCATGATCTTGGCCTTTCTGATATTTGGGTTTGGGTAAGGTCCATACTTCCCATCATAGTCGGTCCTGTTCAATATGTCGACCATCTCCAACATCTCTCCAAAAGACATATTTGCGGCCTTAAAGCTTGTCTTCCTGGATCGGGACGTTTCAGGCTCTGGCCTTTCCTCACCCTCCTCCTCGTTAGTGTAATTATTAGTGCGCACCTGTGTTCTCTCCCCGCCATGTGCTCTCCCCACTGCGCCGGAAGCAAAGGGGCGGGGAATAGTCTGGAAATAACGTTAGGGGCGGGCGGAGTTGCACGCATGCACACTGTATATAAAACGTAACACGCGTGTGTCGTCCGTACGATCTGTGAACAGAGGGAGAAGCTGAGGCGACGAACGCGCAAACGAAGGTAAAATTTTGAACTTGGCACATCACTAGGCTACACTGCTTCTAGATTGAGGCCTGCATTAGTGGAGTTTAGCCTGACATTAGGGTTTGTCTTGTGTTGTGTCTTGCAGACATGGACGGGTTTAATGACTACAGCTTCCTCCCTCTATTCATCGATAAATATCGAGACATGCCAGTCCTGTGGCAAAACACGCACCCTTTCTATAGTAGCAGACCAAAGAGGAAGGCAGCACTGTTGGAACTGGTTGAGTTTGTGAAGCCGGTGGTCCCCAGGGCAGATGACAAATATATCAAAAAGAAAATTGGGAACCTCAGGAGTACATATCTGAAGGAGAGAAATAAGGTGCTGAAGTCCATGAAATCTGGAGCTTCAGCAGCTGAGGTTTATGTTCCCACCCTGTGGTATTATGACAGGATGAATTTTCTGCCAGACCAGGCTGAGGCCAGAGAATCCCTCTTTACTCTTCCTTCCACGCGTCCTATGCTCCATTCCACACCTGATGAGTCTTCCGACGCTCAACCTGGGCCTTCCACTCAGGAAGAACTGGAGGAGCCCAGCTTGAGCCAGGTATAGTATTGTTGTACATATTTGTGGAGTCAAAATGAATGATGTTAACTTGATTTCTGATCCCTAATTGATGAGTTTAGAAAGTGTTTCACATATCAATAGACAGTAGGGGCCAAAACCTTTGGGACAAGAAAGAAAAATGCTGGGCTCAGAATGATAGTCTTTTCTATTGGTTAACAATTTGCAACAGTGTTGATGTGAAAATTGTGTGTGTTTGATGAACCAAAAACTCAAACTATTTCCCTTTTTCATACACAGGAAGACCTCAGCCAGGAACAGGAGGGTGTGGAATGCAGCAGCCAGGAGGTGGCTGTGGAAAGTGGCAGCCAGGAGGAGGCGGGGGTAAGCGGCAGCCAGGCGGTGGGCAGCCAAAGGAGCCTCACCGAATGCCAGGTCCCTCCCCTCCGCCTTCCACGCAGAAGGGCGAGAAAGGGGGGAAATGTTGAGGAGTCGGCCCTGAGGCTGATTGGTGAGGCTTCTGCGGCACTCCAAGCAAAACCAACCTACCAAGAGGCCTTGACCGCCTTGGTTGTATGCAAGCTTGAGAAAATGGAGCAGGGGCAACAGATCTTGTGTGAGCAGGTTATTCTCCAAACCCTCAACACGGGTCTGTTGGGCCAAATGACACCAGAAACACACTTGTGTCATTTGGCCCATGCCCCTGCTCCTCCTCCTCCTTCTGCCACACCTCCAGCACCACAGCCACAGCCTGGAAGGAAGCGTGGAAGGAAGACCAGAGTGTGATGACCTGGGTTCAGTCTGGTCTGCCAGAAGATGCAGCCTGTTGTAGTACCACAGCCTCGGAATATAGATGTCATCTGCTGCTGTTCCGGGTTTCATGGACTTCAGGACCAGACTTCTCTCCCTCAGATATGTACTCCTCAGGCCACCAATTTTTGCATTGAAATATTTGATGTGTGCCCTGGGGGCCAAAGGCTTCACAAATCTCCCCAGGTTCAACATTGCTGCCTCCCTCTTTATCTATTACTGACACCGAAATAAAGGTATTTTTTGTTTGGATGAAATACTTGCTTATGTGTTTTCCTTCCAAAAGGCCAGTTTATTTGTGAGCAGGCAGGTACATTTCCAAAAAACAAAGTGAAATAAATAACAAGGGGTGTTAACACTAAACAACCTCCTGTAGATTAAAAAAGAAAAAGAAAATCAAAAAAATCGAATAATGTTGTTGTTGTAAGTTTACACAAAAATAAAAAATAAGAAGAAATGAGCAAAGTGTTGCTGAAATGGTTAAAAAAGAGTAATGAAATCCGTTCGGGAGAAGTGTGTGTGACTATGAGCATCAAAAGAAGTTGGTTCTTGTAGCATTGTAAAGAACAATAGAATGCGCTTGATGAATGAATTTTAAACATTGCAGCGTGACGAATGTGCTATATCGCTTATGAGCAGTAGTTTTACATGAACGAGCACTTCCATGTCGGAATCTGAATGTGAGCATGCGTGGCACTTGGTCCGATCAAAATGCTCTACACATGATCGGATTAGGTCCGACCGGCCCAGTTGGTCGGGAAATATTTCCAACATGTTGAAAAATTGGGTCGGACGGAGATTCGGACGGAATCAGTCCGATGCATACCACACACAGTCGGATTATCTGACGACACGGTCCGATAAGACGCATTCTGACAGATTCTCCGACCGTGTGTACAAGGCATAAGTCATCAGACTCTAATGCACTGCGATCTTGCAGTGCATTATGGGGCGTTCTGCGGCACACAAATTTTCCGCGAACGTCCCATATTGTTGGCTGTTCAGCGAACTTATGTTCGACTCGGACATCGAGCTCATCCCTACAGGTTCATATTCTGAGCCTGATTCTGTCAGTGAGGACTCCCTTGCGTTCTCATCTGACGTTCTCAGAATCCTGTAGGCCTCTTCACTACAGTACCTTTGTTTGGACATTTTGGGCTACATTTACAGGTACCTAGTGCAACTCATGAAAAATAGCGCACCTGGCTATCAGGGAGTGCTTGAACCACTACAAATAATTTACCTGCTAGTGCTAGCAGAGATTATGCCTGATCTTGCTAACCCTGTGGTTTTGTGTGCAATGTATCAGAAGTGACCGTGATCTACTGATATTGCACTTGTTAGGGCTAAACACAGGTGAAACACAGGTGAAAGCATGTGTCAGGGTTGATCCTGCTAACGCTACGTTTTTGGGGACACTATACTGGGAGGGAGGCTAAGACACCTTTCACACTGGAGGCATTTTTCAGGAGCTAAAGGGATAAAAAAAATAGCGCCTGAAAAATGCCTCCCCTGCAGCCCCAGTGTGAAAGCCTGAGTGCTTTTACACTGGAGCGGTGCGCTTACAGGACACTAGAAAAAGTCCTGCAAGCAGCATCTTTGGAGCGGTTTAGGAGCAGTGTAAAAGTTTTCGAATCAATTTAGAATAGTTTTTTATTTTAAAAAGTTTAAAAGAATAAAATAGAAAATAAATGAATAGCATGTATATTTTTTCTATTCTATTCCTTTATTTTCTATTCTATTTTATTCTCTTTGGAAATTGGAAAACTATTCGTATTTGAAAAGTTTTCGAATTCGCAAACTATTTGAATTTGAATTTCATCCGAATTTTTTTTTCATTATAATGTTTAATGTTTTTCGAATAATGTACAAGTGAATGTGAGAGATAACATTACTAAGAGAGCTAGGGAGGAGGTGGAATCCTTATGGGTAGAGCTCCAAAGGGATGATGCTAAGGGGAAAATAATACTGGGTGTATGCTATAGGGCGCACTGAGCGCGGCATTCTCAATGACGGAGCTGCCGCGCGTGTCGGCTCCCGTGCGCATGCGCGGGAGTGACATCATCGCGGCTTCGTCGAATGACAGCGGCGGAGCTGCGAGACCCCACCAAGAAGATGGATGCGGCGGACTACAGGGGACAGCGGCGACTTCGCTGGCTCCTGTGTCAGGTAAGATGCATAGTAGTCCATTATGCTTTGCCTTTGCAGGGAATGAAAGAGGAAGTAAACTCATCAGGGTTTACTTCCTCTTTAAGAGCATATTAAATAAGAAATAAGGGCATTGGCCAATGCACCCCATTTTCTAATACATTTAAAAGAGGGAACAAAAGTCCTGGAGGGCTTAACTCCAATGTAAAAATGCATATAAACGCATCAGCATTCAGACTTTATAAACAATGCAACAAGAAATGTAAGGGTGCAATAAGGACCGCTAAGATAGGACATGAAAGACATATAGCGGAGGAGAGTAAAAAAAATTCCAATAAATTCTTTAAGCATGTAAACAGTAAAAAAGGGAGGACAGACCATATTGGTCCCATAAAGAATGAGGAAGTACATCTGGTTACAAAGGATTGGGAGATGGCAAAGGTATTGAATTTATTCTTCTCCTCAGTCTTCATGAGGGAATCGGGGGGCTTCAGTAACCAAAACCGCAGTGTTTATCCTCATGACACATCACAAGAAGCACCTCCATGGTTAACATAGGACAGAATTAAAATTAGACTTGGGAAACGTAACATTAATAAATCCCCGGGACAAGATGGCTTACACCCAAGAGTACTTAGGGAACTAGGGTAATTGCCAGAACATTGTTCCTAATTTTTACTGACTGGAATGATACCAGCTGATTGGAGAAAAGCCAATGTAGCGCCAACATTTAAAAAGCGCCCAAAATACATCCCTGGGAATTACAGACCAGTCAGCCTAACGTCAATAATATGTAAACTCTTGAAGGGGGCGATAAGGGAATATATTCAAAATTTTAGTAATGAGAACGGTATCATTAAGAGTAATCAGCATGGATTCATGAAGAATCGTTCTTGCCAAACCAATCTATTAGCCTTATATGAGGAGGTGAATAGTTGCCATCTAGATACAGGAAGGCCCATAGACGTGGTGTATCTGGATTTTGTAAAAGCATTTGACACAGTTCCTCATAAACTTTTACTGTACAAAATAAGGTCCGTTGGCATGGACCATAGGGTGAGTACATGTATTGAATACTGGCTACAAGGGCGAAGTCAGAGGGTGGTGATAAATGGGGAGTACTCGGATACTCGGATTGGTCAGGTGGGTAGTGGGGTCCCCTAGGGTTCTGTGCTGAGACCAATCCTGTTTAATTTGTCCATAAATGACCTGGAGGATGGGGTAAACAGTTCAATCCCTGTATTTGCGGACAATACTAAGCTAAGCAGGGCAATAACTTCTCCGCAGGATGTGGAAACCATGCAAAAAGATCTGAACAAATGAATGGGGTGGGCAACTACATGGCAAATGAGGTTCAATGTAGAAAAATTTAAAATAATACATTTGGGTGGCAAAAATAAAAATGCAATCTATACACTGGGGGGAGAACCTCTGGGGAAAGCTAGAATGGAAAAGAACCTGGGGGTACTAGTAGATGATAGGCTCGGCAATGGCATGCAATGGCAAGCTACTGCTAAAAAAGCAAACAGAATATTGGCATGCATTAAAAAGGGGATTAATTCCAGAGATAAAACAATAAATTTCCCGCTCTACAAGACTTTGGTCCAGCCGCATTTGGAGTATGCTGTCCGGTTCTGGTCACCAGTCCTCAGGAAGGATGTACTGGAAATGGAGCGAGTACAAAGAAGGGCAACAAAGCTAATAAAGGGTTTGGAGGATATTAGTTATGAGGAAAGGTTGCGAGCCCTGAACTTATTCTCTCTGGAGGAGAGACGCTTGAGAGGGGATATGATTTAAATTTACAAATACTATACTGGTGACCCCACAATATGGATAAAACTTTTTTGCGGAAGGGAGTTTAACAAGGCTCGTGGTCACTCACTAAGAGCTGCAAGGATGTGGAATTCCCTTCCACAGGCGGTGGTCTCACCAGGGAGCATCGATAGTTTCAATAAACTATTAGATAAGCACCTGAATGACCACAACATACAGGGATATACAAGGTAATACTGACATATAATCACACACATAGGTTAGACTTGTGTCTTTTTTTGACCTCACCTACTATGTAACTATGTTTCAGATTTGTTTAAATCCAGTACTATTCTAATTTGGATGCATCCGAATTTCAGAATAAAGAAAATTCATCAGAATTTTAATTCGGAATGAAAGGAACCGCACATGTCTAGTCCTCTTGCAGTTTGATTGTGGTGTGAAAAGTTTGCTCTGCCAGTGGTGTGCCTGATATTAACTCCTGATTAATTGGGAAATTCCATTCACACCCACCACAGTATAAAACAAGACCTTCTTTATGGGGAAGCACATGCGGGGGGGGGGGGGGCATATGCTGGGAGGGCATTCTTGGGGTTCTTCCAAAAAAGCTTTCCTTCAACCCTCTTCTCCACAATCTGTATATATCACCATTACTTATGTCCTCTTCTTATTACTGCACTCATCCCCTCCTAATTCTAATCCCGCATGCTAATAAAACCCCCAGGATGCTGAGGCATGTAGCCTCATATGCCAAAAATGTGTACCAAAAAAATGGCGCCTTGTGGGGATGAGAACATATAAACAAACAGCAGCTCCCTTTAAAGTGAACGAATCACTGTAACTGTGCAAAATTATGACATAAAGAATAAGGTGCTATACATGCTCATATAAAATATGTCACAAAGAAAAACACTGCATCAAACTCAAATGTGCACATTAAAGAGAAAATAAGCAATCCTAAAGTCCATAAGTGAATAAATCCCAACACCAAAACGGAGTGCTCTGAGATAAAACTTCTAGGGCCGCGTACACACGCGCGGACTGTTTGCCCAACCTTGTTCGTCAAACAGTTTGGGCAAACACTCCGCTCAAAATTTGCATGAGCGGACTTGCCCACACACGAGCGGACTGTTTGACGAACAAGGTTGGGCAAACAGTTCGCTCAACTTTTGAAATGAACGGACTCGCCCACGTAAGGAGGAGGCAAATCCGCCCATTTCGAGCGCGTGTACAGGTAGGCGGGGCCCGCGAAGGAGACGTCGCGGGCTCCGCCGCCTGGAATGGGCTTAAAGGGGAACCCCAACGCCGAAAAAAATCGGCGTGGGGGTTCCCCCCAAGTCCACACCAGACCCTTGTCCGAGCACGCTACCCGGCCGGCCAGGAAAGGGGGGCGAGCGAGCGCGCCCCCCCTCCTGAGCCGTACCAGGCCGCGTGCCCTCAACATGGGGGGGTGCCTTGGGGAAGGGGGGGCCACGCGGCCCCCCCACCCCAAAGCACCTTGTCCCCATGTTGATGAGGACAAGGGCCTCTTCCCGACAACCCTGGCCGTTGGTTGTCGGGGTCTGCGGGCGGGGGGCTTATCGGAATCCGGGAGCCCCCTTTAAGAAGGGGGCCCCCGGATACCGGCCCCCCACCCTATGTGAATGAGTATGGGGTACAATGTACCCCTACCCATTCACCTGTGAAATAAAGTACAAAAAAAAACACAACACATGGAAAAAGTATTTTATTGCACAGCTCCGGGGGGTCTTCCGTCTTCGGGGGTCTTCTCGCCGGACTCCTCCGCTATGTGTGTGTAGCTCTTTTACTAGCGGAGGAGTCCGGCTTTCTTCCTCCCCGCCGCCGGCCTCTTCTCCCGACTTCGGGGGTCTTGTCCCCCTCTTCGGTTCTTCTGCCGGGCCACCGCGCCTGGTCCGGTGGCCCGGTCTTCTGTCGCCGTCTTCCGTTCTTCTGTCGCCGCCTTCGGTTCTTCTGCCGGGCCACCGCGCCTTCTTGTAGCTCTTTTACAGGCGGTGGCCCGGTCTTCTGTCGCCGCTGTCGTCGCCGCCGCCGCCGCCTTCCGTTCTTGTTCTTCTTGTTCTTCTTCTTGTTCTTCTCCTGGAGATGTTGACTCGACGATCTCTCCGGCCGGAATGCCAGAGCCGCGCTGTGCGGTCACTTATATAGTGACAATGGGGCGGTGTCACATGGTATATGTCACATGGGTTGGTCACATGGTGACCCCGCCCCCTTACGATGTCATAGTCCCCATGTGACATCAACCCATGTGACCAACCCATGTGACATATACCATGTGACACCGCCCCATTGTCACTATATAAGTGGCAGCGGAGCGTGTCCCTGGCATTCCGGCCGGAGAGATCGTCGAGTCAACATCTCCAGGAGAAGAAGAAGAAGAACAAGAACGGAAGGCGGCGGCGGCGGCGGCGACGACAGCGGCGACAGAAGACCGGGCCACCGCCTGTAAAAGAGCTACAAGAAGGCGCGGTGGCCCGGCAGAAGAACCGAAGGCGGCGACAGAAGAACGGAAGACGGCGACAGAAGACCGGGCCACCGGACCAGGCGCGGTGGCCCGGCAGAAGAACCGAAGAGGGGGACAAGACCCCCGAAGTCGGGAGAAGAGGCCGGCGGCGGGGAGGAAGAAAGCCGGACTCCTCCGCTAGTAAAAGAGCTACACACACATAGCGGAGGAGTCCGGCGAGAAGACCCCCGAAGACGGAAGACCCCCCGGAGCTGTGCAATAAAATACTTTTTCCATGTGTTGTGTTTTTTTTTGTACTTTATTTCACAGGTGAATGGGTAGGGGTACATTGTACCCCATACTCATTCACATAGGGTGGGGGGCCGGTATCCGGGGGCCCCCTTCTTAAAGGGGGCTCCCGGATTCCGATAAGCCCCCCGCCCGCAGACCCCGACAACCAACGGCCAGGGTTGTCGGGAAGAGGCCCTTGTCCTCATCAACATGGGGACAAGGTGCTTTGGGGTGGGGGGGCCGCGCGGCCCCCCCTTCCCCAAGGCACCCCCCCATGTTGAGGGCACGCGGCCTGGTACGGCTCAGGAGGGGGGGCGCGCTCGCTCGCCCCCCTTTCCTGGCCGGCCGGGTAGCGTGCTCGGACAAGGGTCTGGTGTGGACTTGGGGGGAACCCCCACGCCGATTTTTTTCGGCGTTGGGGTTCCCCTTTAAGCCCATTCCAGGCGGCGGAGCCCGCGACGTCTCCCTCGCGGGCCCCGCCTACCTGTACACGCGCTCGAAATGGGCGGACTTTCCGAGCGGGAACAGTCCGCTCATTTCGAAAGTACAGCGGACAGGCCCACACACGGGCGGACTGTTCGCTCAAACACAGTTTCAGCGGACAGTTTTTCGGAATTTCCGAAAGACTTTGTCCGTCCAACTGTCCGCTGAAACTGTCCGCTGAAAGCCCACACACGAGCGGACTGTCCGCCCAAACACTGTTCAGCGGACAAGGTTGGGCGAACAGTCCGCCCGTGTGTACACGGCCTAGATCTTCCACCACGAGTGCTCAGTATGAAGATGGCCACTGACCAGAGCAGTTTGACCCCTTTTTAAAGGATGGTCGATAAACACTTTGGGAGCCCCAAATTGGTTTCACTAATAGTATGAATCCACTCCAATGGCCACTCAGGAAGGAGCTAGAATCTAAAAAATGATTTCACAGGAGACACATATGAAAGTCTCATAGTGTAGTCATTTTTAATATAGTATAAACAGCAGCAATAATAGCAGTTACATTCACATGTGATAGTGCCTGTGGCCTAGCACTAGGTGTAAACAGTGTGTGTGTGAGTCAACTGATCCCTGGGGGTAGCGTGCATGCGGAGGATATGCGGGTCCATAGTTGATTTACCACACCAGGCTTTGCACCTTCAGAGTGAGATGTGGAATGGATGTGGTGGAAAATCTAGAAGTTTTATCTCAGAACATTCCGTTTTTGTGTTGGGATTAATTCACTGATGGACTTTATGCTTGCTTATTTTCTCATTAATATGCACATTTGAGTTTGATGAAGTTTTTTTCTTTGTGACAGTTTTTTTATATGAACATGTATAGCGCCTTATTCTTTATTTTATAATTTTGCACATGTACCCTCATATAAATCATACTCTCATATTTCCTCCCTCATCTTCTGCTTCTCCTAACCTCTGGAGATATATCTACAAACCATGGGCCTCCCTTATTTAACTATATCCAATGCACCCATCACCACATCTTCTGGCAGCAGGCACTATCTGCATAATTTAGTCTCCATTCCTCTTCTTTCCAAAACCAAACTCCCCTGCTCTTGTGCCCTCTGGAATGCCCGCTGTCTGCAACAAACTCACCGTTGTTCAAGACCTCTTTGTCACTAACACCTTTAACCACTTTAACCCCGGAAGATTTTACCCCCTTCCTGACCAGAGCACTTTGCTTCAGCACTGCGTCGATTTAACTGAAATTGTGCGGTTGTGCTTTCTTTTGGTGATATTTGATCACCTCTGCATTTTTTGTTTTTTTTTGCGCTATAAACAAAAAAAATCGACAATTCTGAAAAAGTTTTTGCTATAATAAATATCCCCCAAATATATATAAAAAAAATATTTTTTTCCTCAGTTTAGACCGATATGTATTATTCTACATATTTTTGGTAAAAAATCGCAATAAGCATATATTGATTGGTTTCCGCAAACGTTATAGCGTCTACAAAATAGGGGATAGTTTTATGCCATTTTTATTATTATTTTTTTTATTAGTAATGGAGGCAATCTGTAATTTTTATCATGACTGCAACATTATGGCGGACACATCGGACACTTTTGACACATTTTTGGGACCATTGTCATTTATACAGCAATCTGTGTTATAAAAATGCACTGATTACTGTGTAAATGACACTGGCAGGGAAGGGGTTAACCACTAGGGGGTGATGAAGAGGTTAAGTGTGTCCTAGGGAGTAATTCTAACTGGGGGGTATGGGCTACAACTCACATGACAGCGATCACTGCTCCTGACAACAGGGAGCAGTGATCTCTGTCATGACACAGGGCAGGATGGATAAAAAACTTGTTTACATAGGCACTTCCCCATTCTGCATCTCCATGACACGATCGCCAGGAGACCGGCGGACATCGAGTCCACTAATCCTTTGGGCACGGTCCCGCTGTACTCAGCACGCGCCCACTAAAACCGCCCACCGCTGCCATTGTGCCAACGTATATCAGTGTGCAGCAGTCAGCAATGAATTAGGCCTCATGCACACGAGACGCAGGTGAAAACTCTGCTAAAAAAAAGCTGAAACGCGCGTTTAGAAACGCGCGTTTTGCCGCGTTTAGCTGTGTTTAGCCACGTTTAGCCTCGTTTGCGTTTATAAGCATTTATAAAGATAACATCATGTAGACCCGCCCCAAGCTCTCAAAGCATGTTTTTTTTAACTATTTCTGCTATTTTGATCAGAGTGAGCAGCAGCAGCATAGAGAGCAGTTGTACACTTGCATTTGCCTCTCTTTCTGCGGTATATATTTTGAAATGGATCCCATATTGAATATATGTCAGGAAATGCTCCTGATGTTGCTCTTGATGAGAGGTCCAGAGTCAGAGCTCGTCGATATTGGACCCATCCGTTGATGGGACAGCGAATGTCTGTTGGATATTTCACAAACATGTATGTGCAGCTGCGTACCTACCCCGACAAGTCAGGTTACAAAATGTCATTCTCTGATGCAGAAAAGTGCATGACATTTTGCGAACCGATTTTTGGCCCCCTATCTCGGGGTCACTTGGTGATAGGAACCTAAAATTTGTATATGTTGTAGTGCTAGTTCCACAGTGTCTGCATACCGAATTTGGGGTTCTTGGCAATAAGTGGCCCCAAGATATGGGCCCCCAAAGTCGGGTCGCAAAATATCATTCTCTGATGCAGAAAAATGCATGACATTTTGCGACCCGATTTTGGGGCCCCCTATCTAAGGGTCACTTGGTGATAGCAACCTCAAATTTGGATATGTTATAGTGCTAGTTCCACAGTGTCTGCATACCGAATTTGGGGTTCCTGGCAATAAGTGGCCCCAAGATATGGGCCCCCAAATTCGGGTTAAAAAATGTCATTCTCTGATGCAGAAAAGTGCATGACATTTTGCGACCCGACTTTGGGGCCCCCTATCTCGGGGTCACTTGGTGATAGGGACCTCAAGGTCGGGTCGCAAAATGTCATTCTCAGATCATATTTCTGAGTTTTCAGGTCCAAAAAATTGGGTTCCTTTAAAAACGCTTATAAACGCAAACGCGGGTGCCGCGTTTAGCCGCGTTTTGCGTCTGAAACGTGGAAATTTTTGCGTCTGAACCCATTTTTTTGCTTCTGGAAAAACGAGGTTAAACGCAACTGCATAAAAATGGCAAAAAACGAGACTATGTGTGCATGGACACATAGGATAACATTGAATGAGTTCAGGGGCAGTTGAAAAAAGTGTCCAACTGCATCTGAACACGCGTTTAACTGCGTCTCGTGTGCATGAGGCCTCTACTTGCTGTCACCGATACCTGGCTTCATGATTCCGACACTCCTTCTCTTGCGGTCCTCTCCCATGGTGGACTTCTCTGGACTCACTCCCCTAAACCTAGTTGATACAAGGGAGGTGGAGTGGGAATCCTCCTATCCCCACAGAGCACCTTCTAGGTTCTCCACTCTCCTCTATCTCTCTCATCATTTGGAGCTCACTGTATGAGTCGATTCTCGACCCCCTGGACCATTATCAACTTTCCTTAAAGAGTTTTCTGCCTGGCTACCATACTTTCTCTCTTCTGAAATTCCCAAAATCCTTCTAGGTGACTTTAATACCCCTGTTAACACGAACACTGCTACTTCTAAACTTCTTAGTCTAACCACCTCCTTTGACCTGAAGCAATGGGTACAGGCTTCCACTCTGATGGCAATACCCTCGACCTTGTATTCTCCTACCTATGCACTCCATGCCACCTATCCAACAATCCTTTTCCTATCTTTTCCCATCCTTTTCCTATCTCTGATCACCTCCTTATTAGTTTCTCTCACTCCCTGTCTTCCACCACCTTTCCCTCCAATCGGCTAACAATTACCCTATAGAAACCTTTCGCCACTTCAACCCTTCTCTTCTCTATTCTGCTACTGACCACCTCTGTAACAAAATCTCACCCCTGTCCTGCACCAATCTAGCCACTTCTGTCTACAATAGATCCCTATCCTCCACCCTGGATGAGCTTGCCCCCCCCCCCCCCCACTACACACAGAATCAGGCCCCGACCCCTACAACCTTGGCAAATAGAGGAAACCATAAGTTTCAAAAAAACGTTACCATGCTCTTGAGTGTCCGTGGCGTAAGACTAATGCCGCGTACAAACGACCAGATTTTCTGTCAGACTAAGTCCGACGCTCTTCCCGACTGACTTTCGGCGGAGTTCCGACGGACTTTGCGAATGAACGGACTTGGCCACACACAATCACACCAAAGTCCAAAGGATTCAAACGTGATGACGTACGGCTGGACTAGAATAAGGAAGTTCATAGCCAGTAGCCAATAGCTGCCCTAGCGTCGGTTTTCATCCGTCGGGCTAGCATACAGATGAGTGGATTTCTCCATAGGAACTGGGTCTGGTGGAGTTCCGGCAGAAAAATTTGAAACATGTTCTATTTCTAAAGTCTGTCAGATTTTTGGACAGCAAAGGTCCGATGGAGCCCACACACGATCGAATTGTCCGACGGATTTGACGAAAAGTCCGGTTGTGAGTATGCGGCATCAGTCTCTGAAACCTCAACCAATACAAATCTGCCCTCCAAAACTACAATTCCTGCCTCCTCACTGCCAAGCAGACCTTTTTTATCACTCTCATCAATACCATCTCATAGTTACATAGTAGGTGAGGTTGAAAAAAAGACATGTCCAACCTATGTGTGTGATATGTCAGTATTACATTGTACAGTATATCCTTGTATGTTGTGGTCATTCAGGTGCTTATCTAATAGTTTTTTTCAATTATCGATGCTCCCTGCTGAAACCACCGCCTGTGGAAGTGAATTCCACATCCTTGCCACTCTTATAGTAAAGAACCCTCTACACAATCTAAGGTTAAACCTCTTTTCTTCTAATCTTAATGAGTGGCCACGTTTCTTATTAAACTCCCGTGTACTGAAATGTTTTATCCCTATTGTGGGGTCACCAGTATGGCATTTGTAGATTAAAATCATATCCCCTCTCACTGAATAAGTTCAGTACTCGTAACCTTTCTTCATAACTAATATCCTCCAGTCCCTTTAATAGCGTTGTAGCTCTTCTCTGTACTTGCTCTGTTTCCAGTACATCCTTTCTGAGGACAAAGGCCCAGAACTGGGCAGCATACTCCAGGTGCGGCCAGACCAGTCTTGTAGAGTGGAAGAATTATCGCTTTATCCAGTACAGATCTTCTTGCAAGGTTTCTACATCTTGTGGAGAAGTTATTGCCCTGCTTAGCTTAGTATTGTCTGCAAATACAGAGATTGAACTGTTTACCCCATCCTCCAGGTCGTTTATGAACAAATTAAATAGGATTGGTCCCAACACGGAACCCTGGGGGACTCCACTTTCTACCCCTGACCATTCCGAGTACCCATTTATCACTACCCTCTGAACTTGCCCTTGTAGCCAGTTTTCAATCCATGTACTCACCCTATGGTCCATGCCAACAGACCTTACTTTGTACAGTAAACGTTTATGGGGAACTGTTTCAAATGCTTTTGCAAAATCCAGATACACCATGTCTACTGGCCTTCCTTTATCTAGATGGCAGCTCACCTCCTCATAGAAGGTTAATAGATTGGTTTGGCAAGAACGATTCTTCATGAATCCATGCTGATTACTGCTAATGATACCGTTCTCATTACTGAAATCTTGTTTATAGTCCCTTATCATCCCCTCCAAGAGCTTGCATACTATTAATATTAAGCTAACTGGTCTGTAATTCCCAGGGATGTATTTTTGTCCTTTTTTTAACCGCTTAAGCCCCGGACCAATTGTCAGCCTAAGGACCAGAGGTCTTTTTACAATTTCGCACTGCACTGCTTTAACTGGTAATTGCGCGATCATGCAATGTTGTACCCAAGCGAAATTTGCGTCCTTTTCTTCCCACAAATAGAGCTTCCTTTTGATGGTATTTGATTGCCTCTGCGATATTTATTTTTTACGATATAAAAGGAAAAAATATATTTTCTACTTTTTCTTATAAGAAAAATCGAATAAACTAAATTTTAGTCATACATTTAGGCGAAAATGTATTCAGCCACATGTCTTTAGTAAAAAAAATGTCAATAAGCGTATATTTATTGGTTTGCACAAAAGTTATAGCGTCTACAAACTAGAGTACATTTCTGGAATTTACACAGCTTTTAATTTATGACTGCCTATCTCATTTCTTGAGGTGCTAAAATGGCAGGGCAGTACAAACCCCCCCAAATGACCCCATTTTGGAAAGTAGACACCCCAAGGAAATTGCTGAGGGGCATGTTGAGCCCATTGAATTATTTTTTTGTCCCAAGTGATTGAATAATGACACAAAAAAAAAGTTTACAAAAAGTTGTCACTAAATGATATATTGCTCACACATGCCATAGTTATATGTGGAATTGCACCCCAAAATATATTTTGCTGCTTCTCCTGAGTACGGGGATACCACATATGTGGGACTTTTTGGGAGTCTAGCCGTGTACGGCACCCTGAAAACCAATCACTGCCTTCAGGATTTCTAAGGGTGCAAATTTTTGATTTCACTCCTTTCTACCTATCACAGTTTCGAAGGCCATAAAATGCCAAAATAGCACAACCCCCCCCCCCCCCCAAATGACCCCATTTTGGAAAGTAGACACCCCAAGCTATTTACTGAGAGGCATGTTGAGTCCATGAAATATTTTATATTTTGCCACAAGTTGCAGGAATATTTAAAAAAAAATTTTTTTTGCACAAAGTTGTCACTAAATGATATATTGCTCACACATGCTATGGACATAAGTGAAATTACACCCCAAAATAAATTCTGCTGCTTCTCCCGAGTACGGGGATACCACATGTGGGGGACTTTTTGGGAGCCTAGACATGTACACGATCCCGAAACCCAAGCACTGCCTTCAGGATTTAAATATAAAACGCTACCAAAAAAAACTGTTAGCAATCGCAGGGATCAGGCCTGACTCTGCGAACGTTGCAGTTATGTGTTTAGTGTTTTGTAAGTGACAGTGATCGATCGATACTGCACTTGGGTGGGCTGGGCGGAGGGGCAAAACGTGGGTGCTAGCAGGTATCTGGGCTGATCCCTCTAACAATATGTTTTTTTGGAACCCTAAACTGCTGGGGACGCTAGTATAGATCTGATCAGATCAGATATTGATCTGTTCAGATACTATACCACTGCGGGAGGTGTATGCTTTGCGTGTGGGTGTTAGCGGTACTGGCACTAACCTAGCGCTGCCTGGGGCAACGCAGACCCTGACCCTAAAACCTAATTGATATCACCCGCCGGGTGATCAGGGGATTAAACCTTTATTGGGTAATAAATGGTGGGTGCCCTGATGCTATAAAAAGCAAACTAACTAACCAGAGTCACCCGTAACACTTATACGGGGATCACTGGTGAAAAGGTTAACTAGGGGCAATCAGAGGGTTGAAATCTTTATTAGGTAGTATATGGGGGGTCCCTGACGCTATATAAAAACCTGACAGGGAACCTAAATAACTGGCTAATCAGCGTCACCAGTGACACTTATATGGTGATCGCTGGTGAAAGGGTTAAATCTAGGGGCAATCGGGGTTAAAATCTTTATTAGGTAGTATATGGGGGTACCTAACGCTATGAAAACCTGGCGGTGAACCTAAAAAAATAACTAGCTATCTAGCGACACCAGTGACATTAATGCAGCTATCAGAAAACGATCGCTTAGTGACACTGGCAAAAGGGGGTGAAAGAGTTACCTGGGGGCAATCAAGGGGTTAAAACCTTTATTAGGTAGTATATGGGGGTCCCTGAGGCTATATAAAAAACTGACGGGGAACCTAAATAACTAAATAACTAACTGGCTATCCAGCGTCACCAGTGACACTGATACGGTGATTGCTGGTGAAAGGGTTAACTCTAGGGGCAATCAGGGGGTTAAAACCTTTATTGGGTAGTATATGGGGGTACCTAACGCTATGAAAACCTGGCGGTGAACCTAAAAAAATAACTAGCTACCTAGCGACACCAGTGACACTAATGCAGCGATCAGAAAAATGATCGCTTAGTGACACTGGCAAAAGGGGGTGAAAGGGTTAACTCTAGGGGCAATCAGGGGGTTAAACCTTTATAAGGGGGGGTAGGGGGCTACCCTGGAACTAACACTAACTGCCCTGACAGTTTTTACTGTCACAACTGACACTAAATGCAGTGATCACTAAATAAAAGATCACTGCAATCAGTGACACTGAGACTGGGAGGGGGATCGGGGGGCGATCGGGGGGGGGGTGATCGGGGGGTGATTTGTGTGCCTATGTGTACCTACATGTCAGTGTAGTGTTTGGTGCACTTACTATGTGTTCTCCTCGCAGTTCGGTCAAAAAGACCGCCCGAGGAGAATGACATCACTTCCTCCCTGCCTGTGTTTACACTACACAGGCGGGGGAAGCTTCTCATTCGCCAGGAGCGATCAAGAGGGGATGGCCAGAAACCAACGGCCATCCCCTCATCCCGGATTACTCCTGAAGCAAAACGGACCACCGCAGCCAGCGGGAGGTGGTCCGATCAGACCCCCCACCCGCTGGAAGGCAAGCACGTACATGTACGTGCATGTGCCTGTCAGTGCCATTGTGCCGACGTACATTTACATGCGTCGGTCTTTAAGTGGTTAAATATTGGAGCTACATTGGCTTTTCTCCAATTAGCTGGTACCATTCCAGTCAGTAAACTGTCAAGAAAAATGAGGAACAATGGTCTGGCAATTACTTGAGTTCCCCCAGGACCCTTAGGTGCAAACCATCTGGCCCCGGTGACTTATTAATGTTACGTTTTCCAAGTCTCCTTCCCCATTCTTTATGGTGCCAATATGGTATGTCCTCCCTTTTTTACTGTTTATATCAGTGGTTCTCAACCCGGGGTCCCCAAGGGACCCCAGGAGAGGATCTGGCTGTCAGTAGCAGGCAGCTGACAGGAGGATTACATAGAGATAGGCAGGGAAGCGGTTGGCATCCTATTGGCTGTAGCGTACTATTCCCTGCAGGCCCCTCCTCCCCTCTTGTCCTTCCCAAGTACATAACCTCATCTGGGGTGGACAGGATAGGAGGAGGGAGGGACGAGGGTGAACAGCGCACCACTGGAGGAGATATGAAATGAGTTCTGAAGCCAGAAGAAGAAAGCCGGTACTGTGCCCAGCTGTGCCCCCCCCCCATGTGCCCAACAACCTGTCCCATGTAATGTCCCCTGTCATGTCTCCCATCCCATGTAATGTGCTCTGCCCCATGTCATGTGCACTGTCCCATGTAATGAGCTCAGCCCCAAGTCATCTGCCCTGTCCCATGTAATGTACTCTGCCCCATGCCATGTGCCCTGTCCCATGCAATGTACTCTGCCCCATGCCATGTGCCCTGTCCCATGTAATGTGTTCTGCCCCATGCCATGTGCCCTGTCCCATGTAATGTGCTCTGGCCCATGCCATGTGCCCTGTCCCATGAAATGTGCTCTGCCCCATGCCATGTGCCCTGTCCCACGCAATGTGCTCTGCCCCATGCCATGTGCCCTGTCCCATGCAATGTGCTCTGCCCCATGCCATGTGCCCTGTCCCAGGTAATGTGCTCTTCCCCATGTCATGTGCCCTGTCCCATGTAATATGCCCTGCCCCGTGTCATGTGCTCTGTCCCGTGTCATGTGCTCTGCCCCATGTCATGTCCCCTGTCATGTCCCCTGTCCCATGTAATGGGCTCTGCCCCATGTAATGTCCTCTGTCCCCTGTAATGTCTCCTGTGACCTGTCCCATGTAATGCCCCCTGCCCCATGTAAAGTCCCCTGCTCCATGTAATGTTCCCTGTCCTATGTAATGTCCCCTGTCCCATGTAATTTCCCCTGCTATGTGCTCTGCTCCATGTAATTTCCCCTGTCATGTGTCCTGTCCCATGTAATGTGCTCTGCTCCATGTAATTTCCCCTGTCCCATGTAATGTCCCCTGTCATGTGCCCTGCCCCATGTAATGTGCCCTGTCATGTCCCCTGCCCCATGTAATGTGCCCTTTCATGTCCCCTGCCCCATGTAATGTTCTCTGTCATATGCCCTGTCCCATGTAATGTGCTTTGCCCCATGTAATGTGCCCTGTCCCATGTAATGTCCCCTGTCATGTGCTCTGCCCCATGTAATGTCCCCTGAATGGATCAATTCTGCAGGAAAAGAAAGCACAAGGTTCACATTAACCAGTTGCCATCTGCCGATGTACATCGGCAGAATGGCACGGGCAGGCATATGGGCGTACCTGTACGTCCCTGCCCCCCCACCCCCCCGGTGCCTGCGGCGGTCGTAATCATTCAGGAACGGCCACCCCCATGCGATTGCTCCTGACGAATGGAAAGCTTCCTCTGCTCCTGTAATGTAAAGGAGCAGAGGAAGTGATGTCATCTCCCCTCGTGTCGGTCTTTTCGTCCAGAGCCGAGGAGAGAAGACATCAATGTGAGTCTGCACCAACACTACACATACAGTAGAACATGCAGGCACACATTTCACCCCTCTGTCACAGTGACACCAATAGCAGTTTTTTTTTTTTTTTACTGATTACCATATTGGTGTCATTTGTGACTGTTATAAGTGGTAGGGCAGTTAGGGTTAGGCCCCTTTAGGTCTAGGGTATCACCTAATCGCTCCAATAAAGGTTTAACCCCTTGATCACCCCCCCAGCCCCCCACCGTCACCAGTGTCACTAAGCGATCGTTTTTCTTTTCAAATGTTTTTATTGAGATTTTTAGCAGAGTTAGTTACAACAAGGGTTACAAAACAAAAAAAAAAAAATATATAGTAATAAAAGTAACATAACACAGTATAATGTAGTGACAGGGTTTTCTCAGCATAATATAGCATAGAAACAAATAATCCACAATAAAGAATAAAGTAGTATTCCTAAGTATCTAATATTCATAGTCATAAAGGGACTCGAACAAGAGTAAGTCTCTTAGAATTTGTATAATAAAGTCCGTAATATAATTATTGTAAGATTTATAAATAGCGATATGGATAATGGCCACTTCTGGACCCCAAGACACCCCTCACAGGGATCTATCTGTGTCTTGGAGTACCTAGGCCAACATCCTAAAGGAAATTCAAACACAGTAGTTATCTTTTATGAAGGAAAATAAAGATCTATTCTTACTCCGCAGCTCAATTCAGATAAACAACTATGTGATATATTTGTCACTTTGCTATGAAATTATTTTTAAAGCCATCCAAAAAAAAAATATTAAAACGCACAGGAGTTCTTTCTTCTATATGATTAAAGAATCAGCATTATCTAAATTGTGGAAGTATAATTTTTGTACCATGTACTCCAAGGTTCCCATAGTTGTTGTTCCTTAATATATAGGGATTTGTCATTAGGAAATAACAATTCATAGGAGTGGTGGAGTTGGGTTAATTCTATAACTTCTGTCATAGTAGGAAGAGAGTCAGTTTTCCATTTTCTAGTTATGGATAGTCTCGCAGCTAAAAGTATATGTGTTACTACTTTACGATATTGTTTGGGAATCGTATGTAAATTCATATTCAGAATGGCTATTTCTGGTGAAAGTTGAAGGACAATACCTGTTACGGAAGTGAGTAAATGGGAGATTGCCTGCCAGTAGTTATGTAAGCTTGGGCAGTCCCACATAATATGAAATAGGGTCCCCAATTGGGTACAATTTCTCCAGCAATTAGGTGACGAGTTCCCCTTGAATTTTGCTAGGATATGTGGAGTCAGGTATTGTCTTTGAACAATTTTTTGTGCCAGTTTCCATAGTGTAACACATGCAGTGGCCCTATATATGCTTCGTAAGGAAGCCATCCATTGTTTAATTGAAAAGTCTTGCCCCAAATCTTGTTCCCATTTAAGGAAGGAAGGTAGTTTGCTGGGTATGTTTTTTTCCCCTAGAATTGGGTATATTGTAGCTACTCCTTTCTGTGAGGTGGCATGGTTATTGAGGAAAGACCATATTTTAACCGGGATTGAAGCTCTGAGTTGTGGATTGTGTAGCAGACACTTTTCTATTTGAATATATGTAGATCGCTCAGAATTCGGAAGCTGTAATTCATTACTTAACTGAGAAAAAGACTTTAATGAGCCCTGTTGGAAGAAGGAACCAAGTTTGATATCCCCACCCAAATTCCAGTCGTGTATTTGTACGCCAGGAATTAATGTTGGTATAATTGTTAGAGGAGGGTTTAACACCGTGATTGGAGTTTTATCCCATTTGTTTGTGATGATTCTCTGCCAAGAGTGTAGCGTCGCTTTCACCGTTGGTGGGTATTGAGCTGTAATTGTGGACTTAATTTTCCTACTAAGTAACTAGAATTGCATATTAGGCTGTCGTGTGATGTCTTTCTCAATTTGGCCCCATAAAGTTTTAGGAGTAGGCAAGAACCATTCTTGCAATTGGGTCAAAAGAGTTGCGTCATAATAATCCTGTAGATCAGGTACGGTCGCACCACCTATATTTCTATGTTTAATTAGTATATGGTATGCGCAACGGGATTTTTTGCCATTCCATAGATATTTTCCCAAACTGCTTTGTAAGGATTTAAAGTAGTATTTAGGGATACATATTGGAAGGGACCTGAGTTGATATAATAATTTTGGTAAGGTCATCATTTTGAAAGCTGCCAGGCGACCAGCCCATGTAAATTCAAATTTACTAAGTGTTGTCAGATCTGTTTCAAAATGTTTCTTAAATGGTAAAAAGTTTGTTTTAAATAACTGTTTTGTTTTGTTAGTGAGAGTGATTCCTAAGTATGAAATCCCCTCGTCTTTCCAGTGGTAGGGGTATTTATTAGATAATAACTGCCTGGTTGTGTTATCTAATCCTAGGTCTAAAATATTGGACTTAGTTTCATTGATTTTATAATATGATGCTGCTCCAAATGTCGTTAGTATATTTTGGAGATTCGGGAGAGATGAAATAGGATCAGACACTATAAGCACTATGTCATCTGCGAACAGACTTATTTTATTATCTATTTGCCCAATTTTTATACCAGATAGTTTTGTGTCAGATCGTATACGTTCTGCTAGAGGTTCGATGGCTAAATTAAATATTAAAGGAGATAAGGGGCAACCTTGCCGTGTTCCATTCGAGATGCCAAAGGGCCTAGACATCATATCATTTGTGTATACTCTCGCTGAGGGGCCCTTATACAGTGCAAAAATTGCCGATAAAATATTTCCATGAAAGCCGAATTTTAAAAGCACTGACTGTAAATAGCCCCAATGGACCCTATCAAACGCCTTTTCTGCATCCAAAGAAAGGAGCAGAGAAGGCGTTTGATGTCTCTCAGTGAAGTGTATAATATCAATCAGACGTCTTGTTGCATCTGAAGATTGTCGAACTTTAGTAAAGCCAGATTGATCTTTGTGAATGAGGTCTGGTATGTAGTTCATCAGTCGATTCGCTATTGCTTTGGCGTATATTTTGATGTCAATGTTCAATAATGAAATCGGTCTGAAATTTTGGGGAGCATTGGGATCTTTGCCTGGTTTCGGCAGTGTTATGATCAAGGCCTGAAGCATCTCAGCCGGAAATTCTGATTTGGATGCCGCTTCGTTAAAAAGTGAGCATAAGTGGGGAGCCAGTATATCTCGAAGTAATTTATAGTATTCTCCTATCATTCCATCTGGGCCCGGAGATTTATTGTTGGGCAGGGAGTCTATAGTTCTAGCAATTTCTTCCACTGAAAATGGGACGTTAAGATCAGAGATTTGATCAGTAGTTAATGATGGGAGACTAATAGTATCTAAGAAATCACTTATTATCTTTGGGGTAGGTGTGGGAGTTTGAGAATCATCTTTAAGATTGTAAAGGGAGCTATAATAACAGCTAAATGCATTCGCTATGTCTTGGGGGTCTTGCAATTTTTCTCTAGTAATAGGGTGGTATAGATATGGAATCTTTGATTTGGAATATCTGCCTTTGATCCGAAGTGCCATGTTTTTTCCTGCTTTGTTGCTAGTATGGTAATATTTAGCTTTAAGTTTTCTAGTATGTTTTTCAAATGTATCCAATAAAGTCGTTCTGAGTTCCTGTCGTAATATTTGTAGTTTAGTTTTCAGTTGTTGTGATGGGTGAGATTGGTTTTGGGAATCTAATGTTTTAATGTCAGCAGTAAGTTTCTCAATGAGTTTCGTTTTATTTTTCCTGAATTGAGCATTCAGTTGCATTAGGATTCCCCTACTAAATGCTTTATGAGCACCCCATAGGGTGGCGGAGTCTGACACCGATCCCACATTATATTTAAAGAATTCAGTTATCTGGTTTTGTATAGCTGTAGCATAGGTAGGCATTTTGATAAGATATGCATTAGTTCTCCATAGAAAATGGGTCGTTTGAGAGTGTTTAGGTAGAATAGTCATACTAATTGGGGCATGATCAGTCCAAGTGATGGGTGCAATGTCAGACTCCCTCACCCGCTGCAATAACCACTTATCCGTAAAAATATAATCGATACGAGTATAGGTATTATGTACCAGGGAATGATATGTGTATTCACGATCTCCAGGATGATGGCATCTCCATACATCATAGAGATCGCTTTTATTCAAAAAAAATTTAAGTGCACAGTTGGTTCTGGTTTTGGGATTAGAAGTGTCTAGTTCTTGTTCATGTATTGTGTTGAAGTCTCCACAAATTATTAAGGCACCTTTTCGGCATTTACCTATTTTTCTCATCAGGCCATTCAGAAAATGGGATTGCCTTTTATTAGGCGCATACACATTTACCAATGTAGTAAGTGTATTATCAATGGTACATATTAATATGAGGTATCGTCCATTGGTATCTACAATAGATTCATGCAATTGAAAATTAACTGAATGATGTATGGCAATAAGTACTCCTCTTTTTTTCTGTTGGCCTGATGCTGTAAATATGTGAGGAAAGTTCTTATGGGTGCAAGTGGGAGTAGCGCCTGTTTTGAAATGCGTTTCTTGTATACACAATATTTGACATCGCTGGGTGTTAGCCATTTGCCACATCGACGCTCTTTTTGCTGGATGGTTAAGACCATTAGTATTTAAAGATATTAACTTTATACTCATAAAAGGATATTAATAAGATGGAAAAAGTAAGTACACACTAGCCTGATAATAGCTTTAAATTCTACTTCCATGTGAACAATCTGTAGTCTGAAATGACTATGAATGTCCAAAAATTTTGTGGCTGAAAAGTTTTGATTCAAATTTTGTAGGTTCACAACATACCTGTCCCTTTGAATGCTATGAGTTGTGTATAGGATACTGTGAAGAAAAAAATAAAAGTAAAAGCACAAACAAAAATATAACCAAACATTAAACTTAACTTGCAGTGGTAAACATTTCAATGTATACTGCAACATTAGAATGGGGAATTAGTTCAAAGGTCAGCTGTTCCAAAGATTTAGTATCGCACGGCACGGCGGGCAAGCTGATAGATCGGTTTCCTATAGATAGGATTGTATTTTGACCGGATCTAGTCAATGAAAGCTAATGCCATTGTGGCGTAAGTTTCTCCAGATTCTTCTTAGCTCCGATAGGTGGAGTTGGTTCGGGGATAATACCCCATGCGTGAAGTAACTTAATGCCTTGTTCCACAGAAGTGATTGTATGGTAGGTGTCGTTCTTCTGTATCAGTAGTTTAGATGGTTGTTTCCAACGGTATTCAATTTTATGATTACGCAGAGCTTTTGTAATCGTGGAAAGTTGTCTTCTCATATCTAGAGTATGTTTAGACAAGTCAGAATAAATCTGGATTGTATTATATGGTTGTGGAAGTTGTCCTAGATGTCGCACTTTATATAGGATTTGTTCTTTAACATGGTAGAAGTGTACTCTAAGTAGTACATCACGTGGTATCTGTGGAGGGAGAAATGACGGTTTCGGAATCCGGTGGATACGATCAATTGTGAGCTCTAAGGCTGGTATAGCTGGCAGCAAGTTGGAGAATAAGTCAGTGGCATATTTTTTAAGATCAGACTGCTGTATATTTTCAGGGATACCCCTGATTTTGAGATTGTTCTTCCTTGAGCGGTCTTCTAAATCTGCGATTTTAAATTTAAGCCACTCTTTTTCAGCTTTATTTTCTTCATGAGCATCTATTAAATCATTAATAGTATTGGTCATGTCTCCCATAGAGTTCTCAATAGTGTGTACTCTTTCACCTAAGGAGTTCACTGCTTTGGAGAATTGATTTGTGAGTTGTAAAATATCCGTATGAAGCGAAGTATGTAAAGTTAATAGCATTTCTTTTAATTGGGTGTCCAGAATAGGCTGGTTATTAGTGGGGAATGCGGCTATAGGTGAAGCTATAGGAGTTATGACTGTGTTATCTTGACTAATATGAGGTATTTTATAGCTTACCTCCTGGCCTGTGAAATCCAGTTTGATACGAGTTTTAGCCGGGCTGCGACATGTAGGGCTGAGGTAATCTTCCTCATGAGGAGATTCCAGATGTGTTTTCTGAGGTGATTCTTCTAGAGCAGCATCAGGCCTGTCAGTGTATTGCACTCTCCCTGAGGAGGCTGTTGCTGGTACAGCAGCTGTGAGAGGATCTGTGCCATCTTTTTTTCTCCCTCCCGCTGACTGAGAGGAGAATGTCGTTAGTTTTTTCATTTTCCGTTCGTCTTTCCGCTTTTTTGACATCACCTTCGGATTCAGGAACTCTTCCGTTGTCTGTTGGTATCTTTTTTACCGATATTCGCTGTGAATTGTCGCTAATATGCCCGTTCGTGTCACAGAGCTCTCTCACAGAGCTTCCATTCAGCTCATGCGTTGGCCAGCGATCGTTTTTCTGATCGCTGTATTAGTGTCACAGGTGACGCTAGATAGGCAGGTAAGTATTTAGGTTCGCCGTCAGCTTTTTATAGCATCAGGTACCCCCATATTCTACCTAGTTAACCCTTTCACCAGTGATCACCATATAACTGTTATGGGTGAAGCTGGTTAGTTATTTTTTTATAGTGTTAGGGCACCCTCCGTTTATTACCTAATAAAGGTTTAACCCCCTGATCACCCGTCGGTTATATATATATATAAGTTAGGTTTTAAGGTCAGATAGGGTCTGCATCGCCCCAGGCAGTGTCAGGTTAGTGCCAGTACCACTAACACCCAGGCACGCGGCATACACCTCCCTTAGTGGTATAGTATCTGAACAGATCGATATCTGATATATACTAGCATCCCCAGCAGTTTAGGGTTCCCAAAAATGCAGTGTTAGCGGGATCAGCCCAGATACCTGCTAGCACCTGTGTTTTGCTCCTCCGCACAGCCAAGCCCACCCAAGTGCAGTATTGATCAATCACTGTCACTTACAAAACATTAAACACATAATTGCAGCATTCGCAGAGTCAGGCCTGATCCCTGCGATCGCTAACAGTTTTTTTGGTAGCGTTTTGATACAGTCGCTAACAGCCTAGGAGCTTTTTTTACCTGTGAGTCTCACTAGTGTACCACTAAATTTAGAGCCCAAAATTACAAATCAAAGGTACACTAGTGAAGAGGCCTACACATTTCTGAGCATGACAGATAGTGAAGGGGAAGTCACTCATCTGTTAGATTCAGACTCAGAATACGATCCTTTGGACGATAGCAGCTCCATGACAGATAGCTCTGATGACAAAGTTGTGGTCCCTGCCAAGGTCAGGCGTACCAGACCCCAATCTTCTTCTTCTGCTGTTGAGGTGCAAGAACCGCAGGACTCATGTATGGAGCAGAGAAGTACTAGCGCCGCTATTCCTTCTGGTGAACTGGCAAGCACCAGCGGCCTAGTACACTCTGGTCATACATCCAGCACTGCAGTAACACTTGGTGACGTGGCAAGTCCCATAATTGCAGTTCAAGCTGGTGAGGTGGCAAGCACAATTAGTGTCCCGCTGCCACCAAGAAGATAACGACAGGCTTGTGGAGCCCCATAGTGCCCTTCCTGCAGAATTCACCAATCCTAATTGGGAACCCACCACTTCTGCAGCACCCGTACTTCCCCATTCACTGGCCAACCCGGCATTCAGGTGGAAACAGTTGATTTTACGTCACTTGATTTTTATTCACTGTTTTTCACCGAAGATCTCTATAGATCTATTGTGGACCAAAGCAATTTGTGCGTTGGTCAACACATCACCACTATTCCCCAGTCCTCCCTTGCCAGAGATTGGAAACCAATTAAGGTTTCCGAATTTAAGACCTTTCTGGGCCTTTCCCTCCTCATGGGCATAACCAAAAGGAGTGAGTTGCGGTCATATTGGTGCAATGGCCCAATTCACCATATTCCCGTGTTCTCTGCTTCCATGGCCAGGGCACACTACGAGCAGACCTTGCGGTTCATGCACTTCAATGACAATGAACTCTGTCGTCCTCTTGGAGACCCTGGATACGATCGGCTCTACAAAATTCGGCCCCTCGTAAACCACTTCAACCAACATTTTGCAGACTTGTTTACTCCCCATCAAGTTGTCTGGGTTGATGAGTCCCTGATTACATTTTCTGGTCGCTTGCCATTCAAACAGTACCTTCCCAGCAAGCGTGCTGGATACAGGGTCAAGATGTATAAGCTCTGTAACAGGGCCACAGGCTATACATGTAGTTTATGGTTTACGAGGGAAGAAATAGTCATGTAGAGCCGACAAACTGTCCTGACTACATAGGAAGCCTGGCAAGATTGTGTGGGACTTGGTGTCACTTTTATTTGGAAAGGGGTACCACTTGTACGTGGACAATTATTACACAAGTGTGCCACTTTTTAGGCACTTGTTTGATCAACAGATTGGAGAATGTGGCACCGTGCAATCTAATCGCCGTGGCTTAGCCCAGCGGCTTGTAGATTCCCATTTTAGGATTTTCGTTCTTGCATCCCTTCATGCAGGGATGGTCCAAATTACTACCGCGCCTGGTGTTGTGGAGAAACCCCTCTGTGTCCATGAATATAACCTTAATATCGGAGGAGTGGACCTCAATGAACCAGTTGTTGGCACCGTACCTAGTTGCCCGTACAGGCCAGGCGCTGGTACAAAAAAGTTTCTGTATATTTATTTCAATTGGCTTTTCTGAACGCACATGTGCTATGCAGAGCTTCAGGACAGACTGGATCCTTCCTTAAATTCCTTAAAGAGATCGTCAGAGCCCTTCTGTTTCCAGACAGTGCTCCACCTCACCTTCCCAATCCAAATGCAGTAAGCCGGCTGCATGAGAGGCATTTTCCTTATATCCTTCCGAGTACCCCTACCCAACGAGCCCCCAAAGAAAATGTTGTGTCTGTAGAAAGCGCGGATATGGGTGTGACACCCATTATTATTGTCCCCGCTGTCCTGACAATCCTGGTCTTTGCATTGGTGAATGTTTTGAGCACTACCATACACTAGTTGAGTTTTAGCATAGGATACAGCATTACACAGACTAGGCACACTTTCACAGGGTCTCCCTAACTTTTGCGGGAGGATACCCCCATGCTTCGGAATATATATATATATTAGGCACAGATTGCGTTAAAAAAATGTTTTATTTTTTACTATGCTTTTTTGTATTTGCTTTGCAGGTATGGTAAGTCGTATGCCCTGTACACAATAACAAAATCCGATTGTTTAAATTCCAATCATGTGTAGACAATTCCGACAGACAAAGTGTCACGCATGCTAAGAATAAATTACGAGACAAAAGCTATTGGCTACTGCCCTCTTTATAGTCCCATCGTACGTGTTCTACGTCATTCGTTCTGAACGATCGGATTTTCTGACAACTTTGTGCGACCGTGTGTATGCAGGACAAGTTTGGGCCAAAATCGGTCTGAAAAAATCCAACGGATTTTGTAGTTGGAATTTCCGGCCGTGTATACAGGGCATAACTGTTATACTGTAATGTTACATTGTTTTATTATTAACCATCATTTGCTTAGCAGGTACACCATTCAGTTGCAGTGTGGATTTATTTATCTTGACAGCAACAGCGTTTGCTCCCACAATACATAAAGCCATGACTCCAGCGCTGTAGGAGGTGATTTCACCACCACAGTTAAAAAAAAAAGCATGTATGCCGAAGCATGGGGCAGCCAGGGGTGGAGGAGCGATTTGCTCCTACCTTTGCGGCGGATGCCCCCATGCTTTGGCATATATAAATGCTGCATGTATGCCCATCATTAGAAGCGGGTGGATGAAGGGAGGTATTCTAATGCTGGGCATACCCACCTACCAATCTCTTTTTTTCAACAACAATTTTTTCAAAAAAGAGTACCTGTAAGCAAAAAAAAAAAAAATCACCCCTGTCCCCCCCCTGGGCAAGCGTCAGTCTGGCATCATATGTAAACAGCAATTGGGCAGCAGTTCTCAAAAAGCATATCGGGGAACTGGAGAAAGTGCAGAAAGGGCAACCAAACTGATAAGAGGCATGGAGGAGCTCAGCTATGAGGAAAGATTAGAGGAACTGAATTTATTCACTCTTGAGAAGAGGAGAATAAGGGGGATATGATCAACATGTTCAAATATATAAGGGGTCCATATAGTGAACTTGGTGTTGAGTTATTCTCTGTATGGTCAACCCAGAGAACATGGGGGCACTCTTTACGTCTAGAGGAAAAGAGATTTCATCTTCAAATATGGAAAGGTTTCTTCACAGTAAGAGCTGTGAAAATGTGGAATAGACTCCCACCAGAGGTGGTTATGGCCAGCTCAGTAGATTGCTTTAAGAAAGGCCTGGATGCTTTCCTGAATGTATATAATATAACATAACTGGGTACTAACATTTATAGGTAAAGTTGATCCAGGGAGAATCCGATTGTCTCTTGGGGGATCAGGAAGGAATTTTTTCCCCTGTTGTAGCAAATTGGAGCATGCTCTGCTGGGGGTTTTTTTTTGCCTTCCTCTTGATCAACTGTGGGCATAAAATTGGGTATATTGGATTGTACGATATTTTTTATTTATTGTTTTTAAGGTTGAACTGGATGGACTTGTGTCTTTTTTCAACCTAACTATGTAACTATTTAACTATGTAACCATGCATGTGAGGTATCACAGCGAAGGTCAGATTGAGGGCAGTAATAGTAGCAGTAGAACTCCTCTGTAAATCTAAAGTGGTAACCTGTAAAGGCTTTTAAAAATGTATGTAGTTTGTCACTGATGCACAATGTTTGTGCGCAATTTTAAAGCATGTCGTGTTTGGTATCCATGTACTCGGCCTAAGATCATCTTTTTTATTTCATCAAACATTTGGGCAATATAGTGTGTTTTAGTGCATTAAAATAAAAAATAAAGAAGTTTGAAAAATCGCTGCGCAAATACTGTGTGGAAAAAAAATGAAACACCCAACATTTTAATCTGTAGGGCCTTTGCTTTAAAAAATATATATAATGTTTGGGGGTTCAAAGTATTTTCTTGCAAAAAAAATATTTTTTTATGTAAACAAAAAGTTTCAGAATGGGCTTTGTCTTCAAGTGGTTAGAAGAGTGAGTGATGTTACCTAGTTAGTAAGGTTGAATAAAGACACCAGTCCATCCAGTTTGTGGGATGTGTGACATAAGCTTCTAAATGTTGTGCAAAAAAATCCCAGGACAGTTCAAACCCCCCCTCAAATGACCCCATTTTGGAAAGTAGACACCCCAAGCTATTTGCTGAGAGGCATGTTGAGTCCATGGAATATTTTATATTTTGCCACAAGTTGCGGGAAAAAACTAACTTTTTCTTTTTTTTTTGCACAAAGTTGTCACTAAATAATATATTGCTCAAACATGCCATGGGCTTATGTGAAGTTACACCCCAAATACATTCTGTTGCTTCTCCTGAGTACGTGGATACCACATGTGTGAGACTTTTTGGGAGCCTGGCTACGTACAGGACCCAGAAAACCAAGCACCGTCTTCAGGCTTTCTAATGCCGCGTACACACGGTCAAACTGTATGACGTACTTAGTCTGGCGGAAAAGTACGCCAGACTGTCCGTCGGAATTTCCGAACGGGCTACTTGCCCACACACGGCACTTTTTGAGCGGACTAATACGGCGTACTAAGTCCGCCATACTATCCGCCCTACTTTTGAAATGAACGGACTCGCCCACACACGCGGAGGAAAGTCCGCTCATTTCGAGCGCGTCTCCAGGTAGGCGGGGCCCGCGAAGGAGACGTCGCTGGCCCCGCCGCCTGGTATGGACTTAAAGGGGAACCCCAACGCCGAAAAAAATCGGCGTGGGGGTCCCCCCCAAGTCCACAGAGCCCCCCCCCCTCCTGAGCCGTACCAGGCCGCGTGCCCTCAACATGAGGGGGTGCTTGGGGAAGGGGGGGCCGCGCGGCCCCCCCACCCCAAAGCACCTTGTCCCCATGTTGATGAGGACAAGGGCCTCTTCCCGACAACCCTGGCCGTTGGTTGTCGGGGTCTGCGGGCGGGGGGCTTATCGGATACCGGCCCCCCACCCTATGTGAATGAGTATGGGTTACAATGTACCCCTACCCATTCACCTGTAAAATAAAAGTACAAAAAAAACACAACACACAAGATAAAATACTTTATTGCACAGCTCCGGGGGTCTTCCGTCTTCGGGGGTCTTCTCGTCGGACTCCTCCGCTATCTTCTTGTAGCTCTTTTGCTAGCGGAGGAGTCCGGCTTTCTTCCTCGCCGCCGGCCTCTTCTCCCGACTTCGGGGGTCTTGTCCCCCTCTTCAGTTCTTCTGCCGGGCCACCGCGCCTTCTTATAGCTCTTTTACAGGCGGTGGCCCGGTCTTCTGTCGCCGCCGCCGCCTTCCGTTCTTCTTCTTCTTCTCCTTCTTCTCCAGGAGATGTTGACTCGACGATCTCTCCGGCCACAATGCCAGGGCCGCGCTGCGCGGCCACTTATATAGGGACAAGGGGCGGTGTCACATGGCTTTATGTCACATGGGTTGGTGTCACATGGTGACCCCGCCCCCTTACGATGTCATAGTCCCCATGTGACATCAACCCATGTGACCAACCCATGTGACATAAAGCCATGTGGCACCGCCCCTTGTCCCTATATAAGTGGCCGCGCAGCGCGGCCCTGGCATTGTGGCCAGAGAGAGCGTCGAGTCAACATCTCCTGGAGAAGAAGGAGAAGAAGAAGAAGAAGAACGGAAGGCGGCGGCGGCGGCGGCGACAGAAAACCGGGCCACCGCCTGTAAAAGAGCTATAAGAAGGCGCGGTGGCCCGGCAGAAGAACCGAAGAGGGGGACAAGACCCCCGAAGTCGGGAGAAGAGGCCGACGGCGAGGAAGAAAGCCGGATTCCTCCGCTAGCAAAAGAGCTACAAGAAGATAGCGGAGGAGTCCGGCGAGAAGACCCCCGAAGACGGAAGACCCCCCGGAGCTGTGCAATAAAGTATTTTATCTCGTGTGTTGTGTTTTTTTTTGTACTTTTATTTTACAGGTGAATGGGTAGGGGTACAATGTACCCCATACTCATTCACATAGGGTGGGGGGCCGGTATCCGGAGGCCCCCTTATTAAAGGGGGCTCCCGGATTCCGATAAGCCCCCCGCCCGCAGACCCCGACAACCAACGGCCAGGGTTGTCGGGAAGAGGCCCTTGTCCTCATCAACATGGGGACAAGGTGCTTTGGGGTGGGGGGGACGCGTGGCCCCCCCTTCCCCAAGGCACCCCCCCATGTTGAGGGCATGCGGCCTGGTATGGCTCAGGAGGGGGGGGCGCTCGCTCGCCCCCCTTTCCTGGCCGGCCGGGTAGCGTGCTCGGACAAGGGTCTGTTGTGGACTTGGGGGGACCCCCACGCCGATTTCTTTCGGCGTTGGGGTTCCCCTTTAAGTCCATACCAGGCGGCGGGGCCAGCGACGTCTCCTTCGTGGGCCCCGCCTACCTGGATACCCGCTCGAAATGAGCGGACTTTTCTCCGGGCGGGAAAAGTCCGCTCATTTCAAAAGTACGGTGGACTGGCATACACACGGCCGGATTGTCCGCCGAAATGCGAGTACGACGGACAGAATTTCGAAAAAAACGAAATTCTTAGTACGCCGGACTGCACGCTGAAAAAGTCCGCTGAAGCCCACACACGAGCGGACTGTCCGCTGAAATGTGTTTTGGCGGACTAAGTAGGCCATACAGTCCGCTCGTGTGTACGCGGCATAAGGGTGTAAAATTTGTATTTCACTCCTCACTGCTTATCACAGTTTCGGAGGGCATGGAATGCCCAAATGGAACAAATTCCCCCAAATAAACCCATTTTGGAAAGTAGACACCCCAAGCTATTTGCTGTAAGTATTTTACAGATCTTGCTTTTTGTCACAAAGTTTTGAAAATGAAAAAAATAAAAATAATGTTTTTCTTTTCTTTCATTTTCAAAAACAAATCAGAGCTGCGTGTTACTTCCCCTGACTTCTCTGTCAAAAGCAATGGCACAACCATCCACCCATCCCTGCATGCCAGGGTTCTAGGTGTTATCCTGGACTCTGAACTCTCCTTTCAGCCTCATATCCAATCACTTTCCAAAGCTTGCGGCCTCAACCTCCTCAACATCTCTAAAATACGTCCCTTCCTAACCAATGAAACCACAAAGCTCCTGATTCACTCCCTGGTTATCTCTTGGCTCGACTACTGCCACTCCCTCCTCATAGGCTATCCCCCCCTTCAGTCCATAATGAATGCTGCTACCAGACTCATCCACCTTACAAACCGTTCAGGGTCTGTTACCTCCCTCTGCCAACCCCTCCATTAGCTTCCATGCAATCAAACAAATTCAATTCAAAATACTAACAATAACTTACAAAGCCATCCACAACTCTGCCCACAGCTATATCACTAACCTAGTCTCAAAATACCAGCCAAATTGTCCTCTCCGCTCCTCCCAAAACTGCCTGCTCTTTAGCTCCCTTGTCACCTCCTCCCATACTCACATCCAAGACTTCTCCCGGGCCTCTCCCATCCTTTGGAATTCCCTACCCCAATCTGTCCGACTGTCTCCAACTCTATTAACTTTTAGGTGATCCCTTAAAACTTTTCTCTTCAGAGAAGCCTATCCTGCCTCACCTAACAACTGTTCTTTTATTTTCTTCATCAGCTCATCCCCCCACAGTTATTACTTTTTGTATCACTTGACCCTCCCTTTTAGATTGTAAGCTCTAACAAGCAGGGCCCTCAGATTCCTCTGTATTTAATTTTATTGTAACTGTACTGTCTGCCCTAATGTTGTAAAGCGCTGCCAAACTGTTCTCGCCAGATAAATCCTGTATAATAATAATGAGCCAGTCAGCAACTGGATAAGAATCATTAATGGTTGAGTATTCTTGGTAATGCCCAAAGAAATGATAAAATTGGTACTACTGTCTGATAATCCATATATAATCTACTATTTATTTTTTCATGAATTGGTATGCATACCTCCCAGCAGGGGAGGAAAAAAAGAAGAAGAAAAAAAAAAAGGGGGAGCCACCGATGTATGTACATTTTCTTTACTACTTTTTCTTTATCTGCTGCCTAGATATTCTTGGTTGTTGTATCAGAATTATGAATGCTAGATATTGATAAACAGAATTTTAAAAAGGAATTCAACAATGTTGGACCCCATATGTCTCTTATGACAGCTATACCTTAATCTTGTGCTTATGAGCAATTAAAACATTCTTTTTTGGCAGCATTGATTTTGGTGTGGACAGCATTGTTAGCACTTCATTTACAGGAAATATGCATGTTCTATTTATGTATGTTTTTCACATTTTGGTTCATCCTCCAGCACCCCGAGAATGAACTGTTTAATTGGCATCAAACTAAATTGACTCTAGACTAATTTTCTGTATGAAACAGAGGTCTGGCAATCTACTTTTAAGTCTGTACCCTGCCAAGATAACACAGTGGATATTCACAGCAATATACCTTTGCAGTGGGTTGCCATGCAGTTATATTCACTTGGCAGCACTACTCCGATTACTTTGTTCTGCAAATTAAGTGATTACCAGCAAGAGATTTAATTGCATGGTAGTAACTACTTTAAAGTTTGTTTAGGACTGAGAGAAAAAGTCAAACATCTGTTCAGTCTTTGGAAACTTCTATTGTTCTGTACTCTCCATAGCATTACCAAGAATATGAACAACAACAAAAATAAAAACCTGACTGAGACTCTCTACCTTTCCATATAGAAATTGTAAGTCCATTTCTCAGTCTAAAAAAGGAAAACCGCTTGGCAGTGAAACTCATATGTATAAAAATACCATCTTTATTAATCACAAAAAAGAAACACATAAATATTACAAAAATAATAAAATAAAAAAATGAGCAATTAAAAAAAAAAAAAAATGTTTTACCAAAAATGTGTAGAATACATATTGGCCTAAACTGATGAATAAATATTTTTGGGATATTTATTATAGCAAAAAGTCAAAAATAGTGTTTTTTTGTTTTTTTAAATTGTCGCTATTTTTTGGTTTATAGCGCAAAAAATAAAAACTGCAGAGGTGATCAAATACCACCAATAGACAGCTCTATTTGTAGGGAAAAAAAGGACATCAACTTTGTTTGGGTACAGCTTTACAGGACCGCGCAATTATCAGTTAAAATGACGCAGTGCCGTATCACAAAAAATGGGCTGGTAACTAAGCGGGCAAATTCTTCCGGTCCTTCAGTGGTTAAAGTGGTTGTAAACCCTCTCCTATACCCAGTGAAATGAATAGCCTCTGATGATACACAGCGATGAAACAAATATCCTGGCACAGTGGTGTAGTGGTTAGCACTCTCACCTAGCAGTAAGAAGGGTTGCTGGTTTGAATCCCAACCACGACACTACCTGCCTGGAGTTTGCATGATCTCCCTGTGCCTGCATGGGTTTCCTCCCACACTCCAAAGACATGCAGGTAGGTTAATTGGCTTCTGTCCATAATTGACCCTAGTATATGAATGGGGACCTTGGATTGGGGGCTCCTTGAGGGTAGGGACCTATGTGAGTGTGCAATGTACAGGGATATGGACAATTGTAGACACTCACTCAGGTTGAACTGGATGGACTGGTGTCTTTATTCAACCTTGCTAACTATGTAACTATCCCTACATGAGTTGTACATGTATATCTGCTGTCTTTTCCTTTCTACACTCCTTGGAAAGTGCAGATCATGTTAGAAATCTTTCTTCCTGTTTTGGCAGCACATGGGGTGGGTGTGGAGTCTGGGCTTATACTGTGTGAGAACTGACTGGAGGAAAGGCACACACTCCCAGTCCACATAGGCAGAGGAACAAATAGTACCCCTAAGCTCCCTCCCCAACACAAATTTTCAGCTGCTGTTATTTGCTGTTATCTCGTGTGTTGGAGAGCTTCTCAAAAGTGACTGCTGATAACAGAGGAACGGAGCATATAAAGAAATGGCACTTAGAGCTTTGGGGAAAGAGAAGTAAACACTACAGATATATATGTGCTTAGATCAAATTTCATAAATGAGGTTTGCAGCCATTTTAATGCCAAAAATGCATTAAGGTAAAAAAATCTTCTGCCTTTACAAACACCTTTGTGCATACTGTAAATGTATACAAAATGGATGTACATTTTTTTCATAGGGGCAATCCAGCTTTGTCAGATGCAATAACTGATGGAAAACCCCTCCAAATGTTATGTGCTTTTTCTAAATAATGTATGGGATTTAATCTTTCTAAATACACAAGCCTTTTTTAAGCTTGTATATTTTTCAACAGGTTTCTTTTAAAGTTGACTATATAATTTAGCCCGAAAGGGAATCTAATCTCTATAATCTATAAGCATGGTAACTGTGTTGCTAAAATTCTAGCAAAAGCAATATATAATGCCTTTTTATTTGCAAATAATTTTTCAGAACTAGCTTTTGAAAAGCTCAAGTCTTGGTTCACACTGCCACGACTTGGGATCCGACTTGTGAGATCCCAAGTCGCGTGACATGTGAAATCCCATTTTAGTCAATGACGCTGTCCTAACCACTTGCTTACAGGGCACTTAAACCCCCCTCCTATCCAGACCAATTTTCAGTTTTCAGCGCTGCTGTTGCACTTTGAATGACAATTGCGTGGTCATACAACACTGTACCCAAGTTAAATTTTTATCATTTTTTTTCCCCCAAATAGAGCTTTCTTTTGGTGGTATTTGATCACATCTGCGATTTTTTTTTATTTAATGTAAAAAGACAATTTTTTTTTTTTTTTTTTTTTGTTTTAAAATGTTATAAATGGGTAATTTTTGTCCGTCATTGTACGCTGATGAGGTGGCACTGATAGGTGGCAGTGATGGGCACTGATGGGTGGCGGTGATGGGTACTGATCAGTTAAACTGATAGGCAGCACTTCTAGGTGGCATTGATAGGTGGCACTTGTGGGCATTGATAGGTGGCCCTTGTGGGCACTGTTACTGTTATAAATGAGGCATAACTGCCTCTTCCTTTTTGGGATCGATGTCCCTTTAAGATAAGCCGGTGATCTGCTTTTTTTTTCTCCTCTGCTGTCAGCGTGAGGAGAAAAAAAGAACGATCACCGAGCTTTTGTTTACATCATGTGATCAGCTGTCATCACAGCGTGCTCCGTGCGCGTCCTGCAGGCAGCCCAATGGCAAAAGCGTATATGGTAGGCTGATAAGCCTGCTGATAATTGAGAAGCAGTGGCTTAGCATTGTCAGCTTGCAACAGACAGTGCAGTTTTGGCAGCATCTCTAGGTAATAAACTTTTATGATAGATTTAAAAAAATAATAATAATTTCTTAAGAAAACTGTATAAGGCATGATGCAAACATAATGAAAAATAGATTTGGGGTTTAAATACAGTATATTTCAAAGTGTTTCTCCAGGCTAACATAAAAATCAACATAGTATAAAAGCAGTACAGTGGATGTTCAATAGTATAATCCAATTATGTTTTTTTATTTGCAAATATATGAGATTACAGGCTCTTTCAGATGGGTGATGCTTATTGCCCGTAGAGTGCTTTTCAGAGGGCGGAATTTTAGCCCATGTCAATAGGCAGTGTTGCCTTTCAGACTCTGCAGCCTAAGCTAAAATTGCTACAGCATATGTATAGCCCTGTCAGATTGTAGTGTTAGAATCCCAGTGTGTGGTAAAGTCGTGGCTATAGCAAGCCACGAGATAGTTTTCTTTCCTTCCACCATGGGTTGCTCAATTTCACAGTCAGTGTTGATGAGGGAATGCCTCCCTCTGCGCTATTTTATTCTGCCAGCAGGGGGCACTGGAGCATTCCCAAGCAAGCAAATACAATGGTTACTGCCAGCGGCTATAGCGACTGACAGTAACCGTAAATGCGGCAGGCTGGTTGTACCCAAATCGATTGATGGATCGACTTGGGTACAATCAGCTTGCCCATACATGGATCAAAATCTCTCCTGTCCCTGCTGAACTGGCTGAAATTCAATCCATATATGGCTGGTGTTCTATCGATATGTGCCCTCAGTCGAATAGTGCCCGCGCATTGCTCAGGACGGAGCTGCACTCCAGCTGATTTGGCGATCAGCTGGCGTGTCCGTAACATTCTATCTCCCGTCGAAAAATGCCTCCTGTGATGTGCGCATGTGCCATGGTCACGTCACTCCAGCTAATTGGGAAATAAACTGGAGTGCGGCTCCGTCCTGCGCTTATTTTATTTTATTTTTTTGTGGTTGAACTGGATGGACTTGTGTCTTTTTTCAACCTAACTATGTAACTATGTGCGGGCACTATTCAACGGAGGGCACATATCGATAGACACCGGCTTTAGTTGCCAGTTTTTATGGCCCCAGTGTGAAAGATCCCTACTTGTTGATCTTGCAAGTTCTTTGCAGTTCACAGTATTTTTGATAGAGGGTTGACAACAATTGCTGGTCACAGGTAAAATTACTGCAATGTTGTCACCCCTACACACTACATCTGCCCATGGGATTTACATTGTGACCTTAAAAGTTGATTCTTCCTCTATGCACAGGTGTTGTCACCCTGGAGATTGTTTTTTATTTATTTTTTGTAATTATAATTCTATGATCTACGCAATCCTTTCTCAGAGGATTGAATATGCAGTTAGTAGTATAATGCCTAGCACCAAACTTATAAGAGGCAAGGAAGAGCTTAGCTATGAGGAAAGATTAGAGAAACTGAATGTACTCTCTGTTGAGAAGAGCAGATTAAGGGGGGATATGATCAACATGTACAAATACATAGGAGGTCCATATAGTGAACTTGGTGTAGAGTGATTAACTTTAAAGCAACAGTAAACCTTATTTTTTATTATTATTATTAAAATAACAAGCATGTTCTACTTACTTGCTCTGTGCAATGGTTTTGTACAGAGCAGCCCCAATTCAAATTGGGTCCCCCGTTGGCGCTTCAGGCCTTTCCTCTTCGGCCTGTACCTCCATAGAAAGCCACTTTCCATGGGGAGGGGGGCCACTTGTGCTTGCTCGTTTCTGAGCCACCCAGACAGCGGCGAGAGCTGCTGCTTTTGTGCACGTCGCTGAATCGGATCGGGCTCAGGTAAGAATAAGTGGGGCCTTCTGCAGAATATAAGGTTTTTACCTTAATGCATGGAATGGAGTAAAATAGATTTGATCTCCAAATATGGAAAGGGTTCTTCACAGTAAGAGCTGTGAAAATGTGGAATAGACTCCATCAAGATCTGATTCCGGCCAGCTCAGGAGATTGTTTTAAGAAATGCCTGGATTCTTTCCTAAATGCACATAATATACAGTATCTCACAAAAGTGAGTACACCCCTCACATTTTTGTACATATTTTATTATATCTTTTCATATGACAACACTGAAGAAATTACACTTTGCAACAATGTAAAGTAGTGAGTGTACAGCTTGTATAACAGTGTAAATTTGCTGTCCCCTCAAAATAACTCAACACACAGCAATTAACCACATGCCGACCGGGCCATAGCCAAAAGACGGCTACATCGCGGTCGGCTTATTCTGGGAGGACATCCATGGACGTCTGCTGGAACCGGAAGTGAAGCATCACTTCCGGTGCACACTTCCGGTCTGCGATGGGGAATGCCTCATTGCAGACACTTCCCAAAGGAAATCCAATAGGGCTAAGATGTTTAAAAGAAGCCTGCATAGAGGCTCCGGGAAACAGCATTGCGCCAAAGACCCCCATAGACGGATCTGTGGGGGAGCAAGCCACCCATACCCACAAAAGAGTAGATAAAGGCCAGCTGCCCCCCCCCCCCCCACCCTCGGGTGTCCATACTGGCATCTGTAGCACATAGACCAGATGACTGCGGCAGACTAGAAAAATAAAAATAAATGGCTCTGGATGCCATTAAAGGTGATAGCTCTATTATACATTTCTTGAGCACATTGATTTTTTATAAATAGATGTTACAATGTGGTGGTGCTGTGGATATGTATTGTTATTGTGGTTTTTTTTTCTTTGTCCCTATACAATATTTTATCTTTTATCCTTTGATGTTTTATATAGACTCTGTCGGTGTAATTAACTACCCATCAAGCAATTGCCTGTTGTACGGTTCACCCGAGCTCCTGGATTTATTTTGATGTCTCTATTTACCCATTAGTGGGAGGTAGGTGCAGATTAGCATTGGAAGCCTGTTCTGAGCTGCTTTCCTGCTCCCCTCTATTTTTGATTGATTGCTTTTTTCTTCTCTCTTTTGTTGCTTAATGCTTTTACAGGTATTGCGCTTACATGATATAGAAAAATATGTAGCAAACTCACCCCTCTCTATGGGTATTCTGGCTCTTTTATGGACCATTCTTTGGCTTGAGTATGCAACTAGATCTTTGGGGAATTGCTTTTATACTGGATTTGACCCTCATGCCCCCAATTTCGCAGGTAGGGGGAACATGCAATATCATGTTTTGCAGTGGGATACATTTTCAGTATCTCTTTTGGGTGTATGGGTTATGGAACCACACAGCTGCAAAAATGTTTATTTTGTTTGTGTTGATATAGCTTTTATGCATTATTATGTATTAAATTTTGTCTTTCTTTCTAGTTATATACATCTAGAGTGGGATATATTTCTCTATGCTTAGAAAGATTACTCTGCGTCCTTTTTCCTGAAGAAGCCACTTAGGTGAAACGTGCCGAAAAAATGGGAAAGGAGTGTTTTATGTATTTGAGTGCTGTAATTTCTGTTTTTCTGTAATAGGTTTTATGTATAGACCTATGTTAGCAGGCATGATTGTAGTCACTACATTTTCTTCTTTTAACTTTTTCTAAATAAAAAATATTTGTCTGTTTTAATTTATTATGTGTTACTTGTATTATTAGATACCTTAAAAGTCCCGTATCTCCATGTCTTTTCTATTTTTCTTAAATCTTGGGATGTTGGTACCATATTTTGTAGTTAACCACTTAAGGCCCGGACCAACTGTCAGCCTAAAGACCAGAGGTCTTTTTACAATTTCGCATTGCACTGCTTTAACTGGTAATTGCGCGGTCATGGAATGTTGTACCCAAACGAAATTTGCTTCCTTTTCTTCCCACAAATAGAGCTTTCTTTTGATGGTATTTGATTACATCTGCGATTTTTATTTTTTATGATATAAATAGAAAAAGACCGAAAATTTTGAAAAAAAAAAGATATTTTCTACTTTTTTGTTATAAGAAAAATCAAATAAACTCAATTTTAGTCATACATATAGGACAACATTTATTCAGCCACATTTCTTTAGTAAAAAAAATGTCAATAAGTGTATATTTATTGGTTTGCGCAAAAGTTATAGCGTCTACAAACTAGAGTACATTTTCTGGAATTTACACAGCTTTTAATTTATGACCACTTATCTAATTTCTTGAGGTGCTAAAATGGCAGGGGAGTACAAAACCCCCCCAAATGACCCCATTTTGTTAAGTAGACACCCCAAGTAAATTGCTGAGAGGCATGTTGAGCCCATTGAATATTTTTTTTTGTCCCAAGTGATTGAATAATGACAAAAAAAATAAGTTTACAAAAAGTTGTCACTAAATCATATATTGCTCACACATGCCATAGTTATATGCACCCCATCGCACCCCAAAATATATTCTGCTGCTTCTCCTGAGTACGGGGATACCACATGTGTGAGACCAATCAAATTTTTGATTTCACTCCTCACTACCTATCACAGTTTTGAAGACCATAAAACGCCAAAATAACACAAAACCCCCCCAAATGACCCCATTTTGGAAAGTAGACACCCCAAGCTATTTACTAAGAGGCATGTTGAGTCCATGGAATATTTTGCCACAAGTTGCAGGAATATTACAAACTTTTTTTTTTTTTGCACAAAGTTGTCACTAAATGATATATTGCTCACACGTGCTATGGGCATATGTGGAATTATACCCCAAAATACATTCTGCTGCTTCTCCTGAGTATGGGGATACCACATATGGGGACTTTTTGGGAGCCTAGCCACGTACGGGACCCCGGACCGCCTTCGGGATTTAAATATAAAACGCTACCAAAAAAACTGTTAGCGATCACAGGGATCAGGCCTGACTCTGTGAACGCTACAGTTATGTGTTTAGTGTTTTGTGTCAGTGATCAATCAATACTGCACTTGGGTGGGCTGGGCGGAGGGGCAAAACGCAGGTGCTAGCAGGTATCTAGGCTGATCCCGCTAACAATGCGTTTTTTTTGGAACCCTAAACTGCTGGGGACGCTAGTATAGATCTGATCAGATATTGATCTGTTCAGATACTATACCACTACGGGAGGTGTATGCTTAGCGCGTGGGTGTTAGCGGTACTGGCACTAACCTAGCGCTGCCTGGGGCGACGCAGACCCTATCTGACCCTAAAATCTAATTGATATCACCCGCCGGGTGATCAGGGGGTTAAACCTTTATTGGGTAATAAATGGTGGGGGCCCTGATGCTATAAAAAGCAAACTAACTAACCAGCGTCACTCGTAACACTTATACAGTGATCACTGGTGAAAGGGTGAACTAGGGGCAATCAGGGGGTTAAAACCTTTATTAGGTAGTATATGGTGGTACCTAACGCTATAAAAACCTGGCGGTGAGCCTAAAAATAACTAACTACCTAGCGGCACCAGTGACACTAATGTAACGATCAGAAAAATGATTGCTTAGTGACACTGGCAAAAGGGAGTGAAAGGGTTACCTGGGGGGGGGCAATTAAGGGGCTAAACTTTTATTAGGGGGGTAGGGGGCTACCCTGGACCTAAAACTAACTGCCCTGACACTTTTTACAGTCACAACTGACACTAAATGCAGTGATCAGTAAATAAATGATCACTGCAATCAGTGACACTGTGACTGGGAGGGGGGGATCGGGGGGGTGATCAGGGGGTAACTGGGGGTGAAAGTGTGCCTATGTGTACCTACGTGTCAGTGAAGTGTTGGTGCACTTACTATGATGTCTTCTCTCCTCGCCGTCCGGTCAAAAAGACCGCCTTGAGGAGAGTGACATCACTTCTTCCTGCCTGTGTTTACACTACACAGGCAGGGGAAGCTTCTCATTCGCCAGGAGCGATCACGAGGGGATGGCCAGAAACCAATGGCCATCCCCTCATCCCAGATCACTCCTGAAGCGAAACGGACCGCCGCAGCCAGCGGGAGGGGGTCCGATCAGACCCCCCACCCTCTGGAAGGCAACCATGTACGGGGAGGTGCTTGTGCCTGTCCGTGCCATTGTGCCGACGTATTATTACATGCGGCGGTCCTTAAGTGGTTATGGAACCACTCGGACATTCCGACAACAAAATCCGTCAGATTTTGTCCAACGGATTTTTTCCGAAACTGGTGTTGCATACACATGGTCGGACAAAGTTGTCGGAAAATCCGATCGATCGTAACGTGATGACGTAATTTAGTTACGACGGGACTACGTTCAGGCTAGTAGCCAATAGCTTTGGTCTAGGAATTTGATCTGAGCATGCGTGGCACTTTGTCCGATCAGAATTCTCTACAAACGATCAGACAAAGTCGGATCGGTTCATGTTGTTGGAAAATTTTATAGCCCAGCTCTAAAACTTGGTCCGTCGGATACTCCGACGGAAACAGTCCGATGGAGCCCGCACACTGTCGGATTATCCGACAACACGGTCCGATTGGACATTTTCCATCGGAATATCTGACCGTGTGTACAAGGGCTTACACATGTGGTATTGCCATACTCAGGAGGAGTAGCGGAATGTGTTTTGGGGTGTTATTTGTGGTATGCATATGCTGTGTGTGATAACCTGATAATATGACAAATTTTGGGAATTTTTTTTTTTTAAACTTGATTTTGTAAAGAATTGTGGTAAAAAAAATTACAGCTTCAAAAACCTCACCGTGCCTTTTTCTAAATACCTTGGAATGTCTACTTTCCAAAAAGGGGTCATTTGGGGGGTATTTGTACTTTGCTGGCATGTTAGGATCTCAAGAAATTAGATTGGCCGTCAGTACTTCAGGTGTGATCAATTTTCAGAGATTGGCACCTTAGCTTGTGGAATCTATAACTTTCTCACCGACCAAATAATATACACCAATTTTGATTATTTTTACCAAAGATATGTAGCAATATAAATTTTGACCCAAATTTATGAAGAAAAATTACTAATTTGCTAAATTTTAACAGAAACAAATAATTTTTTTTTTTTTTTTTTTTTTTTTACATAATTTTCAATTTATAGCACAGAAAATAAAAAATCCAGCAGTGATTAAATGCCGCCAAAATAAAGCTCTATTTGTGTGAAAAAAGGTCCTCTTCCACTTCTCCATGACGACATCACAGAGCTGGTGGATGTTAGAGGCCTTTCACTCCTCCGCCTTCCGTTTGAGGATGTCCCACAGATACTCAATAGGGTTTAGGTCTGGAGACCTGCATGGCCAGTCCATTATTTTTACCCTCAGCTTTAGCAAGGCAGGGGTCATCTTGGAGGTGTGTTTGGGGTTGTTATCATGTTGGAATACTGTCCCGCGACCCAGACTCTGAAGGGAGACTCCAAAATGTATCTTTTCAACCAGATTATCTATGTAGTACACACATTAAGTTTTTTCTTCATTCAACCCAGCAGGCTAAATGAAATAAAGGGTCTCTTCTGTTGTAAAAGCCCTGCCTGTCAGCAGAATTTGCATTTATAATTTTTACTACCACTTTAAATCCTAATCATTCATGTTCATTATCTCACTTGATCAGCAGGAAAGCTAAAGTATACCAACTGATGTACAGTACACAAAAGAGAGATCAATATGTACATACTGCAACAAATTAAAGCACATGTATTTCAAGTCAATTACCTCCTAGAAATACATTCTGTTTTTCTCTTCAAAGGTTATGGCCTCTTTTTTTGTGCTTTTATGAATTCTAAATCATTTTGAAGAGTGCCCAGTACCCCATCTTATTTCAGGGCTCTATACTGTGATACTGTTGAGGGTTTCTGCCATTTCCTGTTTAGTAAAATTGTTCTCATCATGAAAGTTAAGCTGGCCATACAAGAGTAGAATTTTGTTTGAATGTTCATATTGAAATTCAGAAAAATCATTCATCAAAACATTCTTTCTTGCCATCACTGAATCAACTCATTTGGTTAAAAAGCCCTTAGGCCCCTTTCATACGGGTGCCACTAAGCAGAATCTGCTTGCTCAGCAAGGGATCTCTCCTTTGATCCCCTCTGAGCAGGCAGATGACAGGTCCATGACTGCTCCGCTATGCAGAGCGGATATGGACACAGTCCCGCTCTGCTCTATGGGGCAATCAAATGGAAATGGGACCCCTTTCTTAAGCCATCCAATCCACCAGACAGATGGGGAATATGACCACCATCCATCTGATTTTGGAGGACAGGATCGGATGGCAGCAGGTGTTGGCACACATGTCTGCTGACATTTGCCACTCCATAGAAGAGACTGGAGAGTCCGATGAGGTCCTGCCTGAAAAAAAATGACAGGTGGACCTGATCGGACAGCCGTGTGAAAGGGGCCTTAACATTTCAGCCAGACCTGCAATGGAATGGCAGACAAATGAAATAGGTTTCTTTTCTGCCTAGAAATAGAATATGTACAATTTCTTCTGAATGGAAACCACAAGCAGGGTTTTTTGTCGTTTGAGAGAAAAAAATTATTCTGCTCTTTTAAAGATTTTCCATCACTGCATTGAAAATGAATGTCGATTTAACCCTGCTACCCATTGGAAAGTTGAAAGAATGTTCTGAAAACAAGTGTTTCAAATGAAATTCTACTGATTTATGGCCAGCTTTATTGATTGCAAACCTGGCACAGGGTTCTAATATTTTCCTATCCTTTCCATTCACTTGAAGGATTTCCAGCACAATTTACATGTTTACAAGTTTCTGTACTAAGTAAGAGTGGTATGGCGGGGTGTGGTATTTTGGAGACTCATTCACTCACAGGAAATCAGTTTGGAGCCTGCAAAGCTGGAGTTTAAAAATGCGAAATATTCAGAGTTTATTGTAGCTACTGTGTGAACTTGTTGACCTTTGAGACACCACTTCAAAGGCACAGACAGGAAGCACACCTAAAAAGCTGTACTACTCCTCCCTCTTCACATCCCCCTCCATCTGTGCCTGCAAACTAAGCCTGAAAGCATTCACACAAAGAGATTCAGTAATATAAACAGGATAGGACTATAAAGTACGTGGCAGATCCACCACATTATCTCCCAAAAAACAAATGTATTGTAAATTATTGTAAATCAACAGTGCCCCCTTTCCTTTCATCAAGGCATATTTAAAACAGTAACTGTTAGCAATAAGTGACATTGAATTGTACCTTTCCAACATAAGCTGAAACCTGACCACTATCTGTTATCGGGTGTTGTACTGTGCTCATGGTCATTATGCTGTCTTGTTGAATAAGCCTCGGTATGCCTTGCTAGTAAAACAAATAGGGATCCAGGTTAGTGATGCCAACCTAATCATTTTCAAGAGGACCAATAAAGTGCATAAAATAAAAAATTATAGCATACACTGTATTTCTCTGAAATAGTAACTGTAGACATGCAGTCTAGAAATGAAGATGCCATTCTAGATCATTATTGCAATCCCCAAAATGTCTATAGAGTCATATAATAAAATTACAGGGAATATCTGATCGCCTCTTGTGAGATTAAGAAGGCCTTTTTCCCCAGCTGGAGAAAATTGTTCCATGCTTTATTGCTTTTTGTTTTTTTTTGCCTTCGTCTGGATCATAGAATAGTGTACTCTATATGGAGGTTTTCTATTTGCGGGTGTTTTTTTTTTTTGGGTTGAAATGGATGGACTAGTGTCTTTTTTTTTTTTAACCAGATTAACTATGTAACAGTTGTGATAACCTTGGTATACACTAGTATAACATTTGTACAAAAATTCTCAGTTCATTCTTGACTGCTTGGCAAATGTCATTCAAAAGCTGTTAAAAATGGAATTTATTTTTAACGTTAAATTTTGGAGTGAATGGACAAAAAATACCTTCATTGTTGGAAATTCATTCATTCAAGAAAAAATTTTCATTCTGCTCCTTCGAATTTTCATGGTGGTTCAAAATAAATATAGATTTAACCCCACACTAACAATTTTAAAATTGAACGAATATTCTTAAATCAAAAAAAATTGTTTGAAAACCTTCTAGTGTATATCCAGCTTTTACACCTACAGTGGCGAAAATAATTATTTGATCCCTTGCGGATTTTGTAAGGTTGCCCACTTGCAAAGAAATGAAGGGTCTATAATATTTTATCATAGGTGTATTTTAAATGATAGAGACAGGATATCAACCAAAAATCCAGAAAAAACACATGATACAAATGTTATAAATTGAGTTGCAGTTTAGTGAGTAAAATCCCCAATCAAAACATAACTTGGTACTTGGTGGAGAAACCCTTGTTGGTAAGCACAGAGGTAAGACCTACCTTGTAGTTAGTTACCAGGTCTGCACACATCTCAGGAGAGATTTTGGTCCACTCTTCTTTACAGGTCTTCTTTAAATCCTTAAAGTGGATGTAAATCCAATTCATAAAATTTAACCTAGGCACATCTATCTGTAGTGTTTACTTACCTCTCTCCAAAGCCCTCAGTCCCGTGTCTTTCTGCTGTTTTGTTCCTCTGTTATCATGATAACTTCTGACAAGGTCTCCATGATGGGAGATAAAAGCAAACTGAAATGTGTGTTGGGGGCGGGTGCTATTAATAGATTAGCAGAGAGCTTGTCTTGTCACAGCACAACTCTGCAAGTATCTTCGTTCTTCTGCATGTGTGGAGTGGGTTGTGTGTGGCTTTCCTCCAATCAGATGGCACACAGTGTAAGCCAAGACTAAAATCCTGTTGAATGAGGAAATAACATTTCTAACACAATGTAAGAATTCTAAAGAATATAGCAAGCTGAAGACAGCAGATATGCATATAAAATGTATGTAGGGAGATTTGTTTCATCATCTGAGGCTGTTCACTTTCACTGGGTATATGTGAGGGTTTACACACACTTTAAGGATTCTTGGCAGGCACTTGGCAATTTGAAGTTTCAGCTCACTCATAATTAGAGTCTGGAGTCTGGCAAAGCAACTCCATGACCTTAATGTGCTTCTTCTTAAACCACTCTTTTGTTGCCTCGGCAGCATTTTTTGGGTCATTGTCATGCTGAAAGACTCATCCACGACCCATCTTCAGTGTTCTGGCTGAGGGAAGAAGGTTCTCATCCAAGATTTTACAATACATGGCCCTGCCTATGGGCCCCTCAATGCAGCAAAGTCGGCCTGTACCTTTAGCAGAGAAGCAGCCCCAAAGTATAGTGTTTCCACCTCCATACTTGACTGTAGGGATGGTGTTCTTAGGGTCATAGTCAGCATTTTTCTTCCTCCAAACACGGCAAATCCAGTTAATGGCAAAGAGCTCAATATTGGTCACCTGACCACAGCACTTTGTCCCAAACCTTCTCTGAATCATTTAGATGTTCAAACTTTCAGACGGGCCTATACATGTGCCTTCTTCAGGCGGGCGCTGCAGGATCTCAATCTATGGCAGCGTCACCTTCTCACCAAGCTTCCTGCTGATGAACTTGTAGCCCATTCCAGCCTTGTGCAGGTCTAAAATGTTGCCCTTTTGACAGCTCTTTGGTCTTGCCCATGATGGTGAGGTTTAAATGGAAGAAAGATTCTGTGGACAGGTGTCTTTTATACACATAACGAGTTGTCATTAGGAGCACCTTCTTAAATTGACAGAACTAATCTGTGTAACACTGGCGCACGCACTGTAGCCAGTCTGCGGGAAACAGAATTATTGTTGGTTTGTAGGGGATCAAATACTTATTTTACTCACTTAACTGCAACTCAATTTATTTTTTCTGGATTTTTCGTCGATATTCTGTCTCTATTATTTAAAATACAGCTATAATAACAATTATAGACCCTTAATTTCTTTGTAAGTGGGCAAACTTACAAAATCTGCAGGGGATCAAATAATAATTTTCACCACTGTACATGTTCACAAATGTTTTAATATTTCCATTGGACATATTATGAAAGAATAAAGACCAGAGAAACAAGAGAAGAGTTTGCATGCTTTAGTACAAAGATGTAATTTAACATTAAGGGAAGGTACACTTTGTACAGCTAGATTACACATCTGGAATTTAATAATTAAAAAAAAAATTATTTTCATTGTTGGATGCCTTGGCCAGGACGGTCCCCTATGGTCAGCACTGGTGTTCTTGATCATTTCAATCTTATTTAATGCTGTCATGATGCGCCTTCACTTAGCTTATGTTTCTATAAAAATGAAAGCTCCATTCACCTTTGGAAAAAGGCTGTTAGTAATTACATGCAGGGCACCCAGAATGGATTGCTGGTGTTTAGCTGTGAGCAGAAGCGCCATTGAAAGCAATGGGAGGCTTACTGCTACTGCAGATAATTGTAGCCGCTTGCATGTAATCACTCATGGAGCGATACCTGTGAATGATCAGCCGTGAATGCAGATGGTCTGAAAAGATGATATTGGCTTCTCTGCTTGGTCCAAAGATAGTAAATTGAAGTTGTGTGATGATAAGCCCAGATGCTTCCACACCCTTTAAAAACAAATTTATTTTCCTTTTTGAAGCTGATGCTGCTTAATTACTGAACAAAATTATAATTGAACCCAAATTCATTTAGTATAGTCTATATAATTTCATGTGGACAACTTTTTAGATGTGTGTTAAAGCATTTGTAAACTTAATCACCAAAATTTCATACACACTTTACCAGGTTATTAAAATGACAAAAAGTCATTTTCATAAGGCTGCATTCACACCAGTGATTTATGCCAGTGAAAATTGTAGTGCCAGGAATCTTCTAATTCCTGCTGCGGCTCTGAGCAACCACTGGCCCTATTCAATATAATGACAGGTCGCTGTCGGACACAGCTATTTGTGGCTCTCTGCACAGCCAGCGCTTACCTGCAGTGATCACTGCTGGAGGTACTTTTAAATGTGTGTCCAGCAGTGATCACTAGGGGTAATCACTGGCTGTGCAGACAGTTGGGGATACCTGCAGCTGCTGGTGATCTGTCACCAGGGCTTTTATTCTAAGAGAATATGTGCAGGAACTCCCTCCTTCCAAATCACGTCTTGTGTCCGCCTCCGAGCACTATTCCTTGGTTCCACCCCCTACCCACCTCCGAGAACCATTCTCTGGTTCCACCCCCTACCCTCCTCTGGGCACCATTCTTTGGTTCCACCCCCTACCCACCTCTGAGCTCCATTCCTTGGTTCCACTCCCTACCCACCTCCAAGCACCACTGTTTGGTTCCACACCCTACCCACCTCCGAGCACCATCCTTTGGTTCCACCCCCTACCCACCTCCGAGCACCATTCTTTGGTTCCACCCCCTACCCACCTCCGAGCACCATTCTTTGGTCCCACCCCCTACCCACCTCCGGGCACCATTCTTTGGTTCCACCCCCTACCCACCTCTGAGCTCCATTCCTTGGTTCCACTCCATACCCACCTCCGAGCACCATTCCTTGATTCCACTTCCTACCCTCCTCCAAGCACCACTGTTTGGTTCCACCTCCAAGCACCATTGTTTAGTTCCACTCTCTACCCACCTTTGAGCACTGTTTCTTGGTTCTACCTCCTACCCACCTCTCAGTAATGGATACAGAACCAAGTATCAATTTGTGGTGCTAAGTAATTTGTATGTAATTTGTGGATTTCATCTCCAAATACGGAAAGGTTTCTTCACAGTAAGAGCTGTGAAAATGTGGAATATACTCCCTGCAGAGGTGGTTATGGCCAGCTCAGTGGATTGCTTTAAGAAAGGCCTGGATTAATTCCTGAGTGTATATAATATAACTGGGTACTAACATTTATAGGTACGGTTGATCCGGGGAAAATCCGATTGCCTCTCAGGGGATCAGGAAGGAATTTTTTCCCCTGCTTTAGCAAATTGGATCGTGCTCTGCTGGGGTTTTTTGCCTTCCTCTAGATCAACTGTGGGTATAGAATTGGGTATATGGGCTGGTATGATATTTATTATATATTTTATTTTTTTGTGGTTGAACTGGATGGACTTGTGTCTTTTTTCAACCTGACTAACTATGTAACTATGTAATGATAGGAAGTAAAATAGATCCCCTGTAGCCAGCAACAATGGAGCACTTCCCGCAACAATAGACTCTGAACAGCAAGCAACAATAGACCTCTCCCTTAACAGTAACATAAACGATAGTCTCCCAGTTGCATAAGAGCCTTCCAGCAACAATAGATCCCCACCAGTGACAACTGACCTCCCCAGCAACAATAGACTCTCCCCCTGTAAAAATAGATCCCTTCCAGCAACAATAGATCCCCCAGCAGCCAGCATCAATAGACCCTCCAGTAAACCCCAACGCCCCTTGCCATTACATGCATTCAGAGCTGGAGGTGCCGGAACTGCGTTCCTGCTGAAAAAAAGCCATGCCTGTCACTATAGTGAACGGGCCGGTGTGAATACAGCTTAAATCTGAAGCTATCCTGTCAGGAAGGTCCATGGCACTTTGGTTGGAGAGTGACACCTTTCCGGTCCTTGTTTCTGTGTCGTTGCTCTGTCACAAGTTTCTGTTGTCAACTACAACTGCTGAAATCAAGACACATAATGCAGATATGGTCCACTGGTGTCACCTTTAGGAGACCCGCCCTGAGAAATCCAAAGCAGACATAACTGAAGTGCACGTAGACATAAAAGAGTTGATTTACTAAAGGCAAATAGGCTGTTCACTTTAACCCTTAGTTTAGTGAATGTGGCAAAAATGCACTTTGCAAAGAATTACCAAATCATGCGCCAGGAATAAAACAATAGTTTGTTTGTATATGATTGAAATATAGATGTTAGCTGAGCTTCACCACATTCACGAATCAAAGGGAAAAATTCCTTTGCAAAGTAAACAGTCTTTTTACCTTTGGTAACTCAACCCCAAAGTGGCTGCAAAGAGGCTGTGGTAGATCAGCAGCACTGGGATGAAACAAAGGATGAAAACAAGGGACATTTCTTTTTTTAACTATTTATCATACACATTGTTTTAGTAAACTAAATGACACTCAGTTAAATTTTAGGTGTACTTTAATGCTGATCTCAGGGAAAATGTTAACACCCACCCCTGTAAGCAATCATTGGCTTGGAAAAAAAAGTACTACACAATTAGTTCCATTGCTCCACTGAGCTTTCTGCAACCCTAAACTACTCTGCTACCGTCTTATCTTTGTACGGACCTCCATGTTTTATATTGTATAACCTTGAATACTTGATATCTGGCACTAGAATTGATATACAACTTGTACATCCACTGATTGTCATTATCACCAATTATTTTGGACAAGGCTGTTTCTTAAATTCTACTGTACCAGAGATCTGAACTACCATCTGCTAGTTTGCATGCACTTCCCTTCTCTTTGTAGGTCTATGGATATAGACTTGATTTTCCTTCTTGTTCTGCCCATAGCCACTAGATGGTGATATCTGAATACAACACATTTGCAATGCTTAGCACATTGGTGTCAGATTAAACACGTTTTCAGACAACCTTCACCCACGATTCACATTTTTCTAATTAAATCCTACTAGAAAAAAGTGTCAATCTTTTCTAAAGACATTTATAAATAGAACACTCAATAGTTTCTTTTTCAATATAATAGCTCTTTATTTCTTGTAATATCCCTCTCTCAGGTCAAATTCATTGCTATGTAACCACATGTCAGTAACACTTCATGCTAAACAAAGGCTCGTTTTATACCAAATTACCTAAATATCCTCTATAGTACCAAAAATATTGTGACACCTGCCTTTACACGCACATGAACTTTAATGGCACCCCAGTCTTAGTCTGTAGGATTCAATATTAAGTTGGCCCACCCTTTGCAGCTATAGCAGTTTCAACTCTTCTGAGAAGGCTGTCCACAAGGTTTAGGAGTGTGTCTATGGGAATGTTTGACCGTTATTCCAGAAGCTCATTTGGGAGGACAGGCACTGATGTTGTACGAGAAGGCCTGGCTCGAAGTCTCTGCTCTAATTCATTCCAAAGATGTTTTATCAGGTGGAGGTCAGGACTCTGTGCAGACCAGTCAAGTTCTTCAACCCCAAACTCGCTCGGTCATATCTTTATAGACCTTGCTTATGCACTGGTGCACAGTCATGTTGGAACAGGAAGAGGCCATCCCCAAACTGTTCCCACAAAGTTAGGAGCATGAAATTGTCCAAAATGTCTTTGTATGCTGATGCCTTAAATGTTCCCTTCACTGGAATTAAGGGGCCAAGCCCAACCCCTAAAAAACAACCCGACACCACAATCCCTTTTCACCAAATGATTTGGATCAGTGCACAAAGCAAGGTCCATAAAGACATGGAGGAGCGAGTTTGGGGTGGAGGAACTTGACTGGCCTCAACCCGATAGAACACCTTTGGGATGAATTAGAGCCAGGCCTTTTCATCCACATCAGTGCCTGACCTCACATATGTGCTTCTGGAAGAATGGTCAAACTTTCCCATAGTCACACTCCTAAACCTTGTGGATAGCCTTCCAATAAGAGTTGAAGGTGTTATAAATGCGAAGGGTGGGTCAACTGAATATTGAAGTCTTGACTAAGACTGGGATGCCATCAAAGTTTATGTGTGTGTAAAGGCAGGTGTCCCAATGCTTTTAGTAATATAGTGTATGCAGCAGCACAGAACTATATACAGCCCCCTACATCTCCTCTTCTTCCACACTGTCCTCCCACGATCAGTCAGAGCAGGATGCCTCCTCTGTCTCTCCCTCCTTCACACCTGCAGCAGGGTGTGCTTCTATACAGGTGACCCCCTCTAGCTTGGATGATCCTATCTCTGATCCTCCACTAACATTTTGCACTTCCTGCAAGTTATCCCCAGGTTTGCAAGCCCACATACAGTGCAAAGAGTGGGATTCCCATTAGGTGCCATTATCACACCAGTGTCTGTGAGGCAGTTGCAACTGGCATCAGCCATCCAGTCTATTAACTCCAAATTCTGGGTCTGGTAGAGCCCGGAACGACTAAGCAACCAAATAATCTACAATGTGCCAAATTCAAACTCATGCACAAGTTTTCTTTACTCTGATGATTCCTATGACATGGCAAAGCCAGTAGCTCTGCCTTTCTTCCCTACAGTTCTGGTGCCAAGACTTCCTGCCAGGAAGCATCTAAGCCAACCTCCTGCAAAAAATAATCTTCAGATAAATGCCCTCATTCATTTCTCTCCAGCAAAAATACAGTTACCCACAGTAACAGCTCTGCAACAGTCTTTTCTTTTCAAAATGACAGTCTGCAGAAACACATTCATACTTTTTTGCTGGTTGCTAGGGGCATTGGCAGGGCAATAATTCTGCTGGCATTACGTTTTCTGCATTTTGGGATTATGTTCCTGAACTCATGGGGATGCACAGTAAATAATGCTATCAGATGTTGAGGAAGAAGGTGCCAGGAGCATGGAGGGAGGGTACAACAGCCAGGGAGAAGCAATTGCCATCAATATTCCTGCAACTTACTGCCAAGTGGGCTTGTGCAATCAGAATATTGGGATAGATGAGATGGCAAGACCATACCTGAGTGCTAAAGATTGTAAATAAAAAAAAAAGGCACAGAACAACATCAGCATGGCAGAATGTCTTCTGGGGCAGCTTGCAGCTGAGTGGAGGGAGCAGCCAAACTTATCCACTGGATGACATTGCTCCATGGGTACAGGCCACTATTACTACCAGACCCGCTTAGCAGTGTGGACCTTTTTTTTAACACATCTGCTGCTGACAGTGTCTTAGTAATTTGCAGCCTCTGCCTGCAGTGTATCCAGCATGATAAATCTATAAACCAGTGGTTTAGATACCACATGCATGAGGAGACGCTAGACTGTTCACCACAAAGCTCCGTAGTAGCAGTACATAAATGATATCAGTTAAGCCGCGTACACACGTAGCCGTCTGTCCGACGTACTTAGTCTGGCGGACGTCCGCCAAACTGTCCGTCGGAATTTTCGAACGGGCTACTTGCCCACACACGGCACTTTTTCAGCGGACTAATACGCCGTACTAAGTCCGCCGTACTTTCGAAATGAACGGACTCGCCCACACACGCGGAGGAAAGTCCGCTCATTTCGAGCGCGTCTCCAGGTAGGCGGGGTCCGCGAAGGAGACGTCGCTGGCCCCGCCGCCTGGTATGGACTTAAAGGGGAACCCCAACGCTGAAAAAAATCGGCATGGGGGTCCCCCCCAAGTCCACAACAGACCCTTGTACGAGCACGCTACCCGGCCGGCCAGGAAAGGGGGGCGAGCGAGCGTCCCCCCTCCTTAGCCGTACCAGGCCGCGTGCCCTCAACATGGGGGGTGACTTGGGGAAGGGGGGGGCCGCGCGGCCCCCCCCACCCCAAAGCACCTTGTCCCCATGTTGATGAGGACAAGGGCCTCTTCCCGACAACCCTGGCCATTGGTTGTCGGGGTCTGCGGGCGGGGGGCTTATCGGAATACGGGAGCCCCCTTTAATAAGGGGGCCCCCGGATACCGACCCCCACCCTATGTGAATGAGTATGGGGTACAATGTACCCCTACCCATTCACCTGTAAAATAAAAGTACAAAAAAAAAAAACACAACACACGAGATAAAATACTTTATTGCACAGCTCCGGGGGTCTTCCGTCTTCGGGGGTCTTCTCGCCGGACTCCTCCGCTATCTTCTTGTAGCTCTTTTGCTAGCGGAGGAGTCTGGCTTTCTTCCTCGCCGCCGGCCTCTTCTCCCGACTTCGGGGGTCTTGTCCCCCTCTTCGGTTCTTCTGCCGGGCCACCGCGCCTTCTTATAGCTCTTTTACAGGCGGTGGCCCGGTCTTCTGTCGCCGCTGCCGCCTTCCGTTCTTCTTCTTCTTCTTCTCCTTCTTCTCCTGGAGATGTTGATTTGACGCTCTCTCCGGCCACAATGCCAGGGACGCGCTGCGTGGCCACTTATATAGGGACAAGGGGCGGTGTCACATGGTTTTATGTCACATGGGTTGGTGTCACATGGTGACCCCGCCCCCTTACAATGTCACAGTCCCCATGTGACATCAACCCATGTGACCAACCCATGTGACATAAAGCCATGTGACACCGCCCCTTGTCCCTATATAAGTGGCCGCGCAGCGCGTCCCTGGCATTGTGGCCGGAGAGAGCATCAAGTCAACATCTCCAGGAGAAGAAGGAGAAGAAGAAGAAGAAGAACGGAAGGCGGCAGCGGCGACAGAAGACCGGGCCACCGCCTGTAAAAGAGCTATAAGAAGGCGCGGTGGCCCGGCAGAAGAACCGAAGAGGGGAACAAGACCCCCGAAGTTGGGAGAAGAGGCCGGCAGGGAGGAAGAAAGCCGGACTCCTCCGCTAGCAAAAGAGCTACAAGAAGATAGCGGAGGAGTCCGGCGAGAAGACCCCCGAAGACGGAAGACCCCCGGAGCTGTGCAATAAAGTATTTTATCTCGTGTGTTGTGTTTTTTTTGTACTTTTATTTTACAGGTGAATGGGTAGGGGTACATTGTACCCCATACTCATTCACATAGGGTGGGGGGCCGGTATTCGGGGGCCCCCTTATTAAAGGGGGCTCCCGGATTCCGATAAGCCCCCCGCCCGCAGACCCCGACAACCAACGGCCAGGGTTGTCAGGAAGAGGCCCTTGTCCTCATCAACATGGGGACAAGGTGCTTTGGGGGTCTGTTGTGGACTTGGGGGGGACCCCCACGCCGATTTTTTTCGGCGTTGGGGTTCCCCTTTAAGTCCATAACAGGCGGCGGGGCCAGCGACGTCTCCTTCGCGGGCCCCGCCTACCTCGAGACCTGCTCGAAATGAGTGGGAAAAGTCCGCTCATTTCAAAAGTACGGCGGACTGGCATACACACGGCCGGATTGTCCGCCGAAATGCGAGTACGGCGGGCAGATTGTTGTGCAAACCGAAATTCTAAGTTCGCTGTACTGTCGGGTCAAAAAAGTATGCCGGAGGCTACACACGGGGGGATTGTTTGGCGGACTTGAGTTTGCCGGACTTTTCCACCGGATTGTTTGATCGTGTGTATGCGGCATTAGAAGCAAAATGCCTGCACTCCTACTTGCTCCTTCCTTTCAATCTCTCCTCGCACTCCACAGGAATCTCCATCTGCTTGCACTGTAGCATCAAATAATAAAGATGGATGTCTGACAAGAGCTTTGAGAGACCTACCTTATGGCAAGCAGAGAAGAAGGCTGGCATGTGCCCACACAGAATGGGGATAAACTTAGGTTTCAACCTCACAGTTATGCCGCGTACACACAAGTGGAATGTCTGACAGAAAAAGTCCAACGGGAGCTTTTCATCATATATTCCGATCGTGTGTATGCCCCATCGGACTTTTTATGTCGAAAATTCTGACGGACCTAGAAATAGAATATGTTCTAAATATTTCCGACGGAACCAATTCCTATCGGCAAAACCAATCGTCTGTATGCTGTTCCAACAGACCAAAAACATTGCATGCTCTGAAGCAAGCACCAGATGGAAGTTATTGGCTACTAGACATGGGCGCCGTCAATAAATTCGTTTTGTTCTGTTCCATTTCGATTCGTATTAAAATGAATTCGTACTTCGTATTTCGTGTCCGAAATTCCGTTTCGTTTCGTACGAAATACGAATTGTCGTTAGGTTCGTTAACGTGTACGAACGTTCTTTACGATGAAGTTAAAGGCAAAAATATACCTCAATATGACAGTCGATGCTGATGGAAGTTTGGTTTTTATCCGAAATACGAAATTCCGTTGAAGAATTTCCTATCCGAAATACGAAGTTTCATTAGATGAGAAAGAGAGAAGCGGATTGTCTGCCATGCACCGCTGGTCCAGTTTGCGCCTGCTCCTCCTGGGGCTGCTTATTATGAGGGGCTCCCACCATCCCTGTGCTGTGCTGACTTCCTCCTGGGGCTGTACCTCTGCTGTGCATATTATGAGGGGCTCCCACCATCCCTGTGCTATGCTGACTTCCTCCTGGGGCTGCTTTTTATGAGGGGCTCCCACCATCCCTGTGCTGTGCTGACTTCCTCCTGGGGCTGCTTATTATGAGGGGCTCCCACCATCCCTGTGCTGTGCCGACTTCCTCCTGGGGCTGCTTATTATGAGGGGCTCCCACCATCCCTGTGCTATGCTGACTTCCTCCTGGGGCTGCTTATTATGAGGGGCTCCCACCATCCCTGTGCTGTGCTGACTTCCTCCTGGGGCTGCTTATTATGAGGGGCTCCCACCATCACTGTGCTGTGCTGACTGTCAGCATATGTAACTTTTTTTTGCGCCCATCACCCCCTTATTTAGGACCTGATAGATGACTTCCTCACAAATGAGGCATCGGCCCACTTCCATTTCTTGCATTTTGCTGGCTGCCATGCAGGCATAGGCCTCTTGAAGATTGGGGGTGGATCTGAGGGCCGCAGTGGCTTGCAGAATCAAAGAAAGCGCGGACTACTCCACGTTACTCCCCTTCCTGGGCCTTTGTGTTGAAAAGTGGAGGGGAGGAACCTGTGATTCGCTCAGGCTACTGGGCACGGCCACCTCCTGGCTGCCACTTTCCTTGCCACCTCCTGGCGGAAACTTTCCACAGCCTCCTCCTGGCTGAGACTTTCCTGTGTATGAAAATGGGACATAGTTTTAGTCATCAATCACACACAATTTAGAGCTCATGACTGTTGAAAATTGAATGTTAACAAATAGAAAAGACTTTCATTCTGACCCAATCATTTTTGGCTACTACTGTATATGGTCTTTGTTAAATCAGAAATTAGTGATCAATAATAACATCTAGTTAACATCATTAATTTTTGGTCAAGAAATATGTTGAACAATGCTATACCTGGCTCAAGCTGGGCTCCTCCACTTCTTCCTGGGTGGAAGGCCCAGGTTGGACTTCTGAAGCCTCATCTGAGGTGGAAGGAAGGATAGAGAGTGATGGCCTGATTTCAGTCTGGTCTGACAAAAACCGCAGTCTGTAGTAGTACCACAGCCTGGGGACATATATACGTCATCTGCTGCTGCTCCGGCTCTCATGGAATCCTGGACCTTTTTGCGCTGCCTATTATATATGCTCCTCAGGCCACCAATTTTGCACTTCAAATAGGGGATGGTTGCCGTGGGAATCACCGGCTTCACCAATTCCAACAGTTGATCCAGCCCTGCCTTCTTCTTTATTTTATTATTATAAAAAGGGTGTTTCACATATATATATATATATATATATATATATATATATATATATATATATATTTATATTTATATTTATCAATGAAGCTAGGGAGGAAGTCATGATCGTTGAATCTATCCGTTTAATCTACAACACAAACCCTAATGTCAAGCTAAACTCTCCTAATCTTGTCCCAATATAGCCCTCAATCTATAATCAGTATAGTCCGCTGATGCCCCAAGTTAAAATTGTACCTTCATTAGCACTACAGAGCTTATGCTACTCCATCCTCTACTCACAGATTGTACGTACGGCGCATGCATGTTACGCTTTATATACACTGCGCAGGCGTGAAACTCTACCCACCCCTGACCTTCTTTCTAGTATATTCCCGCCCCTTCTCTTTTGCGCAGTGGGAGAGCACATGGCAGAGACAGAGCAGGTGCATGCAGAGGAGAGCAGCAAGGAGGAAAGCCTGAAGCCACAAATGTCCTGATCCAGGAGATTTAAGGATTTAAGGCCTCAAATATGTCCTTTGTAGAGATGGTGGACATCTTGAAGAGGGCCGACTATGACAGAAAATATGGACCGTACAGAAACCCAAATGTGAGAAAGGCCAAAATCATGAGTAAAGTTGTTAAAAGTCTAAAGAAGAATTTTGGGTTATGGCGATCCAGGGATCAACTGAGGAAACGATGGCCAGACCTCAAATTGAGGGGGCATGATCAGTACAGAAGAATCAAGAGAGAGCTGCAAAAAAGTAAGTATTTTGTCATGTGTTCCTATTATTATTACCTGCATGCTGCTCCATGTGCTTTTCTTTATACTGTTGTACAGTTTAAAATGGCAAGTTTCAGGTTTGTGGGCACAGTAATTGGTCATAGTAAACATTGTTTGTTCGCCCACTAATACAATGTTTTTGGCAGATACAGGTTAACTACATTTGTTCAGGCCTATTTGTATTAAAAGAAGTTTGTTATCTAGAAGGGTTTGTAGTAGAATGAAATGCAAACTTGATTCAGTGTAAGGAGAGGACACTCAGCAGCTGTTTAAACATCTGGACGCAGGTGTGGGACACCAGAACACCCTTTTTAGGGTGTCCCACGCAGGTGCTCCAGTGGATGCTAGGGGTGTCTCCATGTGTGATACTTTACCAAAAAAGTATTCTAGCTTTAACAAAGGGAAGATAGGGGAGAAAAGACTCGGGACATCAGAGGACACCAGGGACTAGGGATGAGCTTCGAGTTCGAGTCGAACTCATGTTCTACTCGAACATTGCCTGTTCGCCTGTTCAGCGAACAGTGAACAATTTGGGCTGTTCGCAGCAAATTCGAAAAGCCGGAACACCCTATACAAGTCTATGGGAGAAATCTAAAGTGCTCATTTTAAAGGGTAATATGCAGATTACTGTCCTAAAAAGTGTTTGGGGACCCGGGTCCTGCCCCAGGGGACATGGATCAATGCAAAAAAAAGTTTTAAAAACGGCCGTTTTTTCGGGAGCAGTGATTTTAATAATGATTAAAGTGAAACAATAAAATTGTAATATTCCTTTAAATTTCGTAGCTGGGGGGTATCTATAGTATGCCTGTGAAGGGGCGCATGTTTCTGGTGCTTAGAACTGTCGCTGCACAAAGTGTCATTTGTGCAGGAAAAAAAGTCCTTTAAAATCACTTGCGGCTAAATTGTCGGGTCTCCGTAATACAGAGAACACTCAATGAGTGCTCTCTGTATTAGCCGACAATTCATTCATTCATTGATTAAAAAAAAAAAAAAAGCGTGGGGGTTCCCCTAAATTCAATTACCAGGCCCTTCAGGTCTGACATGGATATTAAGGGGAACCCCGTGTCAAATTTAAAAAAAAATTGACGTGGGGGTCCCCCCAAATATCCATACCAGACCCTTCAGGTCTGATATGGATATTAAGGGGAACCCCGCATCAAATTAAAAAAAAAAAATTGACGTGGGGGTCCCCCTAAAAATCCATATCAGACCCTTTATCCGAGCACGAAACCTGGCAGGCCGCAGGAAAAGAGGGGGGGACAAAAAAAAAATTTTTTTACAAAAAGTTGTCACTAAATGATATATTGCTCACACATGCCATAGTTATATGTGGAATTGCACCCCAAAATATATTCCGCTACTTCTCCCGAGTATGGGGATACCACATGTGTGGGACTTTTTGGGAGTCTAGTCGTGCACAGCACCCCGAAAACCAATCACCACCTTCAGGATTTCTAATGCCCCGTACACACGAGTGGACTTTTCAACATCCAAAGTCCGAAGGACCGAGTCCGTCAGACTATCCGATCGTGTGTGGGCTGCAACGGACTTTTGATTCGCCAAAGTCTGACGGACTTTAGAAATGAAGCATGCTTCAAATTTTCCCGAAGGAACTCCGCCGGACCCGGTCCCCTTCGAAAACTCCGCTCGTGTGTATGCTACTCCGACGGACTAAAACCGACGCTAGGGCAGCTATTGGCTACTGGCTATGAACTTCCTTATTCGAGTCAGGTCGTACGTCATCACGTTCGAATCCGTCGGAGTTTAGTGTGATCGTGTGTGTCCAAGTCCGTTCGGCCGAAAAGTCTGTCAGAACTCCGTCGGAACTCCGGCGGAACTCCGGCGGAACTCCTTTGGAAGTCTGTCGGACATAAGTCCTCTCGTGTGTAAGGGTGCAAATTTTTGATTTAACTCCTCACTACCTATCACAGTTTCGAAGGCCATAAAATGCCAAAATAGCACAAAACCCCCCAAAATGACCCCATTTTGGAAAGTAGACACCCCAAGCTATTTACTGAGAGGCATGTTGAGTCCATGGAATATTTTATATTTTGCCACAAGTTGCGGGAATATTACAAACTTTTTTTTTTTTGCACAAAGTTGTCACTAAATGATATATTGCTCACACATGCTATGGGCATATGTGAAATGACACCCCAAAATACATTCTGCTGCTTCTCCTGAGAACGGGGATACCACATGTGTGGGACTTTTTGGGAGTCTAGTCGCGCACGGCACCCCGAAAACCAATCACCACCTTCAGGATTTCTAAGGGTGCAAATTTTTGATTTAACTCCTCACTACCTATCACAGTTTCGAAGGCCATAAAATGCCAAAATAGCACAAAACCCCCCCAAATGACCCCATTTTGGAAAGTAGACACCCCAAGCTATTTACTGAGAGGCATGTTGAGTCCATGGAATATTTTATATTTTGCCAAAAGTTGCGGGAAGATTACAAACTTTTTTTTTTTTTGCACAAAGTTGTCACTAAATGATATATTGCTCACACATGCTATGGGCAGAAGTCAAATTACACCCCAAAATAAATTCTGCTGCTTCTCCCGAGTACGGGGATACCACATGTGGGGGACTTTTTGGGAGCCTAGCCACGTACGGGACCCCAAAAACCAAGCACTGCCTTCCGAATTTAAATATAAAATGCTACCAAAAAACCTGTTAGCGATGGCAGGGATCAGGCCTGACTCTGCGATCGCTGCAGTTATGTGTTTAGTGTTTTGTAAGTGACAGTGATCGATCGATACTGCACTTGGGTGGGCTGGGCAGAGGGGCAAAACGCAGGTGCTAGCAGGTATCTGGGCTGATCCCGCTAACAATGCGTTTTTTTGGAACCCTAAACTGCTGGGGACGCTAGTATAGATCTGCGTTACATCAGAGGGGGCGGGGTCACCCACACGTCACTGGGGAACCCCTGGCTTCCCTCTGCAGCGTCAGAGGGGCGGGGTCAGGTGACGGGTGGCCCCGCCCTCCCAATATAAGAAACGTCAGCGCTGTGCTCTCTGCAGTGTCTCCAGAGAGGAGACAGAAGAAGGATGCATGGACAGCGCTGGACTGAGAGATTCCCCCGTCGCTGGATATGATCATCCATCGCTGGACCCCGGAGATCCGTCGCTGGATAGCAAGAGTGGATTAGCACCGCTGGAATCTTTTTTTTTTTTTTTTTTCATTTTTAATAAAGGAATTTTTCAAAAGTGTGTTTGTCTTATTTAACCATTTTGACACTTTCTTTGTGAAATGGTAGGGGTACTTTTGTACCCCCTTACCATTTCAAACAGGGGGGGGCCGGGATCTGGGGGTCCCCTAGTTAAAGGGGGCTTCCAGATTCTGATAAGCCCCCCGCCCGCAGACCCTCACAACCAACGGCCAGGGTTGTGAGGATGAGGCCCTTGTCCTTATCAACATGGGGACAAGGTGCTTTGAGGGGTCACAGACCCCCAAAGCATCCTCCCAATGTTGAGGGCATGTGGCCTGGTATGGTTCAGGAGGGAGGGGGGGGCCGCTCTCTCGTCCCCCCCTCTTTTCCTGCGGCCTGCCAGGTTGCGTGCTCGGATAAAGGGTCTGATATGGATTTTTAGGGGGACCCCCACGTCAATTTTTTTTTTTACATTTGATGCGGGGTTCCCCTTAATATCCATATCAGACCTGAAGGGTCTGGTATGGATATTTGGGGGGACCCCCACGTCAATTTTTTTTTAAAATTTGACACGGGGTTCCCCTTAATATCCATGTCAGACCTGAAGGGCCTGGTAATTGAATTTAGGGGAACCCCCACGCTTTTTTTTTTTTTTAATCAATGAATGAATGAATTGTCGGCTAATACAGAGAACACTCATTGAGTATTCTCTGTATTACGGAGACCCGACAATTTAGCCGCAAGTGATTTTAAAAGACTTTTTTTCCTGCACAAATGACACTTTGTGCAGCGACAGTTCTAAGCACCAGAAACATGCGCCCCTTCACAGGCATACTATAGATACCCCCCAGCTACGAAATTTAAAGGAATATTACACTTTTATTGTTTCACTTTAACCACTTCAGCCCCGGACCAATAAACACCTTAAGGACCAGAGGTCTTTTTCCAATTTCGCACTGCGCTGCTTTAACTGGTAATTGCGCGGTCATGCAATATTGCACCCAAACGAAATTTGCGTCCTTTTCTTCCCACAAATAGAGCTTTCTTTTGATGGTATTTGATTGCCTCTGCGATTTTTTTTTTTGCGATATAAATGGAAAAAGAGCGAAAATTTTGAAAAAAAAAGATATTTTCTTCTTTTTGTTATAAGACAAAAAAAAAAAAAAAAAATTTTTTTACAAAAAGTTGTCACTAAATGATATATTGCTCACACATGCCATAGTTATATGTGGAATTGCACCCCAAAATATATTCTACTTCTCCCGAGTATGGGGATACCACATGTGTGGGTCTTTTTGGGAGTCTAGTCGCGCACGGCACCTCGAAAACCAATCACCACCTTCAGGATTTCTAAGGGTGCAAATTTTTGATTTAACTCCTCACTACCTATCACAGTTTCGAAGGCCATAAAATGCCAAAATAGCACAAAACCCCCCCAAATGACCCCATTTTGGAAAGTAGACACCCCAAGCTATTTACTGAGAGGCATGTTGAGTCCATGGAATATTTTATATTTTGCCAAAAGTTGCGGGAAGATTACAAACTTTTTTTTTTTTTTGCACAAAGTTGTCACTAAATGATATATTGCTCACACATGCTATGGGCAGAAGTCAAATTACACCCCAAAATAAATTCTGCTGCTTCTCCCGAGTACGGGGATACCACATGTGGGGGACTTTTTGGGAGCCTAGCCACGTACGGGACCCCGAAAACCAAGCACTGCCTTCCGGATTTAAATATAAAATGCTACCAAAAAACCTGTTAGCGATGGCAGGGATCAGGCCTGACTCTGCGATCGCTGCAGTTATGTGTTTAGTGTTTTGTAAGTGACAGTGATCGATCGATACTGCACTTGGGTGGGCTGGGCAGAGGGGCAAAACGCAGGTGCTAGCAGGCATCTGGGCTGATCCCGCTAACAATGCGTTTTTTTGGAACCCTAAACTGCTGGGGACGCTAGTATAGATCTGATCAGATCAGATATTGATCTGTTCAGATTCTATAGCACTACGGGAGGTGTATGCTTTGCGTGTGGGTGTTAGCGGTACTGGCACTAACCTAGCGCTGCCTGGGGCGACGCAGACCCTGATCCTAAAACCTAATTGATATCACCCGCCGGGTGATCAGGGGGTTAAACCTTTATTGGGTAATAAATGGTGGGTGCCCTGATGCTATAAAAAACAAACTAACCAGAGTCACCCGTAACACTTATACGGTGATCAGTGGTGAAAGGGTTAACTAGGGGCAATCAGGGGGTTCAAATTTTTATTAGGTAGTATATGGGGGTCCCTGGCGCTATATAAAAACCTGACGGGGAACCTAAATAACTAACTGGCTAACCAGCGTCACCAGTGACACTTATACTGTGATCGCTGGTGAAAGGGGGTGAAAGGGTTAACTAGCAGCAATCAGGGGGTTAAAACCATTATTGGGTAGTATATCGGGGTACCTAGCGCTATAAAAACCTGGCGGTGAACCTAAAAAAATAACTAGCTACCTAGTGACACTAGCGACACTGATGCAGCGATCAGAAAAATGATCGCTTAGTGACACTGGCAAAAGGGGGTGAAAGGGTTAACTAGCGGCAATCAGGGGGTTAAAACCATTATTGGGTAGTATATCGGGGTACCTAGCGCTATAAAAACCTGGCGGTGAACCTAAAAAAATAACTAGCTACCTAGCGACACATGCAGCGATCAGAAAAATGATCGCTTAGTGACACTGGCAAAAGGGGGTTAAAGGGTTAACTAGCGGCAATCAGGGGGTTAAAACCATTATTGGGTAGTATATCGGGGTACCTAGCGCTATAAAAACCTGGCGGTGAACCTAAAAAAATAACTAGCTACCTAGCGACACATGCAGCGATCAGAAAAATGATCGCTTAGTGACACTGGCAAAAGGGGGTGAAAGGGTTAACTAGCGGCAATCAGGGGGTTAAAAACATTATTGGGTAGTATATCGGGGTACCTAGCGATATAAAAACCTGGCGGTGAACCTAAAAAAATAACTAGCTACCTAGCGACACATGCAGCGATCAGAAAAATGATCGCTTAGTGACACTGGCAAAAGGGGGTGAAAGGGTTAACTCTAGGGGCAATCAGGGGGTTAAATGTTTATTGGGGGGTGATAGGGGGCTACCCTGGACCTAACACTAACTGTCCTGACAGTTTTTACTGTCACAACTGACACTGAATGCATTGATCAGTAAAGAAATGATCAATGCAATCAGTGACACTGTGACTGGGGGGGGGGAGGGGGGGGCGGGGGCGATCGGGGGGGGATCGGGGGGGGTTTGTGTGCCTGTGTGTACCTACATGTCAGTGTAGTGTTGGTGCACACTTACTATTAGTCTTCTCCTCGTAGTCCGGTCAAAAAGACCGCCCCGAGGAGAATGACATCACTTCCTCCTTCCTGTGTAAACAATACACAGTGGGAGGAAGCTTCTCATTGGCCAGGAGCGATCCAGAGGGGGTGGCCGAAAACCAACGGCCATCCCCTCATCACGGAGCGCTCCTGGAGCGAACCGGACCGTCGTATCCAACGGGAGGGGGTCCGATCGGACCCCCCACCCGCTGGAAGGCAATCACGTACATCTACGTGATTGTGCCTGCCTGTGCCATTGTGCTGACGTACATTGGCAATACGGCGGTCCTGAAGTGGTTAATCATTATTAAAATCACTGCTCCTGAAAAAACTGCCGTTTTTAAAACTTTTTTTTGCATTGATCCATGTCCCCTGGGGCAGGACCCGGGTCCCCAAACACTTTTTAGCACAGTAACTTGCATATTACCCTTTAAAATGAGCACTTTAGATTGTGAACGTTCGAGTCCCATAGACTTTAATAGGGTTCTAAAGTTCACACGAAGTTTAGGTCTGTTCGCAGGTTCTGGTGCGAACCGAACAGGGGGGTGTTCGGCTCATCCCTACCAGGGACCCCCAACCTCCTAAAGAAGGGAAATCACCACACCACAACCTGAGGATGTGGAGGGAGGAGAGGTTCATGACAAGGTTGAAATAGTGACCACAACAGGTGAGTGTATGAGACCACAGCTTCAGGTAATAGATGTATGCCTGCATATTTATAATACATGTTTTTTTATTTTATTTTAGGGGATGTGGATGTTGTGGAAGAAGAACTAATTTCACCAGTGCAAGTGCACAGATCCTCATTGGGGAGATCATGGTGTGCAATCTTGATTTAGAAAAGATAAAGGAAAACATCAATGACGTTCAACAAAAAATTAAGAACATCAATGATGTTTTAGGCAGAATCTAAAACACAAAAATTGTACTGTTTTGTCGAGGACTTTTTTATTTTAAATCAAGTTTTAAAGTAAAGTATTTTAAAAGCCAAATTTTGAAGATGCACACAGTGTGATGTTATCTGCCATCATGGGATATCAAGGTATACGTTTTGGGGGTACAACCCCTTCCTCGCAATTCCAGAACACCCTTTTTAGGGTGTTCCATGAAGGTGCTGCAGTGGATACTAGGGGTGTCTCCATATGTGATACTTTACCAAAAAAGGTAAGTATTCTAGCTTTAACAAAGGGAAAAAAGCATGTCTTCAGGTTGGAACTCTGCCAAAACAGACAATTGTACGACACTTCCAAGCAATGTATCCTCCATGATGGAAGCTAGCACATGTTGACATTAGGCATGGGATCAGGAGGGAAATCCACATTTTGACTCCCAATTTGTGTGCATCTTCAAAATTTGGCATTTACCCAATCGCCCCATCTGATTAATGTCTGATATTGCCTTCACTTTTTCAAAGATGAACTTTGTAAGTTCCTCAGTTGTGTATGTTATTATGGTTTTAAGCAAAAAAAGGATATTTATCATGTCAAAAATAAAAATGTTATGCTCAAAGATGTTGGTTTGTTCAAAAATCCTTTTCTAAACGCACATGTGAATGTGCACAGAGTAAAATGTTTTTATACTCAACAATGTGTGGCTTCTTCTTTCAATGCTCAATACCAGTTTTTGGAGTAAGTTTGTGTTTACGGTGATAATGGGGGTTATTTACTAAAGGCAAATCCACTTTGCACTACAAGTGCACTTGCAGTGCAAAGTGGATTTGCCTTTAGCAATGGCCCGCCTACCCGCAAACTGCCAGGATGGCCAGCTTCAAGTGCCATCAGGGTTGCCGATCTGGAAATCCAGCTTCAGGCCCAAATGAGGCCACATAGTTCGTAGCATTTTTACGTAGGAAATTATGCAAAATGCAGCAGGCAAGCACTACATGGTTGAGTTTATATTCTGCCATGTGTATGGGTGTTAGAAATAGGCGGAACCGGCTGGCCACTATGCCGAAAGCATTCTCCACCACTCTTCTGGCTCTGGCCAGCCGTTAGTTAAAAACCCTCTTCTCCGAGGTGAGGATCCTCATCGGGAATGGCCTCATCAGATGGTCTCCTAGCTGAAATGCTTCATCAGTGACAAACACAAATGGAAGACCAACCAAGTTGTCTTCCGCAGGTGGCAAGCCCAAGTCACCATTCTGGAGCCGTCTGTAAAACTCTGTCTGGGAGATGACTCCACCATCCAACATCTTGCCTTTCTTCCCCACGTCCACATACAGGAGCAGGTATGTCGCCGTCACCACCGCTAACATCACTATACTATTAAACCCCTTGTAATTATAATAGTATGACCCCCGAGTTGGGGGGGGGGGGTGGGACGATATGGACGTGTTTCCCATCAATTGCCCCTCCGCAGTTGTGAAAGTCCCACTGCTGGGAAAAATGGGATGCCACAGTCTGCCATTCCTTTAGAGTTGAAGGAAACTGTGGAGTCAAACAAGAAAAAAAATAGTACTTTTGCACATAAACATTGCAAGAAGATTAGACACATTCTTGGCCAACATCAGTACAACATTTATTTTAAGGAGTATTTAAAGACAAAAGTATAAGATCCACTTATTAGATTACTCACACCCTCTGATGGCCCATTGTAAAAATTTTATGGTGGGGGGGGGGGGGTGTTTTGGACAGGTAACCCTCTCCACTTCATTAAGAGCTGAATGCATACATAATGTGTGTTACTTTGGCCAGCCACTCCTTACTTACACTATTGGCAGCCCACTGGACAGGTAAGAAGTGTCATAATACAAAAATATTAATACACACTGTCCAAATTGAAGCACAATTTTACATTCTGCAATTACCTATCAAGATAATAGGATAACTAAACAGTACCATTTGAAAATATTCAGGCAGGCCCTTGCACTACATGGTTTGGTGAATTCATCCATAAATCTGACCACAAAAGAGGTAGGTATAGTGTGTATGGATTTGGCCAAGTCAGCAGATAGAAGACTCTTGCAACATGCCTGAATTTAAGGACAAAAATAACACTTGGACACATTTTAGGGGGTGTTTTGGGTAAAGCACTACAATGATGCTGACAAAATATATTCTTAAGTGAATAGGCTAGGTGTGTATGGGCCCAGGATAGCATGCTGGGGAGGTTAGTGAAGGCAAATATATGCATGAAGGACAAAAAAGGAACTTTAAAAGCTTACAGCATGCATGAGGACAAAGAAGACATTCACAGCATATTACAATCATGGTAATTAGGGAATGATGAAATAAATACATTAGCAAACAATACATACATATGGCAGCTAGCTGCCATAACCCCAGTATCCCTGTGTTTGGCAGGCAGTCGGCTACAAGATAAAAGTGGTCTCTGCGGCTGATTCACCACAAGATCACTTTTATCAGTGGTGGGAGAGGGCCACCCCTCCCGCCACAATCTGGTATCCTCCACCGCTTCCCAGAGCCATCAGCATCGGTGGAGGCGATCGCGTCTGTTCTCCTGTCAGGTATGGAGATGAGTGAGGGCAAGATGGCCCCCACCTGTCTCCATACCATAGCAGGGCGGAAGCGAGGTCAAAATGTCACTTCCACCCATACTTCTTAAAGGCACTTTTTTATGTCACTTTTTCAAAATAGCTAATTTTTTTTTTTGCATTTAAGTCCAAATATGAGATCTGAGGTGGTGACTAGCCTTTGTTCCAGAGTGATGGCTTGCTGCATGCAGGTGTCCTGCTTTATAATATAGGGGGACAGCAAAGCCAACAGACCGTGCAAAACGGGGTCTGTCATCTGGAGATAACACCTGAAATCATTAGGATCATTCTCCTGGATCTCCCTCAACAAAGGCATGTGTGAGAATTGGTCACACTGGAGCAAGCAATTCTTCTTCCATGAACTCCTCCTTGCCCTGTTCATGGACTGGGCTTGGGTGAAAGTAAGAACTCCAACACCATGCCCCTGCATAGCACAAACTCTATGATGAGTACGTAATTGCAGCATGGCTTCAAAACGGTCGGCTGGACAGAACGAACTAACAGAACGCACTGAAAATCAGAAAGGCCTAAGAAGACCGAGCTGAAAATCAGAAACGAGTGGACAAGAACGCACTGAAAAACAGATAAGAACTGACTACCTCCCTTATAAAACAGATACGAACCCATAAGCAGAAACTGAAGAGCAGTAACGAACTGAAAAGCATGAGGCTGAAAAGCGCAAATCATCTCTCACTAAACTTTTACTAACACGAGCAGGAGGAGCCCAAAGGGTGGCACACTTGGTATTGACCTTCCTTTTTATAGTGCCGTTGCACGTCAGCGCGTTCTTGCCGATCGGAACTTCCGACAACATTTGTGCGACCGTATGTATGCAAGACAAGTTTCAGCCAATATCCATCAGAAAAAAAGCCACGGTTTGGTTGTCGCAAATTCCGAACGTCTTTACGTGGCATAATGGATCCAAATGGAAAATGGCAGACCCTACCCTGCCATAACAGAGGGATTAAAAAAGAAGTCACCGGAAAGAGGTGCTGCGAGAAGACCTCTTTACCTCTGAGTCATTGTTCACCTCTTTGGCAGGTCACTCTACTCTTATACAAACTTTTGGCAAGTCGCTCTGCTTTTACTTTTCTTCTAGCTGGTGGCTTTGCGATTCTTCTTCCCTCTGGCAGGTTATTATGCTCATCTTTTTCCCCTCTGGCAGGTCACTCTGCTCCTTATCTTCCTACTGACAGGTTGCTCTGTTTCTCTTTTTCCTCTGACAGGTCGCTCTTAGCCTTCGGAGTTCCTTACCGTTTATTGTTTGAATCGTGCACCATTGATGACAACGAAGGGAATCTTGCAAAAAATTTGAGTTGGACTTGCCTGAAGACTTCTGAGATACAATATGTTTATATCCCAGGAGAATGTGGGCAGTGGCTATGTCATTCTCACTTAGACAACAAAGGGGTATAAAGGGACCAGAACACCAAAAGTCTGTAAAGTAAAAAAATTAAGTGAAAGGTCTACTTTAATCTTCATAAAATTTGGGATCAAGATGAACTGCCCTTAACCAAAGGCCCAAAAAAGTGATACATTGGATTAGTCTGCTATGGAAAAGGCGTATAAGTAGCATTGATGCATTCAGAAAAAATATGTCAGCATTTAGAGGATAGTGTAAAGTGAGGTTTTTTTTTGAGAATACTATGTATAGCTGCGTGTTTGAAGGCCCAGGGCACCTCTTGAGAGAACAATATTAAAAACTCGAGTCAAGGAATGGGTACAAACTAGCTGAGTTGTAGTCTGGGACATATTTTGGGGTTATACAATGACAAGAAAGAATTCTATAGTTATGAGGCTAAAATAACCTACAAATGTAACCAGTTAGAGGACAAACTATGCAGCTGCAGTGTGTAACAGAAATGCCAGATTTACATTTTTTCTTTCGTTTTCTAGATCTTCAGCAGAGAAAGATAACAGGAGCTAGAAAACATAATTTGGAAAGGGGTCTAATGTGTATGAGGAAGTGTGGACTAGAAATTTTAGATGTTTAAGGGTGTAAAAAAATACTTTTGCTTGCTTACACTGAGTGGAATGTTGAAGGCAATGGAGAGAAAATACCGGTTTAGGTAGCATTTTCTTCACTCTACAGGGACCTAATATACTAAGTGTACCAATATTTAGAGGAAAGGATAATGTAATAGAGGGCAGCTAGATCAGGGGAGGTTTAATTAGAGAGGCAAGGACATCCTATAAAAGACTGTTATTTATACTATGGAGATTTCTGAAGAGAAGCAGGTTATGGTAGAGGCGAGGAAAAGGGCAGAACAGTAGATAGATATTTTCAAAGTATTGTTTAGAGAGTGGGAAAGCTCCTAAGGTCTGGTTCACACCTTTGCGTTTTTGGTGCTTTTTGAAGAAACGCACTTCAGTTCATTTAAAATAGTTTCCTATGGGACACATTCACTTCTACACTTTTTTCAGCCTCTGAATTTTTGGAAAGGGTCAGGGACTTTTTAAATGTAAAACTGTGCTTTTTTTTGGTTTAATAGACTTCACTGGAGAAGCTGCAGAAAAGCATGTAGTGTGTTTTTGCCACGATTTGCATTTTCTGATTTTTTTTAATCTGCACAACAACAAATTGGCTAAAAAATAAATTAAAAAAAGCATTAAAAAATGCAAAATGCAAATGGCAGCAAAATTGCGTGTGCAAAACCTCAATACACACAGAAAAAAGCACTGCAGAAACTATCAAATGCAAACTGCACAGGTGTGAACCGAGCCTAAGACAAACAAACAAAGGTGTAGCAATTGGCTCCAGTTTAAAATTTGCACCAAGGTCCCCCCTAATAGCACTCTCAATGTTCCCCACCTCAGGACTTACCATGAATTAGAGAGTACTGAGCAGATGTGCTGGATGGCTGAGTTGGGGAAAGATGAAGACTAGATGCATGGGTGCTTCTCCCTGCATTTTTTCAACTTGATTTGATATCACATGACCAAGTGTGACCCATGTAGGGAAGGAACCAGGCTGTAGTTCCTCTTTGCAGCTCTGCAAACTGGGACATGTGATCACCATGCTCTACTTTATTAGGAGTGTGCAGAGTGGCAGTAAAGGTGAGGTAGGGACTGGTCATTGGAGCAGGTCCCAACTGCAGGAACTACATAATTGTAAGAAAAGAGTATAGGTAAGGCAAGGCCAAGCGTGTTGCGATCTGTGGGGCTTTGTATTTTTTGCTAAATAAAACTGACTACTTTTGACAAGGTAGTTAGTAGAAAATGTATTGCATGTGTCATCATGATTAAGAGAATAGAATAGAGGGAAGGCAAAGTTTGCAGGAAGAAAAAAGGAAAGAAGGGCTAGGTCATCATTAAACATGAGCAACTATAAAATAGAGGGCACAGAATAGATGAACTGTACACTTCAAATGGCAAGACTGTGAGTGAGGAAGTGGTAAATGCACAGTGTTGATGAGAGAGACCTCACAAGTGGGCATTCTTAGATGAGCAGGGTAAAGGGATACCTTATGAATATTGTTCCTAAGAATCGTGGTTTATTTAGTTACACCCTTGCTCCTACTGCATTATGTAGCTGATTTTTTTTTTTTGTTTGTTTATACCTACAGTATGTAGCTACAATGGGCAGAGGGGTTGCTGCATTCAGCAGGAATAGAAAATGTATCTATAATTGTACTTACTCATCGCATATTTTTTTTTCTTTACAGAAAAGATTCTACAATTACAATTGTATATACACAATGAATACAAAAGATGTGATTTCATGCATTAGAAACCCTATTGTGTTTCATTCTACAACTACCCTTATATAAACTGCATCTACTGACAAATTCTATATATTATGTTGACATATTCCACTCTATTATTTGGTTGTTGATGCAAAGCTTGACCTGGCGAATGGATGATGTAAATGTAATTCTCTTTTCTGTTTGCTGTGGTGTCTTGTTAAGCTTCTTGCAGCCCTCTTGTGGCCATTTGCTAGTACTGACTGCCTATTCTTAGACACCACTGTATAAAGCACATTTAACATTTATATATTATTTTGAATGCTCTATTTCTTAGAAATATATGGTGAAATTAGTAGGACTTATATGACAAAGCTGCTTGTCAAATAAGCCATTAAGCCCTGTCATGGGCAAAATTAATGTAGCTAACCATTTATCTACAGGGATCCTAAAGCCCCTTAGCAACCTAGAACAGGTTTAAAGCCTGCCATACACTACACAAATAAATATGTGTGTGTGTATACATATATATGTCTCATGTTTTCCAGGGTTTAAGTAAACTCTGCAAAAGAGATGGGTGCTTCCAGTGCAGAGATAAGGTCATCCAGTGCCCAGGGCAAAGATGACAATCTGTGTTTCCTACACCAGATGGAGGAGGGGATGGAGATAATAGCAACACAGCAAAATATACCATATGTAATGTAGCGCCGGCTCCTGAAGAGCACGCGCTATGTTTTTTGAAAGTTAAGGTTATACCTGAACTGCTAAATTTGGACCTCAGCATCAGTCTGACTGGACTATAGGATGTTCAGCCTACCCACAAGGTGCACTCTCTCTTCTGACAGGCATGGAACCACAGTCTAGTTGGGTGCTTTAAGTTTACTCTCTCTCGGAGCCCGCCCAGTGGGAGTGTCACTCTTGCTGTGCTTTCTGGGAGAGGGTACTTAAGATGCGGATGTCACAGTGTTCAGAGTTCCGGTCCAGAAGGATGTTCTGACTCCATGGTCCTGGTCCTCCTGACCAGCCCTCAGGAAGGCTATGGCCTGGGGTGCGGATCCACCTGACTTGTTGTCTCAGGGCTGGCTAGCCCGAGGCAAGGAAACTAAAGCAGGATTCTGAGGTGGTCCGGTGCCGTCTCTGGTAGTTGGAGAGGCCCAGTAGCTTCATAGCTATCCAGGGGAGGACTCTTCAGAAGAAGGCCACATACGGGTTGGTTTCTTAGCAAGAGCATGGAAGGGCTGAAGTACCCAAGTGAATCCTTTCTCCTGGGTATCGCCAAGCTGGCTGAAAGTTCCAGGTATCACACCAGTGTTCCATAAGTGTTAGTTTCCTGAAGTCTACAACACCGTCTGTGGCAGAGATGTTTTCCTGTATGTTCTACAGCAATGTCTGTGGCAGAGACTTGTTCCTGAGTAAAGCACCTTGTTGGCTGCTAGGCCTTGTGAGAGAGGTACTATCCAAATTGAGTGAACATCCAGTTGTGAATGGCTATTCTCTGGATTTAGTCAAAGTAAGCAAGTTCTTCATTATTGACTTTGACACTTATGCCGCGTACACACGTAGCCGATTATCCGACGGACTTAGTCTGGCGGACTTCCCGCCAGACTGTCCGTCGGACTTTCCGAACGGGCTACTTGCCCACACACGGCACTTTTTCAGGGGACTAATACGGCGTACTAAGTCCGCTGTACTATCCGCCCTACTTTTGAAATGAACGGACTCGCCCACACACGCGGAGGAAAGTCCGCTCATTTCGAGCGCGTCTCCAGGTAGGCGGGGGCCCACGAAGGAGATGTCCCTGGCCCCGCCACCTGGTATGGACATAAAGGGGAACCCTAACGCTGAAAAAAATCGGCGTGGGGGTCCCCCCCAGGTCCACATCAGACCCTTGTCCGAGCACGCTACCCGGCCGGCCAGGAAAGGGGGGACGAGCGAACGCCCCCCCTCCGAGCCGTACCAGGCCGCGTGCCCTCAACATCGGGGGTGCCTTGGGGAAGGGGGGGAAAGCACCTTGTCCCCATGTTGATGAGGACAAGGGCCTCTTCCCGACAACCCTGGCCGTTGGTTGTCGGGGTCTGCGGGCGGGGGGCTTATCGGAATCCGGGAGCCCCCTTTAATAAGGGGGCTCCCAGATACCGGCCTCCCACCCTATGTGAATGAGTATAGGGTACAATGTATCGTGCGCCCCCCCTTCCCCAAGGCACCCCCCATGTTGAGGGCACGCGGCCTGGTACGGCTCAGAGGGGCGCTCGCTCGTCCCCCCTTTCCTGGCCGGCCGGGTAGCGTGCTCGGACAAGGGTCTGATATGGACCTGGGGGGGACCCCCACGCCGATTTTTTTCGGTGTTGGGGTTCCCCTTTAAGTCCATACCAGGTGGCGGGGCCAGCGACATCTCCTTCGCGGGCCCCGCCTACCTGAAGACCCGCTCGATGGAGCGGACTTTTCTCTTGGGCGGGAAAAGTCCGCTCATTTCAAAAGTACGGCGGACTGGCATACACACGGCCAGCGGGAAGTTTGGAGTGCAAAACTACTTTCTAAGTCCGCCGTACTTTCAGGTCAAAAAAGTATGCCGGAGGCTACACACGGGGGGATTGTCCGGCGGACTTGAGTTTGCCGGACTTTTCCACCCGATTGTTTGATCGTGTGTACGCGGCATAAGAGTACCTAAACTTCCTTCCTAACCCTCTGATCCAATTTTGAGAGACTGTGAGTTGTCTAAGTTTTGCAAATAAAAATCCCTTTATGCAGATCTGTCGTAAGTCCTTGAGTTTACTGGGCCATCTACCACGGAACCCCTAGACACAGAAGGAGGAGGAGAAGGTAACAGTAAGCCCAATCAAACCAGCAGCTCCTTCAGGGGTCAGTGCTACAGTAATGTCTGAGACGTGTGCTGTTGTGGTACACTGCAGCAAACTGAAGAGTTTAAAATTAGTGCACAAATATGGGGCTAACAGTGGCGAAAGACAATATCCTTGAGTCGGTGGTCTCACTTAAAGTAAAAATGGTCTCAGCATCAGCGTTAGTATTAAAAAAAGGACAGAATCCCTTCTTAGAAAAGCTTGGGAGGCTAATACATCAGCCATGGGTCCGGCCTTAGCAGCAGCCTGTGTAGCCAGGAATGCAGATCTCTGGGTGGAGAAATTGACTAAGCAACTGTCTCAGGAATCTGAAGCGGATGACATCCTTGACTCCCTATCAGTGATAGGAAAAGCTGTCGCATACCTTGCAGACGCTGCAGTTGAGTCTGCAAGAGCCTAAAACGGCCACATTAATCAACTTAGCCAGGAGAGCTGTCTGGATTAAGGCTTGGGAAGGAGATGTTACGTCAAAGAGTAAACTGTGTGGCCTTCGCTTTCAGGGTTCATTGCTGTTTGGCCAGGGCCTGGACAACATTCTGTCTAGGTCTTCAGAAAAGGGTAAAAAATTCCCAATAAACCCCCCAAAAAAATGTTTAAATAATTTTTCGAAGACCCCAGGGCAACCATAACATAGAGCCAAAAAGGAGCCCAACAAACGGTGGGGCTATGGTAGGGGAAAGCTAAATAACAGTTTATTGTTTTCCTCCCCCAAGGTTGGCACCAAAAAAAAAATTAATGCCAAGATCAGGGTGAGGGGACTGTCAGGGAAAGTTGTCCCACTTTGTCCCTCAGTGGGAAAAGATATCGGACAGCAGTTACATCTGCCAGATCCTGCGAGAGGGTTATCGTCTGGAGATCTTGGCAAAACACCTCTCTATGATCACTATTACACATCCCCCAGGGATAGCCTGAAAAGGTCTGCCCTCCTGGAGGGTATCCAGGAATTGGTGGAACAGCAGGTGGTGGTACCAGTACCAAAGAAACAACAGTACCAGGGATTCTACTCTCACGTATTCATTGTTCGCAAGCCATCAGAAAAGTATCGGCTGATAGTAAACTTAAGAAACCTGAATAGGTTCCTGGAAGACAAAAAGTTTACTATGGAGAGTATCTACTCCGTACACAAAAACCTCATGAAGGAGGCCTTTATGATGACTCTGGACCTTAGGGATGCCTACCTGCATGTGCCAATTGATGTGGATCATCAGGCATTCCTGAGGTTCACAGTAGCAGTTGGAGCGGAGATTTTTCACTGGCAGTTCAGAGCCCTTCCTTTCGGGTTAAGAACCAGCCCAAGGATTTTTGCAAAAATCCTAGCAGAGGCAGTAGCCTTTCTACATCTCCAGGGTATATCTTTAATTCCATACCTGGATGATCTATTGATCTCCAGACCATCAGCCACCCAGGTCAGATCAGATACCAACAAAGTAATATCGGTTCTAAAAAAACTTGGGTTGGATAATCAACATGGAAAAATCCTCCCTTTAACCAGAACAGGTCTTGATGGGTGGACACCAGACTGCAGAAGCTCTTCTTGCCAGAGGACAAGGTGCCAAAACTAGCTTCATTAGTGGGAGACTTAATAAAGACCCCATCACGCTTCAGAAGGGAGGTACTAAGAACCCTAGGTCTGATGTCGGCAAGTATACCAGCCATAGTCTGGGTGCAACTTCACTCAAGAGACCTTCACTTTTTCTTCCTGTCTTCATGGGACAAAAAGAAGTAGTCCTTGAATCAGGAGATAATACTGACCCCTCAGATCCTGTCCTCCCTGGATTGATGGACAGTACCCAAAAACCTAAAGGGTGGCAGGCAGTGGGCTCAGTGGAATTTGGTAAAAGTTACCACCGATGCCAGTTCCTGGCCGTGGGGGGCCCATCTTGGAAAGAAGAGAGGCAAAGGCCAATGGAACAGCTTGCTAGGTCAGATATCGCCCAACTACAGGGAGCTCAAAGCAGTGGGGGAGGCCCTGAAAGCCTTTCAAAAGAGCAGCATGGGCAAGGAGGTTCAAGTGAGCTCCGACAACACCATCGTGCCTACTTGAGTCACCAGGGAGGCACCAGGTCCAGACTCCTGTTAGAATTATCCAAGCAGATCCTGGACTGGGCCGAAGGAAAGGTTCTCTCCATCTCAGCTGTCTACATAAAAGGGACAAGCAATACCGAGGCAGACCTCCTCAGCCGTCAACCGATAAGACAAGGGGAATGGGAACTGAATCCCAAAGTATTTCAAACCCTGGTGCAATGCTTTGGAATTCCAGAAATGTATCTGTTCACCAACAGGCAAAACAGGATTGTAAAGAGATATTTCTCGATTTCCCAGGAGAGGGAGTCAGAAGGAATAGATGCACTGACTCAAACCTGGCAGTGCAGGCTGACATACAACTTGCCACCCCTACCACTGATTCCGTGAGTTCTTCAGAAGCTCAGCCAGTCCCCAGGCCAACTCCACCTGATAGCACCCTGGTGGCCAAGGAGAGCTTGGTTCGCAAGCTTAAGTTCAATGGCAGTGGCAGAGCCATGTAAGCTCCCAAACATGCCGGATCTTCTCAGGCAAGGTCCAGTACTACACCCAAGGCCGGAAACCAGTGACTAAAAAGATTTATTCTAAAGTTTGGAAGACTTTCTGTTCCTGGGGAAAAGAAAGACAGATGACCTCCACCACCACTGTTCAGGTTATCCTGGAGTTTCTCCAGGACAGAGTAGACCAAGATCTAGCGGTCAGCACCCTTTGGGTTCAGATAGAGGCCCTCTTGGTCTATGTTGATGTAAGATTGGCAAAGGAAGACCTCATTAAACATTTTCTGCTGGCCAGGGAAAGGATTTCCCCCGTCTCCAAAAGTAGTTTCTCACCATGGGACTTGACAAGGGTGTTAGAGGCGTTATCTAAACACCCATTTGAACCTATAGAAGAGGTCCCCTTTAAGTTTCTAACCTTAAAATTATAATTTTTGTTAGCAATTACTACGGCCAGGAGGGTCAGGGACTTGCAAGGGCTGTCCATGAAGGAACCTTTCCTATTGGTAAAGCCAGATAGGGTAACCCTCGGGGCAGATCCCTTATATCTACCAAATTAGCATCCTTATTTCATAGGATGTAAGATATAACATTGTTGTCCTTTTGTGATAAACCAAAACATTTGAAAGAAAAGAAACTTCATTATCTGGATGTAAGAAGGTGCCTCCTTACCTATCTAGAAAGAACAAAGAGTTTTAGGAAGTCACCTGCTAATTTTGTATGCTGGGTCTAGGAAGGGGCTTCAGGCTTCTAAAGCCTCAGTTTCCAGATGGATCAGGGATGCTATCTCCATGGCTTATGAGAGTTCTGGAGTTCCAGCACCAGCAAAGGTTAAAGCTCATTCAACCACGTCACTAGCAACGTCCTGGGCTGAAAAAGCAGGGGCCTCCTGGGAACAGATCTGCAGAGCGGCCACCAGGTCCAGTCAGGATATGTTCCTGAAGCACTACTGTGTGGAAGTGTTATCACAGCAAGACTTGACTTTTGGTTGGAAGGTCCTACAAGCTGTGGTCCCACCCTAAAGGTAGGCCTGTGTTTACTTGATTATCCTCTCAGGTGTGCCGTCCTGGAAGGTGAAAGGAGAAAACCTACATTAGACTTACCGGTAACGGTATTTCTACAAACCTTTCAGGATGGCAGGCCCACTTCCCGCCCCATGTGGAGGGAAAAATAAGCTTAAGCTGGTAAGTACCTATGTGGGGCGATGCTCCTTGTGAACCAGTTCAGGATTACTTTATTACATACTGGGGATCAAAGGGAAGGGTGGGGACTTATAACAAGCTGTCAATTGATTGTGTTTCCTGTAGGAAGGAGCCCTCATCTCTCAGGTGTGCCTTCCTGAAAGGTTTGTAGAAATAGAGTTACCAGTAATTCTAACATAGGTTTTTTGCAAGACGGGTTTTCCTTTAAATCTTAGGACATAACTTAAACAATTCAATTTTTTTTTTCACTTAACATTTTATTCAATATATTTGCAATACACTTGAAACAGGAAAGGATCGGCAGTGTACAGTATATATTTGCTCATGTAGAAAGTAATAAAAAGGGAGAGAAACACAAAAAATAGGAGAAAATAAAAAAAACAAGTCTGAGTCAGCTGAAAAAATAAATAAAAATTCTTATCAGCAGTTGCTGGGTTTTTTCACAGATCACTATTAGCTAAACCATTTTTGGCTAATGTAGAATCATGGTACCTGTATCCAGAGAGCATATAATCACATGTATCTGTATTTGCAAATGAACAAGAGTCATAAGATTGCTCTCGAGTGAATAGGGGGAGGGGCAGTGAAAAGAGAAAGAAAAGAAAGAGAGAGAAAATAATAAAGAGATCACCCAGGTGGTCCAGCGTGTCCAATCAGATCCATCCTCCCGGAGATTCCAAGGACTCCATACTTTGTCATGGGCTTCCAGCTTGTCCCGCATCCTGGCAGTCATCTTCTCCATCAGCACCACATCTTTGATTCTAGCGTGTAGAGCACCAGGGGTGGGGGGGGGGGGTGTTTCTTTTTCCAATTTTGGGCAATAAGACAGCGTGGTGCTGTTAAGATATGACGAAAGAGGTTTTTTTGGGCTGCGGGTAATCGTGAGTGAGGTATGCCTAGCAAAAAATATTTGGGGGTCAGGGGAAACTGTGTATCCAAGAGGCGGGCTAGCAGCTGTTGGACCTCCTTCCAAAAGGGGATAATCAGTGGGCAGCTCCAATAGATATGGAAAAGTGTGCCTTTGTCCGAGCGGCAGCGCCAACAACAGCTGGAGGTAGAGGGGTAGATGGCATGGAGAACATCAGGGGTCAAGTACCAAAAAAAAAGTATTTTGTATGCATTTTCTTTGTATAAGGTGCATAGGGAGCTTTTTGCTGCTTGCGACCATATCACCCACCACTGTTCCATGGGAATTTCCTCATTGAGGGCTTTTTTACACTGAGCATATATGCATGCTTGCCTTTAGTTTCCATAGGAAAGGCATTTATTATTTTGTAGATGTCTGATATTAAACCCTTCTGGGCTGTGCCCGCTAGAATTAGATTTCCAAAAGGAGATGGAGGAGAAAATAGTAGATCGGGTGAAATGGTCAGTGCAAAGTGGCGTATTTATAAGTAACTATAAAACACCTGGTGTGGTAGATCAAATTTGGCTTGGTGGTCAGCAAAAGGCAATAACCTACGTGACCTGGGGTCTATTAGGGTCCCAAAATGAAAACGATTTTGCGATGCCCATGGGTAAGACATTTGGTGAGTTAGACTGTCTGGCACCTTGGGATTACAAACAAATGATGTTAGGAGCGATCTTTCAGACGCCAGTTTATGTGTCTTAGAGATCCTGCGCCAAAGGCGACGCAGCAGAGACATAGAACCCAGTAAGTGTTCCGGGTGGACCTCTGCACCCGCACTCCAGAGCAGACCATTGGGGTGAATTGGGGCCAGCCATATTTTTTCAATTTCTGACCACCTATTGTAGGATCGTTGGGTGAACCATGAAGCGATTGCACGTAGTTGGGTTGCTTGGTGGTAGTTAAAAAAGTTAGGGAATGCAAGGCCCCCATCTAGACGTGATGCCGTCAATACTGATTGGGGTATTCTATGACGCTTGTGGTTCCATGTGAATTTAAGTAAATCCACTTGTAATCTTCTCAGCTGATTATAAGGTAGGGGAATAGGTAATGTTTGAAAGAGGTAGAGAAGTTTTGAAAGGATTGTCATCTTTACCGAAGCTATCCTGCCTAGGAGGGAGATATGGTGTTTTTGCCATTGTAGGAGCAGGGTCAAAGAGGGGGGGAATTTGCATGATAAAGGGAGGTATAGCTTGGGGTGATTTGTACCCCTAAGTACTTCAGGGAGGTGGATTTCCAGTGGTAAGAGAAGTTGGATTGCAGATGTGCGACTTCTAAAGTTGGGATGTTAATTGGGAGGACCTTTGACTTAGGCGTGTTTATTTTATAATCCGAGAGGGCGCCGTATTGGTCAAGTTCTTTGTGTAGATTGGGGAGGGAAATCCTAGGTTGTGTCAGGGTAAGGATTATGTCGTCCGCAAATAGCAAAATCTTAAATTTCTTGCCCCTGACAGCTATTCCTCTTATATCTGGGTTTTGCCGGATGGATGCTGCTAAGGGTTCTACACAAAGGGCAAATAGCAAGGGCGAAAATGGGCAACCCTGTCGGGTACCATTAGAGCCCGAAAGTGGAGGAGAGATTGCAAATGTGGTCCTGACTTGGGAGGTGGGGTTGGAGTAAAGATGGCGTATTGCCCGCATAAAAGGTTTGCCAAACCCAATGTGCCTTAGGGTGGCAAACAGGAAAGGCCAGCCCAACCTGTCAAAGGCCTTTTCGGCGTCCAGGCTGAGTAAAAGGGACGGCGAGCCTTCCCTGTTCGCCACATCAACTAGGTCAATCACCTTCCTGGTGTTATCCCCCGCCTGTCGGACGGGAACAAAGCCCACCTGATCTTTGTGGATGAGAGAGGGGAGGACCATATTCAAACGTACAGACAGCAGTTTTGTGAAAATTTTTAGGTACGAGTTTAATAGCGCAATGGGCCTCTAATTGGCACAAAGGATGGGATCCTTGTCAGGTTTAGAGATTAAAGTGATAAAGGAGCGCTGCATGTCCGGGGGGATGGGGGAGTCTTGTAGGAATGCATTAAAGAGTTTGCACATATAAGGGAGTAGGAGAGGGAGGAAGGATTTATAATATTCATAGGGCAGACCGTCTGGGCCTGGGGACTTATGGGCTGGTAAAGATTTAATGGTTAGTTCAATTTCTTCTACCGTAATCGGGGTATTAAAGGATGCCAGATTTGATTCCTGGATCTGAGGGATACCACTCTTCACGAGATATTGTTGCATAGGTTGCGAGATATCTGGGGATAAGGGGTTGCTAGGGATGTCTGGATTGTTGTAGAGTTCTGTATAGAATTCTGCAAATGTGTTAGCAATATCTTTAGGGTGTGATAGAACATTGTTGGATTTGTCTTTAATCCGATGGGGAGTGGACAGATGTGCGCTGTCTAGCAGTTTTCTCGCTAAAAGGGAATGGGCCTTGTTACCTTTGTCGTAGTATGCCTGTTTTATTCTAATGAGTGCCTTCTCTACCCAGCCCAGTGCCAGGTCATTTAGTGTCATACATAAGTTTGTGATTTTTTTTTAGGAGCTTCAGGGTTGGGGACGTTTGTAGTTGAAGTTCTAGCGCCCTAAGCTGTTTTTCAGTACTGAGTTTTGTAGCGATGGCATCCCTCTTCATAGCCGAAGATAGTGATATACATCTACTGCGGATACCGGCTTTATGGGCTTCCCAAAGTGTGGGGAGTGAAATGTCAGGCGTGTTGTTTTCTGCAAAGTAGTGTTTTAGAGTGGAGACTAATTCTGATTTTGAGGGGAGGTGCTGTAGGAGAAAGGTGTTTAGTCTCCAATTGCAGGAGAGCCCGTCAGGCATCGAAGAGTGCATATTGTCTAGTGAGTTGGCTGAAGAGCTTCGAGTCCCTAAGGGCTCTAGCCGAGGATGCCTGGGAGGTCGACACGAGGTGGTCTGAGGTTGCCAAATGGGCCAGATTGAAATCACCGCCCACCACCAGATAGCTGTGTTCAGATTTAAAAAGGTGGGCTAGTACTTTAGAAAGGAAGCTATGTTGCTGGGCGTTTGGAGTGTATAAGGTGCAGAGGGTAATTTTTTGGGTTTGCCACGTTCCCTGGAGGATAAGGAAGCTACCATGGGGGTCGCTATAATGGTCTAGGTAGATGAAGGGGGCACCGTGTTTAATAAGGATAGCTACCCCAGCTCGTTTACAGGGGACCTGAGGAGTGGTAAGCTTGGGGAAAGTGTCTGGAGGCGAATGCGAAGGACCCCCCTTTATCAAAGTGCGATGAAAATGATATCTGCTGCAGATTGTCTGAATTCCGTTAGCGCCAGGTGTCTTTTCTTATGGAAGTTTAAACCGCGGACATTCAGGGATAAAATCTTAGCCATGGTGTCAGGTCGGGAAAGGGGGGGAGTCTCACATGATGTTGGGAGCCAGTGACGACTGCCAGGAGCCAGGCGCGGGTGATCTCCGGGAGGCTGATCAGACGGAATCTTCCAATATCGCTGTGCACTCCACCCTGGTGACAAAGAGAGAGAAAGAGAGAAAAGTTGGAAAGAAGAATAAGGAAACAATTAGTACTCAGTAAATTGTGAGATATCGTAACGTATAGCACTAGTCAACCTCGTGGGGGTAAAATACCCAGATCTAAACGGATTCCCAGGGAGCCACCCAATCTGAGGCCCGAAAGCTGGGGGAGGTGGCTGCAAGGGAGTCCAGTCCTAGTCATATGGCATATGGGACTGTAAGTATAAAACTCTATGAACTGTAACAATACAACCGGGGGGGACGAGCAGGCAGAGAGATATCTGCTCTCTCGGGTCTCCTTGAGGACAAGCCCATATTGAAAAAACTGGGGATTAAAAACTGGTACACCGGGGGGACTAGTAGCTACGGAATGTCCAGGGACTAGTCCGCGGGTCATCAAAAATCAAAACACTTCTTCTTTAATCGGAGAAGGGAGGGTTTTAGGGTGGCTCAGCCATTCCTGTGTTTGGCGCTTTTCTGGGACGCCTCTCTGTTCCTGGGTCTTTGTCATGAGGGGACTTTCTGCCAAACAGTAGGTGTGGGGTGGGGGGGTGGTGGTGTAGCCACGAGATCCCATTCTGGCAGTCAGTTGGGGAGGATGAACTCCCAGATCTTCGCAAAAAGCTTGTAAATCCTCTGGGTATCTCAAAGTTGCAGATTTGCCCTGGTGCTTGGCTGTGAGGCTAAAGTGAAATACCCAACGATATGGGATATTTTCATCTCTCAGAGTGTGTAGCAGGGGTTGGAGGAGTCTGCGCTTTTGCAGGGTGATCCATGAAAGATCAGGGAACAGTTGCACTGAAGAATCTTTAAAAGTCACTTTGCAGGCCAGACGGGCTTGCCGCATTATCTCCTCTTTCAGGGAAAAGAGTTAATCCTGCAGATAATGACTCTAGGGTTCGAAGAGGCGTTGTTAGGGCGAAGAGCTCGGTGTGCCCTATCCATTGCAATGTGCCTAGTGGTGGGTTCCCCTAAAAGGTTGTTAAACACGTCCTGTAATGCCATGTACACACAATCAAACTATCCGGCGGACCAGAGTCCGCTGGACAATCTGCACGTGTGTGGGCTCCGGCTGACTTTTTTTTCCCAAAAGTCCAGTCCGGCGGACTTAGAAAGTAGTTTTGACTCAAAAATTGTCCGCCGGACAATCCGGCTGTCTGTGTGCTAGTCTGCCAGACTTTTGAAATGAACAGACTTTCCCGCACACAGAGAAAAATCTGTTCATTTTGAACACGGCTCCAGGTAGACGAGACTAGCGCAGGTCAATGTCGCCGTAATGTCGCTTCGGGGGCGAGATCGACGCGTTGCTGGCCCCGTCACCTGGTATAGATTTAAAGGGGAAGCCCTACGCCAAAAAACTGCATGGGGGTCCCCCCCCCCAAGGTCCATATCAGACCCTTATCCGAGCACGGTACCCGGACGGTCAGGAAAGGGGGTGGGGACGAGCGAGCAACCCCCCCTCCTGAGCCGTACCTCAACATGGGGGGGTGCTTTGGGGAAGGGGGGCCTGCGGCCCCCCACCCCAAAGCACCCTGTCCCCATGTTGATGAGGACAAGGGCCTCTTCCCGACAACCCTGGCCGTTGGTTGCGGGGTCTGCGGGCGGGGGGGCTTATCGGAATCCGGGAGCCCTCTTTAATAAGGGGGCCCCCAGATCCCAGCCCCCCACCCTATGTGAATGAGTATTGGGGTACCATGTACCCCTACCCATTCACCTGTGAAAAAAAGTGTAAAAATAAAACACAACACATGTTTTTAAAATGATTTATTGCACAGCTCCGGTGGTCTTCTTCCGTCTTGGGGGGTCTTCTCGCCGGACTCCTCCGCTATCTTCTGCTCTTTTACTAGCTCTTTCACTAGTGAAGGAGCCCGGCTTTCTTCTTCGTTGCCGCCGCCTTCCGGGGGTCTTATTCCGACTTCGGGGGTCTTGTCCCCCTCTTCGGGGGTCTTGCCCCCCTCTTCGGTTCTTCTTGCCGGGCCTCCGCTCCTTCTTCCAGCTCTTTTACTAGCGGTGGCCCGGTCTTCTGTCGCCCCCTTCTGTTCTTCTCTCTATTCCGCCGGAAAAGTCCAGTCGTGTGTGGGCAGGTCCGCTTGTTCGGAAAGTCCAGCGGACTTTCCGGCAGTTTGTCCACCAGACTAAGTCCGTGTGATCGTGTGTACGAGGCATAAGATGGTGTGTATGTCCTCGGGCCTTCAGCTTCCGGGATACCTCTTACTCTGATGTTGTTCATGCGCCCCCTATTGTCTAGGTCTTCTATGTATTGTTGCATGTCCCGTAACAAGGTATGGTGGTCAGCCCCTTGGGCTTGGGCCCTATGCACTGCAAGCTTTGTTTCCTGAATGTCCTCCTCGGTCGTTTCCACCCTGTCCACTAGGTGTTTGTTTTAAATCTCTCTTTATTATTTTCTTTATAATTATAAAACATACAAAACATTCATCAACATACCAAACATCCATCAACTACTACATATTTCTCCAGCATATAAAAAAAAAAAATAATAATAATAATAATATAAATCACCCATCAGCCATCATCCCTCCCACCTACCCCAACACCCCTCACTTCCTTACTTACAAATATTCTTTCAGATTCCCTGAGGTACAAAACTCCTCCCATTTTTTCCAATACTTTGAGATCGGATTCTCCACATATCCTTCTTCACTTATTTGTTCTCCATATAGTGTATTTCACTCATTTCACATTTCCACTCTATTATTAATGGAGCATTTTCCTTTTTCCATTTTCGCGCTATTACAACTTTTGCAGCTGTAGTCATACAGTGCAAAAACTCTATCTCTTTCTGTGTTAATGATTTAGGTGTAAGAGAGAATATTACTATATTTATATCCATCTTTATCCTTGTGCCTGTCACTCGCTGATATATTTCTGTTATCTTACTCCAAAAATCTCTTATCTTGTAACAGCTATACCATATGTGTTCTAGAGTACCCTTTTCTATTTTGCATCTCCAACAGGTTTCAGGGTTCCTTTTATTTATTCTATTCATTACTACTGGGCTTCTGTACCATCTTATTGCAACTTTATAGTTTTTTTCTTGATACTTGATTGCTACCGATCGTTTATGCATTCTTCCATATATCCCTTCCCATTCCTTCTCTGTCAACACGTTCCCTGTTTCCTCCTCCCATTTTTTCACTGCTGCTATTTTTTTAATATCACCAAAAGGGAGTAATAGATTGTATATCTTAGAAAGTTTTTTATTCGCTTTATCCTTGTTTAATGCTATTTGCTCAAATACGGTTAATTGTCTATTAATCCTTATCATTAATGGATCTATATATGTTTTCAACTGAGAGTATTGTAGCCATTTATTTTTATATTCATGTCCCATTTCCTGAAACGTTGGCATTTTTCCATCTTTCAGGATTTGTATTATTCGCTCATGCTCCTCCATATTCCATTTAAGAAATGTTTTGCTTTTTAGTGCTGGTCTAAATTCGGGATTGGAAAATAATGGGGTCATAGGGCCACTCAACGAGGAGAGATTTCCTTTTTTTATTATATCATCCCAAATTTTTAATGTTGTTTTTACAAAAATGGGTAGCTCCTTTTCTTCTGGTCTTAAATTAGGTTTTATCCATGGTTGATGTTTTATTCTAGCCCCTATTATATCTTCTTCTAACTTTACCCACTGTTTATTTTTTGCATTATGCTGCCAATCTATAATTCTCATTATTGACGCTGCTTGAAGGTATTTGGAGAAATCAGGCATTGCCAGTCCTCCATTTTTTTTTGTTCTTATTGTTCTTCTCTCTAGTCCGCGGGAAAAGTCCAGTTGTGTGTGGGCAGGTCCGCTTGTTCGGAAAGTCCGGCGGACTTTCCGGCAGTTTGTCCACCAGACTAAGTCTGCTGGATAGTCTGATCGTGTGTACGAGGCATAAGATGGTGTGTATGTGCGCGGCGGTAGCGGTTGAGGGTGCAGGACATCTGCTCTGTGGGACGAATGAGAGGGTCTGGGTGGCGAGTCCCATGCCCCCTCCCAGGAGGTCGCCTGAAGTGGCGGTGGAGAGGTTCCTCTTGGCCCCACTCCATGTGGGAATTGAGTGGCAAGGCGCACTTTCTGTGCATAGGAGGTGGGTGGGTTATCCCAGTCCTGAAGAGGACCCAGAGCCTGTGGGAATGAGAGTCTTTGGGCCTTAAGGGCCAGTGGGTCAATGACCGTACTGTCGGTGGCCCATTGAATACCTCTGTCCTAGATCTATGGCTAGGTTGTCGGGGTCTGAAGCAGTCCTCAGCAGGCGGGGGAATGCACCTGAGCAGTGCATATATTGCAGGGGGGGGGGCTCGACATGGCAGGCTTCAGGCCCAGGTGTGCGGCCTTCTGGTGTGTGGGGCCTGGGTGGGGGTCCACTGCGCCATCCAAGGAGTCCATTAGCTGTGGGAGGGGGGGTCCTGGCAGGGTGGGCTGCAGATCTGGGTGTGGAGCCTCCGGGAGCACAGGGATGCTTGTGTGACTCATCCCTCCGGGTGGTGTGGTCTCCTGTTGCAGAGAGGAGGGGGCCGGCATTACAGGCTTCAGGCCTAGCTGTGGGGCCATGTGGGGCATAGGGCTGTGTGCTGGACTCACCGCGCCTGAGGGAGAGGAGTCCGCAGGATCCCTCGGTTGATCCGGCGGTCTACCGAGCCCTGCCGCTGAGTGTGTGGCAGCCGAGGAGCCAAGCTGGGGTCTGGGATGAAGGCGCAGCCGCGTCCAGCGCCATCTTAAAAGGTCCGCCAAGCAGGAGAGCCGTCAGCGGAAAGAAGGACCGGAGGTCTGTGGCGGATCCGGGAGGGGGTAGAGATGTCCCCCGGGCTGCGGACGAGGGGGTGGCCCTGGATCTGCCCATATGATGTGGTGAGATCGTCCCCAAAGCTAGAGAGCTAGGCTGCCATTAACCAGTTCCCGACTAGCGCACGCCTATGTACGTCGGCAGAATGGCATGGGCAGGCATATTGGCGTACAGGTACGTCCAATCTCTAATGCCGCCCTGCCATCTGGTCGGGACCCCCGTGAGTCCGGTCGCGGGTCCCGCGGACTCGATCGCCGCAGGCATACCCACGATCGTCTCACGGGGCGGCTGAACGGAGAGATGCTGTTGTAAACAGCATCTCACCGTTCTGCCTAGCAACTAGTGACGCTGATCTCTGCTCCATGTGATTGGAGCAGAGATCAGTGTTCACTAAATGAAAGCCCGGCCCCCAACAGTTAGTAACACACCCCTAGGAACACTTAACCCCTACACTGCGACCCACTGCTTAACCCCTTCACTGCCAGTGTCATTTACACAGGAATCACTGCATTTATATAGCAGTGATTGCTGTATAAATGACAATGGTCCCAAAAATGTGTAAATGTCCGATGTGTCCGCCATAATGTCGCAGTCACAATAAAAATCGCTGATCGCCGCCATTACTAGTAAAAAAAAAATAATTATTAATAAAAATGCCATAAAACTATCTCCTATTTTGTAAACGCTATAACTTTTGCGCAAACCAATTTAATAATCGCTTATTGCTATTTTTTTTACCAAAAATATGTCACAGAATACGTATCGGCCTAAACTGAGGGAAAAAAATGTTTTTTTATATATTTTTGGGGATATTTATTATAACAAAAAGTAAAAAATAATCGAGGGGCGTGGTTTGGTGCGCGGAAGGAATGGCTGCCTGATAGAGGAGCTCCTGGAGACCCGCGGCCTTTTCGCTGTTTCCCTGGCCATACGCACGCCGCAAGATGCATAGACCGGCTCGCCTTCACTCCGGCTCCCGTTCCCGCCGTCAGTCTACCTCATCTCAGCCCCGCAGCATACAAGACATCTTCCAGTCTCAGGCCCGCTCCGGGCGAGACACACCGCGCAAGATGGCGCAGGCACGAGGCGATGGGGAGGACCTGAGCGACGGCTCGCAGTGTGCGACGGAGGACTTGGTAAGCGGGATGGGGAACCCTGACCACCCTCTCACGCTGGGGGACATGACTTCTATTGCCTCGGACATTAAAAATACCCTCTTCTCAGCGATCACGGACTTGAAAGCTGACCTTCTGTCCCTAACTGAAAAGATGTCCTCCCTGGAAAGAACCGAACATAAGAGAGATAAGGCAGTGCATAGGTTGGAAGCTACGGCAGCTGCACATACTGCTCACTTGATTTCGATCAACCGCCATTTGGAGGATCTTGATAATAGGGGGAGACGATGCAATATTAGGGTGAGGGGTGTCCCTGAGTCGGTGGGTCCCGATCAACTCCCATCTGCCTTACGCTCCATATTCAACAATCTGTTGGAGAACCCAGCTGACACCCCTATTGACTTTGTTAGAGCACACAGGGCCCTGAGAGCAAAACCCTCAGACGCTGCACCACCCAGGGATATAATATGTTGCCTTCAGAGTTTCCCTTTAAAGGAAGAAATTCTAAATCAAGCTAGAAAGAACGACAGGATCATGTTTAATGACTGTGAGCTCACGCTTTACCAGGACTTATCCCCAATTACTTTGCAAAATAGAAGGGCCCTGCGCCCTTTACTGGAGGTGTTACGTGAAAGAGGGGTGGTTTATAAGTGGCGCTTCCCCTTCGCATTACAGGCGACCTTGCATGGGAAACAACTGATGCTACGCCTGCCCGCAGAGCTCCCGGATTTCTGTGCTAGCTTGAACATCCCCTGCATGGCTCTACCTGACTGGTATGCCGAGTTCAATCCCCCTCCAGTGGATGACAGTCCGATTTGCTCTCCTCACTCCTCACCAGCGAAACCTCCGCAGAAGAAAAGCAGGAGCGGGAAACAGGGCCCAGCCATGGGGGGCCACCCATCGCACTCCGATCGTCAATCCAGGCTTCGCGACAACGCTTGAAGACCGTTGGTGCTCCTCCTGGAAGCAGACGCCTTGGCTTTGCTTTTTTTCTCTAACTGTTTTTGTTTTTTTGGTTCCTCTCTTTTTAGTCCCATAGCGAGACACTGTGGGCTATGTTTTAGTTTTTGTGTGTTCTGGGACTCTCTGGGTTGGTGGTCTTTCATTGGATTCTAATATGTACGCTGCCCCAGCTATTGGGTTTACACCCCGGGGGTACATTGGGACTGTACGCGGCCTCCTCTCCCCTTCCACTTAACATTAGTTGGGTTTACCCCGGTTATTAATTCCTGGCCAGGGAATATATTTGTGCTTTGACTTCACGTTCCTTTTAGGTCTGCGGGTCTCCCTTATGGCGACTCTAGTTTTTGATACGTTAGTTTTTAATTTTCTCTCCTTTTTTTTTTAGGTGTGTGAGTTTATTTACTTCTTTTTATATTTATAACTGCTTTTTTCATCGCATTCTGCACACCTTCCCCCTTCGGCGAAGTTCCTCCCACGGTCCCCACAAAAAGGGCGGAGCTGTGCTGACGGTGGTGGCACAAGCGCCACCTTCTGCTCTCCTAATAGCTTGCAGTATAGGATACTGTAGGCAGATACTGTTATTTTGTTACACCCTTTAAGCTGTGCATCCCTCATACCCTCTTGTATTCTCACTCACGTTTTCTTTCTTACCTCTAGTCTATTATCTTTTTTCTCCTGTCCCTCTCCTCCTCTTCCCCCCTTCCCCTTCTCTTTTCTTCTCTTCTTTGTTTTGCAGAGTGGGCCCTCAGAAGAGCGTTCTGACACCTTCGACATGGCATACTCCTCGCTGGGCCGTAGCCCTACCCTGATCTCCCACAATGTTCACGGCCTCAACCTGCCGGAAAAACGCACTGCCGTACTCAGAGAGTTGAACAGGCTAAGGCCCATGTTTGTATATTTGCAGGAGACACATTTCCGGGGAGACCAAATTCCTAAATTGTCCAACAAAAACTTCCCACAGGTTTATCACTCCACGAACCCTATAGCCAAAACAAAAGGAGTGTCGATCCTCCTACATAGGAGTGCGGGTTTTGTTGTGACTCAACAGTTGTCTGACCCGGAGGGTAGGTTTTTATTTTTGAGAGGCTCCTGGGGTAATACCCCTCTAACTTTGGCGAATGTTTATTTCCCCAATAGAGGGCATGTTGCGTTTTGCAAGCGAATTATTGACGAGCTAAAAAGTTTTGCCTCGGGATGCATTATCCTGGGTGGGGATTTTAATGTTCCGCGCAATCCTCTGCAGGACACATCCGATGGCAAATCTTGCCTGACATACCGCATATTGAAACGGATCAAGCGCCTTTTACACTCCTTGACCTTGACCGACGCGTGGCGAACGCTTCGCCCGTCGGACAGGGACTACACGTGCTACTCGGCACCTCATGATAAATACACTCGCATTGATTACACCTTCATCACACAGAGGGATTTGTTAGATCTACAAGAAGCCCATATAGGCCTCCAGACCATTTCGGACCACGCACCTATTTCACTCACAATGACACGCCCTGACCTGAGACCTAAATCTTGTATGTTGAGACTGAATCCCTCCTTGTTGACTGATGCCGACTTGCTCCCTTCTTTGACGGAAGCCTTGCGCAACTATTTTCTAGAGAATGAGACAGAGGAACTGTCCCCCCTAACCATTTGGGAAGCGCACAAGTGTGTGATGAGGGGGGTGTTCATTAGAGCTGGGGCGGCCCGGAAGAGAGCAGCGGAACTACAGATTCAAACACTGACCTCCAGGGTGGCGCAGCTAGAAACCCAACACAAACGGTCCCTGGACGCCTTGAAGGCCCAGGAGTTTATGCAGGCTAGACTAGAGCTGCGCAGCATCCTGGAGATCAGGAGTAAACGCACCCTTTTTCCTAAAAAGAAAATTTACTATGAGCATGGAGATAAGGGAGGGAAATTCTTGGCTAGGGCCTTGAAGGAGGCCTCTCTAATCAATAACATTTTGGCAGTTAGGATGGGAGATGGTACCCTGTCACATCGCACGGATAAAATCGCCGAAAGTTTCCGCCAATATTACACTAAGCTCTACAACACGCCCCCACAACACAAACCTGGCACGCTGAGAGGCGACCGGAGCCAAATTATACGGGATTATCTAGAGCAGAGCGGTATGCCCACGTTGTCCCCTGAAGATGCAGAATCCCTAGAGGGCCCCATCACGTCTGCAGAGCTGTTGGCCACTATTAAAGGTCTTAAACCGGGGAAGAGCCCCGGACCTGATGGGCTTACTGCACATTACTATAAAGTGTTCTCGGACTTGCTAGAAAAACCGCTCCTGAAAACGTTTAATTTCCTTAGAAATCCGCATCACCTCCCTGCTTCGTTCCTAAGCGCGCATATAACTGTTATTCCGAAATTAGGTAAGGACCCCACCGAATGTTCTAGCTATCGCCCGATCTCGTTGTTGAATTTGGACTTAAAAATCATGTCAAAGATAATTGCAAACCGGTTACGTCTTTTTCTTCCCCAATTAATTGGTCCCGAACAGGCCGGCTTCATGCCGGGGAGGGAATCCAGAGACAACGTGACCAAAGCACTGAACTTGATCCACCATTGCCATAGGGTCAGTCTGGAAGGCTTTCTCCTATCTACGGATGCGGAGAAAGCCTTCGATAGGGTGGCCTGGGACTACCTGTTCGCAACTTGTCAGCATATAGGTCTACGCCCGGGCATGCTCTCTTGGATTTCCTCCCTATATCAGAACCCGACAGCACGCTTAAAAATCAATGGAACCTTGTCTGAACCGGTGGTAATCCATAATGGGACGAGACAAGGATGTCCATTATCCCCCTTATTGTTTATCCTCACCCTGGAACCATTTATCCGCACAGTTAACAATTCTCCTTCAATTACTGGATTCCACATTGGACACAAGAGCTTCAAAATTGCCGCGTACGCGGACGATTTATTATTTTTTTTAACTCGCCCGCACACTACCATTCCCAACCTACTGCAGGCTTTCACCATATATGGATACATCTCCCATCTTAAGATTAACTATAGCAAGTCGGAGGCGATGAATTTGACGCTTACTGCAGGCGCAAGCGCAAACGAATAATTATTTTCAGTGGGTTTCAGGCGCTTTAAAATATCTAGGCATTAGACTCACCCCCCAGCTACACCTTATATACGCACACAACTTTAGGCCTATGCAACTTTTTCTCTTGGTTTGGCAGGGCTGCCATAATCAAGATGGTCACGTTACCACGTTTGCTATACCTCTTCCATACTTTGCCCATTTCAATTCCAGCCTCTTTTTTTAAGCAGTTGCAATCCATCTTATGGAAATTTTTATGGGCCCACAAACGCCCACGCATCAGTCCTCGTTTACTGATGAAACCCAAATCGGGGGGTGGGGTGGGATTCCCGAATTTTAAACTTTATTACTATGCTACGCACCTAGCTCGAATTATAGATTGGAATTGTCATGCAGCACGCAAGGATTGGGTAAAGGTGGAAGAGAGTGTGTCTAGGACTCCCCTGCGCTTCTCCCCCTGGATACTGCGGGACAAATGCCCTGCTGAATTGATCCAACACCCCCTTATTGGAGCCACACAGAGGGTCTTGCATAAGCTTGTCGCCGGACACAAGTTCACGTCCTCTCCGGGCCCTCTTACACCCCTTTTACATAACCCGGATTTCCCTCCTGGGATGGACTCAAATAGATTTATGTTAGATGCAACCACTCCTCTCCTGACCACACACTTGACTCGGCAGGGGCGGGTTCTCCCATTTGAGGAACTGGGGGATGTTTTGCCCTCAGGGACACTGTCGTTCCGGAAATACCGACAGGCTTGCCATTACATGCTGGCGTCCGACAGAAGACAGGCTGTCCTGAGAGAGCTCCTACCTTTTGAGTCAGTTTGCCTCCAGGGTGATCCGGTTGAGAAAACGACCTCATTCATGTACACATGTCTCCAGCAGCTTGACCACACTGAGGCCTCCAGGTTCAGGGAGGGTTGGGAGAGGTTACTTCAAACCTCTTTCACTGATACACAATGGCGGAACGCATGTATTTTAGCCCATAAATGTACAGTCAGCACTAGGCTGCAAGAAAACTCGTACAAATTACTTTCTCAGTGGTACGCTACACCGGTTAAGGTGAAACGCTGGTTTCCAGCTTCGTCTGACTTGTGCTGGCGGTGTGGGGAAGCGAAAGGAGACATGCTGCATATTTGGTGGAGCTGTCCCCGAATAGTGGATTTCTGGAGTCGGGTCCGAGGCCTAATATCTCACATAACAGAAACTAAAATAAAACTCACCCCGGGCTGTTGTCTCCTGCATATATCTAACGTTTCTCTGGGCAAATATAACAGATCTCTAACAAAATACTTGCTGATTGCAGCTAAATCTTTGGTGCCTAAATATTGGAAACTTTCGACTACTCCCACTATCCGAGAATGGGTGCACTCAGTTAATCATATCTTTGCCATGGAAGAAATGCTGGCTACCGCTAAGGACTCAGCTGACAAATTCCACATTACATGGTCCCCCTGGGTTCAGTTCAAATACTCCGCGGCTTTCGAGAGTTTGACTAATGGCTGAACTCCCCGCCCTCCCAGACACGTAGCTGATTGGGGTGATGGGGTCTCGGTTTGGGCCGGCCTGGCGGGGATGTGTTACAGGATCTCTGAAGCTCTGCAAACTCACTCTGTCTTTCTTTCTATTTCTATAGGTTTTTTTCTTTTTTTACTACCTTGGTTGTTTTCATTTTATCTTATTTTACACTTTTTAACTTCAGCTTGCTTCCTTTCCTTTCCCTTGACATGAGGATGTGATGTCTGTTTTAAACATTGAAGGGTTCGTAGGGCTCTATTTGGGCTCGTCACTTAATTTTCGTGTCACTTTTAATGTGCGTTATTTGTTGTTGCAGATAAGTGCTCTGCATATTATAGCCTGTAACTTTTATGTAGGTTTGTTCTCCTGCTGACACAGGCTCCCTTTACATGTATTTGTTGACTCTGTAACTACAATGTGACATTTGCTTAATAAAACTTATTGTTAAAAAAAAAAAAAAAAAATAATGTTTTTTTTTCAAAATTGTCGCTCTATTTTTGTTTATAGCGCAAAAAATAAAAACCGCAGGGGTAATCAAATACCACCAAAAGAAAACTCTATTTGTGGGAGAAAAAGGACGTCAATTTTGTTTGGGAGCCACGTCACATGACCGCGCAATTGTCAGTTAAAGCGTCGCAGTGCCGAATCGCAAAAAGTGGTCTGGTCTTTGACCAGCAAAATGGTCCGGGGCTGAAGTGGTTAAAGTGGAGGGCCACCCTGAAAAACAAAAATACATTAAAATTTAGCAAAAAATCTGAAAAAAAAAGAATTATTTTTTTATAAACTTACCAGAAATTCCAGTTGCTAGGCATATCGTCCAAATCTGCCTCTTCCTCCTCTGCGGTGATCTTTGGTCTTCTCTCCTCCGTGCTGCGTCTTCTGGGTAATGGGGCGCTGTGTGTTCTGGGAACTGTGTGTCCCAGAACACAGCGCGCCCCATTCACAAAGCGCTGCACGACTCGCGCATGCGCAGTAGGAAACGGGCAGTGAAGCCGCAAGGCTCCACTGCCTGTTTCCCTTAGTTGAAATGGCGGCGCCGGGACCCGAGAGCAGAGGGACGGGTCAGCCTCGGGCAGCCAACATTGCGGGCGCCCTGGACAGGTAAGTCTGCTTATTAAAAGTCAGCAGCTACAGTGTTTGCAGCTGCTGACTTTTAAAAAATGTTTTTTAAAGCTGGCTCTCCTCTTTAAGGTCAGCTTCCAGGCACGCCCCCTCAATTTTTTTTTTTTTACCAAGCCTTCTGCCTTTTATATATTCTTCCGTACCATAAGGGTTACCTCACGCATCAAGGTGTTGTCTTGTATTAACCCTCTCATCTTTTTTATTTTTCCTTGTCTAGTTCCTGCTTGATAATTTATCTTCTTCTCCAATTATAGTAGTAACAGCAAGCTGTTGGGGAAGGAGAGCAGGAGATTGGCAGGAGGACCTACTTGCATTTTTTCTTGCTTGCACTTTGCAGTAAAATTTGGGGGTATTTTCTTTCAAAGGTTACACACATTTTTCTACTCATTCCAAGTTTGATAAAAAAAAAATATTGAATTTAAAAAACAAAATATTGAATTTTACCTTGCATTACAACATGATCATAAAGAATGATCAGATATATTTTTCAACTGGTCTTTTTGCTTTCTTTTCAGGCCACAACAATTGGCACACATGATTTGGTTTCCCCATATCCAAATGGCTAATCAAAATTATCATATCAAATAAATAAGGTGGGCACAATAACATTTCTGCGACGGCCAGATCGGGCTCCTCGTTGCCCTCCCACCGGGGGACGGCGTTGTGTGTTCAGCTGAGTGGTCACTAGAAGCCAGTTGGGGACAGCGACCGGGTCCATTTCAGCGAAGGTAAACAGGTGTGGGAGCTCTGATGGATGTCGCAGGGCGAAGGTCTCAGTCCCCTTGCGTACGATCAGGTGGAATGGGTGGCCCCACTTATACGAGAGAATTATCTCGCCGATGCTGTCTAGAACATGTTTTAGTGCTCGCCTCATTATCAGGGTTCTTCGAGAGATATCTGGGAGCAGATGGATGGCAGCGCCATCAAACTCCAAAACTCCTACCCGCCATGCCTGTCTCAGGATGTCTTCCTGGAGGTTAAAGGAGTGCAAGCAACATAGGACATCCCTGGGCCTATCAGGTAAGTTAGGGTTAGGACCAAGAGTCCTGTGGACGCCGTCCAGGGTAATAGCTGTGTCCTGTGGCCGGTCTAAATACCGGTTGAAGACGGCAGTTACCGTCGACCTGAGGCCAGACTGTGGGATAGACTCTGGGATAACCCTCAGGTGGATATTCTGTCTGTGACTACGGTTTTCTAAATCGTCAATAAGCAATTGTAGTTCAAGATATTGATTACTTATAACAGTCTGTGTGGCCTGGATTTCTTGCATGCTTTGGGATAACGCTCCCTGTTCTTGTTCCACTACTGCGACCCGTGTGTCTATGGCTGCGACTTCCTGCTTAATAGCCTGCAGCTCCCCCCTCATGGCCCCCTCCATTCTAGTGGCCAGTGTCTCAAAGTCATTCCTGGTGGGGAGTTGTTGCAAAAGAGCCCAAAGCTTGTGTGTAGGATCAGCCTGCAATGTAGCCTCCAACTGCTGGTTATGTGCTTCATATGTACTCACTGTGTCCTGCAGCCTTGTGATCTCTGTAAGACCAGCATCAGGGAGGGATGTGCTGGCACAAGGAGAAGCATGTCCCGATCCAAACAGCCCTTCCTCCAGGTCGGGTGATGTGGCCAGTGATATCGGAAGGCAGGGAGATAGATCGCTGAGGGGAGAGCAGGGCAGCATTGTAAGCTTATCTTCTTGCTGTTGCCTGTCACTCGGGATCGCCATCTCCCCCTGAGTCCCGCTCGCAGCGTGTCCCGCCGGCGCCATCTTGGATTTCGCCGGGGTAGAGGCAGACAGTTTTAAATACTTAATGTAACGATCTATACTGCGGGGAGAGTGCCGAGTGCGGCGGATCGTGCACCGGACTGTCGGGAGTGCAGGTATGGTGCTGTTAATGCGGGATACCTATTGTGCTGTGCCGCACGGGTTCCGGTGGCCGGGAGCTCCCTGAACCAACGTCCACTCGCCGCCATGCTGAGGCCACGCCCCCCTACACTTTACATTCTTACCTTGTACCCCAGTGTCAGTGCATTGAGTTTTTTTGTTTCGGACTTCTTCATTATTTCCCTTTTCTACTTGACACTTTGACTTGTTCCAGTAAAGTATGTCTTGTCATTCAGCAGAAGTGTATTGTGGTGCAGTTCTAATTTTCTTTTCCCACACTTAAAGCGGTTGCACAGGCATGTATTCCATGTGTCTCAGCCATCTGAGATTCTTCCTCCTGATTGGCTGAGACACATCAAAATCAGCTAGCCAATCAGGGAAGAGAGGGGGCAGGCTCGTGTCTGAATGGACACAGGGAGCTGTGTTTCGGCTCGGATGCCCCCATAGCAAGCTGCTTACTGTGGGGGCACTCAACAGTAGGGAGGGGCCAGGATCACAGAAGAGGGACCCGAGAAGAGGAAGATCTAGGCTACTCTGTGCAAATCCACTGCAACAGAGCAGGTAAGTATAATTTGTTTGTTATTTTATAGGAGAAAAAAAAAAACGAAGACCTCACAATCACTTTTACATCTATGTTTTGACAAATACAGCCATTAGATTTATTGTGTCTGGCGTTCTCAACAGTGTGAATTCAGTATTTCTAATCAGTAGATTTTATAGCTTTTAGAATTTATAGATTATATGTATATATTAAGGCACTGGCTGGCAGGATTCTAGATGGTTTATTTGTGTCACCTAAGTTTCTCATCTACACATGGTAAAGGGCTCCAGGGTGCCCAAAATGGAGAAAACAAACTTCTGTTTTCTCAGAATCTTAATAACTTCTGTTTTGGGTCCTTGAGGCTGCGTAGTAATTCATAGGTCCATGTCTTAGGAACCATTTGCATGGGTATTTTGCCACGCTGCAAATCCCAGCAGCATGAATCTACTGACTCGTTAGCAATATCACTATTTGCATCTTTACACAATGACAGAGCATTCATCTGTCACAATATATATTCATAGCCAATTAGCCCATAACTACATGGAAACCATTTCCTAGAGACCAGAAAATGACATATTCAAGAAGAATGAATATGCATGGAAAAAATGCTTAATGCCGTATAAACACGACCGGTTTTTCCGTTGGAATAAACTCCAAAGGTTTTTCCGAAGGGGGTCCCGACAGAGTTCCACTGAAACTGTCGTGCGTACACACTATCACATCAAAGTCCGACCATTTAGAACGCGGTGACGTACAGCACGTACGATGGGACTAGAAAAAGGAAATTCAAGACACAGTGCGCCACCCTTTGTGCTCCTTCTGCTAATCTCATGTTTATCTCGTGTTAGTAGAAGTTTGGTTAGAGATGATTCACACTTTTCAGGCTCCAGCTTATTCCGATTGTTTTACTGCTATTCAGTTTGTGCTTGTGGGTTTATATCTGGTTCAGTGGGTGTTAGTCAGTTTGTATCTGTATTTCAGTGAGTTCTGGTCCGCATGTTACTGATCTTCAGCTCGCTCTTCACAGGCCTTGCTGTTCTTCAGTGCGTTCGTTTAGGTTCGTTCTGACCAGCCGTCCGTTTTGAAACCATGGTGCGGGTACATACTCGTTGTCGAGTTTGTGCTGTGTGGGGGCTTGGTGTTGGGGTTCATACTTTGACCCAAGTCCAGTCCACGAACATGGCAAGAAGCAGTTCATGGACCAAGAATTGGTTACTTCGGCGTGACCAATTCTTGCACATGCCTTTGCTTCGTGAGATCCAGGAGAATAATCCTGAGGATTTATGGGTGGCACGGTGGTGTAGTGGTTAGCACTCTCACCTAGCAGTAAAAAGGGTCGCTGGTTCAAATCCCAACTACGACACTCCCTGCTTGGAGTTTGTATGTTCTCCCTGTGCCTGCGTGGGTTTCCTCCGGGTACTCCGGTTTCCTCCCACACTCCAAAGACATGCTGGTAGGTTAAGTGGCTTCTGTCCAAAATTGGCCCTAGTATATGAATGGGGACCTTGGATTGTGGGCTCCTTGAGGGTAGGAACCGATGTGAGTGTGCAATGTACAAGGATAGGGACAATTGTAGACACTTTGGATGGACTGGTGTCTTTATTCAACCTTACTAACTATGAACTATCTCAGGATGATGGACTCCGTTTTTCACCATCTGTTGGCTTTGCTGACCCCTTATATCAGCAGGCAGGATACCTGCATGTGGCAGAGGCTAGCTGCCACCTTGCGGTACTTGGTGACTGGGAGAAGTCTACAAGACCTCAAGTTATCAACAGGCATCTCCCCCCAGGCTTTGGGGATCATTATTCCAGAGACCTGCTCTGCCATCATACAGGTCCTGCAGAAGACTCTATTAAGATAAGTTTTCTCCTTTAACATCACATTATAGGTATTCAATGTTTGCTAATGTATTGTATTTATTTTATAATTCCCTAATTACCATGATTGGAATATGCTGTGAATGTCCCCTTTATCCTCATGCATGCTGGAAGCTTTTTTAATACTCCTTTTTTGGCCTACATGCATATTTGCATTGACTAACCTCCCCAGCAGGGATGGACTGGGACAAAAATTTGGCCCTGGACTTCATCCAAATCAGCCCACTTTAATTTTGAGTGTCCCCATCAGCACCCAACTTACATCAGAGTGGTCCCCAACAGCGTCTCCCTTACATCAGAGTGTCCCCATCTGCACCCCCTTACATCAGAGTGACCCCATCAGCACCCTCTTACATCAGAGTGGTCCCTGATCAGTACCCCCTTACATTACAGTGGCCCCATCACCACCCATTTACATCAGAGTGATCCCCCATTAGCACCCCCTTTACATCAGAATGGTCCCCATCAGCAGCCCCTTACATCAGAGTGGTCCCCATCAGCAGCCCCTTATGTAAGAGTGGTCCCCATCAGTACCCTCCCTTTACATCAGAGTGGTCCCCATCAGCACCCCCCTTCACATCAGAGTGGTCCCCATCAGCACCCCCTTACATCAGAGTGGTCCCCATCAGTTTCCCCCTTACATCAGGCGTCACCCCTCTTCTTCTCATCCCATGTGTACTCACAGCTCTCCCTAATGAAGGCAACTTCTCTTCCTCTCTCCAGTCATGTGATAAGTGACAAGTGATAAGAGAGGAAGGAAAGCCTGCCAGCTGTCTATCTCCCCAGGTTGAAGGGAGCAGAAAGCGTAATCCTCACACCAGCAAGTGTCCGCAGCTGCTCCTTGGTGATAGGAATGAAATAGCGATCATTCCTATAAGTGAGGAGCAGCTCTAGGACCGCATCTGACTGTCCCACTGAGCCATCGGCCCACCAGGAAACTCCCGTTAGTCCCAATGGCCAGTACATGCCTGTTCCCCAGCATGCTATCCTGGGCCCATATACATCTATAGCCTAGTCCCTTTAACAATGTATATTGTCAGCTCCATTGTACTGCTTTCCCCGAAAAACACCCCCTAAAATGTGTCCAAATGTAATGTGTGACTTTAAATTAATTTAGAACCCTTCCCCACCCCCTAAAATGTGTCCAAATGTAATGTGTGTACTTAAATTCAGGCAGAGTGCCTAAGGCTTTTTTTTGGGCTCCCAAAGTCACCCCAAACACCTCAAATGGGCCATCAGAGGGAGTGAGGAATCTGATAAGTGAGCCTTAGATTTTGTCTTTTTAAATACTCCTTCAAATAAATGTTATACTGATGTTATGCAAGAATGTTTTCTTTTTAAATCTGCTTGCAATGTTATGTGAAAAAGTAATTATATATATTTTTTTTCTTGTTTGACACACAGTTTCCTTCAATGCCACAGGAATGGCAGACTGTGGCCTCCCCTTTTGCTGACTGTTGGGACTTTCCCAGGTGTGAAGGGGCGATAGATGGGAAGCATGTCCACATTGTGCCACCAACCCATTGAGGGTCTTACTTTTATAATTATAAGGGGTTTAATAGTGTAGTGTTAATGGCGGTGGTGTCGGCACACTATGAGTTCCTCTATGTGGACGTGGGGAAGAATGGCCAGATGTCGGATGGAGGAGTCTTTTCCCAGATGGAATTTTACCAGTCTGTCCAGACTGGTGGCCTGGCATTGCCACCTGATGCGGACAACATGGAAGGATCCTCCTTCGTCTTCATTGCTGATGAAGCATTCGGTCTGGGAAAGCACCTGATGAGGCCATTCCCCCAAAGGACCCTCAGGGTTTTTAACTACCAGCTGGCCAGAGCGAGAAGAGTGGTTGAGAATACCTTCGGGATAATGGCCAGCCGATTCCACCTGTTTCTGACAGCAATCCATATGGTGGACTACAAAATCAACCACATCATCCTGTGCTGCTACATCCTGCATAATTATTTAAGGAAACATTTCCAGAATTATCTAGCCTCAGTTGGGCTTGAGGCCGGATTTATTCCAGAGAATTTCCTGACAGGCCTGGATACTGACCGTACTGGCTGGGCACCCCAAAATGCCCGTGAAGTAAATGAGAGATATGTTAATTATTTTATGGGAAGGAGGGCTATTGCAATGCCAGACAATGTATAAACTTTTTAGTAATTACATTTTTTTTTTTAAGATAAAATCCAGAATTTCATGTATTGCTTGCTTTTCTTTTTGTTTCCTTGGTTCTCCTAGTGCACTTGTAGTGCCAAGCAGGGGCAGACTGACCAGTCGGTCACTCGGGCGCCGCCCGAGGCCACTTGCAGCGGCTGAATTAAATGCCGTGATGGCGATAATAATACTGCTAACAGCATGCTGCTCCTCGCGGGCCCCTCCAATCATGGGTGGCGGCCCTGGTGTCTACGTTTGACTCACCGGATGCCGATAATAATACTGCTAACGGCACGCTGCTCCCCACTGGCCCCTCCACTCTTCCCATCCACCTGGGATGGACGGGAAGAGTGGAGGGGCCGGCGGGGAGCAGCGCGCCGTTAGCAGTATTATTATCGGCATCCGGTGAGTAAAACGAAGACACCAGGGCCGCCACACGTGATTGGGGGGTGTAGAGTTGTATGGGCCCCGGGTCACCCCCCCACCCTACCCCACCGTGTCCTCTTGGCTGTGCGTGTCCCCCTGTGTGCGTATCCTGCTGTGTGCATATCCTCCTGTGTGAGTATCCTCCTGTGTGTGTGTCCCCGTGTGCATATCCTCTTGTGTGCGTGTTCTCCCTTCAGTGCCCCCCTGTGTGTGTGTGTCCCTGTGTGTGTGCGCGTTCTCCCTCCAGTGTCCCCCTGTGTGTGTGTGCGCGCTCTCCCTCCGGTGTCCCCCTGCGTGTGTGCGCACGCTCTCTTTCTCCCTCCGGTGTCCCGTGTGTGTGTGTGTGCGCGCTCTCTTTCTCCCTCCGGTGTCCTCCTGTGTGCGCTTTCTCCCTCCGGTGTCCCCCTGTGTGTGTGCGCGCTCTCCCTCCGGTGTCCTCTTGTGTATGTGCGTTCTCCCTCTGGTGTCCCCCTGTGTGTGTGCGCTCTCCCTCCAGTGTCCCCCTGTGTGTGTGCGCTCTCCATCCAATGTCCCCCTTTGTGTGTGCGTTCTCCCTCCAGTGTCCCCCTGTGTGTGTGCGTTCTCCCTCCAGTGTCCCCCTCTGTGTGTGTGCGTTCTCCCTCCAGTGTCCCCCTCTGTGTGTGCGTTCTCCCTCCAGTGTCCCCCTGTGTGCTCTCCCTCCCCCCGTGTCTCCCTGTGCAGGTGTGACTTGAGTGTGGGGACCAAGGGGGCCCCATGATCTTCTATTGCCCGGGGGCCCCATGAGTTGTCAGTCCGCCCCTGGGGCCAAGTGGATTTTCCTTTAGTAAATAAGCCTTGTCACTGTAAACACAAAATGACTTACAAAACTGGTATTGAAAGAAGAAGCCACACATTGTTGTATTTCAAAATGTTTACACTGTGCACATTCACACATGTGCGTTTATAAAATGTGTTGTTTTTTCCTCAATTTTTTGGGGGTTTTATATTTTTTACTCAATATCATTTTTGGGGGGGTTTTCACAATATTTTTTTTTTTTTTTTTTTTAGAAACAAGCATGTTTTAAAACATAACATACACAACTCTAGAACTTGCAAAGTTCAACAATGTATAAACTTTTTAGTAATTACATTTTTTTTTTTAAGATAAAATCCAGAATTTCATGTATTGCTTGCTTTTCTTTTTGTCTCCTTGGTTCTCCTAGTGCACTTGTAGTGCCAAGCAGGGGCAGACTGACCACTTGCAGCGGCTGAATTAAATGCCGTGATGGCGATAATAATACTGCTAACGGCATGCTGCTCCTCGCGGGCCCCTCCAATCATGGGTTGCGGCCCTGGTGTCTACGTTTCACTCACCGAAAGCCCATAATAATACTGCTAACGGCACGCTGCTCCCCGTCGGCCCCTCCACTCTTCCCATCCACCTGGGATGGACGGGAAGAGTGGAGGGGCCGGCGGGGAGCAGCGCACCATTAGCAGTATTATTATCGGCATCCGCTGAGTGAAACAAAGACACCAGGGCCGCCACACGTGATTGGGGGGTGTACAGATGTATGGGCCCCGGGTCACCCCCCCCACCCTACCCCACCGTGTCCTCTTGGCTGTGCGTGTCCCCCTGTGTGCATATCCTCCTGTGTGAGTATCCTCCTGTGTGTGTGTCCCCGTGTGCATATCCTCTTGTGTGCGTGTTCTCCCTTCAGTGCCCCCGTGTGTGTGCGCGCGTTCTCCCTCCAATGTCCCCCTGTGTGTGTGTGCGCGCTCTCCCTCCGGTGTCCCCCTGCGTGTGTGCGCGCGCTCTCTTTCTCCCTCCGGTGTCCCGTGTGTGTGCGCACGCTCTCTTTCTCCCTCCGGTGTCCCCCTGTGTGTGTGCGCGCGCGCGCGCGCTCTCTTTCTCCCTCCGGTGTTCCCCTGTGTGTATGCGCGCGCGCTCTCTTTCTCCCTCCGGTGTCCCCCTGTGTGTGTGTGTGTGTGCGCGCGTGCTCTCTTTCTCCCTCCGGTGTCCCCCTGTGTTCGCTTTCTCCCTCCGGTGTCCCCCTGTGTGCGCTCTCTTTCTCCCTCCGGTGTCCCCCTGTGTGTGTGCGCACGCTCTCTTTCTCCCTCCGGTGTCCCCTTGTGTGTGTGTGCGCGCTCTCTTTCTCCCTCCGGTGTCCTCCTGTGTGCGCTTTCTCCCTCCGGTGTCCCCCTGTGTGCGCGCGCGCGCGCACGCTTTCTCCCTCCGGTGTCCCCCTGTGTGTGTGCACGCGCTCTCTTTCTCCCTCCGGTGTCCCCGTGTGTGTGCGCGCGCGCTCTCTTTCTCCCTCCGGTGTCCCCTTGTGTGTGTGTGTGTGTGCGCGCGTGCTCTCTTTCTCCCTCCGGTGTCCCCCTGTGTGTGCGCGCGCGCTCTCTCTTTCTCCCTCCGGTGTCCCCCTGTGTGTGTGTGTACGCGCGCTCTCTTTCTCCCTCCGGTGTCCCCCTGTGTGCGCTTTCTCCCTCCGGTGTCCCCCTGTGTGCGCTCTCTTTCTCCATCCGGTGTCCCCCTGTGTGTGTGCGCGCGCTCTCTTTCTCCCTCCGGTGTCCCCTTGTGTGTGTGTGTGTGCGCGCTCTCTTTCTCCCTCCGGTGTCCTCCTGTGTGCGCTTTCTCCCTCCCGTGTCCCCCTGTGTGCGCGCGCGCGCGCGCACGCTTTCTCCCTCCAGTGTCCCCCTGTGTGTGTGCGCTCTCCCTCCGGGGTCCTCCTGTGTGTGTGCGTTCTCCCTCCAGTGTCCCCCTGTGTGTGTGCGTTCTCCCTCCAGTGTCCCCCTGTGTGCTCTCCCTCCCCCCGTGTCTCCCTGTGCAGGTGTGGCTTGAGTGTGGGGACCAAGGGGGCCCCATGATCTTCTATTGCCCGGGGGCCCCATGAGTTGTCAGTCCGCCCCTGGGGCCAAGTGGATTTTCCTTTAGTAAATAAGCCTTGTCACTGTAAACACAAAATGACTTACAAAACTGGTATTGAAAGAAGAAGCCACACATTGTTGTATTTCAAAATGTTTACTCTGTGCACATTCACACATGTGCGTTTATAAAATGTGTTGTTTTTTCCTAAATTTTTTGGGGGTTTTATATTTTTTACTCAATATCATTTTTTGGGGGGGGGTTTCACAATATTTTTTTTTTTAGAAACAAGCATGTTTTAAAACATAACATACACAACTCTGGAACTTGCAAAGTTCAACGTATAAAAACTGAATATCAGACATTATAGTGTCAAAAATGTCTTGAAATGCTTTCCTCAGATGGGGTGATGTCACCCCTGTAAAAGCCAAATTTTGAAGATACCCATTTGGGCTCCCAATTTGTGTGTAATGTCAACATGTGCTATCTCCCATCATGGAGGATCAATAGACGTGTTTTGTGGGTGAAATCCCTTCCTCTCACCTACTAGCATTATAAGGAAGAGGTTACACCCACAAAAAGCATACATATAGATCCCCCGATGGCAGATAGCACATTTTGACAAACCGTGTGCATCTTCAAAATTTGCCTTTTAAAATGTACAACTATAAAAAAGAGAATCTGGTCATCTATAAAGAAAATGAAGAACATGATCGATTTTGTTTTAGGGGAAAAAGGGATTATATTCTCCTCAAAACATTGATCATATTCTTCATGTTCTGCTGCATGACGTCAAGGTGATTGCACATTGCGTCGATCTCCCCATTCCACACCATGATTTTGGTAATGAGGGTTTGGGAGCTGGCCCTAGTAAAAGTATCACCTAAAATTGATGAAAAAAGATGTATTTAGAAATATGCAGGCATACATAGATTACCTGAACCTGGGGTGTCAGACACTCACCTGGTGGGGTGTCCATGTCGCCCACTTCCTCCACCTCTGCTTCCTCCACATTCTCGGGGGGCTGGGCTTACTTCCCATTCAGGCTGGCGAGGTTTGGAGTCCATGGGATCCTATTGTTTGAGTCTTTTCTCCCCTATGAGAATGAAACAAAAGGTATACTTAGCACACAGATATTTGAGTCCAGAAATAGGTATATGAAACATTGCTTTGAAGTGGTGTACAATTGTCTGTTTGAGAAGAGATCCAAGTTGAAGACCTGATTAAAATTCCCTTTTAACCAAACTGCAATACTTAACTTTTTTGGTCGTTTCACAGATGGAGACACTGGAGCACCTGTGTGGGTTACCCTAAAAAATGTTCTCTGGTGTCCCACACTAGTGCTCCTGAGTCCAATGTGTAAACAGCTGCTGAGTGTCCTCTCCTTACATTCCACTGAATCTAGTTTGCAATTCATTCTAGTTTCAAAGACATCTACACAACAATATCCTAAACTTCTTTTAATAGGACAAATTAGCATGACCAAAATGTAGGTATAACCCTGTACCAGCTAAATACATTGTATTTATTGGCAAACGAACGATGTTTCCTACGAACGATTACTGTGCCCACAAAATGAAAGTAGCCATTTCAAAGTCTACAAGAGTAAAGAAAAGCACATGGAGCAGCATGCAAGTTAATTATCATAATAGGAACACACAAGTACTTACTTTTTTGAAGCTCCTTCTTAATGTTACAATACTGATCCGGCTCGCTGAGTTTGATGTCCGACCATTGCTTCCTCAACTCCTCTTTTGAACGGCGTACCCCAAACTTCTGCTCCAGGGTGCTGACCACATTTGTCATGGCACCGTCCTTTCTTCTATTCAGATGGGTGTATGGACCATGTTTCCCATCACAATGCTCCCTCCTTAAAATCCCCACCATCTCTACTATTTCCTCAAAGGTCATGTTGGTGACCTTCAATCTCCTGGATCCAGAAGTTTGTGGCTCCAGGCTTTCCTCCACGCTAGTACCACAATGTGTCCCTGCCATTTTTCTCCTAATACTCCTACTGTGCACTGAAGAGAAAAGGGACGGGGGAATATTTGTGATAAAGAACGCCAGGGGTGGGCGGAGTTTGACACATGCGCAGTGTATATAAAGCTAACACGCATCTGTCATAGTCCAATCTGTGTGTCAAACGAAGGGCAGTGGCGAGCCACCTAAACGCAGGTAACATTTGAACTTCGCCCATCACAGTGGCCTATACTGCTTCAAAATTGAGGCCTATATTGGGATAAGATAATGAAAGTTCAGACTGACATTGGTGTTTTCTTCTTATCAAGCTAACACGCGTCATACATCTGATCTGTGTGTGTGTGTGTGTGTGTGTGTGTTTGTGTGTATAAGGACGAACGGAAGTGGCGAGCATCCTAAACTAAGGTAAAATTTGAACTTGGCCCATCACAGTCACCTATACTGCTTCACATGGAGGCCTATATTAGGATAAGATAATGAGAGTTTAGACTGACGTTTTTGTCTTGTGTATTGTCTTACAGAAAAAATGAATCTGTTTAAGGACCCAGAATTTCTGTCAAATTTTATTGACAAGTACAGGGAGATGAGGAATCTGTGGGAGGTCAAACAGTTCATATTACAATAAACAAATAAGGAAGGCAAAGCTGGAGAGACTTCTGGTATTTGTGAAGACTCTGGCCCCCAATGCAACGTTTTTGGAAACTAAAATTGGGATCTTGGGGAACATGTATAGGGAGGAACACAATAAGATCCAGGCTTCCCTTAGATCAGAAGCATCAGCAGAGAATGTTTATGTCCCCAGGTTGTGGTACTTCAAAAAACTGAGGTTTCTGGACGACTAGACTGAAGCCAGTCTCTTTTGACCCTTCCCTGCAGCCTTCCCTCCACCCCAGCAGGGGCTTCCCAGGAACAACCTGAGCCTTCCATCCTGGAAGAAGTGGATGCGCCCAGCTGGAGCCAGGTATATTAGTTTTTAGACATATTTATTGTCCTAATATTAATGATGTTAACTAGATGTTATAATTAATATAATAAATAGTGTTGCGCTATCTTCAAAATGCCAAGTGCCTAATACCAAAATCTATATGAAATTATCCAAATACTTATATATATTAAATTATCCCAAGATAGATAAATCATATATTATACTTTCTTCAATATGACCACAACAACAAAGTGCTAAGTGCTAAATGAAAGGGCTAAAAAGTGCCAAGTGCTAGGAAAATCCTTAATATTATAATCTTATTATTGAAAGATAGCAAGGAGGAAAAACAGCCTCCCAGAATAACTCCAATCCTCTTATCACTGTAATCAAATAGTATTAAAATGTAAAAGTCCCCCAAAAAATAAATACAATATTTATATATAAATACACTACCGTTCAAAAGTTTGGGGTCACCCAAACAATTTTGTGTTTTCCATGAAAAGTCACACTTATTCACCACCATACGTTGTGAAATGAATAGAAAATAGAGTCAAGACATTGACAAGGTTAGAAATAATGATTTGTATTTGAAATAACATTGTTTTTACATCAAACTTTTCTTTCGTCAAAGAATCCTCCTTTTGCAGCAATTACAGCATTGCACACCTTTGGCATTCTAGCTGTTAATTTATTGAGGTAAGCTGGAGAAATTGCACCCCACGCTTCTAGAAGCAGCTCCCACAAGTTGGATTGGTTGGATGGGCACTTCTGGCGTACCATACGGTCAAGCTGCTCCCACAACAGCTCAATGGGGTTCAGATCTGGTGACTGTGCTGGCCACTCCATTACCGATAGAATACCAGCTGCCTGCTTCTGCTGTAAATAGTTCTTGCACAATTTGGAGGTGTGTTTAGGGTCATTGTCCTGTTGTAGGATGAAATTGGCTCCAATCAAGCGCTGTCCACTGGGTATGGCATGGCGTTGCAAAATGGAGTGATAGCCTTCCTTATTCAGAATCCCTTTTACCCTGTACAAAGCTCCCACCTTACCAGCACCAAAGCAACCCCAGACCATCACATTACCTCCACCATGCTTAACCACTTGCTTACTGGGCACTTAAACCCCCCTCAGTCCCAGACCAATTTTCAGCTTTCAGTGCTCTCACATTTTGAATGACAATTACTCAGTCATGCAACACTGTAACCAAATGATTTTTTTGTCCTTTTCTTCATACCAATAGAGCTTTCTTTTGGTGGTATTTGATCACCTCTCGGTTTTTTATTTTCTGTGCTATAGATGAAAAAAGACCGAAATTTTTTTAAAAAAATGAATTTTTCTTCGTTTCTGTGACAAAATTTAGCAAATTAGCCATTTTTCTTCATAAATTTTGGCCACAATTTATACTACTACACATCTTTGGTAAAAATAACCCAAATTTTTGCATATTATATGATCTGTGTGAAATTTATAGAGTCTACAAGCTATGGTGCAAATCATAAAGATTTGCAAAAAAAGATCACATCTGATGTACTAAGGCCTATCTCCATTCTTGAGACCCTAACAAGCCAGGAAAGTACAAATGCCCCCCAAATGACCCCTTTTTGGAAAGTAGACATTCTAATGTATTTAGTAAGAGGCATGGTTAGTTATTTTAAGTTGTCATTTTTTCCCACAATTCTTTGCAAAATTACGATTTTTTTTTTTTCCACAAAATTTTCATTGTAATAGCTTATTTCTCCCACACGGAATGTGCATACCACAAATAACACCCCAAAATACATTCTCCTACTCCTCCTGAGTATAATGATACCACATGTGTGAGACTTTCGCACAGCCTGACCACATACAGAGGCCTAATTTTGAAGTAGCACCTTCAGGCATTCTAGGAGCATAAATTACACATTTCATTTCTCAACCACCTATTACAGTTTTGAAGGCCCTGGAACACCAGGGCAATGGAAACGTCCAGAAAATGACCCCATTTTGGAAAGCTAACACCCCAACGTATAATCTATGAGGCATAATGAGTCTTTTCAATGGTTCATTTTTTTCCAGAAGTTTTCGGAAAATGTGGAAAAAAATGAAAACGCATTTTTTTTTACACAAAGTTGTTCGTTTATAAGATATTTCCAATGCATAGCATTTACATAGCAAAAATAACACCCCAAAATACGTTCTACTACTCCTCCTGAGTATAACGATACCACATGTGTGAGACTTTTACACAGCCTGACCACATACAAAGGCCTAATTTTGAAGTAGCACCTTCAGGCATTCTAGGAGCATAAATTACACATTTCATTTCTCAACCACCTATTACAGTTTTGAAGGCCCTGGAACACCAGGGCAAAGGAAACGTCCAGAAAATGACCCCATTTTGGAAAGCTAACACCCCAACGTATAATCTATGAGGCATAATGAGTCTTTTCAATGGTTAATTTTTTTCCAGAAGTTTTCGTAAAATGTTGAAAAAAATGAAAACGCATTTTTTTTTACACAAAGTTGTCCGTTTATAAGATATTTCCAACGCATAGCATTTACATAGCAAAAATAACACCCCAAAATACGTTCTACTACTCCTCCTGAGTATAACGATACCACGTGTGTGAGACTTTTACACAGCTTGACCAAATACAGAGGCCTAATTTTGAAGTAGCACCTTCAGGCATTCTAGGAGCATAAATTACACATTTCATTTCTCAACCACCTATTACAGTTTTGAAGGCCCTGGAACACCAGAGCACTGGAAACGTCTAGAAAATGACCCCATTTTGGAAAGCTAACACCCCAACGTATAATCTATGAGGCATAATGAGTCTTTTCAATGGTTCATTTTTTTCCAGAAGTTTTTGGAAAATGTGGAAAAAAATGAAAACGCATTTTTTTTTACACAAAGTGGTAGAGGCTTCTCCCTCCCAAATCTCTTTGAAGCCTCCGAGTCTCCAGACCCTAATCTAGGAATAGGAAAACAAAGAAAATTGTTTTCTTCTTCCAGAAAAACTATACTGGAGCCCCTCACATATGTGAGACCCCGTGTTGAATCCCACTAGTCCAGTTGCAGAATACAAGATCAGTCCAAGAGGCAGGCAAATATCGTGGTCAAACAGTCCAAGGTCAGTTCCAGATCAGGCAGAGATATGTACAGAATCGTTAGACAGAAGCATGGTCGAATAACAGTCCAGGGTCAGTTCCAGATCAGGCAGAGGTGTTGTAAGGGATCTTCCCGGGGTAGGGTGTGTTTGGACACAGTTCACAGCAGACTTGGACTTTATAAAGCAGACCTTGGCGTTTATTCGTGGTACAAACAGTCCAACAAACAAAGTATACAGCAACACCGTGCTTCTTGTGTATAACAGGAACAAAATAATAACAAAAACAAACAACCTAGCCCGGCTGAGCGCTTACTAACAGGTTCTTCTCACCTATCTGACACTTATAACCACAGCGTCTTTCGCCTGGATATCGCAGGGTGGATTTTAGCTCCAGCAGTGGCTGTGCTTGCAGCCTCCTCAAACACACAGATTGTTCGTTTCCCTGGCTGAGAGCAAACACCTGCAGGCCCGCAGAGCCTTTACCTTCCCAGGCTAATTAGGATCAAAGCTCACCTGATCCAAAACCCAGAACTGGAACGAGGGATGGGGGGTGTGGAATGACAGGTCCCTCTACCAAACCTACCTGCCATTCCATATAAACCCAGGCCCGGCAAGATTAAATAACAACTCAGCAGCATATTGCTGCTGAGAAACTGATCCATCCTGGACTTACCATCTCACACTGTGTAGCAACCTAGGTCAGATGTACACCCCCTCAACCACTTCTCCAGTGACATGTCTACATATCCCCCCCCTCTTTTTCAGACCGGAGGGCTGAGCCTTTTGTCCCCACAGACAACTCACCCTCGACAATGCGTCAGCATTTGCCTGTAACTTCCCTGGCCTGTGTTCCACAGTGAAATTAAAGTTTTGTAAGGACAGAAACCATCTAGTCACTCTTGCATTTCTCTCCTTGTTTAACTTCATCCATGTTAGGGGGGCATGGTCTGTCACCAACTTGAATTTCCTGCCTAGCAAGTAATACTTTAAAGATTCTAGGGCCCACTTCACTGCCAAACATTCTCGCTCCACAATGGCATAATTTTTCTCGGCCGGGGTTAGTTTTCTACTCAAGTACGTCACCGGATGCTCCTCACCATTCACTACTTGTGAGAGTACTGCACCTAAGCCTGTGTTAGAGGCATCTGTCTGGACCAGAAATTCTCGCCTGAAATTGGGGGTAACTAACACAGGTGGTTGGCACAAGGCAGACTTAAGGCTTTGGAAAGCCTTCTCGGCCTCTGGGGTCCACGTGACCATTGCTGTCTTTCCGCCCTTTGTCAAGTCAGTTAGTGGAGCAGCAACTGAGGCAAAGTTCGGCACAAATCTACGGTAATAACCGGTAATACCCAGGAAAGCTCTAACCTGTTTCCTTGTCAGGGGTCTAGACCAATTCTGTATTGCCTCAATTTTATTTAGCTGTGGCTTAATCAATCCTCTCCCAACAATGTAGCCCAGATATTTGGCCTCTTCTAGGGCTAGAGCACACTTCTCGGCATTTATGGTCAACCCTGCATCACTTATGGTATCCAACACGGCCTGTACCTTACAGAGGTGACTTTCCCAATCAGGGCTAAAAATGACCACATCATCGAGGTAGGCGGCTGAGTAATCCCGATGTGGTCGCAGAATCAAGTCCATCAACCTCTGGAAAGTTGCAGGTGCTCCATGTAACCCGAATGGCATCACTACATACTGGAATAGCCCATCAGGGGTGGAGAATGCAGTTTTCTTTTTAGCCTCGCCAGAAAGTGGAATCTGCCAGTAGCCCTTTGTGAGATCGAGGGTGGTTATGTACCTGGCGTTACCTAACTTCTCAATCAACTCATCTACCCTGGGCATAGGATAAGCATCGTACTTGGAGATCTCATTCAACTTTCTGAAATCGTTACAGAACCTCCAAGTTCCATTGGGCTTTGGGATTAGCACAATCGGGCTGGACCATTCACTCTGTGACACCTCAATTACCCCCAGATCAAGCATACGTTTTACCTCGTCAGATACGGCTTTTCTACGTGCCTCCGGTATCCTATAGGGCTTTAGGTTTACTCTGCTTCTAGGCTCAGTTTCAATGTGATGATGGATGAGGTGGGTACGCCCTGGGAGGTCAGAGAACTTGTTTTTGTTTTTCTGTAAAAATTCCAGAGCCTTCTGTTTCTGTGACACTGATAGAGCATCACCTACTTTGACTGGAGGGATTGGTGGTGACAAATTATTAACAGTATTTGTCGCCACCAAGGATTCCCTGTCTTTCCAGGGCTTGATCAAGTTTATGTGATAAACTTGGAAAGGCTTCCTTCTACCTGGTTGGTGCACCTTGTAGTTCACCTCACTGATCTTTTCAACAATTTCATAAGGACCTTGCCACTTCGCTAAGAATTTACTCTCAACAGTGGGGACTAGTATAAGGACCCTATCGCCTGGGTTGAATGTCCTGATTCTTGCGGACCGGTTGTAAATTCTACTTTGGGCCTCTTGAGCTCTCTGGAGGTGTTCCCTTACCAGGGGCATTACAGTGGCTATACGGTCCTGCATTTGTGCTACATGCTCAATAACACTCTTGTATGGGGTGGACTCACTCTCCCATGTCTCTTTTGCAATGTCCAGTAGACCCCTAGGGTGACGACCATAGACCAACTCGAATGGTGAGAACCCTGTGGATGCTTGGGGCACCTCCCTAATAGCAAACATGAGGTAGGGTAATAAATGATCCCAGTCACGACCATCTTTTCCCACCACTTTCTTCAACATATGTTTCAAAGTTTTATTAAATCTCTCCACCAATCCGTCCGTCTGGGGGTGGTATACAGAGGTACGGATGTGTGAGACTTTAAATAGTTTGCATAATTCCTTCATCAGTTTTGACATAAATGGCGTACCTTGGTCAGTTAAGCCCCGTACACACGAGCAGACTTTTCAACATCCAAAGTCCGTCAGACCGAGTCCGTCAGACTATCCGATCGTGTGTGGGCTGCAACGGACTTTAGCTTCGCAAAAGTCTGACGGACTTTAGAAATGAAGCATGCTTCAAATTTTCCCGACGGAACTCCGCCGGACCCGGTCCCCTTCGAAAAATCCGCTCGTGTGTATGCTACTCCGACGGACTAAAACCGACGCTAGGGCAGCTATTGGCTACTGGCTATGAACTTCCTTATTCGAGTCGGGTCGTACGTCATCACGTTCGAATCCGTCGGAGTTTAGTGTGATCCTGTGTGGCCAAGTCCGTTCGGCCGAAAAGTCTGTCAGAACTCCGGCGGAACTCCAGCGGAACTCCGGCGGAACTCCTTTGGAAGTCTGTCGGACATAAGTCCTCTCGTGTGTACGGGGCTTTAGGATTTCTTTGGGGATCCCAGTCCTAGAGAACATATAAAACAACTCACGTGCAATTGTTTTAGATGCAGTGTTTCTTAAGGGTACAGCCTCAGGATAGCGGGTCGCATAATCTATGACTACCAAAATATACTGGTGTCCTCTAGCTGACTTTACCACGGGACCCACTAAATCCATGGCAATACGCTCAAAAGGCACCTCTATAATAGGGAGCGAAACCAAAGGACTGCGAAAATGTGACACTGGGGCACTAACCTGACATGTGGGGCACGACTCGCCCCAGCATCTGGTTCCTGAGGTACCCCATTCATAACAGCAACCTGCTCTCTCGCATTTTTGAGAGTGGGGTCCTGTAATTGTGCAGCGCCAAAATTATCCCTAGACACCTCTAAGTCTAGTATATTTTGCTCAGTGGGAGGAGCCTCCTCCTCCCCAGCCAGGACCTGCAAAGGAGAACAATCATTTTCATCCTGCACACTTCTATCATTCACAGGGGACAAAGCAACCCCCTTAGAGGTATCCCCACTCCTTTTGGGGATTTTTCTTTTTTCCCAGAGAGCCCAGAATAATGGAAAATCGCGCCCCAATATTACATTATGCATGAGGTTTTTTACCACACCCACTTCATATTGTACGGTGCCTTGTTCAGTCCCGACTTTAGCCAGCACTATAGGGTACACTTTTGTATCACCATGTATGCACACAACACAACACTCATATGCTTTTTAGACTCTAAGTCCCCAGCCACCAGGCTAGCATGCACCAAGGTTACGAGGCTTCCCGAGTCCATTAACGCCTCAACGGGAAGGTCATTGATGGTAATATTGCAGATTTGCGGTTCAGTCTCTAGTCCAGGAACTGCAGCACAAGATGGTTCCGCAAACAGCGACTGACGCCGGCTAGCGTCACACTCCATGGGTTCAGTGGTAAGAGGGCAATGGACCGACACGTGTCCCGCCTCATGGCATCTCCAACACTGGATAGGGCCTGGTCTCTTTGGCAAGGAGTCCTTTTCAGAGCCCCTTAGCCACCCGGGACCATCACCAGTCTTTTGTCCCTGAGACACCACTTGAGCCCTTTTCCCTCCATCAGCACCCCTCCACACTCCCCCAATAGATGGAAGTCTCTTACCAGCTGACGGCACAGATCTGGCGCTCCGGGGAGGTGAAGATGCTGCAGGAACATCACGGAGGTAGTCCTCAGTCGCCTGGAACCTCTCCACAAGGTTGACAAGTTCGTTTGCATTCTTAGGATCACCTTGTCCCACCCAGCGTTGCAGGTCAGTAGGAAGCGCTCGGAGGTAGCGATCCATCACGACCTTCTCTAGGATTTGTGCAGGAGTAGAAGTGTCTGGCTCCAACCACTTTCTTGCCAAATGGATTAGGTCATACATCTGGGACCTCGCTGATTTGTCCAGACTGTAGCTCCAGTTGCGTACCCTCCGGGCACGGACTGCAGTAGTAACTCCTAGTCGGGCAAGTATCTCCTCTTTTAGCCGAGTATAGTCCTTAACCTCTTGCTCACTGAGGTCATAGTAGGCCTTTTGAGGTTCACCTGTTAAATAGGGCGCAATTACCTCTGCCCACTCAGCGGCTGGTAACTTCTCTCGCTCAGCCACGCGCTCAAATACTGTTAGATAGGCTTCAACATCGTCCTCAGCAGTCATCTTTTGCAGCGCTTTCTGCACAGTCCTTCTCCCAAAAAAAATCTCTGGAGCGGCTCCCATCACTGTGGGTGGATTAGCAACCACAGACGCCTCTCGATTTGCTATCAGGTGCTCGATAAGTTGTTGTTGTGCAGCCATGGACTGTTCATGTCGTCTATTGGCCTCTGTCTGAGCCTGCTGTTGTTGCAAACTCACTTGCATAAACTGCTTCAGCATCTCCTCCATGTTGCTGGACTGTTCTTGGAGTGTAGTTGCAGCTTTCACCCAGGACATCAGCAGCTGTAGCCAAGTCTGTCCACACCGTTGCCCCTAGCAACCGTGTTGCCCGCTACCTCCACCAATTGTAAGGGATCTTCCCGGGGTAGGGTGTGTTTGGACACAGTTCACAGCAGACTTGGACTTTATAAAGCAGACCTTGGCGTTTATTCGTGGTACAAACAGTCCAACAAACAAAGTATACAGCAACACCGTGCTTCTTGTGTATAACAGGAACAAAATAATAACAAAAACAAACAACCTAGCCCGGCTGGGCGCTTACTAACAGGTTCTTCTCACCTATCTGACACTTATAACCACAGCGTCTTTCGCCTGGATATCGCAGGGTGGATTTTAGCTCCAGCAGTGGCTGTGCTTGCAGCCTCCTCAAACACACAGACTGTTCGTTTCCCTGGCTGAGAGCAAACACCTGCAGGCCCGCAGAGCCTTTACCTTCCCAGGCTAATTAGGATCAAAGCTCACCTGATCCAAAACCCAGAACTGGAACGAGGGATGGGGGGTGTGGAATGACAGGTCCCTCTACCAAACCTACCTGCCATTCCATATAAACCAGGGCCCGGCAAGATTAAATAACAACTCAGCAGCATATTGCTGCTGAGAAACTGATCCATCCTGGACTTACCATCTCACACTGTGTAGCAACCTAGGTGAGATGTACACCCCCTCAACCACTTCTCCAGTGACATGTCTACAGTGTGTACAGAATCGTTAGGCAGAAGCATGGTCGAATAACAGTCCAGGGTCAGTTCCAGATCAGGCAGCGGTATGTACAGAATCGGCAGGCATAAAAGTGGTCAAATAACAAGCCAGGGTCCGTTACAGAGCAGGCAGTGGCATAAGGGGTGTGAAGGTGTATGAAGGCAGGAACTGAGGATTATGTTTACCATACTTCACTAAAAATGTATTGAAGTATGGTAACGCCGAAAACAGTCACCTATACAGAGGCCTGGTTGGGAAGGACATTGTGCACAATAATAAGATGTGTCTCTTCTGACTCCTGCTTTGGTACACACCTTACATCTTTTTTGGCGTCTTTTGCCTGTTGGTGTGGGGGGGATTTTATCCGGAAAGTGGCGCTCGGAGAGTCGACTAACAACGTCTGATCTGATATTTTCTGGTGGGCCGTTTGGGAAAATAAGGGCTGTGAAAACTTCCTCCTGGTAGCCAAAGAAACGTTTGGGGTTTTGGGTGGCGTTGCGGTAAATGACATATGAATTATAAATGGCCAATTGAAAAAAATAAATTGTTACTTTTTTGTACCAATGATATGTCCGTCTTGTGACCAGATATGGTTCCATCATTTGGTCGTTGAAGTCGACTCCTCCCATGAACAAATTATACTCGGAAATGCATTGGGGTTTCTTTACGGGGCCATTCCTTCTGGGGATTTCCACGAAGGTATCGTTGTGGATAGAAGACAACATATACACATCCCTTCTGTCCCTCCACTTCACTGCCAGAACCTCCTTGTTTCTTAGACTTGCGGTTTCTCCTTTCCGCAGCTTCTTGTTCACCAGACTTTGAGGAAAGCCCTTCCGATTCTTTTTTAAAGTGCCACATGCTGGCGTCTTCTTCCGGTGAAGGTTGTGGAACAGGGGCAGAGATGTGTAGAAGTTATCTACATAGAGGTGGTAGCCTTTATCCAGTAGGGGGTATATGAGGTCCCAAACAATTTTTCCACTGGATCCCAAATAGTCCGGACAATTAGGGGGCTGTAGCTGGGTGTCCTTCCCTTCGTACACCTTGAAGGAATATGTGTACCCTGTGGCTCGGTCACATAATTTGTAGACCTTCACCCCATAGCGGGCCCTTTTGCTGGGCATAAATTGCTTCATTCTAAGCCTGCCACTAAATTTAATAAGGGACTCATCCACACATATGTGTTGGTCCGGGGTAAACAATTTGGGGAAAATTTCTGAAAAATAATTTAGTATTGGTCGAATTTTGTAAAGGCGGTCATAATTTGGATCATTTCGTGGAAGGCACTGGGAATTGTCACTGAAATGTAAGAACCTCAGGATCATCTGATATCTGGTTCTGGGCATTACCGCGGAGAAGAGCGGTGAGTGGTGGAGGGGGTGGGTTGACCAGTAGGTACGTAATTGATTTTTTTTGTTGAGTCCCATATTAAATGTGAGGCCTAAAAAAAGCTTGAACTCCTCCACAGTTAGGTCTCTCCATTCGTAGGGACGGGCATAATAGGAGGTCGGATTTTGAAAAATAAATTGTTGTGCATACAGGTTGCACTGGGCCACAATTGACGCCAACATGTCCTCCGTAAAAATTAAATTAAAAAAATCGATAGGGCTAAAATTCTCCGTGTCCACCTGGACTCCTGGCTGGGCGGTGAAAGGGGGAACATTGGCCTCTCCTGAATTAGGAGGAAGCCACAAGGGGTTCTGAAGGGCATAGGGAAGGCCAGCATGGCTCCTAACCCTTTGGGGCTGAGATGACACCCCACTGGTACTTGGCCTTTCTTGCTGGGGCACTGCGGTGCTGGTGGATGGCACTGCGGTGCTGGTGGACGGCACTGCGGTGCTGGTGGACGGCACTGCCTCACTAGAACGCCTTCGCTTGATGGGCCGGATATCTTCCTCCTCGGATTCATCAGTCAGTGTTTCACTGCTGAGGACTGGCTCATAATTTACGTCGGCTTCAGAATCCGAATCCGAAAAGGAATCTGAAGAGGAGAGCTCCCCGTTGCTCTCGTCGGCCGCGGAAATAATTTGGTACGCCTCCTCAGCGGAAAAGACACGTTTAGCCATGGTAGCACTGATGGGCACTGATGAGGTGGCACAGATGGGCGCTTTTGAGGTGACACAGATGGGCGCTTTTGAGGTGGCACAAATGGGCACTGATGGGTCGGCACAGATGTGCACTGATTTATTGCACAGATGTGCAGATTTATTGCACGGATGTGCACTGATGAGGCGGCAGATGGGCACTGCTGAGGCGGCAGATGGGCACTGCTGAGGCGGCAGATGGGCACTGCTGAGGCGGCACAGATGGGCACTGCTGAGGCGGCAGATGGGCACTGATGGGTCGGCACAGATGTGCACTGATTTATTGCACGGATGTGCACTGATGAGGCGGCAGATGGGCACTGCTGAGGCGGCAGATGGGCACTGCTGAGTCGGCACAGATGGGCACTGCTGAGTCGGCACAGATGGGCACTGCTGAGTCGGCAGATGGGCACTGATAGGTCGGCACAGATGTGCACTGATTTATTGCACGGATGTGCACTGATAAGGCAGCAGATGGGCACAGATGGGCACTGCTGAGGCGGCACAGATGGGCACTGATGAGGCGGCACAGATGGGCACTGCTGAGGTGGCACAGATGGGCACTGCTTAGGCGGCACAGATGGGCACTGCTGAGGCACAGATGGGCACCGATTGGTACAGATGGGCACCGATTGGCACTGGCGGGCACTGGCGGTGCACAGATGGGCACTGGCGGTGCACAGATGGAGCACTGGCGGTGCACAGGTGGGCACTGGCGGTGCACAGGTGGCCACAGGTGGGCACAGGTGGGGTAGATCTGGGCACAGGTGGGGTATATCTGGGCACTGGCAGGGTATATCTGGGCACTGGCAGGGTAGATCTGGGCACTGGCAGGGTTTATTAGTATGACTGGCACGTTTTATGTATGACTGGCACAGAGAACGCTCACTCACTGTTCGCTGTCTCCTCACACGCTATCGCTGTGTGAGGAGACACATTCGGCAATGGGTGATGATCTCATTTGTTTACATTTGAGATCATCACCCATTGGAGGAGGCGATCGCGCTGTAAACGGCCGCTGTGATTGGCCGTTTACAGCGATCTGTGATTGGCTGTGTCCAGTGGACACGGCCAACACAGATTTTCCCCGATGCGCGCTCCCGGGAGCGCGCGGGGAACTCTTAAAGGGGACGACGTCAATAGACGTAGTCCCGGAAATTGAGATCCGCGCTGTAGCCGTCATTTGACTATAGCGCGGATCTCAAGTGGTTAACAGATGGCGTCAGGCATTCTTCCAGCATCTTTTCATTTGTTCTGCGTCTCACAAACGTTCTTCTTTGTGATCCAAACACCTCAAACTTGGATTCATCCGTCCACAACACTTTTTTCCAGTCTTCCTCTGTCCAATGTCTGTGTTCTTTTGCCCATCTTAATCTTTTTCTTTTATTGGCCAGTCTCAGATATGGCTTTTTCTTTGCCACTCTGCCCTGAAGCCCAAAATCCCGCAGCCGCCTCTTCACTGTAGATGTTGACACTGGTGTTTTGCGGGTACTATTTAATGAAGATGCCAGTTGGGGACCTGTGAGGCGTCTGTTTCTCAAACTAGAGACTCTAATGTGCTTATCTTCTTGCTTAGTTGTGCAACGCGGCCTCCCACTTCTTTTTCTACTCTGGTTAGAGCCTGTTTGTGCTGTCCTCTGAAGGGAGTAGTACACACCGTTGTAGGAAATCTTCAATTTCTTTGCAATTTCTCGCATGGAATAGCCTTCATTTCTAAGAACAAGAATAGACTGTCGAGTTTCAGATGAAAGTTCTCTTTTTCCGGCCATTTTGAGCGTTTAATTGACCCCACAAATGTGATGCTCCAGAAACTTAATCTGCTCACAGGAAGGTCAGTTTTGTAGCTTCTGGAAGGAGCTAGACTGTTTTTAGATGTGTGAACATGATTGCACAAGGGTTTGCTAATCATCAATTAGCCTTCTGAGCCAATGAGCAAACACATTGTACCATTAGAACACTGGAGTGATAGTTGCTGGAAATGGGCCTCTATACACCTATGTAGATATTGCACCAAAAACTAGACATTTGCAGTTAGAATAGTCATTTACCACATTAGCAATGTATAGAGTATATTTGTTTAAAGTTAGGACTAGTTTAAAGTTAGCTTCATTGAAAAGTACAGTGCTTTTCCTTCAAAAATAAGGACATTTCAATGTGACCCCAAACTTTTGAACAGTAGTGTATATACAAAATAAATAAATAAATCAGCACCCTAAGGCCTCTTTCACACGGGGCGGATCAGTAATGATCCGCCCCGTGATGATCCTCTCGCTCTGCGGGGATCGCTCCGTTGTCCCCGCTGAGCCGGCTGCGGACAGGGCGGTCTCCGCACACTGTGCGGGGACCGCCCTGTCAGCTCTCCGCTCTCCTCTATGGGGATCGGATGAGCACGGACCGTGTGTCCGTGTTCATCCGATCCGCTCTGCAGATGGATAGAAAAATAGGATTTTCCTCCGTCTGCAGAATCGGACTGTTGCGGAGGAAATCGGGTGTCTGCGGATGTTCATCCGCAGACACCCGCTATCCCATAGGGATGAATGTATGCCCGTATTTCATCTGCAAACGGATGGATGAAATACGGACATATCATCCGCATGTGTGAAAGGGGCCTAAAAACCAACATAAATTCATATACAATAGTATCCAGAAATAATATGAGCTGTGAAAAAAATACCAAAAAAGTAAATCGGATGTTACAAAACCACCAAGTGAATAATAAAGTAAAATTAATAAAATAAATAGAATTGATGGGATTAATTAAATGGTACAAAACCAGTGTGCCAAATGAGTAATCAATATACGTTGATTAATAAATTGTAGTAGATAATAATCATCCGGAAAGAAAAGTTTTCACATAAAAAAAAGGTGTTGTATGTGCAATAAATAAACTGTACTTATCCAGGGAGGTCCACATTAAGAGAGGTAACTTGTCCTGGGCACATAAAAAGCTTCAAATCAATAAGGATATCCTGGGAAGGTCTCCACACTTATCCACCTTCAATACAGATAAGTCACACAAAGGGGGATATCTTCCTGCTTCCTCCACTCCAGATGGGTTGTTCCATTTAAAAAGGGAAGAAAGAAAACAAGCGCAATATTGCTAGAAAGTACACAACGGAATCAGCATAAAGAGCCACTCACATTTCGGGTGGTTTGAGAGCGCATGAATGGTCAGATCAATAGCATGGGTCTGCAACCATTGCGCTGCCAGACTCGCTCATGCGCTGTCACAGTCTCCTCTCCCTAATCTACTACAATTATTTAATCAACTTATATTGATTACTCATTTGGCACACTGGTTGTGTTGCTTTGTACCATTTAATTAAGCCCATCAATTCTATTAATTTTTATTTATTTTATAAATTTTACTTTATTATTCACTTGGTAGTTTTGTAACATCCGATTTACTTTTTTGGTATTTTTTCACAGCTCTTATTATTTCTGGATACTATCGTATATGAATTTATGTTGGTTTTTAGGGTGCTGATGTATTTATTTATTTTGTATATATTTATATAGAATTTATATATAAATATATATATTTTTTGGCACTTTTATGTTTTAATACTATTTGAGTACAGTGATAAGAGGATTGGAGTTATTCTGGGAGGCTGTTTTTCCTCCTTGCTATCTTTCAATAATAAGATTATAATATTAAGGATTTCACTTGGCACTTTTTAGCACTTTGATTTAGCACTTTGTTGTTGTGGTCATATTGAAGAAAGTATAATATATGATTTAGCCATCTTGGGATAATTTAATATATATAAGTATTTGGATAATTTCATATAGATTTTGGTATTAGGCACTTGACACTTTGTTTGAAGATAGCGCAACACTATTTATTATATTATTTCTAAATTTTGGTGGGCTGGCCTGTTGGGAGTGTTTGCAGCCGTTTTTATTTTTATTCATTTTTGCGCTTGAGTATTTTTTGTTTTTCTAGATGTTATAATTGCTTACAAATCAATGATTTTAGACCAAAAATGATGTATACATATCACTAGACAGTAGTGCAAAAAATGTTGGTGACCAGCTTGAAAAATGCTAGGGTCAGAATGATAGTCTTTTCTATTTATTAACATTCAATTTGCAAGTCATGAGCTTAAAATTGTGTGTAATTGTGTGTAAAACTACAACTATGTCCCTTTTTTATACACAGGATGAGCTCAGCCAGGAGGAGGGTCTGGAAAGCATCAACCAGGAGGAGGCCGTGCCCAGCGGCAGCCAGGAGGAAGCTGTGCCCAGCAGCAGCCAGGAGGAGGCCGTGCCCAGTGGCAGCCAAGAGGAGGCTGGGCCCAGTAGGAGCCTCCCAGGTGCCTCCCCTCTGCCTTACCACCAAAAGGCCCAGGAAGGGGACAATGATGGAGGACGCAGCACTGGGCCTCATTAGGGAAGCCAGTGATTTCCTGGGGAGCCCCCCCCCCCCCACGCTGAAGGGGCCTATGGCTGCTATCTAGCCACCAGGTTGTTGGAATTAGAGAAGGGCCAACGCCTCCTCTGTGAGGAAATTTTTTATGAGGTCCTTCAGAAGGGGTTGAGGGGACAGCTCACTGAGAACATATATGAGCAAGCCCATCCTCCTCCTCCTGCCACAAGTCCACCACCAGAGCCACAGCCTCCAAGGAAGGCTGCAGGGAAGAGAAGAAAGTGATGGCCTGGGTTCAGTCTGGTCTGACAGAAGACGCAGGCTGTTGTAGTACCACAGCCTGGGGACAGATATGTCATCTGCTGCTTGTACTGATCTCTGGGATTCCAGGACCAGATTGTGCTCCCTATTATATGGACTCCTCAAGATCCCAATTTTCTTTTCCACAAACTTGATGTGTGCCATGGGGGCCAAAAGGCTTTGCAAATTTCAAAAGTTTGTCCAGCGTTGCCTTCCTCCTTATTTTGTTACCCAGAATAAATGGATATTTTATTTTCACTAAATATTTTCCTATGTGTTTTTATTCAAAAAGGACAGTTTGTTTGTGAGTAGGCAGGTACATTTCAAAAACACTATGGGGGTTATTTACAAAAGGCAAATCCACATTGCACTACAAGTGCACTTGGAAGTGCAGTCGCTGTAAATCTGAGGGGTAGATCCGAAATGAGGGGAAGCTCTGCTGATTTTATCATCCAATCATGTGAAAGCTAAAATGCTGTTTTTTATTTTCCTTGCATGTCCCCCTCGGATCCACAGCGACTGCACTTCCAAGTGCACTTTGCACTTGTTGTGCAAAATGAATTTGCCTTTTGTAAATAACCCCCTATGTCAAATTAACAAGAGACACCAACCTTCTTAAGGTTAAGAAAAAATACAAGATAATAATGTTATTGTGATAACTTGAAACTAAAAAAAATAAAATTATATGGAGATCACTAGAAAATAATTTAATAAAATAAGTAATCGTAAAATAAATCTTGATGAAATCAAGAACAATAAAAGATGAGTATAAAAAATAATTGTAAACATTATTATGGAGATCGGGCTTTTAAAAAATAGAATATTATTCATGAGATGAGGATAAATAATTAAGAAATCCGTTTGTGAGAACTCTGTGTGAATATGAGCAGCAAAACAACTTCATTCTTCTAGCATTATAAAGAAGAAAAGAATGCGCTATATTAAAAGATCACAGAATTAGGAGCGTGAGGAATGTGCTAGCTCCAATACGAACGGTAGTTTTACCACACCAAACCCTTCCGTCTCATACTTGATTCAGAACATGCGTTGTTTTTGATCCGTCGGAACAGCATACAGACAAGCGGCTTTCCCGTTAGAAATTGATTCCGTCGGAAAGATTTAAAACGTTCTAGTTGTAGGTCTGTCAGAATTTTCTAAATAAAAAGTCAGATGAGGCATACACACGATCAGATTATCCAATAAAATGATTCTGTCTGACCTTTTCTGCCGGAAAGTCTGGTCGTGTGTACACGGCCTAACTTTTAAACAAATGCTTAACATTTAACATGTAGGCTTGTTTACACCTGCTCCCTTGAAGCTTATAACATGAAAAAGCATTTGAGCTTCAAGTGTTTGGTGGTTAAAAAAAAAGTGGTTAGGAAATAACACAAACATTACAGATAAGAAAAATGCAGTTAAAAAAAAAATATGCAGAAAGGAGGTTAAAAATAAATAAATAAATAAATAAATAAAATGGCTTGGGAAAAGTGTTTAAAAAATGGTTTAAAAAAATGGTTAAAAAAATAAAAAACACAGGTAAAACAATGTGGTTCAGAAAAAAGCATGGTTCAATATCAATGCAGTTTGGAAAAAACATGGCTCAAAAAAGCAGTTCGAAAATTAGTTTTCTCCCCTTATTTAACCACTTCAATACAGGGCACTTAAACACCTTCCTGCCCAGACCAATTTTGAGCTTTCAGCGCTGTCGCACTTTGAATGACAATTGCGCGGTCATGCTACACTATACCGAAATGAAATTTTTATTATTTTTTTCCCACAAATAGAGCTTTCTTTTGGTGGTATTTGATCACCTCTACGGTTTTTATTTTTTGCTAAACAAATAAAAAAATACCGAAAATTTTGAAAAAAATAAAAAAAGTTTTTTTTTGTTTCAGTTTCAAAACTTTGTAAATAAGTACGTTTTCTCCTTCACTGATGGACACTGATGGGGCTACACTGATGGGCACTGATGGGCACCAATGATGTGGCACTGATGAGGTGGCATTGATGGACACTGATATGTGGCACTGATAGGCGGCGCGGATGGGCGACACGGATGGGCGACACGGATGGACACTGATAGGTGGCACAAATTGGCACTGATAGCTGGCACGGATTGGCATGGATGGGCGGCACAGATGGGCATGGATGGGCAGCACAGATGGGCATGGATAGGCGGCACAGATGGGCATGGATAGGCGGCACAGATGGGCATGGATAGGGCATGGATAGGCGGCACAGATGGGCATGGGTGGGCACTGATAGGCGGCACAGGTGGGCACTCATAGGCGGCACAGGTGGGCACTCATAGGCGGAACAGGTGGGCACTCATAGGCGGAACAGGTGGGCACTCATAGGCGGCATTGGTGTTATACTGTACTAATGGATGCCAATCAGTGCCAAACAATAATGCATGCCAATCAGTGATGCCCATTGTGGGCACTGATTGGCATCCATTATGGGCACTGATTGGCATCCATTGTGCTGACTGGCATCCCTGGTGGTCTAGGGAGGATTACCTTTTCCCTGGTGGTCTGGTGGCGTCCCTGGTGGTCCAGTGTGGGCATCCTCGGGGGGGCTGTGCTGATAATCAATCAGCACAGACCCCCCCTGTCAGAGGAGCAGCCGATCGGCTCTCCTCTACTCGCGTCTGACAGACGCGAGTGAGGAAAAGCCGATCACGGCTCTTCCCATTTACACTGTGATCAGCCGTGATTGGACACGGCTGATCACGTGGTAAAGAGTCTCCGTCGGAGACTCTTTACCGAGATCGTAGTTGCCGGGTGTCAGACTGACACCCCGCAACAACGATCGCCACGATGCGCGCCCCCGGGGGCGCGCAGCGGCTCATAATCCTGATCACGTCATATGACGTCTGATCAGGATTATGAAACCACTTTGTCACCGTCAATTGCCTATAGGGCGGGCAGCAAGTGGTTAAACAGTTCTCACAACACTGCCCACTGTGGAAATCCCTCCAGCTTACTCTGGTAGGCAGGGTCACTTATTAAAATAGTCTGCTGAAGTTCCTTTACTTCTTTAGAAATACTTCTGTCCCACTACCTAGATTGTTTTTCACTTGCTTGGATTGACTTGTTATTCCTTCGCTTGGGCTGGAAAGCTCGCTCCACTCTACAATTACTTTTGACTAGTGACAATTTCTTATTGTACTAGTGGGAGGCTGCTTTGGTAACAATCTAATGGTGATTTTCCCAGCCTGCTTATAACCCCGCGGTGATCCTGGAAGTGGCTCTTTAGGGTTCCTTTGCCACTTTCAGTAACTTAGCATTCAAAGGCCCATGCTGCAACCCTGCCATAACCTGCTTAATGCACACTACTCTTGGTACTGTGCTATGTTGATATTCCAGGCGCCTCATACTTTAATTTTGCACTCCCCTTTGGGGTGTTTAGAAAAACATGGGTAAAAAACACAGTTCAGAAAAAAACATGGGTCCAAATAAACTCAATTTGGAAAAACACACAATTAAAATAAAATTAGCTTTTTATTTGATGTTGAATGGGCTTTTTTTCTGGCTTTTTTTTTTATTTAGGGTTGGGGTGGCTGAAGCGGACCTTCACTCTAAACTAATGCCTAGTACACATGGGCCAAATACCAGCAGACATTAGGCCCATGTGTATATCAGTTGGTCCAACAGAAGTCGGCCAAGCGTGCTGGAAAACCAGTAGTCAACCGACTCCCAATGCCAATGACTGAGGACGTTGATCAGAGTGTTCTGGGGACAGGGGGTGTCCTCCTGTCAGAACACAACAGCTCAGTTTGGGAGATCGCTATACTAAGGTCAGATCATTAGTATAGCGGCTTTGCCCGGAGTGGTCAGTTTTTTTTGTTCAACCCCCTGGCGTGAATGAAAAAAAACTTTTAGTGTGCACCAGGCCTTAATCTTATATCACTCCCCCCCCCACAAGCGATAATGAGGTTTGTGTCACCCTCCCACCCCCCAAGGTCTCGCTGAGACCTGCGCCACATCTGCACATGCGCAGGTTTGCCCCGCACATTTGCACATGCAAAGCTTTTCGATCTAGGTGAAATGATCTAGGTAGAGGTTCCACACACTCATCTTATATTTTAGGTATAGCAGTGTGTTTTTGGGTTTGCCCGCCCCTCATTGAAGCAGTGCTTTGGCACGTCCCTACGGTCAAGAATAGAAGATCTGTGTCCATCAATGAGCATAAGAGAAAACAGGATTTTTTCGTTGCTCGCTGAGTGATGCACCCATACCTCTTCTTGAGTTTTTCTTTCCTCTTATACTGCTTTGTGACTATATCATAGGGCCCAGGTCTGCATGCAAGACTTCAAGGAAGACCATCTACCAGACAGGAACAGCAGAACCTCAGGCTGAAACATCTGGAACTTGTCTATTTGGAGATAAAAACTAAAGCAATGATGATTCGACCCAGATACTCCCACCTACTAGTCATTTTAAGGGGGATCTTTTGAAATTCAGCACCTATCCGAATGCCAGCAAAGTATGCATCGTAATCATCATGTAGGCCAGCAGAGCTGAAAAAAAAAATGTTTCTGCTAGCAGGGGAAGGACAGCTAGATGGCGAAAATCCAAGGAGCAGAGGCCGGGCCAAAGGGAAACGCCACAATTAACAATGTGCCTCTCCAAGAGCAAAATGTAAGGTGCGAAAGTATCCAGCTCAGATGAGAACATGGTATGCATTTTCTATGGAGGGCAGAACGTTTTCCTGAAGAGGCGAGGTCATCACTGACAGGTTAGAGTTCAGCTTGAATTTCTGCACCCGCAACAGGCGATCCAGATTCTAGACGCCCTCAAAACCAATCTAGCTCTGGGAATGGGACAATCACTCCCTGGAGTAGCAAATGCTGCACCACCCCATGCAAAGCCCAGAGGCGAAGTGGGGTGGGGCAAGGACCAGCCAGGTACATTTTTTCTGGGTGACATAAGCAAAATTCTTACTTGAAGCCAAGCAGAGTCAATATGCAGGTCCAGATGACCTGGTTGTCGGTGCACACTTTACTAACTTTAAAAAATAAAGCTGCTGTGTTTGGCTTCCTCGGATGCTAGTTTTGGCTGCAAGGTATTGTAGGCGGCTGTTTAGGATTCTCAAGCACCCTTTGCGGTGGTTTGGAGTGTTGGCATTTTGCTCTGGGTTTTGTCTCTCTATTTGTTGGTTTGCCCACTCCTCATTGTGGCACTGCTTGGGACATCCCTGTTTGGTAATGGATAAAGAAGAAGCAGCTGTGTCCATCAATGAATGTAAGGCCCCTTTCACACATGCTGATGGTATGTCCGTATTTCATCCATCCGTTTGCAGATGAAATACGGACATCCATTCATCCCTATGGGATAGCGGGTGTCTGCGGATGAGCATCCGCAGACACCCGATTTCGTCCGCCTCCGCAATAGTCCGATTCTGCAGACGGAGGAAAATCCTATTTTTCTATCCGTCTGCAGAGCGGATCGGACGAACACGGACACACGGTCCGTGCTCGTCCGATCCCCATAGAGGAGAGCGGAGAGCTGACAGGGCGGTCCCTGCACAGTGTGCGGAGCCCGCCCTGTCCGCAGCCGGCTCAGCGGGGACAACGGAGCGATCCCCGCTGAGCGAGCGGATCTTCACGGGGCGGATCATTACTGATCCGCCCCGTGTGAAAGAGGCCAAAGAGAAAACAGGATTTTTTGTTACTCACGGTAAAATCCCCTTCTCTAATATAATTGATAGACACAGCACCCACCCCTCTATGGAAATTCTCCATTGACACTGCTCATGACTAACTGGAGACCTATAGCAGAGAAGGGGTTTTATGCCCAGAGAGGACTGCCAAAAGGAGGTGCGAGCCTTTTTTCACTGCCTAGTGTCCTACTCCTGTAGGTGAGGCTATAAAACCCTGTTGGTAATGGATAAAGAAGAAGCAACTGTGTCAATGAGCTCAGAGAAAGGGAGTTTATCCTGTTTTTTTCAAAATTTTCATTAATAAAATCCAGAATAAGGGAGAACAACAAAAAAATAGTTCTAAATTTGCATTAACTATGGGAACAACAAAACAAAACAAAAACCAAAAAAAAAAACAGAATTCACCGCTCAGTGATAGCATAAAATGTGCCCTCTTCTAGTTAGGCTTCTAGGCAAAATTTTAGTTTTCTGTTTTTGGCTATACTGCAGTCAGTGGAGCAGTTTGTCTGGCCAGGATTTCCTAAGCTGGCTAGGGATGAGCTTCGTGTTCAAGTCGAACATACGTTCGACTCAAACATCGGCTGTTCGCCCGTTCAGCGAATTCTGAACGTTATGGGCCGTTCGCGCCAAATTCGTGTGGCGCTCACGGCCTACAATGCACTGCGCCATCGCAGTGCATTGCTGGCTCATGATTGGCCAAGCATGCACTGTGACCCCGCATGCTTGGCCAATCACAGCGCCGGCAGCGAGGAAAGCCATGATTGGCCACAGGCAGGATGCCTGTGGCCAATCATAGCTCAGGCTGTGTAGTACACGCTCCATACTATTTAAGGCCGCCAGCGCGGCGGCCTTGTGTAGTGTGTTGGCATCTGTAGGAGTTAGTGGGTGTTCTGTGTACCTTCAGCACAGTATATTGTAAAACCAAATGGGGAAATTACATATGATCCAGAGGAAATATCTGAAACCTTCCATACATATTACTCTAAATTATATAATATAAAAGATGGACAGGAACATAAGGAAGGAGAAGATAAAAAGGAGGATATACAAAAATATGTAAAGGAAATGGCTATATTTAACAGTTTAAAAGAAAATATGGATGGATTGGAGGAGGAAATTACAACAGAAGAAATTCAACAGACTATTAAAGAACTTGCTCTGGGAAAAAGTCCAGGGCCAGATGGATATACTGCTAGATTCTATAAATCATTTAAGGATTAAATAATACCCATACTTAAGGAAACATATAACTCTATATCTTCAAAACAGCCATTCGCGATACAAAGTACAGAAGCTCATATAGTATTAATATTAAAACCTGAAAAAGATCAATCACTATGTAAAAATTATAGACCCATATCTTTGACTAATATAGATATAAGAATTTTCTCAAAGATTTTATCTAAACGAATAACGGCCATTATCTCAAATAATATAAGCTTAGAACAAACGGGGTTCATGAAAGGGAGAGAAACAAGAGATAATATTATTAAACCATGCACGTTGGTTGAATACGCTCAGAGAACTGCCATCCCTACCTGCCTATTGGCCATAGATGCCGAAAAGGCATTTGATAGGGTGGGATGGCAGTTCTTAGGGGAAGTATTGAAACAAACAGCAATGGGACCTAAAATGTTAGGGAGGATTATGGCCTTATATAAAAATTCAAGGGCTAAAGTGAGAACAAATGGGATATTATCAGAATATATAAAGATTTCAAATGGAACCCGACAAGGGTGTCCTTTATCACCACTTTTATATATTATGACGATGGAACATCTTATGAAGGCTATAAGAATAAATAAGGATATTATGGGGATAAAGGTTAAAGGTAAAGAATATAAGATGGCTGCTTACGCAGATGATCTTTTATTATATATAACTAACCCTATAATTACCATACCAAATTTAATAAAAGAGTTCGAGAGATTCGGTGAAATTTGTAATTTTAAAATAAATTACGACAAATCTGAATGAATGAATATTACATTAGAAGAAAAAATGCAAACTGTTTTACAAAAGAATTTCCCGTTTAAATGGAAGCAAGATGCGATAAAGTATTTGGGAGTATATATTCCAAGAGATTTAAAACTCTTGCAAGATATGAATTATAACATGGCAATTCAGAAGGTAAAAAAACTTTTAGGTAAATATGATAGAATAACTTACTCTTGGTTTGGGAGAATAAATATTGTAAAGATGGAGATCTTACCAATTATGTTGTATATCTTTCAAACGGTACCCATTATACCATCAAAAAAAATTGTGAAAGACCTGAGAGAAATGGTAGAAAGCTTTGTATGGGCACATAAGACCCCCAGAGTAGGTAGAGAAATATTAATTAGAACGAAAAATAATGGTGGATTAGCAATGCCCGATTTTTTTAACCACTTGCCGACCAGCGCACGACGATGTACATCGACAGAATGGCACGGGCAGGCAAATGGGCACGCATGTACGTCCCTTTAAATTTGCCGCCCTGCCATCGCGCTGGTCGGGACCCCCGTGAGTCCGGTCGCGGGACCCGCGGACTCGATCGCCGCGGGCATCCCCGTGATCGTCTCACGGAGCGGCCGAATGGAGAAGTGCCGTTGTAAACAACATTTCTCCATTCTGCCTAGCAACTAGTGACGCTGATCTCTGCTCCATGTGATTGGAGCAGAGATCAGTGTTCACTAAATGAAAGCCCAACCCCCCCACAGTTAGTAACACATCCCTAGGAACACTTAACCCCTACACTGCCACCCACTGGTTAACCCCTTCACTGCCAGTGTCATTTACACAGGAATCACTGCATTTATATAGCAGTGATTACTGTATAAATGACAATGGTCCCAAAAATGTGTCAAAAATGTCCGATGGGTCCCCCACAATGTCGCAGTCACAATAAAAATCGCTGATCGCCGCCATTACTAGTAAAAAAAAAAAAAAAAAAAATTATTAATAAAAATGCTATAAAACTATCCCTATTTTGTAAACGCTATAACTTTTGCGCAAACCAATCAATAATCGCTTATTGCGATTTTTTTTACCAAAAATATGTAGAAGAATACGTATCGGCCTAAACTGAGGGAAAAAAATGTTTTTTTATATATTTTTGGGGGATATTTATTATAACAAAAAGTAAAAAATAATGCGTTTTTTTCAAAATTGTCGCTCTATTTTTGTTTATAGCGCAAAAAATAAAAACCGCAGAGGTGATCAAATACCACCAAAAGAAAGCTCTATTTGTGGGAAAAAAAGGACGTCAATTTTGTTTGGGAGCCACGTCGCACGACCGCGCAATTGTCAGTTAAAGCGACGCAGTGCCGAATCGCAAAAAGTGGTCTGGTCTTTGACCAGCAAATTGGTCCGGTCTGAAAGTGGTTAAATATCTTCAAGCAGCCTCTTTAATGAGAATAATAGATTGGCAGCATAATGCAAAAGACAAGCAATGGATAAAGTTGGAAGAAGATATATTAGGGGCTAAAATAAAACATCAGCCATGGATAAAACCTAAGTTAAGACCAGAGGAGAAGGAAATCCCTATATTTGTAAGAACAACCTTAAAAATCTGGGATGATATGATAAAAAAAAGAAAATTATCTTCCTCAATAGGCCCTATGACTCCATTATTTGCTAATCCCGAATTTAGACCAGCTTTAAAGGATAACAAATTTTTGAAATGGAATATGGAAGAACATGAACGGATAATACAAATCCTGAGTGATGGAAATGTGCCAACATTTCAGGAATTGGGGCAAGAATATAAAAATAAATGGTTTCAGTATTTGCAACTGAGGGCATTTATTGACCCAATAAAGACAATGATTAATAGACCATTAACCATATTTGAACAAATAGCAATAGATAAGGACAAAACAAATAAGAAATTAGCTAAGATATATAACCTATTACTCCCTGGTGGGGATATTAAAAAAATATCAGGAATAAGAAAATGGGAGGAAGAAATGGGACAGGAGTTGACAGAGAAAGAATGGGAAGAGATATTTGAAGGAATATATAAAACACCCCTAGCTATTAAGTATCAAGAAAAAAACTATAAAATTATATTAAGATGGTATAGGAGCCCAGTGGTTATGAATAGAATAAATAAAGAGAACTCTGAACTCTGTTGGAGGTGTAAGAATGAAAAGGGTACTCTAGAGCATATCTGGTACAGTTGTTGGATGATAAAAATATTTTGGGGTAAGATAATAGAAATATATCAGAAGATGACAGGTAAAAGAATAAATCTTGATATAAAGACAGTATTATTCTCCCATACATTTGAAAAATTAAAACAAAAAGAGATGGAATTTTTGTACCAAATAACTACAGTGGCTAAAATCGTAATGGAAAAAAAAAGAGGCACCAACAATAATAGAGTGGAATTATGAGATGAGCGAAGTATGTTTCATGGAAAAACAAATTAGACAAGAAGGATATGTAGAGAAACAGATCTCAAAATATTGGAAAAAATGGGAGGAATTGAATACCTCGGGAAAAATGTGGGAATTCATGTAAGAAAAGGGGAGGGGGATTGGATGGGGTAGTATTGATAAGATTTTAAATGTTTTATTATTATTTTTTATTTTTATGTATGGGAAATGTTTTATAATGAAGTGAAATTTGAATAGTAAATATTGAATATATGTTTTAAAATATAAAATAAAGAGAAATTTAAAACAACACAGTATACACCGATCGTTATCGGCCGATTTTGCATTCTTGCTCTTCTGTAGTGGTTGTTGTCTGCGTGCCCTGACCGCAGTATACACCGCTATATCCATCTATATAGCTAGCTATCATGCTCGTTTTAAATAGAGCTTGCAGTCAGTTGTAGGAGATTGTGCGTGCTGTCTGCGTGCTCTGAACCCAGTATACACCGGTATATATACCCATATATAGCTAACTATCTTGCTCTTTTTAAATAGAGCTTGCAGTCAGTTGTAGGAGATTGTGCGTGCTGTCTGCGTGCTCTGAACCCAGTATACACCGCTATATCCATCTATATAGCTAGCTATCTTGCTCGTTTTAAATAGAGCTTGCAGTCAGTCGTAGGAGATTGTGCGTGCTGTCTGCGTGCTCTGAACCCAGTATACACCGCTATATCCATCTATATAGCTAGCTATCTTGCTCGTTTTAAATAGAGCTTGCAGTCAGTTGTAGGAGATTGTGCATGCTGTCTGCGTGCTCTGAACCCAGTATACACCGCTACATCCACCTATATAGCTATCTTGCTCTTTTTAAATAGAGCTTGCAGTCAGTTGTAGGAGATTGTGCGTGCTGTCTGCGTGCCCTGAACCCAGTATACACCGTTATATCCACCTACATAGCTCTTCTCTAATTGAGCCATCTGCCATCTGCAGGAGTTAGTGGATGTTGTGTGTGCCTCCAGCACAATATACACTACCCAATTACTGGTTTTCCCAACTCCCTTCAGGCCATTACCATGTCTGTAAGGCCAGCAAGGAGAGGCAGACAGGCGCGAGCCGATAAAAGAGGGCAAGCAGGCTCTGTGTCTAGAGACAACAGTGCTGGTCGTGGACGCGGTGCATCGTCATCATCAGCACGTGGCCATGGGACACGCTTGTCCTTCTTTTCGGCAGCTGGACATGTTGAGCCGCAACATGCCAACGACTTGGTAGAGTGGATGACCAAGCCCCCTTCATCCTCCTCATCCTCTCTCACCCAGGCTCTGGGTACTAGCAAAGCAGCTGCCAACGCATCGTCTTTCCTGCTCTCAATGTCATCATCAGTGACTCCTTCCCTAGACCCACCACGTCCTCCTGAGGAGTCTCCTGAACTCTTTGAGCACAGTGTTGGGTACATGCTCCAGGAGGATGTCCAGTGTTTTGTAGGCTCTGATGATGATACTCAGCTAGAGGAAGGCAGTAGCGTGAATGCAGAGAGAGGGGATGCTCAAGAAGGACAGCAATCTGGCACTAATGTTCCACAAGCTGCAGCATACTGCCAGGTTTGCTCCAGCGATGAAGAGGGAGGGGATGATGAGGGCACTGACTCCACATGGGTGCCTGGTAGGAGAGAGGAGGAGGAGGAGGAGGCACATGTCCAACGAGGCAGGATGCCCTCCGGGGGCCAGCTTAGGGGCAGCATACCGACTGAATCACACCGCAGAGCTCCGCCTGTGCAGGGCACTGCCTCTGTGCATTATTCTAAAAGTTCTTTGGTGTGGGCCTTTTTTGAGACAAGTGCATCAGATCGCACCGCTGCTATTTGCAACATATGTCTCAAGCGTATCTCGCTTGGCCAACTTGGCCATCAGCCGCTTGGGCACCACTAGGGATGAGCTTCGCGTTCGAGTCGAACATACGTTCGACTCGAACATTGGCAGTTCGCCCGTTCGGCGAATTCCGAACATTATGGGGTGTTCGCGCCAAATTCGTGTGGCGCTCACGGCCCACAATGCACTGCGATGGCGCAGTGCATTGCTGGCTCATGATTGGCCAAGCATGCACTGTGACCCCGCATGCTTGGCCAATCACAGCGCCGGCAGCGAGGAGAGCCATGATTGGCCATAGCTCAGGCTGTGTAGTACACGCCCCACACTATATAAGGCCGCCAGCGCGGCGGCCTTGTGTAGTGTGTTGGCGTCTGAAGCAGTTAGAGGGTGTTCTGTGTACCTTCAACACAGTATACACCGATCGTTATCGGCCAATTTTTCGATCTTGCTCTTCTGTAGTGGTTGTTGTCTGCGTGCCCTGACAGCAGTATACACCGCTATATTCACCTATATAGCTAGCAATATATCTATCTTTTATAATAGAGCTTGCAGTCAGTGTTAGGAGCTTGTGCGTGCTGTCTGCGTGCACTGTACCCAGTACACACCGCTATATCCACCTACATAGCTCTTCTCTATTTGAGCCATCTGCCATCTGCAGGAGTTATTGGAAGTTGTGTGTGCCTCCAGCACAGCACAGTATACATCTGTATTTACCCTTTATTGCTGGTGTTCTATAATAAAGGCATCTACAGGAGTTAGTGGGTGTTGTGTGCCTCCAGCACAATATAAACCTGTATCTACCCTTTATTGCTGTTCTCTAATAGAGCCATCTGCAGGGCTTAGTGGGTGTTGTGTGACTCCATTACACTGCTGTTTTACCCAACTCCCTTCAGGCCATTACCATGTCTGGAAGGCCAGCAAGGAGAGGCAGACGGGCGCGAGCCGATAAAAGAGGGCAAGCAGGCTCTGTGTCTAGAGACAACAGTGCTGGTCATGGACGCGGTGCATCGTCATCATCAGCACGTGGCCATGGGACACGCTTGTCCTTCTTTTCGGCAGCTGGACATGTTGAGCCGCAACATGCCAACGACTTGGTAGAGTGGATGACCAAGCCCTCTTCATCCTCCTCATCCTCTCTCACCCAGTCTCAGGGTACTAGCAAAGCAGCTGCCAACGCATCATCTTCCCTCCTCTCAATGTCATCATCAGTGACTCCTTCCCTAGACCCACCACGTCCTCCTGAGGAGTCTCCTGAACTCTTTGAGCACAGTGTTGGGTACATGCTCCAGGAGGATGCCCAGTGTTTTGTAGGCTCTGATGATGATACTCAGCTAGAGGAAGGCAGTAGCGTGAATGCAGAGAGAGGGGATGCTCAAGAAGGACAGCAGTCTGGCAGTCATGTTCCACAAGCTGCAGCATACTGCCAGGTTTGCTACAGCGATGAAGAGGGAGGGAATGATGAGGGCACTGACTCCACGTGGGTGCCTGGTAGGAGAGAGGAGGAGGAGGAGGAGGAGGAGGCACATGTCCAACGAGGCAGGATGCCCTCCGGGGGCCAGCTTAGGGGCAGCACACCGACTGAATCACACCGCAGAGCTCCGCCTGTGCAGGGCGCTGCCTCTGCACGTTATTCTAAAAGTTCTTTGGTGTGGGCCTTTTTTGAGACGAGTGCAGCAGATCGCACCGCTGCTATTTGCAACATATGTCTCAAGCGTATCTCGCATGGCCAAAACATCAGCCGCTTGGGCACCACATGCTTGACCAGACATATGTTGACCTCCCATGCAGCTCGTTGGCAAGCGTACCTCAAAGACCCACACCAAAGAACAAAGCGGACCTCTCCTTGCTCCTCATCAGCTGGCATCTCCAACCCCACTAGACCTTCAGTCCTCTCTGAAACCTGCTCTGAGAGGAATGAAGGTGTAGAATTAAGTGTGTCACAGCCAAGTGCTTCCGGGCACTCTGCTAGCAGTACATCCACGTCCGATTATAGCAGGCAAATGTCCCTGCCCCAGCTGCTGAACCGGCGAAAGAAGTTCACTCCCAGCCATCCACATGCCCAGCGGTTGAATGCTAGCTTGGCTAAATTGCTAGCACTTCAACTGCTGCCTTTTCAGTTGGTAGACTCGGCCCCCTTCCGTGAGTTTGTACAATGTGCGGTTCCTCAGTGGCAGGTCCCCAAACGCCACTTTTTCTCACGGAAGGCGATTCCGGCTCTCTACCGGCATGTGGAAGGCAATGTCCTTGCCTCGCTGGACAGGGCGGTCAGCGGTAAGGTGCATATTACCGCTGACTCATGGTCCAGCAGGCATGGACAGGGACGTTACCTGTCTTTCACGGCCCATTGGGTCACTCTTCTGGCAGCTGGGAAGGATGCAGGACAAGGTGCAGTAGTGTTGGAGGTTGTTCCGCCACCACGCCTCCAAAATGCTACTATTGGCTGTGACACACCTCTCTCCTCCACCCCCTCCTCTTCCTCTTCCTCCATGGCCTCTTCCAGTGCTCTTTGCTCAGAACCAGCGGTGCTCCGTAGGTGTTCCAGGGGCTACGCAAGTACGCAGGCAAAACGAAGCCATGCCGTGCTTGCGCTGGTTTGTTTGGGGGACCGGAGCCACACTGGGGCGGATGTTTTGTCAGCTCTGCAGGGGCAGGCTGAGAGGTGGTTGACACCACACCAGCTTAAGCCAGGAATGGTGGTTTACGACAATGGCACCAACCTCCTCTCCGCCCTCCGACAGGGACAACTGACCCATGTGCCCTGTGTAGCTCACGTCCTTAACCTGGTGGTGCAGCGGTTCTTGGGCAGGTACCCGGGCTTACAGGATGTCCTGAAGCAGGCCAGGAAAGTCTGTGTGCATTTCCGCCGATCATTTAATGCCTGTGCTCGGCTGGCTGAGCTCCAAAGGGAGTTGAACCTGCCCAAGAACCGCCTTATATGTGACATGCTCACCAGGTGGAACTCAACGTTGGCCATGCATGCACACGCAGCAGAGGGCCATCAATGAGTACCTGTGCGACTACGGCACCAGGACAGGGTCAGGGGAGCTCGGTTTATTCTCACCACGCCAGTGGGGCATGATCAGGGATGCATGCACTGTCCTGTCACCGTTTGAGGAGGCCACAAGGATGGTGAGCAGTGACAGTGCATGCATCAGTGACGCTGTACCTCTTGTCCACCTCTTAGAGCATACGCTGCGTGGAATAATGGACAGGGCACTTGAGGCAAAACAGAGGCAGGAAGAGGAGGACTTCCTTGCCTCTCAAGGCCCCCTTTATCCAGACAGTGTTCCTGCTGTGCCACCCATCACACAGGAAGAGGATGAGGAGGAGGAAGAGGAGGGGGAGGATGATTGTGTCAGCATGGAGGTGAAGGCTGGCACTCAGCATCAGCAGCAGTCTTGTAGGGATGATTTACAGTCCCAAGAAACCCATGGACTTGTACGTGGCTGGGAGGAGGTAGCTGCGGATCATGTTGTCCTTAGTGACCCAGAGGACTCCGGACCGAATGCCTCAGCTAACCTACGCTGCATGGCCTCCCTGATCCTGCAAAGCCTGCGGAAGGATCCTCGTATTCTTCGGATCAAGGAGAGGGACCATTACTGGCTGGCCACTCTCCTTGATCCACGGTACAAGGGTAAGGTTGCCGACCTTATCTTGCCATCGCTGAGGGAGCAGAGGATGAGACATCTCCGGGAGCCCTTGCAGAAAGGTCTGTGCAACGCGTTCCCAGAGCTGGGAGGTTACAAACTCCTGGTCCTGGATAACGTGTTGCTGAGGCATCGGTCAGAAGGAGCGGTGGAGAAGGTGGCCATCTGACTGATGCTTTCAGACAATTTTTTAGTCCGCAGCCCCAAGGTATGATCGGTTCCAGCAACCATCGCCAGCGTCTGATTTACATGGTGCAGGAATACCTAGGGGCAAGGTCAGACTTGGACACCTTTCCCACCGAAAATCCTCTGGCTTACTGGGTCTTGAGGATGGATCACTGGCCAGAGCTTGCACAGTATGCAATTGAGCTACTGGCCTGTCCTGCATCCAGCGTTCTTTCGGAACGCACCTTCAGTGCTGCTGGTGGCTTTGTTACCGATCACAGGGTGCGCCTGTCCACCGAATCAGTTGATCGACTGACCTTCATCAAGATGAATCAGTCTTGGATCACCCACAGCTACCAAGCACCTGAAGCTGATGTAACCGAAATTTTTTTTTTAAAATATCACATCCCTTCAAGACTGCCTATACTGATGCTGAGTGACTGTCCTGTTATGTTGATTGTCTATCCTCTTCCTCCTCCGCTGATATGTTGGAAGAACATTTCTGGTTCTGGGTGATGCCATCAGCCCAATTTTTCTGCCCCTGTTTAACAGGGGCGTTAAATTACAATTTTTGATGCAATGCTTTGCAGCAGGGCTAATTCCTGCAATAAAACTAGAGTATATGGGAGAGGTTGCAGTGTCGTGGCACCAGCACCAGTGCCGAAGGACCAATTTTTCTGCACCTGTTTAACAGGGGCGTTTAATTACAATTTTTGATGCAATGCTTTGCAGCAGGGCTAATTCCTGCAATAAAACTAGAGTATATGGGAGAGGTTGCAGTGTCGTGGCACCAGCACCAGTGCCTAAGGCCCAATTTTTCTGCCCCTGTTTAACAGGGGCGTTTAAGTACAATTTTTGATGCAATGCTTTGCAGCAGAGCTAATTCCTGCAATAAAACTAGAGTATATGGGAGAGGTTGCAGTGTCGTGGCACCAGCACCAGTGCCTAAGGCCCAATTTTTCTGCACCTGTTTAACAGGGGCGTTTAATTACAATTTCTGATGCAATGCTTTGCAGCAGGGCTAATTCCTGCAATAAAACTAGAGTATATGGGAGAGGTTGCAGTGTCGTGGCACCAGCACCAGTGCCTAAGGCCCAATTTTTCTGCACCTGTTTAACAGGGGCGTTTAATTACAATTTTTGATGCAATGCTTTGCAGCAGGGCTAATTCCTGCAATAAAACTAGAGTATATGGGAGAGGTTGCAGTGTCGTGGCACCAGCACCAGTGCCTAAGGACCAATTTTTCTGCACCTGTTTAACAGGGGCGTTTAATTACAATTTTTGATGCAATGCTTTGCAGCAGGGCTAATTCCTGCAATAAAACTAGAGTATATGGGAGAGGTTGCAGTGTCGTGGCACCAGCACCAGTGCCTAAGGCCCAATTTTTCTGCCCCTGTTTAACAGGGACATGTAATTACAATTCTTGATATAATATTTCACAGGAGGGCCCGTTCCTGTGCCCACCCAGAGTAACTGTGAGGACTTATAGTGTTGTGGCACCAGCACCACAACCACCAAAGGTAAATTTTTCTACCACTGTTCAACAATGGCATGTAATTACAATTCTTGATATAATCGTTCACAGCAGGGCGCTCCAGCGCCCACCAAGAGTCACTTTGAGCGCTTACAATGTTGTGGCAAAACCAACACCTTGTTCCGCCATTTCTGCAGAGCATATAGGGCAGGCCCCTACTTTCAAACTTACAAACATCTCCTACTTGCAAACGGAAGGAGACAACAGCAAGTGAGATGAAAAAAGATGTACGACAAAACAAATTATACAGGGGTGATAACCCTTCCCTATGTTTTCCAAAAAGCTTAAAAATAGTTTTTTTGACTGGAGCTACACTTTAAAAATGTACCAGTTGAAAATTACAAACAGATTCAACTTAACACAACAAACCTACACAGTCCCTGTCTTGTTTGCACCACCTGTATACTGCTGTTCTGAGTATATAGGGCCTGGGGGCCACACGCATTTCCTTTTTTTAATATGGGTACGGGGTTCCCCTTAATATGCGTAGAAGACCCAAAGGGGCTGGTAATGGGCAGGGAGGGCTACCCATGCCATTTTTCTCAATGATTTTCAACCATATTGCAGGAACCAGATATAACATTAAAACCGCAAGCAGTTTTAAGTGATGTTATTTCCGTTTAATGTCATTTTGTGCAGGGACTGTTCTAAACACGGGAAACACGTGGCACTTCACAGGCATACTACAGACACCCCCCAGGCACGATATTTAACCAGTTGCCGACCGCCGCACGCCGATGTACGTCGGCAGAATGGCACGGGCAGGCATAAGGGCTTACATGTACGTCCCTTGCCTCCCGCGGGTCGGGGGCCCGATCGGGCCCCCGCCCGGTGCCTGCGGCGGTCGGTTTTCGTCCGGGAGCGATCCGGGACGAGGGGGCGGCCATTCATTCATGGCCACCCCCTCGCGATCGCTCCCGACGAATAGAAATCCCCCGTGACATCACTTCCTCTCCTGTAATGTAAACACAGGAGAGGAAGTGATGTATTCTCTCCTCCGTGTCGGTATTTTCCGTTCCGACACGGAGGAGAGCGGATCGGTGAGTTGCACCAACACTCTACACACACAGTAGAACATGCCAGGCACACTCACACCCCCCCTTTACCCCCCGATCACCCCCCCAATTACCCCTGCCCCCCAGTCACAGTGACACCAATGTCATTTTATTTTTTTTTTATTTTTTTTGCATTGGTGTCATTTGTGACTGTAATAACTGTTAGGGCAGTTAGAGTTAGCCCCCTTTAGTTGTAATGTACCCCCCTAACCCCCCCAATAAAGGTTTAACCCCGTGATCACCCCCCGTCGCCAGTGTCACTAAGGCTGGGTTCACATTGCAGCGGTTTATGAGAACGAATGTGATTCGCACCGCACTGCAGTGCAAATCACATCCGATCTCTGTGCGATTCGAGTTCAGCCATTCGCCGCACCCGCCGCACCCGCCACACCCGCCGCACCCGCCGCAAATTTGCACGGGACCCTTTTTTTGGCCCGCAGCAGAATCGGATCGCATGGGTGTTCACACCATGCGATCCGAGTTTGCAGATCGCACTGCGATATGCGAACTGATCTGGGGGGTGTCAGTAACATTTCACTGACACTCCCAGCAGTTCGCATAGGGCAGTGTGAACTGCCGCCGGGAGGCATGCGATGCGGGAACCCGCCGCGGATTTGCGGCGTTTCCGCATCGCTCCAGTGTGAACCCAGCCTAATAAGCGATCATTTTTCTGATCGCCGTATTAGTGTCACAGGTGACGCTAGTTAGGCAGGTAGGTATTTAGGTTCGCCGCAGCTTTTTATAGCGCCAGGGACCCCCATATACTACCGCATAAAGCCCCCTGATTGCCCCCTAGTTAACCCTTTCACCAGTGATCACCATATAACTGTTACAGGTGACGCTGGTTGGTTAGTTATTTTTTTATAGTTTCAGGGCACCCGCCATTTATTACCTAATAAAGGTTTAACCCCCTGATCACCCGGCGGGTGTCATTTGTGACTAATAACTGTTAGGGCAGTTAGGGTTAGCCCCCTTTAGTTCTAAGGTACCCCCCTAACCCCCCCAATAAAGGTTTAACCCCGTGATCACCCCCGTCGCCAGTGTCACTAAGGCTGGGTTCACATTGCAGCGGTTTATGAGAACGGATGTGATTCGCACCGCACTGCAGTGCAAATCACATCCGATCTCTGTGCGATTCGAGTTCAGCCATTCGCCGCAAATTCGCACGGGACCCTTTTTTTGGCCCGCAGCAGAATCGGATCGCATGGGTGTTCACACCATGCAATCCGAGTTTGCAGATCGCACTGCGATATGCGAACTGATCTGGGGGTGTCAGTAACATTTCACTGACACTCCCAGCAGTTCGCATAGGGCAGTGTGAACTGCCGCCGGGAGGCATGCGATGCGGGAACCCGCCGCGCATTCGTGGCGTTCCCGCATCGCTCCAGTGTGAACCCAGCCTAATAAGCGATCGTTTTTCTGATCGCTGTATTAGTGTCACAGGTGACGCTAGTTAGGCAGGTAGGTATTTAGGTTCGCTGCAGCTTTTTATAGCGCCAGGGACCCCCATATACTACCGCATAAAGCCCCCTGATTGCCCCCTAGTTAACCCTTTCACCAGTGATCACCATATAACTGTTACAGGTGACGCTGGTTGGTTAGTTATTTTTTTATAGTTTCAGGGCACCCGCCATTTATTACCTAGTCTCACTAGTGTACCCCTAAATTTAGGGGTGTCTACTTTCCATCCAAAATGGGGTCATTTGGGGGGGGGTTTGTGCCATCTTGGCATTTTATGGCCTTCAAAACTGTAACGCCCTTAGAAAGCCTGAAGGCGGTGCTTGGTTTTCGGGGCCCCGTACGCGGCTAGGCTCCCAAAAAGTCCCACATATGTGGTATCCCCGTACTCAGGAGAAGCAGCAGAATTTATTTTGGGGTGTCATTTCACATATGCCCATGGCATGCGTGAGCAATATATCATTTAGTGACAACTTTGTGAAAAAAAAAAAAAAAAAAAAGTTTGTAATTTTCCCGCAACTTGTGGCAAAATATAAAATATTCCATGGACTCAACATGCCTCTCAGCAAATAGCTTGGGGTGTCTACTTTCTAAAATGGGGTCATTTGTGGGGGTTTTGTGCCATCTTGGCATTTTATGGCCTTCAAAACTGTAATAGGTAGTGAGAAGTGAACTCAAAAATTTACGCCCTTAGAAAGCCTGAAGGCGGTGCTTGGTTTTCGGGGCCCCGTACGCGGCTAGGCTCCCAAAAAGTCCCACATATGTGGTATCCCCGTACTCAGGAGAAGCAGCAGAATTTATTTTGGGGTGTCATTTCACATATGCCCATGGCATGCATGAGCAATATATCATTTAGTGACAACTTTGTGAAAAAAAAAAAAAAAAAAAAGTTTGTAATTTTCCCGCAACTTGTGGCAAAATATAAAATATTCCATGAACTCAACATGCCTCTCAGCAAATAGCTTGGGGTGTCTACTTTCTAAAATGGGGTCATTTGTGGGGGTTTTGTGCCATCTTGGCATTTTATGGCCTTCAAAACTGTAATAGGTAGTGAGAAGTGAACTCAAAAATTTACGCCCTTAGAAAGCCTGAAGGCGGTGCTTGGTTTTCGGGGCCCCGTACGCGGCTAGGCTCCCAAAAAGTCCCACATATGTGGTATCCCCGTACTCAGGAGAAGCAGCAGAATTTATTTTGGGGTGTCATTTCACATACGCCCATAGCATGTGTGAGCAATATATCATTTAGTGACAACTTTGTGTAAAAAAAAAAAAAAAATTTTTTTTTTTGTCATTATTCAATCGCTTGAGGCAAAAAAATAAAATATTCAATGGGCTCAACATGCCTCTTATCAATTTCCTTAGGGGGTCTACTTTCCAAAATGGGGTCATTTGGGGGGGTTTTGTACTGCCCTGCCATTTTAGCACCTCAAGAAATGAGATAGGCAGTCGTAAACTAAAAGCTGCGTAAATTCCAGAAAACGTACCTTAGTTTGTAGATGTGACAACTTTTGCGCAAACCAATAAATATACAATTATTGACTTTTTTTTTTACCAAAGACATGTGGCTGAATACATTTTGGCCTAAATGTATGACTAAAATTGAGTTTATTGGATTTTTCTAATAACAAAAAGTAGAAAATATCATTTTTTTTCAAAATTTGCGGTCTTTTTACGTTTATATCGCAAAAAATAAAAATCGCAGAGGCAATCAAATACCATCAAAAGAAAGCTCTATTTGTGGGAAGAAAAGGACGCAAATTTTGTTTGGGTACAACATTGCATGACCGCGCAATTACCAGTTAAAGCAGCGCAGTGCCAAAGTGTAAAAAGACCTCTGGTCATTTACCAGCAAAATGGTCCGGTCTGAAAGTGGTTAAAGGAATATTTCACTTTTTTTTCACTTTAATCGTCATTAAAATCAGTACTCCCGCCAAAACGGCCATTTTTAAAAACATTTTAGGCATTGACCCATGTCCCCTGGGGCAGGAGCCAGGTCCCCAAACCCTTTTTAGGACAGTATCTTGCATATTAGCCGTTAAAATTAGCACTTTTAATTTTGAACATTCGAGTCCCATAGACTTCAATGGGGTTCTAAAGTTCGTACGAATTTGGGGTCCGTTCGAAAGTTCTGGTGCGAACCTAACCGGGGGGTGTTCGGCTCATCCCTAATCAGTGCATTTTTATAGCACTGATCGCTGTATAAATGTCACCGGTCTCAAAAAAAAGTGTCCAATCCTGCTGCGCACCGCCATTGCTAGTAAAAATAAAATAAAAAAAATATTATATAATAAAAATGCCATAAACCTATCCCCTATTTCATAGATGCTATACATTTTGTGAAAACCAATCAATATACACACACTTACGAAAAATATGTGGAATACATATTGGCCTAAACTGAGGAAGAAATTTGTTTTTTTTTAAATATTTTTTGGGGGGATATTTATTATAGCAAAAAGTAAAAAATTATGCTTTTTTTTTTAAAAAAAATTGTCACTCTTTATTTGTTCATAGCACAAAAAATAAAAACAGCAGAAGTGATCAAATACTACCAAAAGAAAGATCTGTTTGTGGGGAAAAAAGGCCTGGTCATTAAGGGGGTAATCATTCCGGTCTTTAAGTGGTTAATTAGTACAGTTTTCGTCTGAAAAAAAACGTAAGAGCAAGACTACGCATGCTCAGAAACAAAAGAACACATACAAAACAATTCAACACATTACATCCCTTTTGAAATCATACCAGAATTTTCGTATGTTGAGTAACCTCTTCGTTTTTAAACCTGAGAATGTGCACTTGTCATTATTATTATTATTATACACGATTTATATAGTGGCAACAGTTTATGCAATGCTTTACAATGTATGGGGGGGGGGGGGGACAACACAATTACAGTACAATTCAAAAGGTACAGGAGGGCCCTGCTCATAGAGCTTACATTCTAAAGGGAGGGGGTGGTACAAAAGGTAATAGCTGCAGAGAATGATTTGACGGGGGTGGCTCGGGGACAGTTGTTAGGTGGGTGTGGGATAGGCTTCCCTGAATAAGTGAGTTTTCAGGGATCTCCTAAAGGTGGACAGGGTAGGGGCTGATCGGACAGATTGGGGCAGGGAGTTCCAGAGGATGGGAGAGGCTCTGGAGAAGTCCTTAAGGTGAGCATGGGAGGAGGCAACAAGAGAGCTAGAAAGCAGGAGGTCCTGGGAGGAGCGGAGGGGACGATTTGGGCAATATCTGCAGATGAGGTTGGTGATGTAGATGGGGGCGATGTTATGGTTAGCATTTGAATTGTACATGGTGGGGTAGGGGAAGCCAGTAAAGGGATTGGCAGAGAGGGGCCGGAGTCAAGGATCGATTAGTGAGGTGTATTAGTCTAGCAGCAGGTGCATTAGTCTTTAGTCTAGCAGCAGTATTCATAGACTGAAGGGGGGATAGCCTGCTTAAGGGTAGGTCATTAACCACTTCCCGACCAGCGCACGACGATGTACGTCGACAGAATGGCACGGGCAGGCATATTGGCGTACATGTACGTCCAATATTCGTTGCCGCCGTGCCATCGGGAGCGCGCCGCCGGCGGCGCGCTCCCACGCTGGTCGGGACCCCCGTGAGTCCGGTCGCGGGACCCGCGGACTCGATCGCCGCGGGCATCCCCGCGATCGTCTCACGGAGCGGCCGAATGGAGGAAATGCTGTATAAACAAAATTTTTCCATTCTGCCTAGCAACTAGTGACGCTGATCTCTGCTCCATGTGATTGGAGCAGAGATCAGTGTACACTAAATGAAAGCCCAACCCCCCCACAGTTAGTAACACACCCCTAGGAACACTTAACCCCTACACTGCCACCCACTGGTTAACCCTTTCACTGCCAGTGTCATTTACACAGGAATCACTGCATTTATATAGCAGTGATTACTGTATAAATGACAATGGTCCCAAAAATGTGTCAAAAATGTCCGATGGGTCCCCCACAATGTCGCAGTCACAATAAAAATCGCAGATCGCCGCCATTACTAGTAAAAAAAAATAATAAAAAATTATTAATAAAAATGCTATAAAACTATCCCTATTTTGTAAACGCTATAACTTTTGCGCAAACCAATCAATTATCGCTTATTGCGATTTTTTTTACCAAAAATATGTAGAAGAATACGTATCGGCCTAAACTGAGGGAAAAAAATGTTTTTTTATATATTTTTGGGGGATATTTATTATTACAAAAAGTAAAAAATAATGCGTTTTTTTTCAAAATTATCGCTCTATTTTTGTTTATAGCGCAAAAAATAAAAACCGCAGGGGTGATCAAATACCACCAAAAGAAAGCTCTATTTGTGGGAAAAAAGGACGTTAATTTTGTTTGGGAGCCACGTCGCACGACCGCGCAATTGTCAGTTAAAGCGACGCAGTGCCGAATCGCAAAAAGTGGTCTGGTCTTTGACCAGCAAATTGGTCCGGTCTGAAAGTGGTTAACCTCCCTGGCGTTATGATTAGTTCTGGTTTTAGGTGCTGAAAGTGGTACAATTATTTTGCATGGAAATTTGGCGTTTTATATTGTAGTCCTGTACTTCTTAGGCCGCGTACACACGCGGGGACTGTTCGCTCAACTTTGTCCGCTGAACAGTGTTTCGGCGGACAGTCCGCTCGTGTGTGGGCTTTCAGCGGACAGTTTCAGCGGACAGTCTGCTGAACAAAGTTTTTCCGAAAAACTGTCCGCTGAAACTCTGTTTCAGCGAACAGTCCCCTCGTGTGTAGGCTTGTTCGTCAAACTAAGTTCCGCGCAAGCTCAGAAAGGATTTACACGCCGAAGTTTGCATTGCAGTGTATAGGACGTCGTATTTTTCGTCCCGTCGTACGTGCCGTTCACGTCATCGCGCACGGTTTCAGCGGACTGTTCGTTCGTCGTGTGTGGGCAAGTCCGTCCATGCTAATTTTGAGCGGACTGTCCGCTGAAACTGTTTGACGGACAAAGTTGAGCGAACAGTCCCTGCGTGTGTACGCGGCCTCAGGGATAACTCTCTTAAATCTGTTCAAACCAGAGTCTAGTAGACATCCCAGGTATGATAAAGTTTATAATATAATAAATAATAATAAAAATTATTCAATAATGTTATCAAATCCTAAAACACTGAAAAGGGGACACTTTCTGGTTGCTATGGACAATCTCCAAATTTCAGGCAGAAAAAACAGTATTTATAATATAAAAGTGCATGCAGGGCATTGCACAGACCACTAGGGACAAAGGGGGTGTGCAATTTTTTTATACAGTACTGTAATCTGTAAGATTACAGTGCTGTGTGTGTTTTGTGTTTTTTTACTTTTTTTTAATTTGTCACCGATCTCCGCTCCCGTGCGCCATAACGTCGCAGGGAACGGAGCTCGGCGGCATTCAGACACTGTGAATCGAGACTCACACAGCGCGGGGGACATCGCTGGATCCAGGGGACAAAGTAAGTAACTCTCCCTGTGTCCTCCCTGTATCCAGCGATGCGATCTCGAGTCTGGTTCGGGGTTACCGCTCGTGGAACTAAAATCCCAACCCGAGCCAGACTCTGGATCACCGCTAGGGAGGTTAAGGAGAGAGTTGAGCTTTCAGCCCATATCCATTATATAACTATAGCTTGTATGGTTTGGTAAATACCTGAAAAAATCGAAAATTGTGCCTGTGTCCAAATATATATGGACCTAACTGTATATATTTGGGGGTTCTAAGTAATTAAAAAAAAAAAATAGATTTTTACTTGTAAATAAGGATGAGCTCAGGCGCGTTCGAACACTCCGTGTGCAGAGCCCGCCAGGAAGTCGGCGCGGCGCCAATCACAGGCAGTGAGACATTTTCCCAATGTGCGGCTGCAGAGATTGGGAAATATCTCACTGCCTGTAATTAGCGCAGCGCTGACTTCCTGGCGGGCTCTGCACGTGGGCTGTGCGAACAAGCCTGAGCTCATCCTTACTTGTAAACAAAAAGTGTCAGAAACGGCCTTGTCTTAACCACTTGCTTACTGGGCACTTAACCACCTCTCGCCCACCCTATAGCCGAATGACGGCCGTAGAGCAGGCGTGTTCGTCCGGGAGGCCGTCCCTGGACGTCCTAATGTTTACTTCCGCAATGCGCGCTGCCGCGGGCGCGCATCGTGGAAGTTCTGTGTTCGCCGTGTCCCCCGGGGACAGGCAAACACAGATCGCTGTAAACGGCCAATCACAGCGGCCGTTTACAGCGTGATCGGCATGTCCAATGGGAGATGATCTCATATGTAAACATATGAGATCATCTCTCAGCGCCGCTCTCCCTCCTCACACAGACAGTGTGAGAGGGGAGAGATGAACGGCTGCAGCGGCAGCCGTTCTGCCTTGAGTTCTAAAAAAAAAAAGTGCCATCCTCCCCCAGCAGTGCCATCCGCCCCAGTGCCATCCGCCCCAGTGCCATCCACCCCAGTGCCATCCACCCCAGTGCTACCTGCCCCCAGTGCCATCCACCCCAGTGCTACCTGCCCCCAGTGCCATCCACCCCAGTGCTACCTGCCCCCAGTGCCACCTGTTGTCAGTGCCATTTGTCCCCAGTTTGTAATTTTCCCGCAACTTGTGGCAAAATATAAAATATTCCATGAACTCAACATGCCTCTCAGCAAATAGCTTGGGGTGTCTACTTTCTAAAATGGGGTCATTTGTGGGGGTTTTGTGCCATCTTGGCATTTTATGGCCTTCAAAACTGTAATAGGTAGTGAGAAGTGAACTCAAAAATTTACGCCCTTAGAAAGCCTGAAGGCGGTGCTTGGTTTTCGGGGCCCCGTACGCGGCTAGGCTCCCAAAAAGTCCCACATATGTGGTATCCCCGTACTCAGGAGAAGCAGCAGAATTTATTTTGGGGTGTCATTTCACATACGCCCATAGCATGTGTGAGCAATATATCATTTAGTGACAACTTTGTGTAAAAAAAAAAAAAATTTTTTTTTTTGTCATTATTCAATCGCTTGAGGCAAAAAAATAAAATATTCAATGGGCTCAACATGCCTCTTATCAATTTCCTTAGGGGGTCTACTTTCCAAAATGGGGTCATTTGGGGGGGTTTTGTACTGCCCTGCCATTTTAGCACCTCAAGAAATGAGATAGGCAGTCGTAAACTAAAAGCTGCGTAAATTCCAGAAAACGTACCTTAGTTTGTAGATGTGACAACTTTTGCGCAAACCAATAAATATACAATTATTGACTTTTTTTTTTACCAAAGACATGTGGCTGAATACATTTTGGCCTAAATGTATGACTAAAGTTGAGTTTATTGGATTTTTCTAATAACAAAAAGTAGAAAATATCATTTTTTTTCAAAATTTGCGGTCTTTTTACGTTTATATCGCAAAAAATAAAAATCGCAGAGGCAATCAAATACCATCAAAAGAAAGCTCTATTTGTGGGAAGAAAAGGACGCAAATTTTGTTTGGGTACAACATTGCATGACCGCGCAATTACCAGTTAAAGCAGCGCAGTGCCAAAGTGTAAAAAGACCTCTGGTCATTTACCAGCAAAATGGTCCGGTCTGAAAGTGGTTAAAGGAATATTTCACTTTTTTTTCACTTTAATCGTCATTAAAATCAGTACTCCCGCCAAAACGGCCATTTTTAAAAACATTTTAGGCATTGACCCATGTCCCCTGGGGCAGGAGCCAGGTCCCCAAACCCTTTTTAGGACAGTATCTTGCATATTAGCCATTAAAATGAGCACTTTTAATTTTGAACATTCGAGTCCCATAGACTTCAATGGGGTTCTAAAGTTCGTACGAATTTGGGGTCCGTTCGAAAGTTCTGGTGCGAACCTAACCGGGGGGTGTTCGGCTCATCCCTAATCAGTGCATTTTTATAGCACTGATCGCTGTATAAATGTCACCGGTCTCAAAAAAAAGTGTCCAATCCTGCTGCGCACCGCCATTGCTAGTAAAAATAAAATAAAAAAAATATTATATAATAAAAATGCCATAAACCTATCCCCTATTTCATAGATGCTATACATTTTGTGAAAACCAATCAATATACACACACTTACGAAAAATATGTGGAATACATATTGGCCTAAACTGAGGAAGAAATTTGTTTTTTTTTAAATATTTTTTGGGGGGATATTTATTATAGCAAAAAGTAAAAAATTATGCTTTTTTTTTTTTAAAAAAATTGTCACTCTTTATTTGTTCATAGCACAAAAAATAAAAACAGCAGAAGTGATCAAATACTACCAAAAGAAAGATCTGTTTGTGGGGAAAAAAGGCCTGGTCATTAAGGGGGTAATCATTCCGGTCTTTAAGTGGTTAATTAGTACAGTTTTCGTCTGAAAAAAAACGTAAGAGCAAGACTACGCATGCTCAGAAACAAAAGAACACATACAAAACAATTCAACACATTACATCCCTTTTGAAATCATACCAGAATTTTCGTATGTTGAGTAACCTCTTCGTTTTTAAACCTGAGAATGTGCACTTGTCATTATTATTATTATTATACACGATTTATATAGTGCCAACAGTTTATGCAATGCTTTACAATGTATGGGGGGGGGGGGGGGACAACACAATTACAGTACAATTCAAAAGGTACAGGAGGGCCCTGCTCATAGAGCTTACATTCTAAAGGGAGGGGGTGGTACAAAAGGTAATAGCTGCAGAGAATGATTTGACGGGGGTGGCTCGGGGACAGTTGTTAGGTGGGTGTGGGATAGGCTTCCCTGAATAAGTGAGTTTTCAGGGATCTCCTAAAGGTGGACAGGGTAGGGGCTGATCGGACAGATTGGGGCAGGGAGTTCCAGAGGATGGGAGAGGCTCTGGAGAAGTCCTTAAGGTGAGCATGGGAGGAGGCAACAGTGCCATTTGTCCCCAGTGCCATCTGTCATCATTGCTACGTATAAGTGCCATCTGTCATCAGTGCCACGTGTCATCAGTGCCACATAGTGCCATCTGTCATCAGTGCCACGTATTAGTGCCATCTGTCATCAGTGCCACGTATCAGTGCCATTTGTCCTCAGTGCCACCTGTCAGTGTCACGTGCCATCTGTTGTCAGTGTCACGTGTCATCAATGCCACTTATCAGTGCCATCTGTCATCAGTGTCACGCGTCATCAGTGCCATGTATTAGTGCCATCTGTCATCGGTGGCACGTATTAGTGCCATCTGTCATCAGTGCCACGTGTCTTCAATGCCACGTATTAGTGCCACGTGTCATCAGTGCCACATATTAGTGCCATCTGTCATCAGTGCCACATATTAGTGCCATCTGTCATCAGTGCCACGTATAAGTGTCATCATTGCCACATATCAGTGCCATCTGTCATCAGTGTCACGTGTCATTGTCCTGGTGCTTCAAAAGTGTAATAAATAGTCAACAAGTTAGATGTGTAATTTATGTTCCTAGAACACATGATGGCGCTACCTGCATGTTGGGCCTCTCTATGTGGCTAGGCTGTGAAAAAGTCCCACACATGTGGTATTGTAATACTCAGGAGGAGTAGCAGAATTTTTTGGGGGGTGTCATTTGTGGTATACACATGCCACGTGAGAGAAATAACCTATTACAATGACAATTTTGTGGAGAAAAAAAAATGAAAAATCTTAATTTTGCAAAGAATTGTGGGAAAAAATGACAACATCAAAAAGCTCACTATGCCTCTTACTAAATACCTTGGAATGTCTACTTTCCAAAAAGGGGTCATTTGGGGGATATTTGTACTTTCCTGGCTTGTTCGGGTCACAAGAAGTGAGATAGGCCGCCAGTACATCAGATGTGATCAATTTTGTGCGATTCACACCACAGCTTGTAGACTCTCTAACTTTCACAAAGACCAAATAATATCCACTAATTTGGGTTATTTTTACCAAAGATATGTAGCAGTATAAATTGTGGCCAAAAATTATGAAGAAAAATTAATAATTTGCATAATTCTGTCACAGAAACAAAGAAATATGCGTTTTTTTTCAAAATTTTCGGTCTTTTTTCATTTATAGCGCAAAAAATAAAAACCCCAGAGGTGATCAAATACCACCAAAAGAAAGCTCTATTTGTGGGAAAAAAAGGACAAAAAATTCATTTGGGTACAGTGTTGCATGACTGAGTAATTGTCATTCAAAGTGTGAGAGCACCGAAAGCTGAAAATTGGTCTGGGCAGGAAGGGTGTTGTCAGGAAGATCCTTCTCACAGGCATCCGAGCGGCGTAAGTCGCAGAAGATCTCCTGTGCGGTTTGAAGAGCGTTACCGCGGTCGGCAGTGCGCGCATGCGGGAGCGCGCACGCGGGAGCGCGCACGCGGGTGCGCACGCGGCCGTTTGACGCAATTGGCGCCAATAGCGCTATTTAAAGTGCATCCTTGCTTCACTGCCTTGCTGCCCGATCAACAGCGTTCCCGTGTATCCTGGTATCCTGTATCTGAACCTGAATCTAAATCCGTATCCTGATCCGTATTGAACCCGGCTTGTTCCCAACTCTGCTGTTTGCTGCCTGCCCCCGACTTTGGCTTTGTACTCGACTACTCTTCTGGATTCTGTTTCTGTACCTGATCTGCTCGCCTGTGCCTGACCTGGACTGTTATACCATCCGTTATCTGTCAGTTGCCTGTCTTACCGCTGCTGTACTACAGGACACCTCCCAGTCCACCACCGTATCCGGCTGTTGTTCCCTCTGTGCCCTGTTGCCTCCTACCTTTTGCTGCGGACTACTGGACTCTTCCCACTTCCCGCTGTATCCAGTTTGCACCAGCATTCGCTGCCGGACTACAGAACTCCTCCCGCTGTTCGCTGTACCGTGCGACCACTTGCATCCCATTGCCGGACTACAGTAATCCTTCTGCTGTCTGCTGAACCTCACCATTGCCTACATTCCGCTGCTGGACTACAGGACACCTCCACCATCAACCATCCAGTCAGGCTGTCATGGTCGTCCCCGAAATCCAGCGGCCCATGGAAGACCTATTCACAGAATCCCTTCGTTGAGCGCTAATAGGTTTCCCTGGGTGCGCGTTGGTGCGAACGGACGCACGCGGGTGCGAGCAGGTACGAACGGGCGCACGCGGGTGCGCGAGGTTGCGAACGTGCGCACGCGGGGTCACGAACGGCTGCACGGTTTCACGTGGGCACGCGCGGGCACGCCGTGCGACCGTTCTTGGCGCCCAGAGGGCTTCTTAAGGAATCCGTTCTAGTGCCCCGGTGCTGTCCAGTCTACAGCGTTCCTGTGACTTACCTCTGCTGACCTGATTGTTCCTGCTCTGTTCTACCCGGCCTGTTCCTGATTACTCCTGCTTGCTGCCAGCCTTGACCCTCGGACTGTCTGACCACGCTTCTGCCTTCTCCTTTGTACTTCTGCTGCCTGCCCGTTGACGACCCGGCCTGTGTTTGACCCTGCTGTTCTGCCAGTTGATCCAGTCTGCCATCTGAGGCCGCTGCTGCCTGTTGCCTGCCTGCCAGCCGCTCCAGTCTGCCATCTGTGACCGCTGCTGTCTGCTGCCTGCCTGCCAGCCGCTCCAGTCTGCCATCTGTGACCGCTGCTGCCTGTTGCCTGCCTGCCAGCCGCTCCAGTACGATCACCTGTACCCGCTGCCAGCCGCTGACTGCTCACCAGCTGTTCCAGAACCACCTGCTTGCACCCGCCTCTGTCTGACGCCAGCTCCAGGGCCAAACCTACCATCACCTGCTTGGCACTTGTGCCCTCTGACCTCTAGAGTCCCTGTTCCCACTCTCAGGGAATCTCGAGCCAGAGGCTTACGAGAGGCCGCTCCCTGCACTCCGGGCTCCTTCCACCAGGTACGTGACAGTACTGGACAGCCATGTCCGAGCCCACGCAGGGAGCCTCTCCTATGGACGAACTTTGCCGCCACCTCGCAGGACTCACTCAAGCGGTGAAGAATTTACAGGAGGGCTATAGTCAGCTGGAGGAACGGGTCCTGGCCCTGTCTACTTCCTCTCCAGCTGCTTCCGGGACTTCTGCTACCCCTTCTGTGGTGATGCTGCCCCCTGAACCTAGGGTGCCTACACCCGAGAGATTCTCTGGAGATCGTGGAAAATTCCGGACTTTTCGCAATTCCTGTGAACTTTTCTTCGCTCTCCAGCCCAGGACCTTTTCCCTTGAGGCCACCAAGGTGGGATATGTCATTTCTCTACTAACTGGCGAACCTCAGTCCTGGGCCCACCGCTTACTGGAGAAGAAGGATCCTTCCCTTGAAACCCTGGACATCTTCTTTCAGGCCATGTCGCGGTTATATGAAGACCCACAATTAACCGCCACCGCTGAAGCGGCCCTGCACTCACTACAGCAAGGCCGCCGACCTGTAGAGGACTATGTGTCGGAATTCCGACGCTGGAGTTCCGACACAGATTGGAACAATGCGGCATTACGCTATCAGTTCCGTATGGGCCTATCAGAACCCTTGAAGGACGAGCTTGCCCGAGTGGGCATTCCAGAGACTTTAGAAGCCTTGGTGGAGCTCTCTATCCAAATTGACAGGCGGCTAAGGGAACGCCGTCTGGAGCGGTCCTCAACAACTCCTCGTCCAGTGTGGATGCTTCCTCGGGTCCCCAGCTCTCCTCATCCTGCCTCTCCCGCTGCCACCACGACGAATCAGGATCTCCCCGAATCCATGCAGCTGGGCCTACTTAGGCCTTCCTTGACGCCAGAAGAACGCCAACGCCGTCGGGTGAGAAACCTCTGCTTATACTGTGGAGAGTCTGGACATTTTGTGCGCAATTGCACTGCCAAGCTCCGTAAGTGCCTCTCCGTGTCTCCTGCCCTTACGTCTGACTTTCCTAGCACTACCTCCCATCTGACTGTGTCCATTTCCTTGCAGCTACCAGGAGGGAACGTCCAGACCAACGCCATTATTGATTCGGGAGCTTGCAGTGGCTTTATGGACTTATCTTTCGCCTCAAGACATAACATTCCTCTTCGGCCCAGGGCAAAGGGACTCTCTATACATCTGGCCGATGGTTCTACTCTCAAATCCGGTCCTGTAACCCGGGAGACTCAGCCCTTATTGACTTCCATTGCTGGGATCCACCAAGAGTTGCTCTGTCTGGATGTCATTACTTCCCCCCTCTTCCCTATCATTCTCGGCATGCCCTGGCTAAGGGCACACAACCCCCAGATTGACTGGTCCACTGGGGAATTAAAATTCCTCTCACCTTACTGTCTCCAGCACTGCTTGTCGGGAACCGACCAGGCCTCCTCCTCGTTGCTCTGCCTGGAAGTTGACGCAGAAACCCGTCGAGCTGTACCTCCTGCCTACCATGACTTCCTGGATGTGTTTAGTAAAAAGGGTGCAGAGACCTTACCTCCTCACAGGCCATATGATTGTCCTATAGAATTACTTCCAGGGGCAGAAATTCCCTTTGGGAGAATTTTCCCACTATCAGAGACTGAGTTGGTGGCTTTGAAGACTTACTTGGATGATAATCTAAGGAAGGGATTTATACGTCCCTCTACTTCACCTGCGGGTGCGGGAATCTTTTTCGTGGAGAAAAAGGACCAAACTTTGCTCCCCTGCGTTGACTACCGGGCCCTTAACAAGATAACTATTAAGAATCGTTATCCTTTACCACTTGTGCCGGAACTCTTCCAAAGACTGGGGTCTGCAGCAGTATTTTTGAAGCTGGATCTTCGGGGGGCCTACAATCTGGTCCCCATCCGTGATGGCGACGAGTGGAAGACTGCCTTCCGTACTCGCTTCGGGCATTTTGAGTACCTGGTCATGCCCTTTGGTTTATGTAACGCCCCCGCCACATTCCAGCACTTCATCAACGACATCTTCAGAGACTACCTAGACCTGTTCGTCATTACCTATCTAGACGACATCCTGATCTTCTCCTCCTCCCTGGCAGAACACTGGGAACACGTCAGGAAAGTACTATCCCGACTCCGACTTCACGGGCTATATGCCAAACCGGAGAAATGTACTTTCGAACAACAAAGCATTCAATTTCTGGGGCTGGTAATTTCCGTAGACGGCATCGAGATGGACCCTCAGAAGATCTCCGCCATCCGTGATTGGCCGGCTCCCACTGACAGAAAAGGGGTCCAGCGGTTCATCGGATTTGCGAATTTTTATAGGAAATTTATTAAAGGATTTTCTACTATTATAGCCCCCATCACGAGACTGACTAGGCAGGGCCTGAAGTTCCAATGGTCCCCAGAGGCTCAGGAAGCTTTCTCCATTCTGAAGAACTTGTTTGTGTCGGCCTCTATTCTCAAGCATCCTGACCCGACCCGGCCTTATATTCTAGAGGTCGATGCCTCTGAGATTGCGGTTGGGGCGGTTCTATCTCAGAGACATGGGCTTAGGTCCCGTCTGCACCCAGTCGCATTCTTTTCCCGCAAGCTATCCGAAGCAGAGGCGAATTACGACGTCGGAGACCGGGAGCTATTAGCCATCAAAGTGGCCCTCGAAGAATGGCGCTATCTACTGGAGGGGGCCACACACCTAATCCTTATTTACACAGATCATAAAAATCTGGAATATTTGAAGTCCGCCAAGAGGTTGAGGCCACGTCAGGCCAGATGGGCTCTTTTCTTCTCCCGGTTTTCATTCCATATAACCTAGCGCCCGGGGTCAAAGAATACCAAACCGGACGCCCTGTCCCGAATGTTCAACGAGCCCGAGACTTCTCCCCATCCAGATACCATTCTGACCTCAGGGAACTTTCTTCTCCTTCAAGCAGATCTGCTGTCTCTGATCAAGCAGGCTTCCGCTGGTGCTGCTCCACCACCTAACGTCACGCTTCTGGCCAAAGACGAACTTCTCTGGTATGAAGACAAAATTTTTGTTCCCCGGGAGACCCGGGTGCCAGTCCTCAGTTCATGCCATGATCACCCGCTGGCCGGCCATTTCGGAGCCCTTAAGACCATCGAACTGGTTCAGCGAACCTTTTGGTGGCCCCAGTTGAAGTCTGACTGTAAAAAGTACGTGGAGGCATGTGTCACCTGCATCCGGAACAAAGGCAACAAGTCCAGGGCCTGGGGTCTGATGAAACCATTACCTGTCCCAGAGAGGCCTTGGCGGATGATATTGATGGACTTTATCGTGGAGCTACCACCATCAGAAGGCTACTCCACAATCTTTGTGGTAGTGGACAGGCTAACCAAGATGGCCCACTTCTTGCCAGTGAAGGGCACCCCCTCCGCTGCGGAAACAGCCGAGGTATTTATTAAAGAAATAGTGAGGCTACATGGCGTTCCTGCAAATATTACTTCTGATCGGGGAGTGCAATTTACGTCCAAGTTCTGGAGAGCACTTTGTAGGGCCCTGAAGATCGATCTTTGTCTTTCATCTGCTTACCACCCACAGACCAATGGGCAAACGGAACGGACGAATCAGACGCTGGAGCAGTATCTGCGCTGCTTCTCGTCATTTTCTCAGGACGACTGGGCTCCTTTGCTCCCGTTAGCAGAATTTGCTTACAACAACTCCATCCACTCTGCCACAAGTCAGTCCCCGTTCTTTGCTAACTACGGCTTCCATCCCTCATTTCTGTCCAATGACCTGCCAGAAAGCCCGGTACCAGCGGTTCAGGATAGTATTGACTTTTTCAGCTCCAATAACAGACTGCTGCAGGAGACCATGACAAGAACCCAGAGATATAACAAAGAGGTTTTTGACAGGAAGAGAAGGGGGGAGCTTGAACTCAAAGTCGGGGACCAAGTTTGGCTCTCCACGTTGAACCTAAAGATGGCCTGTCCTACTAAGAAGTTGGGGCCAAGGTTTGTGGGTCCCTTCCCAATCGCGAAGAAGATAAATGACGTGGCGTTCGAGCTGAAACTGCCAGAATCATTCCGGATTCACCCCGTATTTCATGTAGCCTTGCTCAAACCAGCCGTCCCAGATCCCTTTGACAGCCGGAGGGTTGTTCCACCTGAACCTGTGATCATCGACGGTGAAGTCGAGTACGAGGTGGAATCTATCCTGGACTGTAGGCGTAGGCGTAATCAAGTTCAATTCTTGGTGAAGTGGAAGGGGTACGGACCCGAAGAAAATTCTTGGGAACCTGAATCTAACATTCACGCCAGAAGACTGATTCTCGCCTTTGAGAGGGCCCATCCGGGTAAAATGGCTCAGTTGGGCATCCGGAGGCTGCCCCTTGGGGGGGGGCAATGTCATGGTCGTCCCCGAAATCCAGCGGCCCATGGAAGACCTATTCACAGAATCCCTTCGTTGAGCTCTAATAGGTTTCCCTGGGCGCGCGTTGGCGCGAACGGACACACGCGGGTGCGAGCAGGTACGAATGGGCGCACGCGGGTGCGCGAGGTTGCGAACGTGCGCACGCGGGTGCGCGGAGTCACGAACGGCTGCACGGTTTCACGTGGGCGCGCGCGGGCACGCCGTGTGACCGTTCTTGGCGCCCAGAGGGCTTCTTAAGGAATCCGTTCTAGTGCCCCGGTGCTGTCCAGTCTACAGCGTTCCTGTGACTTACCTCTGCTGACCTGATTGTTCCTGCTCTGTTCTACCCGGCCTGTTCCTGATTACTCCTGCTTGCTGCCAGCCTTGACCCTCGGACTGTCTGACCACGCTTCTGCCTTCTCCTTTGTACTTCTGCTGCCTGCCCGTTGACGACCCGGCCTGTGTTTGACCCTGCTGTTCTGCCAGTTGATCCAGTCTGCCATCTGAGGCCGCTGCTGCCTGTTGCCTGCCTGCCAGCTGCTCCAGTCTGCCATCTGTGACCGCTGCTGTCTGCTGCCTGCCTGCCAGCCGCTCCAGTCTGCCATCTGTGACCGCTGCTGCCTGTTGCCTGCCTGCCAGCCGCTCCAGTACGATCACCTGTACCCGCTGCCAGCCGCTGACTGCTCACCAGCTGTTCCAGAACCACCTGCTTGCACCCGCCTCTGTCTGACGCCAGCTCCAGGGCCAAACCTACCATCACCTGCTTGGAACTTGTGCCCTCTGACCTCTAGAGTCCCTGTTCCCACTCTCAGGGAATTTCGAGCCAGAGGCTTACGAGAGGCCGCTCCCTGCACTCCGGGCTCCTTCCACCAGATACGTGACACAGGCACTTGTGCCCCTCTGTGCTCCCGAGGCCCTGTCATCACTACCAGGGTCTCCCGAGTCAGAGGTCTACGAGAAGCCGCTCCCTGCATTCCGGGCTCTGCCTTAAGGTACGTGACAGTATCGGGCAGCCATGTCTGAGCCCACGCAGGGAGATTCTGCTATGGATGATTTATGCCGTCATCTTGCTGGACTTACTCAGGCTGTTAAATCCCTACAAAAGGGCTATTCCCGGTTGGAAGAGCGTGTCCAGGTCTTATCTACTACAGGCCCTACCGTGCCGGGAACTTCTTTTGCACCATCAGTGGTTATGATGCCCCCTGAGCCTAAGGTCCCAACTCCGGAGAGGTTTTCGGGAAATCGCAGCAAGTATAGAGCTTTCCGCAATGCCTGTGAACTATTTTTTGCACTTCAACCCAGAACTTTCTCCCTTGAATCCACTAAGGTGGGTTTTGTCATCTCCCTCTTATTGGGTGAGCCCCAGGTATGGGCCCACCGCCTCTTGGAGCAAAAGGATACATGCCTTAACAACCTGAATACTTTCTTCCAAGCAATGGGTTTGCTCTATGAGGATCCACAACAAGTGGCCACTGCGGAAGCTGCGTTATATTCTCTTCAGCAAGGCCGTAGAGCGGCAGAGGACTATGCGTCCGAATTCCGGCGCTGGAGTTCCGATACTACCTGGAACGATGCCGCTCTACGTTATCAGTTTCGCATGGGACTCTCCGAACCTTTAAAAGATGAATTGGCCCGGGTTGGTATCCCAGCAACACTTGAAGCCCTTATTAATCTGTCCATCCAGATTGACAGACGTCTGAAAGAACGGAGAGCAGAACGCACTGCCGGGCCTTCCCGACCAGTCTGGATGTTACCCCGTGTTCCCAACCCTCCTGCACATCCCGCTGCTGACACTCCTGAACCCATGCAACTGGGTTTACTTAGACCAACTCTCACTACCGAAGAACGACAACGCCGGCAGCTCAACAATCTGTGTCTTTACTGTGGGGAGCCCGGCCACTACGTGAGATCCTGTCCTGCCAAACTCCGTAAGCACTCTTCTCTGTCTACTCCTGTTTTACCTGCTGTGCCTAGTAATGCTACTCCCCTGGCTGTTCCCGTTTCTCTTCAGCTTCCAGGAGGGAACATTCAAGTCACCGCGATAATTGATTCCGGAGCATGTAGTGGGTTCATGGACTTGTCGTTTGCCCGAAAATTCCAAGTGCCCTTATGGCCCAGGGCGAAGGGATTGACTGTACACCTTGCCGATGGATCGGCTATCAAATCTGGGCCGGTGACACAAGAGACGCTTCCTTTGACTGCCACTATTTCCGGTAACCATCAGGAACAACTCTGCCTGGACGTTATTGAATCTCCCCTTTTCCCTATTATACTGGGCATGCCCTGGCTTCGGGCACACAACCCGCAAATTGACTGGTCCACCGGAAACATTAACTTTTCCTCTCCCTATTGCCGTCAGCACTGTCTCCAAGAAGCAATTAAGGTCTCGCCCCATTTAATATGTTTGGAAATCGATGTCGAGACTCGCCAGTGTGTTCCTGAGGCCTACCATAGTTTCTTGGACGTGTTCAGCAAGAAGGGGGCGGAGACACTTCCCCCTCATAGACCTTATGATTGCCCGATTGAGGTCCTCCCTGGAGCCGAAATCCCTTTCGGGAGGATTTTTCCTTTAACTGAAGTGGAATTGGAAACTCTCAGGACTTACATTGATGACAATCTGAAAAAGGGGTTCATACGCCCTTCTACTTCCCCAGCAGGGGCAGGAATCTTTTTTGTAGAAAAGAAGGACCATTCTCTGCGCCCTTGTGTCGACTATCGGGACTTAAATAAAGTTACAGTCAAAAACCGGTACCCATTGCCTTTGGTGCCCGAATTATTTCAGCGCCTCGGATCAGCCACTATCTTCACAAAACTGGATCTTTGCGGAGCCTATAATTTGGTCCGTATCCGAAGCGGGGACGAATGGAAGACTGCCTTCCGCACCCGCTTCGGACACTTTGAATATCTCGTAATGCCCTTTGGGCTATGCAACGCTCCTGCGACTTTCCAGCATTTTGTGAATGATATTTTCAGAGACTATCTCGACCTGTTTGTCATAGTATACCTGGACGACATTTTGATCTTCTCCCCCCTCTCTGCCCGTTCACAGGGAACACGCTAAAAAAGTTCTTACTCGGCTTCGTCAACCCGGCTTGTACGCAAAACCTGAGAAGTGCGAGTTCGAACGTCGCAGCATTAAGTTTCTGGGGCTGATCATTTCGGTGGATGGAATCAAGATGGATCCGCAAAAAGTTTCCGCCATCCTGGACTGGCCAGCTCCTACTGATAAGAGAGGAGTTCAACGTTTTGTGGGGTTTGCAAATTTTTATCGCAAGTTCATCAAGGGTTTCTCTACGATCATCGCCCCGATCACAAGATTAACCAGACAGGGTATCAAGTTTCAGTGGACTCCGGAGGCTCAGGCTGCGTTCACCTCCCTTAAAGAACAGTTTGTGTCAGCATCTGTCTTGAAGCACCCTAATTCTGCGCTACCCTACATCCTCGAGGTGGATGCGTCCGAAATTGCAGTGGGGGCAGTTCTCTCTCAGAGACAGGGCCCCAAGGCCTTATTGCATCTGGTGGCGTTCTTCTTGCGCAAGTTGTCTGAAGCGGAGAGAAATTATGACGTCGGGGACAGGGAGCTACTCGCTATCAAAGCTGCACTTGAGGAATGGCGCTATCTGCTGGAGGGAGCAGCTCATCCCATTCTGGTATACACTGATCACAAGAACTTAGAGTACTTGCAGACTGCTAAGAGGCTGAAGCCGCGTCAGGCCAGATGGGCACTTTTCTTTACAAGATTTTCCTTTCATATTACTTATAGGCCCGGATCAAAAAACACCAAACCCGACGCGCTGTCCCGGATGTTCAGCGAACCCGAAGTCCTTCAATCAACAGATACCATCCTTGCACCCGGAAACTTCCTTATGCTCCAGGAAGATCTTTTGTCCCAACTCAAGCAGGCTTCATCATCGGCTTCGCACCCATCAAACACCACCCTACACTCCAGCAATGATTTGTTATGGCACGAAAATAAGATCTACGTGCCCCAACAACTACGGGTTGCTGTTCTCAAATCTTGCCACGACCACAAGTTGGCCTGCCACTTTGGGGTACACAAGACCGCCGAACTCCTCCAACGCACCTTCTGGTGGCCTCAGCTGCTAAGAGATTGCAAGCTTTACGTAGAATCATGCATCACCTGTACCCAGAACAAGGGTAGCAAGACCAAAGCCTGGGGCTTGCTGAAACCACTCCCTATTCCGGAGAGACCTTGGAGAATGATTTCCATAGACTTTATTGTGGAATTACCACCGTCAGAAGGCCATACCACTATCTTTGTGGTGGTTGACAGATTCTCCAAGATGGCTCACTTTCTGTCCATGAAGGGTACACCTTCTGCCCCTGAGACCGCAAGGATCTTCATCAAGGAAATAGTAAGGCTCCACGGTATACCTGCAAACATTGTGTCTGATCGTGGGGTGCAATTTACATCGAAGTTTTGGAGAGCTTTGTGTGAGTCCCTGAAGACTGACCTTTCGTTCTCTTCTGCCTACCATCCCCAGACCAATGGCCAGACTGAACGAACAAACCAGACCCTCGAGCAATATTTGCGATGTTATTCTTCTTTTTCGCAAGACGATTGGGTATCCCTTTTTCCACTTGCCGAGTTCGCCTACAATAACTCATTCTGCTGATCATTCTGCAACAAATCAATCTCCCTTTTTTGCGAACTATGGTTTTCACCCTCTGTTCTTATCAACCAACATTCCTGAATGTACGGTTCCGGCGGCTGAAGAAACTTTGAACTTTTTCTGCACTAATAACAAGCTGCTTCAAGAGACGATGGCAAGGACCCAGAAGCGCAACAAGGCGGTTTTTGACAAAAAGAGGAGAGGGGAGCTCGATCTAAAACCCAGGGATTTAGTTTGGCTGTCTACCCTGAATTTGAAATTGGCATGTCCATCCAGAAAACTGGGCCCAAGATTTGTGGGTCCCTTCCCAGTAACCAGCAAAATTAATAATGTGGCTTATGAACTGAAACTACCGGAATCGCTTCGTATCCATCCAGTGTTTCATGTGGCCCTTCTAAAACCCTCAATACAGGATCCCTTCACTGATCGGAACGTTGGTCCCCCTGAACCTGTGCTTATTAATGGTGAGGAGGAATTTGAGGTTGAAGCGATTTTAGATTGCAGAAAGAGACGCAACCAAGTCCAATATCTGGTGAAATGGAAGGGGTATGGGCCAGAAGAAAACTCCTGGGAACCAGAGACTGGTATCCACGCTAAGAGGCTGGTTCTGGCCTTCAAAAGATCTCACCCAGGTAAGATGTCCCAGTTGGGCATCCCGAGGCTGCCCATTGGAGGGGGGCAATGTCAGGAAGATCCTTCTTACAGGCATCCGAGCGGCGTAAGTCGCAGAAGATCTCCTGTGCGGTTTGAAGAGCGTTACCGCGGTCGGCGGTGCGCGTGTTTGACGCAATTGGCGCCAATAGCGCTATTTAAAGTGGATCTTTGCTTCACTGCCTTGCTGCCCGATCAACAGCGTTCCAGTGTATCCTGGTATCCTGTATCTGAACCTGAATCTGAATCCGTATCCTGATCCGTATTGAACCCGGCTTGTTCCCGACTCCGCTGTTTGCTGCCTGCCCCCGACTTTGGCTTTGTACCCGACTACTCTTCTGGATTCCGTTTCTGTACCTGATCTGCTCGCCTGTGCCTGACCTGGACTGTTATACCATCCTTTATCTGTCAGTTGCCTGTCTTACCGCTGCTGTACTACAGGACACCTCCCAGTCCACCACCGTATCCGGCTGTTGTTCCCTCTGTGCCCTGTTGCCTCCTACCTTTTGCTGCGGACTACTGGACTCTTCCCACTTCCCGCTGTATCCAGTTTGCACCAGCATTGGCTGCCGGACTACAGAACTCCTCCCGCTGTTCGCTGTACCCTGCGACCACTTGCATCCCATTGCCGGACTACAGTAATCCTTCTGCTGTCTGCTGAACCTCACCATTGCCTACATTCCGCTGCTGGACTACAGGACACCTCCACCATCAACCATCCAGTCAGGCACTTATGCCCCTCTGTGCTCCGGAGGCCCTGTCATCACTACCAGGGTCTCCCGAGTCAGAGGTCTACGAGAAGCCGCTCCCTGCATTCCGGGCTCTGCCTTAAGGTATGTGACAGGTGTTTAAGTGCCCAGTAAGCAAGTGGTTAAACACCCTTCCTGCCCAGACCAATTTTCAGCTTTCGGTGCTCTCACACTTTGAATGACAATTACTCAGTCATGCAACACTGTACCCAAATGAATTTTTTGTCCTTTTTTCCCACAAATAGAGCTTTCTTTTGGTGGTATTTGATCACCTCTGGGGTTTTTATTTTTTGCGCTATTAATGAAAAAAGACAGAAAATTTTGAAAAAAAACGCATATTTCTTTGTTTCTGTGACAAAATTATGCAAATTATTAATTTTTCTTCATAAATTTTGGCCACAATTTATACTGCTACATATCTTTGGTAAAAATAACCCAAATTAGTGGATATTATTTGGTCTTTGTGAAAGTTAGAGAGTCTACAAGCTGTGGTGTGAATCATACAAAATTGATCACATCTGATGTACTGGTGGCCTATCTCACTTCTTGTGACCCGAACAAGCCAGGAAAGTACAAATACCCCCCAAATGACCCCTTTTTGGAAAGTAGACATTCCAAGGTATTTAGTAAGAGGCATGGTGAGCTTTTTGATGTTGTCATTTTTTTCCCACAATTCTTTGCAAAATTAAGATTTTTCATTTTTTTTATTTTTTTCCACAAAATTGTCATTGTAATAGGTTATTTCTCTCACGTGGCACGTGTATAACACAAATGACACCCCCAGAAAAAATCTGCTACTCCAGAGTATTACGATACCACATGTGTGGGACTTTTTCACAGCCTGGCCACATAGAGAGGCCCAACATGCAGGGAGCGCCATCATGTGTTCTAAGAGCATAAATTACACATCTAACTGATACAGTCATGCATCCCTAAAAAGATCTTACAATAAAGTAAAGGAAAAAGATAGAACTGCCCTTCTCTTTTCCAACAAAACGTCAAACACTGCAGATACAGTTCGCATCGTTACTCAACACTCAAATCAACATAAAAACTTTCAGGCTATTGTTCAAAAATTCTGGCCTCTATTACAGGCTGATCCCACTATACATCAATATATAAGTGACTCTCCAGCAATTACTTTTAAGAGATCTCGATCTCTCAAGGATCGCCTAGTTAGAAGCCATTTTATTGACAGTCTATCATCCCCGAGACCAACACAATTAGGCACATATTTATGTGGTAACTGTGAAATGTGCCCATGTATTAATAATTCAGGGAAAGTTAAACTGCCTAATGGCAGCTGTTTTTTTCCTAAATTTTATGTCACGTGTTCCACCCCAGGCATTGTATATTTAGCGCAATGCCGCTGCGGAGGCTTCTACATTAGTAAGACTAAACGAGTGTTTTCAATACGCATTAAAGATCATATCAAACCCATTTTAAATAAAAAAATAGTCTCGGCCATTAGTAGACATATTGGAATCTATCACTCTTTTGATCCAAATTGGATCCGTTTCTCTGCTTTGGCACATATACCTTTGAATTCACAGGGTGGTTCTGTAGATAAATTCCTTCTGCAGACTAAAGCCAAGCGGATCTTTACCCTGAAGGCTACCCAGCACCCTGGATTTAATGAAAATATTAGCTACAGATCATTCTTATAATTATATCAGGGCACCTACTTTTCTGACCTAATGGCCTCTACAATTCCCACTGCTCTTTCCGCTGATGATTATCTGGGATGCTGTTGTGGGGGGGGCTAGGGCCTTTTTGGGGATCGGTTTTTTTTTGTTTTTCTTTTTCAAATATCTATGTTTATACTTAAGTAATCTTCAAATTCAATAATATGTTTATACAGGTTGAACTGAAATACATCTTTATATAATTAAACCTGTCTATATTGATTATATTGTATTATAATGTATGTATATCGGTCCTAATATGTATGATCAATGTTCGCAGATCATGGGTTTTTTTGTCCTGGGATCTCTGCAGACGTCCGTGATCTTGAGTTCACAATGCGGCATCCCATAAGCTTGCTTTCATCGCTTTTTGGGAATTCATTCTCAATTACACTGCACCTGCACCATTCGGGCTTGACCTTTGATCCCCTGGCCACATTTTGTTTGGAGGGCATACGGACACCCAGGGTGGTCTCGATGTTCATACCTCGGGGGTGCCCGTCATGGTCTAGGCTTCACATGTAATCCCATATTTGGGACTTGTGTTCACCTGCTACTCCGGCCCCTCTACATTCGTCTCGGCTCTCCGCTATAGCGGAGATCCGACACGATTATTCCGCCACTGTCAGCTTTCGTCAGCCAATCCTGGGCGGTCCATAATCTTCGTTAGCCCAGCGGTATTATGGGAATTGTAGTTGCTGGCTCGGCGCAGTGAATTCGGCACATGCGCTGTGCTTGTCCCATAGTGTCCGCATCGAGCCGGTGACGTCAGACGCCGGCTCGATGGATGGGGGACTTATAAGCAGCGCAATACCTTTCCTTGACAGTATGCTTGATCATACCATCGGCTGCACGATGGAGCTCTTTTTTCTCTCCAGCTCTTAGGTAATTGATACTTTGTATCTCTATATTGATACTTATATTTTATTCATTTCTTCAAACCCTTCTGATTCGATCTTAATCTCATATTTGTCCCTAGGAAAAGAAACCATTCCTGCTTTTTCCAGCCGTACCAGGCTATTTGCTTCTCTGGCCATAACTTGCCCTTATAACATGCTCAGCTGGCTTGATAGGGATAACCGGCATAACATTTCTCCTTACATTCACCATTAAAGGTATAAGGCAATTATTTTATATTATATTATACATACCGTATATACTCGAGTATAAGCCGAGATTTTCAGCCTCTTTTTTGAGGCTGAAAGTGCCCCCCTCGGCTTATACTCGAGTCATCGCCGTCTGTCTGCCCGAACAGCGTGTCGAGCAGACAGACAGCGGCCATTCTAACTTTCAAAAGCCGCGCCTCCCTGTCTGTGATAGGCGGAACACAATTTCCCAGCAGTCTGTGTTTCGCCTATCACGGACATCCGCTCATCCTCATACTACGGACGAGGATAAGAGGATGTCCGTGATAGGCGGAACACAGACTGCTGGGAAATTGTGTTCCGCCTATCACAGACAGGGAGGCGCGGCATTTGAACAGGGGAATGGGCGCCGACGAAGAGCGGTGATCCTGGGACGGGACCGGACGGAGGCTCGGCTCGGGACGGGACGGGACCGGACGGAGTCTCGGGACGGGACGGGACCGGACGGAGTCTCGGGACGGGACGGGACCGGACGGAGGCTCGGGACGGGACGGGACCGGACGGAGGCTCGGGACCGGACGGAGGCTCGGGACACAGGTAGGCTGGACACACAAGGCCACACACACACACACACACACACACACACACACACACACACACACACACACACACACGGATGGACACACAGGGATGGATGGATGGACACACACACAGGGATGGATGGATGGATGGACACACACACACACAGGGATGGATGGATGGATGGACACACACACACACAGGGATGGATGGATGGATGGACACACACACACACAGGGATGGATGGACACACACACACACAGGGATGGATGGATGGATGGACACACAGGGATGGACAGGCATATCTCACCCTCGGCTTATACACGAGTCAATAGGTTTCCCAGTTTTTTGGGGGTAAATTGGGGGCCTCGGCTTATACTCGGGTCGGCCTATACTCGAGTATATACGGTACCTCTTTGTTCTCAAGTATATTATAGATTTATGTTAAATCCTTATCCATAGTTAATATTCTCACTATATTTATATACAAAGCTTTTTGTTTAAGAGTATCGGTTGATATGATATAAATTAACCTTTTGAGGCTTCTGCCCCCCTTTCCTCATAAAAAAGAGGTTATTGTCTCAATCACCTGAGTGTAGCTTTTATGCTAGTAAATCTACTTCTTTTAATCACTCATAGTTCATTTTGTTTATCCATTTTAGTGCTGACTTACCCCCATCTGTGTCCTCCGAGAGGCCGAGGGGGCCTTGTGTTTGGCCTGTAGAGTGCAGTTTGTTCCATCTGTTTGTGGATCCCGAGTACTTTGTGTCTTGGGTGGCTGTGGGTAAGCGCCGCATATAATTGATCTACATATTTGCTTGATCGATATATATATATATATATATATATATATATATATATATATATATATAGTTTTCTATTTACTGGTATTGTAATATATTTTTTTAATAGGCATTTGTCTTTTGTATAGTCTAAATATTTCTTTCTTTTTCTTTCAATATGAAATCTGATGTTAGTTGCACGTTTCCCCTGCAATTATCCTATCAACATCCACCATTGGGATCCCTCCAGTCAATTAATTACGCGCATACAACTGTTTGTACAATTTTTGTATATCACTCTAATATTTTTAAATGTATATTAATAAATTAATATGAATTTTTAGTCTATTTTGCGTATAATATTGTTATAATTTGTACCATTAAAAAAAATCCCCCCTGCCTTATTCTTTATCTCTTTATAAATACACATCTAACTTGTTGACTACATATTACACTTTTGAAGGCCCTGGAGCACCAGGACAATGACACGTGGCACTAATGACAGATGGAACTGATACATAGCAATGATGACAGATGGCACTGATACGTGACACTGATGACAAATGGCACTGATACGTGGCAATGATGACACGTGGCACAGATGACACTAATATGTGGCACTGATGACACGTGGCACTGATGACAGATGGCACTAATACGTGGCACCGATGACGCGTGACACTGATGACAGATGGCACTGATAAGTAGCATTGATGACACGTGGCACTGACAACAGATAGCACGTGACACTGACAGGTGGCACTGATGACAGATGGCACTGGGGACAGATAGCACTAACAGGTGGCACTGGGGGCAGGTAGCACTGGGGAAGGATGGCACTTTTTTTAATTTTCCCACTTATGGCCGCTGCAGCCGTTCATCTCTCCCCTCTCACACGCTGTCTGTGAGAGGAGGGAGAGCGGCGCTGAGAGATGATCTCATATGTTTACACACGCCGATCGTGCTGTAAACGGCCGCTGACAGCGATCTGTGTTTGCCTGTCTCCGGGGGACACGGCAAACACAGAACTTCCCCAATGCGAGCCCGCGGCGGCGGCACACATTGCGGAAGTAAACACCAGGCCATCCAGGGTCGGCCTCCCGGACGAAAACGCCTGCTCTATAGCCGTCATTCGGCTATAGGGCGGGCAGGAAGAGGTTAAACAAACGCAGACATCTCATGAAGTTAAATTGCAGACCGCATAGTAGTGAACTGCCTCTGGGAAAATGTACTGCACACAATACGTGTTCGCATCTTGCCTTGGCCACATGGTGAGACTGTGCTAATGTCGCCACCTGATCCGTTTAAACCCAAATGCATATGAATTACACAGGTTCTGAGGCAAATTTAATGCAGATAAGTTACCAAGTGTGTATATTACCACCTTAATCAGCCACAGAGCCTGTGTAATCATTATGTGTTCAGTTTTATAGGGATGAGGTGGCGACCCTAGAACTGCGCCTGAATAATCGCCTGATGCAGTATCACTAGATCTGCTGTAAATAGATATGCTCTAGATTAAAGTCACCCGATTTTTCTTGGGCTTAACTGATGACCCTGTGTGAAAGGACCTTCATTGAAGCGTCAAATCCATAATGCACCCCTAAATTGTAGTCCCTGACATCCATCTCCTCGTAGTTGATATTACTGTGAGTATCTCTATACCCAAAAAGCAGAGCCGAGTTACAAGCCCAGCCCGCCGCGACCTCGCAGCACATCACTACCTCACATGCGAAGCCAAGGGGGCCGGCCGACTGCAGAGCACGTGATCTAGGAGCCCGGGCAAACATGGCGGCGCCCTTAGAGCTGGTGCTGAGCACTGATGCAGCCGGCCAAGTAGCCAATTGTTCAGTATGGGATCCTCAGACAGGCGCTGTACTGCTCACCTACCGGGGAGGGAACAGTACACCACACGCTCTGGAGCTGCTCGGCGGACAATACCTCCTTGGAGGACAGCTGGGGAAAAACTACATCAACGTGTGGGAGCTGCAGAGAAAGGCGAGTGAGACGTACCTAGGGATGTGTATGTACACTCATATGTTATGGGGGCTTCTTATCAATCCTCTTTCTACCCCTCATAGGACCAGCTGCAGCAGAAGATAGTGTGCCCGGGCCCAGTCACCTGCCTAGCTGCCTCTCCTAGTGGACTGTACTTGGTGGCGGGGATTGGGGAGAGTATCTACTTGTGGGAGGTAAGTCAAAGTAAACATTGCTGAGATGTGATCTCAATCAGTGTTCTAAAGATGAGCTTCAGACTCACACTCTTAGGACTCGTTTACACTTTTAGGGGGGCTGTAAAAACAAGCAGCAGTTTTTTTTTTTTTTTTACCACCCCCCTTAAAGGAGAAGCATGGCCAAAGTAGGGTTGCACTTATACCATGTGTTTTCAACGGCAAGTACCAGTACCAATGCTTTCGGTCAAGTACTGATACTTTGCGGTGCGATTTGCACAAGTGCAAAATGAACAGGCGCAATTTTCACTGCCATTTGAACAGGAATGCAGTACTATTTCTGTCCAAATCGCATGCAATTCGCCTCCCCCCCCCCCCCCCCCCCTCCTGTGTATGTGAACCCAGTATAGAAAGGGAAATGCCAGTTAGTGGGCGGTTTATTTAAAAATGTTATAATTCACAAAAGTCCATATCGAATCCAAATTCTACAGTGTGTCCCCGCCCCACCGATTTATAGAAAACCACGGCTGCTGGAGGTGCTCACAAGGCTGGAAGAGAAGTTCCGGGACCCCAGTGGGTATAGGCAAAAGTAATGTCAGCTTGGGGGTGGACCACCTATACATCTCCAGCCCTGTGAGCACCTCCAGCGGCCCTGGTTTTCTATCATCAGTGGGATGGGGACACTATGCGGAGTTGGATTTGAGCAGATATGGACTTTAAAGTAGAACTGCAGTTTACTCACATCATTTGTAATAAAAACATCTTTGCCACTCTGAAGCTTCCTTCCAACCACTTTACATATTATTTTATGTATACTGCGATTCTGTACTTGCCAAATACACTACAGAAATCTCCTTCTGCTAAGTCTGGCTGCATCCATTTTAACTGTGGGCAGCTGAAACTGCTGAATGTTTACTGAATTTACACCTTCAGCTCTGCAGCTCTCATTGGCCCTCCTTATGACTCATCTCTCCCCTCCTGGCAAACTCTGAGAGAGTAAGAAAGAGAGCCGCGCATGATGTCATAAGCCTAGGTTTTTTTTGCTAGATAAGAAACAGGAAGCTGTAAAAGGTATTCACTGGTATAAAAAAATGTTTTGTTATCCAAAGTTAAAACAACAAGAGCAGAAGATTTAATAGATGGAATGATGAAAAAATGACTTTAATGTGAGCTATAACCTCTAATAAACTGCCCACTAGAAGGCGCTTCCCTTTCTATACTGGATTCACAAACACACATGTGGTGGGGGAAATCGCATAGGAATCGCATTCCTGTTCATGCAATTCTTTGCAGTGCTATTTGCGCCTATTCATTTTGTATTTTGTATTGATGCAAATTGCACCACAAAGTACAAGTACTCATGGAAATACTTGGTATTGGTGCACCCCTAGGCCAAAGATTTTTTGGCCCTACTTCTGTTGTGTGTTACAGGAGTGCACCGTGGCCCAGAATTAGCTTTAGCTTGCAGTTGGCTGACATCACAGAGCCACTCCAGGCTCTAGAAAGATCCCAACCATATTGGCAGGATCCACCCCAGATGCCTGATTAACAGCTGGCTCCACCTCTCAGCATGCAGCTGAGAACCCCCTCTCCAGCCTGTTCTGAGGGAGAAGACTGGAGACTGATCTCTGCTCCCAGAAGACAAAAAACTGAGCGCTCAGCAGTCATGTGATCGCCCAGTTCTCAAGCTTAACGCCAGCAGAGTAGCACTGCAGCATCTCAGCGATGTTACAGCATAGAGGGGAGTATGTTTGTTTGTTTCTTTAGTAACCCTAAACCCCTTTAAAGGATAAGTTCATATTTATTTAAAAAAATGCACGTATTTTTGCAGGTTAATTACTTCCCAGCCTATAGCAAAATCATGGGCGAGAAGTGGTTCAGATATCCTGACTGGGCATCATATGTCAGTCTGACACACTGCAGCACCGATCTCAGTAAAGAGCCTCTGACGGAGGCTCTTTACCACGTGATCGACCTTGTTCAATCACGGCTGATCACAGTGTAAACAGGAAGAGCTGTTTATTGGCATTTCCTCACTCGCATCTGACAGGGGGTGGTCTGTGCTGCTTATCAGTGCAGCGCCCCAGCGTATGCCCGCCCAGGACCACCAGGTATGCCACCCTGGACCACCAGACAGATGTTGATTAGTGCTCAGTCAGAAGATGCCAATCAATGCCCATCAGCAATGCCTTCCAGTGCCATCAGTGATGCCCATCAGTGGCACTCATGAGTACCCGTCAGTGCCACTTCATTGGTGCAGCCTCATTGGTGGCCATCAGCGAAGGAGAAAATTTACTTATTTACAAAATTTTATAACAGAAACAAAGAAAAACTTATTTTTTTTTTTCCTCGATTTTTGGTCTTTTTTTTTTATTTTTTTATTTAGCCCAAAAAATAAAAACCTCCCAGAGGTGATCAAATACCACCAAAAGGAAAGCTCTATTTGTGGGAACAAAATGATAAAAAATTAGTTTGGGTACAGTGTAGCAGTGACAGCCCTGAAAGCTGAAAATTGACTTGGGCAGGAAGAGGAAAGTGCCCAGTATTGAAGTGATTAAAATATGCATGTTTATTTTTTTTTTTTCTTTCCAGAGCCAGCAGATCAGATTGCGGTGAGGAGGGAACATAACGCCTCCCAACCATCTGTCAAATGGCCTCTGAAAAGTGTTCTACTGCAAATCAGAAAGTGACACTTTTTTTTTTTTTTTTATACTCCTGTGGGTTGCAGGCCAGGTTATGCCTACCTCTTTGTGTACATGAGCTGCAGGGTTGGAATGATCCAGCTCATCAGATTAAAAAAAGAACTAGAATTCGGCTAGACATGAGTTTGGAGGATGCTTGAAGCTGAACTTTACCCATAAATAATGTTCTTTAGCAAGTAACCTACAATCAAGAGTACTAATTATGCTACCAAAATTAGTGTGTGCTGTAAATTTCCTCCATCATTGCCCCTGTCTGTTCTTACTGGAGGCTCTATAGCGTTATAAATAGTGCCTGCAGTCCACCCTCAAACTGCTGCTCCTTTGATGCGCTGGCAGGACGTCGGGAAAAGTCCTGCCAGCAGCTTCTTAGGAGCGGTGTGTTTACCGCTCCTCCAACGCTGCTCCCCATTGAAATGAATGGGGCAGCGCTATATTACTTTCGGCAAAACGCTGCTATTGCGGGCGGTTTTAACCCTTTCTCGGCCGCTAGCAGGGGGTAAAAGCTCTCTGCTAGCGGCCGAAAATGTGCTGTAAAACACCGCTAAAAAATAGCCGCGTTTTACCGCCAACGCTATAGGCTCTGCGGTGTGAAAGGGGTCTTACTGAATTTTAAACAGCATAGATACTTTTTTTGTTTTCTCCATAACTATACCTGCAAAAGGGGCCAGGCTGATTTAGCAGGATCGAATTTTCTGACTAAAGTTCAATTTTTAGACTCATCTTTACCTAAGTTCAGTTTCATATGAAATGGAAAACTGACAAATATCACAAGTTCAGCATTTCTTTGCTTTTAACATTTAAGTTTGGAATGAATGGAATTTCCTAAATGAAAACCACATACTGTTTTAATTTAATGTTTCCATCCTGCTTCTTCAAACATTTTATTTCTTTTTTTGTTTTGCAAAATGCAGATATGTTGTGTTTTTTATTTATTTTTATATTATCAGGTTATTTCTCACACACAGCATATGCATACAACAAATTCTGTTACTCTTCCCAAGTATGGCGATACCACATGTGTGAGACTTTTACACAGCCTGGCCACATACAGAGCACCAACATTGAAGTGGCACCTTCAGACGTTCTAGGAGCAAAAATGACACATCTCATTTCTCAACCACCTATTACAATTTTGAAGGCCCTGGAGTACCAGGACAATGGAATTGCCCACAAAACGACCCCATTTTGGAAATTGTTTTTTTTTTTTTTACACAGTTGTCCATTTATAAGATATTTCTAACACCTATCATGTATATAGCAAAAATTACACCCCAAAAGACATTCTGCTACTCTTCCCTAGTATGGCGATACCACATGTGTGAGACTTTTACACAGCCTGTTCACATACAGAGGTCGAACATTGAAGTAGTACCTTCAGGTGTTCTACGAGCGTAAATTACACATCATTTCATGTGTAAGAGTAGAAGAATGTATTTTGGGGTGTAATTTGTTGTATGCATATGCTGTGTGTGAGAAATAACCTGATAATATGACAATTTTGTACATTTTTTTTTATAAAAATCTTAATTTGCAAAGAATTTTGGGGAAAAAATGACAACTTAAAAAAACTCAACATGCTACTTACTTAATACCTTGGAATGTCTACTTTCTAAAAAGGGGTCATTTGGGGGGTATTTGTACTTTCCTGACTTGTTAGGCCCCTTTCATATGGACGATCCATTCAGGTCCGCCTGTCAGTTTTTCAGGCAGACCTGGACAGATGCTCCATAGAGCTCTATGGAGCGTCGGATGTCAGCGGTGACATGTCCACTGACATCCAAGCCGATCCGAAAAAGTGTGACGGAGGAAAAAGCTATTTTTCCATCCATCATCGGATCGGGTGACGATGGACGCTGCAGTCCGTCACCCGATCTCCCATAGGGGAGAGCGGCACTGTGACAGGTCCGTCCCTGCACAGTGTGCAGAGACGAACCTGTCATCTTCCTGCTCAGCGGAGATGGCTCCGGCGATCCCCACTGAGCACGCGGATATCCACGAGGCGGATCAGCCCTGATCCGCCCCGTGTGAAAGGACCCTTAGTGTCTCAAGAAATGAGATACACCCGATGTACTGAAGGCCTGATCAGATGTGATACAATTTCAGTGATTGGCACCATAGTTTGTAGACTCTAACTTTCACAAAGACCAAATATACATTGTGGGTTATTTTTACCAAAGATATGTAGCAGTATAAATTTTGTCCAAAATTTATGAAGACAAATTACTAATTGGCAAAATTTTATGACAGAAACAAAGAAAAGGGCATTTTTTTTTTTCCCCACAAAATTTAAGTTATTTTTTGTTTTTTTGTTTATAGCACAAAAAATAAAAAAACCCACTAGTGATTAAATACCACTAAAAGAAAGCTCTATTTGTGTGGAAAAAAGGACGCACGTTTCATATGGGTATAGTGTTGCATCACTGAGTAATCATCATTCAAACTGTGAGAGCGCTGAAAATTTGGTCTGGACAGGAAGGGGGTGTAAGTGCACCGTATTGAGGTGATTAAAGGCATTTAGGAAATTATACTCCTGTATTCTGCATTCCTGGTTTTTTGAGCCAATGAGGAGAGTGGGGACAGGGTCGAGCCACGGCTCTATGTGTCTCATGGATGCATAGAGCAGCAGCTCGGGAGCCAGCAAACTGCTTTCTCTGGGGGCACTGCTCAAGGGGGAAGGAGCCAGGAGCGCCGGAGGTGTACACGAAAAGAAGGATCGAAGCTACTCTGTGCAAAACCACTGCACAGAGCAGGCAAGCATAACATGTTTGTTTAAAAAAAAAAAAAAAAAAAAAAAAAAAAAAGCTTTAATATCGCTTTATGCCATAGACACCCAGGGGCCTAGCAGAAATGGCATACTTATTTTTTTAATTACAGGTATCCTTTAATGTTATGCATAATTTAAATGTAAATGGGAAATATATAAGTGCTTTTCAGTGAAATGTAAAGATTCACACTTTTATCTCATAAATAATTGTTATTTTTAAATAATTTTGTTAATGTTGTGTACTTTGTCACTTTTTAATTCAGACTGTTTTCTTCTTTACGTTTCCACTGTGGTATCTAGGTTTGTACAGGAAATCTTCTTGCCATTCTCAATAGTCATTACCAGGATCTGACCTGTCTCGCGTTCACAGATGACGGCAGCCATTTTGTGTCTGGTGCAAAGGATAGCCTGGTCCTGGTGTGGAACCTTTTCACGTAAGGGATTTGTAGTTTTATTCATATGCGTTTTTGAATGGTCTGCTCAACATATAGACATCATTTTGCTTTTGACTGAGTGTGAGGAATGTCAAAATAGATCTGTAGTGCAGATATATGTAATGAGGTTAGGTTCCGGATAGATGGTTAGGTGGAAAAGGGGTTGCCAAAAACAAAATTCTAACCACATGGTGATCCAAAGTCAGTTAACAACTTTGCCAATGGAAAAGCATCTAACAAAAATCTGTGTAGAAAATGACATGCAGTACAGTCCTTTAGATGGGCTACTACAAAGAACCATAGGCGATGGCCACTTGGTGATCATGTTGATGTTCAAGACTCTATCTTAACCACTTGCCACCCAAGCCAATTCTGGCATTTCTCCTACATGTAAAAATCATAATTTGTTTTGATAGAAAATTACTCAGAACCCTCAAACATAATAAATATTATAATAATCTCAGAGACCCTAGGGAATAAAATGGCGGTCGTTGCCACTTTTAATGTCACGCTATATTTGCACAGCAATTCTTCAAATGTAATTTTTGTGTTTTTTGGGGGATACCTCACGTGGTTTAAACACTGTTTACCCATGCGGGTGTGACGTATATATGCATTCACTTCTGTGTGCGGGCACAAGGGGATGGAACCCATTAAAACGTGTTTTTGGTTTTTATTTTTATTTATTTTTTTACTTATTTTTAATCACTTTTATTCCTATTACGAGGAATGGAAACATCCCTTGTAATAGGGCATGACAGGTCCTCTTTACGCAAAGATCTGAGGTCTAGAAGTCCTCGCTACTTTCCTCTATGCTAGAATGGCAGAGATGGGGAAAAAAAATGGTCTCAGGCATTCCTGCAAAAAAAAAAAATTGGCAGCGATTTACATCTGCCAGTGCTGGAAGTTAGTGTAGGAAATCCCCAACTGAAGAAAAAGATATCTGGATAATGCCTGTAGCTGCAAGCATCAATTATCCAGATATCCCCACTCAAAGTAAATAACATCATATGACATCTACCCAGGGGAAGCGCTTAAGAACTGATTACCACACATGAAGTCTCTGCCATTCATATTCAACATTGCAGCTATTCTCAGGTTAGGTAAAGACCACCTTGATCTTCCACAACACTAATGGAACAATGTTCTAAGGACTGAAGGGACAAACGTTCAACCTACTGGTAAATGCATACAGCATTATGACTATGTTTGTAGAAAGCACAACACTGTGCAAGCACCTCTTCCAGACTGTATAAAGTTGTAGGCCTCCTGTACTCTCTTGGGGGCCTAAACAGTTGGGAAGCTTAACACTCAGTGAATTTCTTCTGGTTAGATTTCCCTTCTTCCTATTCTGAAGATGCAATAGACAGTGAGACAATCTCTACAAAGTGAGGGAAATTTACCATTATAAGCAGATGTCACCAGGACAGCACCAACATTGAAAGATTTGCCTTTTAACTCTTATTTGCTAAAAACTAAAATTTTGGATCACTTTATGTTCTGTTAAGTCACAGAACAAATGCGGAGTGTGAATCTACAAAGCAGGGACAGAGATAGGAATAACAGCATATCATGGGAACTAATCCTGGAACACTATATTCAAAACCTAAAGGATAAGTTCACCCTTAAAAAAATAAATGCACACATTTTTGCAGGTAAAAAAAGTGAATTTACTAATTTTCTTCTTTTTTTTTTATTTTTTTTATTTAGGAGCTTGGAAAACATTGCACCAGTGATCATCAGATCACTGATGCCATGAGGCATACTGTCAGTGTAAGCCGTCTGCTCATACACCCCGTACGGGCAAGCAGATACACTGACGGGAAGAATCAAACTACAACAGCACCTTGGTAGATCTTGAACTACAAGCCACCAGTCGCAAAGGCTATCAGGTTCATTCATTGACGGAGTTCTGCGAATGAATGACACGACTGTGTGGCAGAGACCCACACAGCTGCGTTATTTTCAAAAAGTGACAGCTGGTATGGAGAACTTCTCCCCATACTGCTGTCACAGGGAAAGCTCAGATTGCTGAGCTGCTGCAGGCGCGGGAACATGCTACATCTTCCACCCTAAAACGGGCGGAAGATCTAACCTGTTTTTCAAAAGCTGAACTCCTCCTTTAAAAAATGGCTATACATAAACTTTATTTCTAAATTTAAATCTGTAGCCTGAAATTCTGTGGTTATCTAACTGCCAAACAAAATAATGAACACAATGATTGTTTCTAACAAGATTGTCAATAGTTCCTGGTTTATTTCAAACTAATTGAAAAATTATTAAAATTCTCTTATTCAGTGTATTGCAGGCTGAAGGGTCTCGAGGGCCTGAACCCAGACATATGTGGACCCAACACACACTGCCCATCACAGATGTACAGTGTGGTTCTGGAGGCCCTCAAGCTCGGGCGGTTACTTCGTCTTTGGACCAGACTGTTAAGGTAATTGTAGTCATATAGACTACATTTCTGACTAACTCTGGATATTAAGTTGCTGATTGAGGAAAGAACATGGACTCGCCTGTTCAGTGAGCTGCTTGCTTCCTCAACAGTCTTGATCAAGCTGTATTACTTTTACTGCATTGTAGAAATTCCACCTGGTGATCTGGGCAGTAACACACCTCCTATATTAAAATACTCCAACTCTGACAGTGCTGCTGTCCGAGGGCGTCATATTGCGGCAGGTCTGCACGAACTGTCGTAGCTATACGTTGGTCCCTTTAAGTGGGATAGCAGGAGCGCGCCGCTGGAGGCAGGGGTGCCGATGCTTGTGACCAGCGGTCGCGAAGAGCGCCGGGCAGGAGAAGCAGAACAGGGACATGTATGACCCATAGGGAGACAAGCCAGGTAGTGAGGGGAAATCCCTTCAAAGTGATCAAGCCCCAGGGTCGCCAGAACTAATGTCCCCATTAAAATATTTCCCCTCTATCCTTGTTCTGGTGTCAACCCAAAATTTGGGGATTTTCTTTCACTTTTGATAGGGTTAATATCCTGAACGGGTCATAGGAAGCAATAGTAACTACCGTATTTGCCGGTGTATAAGGTGACCCGGCATATAGACGACCCCCTAATCTTACAAAAAAAAAAACGCTTTTAAAACTGTACTTACCGTATAAGACGACCCGGCTTTCGAGGCTTCATATTTCTTCCTTCTTCCTGCATTTGCTGGAGCCAATCACGGCGAGCGATGTATTCTATTAATTAATACAAAGCCTGCTTGGATTGGCAGAGGCTGTATCATCATCAGCCCGCGCCTCTCTGACTCTCCAAGCCAATCCGAGCAGGCTACAGAGTAGCCTGCTCGGATTGGCAGACGTCGTTACTCCAATCCGAGCAGGCTTTGTATTCATTTGAATACATCGCTCACCAGGATTGGCTCAGCGGTATATACTGTATGTAGCCGAAGCTACATACAGTATTGCCGAACACCAAGCAGCCATCCGAGGGGCTGACCCGGCGTATAACACGACCCCTGCTTTTTGGCCAATTTTTTTACATGTAAAAGGTCGTCTTATACGCCGGAAAATACGGTAATAGGTGTTCTAATCCATTTCACTCTATCCAAAATAAAAGTTTAACTCTCAAACACTGTAATGTAGAAGTGAAAAAATTAAACATTTTATTGCAAATTCATGTTCATTCTCTTATTCTTTTATTTTTCATAATCTAGTTAATACCTTGGAACATTAGCTACTGATTGTTTGCAGCGCCGTTTTTAAGGCAGGGCAAAAGGGGCAGCTGCCCGGGGCCCAAAGCAGCTGCCTCATGCTTGCCAACTATCCATTTTAAATTTCCTTGTCTCTTGCTGTGTCCTGATATCTGTGTGAAGTGTTGCTACTAATGCTGCCCATCTCTGCCCTATTGTGTAAAGATGACTCACCTGCAAACCCTGTGTTTACATATAAATAACCAGCATTTATATGTAAATAGCAGCAGCTTTCATATGGAAATGGCTGCATAGACATGTAAATAAAGGCAGCATCCATATGTATAGCATGCCCCTGGAGTGAGGAGATGATGTGCTGTAACCTAGCAACGAATCAGTGAGCAGTAATCTCTAGAAACCAGTCAGTGAGAGGTAATGATACATGTTACCTCTGGCAACCAATCGCAATAGCTGCCTGATCTGCATTGGGGGGGGGGGCCCAAGAAAAGTTTTGCCCAGGGTCCAATCAATATTAAAGATGGCCCTGATTGTTTGCATTGCCAGAACATGCCTGATTTTCAGTCTAGCCAACAGACTTCACTTAAGTTGCCCATAGACATAAGTTGACCGTTATCCATTCTGACCAGTTGTTCAGATCATGTAATTTATGCTACCATCACATATTTTTCTGTAGATTTATGAGGAAAGGTTTGTGAAAAGTAGAATTTTCAGATTTTCGCATTAATGGCTCCTCAAGTCAAAATTGATCAAATTGCACTCTTTACAACGTTGTAGTAAGTGTGCAAAAAAGGAAACCTGTAGACCGCAACCTGTTGGGTTCATGTGGAAAATCTAAAATATTAATATGCAATATTTAATATTGCCTAGAATGAAACATTGTAGACTTTTTTTTAAACGTTAGCCCTCAACATAATATAAAGAATGAAACTTGGTGTTAAAGAGAATGTATATATTATTTTTTTTTCTTTTAAGTCACTGTGTTTCCTACTGGAAATGTTTACATTTCTCATTAATTTTACAGTTCTGGAATGCTAGCATGAATAATAACATTGTAATGGCTATTTCAACCACTTGACCTCCAGAAGGTTTTACTAACAATTGCGCGGTCGTGCGACGTTGTACCCTAACAATGTCCTTTTTTTTTTTTTTCCCCCCCTACAAATAGAACTTTCTTTTGGTGGTATTTGATCACCTCTGCGGATTTTATTTTTGCTATAAACAAAAAAAGCGAACATTTTTAGCTATAATAAATATCCCAGAAAAACAAATTTCTTCCTCGGTTTAATTTTGACTGTTTACAGTGATTTTACTATAATTACATAAACTAGTGGAATTTGGGCTGTTTTGTAACTAATGTGTTAGGCTCCATTCACACCTAGGCATTTGGAATTGGCACGATTCCAAATCGCGGCCAAACACGGGAAACATTTGCGATGCCATTACTCCTTAATGGCACCCAATCGCGCTGCCATTTTGCCATGCGACAAACAGTGGAAACAAAATTGGGGCACGCGTGTCACCCAAATGAAGTTCCAGAACTTTTTTGGGTGACACACGATTTTGTTTTTCTGCAACAATCTCGGAAAAATATCACTGCGATTGGAGTGCCATTAAGAAGTAATGGCATCGCAAACTCATTTGCCCACGGTTTGGAACCGCAGGGCTATTCCGTCCGTGATTCAAATCGCCTAGGTCTGAATGGAGCCTTAGACTCCATTCACACCTACGCCTTCAGCAGAAATTACACCCAAAACATGGATAGCAGATGCATGTTTTGTCCTGTGACCACACAAGGCTCACTGCCCAAAAAAGGGGCAGAAGCTACTTTGGTGTGTTTTGCCGCATGTAGGGCAGCCCTATGCAGTCACTTGACAGACGTGCCCTAAGCTTGTTGTGCAGGTGTGAATGGGCTTCACGGTTAAGAAACTAACATTTTTCACAGTCCTTCCCTTAACTAATGCATCTGCTCTAAGAAACCCTATAATTTTTATTTCAGTTGTGGGACATTGCCTCAGGGGAACTTTTGATGTCTGTCCTCTTTGATGTCAGAATCATGTCAGTAACATTTGACCCAGCCGAATATCACTTATTTTGTGGTGGTAGTGATGGCTCGATATTCCAGGTGGATCTTTGTGCATGGGTAAGTGCCCTTTCTAGAATTTTGAAGAGTGACCTAACCAGGGTTTCCAAACAGTGAAATGCCCATTTTGTTTCTGCAGCCAGTGCAGCGGGAGAAGACCTTCAATGCTGAGCAAGAAAAGGTGTTTAGAGGACACAGGTAGGAAGTCTGCTAAAACAATGAATTGCTTCACCTTTTTGTTGACTGTTTCTATCCATACTTATTCTGTCTTTATATACTATCTGCCTTTTGTGTTTGTAGTCTTGTTAAACTTCAGATTAAAGATTGCCTACTACTGTATCCTTACAGCAGTAATGATGGTTAACAGACTTCCCTATGTTGGAAATGACCCGTCAATGACCAGATCATCTAACGAAAACTGGAAATAAGTTAATGGATCACTCTGTTTACCTGGAGGTTTAAAAAAAAAAAAATCAGTTTTACTAGGATTAACATTGTGCTTTAAATGTCATATTTTAAGCATACAAAAAAAATCATCTTAAGGGCTCATCTACACTTGCTTCGAACTTCAACACACATTATAAAGCACCTACTGCTTCTTTGATGCTTCGGCGATGCTTTTTTGAAGCTTGGCACGGGATGCGCGCCGGGGAGTTTCAGATCAGAAGTGTGCCGTCAAATCGAGGGGCTTGAGAGTTCATGACCCATGGCTCCATACTCTTAGAAATTTGTCATGCGTATCTAAAAGGATGGCAGTCAATTTTTTGTTTACCATGACATCATTCATACGGTTCTTTACTTCTTCAAAACTAAGTGCGGGGATTTCCAGACCTTTGTGCGATGGTCAGTTTAGTTGCAGTAAAGAGACTTTGGGCTAATTGCCACTCTGGGCGTAATAATTGGATATCATTTTTGAAGTGAAATAAAGCAATCAGGTTGTGTGAACAGGACTGTCAAGTTACCATTTTATTTAGTAACAGGTGCTTTGATTGGCATTTAAAAGCATGTCCAATGCCACATTTTGAAGCAAGTGTAAACCAGCCCTTTATATTTTCTCTTGTTGTGGAGACACGGAGGGATTTCTGTCCTTGGATTTATTTTTATTTTTTATTTATTTTTTTACCACTAGTTTACCGTATATACTCGAGTATAGGTCGATCCGAATATAAGCCGAGGCCCCTAATTTACCACAAAAAAATGGGAAAACGTATTGACTCGTGTATAAGCCGAGGGTGAGACATGCCTGTCCATCCCTGTGTGTCCGTCCATCCCTGTGTGTCCGTCCATCCCTGTGTCCTGTGCCTTTGTCCTTCTTCTGCAGCGATCTGCATGTAAAAACATGCCAGGATCGCCGCACCTCTTCTCGTCTGTGACAGACGGCGGCCATTCCACTGTTCAAAAGCCACGCCTCCGTCTGTGATAGGCGGAACACTCAATTTCCCAGCAGTCAGTGTTCCGCCTATCACGGACATCCTCTCATCCTCGTCCGTAGTATGAGGATGAGTGGATGTCCGTGATAGGCGGACCACTGACTGCTGGAAATTGAGTGTTCTACCTATCACAGACAGGGAGGCGCGGCTTTTGAATAGTGGAATGGCCGCCGTCTGTCTGCACGACACGCTGATCGTGTAGGCAGACGGCGGTGACTCGAGTATAAGCCGAGGGGGCACTTTCAGCCCTAAAAAAGGGGCTGAAAATCTCGGCTTATACTCGAGTATATACGGTAGTTACATTTTATTTCATGATCTTGTTTGTTTTTTTTCACTGCAGAAACATTTGGGATCAAAGTATAACTAAAGCCAAACTACTTCTTCGCTTCCTTCTTCGCTTCCTTCTTCGCTTTCTTCTTCGCTTCCTTCTTCGCTTCCTTCTTCGCTTCCTTCTTCGCTTCCTTCTTCGCTTCCTTCTTCGCTTCCTTCTTTACTTTCACTTTCTTTCTCCCTCCTCTTTCTTCCCCTTTCTCCCTCCTCTTTCTTCCCCTTTCTCCCTCCTCTTTCTTCCTCCCCCATCCTATTTGTCCTGTTTACCATTGCCTTATTAAGTGAGAGTAAAATTTTATAATCCAAATTTTGGATTGTCCCCAGAAAAGTAACAGAGGGGAAATTTCAAAAATGGAAACTAGTTCTTGGGACAACCAGGGATTCCCTCACTTTGGGTGAAGGGGGGGGGGATTTCTTCCATGGGACAGAAACAAAAAAGTGATCTAACTCTACCTTATGCTATCCAAAATGGGAAAGAAAAATTTTTTGCCTTTAGTTCTACTTTAAATTGGACTTGCTGCCAACAGTAAACAAATAGGTTGGCACTTACATTAAAATAATAAGCAAAAAGAGCAAATTAAGGGGGATTTGTACAAGCGCACAGATGTTTTTAAATATGTCAAAAGTAATGTAATTCACATCGGTTACATGTGCATTCTACATACATGGTGATGGGAGTACCAAGCAGATGGGATAGCAGAGCCCAGAAAACATGGTGGAGGTGTGCACTACCAGGGTTCTGTGGAAGCAATTGGGTGGTTGTATAGCCACTGGATCCCTTCTACCTGACAGGAAAATGTTGGCTTGTAAGATTTATATGCCCCCTGGCTACTGTAGCAGTGTGCGTAAAACTTGCTGCTGCTAACATATAACAAACGAAAGACCAGGGGTTATTTACCCCCCCTCCTCCTTCTTCTTTTTTTTTTTTTTTCTCTACCTGTCCTCCACAGATGGAAAGTTTTTCCATAGGCTGTCAACATTTTGAATAGTCTTCCACAAAACCTAGGTAAAGCCAGCTCCATGTATTGCCTCAAAAGACTGGATGTGTTTCTTTATTTTGCCTTCCTATCATTCAACTGCTAGTTTAGGGTTTTTATAATGCAAGTGTTTTTTTTTTTTTTTTTTTTTTTTTTTTTACTCCCAGTTTTATCAATCATCCAGTTTTCTAAATATAATGGATGTACATGTCATTGCTTTGTAGTTATATTGTGGGAGATATTTAGTTAGATTCATTGACAGGTGCCTTGAATACTGGCTTCTATTTGACTTGCTTCAAGCAGGTTTTGCATCCCTATAGAGATTAGAGATTTTTTTTCTCACTTTTAGGAAGTGAAGAATCTGCCCACTTTTAGTTCCTCTTTAGGCACTTGCCCGACCATACTATAGCTGAATATCGGCTACAACGCAGCCAGCCAGTTCTGAGTTGGGGGGGGTCATAAGATGTCCCCTCGTGATCGTGTCTGCTGTGGTTCGGGGCAGCGTGCTCCTGTGATCCTGAGAGTAAAACTAATTGATATATTTCAAGCATTTATTTCTTTTCATTTTGATGACTATGGCTTACAGCTAGTGAAAACACAAATTCAGAACATTTTGAATATTGCATTAGATCAAGAAAAAGATGAATACAGAAATGTTGGCTTACTAAAAAGTATGTCCATGTACAGTATAGTATGCACTCAACACTTGGTCGGGGCTCCTTTTGCATGAATTACTGCATTAATGCGGTGTGGCATGGAGGCGATCAGCCTTGGCACTGCTGGGGTGTTATGGAAGCCCAGGTTGCTTTGATAGCGGCCTTCAGCTCGCCTGCATTGTTGGGTCTGGTGTCATCTTTTTCTTGGTCATGCTCCTAGGTCAAGTGAGTTTACTAGCCAATCAAGCACAGTGATACCCTGATCATTAAACCAGATATTGGTACTTTTTGGCAGTATGGACAGGTGTCAAGTCTTGCTGGAAAATGAAATCGGCATCTCCATAAAGCTGGTCAGCAGAGGGAAGCATGAAGTGCTCTGGAATTTCCTGGTAGGGGGCTGCGCCGACTTTGAACTTGATGAAGTGGACCTAGCAGATGACATAGCTCCCCAGATCATCACTGACTGTGGAAACTTCACACCGGACCTCATGCAACATGGATTCTATGCCTCTCCACTCTTCCTCCTGACTTGGGGGATCTTGATTTTCAAATGAAATGCAAAGTTTTCCACAATCCATGATGATTTTGAGAGCCATGTCATCTGCTGGTGTTGGTCTGTTTTATGAAGTCCAAAGTCAGCACAGCCCTCTACCAGGAATTTCTAGAGCACTGGGCATTAGGGCATCCCAATGTGCTTATCTCTCACTTACCCAGTTCATAGCAGCTTTAAATCTGCACCTTTTAGTTAAAAATGTAAAAACAAATGCTTTCTGAGTCCATCACTACCTGTATCGTGTGACAATCGAGGAAACCTCATATCCCTTAATGCACCGCCTTACGGCATCACAGAGGAGGGTGTGTTTTACCTCTATGGACCACACTTTCCTCATTACTATGCCACCTGTGTTTTTTTTTTTTTTTGTTTTTTTTTTTTTTGTTTTTTTTTTTCACTCTTTCCTACTTGTATCTCCTTAGATCTGTCATCTATGTAGTGCATGGGCCTGCCTAATCTTATACAATGCCTTGAAAAAGTATTCATACCCCTTGAAATTTTCCACATAAATGTATCATATGTGATAGACCAACACAAAGTGGCACACAATTGTGAAGTGGATAGAAAACGATAAATGGAAAGTGTGCATTTGTATTCAGCCCCCTTGAGTCAATACTTTATAGAACCACTTTTCGCTGCAATTCTTTTTTGGTTATGTCTCTACCAGCTTTTCACACGTAGAGTGAAATTTTTGCCCATTCTTCTTTGCAAAATAGCTCAAGCTCTTCCAGATTGGATGGAGAGCATCTGTGAACAGCAATTTTCAAGTCTTGCCACAGGTTCTCAATTGAATTTAGGTCTAATGATTGCATTGTAGCTCTGGCTGCATGTTTAGGGTCAGTGTCCTGTTGGAAGGTGAGCCCCAATCTCAAGTCTTTTGCAGACTCTAACAGGTTTTCTTCTAAGATTGCCCTGTATTTGGCTCAATCCATCTTCCCATTAAAGCAGACCTCCACCTTCAAGTGGAAGTTCCGCTCATCTGAACCCTCCCCCACTCCAGTGCCACAATTGGCACCTTTCAGGGGGGAGGGGGGTGCAGATACCTGTATAATCCAGGTATCTGCACCCACTTCCGGGAATAGTTAGCCGCAGATGATTGCTGAACTTTTCAAATATTTATTTATAAAAAAAAAAAAATGAAAACCATTTGATTTTCCTTCCACTTAACAATTATGTTCCATTTTGTGTTGATCCATCACATAAAATCCCAATGAAATACCGTATTGGCGTATAACACGCACTTTTTCTCCTTTAAAAGCAGGGGAAAATCGCGGGTGCGTGTTATACGCAGATCCCCCACAATTCTGAGCCTCTGGGCGGCTTTTTAGCCGCCTTCGGCTCTTCTTGGCTTTCAGCCATCCTCGGTGGCTTTCAGCTGTTGGCGGCCAAAGACAGCAGCAGGCCGCCGAGATACACAGGACATCCGGCTCTGTATCTTGGCGGCATTTAAAAATAAATAAAAAACTGGTGGACGAGGCTGCAGATGGACAATGATAAGGCTGCATTGATGGGCATTTAAATGTAAGTTAGGGGTGCATGTTATACGCCGATAAATGCGGTACATTTGTTTTGGCATAGTGTATGGCCAGCTTCATAGAAGTACATGGAAGGGATTGGGTGGGGTAGGAGCGCAAGTGCAGGGTGTGTGTTAATGAGGTTAGCTGCTGAAGTACTTTTTGTTTTCACATCCCAAAGTTGCTGTTGGATAGCAACAAGTAATTGAGTTTCCTATAGAACAAACTGAAGGGTGATGGTAAGGCCTGGCCTAGATTATGTAGAGCGCTTTTTTTCTAAGTGGTATACATTCCTCAGAGAACAGGCAGTTGTCTAGGTTGGGATTTTTCTGCCCACCACTACCAGACCCACCAGATAAGACTAGCTCCAGATGTGTGAAAAATAAGAAGCCTGTTGTTCAAAAACATAAGTGGCTACAATGTGGGAACTAATTTACAACAAAAAAAATTTGGTGTGATGAGCTATTCTATCCACGCACACCCTAAGTCCTAAAATATAACTTGTTTCCAAGAGTAAAGGGTTTTTTTTTGTTTTGTTTTTTGTAAACCCTTACAAGCCACTATAATGAGGCTTACCTGTAGCTACCCCGGATATCTCCTAAACCTGCTTGGTTTAGGAGATATCCCTGTATCAGCATGTGCCAACATCATCGGCACGTGCGCACTGAAGCAATGGTACGTTTGTGACGTTGCTTCAGCTAGTGTGCCATTATCGGCGGCTCCCACGTGCATGCACAGGAGTGGCGTCATTGCGGCTCCGGCCAATCACAGCATTGGAGCCTGTGATAGCCGGAAGTAACTCCGGGAGCAATGTTGCCGGCCAGAGCTGTGCACGGAGACCACTACGGGGGCTTCAATCTAAGGCGAGTATCTCATAATTAGCTAGTATGCTTTGCATACTAGCTCATTATGCCTTTGTCTTGAAGGTTGTGTGTGTGTTTTTTTTTTTTCTCCATTGTGGGTTTACAACCACTTTATTTCACATCTAATGTCATTTTTTTTTTCTTTTCCCTAACGGCAAGAGCACAGAGACCCATCTAGGAGGATCTTTTGAAAGAGGACTCGATCGCAAATAGATCTGCTACTGATGTATACTACAGAGGATAATGCTGTATATTATAATCACGCTCAAAATGAAGGGACATGATATCTATTGTGCTAGTTGGGTTAAATATTCTTTCAGAGCTGTGATTGGCTATCAAGAGACAATTGCTGTAATCTGTTTCTGTTTACTATAGACTCACTTTGCAAATCCAGGTAAAAGTAGATGTGCTACTACTCAGCTCCTATTAGTCACTCTTCTTCTAAGCCCACTCAACTTGTATAATATATCAATTGCTCTATTCTGAGCTGTATATACTACTGAGAATATTTCAACAGCATACTCCTATTACTAAGGACACTTGGGGGGGGCTAAATTGATGCTAATTTTAGCAACACTTTTCGACTGCTAGCGGGGAGCTTTTAACCCCTACTTTGCCGGAGCTTTGACAGCGCTGGTCATTGATTTCAATGGCGGGGCTGGTTTAGAGTGCTAAATAAAGCGCTCACACACCACCCCAGAATGCTGCTTGCAGGACTTTTTTTTCTCGCTACCTGCACCTGTAAAACGCCACCAGTGTGAAAGTGGCCAAAATGTAGATGTATCAAATTTTCTATTGGTCTAAATGGCAATGCTGCCAAAGCATCACCTCCCTATTTTCAAGCCTCACTAATATATCAATCCCCGATTAATACAAAAGTACTCAATTTAAATCCAAATGCCTAACATGTTTCACTTTCTAAAGTTAGGCTTCATCAGGAGTGACACTGTATAAGTGAAATAATTAAAATGTGCATCAAATATGCCACATGACTTATGACATCTCACCACTTTTTTATACTCTAATACAGGGGTCTCAAACTGGCGGCCCTCCAGCTGTTGAGAAACTACAAGTCCCGTCGTGCCTCTGCCTGTGGGAGCCATGCTTATAACTGTCAGCCTTGCAAAGCCTCATGGGACTTGTAGTTTTGCAACAGCTGGAGGGCCGCCAGTTTGGGACCCCTGGTTTAATAAATGCTCAGTGGCGCCATCATGCTGCATCATTATGGCACTCGCATGATGTCATTGATCATTGCCGCAGCTACAGCCCTGCATTCACAGTGCCCTCTTCTGTCTGTTTTACTAACTGATTATGATTTTTTAAAGAATGCTTTTATCCTATCATCATCCAGGGCCCTTTATTATCACAAGCTGACAATGCTATTCTACATTCACTATTTGTCATGTATAACGGGCAGTCTACCATACACAAAACTCATCTTTTATATTCTTTACTACAACGAAATCAATGAAGTTGTTAGTGTATGGAAACATTCAGGTGTTGTCTGGTATCATCCATATGAGTATGTATGCAAAATCATATGTAAAGGTCCTGGGAATGGATAAACATAATGCATAAATCATCTTGGCTCCCCATTTCATTTGCTTTCACACAGTACTAGTGGTGTGAGCAGATATACGTGTGGGGTAAAGTATTGATGGGCTTCTTCCCCCCCCCCCCCCCTCCCTTTTTTTTTTTTTTTTTTTTATGGTGAAGAGTAATTTTATATGCCCTCCACCTTCACAAAAGCTGTACATGGAAAAATAAATCATCTTGGCCATGCACAAATGGCAAAAAAGTAAAGCCTTGCTTCACGCCATGAGGTGCCCTTAAGCCCAACTAAAGGAAAAAAACAATCCACGTTGCCTCTGTTTCACATTATGCACTACACAGAATTTTAAATAATCTGGTTTGCTGCCATGCTTTGACTAGATATGCCTAGCAACAGGTCTTTAGCACCAAATAATTTACATGTTCTAAGACCCATCACCTAAACTTGTGGAAAGTATTGCCTATGTAAGCACGGGCAACTGGCAATCTAAATCGCTGTACCAGAGCCACAATTGTAGAAGGATTGAATTGTCGGTTTCCTGCTGTTTTAGGGTTAGTGAATTCCTTCACTGTTGGTACATATGTACAGACTTTACAGTAACCACAGCAATATGATCCCTTAATGGAGTTTAAGCCCTTTCATTATATATATATATATATATATATATACCCAATGAAGTGACTGGCCTTTAGGTGATAAACAGAGATGAAACAGATCCTCCTACATAAGCTATATTTGTTCATCTGCAGTCTTCTCTTTACGTCCATTCAAAGTTCAGAATTTATAAAGCTTGTCTGAGCTGTCAGAAAACGGGGTGGAGAATTGCACATTGCAAGAGCTCAGGGAGGAGAGCTGATTGGAGGGAAGGAACACACCCCCTTCATACAGGGACAGAGTTGAGGCTGTCTAGGAGACTTTGTTGCTGAGAAGCACAATGCCAAAAGAATCTGGTGAGGGACACTGAGCAGAGAGCAATGTATGCAGAACTGAAGCAGGGATAGCGGCACAGGAGCACTTTTACATTGGAGCACCTTTATTTTGAAGCACTTTAAGCACAATGACACTTTGCAAGACAGATATATAATTATCCATATATTTTTTTTTTTTGTGTTTAATTTTTTTTTGGACTGTATTGGGACATTTGTTTTGTGGATTTATTTATACAAAGTATTTTTTTCCATTCAAGGTATACATTGTTTGTGGCAGCATGATGGGGATTGAATAGCGCAGTGAATAGTAATTTACAGTTCTAACAATTACCTATGGTTCTTAGCTTGGGTATTTGATGAGCAGCTGGCAGTCCCAGATTAACATTCACGCTCATGAAGTGACAGCAGCGCTGTGGTTAAGTTATCACTGGTTGACTTGTATGTATGTATGTATGTATATTTTTTTTTTTATCTAAGTGATGATAACCAAGCACTTTTATCAGAATAAAGCTTTGTACACACTGGCTGACTATTGGGCAGCATTGGCTGGTTCAGTGGAAACCGGCTGACTTCTGTCGAAGGGGCATGACTGAAAAAGGTCTGCCGATCGGCAGCCCAACACCGCTTTCAGCCAATGGGTTAAACAAAAAAAAAAAACTACCAGTGTGTACCAGTCTTAAAACGGGTGTCCCATGAAATTTTTTTTTTTTTTTTTTTGTCAGCAGCTACAAATACTGCAGCTGCTGAATTTTAAAATAAGGACACTCGCCTGTCCCAGAGTGCAAGGTTGTCGGCGGCCGAAGCCGAACTGTCCCTCGGTCCTTGGATGCTGCCGCCGCCATCTTTGGTAAAGGAATCGGGGATATAAATCCTTGCGGCTTCACTTCCCGGGTCCCTACTGCGCATGCGTGAGTCACGCAGCGCAATCCGAATGGTCCCAGCAGACAGCGGGACACAACGAAGCATAAACTCCCATGGGAGTCTATGCCTGGAAGTGGCTGCAAATACCAGGTATCTGCACCCCCCCCCCCCCCCACCGAAAGGTGCCAAATGTGACACCGGAGGGGGGAGCGTTTCGAAAAGCGGAGGTTACACTCAATTTTTTTTGAACCTCCACTTTAAGTGACTTTCTATAAAGCCCCATTCACACTTGTGTGACTTGAAAGTCGCTAGACTTTGCCACGACTTGAAGCAATACCTGTGTAATCTTGAGGCCTATGGACCTCAAGTCGCATCAAATTCAGATCAAAGTGACAGGGACTACTTTGAAGTTGCACAGATGTGAACGATACCCAAAGTATTGAGCAAAGGCTGTGAATAATTGTGTACATTATTTTTTTTTGTTTGTTTGAAATCTTTGCAAATTTATTAAAAATGACAAATTTCTTTCACGTTGTCATTATGGGGTATTGTTTGTAGAATTTTGAGGAAATTAATTCATTTTGGAAAAAGGCTGTAACCTAATGTGTAAAAAGTAAATTGCTGTGAATACTTTCCAGATGCACTGTAAAAGCTATCGACTGTTTAATCTCTAAAAATATTGGAGAAACTATTATACTGCATATAAAAGCCATATTGAGATTACATTGCATTGTGATCTTCTCAAAAATGGTTAATAAGCTGGTACTTTACATCAAAATACCGATACTGTTGACTCATTTTTATAATTTTAATGTTAAAGGATGCTATCAAAGATGCACTGCATACTAGCACATTATGAAATGCTTCCCATTGAATGAAGCCCTCCAGTGGTGCACTGTCACCGCTAACTGGGCTTCCACCTTCACCCCGTCTTCCCTACGGGTTTGCAGGCTCTGGCAGCTTGAATGGAGGAGCTGTGATGGCGTCACTCCCACGCATATGTTCAGACGCCACAGCACAGCGATCTGAAGGAACAGCACGGATATGCTGTTCTTCAGAGCGCATGCGCTGGTTACCGGGTGCCAAAAGGGTGAATAACTCCTAAACGGTGCATGTTTGGAAGAAATTCATTTTACCTACAGGTAAGCTTTATTATAAGCATACCTGTAGATAAAAATCACAACAGCGGACTTTACTACCGCTTTTAAAGTATATCTTAACCCAAGAACAACACTTTTTTTTATTTTTTTCGGATTACCTGTTCAGTTAGATTTGGTGGCTGTATTGGTTTTCCTTTTTCAGGCCAAATTATTTTTTGCAAATACAGAAATCTTAATTATTTTGTAACTTCCTGCGTACTGAACTGAAATCTCAGTGGCTATCTGCTTTTCCAGCTATGCTCTGTGGACTACACCTTATCCCTATGTAATGGAGATGAGGAGAGAGAGTTGTGTTTTTTTTTTTTTTTGTTTGTTTGTCTTTTCTACTGCAAGTGGGTGTTGTCACCCTAGGACAGATAGTGGTAGTGGCAGTATAATCTGGTGAAAATTAACAGTTTACCAGTCCTTTGGTCTGAAGGCTGCATTATAGCACATTTTATGTTTTTGGGTTTAATGCTGTAATTGCATAAAAAAAAAAAAAAACTTGCTGAAACTGTAAACTCCTGCCAAGGTCAAAGCATGTTGGGTGGTTGAAATGTGAGAAACTTTCTGAAAGTATATAGTTTCCAGATTTAGTTTGCTTGCTAGATGAGTGTGTAATATTTTTGATGTTACTGTGTTTGTGATCAGCTTTTGGATGCAAAGAGATTTTCCAGTGTATATGATAAGTCATTTTTTTTTATTTTAAGAGCACGTCTGCGAGACCCAAATGTTTTATTCTTAAACATGTTATGTTGATCTTCTAGGGCAGGGATAAGCAATTAGCGGATCTCCATGTTGCAAAACTACAAGTCCCATCATGCCTCTGGGTGTCATGCTTGTGGCTGTCAGTCTTGCTATACCTCATGGCACTTGTAGTTCTGCAACAGCTGGTGGTCCACTAATTGCATATCTCTGTTCTAGGGCTTTTGTAAGGCCACCCCTATGTAAACTAAATAGCAGGCTTAGGTAAATACGTGTTCATTAATTATAGACAGTGTAAAAAATAAAGGACCCTTCTTAATCTCTGTTCACAGGGACCAGATAACGTGCCTTTCTGTTTCACTGGATGGGAGTATGCTGGTATCGGGTTCTCATGATGAAACAGTCTGTGTTTGGGACGTACAAAGCAAGCAGTGTCTGCGTACAGTCAACCACAGAGGTATTGTCAGTTTGTGTTTAGGATTATAGTTCAACATTGCCCAATACTTTAAACCAAAAATGTAATATATTGCAGCTTACCAGTCATTAGATGTGATGGCTCTGCATTCGTTTTTTTTTTATTTTTTGGGCTTTTTCCCTCCCTTTTTTTTTTTTTCACCTGCTGATCTGGGAAGTAACACCCCATCTGTATTAGAGAGCTTACACTCTGGATAAATGAGCATAGAAGAACAGAAGCACTATCAGTCTGGGAGGGAAGTATTAAATGTACCGTCAGATTTAATGGTTTTGCTCCCAGGCTAGTTCTGGCATTTTTGTCATACATGTAAAAATGTGCATTTTTTTATTTTTTTTGCTAGAAAACTACTTGGAACCCCCAAACATTATATATTTTTGACAGCAGAGGCCCTGGAGAATAAAGTGGTGGTTGTGGCAATTTTATGTTAAATGATATTTGCACAGCCATTTTTAAAACTGACTTAACCACTTGCCACCTGCCATATGACGTCGGCAAAGTGATTGTGTTATCCATATGACGTCTTTCAGGATAACCAGCCGCTGCACGCCCCCGGGGTGCGCATCACTGCGATCGTTGTTGCGGTGTGTCAGACTCTTTACCACGTGATCAGACGCATCCAATCATGGCTCATCACAGTGTAAACAGGAAGAGCCGTTGATCGGCTTTTCCTTACTCGCCTCTGTCGGACTAGAGGAGAGCCAATCGACTGCTCCTCTGACGGTGGGGGGCGGGGCTGTGCTGCATGTTTGTCGGAATGCGATATCAGCCATACTATCGGTATGACTCAAATTGCATGTGATTTGCAGTGCGGTGTGAAGCGCATGCAGTCTCGCAGAGTGCAGAAGTGTGAACCAGAATAAGGCTCCGTTCACGTTCAACGTTTTGGGAATTGCTGTGATTCTGCCCATGATCGCAAGTCTTTTGCCTCGGTTATCGCACGCAATCATGGCAAACTGCAACACGCAAAGCTTGCCGCCCAAAAAAGAACAGGAGCTTATTTTGGTTGACAAGCTTCACACATTCTGGTTTTCTGCACGATTTATCGTGACATTTTGCAGTTGAATTTGAGGTCACAGGAAGAATCACAGCAATTCTGCCCAAGATCCCAAATTGCCAAATCTGAATGGAATCTTAACAAAAGTTAATCATTGTAAGCGTCCCTGTCATTGGTAAATGGTTGGTCTCATCCCTCGACACGAATACAGTCTGCAAGAATTTGTTCTTTTGAAAGACCACATACTTGCCAGATCACTAGGTGCAAAAAGAGAGTGGGCCTAAAACAGAGCAATGAGTGATTTGGTAAACTGCAACGTGTTTGCTTTTGGGTTTAATACTACTTTAAAGATCTAAATTGTTTTCAATATCCCCAGGTCCAGTAACCAATGCCTTCATCATACCTGCACCTGGCAACATGCTTCGAGCAGACAGTAAGCCTAACTTTCCCCTGCCTCGATTCAGCAAACATTTTCAGGGAGCTGAGGGCTCTGATGGGCCTGAGAGTGATGGAATTATTCTTCGACTTGGGAAACATCAACATGTGAGTATTGTGGATTTGTTTACTGACTCTTTTTGTTATTACCAGTAAAAGTACAAGTTGTTATAGCTTTCCCATTCTCTGAATGAAGCAAATGTTAGATGTGTGTTTAGAAGCAACACATGCTTGAACTGAACACAGGTTGAATAAATGGAGCGGTGAGGGAAGGAGGGGGTGTTAGGAGTTCCCAGGTGTAATGTGGAAGGGGCATGTTTTGGCTGACATTTTGGAGGAATATAGGGGTGAGTGCACAAACTGTCTCATAACTAGCCTGTGGTACAGTATACTTCATTATCAACCAGCAGCAGATATCATAGGGAACATGATGATGGGGTGTGTATGGGTTGCAGAAGAGAGTGAAGAAAACATCCTACTTGGACTGCTGGCTGTAGGTGGGATGGTATAGGTGACACTTTGACACAGATAACGTTGTGGTGGTTGTACATGATTAAACAAAGCAACTACAGTGGAATCTTGAATTACGAGCATAATCCATTTTAGGAGAATGCTTGTAATCCAAAGCACTCGCATATCAAAGCGAGTTTCCCCATAGAAGTCAATGGAAACTAAGATAATTTGTTCTGCTTTGACTTGTATTGCATGCAATACCGCATGTGGCCAGAGGTGGGGGGGGTGCCGGAGAGCCTCAGAATTGCTCGGGGACAGCTTGGCTAAACTTGGAAAAACTTGGAGTATTCATGCACTAAAATACACACCCTTTAGCATTTAGTAAATGTATGTGCAAAGACTATTAAATACTTACTAACTAGACTGCAGTCTAAAGCCTTGTACACATGGTATGATTGTTGGCCAACTGAGCGTCTGATTTTTGTCAAGAGGGCATGTGCCAGGATCTTGAGCGCCACCCTTTGGGCCCCTTCTGCTAATTTCGTGTTTGAGCGTTGATTCCAAAGTTTCAACTTTTGTATGATGGATTTATGTACTGACTATATGAAAATCTGATGTCAAACCGTTGTGTACCGAAAATTTACTAGCCTGTCACCCAACATTTGTTGACCAAAAGTTGGACAACAATTGTCAAAAGGAGCATACTAATGGTAAGATTGTAGGACAATAGACAATCCCCTGCCAACAATTGTACTGCGTGTACGAGGCATTAAGCAAAAATTGTCCCACTAACATGTCTGCCTTGCAGACACATGGGCAGGGCTACGGTCAAAGTAAGGCTAGGACAGGTAGGACTATATTACTAGATAAAAATAGAAGCTGCGGCCATCCAATTGTCAGGTTAGAGGATCTCTTCTATTGTTTGGTGCTATACTTCAATCTATCATAACTAAAAAAAAAAAAAAAAAATGCAAAGGTAATTAAAACAGACGCGACAGGGACTAATTTTGTGGGGAAAGGTAGGTTTTGTTTTTTTTTCATTTTGTATGGTGGTTGTTTTTATAAAGATTTGATAATTATTTAGGGCATACTCTGTGTGATGCTTGTTTCACTATTCCACCTTCATTACTTCCTGGAGATATGTTCATTTCAAATGTCTAACTGAAAAGTTAAATGAGGAAAGCTTACAAAACGGAGGATTCGCCCCAGAATAATATCTCTACCCTTGATTGGATAAGCACACTTAAGATGAGATTTAGGCAACATGATTTGACAGTGTTTTTGACTTTTCTTACAAGGTGTCAGATTTGGGGCTTTTTTGTGTTATTAAAGTTGCACAAAAAAATGTATTCTCTGCTGAAACTAGTGGCCCCTAGAATTGTACTCTTAAGGCTTACCGCATTCATGTTCATTTAAAGCTAAAAATAACATTTTGGCTAAATTGTGCTTTTATCAAGAAAATACTTCAGTGCCCTTCCTTCTCATTGTAGGGATCAGAAGACACTTACCAGCAGAGGGCAGATCATCTTCACCAACTCCTTGGTGAAAGTGAAGGAAAGGTGAGATCTTTAGTAATATCGGGAAGTTAGCCAATTATTGTGCGTTAGTGATTTGTCTCTATTTTGGCTTCATCATTTCTCTCTCACTTCAGAATCTTTCAGGTCTTGTTGAGCAGCTTCGAGCGCGAACAGCAGAACTGGACGAGGAGCTGAGTATGGTTCGAAAGATAAACAAAGATCTCTTTGACTTTTCAGCTAGCATTCTTACCAAGCCATGAAGCTTGGTGCAAAAAGTACACTAAAAAACTTTTTTTTTTTTTGTCTTTTTGAGTAAACCATTAGTTCATATCAAAATAGATGTTCTGCAGCTTTAGACTAGCTGTAAAAAAGTGGTTCTGTGATCAAAGGTGCAAGATTATCTGTTTTAAATTGGATAAAATAGATGATGTGGCAAAAGTCAAATTGGCAAGATTGTTTTGGTTACTGCTTACTGAAAATTGTTCATATAGCAGGATGTACTCTTCTTCTTTTTTTTTTTTTTTTTTCTAAGGGAGCTGGTTTACATGTCACAGGTATCCTCCGCAATGATATAAATGTATCAATTGATTGTGTTTGTCATAACCAAGAGCAACCAATAAGGTCTCGTTCACCATACCCAATTGGGCTGGCAAACCAAACACCTTGTGGTGTGTTGCAATGCTATTCATTTTAAATGGCACCCCAGTGCATTTGCAGAGCACACCTGTGCATTGAATTGAGTTGCAGCACATGCCACCCAAACAAAATCGAGTGTGAACAGGTCAAACTCCTTGTTTGCTGATCTGAGTACAACTGAATTACGCCCCAGTTCACACTGCCACGTCTTCAGTTATGTGACTTTAACTCCGAATCCCAGCGCGACTTTGGCATGACTTGCATGCAACTTCTTTAACAAAAATCAATGCAAGTCGAACCAAAAGTAGCACAGGAGCCTTTTTCTAAGTCGGAGGGACTCAAGTCTCTGAATGGGGTGCGACTTCTGATGTGACAAGTCCTGCAAAGTCTGAGAGCATGTCGCATCAGTGTGAACCGGGCTTGAAACCTATTTGGTTCCCAGTAGTCAATGCTCATTGGATTGTTACTCTTTTTATATTGCCTGCCAAAACAAACATTTGCAGCATAGTGTATTCTGTTTGTTTTTACATGAATTTGTATCCTTAGTAAAAGGCATTGAGCAATGGATGTGCTGGACATGTGTGGTGTATTTTAGCACATTATTAAATATAATGCTGCCTTCCTCATGATAAACACCCTGTGGATGTATAGCACAGAATACATTAGGAAACAGTATTTTAACCAAAAGTATAAATTGTGTACACAATAACATCTGTTTTCTATCATTATGTAATAAAGAATTTTTGTTTGTTTTTTAAATGATCTCGTGTGTGTGTGTGTGTGTGTGTGTGTGTGTTTTTTTTTTTTTTTTTAAGAACAACAAGTTTATTGGTGGTCAGGAACAACAGGGCATACAGCAAAGAATGTACAGAGGGTAACAAGGCAATCAAATCACATTCACATATGGTATACATACATGCATACATTATTGCTTCGTTGGTCATACTGCATACAAGACCACCCTGGCACCCCACCCCCTAGACCCCCTCAGGCAAACGCTGAGAGGGCCAGAGGAGCAGGGCCGTCCGGGAGACAACACTCTGAGACAATTTAGGCCAAAGTGATACTACCAGTATCTCCACCCCGCTCCCCCATCCCCGCCACCCAACGGTCAGCTCCCCAAGTAAACTGAGACTGCGGTTAATAGATAGTTCCCATACCATGAATACAAGCAGGTCACTTAATGTAGTCCGTTAAGTTAACTCCGCACAGGTGTCCGGGCTAGCGAGCCACCTGTCCCATATCCTGGTAGACTTGTTGGGGCAACCCCTATGTGCGTAAATAACCTTCTTCAGAGGCAGCGATAAATTCACCTCGGCTATCCATGCTCTAATCGTGAGAGGCGTTGTATGTAGCCACAGCCTTGCGAGCAGTTTCCTAGCACTAAACAGGGTCTCGTGGAGAAAAAGGTATGACAGCGAGTGTTCTGTGTATCGGTCAGAAGCCCGAGTAGACAGATTTTAGGGTCAACTTGTAGGGGAGAACCCATGTGGTCATGTAGGAACTGAATGATGCGTAGCCAATAGGCCTGAACGTCCGGGCATGCCCAGATTAAGTGATAAAATGTACACGGGTGATCCCCGCAGCGCGGGCACCCCGGGTCCTGTGATGTGCGGTATTTGCTAATTCTTATCGGCGTGAGGTATGCCTTGTGTATAATCTAAAGTTGGGTCAGCCGATCTGACAACCTAGGGGAAGCCAGCCTAACATTGGTAAGAATGTCCTCCCCAGTCTTCAGTGTCCAGTGGGCCTACCTCCTCTTCCCATCTGTTTAGCTACCTCCGCAATCCCGGTCACCGTACGCGTTCTAAGGAGAGTATATATGGTGGATATTAGCTTGGCGGGATCCTCCCCCACTATAACACCCACCAGGGGCAGCTCTTGGCAGTTGGGGAACCCATCTGAACTGGGCCCGAAGGGCATGCGAGAGCTGTACAGAACGAAAAGCCATGTGCGAGGTTATTCCGTATTCCGCCTGTAACGCATGGAAACTGCGGACTCCCATCGGGGTGACAACCTGATATAGGTACACCACGCCCCTAGAAGCCCACAGACTTACTCCCGGTATCGATCTGAGCTCCCCCAGTTGGGGATTGTGCCACAGTGGGGTGTGGGAGTGTACCCTATCGGCCCCGACCATCCCCTGAGCAATATCTCATATATGCCTTTGTTGGTCCAGTAGGGGAGTACCACCTCTCCTCCTCCCGCCACTCTACCTTCCCCGAAACAAAACCTGAAGGGGGGCATGTGCATGGCTGCGAGACTTTCCGCAGGTCAGCGTTTGATACCTAGGGCCATCCGACTTAAGCAGGTGGTAGAAATGGGATAGCTGGGCTGCGATATAATACGAGCGTATGTCGGGGAGCGCCGCACCTCCCTGATCCGTGGGGTTTGATCTCTAATGTGCTTTACTGAAAAACTGTTCAATATACGTTAAGATTTGCAAATTTTTCAAATATTGTCGTAATGCCTGTATTCACTACAGACCTGTTTAATGCTCCCTGGGCATTCATGGAATATTAACATAAATCCAATCACTAAGATCCCATGCAATATTTAACACTTTATTGTAATTTCAAAGGCTAATTTCAATCTTTCTCAAGTCATCTTCCAGGACGGCACACCTGAGATGAGAGGCTCCTCCCTACAGGAAACACAATCGACAGCTGTTTTAAGTCCCCACTCTTCCCCTTGATCCTCAGTTTTTGATTGTGTTTCTCCCTACACAGCGAAACTGTTTGTTTTTTTTTCCAAATTACCTGAAGCCCGGGGCTGGTGGTCTCCCCCTGGGAGCCGGACCACAAGCTTGGGAAGCCTCTGGGTCTGCTAGGATATTCTTGTCCTTCCTGGGGGGTTCCCCTATCTTTTCCTCAGGGGGGGCAGCAGAAATTGGAAGAGCCCCCCTGAGAGCTGAAGGACCCTGGGTACAGTGGTGTACCCAGAACTTCAGGGGCCATTATCCTGTCTCCCCTCCTTACCTGTACAGGTGGCTGTTCAGAGGAGGGTGCTGGCCATCGGTTCTTTCCAGGGGGATCTTGTCCCCGACTCCTGGGTCCCCGGTAGCTCGCGTGGGCTGCCGGAGAGGGCGTGGCAACAAGCACTCGCGTCATTTTCAAACTTCGGGAAAATGGCAGCGGTGTTCTTACCCAGGAGGGAAGGCTGAGAGCCAGTAGGAGCAGGCGCCCACATCCTCCTTTCGCTAGAGTGAGGAGGCACCAGTTTACTACGGTGGATGTCTGCCTTAACCACCTCAGATGGGAATGAGGAACGGAAGGCATTGCCCCCCCCCATGTATATAGACTGACTGGTACAGTGCAGGACACAGCCTAACCTGGCACCTCCTTATGGGGACAGCAGTGGGGGGGGGCACTTTGGCGGCTATCCTCCTTGCGTGTGGACCATAAGGATGGAAAAGCAAGCCCGCTGGCTGTGGCAAAAAGAGGAAGACAATGGTGAGTACTTTCCTTTTGCCGTGGGAATTTTAGCTGCAAAATCCCCAATTCCAGCCAGAGGGTTTCTGGGCATTTGAGATCTCCCCTGGGGTCTGGATTCAAATAGCCCTTAAGCTTCTGCTAAAAACACCAGCTGCAGCTCCCTCTTACATCAGAGACGCTGTATGGTGGACAGGTGGTGCAGAGGAACGAGTGTGCCTAAATCACCTCAGATGGGAAAGAGGTAGGTAGGCCATTGCTCCCCCTTCCCTGTGTATATACTGACTGGTGCAGTGCAGAACCTGGGGTCGGAAAACAAATAGCCCAGATGCCACTGCTAAAACCACCAGCCACAGCTCCCTCTTACAGCAGAGACACTGTGGTTATCACAGCAGTAGGTTGCCAGCCTCTCCCTACATGCCCAGTTTTGGTACATTAGTAGGGATGAATATAGCGTACAGAGGGGACCTGGTAGATACAAAGTTACGAACAGGCCAGGTATACCACTGAACAAGTTATTAATTGGGCAGTGGTTGGTGGATTCAGAAGCTCCCCTGGTCAGCAGGTGCACTAGGTTACCGGCCCTATTAGCCCAGCTGCTAGGAATCTGAAGTTGCTTCATGATGCTTAAAAGCTGACCTAACATTCAAGGAGGGCAGGGACCAAGCTTCTGTGTGGCACAGTAGGGGTTCCCTTGTGACAGATCCTCTTTTTGGGGGTTGCTTGCTATAGGTAACTTTCATAAGCTCCAACCTCCCACTCCACCTTTACACTGTGGTTATATTATAGTGTAGGAGGTAAGAAGAAACTTTTTTTGTTTTGGGCTACAATCCACTCAGTGGCAGATCTAAAGGCGATTCACCATAGATCGCTTCCTACATCCTTTTAATTGAGGATCTTCTGTGCTAACCTATGCAAGAGCTACATAATTGCTTGTTTGAAGCCTGCAAGTAGCTATTTACCCCCAGGCTAAATTGGTAACCACCTCTTCTACAGGCTGTCTTAAATTGGTCTCTAGGGCTGGGCTCATTGAGACTTTAGTTGCTAATCAGCACCACCTGGGTATGAGCTGGCTGGCGTTTGCTCAGTCTATGGAGGTAAGGTAGGACAACAACTACTAATAGTAGGGTGTCCAACCATTTTAGGATTTGTTCCTTCACTGGTGGTGAAGGTTTAGTATCTACAGCCCAGGCTATGCCTATGAAATAAATTGCCTGTTGGTTATTTCATAAAGGGATAGACCATGACTCCTCATTGGCTGCACACCAGTAGACCTCAGTAGTGAAGGTTTGTCCTTGCTGGGATGTTTTTGTGGCACAGCAGAAATACACATTGAGATTTGTGACATCTCTGCTCATAAGGGCTATATTGCTGTACATTAGAAATGTACTGCACTGAAGCTTGTTTGCTGTCCTTTATATCCTAAAGGTACTGCTTTGTTTGGCTACAGATCCGAAAAATACAACAGTGAAGGTGGTCTGTACTTTCTGGTTTTGTGCTGCACAGCAGAAATGCACATCATTGAGTCTGGTGACATCTCTGCTCATAATGGTTATATTGCTGCACATCAGACATACACAAGATTGAGGTCTGTCTGTGGGGCTTTGTGTCCTGTTTTACTGCCTTGTTGGTTACTTATCAGGCAGCAGTGAAGTCTGATGGTCCTGATTTGCGTGGCATTGTGCTGATTCAGACAGTGCTATTAACGGCAATGGCTGCCGAGTTTAAACATGCGATTTGACATGTTGAGTTGCATGACAAATCATTTCAATATGGATGTGCTATCTCTATTCAGAGTGTTTTATTGTTGCACATCAGACATATACAGCATTAAGGTCTGTGAGGTTTTGTGTCCTGTATTACTGCCTTATCAGAAAGGCAGCAGTGAAAATTGATGGTTCGCATTTGTTGGGCTACATAGCAGAAATACAAATTGAACCCCTGCCAGGTGTAGTACATATACTGCCTTTGGTAATCCGTGTAGCACCAAAAAGTGGTGTCGTGCCGATTTTAGCTATGCGATTTGACATGTTGAGTCGCAAGGCCAAATCGCTTCAATATGGATGTGCTATCTCTATTCAGAATTGTTATATTGTTGCACATCAGACATATACAAGATTGAAGGTTGTCTGTCCTTTATGTCTTGCATATACTGCCTTATTGGCTGCATATCAGAAAGGACACAGCAGTGAAGATTGCTTGTCTTTTTCTGATTTTGTTTTTGCTGCTCAGCTGAGACACATTGAGGATGGTGGCATCTCTGCTCAGTATTGGTATATTGCTACACATCAGACATACACAAAGATTGAATGTTTGTGTCCTGTATGTCCTATATTTACTGCCTTATCATTTTTATATCAGGTACAGCAGTGAGCAGTTTTTTTTCATTGATCTACCTTTCTGCATCTTAGGGATACACAGCAGGGGTTTGTTGGCTGCAATCCTCCAGGGAGTCACAGCATTGGGGACCCCTTACTTGTTCGACCTGAAAATTGCTATTTTTTTCCCTGCGACCTGTGTAATCTTGAGGTCTGTGGATCCAGGAATCAGGGACTGCTGGAGTCGCACAGACGCAAATGGTACCCATTGGAAGCCATAGTGTATGACTTCTCATGCGTCTTGCAGTCCCAAGTCGCAGGTTGGGTCGCACGCTTGTGGGAACTCTAAACTTATCTGTCCCTTCTGATTGAGGTTTTGCTACACAGCAGGAATACTCATCATGGAGTTGTTTTATTTTGCAGCAGACCAGAAAGATTGCAGCTGTAAAGGCTGTCTGTCTTTTTCCTCAGTGTCTGCTTTTATGTTGTTGCACAACAGAAATACTCAAGATTGAAGCTTGTTGGTGCTTTCTGTTTCAGAAAAACACAATGCTGCAGGTTGCTTGTGTCCTTTCTCAGTGTTGGTTCTATCTGAACTACACTACAGAAGTGCATGACAAAGGATTGTCTTGTGTTCCATATTTTACCCTGTGGCATAGCAGAAATGCACAACACGGGAGTTGGTGTTCATATTGATCTTATAACTGTATTTGGTGGTTTGTCAGAAATACACAACATAGAAGTTTGGGTCTTTCTGTCTTTATATTTATAGCCTTGTTTTGCTGTACATAGGTAAAACACAACAGTAAAGGGGGTTCCTGTCCTTTCTGTATTTATATATCAGTTATGACCTAGCTAGCTGCACTAAAGAAATACTCAGCATTTAGGGTTTGCTTGTGTCTTAATGTTTTTACGTCTTGGCAGCACATCAGAAAACCAGACTGTGAGGACTGTTTGTCTACATTGAGGTTCAGATTTGGGTCTCTTCCCATATTTGATATATGGGTTTAGCTAGTCACACTCGGGTACACATTGTTGTCTATGCTTGTGTCCAGTCTGTCTAAATCTATTGTGCCATGCCCACAATCTATGATCATTTTATTTGTGATATTAATAATACATGTATCACCTTTTTGTATTTCAGCCTTCTTTTCCATGGAGGGGCCAGGAGTTCGGGCTGCAGATGCCACATGTCAGAAAACCTTGACCACTTACATTCAGGGATGCCAGAACCATTTCCTAGGTTTGAAGCCCTGTAGGGTTATGGGACACTGGAGGAAGGGGATAATGAATCGCCCTGTTTAGTAAGAACTTGGAGAGTTCTGTTCAGAGAAGTATTAGAGCCTGAGGATGAAGTATAAAGATGTATACCCAATCGAATAGGTTTTGGCTCGGTGCATGGCCTTCATTTCGCCCTTTTAGCAAAACTAGACATAGCAATATGGGTAGTCTACTCCTGCTAGGGACTTTAATCTCCTGAAGTAGGCTCTCAGGCGTAAGTAAAGACATAGATTGGGCATGCCTTAAACCCAGGGTTCAAGCTTCTGTTAATCTATTTCCCTTAAGTAGGCTTCCCTTTAGTCTTTTTCTGACATAAAGATAAAAAGGAACAAAAATAAAAAAAATTGTCTGTCGGGGGCCCCCCCCCCCCTTTTTTTGCAGTTTTATTTCCCTGAACAGGGTAGTGTTAAGACAGGCCCTCTTATTGATTAATGTAGTGTCCTTGTCTTACACAGGTCTCTTATTTATCTTTTTAGTTGTTCTAAGTAGCACCTACAGGCACAATAGGCCATGGTTGTTAGATGTGTGAGATAGGCAACATTGTTAACCTACAAGTTTAACATGTTTTCTGATTCCATCTTTAAGAGCCCATTTCACCTAGATACTGCATCCGAAGCGGAAAAGGCAGGGACATCTGGGGAGCAGACCTGCAGATCAGCCGTATGATCCAGCTAAGATGCCTTCATCAAGCATATGAGCATATGGAATGGAGGTAAATCTCACTGCAGAACCAAGGTTCACCAAGAGGGTCTTGCAGTGGCCCCACCCTAAGGTAGGCCTGAGGTACTTGTTTATCCTCTCAGGTGTGCCGTCCTGGAAGATGACTTGAGAAAGGTACCAATTACTTACTGGTAACTGTCTTTCTGGGAAATCTTCCAGGACGGCAGGCCTACTTCCCGCCCGTTGGAGGAGGAAAATTCTAGAACACTAGAAGGTGAGTACCTATGAGGAATGATTTCCCTTGTGAACCTGGTTCAGGAGTTACTTCTCTACAAACTGAGGATCAAGGGGAAGGGTGGGGACTTAAAACAGCTGTCGATTGTGTTTCCTGTAGAGAGGAGCCTCTCATCTCTCAGGTGTGCCGTCCTGGAAGATTTCCCAGAAAGACAGTTACCGGTAAGGAACTGGTACCTTTTTTAAATATACAGCTTTTTCTATGATAATACTGCCTTGCGGGTCCTTGTTCAGGCACTTGCTGTTAGTTACAACTGTCTCCCATTTGGGATCTTGAGTTTGCCACCCTGTCACATTGAGCCCCTGATGGAGGCGTCAGTGCTGACACACATTGCACAAGCATTCTCCACCATGGTCAGGAAGCTGGTTTAGAATAGTATAAGATGTGCAGTTGATGTTTTAGAAATTGGCAGCCCTGAGATACAAAGGACGAAAACAACATTATTAAAAAGAAAAAAAAAAAATACACAGCAATGTTCTAGGTACAATTTTACACACACTATAATATAAAAGCCATTAATTTCCGCGCTTTCGATTTCAAAAACTCCACTAGGTGGAGCTGGTAGTATGTAATGTGGAAAGATGGGTAAGTGACACTACCAACTGATGTAATAAAAATAATGTATAGTGCTTCACATCTTAAATTCCTATGTATACTCAATGTGAAATAGATTGATAAAAATCAAATGCAAATATTCATATAAAAAAGTGTAATGTACTTAGTAGTGCAAAAAAAAAATGCAAAACGTGACCATCAAATAATTCCAATAATCAAGCTGAAATAAATTCACGTGGTTAAAAATATATATGCTCTGGTGTAAGTAATTCACAGTCCAAAAGTGGCAAAAATAGTGTCTCTGCGATGTAACTTCCAAAGTGACTTGTGCCTGGATCAAAAACGGCTTAAGTGCAAAATAGGTGAATTCCACTCGTGCTTCCCTCTCTGTTCCACACTCACTGGGGGTAAAGCGCATTCAAGCAGAGTTGTCTAGTCCTGGTGCAAATGAAGTTGCCTCCTCCCATGGTGGTTTGGATCATAAGGGGCATTAGCATAAGGATGGATGGAAAAGATTGATACTCATAGCTTAATTCAATACATTTTAGTTTTTATTCAATCAAAGCAAAAATATCTTTAAAACATGCACAGAACGGGTGGATCTCAGGTTATAGGGATCAGACACACTTCGTTGTAATTGAGACAAACTGCGATGTTCCACTGCATGTTCTGCCTGTGTACTGTACAGTCGGCTGGTGCCAGCAGACATAGCGTTCGCAGTACCTGCTGCTGGGCTCATGCTGTGTGTGATCACAACAGGAGCTGGTCGCCGGTGGCACCTGTGCATGCTCTAGACCCAAAAGGGTCAGATCACATACTAGTTACGTGGCCACCCTGCCACAGTATCGTGTGTGGTCGGGAAGTGGTTAAAAACTGATCACACTAAGCAGGACGGCACACTGTGGTCAGTTCTCTAGCTGTGCTGGGAACTTTGGGTACTCTCCAATGATCAGACTTGTCCTGACACCCCTGCTGCACAGCCATTGACTGGGAAGCTCAGTGTGCTGCTTTTGCTCCCCCAAATCTTAAAACTAAAGAACTGTTTTTTGTTTTTCTCGAACACTTCAGTTTTTTTTTTGTGGTGGTTTTTTTTTTTTTTTTTTTAGCAAAAAATAAATAAACGGCAGTGATTAAATACCACCTAACGAAATCTCTATTTGTGGGGAAAAATCTTTTTTTGGGTAGAGTGTTGCATGACCTTGCAATTGTCATTGAAAGAGGGACAGTGCTGAAAGTTGGCCTGGACAGGAAGAGGGTTTAAGTGCCCAGTAAGCAAATGGTTAAACTCAAGTAGGTTATTTTACAAGATGATCGTTTACAAACCCTTTAATACTCGTCATGTCTAGAGGGAGATGAATAGGATGAAATTCTTATTTCTTTTTTTTTTTTTCCTCACTTTCCTCACTTCCCTGGCAACCAGTGCTGTAGTTTGCTCTCTGAGCAGCTCCTGCTGGTCCTGCTTGTCTGCAATGATCTTGGAGAGGGGATGGCCACACAACCAAGCATAGTATATTTAAGTACAGTTGTATAGGAGAGCTTTTGAGATTTAAAATCAATGGTTTCATTTATTTTATTTATTTTTTTTTTTTTTTTCCTAGACCTGTGCTGCGTTGCACTGTCTACAGATCCTGGGAAAAAAAATTAATTGGTTGTGGAGATCAGACCGAGCATGGACTATTACTGCATGTATCCAATACATGTATGGTCACTTTAAGTTGCATTGTAGGAGCTTGTTCACATGGCTTTACAAACCTTACCATGTCAGTATCAAAAATGCTGACAGACAACAGAGCACAATAGGACAGCATATATGACTTGGAGGAACTACATTTATTCAGTCAGCTACGGTATTTGTAGCTGCTCACTTTTCTTTTAAACTAAACAGGTACTCCTCAGTCCAGGAGTCCAGTACTGTCTTCACCCGGGCTGGTTCTACACCGGTCTTGGAATCCCTGGCACCGCCATTGTGGCTGTAAGAAACTGGCTCCCACTGCACATTCACGAAGTACATTTTTATGTTTTTTAATACATAGTCAGTTTGAAAAAGGACACAAGTCCATCTAGTTCAAACCAATCCTATACCCACAGTTGAGCCAGATGAAGGTGAAAAACCCCAGCAAAGCATGATCCAATTTGCTATAGCAGGGGAAAAAAAAATCCTTCCTGATAAGAGGCCGTAAAAGGCAGTTGGATTTTCCTTGTTTTGACTTTACCTATAAATGTTAGTACCCAGTTATATTGTGTACATTTCAGGAAAGAATACAGGTGTGTTATTTTCTTTATTTTCAATCTACTGAGCTGGCCAGAACCACCTCTTGAAGGAGTCTATTCCACAGCTTACTGTGAAGAAACCTTTCCATATTTGGAGATGAAATCTCTTTTCCTCTAGACATAAATAGTGCCCCCTTGTCCTCTGAGATTACCTTAAAGTGAATAACTCAACACCAAGTTCACTATATGTACCACCTATGTATTTTATACATGTTGATCATATCCCCTCTTAACCTCCTTTTCCCAAGAGCATAAATTCAGTTCCTCTAATCTTTCCTTATAGCTGAGCTGCTCCATGCCTCTTATCAGTTTGGTTGCCCTTTTCTGCACTTTCTCCAGTTCCCTGATATCCTTTTAGAACTGGTGCCCAAAACTGAACTGCATATTCCAGATGATGTCTTGCTAATATCTCTCTGGAATCCATACCGCTCCTTATACAAGAAAGGACTTTGCTCACTTTGGACACCACAGCTTGGAATTGCATGCTATTAAGCTTATGATCTACCAAAACCCCAAGATCATTCTCCACATGGTCGGAATTTCCGACAACAAGCTCTGATCGCATATTTGCTGTCAAAGTCTGACTGTGTGTACGTGGCATTAGTCTTTCAGAGCAACTCTCATCCTTGGACAATTTGCTCTTTTTAAAGTTGTGTTTTATATTTCTTTTATGTGTTTGTTGCTTACAGTTAACATGAAATTAAATCATGTTATGGTCACTGCTACCCAGATGTTCTTTTATATGAATATTGGTCATAAATTCTGCATGGTTTGAGATTACCAGGTCTAGCAGAGCATCATTCCTGATCAGGGCCTCGATAAACTTGACCATAAAATTGTCTTGTTTATAGGTTGATACATTTTTGCCCTTGCCTATTCCAGGAGTGCGTTTCCTCTAGTCCATTTCCAAGTAGTTAAAATTCCCCATCACTGTTGCAGCCCTTTCTATCTGTGCAAGCAGTTGAGTCTCCACCAAACGCCAATGATAACCCTTGTAGTATGTACACCCATGTACTTTTACACCCATAATGCTTCAGACACATCACACTCTCCAACTAGGTCCTCTTTCATTCTCGCTTTGAGATCACTTCTCACAGAGACAGACACCACCTCTGTTTTTAAACTGACATTCATGGATGGGCTACATTTTTTATCTAATTTCACAGCACATGAATGGATGTTTCCAACTTACACTTTAGGCACCCATGATTTGGTCAAACATACTACTTGCATAAATATATGAGAGGAGTTTAAATTCTGACCACAAGGGGGATCGCTTTCATTTTCTAAAAGGTGACTGATAGCGCTAGTTATGTAGTTCAATTAAAATCGCACAATATAAAAGTAATGCTTTTTTAAGAAAACCTGTACAGAGAGAACTGCAGCATTACTGACCTGAAAAATCTAGCTGTCTTTCGTTTCAGTATTTTTTAATTGACCTAATGCAGATTGGGAAAGTTTTAGGTCAGTGAATCAAATTAATGAAGTCATAAATGACTGTGGCAGTCAGATAACTAGCATTTTCTTCCGAGGAGGCCCAGCCCAATCCAAAGAGACACCCAATCCAGCAAAGAGACATCCAAATCCAAGTGTGATAGGTGGGGGAGAGTGTACAGTGTGTAACAGGTGGGGGGCCAGGGTGACAGGTGGTGGGGGGGCAGTGTGATAGGTGCAGAACTTCACTCACTGTGTTGGCTGTTAGTGCCAGCTTCTCAAGAGGCAGGCATGTTGCATGGAATCCTATGTCGGCAATAAACAGCCTGCCAGAGCATCCAATCATGGAGTGGTATGCTTGTGGATCCATGGCCAAGTGTGTTGTTCTGTCCCGGGGCTCAAGTGAGCATGGAGTAGAAGCAGGAGGGCGACGCCGTACATATGGTCACCTGTTAAGTGTTCTTGCCCGGGGCGGGACAGCCGTTATTGGGAAGGTATTCTCACGCTTCCCTCGCTCCTCCCTTTCAGTAAACCGTGAGAAAAGACCCGGAAAGTGAAGGCAGACTGGAGGGGGAGTGGAGCGTCTACGAACATGCCGCTCTCTGTGTGAGTGGAGCTGATGTCGCCGGCCGTGCTAGTATGCTGTCACTATGCGCGCCCTCTGCATGCTGGACTACGGAGAATGAGGCACTAACAAGCTCCCGGCAAAAAGTAGGGAAACCAGCAGTCCTGGCTGCGCCCTAGGCAGTTTCCTAGTCTACCTAGTGGTAGCACCGGCCCTCCATACTCTCTAAGTACAGATTTTCTATGGATACAATTAGTCAAGTATCAGAATTTGTGTTGAAATCGGCCTGCTGTAATGCCCTTTTTAACAGCACTGCACCAGACCAGAATAGGGAGGCCAGCAGTAGAAATACAACTCTTCTGAAGTGGATGTGCTAACAGGTGAGAAGAACAAAATAAGAAGAGTAATTATTCAGTCTGCTGCTGCCCCTGATCTGTTCAGCTGTCAGCAGAGAGAGTGTTTCCCTGAGCAAGCTGTGATGCTGTCATAGTCCAGGGCCTGGCATAGGTGTCTGCCTTGCAATACTGTAAATGCTGTAGAAAGTCACTAGCACTCTTTAGGCCCCATTCACACCTGAGGGTTTTGTAGCTTGAAGCCTGAAGCTACAAAACGCTGGAGGGGAAAAAAAAAAATCTATTATTCTCGGTGGAGATGGTTCACATCTCCACTCAAGTTGGCCTGAAGCCGTATGCCTGAAGCTCAAACAAGTTTTGAACATTTTTTGTCGCTTGAATTGCGCGGATTTGGGCGTTTTTCTTCTTTTTCAATTGGTGACCTTTTGCCCTGCACAAAATTGCCGTAAAATTGCGCGATTTTCTGCCTGAAAACGCTATGCTCAGGTGTGAATGGGGCCTTACTGTGAGACTTGAGGCCTGTACACACGGTCAGAAAATCTGAAGTTAAATTTGTCAGATGAACGATCTGCTGATTTTTCTAATTGTTAGTATGCTGCTTTTGACAGTCGATTATGAATTTTCATCAAGACCAGGCATGATCAGAAATGAAAGAACACATAAAAAAACAATTCAACACATTACGTCACTTCTGATGTTGAATTCTGTCATCCGAAAATTTTCTGATGGTTAGTACCCTCTTCACTTTCAATTTGAGACTAGTATCCAACAAAAAACTGACAAATTCATCCAATAATCTAATAGTGTGTACAAGGCTTTAGTGTTACTAAACCCAGGACCCTGCATTCATTATATTTGGTATCACACAGAACATGGAAATGTGAATATTTTAGTAAATATAAACTGCTAAATAACTTTTTTCATTAGCAGTATATAGCAGTGTTGTGACTTCTATCAGTGTCTGGTTAAAGCTTGTAGGAGGAGGTTTCATACTGCATTGAGCTGTCCTATCAGGATGCTGAACCCCTGACCCTCTGTCTGGACAGTGCTGATTGGCCCTATGCTTATCACATACACCCTCCCAAGAAAGCACCCTGATGCCATAGACTCTATCTGATCAGGACCTGTTTTGGAGTCAGTGGAAGAAGAGGAGGATACAGGATCAAACAGCATTTTTACACAATGCAGAGGATTAACCCCTTAGGTTCCATGGTGAGTATAACAAGCATGATTTACTGAATATATAGAATGATTTTACTGTTGTGGGTTTAGTAACACTTTAAAGCAAAGCATCTTTGGATAGTAAAACATTTTTTTTTCTGCCAATAAATACCTTATAAAGCCCACTTCCTGTTTCTTGGCTGGTAAAAAGCCCAGGCTTATGGGGTCATGCACAGCTCTCTCTCTCTCTCTCTCATAAGAGTTTGCCAGGAAGGGAGGGGGATGAGGGAGCAATAGTTATAAGAGGGCCTACGAGAGTTGGAGGTGTGCCTCTGTGTAAATCCAGGAAGTGAACAGAGCTAAAATGGATGCAGCAAGGCTTAATGGAGGGAGATTTCTGAAGCATATTTGGCAAATACAGAATCACAGTATATATAAAATAATATGTAAAGTGGTTGGAGGAAAGCTTCAGAATAACAACCATGTTTTTATTACAAATCATGTGAGCAGACTGCAGTTCCTCTAAGGTTTCTCAAAAAATGAGCATGATCTTGACCACTATTGGCACTGTCCAGAGACTTGAAACAATTTGCATATACTCGGTTTGGTGCTTTATATAAATTGTACAAAACACCCTAAGGCTCGTTCACCTAGACTCCTCACGAAGCTGAAAGCATTTTAGGTGGCCTTTTAACCACTTGAAGGCCAAGCCTTTTCTAGCACTTAGTTAAAATCGGTACTTTTTGCTAGAAAATGACTCAGAATCCCCAAACATTATATATACAGTATCTCACAAAAGTGAGTGCACCCCTCACATTTTTGTAAATATTTTATTATAACTTTTCATGTGACAACACTGAAGAAATTACACTATGCTACAATGTAAAGTAGTGAGTGTACAACTTGTATAACAGTGTATTTTTGCTGTCCCCTCAAAATAACTCAATACCCAGCCATTAACCACTTCAATACCGGGCACTTAAACACCTTCCTGCCCAGACCAATTTTGAGCTTTCAGCGCTGTCGCACTTTGAATGACAATTGCGCGGTCATGCTACACTGTACCCAAATGAAATTTGTATCATTTTTTCCCACAAATAGAGCTTTCATTTGGTGGTATTTGATCACCTCTACGGTTTTTATTTTTTGCTAAACAAATAAAAAAATACCGAAAATTTTGAAAAAAAAAAGTTTTTTTTTGTTTCAGTTTCAAAACTTTGCAAATAAGTAAGTTTTCTCCTTCACTGATGGGCACTGATGGGGCTACACTGATGAGCAATGATAAGGCGGCACTGATGGGCACCGATGAGGTGGCACCAATGAAGTGGCACTGATGAGGTGGCATTGATGGACACCTATATGTGGCACTGATAGGCGGCACTGATAGGTGGCACGGATGGGCATGGATAAGTGGCACAGGTGGGCATGGGTTAGGCGGCATGGGTAGGCGGCACAGGTGGGCATGGGTAGGCGGCACAGGTGGGCATGGGTAGGCACTGATAGGCGGCACAGATGGGAACTGATAGGCGGCATTGTATTATAATATATTGCACTAATGGATGCCAATCAGTGCCAATCAATAATGCATGCCAATCAGTGATGCCCATTGTGGGCACTGATTGGCATCCATTATGGGCACTGATTGGCATCCATTGTGGCACTGACTAGAATCCCTGGTGGTCTAGGGTGGCATACCTTGTCCTTGGCATCCCTGGTGGCGTCCCTGGTGGTCCAGTGTGGGCATCCTCGGGGGGGCTGTGCTGATAATCGATCAGCACAGACCCCCCCCTGTCAGAGGAGCAGCCGATCGGCTCTCCTCTATTCGCGTCTGATAGACGCGAGTGAGGAAAAGCCGATCACCGGCTTTTCCTATTTACACTGTGATCAGCCGTGATTGGACACGGCTGATCACGTGGTAAAGAGTCTCCGTCGGAGACTCTTTACCGAGATCGTAGTTGCCGGGTGTCAGACTGACACCCCGCAACAACGATCGCCGCAAAACGCGCCCCCGGGGGCGCGCAGCGGCTCATAATCCTGATCACGTCATATGACGTCCGGTCAGGATTATGAAACCACTTTGCCGCCGTCCATTTGCTATAGGGCGGGCGGCAAGTGGTTAAAGTGTTTGTTAACCCAAAAACAAAATGCATATTACACAACGCTTGTGCTGTGTAATCCGCCCCCCTCTAAACTGTTAAAAAAAAACTAAACATACCACTTCCTGTATGCCCTCTCTAAACAGACCACGATAACCAGGGCTGCTCCACCCTGATCACAGTGGTCAAAGTGCCTCCCTCTGTGATAGGCTGCCTGCTCTGCTCTCTCCCCCCTCCTTCCTGCCTGTCACCCCCCCTCTGTGTCTATCTCCGACCTGGCCCCACCCCTCACTGCCGCTGTTCTTGTAAACAAAATTTCCAAAATTTTCACTGCCACCCTCTGTATTAGAAGCTCGCATAGCACACTATGTCATTTGTTTTCAAAAACAAGTGCTGTAAAAAACCTAATTTGAGCTGTCTACAGGCCGCTCACGTGACTCACGGCCGCTTTACAGCTATGATACATGGCTTCTGCAGAGGAGACGAGCGGCCACGTGATCTCCCCGGCTGACATCAGAGGGAGATTGTGGCCCCTCCCTCAGAAGCATAGTATTGGAGCTGCAAAGCGGCCGCGAGTGATGTATCCGGCCTGAAGACAGCTTAAGTTAAGTATTTACAGCACTCGTTTTTGAAAACGTATGGCATAGTGTGCTATGGTAGCCTCTAATAGAGGGGCTGGCATAGACTTGTATAGATGGGTTAACAACCACTTTAATGTCTAAACCGCTGGCAACAAAAGTCAGTACACCCCTAAGTAAAAATGTCCAAATTGTGCCCAATTATCCATTTTCCCTCCCTTGTGTCATGTGACTCGTTAGTGTTACAAGGTCTCAGGTGTGAATGGGGGAGCATTTGTGTTAAATTTGGTGTTATCACTCTCACTCTCTCATACTGGTCACTGGAAGTTCAACATGGCACATCATGGCAAAGCACTCTCTGAGGATCTGAAAAAAATAATTATTGCTCTACATAAAGATGGCCTAGGCTATAAGAAGATTGCCAAGACCCTGAAACTGAGCTGCAGTATGGTGGCCAAGACCATACAGCGGTTTAACAGGGCAGGTTCCACTCAGAACAGGCCTCACCACAGTCGACCAAAGAAGCTGAGTGCACGTTCTCAGTGTCATATCCAGAGGTTGTCTTTGGGAAATAGATGTATGAGTGCTGTCAGCATAGCCGAAAAGGTTGATGGGGTGGGGGGGGAGGGGTGATAAGCCTGTCAGTGTTCAGACCATATGCCACACGCTGCATCAAATTTGTCACCGTCACTGTCATCCCAGAAGGAAGCCTCTTCTAAAGATGATGCACAAGAAAGCCTGCAAACAGTTTGCTGAAGGCAAGCAGGCTAAGGACAATGGAGTACTGGAACCATGTCCTGTGGTCTGATGAGACCAGGATAAACTTATTAGGTTCAGATTGTGTCAAGTGTTTGTGTCAGCAGCCAGGTGAGGAGTACAAAGACAAGTTTGTCTTGCCTATAGTCAAGCATGATGGTGGGAGTGGTGGTGGGGAGCTACAGTTCATTGAGGGAACCATGAATGCCAACATGTACTGTGACATACTGAAGCAGAGCATGATCCCCTCCCTTCGAAGACTGGACCACAGGGCAGTATTCCAATATAATGACCCCAAACACACCTCCAAGATAACCACTGCCTTGCTAAAGAAGGTGAGGCTAAAGGTGATGGACTGGCCAAGCATGTCTCCAGACCTAAATCCCATTGAGCATCTGCGGGGCATCCTCAAACAGAAGGTGGAGGAAAGCAAGGTCTTTAACATCCACCAGCTCCGTCATGTCGTCATGAAGGAGTGGAAGAAAACTCCAGTGGCAACCTGTGAAGCTCTGGTGAACTCTATGCCCAAGAGGGATAAGGCAGTGCTGGAAAATAATGGTGGCCACTAGGGATGAGCTTCGTGTTCGCGTCGAACATACGTTCGACTCGAACATCGGCTGTTCGCCCGTTCGGCGAATTCCGAACGTTATGGCCCGTTCGCGCCAAATTCGTGTGGCGCTCACGGCCCACAATGCACTGCGTCATCGCAGTGCATTGCTGGCTCATGATTGGCCAAGCATGCACTGTGACCCCGCATGCTTGGCCAATCACAGCGCCAGCAGCGAGGAGAGCCATGATTGGCCACAGGCAGGATGCCTGTGGCCAATCATAGCTCAGGCTGTGTAGTACACGCCCCACACTATATAAGGCCGCCAGCGCGGCGGCCTAGTGTAGTGTGTTGGCGTCTGAAGCAGTTAGTGGGTGTTCTGTGTACCTTCAACACAGTACACACCGATCGTTATCGGCCTATTTTCGATCTTGCTCTTCTGTAGTGGTTGTTGTCTGCTTGCCCTGACCGCAGTATACACCGCTATATTCACCTCACCTATATAGCTAGTGATCTATCTTTTATAATAGAGCTTGCAGTCAGTAGTGTTAGGAGCTTGTGCGTGCTCTGTACCCAGTACACACCGCTATATCCACCTACATAGCCCTTCTCTATTTGAGCCCACTTGCCATCTGCAGGAGTTATTGGAAGTTGTGTGTGCCTCCAGCACAGCACAGTATACATCTGTATATACCCCTTTATCTCTGGTGTTCTATAAAAAGGGCATCTGCAGGAGTTAGTGTTTTTTTTGTGCCTCCAGCACAATATACACCTGTATCTACCCTTTATTGCTGTTCTCTAATAGAGGCATCTGCAGGGCTTAGTGGGTGTTGTATGACTCAATTACAGTATACCCCTTTATCTCTGGTGTTCTATAATAAAGGCATCTGCAGGAGTTAGTGGGTGTTGTGTGACTCCAGCACAATATACACCTGTATCTACCGTTTATTGCTGTTCTCTAATAGAGCCATCTGCAGGGCTTAGTGGGTGTTGTGTGACTCCATTACACTGCTGTTTTACCCAACTCCCTTCAGGCCATTACCATGTCTGGAAGGCCAGCAAGGAGAGGCAGACAGGCGCGAGCCGATAAAAGAGGGAAAGCAGGCTCTGTGTCTAGAGACAACAGTGCTGGTCGTGGACGCGGTGCATTGTCATCAGCACGTGGCCATGGGACACACTTGTCCTTTTCGGCAGCTGGACATGTTAAACCGCAACATGCCAACGACTTGGTAGAGTGGATGACCAAGCCCTCTTCATCCTCCTCATCCTCTCTCACCCAGTCTCAGGGTACTAGCAAAGCAGCTGCCAACGCATCGTCTTCCCTCCTCTCAATGTCATCATCAGTGACTCCTTCCCTAGACACAGCACGTCCTCCTGAGGAGTCTCCTGAACTCTTTGAGCACAGTGTTGGGTACATGCTCCAGGAGGATGCCCAGTGTTTTGTGGGCTCTGATGATGACACTCAGCTAGAGGAAGGTAGTAGCGTGAGCGCAGAGACAGGGGATGCTCAAGAAGGACAGCAATCTGGCAGTCATGTTCCACAAGCTGCAGCATACTGCCAGGTTTGCTCCAGCGATGAAGAGGGAGGGGATGATGAGGGCACTGACTCCACGTGGGTGCCTGGTAGGAGAGAGGAGGAGGAGGCACATGTCCAACGAGGCAGGATGCCCTCCGGGGGCCAGCTTAGGGGCAGCACACCGACTGAATCACACCGCAGAGCTCCGCCTGTGCAGGGCGCTGCCTCTGCGCGTTATTCTAAAAGTTCTTTGGTGTGGGCCTTTTTTGAGACGAGTGCATCAGATCGCACCGCTGCTATTTGCAACATATGTCTCAAGCGTATCTCGCGTGGCCAAAAAATCAGCCGCTTGGGCACCACATGCTTGACCAGACATATGTTGACCTGCCATGCAGCTCGTTGGCAAGCGTACCTCAAAGACCCACACCAAAGAACAAAGCGGACCTCTCCTTGCTCCTCATCAGCTGGCATCTCCAACCTCACTAGACCTTCAGTCCTCTCTGAAACCTGCTCTGAGAGGAATGAAGGTGTAGAATTAGGTGTGTCACAGCCAAGTGCTTCCGGGAACTCTGCTAGCGGTACACCCACGTCCGATTATAGCAGGCAAATGTCCCTGCCACAGCTGCTGGACCGGCGAAAGAAGTTCACACCCAGCCATCCACATGCCCAGTGGTTGAATGCTAGCTTGGCTAAATTGCTAGCACTTCAACTGCTGCCTTTTCAGTTGGTAGACTCGGCCCCCTTCCGTGAGTTTGTACAATGTGCGGTTCCTCAGTGGCAGGTCCCCAAACGCCACTTTTTCTCACGGAAGGCGATTACGGCTCTCTACCGGCATGTGGAAGGCAATGTCCTTGCCTCGCTGGACAGGGCGGTCAGCGGTAAGGTGCATATTACCGCTGACTCATGGTCCAGCAGGCATGGACAGGGACGTTACCTGTCTTTCACGGCCCATTGGGTCACTCTTCTGGCAGCTGGGAAGGATGCAGGACAAGGTGCAGTAGTATTGGAGGTTGTTCCGCCACCACGCCTCCAAAATGCTACTATTGGTTGTGACACACCTCTCTCTTCCACCCCCTCCTCTTCTTCTTCCTCCATGGCCTCTTCCAGTGCTCTGTCCTCAGAACCAGCGGTGCTCCGTAGGTCGTTCCAGGGGCTACGCAAGTACGCAGGCAAAATTATGCCATGCCATGCTTGCGCTGGTTTGTTTGGGGGACAGGAGCCACACTGGGGCGGATGTTTTGTCAGCTCTGCAGGGGCAGGCCAAGAGGTGGTTGACGCCACGCCAGCTTAAGCCAGGAATGGTGGTTTGTGACAATGGCACCAACCTCCTCTCCGCCCTCCAACAGGGACAACTAACCCATGTGCCCTGTGTAGCTCACGTCCTTAACCTGGTGGTGCAGCGGTTCTTGGGCAGGTACCCCGGCTTACAGGATGTACTGAAGCAGGCCAGGAAAGTCTGTGTGCATTTCCGCCGATCATTTAATGCCTGTGCTCGGCTGGCTGAGCTCCAAAAGGAGTTGAACCTGCCCGAGAACCGCCTTATATGTGACATGCCCACCAGGTGGAACTCAACGTTGGCCATGCTGCAGCGGCTGCACACACAGCAGAGGGCCATCAATGAGTACCTGTGCGACTACGGCACCAGGACAGGGTCAGGGGAGCTCGGTTTTTTCTCACCACGCCAGTGGGGCATGATCAGGGATGCATGCACTGTCCTGTCACCGTTTGAGGAGGCCACAAGGATGGTGAGCAGTGACAGTGCATGCATCAGTGACACTGTACCTCTTGTCCACCTCTTGGAGCATACACTGCGTGGAATAATGGACAGGGCACTTGAGGCAGAACAGAGGCAGGAAGAGGAGGACTTCCTTGCCTCTCAAGGCCCCCTTTATCCAGACAGTGTTCCTGCTGTGCCACCCATCACACAGGAAGAGGATGAGGAGGAGGAAGAGGAGGAGGAGGATGATTGTGTCAGCATGGAGGTGGAGGCTGGCACTCAGCATCAGCAGCATCCATCTTGTAGGGATGATTTACAGTCCCAAGAAACACGTGGACTTGTACGTGGCTGGGAGGAGGTAGCTGCGGATCATGTTGCCCTTAGTGACCCAGAGGACTCCGGACCGAATGCCTCAGCTAACCTACGCTGCATGGCCTCCCTGATCCTGCAAAGCCTGCGGAAGGATCCTCGTATTCTTCGGATCAAGGAGAGGGACCATTACTGGCTGGCCACTCTCCTTGATCCACAGTACAAGGGTAAGGTTGCCGACCTTATCTTGCCATTGCAGAGGGAGCAGAGGATGAGACATCTCCGGGAGGCCTTGCAGAAAGGTCTGTGCAATGCGTTCCCAGAGACTGGGAGGTTACAAACTCCTGGTCCTGGACAACGTGTTGCTGAGGCATCGGTCAGAAGGAGCGGTGGAGAAGGTGGCCGTCTGACTGATGCTTTCAGACAATTTTTTAGTCCGCAGCCCCAAGGTATGATCGGTTCCAGCACCCATCGCCAGCGTCTGATGTACATGGTGCAGGAATACCTAGGGGCAAGGTCAGACTTGGACACCTTTCCCACCGAAAATCCTCTGGCTTACTGGGTCTTGAGGATGGATCACTGGCCAGAGCTTGCACAGTATGCAATTGAGCTACTGGCCTGTCCTGCATCCAGCGTTCTTTCGGAACGCACCTTCAGTGCTGCTGGTGGCTTTTTACCGATCACAGGGTGCGCCTGTCCACCGAATCAGTTGATCGACTGACCTTCATCAAGATGAATCAGTCTTGGATCACCCACAGCTACCAAGCACCTGAAGCTGATGTAACCGAATAATTTTTTTTTAAATATCACATCCCTTCAAGACTGCCTATGCTGATGCTGAGTGACTGTCCTGTTATGTTGATTGTCTATCCTCTTCCTCCTCCGCTGATATGTTGGAAGAACATTTCTGGTTCTGGGTGATGCCATTAGCCCAATTTTTCTGCCCCTGTTTAACAGGGGTGTTTAAGTACAATTTTTGATGCAATGCTTTGCAGCAGGGCTAATTCCTGCAATAAAACTAGAGTATATGGGAGAGGTTGCAGTGTGGTGGCACCAGCACCAGTGCCTAAGGCCCAATTTTTCTGCCCCTGTTTAACAGGGACATGTAATTACAATTCTTGATATAATATTTCACAGGAGGGCCCGTTCCTGTGCCCACCCAGAGTAACTGTGAGGACTTATAATGTTGTGGCACCAGCACCACAACCACCAAAGGTCAATTTTTCTACCACTGTTCAACAATGGCATGTAATTACAATTCTTGATATAATCGTTCACAGCAGGGCGCTCCAGCACCCAGCAAGAGTCACTTTGAGGGCTTACAATGTTGTGGCAAAACCAACACCTTGTTCCGCCATTTCTGCAGAGCATATAGGGCAGGCCCCTACTTTCAAACATCCAACTTACAAGCATCTCCTACTTGCAAATGGAAGGAGACAACAGCAAGTGAGATGAAAAAAGATGAACGACAAAACAAATTATACAGGGGTAATAACCCTTCCCTATGTTTTCCAAAAAGCTTAAAAATAGTTTTTTTGACTGGAGCTACACTTTAAAAATGTACCAGTTGAAAATTACAGATTCAACTTAACACAACAAACCTACACAGTCCCTGTCTTGTTTGCACCGCCTGTATACTGCTGAGTATATAGGGCCTGGGGGCCACACGCATTTCCTTTTTTTAATATGGGTACAGGGTTCCCCTTGATATGCGTACAAGACCCAAAGGGGCTGGTAATAGGCAGGGAGGGCTACCCATGCCATTTTTCTCAATGGTTTTCAACCATATTGCAGGAACCAGATATAACATTAAAACCTCAAGCAGTTTTCAATGATGTTATTTCTGTTTAATGTCATTTTGTGCAGGGACTGTTCTAAACACGGGAAACACGTGGCGCTTCACAGGCATACTACAGACACCCCCCAGGCACCATAGTTAAGGGAATATTTCACTTTTTTTTTTCACTTTAATCATCATTAAAATCAGTGCTCCCGCCAAAACGGCCATTTTAAAAAACATTTTAGGCATTGACCCATGTCCCCTGGGGCAAGAGCCAGGCCCCCAAACCCTTTTTAGGACAGTATCTTGCATATTAGCCGTTAAAATTAGCACTTTTAATTTCGAACGTTCGAGTCCCATAGACGTCAATGGGGTTCTAAAGTTCGTTCGAATTTGGGGTCCGTTCGAAAGTTCTGGTGCGAACCGAACCGGGGGGTGTTCGGCTCATCCCTAGTGGCCACACAAAATATTGACACTTTGGGCCCAATTTGGACATTTTCACTTAGGGGTGTACTCACTTTTGTTGCCAGTGGTTTAGACTTTAATGGCTGTGTGTTGAGTTATTTTGAGCGCACAGAAAATTGACACTGTTATACAAGCTGTATACTCACTACTTTACATTGTAGCAAAGTGTCATTTCTTCAGTGTTGTCACATGAAAAGATATATTAAAATATTTTCAATTTTTTTATATATATATATATATATATATATATATATATATATATATATATATATATATATATATATATATATATCGCTACACAGACCCTAGAGAATAAAATGGTGATTGTTGCAATTTTTGTCACACGGTATTTGGGAAAAAGTACAGTTTAATGAATAAAAAAAAATGTCCTAATTTTTTTGTAAAATATATGAAAGATAATGTTGTGCCGAGTAAATAGATACCTATCACGGTTTAAAATTGCACACGCGTGTGGAATAGTGACCAACTATGGAACGGGCTACCCATTTAAAGTTACAGATCAGGTCTAGCACTAGAATTATTACTTTCGCTCTAATGTTTGTGGCGATACCTTACATGTGTGTAGCAAAAAACTTTACTTATGCGTGCACGTCTTATGTATGCATGAATTTCTGCATGCAGTAATGGAGGGATGGAGGTGCTTTACATTTTCTTTTCTTTTTTTTACATTGCAATCACAGAGGGATGGAGGTGCTTTACATTTTGTTTTCTTTTTTTTTTTTTTCTTTTTTACATTGTCACATAAATTTTATTTTTAGCTCTTGATTGGATAGATTGATAGCAGCACAGCCATTGGCTCCTGCTGCTGTCAAATCCAATGACTCGGGGGGGGCTGGCCGAGTCCAGCATTCATGTCTATGGATGCAAATGCTGGACTCTGGAGTGCGCCCGCAATCTAACCCCCCAGGAGAGTGCTTCTCCTAGGGGGTTATCTGAAGTGAGGAGAAGCCGCGAGAGCCGCCGGGGGACCCCAGAAGTTGAGAATTGGGCCACTCTGTGCAAAACTAGCTGCACAGTGGAGGCAAGTATGACATGTATGTTATTTAACCACTTCCCGACCAGCGCACGACGATGTACGTCGACAGAATGGCACGGGCAGGCATATTGGCGTACATGTACATCCAATATTCGATGCCGCCCTGCCATCGGGAGCGCGCCGCCGGCGGCGCGCTCCCGCGCTGGTCGGGACCCCCGTGAGTCCGGTCGCGGGACCCGCGGACTCGATCGCCGCGGGCATCCCCGCGATCGTCTCATAGAGCGGCCGAATGGAGGAAATGCTATATAAACAACATTTTTCCATTCTGCCTAGCAACTAGTGACGCTGATCTCTGCTCCATGTGATTGGAGCAGAGATCAGTGTACACTAAATGAAAGCCCAACCCCCCCACAGTTAGTAACACACCCCTAGGAACACTTAACCCCTACACTGCGACCCACTGGTTAACCCTTTCACTGCCAGTGTCATTTACACAGGAATCACTGCATTTATATAGCAGTGATTACTGTATAAATGACAATGGTCCCAAAAATGTGTCAAAAATGTCCGATGGGTCCCCGACAATGTCGCAGTCACAATAAAAATCGCAGATCGCCGCCATTACTAGTAAAAAGAAATAATAAAAAATTAAATTAAAATAAATTAAATAAAAATGCTATAAAACTATCCCTATGTTGTAAACGCTATAACTTTTGCGCAAACCAATCAATAATCGCTTATTGCGATTTTTTTACCAAAAATATGTAGAAGAATACGTATCGGCCTAAATTGAAGGAAAAAAATGTTTTTTATATATTTTTGGGGGATATTTATTATAACAAAAAGTAAAAAATAATGCGTTTTTTTCAAAATTGTCGCTCTATTTTTGTTTATAGCGCAAAAAATAAAAACCGCAGGGGTGATCAAATACCACCAAAAGAAAGCTCTATTTGTGGGAAAAAAAAAGACGTCAATTTTGTTTGGGAGCCACGTCGCACGACCGCGCAATTGTCAGTTAAAGCAACGCAGTGCCGAATCGCAAAAAGTGGTCTGGTCTTTGACCAGCAAATTGGTCCGGTCTGAAAGTGGTTAAGAAAAAAAAAAAAAAAAACAAGCCTTTACAATCACTTTAAAAATTGAAAGTCAGCAGCCACAAAACTATAGCTGCTGACCTTTAATACACTTGCCGCTGCTATGGGCTCTTGCCAAGGGTCCAGCAATATCCTCATCTGGGCTGGTTCGCTGGCAATTTAACTGTGGGCAGCCAGCTATAATTCCTATTGGGTTCACAGCCAGCTGATCACTGCTATTGGGTTCACAGCCAGCTGATCACTGCACATCCATGAGCCGCACTGTTCTTTGTGAATAATCCCGCTGCCTTCTGGGACCTGTTACAAATCCCAGAAGGTTGTGGGCAAGGGGTAGGAGAACCTCCGCTTGGATTGCCTAGGCGATCTGAGCAAAAATGGGAACAGTTACCTGTCAAAGCTAGATACCCACTCAACACCCACTCGGCCCCCCCTCCCCTTTGGGTGAAGTTTTTTAAAAAAAATTTGAGGACTTGTCAAAAACTTGTTTTATGTCTTTACTCACTTTTTACACATTTTTGGTGAATATGGGAGATTCCTGATTCCATTAAACCCCCACAACTACTGGCCAGGGTTGTGAGGAAAAGGTGCTTTGAGGGGGAGAGGATGTAGAGCTCCTGCCCCAAAGCCCCCTATTTTGAGGGCATGTGGCCTGGTATGATTCAGAAGGGGGGGGAGGGTTGGGTTCGCTTGCCCCCTCCCTTTCCTGGCCTTCTGGGCTGCATGCTCTGATAAGGGTCTGGTATGGAGTTTAGGGGGGACCCCATGCCTTTTTCTTTTCTGTCGTGGGGATACCCTTAAAGCCCAAACCAGACCTGAAATGCTTGGTATGGATTGGAGGGAAGGGGGTCCATGCTGTTTATTGTCAGAATTTTCATTGCCAGCATTCTTTTGTTTACATTTCAGCTGTCAGTGGGGAAGCCCGCTGACAGCTGATGAGTCATCGGTCAGCCCGCTCCTTAAAACGGAAGTAAACCCACGCACAAAACCCACGCACGTACCGGAAATGTAACACATTGGTTGTGCTCTCAAACAAATTGTCAAACCATCCAATAGCTGGTGTCATAACTGATCACATGTGCAGCATTATGGTAGTTGTAGATTGAACAGAGGCAAAGATGGCAGATTACTTTGCTGAAACCAATAAGGGTGTTTACTTACCCTTTAACAACCAGCTATTCTTCACACAGAATTCAAATTGGCCGATCATTTTTCGACGGATCCAAATTCAAGTTGCTCCAAAAATTTGGAATTTGTTACTATTTCATTCGGAGATTTGGATACATCCGAATCTCCGAATAAGCCAAAATTTGTCTGAATTTATATTCGGACTGAAATGAATTGCGCATGTCTATCTATGAGTAATGCCGCGTACACACGGTCGAACTGTTTGACATACTTAGTCCGTCATACAATCCAACGTACAATCCGGCGTACTTTCCACTGAACGGACTTGACCACACACGGATACCCAAACAGTCCGACGAAAGCTTGCGCGATGACGTACAGCACGTACGACGGGACTAGAAATAGGAAGTCCAAGACACAGCAAAGCCCTGTAAATCCTTTCTTTGCATGCGCCATTCTTAATCCGTCGGACTAGCATACTGACGACCGTATTGTCCGCTGAAACCAAAGTACGACGGACAGATTTTTGGAAAAACCGAAATTCTTAGTACTCCGGACTGCACGCTGAAAAAGTCCGCTGAAGCCCACACACGAGCGGATTGTCCGCTGAAATGTGTTTCAACGGACTAAGTACGTCAAACAGTTCGACCGTGTGTACGCGGCATAAGAAGCAAAGAAGCCCTTTCTTGACTGTGGTTAAAGTGGTTGTAAAGTGTATTTTTTCCAAAATACTGTGTGACATAAAATATTGCCACCATTTTTATTTTCTAGAGTCTCTAATTAAAAATATATATATAATGTTTGGGGGTTCTAAGTAATTTTCTAGGAACAAAAAATAGATTTTTACATGTATATGAGAAGTGTCAGAATTGGCCCGGTATTGAGGTATTTAACCGCTTTCTGACCGCACCATAGCTGAATGATGGCTATGGCGTGACTCGATAACTCTGGGAGGGCGTACATTGACGTCCTCCCAGAATCGCGCTCCCGTGCGCCCCCTGGTGTGCGCACCCACGAATATCCATGGCTGCCATCTATCCCCATCCATAATCAGCAATACTCAGCCATCCATCCTCATCCATCCATGCTCATTCATCCATCCATGCTCATCCATCCATCCATGCATACTCAGCAATATTCCTCTATCCATCCATACTTAGCAATACTCATCCACGCTCAGCCATCCATCCATACTCAGCAGTGCTCACACATCAATCCATGCTCAGCCATTCCATCCACCCCCAGCCGTACTCAGCCGCACTCAGCTCCCTGCATGTTTTGCATCTCTGCATGTGGCCACACTGTGTAAAAGTCTCACACAAGTGGTTTTGCCTTACTCAGGAGTAGCACAATGTATTTTGGGGTGTAATTTGTGCTTTGAACATTCTGTGCATGTGAGAAACAATCTGCTAATGTAACAATTTTTTTAAAGAAAAAAAAGAAATAAAAATCTTGATTTTGCAAAGAATTGTGGGAAAAAAATTGAACTTAAAAAAACTCACCATGCCTCTTACTAAATCCCTATGAATGTCTACTTTCCAAAAAGGAGTCATTTAGGGGGTATTTGTACTTTCCTGGCTTGTTAGGGTCTCAAGAAATGGAATAGGCCATCAGTACATCAGGTGTGATCAATTTTCAGAGATTGGCACCATAGCTTGTGGACTCTATTATAACTTTCACAAAGACCAAATAATATACACTGATTTTGGTTATTTTTTACCAAAGATATGTAGCAGTAGGGGCGTTGCTAGGTCTGCAAAAGATCTGGGGCTAGAGCCCATAGCAGCGGTCACCAACCTTTTTGCATGCCGGCAGGGAAGGGGCGGCATGCCGATGGTAAGCAATTTTTCACGGGTGATGGCTGGTGTTGGCGCTTCAATCATCATGGTACCATGGTTGATATGGTGTCAGGGTGATTGAAGTGCATTATTTCTATTGTTACATTCTAATATATAATGAAGTGGTGTAACTCACCATAATGCAGAATCAGTGGGAGCCCTGGGCATGTCACTTGCCACATCTCCTGCCACCAGATGCAGCGTGTCACTTGCCATCGTCGCTTGTCACCAGATGCAGCATGTTACTTGCCATCGTCACCTGCCACTAGATGCGGATTGTCACTTGCCACGTCGCCTGCTACCAGATGTGGATTGTCATTTGCCACTTTCAACTGGCAGCAGACATGGATTGCCACTTCACCTACCACTATTTGCATATTGTCACTTGCCATGCCTCCTGCCACCATTTGCATTTTGTCACTTGCCACGTCTCCTGCCACCATTTGCAGATTGTCACTTGCCACATTTCCTGTCACCATTTGCAGATTGTCAATTGCCACGTCACCGGCCACCAAATGGGGGTTCTTACTTGCCAACTGATGTGGATTGTGGACTGCTATGCCAGCCAGTGCCACCAAATGTGCATTGATGCTGCATTGGTGGCAGGCTGGCAGCACTGGTCCATTTAGTGAGAGTGGTGATGCAGGGCGGGCAGTGAGAGATGATGTCATCTCGCTGCTCCCTGCCACACCTCCGACAGTGAAGCAAGGGGTCTGGCTGCAATGTGAGCTCCACCGATGACAGAAAGCACGTGACCTCCACTCCACTCCACCGCGCTGTGAGGGTGGAAGAGCACTGATGTGTGGCAGGCTGGAGAGATGATGTCATCTCTCTGCTGCTCGCCGCACCTCATTCCTAAATGAAAGAGGCCTGGCTGTGAAGAGCGCTGATGTGGAGAGGGTGGAGAGAGGTCATCTCTGCTCATCCGCCTGCTCGCTTCTCTCCTCTCCTCTGCCTCTCTCATGTAGCCAGCCCCCCTGCCGCAACAGCCATGACCCGCTGGTTAGGCAGGGATCCTGCAGCAAGAGACTCGGGGCGATGGGCCCCAGATTTGAGGCTGTAGCCCCAATAACCACCCCCTAGCAACGCCCCTGTGTAGCAGTATAAATTTTGGCCAAAATGTATGAAGAGAAATTACTAATTTGAAACATTTTATAACAGAAACAAAGAAAATGTAAAATTTTTTACAGAATTTTCGGTCATTTTTCTTTTATAGCGCAAAAAAATAAAAAAAACAAGCGGTGATTAAATACCACCAAAAGAAAGCTCTATTTGTGTGAAAAAAAAAAAGGCCAAAAATGTCATAGGTACAGTGTTGCATGACTGAGTAAATGTCATTCAAAATATAAGAGCACCAAAAACTGAAAATTGGTCTGGTTAGGAAGGGGGTTTAAGTGCCCAGTGGTCAAGTGGTTAAACCTGTGCAGGAGGCATCCGCTGCATGCCAACCATGTTCTGTGAATCGGTACAATTGTGTGGATAAGCCAGATCTTACCTACGCACAAATGTCAAATGCAAATGGTGAAATGTACATAGATTCTCTTGGGTTCACACCTGTGTGGAGTGTACCCTTATCCCTAAAGGTCTATAGCAGTGATGGCGAACCTTGGCACCCCAGATGTTATGGAACTACATTTCCCATGATGCTCACCTATGCTGCAGAGTGCATGAGCATTATGGGAAATGTAGTTCCAAAACATCTGGGGTGCCAAGGTTTGCCATCACTGGTCTATAGTAAAGACAAAAAGGAAATATTGGGATTTCCTGGGTACAATGTTTTGTATAACATATCAATCAAAGTTTGAAATATCATTAATTTAATTTACGTCATAAAAAAAAAAAATCAGCATTAGAGCTTGCTTATACCACAATCTCCACATGTGTATTTACATGCATTTTGAATTGCATTTAAATAATTTTTTTCATTTACAGTAGTACCTAGGATTACAAGCATAATTTGTTCCAGAAGAATGCTTGTAATCCAAAGCACTCATATATCAAAGCTAGTTTCCCCATAGGAAATAATGGAAACTCAGATAATCCATTCCAGTGGCACGGCTAGTGTATGCAGAGGTGGGGGAGGGGGCACCGGAGACATTTGGAAACACTCAGAGAGCACTCGGAGCCACTCGGGCGCACCGACACTTGGGAACGGAGTGTTTCCAAGTGTTTCCCAGCGGCTCAGAGTGACACCGGCTCAAGAGGAAGCCAAATTGCTGTATTAGAGACTCGGGGGCATAAAGCATCAAAAGTCACCTAGTTGCTGAAAAAGCATACCACCAAAGCCCTGGCAAGCAACAGGCTGAATCCAAGTGCTTTATGCCGCCGAGTCTCTAATACAACAATTTGGCTTCCTCTTGAGTTGTGGCAGGGGGAAAGTGACTCCGCATCCCTTTTGGATTATTTTTTGGCATCCTTTGTGGAGTTTTGCTCTGTGCGCTGCACGAATTTGCGGTTGTTGGCCCCATTGCCCCACCTCATCATCCTGAGACCAGAGAGAGGGTTCCCCTGTCCTTGCCTGTGTCATACATACCTTTTGTGTCTGGGATATACAATCTGGACATTGTATTGATATACAATTTCTGATTATTTTCTCATGTGAATTACGTACACCCCTGATGAAGAGAATTTATACAAGATCTCGAAACGCGTTTGTTTTTTTCCTATGTCCACTGTAATGTGTTGTAATACAGTGGGGTTTAGGTGAAATGCATGAGAGCAGGAACAAACATTGTCAATTGTGTCTTCTTTTGACATCTTTTGTGAATATATGAATTTTGTATTGTACTGTCTATGTCAATTATGTATGTGCTGTTATCATTTTAAGTATCATTATTAAAAATCATATGTTTTATTATATTTGGTAAATTTTTCTGGCCTCTCAGCCCTCAGTCCTTTTCCTAGAGCAGAAAATCTGGTTTTCAAATCATCCTTATTGTGCAGGGCGATTCGTGCATGCGCAGTAGGGAACCGGGAGGTGAAGCCGCAAGGCTTCACTTCCTGATTCCCATACCCAAGATGGCGGCGGCAGCACCCGAGAGCCGACCGACAGATCAGCTTCGGGTGCCGATATCGCGGGCACGGTAGACGGGTAAGTGTCCATATTTTAAAAGTCAGCAGCTGCAATATTTGTAGCTGCTGACTTAAAAAAAAAAAAAAAAAACAGCAGAACTCCAGCTTTAATTTTATACAGCAAAACTGTTTGAACTGTGACTTTGATGATTCCTACTGTATTTCTTAGATTGTAAGCTCTAAGGAGCAGGGCCCTCTGATTCCTCCCATATTGGTATTGTATTTGTACTGTCTACCCTCAAGTTGTAAAGCGCTGTGTAAACTGATGGCACTATATAAATTCTGTATAATAATAATAATTGACTGCATATGTGTTAAATCAAAACTGTTGCATCTTTAAAGAGACACTGTCACTTAGCCTATGCATGGTAAAGTCCTCTGAAAAGGGCATTTCCTGACCGACTCCCCCTCCTCCTATACTTACCTTTGCTTCTTCGCAGCTACTTTCCTCTCTGCAGCCAGTGAGAATACCCGACTCTTGTAGGTTCGGGGGAGCATGTGACCTGCCCCCCTGTGTCAGTGCCCAGGCTGAGCTGCCAACCCCTAGGCTAGCACATTGTCATTCCTCTGATTTGCAGAAATAGCTTCCAGTACAGACATGGATTACATTAAAGATGCATTAGTGCTGCAAGCTTCTGGATTATTAGATGTGTCTTTTTTTCCCCCCCTTTCCCTGATGATACATAGGGGGTTATTTACTAAAGGCAAATTCACTTTGCACTACAAGTGCACTTGTAAGTGCAGTCGCTGTAGAAAAAAGACACAAGTCCATCAAGTCCAACCTGTGGTACTTGGCTGTTCTGCTGATTTGGACTACAAACACCTCCACCCTCCTCATCTCCATTACATATGGGGCAGCTGTTCTATACTACAGAAAATAGCTAGTAAGGCTGATAACATTGTTTGAGATTTCCGTTTAATGCACTTTACAAGGACACTGGAATTCTGGCAAGATCATCTGTTATTTTTTTGTGTACTTGCAGAAAATATTCTTGGTGTGAAAGAAGAAAAACTAATGCAGCCATCACATCAATAAGTGCTCAGCTGCAATATATTACACTTTTGTTTTTAGTGTTGCATATACTGTAGCCTCCCTGGCGGTATGATTATGTCAGATTTTTGCATCTCAAAGCGGTACAATTATTTTGCATAGAAATTTGGTGTTTTATATTGTAGGTCTGTAATTCTTAGCAATAACTCACTTAAATCTGTCCATACAAGAGTCTAGTATACATCCCGGGTAAGATAAAGTTTGAAACACAAAATCATAAATTCTAATATAATAAATAATTATAAAAAATAATAATATAATATAAATTTCTCCATGATTCACCATCTCTCAATTCTGCAAGTGTTCTAATTTATTATCGCTGTTTTCTAGCTGGTCTAAAACCACTTTTGATGTAAAGGGACTGTTTTTGGTTGCTATGGACAATCTCAAGTTTCCAGGCAGAAAGAACAGTATATATAAAACTGCATACAGGGCACTGGACAGACCACTAGGGACAAAAGGGATGTAAAATGATTTCATACAGTAATGTAATCTGTAAGATTACACTGTACTGTATGTTTAATGATTTTTCACTTTTTTGAATTTGCCACTGGACTCCGCCCCCGTGCATCGCGACATGGAACGGAGCCCGGCACTGAGAGGAATCGGGCAGAGGACAAAGCCTGCGGAGACAGCAGGGGGACATCGCAGGATCCTGAGGACAAGGTAAGTATACCGCACCAGGATCCTGCAATGCAATCCCGAGTGTGGCTCGGGGTTACCGCTAATGGTACTGAAATTTAACCCCGAGCCACACTTGGGAAAACCGCCACAGAAGTTAAACACTTGTCAACCCACCGCAGTACATATACTACAGGCACCGTGACATACCCGTACAGCGCTGTCTGTTTGCGGGATTCAAACACGCACACCCGCTAACCTACTCCCTGTAATTTGACACAGCGGGAGTGTGTCATGGCTGGGATCTGCTGATGAGATCTGCCAAATCACAGCCCAGAGGGAACAATGGCTTTGTTTCTTTTCCCTGTATTAAACATCAGCACACATTACCCATTTTAGACACACAATTAACCCCTTGATTGCACCTATATGTTAACCCTTCACCAGACAGTGTAGTACAGTGTCAGTGTTTAGTATTAGCACTGATCACTGTATTTGTGTCACTGGAGATGTCAATGGCAGTTAGTCAGTTAGTGTCAGATTGCTGCCATTACTAGTATAACAAATAAATACAAATTCCAGTATATAGACGCCATAGTTTGTAGATGCTATAACTTTCACGCAAACCAATTAATATACACTTATTGGAATTTTTTTCCAAAGACATGTAGCAGAATACATTTTGGCTTAAACTTATAAAGAGATTTAAATTTTTACAATTTTTATTGAATATGTTTTATAGCAAAAAGTAAAAAGATATTGTCTTTTTTTCATTTATATAATTAAATATAAAAAAAACACTAGTGATCAAAAACCACCAAAAGAAAGCTCTATTAGTGTGAAAATGTATTTAATTAGTGTACAGTGTTGCGTGACCACGCAATTGGCAGTTAAAGTAGCACAGTGCTAAATAGCATAAAATGGCCTGGTCATGGGGGTAAAATCCTCTAGAGCTCAAGTGGTTAAAGTAAACATGGTGTTTTGGCAATGCGGTGCAAAGCAACAGGTTGGCTTAAAGTGGGGTACCCCTTAAAAAAAAAAATTAAAAGTCAGCAGCTACAAATACTGCAGCTGCTGGCTTTTAATAATCGGACACTTACCTGCCCCAGGGTCCCGCGATGCGGGGGAACGAAGCCCCCCCTCGTTCCCCGCTCTGCTCGCGGCGCCGTCATGCATACTGTGGGCACCCGGCTGTGGCTTCACAGCCGGGCACCCACTGCGCATGCGCGAGCGGCGCAGGGCGCCGTGATACGCCGTACAGTCACCTGGGACACGTGACAGGTCCCAGGTGAATGTGCGGCGCAAGGGGAAGTGATGTCACCAGCCCGGGCAATGAAGAAGGCAGACTACGAGGGACCCCCTAGCAACCGGTATTTAGAGGTGAGTAAAAAATTTTTTTTTTGGCAATTATTTTTTTTTTATTTTTTTTATGAATTTTAAGCAGCTTTTCATTTTTTGGTGGCAACACCACTTTAATATTCTTGCTGGCATCTTTCATCTCAAAATCTGATCTGCTCCCCCATTGCTGTTTCTATGGTCCTTTTCCCTCGCACTGTATACCCTATGCCAGGGATGGCGAACCTTGGCACCACAGATGTTTTGGAACTACATTTCCCATGATGCTCAACTACACTGCAGAGTGCATGAGCATCATGGGAAATGTAGTTCCAAAACATATGGGGTGCCAAGGTTCGCCATCACTGCCCTATACCTATAGGACCAGGGATGCACCTGGAATGCTGGGAACTGTACTTCATTATATAATGCTGACCTTTTCCCAGGGCCCCAGTTTTCCTAAAGCGCTGTGTTGTTTAGCCACTTAAGCCCCGGACCATTTTACTGGCTTAAGACCAGAGCCCTTTTTGCGATTGGGCACTGCGATGCTTTAACTGACAATTGCGCGGTCGTGTGACGTGGCTCCCAAACAAAATTGACGTCCTTTTTTTCCCACAAATAGCTTTCTTCTGGTGGTATTTGATCACCTCTGCGTTTTTGTTTTTTTGCGCTATAAACAAAAAAGAGCAACAATTTTGAAACAAACACATTCTTTTTTACTTTTTTCTATAATAAATATCCCCCAAAAATATATAAAAAAAAACACTTTACATATCCTTCTACATATTTTTGGTAAACAAAATCGCAATAAGCGATTATTGATTGGTTGCCGCAAAAGTTATAGCGTTTACAAAATAGGGGATAGTTTTATGGCATTTTTATTAATATTTTTTTTTTACTAGTAATAGCGGCGATCAGTGATTTTTATTGTGACTGCGACATTATGGCAGACACATTGGACATTTTTGACACATTTTTGGGTCCATTGTCATTTATACAGCAATCAGTGCAATATAAATGCACTGATTCCTGTGTAAATGACACTGGCAGTGAAGGGGTTAACCGGGAGGTGGCAGTGTAGGGGTTAAGTGCGTCCTAGGGACATGTTTCTAACTGTGGGGGGGGTGTGGCTGTGATTTACAGATCACTGATCTCTGCTCCGATCACATGGAGCAGAGATCAGTGTCACTTGTTGCTAGGCAGAACGGGGAGATGCTGTTTACATCGGCATCTCCCCATTCTCCCTCCCTGTGAGACGATTGCAGGTATCCCGTGGCGATCGAGTCCGCGGGATCCGCAGTCGGACTCACGGGGGTCCTGACCGGCATGCGCGTGCCGGCGGTGATGGTATGGCGGCAATTTTAAATGGACGTACCTGTATACCAATTTGCCTGTCCATGCCATTCTGCTGACGTACATCGTCGTGCGCCAGTCGGGAATGCGGTTAGCTTGTTGATAGAACTGTAAATTCAGTACAAGCTGTACGGAGTTATTATATTGAATAACTTCTGTAGGACTGACGGTTTTTTATTTTAGGCAAGAAAGTATGTTAGGGAAGATATAAAGAAATAAGACAATTGTTGAGTTTTAAATTGGTTTACCTTGCAGTTTTATATTACAGTATGTTCTTCGAGTTCATTGTACTTCAGGTTTTGCATGTTTTATTTCAGTACAAATAGTACCATTTTCAATGGTTGTTTGTAACATGGGAATCTTCATATCACCTGCCCCTAATCTATTTCACCCTTCCCCTTCAATTCTAATTTAAATACTCCTCCTGCCTTCCCATAAACCTCTCCCCCAGCACAGCAGAATTTAGGTGCAAATAGATTGTACCCCAATGAAAAGTCAGCTCAATACCCTAAAAAACCCAAATCTCTCCTTTTTATACCAGGTCTTATACCGGGGCCCCCCCCCCCCCCCGGTGCCAGCGGCAGTCGGAATCCGTTCAGGAGCGATCCGGGATGAGGGGGCGTCCATTCGTTCATGGCCACCCCCTCGCGATCGCTCCTGACGAATGGAAGTGCAGCGTGACATCACTTCCTCTCCTGTAATGTAAACACAGGCAGAGGAAGTGATGTAATCTCTCCTCCGTGTCGGTATTTTTCGTTCCGGCACCGAGGAGAGAGGATCGGTGAGTTGCACCAACACTACACAATACAGTAGAACATGCCAGGCACACTCTCACCCCCCGATCACCCCCCCAATCACCCCTGCACCCCCAGTCACAGTGACACCAATTGCATTTTTTTTTTTTGCATTGGTGTCATTTGTGACTGTAATAACTGTTAGGGCAGTTAGGGTTAGCCCCCTTTAGTTCTAGGGTACACCCCTAACCCCCCAATAAAGGTTTAACCCCGTGATCACCCCCCGTCGCCAGTGTCACTAAGGCTGAGTTCACATTGCAGTGGTTTATGAGAACGGATGTGATTCGCACCGCACTGCAGTGCAAATCACATCCGATCTCTGTGCGATTCGAGTTCAGCCATATAGATAGTATGGCTGAATTCGCATCGCACCCGCCGCAAACTCGAACGGGACCCTTTTTTTGGTCCGCAGCAGAATCGGATCGCATGGGTGTTCACACCATGCGAACTGATTCCTGTCCGAGTTTGCAGATCGCACTGCGATATGCGAACTGATCTGGGGGTGTCATTAACATTTCACTGACACTCCCAGCAGTTCGCATAGGGCAGTGTGATGCGGGAACCCGCCGCGGATTCGTGGCGTTCCCGCATCGCTCCAGTGTGAACCCAGCCTAATAAGCGATCGTTTTTCTGATCGCTGTATTAGTGTCACAGGTGACGCTAGTTAGGCAGGTAGGTATTTAGGTTCGCCGCAGCTTTTTATAGCGCCAGGGACCCCCATATATTACCGCATAAAGCCCCCTGATTTCCCCCTAGTTAACCCTTTCACCAGTGATCACCATATAACTGTTACAGGTGACGCTGGTTGGTTAGTTATTTTTTTATAGTTTCAGGGCACCCGCCATTTATTACCTAATAAAGGTTTAACCCCCTGATCACCCGGCGGGTGATATAAGTTTGAGGGTCAGATAAGGTCTGCGTCGCCCCAGGCAGCGTCAGGTTAGTGCCAGTACCGCTAACACCCACGCACAAAGCATACACCTCCCTTAGTAATATAGTATCTGATCAGATCTATATTAGCGTCGCCAGCAGTTTAGGTTTCCCAAAACGCATTGTTAGCGGGATCAGCCCAGATACCTGCTAGCACCTGCATTTAGCCCCTCCGCCAAGCCCAGCCCAGCCCACCCAAGTGCAGTATCGATCGATCACTGTCACTTACAAAACACAACATACATAACTGCGTCAGGCCTGATCCCTGCGATCGCTAACAGTTTTTTTTGTAGCGTTTTGATACAGTCGCTGACAGCCTAGGTGCTTTTTTACCTGTGAGTCTCACTAGTGTACCCCTAAATTTAGGGGTGTCTACTTTCCAAAATGGGGTCATTTGGGGGGGGGGGGGTTGTGCCATCTTGGCATTTTATGGCCTTCAAAACTGCGATAGGTAGTGAGGAGTAAAATCAAAAATTTACACCCTTAGAAATCCTGAAGGCAGTGCTTGGTTTTTGAGGCCCCGTACGTGGCTAGGCTCCCAAAAAATCCCACACATGTGGTATCCCCGTACTCAGGATAAGTAGCAGAATTTATTTTGGGGTGTCATTTCACATATGCCCATGGCATGTGTGAGCAATATATCATTTAGTGACAACTTTGTGAAAAAAAAAAAAGTTTGTAATATTCCTGCAACTTGTGGCAAAATATAAAATATTCCATGGACTCAACATGCCTCTCAGCAAATAGCTTGGGGTGTCTACTTTCTAAAATGGGGTCATTTGTGGGTGTTTTGTGCCATCTTGGCATTTTATGGCCTTCAAAACTGTAATAGGTAGTGAGGAGTGAATTCAAAAATTTACGCCCTTAGAAAGCCTGAAGGCGGTGCTTGGTTTTCGGGGCCCCGTACGCGGCTAGGCTGCCAAAAAGTCCCACATGTGGTATCCCCGTACTCAGGAGAAGCAGCAAAATTTATTTTGGGGTGTCATTTCACATATGCCCATAGCATGTGTGAGCAATATATCATTTAGTGACAACTTTGTGAAAAAAAAATAAAAAAAAAATAAAAGTTTGTAATTTTCCCGCAACTTGTGGCAAAATATAAAATATTCCATGGACTCAACATGCCTCTCAGCAAATAGCTTGGGGTGTCTACTTTCTAAAATGGGGTCATTTGTGGGTGTTTTGTGCCATCTTGGCATTTTATGGCCTTCAAAACTGTGATAGGTAGTGAGGAGTGAAATTACAAATGTATGCCCTTAGAAATCCTGAAGGCGGTGCTTGGTTTTCGGGGCCCCGTACGCGGTTGGCTTCCAAAAAGTCGACCACATGTAGTATCCCCGTACTCAGGAGAAGCAGCAGAATGTATTTTGGGGTACAATTCCACATATAACCATGGCATGTGTGAGCAATATATCATTTAGTGACAACTTTGTGTAAAAAAATCAATCGCTTGAGGCAAAAAAATAAAATATTCAATGGGCTCAACATGCCTCTTATCAATTTCCTTAGGGTGTCTACTTTCCAAAATGGGGTCATTTGGGGGGGGGGGGGGGGGGTTGTACTGCCCTGCCATTTTAGCACCTCAAGAAATTAGATAGGCAGTCATAAACTAAAAGCTGCGTAAATTCCAGAAAACGTACCTTAGTTTGTAGATGTGACAACTTTTGCGCAAACCAATAAATATACAGTTATTGACTTTTTTTTTTACCAAAGACATGTGGCTGAATACATTTTGGCCTAAATGTATGACTAAAATTGAGTTTATTGGATTTTTCTAATAACAAAAAGTAGAAAATATCATTTTTTTTCAATATTTGCGGTCTTTTTACGTTTATATCGCAAAAAATAAAAATCGCAGAGTCAGTAAAATACCTTTAAAAGAAAGCTCTATTTGTGGGAAAAAAAGGACGCAAATTTTGTTTGGGTACAACATTGCATGACCGCGCAATTACCAGTTAAAGCAGCGCAGTGCCAAATTGTAAAAAGACCTCTGGTCATTGACCAGCAAAATGGTCCGGTCTGAAAGTGGTTAATAATGTTACTGGCCCCCAAAAAGTGTCATTTGGGGTCAGATTTGTCTGCCGCAATGTTGCAGTCCTGCAGATCACTGCCAATAGTAATAAAAAAAATAAAAGTCCCTAAATATTTCCCATAGTTTGTAGACGCGATAACTTTTACGCAAACCAATCAATATTTGCCTATTGCGATTTTTTTTTTTTCTACCAAAAATATGTCAGAATATATGTCGGCCTAAACTGATGAATACATTTTTTTTTGGATATGTATTATAGCAAAATTGTCTGTCTTTTTTGTTTATAGCACAAAAAATTAAAACTGCAGAGGTGATCAAATACCAAAAGAAAGCTCTATTTGTGGGTAAAAAAAGGACATCAATTTTGTTTGGGTACAACATCGCACGATTGCGCAATTTTCAGTTAAAGCAACGCTGTGCCATATCGCAAAAAATGCTCTGATCATTAAGGAGGCAAATCCTTCCGGGGCTAAAGTGGTTAAATTGGTTCTTAAGGAGCCTCCACCTTCCCTATATTCTGTCATTGGTTCCAACGTGGACCAAGAGAGCTGGGTCATGTCCAGCTCCTCCCAGTAATTTATGAACCTGGTCCACCACATATCGAACCCTTGCAACAGGGAGACAGCAAACCATTTGGATGAGGCGATCCTGGTGACAAATTATTTTATCAGTCCTTCTGATTATAGAATCCCCCATTACCAGCAATTGTCTAGGCCTACCTGCACTAGCCTCACCACCCCTACTAGATGGGCTGCTCTCCCAGCTGTTAGGGGTAGCAGTGACATCTAGGGTTGCCACCTCTGAGCTTGCCCCACCCACTTCTTTACAAATCTGTTTTGGAGCTCAAACCCAGGCCTGGCCTTCCTTTTCTGTGAGTCTCTACCACTCCCTCTGACTACAGTAACCCTACCCGATAATCTTGACTTACACCTTCACCCTCCACATCAATCCTACTAATCACCCACTTAGTGAGCTGAGGACCCTGTTCAAGGTTGTCAGTTCTACCCAGTGTTGCAACTTGCTCCTCCAGATCTCTAATGTGAGCTCCCAGAAGGGATACCCGCTTACATTTGTTGCAGCGGTATCCATCCTAAAGCTGTTGCTCCATTGTTGTATAAATGCGGCACACTGTGCACTACACAAGACCTTCAATCTTGCTAGCACACATTATCCCAGTTACAATATTACTAACAGGAAATTTCAGGTTTTACTTATGGGCTTGAAGACTCACTAGTTAGTACATTTTTCACTTTGTCTAATTTCCAGCAAGCAAAAAGGTGGGCAAGCTCTAAGTGAGTACTCTACAAAGTTATATAGTACCTGTAGCACCTGTGACCAATTAACCACTCCCTTTAATTAGCAGACTGAAGGAAGGAAAGAAAAAAAAGGCTATTTAAAATAGGGTGACCAGACATCCCCGGTTTCCAGGGACAGTCCCCGGATTGAGGACACTGTCCCCGAACCAAGTCTGTCCCCGCTGTAGTCCTCGGATTGGATTTGAACAGGGGCTGGGCCAATTTCAAAGACAGCCAGTGCAGAATAAAAAAAAAAAATCTGAATTACACCCACCCGCTCTGCCGCTCCTACTAGCTTAGGGGGTGGGGTGTATTTTTTTCATTATCTGTGCCCCTTTCCCCTTTCTGATGATCATGTGCTGGTCGGAGCGGAGAGAATATTTCTTCAGTTTCGGGTGCATGCCCATTCTGCTCCTTCTCGCATGTTCTGCCTTGGCTCAAGTCCCAGCTAGCCACCTGCCCATCTCCTTGCCTTCCCTGGCCAAGTGATGTTCTTCTGCTCCCCACCCAGTAGTAGCCAGGGCCCGGAGAGTAAGACTTGACAGGCTATGAGCCGGGCAGCGGCGGCGATGGGCAGAGAGTCGCTAATTGCCGCCATTACTAGTAAAAAAAAATATGTCCCCAGATTTCATTTAAAAATTCTGGTCACCTTAATTTCAAACGTGATAGAAAAGGTGTTTAAAAAGCTCAAAGTAAAGATCCCAAAGAAGAAAAAGATTGCAACCACAGCAATCACCAGCAGTCAAAAGCAAATCTCAATTTTTTACTCTCCACTCAAATTTCCCACTCTTCAGCTTCGAACTAGCAGAATGTGGCAAAAACCACGTACATTTTTTACATTCTCTTCTTGAACATTCAAACAAGTCACAAGTAAAGTCACAAATCCCAGATGTTTGTCACATGCAATTCCACACAGTTTCCCACAGCCATCAGAAATGTTTTATTATAACTTCAAAGAGAGAAGACAAGATGTGGGGAAGGTGAGAAATGAAGGCATGGAAACAAGTCATTGATCTTGCATTTATATTAAAGGCCTGTCTCTCTGCAGCTCTATCGGTTTCTGACAAGAAGTGACAAGAATTTTTGCTATTTCTGAACAACCAGTCTCATGTTGATGAGGCCCAGAATACTTTAAATTGTCTGCTGGTTGAAATTTTGAATGTCGTGTGATGCACTTCAGGCCCTGCCATGCAGCAAGGGAATTCACCCAAAAGGCCTTTCCCTATTCAGGAGAAGCTTAGTGATATTCCTTTTTTATGTAGAATTGCTTGTACAGGCGGTCCCCAGGTTAGGGTCTGTAGGTTTGTTCTTAAGTTGAATCTGTTTGTAAGTCGGAACAGGCACATTTTTTAAGTTTAACGCCAGCCCAAAAAACTATTTTTGAAAATTTTTGGATAGCATAGGGAAGGGTAAATACCCCTGGTATTTATTTTGCTGTCCGTGCCCCTGTTCAGAAGATTTCACCTCACTTTCCCTATGATAATTGGATATTGAAAATTTTGGGTTGTTGTGGAAACAAGCCTTGGTACCTTTTTCCCATAATAACTCTTACATGAGTGAATTTCCATACCTAGGGGTAGCTTTCTGCTCACTTCCTGTTGTCTCCCTCTGTTTGTAAGTAGCGGTCGTTTGTAAGTCAGATGTTTGTAACTAGGGGACTGCCTGTACTCCAATGAAATGGTCCTTCAAGCGGACCTTCACTCACAATTAAGACATCACATCATCCTAACTAATCCCCCCCCCAATCCTATTAGACATTTGAATTTTTGGGGTAGCAATTCCTTTTTCAGCAGATACTTACTCCTACTTTCTCATTCTCTACCTAGGCAAGGACGATGTAGCCCTCAACCCCTCTACCTTCATCTTTCTGGAATATACATCACACATCTAAGGAGGTGTCAGGACAGTCTCCCACAGTCTCCAGATCTTGCAAATTCCCTGTAAGCCCCTGTACACACGGTCGGAGATTTCCACAACCAAATCCGTCGGATTTTGTCCGTCGGATCTTGTCCGAAACTGTTGCATACACACGGTCGGACAAAGTTGGCGAAAAATCTGATCTTTCAGAACGTGATGACGTAATTTCGTTACGATGGGACTACATTCAGGCTAGTAGCCAATAGCTTTCATGTAGGAATTTGATCTGAGCATGCGTGGCACTTGGTCCGATCAAAATTCTCTACACATGATCAGAGTATGTCCGACCGGCCCAGCTGGTCGGGAAATATTTCCAACATGTTGGAAAATTGGGTCCGATGGATATTCCGACGGAATCAGTCCGATGCATATCACACACAGTCGGATTAGCCGACGACACGGTCCGATAGGACACATTCCGACAGATTCTCTGACCGTGTGTACAAGGGCTAAGGGGCTGGCCATGAGATAGCCAGGTGAAGATCCTCTTTAACCACTTGCCGACCGCCGCACGACGATGTACGTCGACAGAATGGCACGGGCAGGCATAAGGGCTTACATGTACGTCCTTGCCTGCCCGCCGGTCGGGGGCCCGATCGGGCCCCCGCCCGGTGCCTGCGGCGGTCGGTATTCGTTCGGGAGCGATCCCGGACGAGGGGACGGCCATTCATTCATGGCCACCCCCTCGCGATCGTTCCCGACGAATGAAAATGTCCCGTGACATCACTTCCTCTCCTGTAATGTAAACACAGGAGAGGAAGTGATGTATTCTCTCCTCCGTGTCGGTATTTTTCGTTCCGGCACCGAGGAGAGAGGTTCGGTGAGTTGCACCAACACACCACACATACAGTAGAACATGCCAGGCACACTCACACCCCCCCTTTACCCCCCGATCACCCCCCAATTACCCCTGCCCCCCCAGTCACAGTGACACCAATTGCTTTTTTTTTTTTTTTTGCATTGGTGTCATTTGTGACTGTAATAACTGTTAGGGCAGTTAGGGTTAGCCCCCTTTAGTTCTAAGGTACCCCCCTAACCCCCCCAATAAAGGTTTAACCCCGTGATCACCCCCCGTCGCCAGTGTCACTAAGGCTGGGTTCACATTGCAGCGGTTTATGAGAACGGATGTGATTCGCACCGCACTGCAGTGCAAATCACATCCGATCTCTGTGCGATTCGAGTTCAGCCATACAGATAGTATGGCTGAATTCGTGTCGCACCCGCCGCACCCGCCGCAAACTCGCACGGGACCCTTTTTTTGGTCTGCAGCAGAATCAGATCGCATGGGTGTTCACACCATGCGATCCGAGTTTGCAGATCGCACTGCGATATACGAACTGATCTGGGGGTGTCATTAACATTTCACTGACACTCCCAGCAGTTCGCATAGGGCAGTGTGAACTGCCGCCGGGAGGCATGTGATGCGGGAACCCGCCGCGGATTCGTGGCGTTCCCGCATCGCTCCAGTGTGAACCCAGCCTAATAAGCGATCGTTTTTCTGATCACTGTATTAGTGTCACAGGTGACGCTAGTTAGGCAGGTAGGTATTTAGGTTCGCCGCAGCTTTTTATAGCGCCAGGGACCCCCATATACTACCGCATAAAGCCCCCTGATTGCCCCCTAGTTAACCCTTTCACCAGTGATCACCATATAACTGTTACAGGTGACGCTGGTTGGTTAGTTATTTTTTTTATAGTTTCAGGGCACCCGCCATTTATTACCTAGTCTCACTAGTGTACCCCTAAATTTAGGGGTGTCTACTTTCCAAAATGGGGTCATTTGGGGGGGGTTTGTGCCATCTTGGCATTTTATGGCCTTCAAAACTGTAACGCCCTTAGAAAGCCTGAAGGCGGTGCTTGGTTTTCGGGGCCCCGTACGCGGCTAGGCTCCCAAAAAGTCCCACATATGTGGTATCCCCGTACTCAGGAGAAGCAGCAGAATTTATTTTGGGGTGTCATTTCACATATGCCCATGGCATGCGTGACCAATATATCATTTAGTGACAACTTTGTGAAAAAAAAAAAAAAAAAGTTTGTAATTTTCCCGCAACTTGTGGCAAAATATAAAATATTCCATGGACTCAACATGCCTCTCAGCAAATAGCTTGGGGTGTCTACTTTCTAAAATGGGGTCATTTGTGGGGGTTTTGTGCCATCTTGGCATTTTATGGCCTTCAAAACTGTAATAGGTAGTGAGGAGTGAAGTCAAATATTTACGCCCTTAGAAAACCTGAAGGCGGTTCTTGGTTTTCGGGGCCCCGTACGCGGCTAGGCTCCCAAAAAGTCCCACTTATGTGGTATCCCCGTACTCAGGAGAAGCAGCAGAATTTATTTTGGGGTGTCATTTCACATATGCCCATAGCATGTGTGAGCAATATATCATTTAGTGACAACTTTGTGAAAAAAAAAAAAAAAAAAAATTAAAGTTTGTAATTTTCCCACAACTTGTGGCAAAATATAAAATATTCCATGGACTCAAAATGCCTCTCAGCAAATAGCTTGGGGTGTCTACTTTCTAAAATGGGGTCATTTGTGGGGGTTTTGTGTCATCTTGGCATTTTATGGCCTTCAAAACTGTAATAGGTAGTGAGAAGTGAAATCAAAAATTTACGCCCTTAGAAAGCCTGAAGGCGGTGCTTGGTTTTCGGGGCCCCGTACGCGGCTAGGCTCCCAAAAAGTCCCACATATGTGGTATCCCCGTACTCAGGAGAAGCAGCAGAATTTATTTTGGGGTGTCATTTCACATATGCCCATAGCATGTGTGAGCAATATATCATTTAGTGACAACTTTGTGTAACAAAATAAAAAAATTTTTTTTGTCATTATTCAATCGCTTGAGGCAAAAAAATAAAACATTCAATGGGCTCAACATGCCACTTATCAATTTCCTTAGGGTGTCTACTTTCCAAAATGGGGTCATTTGGGGGGGTTTTGTACTGCCCTGCCATTTTAGCACCTCAAGAAATGAGATAGGCAGTCGTAAACTAAAAGCTGCGTAAATTCCAGAAAACGTACCTTAGTTTGTAGATGTGACAACTTTTGCGCAAACCAATAAATATACAATTATTGACTTTTTTTTACCAAAGACATGTGGCTGAATACATTTTGGCCTAAATGTATGACTAAAATTGAGTTTATTGGATTTTTCTAATAACAAAAAGTAGAAAATATCATTTTTTTTCAAAATTTGCGGTCTTTTTACGTTTATATCGCAAAAAATAAAAATCGCAGAGGCAATCAAATACCATCAAAAGAAAGCTCTATTTGTGGGAAGAAAAGGACGCAAATTTTGTTTGGGTACAACATTGCATGACCGCGCAATTACCAGTTAAAGCAGCGCAGTGCCAAATTGTAAAAAGACCTCTGGTCATTTACCAGCAAAATGGTCCGGTCTGAAGGTGGTTAAACAGCCCCCATGTTTATGAGTCCCTGAGGACTGTATTGGGAAGACTGTAAAAAACTTGGTTTCTTATGGTGGCCATACATGTAGCGATTTGTGATAAATATACAGTAGGTATAAACGATCACAAACAATTTCTTCATTATGAATTAAAATACTGAACATTGCAACACAGAAAGTAAATATGACCTTTCAGTTATAACTGACTGCAGGGGTCAAGTCCTGGGGAAAAAAGTGTGGGAACTCCCACCCAAGATCCACTCCCCCACCAAAAAAATAATAATTACACGCTCATATGCATGAACGCTTCAAAAATTGTATTTTTCATCCAATTTTCGTATTGTGTGTATGAAGCTTAACTGTTAGTACATAAAAAAAACAATCCTCAATAAACATAAATACGGTAATTCTCTGAATAATCAACATTCATTCAATTGTGCTTCCATGCAAATGTGAACATCATGTTCTGATCTTTATTGGGGAATTTTATTTTGTATATAGAATGTTTATGTGGTGAGTTTACACATTTCATAGAACAGAGTTTGGATAACACAGGGCTAAACTGCACATTATCTGGACAGAATGCTTGGGGAGATAGTGATGTGTTCATGCTTAGGAGATGTATGTTAGCTTGGGGGACTGCAAACACTGCAGGGCTTCAACACATACTCGCTGTTATTCCAACCCTTCACATATTTCCACATAAACTTCCCTCCTGGCATTAAACTTTGCCAGGTATTGTGCTCAGCTTACTACCCTAAACTGATGTTCCTCCCTCAGCTCACCTCTCTCCCTGCATGTCCCGTGAGCAGAATAGCTGATCTACCCGTCAGCTAGACCTAGACCTGATCTACCCATCAGCTAGCTGTGACTGACAGGTAGATCAAAGCGGAAGCTGGCATGGGGCCCCCTACTGGCAATGCCTGAATGGTCAGGTGTGCGGCACTTACTATTGCGAGCTGTGTCGGCAGCTGCTGGTGTAGCACCTGCCACACAGCTCGCATACTTAAAAGTTTTGCAGGACACGGCTGCTAACGGGAACTGCGTTCCTGTTGTAGAAAAAGTACAGGCACTCCGTTCCCATGCGTTCCCACAGGACTTGAGCCCTGACTGACTGGCAGTCAGAGGCTATTTTCCTGGATTAATTAAAGACAAAAGATTTTCAGAACACTACTTAGCCACAGTTGCCTTTTCTAAATGTTCTTCATAACAAAAATGTTTTTCTTTTTAAATTCAGGTCCACATTATTTGTGTTCTGAGAATGGTGAAAGGCAGAAGTGTAAATTTTCAAAAAATATCATTTTGAGGCTAATTGAAAAAACAGTGTACATATTTTCTGAAAAAAAATGATTTGTGCTTTACAAATGTGATTTGCGTTTAATTTGTTCTGGGACTGAAGCAAGTAAAATAAACATTTATTCTAATGAGTAACAGGGAAAAAGGTATCATGAGGTGGAAAAAAAACACGTCCAAGGCCTGTGACAGGAATTTCATCCTATCCAGGAGTCCTAATGCAGAGTCCTTGTAAGATGTGGGACACATAACACTGTACTCTACATTTTATTGTAATAAAATAAACATATATGTAAAACTCAGCTAATCATGGCTAGACACTACAGGGACTCCCCTTGCAGGTTGCCAGCCTCCCAAAGTGAAATTTACTGACAAGCTAGAAACATGCCGTTAGTATGATTAACAACATGCTTAAAGCGGGAGTCCACCGGGACTCCGCGTTTTTTTTTTTTTTTTTTTAAAAGCCAGCAGCTACAAATACTGCAGCTGCTGACTTTTAAATAGTGACACTTACCTGTCCAGCGCGCCCGCGATGTCGGCACCCGAAGCCGATCGCTCGCTCGGCTGCCGGGTCCCGCCGCCATCTTGGGTATGGGAATCAGGAAATGGAGCCTTTCGGCTTCATTTCCCGGTTCCCTACTGCGCATGCGCGAGCCGCGCGGCGCAATCCGGACGGTCCCCGCTGCCTCTGGGAGCTGTGTGTTTCCCAGCAGGCAGCGGGGCACTTGCTGAAGGGGGCGAGCGCTTGCGGAACGGGGGCGTAACCTACGCTCGTTCCGCAGAGAGCTAGCCCGGAAGTGGGTGCAGTTACCTGGATTATCCAGGTAACTGCACCCCCCTCCCCCCTGAAAGGTGCCGATTGTGGCGCCGGAGGGGGGGGGATTCCGATGAGCGGAGGTCCATTTTAGGGTGGACCTCCGCTTTAAGGTATCACAAAAGGAAAAAAAAACATATTTCTTTCTCTTTTACATGAAGGTCAGCTTTATATAATCATACCCAGCACAGAGTTCCCACTTATATCACAGTGCAAGGGGGAACTCTGCAGACTCTGATGTAAAGAATAACTTGAAGGATTCTGATATAAGGAGGAACGCTGCAGTGTAAAGGGAATTCTGATATAAGGGGGTCTCTGATCACCAGAGCCCCCTCCCCTTACACAAGATCCCACAGAGCTCCCCTTTATATCACAGTTCAGAGAGTTCCCCCTTAACATCAGACTCCAGAGTTGCCCTTTACATTACAGTCCACAAAGTTCTCCCTTACATCAGAGTTCACAGTGTAAGGGGGACCCTGATGTAAAGGGGAACACTGTTGACTATGATGTAAGGTGGGATGCTGCAGGCTCTTGTGTAAAGGGGAACTCTGATGTAAGGTGTCTGCAGCGTCCCCTGTTACATCAGGAGTTCCCTCTTACAGCATTATCATTTACATCAGAGTTCCCCCTTGCACTGTAGGGGGGGGATCTTGCAGACACTAATGTAAAGGAGAACTCTGAGGACACTGACTTAAGGGGGAACTCTGGGAAATGTGGTGTGGAGGGGGATTCTGGTGACCACAGACCACCTTCCACAGATTGAATACACTAAGGTAAGGGGGGGTACTGATATAAGGGGAAATTTATACAACCCCCCCCAACAGAGATTGTGACTTGGCTGGAGCTGTCAAACTGACCTCCTCCGAAAGAATGCTTTCTCACCTGGATGCAGGGAAGGCTCAGTAAGACAGTTCATTCCTGTGCTTTGATTCAACACCACCTCTGTCCTCTTCTTCTCCATCACCACTCCTCCAGTCCCGGCGACTGGAGGCACTTCCATACCCATGTCCTGGCCGTCCCTGCTGTAATTCATAAAAGTCACCATGACGTCACCAGTCCTGCCCCCTCCTCAGGGGCGTACCAAGCAGGGGGCGGGGGGGGGCGTTCCGCCCCAGGTGCCACACATTGGGGGGGTGTAAATGGCTGGGTGCCATTGCTATGGGGTTCACTCTGCACTCAGACAGTCTGACATAATCCTGAAGGGAATCCCTGGCTCTGGCTGCTCTGTTTTTTGTGAGTTTTTCGTGAGCTGGAACACCCCAGCACTGCGGCCGAAATAGTATGGTCTAGTTTCTGTTTTCCCCTGCTAGCTCCACCCACCACTGCTGAGCAGCCGAGCTGAGTGTGTCATCATTCAGCGCGGGGGTGTCCACATCATCTTCCAGAGTCTAAACCTCCCTAGCTGAAGCTGAGAGCCGAGGTGAGCTGGTGATGGGGGTGTGTGAGCTGTGAGAAGACGTTGGAGGAGTGTGTCTGTCCTGCCATCCTTACTGTGCTGGCCTGTCATAGAAGGGGGGGTTGCTGTGTAGTAGGTATAGTGTAGCTGACCTGATGGGGGGGGGTTGCTGTGTAGTAGGTATAGTGTAGCTGACCTTATGGGGGGGGTGCAGAATGCAGGTGTGGGCTATGTACAGGTTGCAGAATCCAGGCGTGTGCTGTATACAGGTTGCAGAATACAGGCATGTGCTATGTACAGGTTGCAGAATGCAGGCGTGTGCTGTATACAGGTTGCAGAATCCAGGCATGTGCTGTATACAGGTTGCAGAATCCAGGCGTGTGCTGTATACAGGTTGCAGAATGCAGGCGTGTGCTGTATACAGGTTGCAGAATCCAGGCGTGTGCTGTATACAGGTTGCAGAATCCAGATTTGTGCTATATACAGGTAGCAGAATACAGGCATGTGCTATGTACAGGTTGCAGAATGCAGGCGTGTGCTATGTACAGGTTGCAGAATGCAGGTGTGTGCTATGTACTGGTTTCAGAACGCAGGCGTGTGCTATGTACTGGTTGCAGAATGCAGGCGTGTGCTATGTACTGGTTGCAGAATGCAGGCGTGTGCTGTATACAGGTTGCAGAATCCAGGCGTGTGCTGTATACAGGTTGCAGAATCCAGGCGTGTGCTGTATACAGGTTGCAGAATCCAGGCGTGTGCTATGTACAAGTTGCAGAATGCAGGCGTGTGCCGTATACAGGTTGCAGAATCCAGGCGTGTGCTGTATACAGGTTGCAGAATCCAGATTTGTGCTATATACAGGTAGCAGAATACAGGCGTGTGCTATGTACAGGTTGCAGAATGCAGGCGTGTGCTATGTACTGGTTGCAGAATGCAGGCGTGTGCTGTATACATTTTGCAGAATGCAGGCGTGTGCTGTATACAGGTTGCAGAATGCAGGCGTGTGCTGTATACAGGTTGCAGAATGCAGGCGTGTGCTGTATACAGGTTGCAGAATGCAGGCATGTGCTGTATACAGGTTGCAGAATCCAGGCGTGTGCTGTATACAGGTTGCAGAATGCAGGCGTGTGCTGTATACAGGTTGCAGAATCCAGGCGTGTGCTGTATACAGGTTGCAGAATCCAGATTTGTGCTATATACAGGTAGCAGAATACAGGTATGTGCTATGTACAGGTTGCAGAATGCAGGCGTGTGCTATGTACAGGTTGCAGAATGCAGGTGTGTGCTATGTACTGGTTTCAGAACGCAGGCGTGTGCTATGTACTGGTTGCAGAATGCAGGCGTGTGCTATGTACTGGTTGCAGAATGCAGGCGTGTGCTGTATACAGGTTGCAGAATCCAGGCGTGTGCTGTATACAGGTTGCAGAATCCAGGCGTGTGCTGTATACAGGTTGCAGAATCCAGGCGTGTGCTATGTACAGGTTGCAGAATGCAGGCGTGTGCCGTATACAGGTTGCAGAATCCAGGCGTGTGCTGTATACAGGTTGCAGAATCCAGATTTGTGCTATATACAGGTAGCAGAATACAGGCGTGTGCTATGTACAGGTTGCAGAATGCAGGCGTGTGCTATGTACAGGTTGCAGAATCCAGGCGTGTGCTGTATACATTTTGCAGAATGCAGGCGTGTGCTGTATACATTTTGCAGAATGCAGGCGTGTGCTGTATACAGGTTGCAGAATGCAGGCGTGTGCTGTATACATTTTGCAGAATGCAGGCGTGTGCTGTATACAGGTTGCAGAATGCAGGCGTGTGCTGTATACAGGTTGCAGAATGCAGGCGTGTGCTATGTACAGGTTGCAGAATGCAGGCGTGTGCTATGTACAGGTTGCAGAATGCAGGCGTGTGCTATGTACAGGTTGCAGAATGCAGGCGTGTGCTGTATATAGGTTGCAGAATCCAGGCGTGTGCTGTATACGGGTTGCAGAATGCATGTGTGTGCTGTATATTGCTGTGTGTCTACCACCCACCTATAGTAGCTGAGCTGTGATCTTACCTGGTAAGGGGGGGGGGGTGGTGTTGCTGTGTTCACAAACCAGGTATAGAGTAGATGAGCTGGTCTGATAAAGGGGGGGACTTACACCCACATCTTGCAGCCATCAGATCCATCCAGCAAGCAGCAGGTCACAGCGGCATCTTGCCATCTTCCCTGCGGCCATCAGATCCCATCCACGGTCCAGCAAGCAACACGCCTTGTCAGCAGGTCAGTTCCCAAATCTGAATCAAATCATCAATGCCAATGCTGTCCCCAGGGACAGATCCGATCCAGAGATCGTCATACAGTGGAATCTCTGGATCAGATCTGTCCCTGAGGACAGTAGACATTGGCCATACTTTGTATTGTCAGCTGTATCACTCTGATGTCTCCCTCATAGCAGCTCCAGTCCAGCTCTCCACTTTCTGGACCGCGGCACAATCTGTCCAAAAATGTGGCATCTGCTAACACCTGAGTGACTGACACCTCTGTCCTGTCCTGTCTATTGTCACTGGCTACCATGGATGAACAGCATCGGCTGTTATTACAAGGAGCGGGAGGGGACATCCCCATCCCCCCACAGCTCCGCCCAGGTCTCCCATCCCACCCGCAGACTTGAGCCACCAGCCAGCTGGCCAGAGACCCGAACAAAGCCGAATTTGCCTTTGATCAGGTCTCCGATGTAGAAAACTGGAAGCGACAGCACAGTGTCACTTCCGGTTTACTCGGTAGCCAACAGCACCATTTAAAAAAGAAAGCAGAATTAAAAAACACTGATCTTGGCAGAGGAGGGTGTTTTTTTGTGGGTGTTTTTACAGTTGGGGGGGTGCCAGATATAGGATGGGCCCTGGGTGCCAAATGCTCTAGGTACGCCCCTGCCCCTCCTCTGAGCCCAGCTGGCTTTAAAACTACACATGCACAGTTCTGAAGCCGGCCTGCAACCATATTGTTCAACCATTTTTTGTCCATAACGGACACCTACCAATGAACTCTGAAGCATCTCAACTAATGTTTAATGCAAGTGGGAATGAACCTGAAAGCAAGATGCATTGCCAAAAAAAATGCCTAGGTTCATAGACACAGGCCCTAAGGGATTAGGCCTAAATGCACTGCTCCATAGATGTGAACGTAGAAAGTAATTGTTGTGCAATGTCGCCCCATGGCCAAAGTGAAACAATTCGCACAGATGTGAACCGGGATTAAGAGGTTGATTTACTAAAAGCAAACCAACTGTTCCATTTGCAAGAGAATTTTCCCCAGAGCTCAGTGAATGGGTTGAAGCCCTGCTGACTTCCATCATCTAATCATGTACAAAGAAACATTCTGTTTTTTTTTTTTATTTCCTTTGCACATGATTGGGTGTTCTTTGCAAAGTGAAAATTCACCACATTCACTAAGCTCTGGAGAAAATTTGCTTAAAAATTGCAACTTTCCTTGCAAGTAAACAGTCTATTTGCCTTTAATAAAATCAACCCTATAATCTCCATTTCTGTTTCTGTAACCCCTGCATCATATATGGTTTCATTGCTGGTTATATTTTCACAGGAAATCGTTGGGTTAACATACCGTGCAATCATTTTCTACAAGTAAATGGCAATTCCTGAATACATTTGTTCAGACTAGTTCAGGTTCCAGACAACGGAAGATATATGCTTTATACGCAGCCAGCAATTTTAAGGAACGTATTTAAGCTAGATGTTGCAATATTATAAAAGTGAAATATGGATCCGGCTGTGAGGCAGTCTGCAAACACAGCAATTACCCAGATTTGTTTAAAGCTGACTCTTAAATCCAAATTACCATTATCCCCCTACGAAAACCTAAAAAATGTTTAAAGATTATTTGAACTCAAGAATAAAAATAAATTATACTGTATATTTACTGGTTACTAGCTGGGGTTCTGCATTTGTTTTATTTTTACAGGTTATTTTAACTGTATTTTCACTTGGTGATCCCACCAGTGACACAATTCTGGTCTAAAAGTGACAACTTTCACTCACTGGATTGGAGGTGCAGCACTGTCACCCCCCTCCCCCCATGCAGGATTATTGAACACCGCTCCCCTCCTCTTCTTCATAACTTTTGAGGGTGTTCAGTATTACACAGAGAAAACTGAGAACAATGCTAAATGATAACAGTCAGCAGAGGCAGAGAGCACGGAAAGATATCAGCTCATAGGAATTTTAAACAAAACTGAGAATAAAAAACAATTGGTTGACTCAACCAATCTCAATGAGTGATAATCAGTAAATCAATGCTACAACTCACTGGGCTTTGTCAAACCAGACTACAAAAAGTTGCACTTCATTAAAAAGGTACCCAAAACACATAATTCCAAAACCACTTAAAAACACATCCACCTCACTCACACAATACACAAGCATAGTGACCCAATGATATTGATAAAGATGATATCGCAATTCATATATATTTATACAAAGCAGATATAGACAAAAGATGGGCCACCCGCCAATCTACCTTTGAAGCCCCTGGCCTGTGTCCAGCAAAATCGGTCCAGCATGCACCCACTGAATACCTCCTCACAGCGATCCAATGTTCACCCATCCAGGAACAGGAGGGTCATGTTGCAAAGCAACTTGATATCAGAACCCTTAGGCCGCGTACACACGGGCGGACTGTTCGCCCAACCTTGTTCGTCAAACAGTTTCGGCAAACAGTCCGCTCAAAATTTGCATGAGCGGACTTGCCCACACACGAGCGGACTGTTTGACGAACAAGGTTGGGCAAACAGTTCGCTCAACTTTTGAAATGAACGGACTCGCCCACGTAAGGAGGAGGCAAATCCGCCCATTTCGAGCGCGTGTACAGGTAGGCGGGGCCCGCGAAGGAGACGTCGCGGGCTCCGCCGCCTGGAATGGGCTTAAAGGGGAACCCCAACGCCGAAAAAAATCGGCGTGGGGGTTCCCCCCAAGTCCACACCAGACCCTTGTCCGAGCACGCTACCCGGCCGGCCAGGAAAGGGGGGCGAGCGAGCGCGCCCCCCCTCCTGAGCCGTACCAGGCCGCGTGCCCTCAACATGGGGGGTGCCTTGGGGAAGGGGGGGCCGCGCGGCCCCCCCACCCCAAAGCACCTTGTCCCCATGTTGATGAGGACAAGGGCCTCTTCCCGACAACCCTGGCCGTTGGTTGTCGGGGTCTGCGGGCGGGGGGCTTATCGGAATCCGGGAGCCCCCTTTAAGAAGGGGGCCCCCGGATACCGGCCCCCCACCCTATGTGAATGAGTATGGGGTACAATGTACCCCTACCCATTCACCTGTGAAATAAAGTACAAAAAAAAACACAACACATGGAAAAAGTATTTTATTGCACAGCTCCGGGGGTCTTCCGTCTTCGGGGGTCTTCTCGCCGGACTCCTCCGCTATGTGTGTGTAGCTCTTTTACTAGCGGAGGAGTCCGGCTTTCTTCCTCCCCGCCGCCGGCCTCTTCTCCCGACTTCGGGGGTCTTGTCCCCCTCTTCGGTTCTTCTGCCGGGCCACCGCGCCTGGTCCGGTGGCCCGGTCTTCTGTCGCCGTCTTCCGTTCTTCTGTCGCCGCCTTCGGTTCTTCTGCCGGGCCACCGCGCCTTCTTGTAGCTCTTTTACAGGCGGTGGCCCGGTCTTCTGTCGCCGCTGTCGTCGTCGTCGCCGCCGCCGCCGCCGCCGCCTTCCGTTCTTGTTCTTCTTCTTCTTCTCCTGGAGATGTTGACTCGACGAGCTCTCCGGCCGGAATGCCAGAGCCGCGCTGTGCGGTCACTTATATAGTGACAATGGGGCGGTGTCACATGGTATATGTCACATGGGTTGGTCACATGGTGACCCCGCCCCCTTACGATGTCATAGTCCCCATGTGACATCAACCCATGTGACCAACCCATGTGACATATACCATGTGACACCGCCCCATTGTCACTATATAAGTGGCAGCGGAGCGTGTCCCTGGCATTCCGGCCGGAGAGCTCGTCGAGTCAACATCTCCAGGAGAAGAAGAAGAAGAACAAGAACGGAAGGCGGCGGCGGCGGCGGCGGCGACGACGACAGCGGCGACAGAAGACCGGGCCACCGCCTGTAAAAGAGCTACAAGAAGGCGCGGTGGCCCGGCAGAAGAACCGAAGGCGGCGACAGAAGAACGGAAGACGGCGACAGAAGACCGGGCCACCGGACCAGGCGCGGTGGCCCGGCAGAAGAACCGAAGAGGGGGACAAGACCCCCGAAGTCGGGAGAAGAGGCCGGCGGCGGGGAGGAAGAAAGCCGGACTCCTCCGCTAGTAAAAGAGCTACACACACATAGCGGAGGAGTCCGGCGAGAAGACCCCCGAAGACGGAAGACCCCCGGAGCTGTGCAATAAAATACTTTTTCCATGTGTTGTGTTTTTTTTTGTACTTTATTTCACAGGTGAATGGGTAGGGGTACATTGTACCCCATACTCATTCACATAGGGTGGGGGGCCGGTATCCGGGGGCCCCCTTCTTAAAGGGGGCTCCCGGATTCCGATAAGCCCCCCGCCCGCAGACCCCGACAACCAACGGCCAGGGTTGTCGGGAAGAGGCCCTTGTCCTCATCAACATGGGGACAAGGTGCTTTGGGGTGGGGGGGCCGCGCGGCCCCCCCTTCCCCAAGGCACCCCCCATGTTGAGGGCACGCGGCCTGGTACGGCTCAGGAGGGGGGGCGCGCTCGCTCGCCCCCCTTTCCTGGCCGGCCGGGTAGCGTGCTCGGACAAGGGTCTGGTGTGGACTTGGGGGGAACCCCCACGCCGATTTTTTTCGGCGTTGGGGTTCCCCTTTAAGCCCATTCCAGGCGGCGGAGCCCGCGACGTCTCCTTCGCGGGCCCCGCCTACCTGTACACGCGCTTGAAATGGGCGGACTTTCCGAGCGGGAACAGTCCGCTCATTTCGAAAGTACAGCGGACAAGCCCACACACGGGCGGACTGTTCGCTCAAACACAGTTTCAGCGGACAGTTTTTCGGAATTTCCGAAAGACTTTGTCCGTCCAACTGTCCGCTGAAACTGTCCGCTGAAAGCCCACACACGAGCGGACTGTCCGCCCAAACACTGTTCAGCGGACAAGGTTGGGCGAACAGTCCGCCCGTGTGTACGCGGCCTTACAAGCATCAGGAACCGATAAGTATTAATGCACATGTACCCCATGGGAAACTGTGCTGTCTTTACCTGTTTTGAAGACATTGATTAATTCTGTTTATGGATACAGGGAATGCTCTTTTTGGTCTGGTCTGTTGCTGAAATGTGAGGGTGGCTCATGATATGCTTGCAGTTACAGATGGAATGGACTTTGCTCATATAACCTTATCTGATGTTATCCCAAGCTTCTAATGTTTGTTTCCTCCTATGGACCACTATACTCATACTGTCCCCTTGATAACCACTATGAGGGGAGGATGGTTTAACTAGCCTATACCTAGGACCTTCATTGCATTTCTCTATACTAGGAACTTTCCTAAGGATTTCCATGCTTCCTCTATATACTTATACCTGATGGCCAAATGAAAAGATTGTACACTTTTCCTCTTTTGACCAAGTACACTGTTAGTAACTCAACCGTGTGTAAGAAACTTAAGTCTTCCTGCTGTGCAATCAGTGACTCTCGTGTGAAAAATACTTCTGGAAACTGGATACCACTTGAAAAACCATTGGAGCAAAGGGTGCTCTCAGAACCAAGCCTAAGTCCCGCAGAGGGAACAAAGATTTTCCTCAAGGTCCTATATAAATTGTCACCTGCAAGAAGCATCTGGTCACTGGCTTTTGCACCCACCTGCAGCCTGTGAAATATAAAGTAAGGCTCTGTACCTTAAATTGAGTTGTATGCCAGACCAACCTCTAGCGCTGACTGTAAAATGTCCAGGATATTGGCTAGAGCAGGAAACACAGGAGAGGAAGCTTTTGCTGAGCAAACAAAACAAACTTCTTCCATAGCACTGTGAGCCTATCTTGTATGATGGAGTCTTTGCGTTTGTATCCTGTTGCAAATATCAGAAGCTGCATGTTTAGTGGAGTCTCCTTGGGAACTACTGCTGGAATCCCCCATAGGGCCAATATTGGTTTGATGCATTTGTTGAAAAATATTCTCCCTTACAGAACCAATAGATTTTGCTTTCCTGGCAAAAAGATCAACCTTAACTGATTGCAAGTGGTTCTCTGCCCCACAAAAAGTTTCTTTGCAAGGTGTAAAACAGGAAAATACTTTTGATGTCCCCTTGTCAGGCAATGTAGACTACTGTCTTGTTGTCAACCTTACTTAGGCCCCCTAGAAGATCCTGAAAGGCTTGTAATGCTAGAAAAGGCTTTCTTCCATTCAAGATACTTGGGGAGTCTGCACTCCACTGCATTCCAATGGCCTTGCACTCCCTGTGACTGTTTGCATGGACTTCATCTTGAACCTCTTAGTTGGGGGAGGGGCTGTCTTTTATTTAGCTAGGAACAGGTGGTCCTATGGGGCTCCAGAGGAGGTGTTAACCCATTGTGTGCTGACGTGAGATGGGCCAGGAAATTTGAATTGTGATCTCATCTTTATCAATATCATTGGGTCGCTATGCTTGTGGACCAAGTTAGAAAAATTAGCTGCACACCAACATCCATCCAACAAGTTGATTGAAAGACTGCCATCAAGACTAAAACAATGAACCAAGGGGTGACAACGAAGAAGCACAATGTATGTGTGAATCGTCGTCACCCCTTGGTCCGTTGTTTTAGTCCTAGTGTCAGTCTGTCAATAAACCTGTTGAACGGATGTTGGTGTGCAGCTAATTTTTCTCACTTGGTCTACATGTTCACGGTTGCGAGCCAGAGCTAGCACCCAGCCCTTCTTTTTTGGTGGATTATTACACTCACCTGGAGCAGCAATCTGTCTCATTTCTCCTCACTATGCTTATGTATGTGAGTGAGATGGATGTGTCTGCTTTTAGATGTATGTGGAATTTTGTAATGAAGTAAAACATTTTTTATTATTTGTTCATAAAAGGATTTTTTGGTTTGACAAAGCCCAGTGAGTTGTAGCATTGATTTACGGATTGGCACTCATTGAGAGTGGTTAAGTCAACAAATTGGTTTTTATTCTCAGTTTTGTTTGATTACTTCTATACCATTGACTACCACCCTCAGAGTGATGTTCAATCAATTTGATTAATATGTGGTGTATATTATGTCACAGGTTATATATATAGTTTTTCATAGGATCTACTAGTTTTATCTACTAGTATTTAGAGGGTCTCAGTCTATAGTATTTTCATATGCATTTTAACAGGATTTACTTATTGAGCAGATATAACAAAACACTTCCAATGTTATATTTAATGAACTAAAATGGATCAAATAGGAGGCGTTCATTGTTAAGATTTACATGCATTTTACCAGTTGCCCTCTGCTCCTTGGTAAGTAGTAGTCCTAATTGGATGATCAGGTATTTATTTATGTTCCAATCATACAGCACATACTTGATGAATAACTCAGTAATAATAGCTGTGTAAAGGTAGTATAGGAAACCCAATGAGAGCTGACCTTGTTGCAGGTGCCCTGGAACTAATAAATGTTCATTTACATCCTGAAATACTATTTATTTACAGTCTGATATTAAAGCGGAGGTCCACCCTAAAATGGACCTCCGCTCATCGGAATCCCCCCCCCTCCGGCGCCACAATCGGCACCTTTCAGGGGGGAGGGGGGTGCAGTTACCTGGATAATCCAGGTAACTGCACCCACTTCCGGGCTAGCTCTCTGCGGAACGGGGCGTACGTTCCGCAAGCGCCCGCCCCCTTCAGCAAGTGCCCCGCTGCCTGCTGGGAAACACACAGCTCCCAGAGGCAGCGGGGACCGTCCGGATTGCGCCGCGCGGCTCGCGCATGCGCAGTAGGGAACCGGGAAATGAAGCCGAAAGGCTCCATTTCCTGATTCCCATACCCAAGATGGCGGCGGGACCCGGCAGCCGAACGAGCGATCGGCTTCGGGTGCCGACATCGCGGGCACGCTGGACAGGTAAGTGTCACTATTTAAAAGTCAGCAGCTGCAGTATTTGTAGCTGCTGGCTTTTAAAAAAAAAAAAAAAAACGCGGAGTCCCGGTGGACTCCCGCTTTAAATGATTAGTTTTGCTGTCACCAGTACCAGACAGTTGTGTAGGCATAAATAAATGTCTATGTCAATGAAGCTCTGGTGTTGCTGTGCTATATCATGCAGTCACAGCAAGATTTATAAGGTTTTTAGGCCTCTGACAATCGCTCAAGAGGCAAGTTGTTTTTGGAGATAAACAAAAAAACTTTTTTTTTTCAGTTGTAAAAAACCATAGATGCTGACACAAAGCAGTCCATCCTTAGTCTGTTACTTTACCTTTAGTGGAAAAAAAATTGTATTTTGAGCCAACTGATGAATTTATCTGAACAGTCTATTTTCTGGATCCAATGCACAGTCAGCTTATCTCTCATCCTGCTACATATTGATGTCTGGAGTGACAGCTTAATCGTGGTTCTGCTCCAGCTTTGGCTGATCACCAAGGAAGCTGCCCAGCTCTGGATGCATTTGATAATACATACTTTTTCACCTAAGTTTAGGGCACCCCTTCCAGATCTTTCAAAGTATAAGCTTATCCATAACAATCTTGAGACAAAATGCATCACATATTCCGATATATTTAATTTACACTTAAAGTAAATGTAAAATCCAACTGAATGAAATTGTATTTACCAAATTACTGTCATAAACAATTGCTATATTTTTATTGGGTTCTTGTTTTCACCTTTCTTCTCCTGCAGCCATGTCCTACCTATATTCATGCGCTCCAGCAATGGCTGCATGCCATTTATCAGGGCTTGTTTTGCTATAGTGACAACAGTGGACCATGTCTGTGTAATGTGTGTTGAAACAGCCACTTGTACTTGCCATCTGTAGCGACTGTGAAAGAGTGACAAAACAGGAGCACAATTACGAGAGACAGACAGACATTTGTCACCCTATAACAGGATGTTTTTGAACAAGGACCTTCATGGCAGACTCACCAGGTATTTTAATTTAAACAATGCTGAGGATTTAAAAAAAAAACTGAAGACTATTGTTGAAATATATATATATTAACAGGTTAGTCCATCTAAAATTGTAATGATTGTGTTTACTTATGCTAATCTCCAGTATATCTTACGTTTTATCCCTTTCTCATCCTGACCAGTTTGTTTTGTTTTCACTTGCAAAATACAATGCACATTATCAATTTGAATGATCACTAAAGACTCTGATCATTCCCTGTCCCAAATAGCTTATTATCTGAAAACAGACCTGCAGCATTAAAGTGGGGAGGGGCAAAGAGCATCGGTTCAATGCTGCATCTGTCCCCCGGCGTCTCTATACTGAAAACGGAGCGATCGGACATCACCGATCGCTCAGTTTCCAGAGCTCCATGAGCAGAGAGCTTTAGACTGTCAGTCACAACTCACTGCTCATCTCCCTCTGTGCTCTTTGGAACGCTGAGCTGTGGAGGGACGGAGCTCGCTGAGAAGCTGATACGGGTGTCAGTCCAGGCACCTGGCGGATCCAGAGTTTATTGTTGTGATGACGCGGTGCCTGGACTCATATCCGTGGCATCAGCAGAGAGTGGGACTTTAGCCCGCCCTCTGCTTAAAACAAGTCTTTGTTGAAAATGGGTCACAGGAGCGCAAAATGAATTGTGCTCTTGTGATCCATAGGAGAACTACAGCCAAATGAGCTTTGGCTGGACTTCTCCTTTAAAAAGATTGGAGATTATTTGTTTTTGCATAAAAAGTGCCTTGCAAAAGAAAAAAAAAAAAAGTATTTACTCCCCTTGGCTTTTTACCTATTCTGTTACATTACAGCCTTTAGTTCAATGTTTTTTTAAAATCTGAATTATATGTGATGGATCAGAACACAGTAGTCTAAAGCCGCGTACACACGGGCAGATTGTATGGCCTATTTAGTCCGTCATACAATCCGACGGACAGTCCGTCATACTTTCAAATGAACGGACTTGACCACACACGGATGCACAAACAGTCCGTCGAAAGCTTGCGCGATGACGTGTACAGCACGTACGACGGGACTAGAAATAGGAAGTCCAATACACAGCAATGCAACCTTTCGCCGTGTAAATCCTTTCTGAGCATGCGCCATTCTTAGTCCGTCGAACTAGCCTACTGATGAGCGGATTGTCCGATGAAACCAAAGTATGACGGACAGTATTACGGAAATTCCGAAATACTTAGTACGCCAGACTGCACGCTGAAAAAGTCCGCTGAAGCCCACACACGAGCGGACTGTCCGCTGAAATGTGTTTCGACGGACTAAGTTGGCCATACAGTCCGCCCGTGTGTACGCGGCTTTAGTTGGTGAAGTAAAATTAGAAAAATTTATACATAAAACTATTTTTCAGAAATAAAAAAATGATAATTGGCATGTGCGTATGTATTCACCCCCTTTGTTATGAAGCCCATAAAAAGCTCTGGTGCGACCAATTACCTTCAGAAGTCACATAATTAGTGAAATGATGTCCACCTGTGTGCAATCTAAGTGTCACATGATCTGTCATTACATATACACACCTTTTTGAAAGGCCCCAGAGGCTGCAATACCTAAGCAAGCACACCACTAACCAAGGAATTCTCCAAACAAGTAATCTTTTTCTACAGACTGGCAGGCAGTATAAGGGGAGAGGAGCGTAAATAGTATGGCAGTACAACAGTGGGCTGTACGTGCAGAGGGTTGCATAGGATAGGATGAGAGAGGCATGATGATGGCCAGTAGGTGCTAAAGAGAAATGCAAAGGTTATGACAGCAGACAGTATGTATAGGGGATACGTGCAGAAGGTAAGACAGCAGCCAATATGTAAAGGAGAACAGTATGGAGAATATGGCAGTGGGCATTATGTGCAGGAGAGGAATGTGGAAGGTATGATGATGGGCAGCAGGGGGGAATTACAGAAGGCATGGTGGCAGGGGCACGTTGGTGGGCAGTATGTGCAGGAAAGGAGTGCAAGAGGCACGATGGTTGGTACTGTGTAGGAGAGGAGTGTGGAAGGTTTGACAGCAGGCATGTGAAGGAGAAGAGTGTGGAGAGCATGACAATGGGCAGTATGTTAAGAGAGAAGTCCAAGCTGTATGTGCAGGAGAGAGTTGCAGTGAATATTATTCAGAATACTTTATTACAGCAGCAGTATGTGCAGGAAAGGAGTGCAGAAGGTATGATGGCAGTCAGTACATGTAGGAAAGTAGTTCAAAGGGTATAGCAGCAGACAGTATGTGCAAAAGAGGAGTGCAGAGGGTATATGGAAGTGGACAGTGTGTGCATGAGAGGAGTGTAGAGGACATGCACTCATTGTTTAGGAGAGCTATAGCTTCTTTATCATTATCGACAGGACTAAGTGGCTAATTAAAATTAGGCCTTCTAATATTAAATGATGAAGCTTACAGAGTTTAATTGATCACAGAATCCACAGTCTTAGATCTGTACTTGCATGTGATTCATCATGTTCAGTAATACCGAGTTACAGGCCACCACCATCAGTCATATCCTCTTTGCTTAATGCATCCAAGATGCTTGGATGTAGGACGTTGTCAGGGTCAAAAAACCTAATTAGGAAATTGGGACCATGGAAGTAATTAGGAATGATCTCAGAAATATCCCAGTCTTCCTCCTTCAACACTGCTCCAAGCAAACCTAATTATAAAAATGTAGTAATATTTACACTGTTTTCAGTCACTATCTGTTGTCAGGAGGACTGCAATCCACCAGAGCAACATTGTCATGTTCAAGTAGAAGTGTCCTACATCTAGAGAAGTGCCATACTGCCAGAGCAATTCCATGTATAGTTGTGTGCTGGGTGAATTTGTGGGCTTCTAGTCTCCCCTATTTGTAGACAAACAGTTGCAGCAAGTAATTCCTTTAAGAAAAGCTATATTTTGCACTTGTTCACATAGCCTGCCTTTGACTTACAGTTGAACTCTACACAAACACCTAAATACATAAGTGATATACTGGAAGGGACGATAAGGGACTATATACAAGATTTTAGTAATGAGAACGGTATCATTAGCAGTAATCAGCATTGATTCATGAACAATCGTTCTTGACAAACCAATCTATTAACCTTCTATGAGGAGGTAAGTTGCCATCTAGATAAAGGAAGGCCCGTGGATGTGGTGTATCTGGATTTTGCAAAAGCATTTGACAGGGTGGGGTGATAGGGCGAGTATATGAATTGAAAACTGGCTATATGGAGAGAGTTCAGAGGGTGGTGATAAATGGGGAGTACTCGGAATGCTCTGAGGTGGGTAGTGGGGTCCCCCAGGGTTCTGTGCTGCGACCAATCCTATTTATTTTGGTTATAAACGACCTAGGGTAAACAGTTCAATCTTTGTATTTGCGGACGATACTAAGCTAAGCAGGGCAATAACTTCTCTGCAGGATGTGGAAACCTTGCAAAAGAATCTGAACAAATAAATGGGGTGGGGAACTACATGGCAAATGAGGTTTAATGTAGAAAAATGTAAAATAATGCAGTTGGGTGGCAAAAATATGAATGCAATCTATACACGGGGGGGGGGGGACTTCTTGGGGAATCTAGGATGGAAAAGGACATGGTGGTCCTAGTAGATGATAAGTAAACAGAATATTTGCATGCATTAAAAAGGGGATCAACTCCTGAGATAAAACAATAATTCTCCCACCCTACAAGACTCTTGTCCGGCCGCACCTAGAGTATGCTGTCCAGTTCTGGGCACCGGTCCTCAGGAAGGATGTACTGGAAATGGAGAGAGTACAAAGAAGAGCAACAAAGCTAATAAAGGGTCTGGAGGATATTAGTTATGAGGAAAGGTTACGAGCATTGAACTTATTCTCTCTGAAGAAGAGATGCTTGAGAGGGGATATGATTTCAATATACAAATACCATACTGGGTGACCCTACAATAGGGATAAAACTTTTTCATGGAAGAGAGTTTAACAAGACACTTGGCCACTCATTAAAATTAGAAGAAAAGAAGTTTAACCTTAAACTACTTAGAGGGTTCTTTACTGTAAGAGTGGCAAGGATGTGGAATTTCCTTCCACAGGCAGTGGTCTCAACAGGGAACATCGATAGTTTCAAAAAACTATTAGATAAGCACCTAAACAACCGCAACATACAGGGATATACAATGTAATACTGACATATAATCACCATCTCCATCGGCGAGATTGACACCTTGCTACCCCCGTCGCCTGGTATGGATTTTAAGGGGAACCCCAATGCCGAAAAAAACGGAGTGGGGGTCCCCCCAAAGTCCATACCAGACCCTTATCTGAGCACACAGCCCGGCTGGTCAGGAAAGGGGGTGGGGACAAGTGAGCGCCCCCCCCTCCTGAACCCCACCAGGCTGCGTGAGCTCAACATGGGCTTGGGGTGGGGGCTCCTGCGGGCCCCCACCCCAAAGCACCTTGTCCCCATGTTGATAAGGACAAAGGCCTCTTTCCGACAACCCTGGCCATTGGTTGTTGGGGTCTGTGGGCGGGGTGCTTATCGGAATCCGAGAGTCCCATTTAATAAGGGGGCCCCAGATCCTGGCCCCCCACCCTATGTGAATGAGTATGAGGTACATCGTACCCCTACCCATTCACCTGGGGGAAAAATTGTAAATAAAAAAACACACAACACAGGTTTTTAAAAGTATATCATTAGGCAGCTCCGGGGGTCTTCTTCCGACTTCGGGGGTCTTCTCGCCTGGCTTCTCCAATATCTTCTGCTCTCTTGCTGCTCTTTTGCTAGCGGAGGAGCCCGGCTTTCTCCTTTGTTAAAGGGGGCTCCCGTATTCCGATAAGCCCCCCGCCCACAGACCCCGACAACCAATGGCCGGGTTGTCGGGAAGAGCCCCTTGTCCTCATCAACATGGGGACAAGGGGCTTTGGGGTGAGGGCACGCAGCCTGGTGGGGTTCAGGAGGGGGGGTGCTCGCTCGTCCATTCCCCTTTGGGGTATGGTACAGGAGGGGGGGCGCTCGCTCATCCCCACCCCCTTTGCTGACCGGCTGGGCTGCCTGCTCAGATAAGGGTCTGTTATGGTCTTTGGGGGGACCACCACGCCTTCCATCACTAGTCCCGTCGTACCTGAAGTCACTTTAAAAATGAACAGACTTTACTCTGTGTGTGGGCAAGTCCGTTCATTGGAAAGTCCGGCTGACCTCTGCGGAAAGTCCGGCAGATTGTCCACCGGACCTAGTCCGCTGGAAAAGTCTGTTTGTGTGTGGGCAAGTCTGCTCGTTTGGAAAGTCCAGCAGACCTCCGCTGAAAAGTCCGGCGGATTGTCCGCCGGATAGTCTGATTGTTTGTACGCGGCATTACAGGTCTCCTCTCCATCCCCACTATGTGAGTGAATAGAGAAGAAACAGAGTTATAAACTCAACTCATTGCCACTCTGCTCCCTCCTTCTATCAGCATGCAGTACAACTTCTGCTGCTCCCTCTCTTAAGCCGCGTACACACGGGCGGACTGTCTGGCCAACTAAGTCCGTCAGACAATCCGACAGACAGTCCGTCCTACTTTTGAATGAACGGACTTGACCACACACGATGAACAGACAGTCCGTTGAAAGCTTGCGCGATGACGTGTACAGCACGTACGACGGGACTAGAAATACGACGTCCAATACACTGCAATGCAACCTTCGGCCGTGTAAATCCTTTCTGAGCATGCGCCATACTTAGTCCGTCCAACTTTCCTACTCACGAGCGGACTGTCCGCTGAAACCAAAGTTGGACGGACAATATTACGGAAATTCCGAAAGACTTAGTCCGCCAGACTGTCCGCTGAAAAAGTCAGCTGAAGCCCACACATGAGCGGACTGTCCGCTGAAACACGTTTCAGCGGACTAAGTTGGACAGACAGTCCGCCCATGTGTACGCGGCCTCAGTCTCTAAAGAGCCCGATAACAAGTCATATGCCGGCTTTTAAAAATTTTTAAGTTGAATTTCAGATATGGCTATTTTTGCAAAACTCCACCTAACCCAAACATAGAAAACTTTGCATTCCTTGAGAAAAGTGTCTTGTGATTGGTGGTTGTGCTAAGCGAGTGACCATCTGTGTCTACTAAGCAGCACAGGACCTGGAAGTCAGCTGAAAATCACTGTAGTAGCAGTGCCTAATACAGTTATTTCCAACTTCCACAGGGATCTATGGGGTATAGTATATACATACATTAATCCAAGGTTTACTTTGGAAATAAATTTTAAATGGCAGACAGAATGAACCTCAAAAAAAAATTTCTGATTTTGAAAGTTCCTGTAGGAAATACAGTTGTCACATTGCAAGGGATACAAACAGAATGTATCTCTATTGGTACTCTTCACCATTCATACAGTATGTGTATTATAATAGGTTTGTTATTAGTGCAGAGTTGCACACTTCACCTTGTATAAATGAATGCCTCTTTTTCACACAGTGAGTGTGGCAGACATTTTGGGATCCAGTATTATTATTTTGATGATGTCCCACAAACATGCAGAAATTAGGGTGTTGTAACTACATGGTGAAACAGTGGGAGGGCCTGCCACCATGAAGATGGTTGAAAAAAGGACACAGGGTTCTCACATGTGCAGAGTACGCGGAAAAATAAATGTTTTTACAGTTTTCTCTGAATTTTGGTATTCCTTGCTGGGACTCTGTAGCTTGAAGGTTTCTGAGTGTCTTGGGGGGAAGAAGTCTCCAACCCAGTGTGCAGGTTTTGTGTCCAGGTGCACACAGCCCTTATAATGAAAGCTTGAGGATAGCTCAGGGCAATTGCTGCCATTTAGAGACACAACTTTGGAGACTTCTTGCCCAGAGGACTGGGAGATTCAGGACAGATACAGAGCTTCGAAGTGACTGAAAAAGCTGAAGTAACTATCGAGCCCACAGAGAAAGCTGTGCGGAGTCTTGAGTTCAGGAAAAGTGTGAGAGAACCTGATGTGCAGCAAGAACTCCATCTGGGGACCAGGAGTGGGCCCAAACAGCAAGGTGCTGTGACATAAAAGGCTACATGAGTCTAGAGAACCCATGGTCTCAGAGACGAGTACCAAGAGCACCGGTGCTGCTGAAGTGTAGCCGGTTGGGCTAGCATTTTTAACTTGCTGTTTTTTTGATGCTGAAAAAACAGTCTGTGAACTTTACCTCTGTATGAGCTTTGTTGCTTGTGAACTTTGCTTTGCCTTTTTTAATAAAAGTGGGCTGCTGAGCCTTTAAACAAAAAATACAAAATACAAATACATGCTGGTAGGTTAATTGGCCCTAGTAAATGAATTTGAGTTGGGGACCTTGGATTGTGGGCTCCTTGAGGGTAGGGACTAGGGATGAGCTTCGTGTTCGAGTCGAGGCGAATTCCGAACGTTATGGGCCGTTCGCGCCAAATTCGTGTGGCGCTCACGGCCCACAATGCACTACACCATCGCAGTGCATTGCTGGCTCATGATTGGCCCAGCATGCACTGTGACCCGCATGCTTGGCCAATAACAGGGCCGTCAGCGAGGAGAGCCATGATTGGCCACAGGCAGGATGCCTGTGGCCAATCATAGCTCAGGCTGTGTAGTACACGCCCCACACTATATAAGGCCGCCAGCGCGGCGGCCTTGTGTATTGTGTTGGCGTCTGTAGGAGTTAGTGGGTGTTCTGTGTACCTTCAACACAGTATACACCGATCGTTAATGGCCGATTTTTCGTTCTTGCTCTTCTGTAGTGGTTGTTGTCTGCGTGCCCTGACCGCAGTATACACCGCTATATTCACCTATATAGCTAGCTATATTTCTCTTTTTTAATAGAGCTTGCAGTCAGTGGTAGGAGATTGTGCGTGCTGTCTGCGTGCTCTGAACCCAGTATACACCGCTATATCCATCTATATAGCTAACTATCTTGCTCGTTTTAAATAGAGCTTGCAGTCAGTGGTAGGAGATTGTGCGTGCTGTCTGCGTGCTCTGAACCCAGTATACACCGCTATATCCATCTATATAGCTAGCTATCTTTCACGTTTTAAATAGAGCTTGCAGTCAGTGGTAGGAGATTGTGCATGCTGTCTGCGTGCTCTGAACCCAGTATACACCGCTATATCCACCTATATAGCTAACTATCTTGCTCGTTTTAAATAGAGCTTGCTATCAGTTGTTGGAGATTGTGCGTGCTGTCTGCGTGCTCTGAACCCAGCACACAGGAGAGGCTTCCCAGGAGAGCAGACGTACGTGGAGGAGCTCTGTGGAGAACCGCAGCTGTCTTGGACATCCGGCCTTATGGCGTCGGCCAGCCTAGGCTCGGGGCCCTCTTCCCGGCCTGGGGCTACAGCTCATCCCCCTGGTGGAAAGGAAGGCCTCTCCAGGGAGGAACGATTGTTTTTATCCACCCAAGTGGAGTTAAGCGACTGGACCCGGGCACAGCCGGGTGAAGACGGCTTGAAGCTGCAAAGGCGCAGGGTCAGGGTGAAAACCCTGATCCAGAAGGCAGTGGAGGTATACGGCAAGAAGATGGAAAGGCTGACGGCTCTCAGGAACTCCAGAGACCGTTCAGGAATCAAGAAGAGAGCAGAGTACAGAGATACCATAGAAGATCTTAAAGCTGAATGCAAAGACCTCTGGCAGCTCCTGGGCGGTCTCTGTGAGAGAGGAGTAGGAGAGAGAGGATTCCTGCTTGAAATAAAACGGGAACTCCTGAGAATGAGCCAGGAGGGCTCCCAAGCAGTAAGGAGGGGAACGCAGAAGAGCTTACCCAAGCCGGCTGTGGAAGACCCTTCGGCAAGTGTGGAGGAAGAGAGAAGCCAGCATCCCGGTACAGACATCAGTGAGGACGGTGCCCCCCTTGGAGCAGTAAGCACGGAGGGTCCCCGGGTCCATGTAAGTCCGCCTGCCCAGTCCGTGATTGGGGCAAGGGTTGACCCGGGTAGGGTACCCGGTGAAGTGTTGGGAGGCTCCAGGGGAGAGGGAAGAGCGGGAAGTGTGGAGTGCCAAGGGAAAAAACTGGTAGTAGTCCTCACCCGGAGCCATCTGGAAGGGCCGGTACAACCTGTTGTCAGCAAGTCCGCGGCTGATGGTGCAGCACAGGCCCCCCCAGTGATCCAGGGTGATCCGTCGGTCCCCTATGCGGTGCGAGGGTTGCCGGCCATAATGGCGGCCCCCGCCGCGGCCGCACGTGGTGAGGGGATGGAGTCTGTGGCGCCAATGGCGTCTGTGGCGTCTGTGAAAACATGTGTGGAAAGGAGATCTTCTTCCGCTGCGGACACCATAGCGGGACATGTCGCGGGAAGATCCGCGTCATTTCCGGCGCAGAGGGCCGCGTCCGGAAGTGGCTCCCGCGGACCGGAAGTGACTGACAATGCGTCCCCGGAAGTGCAGGAAATGTCCGAAAAGACTGTGGAGTCACCACATGATACTGCCCACGGCCTCTCGGTCGGGGCGGAAGGAATGGACGAGGGTTTGGGAGACCCACTGGGTACTATCTCGGAGGGGCAGGGGGAATCCCCTGGTGTGGATCTCCCGGCCAGGCAGGGGAGCTGGGGTGAATCCCCTATGGGAGAGTTGGGAGCGGAATGCCCCGCACTGAAATTTATAAGGGAGCTAGAGGGATCCCAGCGGGAGGAGGTGATGGAAGATGCCTCCCCCCAGGGTCCTGCAGTAGAGGTGGCTAGTGCCCCGCCCCCCATGGAAAGGGTGAGGAGGAAAGTAAGTGTCACAGGTGGGCCAGTGGGTGGGAAAACAGCATCAGCTCAGCCTGGGCCTTCCGGCCTGGTTCACGGGGAGCCTGACCCTTCCCCCGCAGGCCCCAATGTCATCTTGGGCACGCAAGCCGAGGCTAACCTCCTGAGTGCCCTGAAAACTGGACGTTCGTTTGCCCAGGTGGCAGGTACGTCTGTGCCCCTAAGGCCCCTGTACGGCCAGTTTGGTGCCCAGAACTTCAGGGCCCCCCCCCGAGGAGCAGTTCCAAGGGGCGAATGCCTGGTCCAGGGGTACAGGGGGTCCCGAAAGGCGCAGGCGCAACGTGGTGCAGCTCAGGTGGGAGGGAGCGACCGCTTGTCCCAGCAGGGGTCAAGTGATTGATTACCTGTTGGAGCTTCGGTTTAAGGTTTCAGACCTGTTCGCAGTGATACATCCTGCAAACTCGAAAGAGTTCGATATTAGCTTCGTCTCCGTGGTCTCCATGGAGCTTTTCCTGACCCTCTACGAGATTGTCGGGAGGTCTGAACCATGGAAAAGTTTCCGGGTAGTGCCTCTCTCGAGGCAGGAGGAAATTAAAAACATCACTGTGCTGGTCAGGAACGAGTCTCTCCCGCCTGAGGACATCGCCACCTGGCTGGCTCGGTACGGACAGCTCCAGTCAGGGCTGAGGAAGAGCCTTGACGAGCGCGGGGTCTGGACGGGTGCGTGGCAGGTCAGGATCCGGCTCAAGCGCCAGGGCAACACCGTGGCGCACGTTCCCGGTAGCGCGTTTATCGGGCGAGACCGGATCCTGGTCTTCTACCCCGGCCAGCCACGTAGGTGTTTCAAGTGCGGCAGTCCTGCACACCTCAGTGCAGACTGCACAATGCCTCGGTGCGTGAGATGTAATGGCTTCGGCCATTCATCTGATGGTTGCAGACTGATAGTCTGCAACCTCTGCGGGGAAATGGGGCACCCCTTCAGCCGTTGCCCCAAGGCTTTCCGGGGGCATCAGGCGGACGGGGCTGCCCCAGGCCCAGGGGGTGATGGTGACCCTAGACAAAGTGGAGCCCCCAATCCCCCAGAGCCACAGAGGGAGGATCCCCCCCTCCCTCAAAGGGTTAGGCCCCCCAGGCGTGAGCAGGGGGCGGGTAGGGTGGTTGAAGATCCAATAGGTGGTTGCCCAGTAGACCCCCCGGCCCAGCCTGGGTCAAGGAGGGATGGGGTAGTGACAGGTAGACCGGCTGATAAGCCGGTAAAAGCCAATAAATCATCCATTAAAAAGGCTCAGACCCCCCCCCCTCCCCCCCTCCCCCTCCTCCCCCAGCTCCCCGTGCTCCCGGCTCCTCCCCTGCCCCCCCCAGCCCATCCCTCCCCCTCGTACTAAGCTTCCTCCCCCCCCTTCCCATCCCCCATCCCCTGTGTCCTTGGATACAACCCCCCCAAGCCTAGGCCTGGCTGTTAACCCTATGCCCCCCCCAGATTCTTCTGGGGTGGGTGCCAAATGCCAAGCTTACCTGGCAGCAGAAAATCCTTCAGAGACCCCTATGGACACTACTGGTCCTGGGAAAGGGGCAAATAAACGGCCCAAGGACCTATCAAGTGGTAGATCGGACGGAGAGAGTGGGAGGGAGCCCCTACATATTGAGTGGGAAAAAAAGAAAACAAAGAAAAAGAAGAGAAGGAGCCCGGGGAAGGAGGGCGGCGGGGGTTCTCAGCCTGAAACCAGTTCGGGGGCGGGAGGGGGTCCCTCGCTTGCCCTCTGGAACCGGTTTGGGGTCCTCTCCTCGGACTCCGAGGAGGATTAATGTTATGATCATGGGATTAAGGATCGTCTGATATGGGCAGTTTGAATAGATCCTGTCTGTCCAAAAGCATTTATGCAAGTTGTTCTTTAGTTCTTTTTTGCTCAAGTATGAGTTTTTCTTAAGTTCTTGATTATGTAAATCAGTAGCAGTTTTATTTTAATAAAAAATTTCCACCTATATAGCTAACTATCTTGCTTGTTTTAAATAGAGCTTGCAGTCAGTGGTAGGAGATTGTGCGTGCTGTCGGCATGCTCTGAACCCAGTATACACCGCTATATCCATCTATATAGCTAGCTATCTTGCTCGTTTTAAATAGAGCTTGCAGTCAGTGGTAGGAGATTGTGCGTGCTGTCTGCGTGCTCTGAACCCAGTATACACCGCTATATCCATCTATATAGCTAGCTATCTTGCTCGTTTTAAATAGCGCTTGCAGTCAGTGGTAGGAGATTGTGCGTGCTGTCTGCGTGCTCTGAACCCAGTATACACCGCTATATCCACCTATATAGCTAGCTATCTTGCTCGTTTTAAATAGAGCTTGCAGTCAGTGGTAGGAGATTGTGCGTGCTGTCTGCGTGCTCTGAACCCAGTATACACCGCTATATCCACCTATATAGCTAACTATCTTGCTCGTTTTAAATAGAGCTTGCAGTCAGTGGTAGGAGATTGTGCGTGCTGTCTGCGTGCTCTGAACCCAGTATACACCGCTATATCCATCTATATAGCTAGCTATCTTACTCGTTTTAAATAGAGCTTGCAGTCAGTGGTAGGAGATTGTGCGTGCTGTCTGCGTGCTCTGAACCCAGTATACACCGCTATATCCATCTATATAGCTAGCTATCTTGCTCGTTTTAAATAGAGCTTGCAGTCAGTGGTAGGAGATTGTGCGTGCTGTCTGCGTGCTCTGAACCCAGTATACACCGCTATATCCACCTACATAGCTCTTCTCTAATTGAGCCATCTACCATCTGCAGGAGTTAGTGGATGTTGTGTGTGCCTCCAGCACAATATACACTACCCAATTGCTGGTTTTCCCAACTCCGTTCAGGCCATTACCATGTCTGGAAGGCCAGCAAGGAGAGACAGACAGGCACGAGCCGATAAAAAAAGGCAAGCGGGCTCTGTGTCTAGAGACAACAGTGCTGGTCATGGACGCGGTGCATCGTCATCATCAGCACGTGGCCATGGGACACGCTTGTCCTTCTTTTCGGCAGCTGGACATGTTGAGCCGCAACATGTGAACGACTTGGTAGAGTGGATGACCAAGCCCTCTTCATCCTCCTCATCCTCTCTCACCCAGGCTCAGGGTACTAGCAAAGCAGCTGCCAACGCATCGTCTTCCCTCCTCTCAATGTCATCATCAGTGACTCCTTCCCTAGACACACCACGTCCTCCTGAGGAGTCTCCTGAACTCTTTGAGCACAGTGTTGGGTACATGCTCCAGGAGGATGCCCAGTGTTTTGTAGGCTCTGATGATGATACTCAGCTAGAGGAAGGCAGTAGCGTGAATGCAGAGAGAGGGGATGCTCAAGAAGGACAGCAATCTGGCAGTCATGTTCCACAAGCTGCAGCATACTGCCAGGTTTGCTCCAGCAATGAAGAGGGAGGGGATGATGAGGGCACTGACTCCACGTGGGTGCCTGGTAGAAGAGAGGAGGAGGAGGAGGCACATGTCCAACGAGGCAGGATGCCCTCCGGGGGCCAGCTTAGGGGCAGCACACCGACTGAATTACACCGCAGAGCTCCGCCTGTGCAGGGCGCTGCCTCTGCGCGTTATTCTAAAAGTTCTTTAGTGTGGGCCTTTTTTGAGACGAGTGCATCAGATCGCACCGCTGCTATTTGCAACATATGTCTCAAGCGTATCTCGCGTGGCCAAAACATCAGCCGCTTGGGCACCACATGCTTGACCAGACATATGTTGACCTGCCATGCAGCTCGTTGGCAAGCGTACCTCAAAGACCCACACCAAAGAACAAAGCGGACCTCTCCTTGCTCCTCATCAGCTGGGATCTCCAACCCCACTAGACCTTCAGTCCTCTCTGAAACCTGCTCTGAGAGGAATGAAGTTGTAGAATTAGGTGTGTCACAGCCAAGTGCTTGCGGGCACTTTGCTAGCAGTACACCCACGTCCGATTATAGCAGGCAAATGTCCCTGCCCCAGCTGCTGGACCGGCGAAAGAAGTTCACTCCCAGCCATCCACATGCCCAGCGGTTGAATGCTAGCTTGGCTAAATTGCTAGCACTTCAACTGCTGTCTTTTCACTTTGTAGACGCGGCCCCCTTCCGTGAGTTTGTACAATGTGCGGTTCCTCAGTGGCAGGTCCCCAAACGCCACTTTTTCTCACGGAAGGCGATTCCGGCTCTCTACTGGCACGTGAAAGTGAATGTCCTTGCCTCGCTGGACAGGGCGGTCAGCGGTAAGGTGCATATTACCGCTGACTCATGGTCCAGCAGGCATGGACAGGGACGTTACCTGTCTTTCACGGCCCATTGGGTCACTCTTCTGGCAGCTGGGAAGGATGCAAGACAAGGTGCAGTAGTGTTGGAGGTTGTTCCGCCACCACGCCTCCAAAATGCTACTATTGGTTGTGACACACCTCTCTCCTCCACCCCCTCCTCTTCTTCTTCCTCCATGGCCTCTTCCAGTGCTCTGTCCTCAGAACCAGCCGTGCTCCGTAGGCGTTCCAGGGGCTACGCAAGTACGCAGGCAAAACAATGCCATGTCGTGCTTGCGCTGGTTTGTTTGGGGGACAGGAGCCACACTGTGGTGGATGTTTTGTCAGCTCTGCAGGGGCAGGCCGAGAGGTGGTTGACACCACGCCAGCTTAAGCCAGGAATGGTGGTTTGCGACAATGGCACCAACCTCCTCTCCACCCTCCGACAGGGACAACTGACCCATGTGCCCTGTGTGGCTCGCGTCCTTAACCTGGTGGTGCAGCGGTTCTTGGGCAGGTACCCGGGCTTACAGGATGTCCTGAAGCAGGCCAGGAAAGTCTGTGTGCATTTCCGCCAATCATTTAATGCCTGTGCTCGGCTGGCTGAGCTCCAAAAGGAGTTGAACCTGCCCAAGAACCGCCTTATATGTGACATGCCCACCAGGTGGAACTCAACGTTGGCCATGCTGCAGCGGCTGCACACGCAGCAGAGGGCCATCAATGAGTACCCGTGCGACTACGGCACCAGGACAGGGTCAGGGGAGCTCGGTTTTTTCTCACCACACCAATGGGGCATGATCAGGGATGCATGCACTGTCCTGTCACCGTTTGAGGAGGCCACAAGGATGGTGAGCAGTGACAGTGCATGCATCAGTGACACTGTACCTCTTGTCCACCTCTTGGAGCATACGCTGCATGGAATAATGGACAGGGCACTTGAGGCAGAACAGAGGCAGGAAGAGGAGGACTTCCTTGCCTCTCAAGCCCCCCTTTATCCAGACAGTGTTCCTGCTGTGCCACCCATCACACAGGAAGAGGATGAGGAGGAGGATGATTGTGTCAGCATGGAGGTGGAGGCTGGCATCAGCATCAGCAGCAGCAGCAGCAGCAGCAGTCTTGTAGGGATGATTTACAGTCCCAAGAAACCCGTGGACTTGTACGTGGCTGGGAGGAGGTAGCTGCGGATCATGTTGTCCTTAGTGACCCAGAGGACTCCAGACCGAATGCCTCAGCTAACCTATGCTGCATGGCCTCCCTGATCCTGCAAAGCCTGCGGAAGGATCCTCGTATTCTTCTGATCAAGGAGAGGGACCATTACTGGCTGGCCACTCTCCTTGATCCACGGTACAAGGGTAAGGTTGCCGACCTTATCTTGCCGTCGCAGAGGGAGCAGAGGATGAGACATCTCCGGGAGGCCTTGCAGAAAGGTCTGTGCAACGCGTTCCCAGAGACTGGGAGGTTACAAACTCCTGGTCCTGGACAACGTGTTGCTGAGGCATCGGTCAGAAGGAGCGGTGGAGAAGGTGGCCACCTGACCGATGCTTTCAGACAATTTTTTAGTCCGCAGCCCCAAGGTATGATTGGTTCCAGCAACCATCGCCAGCGTCTGATTTACATGGTGCAGTAATACCTAGGGGCAAGGTCAGACTTGGACACCTTTCCCACCGAAAATCCTCTGGCTTACTGGGTCTTGAGGATGGATCACTGGCCAGAGCTTGCACAGTATGCAATTGAGCTACTGGCCTGTCCTGCATCCAGCGTTCTTTCGGAACGCACCTTCAGTGCTGCTGGTGGCTTTGTTACCGATCACAGGTTGCGTCTGTCCACCGAATGAGTTGATCGACTGACCTTCATCAAGATGAATCAGTCTTGGATCACCCACAGCTACCAAGCACCTGAAGCTGATGTAACCGAATAATTTTTTTTGAAATATCACATCCCTTCAAGACTGTCTATGCTGATGCTGAGTGACTGTCCTGTTATGTTGATTGTCTATCCTCTCCCTCCTCCGCTGATATGTTGGAAGATTATTTTTGGTTCTGGGTGATGCCATCAGCCCAATTTTTCTGCCCCTGTTTAACAGGGGCATTTAATTACAATTTTTGATGCAATGCTTTGCAACAGGGCTAATTCCTGCACTAAAACTAGAGTATATGGGAGAGGTTGCAGTGTGGTGGCACCAGCACCAGTGCCTAAGGCCCAATTTTTCTGCCCTTGTTTAACAGGGGCGTTTAATTACAATTTTTGATGCAATGCTTTGCGGCAGGGCTAATTCCTGCACTAAAACTAGTGTATATGGGAGAGGTTGCAGTGTCGTGGCACCAGCACCAGTGCCTAAGGCCCAATTTTTCTGCCCCTGTTTAACAGGGGCGTTTAATTACAATTTTTGATGCAATGCTTTGCAGCAGGGCTCATTCCTGCACTACAACTAGAATATATGGGAGAGGTTGCAGTGTCGTGGCACCAGCACCAGTGCCAGCAGCCCAATTTTTCAGCCCCTGTTTAACAGGGACATGTAATTACAATTCTTGATATAATATTTCACAGGAGGGCCCGTTCCTGTGCCCACCCAGAGTAACTGTGAGGACTTATAGTGTTGTGGCACCAGCACCACAACCACCAAAGGTCAATTTTTCTACCACTGTTCAACAATGGCATGTAATTACAATTCTTGATATAATTGTTCACAGCATGGTGCTCCAGCGCCCACCAAGAGTCACTTTGAGGGCTTACAATGTTGTGGCAAAACCAACACCTTGTTCCACCATTTCTGCAGAACATATAGGGCAGGCCCCTACTTTCAAACATCCAACTTACAAACATCTCCTACTTGCAAACGGAAGGAGACAACAGCAAGTGAGATGAAAAAAGACGGACGGCAATACAAATTATACAGGGGTGATAACCCTTCCCTATGTTTTCCAAAAAGCTTAAAAATAGTTTTTTTGACTGGAGCTACACTTTAAAAATGTACCAGTTGAAAATTACAAACAGATTCAGCTTAACACAACAAATCTACACAGTCCCTGTCTTGTTTGCACCGCCTGTATACTGCTGTTCTGAGTATATAGGGCCTGGGGGCCACACGTATTTCCTTTTTTTAATATGGGTACGGGGTTCCCCTTAATATCCGTACAAGACCCAAAGGGGCTGGTAATGGGCAGGGAGGGCTACCCATGCCATTTTTCTCAATGATTTTCAACCATATTGCAGGAACTAGATATAACATTAAAACCGCAAGCAGTTTTAAATGACGTTATTTCCGTTAAATGTCATTTTGTGCAGGGACTGTTCTAAACACGGGAAACACGTGGCACTTCACAGGCATACTATAGACACCCCCCAGGCACGATATTTAAAGGAATATTTCACTTTTTTTTCACTTTAATCGTCATTAAAATCAGTGCTCCCGCCAATACGGCCGTTTTTAAAACTTTTTTTTGCATTGACCCATGTCCCCTGGGGCAGGAGCCAGGTCCCCAAACCCTTTTTAGGACAGTATCTTGCATATTAGCAGTTAAAATTAGCACTTTTAATTTTGAACGTTCGAGTCCCATAGACTTCAATGGGGTTCTAACGTTCGTACGAATTTGGGGTCCGTTCGAAAGTTCTGGTGCAAACCGAACCGGGGGGTGTTCGGCTCATCCCTAGTAGGGACCGATGTGAGTGTGCGATGTATCTGTGGATGCTCTGTAAATTGACAGTGTTATATGGGCACCTTAAATAAATATGTAATAGAGGAGCATCTTAATTAGACACAATGTATAGGGATAGGGACAATTGTAGACATGCACCCACACTCACTCAGGTTGAACTGGATGGACTGGTGTCTTTATTCAACCTTACTAACTATGTAACAATTGGAGCTGACGTGATCTCGCTAACAAACACATCCACAAGACCTTAAAATCCCTGTATCTCAACAGTTTAAGAAACCTCTTTGCCCTGCTTAGTAAAGGATCCCCTGTTACACAGTAATGTAATATTGAGGGGTGTCCTTCTATTGCGTGTGACAACTAGAGTAGACACAATTATAAATTGTTGTTCTGGCTCCTAACCCCCTAATAATATAATAATTCTGAGAGAAGAGAAATCAAACTTATTAAACTAAAAGCTTCTCCCGAGGCTCTGCCAGCAGAATCTCTCCCAGAAATGTAATCATCTCTTGAGAAAGCTGGGGGTGGGGAAGACGACCTGCTCTGTGAAACATAGATTTTGCAAAAGAGCATCCTATTAACACATTAACCTATTCTGTGATGGTAGGAACTGTATTCCTGTTACATCAATTTATATGAAGGGGCTTTAGTGTGACGTTCACAAGTTACACTTCAGACACAATAGCTACAGTAGACTATGTTTTTTTTTTTTAAGTGTTGGCAAAATCAAGTTGGCTAAGGATATGTAAAACCTATAATTTTATTGCATTTACTAGGCAGATTTTGCGTCAACCATTTCTACTTATTTTGTGAAGTGTGTACTATTAGTTTTAAGGAAGAAACACATTGATGCAATCCTGAATGTAGCAAAATAGTACTGAGCACATTTCAGCATTCAGGACTGCCTTCATTTGTATACACCAAGCATTCCCCATTAAAGCTAAAAGGACACTAGTTAAAAACAATTGTTGGATGCAGCTCATCATAAGCAAGTTTTGTTACACAGCAGCTGCTCTGATATGCTTAGTGGGTATGTACAATTAATGGGACCATCTTCTCTGGTTTTGGTCATTTTCTGTTTGGCACACACACCTACATATCTGGATCAATTAAAATTAATGCTGCGCCATACCGTTTTGGGCTTCCAGCCACCTTTCCTATTATCATGCACTGCCGAAGGTGTGTGATAATGGGCATCTCCCTGTCTTTTGTAGAAACGTCTTTTAAGAAAAAGAAATGTAACAATATGTGGCATTTAAATTTATAAAGGACACTGTCCCCTCAACATCTCCCAAAACCTGACTCTTAATGGTCAATCTCCCTTTCATTAAAGTGGTTGCAAACCCTCACATATACCAAGTGAAGTTACTGGCCTTAGATGATACACAGAGATGAAACAAATCCTCCTGCATAAGTTGTACCTGTCTACCTGCAGTCTTCTCTTCTCTACATCTGGTAAAGGTGCTGAATTATAAAATTAGTCTGAGAGTTAAAAAAAAGGAGACAGAGAGCAGAGGTGCAGAGCTTAGTGAGGAGAGCTCTGAGTGCTGATTGGAAGGAACGGACACACCCCCTCCACACAGCAAACAAGAACAGAAATGATGCTGTCAATCAGCTCGAGGTACCTCCCCTGTCACCATTTTCTCTTGCTGTCAGGAAAACTTGTTAGAAGTGATTCATGCTGATAGCGAAGCAGCAGACAGAAATTACACTTAGGGCTTTTAATTGAGAAACATTCACACTAAAGAGGGATATGCTTTGCTCATATTTCAAGTCTGGGGTTTACAACCACTTTAACCTCCCTGGCGGTATTCCCGAGTCTTGCTCGGGGTGGAATTTCAGTACCATTAGCGGTAACCCTGAGCCAGACTTGGGATCCCATTGCAGGATACAGGGAAAGTTACTTACCTTGTCCCCTGGATCTTGTGATGTGTGCGAGCTGTCCCCTCGCTTCATTCACACAGTGCCGAGTTCTGCCGGGCTCCATTCCCTGCGAGCGTTGCGACGCACAGGGACAAAGAACGGTGCCAAATTCAAAAAAGTAAAAACACAGTACATATATAGTACAATGCAATCTTACAGATTACAGTACTGTATAAAAAAATACACAACCCCTTTGCCCCTAGTGGTCTGTCCAGTGCCCTGCATGCAGTTTTATATTATAAATACTGTTTTTTCTGCCTGGAATTTGGAGATTGTCTATAGCAACCAAAAAGTGTCCCTTTATGTCAATAGTGGTTATAAACCAGCTAGAAAACACAGATAATAGATTAAATTCAATTGCAGAATTGAGCGATGCTGATTTGTGGGGAAATTCGTCATCAAACACTAAATATAATGACAGCGACAATTCTGCAACTGAGCAAATTTCTGTGTTTTTGATTTGATTACAAAATTGAATAATTTTTATTATTATTATATTATTATTTGTTATAATTACATAGTTATTATAGTAATTTATTATATTATAATTTATAATACATTTTTCAAACTTTATCATACCCGAGATATCTACTAAACTCTGGTTTGGTCAGATTTAAGTGAGTTATTTCTAAGAATTACAGGCCTACAATATAAAACGCCAAATCTCCATGCAAAATAATTATACCGCTTTCAGCACCTAAAATCTGAAATAATCATACCACCAGGGAGGGTAAGTATTTACATAATCAAATACCTCTGGACTTTAGCGAAATTGCACCAATATGCTCAGTCCAGATACCTGCAAACATTTAGTGGTTGTACTATTTGTTTAGTTCTTGGTGACTTCTGGTATGTTCTCCATGCTATCTTCCAACTTCAGCTTCCCCCATCCTACTTTCCTCATCTCATGGTGTTATCCAGTCCTTTCCCCATATTAAAGTATTACAGTCAGTCACCAATTCCTTTCCTTTCTATACATCCTTTCTATACATCGGTAACAGTATACTGACTTTTGTGTTATTGCTCAGCGACATCTGCATTTTCATTTATCACAGCTACAGACAGTGCATTTTCAAACTGCCAGCAAAATGGGTAATATTTTAAGTCTTCTGAAAGGGAAGCTAAATTAAACTATGCATTTGTCCTAGCTTTTAGCAGCTTCCATCAAACAAATGGCTTCACATTCTAAATGGGAAAGGGGCACCTAGATTCTCTTTTTTGTACCATTATGACAGCACCTATGACTGTCTGTTTAGGTTACCAGATTTTCTAAATGAAATCCAGGAACACCTTACTGACCACGCCCACTTTTATATACAAACTCACCCCCCCCCCCCCCCCCCAAATTCATGCCCCCATTTTTTGATATGCCTTTGAATAATTTGGTCACAGATTTTTGGAACTAGGGGTAGACATTCAAGGTACAAAATAATACATTTTAGATAAGAGACACCAAGATATCTATGCATAGTTAGAAGGGGCAAAAATGCAGCATGCATAATGCACCACCCGTAAAACAACTGGAGGAATGGCCAATAAAATCGGTCTTGTTTCACAGTGTAATGCGCAACGATCAGACATTCCAACAACAAAATCCTGGATTTATTTCCAACGGATGTTGGCTCAAACTTGTCTTGCATACACATGGTCGCACAAATGTTGTTGGAAATTCTGATCGCCAAGAACGCACTGACGTACAACACGTATGACGGGACTAGAACAAGGAAGTACGCCACTGTTAGTAGAATTTTGGTGAGAGACGATTCACGCTTTTCAGCCTTGTGCTTTTCAGTCCGTTACTGCTCTTCAGTTCGTGCTTGTGGGTTTGTATCTGATTTTCAGTGCATTCTGTTAGTTCATTCTGACCAGCCGACTGTTTTGAAGCCATGTTGCAGCAGTACTCATCGTAGAGGTCATGCTACTTGGGGGCTTGGTGTTGGGGTTCTTACTTTGACCAGCCCAGTCCATGAACAGGGGAAGAAGGAGTTCATGGACCAAGAAATGGTTGCTCCAGCGTAACTAATTCTCCCACATGCCTTTGTTGCAGGAGATCCAGGAGAATAATCCTGATGATTTCAGGAATTAACTCCGGGTGACAGACCCCATTGTTTTTCACCATCTGTTGGCTTTGCTGTCCCCTTATATTACCAAGCAGGATACCTGCATGCGACAAGCCATCACTCCGGAACAAAGGCTCATCACCACTTTGCGGTACTTAGCGTCAGGGAGATGTCTGCAGGAAATCAGGTTCTTGACAGGCACCTCCCCCCAGGCTCTGGGGATCATTATTCCAGAGACCTGTTCTGCCATCATTCAGGTCCTGCAGAAGGACTATATTAAGGTAAGTTTTCTCCTTTAACATCACATTCTATGTATTTAATGTTTGCTAATGTATTGCATTTCTTTTATCATTCTCTAATTACCATGATTGTAATATGCTGTGAATTTCCTCTTTATCCTCATGCATGCTGGAAGTTTTTAAAGTTTCTTATTTGTCCTTCATGCATATTTGCCTTCACTAACCTCCCCAGCATGTTATCCTGGGCCCATACACACCTAGCCTAGTCACTTAACAATGTATTTTGTCAGCTCCATTGTACTGCTTGCCCTAAACACCCCCTAAAATGTGTTCATTTGTTATTGTTGTCCTTAAATTCAGGCATAGTGCCAGAGACTTTTTTGGGTGTCATTTGGAACCCTTCCTCCCCCCAACCGATACCAAGCCTCTATCTGCTGACTTTGCCAAACCCATACACACTATACCTACCTCTTTTGTGGTCAGATTTATGGAGGAATTCACCAAAGCATGTAGTGAAAAGGCCTGCCTGAATACTTTCAAATGGTACAGTTTAAAGTTTTGTTATCCTATTGTCTTGATAGGTAATTGCAGAATGTAAAAATGTGCTTCAATTTGTACAGTGTGTATTCATATTTTGGTATTATGACACTTCTTACCTGTCCAGTGGGCTGCCAATAGTGTAAGTAAAGCGGGGCTGGCCAAAGTAACACACATTATCTATGTATTCAGCTCTCAGTGAAGTGGAGACGGTTACATGTCCAAAACATACCCCCCCTAAAATTTGTACAATGGGCCATCAGAGGGGGTGAGGAATCTGATAAGTGGACCTTATATTTTTGAATTTAAATACTCCTTAAAATCAATGTTATACTGATGTTGGCCAAGAATGTTTGTGTCTAATCTGCTTGCAATGTTATGTGCAAAAGTACTCCTTTTTTTTTCTTGTTTCACTCCACAGTTTCCTTCAACGCCATAGGAATGGCAGACTGTGGCTTCCCAATTTGCCCAGTGGTGGGACTTTCCCAACTGCGGAGGGGCAATTGATGAGAAACACGTCCACATTGTCCCACCCCCCGATTCATGGTCATGCTATTATAATTACAAGGGGTTTAATAGTATAGTGATGTTGGTGGTGGTGTTGGCGACATATAAGTTTTTGTATGTGGACCTGGGGAAGAATGGCTGGATGTCGGATGGTGGAGCCATCGCCCAGACCGAGTTCTACGGATGGCTCCAGAGTGGTGGCTTGGAATTGCCACCTCCGGAAGACAACGTGGCTGGTCTACCGTTCGTCTTTGTCGCTGATGAAGCATGCCTTCAGGATAATGGCCATCCGGTTCTGCCTATTCCTGATGCCAATCAACATGGCGGAATATAAACTAAACCATATAATACTTGCATGCTGCATTCTACACAACTTTCTAAGGAGAATGCTATGAACTATGTGGCCTCAGTTGGGCCTGAGGCTAGATTTCAAGAACAGACAACCCTGATGGCACTTGAAGCTCACCATCCTAGCTTGGCCCCCACCCCCCCCCCCCCAAGCGTCAAAAATATATGGAATACTTTACGGGTAGGGGGCCATTGATATGCCAGCAAATGTTTGAGAAACAATTTTAGAATTTTTTTTTTTTAACTGAAATAATAATTAATTTGATTTACTGCTTGTATTTCTTGTAGCTGTCTCCTAGGTTCTCCAATGGGCTTTTCTTTTTGGTCATTTTCTTCAATAGTGAAAACGTAATTTATTTGAAGAAAAACATCATTTTAAGGACCATGAATTCTTAATTTTTTTGAGTCCCGAAAATGGCCTGATTGGGGCAAATTTTAGAGCACTATGGGGGTTATTTACTAAAGGCAAATCCACTTTGCACTGCAAGTGCACTTGAAAGTGCACTGCAAGTGCACTTGTAGTGCAAAGTGAATTTGCCTTTAGTAAATAACCCCCATTATCACTGCAAACACCAACTTACTCCAAAAACTGGTATTGAGCATTGAAAGAAGAAGCCACACATTGTTGCGTAGAAAACATTTTACTCAAAGCACATTCACATGTGCGTTAGAAAAGGGTTTTTGAACAACCCAACATATTTGTTGTATAACATTTTTAGGTTTGACAGTACAAATAGCCTTTTTTGGGTTAACCTCCCTGGCGGTATGATTCAGTCTGGAATTAGGTGCTGAAAGCGGTACAATTATTTTGCATGGAAATCTGGCGTTTTCTTTTGTAGTCCTGTAATTCTTAGGAATAACGCTCTTAAATCTCTTCAAACCAGAGTCTAGCAGACATCCCGGGTATGATAACGTTTATAATATAATAAAGAATAATAAAAATTATTCAATAATGTAATTAACTCCTAAAACACTGAAAAAGGGACACATTTTGGTTGCTATGGACAATCTCCAAATTCCAGGCAGAAAAAACTGTATTTATAATATAAAAGTGCATGCAGGGCACTGCACAGACCACTAGGGACAAAGGGGATGTGTATTTTGTAATACAGTACTGTAATCTGTAAGATTACAGTGCTGTGTGTGTTTTGTGTCTTTTTTTACTTTTTTAAATTTGCCGCCGTTATCCGCTCCCTGTGCGCCATAACGCTGCAGAGAACGGAGCTCGTCGGCATTCGGCACTGTGAATCGAGCGGAGGACAACTCGATCACACAGCACGGGGGACATCGCTGGATCCAGGGGACAAGGTAAGTAAGTCTCCCTGTGTCCTCCCCTGCATCCAGCGAATCGATCCCTAGTCTGGCTCGGGGTTACCGCTTATATCAGTAAATTCCTAACCCGAGCCAGACTCGGGATTACCGCTAGGGGGGTTAAACAGGGATGTTTAAAACCATAAAACATACACAACTCAGGAACTTACAAAGTTCAACTTTGACAAAGTGAAGGCAATATTAAACTGTGTTCATATTGGCTTCATAAGATGGTGTGATGTCACCAATGCAAAAGCAAAATCTTGAAGATGCAAACAAATTAGGAGTCAAAATGTGGATTTCCCTCCTGATCTCATGCCTAATGTCAACATGTGCTAGCTCCCATCATAAGAGATCAATGGACATATTTTGGGGGTGCAACCCCTTCCTCTCATCTACTTTAGTTGTGAGGAAGGGGTTGCACCCACAAAACGCGTACATTGATATCCCGTGATGGCAGCTAGCACATGTTGGCACACTGCGTGCATCTTCAAAATTTGACTTTTGAAATACTTTAAAACTTTATTTAAAAGAAAACGGTACCGTTTTTGTGTGTTTTATATTCTGCCTAAAACATCAATGATGTTCTTCATTTTTGTTGAACATCATTGATGTTTTCCTTTATCTTTTCTAAATCACAATTGCACACCATGATCTACCTGATGAGGACTTGTGCACTTGAGTGAAATGAGATTCTTCATGTATTATAAATATGCAGGCATACATCTATTACACTAAGCTGTGGTCTCAGACACTCACCTGTTGTGGTCACTATTTCACCCACATCATAAACCTCTCCTTCCTCCACATCCTGAGGTTGTGGTGTGGTGATTTCCCCTTCTTTATGAGGTTGGGGGGTCCATGGTGTTCTCTGATGTCCTGAGTCTTTTCTCCCCTTGCTTGAAGTGTCGTACAATTATCTGTTTTGGCAGAGTTGGAAGCTCAAGACATTAGTTTTTCCCTTTCTAAAGCTAGAATACTTACCTGTTTTGAGCAAGTTTCACACATGGAGACACCCCTAGTATCCACTGGAGCACCTGTGTGGGACACCCTAAAAACGGTATTCTTGTGTCCCACGCTAGTGCTCCTGCGTCCAGATGTGTAAACAGCTGCTGAGTGTCCTCTCCTTACACTGAATCAAGTTTGCATTTCATTCTAGTTACAAACCCATCTAGACAACAAACTTCTTTCAAGACAAATAGGCATGAACAAATGTAGTTAACCTGCATCTTCCAAAAACATTGTATTAGTGAGCGAACGAACAATGTTTACTATGAATGATTACTGTGCCCACGAACCTGAAACTTGCCATTTTAAATGCCATTTTAAACTGTACAACAGTAAAGAAAAGCACATGGAGCAGCACGAACATAATAATAATAATAGGAACACACAACAAAAGCAGCACTCTCTTGATTCTTCTGTACTGATCCTGCTCTCTTAATTTGAGGTTTGACCATCCTTTTCTCAGTTGATCCTTGGATTGCCGAACCTCAAAATTCTTCTGTAGATTTTTCACAACTTTAGCCATGATCTTTGCCTTTCTCGCACTTGGGTTTGCATAAGGTCCATCAGGGGCGTAACTAGAAATCACAGGGCCCCATAGCAAAATGTTGTATGGGCCCCCCCCCCCCCCCCCCACCAAAAAAAAAAAAAATGAACTAATGCCATTGAACAACAGACTACCACACCCATGTGGCACAGTACCCAGGCAACAGCTTATATTAATTTTGAACAACAAAGTATGCAGTATACTGTATGCAGCCCCTGAAGGGAACACATTGCAGACCTCCAGGCCTTCTAACCAATTTCTGTTCTGTTATATAAAATGAAATAGTTCAACTCACCATAATGCAAAATCAGTGGGATCCCTGAACGTGTCACTTGCCATCATCGCCTGCCACCAGATGCAGATTGTAACTTGTCACAGGTTGCGGAATGTCACCTACCACATGTTGCAGATTGTCCACTTGCCACATCCCAGATTGTCACTTGCCAAGATAGATAAGTCACACATTATGCCACACATTATGGATTGTCACTTGCCACGTCCTGGATTGTCACTTGCCACGTCACTTGCTAAACATTACGGATTGTCACTTGCCACGTCCTGGATTGTCACTTGCCACATCACTTGCCACGCATTATGGATTGTCACTTGCCACGTCCTGGATTGTCACTTGCCACGTCACTTGCCACACATTATGGATTGTCACTTGCCACGTCCTGGATTGTCACTTGCCACATCACTTGCCACACATTATGGATTGTCACTTGCCACGTCCTGGATTGTCATTTGCCACACATTAAGGATTGTCACTTGTCACATCACCTGCTACATGTTGCGGATTGTCCACTTGCCACATCGCCTGCCACCAGATGCAGATTGTCACTTGTCACACGTTGCAGAATGTCACCTGCCACATGTTGTGGATTGTCCACTTGCCACATCCCGGATTGTCACTTGCCACGTTACCTGCCACACATTACGGATTGTCACTTGCCACACATTAAGGATTGTCACTTGTCACATCACCTGCTACATGTTGCGGATTGTCCACTTGCCACATCGCCTGCCACCAGATGCAGATTGTCACTTGTCACACGTTGCAGAATGTCACCTGCCACATGTTGTGGATTGTCCACTTGCCACATCCCGGATTGTCACTTGCCACGTTACCTGCCACACATTACGGATTGTCACTTGCCACGTCCTAGATTGTCACTTGCCACGTCCCGGGTTGTCACTTGCCACGTCACCTGCCACACATTACGGATTGTCACTTGCCACATCACCTGCCACACATTACGGAATGTCACTTGCCACGTCACGGATTTTCACTTGCTACGTCCCCTGCCACATGTTTAACGGATTGTCACTTGCCACATCCAGGTTGTCACTTGCCACGTCACCTGCCACACATTACGGATTGTCACTTGCCACGTCATTACAGATTGTCACTTGCCACATCCTAGATTGTCACTTGCCATACATTATGGATTGTCACTTGCACGTCCCGGGTTGTCACTTGCCACGTCACCTGCCACACATTACGGATTGACACTTGTCACGTCACGGATTTTCACTTGCCACGTCACCTGCCACATGTTATGGATTGTCACTTGCCACATCCAGGTTGTCACTTGCCATGTCACCTGCCACACGTTATGGATTGTCACTTGCCACGTCCCGGGTTGTCACTTGCCACGTCACCTGCCACACATTACGGATTGTCACTTGCCACATCCAGGTTGTCACTTGCCATGTCACCTGCCACACGTTATGGATTGTCACTTGCCACGTCCCGGGTTGTCACTTGCCACGTCGCCTGCCACACATTATGGATTGTCATTTGCCACGTCATGGATTTTCACTTGTCACATCACCTGCTACATGTTGCGGATTGTCCACTTGCCACATCGCCTGCCACCAGATGCAGATTGTCACTTGTCACACGTTGCAGAATGTCACCTGCCACATGTTGTGGATTGTCCACTTGCCACATCCTGGATTGTCACTTGCCACGTTACCTGCCACATATTACGGATTGTCACTTGCCACGTCCTAGATTGTCACTTGCCACGTCACCTGCCACACATTACGGATTGTCACTTGCCACATCACCTGCCACACATTACGGAATGTCACTTGCCACGTCACGGATTTTCACTTGCTACGTCCCCTGCCACATGTTACGGATTGTCACTTGCCACATCCAGGTTGTCACTTGCCACGTCACCTGCCACACATTACGGATTGTCACTTGCCACGTCATTACAGATTGTCACTTGCCACATCCTAGATTGTCACTTGCCATACATTATGGATTGTCACTTGCACGTCCCGGGTTGTCACTTGCCACGTCACCTGCCACACATTACGGATTGACACTTGTCACGTCACGGATTTTCACTTGCCACGTCACCTGCCACATGTTATGGATTGTCACTTGCCACATCTAGGTTGTCACTTGCCATGTCACCTGCCACACGTTATGGATTGTCACTTGCCACGTCCCGAGTTGTCACTTGCCACGTCACCTGCCACACATTACGGATTGTCACTTGCCACATCCAGGTTGTCACTTGCCATGTCACCTGCCACACGTTATGGATTGTCACTTGCCACGTCCCGGGTTGTCACTTGCCACGTCGCCTGCCACACATTATGGATTGTCATTTGCCACGTCATGGATTTTCACTTGCCACGTCACCTGCCACACGTTATGGATTGTCACTTGCTCTGCCACTTTCCTGCTGTGTCACAGAGTCAGGCAGCAGATTATCAGTCAGACAGCAGAGAGATAATAATGTCAGCTCTCTGCTTCCTGGCTGTCTGCACAGTGAGGGGGGAACTGCACTGCAGGGATGCAGGGCGGCCAGAGATGATGTCATCTCTATGCTCCCCGCCTGTCAGCTCCCTGATTGGCCAGCCCACTCTCTCACCAGCGAACTGGCCACTCTCATCCGCCTCCCACGGATCCTCTGACCGCCCGCTCTCACTCACTGAGCCGCCTGTGGACCACCCGCGGACCGCCCACTCTCGCCCGCGGAGCCGCCCGCGGACCACCCGCGGAGCCGCGGACTGCCCGCGGAGCCGCCCGCGGACCACCCGCGGAGCCGCGGACTACCCGCGGAGCCGCCCGCGGACCACCCGCGGAGCCGCAGACTACCCGCGGAGCCGCGGACTACCCGCGGACCTCCCGCGGAGCCGCCGGCTATCTCCCGCGGAGCCGCGGCGCCTGTCCTCACCGGGCCCCACTTGACTGCGGGCCCCATAGCGCCCGCATGTGTTGCTATGGCGGTAGTTCCGCCACTGAGGTCCATGCTTCCCATCATAGTCGGCCCTCTTCAAGATGTCCATCATCTCACCAAAGGACATATTTGAGGCCTTAAATCTCCTCTGGGATCGGGGTGTTTGTGGCTCTGGGCTTTCGTTCTCCTCCTCATTGTTGCTCTCCTCTGCATGCACCTGCTCTTTCTTTGCCATGTGCTCTCACACTGAGCCAAAAGAGAAGGGGTGGGGAATATACTAGAAAGAAGGTAAGGGGCGGTGGAGTTTCATGCATGTGCAGTGTATATAAAGCATGACACGCGTGCGTCGTACGTACGATTTGTGACAGAGTAGCGGAAGCACTGATCGTGCTAACGAAGGTACCATTTTACTTTCAAAGATTTTTATTTGTTACAGAATAAAGTCCATACAATAGACAGCGACAACATGTCGTCTCACATATATATGAAAAATGTGGAAAACATGTCAAAAAGTACAGGCAAACAGCATAAACCGATGAGGTCAGATCGAGGACTGCATGGCAGCTGTATTGTTAAAAGAAAATGAAAATGAAAGAAAAAAAAAAAAAGACCAGCTATGTCTGGTACGGATTGACATGACTATTGGGAGTGATGTAAAAAAGAGAGACGGGTCGCCGCCTAGAACCCCCGGCACCCCAAATGGGATCACACTGTGTCGGGGAAGGCTGGTGCCCACAAATTATGAATATAAAGAGAGATACATAAAAGGAAATTGTCTATCTCGTACCAGAGCACTTCTGATCTGCCAGCTTATCAACCCATGAGCTGATCTGAAGCTCCTCTGCTGGGAGGAGCAAACTAAAGCAAGTCACGGAAGACTCTTTATGCTAACCAACAAACATTGCCTAAGAGACGTTTACAGATACTTATATACCTTTCCGGGCTAACATTAGTCCACAGTATAGATACCGAGAGGAAATGTGAGAACAAAAGGTAAGAAAAGAGAAAGAAAGAGAAAGAGGGGGGAGACAGAGAGGGGGTAGGGGTGGGAAGAGCGTCACTACTCGTACCGGGTTCAATAAGAGAAGTTCATACATATGGAAAGTTGGTTAGACCCATTACTCGGGCCCAGGGCTCCCAGGTGGCTATGAACCTGTCAGATGTGTCCTCCAGCAAACTGGCCAGCCTCTCCTGAGACATAATCCAGGAAATCTTTCTCTTGGCTGTTGTAAAAGAAACCCCTGGTTCCTTCCAATTCCTGGCTATGGAAATTTTGGTTCCCAGAAGTACAAATTGGGCTAATCTGCTGGAGGGTTTAGAGAGATGGGGAATGGGATCATTAAGAAGAGCCACCGTGGGAGACCTGGGGACCTTGGAACCAATCAGTCTTTCAATCAGGTTAAAAACTTTCTTCCAAAAGGGGCGAATTCTTGGACATTCCCACCAAATATGCGACATTGTCCCTGTAAGCAGGCAGCCCCTGAAGCAGAGAGGACTGGCCGTTGGGAACATGTATGCGATTCTGGCTGGCGTGTAATACCATCTGGTTAGTACTTTTGTCCCTGCTTCCGTAAGGTTTGTGTTGAGCAGACCCCCGAAAGGATTTAGCCCCCATTGAGTGCCATTTGTCCAATGGCCATTGAAAAGATAAGTCAGTTTCCCAAGCAACCATATAGGGCGCCTTTGTTTTGGGGGTGGTGAGAGACGTGTACACCAAGGAGATCCCCCCCTTTTGGTCCATGGCTTGACCGCACCAAAGTTCATATTCTGTAAAGATCGGGGGGTTTGAGTTCCCTTTGCAAAGAGAGTGTAGAAAATTTTGAATCTGATGAAAATTTCGGTCTTAGGTAGGCTTAGTTTCTTGATACAAAATTGTAAGGTGATTGGTCCTGTTGCTGTGAAGAAGTGTCCTATCCTATAAAGGCCCTTATCGACCCACCATTTGAAGGCTAGTACATTGTACCCTGGAGGATTATTAAAAATATGAGTTAAAGGATTAATTGTTGAGACCAAGGAGGCAGAGTAGCGCAGGGAATCCCACAGTTTAAATGAGTGGGAGAGGGTTGGGGACAAGATAGCGGGTCTGTTTTTCTGGGGGGTCCACAGTAAGAAGTCTAGGGTAAAAGTGGGGACTGCCTGATTCTCAATGTGGATCCAGTCTGGCTACTTATATTTGGAGTAAATTACGGATAACTGTGTTAGTCTGGCTGCTTGGTAGTATCGGAACAGATGTGGCAGGCCTAATCCACCTCTCTTCCTGTGAGCAAAGAGGATATTGCGGGCTAGTCTATAACCTTTCTTACCCCAGATGAATTTTAGGATTTTGTTTTGGAAGGTTGAGAGGTGATCCTTACGAATGGGGATTGGTAGGGATCTAAACAGATAAAGTAATCTGGGTAATAGTGTCATTTTGGCAGCATGTATCCTGCCTAGCCATGATATGGGAAGTTGGGTCCAATTCTGCAGATCTGCTTCTAGCTTACGGTACATCGGGGGATAGTTATGACCAGGGCAGCTGTTAGAAATCACGGGGCCCGGGGGGCGTGGCCAAGATGGCAACCAGCTAGGACGTGTTTGCAGAGAGCTCCGCACCTGGCAGGCTATTTATCCGACATTTAGGGACATATATCTATCCTCGTGGGCCGGTGAAGCGGTGGTGAGGCTCGGGGATGCGCAGGGGTAGCTCCAGTTCCCATAGGAAGAAGCACATAGCACCGGGAACCCCGCCGGGAACCCCGCTACAGACCCGCGTGGCACGCGGGCAGGCCTACACCAACATGGCGTCTCAAACGGACCACGCTGACACGCCACCGCTGCGTGCTGATCAATTCCAAGCTCTTATGCAAGCGATCACAGGCTGCCAGACTACACTAACCACTAAGATAGAGCAGATACAGCTCGATATGGGGCTTATCCGGCGAGATATGGATAAACACCGGGAGCGGCTTACCGAGGCGGAGCGGAGGGTTGGAGACGTGGAAGATGTTACCCGCGACCATGATGCCTCCCTCCGTACCCTGCAGGTGCGGGTGAAGGCGCTGGAATCCAGGGCTGAGGACCACGAGAACAGGAATAGGAGGAACAACCTGAGGTTGGTGGGCCTGCCGGAGGGGTCGGAGGGCCGTGACACCGAAGCCTTTACCGAACGTTTGCTACGTACACTTCTCCCGCTCGCTGAGTTCTCTCCTCACTTTGTCGTGGAACGAGCGCATAGAATGCCGTCGGTTCGTGGCCCGCCGGGAGCCCCGCCGCGCACGTTTATTTTCCGTCTTTTGAACTTTAGAGACAGAGACCTGGTTCTTCGGGAGGCGAGGAAGGTGGGGGACCTGCGCTTTGAAAATGCTAAATTAATGCTCTTTCCTGATTATTCTGTGGAGACGCAGAGGCAACGCAGGACATTCGACCAAGTCAAGGCCCAGCTGCGCACCAAAGGTCTCAAGTACAACATGATGTTCCCCGCGAAACTCAGAGTGATTGATGGAGAATCCGTTCGTTTCTTTACCTCCCCGAGTGAGGCCTCCAGATGGATCGATTCCCTTCCCCGGCAGGGATGATCCCTGATGGTGATTACCTGACTGGGGTCCACACGCATCACAAGCTTCGCCCAGTGGTACGCGGATCGGTTTCCCCCCCCCCAGCTCTGTCCCTCCATCTCTGAACTTGGAGCTCCGGTTGGAGTGCCCCCCTCCTTTCCATTAGTGGTTTTGGGCAGGGGGCGAGGAGCCGACCTGATATTCTGATGCTCCTTGGGGGGGGTCTATGGGTTCATGTTTCCATATTACTGCCTTATGGGCCTTAGGGCCTTACCCCTCCCCTAGCTTATGCCCGGGGGGGTTTGCATGATTACTTCTGGACGTGGACATACTGTACCAAGGATGCTGGACCCCGTTACTCCGAAGTTGTCGTCCACACTTTTGGGGTTTTTTTTTTATTTTATTTTTTTCTTTTTGGTTTTTGTCTCCTTTTTGTTGGACGAGTTGTAACTAAGAATGGGCCCTTGGAACATTCCAAGAGAATCTTGCACTTCAATCTGAGGCGTCACTTATACTATTGTTTGTTCCCCTTTAACTTGTTTTTTTGCCTCCAGGAAGCGGCTGCGCTGGAGTCTGTCTACTCGGCGCAGGAGACTCTGTCCTAGGTGTGCTGGTTGATAAGCACCGCCCCCACGGGAGATTTCTCCTTTAAATGGGTTTAATTACGTTTGGTTTGGGTTCTCAAACACCCTGGGGCTGTTTTTCTGGGGTGTGGGGTGGGAAGGGAGGGGAGTTCTGTTTCTTTTTCTGTTTTTTTTGTTGTTTTTTTGTTACATGCTACCATGTTTTCTGCTATGGACAGCGCTACTATAACGAATGTACAGGGTATATCATTGCATTGCTTAAGATGAGATATTTGTGCCTTGGCCCCGGTCGGGCGGTCATATCCGTTGGTCCCCCCTGTCCTTCCAGGTTATGGCTCCGTTGAAGATCCTCTCCTGGAACGTTAGGGGGCTTAACCAGAAGATTAAACGCTCTCTTGTTTTTGACTACATGAAAAAATATGCTCCGCATATCTGTATTCTTCAGGAGACGCACCTAGTGGGGGGAAGGATTATGGGTTTGAAGAGGCCCTGGGTGGGATATCACTATCATGCCACATATTCCGGCTATGCCCGGGGGGTTAGCGTCCTGATCCATAAGTCCCTTAATTTTGAGCCTCTTGATATTGTTACAGATAAGGACGGGAGATACGCGCTGGTGCACGCCACAATAGACATGATAGAGATGGTGCTGGTGGGTCTTTATATGCCTCCTCCTGCGGATCTGTCTTTACTACATAAATTGACTGCCCTGATAGCCCAATTTCATACTGACAATGTGGTTATAGCAGGGGACTTTAATATTCCTCCTAATCCTTCCCTGGATAGGTTGACGCCTGACCGGGCCACAGACTCTCCAGTTTCTCGCTGGGCACAGGTGTTTGGGCTGGAGGATGTCTGGAGGTGGAAACACCCATCAGATCGCCGGTTTACGTGCCACTCCTCCTCCCACAACACACTCTCCCGTATTGACCTTGTTAACGCTGGTGCCCCCATGCTTCCCAGGGTCCTTGGAATAGAGTTGCTTCCTCGGGGCATCTCTGACCACTCCCCACTGTTGTGTACATTGCAGACCTCTACCCCTCAGAGGGATAGACTATGGCGATTGTCAAGGTACTGGATTGAACACCCCACTATTGCCTTTGAGATGGGCGGTGAAATCCGGGGATTTTGGGCCTCAAACGTGGGCACGGCTTCTGGGGGGATGGTCTGGGATGCCTTCAAGGCCTATATGAGGGGGTGTTACCTCTCTTCCATTGGTCGGGAGCGTAGGAATGATAGGATCACGGTAGAGGAGGCAGAAGCCAGGGCCCAAGAACTGGAGACCCGATTCACCCTCACGGGTAACCCGCTCACGGCTCAGGATATGAAAGTAGCGTACCGAGAGGTGGTGCTGCTTAGGGTGGCTAAGACAAGCAAACGTCAACTGGCTCAGACGCAGAGGATTTTTGAACAGGGCGAAAAGACGGGGAGGTTGTTGGCCTGGATCTCTAGGGAGCAGGCCCCAATCTCCACTATCCCTCGAATACAGAATAGTGCTGGGACACTGGTGACGGATCCCCTTGCCATTAACGCTTGCTTTGCAGAGTTTTACTCCACCCTTTACTCATCTAGGGTGCAGTACTCGGCGCAGGAGTTAAGTGCTTTTTTAGAGGGGGTGACACTCCCTGCCCTTACTTCTGAGGCCAGGGATGGCCTGGACTCCCCGATCACTCTCGCGGAGGTCCGACTTGCACTGGGGTCCATGCAGCCGGGGAAGACCCCTGGGGAGGATGGGATACCCCCGGAATTTTATAAGCACTACCTGGAGGAGGTGTCAGTTAGAATGCATGATATGCTTACCGCGTCCCTCCGGGAGGGAGATCTTCCTCCATCTATGGCACAAGCCATCATAGTGGTGATCCCTAAACCTGGGAAGGACCCCCAGCTGTGCTCGTCATACCGACCCATCTCCCTGCTCAACTCGGACGCGAAAGTGCTGACCAAAATCCTTGCCAGGTGACTGAATGAGGTTATACTTACCTTGATCCATGAGGATCAGTCTGGCTTTATGCCAGGGAAGGGGACAGATATTAATATTCGCAGGCTTTTTACTGTCTTGGCCTCGGGGGATGCAGAAGGCAGGGAGGAGGTTGTGGCCTCCCTGGACGCGGAGAAGGCCTTTGACTCCGTGGAGTGGGACTATTTGTGGGCAGTCCTCCGTAGATTTGGATTCGGTCCAGCCTTTATCTCGTGGGTCAGGGCGGTGTACAGAGCTCCCACGGCTAGAGTGCGCACGGGTGCGGTCCTCTCCCCGCTCTTTCCCCTCCACAGGGGAACCAGGCAGGGGTGCCCCCTGTCCCCGGGGCTTTTTGCACTGGCAATTGAACCTATGGCGGCTCTCCTCCGCTCCTCTCCTGAGGTTCGGGGTATTGTCCGGGGTCCTTTGCAGGAAAAAGTTTCGTTATACGCTGATGATACCTTGTTGTATCTCAAGGACGACGGAGCCTCCCTACAGGCGGCATTGTCGCATATCGACCGGTTTGGACAGTTCTCGGGTATACGCATAAACTGGGCAAAATCAATTTTATTCCCACTACATGATGGTGCGGGTGGTTCCCGGGTGGATGGGCAACTGCAGAGGGTTTCTCAATTTAAATATCTGGGAGTGGAAATACACAGAGACTTGAAACAATTTATTACCCTTAACCTGAGTCCGGTGGTCACCCAGTTGACCCAGAGGTGTATTGGGTGGAGGTCCTTGCCGCTTTCACCAGTGGGACGGGTCAATTTAATTAAAATGTCGGTTCTTCCTCGGTTTACCTATCTCTTCCGTCAGACCCCAGTCCACATCCCGCTTAGATTCTTTAAGAAACTAGATGGCATTGTCTCGTCCTTCGTTTGGAATGGTAGGCCCCCTAGAATAGCTAAAACAACCCTCCAACGGCCCCTTGTGCGTGGCGGTCTGGCACTGCCCTGTTTTCTGAAATATTACTGGGCGGCAGTCCTAGTGACTGTCAGGTGGTGGCTCTCCGAGGGCCCAGTCAACCCTGCATCCTCGTTGGAGGCGGCGTTGTTGGGCTCTTATGCGGAACTCAGGAACCTGATCTATAGGGGACCCCGATCTAACCCTGGGATAACTCTTCCGATGCGCACGACTCTTAAAATATGGGAACTGGTGAACAAAAGGTTGGTGGGCGCAGGGGTGTGGGCCCCGGGGACTCCCCTCTGGGGGAACCCCCACTTGCCCCATTTTCAATCCATCCCTGATCCGATTGTTTGGGCCAGGCATGGAGTTACAACACTAGGGGACATAGTGTCTCAGGGGCAGCTACTCTCCTTCGATGCTATTAAACAGGCCAGGGACCTCCCGAACCATATGTTTTTCAGATTTCTGCAGTTGCGACACGCCTTCCGATCTCAATTCCCATCTAGAGTAACTCTGGGGGTGTCGGCGGTGGAGGAGGCGCTTGGTCCTGCGGAGGGAGGGACGCGCACACTGTCCACGATGTATGCCGCGCTGACCATATTGGACGAGACTAGGATCTCCCATTTGTTTGAGCTCTGGCACGGTGACATTCCAGAGCTTACTGAGGAGGACTGGGAGGAGGGTTTACAGCAATACCTGACCCTGGCGATTTCTGCAAGGGATAGGTTTATACAATTGAAGTTCCTCCACCGGGTATATTTTTCACCGGCACGCCTGGCAAGGATTTACCCTGACCGATTGACTACCTGCCCTAGATGCAACGAAGATGATGCTGACTTTTTTCACATGGTGTGGTCCTGCCCTGGGGTAGTGGGATTTTGGAGGGGGGTCCTGGCCGATATTAATGCTGTGGGGGAGCTTACGATTCCACTTAGCCCGCTACCTCTCCTGCTGGGTATCTGTGATTTTTTGGATATCTCCTGGGGGAAGAAACTGTTTATTTTTTACACTACACTTTATGCGAGGAAAGCAATACTACTGCAATGGAATCAACCTCTCCCTCCTACTAAACAACTGTGGCAGTCCCTGGTGAACGTGGCTTTGCCGCTCTACAAGCTCACATATCTGGGCAGGAACTGCCCTGGGAAATTTGGAAAGATTTGGGCGGCATGGGTTGAGGCGAAGCATTTGACCATTGCTTAGGCTAGGGGGGGTGGGGGGGGGGGGTTCCCTTTTTTGTAATTTCTGTGGTTTTTTGTGTAGTGGGGGGAGGTCTCGGGGAGGTTTTGCATTCTATGCTGCAATGATTAGTGACTCTACACACTGTTAAGAACTGTCTGTGCTTTCTATGTGATACAATTTGATTATCTGTCTACTCAAAATATGTATGTACCCTGCTGATGCATGTCTGTTTTCTGTTTTTTTTTTTTTTGTTGGAAACATAAATAAAAATCTTTGTTAAAAAAAAAGAAATCACGGGGCCCCGTACAGCCTACCTGATGGGGCTCCCTTCAACCACCCTCGACCCCACCCTTGACCCCGGCTTGAAACAAAATGCAGGTTTGTTGCCATTTACATATGCGTGTGGAGCCAATGCTTTTGCAATTAATAAGCACGAGGGGGGGGGGCAGTTTAAAATTATTTAAAATTGTATTTTAGTACAAATAAAATAAAAAAATCTTACACTGCATCTTTACATTACTTGTGATAGCATGGGCCATGACATGTCCTCTTTATGGAGAGATATGAGGTCTTTTAGACCCCATATCTGTCCTCTGGCCTCCAAAGCATCTGATCAAACTAAGATCAGTTTGATTAGGATGCTTGTTCAAGCCAGTGATGGCTTCTTAACCGGCAGTGACAACATCCTTGTCACTTCCGGTTTCTGACATCACACAGTGGGAAGAACAATATCCATCCCTCTCACTGTGTCCCGGAACCTGATGCTACTGGTCACATCTTAAAAACAGTAAAGGTGGTGATGGGACCCCCTTCCACTGCCTGTAAAAGTAATCCAGTGGCTTCTTAGCCATTCGGATTACTTTACTTTGTGCAGAATTGCTCTGATTAAAAAAATGATATCTTGATCATTGCTGTAGTGATGACCAAGATATCATCCTTCTATCCCAGCGATTTACTGGCAAGTTGCTGGATGGGAAGCAGTTAAAGGGGATTGGTTTGGGGAGCAGTAAAAATGTAGCTCTGCTGCATGTTTACTGCTCCCCCAAATGAAGTGTAAAGTAGCATCTCATCTCATTGTTTCTTATGATCATCAGCATTACAATTATCACAGGTAGCACAATAAGCAGGTGCTCTGTCATGGCTCTATCATGACTCTCTGTCACATTGCTTTTGGGTGCTCACTGTGTTAACTTATGGCTGTACTGTATGTAACAGACTGTAACAAAGCACAGCCATAATACAGTCAGCACCCAAAAGCAATGTGACCTAGAGCCATGATAGAGCCATGACAGAGCACCTGCTTATTGTGCTACCTGTGATAATTGTAATGCTGATAACCTGCTGAGCTGTGAGAGACATGATAGGACACAGTGAGTATTCTAACCTCTATTCCCCATTCACTGTGTCCAGTGCAGCCACGCTGTCCTCCTGCTCTCCCCTGTCAGCCGGTCAACTTCTATATATCTCATGAGGAATGCAGCCGAGAGACGAACGGAGAATCACTGTATCACTCGGCCAGCCGGGTCTAATAGACTAGTGGGCGGCATGATGTACATGTGCCCGAAAATAAAGAAATAGTCCCTCTGCTGCGCCTGCACTCCCCTCCTGGAAAATTATATAACCCCCCCCCCCCCCCCTCTGTAAGCAAGTAGGAGCGGGAGAGGAATTTAGGAAACTTTTTTTTTTTAAATGCAGTAACAAACTGTAAGATGCCCGGGCCCCACTGTGTAGCTGATGGGGGCGGGCCCCGTACAATTGGGCTGGTTGTACTGCCCTATCAGCGGCCCTGGTTATGACTGTATAAAGTCTCTATTTTAGCTGTGAGGTTTATACCTAGGTATCTAATGGAGGAATCGTTCAGCAGTGGAGGGAGATAGAGAGACGTTGAGAGCCTGGGATTTACTGTAGTTCACTTGGAGACCTGACATCTTGGAGAAGGAATACGAAGGTACCATTTTAACTTGGGGCATCAGTGGCCTATACTGCTTATAGATTGAGGCCTATATTGGGACAAGATTAGGAGGTTTAGCCTGACATTGGGGTCTGTCTTGTGTTGTGTCTTGCAGATAAAATGGATTGATTCAACAATCACAACTTCCTCCCCAATTCATTGATATGTACAGAGAGCTGCCCTGTCTGTGGCAGACAAAACACCCCTTTTATACTAATAGAATAAAGAGGCAGGCAGCTCTGGATCAACTTTTGGAATTTGTGAAGCCTGCAGATCCCCACGGCAAACATCAACTATTTGAAGTACAAAATTGTTGGCCTGAGGAGCACGTATAATAGGGAGCGCAAGAAGGTCCAAGATTCCATGAGATCAGGAGCAGAAGCAGATGACATTTTTGTACCCAGGCTGTGGTACTGCAACAGACTGCGATTTCTGTCAGACTGAAATCAGGCCACCACTCTCAACCCTTCCTTCCACTCTTCCTTTCCACGCTTCCTTACACCCCAGCTGAGGCTTCCCACATCCAACCTGGGCCTTTCACCCAGGAAGAAGTGGAGGAGCCCAGCCTGAGTCAGGTATAGCATTGTTTAACATATTTCTTAAAAAAACAATAAACTAAAACTATGTCCCATTTTCATACACAGGAAAGCCTCAGCCAGGGGGAGGCTGTGGAAAGTGGCAGCCAGGAGGTGGCAGGGGAAAGTGGCAGCCAGGAGGTGGCTGTGGAAAGTGGCAGCCAGGAGGTGGCCGTGCCCAGTAGCCTGACCGAAATTGCAGGTTCCTCCCCTCCGCCTTCCAACTAAAAGGACCAGGAAGGCAAGGAATGTGCAGGAGTCAGCGCTTTCTTTGATTCGGGAGGCTACTGTGGCCCTCAGAACCACCCCAATATTCAAGAGGCCTATGTCTGCATGGCTGCCAGCAAAATGCAGCAAATGAAGGTGGACAAACGCCTCATTTGTGAGGAAGTGATGTATCTGGCCCTAAATAAGGGGTTGAGGGGCGAACTCACAAGCAAAACCCACCTGTGTGAGTTGGACCATCCTCCTCCACCTCCTGCCACAACTCCAACACCAGAACCACAGCCTGGAAGCAAGCGTGGAAGGAAGACAAGAGTGTGTGTGTGTGTGTGTGTGTGTGTGTGTGTGTGTGTGTGTGTGTGTGTGTGTGTGTGTGTGTGTGTGTGTGTGATGACCTGGGTTCGGTCTGGTCTGCCAAAAGACGCAGGCTTTTTTTTTTTTAAATAGATTTTATTGAAGCAAAGGTGGTACAAGTAATCACTTAAGATGGTATACAAACATTTCCTTTTTCAGTATAATATACATAAGCCAACAGTCAAGGCACTTAGAAAACAAAAACAGATGTGTACATGAAACTAGGATAAGAAAAGATGAAAGGAAACTCAGAATATAACTGCCATGTCACAAAAAAACTGGATGGATCTAGAGTAAGGAACCTTGGGATCTACAAACGGTACCATGTAAAAGAAAAGAAAAAGAAAAACAACAGTACTGTTATTAAGTTCTCGTAGACACAATGAGATGGAGTCGAAGGTGAAACGCTTTTTTTGTGTTCTGGTTAGGAGACAGACTCGGGTTGATTTTTCAGGTGCATCGTTGAAGCGAATGAGTTTAACAGATGTGAGATAGGGTGAGTATGTTGTGGGAGATCTTGAACATCGGATGCAACTAGATCCACATTTGAAGGGTCAAGGATTGGGCCGTCAGCTTCTTCAGGAGTTTAGGTAGGGGGAGCATAGTATGAGAAAGTTTTCGAAGTTGGAAACGTCCTCACTTGAGAGGTTCGAACGCATGGGAATGCCGGGAATGTAAGCACGGCTACGTCATATGGCGTCCTCACGACGCCTTATGAGGGAGTAGGCGTGGCTCGTTCTAGGTTCGGGGTGGAGGCTCTTCCGATTCGCCTCCGGTGTTGTGCCAGTCAGGTGTTTTCTTCCTGCAATTGGGGATCTTTCAGATCCCCGATGCAGTTAACTGAGTTCCGCCGGCGCAGCTCTCTAATGAGTCTTTGCTGGCAGAGCGAGATGGTACGTGTCCGGAGGCCATAAGACCTTCGATACAAGTAGAAGGCGTCACGTTACTATGGTCACAATTGGAACGCACGCCTTTCCCCTCCCCTGTGGTCACGTGGCCCCCCGATCTGCAGGGATTACGTGACATAAAGGGAAGTGGGAATGGCATTCGAGTTATATGCAATACATTTTTAATGTTTGTTTCTTCTTGATTTTGGTCTTTTGACTATATTTGCTCTAGAGAACGTTATGTCACATTTACTTAGGCCCCCTTTCATCGGGACATGTTTATATATGGTTTATTTTTTTCTATCCTCCATGATAAACAAATATCGGTCACCCCGGAAGTATATTAGCTAACACATTCGGTTCCCAGAGATGGGGACAGAGTATACAGATCTTATAAATATTAGTGCTCAGTTTACCACTATTTTTTGCACATATTTCTGTCCATGCCTTGACTGGTTGATTAACTGTGTCATGAAGGAAGGGTACTCTCATATGTATATGTAATTTTGGTTTATAATCAGGATAAACCTGCTGATGGGCAGTTATATGTGTTGTATATGTTAGTATATAACACATCCCAACTTCCTGTCCTGCCCACTTTTTGGGTGGATCGATTTCAGATGAATGCATTTATAGAGCAGCAATGTGGGGGGACACAGTATGCCCCTGTTGAAGACCATTAGTGTCGAAACGCGTCAGACAGCATTACGTGCACCCCACATTGCTTTTTACTAGTCTCTTTTGTGATCACTTTTTATTATGAATTTTTTTTGTATATTATATATTTTTAATAAAAACCAACAGTTTTTTTTTGATCTGCACCATCCGGAGCCCCTTTGCTTTCTTTTTCCTATTTCATGTACTATCCGTTTAAGCCCCTATTCGTAACGTAAAGTTCAGATATATTGGGTTCCCAAAACAACATCGCTCTCGAGTCTGGAGAATATCGGCTGGTGGCCTTCAGGAATACCTACCTCCATCCAGGATTGAGGACGTCCACATGGGGATCATATACTAGGATCGACTACATTGAAAGCTGGAACCCAATCCTTTGGGATTACAAGCGCTGTAGACCCACTGTCGTAAGACAGGTGGGTCCAACATTTCCGGTAAGAGTATCCATCGTGTATCCATAGAAGGTTGAATCCTCAAATAGTACTTCAGATAAACAGGCTACTGTTGTTGGCATCCTCCCCGCCTTGATCTAGGGTTTAGATGGGAAATTATTATTTATGACATACAGTTGTATGTATATTGTATTGGGTGTTGTATACTACACGTAATATTTTTTGCAGTTTTTCTCACAATAAATGTGAGACCTCTCTCCTTAGCACGGATTATTTGGATTCAATCACTTTTTAAATGTCAATGTGTTTCTCACCTTAGCGCTACATTTTTCATTTTACAGAGTAGAAATGTTGTTTGGATTTCGCTTGTTTGAAGTCGGTGTTGAGTTTTTTCTTGTGGAGCAGATGCAGGAGTTCCCTTTTGAGATGCGATATCAGTGGGCAGCGAGGGGACATCCAGTGTTTTAGGTTAACCGTCGGGCTATTAAAAGTGCAGTCAAGTCCCAGTCTTTGTTGCTGGGGTGGGAGGAGGGGCAACAGACGGCCATCCCAATAGCCGAAGATGAGTGGAAGGGGGTCCTTAGGTATTGTCAGCAGCGTTATTTTCGAAGATGAATTCTATGACTTGGTCCCAGAAGGTGGAGATAAAGGTGCAACTCTAGAATCGGTGGGAGAGAGAAGGTTTTGGTTGGCGACACATGGGACAGGTAGAAGCTCCTATGTCCTTCTTATCAGAGAGAAATGGTATGTAAGCTCAGTGCAGTATCTTTAATTGGGTTTCTCTCCAAATCCCATTGGGGATCAGCTGATGCGTTTTATTGTAGCCAAATAGAAGTTTATCCACTAATTCTGAATCTGGGAAATCTTTAGCCCAGTTAGCAACTGATGATGAGGCAATAGAAGGGGTAGATATCAACAAGTGCGGTTTGTAGATGTCCGAAATTTTGTAAGTGTCACCTTGCAGTAGCAGATCCAGAAAGGAAGACCGAAATCTTTTGCGTTCATCTCTGCAGTAGTCCCTCAAGAAACTGATACATTGGGCATGGTGGAACGCATGAGAAAGAGAGAGGGAGAAGGTTTCTGCAACCACAGAAAAGGGAAGGGGGCGACCTGATTCCATGTTGCACAGAGAGGAGAAATTTGTTAGGCCTTTTTGTCGCCATTCAAAGAACTGTTTATGCTCCATCCCTGGCGGGAAGCTAGGGTGACCTTGTATCGGGAGATATCTGGATGTAAAGGGTGATAGTTTGAGTATTTTTCGCACTTCCCTCCAAGCAATGGCTGTGTCTTTGAGGAAAAGATTGTGTTGTGGGGGGGGGGGGGGGTAGATTTCCATTTGCAGTGGAGGAGGGCCACCAAGGAGTAAGGGTGAGCCATTGACGATTCCAGAGAGTAATTTGAGTAGTGAGAGAGTTGCAAGATCCAGTCCAGACTTATTCTCAATAAGCAAGAGAGGTTATAAGTTCTAATATTCGGTAGACTAATCCCTCCCTCGCTCTGGGGAAGAAACAATTTTGCAAAGGCGATGCGTGGTCTTTTGTTTTGCCAAAGAAATTTTGAGATGGCTTTATTTAAGATTAAAGTATCTCCTTGTCTTTCAAAAGCAGAGGAATCATTTGGAGAGGATACAATAATCGAGCAAAACTGACCATCTTTACTAAGTGACATCTTCCCAGGAGCGAAAGAGGAAGATCCATTCAGTTACTTAATTCCTGCGTAATTTTTGTTATCAAAGGAGAGTAGTTTAGGTGATATATAGAGGAGGGCAGTTTCCCTATCTTAATGCCTAGGTAAGTTATATGGGATTTGATTTGATTGATTTGAGAAAGGTGAAATGTGAACCTATGGAGGAGTAGATAGAGTGCCTCTAGGGAGGATTTCGCTTTTGCTGTAGTTTATGCGAAGGCCCAAGCAGAGTCTAAATTAATTGAAGATAATTTTAGTGGCAAGCATGTCAGATCATGGGTCGGTTGTAAAAATCTGAATGACATCAGCGAAGAGGGATGTGCGGAGTTCCCATGAGCCCATTTTGATGGATGGGGGCCTTTTGGATGAGGTATCGGGAGAGGTGTTCTAGTGCAGTGTTGAAGAGAAGAGGGGAAAGGGGGAAACCCTGTCTTGTACCTTTTATAGAGATGGTATTCATCCGAGAGGAGGCCAGCCACCACCAACCTGGCCGTAGGGGATGTGTATATGGCTCGCACGAGGTGAGTGAAAGGTCCAGAGAATCCCATTTTAGAAAAGGCCAAAGATAGCCAGTCAAAACTGACGTTGTCAAAAGCTTTTTCCGCGTCCAAGGTGATGATGGCGTGATCTTTTCCCCCCGGCAAATTTTTTACATGTTCTAGGGCTGTCACGACCTTGCGTATGTTTATGGTGGCCGTTCTTCCTTTAACAAAGCCGGATTGGGCTGGATGTACCAGGGAGGGGATGATGATGGCTAATCTGGAAGCTACTATTTTTGAGAGTAATTTTACATCCAAATTAAGAAGAGAAATGGGTCTGTGGGAGCCAGGTTCTTGGGGATCTTTGCCTTTTTTCGAAAGTAATTTAATGATGGCCTGATTTCCAGTTGGTAAATAAGGACCACCTGCCCAAATACTATTATAAACAGCGTAGAGAGCCGGTTCAGTAATGGAGGATAGGGTCTTATAGAATTCTCCCATGAACCCGTCCAGGCCCCACGCTTTAGAGGGAGCAAGATATCTAATGGCTGTCGAAATTTCAGGCAGGGAGATAGGAGCATTGAGAGCTTCTAGTTGAGAGGGAGATATCGTAGGGATGGACAGTCCATCTAGAAAGGAGGTAGCTACGTTCATGTCTATGGGGTCTGCTGCATAGAGCGAAAAGTAATATTTGAGCATGACTTTGTTGATATCCAGTTGGGAGGATTTTATGATGCCCAACGAGTCTCTCAAGGAGGTGATATGTGTCGGATGAAAGGGGCCTTTACACAGTCTTGCCAATAGCTTGCCGGCTTTATTTCCGAATTTATGGAGGGTGGCGTCTAAGCGAGCCCTATGTGTCCGTTCAAGAGTATATGCCCAGGTATTGAAGGACGTTTTCGCTCCCTTCCATTTTTGTCTGTTCTTGGGGGAATCCATGACGCATAGAGAGCACTGCGCCAGGCAAAGATCACTTGCTTTCTTGTAATTTGACAGGCAGCATAGGAGATGACTTGGCCTCTAAGGAAGGCCTTGCCTGCTTCCCAGAAAAGGTTTTGGTTTTCCGTATGGAGAGAGTTGGCCGCAGAGTATTCCGACCAAGCTCTTTCCATATAGCGTTGAAAGTCAGCATTGTTGTGGAGATAGGAGGGAAAATGCCAAATGTGGGGAGATGGATGCAAGTTAGGAGTATCTAGTGATGTGGAGATGGGCGCGTGGTCTGAGATAGCGATATTGTGAATATCAGCATCTGAGAGCAACGGTAAAAGGCTGTCTGTGCAAAAGAGGTAATCAATTGGGGTGAAGATGTTGTGAGGGTTATGCCGCGTACACACGATCAAACAAGCGGGTGGAAAAGTCCGGCAAACTCAAGTCCGCCGGACAATCCCCCCGTGTGTAGCCTCCGGCATACTTTTTTGACCCGAAAGTACGGCGGACTTAGAATGCCGTGTTGCACTCCAATCTTCCCGCATTTCGGTGGACAATCCGGCCGTGTGTATGTCAGTCCGCCGTACTTTTGAAATGAGCGGACTTTTCCCGCCCGGAGAAAAGTCTGCTCATTTCGAGTGGGTCTCCAGGTAGGCGGGGCCCGCGAAGGAGAAGTCGCTGGCCCCGCCGCCTGGTATGGACTTAAAGGGGAACCCCAACGCCGAAAAAAATCGGCGTGGGGGTCCCCCCCAAGTCCACAACAGACCCTTGTCCGAGCACGCTACCCGGCCCCCCCACCCCAAAGCACCTTGTCCCCATGTTGATGAGGACAAGGGCCTCTTCCCGACAACCCTGGCCGTTGGATGTCGGGGTCTGCGGGCGGGGGGCTTATCGGAATCCGGGAGCCCCCTTTAATAAGGGGGCCCGGATACCGGCCCCCACCCTATGTGAATGAGTATGGGGTACAATGTACCCCTACCCATTCACCTGTAAAATAAAAGTACAAAAAAAACACAACACACGAGATAAAATACTTTATTGCACAGCTTCGGGGGTCTTCCGTCTTCGGGGGTCTTCTCGCCAGACTCCTCCGCTATCTTCTTGTAGCTCTTTTGCTAGCGGAGGAGTCCGGCTTTCTTTCTCGCCGCCGGCCTCTTCTTCCGACTTCGGGGGTCTTGTCCCCCTTTTCGGTTCTTCTGCCGGACCACTGATCCTTCTTCTAGCTCTTTTACAGGCGGTGGCCCGGTCTTCTGTCGCCGCCGCCTTCCGTTCTTCTGTTCTTCTCTTCTTCTTCAGATGTTGCCTCGCCGAGTCCTCCGCTCACAATGACAAGGGGCGGGGTCTTCGGTGGATGTCACAAGGGTTCATGTCACATGGTGACCCCGCCCCCTTACGATGTCACAGTCCCGGAGGATGCTGGGACTGTCGCCATGTGACATCAACCCATGTGACATCAACCCATGTGATATCCACCGAAGACCCCGCCCCTTGTCCCTATATAAGTCGCCGCGTGCCTGTTCCCTGTCATTGTGAGCAGAGGACTCGGTGAGGCAACATCTGAAGAAGAAGAGAAGAACAGAAGAACGGAAGGCGGCGGCGACAGAAGACCGGGCCACCGCCTGTAAAAGAGCTAGAAGAAGGATCAGTGGTCCGGCAGAAGAACCGAAAAGGGGGACAAGACCCCCGAAGTCGGAAGAAGAGGCCGGCGGCGAGGAAGAAAGCCGGACTCCTCCGCTAGCAAAAAATTGACGTGGGGTTCCCCCTAAATATCCACACCAGACACTTTATCCGAGCACACAACCTGGCAGGCCGCAGGAAAAGAGGGGGGGACGAGAGAGCAGCCCCCCCTCCCTCCTGAACCGTACCAGGCCACATGCCCTCAACATTGGGAGGATGCTTTGGGGGTCTGTGACCCCTCAAAGCACCTTGTCCCCATGTTGATGAGGAGAAGAGCCTCATCCCCACAACCCTGGCCGGTGGTTGTGGGAGTCTGCGGGCGGGGGGCTTATCAGAATCTGGAAGCCCCCTTTAATAAGGGGACCCCCAGATCCCGGCCCCCCCTGTTTGAAATGGTAAGGGGGTACAAAAGTACCCCTACCATTTCACAAAGAAAGTGTAAAAAATAGTTAAATAAGACAAACACACTAGGCGGGGTCAGGTAACGGGTGGCCCGCCCTCCGCATATAACAAACGTCAGGCCGCCGGAATCTCCGCAGTGTCTCCTCAGTGGAGACAGAAGATGGATGGATTTGCTGCGCTGATTCAGATGAGCCATCGCTGGACCCCGGAGAGATGATCGTCCGTCGCTGGATAGCAAGAGTGGATTACCACCGCTGGAATCTTTTTTTTATTTATTTTTTATTTTTAATAAAGGAATTTTTCAAAAGTGTGTTTGTCTTATTTAACAATTTTTTACACTTTCTTTGTGAAATGGTAGGGGTACTTTTGTACCCCCTTACCATTTCAAACAGGGGGGGCCGTGATCTGGGGGTCCCCTTGTTAAAGGGGGATTCCAGATTCTGATAAGCCCCCCGCCTGCAGACCCCCACAACCACCGGCCAGGGTTGTGGGGATGAGGCCCTTCTCCTCATCAACATGGGGACAAGGTGCTTTGAGGGGTCACAGACCCCCAAAGCATCCTCCCAATGTTGAGGGCATGTGGCCTGGTACGGTTCAGGAGGGAGGGGGGGCCCCTCTCTCGTCCCCCCTCTTTTCCTGCGGCCTGCCAGGTTGCGTGCTCGGATAAAGGGTCTGGTAGGGATATTTAGGGGGAACCCCACGTCAATTTTTTTTTTTTATTTGACGCAGGGTTCCCCTTAATATCCATACCAGACTTGAAAGGCCTGGTAATTGAATTTGGGGGACCCCCACGCTTTTTTTTAAAATTTTAAAAAAAAAATGTTATCAATGACTTTCAATGAGTGTTCTCTGTATTACGGAGCCGACAATTCATAATAGCTGCGAGTGATTTTAAAGGACTTTTTTTCCTGCATAAATGACACTTTGTGCAGGGACAGTTCTAAGCACCAGAAACATGCACCCCTTCACAGGCATACTATAGAAACCCCCCCCCCCCCCCCACGAAATTTAAAGGAATATTACACTTTTATTGTTTCACTTTAATCATTATTAAAATCACTGCTCCCGAAAAAACGGCCGTTTTTAAAACTTTTTTTTGCATTGATACATGTCCCCTGGGGCAGGACCCGGGTCCCCAAACACTTTTTAGGACAGTAACTTGCAGAATCTTTTCTCTCTGTCAAATCTTTTTTCTCTGTCGAATATTTTCTCTATATAATCTTGGACTAATAGAGGTAAGGTTAGGCACATTTGACCACAGGTTCTATAGACACAGATTGTTATTGTCAGAGTCACGTCGAATCTCCTATTCTATATCGAACTGTTGTAACAATGAAAATGAAAATAAAGCATTTATTTATGCCGGATCTTTCGTTTTTCGGATTCTGTGCTTTCATTATCGTTTGTCAAAACGAAAACGAAAATAGCTGAAATTCGGACGAAAATGCATTCGGACGAAAACGAATGCACATGTCTAGAATTTTGATACCGTCAATTTGAAGAGATCTGGTATGCCTGAACTTTTGCAGGATGGTGGACTTGTCATCGTAATTGAGGTACTTTGCGACAATCGGGCGGGGTGATTTGCAGTCAGGAGCAGCGGCTCCCATGCAGTGGGCCCGTTCAACCTTGCAAGGCCCAGGGAGACCCAGCGCTTCTGGAATGTGTCTGGCGCAGAAATCCATTAGGTCGGATGATTGTAAAGATTTCGGTAACCCCACAAATCTCAGATTACTACGTCTAGACCTGTTTTCAAAGTCATCCAGTTTTTGGAGTATATATTGGTTTGTTTTGTCTTGAGCTTGTTCGGTGGCTTACACCTGGTAAACTTCTTCCTCCAGACTGGAAAGGCAGTGTTCAACTTCATCTATTCTAGTGGAGTGCTCCCCTAGTTGAGCTTTGATCTGTCTCATCCCCGCATCTGTCTCATCCCCCGCCTTTTCCACCGAGGCGGTTATCATGGGGGACAGGAGGGCAGCTACTGCCTGGGCTATACGATCAGTATTACTGTCCCCCAGAGCTTGAGATGGTAGAGCGACAGGCGGGGAGAGAGAAGATTGGAGCAAAGAGGGGGATGGGATGTGGGAGCTTACCTCCATTACCGGTATGTCCGCCACAGTGTTTTGAGAGGCCGTAGCCGGGGCCTCGAGTGGAGGCTGGACCGGGGGTGTAGATGCGGTCATGTGGGAGCGTGAACCGGTCTTCTCCACAAAGCGGTCCATAGATGAGAGGGGGGTGGCCCCCTGGATTCTGCAATATGATGGAGGGGGGGTTAGCACGTTTTAGCAAGCCCTTTGGTTCTGCCGGACTGGAAGGCTGAGACCAGGGCCTGAAGTAGCGGCAAGGCTGGGGGGGAGCGATGCGGCCGTTCTCAGGAGTATGCCAGTGTCCAGTACTCTAGGCGGGTCGCTCAAGGTCAGCGGGGGGTATCAAAAGGGGCTGCTGGGGGATAGATGCACCCGAGAGTTGTGTGCCGTTCCTGAGTGTAGAGGCCATCCAGGAAGGCCTGGGGCTTGATTTTCGGGTCTGCTGCCCGAGGTGATGCAGCGGTTTGCGCAGTGGTGCTAGTACAAGAGCCCCGTCAGTTTAGTGGGTAGGAGGATGGAGTGACTGGTCGGGCGGCTGAAAGCAGGAGGGACAACAAATCGCTGAGTGGGAGCTGAGTGGAGACCCAGCTACTCCATGCTGCACCGGTACCGAGGGTGTCAGGCTGTTTTAAGACCACAGCCTCAGGACATATATGTCATCTGCTGCTGCTCCTGATCTCTCTAGTCCTGGACTGGATTGTGCTCCCTATTAAATGGACTCCTTAAGGGTACCAATTTTGCCTGTCAAATAATTGATGTGTGCCCTGGGGTACAAAGGCTTTACCAATTTCATCAGTTTATCCAGCGTTGCCTTCCTCTTTATTTTGTTATGACCCTGAATAAATGTCTATTTTTTTATCACAAATACTTGGCTATGTGTTTTAGTTCAAAAGGGACAGTTTGTTTGTGAGTAGGCAGGTACATTTCAAAAATACTATGTAAAATTAACAAGGGACACCAACACCAATCCTTGAGATTAAAAAATATAAGATAATAATGGTGTTGTGGTAACTTGACATACAAAATGAAAAAAAATATTATGGAGATCACTATAAAAAAAACAAAAAACAAATAAAATCAAGAGATCTTGATAAAAAAAGTAGATAACTATAAGAAAATATAAACATTATTCTGGAGATCTGGCAAAAAAAAATAATAATAATATTATTATTAATAAAATATTCATGAGATCACAAGAAATAATAAAAAAAACAGTTTGTCAGAACTCTGCTTGAATATCAGCAGCAAAACAACTTCATTATTCTAGCATTTTAAAGAAGAAGAGAATGCGCTACATTAAAGTGGTTCTGCACCTTTAAAAAAAAAAATATTAAAAGCCAGCAGCTACAAATACTGCAGGTGCTGACTTTTAATAATTTGACACTTACCTGTCCCAGGGTCCAGCGATGTCGGCGGCAGATGATGAGCAATCGCTCATCTCTCTGCTGCCCCCGCCGCCATCCTCTGTCAGGGAATCGGGAAGTGAAGCATTGCAGCTTCACTGCCCGATTCCCTACTGAGCATGCGCGAGTCTCGCTGCACGTCTCTGCTGGTCCCCTCTGTGTTTCCCAGAACACAACGGGGTGGGGGCGGGGCATCTGCGGCGGTCTGCGGCGGTTTTGTCCCGGAAGTGGGTGCAGATACCTGGATTATCCAGGTAACTGCACCCCCTCCCCCCTGAAAGGTGCCGATTGTGGCACCGGAGGGGGGAGGGATCAGATGAGCGGAACTTCCACTTCAGGGTGGAAGACCGCTTTAAAAGATAAAACTTTGCAGTGTGACGAATGTGCTATCTCCATTACTAACACTAGTTTTACCAGACCGAGCGCTTCCGTCTCGTACTTGATTCAGAGCACGCGTGGCATTTTGTGCGTTGGAATTGTTTACACATTCTCGGAATTTACGACAATGGATTTTATTGTCGAAAAAAATGTGCGATGGAGCCTAAACACGGTCGGAATTTCCCACAACAAGCTCACATCGAACATTTGTTGTCGGAAATTCCAACCATGCGTACGGGGGGTCTTGTAGTGTGGGAGTAAAATAAGCTCCAGCATTGGTGTCATTGGCATTAATAGTAACCTCTAGCACTGGTGTAATTGGAAACAATAACAGCCCTTATTACTAATGTAAGTGGTTACAATCATAGCCTCCTTGTTTTTTTTATGGAAACATTTACTTGGAATAGCAGACATTTATGCATTATATCTGTGTCAGTGTACTGCTGTTTATGAAGAGCAGTACAGAACTGATGTTACCAGACAGGTATAAATGTTAGCCTGCCTGTGCTTCCTTCATTTTGTCATGTGGTGCAATGTAACTTATTCCATGGTGCTCTCAAACTGATATGTGCAATAAGATAAAGAGCACAATTTAGTAACACACAACAATTGTCCAAAGCTAAAATTTGATTGATTGCTTTAGACTGCACTTTGCAAATCTCCAATGCTCATTGTACTCTAATTTGATTGCAGAAAGAAGACAAGGCCACACTGAAATCTGTGTCCTGATATAGTTGTCATGCAAATAAAGTAATAAGCTTGTCAAAGAAGGGAAATTAGCAAAGAACAGTAGCCCACAACAACAATAACCCCTTAACATCGGTGTTCAACGCTGAGAGCGCACACCACTGCCCCCTGCATATGACTGGTGGCTGCACCTGGGCATCCTGAAGAGATAACGGTCCATCTGAAAAACATGGAAGAGATGAAAGATCACCAGAGTGTTTTTTTTTTTTAAAAGATGTACAAATGTAATTGTAAAAATATAAATTTATCCTATCTTTTAGCTTGAGGGAGAAGCTGGCAATTTCATTCAGTGCAAGGGCCAGTAGTAGGTATCTCAGAGTTCAGAGGTCATTATCATGAAATACATAGTGCAGGGGTCTGGCGTAAGAAGCACACAATTCAGAGGTCAGCAGTATGTAATGCAAAGTTTAGGGGCAGGAGTAAGTTTGTTAGTCTACTGACCTCTGATCTCAGAGTTCAGGGTTTAAACATAGTAAATAGTGCAAGTAGCAAAAGAAGATGGGAACTTCCATGCAGGCTATGCTGTGGTAAATATTTAAATGCCCGCTCTATGCAGCTGAGCTGCAATATGTAGGTGAGGCTTGGTGTGGGTATGGCTTGAGTGTGGACACAGGGAGCCCCATGATCTCCTATTGCCCGGGGGCCCCATGAGATGTCAGTCCGCCCCTGCCTTCAACACAAATATTTGCATTGACACAAAAAAAAGCTCCATAGGTCACAGTTCTACATTAATGTTGCTAGCTGATACTCTGGTGAACCTGAAGCTAAATTGGTCTCCTTACAAGCACTGAGCAGTGGCTGCATAGTGAAATACTAATTTCAGCCAGGGGCTTACTCAGAGTAGAAGTGGCTGTACAAGTTTCCTGTATGTCCATGACGTTCAGATGCAGCATTGGCACCTTTTATGCAGAATCTTGCCACCAGCAGCATCTCGTATAATACTTTACAGTCATGTCCATAAAACCTAACAGTGACCTTCTTTTTCTTTCATAAATTTAGCTTTTACTATTCTATCCGTTATTGTTGTTCTTTTCTTCTGTTCTTCCAATTGATAAGCTTCTGTCTGAATCTCACTGATCTGGGGATAATTATTAAAGTGGTGTCCCCAAAGGGGTCACTGACAATGATCGTCAAAGGTACAGTCACTGCACATGTCTAGCACAGATGACAATGACCAGAGTTGTTCCTCACTAGTGCAGAAGCTATTATCACACACAGAGTACACAGACACAAAGCGCAGTCTAGAGGATGTCTCTTTTTTTATTGATCTCTCTAATTTTATTGTTAAATAAATTGGATGGGGTGTAGAGTAGTAAGGCATACTCCAAACCACTAACAGAAACAAGAGGACACTCTTATCTATGCTGCAAACTTCAACAACAGTTATCCTGCTCAGCTCAGAGTACAATCTTCTGATGAAAGACTAAACAGTATGCACCTCTCAAGAGAGGAACTACATGGCCCAGCAATCCCAATATTACAAAGTCACCAGGATCTTGCAGTAAAGTGTACTCACAAGGCCAGGGAGAAGCTGTGCCCATTCAGCTTCCTCTAGGTGTCTAACAGTGAGGCTGTGAGAACTGGATCCTTAGGTGGAGTCTTGGGGTGTCAAAGAAGCTTTCAGATGTAGGCCCCCTGGCTCTGCCACAGCTGGGACCTAAATGAACAGCAACGTGAAACAGCAGAATGGCTGAAGGCAGGGGGTACCCCCCCCCCCCCCACACACACACACATACACACACCTAAACAGGAAAAATCCAATGAACAGAAAGACCCTGCTGTTCTAAAACTCAGACAGTTTGTGTTCTCCTCAGCCACCTTCTGGGCACACCTATTTAGGGATTCGCTGTGAAAAAGACTACATTTACCTGACATCCTAACAACTAGGAGGGTGCTACATTATGTTTAACTATGTGCCAGTGTCTTTATATGATTTTAAAAAATCAACCTGTGAATGCTCCTGTCTTAGGACTAGTGGGGTTTGTATGCTGATATTTAAAGTGTTTGTTACCCCAACATTTCATATTCCCGATATGTGACTGCTGTACCATGTACTTGTATGAGAAAGTATCATGTTCTCTTTGTATTACTTTGCATTACTTCCTTTGTATTAAATCCCTGGTATTCCCAGGCCAGTCACCTTATTTTCATATTAAAAACTGACCGCACTAAGCAGAAGAGCACACCGTGGTCATTTCTCTAGCTATGCTGGGAACTCAGTGTGCTCTCCTCCACCGATCAGACTTGTCCTGACACGCCCCCGCTGCACAGCCATTCACCTGGAAGCTGAGCGTGCTGCCGATTATCCTCCCCCCTGCTTTTATGCAGTTGAGAACAGAGGGAATGTGATAATATTTAAAAAAGAGAAAAAGAGTATTTATAATGTTTTTTTTTTTTTTTTATATCTATACAAAAAATGTTTTGCCTTTCATTTCTATTTTAAACTGAATGAGTTGTTTTACAAGGTGATCGTTTACAATCACTTTAAGGCTTGATTTAATCCCTTCATGCCTAAGCCTTTTTCTGACACTTGTTGCTTACAAGTTAAAATCAGTATTTCTTGCTAGAAAATTACTTAGGACCCCAAAACATTTTGCAATCATTGCAATATTTTATGTTACACTATTTGCGCAGAGGTCTTTCAAATGCAATTAATTTTTTTTAAGAAATACACTTTCATGAATTTAAAAATAAAGACAGTAAAGTTAGCCCAATTTTTTTGTATATTGTGAAAGATAATGTTATTCTGAGTAAATAGATACCTAACATGTCATGATTTAAAATTGCGCCCGCTGAGAAATGGCAACAAACTATGGTACTAAAAAATCTCCATAGGCAACACTTTAAACATTTTTAACGGTTACCAGTTTAGAGTTACAGGAGGATTTCTAGTGCTAGAATTATTGCTTTAGCTCTAACGACTGCTGCAATGTGGGGTTTAAACACTGTTTACATTTGTGGGCGTGACTTACAAATGCGTTCGCTTCTGCGCACGAGCATGAAGGGATAGGGTGCTTTAAATATTTTTTGCTTTTCTTATTTATTTGTTTATTTATTTATGTATTCATTTATTTATTTACACTGTCCCTTTAAAAAAAAGATTTTGATCACTTTTATTGCTGTCACAAGGAATGTAAACATCCCTTGTGACAGTAATAGTCAGTGATAGGTGCTCTTAAGGAGGGATCTATAATACCCCAAATCCCTCCTTTGCACTTAAAAGCATTCAAAACGCCAAGTTTGGCTGTGTTAAATACTGTAATTTTTTTCAAATCTGGCGCCTTTAAAGGGGTTGTAAAGGTAAAAGTTTTTTCACCTTAATACATTCTATGCATTAAGGTAAAAAAAACATCTCCCAGTGCCGGTGCCCCAACATAATTTAAAAAAAATCAAAATTTATTCTTTCATAATCCTATCTTTTTATTTACCAAGCATATCTGTCACACATTTCCACAATTCTTATTTGTTTAATTTCTAGATCACTAATTATCATCATACAATATTAAAATCCCCCTGATAAAGATATTATATTTCCCTTCGACACGTGTAGGGGAGGGGACTGGACAGCGTAGGAGGCAGCTGGTCTACCTTATGGAGTAGAAGCACATGAACTCATCCACGGCTTGGCGCTATTAAGGCATGCTATAGAGCAGTGCACTAACGCATCAGACCCATGTGAGTACCCTATAATAGGGCTTTGTTTGCAGTAAATTAAATCTTTTAAAACTGTATCACACCATGGAGTTTCTTTTTGATATTTATATGTGAGGTGGCCACATCTTTGAGCAGTGTTTGGACCTTACAACCTGACCTGGAATCCGTTTTGATGATTCAAAAGCGTGTGTTGACGAAACTTAATTCGCAAGGTCACACGCTCTGAGTTGAGTGGCCATTACCCTGGGGGGGGGATCACCTGAGTGTAATCACTACTGCAGATCGCTATATTCACAGTCACCTATCAAATCACGTTTATTATTGCTGCAATAAGGACACTGAAAACTGATCCTGGGTGGTCAGAGTATCACGGACTTACATGCACTTGAGCACTTTATGGTTCACTTTTGTATAAATATTTATATTTTATGATATATTCACGCTGTATGATGTTGAAAGCTGAATGATGACTTCAGTCGCTTACATTTTATTATTATATTCTTGGATTTGAGTTATAGGTACATCACTTTAATTAATTATTTTGTTTTTTAGGTTTTTGCTGCAGGTTCAGCAGATCATTAAGGGGATAGCACAGCACATGATTTATTTATTTAACATTGAAATATAAAATAGCCTCCTGGCTTTAAAGCAGATCTCAGCCTAGAACTCTCAGAAATAAAGTACAGTGGTGCTCCTACAGCAAATGTACGGTATCTCCAGGTGTTGGCCTGGTCACTGCAGTGAAGACAGAGACACATTACTAACTTGTATATGCATCTGCTGCTCTCTGGCAGCAAATATGTCTCATTAGCTGGTTAGAGCCCTGGAATATAGTCAGCACTCATACAGAACGCTTTTAGCTGGAAAACAATGAACCCAGGGCTAGAGGCTTCATCGCGCCCAAAAGTGTACAAATCCACTGGGCTCCAGAACCCATGCCAGGATTTACCAAACCTAAAGAAGAAGGCAAAAGCCATTTTTATCTGCTCAAAACCAACCTTCTGGAGCCCCTCAACCAGGGCTCAAGTCCTGCGGCAAGGCATGGGAATGGAGTTCCTGTACTTTTTCCACAACAGGAACTTGTTAGCAGCTGCGTCCTGCACATGCCTGAGTAACTGGTTGCTAGGCTCAGCAGCGCCTCCAAGAGAGAGCAGCCAGCCACAGACACCACACCAGACAGAGCCACACCAACTGCTGGTAAGGATCCAGCCTGCGCCCACTGCCCAGTCAGTGCCAGACAGTCCCGGGTCTGCCGCCAACTACAGCCGCTGTAGCACATTGCCAGCAGTGCAGCCCAACTCTGAGCTGCCAGACTTCTCCAGTTCAACTTCTCCTCTCCTGAGCTAAGCCTCCGAGTCCTCCCACCCACGAGGTCCGCCACGAGTTTGCCGCCCCCCAGTGTCATTGACAAACTTCCAGGTTAGTGTATTACACACACTTTGTTAGTTATAGTGAGCATGCTCCCCCTCCATTCTGCTGCTGTGTCCCCCACTCCCCCTCCATTCTGCTGCCGCCCCCTCCAGTTTTGCTCCGTGTCCCCTCCATTCTGCTGTCCCCCTCCGTTCTGCTACTGTCTCCCTCCATTCTGCTGCTGTGTCCCCCACTCCCCCTTCGTTCTGCTGCTGTGTCCCCCACTCCCCATCGATTCTGCTGCTGTGTCCCCCACTCCCCCTCCCTTCTGCTGCTGTCCCCCACTCCCCTTCCGTTCTGCTGCTGTTCCCCACTCCCCCTCCGTTATGCTGCTGTCCCCCACTCCCCCTCCATTCTGGTGCTGCCCCCCTCCAGTTTTCCTCCGTGTCCCCCTCCGTTCTGCTGTCCCCCTCCATTCTGCTACTGTCCCCCTCCATTCTGCTACTGTCCCCCTTCATTCTGCTGCTGTTGTCCCCCACTCCCCCTCCATTCTGCTGCTGTGTCCCCCCACTCCCCCTCCCTTCTGCTGCTGTCCCCCACTCCCCTCCATTCTGCTGCTGTCCCCCACTCCCCCTCCATTCTGCTGCTGTCCCCCACTCCCCCTCCATTCTGCTGCTGCCCCCCTCCAGTTTTCCTCTGTGTCCCCCTTCCATTCTGCTACTGTCCCCCTCCATTCTGCTACTGTCCCCCTCCGTTCTGCTACTGTCCCCCTCCGTTCTGCTGCTGTGTCCCCCACTCCCCCTCCATTCTGCTGCTGTGTCCCTCACTCCCCCTCCCTTCTGCTGCTGTGTCCCCCACTCCCCCTCCCTTCTGCTGCTGTCCCCCACTCCCCTCCATTCTGCTGCTGTCCCCCACTCCCCCTCCGTTCTGCTGCTGTCCCCCACTCCCCCTCCATTCTGCTGCTGCCCCCCTCCAGTTTTCCTCTGTGTCCCCCTCCGTTCTGCTGTCCCCCTCCATTCTGCTACTGTCCCCCTCCATTCTGCTGTCCCCCTCTGTTCTGCTACTGTCCCCCTCCATTCTGATGCTGTGTCCCCCACTCCCCCTCCATTCTGCTGCTGTGTCCCTCACTCCCCCTCCCTTCTGCTGCTGTGTCCCCCACTCCCCCTCCCTTCTGCTGCTGTCCCCCACTCCCCTCCATTCTGCTGCTGTCCCCCACTCCCCCTCCGTTCTGCTGCTGTCCCCCACTCCCCTCCATTCTGCTGCTGTCCCCCACTCCCCCTCCATTCTGCTGCTGTCCCCCACTCCCCCTCCATTCTGCTGCTGCCCCCCTCCAGTTTTCCTCCGTGTCCCCCTCCGTTCTGCTTTCCCCCTCCATTCTGCTACTGTCCCCCTCCATTCTGCTACTGTCCCCCTTCATTCTGCTGCTGTTGTCCCCCACTCCCCCTCCATTCTGCTGCTGTGTTCCCCCACTCCCCCTCCCTTCTGCTGCTGTCCCCCACTCCCCTCCATTCTGCTGCTGTCCCCCACTCCCCCTCCATTCTGCTGCTGCCCCCCTCCAGTTTTCCTCTGTGTCCCCCTTCCATTCTGCTACTGTCCCCCTCCATTCTTCTACTGTCCCCCTCCGTTCTGCTACTGTCCCCCTCCGTTCTGCTGCTGTGTCCCCCACTCCCCCTCCATTCTGCTGCTGTGTCCCTCACTCCCCCTCCCTTCTGCTGCTGTGTCCCCCACTCCCCCTCCCTTCTGCTGCTGTCCCCCACTCCCCTCCATTCTGCTGCTGTCCCCCACTCCCCCTCCGTTCTGCTGCTGTCCCCCACTCCCCCTCCATTCTGCTGCTGCCCCCCTCCAGTTTTCCTCTGTGTCCCCCTCCGTTCTGCTGTCCCCCTCCATTCTGCTACTGTCCCCCTCCGTTCTGCTACTGTCCCCCTCCATTCTGCTGCTGTGTCCCCCACTCCCCCTCCATTCTGCTGCTGTGTCCCTCACTCCCCCTCCCTTCTGCTGCTGTGTCCCCCAATCCCCCTCCCTTCTGCTGCTGTCCCCCACTCCCCTCCATTCTGCTGCTGTCCCCCACTCCCCCTCCATTCTGCTGCTGTCCCCCACTCCCCCTCCATTCTGCTGCTTCCCCCCTCCAGTTTTCCTCCGTGTCCCCCTCCGTTCTGCTGTCCCCCTCCATTCTGCTACTGTCCCCCTCCATTCTGCTACTGTCCCCCTCTGTTCTGCTACTGTCCCCCTCCGTTCTGCTGCTGTCCCCCTCCAGTTTTCCTCGCTGCCCCCCTCCGTTCTGCTGTCCCTCTCCGTTCTTGTGGTGATTATCTGTTAGTTTGACAAGTTAACTTATTTTGTTTAAACTGGCACTTTACAATAAATGTTGCACTGCATTTTCTGTGAAATCTATATGCATATGAGCGTATCATTATTTTTTTTATTTTTTTGGTGGGGGAGTGGATCTTGGGTGGGAGTTCCCACACTTTTTTCCCCAGGACTTGACCCCTGCCCTCAACCTGCATGAATAAAAACCCTGGGTGAACGCTGACCTTTTTGACACCATGGTATAGCCCTGTCACAGTTTCCTAGCTAATTTCAGTATCTAGGATGATAACCCTATATGCACTGCAGAAGAGTGGTATCCGTGACCTATGGCAACATAGCTATATTTGGTCAGTGACAGTGGGGTTTATTTGCTAAAGGCAAATCCACCAAGTGCGCTTGGAAGTGCAGATCTGAGGGGGACATGCAAAGAAAATAAAAAACTGAATTTTTACTTGTACATGATTGGATGATTGGATGATAAAATCAGTAGAGCTTCCCCTCATTTCACATCTTCCCCTCAGATCTACAGCGACTGCACTTCCAAGTGCGCTTGTAGTGCAAAGTGGATTTGCCTTTAGTAAATCAATCCCATTGTCAATATATGATCATGTGGTCATATTAGGTCAATTATGTCACCATGTAAAGTGGTGCTGAGGGGCAGGGATTTCCATGGCTGCAGCTGATTGGGATGGCAGCTTGCTATCATGTGACAGTTTCTTACGGGTTCAGACAGAATTCAGTTTGGACCGAACTGTAGCTCATTGCTAGTGTGTAGCCATTTCAGATGTTGCTGGAATAAAATATACTGCTTTATACTGTATTTGTTTTTTTTAATGTAGCACTGACCCCCAAAGGAGCTGCTGGTTCGATTGGGTTTACCGCTACCTTCTTCTCCTCGATTTTGTCTAGGGGTTTCCCGTGGTAGATGGCCCAGTAACTTTAGAGACTGATGACAGATCTGCATAAAAGGGATTTTTATTTGCAAAAAACTTAGACAACGAACAGTCTCTTAAAATAGGATCAGATGGTTAGGAAGAAAGTTCAGGTACTCTTAGGCCGCGTACACACGGGCGGACTGTTCGCCCAACCTTGTCCGCTGAACAGTGTTTGGGCGGACAGTCCGCTCGTGTGTGGGCTTTCAGCGGACAGTTTCAGCGGACAGTTGGACGGACAAAGTCTTTCGGAAATTCCGAAAAACTGTCCGCTGAAACTGTGTTTGAGCGAACAGTCCGCCCGTGTGTGGGCTTGTCCGCTGTACTTTCGAAATGAGCGGACTGTTCCCGCTCGGAAAGTCCGCCCATTTCGAGCGCGTGTACAGGTAGGCGGGGCCCGCGAAGGAGACGTCGCGGGCTCCGCCGCCTGGAATGGGCTTAAAGGGGAACCCCAACGCCGAAAAAAATCGGCGTGGGGGTTCCCCCCAAGTCCACACCAGACCCTTGTCCGAGCACGCTACCCGGCCGGCCAGGAAAGGGGGGCGAGCGAGCGCGCCCCCCCTCCTGAGCCGTACCAGGCCGCGTGCCCTCAACATGGGGGGTGCCTTGGGGAAGGGGGGGCCGCGCGGCCCCCCCACCCCAAAGCACCTTGTCCCCATGTTGATGAGGACAAGGGCCTCTTCCCGACAACCCTGGCCGTTGGTTGTCGGGGTCTGCGGGCGGGGGGCTTATCGGAATCTGGGAGCCCCCTTTAAGAAGGGGGCCCCCGGATACCGGCCCCCCACCCTATGTGAATGAGTATGGGGTACAATGTACCCCTACCCATTCACCTGTGAACTAAAGTACAATAAAAAACACAACACAGAGAAAAAATATTTTATTGCACAGCTCCGGGGGTCTTCGGGGGTCTTCTCGCCGGACTCCTCCGCTATGTGTGTGTAGCTCTTTTGCTAGCGGAGGAGTCCGGCTTTCTTCCTCCCCGCCGCCTGCCTCTTCTCCCGACTTCGGGGGTCCTGTCCCCCTCTTCGGTTCTTCTGCCGGGCCACCGCGCCTGGTCCGGTGGCCCGGTCTTCTGTCGCCGTCTTCCGTTCTTCTGTCGCCGCCTTCGGTTCTTCTGCCGGGCCACCGCGCCTTCTTGTAGCTCTTTTACAGGCGGTGGCCCGGTCTTCTGTCGCCGCTGTCGTCGCCGCCGCCGCCGCCTTCCGTTCTTGTTCTTCTTCTTGTTCTTCTTCTTCTTCTCCTGGAGATGTTGACTCGACGATCTCTCCGGCCGGAATGCCAGAGCCGCGCTGTGCGGTCACTTATATAGTGACAATGGGGCGGTGTCACATGGTATATGTCACATGGGTTGGTCACATGGTGACCCCGCCCCCTTACGATGTCATAGTCCCCATGTGACATCAACCCATGTGACCAACCCATGTGACATATACCATGTGACACCGCCCCATTGTCACTATATAAGTGGCAGCGGAGCGTGTCCCTGGCATTCCGGCCGGAGAGATCGTCGAGTCAACATCTCCAGGAGAAGAAGAAGAAGAACAAGAAGAAGAACAAGAACGGAAGGCGGCGGCGGCGACGACAGCGGCGACAGAAGACCGGGCCACCGCCTGTAAAAGAGCTACAAGAAGGCGCGGTGGCCCGGCAGAAGAACCGAAGGCGGCGACAGAAGAACGGAAGACGGCGACAGAAGACCGGGCCACCGGACCAGGCGCGGTGGCCCGGCAGAAGAACCGAAGAGGGGGACAAGACCCCCGAAGTCGGGAGAAGAGGCCGGCGGCGGGGAGGAAGAAAGCCGGACTCCTCCGCTAGCAAAAGAGCTACACACACATAGCGGAGGAGTCCGGCGAGAAGACCCCCGGAGCTGTGCAATAAAATATTTTTTCTGTGTTGTGTTTTTTATTGTACTTTAGTTCACAGGTGAATGGGTAGGGGTACATTGTACCCCATACTCATTCACATAGGGTGGGGGGCCGGTATCCGGGGGCCCCCTTCTTAAAGGGGGCTCCCGGATTCCGATAAGCCCCCCGCCCGCAGACCCCGACAACCAACGGCCAGGGTTGTCGGGAAGAGGCCCTTGTCCTCATCAACATGGGGACAAGGTGCTTTGGGGTGGGGGGGCCGCTCGGCCCCCCCTTCCCCAAGGCACCCCCCATGTTGAGGGCACGCGGCCTGGTACGGCTCAGGAGGCCGGCCGGGTAGCGTGCTCGGACAAGGGTCTGGTGTGGACTTGGGGGGAACCCCCACGCCGATTTTTTTCGGCGTTGGGGTTCCCCTTTAAGCCCATTCCAGGCGGCGGAGCCCGCGACGTCTCCTTCGCGGGCCCCGCCTACCTGTACACGCGCTCGAAATGGGCGGATTTGCCTCCGCCTTACGTGGGCGAGTCCGTTCATTTCAAAAGTTGAGCGAACTGTTTGCCCAACCTTGTTCGTCAAACAGTCCGCTCGTGTGTGGGCAAGTCCGCTCATGCAAATTTTGAGCGGACTGTTTGATGAAACTGTTTGCCGAACAAGGTTGGGCGAACAGTCCGCCCGTGTGTACGCGGCCTTAGTGTCAAAGTCAATAATAAAGGACTCGCTTACTTTGACTAAATCCAGAGAATAGCCATTCACAACTGGATGTTCACTCAAGTTGGATAGTCCCTCTCTCACAAGGCCTGGCAGCCAACAAGTTGCTTAAAGCAGAGCTCCACCCTAAAGTGGAGCTTCCGCTCATTGGAACCCTCCCCCCCTCCGGCGCCACAATTAGCACCTTTCAGGGGGGAGGGGGGTGCAGGTACCTGTACAGTACAGGTATCTGCACCCACTTCCAGCATAGATATCTGCAGAATGTACGCCCCTTTCCGTAGAATCTATGCCCCTTTCCGCAGGTCCCCCGCTGTCTGCTGGGAAACACACGGATCCCAGAGACAGCGGGGACCATCCTTATTGCGCAGCGCGACTCGCGCATGCGCAGTAGGGAACCAGGAAATGAAGCCGCAAGGCTCCACTTCCTGATTCCCATACCCAAGATGGTGGCGGCAGCACCCGAGAGACAATCAAGAGATCGGCTTCGGGTGCCGACATCGCGGGCGCGTTGGGCGGGTAAGTGTCCTTACTTTAAAATCAGCAGCTGCAGTATTTGTAGCTGCTGGCTTTAAAAAAAAAAAAAAGGCGGAACTCCCGCTTTAACTCAGGAACAAGTCTCTGCCACAGACGTTGTTGTAGAACATACAGGAATAAGTCTCTGCCACAGACATTGTTGTAGAACAGCCAGCTTGGCGATACCCACGAGACTGGCTTCACTTAGGTACTTCAGACCCACCAAGCTCTTGCTAAGAAGCCAACCCGTACATGGCCTTCTTTTGAAGAATCCTCCCCTGGATAGCTACGAAGTTACTGGGCCTCTCCAACTACCGGAGATGGCACCGGACCACCTCAGAATCCTTCTTTAGTTTCCTTGCCTCGGGATAGCCAGCCCCGAGACAATGAATCGGGTGGATCCGCACCCCAGGCCATAGCCTTCCTGGGGGATGGTCAGGAGGACCAGGACCATGGAGTCAGAACATCCTTCTGGACCGGAACCCCCAACCATGTGACATCCGCATATTAAGTACCCTCTCCCAGAAAGCACAGCAAGAATGACACTCCCACTGGGCGGTCTCCGAGAGAAGGTAACCTTAAAGCACCCAACCAGACTGTGGTTGCATGCCTGCCAGAAGAGACAGCGCCCCCCTATGGCCAGGCTAAACATCCTATAGTCCAGTCAGACTGATGCTGAGGTCCCAATTTGGAACAATTGTACCCAAACCAAAAACTGCAGTTCAGGTGTAACCTTAACTTTCAAAACATATAGCGCGTGCCCTTCAGGAGCCGGCGCTGCATTAATATAAGTGGATTGCATACAATATTTCATTTTTTTGTCTGACTTATATATGCGAATAGAACTAACCATCACATTTGCATGGATGCATTCAACAATTGATGTTGTCTTGATGATGGTCTTATGGTAGAATAATTTGAACATTTATTGACACACAATCATAGATGCTCTCCTTTATGAGTTATGAATAAATATATTTTAGCAAGAATATTTACACTCCACTATGAGTGCAGCCATACATTGTTGATTACATTTGTTAGGACAGTTGGATAAGGGAAGGATGGTGACTTAGATATAAACTGTACAAGATACAGGCCTGGATACAAAATACATTTTGGTAAATGCTATTGTCTTTCCACCAGATGGGGCTACTTTCATGACACAGAAAGAACCATGGCAAAGGGCCTAATTGGAACTAGCAATTCACCCTACCTAATTGTACTTTTGGTTAGGAGTATTTTTTTTTTTTACAATTCCATTCAGCACAAAAGGGCAATGATGGTGTCCAAAATTTTTTCACTGGTCTTGCTTTGGTGAGTTGAAATCTGATTGGATGTTATAGATTGGTGCACATACCAAAAAGTTATTGTTCATTTTGCTGTTTGATAAATAGGATCAAATGTATTATACCCTGCATTGAGTTTGCTTGTCAATGTCTACGAAGCAAACTCATAAGAGACTCTTCTTCAGATTGTCATAATGTACTTGGCTTCTCTTTGTGCTAATTAATCTTAATAATTACATGTGTCATTATTGGCAAAGATCAACAGCTCCTCTCTTACAGAATTTCTTTTTATGAGTACTACATCTTTAGAGGACAGAACGGACAATGCTGTGTGTAATTTATCTAACAGAGCTCAGAAACTATGCTGTCACTCCTCAACTTTTTATCTCTCAACTCAATCTATAATTCAGTCTTTCTTCTAAGACATCTTATTGCAGACGTTTGACTACTGTCCCTGTCCTCAGGACTCCCCAATACCTCAAGATTTGTGGATGGTCTGGATTTATGATGGCAGGGACTGAGAAAGCAAAAGCCAGTCAGTCAAACCTTTGAGCCAAATGAATAGCTAAGATGCCAACAGTGATTATTTTCACACCATGAGACCTTTTAATTAGCATGCCAATAAATTAATATATCAAACTGTGCTAATTATTAATCCATCTACGTTATTAAGTGTGGAACTAGAACCAATATTTTGCGTTCTCTATGCATAGACTGAATATTCAGTTCTCTAAATCCTATCTTTAAAATTTTAAAATTTTGCTCTTTCTAGTTGTTTAACTCTCCCTTACCCTCCTCCTGGTATGCTTCATCAACTGTATTTCTTATTGACAGCAATAATGATCAGTTACATTTTCTATAGCAATTATGCAGGAGATTTACATATTGGCATTTGTGATCAATGACAAGCACTATTACAAAGATAATTAACCATCCTAACCGGGAATTTTTTTTACTCTTTTGTTTATAAAAGAGATTGTTTTAGCTTCAAAGTAGAAATGAGGAAACATTGTTAGGTAACAGATTGCATTTTATTTATAGTACTCTAGGGGCCCCGCCCTGTGCTGTTGTGTCCCTATTAATTCCATGTAATATGTGATGTTGCTAGGCTGTAATCAGTCTGACTTATTATTTACCTTTTTATGGGTTCTGCAGGTCCTCCTAGATCTCAGTCGATTGATTGCTTTTGCCTGTTACTCTGAAGAAGGTTCCAGTAGGCAGAGTGGGAAAGACAAACTAAAATATCGCCCAACCAATTCATAGTTTCATAGTTAGTAAGGTTGAATAAAGACACCAGTCCATCCTGAGTGAGTGTCTACAATTGTACCTATTCCTGTACATTGCACACTCACATTGGTCCCTACCCCCAAGGAGCCCACAATCCAAGGTCCCCATTCATATACTAGGGCCAATTTTTGGACAGAAGCCAATTAACCTACCTGCATGTCTTTGGATTGTGGGAGGAAGCTGGAGTACCTGAAGGAAACCCATGCAGGCATAGGGAGAACATGCAAACTCCAGGCAGGTAGTACTGGTTGGGATTTGAACCAGTGGCCCCTCTTACTGCTAGGCGAGAGTGCTAACCACTACACCACTATGCCACCCTGTTTCATGAGGCCCTTGTTCAGAGGAATGATTTGGGAGATAATACATGTATTGGAGCACCTAATGTCTTCATTGTTCTCAATTTTGCTGTTTAGCTTTTATTTCTTCTGACTCTTATAGATTCCTGTCTCCTTTTATGTCTCATTTCAAATGCCTTTCTTTATTGGTTTTCTTTTCTGTTTCCTAACTTTTTGGCCTCCCTTGTCAATATTTTTTACATTACTCTGATTACAGCATAGCTTACACTGAACAAAAAAGGGAAAGTTCTGCTACAGAACTGTTTAGTTTTCGAATGAGGCTGGGTTCACACTAGTGCGAATTGGATGCTGTTTCACTGCATCCAATTTGCATTAGCAGGAGATTGTGACCAGCTCTCTATGGAGCCAGTTCACATATCTCTGCAGAGGCTCTGGTGCAATTTGCATAGGAATGCTGTGTGTCTTTTGGTCTGTTTCAAGTCCGAATTCAGCCAAAAAGTCAGGTTGAAGTCAGTCCTGAAACAGTGAACGAGAAAGCACCAGACCCTTGCTGTGAGCCACTGCATGCTCGTATGTGAACCCAGCCTCATGCTAGTAATTGTTTTCCTCGCTTTATTATAATTATTATATTGATAACTGCTTTTCTTCATAATAACTGCTTGACAATAACCAGTAGTTGAGAGTTGTACACTATGTTCCTATCTAAACTTTGACTACTGTAACACATTTGCTAAAGCAGTTATCCAAGACCAGATCTTTACTTTATTTTAGTCTCCATCAGTTGAGGAAGGCACCCATCCTCCCCTGTATGCTGTCTATAACTTTCCGCCAGCACATCATGGTCATGCTCATTACTTTTATTGCTTAATTCGTACTGCTTGCCCTTGCTGTGTGCCCTCCACTCTCTGCAGTCAGGGAGAGCCAAAAGAGCCAAGGGACCCATCTCCCAGCTGATAGATCACTGTCTGAATTTGAGAAATGGAAACTGGCTGAATTTTAAAAGTGTAGCTCCTAAGTACAATAAAACAATTCCTTTATTTATCCACTGGTAAATTCTAATTGTAATCTTTGCAAAAGATTGCTAAGAAGTGCCACATTATAAAGTCTTTAGTTACAGTGGTATCATACTGCACAATGCATACAGCTCTTTTTTGTCCTATAATCCCACTATTCTTTAACCAAACTTTCCCCCCTTCATTGTGACTATTTAAATATTTGATCTATTATTTTATGATAAGTTTACCAGTAGGGATGGCTGAACGGTTCGCCCGGTGGTCGGTTCGCGGCAAATTTCGGCTGTTCGCGGTCCGCCCGATCGGCGGACTATTGCCGCTGTTCGCCCGGCGGACTTCCGTGTTTACTGTGTAAAAGAACTTTGACCTATGATGACACATCCATCATGTGGTACAGGACAGCCAATTGAGACATTACAGCACATAGACACTTGGACATTCCCCCTAACTTATAAATAGACCCGATCCGGCGGTCATTTTACATTCTTTCGTATGTCACTATAGGGAGAGGTTGCAGTGTGGAGCAGGGAGAGACTGCAGTGACCCAAATCGCTAGCTATTAGGTCCACAAAAAGTTCTTTTAAGGACTGGTATGGTATAGGTGTTAGGTGTAGTTCAGGATATAGGTTTGAGGCACTGCTATTCAAGTCATTGTTGCAGCAGCCTGTCTTTTGTCAGTGTAGAGAGAGGGACAGGACGCTGTGTGCAGCAGGGACAGTCAGTTTAATCATTAGCTGTTACTATTAGGTCCACAAAAGTCCTTTTCAGGACTGGTATGGTAAAATAGTACAGGATATAGTTTTGAGTGCTATTCAAGTTATTGTTGCAGCAGCCTGTGTTTTGTCAGTTTAAATAGGGACAGACAGGAAGCTGTGTGTGGCAGTGAGGGACAGTCAGTTTAATCAGTAGCTGTTCCTATTAGGTCCACAAAGGTTCTTTTCAGGACTGGTATGGTAATAGGCTTGTACACGTATAATATTCTTTCTTCCAAATATAGAAAGAATATTATACTTGACTGTTGCCCTTCTGCTGCAGTAGTCCTTTATGAGTATAGGGACTGAGGTACAGTCTGCTAATCACAACCTACTAGTTGCACAAAGGTCCTTCTAAGGACTGGTAAGGTATAGCGTACTAGAGTATATAGGGTTGAGTGAGGTACAGTCTGTTAATCCTTAAGGACTGGTATAGGTCCACAATATATAGGGTTGAGGTGCACTACTGCTGACTGCTGCCCTATTCTGCAGCAGTCCTTTATCAGTATAGGGACTGAGGTACAGTCTGCTAATCACAACCTACTAGTTCCACAAAGGTCCTTATAAGGACTGGTAAGGTATAGTGTACTACAGCATATAGGGTTGAGTGAGGTACAGTCTGCTATTCCTTAAGGACTGGTATAGGTCCACAATATATAGGGTTGAGGTGCACTACTGCTGACTGCTCCCCTATTCTGCAGCAGTCCTTTATCAGTATAGGGACTGAGGTACAGTCTGCTAATCACAACCTACTAGTTCCACAAAGGTCCTTATAAGGACTGGTAAGGTATAGTGTACTACAGTATATAGGGTTGAGTGAGGTACAGTCTGCTATTCCTTAAGGACTGTTATAGGTCCACAATATATAGGGTTGAGGTGCACTACTGCCGACTGCTGCTCTATTCTGCAGCAGTCCTTTATCAGTATAGGGACTGAGGTAGTCTGCTAATCACAACCTACTAGTTCCACAAAGGTCCTTATAAGGACTGGTAAGGTATAGTGTACTACAGTATATAGGGTTGAGTGAGGTACAGTCTGCTAATCCTTAAGGACTGGTATAGGTCCACAATATATAGGGTTGAGGTGCACTACTGCTGACTGCTGCCCTATTCTGCAGCAGTCCTTTATCAGTATAGGGACTGAGAGTTTTGTCACAGGGTCATTTAAAAAATGACAGGCAGAGGAAGAGGCAGGCCCTTCTGCAGGGGTGGTAGGGGTAGGGCAGGAGCAACAGGCTTGAGCCAAAGTGGGAAATTGCAGAAGGTGCGTGCGATTACGTCAAAGGAAGCACCAGAATTGGTTGAGTGGCTCACTCAGCCTTACTCTTCTGCACCCTCCTCATCTTCTCGATCTGCACCCTCTTCTTCACTCTCTGCTATGTGCACCCCCAAAGACACTACCACCAACAACACCACCCCCACCCCCACCACATACCTTCCACTTGAGTCACAGGAATTATTTTCCGATTCATATCAAGACATTTCTGATGTGCAGCCACTCTTGGCATAGGATCAGGAAGAGGAGCTAGCAACAACCACCACTCAGCAGTCTGACGACAGTACCCAGATCAGCCCAAGGAGGAGGTCGGTCCCCGGTGTTGCTGCCTACTCCAAGATCTCTAATTATAGCGGTGGGGAAGGTGACGTCGATGATAACATGTCTAGTGATGTCACGTGGGTGCCCACAAGAGAGGAAGAGGAGGGGAGTTCAGAGGGAGATATGGACCAGCAGATAGGGAGGAGAAGCAGGAATAACTTACATTGCACAGGAGGGACAAAGCAGACTGCTAATGTATCAGGAGCGAGTCATCGACCATGTACGGTCACATCTGGCGCTCCCAGGACGCCAGCACATGGCTCCGCAGTGTGGGCTTTTTTTAACGTGTCCGCTGCTGACAATAGTGTTGCCATCTGCAATCTGCCCAACACTCACCTAGGGACGACCGCCTTAAGAAGGCACATGAGCTGCCATCACCGAGCCCAGTGGGAGCAATGGAACACACAAAGCCACACTCCAGGCTCTCACTGTCCAGCCTCGTCTTCTACTTCTCCTTCTCCTCTCTCTTCACAATTGTCCTCCACTCCACCTTCCATCACGCCAAGCTCACATTTTTCTGCAAAAAGGCAGGCTTCCATGGGCCTAATGTTCGAGCGTAAAAAAATGATGACGCCGGATAACCCTCTTGCCCAACGGTTGAAGGCTGGCTTGTCAGAACTGATAGCCCGCCAACTACTGCCATATAAACTGGTGGACTCGGAGGCCTTTCAAAAATTTGTGGCCATTGGAACACCACAATGGAAGGTCCCAGGAAGGAAGTATTTCTCAGAGAAGGGCATCCCAGAGCTATATGGCCATGTTCAGCGGCAAGTGAATGTATCTCTGGCACACAGTGTTGGTGCCAAGATACATCTGACCACAGACACGTGGTCTAGCAAACACGGGCAGGGAAGGTATATCACTTTTACTGCCCAATGGGTGAACCTTCTGACGGCCGTCAAGCATGTAGCCCGTGGCACCCGTGTAGATTTGGTTTTACCGCCACGGATTGCATGCAGGCCTGGCTCTTCTTCCCCTCCTCCTCCTACTCCATCCTCCTCCCTCTCCTCCTCGGCTGACTCCTCCTTTTCCACTGCTAGCGTCTCTTCCGCTGCGCCGCCCAAGCTCCCCAGAACCTATTCGACATGCCAGGTGAGACGTTGCCATGCCGTGCTGCGTATGTTGTGCCTGGAAGCCAAGAGCCACACTGGCCCGACACTCCTTTCAGCTTTGCGTTCACAGGCAGATCAGTGGCTAACACTGCTCAATTTGACAGTTGGTAAAGTGGTGTGTGACAACGGTGCCAATCTGCTTAGCGCATTGAAACAGGGCAAAATTACGCACGTGCCATGCATGGCACACGTCTTAAACTTGGTCGTGCAGCGATTCGTTGTCAAATACCCTGGGGTCCAGGACATCTTGCGGCAGGCAAAGAAAATCTGAAGATCTTACAAGGCCATGGCTCGCCTTGCTGACATTCAGCGGCGACACAATCTGCCGGTCAGACGTCTTATTTGCGATTGGCCGACGCGATGGAACTCAACCTTCTATATGCTTGATAGGCTGCTCCAGCAGAAACGTGCAGTTAACGTCTACCTGTATGAACTCTGTGGCAGAACAGGTTCTGGGGAGCTGTTTTTTTTTCCACCGCGCCAGTGGCTGCTCATGCGTGATGCATGCAGACTTCTGCGGCCATTTGAGGAGATCACCAAACTGGTCAGTCGCAGCCATGGCGCCATCAGTGACATGGTACCTTATGCCTTCTTTATGGAGCGTGCATTGCGTCGTGTCATTGATCAAGCCGTGAAGGAGCAGGAGCGGGAAGATGAGGAAGTCGCAATGCTGGATGAATTCCCAGGGGGGGCTACTCTATCTGAGACAAGTCAACAACAGGAGTCTGAAGAGGAGTCAGAGGAGGATGGTGCCCGGGGCGGATGAGGAGGAGCAAGAAGAGCATGCTTTAAACCTTTCTGGGATCCCTGTTGTGCGTGGATGGGGAGAGGAGAATGAAGAGGACGACATTATCCTGGATGATGAGCAGGAGCCAGGCCACCACACCGCTTCCAGTTTAGTGCAAATGGGGGCCTTCAGGCTCCAGTGTTTTAATAGGGACTCCCGTATAAAAAGCATAAGGGTCAAGGACCAGTACTGGGTGGCAACGTACTTAGACCCCCGGTACAGACACAAAATGGCGGAAATGTTACCGCCGTCACAGAGGGCTGTCAGAATGGAGCACTTCAGGCCTTGCTTCAAGAAATGCTGCATTCTGCTTTTGCGTGCGCTGGCAGAGGAGCAATTCTCACTCCCAGAGAAGGAGTTGCGGGTACCAATCCAACAGCGCCTGCAAGAAGAGGCCGGTTTGAAGATGTGTTGGTGACTTCTGATATGAGGTCATTCTTTCAGCCGACCCATCGACAGGTGTCATCCGGATCCAGCATCAGGGAACGCCTAGTCCGTCAGGTGTCCGACTACATCGGGTTAACGGCCGATGTGGACGCTCTGAGGAGTGATGAACCCCTGGACTACTGGGTGGGCAGGCTTGACCTCTGGCCAGAGCTTGCCCAATTTGCAATCAAACTGTTGGCTTGCCCCTCGTCCAGTGTCCTGTCCGAAAGGCCGTTCAGCGCAGCAGGGTGGATCGTGACCGATAAGCGCACTCGCCTAGCTCACGACAGTGTTAACTACCTCACATTTCTAAAAATGAATGAGGCATGGATCTCGGAGGAATTCAACACATGTGACCAGTAGACCATGTATATGTCTATAAACGATTTTTTTAATCGAGCACACAGACCTTCTTTCTTCATTTGGCTCACTTCCTTGTCCAAAAAAAGCACACCATACTATATGCCCGTACCCTACTCTTTGAAGAGGTTGAGCGGTGTCAAATTTCTACTGGGGCTGCTTATTATGAGGGGCTCCCACCATCCCTGTGCTGTGCTGACTTCCTCCTGGGGCTGCTTATTATGAGGGGCTCCCACCATCCCTGTGCTGTGCTGACTTACTCCTGGGGCTGTACCTCTGCTGTGCATATTATGAGGTGCTCCCACCATCCCTGTGCTATGCTCATTATGAGGGGCTCCCACCATCCCTGTGCTGTGCTGACTTCCTCCTGGGGCTGCTTATTATGAGGGGCTCCCACCATCCCTGTGCTATGCTGACTTACTCCTGGGGCTGTATCTCTGCTGTGCATATTATGAGGGGCTCCCACCATCCCTGTGCTATGCTCATTATGAGGGGCTCCCACCATCCCTGTGCTATGCTGACTTACTCCTGGGGCTGCTTACGGTGCAGGTGTCAGTGCTGTATATCACAGTGCTGGTGTCAGTGCTGCATATCACGGTGCTGGTGTCAGTGCTTTATGTCACGCTGCTGATGTCAGTGCTCTCTATCACGGTGCTGGTGTCAGGTCCACTCTATCACGGTGCAGGTGTCATTGCTGTATGTCACGCTGCTGATGTCAGTGCTCTCTATCATGGTGCTGGTGTCAGATCACTCTATCACGGTGCAGGTGTCATTGCTGTATGTCACGCTGCTGATGTCAGTGCTCTCTATCACGGTGTTGGTGTCAGATCACTCTATCACGGTGCAGGTGTCATTGCTGTATGTCACGCTGCTGATGTCAGTGCTCTCTATCACGGTGCGGTTGATCATCTCCTGCACCCTCTTCTTTGCCTACCCTGACCTTCCCTCTCCTCCATTGCCTTCATGCGCTCCACAGTCCTGAATTGCCACAATTTCACATATAAAAAAAGAATGCTTGTAGCTGTCGATCCCAGATTCACCTCATACATGTGTTATGTCATTGGCTATGTGGTGGGACTATGTTTGCACAGCTAGTAATTATTTTGTGGCTGCAAATTTGACCTGTAGGTTTGCAAAGTTCGCCTCCCATTGAAGTCAATGGGGCCCGCCTCGAACGTTACGGTTCGCGAACTATCGGCCGGTTCGCGGTCCGCGTTCGCGAAACATCCCGTCGGAAGTTCGTCCATCACTATTTACCAGTTAAAAATGTTTTCTTTGTTTCTTTATCGTACATCACAGCACACAGAGCCAGTTATATTCATAACTATTTGGGTTATATGCCACCTATAGGTGAATGGATACTGGTAGATCAAACAAACAGGAAGTCCTCCCCTATATAACCCCTCCTATGCAGGAAGTACTTCAGTTTTTGTTTTTTTGCCAGTGTCTATAAGGTGATGGTCACTGATGTACTACATGTGCTCTTGGAGTATACTTGGAGGTCTGGAACGATTCTACTGAGAATCATGGACTTCAATCGGATCCATTCGAAAAAGCTGTCAGCCAAAATAGGTGGCACCTGAGCCTCATTGGATAGGAGAAAAGATTACTCGAGGTTTTGCCTGTAATGCAGCCTTATGGTGTTAGAGCCTGCGTAATGGAACCCTGTGCAGTGTTTGTTCTGACCAAGGTGCTTTCCTGCAGGGTGCTATACTGGTCCAGGGGAGTGGACCCCAGATTCAGGGGAACCCAGTCCCTAAAGGTCTTTTATGACAAAGCCCTCCATGATGGGCGAAGCTTGGACTCCTGTTATGTTTAGAGTCCTGCAGCAAGAATAGTAAGTCTGTATGTTGCAGTTTCTCTTTATAATAAAAAAGATTTAAAAAAATATATCTGACTCTCTGGTCTTTCTCCCAGTGGCCACTGGGGGGAGTGTGCTGTTTGGTCATGCTCTGTGTACGTCTCAGGAAGTGTTGGGCTGTAGTTTCTCCTCCAGCCACTAGAGGGCCCGGGTTCACTCAATATGGGCTATTCCTGTATAAGCAGACAGTAGAAGGGCGGACATTTTTTTGAGGAAATACTATGTGGGCTGAAGTTCAGAAAGGCCTTTTGAGCCCATGGCTACCAATAAAATGTAAGTACTTACTATGGGAGAGCTGCGTGATCAGACAAGTCTGTATACTTATATACTTACTGATATATCCAGGGGGCTTGTACAACTGTTTGTCGATACACCTCTGCACTAGTATCAATGCACTTAAAGGAGTAGCATGCATTTGATATGTACGGGCTTACATTTAGGTTGCACTGAAGTGGCATAGAACCTGCATTCAGGATGCATTGGATGTGTTTGGCTAGTCCTGCAAAAACTAGTATTGGGCCAAATGCAGTTGGGCAGGTGCAGCATAATATGACATTTTTTGCACGCCTACCTGTATAAGTGCATATGAACTGCGTGTGTATTTGCATAGCTACATGCCGGTTGGCATGGAACTGCATATTTACATGCCTGTTTGCATCAGAATTGCATATTTGCAAGCGTGTGTGCATAAGAGCTGCATGTTGCATGCCTGTTTGCATAGGAACTGCATATTTACATGCCTACCTGGGTACCTGCGTATCTATGTACTTGCATACCTAGGTGGTTGCATAGGGGTAGACATAAGACAAGTATTTGGCGCAAATCAAAGATATTAGGTTCCCACTTGAAAAAAAGGGAGTCTATAAGGTTACATATGGTGAGTGCAGGGAATGCACTACTTTGTCCAGACCAAAAAAAGGAGGGAATAAATGTTCTTTAGTTCATGGAGAGGGGGAGGGGAAAAGGGATGGGGAGGGGGGGATGGATCCGCATGCAGGGCTGCCACCTTAAAAGAGCTGAAACTTGAGCTCCTGGATTGCTGTAGATAAAGGAGAAAAAGGAGAGAAAGGGGCGCCTCTGGGTGCAGATTTTTTTAAAAGGTTTTATTTTCAGTGTAAAAAACATAAAATTTTGCACTCACATTAAGTAGGCAAAAAGTAAGCATTAAACACCAGGGGTCATCTGGTATATCTGATTTTTGGGACGTCAGCCAGTGGTCCGGTCCATATCTGTCATCTCATTGCGTTGTTCCTGTTCCTCTCACATGCTGTCCACTGCAGGTGTTTTGTATGAAGCAGCCGGCTTGTGGTGGACACGAGATGTGCGGTCTTCAAAACGAGGCTTGGGAGGCAGAGACGACCAGGGCATGGGGCTGTGACGTCAGCGGGTATGCGACGCGTTTCTTGAGCGTGCGGGTCGAGATTGTCGGACGACCGCGCTCTTTCATCAGGCAGAATCAGAAAAAAATGCAGGGGACTCAGGATATAAATAGGGGCAGGCTAAGGGCAGTGGGCGGGGCTGGAGGTGGACTAGGAGCAAGTGAAGGGGCAAGGCTACGATCGAGTATGAGAAGGAAAACAATGAGTAATGAGGGGAGAGGGAAGTGGGATGAGTAATGAGGGGAGAGGGAAGTGGGAGAGAGAGGGAGCTGGAGCGGCTTAGTATAAGGAGGAAGTCAACGTCTATGGTGAAATCTTATGTACATATCGGTAAAGATATCTATGGAATAAAATCCTATTTGGAAAAAATCAAAGAATGGATGTAAGAATGAGTAAACAAAGGGGGATGGAAGGAAGATAAAAAATATATATTAAAAATGGGTAAAAAGGCTTAAAAAACTTAGAAAGGAAGGTAAAAGAGAGGAGCATACATGGGGTGTGTAGATATAATTATATTGGAGATTGGACGTGCAGGACATATGTGTTATAAGGGAATAAAAATAAAAATAGTGTATGTGTATAGACACATATACACATACACGTGTAGATACGTACGCTTATCAGTGTTTTAATGTAATTAATAATGTTATTCTAAGCGTATTGTATACAATAAAATGAGAATTAAAAAACAGAAGTATAATCAGGAAAGCACACATATATGCCTACATGGACACATGTGTGTATGTGTGTGAGCACATACATGAGTGTGGGGTGCGGAGATAGGAAAAAAAGGGGTACGAGGGAGTGGATTACGAGGGGGGGGGAGGGGAGGAAATAAAAATGGGGGGGGGAGGGGGAAAGGGAAAAAAAGGGGGGAAAAAAAGGGAAAGGGAGAGGGAGGGGGGGCCTGGGGAGAGGGGGGGGGCGGCAAAAAGAGGGGGGGTGGACGGGGGGGGGGGGGGCGGGAGTATTACACAAATACAAAATCATAACAATAATTTTCTAAAAGAAATGCATGGGTACATATACAAGCCAATATCAGTGCATGATTCTTTGCAAGGAGAAGAGAGAGTATAATCGCTTGAGAGATGCAGTAACGGTGGAAACAATATGTATACTAATATATTTTCCATAAATATCGGTAGCTAGAGCAAGCGGATAGATTGAGAGGATATCTATATAGATGGAAGGATATTTTTTGTGGAATCATGTTGTATGATAGAGACCGCACTATGGACAAGGGGTGTCTGGTATGGGGCAGTTTGAGCTCTACAACAGATGATAACGGGTTGGTTATATCAGAGGATGGTGGCAATTTCGATACACTCGTTGATTCCCCCTGGGGAGAGTGCGTCGAGAGTGTAGATCCAGAAGGTTTCGCGGGAGCATAATTTTTTAAACCTTTCCGCTGAAGGGAGATGGTTGGGGATCTGCTCTATAACCCAGACCTTGAGACCTGATGTGGACCCCTTATGACAGAGGGCAAAGTGTCTGGGCACGCTATGGGGGTCTGTGCCTCCTTCTATTAGTCTACGATGCTCACCGAAACGTTGTCTGAGAGTCCTAATGGTTCTCCCTACATATATGAGACCACAGGGACAACTCAGACCATATATTACAAAATCGGATGAGCAGTTGTAAAATTCTTTTAGTTCATAGGTTTTGCCTTTGGTGGTAAATTCTTTTTGTCCGTGTTTGACAAATTTGCATGTTTTTTAAAGTGCTTTGTGGCATTGATACATCCCAGTTAGAGGTATCAGTTGGAGGGTTTTGGGAAAAATGGATTGAGTTTTTAATTTGCTGGGTGCGATTTTGTTCCTCAAGTTTGGGGCCCTGCGGTAAGTGACAGATGGTCGGGCTGGGAGTTCAGTTTTTAGGTGGGGGTCCTGCTGTAGGATATTCCAGTGTTTTTTTTAAATTCTTTCCATAGTTTTATGTTCATTGTGAAAAGTGGTGATGAATCTACTAGAGAAATTCTGTGGGGGGCGGTCTGTTTTTGTTGCAGTTTTTTCTGAAAGACACTGTTTGAAAGCGTTTTCTATAAGGGGTGCAGGATAGTTTTTTTTCCTTTAAATTTAGTTTTCAAGGTGTTACTGGATTCGATATAGTCGATTTGTTTGGTGCAGTTTTGCCTTAGGCGCCAAAATTGTCCCTTTGGGATGTTTTTAATCCATTTTGGATAGTGACAGCTATTAAAGTGAAGGTAGGAGTTGCCCGTGGTTGGTTTTGTATAATTTTTTGAGATAATAGCATGACCTTCGTGTCCCAGTTCTAGGTCTAAGAATGCTATGGTCTCGCAGTTGGTATTAGACGTGAAGGATAGGCCATAGGGGTTATTGTTACAATGTTGAACAAAGGGGGGGATTAAGTCAGCTGCTCCATCCCAGATGAGGATAAGGTCGTCTATGTATCTACCGAAAAAGATTATGTTTTCTGAAAAAGGATTATTTTTGTAGATGTAGTGGGACTCCCAGAAGCCCATCGCAAGGTTCGCATATGAGGGCGCAAAATTGGCGCCCATAGCTGTACCTTGGATCTGTTGGTAAAAGTCACCGTTGAAGGTAAAATAATTATGTGTCAAACAAAAATTAACGGCCTTTAGCACAAAGTCCGCTTGCCTCATATTCATTAGGGGGTCATTGATTAAGGAGTTTTCAATCGCTTTTAGGCCAAAGTCATGTGGGATGGAGGTATATAGTGAACTGACATCCAGGGAGAGCCAGGTATATGACGTTTCCCATCTGTAAGGGGCCAGGAGTTCTAGGAGGTGACGACCATCGCGGATATAGGATTGCAGTTGTGTCACCAAGGGCTGTAGGAATTGATCAATGTATAAACTGAAGCCTGTGGTGACACTATCCATAGCAGCCACAATTGGTCGGCCAGGAGGGTGGTGGAGATTTTTGTGTACTTTGGGTAGATGGTAGAAGTAGGGGATTTGGTAGAAATTTTTTTGTAGGAAGGCGGCTTCTGTTTTTGTAAGGATCCCTTCTTGGAGGGCAAATTTGGTTAAAGCATCGGCTTCATTTGCAAAAATATTGGTTGGGTCATAGGTCAGTTTTTTGTAGGTAGAATCATCAGCAAGGAGGCGGAGAGACTCCGCCACATAGTCGGATCGGTCTAGGAGGACTATTCCGCCCCCTTTGTCGGCAGGCTTGATTACTAGGTCTTCTTTATGTATTAGCTTGTTTAAGGCTAAAATTTCGGAGCGGGTTAGATTGTTTTTATATTTTTGATTTTTTGGGGATTTTGAAGTGGTGGTACATAGTTTGATTATGTCCGCATAGACTACTCGATAAAAACTTTCAATGTATGGGCCTTTAGAATGAGTGGGAAAAAATATTGATTTAGGTTTCAGTGATGTATGGATAATGGGGGGGGATGAGATAAGATGTTGGGTGAGTAATTGTGACGTCATTTCATCGTCATTAGAGATTTCTAGAGTGTCGATGTCGATAAAAGATGAGTTGGAGATGGATCCTGTATGGTCATGGAGTGGGGATGTGATCAGTGGGGCGGGTAGTTCTTTAGTCTCTTTTGAGTTTTTTTCTTGTTTTATGTGGAAGTGTCTTTTTAGAGTCAACGTACGTACGTAATTGTTCAGATCTTTAAAGATGGTGAAAGGGTTGGGTCTATTTATAGGTGCGAAATTTAAGCCCCGACTGAGTAATGAGATATCAGCGGGTGATGGGTTGTATGAGGATAGATTAAAGATTTTTACAGTTTTTGGTGTTTTAATATGTTTGCGTAAGTTGGTCTTTCGTCCTCCTCTACAGCCTCTTCTGTGAGTTTTCTTTTTCTGGGGTTTGGGGTTGGAGGAGGACTTTTCACTAAAAAAGGCGATGATATAATCTGGTTTACTATGGGGGGGGGGGGGGTATGGTTTCTGGGTTGAGGTTTATTTGTACGGGGTGATTGGGGATTCTACCATGGTAGAGTTTATTGTATTGGAGGTGGTAGGGGTTGGCTGGGAGCTCTTCTCATTCTTATTGTAAGGGCTACTGTTTATGTTTTTATTTTTATTTTTATTTGTGTTTTTGTTGTTTCCCGAAGTAACAATTTGTGTTGTGTTGATTTTGTGGGGTTCCAATCTGAATTCTGGGGGCCCTGGAGATCTGTTATAAAACTGATTGAGAGATTTTATTTTTTCGTCCATTCTCACTCTGTTCTTATTTTCATCTTTATTCAGGTTTTTTGAACTCAGATGATATCGATGAGTGATAGGACCAAAAGGGTCAATGCTCATCAGTGCAGGGGGAGATTGTTTATACAGTTTCTTTGTGGTGGAATGACTAGTGTCATGTTGTATTTGGTTTCTTGGTTTGAGGGGAGGGAGATTCGGTGCAGGGATATCAAGATTTTGTGATCCGTGATCATTTTTTATTTTCCAAGAGAGGATGTGGTTTGTGTTGTAGTCGTCTAGGTCACGTTTGAATTTTCCTATTTTGGTGGTGATAAGGTCATCCTCTAGTTTTTTTGTGTACCCAAAGTACACAAAAATCTCCACCACCCTCCTGGCCGACCAATTGTGGCTGCTATGGATAGTGTCACCACAGGCTTCAGTTTATACATTGATCAATTCCTACAGCCCTTGGTGACACAACTGCAATCCTATATCTGCGATGGTCGTCACCTCCTAGAACTCCTGGCCCCTTACAGATGGGAAACGTCATATACCTGGCTCTCCCTGGATGTCAGTTCACTATATACCTCCATCCCACATGACTTTGGCCTAAAAGCGATTGAAAACTCCTTAATCAATGACCCCCTAATGAATATGAGGCAAGCGGACTTTGTGCTAAAGGCCGTTAATTTTTGTTTGACACATAATTATTTTACCTTCAACGGTGACTTTTACCAACAGATCCAAGGTACAGCTATGGGCGCCAATTTTGCGCCCTCATATGCGAACCTTGCGATGGGCTTCTGGGAGTCCCACTACATCTACAAAAATAATCCTTTTTCAGAAAACATAATCTTTTTCGGTAGATACATAGACGACCTTATCCTCATCTGGGATGGAGCAGCTGACTTAATCCCCCCCTTTGTTCAACATTGTAACAATAACCCCTATGGCCTATCCTTCACGTCTAATACCAACTGCGAGACCATAGCATTCTTAGACCTAGAACTGGGACACGAAGGTCATGCTATTATCTCAAAAAATTATACAAAACCAACCGCGGGCAACTCCTACCTTCACTTTAATAGCTGTCACTATCCAAAATGGATTAAAAACATCCCAAAGGGACAATTTTGGCGCCTAAGGCAAAACTGCACCAAACAAATCGACTATATCGAATCCAGTAACACCTTGAAAACTAAATTTAAAGAAAAAAACTATCCTGCACCCCTTATAGAAAACGCTTTCAAACAGTGTCTTTCAGAAAAAACTGCAACAAAAACAGACCGCCCCCCACAGAATTTCTCTAGTAGATTCATCACCACTTTTCACAATGAACATAAAACTATGGAAAGAATTTAAAAAAAACACTGGAATATCCTACAGCAGGACCCCCACCTAAAAACTGAACTCCCAGCCCGACCATCTGTCACTTACCGCAGGGCCCCAAACTTGAGGAACAAAATCGCACCCAGCAAATTAAAAACTCAATCCATTTTTCCCAAAACCCTCCAACTGATACCTCTAACTGGGATGTATCAATGCCACAAAGCACTTTGCAAAACATGCAAATTTGTCAAACACGGACAAAAAGAATTTACCACCAAAGGCAAAACCTATGAACTAAAAGAATTTTACAACTGCTCATCCGATTTCGTAATATATGGTCTGAGTTGTCCCTGTGGTCTCATATATGTAGGGAGAACCATTAGGACTCTCAGACAACGTTTCGGTGAGCATCGTAGACTAATAGAAGGAGGCACAGACCCCCATAGCGTGCCCAGACACTTCGCCCTCTGTCATAAGGGGTCCACATCAGGTCTCAAGGTCTGGGTTATTGAGCAGATCCCCAACCATCTCCCTTCAGCGGAAAGGTTTAAAAAATTATGCTCCCGCGAAACCTTCTGGATCTACACTCTCGACGCACTCTCCCCAGGGGGAATCAACGAGTGTATCGAAATTGCCACCATCCTCTGATATAACCAACCCGTTATCATCTGTTGTAGAGCTCAAACTGCCCCATACCAGACACCCCTTGTCCATAGTGTGGTCTCTATCATACAACATGATTCCACAAAAAATATCCTTGCATCTATATAGATATCCTCTCAATCTATCCGCTTGCTCTAGCTACCGATATTTATGGAAAATATATTAGTATACATATTGTTTCCACCGTTACTGCATCTCTCAAGCGATTATACTCTCTCTTCTCCTTGCAAAGAATCATGCACTGATATTAGCTTGTATATGTACCCATGCATTTCTTTTAGAAAATTATTGTTATAGTTTCATAGTTAGTAAGGTTGAATAAAGACACCAGTCCATCCAGTTCAACCTGAGTGAGTGTCTACAATAGACCCCATCCCTGTACATTGCACACTCACATTGGTCCCTACCCTCAATGCGCCCACAATCCAAGGTCTCCATTCATATACTAGGGCCAATTTTGGACAGAAGCCAATTAACCTACCTGCGTGTCTTTGGATTGTGGGAGGAAACCGGAGTACCCGGAGGAAACCCACGCAGGCACAGGGAGAACATGCAAACTCCAGGCAGGTAGTGTCGTGGTTGGGATTTGAACCAGCGACCCTTCTTACTGCTAGGTGAGAGTGCTAACCACTACACCACTGTGCCGCCCTAATTATGATTTTGTATTTGTGTAATACTCCCCCCCCCCTGTCCACCCCCCCCTCTTTTTGCCGCCCCCCCCTCTCCCTAGGCCCCCCCTCCCTCTCCCTTTCCCTTTTTTCCCCCCCTTTTTTTCCCTTTCCCCCTCCCCCCCATTTTTATTTCCTCCCCCCCCCCCTCGTAATCCACTCCCTCGTACCCCTTTTTTTTCCTATCTCCGCGCCCCACACTCATGTATGTGCTCACACACATACACACATGTGTCCATGTAGGCATATATGTGTGCTTTCCTGATTATACTTCTGTTTTTTAATTCTCATTTTATTGTATACAATACGCTTAGAATAACATTATTAATTACATTAAAACACTGATAAGCGTACGTATCTACACGTGTATGCGTATATGTGTCTATACACATACACTATTTTTATTTTTATTCCCTTATAACACATATGTCCTGCACGTCCAATCTCCAATATAATTATATCTACAAACTCCATGTATGCTCCTCTCTTTTACCTTCCTTTCTAAGTTTTTTAAGCCTTTTTACCCATTTTTAATATATATTTTTTATCTTCCTTCCATCCCCCTTTGTTTACTCATTCTTACATCCATTCTTTGATTTTTCCAAATATTATTTTATCCCATAGATATCTTTACCGATATGTACATAAGATTTCACCATAGACGTTGACTTCCTCCTTATACTAAGCCGCTCCAGCTCCCTCTCTCTCCCACTTCCCTCTCCCCTCATTTCTCATCCCACTTCCCTCTCCCCTCATTACTCATTGTTTTCCTTCTCATACTCGATCGTAGCCATGCCCCTTCACTTGCTCCTAGTCCGCCTCCAGCCCCGCCCACTGCCCTTAGCCTGCCCCTATTTATATCCTGAGTCCCCTGCATTTTTTTCTGATTCTGCCTGATGAAAGAGCGCGGTCGTCCGACAATCTCGACCCGCACGCTCAAGAAACGCGTCGCATACCCGCTGACGTCACAGCCCCGCGCCCTGGTCGTCTCTGCCTCCCAAGCCTCGTTTTGAAGACCGCACATCTCGTGTCCACCACAAGCCGGCTGCTTCATACAAAACACCTGCAGTGGACAGCATGTGAGAGGAACAGGAACAACGCGATGAGATGACAGATGTGGACCAGACCACTGGCTGACGTCCCAAAAATCAGATATACCAGATGACCCCTGGTGTTTAATGCTTACTTTTTGCCTACTAAATGTGAGTGCAAAATTTTATGTTTTTTACACCCAGAGGCGCCCCTTTCTCTCCTTTTTCTCCTTTATCTACAGCAATCCAGGAGCTCAAGTTTCAGCTCTTTTAAGGTGGCAGCCCTGCATGCGGATCCATCCCCCCCTCCCCATCCCTTTTCCCCTCCCCCTCTCCATGAACTAAAGAACATTTATTCCCTCCTTTTTTTGGTCTGGACAAAGTAGTGCATTCCCTGCACTCACCATATGTAACCTTATAGACTCCCTTTTTTTCAAGTGGGAACCTAATATCTTTGATTTGCGCCAAATACTTGTCTTATGTCTATATACTTTTTTCTGTGAAACTATTGTGCTGCATATCAAACATTGTTGGTAACTACCCACATGAATTTTTCCCTCTAGCCTGTTATGCCTATTGTCTTGTATATTGTATTTTATAACATACATTGCTCAATAGTACCCATATGTTACCAATTATCGATAGACATTCCTAATGTTTTTTTGCTATAAATACTACCCATCTGAAGTATTATTATGGATATCATTACAACCATAACTAGCCTTAGATACACCACCCTTGACCAATTATACGCACATTTATCCCCTGTAGATTTTTCCGTTGTAGTAAAACGGACAAGCCCGTTACAATCTTTGCGGCAAATTTAAACAATTGGAAAGAACTATTCACACAACTAACGTACAATGGTGGGATAAATTCTTCCTAGAAAAATATATTGAAACAAAAATTGCCCCTAGAGGTTTACGCATTAAGAAACCCCCTCCACTGTTCTTAGATTACCCCGGAAAAAAAGAATGGGTAGGGGTAGCGGAATTCTGTACGACTAAATGGATGGGGATACTAGTATCCCACAGGTCCGACAAATACAATCTATTGGTCCTACAGATAAAAATAATTGTGGAAGAAATATTAGGCCATTCACAAAAAATCCCAGCATCATGGCTGGACATCCTCAAGAGAAACACCAAAAAACTAGAGGATGACCTTATCACCACCAAAATAGGAAAATTCAAACGTGACCTAGATGACTACAACACAAACCACATCCTCTCTTGGAAAATAAAAAATGATCACGGATCACAAAATCTTGATATCCCTGCACCGAATCTCCCTCCCCTCAAACCAAGAAACCAAATACAACATGACACTAGTCATTCCACCACAAAGAAACTGTATAAACAATCTCCCCCTGCACTGATGAGCATTGACCCTTTTGGTCCTATCACTCATCGATATCATCTGAGTTCAAAAAACCTGAATAAAGATGAAAATAAGAACAGAGTGAGAATGGACGAAAAAATAAAATCTCTCAATCAGTTTTATAACAGATCTCCAGGGCCCCCAGAATTCAGATTGGAACCCCACAAAATCAACACAACACAAATTGTTACTTCGGGAAACAACAAAAACACAAATAAAAATAAAAATAAAAACATAAACAGTAGCCCTTACAATAAGAATGAGAAGAGCTCCCAGCCAACCCCTACCACCTCCAATACAATAAACTCTACCATGGTAGAATCCCCAATCACCCCCGTACAAATAAACCACAACCCAGAAACCATACCCCCCCCCCCATAGTAAACCAGATTATATCATCGCCTTTTTTAGTGAAAAGTCCTCCTCCAACCCCAAACCCCAGAAAAAGAAAACTCACAGAAGAGGCTGTAGAGGAGGACGAAAGACCAACTTACGCAAACATATTAAAACACCAAAAACTGTAAAAATCTTTAATCTATCCTCATACAACCCATCACCCGCTGATATCTCATTACTCAGTCGGGGCTTAAATTTCGCACCTATAAATAGAACCAACCCTTTCACCATCTTTAAAGATCTGAACAATTACGTACGTACGTTGACTCTAAAAAGACACTTCCACATAAAACAAGAAAAAAACTCAAAAGAGACTAAAGAACTACCCGCCCCACTGATCACATCCCCACTCCATGACCATACAGGATCCATCTCCAACTCATCTTTTATCGACATCGACACTCTAGAAATCTCTAATGACGATGAAATGACGTCACAATTACTCACCCAACATCTTATCTCATCCCCCTCCATTATCCATACATCACTGAAACCTAAATCAATATTTTTTCCCACTCATTCTAAAGGCCCATAAATTGAAAGTTTTTATAGAGTAGTCTATGCGGACATAATCAAACTATGTACCACCACTTCAAAATCCCAAAAAAATCAAAAATATAAAAACAATCTAACCCGCTCCGAAATTTTAGCCTTAAACAAGCTAATACATAAAGAAGACCTAGTAATCAAGCCTGCCGACAAAGGGGGCGGAATAGTCCTCCTAGACCGATTCGACTATGTGGCGGAGTCTCTCCGCCTCCTTGCTGATGATTCTACCTACAAAAAACTGACCTATGACCCAACCAATATTTTTGCAAATGAAGCCGAGGCTTTAACCAAATTTGCCCTCCAAGAAGGGATCCTTACAAAAACAGAAGCCGCCTTCCTACAAAAAAATTTCTACCAAATCCCCTACTTCTACCATCTACCCAAAGTACACAAAAATCTCCACCACCCTCCTGGCCGACCAATTGTGGCTGCTATGGATAGTGTCACCACAGGCTTCAGTTTATACATTGATCAATTCCTACAGCCCTTGGTGACACAACTGCAATCCTATATCCGCGATGGTCATCACCTCCTAGAACTCCTGGACCCTTACAGATGGGAAACGTCATATACCTGGCTCTCCCTGGATGTCAGTTCACTATATACCTCCATCCCACATGACTTTGGCCTAAAAGCGATTGAAAACTCCTTAATCAATGACCCCCTAATGAATATGAGGCAAGCGGACTTTGTGCTAAAGGCCGTTAATTTTTGTTTGACACATAATTATTTTACCTTCAACGGTGACTTTTACCAACAGATCCAAGGTACAGCTATGGGCGCCAGTTTTGCGCCCTCATATGCGAACCTTGCGATGGGCTTCTGGGAGTCCCACTACATCTACAAAAATAATCCTTTTTCAGAAAACATAATCTTTTTCGGTAGATACATAGATGACCTTATCCTCATCTGGGATGGAGCAGCTGACTTAATCCCCCCCTTTGTTCAACATTGTAACAATAACCCCTATGGCCTATCCTTCACGTCTAATACCAACTGCGAGACCATAGCATTCTTAGACCTAGAACTGGGACACGAAGGTCATGCTATTATCTCAAAAAATTATACAAAACTAACCGCGGGCAACTCCTACCTTCACTTTAATAGCTGTCACTATCCAAAATGGATTAAAAACATCCCAAAGGGACAATTTTGGCGCCTAAGGCAAAACTGCACCAAACAAATCGACTATATCGAATCCAGTAACACCTTGAAAACTAAATTTAAAGAAAAAAACTATCCTGCACCCCTTATAGAAAATGCTTTCAAACAGTGTCTTTCAGAAAAAACTGCAACAAAAACAGACCGCCCCCCACAGAATTTCTCTAGTAGATTCATCACCACTTTTCACAATGAACATAAAACTATGGAAAGAATTTTAAAAAAACACTGGAATATCCTACAGCAGGACCCCCACCTAAAAACTGAACTCCCAGCCCGACCATCTGTCACTTACCGCAGGGCCCCAAACTTGAGGAACAAAATCGCACCCAGCAAATTAAAAACTCAATCCATTTTTCCCAAAACCCTCCAACTGATACCTCTAACTGGGATGTATCAATGCCACAAAGCACTTTGCAAAACATGCAAATTTGTCAAACACGGACAAAAAGAATTTACCACCAAAGGCAAAACCTATGAACTAAAAGAATTTTACAACTGCTCATCCGATTTCGTAATATATGGTCTGAGTTGTCCCTGTGGTCTCATATATGTAGGGAGAACCATTAGGACTCTCAGACAACGTTTCGGTGAGCATCGTAGACTAATAGAAGGAGGCACAGACCCCCATAGCGTGCCCAGACACTTCGCCCTCTGTCATAAGGGGTCCACATCAGGTCTCAAGGTCTGGGTTATTGAGCAGATCCCCAACCATCTCCCTTCAGCGGAAAGGTTTAAAAAATTATGCTCCCGCGAAACCTTCTGGATCTACACTCTCGACGCACTCTCCCCAGGGGGAATCAACGAGTGTATCGAAATTGCCACCATCCTCTGATATCATCCATGAAATTTTTGTGACTGGACTATGGGTAATGGTGGGTAGCTAATGCTGTTTAGGCCCCCACCATAATATTACGGTCATTTTTCTTCCTTTGGATGGTAACCTACACGTATGTATTATATATATATATATATTTTTTTTTTGAACCAAGCCACCCATTTTTGGGATATACATGCAGTTAGACAGCCATCATCAATGCATGTGGCCATTTGTCAAATAAAGGGGGGGATTTATCATAGGATTTAATGTTTGTATTTTTCATTGGTTATTTTTCATTAGTTATTTTTACATTTGAGTTCCACCATTATGTTATGATGGAACTCCAATTTTATTTTAACAAACTGGTCGTTGACCGTCTTTGTCCTTCTTCATCCTTTCTATTATGTGGTAATCAATCCGAAGGGACTGGTCATTTGTGGGTTAAACCGATTATGTACGGACGTTTTGGTCTGCACCTATGGCAGGGCTCCCTACCTCACCCATAGGCTATTTAAATCTTTAGCACGAGGGTGTGGGCGTACCCATGATGACGTCAATTTGTGACGAAACGATCGTCGGGTAGATACGTCTACATCTCGTGCTATTTTTATCTGCTTGATTTTATATTTTTGCTAGCATTTTTCTTCGTTCAATTTTATGTGACTCGATCGAGTCATTTGTAGCTTTCAACGTCTATCTGGTTGAAAAATAAAGTTCACGTGTTTTAGACTTTATCACACGATTGGGCGTTTTTTCCTTTTTCATCCATTTGGTGATACGCCAACTTGAAATTTTCGAACTGACCGGAACGGACGACGTTCAAGGAACATCCGAAGGTGTGGGTCAGTTTTCACCTTCCTACCCCCAAAGGTGATTCGAATCATCCATTCATACGAGGAGTGTCGGAGGAACGATCTTGTCCGATCCTAATCGTTTGGGAGTTCGTATCTGCGCACACTAATGGTTGCTCTGGTAAGCCTTTACTACTTACTTAAATTGTACAGCGAAAGAATTTACGTGGTCAAGCACCTACACCAGTGATACCTGGGATCAACTTTAAAGTTTTATTCACTTACGTTTCACTTAATGAACTTTTATCTTCACATATATGGGGCCTTGTAAATCACTTCACTCATCCAAGGCATGGGACTTGTTTTGATTTGTTTTTCAATCTTGTTGTTTATTTTTTTCACTTAATTATAAGTTTGTGCTTCATAGCAATAAGCTGTAGTTTAAACAACTATTTGCCTTTTTAAAAGAAATTTTTTGATCTTTTTGGTTTAATAACCAATTTTAATTTATTGCTTCTTTGTTTATTGCACAATATGCACATTTATATTTTTTACTATTGATGTTTTACTTTTTGGAAACATTATCTTTGAAGTTTTTTCCTGATCTATTGCTTCACTGTATTCAGTCACGTGTTATATCTATACATATTAAGCGCTGCACTGTTTTTCACATTTCTGTTATTTAGACCTAGTATCTGTTTTTTGTGCTTAGCTGCTATTTTTCTTAAATTGATTTCTTCCATATCAACTAATTTTTTACCAAGCGCAAGTTTTACTTTTTGTTTTTCATCCTCTGATATAACCAACCCGTTATCATCTGTTGTAGAGCTCAAACTGCCCCATACCAGACACCCCATAGTGCGGTCTCTATCATACAACATGATTCCACAAAAAATATCCTTCCATCTATATAGATATCCTCTCAATCTATCCGCTTGCTCTAGCTACCGATATTTATGGAAAATATATTAGTATACATATTGTTTCCACCGTTACTGCATCTCTCAAGCGATTATACTCTCTCTTCTCCTTGCAAAGAATCATGCACTGATATTGGCTTGTATATGTACCCATGCATTTCTTTTAGAAAATTATTGTTATGATTTTGTATTTGTGTAATACTCCCCCCCCCGTCCACCCCCCCCTCTTTTTGCCGCCCCCCCCCTCTCCCCAGCCCCCCCTCCCTCTCCCTTTCCCTTTTTTTCCCCCCTTTTTTTCCTTTCCCCCCCCTCCCCCATTTTTATTTCCTCCCCTCCCCCCCCCTCGTAATCCACTCCCTTGTACCCCTTTTTTTCCTATCTCCGCGCCCCACACTCATGTATGTGCTCACACACATACACACATGTGTCCATGTAGGCATATATGTGTGCTTTCCTGATTATACTTCTGTTTTTTAATTCTCATTTTATTGTATACAATACGCTTAGAATAACATTATTAATTACATTAAAACACTGATAAGCGTACGTATCTACACGTGTATGCGTATATGTGTCTATACTGTTAGGAAATTCCCTTGTGATCAGTAAAAAAAACTTCAGGTGTTCTGAGAAGCAAACAATTTATTTCTGATGTGGCCCACAACAGGGAGACATGCTTACAGGACGAAAGCTGAAGAAAAAGTCTCAACAAAAGAAAGTGTTCCGCCCTCACATATCCCACAAGAATAACATCTCCGTGCTTCTATTGGCTGAGGGAACATAAATAACGTGTCATGGCACATGCTTGCACTTTATAAGCTATACATGTTCCGTGCATTCTTAGGCTATCATATTTAGTTAAATCTAATGATTCTACAACTTACTATGGAGTTAATTAAGACAAAACAATACAATGAGTTAATACAATAATGTGCTCAGAAGTAAGCTTTTTAACAAATCAGTCTCAGGACTATTGTTTTTCTAATAGTCACACAATAAACATTTAAAACTTTTCTAACATTCCCTCCTCTTTGTGTGACTATTTTATCTCAACACATTTCGATGAAAGTCCCTGTGTTATACACTTTCGGACTGTATGTCATTAAGTTGAGCTTCAATGTCCACATAGGTCTCCTCAGAGGTAGAGAGGGTTTGATACATTGTTCTTGAGACTGCAATGAGTTTTTTTTGAAAGTCCTCGAATACAGGGAATGCAGCAGCATCCGCAAGTGACCAAAACAGCCAAAGCCACAGCGATTGAGATCAAACATGATGTGATAAATCCAGTCCATTTACCGAACCATCCTTCAAGCCAAGTTGTGAATGGATCATTAATACCTGAGTTTTCCGCCAATTCATTTGATAGCGCAGTCAGTCCTTCCAAGGCTCTGGTCACGGTCCCTCCAGGAACTGTATTGTTGGGGATAAAGGTACAACACATGCTACCAAACATTTTGCATACCCCTCCTCTTTCAGCTAAGACCATATCTAAAGCCATTCGGTTCTGCCAGACCATTAGAGATGTGGGGGCCAACTGTTCTGCTAGGCCCTTCACAGCATCCCTAGTATAATTTACAAATCGTTGTTGGTTATATTATATATATAATTAATCCAGTCAGCATTTTTATTTATAGTCACCCACCAGAGAAGAGACTCAAACCCAGCTGTCACCTGATTCCTGGCTTTAAACTCGTCCGGCACCCCGCGAGGAACCCCAATCTCATCTATGTAGATCTGAGAGTCAAATGACCCCAAGGGAGAGGTGTCCCTACGATACTGTCGGTGACTCTTAGTCCACGGGTATCCTGACAGGATTCTCAGGGGCATAGCCAGCTGGACCATAGCACAATCCCCTTGGGCATTGGCCGGTAGTCTAGCTCGCAGTTTCTTATCCCCACACATCCACCAGACATCAGCTCTCTGAATGTCATGTCCAACCCAGTCACCGTTGTCCGTGTTAATCCTCTCCACACAGTAGTCATCAGGTAGTGACCCAAGATCCACCGCGCTACGGTTCCCTGGGAGTGCAAAACAAGTAAAGTTGCCCGGATAAGCGGTAACCGCTGGAGGTATCTGAGGTCTCTGTACTGGGGGGAAACAACAAACTCAATGTGTGACAAGTAGAATTTGTTTCAGATTTATAGCTCTTATTATACAATTGCAACATACATTCTAAACCTACTGGATCTGTATTGTGATCTAGAGGAAAAGAAACTGTTGCTAAATGTGGTCTGGCTCCGGCACAAACTAAACAGTTTTCCTTTTTCAGAGTTCTAACCGTGTACCTCAACCATTCTAACCACTCATTTTTCTTGGTAGCCCGTCTCCAAAGCTATGGCATCTTCTATTGTTAGGTTAGTGAATCTTATAGTTATACTCAGAACTTCTATTTTAGTATGGCCTACTTCTTTCCCTTCTGAGTCTACTTTTTCCTGTTGTTTAATTTTATTAGGTGGTAATACCTCAAGGAAAAATGTTCCTGAGGGGTCAGTTCCTGACACCCATGCTCCCATGGAATACAACCGCTGATCTTCCTTCCTCGGCTCCTTTAATGTTATTAATAGTTGGTTACAGTTCTTACTATTTGTGTAGGGGGAGTTGGCCGCTTTTGTGATTATGAGTCTCTCCTTTATACCACTCTTTTTAGCCCCTGGTTTATTATACCCCCAATCTTGATGCGCTGTAGTCCACAGGGCCTGATCTCATGCTTGACATCCTGCCTTATTCCAGAGTCAGCAGATATATTTATCTGCCCATAGAAGTCCTCTAGCCCCAGTTGTATCCCCACAATCTGCAATCTGACAGAAGTCTACCAGTATAGTGCTAGTTATTCCCTCTATAAAGGTTAGATTTAATGCTTTTCCTGTTCTTTCCCAATCCAAAGGTTCCTCTACTCTTCCATAGCGCCTACCCCCTCTTATGGATGCCTCTCCTAGAGTCACCAGTAACCCAAGGATAATTACTGTCCCTTTCATCCTAACCAGCTACAGAGTTCCAGCGGATAGGATAGGGGAGTTGGAAGGGGAGGGAGACTTCACCGGTTTGACACAAGTCCCACCTTGTGTGAGACCTCCCTTTGTAGCCGGACTTTCTGGACCTCTTGTAGCCAACTGGCCCTACTCTGCCTGTAAAACGTTTTTACAATGGGACTGGTGAATCCAGGTAGACCTCTCTGCAATCCTTATCACAGTAGGGGTAGTTAAAAGGACTTTGAAAGGACCATCCCACCTTGGGGAGTACCACTGCTTTTTTCTTATTACTTTTTATTGAGACCCCAATCTCCCACATGCACCTTTTTCATCTTCTTTTGGGGGTGTGATATACATACTGGTCACAGCTACTAGTAGGCAATACATCCAATTATTTTTTACCTATTTCTTCCATAACTTTTCTCAGTTTGCTTTTTAGAATGCCATTATGTCTTTCTACCAATCCAGCTGGTTGGGAATGATATGCACAATGATATTTCCCTTTAATTCTCATCACTTCTATCAAATGTTGTATATTTGTTAATTACAAAATGGGGTCCATTATCACTGTAAATCCTTTCAGGGATTCCAAATCTAGGAATAATATCTCTTAGTAATGCTTTGGCTACAGTCTGTGCATCTGCACTTCCTGTCGGGAATATCTCCACCCATTTGGTCAGGGTGCCTGGGTACCAAACAATATTTCTTCCTTTCACATTTGTCTAATTCAATAAAATCCATGCAAATGTGTTGGAATGGATATTGTGGTGTAGGGAACTTCCCTTTCTGTGGTCTTATACCTCCCTGAGCATTGTGTCTTGCACATATAAGACATTGAGAGCAAAAAGTTTTTGAGTAGTTTGTGAATCCATAGGCTGTACATACTTTATTTAACATCTCAGTCATCCCCCTGTTTGACACATGCGTTACTCCATGTGTCAATACTGCTGCATACCTAAATAAAGATTTTGGTAATACCAGTTTCCCTTCAGGTGATGTGTAAATATCATCAATTATTGTGCAACCCTTTGTTTTCCAATATTGTTTTCCCCAGGGGGGGCATTTTGCTGCATATCAGTAAGGACTGTATGATCTATCACTATGATTTCTCGTCATTATTTTATGTGCAGCTTCATCTGCCCTTTTATTTCCCTTTGAGATGGGGTCCGTATATTTTGTGTGTGCTTGACATTTACAGATTGCAAGCTTTTTTGGTAACTGTATTGCATCTAGGAGTTCTAAAATGAAGTCCGTATGTGAAATTGGTTTACCACTGGAGGTGACCATCCCCCTGTTTTTCCATTGTTGTGCGAAAACATGCACTGTTGAAAAGGCATATTGACTGTCAGTATACAGTGGTGTGAAAAAGTGTTTGCCCCCTTCCTCATTTCCTGTTCCTTTGCATGTTTGTCACACTTAAGTGTTTCGGAACATCAAACCAATTTAAACAATAGTCAAGGACAACACAAGTAAACACAAAATGCAATTTGTAAATGAAGGTGTTTATTATTAAAGGTGAAAAAAAATCCAAACCATCATGGCCCTGTGTGAAAAAGTGATTGCCCCCTAAACCTAATAACTGGTTGGGCCACCCTTAGCAGCAACAACTGCAACCAAGCGTTTGCGATAACGTGCAATGAGGCTTTTACAGCGTCCTGGAGGAATTTTGGCCCACTCATCTTTGCAGAATTGTCCTAATTCAGTTACATTAGAGGGTTTTCGAGCATGAACGGCCTTTTTAAGGTCATACCACAACATCTCAATAGGATTCGGGTCAGGACTTTGGCTAGGCCACTCCAAAGTCTTCATTTTGTTTTTCTTCAGCCATTCGGTGGTGGACTTGCTGGTGTGTTTAGGATCATTGTCCTGCTGCAGAACCCAAGTTCGTTTCAGCTTGAGTACACGAACAGATGGTCGGACATTCTCCTTCAGGATCTCTTGGTAGACAGCAGAATTCATAGTTCCTTTTATCACGGCAAGTCTTCCAGGTCCTGAAGCAGCAAAACAGCCCCAGACCATCACACTACCACCACCATATTTTACTGTTGGTATAATGTTCTTTTTATGAAATGCAGTGTTCCTTCTACGCCAGATATACTTGGACACACACCTTCCAAAGAGTTCCACTTTTGTCTCATCGGTCCACAGAATGTTGTCCCAAAAGTCTTGGGGATCATCAAGATGTGTTGTGGAGAAATTGAGACAAGCTTTGATGTTCTTTTTGCTCAGCAGTGGTTTTCTCCTTGGAACTCTGCCATGCAGGCCATTTTTGCCCAGTCTTTTCCTGATGGTGGAGGCATGAACGCTGACCTTAACTGAGGCAAGTGAGGCCTGCAGTTCCTTGGACGTTGTTGTGGGGTCTTTTGTGACCTCTTGGATGAGTCGTCGCTGCGCTCTTGGGGTAATTTTGGGCGGCCGGCAACTCCTGGGAAGGTTCACCACTGTTCCATGTCTTCGCCATTTGTGGATAATGGCTCTCACTGTGGTTCGCTGGATTCCCAAAGCTTTGGAAATGGCTTTATAACCCTTTCCAGACTGATAGATCTCAATTACTTTCTTTCTCAATTGTTCCTGAATTTCTTTGGGTCTCGGCATGATGTGTAGCTTTTAAGGATCTTCTGGTGGACCTTACTGTGTCAAGCAGCTCCTATTTAAGTGATGCCTTGATTGTGAACAGGTGTGGCAATAATCAGGCCTGGGTGTGGCTAGAGAAATTGAACTCAGGTGTGGACAACCACAGTTATAGTATGTTTTAACAAGGGGGGCAATCACTTTTTCACACAGGGCCATGATGGTTTGTATTTTTTTTCACCTTTAATAATAAACACCTTTATTTACAAATTGCATTTTGTGTTTACTTGTGTTGTCCTTGACTATTGTTTAAATTGGTTTGATGTTCCGAAACACTTAAGTGTGACAAACATGCAAAGGAACAGGAAATGAGGAAGGGGGCAAACACTTTTTCACACCACTGTATATGGTTACAGATTTCCTTCTGACAGTATACATGCTCTTGTCAATGCTACAAATTCTGCAACTTGTGCTGAATAATGTTTTGGTAGTGGCCCCGCTTCCAAAATCTCATCCTGTGTCACTACTGCATATCCTGTTGCATTTGTACCATCTGGATTTTTCTTACTAGAACCATCAACAAAAAGTATTAGTAGGGTTAGATAATGGTACATCTTTCAGATCACTTTGTGGCAGTACCTTTTCAGCGATAGCAACAGTGCAGTCATGTTTATACCCGTCAGTAGGAAGTGGTAGTAGCGTGGATGGGTTTAATGTAGTACACCTCTGTATTGTTAAGTGAGGTTGTGTCAAGAGTATTGTCATACAGGAAAGGTGTCGTGCTGGGCTCAAATGTGATATCTTTTGCTGTAACAGGATAACAAACACTGCATGTGGTACCTTTTCAGTTAGTAAAGTTGAATAAAGACACCAGTCCATCCGGTTCAGCCTGAGTGAGTGTCTAGCCTCTACCCCTGTACACCCACATCGTTCTCCACCCCCAAGGATCCAACGTCCCCATTCATATACCAGGGCCAAACTGGGACAGAAGCCAATCAACCCACCTGCATGTCTCCGGAGTGCGGGAGGAAACCAGAGCACCCGGAGGAAATCCACGCAGGCACAGGGAGTACATGCAAACTCCAGGCAGGCAGCGTCATGATTAGGATTCGAACCAGTGACCCCCTTCACTGCTAGGCGAGAGTGCTAACCACTACACCGCTGATGCTACCAGTGCTTGTACACAGGGTGGAAGTACTCTCGTTGCACTGTCTATTTCTGTAGAGTAATCCTTCCTCTATGAGACCCCTCTAGTTCTGCCTCAGCAGTGTACTCTTCTGCATCCTCCTCTCTTTCATCACCTTGCATAAGAACCTTTACTTTCACATTCTTTTTTGCTTTTGCTTTCAAATACTTCTCAGAATGCTTAGCATATTGTAAAACATCTAAAACTGATGCAGTTCGGTAGCTTCGGGCTTTCTGGAGGCAATGGATCCCCCCCGTCCCTGTGCATTTTCTGGGGCGCAGGGGTATTCCTCACCGTCCTCCACACCATACCTAATAGGAGGTTTACTTAGTCTCTTGGCTCCTGCTGGGGCACCTAGTACATGAGTTATGGCGTCAGTTAATGTTTCAAGGATCGATCTGTTCATCTCCAGGACTGAACTACTGTCTGGAGAGATTGAGGAAGTGGAATTGGGGTTTTGTTCAGAGGCGGTTCCTTTGACAGGGGTGGATGTCACAGGGAAGGTGTTACTCTGGGCAGTTACTTGCACCTGAGGGGGAGGACCATTATAGGGAGGTGGTCTCTGGGTGTAGCAGATGAGATCATCCTCTTTGTCCACTAGGGGCAATTGGGCTTGGCATTTTTCCTTTGTTCTTTTCCCTTCTACCCTAATTTTAGCATGCTGAAGCCAATACTCGCCATTTCCAACCCATACCTTTTTTGAACTTTGCCTTTTGACTTTATAAATGTACCCAAATATAAACAGCATTGCATCATTAACACTTCACAGTTGAAAGTCTATGAATTCTAAAAATAACTCCAATCCAATATAAATATTTACTTTAAGACTATTTTTCAAACTCTTTTTCCCACCAAAAGTCCTAATATTTTCACAGATGCACAAATAAACCTCTGTCAGGCAATCTGCATTTTCTTGTTTCTGAGAAACAGCTTCTTGACCTTCATAGCAATGAAAACATCCTCAGCCTTTTTTTTTTCATTTCTTTTCACATTCATCAAGCCACCTGATAATTCTACAACATTCTATTTACTCCAAAATGCCATCTACCTTCTTTTTCTTTTATGCTAAGTTTCAATATATACAATATAACCCTTCTGTATTGTCATAGCTAATCAAGGGTTAACATTTACAACTTCTTGTAGAAAACATCCTTCCATGAGGGGAGGGGGAGGGGGAGTGCAGTGCTTAGGGGGAGAATGATTTCTTATCTGCTTAGAAATATGCAGCACAAAAACCATGTCAATACAAGAGAAAAAAAAAAAACATCAGCACTCCCCACACTATCGAGAGAATCAAAAAGGGTTAAACATGAACAAAGATAAGTAAACACACACAGAAAAAAGATAGCCTTGCGATCTTTGTAGATCACTTAACTAAACAGCGCTTAAAATAGTCAGGCATTCAACCTCTGACATTCGGTATACCTCAAATCTTTTTGTTATCTGTCCGGACAGCGGGCGACGTAATTTTTTACCTTAGACAACGTCCCCAAGTGTCTCTGTCTACGAGCACTGGATCATCTAGATATTATACGATCAATACCAATGTCGGCAATTACAACACATTAAACCAGAAGCAAGAGAAAGAGAAGAAAAGACTCAGAAAGAATTAAGAATAATTTAAATTATCTTACCTCTCAAACACCTGGACTGGATCACACAAGGTTCGGAAACAGACAGTGGAATTCAGATCTATGGCCCCGCCCCTTTTTCACCAAATAACATTGATTGGGGGGACTTGTAAGCGTTCGGTGAGCTTCAAAGTCCAATACTCACCGAAGTGTTGTCGGGCCGTCTGATCTGAAAACCAGCGTGTTGCTCCCGGCTCGAAAGACCAAAAATGTTAGGAAATTCCCTTGTGATCAGTAAAAAAAACTTCAGGTGTTCTGAGAAGCAAACAATTTATTTCTGATGTGGCCCACAACAGGGAGACATGCTTACAGGACGAAAGCTGAAGAAAAAGTCTCAACAAAAGAAAGTGTTCCGCCCTCACATATCCCACAAGAATAACATCTCCGTGCTTCTATTGGCTGAGGGAACATAAATAACGTGTCATGGCACAGGCTTGCACTTTATAAGCTATACATGTTCCGTGCATTCTTAGGCTATCATATTTAGTTAAATCTAATGATTCTACAACTTACTATGGAGTTAATTAAGACAAAACAATACAATGAGTTAATACAATAATGTGCTCAGAAGTAAGCTTTTTAACAAATCAGTCTCAGGACTATTGTTTTTCTAATAGTCACACAATAAACATTTAAAACTTTTCTAACAATACACATACACTATTTTTATTTTTATTCCCTTATAACACATATGTCCTGCACGTCCAATCTCCAATATAATTATATCTACACACTCCATGTATGCTCCTCTCTTTTACCTTCCTTTCTAAGTTTTTTAAGCCTTTTTACCCATTTTTAATATATATTTTTTATCTTCCTTCCATCCCCCTTTGTTTACTCATTCTTACATCCATTCTTTGATTTTTTCCAAATAGGATTTTATCCCATAGATATCTTTACCGATATGTACATAAGATTTCACCATAGACGTTGACTTCCTCCTTATACTAAGCCGCTCCAGCTCCCTCTCTCTCCCACTTCCCTCTCCCCTCATTACTCATCCCACTTCCCTCTCCCCTCATTACTCATTGTTTTCCTTCTCATACTCGATCGTAGCCATGCCCCTTCACTTGCTCCTAGTCCGCCTCCAGCCCCGCCCACTGCCCTTAGCCTGCCCCTATTTATATCCTGAGTCCCCTGCATTTTTTTCTGATTCTGCCTGATGAAAGAGCGCGGTCGTCCGACAATCTCGACCCGCACGCTCAAGAAACGCGTCGCATACCCGCTGACGTCACAGCCCCGCGCCCTGGTCGTCTCTGCCTCCCAAGCCTCGTTTTGAAGACCGCACATCTCGTGTCCACCACAAGCCGGCTGCTTCATACAAAACACCTGCAGTGGACAGCATGGGAGAGGAACAGGAACAATGCGATGAGATGACAGATGTGGACCGGACCACTGGCTGACGTCCCAAAAATCAGATATACCAGATGACCCCTGGTGTTTAATGCTTACTTTTTGCCTACTAAATGTGAGTGCAAAATTTTATGTTTTTTACACTGAAAATAAAACCTTTTAAAAAAATCTGCACCCAGAGGCGCCCCTTTCTCTCCTTTTTCTCCTTTATCTACAGCATAGGGGTAGACCAACATGGTTTTGGACTTGCATCCATGGCGGATTGCGTATAAGATTTTGGCAAATCTAGTTGCTACTTCATTTACCTGTTATATGAGTTAAATGACTCCAGAAAAGAGAGGCGGCTGGGTGAGGCATGTACACTGCCCTTAGGTCCAGTGATCTGGCAGTGTTCACATCTCCTGATGAACCAGTCACATTAGGTGTATCTGAACCACTGTGGTGTTTGGCATTGCAGTGATTCTTGACTCATTAGGAGTCATTGGACTGTGGCCATATCACCCTAAACATGCCTGATCCCCATTGATCAGAGCCTAAGCAGGATCATGCCTGGTTAGTATTTTGATTGGAGACTGCCCGGGGACTACCAGGTGCTGTAAGCTTTTCCGCCCCTAAGTGAGGCTGGTGTGTTTAGACAGTACCTTAAGCCAGAGGATTTTAGGGTGGTTTCTGAGTTGGTTCACTCTGTCTTTAGCTGGCAGAAGCCTGCTAGGTTAACTATGCCTCTTGGGACCTTCTGGGTCTGCCACAAAGTTGTTAGTCTTAGGCCTTGCATTGGCTCTTGAGCAGAAGTTATGGGCTCATTATTGTAAATACTCGACCCAAAACCAAATGGGGGCATGAGGTCTATCTTAAGATCTCAAGCTGCTGGACATCCTTCTGTGTCAGATAGGCTTAGTCAGTTCAGTGATGACCTCTCTGCAAGAGGTGGATTTCAGGGTCAATAGTCATCAATGTGCTGTAGGCAGGGCAGCCATCAGAAATTTTGGGACCCCTTACACAGCTTTTGGCCTGACCACAAACATTCCTCAAGGCCGGCCCACTGGCTGTCCCACCGCATCCACCCACTGACCATCTCACCAAGTCCTTCAGTGCACCCACCTTTATTTTAATACTCTTACAACCCAATATATCCTCCATCCCATGTCCTCTTCCTCCTCCATTCCCATATCCTTCATCCCATGTCCTTCTCCATTCCATGTGCTCCTCTTCCAGCCCCCTCTCCCCCATCCCATGTCCTCCTCTTTCATCCAATTTCCTCTTCCTTCTCCAGTCCCATCTCCTCCATCTCATGTCCTCTTTCTTCTCCAGTCCCATCTTCTCCATCCCATGTCCTCTTCCTCCTCCACTCCCATATCTTCCATCCCATGTCTTCCTCCTTCTCCATCCCATGTGCTCCTCTTCCAGTTCCTTGTCTTCTTCCTCCTCCAGTCCCATCTCCTCCATCCCACATCATCTTCCTTTTGCAGTCCCATCTTCGCCAGCCCATGTCCTCTTCTTCCTCCATTCTAGGTCCTCCTCCATCCCATGTCATCCTTCTCCTGTCTCATCTCCCCTCTATGTCGGTCCTCTCTTGCAGCATTATTCCTCTGTAGTGCTTCTATCCCTTCTGGGTCCTCATTACAGCCTAGATCCACTCCAGTATGTAGAGGAGAGGAGTGTGGAGGGTATGACAGTGGCAGAATGGGGAAGGATTTGTTTTAATACCAGTCTGTGAAGTGACTAGGGAGTGATGTTGGGTAGATAAGGGTCTGAGTGATGTCCGTCAGCTGAATATATGAAGTGGTATGGGGGTGATGTAAGCTGGGGGAGTAGGGGGCTGAGATGTGGTCAGATAATGATGTTTGTAATTAAAAAAATATATATTGTACTCATCTACTAATATATATACAACAATACATAATAAAAAATTGGTACTCAAAGAAAACATCCTGCTGTTAAAAGATGTAAATATATATTTATATAATCCAGCCCCTAGCACTCTGTGTATGTCCAGATAATGTGAAATTAAATTATGACAATTCATATAACCCTGTGTTATCCAGGCTCTGATTCTGCACCATCAGAAGAGTAAACTCATCACATAAACACAGGGCTACATGAATGGTCATAAATTACATTCGCATTATCTGGACAGAGTAATTAGGGGTTGTTTATTTAGATAGGGCTGTGTATTAGCTTGGGAGAGATCTGTCACTCTAGCTGTCTCTTCCTTTTCCTTGTCTCTTTATCACTGCAATACTACAAATTCTACAGAAACTTTGGCAGCTTTTCTTCAAAGGAAACTTTAGTCCAAAAAGAAACAAATCTCACCTCCTCCATGTACCTACAGTGTGCTCTGCCCCCTCAGTACACCACACCGGTGATCGGAGGAAGGGGAGGACAGAAAGGAGCTTTGGAGATTGTAAATACATACACCGCTGGCACATTGTATGTATTTAGAAGCAATGGCACTGCTGCTGTCCCCGCAGTGGCAAGTATACCGCGTCCCACTTACCCTGGGCCCTCAGTCCATCCCTCTTCAGAATGGAGCAGCTGACACCTGTCACAGAGAGCTTCACTGTGGCGCCGGTTCTCAGAGGATATGCAGGGAAAGTGCCCAAAGAAGCAGCTCCCGCTCGGGCCCCTAGGGACGCCTTGACTCCTTACAGATGTATGGGCTGCACCCCCTGATGGCAGCCCTGGCTGTAGGCATATCTTCATGTGCTGTTTTTTTTCCAAGTTCATCAAAGGTTTCTGCAATTTGCAGTAGAAAGTTGTCTTTTTTTCATTTTGTGACTTTGTCGTTCAGGCTGGCCACAGCTCCTGAGGGTTTCCAAAGCTTCTAGCCTTGGTGCTGAACTTGCTGAGGATGCAGGGGGCATCAGTCTCAGTATACCTCAATAATCTTTGCTCAGGAAACAGTTCGTATCAGATTTTCCTCCTTCGATACAGGAAGTTGTATCTAGGTCGGAGCACCTTCCCTACAGACAGTCCTACTCCAGGTCTTTTGTAGATGATCACTCTCTCTGTCTGGAAAATGAAGCACAGCTAATATTGGTGGTTGATGGTTCAGAAGCTGGAAAAGGGGAAATTCTTACTTTGAGGGGTTTGGAAGATAAAACACCACTGATCCCAGTCCCTCCAGTTGGTTTGAAGGTGGCTACAGGTCAGTGGACTTGGTCTCCACAGGAGACAATGCTGCCCATCTGTCAGAAACCATGAAATCAGACTGAGACAGAAGTACAGTTAAATCACACTTGTTTAATAATACAAGTAAATAGAACAAACATAGTCAAAACATAGCCAAAGTTTAGTAACCGGAATGGATAGTCAGCCAAGCCTAAAAGTAAAAGATCGGTGTAGTGGAACAGCAAGCAGGATCTGGAGCCAGAAGGGATGTCAGCCAAGCAAGTCTTTAAACAGGAACGCAGGAGATAGTCTCTGTGATGTTGACCAAGTCGAAGGCAGAGATCCTCTGGGCTGGACGTGTGAAGTAGGCAGTACTGACAAGCAGGATTTCATCAACAGGTAAGTAGCTGTGGAGAGATAGGAACTGGCAATTAGCCGATAGCTGAGAGGCCAGCTCAGAGAAGTAAGGGATGAGCACAGCCCTGACACCATCAATATCTTAAAACTTTTGGCCAGTGCACCTTACTCTGGATTATTGGATGAACCAGTTGTAGGTTCAATCCCACAATGTCTCTACAGTGGCATATATCAACTACCAGAGCAGCACCAGGAGTTGTTCAGGAAGGTGAACCACAATCTGTCTGGGGCAGAACGACAGGTGCCATCTTTTTTACTAGTACAGTAAATATATCAGGTATGGAAAAATGGCAGGGGAGTTTTCCAGTCATCAGCAACTAATGCCGGGACCATGTGGTCCCTGCATTCTGAGCCATTTTTTGGCAATCTGCCAATGTTGGGGAACTCTGGAGGTGGATATACTGAATTTTAAGTTCTACAACAAGTTGGACAGGTTGTGTCTGGGATGCTGGCTATAGGGGTAGATGCATTTGTAAGCCAGTACCAGTTCTCCCTAATTGGTGCGTTCCCTCTGTTTCAACTACTGCTGCATCTTTGGCAAAGAATCCGGAAGATGGTAACACGGATAATAGTGTTAGCCAAATTAGCCCCAGAGGGTATCGTAAACTGACATATTGAATCTTGCGGGGGACGTTCCTTGGTCACTTCTGGTCCAGCCAGACCTAATGGTCTTGGGTTTCCATTACAGGACTTGGAAATCTTTTATGCCCGGGGTGTAGCTAGGAAATAGCACCCATGGAAATATGTGAGTGGGAGCTTTTTCCTTTCTCCAATTGGTAGGGGAAATTAGACTGGTCTTAAGTGCCATTAAGGGTCAGATTTTTTCCCTATCTGTTTTTTCACAGAGGCCGTTGTTTTGCACCCCTTGATTCAAGCTTCATGCAGGGTGTAAAGCAAACAGTCCCGCCTGTCAGTCCTCCCTGTTGTCCTTGGGATTTGAATTTGGTCTTGGCTGTCCTTATAAAAGCCACCTTTTTAACCAATTCAAGAAACTCTGTTAGTTCTTTGACTTGAAGGGTGGCTTTTTTGGTTTCTATTGCTTCAGTAACAAGAATGTCTGAGTTGGTGGATCTTTCATGTAAGGAGCCATTCTTGGTCTTGCATCATGTTAAGATGATGTTGCGTTCTCATCCGTCTTTCTTGCCTAGAGTGGTTTTCTAGTTTTCACTGGAATTAGGACAGTGTCTTGCCTTTCTTTTTCCTAGTCCACAATTGGCAGGGAAAATATTACTATATACTCTGGATATAGTTCAGATGGTTAGGATTTATTTGAATTGTCAGTACAGGCTGGAATCCTAGTTTGCCAGAAGAACTCTGGAAAGGCTAGCGGCATCCAGGTCAACTATTTCCCATAGGATCCTCCAGTTAATCATTCAAGCCTATGGTTTGAAAGGGCAAAATCCCACCCTTGCTGGGGACAGCTTCTCTACCAGGTGTGTGACAGCATCTTTAGCGATCCGCCATTAGGCGGTGGCTCAGGTCTGCAAAGTCACTTCTTGGTCTTTGGTTCATACATTCATAGGGTTTTTACCAGATGCATTTCAAAACTGTGGAAGCTACTGCCTTTGGCCTCAGCGTATTACAAACAGCAGAGTAGGTCCTTCTCTGGTGGCAGTTTTATGCGATGGCGCATCCCTCCCCTCAAGGGCATTGCTTTAGGACATCCCAAATAGTTATGAATATCTCTGTGTCCTGTGATGTACGATAAAGAAAAGTAGATTTTTTCCTACATCTTAACTGTAAAATCCTTTTCTTGGAGTACGTCACAGGACATAGAGGTCCCTCCCCTCTTTTTGGGAATTTATTGCTTGCTACAAAACCGAAGTACTACCTGTATAGGAGGGGTTATATAAGGGAGGACTTCCTGTTTGTTTGATCTACCAGTGCCCATTCACCTATAGGTGGATGTAACAAAACATCCTAAACTCCGCTTGAGTGCATTTGTCATATACTGCTTCTTCCCAGTCTGAATATCCCTTTCATGACTAAGCCTATTTTTGGAATTTGGTGTTTACAAGTTAAAATCCATATTTTTTGCTAGAAAATTACTTGGAACCCCCAAACATTATATATATTTTTTTAGCAGAGGCTCTAGAGAATAAAACGGCGATTGTTGCAATATTTTATGTCACATGGTATTTGCGCAGTGGTGTTTTAAACGCAACTTTTTGGGAAAAGGGACACTTTCATGAATAAAAAAAAAACAAAACAGTAAAATTAGCCCAATTTTTTTGCGAAATGTGAAAGATAATGTTACGCCGAGTAAATAGATACCAAACATGTCACACTTTATAATTGCGCGCACTTGTAGATTGACGACAAAGTACGGTACCTAAAAATCTCAATAGGCGACGCTTTAAACATTTTTTACAGTTACCAGGTTAGCGTTACAGAGGAGGTCTACTGCTAGAATTATTGCTCTCGCTCTGACGATCGCGGCGATACCTCACATGTGTGACTTGAACACCGTTTACGTACGCGGGCGCGACTTCCGCATGCGTTTTCTTTGCTTCGCGAGCTCGCGGGGACGGCGGGCGCTTTGAAATTTTTTTTTTTATTTTTTTATTTATTTTATTTATTTTTAAATGACTAAATTGTTTAAAAAAAAAAAAAAAAAATTTGATCACTTTTATTGCTGTCACAAGGAATGTAAACATCCCTTGTGACAGTAATAGGTGGTGACAGGTACTCTTTATGGAGGGATCGGGGGTCTAAAAGACCCCCCACCCCTCCTTTACACTTCAGTGTATTCAGATCGCCGAAAACGGCGATTCTGAATACCGGATATTTTTTTAAAACCGGCGCCATTGGCAGCCGAGTAAACGGGAAGTGACGTCATGACGTCGCTTCCGTGTTTACGATGAGGAGACTGGAACGAAGCCGATTACGGCTTCGTTCCAGTTCCTCCCCAGCAGCCAGAGCCGACGGATCTTTAATCGGTGCTCCCGATCGAGCGGGAGCACCGGTAACAGCGGCGAGAGGCGGCGGGAGGGGGGGGCGTCCCCTCCCGCTCCTCCGGCATAACAGCCGAGCGGCTTTTAGCCGCATCGGTTGTTATGCCTGGATAGCCAATCGCCTGCTGTAAAAATCGGTACCGGGATGATGCCTGCAGGTGCGGGCATCATCCCGGTATAACCCCCGGAAGCCGAGTACGCAGATGTGCGTACGCTCGGCGGGAAAGGGTTAAAGATATCATTTATCCCAACCGCTGACAACAAATAAAACAAGACAATACTTATTTGGTTGCTGAACATGGACTGTTTATTAGAACAAGAATACAGTCTTATCTGGTGTCCACGAGCACACTTGGGCTACATACCAGAGGAGGGCTCTGTAGCTCTCGCCCAACCGCATCTCCACCTGGACCAGGCTGGTTAACTCAGCTTTCCATTCCTTATGCGTTTTTTCCCCCCAGAAAACCATTTGCACTTCGTACTGTGATCAGTACCTTTGGAGGAGAGAATTTTTCCCTGGTGTCACTGCCCATGGGCTAGCGCTTCCTTCCAGAGTTTCCAGCGGATAGAATCATACCATCCCAGCAGGACCTGCTCTGATACTGGTCCCCTGTGCTGTATCCACATCTCTTGCAACCTCCTTCTGAATTCCTCATCCATGGTGGCTGGAGTCTGTACCTCTCCTCCTCTCCTGCTATCCAGACCTTGGATCCAGGTGGGGATTTGAATGTCCCAGACTGCAGGAAGCATCCCACTGCTTGTCACCAATGTAACAAAATTTCCTACACTCCGCTTGAGTGTTTTTGTCATATACCTCTTCCTCCCAGTCTGAATATAGATATCAGTTATTCCAACTGCTGGCAATAAACAAAACAAGAAAATACTCATTTGGTTGCTGAACATGGACTGTTTATTAGAACAAAAATACAGTGTTATATACAGTTGAAGAGGAGGTTCCATCTCCTGCTCATATTAATCTAACTATACACCTGTAAACAGAAACCTAATTAACATGAGCTAGTTATCTAATCATTTAGATTTGGTGACTCTGAGATATGACCTTTCAGGGTAGACTTGCTAGGAGACAAAAGGGTGTTAATGAGCACAATAAACTATTGGGTGAAAGTCCCAGGCTTCCCAGATCTCATTAATCAGCATCCCTTTCACATACATCTGTCCACTGAGTCCCAAGCTGGCAGAGACCATCATGGCCTCCTTAACAATGTCCTTTTGCATTACATAACAGAATATCTTCCTAAATGCTTGTAGCTCCCTCAAATTCCAGGGCCCATAGTAGGCCCTGTAGGCAAGGGCCTGTACCAAGAGGCTAGCATTCAGTCCTCTCCAAAAGCCCCTGTCCCATGTGAGTCTATCTCAGTGGCGTATTACCAAAATACAGTAAAACCTTGGATTGCGAGAATACTGTAATTCATTCTGGAAACATACTTGTAATCCAAAGCACTTTTATATCAAAGCGAATTCCCCCATAAGAAATAATATAATCTCAGATGATTTGTTTCACAACCTTTTATTTATAAGTCCTTCAGTTTATAGTCCATATAAAAAGACTGCAGCAATGTGATAGGTTGTGTAACCATAAAATGTCCATCCACAAATGGCAGCCTCCACAAGGGGATTAGAAGTAAAATCCAGCAGAAGCTACTGAGTATAAAAGAGAAGAGAGGCACCTCTAAGTGTAGCAATATTACATTACATGTAATGAAGGTACAACATTTAGCAACTCACATGACTGATAATTAAAAGAGGCATATCTAAGTATGCAGGCATCCGGAGTAAAGCTGTCCACATAGACTGTCCCCTGCCCCATAGCTCTCATCAATGTAAGTCTGTAATCGTGACCAGGAACACTACCCTGCAGTAGAGTGATCTGTAAGTGAGGCTTGAAGCGATTGTGGAGCGCATCATGAAAGGGATGACGTTGCGGAGGACAGGGGCGGATCCGGGGGGCAACAGGGCAATTGCCCCCTCCGAGAATGCGGCAGGTGACAGCGCAGGCCGGCGGTTACGCGGGTCTCGTTCCAAAGGGTGGGTTCCGTGGGTGAAAGCGCGGGCTGGCGGTCCATGGGTGACAGCGCGGCGGTTGGGGGGGCAGCTGGGCGGCTCAGTGTGTGAGCGGGCTGCTGGCCAATCAGGAAGCCGGCGGGCAGGGGAGCAGGGAGATGACATCATCTCTCACTGCCCTGCAACTCTGCAGTTCTGCACTATGCGGGAAGCAGTGGGCAGCAGAGAGATTACATTATCTCTCTGCTGCCTAACTTCACTATGAGACACAGTAAAAGACCAGTGACACAGCAGGTGACAATCTGCAATGTATGGCAGGCGATGTGGCAAGTGGCAATCCGCAATGTGTGGCAGGCTACGTGGCAAGTGACAGTCTGCAATGTGTGGCAGGCTATGTGGCAAGTGACAATCCGCAACCTGTGGCAAGCTACGTGGCAAGTGACAATCTGCAATGTGTGGCAGGTGACGTGGCAAGTGACAATGCGCAATGTGTGGCAGGCTACATGGCAAGTGACAATCAGCAATGTGTGGCAGGCTACGTGAAAGTGACAATCCACAATGTGTGACAGGCTACGTGAAAGTGACAATCCACAATGTGTGGCAGGCGAAGGGGCAAGTGACAATCTGCAAAGTGTGGCAAGTGACAATCCATAATGTGTGGCAGGTCATGTGGCAAGCGACAATCCGCATTTGGTTACAAGTGATGTGGCAAGTAACAATGTGCAGTGTGTGGCAAGTGACGTGGCAAGTGACAATGCGCAGTGTGTGGCAAGTGACAATCCGCAGTGTGTGGCAAGTGACGTGGCAAGTGACAATCCGCATTTGGTGGCAGGCGACGTAGCAAGTGACACCCTCAGGGCTCCCACTGATTCAGCATTATGGTGAGTTGAACCATTTATTTTTGTATTACAATGTAATAATAGAAATAATGTGCTTCAATCATCCTGACACCATAACAACTATGGTGCCGTGATGATTGAAGCGCCAATACCAGCCGTTTCCCATATAAATTGCCCCCAAAAAAAACATGTTTTCTAGCAGTGCCCCTCCCGAGACTAGACTCTGGATCCGCCCCTGGCGGAGGATGGTCTATGTGGACAGCTTTACCCTGGATGCCTGCATACTTAGATGTGCCTGTTTTGATCATCAACCATGTGAGTAGAATTATAGGGATCTGATAATGATAATGTTGAGTTTTATATATATATATATATATATATATATATATATATATATATATATAGCGACTGTCCCTTTAAGAATTGATAATATGCTTGATTTGTTTACTTTCCCTAGATGCTCTCCTTTTTCTTTGTTTCAATTCCTTGGGAAACAAAACTACAGGATTTGTGATGCCGCAAACACTGATAAGAAACCCAGAAAGCTGCTCAAAATAGGCCTTCATACCAAAACCAGTCTGAACTGACCAGATACTGCTGAATCAATTTTTTGTTTGGTAGTCACATGATGTAACCACCCATTTAACTGTTCCCTTGCTACTAAGAAGATACAAATGCTGATTGGACTAAACTATATGATCACACCTTTAACACGCCTAGTGCTTATGCATATTTATAAAGTATAAACTGTATAACCCGTAGATGTAAGCTCAGAAACACTTTCACTTTACTGCTTGTTGAGAACTGTGTATTGTGTTTCTCCACTGCAGTGCATGGAATAATAAAAAGCACCTACTTATCTTATCTTAAGATCTGGACTCACTATCTCATCATCTGTCTTGTTTTGAGACCCCTAAATCGGATTTTACACATGTGAGTTGCTAAATGTTGTACCTACATTAAATGTAACCATATTGCTACACTTAGAGGCGCCTCTCTTCTCTTTTATACTCAGTTGTGACATGACTAGTGATGGCCGAACGGTTCGCCCGGCGGTCGTTTCGCGGCGAATTTCCGACTTTCGCCGTCCGCGGGTTCGAACGCCTTTTTCCGTCGTTCGCCCCGGCGGACTTACGTGTTTAATGTATACAAGAACTTTAACCTTTCGTGACACGTTTATCATGTGTTACAGGACAACCAATTGAGACATGACAGCTCATGGACACTTGGACATTCCCCCTAACCTATAAATACACCCGATCCGGTGGCCATTTTACATTCTTTCTTCTGTCACTGTAGGGAAAGGATCCTGTGTGGAGTAGGGACAGAGAAAACGCTAGCTATTTGGTACACAAAAGTTCTTTTCAGGACTGGTATAGGTGTTAGGTCAGCAGCCTGAGTTTCTTTTGTCAGTTTAGATAAAGGGACAGAGCGCTGTATGCTGCTATTTTAGGGACAGCTCAGCCAGATTAGTCTTTCTTCATCATCATCATCATCATCATCATTAGCTGTTACTATCAGGTCCACAAAAGAGCTGTTCCAGCTAATCGTTCCAGCCTACTCTTTTTTGCCAATTTGTATAGGGACAGGCAGGAAGCAGTGTGTCAGGCAGTGAGGATAATTTTAAAGACTTGCTGTTACTATTAGTTCCACAAAGGTTCTTTTCAGGACTGGTATCAGTGGTACGGTAATAGGCTTGTACACGTATAATATTCTTTCTTCCAAATATAGAAAGAATATTATACTTGACTGCTGCCCTTCTGCTGCAGTCTGCTAATCATTCACAACTCACTTGTTCCACAAAGCTCTTTATCAGGACTGGTAACTTGGTCTGTCTAGGGTGCTACGGTACATAGGCTTGGGTGCGGTACAGTCTGCTGTTCTGTAAGGACCGCTATCGGTCCACAATACATAGGGTTGCCGTGCACTACTGCTGACCGCTGCCCTATACTGCAGCAGTCCTTCATTGGTATAGGGACTGACGTACAGTCTGCTAATCACTAACACACAACCTGCTTGGTCCACAAAAGTTCTTATAAGGACTGGTAACTTGGTATAGGGTGCTACGGTACATAGGCCTGAGTGCGTTACAGTCTGCTGTTCTGTAAGGACCGCTATCGGTCCACAATACATAGGGTTGCCGTGCACTACTGCTGACCGCTGCCCTATACTGCAGCAGTCCTTCAGCGGTATAGGGACTGACGCACAGTCTGCTAAACACTAACACACAACCTGCTTGGTCCACAAAAGTTTTTATAAGGACTGGTAACTTGGTATAGGGTGCTACGGTACATAGGCCTGAGTGCAGTACAGTCTGCTGTTCTGTAAGGACCGCTATCGGTCCACAATACATAGGGTTGCCGTGCACTACTGCTGACCGCTGCCCTATACTGCAGCAGTCCTTCATTGGTATAGGGACTGACGTACAGTCTGCTAATCACTAACACACAACCTGCTTGGTCCACAAAAGTTCTTATAAGGACTGGTAACTTGGTATAGGGTGCTACGGTACATAGGCCTGAGTGCGTTACAGTCTGCTGTTCTGTAAGGACCGCTATCGGTCCACAATACATAGGGTTGCCGTGCACTACTGCTGACCGCTGCCCTATACTGCAGCAGTCCTTCATTGGTATAGGGACTGACGTACAGTCTGCTAATCACTAACACACAACCTGCTTGTTCCACAAAAGTTCTTATAAGGACTGGTAACTTGGTATAGGGTGCTACGGTACATAGGCCTGAGTGCGTTACAGTCTGCTGTTCTGTAAGGACCGCTATCGGTCCACAATACATAGGGTTGCCGTGCACTACTGCTGACCGCTGCCCTATACTGCAGCAGTCCTTCATTGGTATAGGGACTGACGTACAGTCTGCTAATCACTAACACACAACCTGCTTGGTCCACAAAAGTTCTTATAAGGACTGGTAACTTGGTATAGGGTGCTACGGTACATAGGCCTGAGTGCGTTACAGTCTGCTGTTCTGTAAGGACCGCTATCGGTCCACAATACATAGGGTTGCCGTGCACTACTGCTGACCGCTGCCCTATACTGCAGCAGTCCTTCATTGGTATAGGGACTGACGTACAGTCTGCTAATCACTAACACACAACCTGCTTGTTCCACAAAAGTTCTTATAAGGACTGGTAACTTGGTATAGGGTGCTACGGTACATAGGCCTGAGTGCGTTACAGTCTGCTGTTCTGTAAGGACCGCTATCGGTCCACAATACATAGGGTTGCCGTGCACTACTGCTGACCGCTGCCCTATACTGCAGCAGTCCTTCATTGGTATAGGGACTGACGTACAGTCTGCTAATCACTAACACACAACCTGCTTGGTCCACAAAAGTTCTTATAAGGACTGGTAACTTGGTATAGGGTGCTACGGTACATAGGCCTGAGTGCGTTACAGTCTGCTGTTCTGTAAGGACCGCTATCGGTCCACAATACATAGGGTTGCCGTGCACTACTGCTGACCGCTGCCCTATACTGCAGCAGTCCTTCAGCGGTATAGGGACTGACGCACAGTCTGCTAAACACTAACACACAACCTGCTTGGTCCACAAAAGTTTTTATAAGGACTGGTAACTTGGTATAGGGTGCTACGGTACATAGGCCTGAGTGCGTTACAGTCTGCTGTTCTGTAAGGACCGCTATCGGTCCACAATACATAGGGTTGCCGTGCACTACTGCTGACCGCTGCCCTATACTGCAGCAGTCCTTCATTGGTATAGGGACTGACGTACAGTCTGCTAATCACTAACACACAACCTGCTTGGTCCACAAAAGTTCTTATAAGGACTGGTAACTTGGTATAGGGTGCTACGGTACATAGGCCTGAGTGCGTTACAGTCTGCTGTTCTGTAAGGACCGCTATCGGTCCACAATACATAGGGTTGCCGTGCACTACTGCTGACCGCTGCCCTATACTGCAGCAGTCCTTCAGCGGTATAGGGACTGACGCACAGTCTGCTAAACACTAACACACAACCTGCTTGGTCCACAAAAGTTCTTATAAGGACTGGTAACTTGGTATAGGGTGCTACGGTACATAGGCCTGAGTGCAGTACAGTCTGCTGTTCTGTAAGGACCGCTATCGGTCCACAATACATAGGGTTGCCGTGCACTACTGCTGACCGCTGCCCTATACTGCAGCAGTCCTTCATTGGTATAGGGACTGACGTACAGTCTGCTAATCACTAACACACAACCTGCTTGTTCCACAAAAGTTCTTATAAGGACTGGTAACTTGGTATAGGGTGCTACGGTACATAGGCTTGAGTGCGGTACAGTCTGCTGTTCTGTAAGGACCGCTATCGGTCCACAATAGATAGGGTTGACGTGCACCACTGCTGACCGCTGCCCTATACTGCAGCAGTCCTTCAGCGGTATAGGGACTGACGTACAGTCTGCTAAACACTAATACACAACCTGCTTGGTCCACAAAAGTTCTTATAAGGACTGGTAACTTGGTATAGGGTGCTACGGTACATAGGCTTGAGTGCGGTACAGTCTGCTGTTCTGTAAGGACCGCTATCGGTCCACAATAGATAGGGTTGACGTGCACCACTGCTGACCGCTGCCCTATACTGCAGCAGTCCTTCAGCGGTATAGGGACTGACGTACAGTCTGCTAAACACTAATACACAACCTGCTTGGTCCACAAAAGTTCTTATAAGGACTGGTAACTTGGTATAGGGTGCTACGGTACATAGGCTTGAGTGCGGTACAGTCTGCTGTTCTGTAAGGACCGCTATAGGTCCACAATAGATAGGGTTGACGTGCACCACTGCTGACCGCTCACCTATACTGCAGCAGTCCTTCAGCGGTATAGGGACTAAGAGTTTTGTCACAGGGTCATTTAAAAAATGACATGCAGAGGAAGAGGCAGGCCCTTCCGCAGGGGTGGTAGGGGTAGGGCAGGAGCAACAGGCTTGAGCCAAAGTGGGAAGTTGCAGAAGGTGCGTTCAATTACTTTAAAGGATGCACCAGACTTGGTTGAGTGGCTCGCTCAGCCTTACTCTTCTGCACCCTCCTCATCCTCTCGATCTGCACCCTCTTCTTCACTCTCTGCTATGTGCACCCCCAAAGACACTACCACCAACAACACGACCACCACCACCACCACCACATACCTTCCGCTTGAGTCACTGGAATTATTTTCCGATCCATATCAAGAGGACATTTCTGATGCGCAGCCACTCTTGGTATTGGATCAGGAAGAGGAGGTAGCAACAAGCGCTACTCAGCAGTCTGACGCCAGTACCCAGATCAGCCCAAGGAGGAGGTTGGTCCCCGGTGTTGCTGCCTACTCTACTTATAGCGGTGGGGAAGGTGACGTTGATGATGACGTGTCTAGTGATGTCACGTGGGTGCCCACAAGAGAGGAAGAGGAGGGGAGTTCAGAGGGAGATATGGACCAGCAGATAGGGAGGAGAAGCAGCAATGACTTACATTGCACAGCAGGGACAAAGCAGACTGCAAATGTATCAGGAGCGAGTCATCGACCATGTACGGTCACATCTGGCGCTCCCAGGACACCGGCACATGGCTCCGCAGTGTGGGCTTTTTTTAACGTGTCCGCTGCTGACAATAGCGTTGCCATCTGCAATCTTTGCAGTCAACGCGTTAGTCGCGGTAAGCCCAATACTCACCTAGGGACGACCGCCTTAAGAAGGCACATGAGCAGCCATCACCGAGCCCAGTGGGAGCAACGGAACACACAAAGCCACACTGCAGGCTCTCACCGTCCAGCCTCGTCTTCTACTTCTCCTTCTCCTCTCTCCTCACAATTGTCCTCCACTCCACCTTCCATCACGCCAAGCTCACATTTTTCTGCAAAAAGGCAGGCTTCCGTGGGCCTAATGTTTGAGCGTAAAAAAATGATGACGCCGGATAACCCTCTTGCCCAACGGTTGGCGGCTGGCTTGTCAGAACTCATAGCCCGCCAACTACTGCCATATAAACTGGTGGACTCGGAGGCCTTTCGCAAATTTGTGGCCATTGGAACACCACAATGGAAGGTCCCAGGAAGGAAGTATTTCTCAGAGAAGGGCATCCCAGAGCTATATGGCCATGTTCAGCGGCAAGTGAATGTATCTCTGGCACACAGTGTCGGTGCCAAGATACATCTGACCACAGACACGTGGTCTAGCAAACACGGGCAGGGAAGGTATATCAGTTTTACTGCCCACTGGGTGAACCTTCTGACGGCCGTCAAGCATGTAACCCGTGGCACCCGTGTAGATTTGGTTTTACCGCCACGGATTGCATGCAGGCCTGACTCTTCTTCTCCTCCTCCTACTCCATCCTCCTCCCTCTCCTCCTCAGCTGCCTCCTCCTTTTCCGCTGCTAGCGTCTCTTCCACTGCACCGCCCAAGCTCCCCAGAACCTATTCCACATGCCAGGTGAGACGTTGCCATGCCGTGCTGCGTCTGTTGTGCCTGGAAGCAAAGAGCCACACTGGCCCGGCACTCCTTTCAGCTTTGCGTTCACAGGCAGATGAGTGGCTAACACCGCTCAATTTGACAGTTGGTAAAGTGGTGTGTGACAACGGTGCCAATCTGCTTAGCGCATTGAAACAGGGCAAAATCACGCACGTGCCGTGCATGGCACACGTCTTAAACTTGGTCGTGCAGCGATTCCTTGTCAAATACCCTGGGGTCCAGGACATCTTGCGGCAGGCAAGGAAAATCTCGGCCCATTTCAGAAGATCTTACACGGCCATGGCTCGCCTTGCTGACATTCAGCGGCGACACCATCTGCCGGTCAGACGTCTTATTTGCGATTGCCCGACGCGATGGAACTCAACCTTCTATATGCTTGATAGGCTGCTCCAGCAGAAACGTGCAGTTAACGTCTACCTGTATGAACTCTGCGAAAGAAACGGTTCTGGGGAGCTGGGTTTTTTTTCACCGCGCCAGTGGCTGCTCATGCGCGACACATGCAGACTTCTGCGGCCATTTGAGGAGATCACCAAACTGGTCAGTCGCAGCCATGGCGCCATCAGTGACATGGTACCTTATGCCTTCTTTCTGGAGCGTGCATTGCGTCGTGTCATTGATCAGGCTGTGGAGGAGCAGGAGCGGGAAGATGAGGAAGTCGCAATGCTGGATGAATTCCCAGGGGGGGCTACTCTATCTGAGACAAGTCAACAACAGGAGTCTGATGAGGAGTCAGAGGAGGATGGTGCCGGGGCGGATGAGCAGGAGCAAGAAGAGCATGCTTTAAACCTTTCTGGGATCCCTGTTGTGCGAGGATGGGGAGAGGAGAATGAAGAGGACGACATTATCCTGGATGATGAGCAGGAGCCAGGCCACCACACCGCTTCCACTTTAGTGCAAATGGGGGCCTTCATGCTCCAGTGTTTTAATAGGGACCCCCGTATAAAAAGCATGAGGGTCAAGGACCAGTACTGGGTGGCAACGTACTTAGACCCCCGGTACAAACACAAAATGGCGGAAATGTTACCGCCGTCGCAGAGGGCTGTCAGAATGCAGCACTTCCAGGCCTTGCTTCGAGAAATGCTGCATTCTGCTTTTGCGTGCGCTGGCAGAGGAGCAATTCCCACTCCCAGAGAAGGATTTGCGGGTACCAATCCAACAGCGCCTGCAAGAAGAGGCCGGTTTGAAGATGTGTTGGTGACTTCGGATATGAGGTCATTCTTTCAGCCGACCCATCGACAGGTGTCATCCGGATCCAGCATCAGGGAACGCCTAGACCGTCAGGTGTCCGACTACATTGGGTTAACGGCCGATGTGGACGCTCTGAGGAGTGATGAACCCCTAGACTACTGGGTGGGCAGGCTTGACCTCTGGCCAGAGCTTGCCCAATTTGCAATCGAACTGTTGGCTTGCCCCTCATCCAGTGTCCTGTCCGAAAGGACGTTCAGCGCAGCAGGGGGGATTGTGACCGATAAGCGTACTCGCCTAGCTCACCACAGTGTTAACTACCTCACATTTCTAAAAATGAATGAGGCATGGATCTCGGAGGAATTCAACACATGTGATCAGTAGACCATGTATATGTCTATAAACAATTTTTGGAATCAAGCACACAGACCTTCTTAATTCATTTGGCTCACTTCCCTGACCCAAAAAAGCACACCGTACTATATGCCCCTACCCTCCTCTTTGAAGAGGTTGAGCGGTGTCATATTTCTACTGGGGCTGCTTATTATGAGGGGTTCCCACCATCCCTGTGCTGTGCTGACTTCCTCCTGGGTGTTCTTATTATGAGGGGCTCCCACCATCCCTGTGCTGTGCTGACTTCCTCCTGGGGGTTCTTATTATGAGGGGATCACACCATCCCTGTGCTGTGCTGACTTCCTCCTGGGGCTGCTTACGGTGCTGCTGTCAGCGCTGTATGTCACGGAGCTGCTGTCAGCGCTGTATGTCACGGAGCTGCTGTCAGCGCTGTATGTCACGGAGCTGCTGTCAGCGCTGTATGTCACGGAGCTGCTGTCAGCGCTGTATGTCACGGAGCTGCTGTCAGCGCTGTATGTCACGGAGCTGCTGTCAGCGCTGTATGTCACGGAGCTGCTGTCAGCGCTGTATGTCACGGAGCTGCTGTCAGCGCTGTATGTCACGGAGCTGCTGTCAGCGCTGTATGTCACGGAGCTGCTGTCAGCGCTGTATGTCACGGTGCTGCTGTCAGCGCTGTATGTCACGGAGCTGCTGTCAGCGCTGTATGTCACGGAGCTGCTGTCAGTGCTGTATGTCACGGAGCTGCTGTCAGCGCTGTATGTCACGGAGCTGCTGTCAGCGCTGTATGTCACGGAGCTGCTGTCAGCGCTGTATGTCACGGTGCTGCTGTCAGCGCTGTATGTCACGGAGCTGCTGTCAGCGCTGTATGTCACGGAGCTGCTGTCAGCGCTGTATGTCACGGAGCTGCTGTCAGCGCTGTATGTCACGGAGCTGCTGTCAGCGCTGTATGTCACGGAGCTGCTGTCAGCGCTGTATGTCACGGTGCTGATGTCAGTGCTCTGTATTACGGTGCTGCTGTCAGTGCTCTGTATCTCCTGCACCCTCTTGTTTGCCTACCCTGGTCCCTGACCTTCCCTCTCCTCCATTGCCTTCATTAGCTCCATAGTCCTGAATTGTCAGAACAATTTCCCAAATAAAAAAAAAATGCTTGTAGTTATCGATCCCAAATTCACCTCATACATGTATTATGCTATTGTCCAGGTGGTGGGACTACGTGCTACCCCCTAATAATTACCCCGTGGCCGCAAATTCGACCTAAAGGTTTGCGAAATTCGCCTCCCATTGAAGTCAATGGAGCCCGCGGCGAACGGTCGTTTTCGCGAACGTTTGTGTCCGTTCGCGTTTCGCGTTCGCGAAACGTCCCGTCGGAAGTTCGTCCATCACTAGACATGACACTACTTATATATCAAGACATCACTTGTATATCAAGTCAAACTGTATATAAAAATTTTGCTCATCTTGCAAAATGCTCTCAAACCAAGTTATTCTCAATCCAAGGTTTTACTGTAGTTATGAATATAACTGGCTCTGTGTCCTGTGATGTACTCCAAGAAAAGGATTTTACAGGTAAGCTGTAGGAAAAATATCCAGTTTTTTTAATTTCCACTTAGTGTAGTACTTATAGCATCATTACAGTTTGTATAATAGAATTGTTTGCATTATACAGTGCCTTGAAAAAGTAATCATACCCCTTGACATTTTCTACATTTTGTCATGTTACAACCAAAAACGTAAATGTATTTTATGGGGATTTTATGTTATAGACCAACACAAAGTGGCACAAAATTATGAAATGGAAGGAAAAGTATAAATGGTTTTCAGAATTTTTGTACAAATAAATATCTGAAAAGTGTGGCGTGCTTTTGTATTGAACTCCCCTGAGTCAGTACTTTGTAGAACCACTTTTTGCAATTACAGCTGAAAGTCTTTTTGGGTATGTGTCTACCAGCTTTGCACATCTAGAGAGTGACATTTTTGCCCATTCTTTGCAAAATAGCCAAAGCTCTGTCAAATTGGATGGAGTGCGTCTGTGAACAGCAATTTCCAAGTCTTGCCACGGATTCTTAAATGGATATAGGTCTGGACTTTGACTGGGCCAAACCAATCAAAACACATAAATATGCTTTGAGCTTCCATTGTAGCTCTGGCTGTATGTTTAGGGTTGTTGTCCTGCTGGAAGGTGAACCTCCACCCCAGTCTCAACTCTTTTGCAGATTCTAACAGGTTTTCTTCCAATCTTGCCCTGTATTTGGCTCCATACATCTCCACATCAGCGCTGACCAGCTTCCCTGTCCCTCCTGAAAAAAAGCATCCCCACAACATAATGTTGCCACCACCATGTTTTACGGTGGGAATGGTGCGTTCAGGGTGATGTGCAGTGTTAGTTTTCCTCCACGCATAATGTTTTGCTTTATGGGCCAAAAAGTTCAGTTTTGGTCTCAACTGACCAGAGCACCTTCTTTCACATGTTTTCTGTGTCCCCCCACATGGCTTCTCGCAAACTGCAACGGGACTTCTTATGGCTTTCTTTCAACAATGTTTTTCTTTCAACAATGGCTTTCTTCTTGCCACTCTTCCGTAAAGGCCTGATTTGTGGAGTGCATGACTAATAGCTGTCCAGATTCTCCCACCTGAGCTGTGGATCTCTGCAGCTCCTATGTAATTACCATGGGCCTCTTGGCTGCTTCTCTGATTAATGCTCTCATTGTCTAGCCTGTCTGTTTAACCACTTGCCGACCGCCTAACGCCGATGTACGTCGGCAGAATGGCACGGGCAGGCATAAGCACGTATATGTACGTGATTTGCCTCCCGCGGGTCGGGGGCCCGATCGGGCCCCCGCCCGGTGCCTGCGGCGGTCGGTTTTCGTTCGGGAGCGATCCCGGACGAGGGGACGGCCATTCATTCATGGCCACCCCCTCGCGATCGCTCCCGACGAATGGAAATCCCCGGTGACATCACTTCCTCTCCTGTAATGTAAACACAGGAGAGGAAGTGATGTATTCTCTCCTCCGTGTCGGTATTTTTCGTTCCGACACGGAGGAGAGCGGATCAGTGAGTTGCACCAACACATCCCACACACAGTAGAACATGCCAGGCACACTCACACCCCCCCTTTACCCCCCGATCACCCCCCCAATTACCCCTGCCCCCCAGTCACAGTGACACCAATGTCATTTTTTTTTTTTTTTTTTTTTTTTGCATTGGTGTCATTTGTGACTGTAATAACTGTTAGGGCAGTTAGGGTTAGCCCCCTTTAGTTCTAATGTACCCCCCTAACCCCCCCAATAAAGGTTTAACCCCGTGATCACCCCCCGTCGCCAGTGTCACTAAGGCTGGGTTCACATTGCAGCGGTTTATGAGAACGAATGTGATTCGCACCGCACTGCAGTGCAAATCACATCCGATCTCTGTGCGATTCGAGTTCAGCCATTCGCCGCACCCGCCGCACCCGCCACACCCGCCGCACCCGCCGCAAATTCGCACGGGACCCTTTTTTTGGCCCGCAGCAGAATCGGATCGCATGGGTGTTCACACCATGCGATCCGAGTTTGCAGATCGCACTGCGATATGCGAACTGATCTGGGGGTGTCAGTAACATTTCACTGACACTCCCAGCAGTTCGCATAGGGCAGTGTGAACTGCCGCCGGGAGGCATGCGATGCGGGAACCCGCCGCGGATTCGCGGCGTTTCCGCATCGCTCCAGTGTGAACCCAGCCTAATAAGCGATCATTTTTCTGATCGCCGTATTAGTGTCACAGGTGACGCTAGTTAGGCAGGTAGGTATTTAGGTTCGCCGCAGCTTTTTATAGCGCTAGGGACCCCCATATACTACCGCATAAAGCCCCCTGATTGCCCCCTAGTTAACCCTTTCACCAGTGATCACCATATAACTGTTACAGGTGACGCTGGTTGGTTAGTTATTTTTTTATAGTTTCAGGGCACCCGCCATTTATTACCTAATAAAGGTTTAACCCCCTGATCACCCGGCAGGTGTCATTTGTGACTAATAACTGTTAGGGCAGTTAGGGTTAGCCCCCTTTAGTTCTAAGGTACCCCCCTAACCCCCCCAATAAAGGTTTAACCCCGTGATCACCCCCCGTCGCCAGTGTCACTAAGGCTGGGTTCACATTGCAGCGGTTTATGAGAACGGATGTGATTCGCACCGCACTGCAGTGCAAATCACATCCGATCTCTGTGCGATTCGAGTTCAGCTATACAGATAGTATGGCTGAATTCGTGTCGCACCCGCCGCACCCGCCGCAAACTCGCACGGGACCCTTTTTTTGGTCCGCAGCAGAATCGGATCGCATGGGTGTTCACACCATGCGATCCAAGTTTGCAGATCGCACTGCGATATGCGAACTGATCTGGGGGTGTCATTAACATTTCACTGACACTCCCAGCAGTTCGCATAGGGCAGTGTGAACTGCCGCCGGGAGGCATGCGATGCGGGAACCCGCCGCGCATTCGTGGCGTTCCCGCATCGCTCCAGTGTGAACCCAGCCTAATAAGCGATCGTTTTTCTGATCGCTGTATTAGTGTCACAGGTGACGCTAGTTAGGCAGGTAGGTATTTAGGTTCGCCGCAGCTTTTTATAGCGCCAGGGACCCCCATATACTACCGCATAAAGCCCCCTGATTGCCCCCTAGTTAACCCTTTCACCAGTGATCACCATATAACTGTTACAGGTGACGCTGGTTGGTTAGTTATTTTTTTATAGTTTCAGGGCACCCGCCATTTATTACCTAGTCTCACTAGTGTACCCCTAAATTTAGGGGTGTCTACTTTCTAAAATGGGGTCATTTGGGGGGGGGGGGTTTGTGCCATCTTGGCATTTTATGGCCTTCAAAACTGTAACGCCCTTAGAAAGCCTGAAGGCGGTGCTTGGTTTTTGGGGCCCCGTACGCGGCTAGGCTCCCAAAAAGTCCCACATATGTGGTATCCCCGTACTCAGGAGAAGCAGCAGAATTTATTTTGGGGTGTCATTTCACATATGCCCATGGCATGCGTGAGCAATATATCATTTAGTGACAACTTTGTGAAAAAAAAAAAAAGTTTGTAATTTTCCCGCAACTTGTGGCAAAATATAAAATATTCCATGGACTCAACATGCCTCTCAGCAAATAGCTTGGGGTGTCTACTTTCTAAAATGGGGTCATTTGTGGGGGTTTTGTGCCATCTTGGCATTTTATGGCCTTCAAAACTGTAATAGGTAGTGAGAAGTGAACTCAAAAAATTACGCCCTTAGAAAGCCTGAAGGCGGTGCTTGGTTTTCGGGGCCCCGTACGCGGCTAGGCTCCCAAAAAGTCCCACATATGTGGTATCCCCGTACTCAGGAGAAGCAGCAGAATTTATTTTGGGGTGTCATTTCACATATGCCCATGGCATGCATGAGCAATATATCATTTAGTGACAACTTTGTGAAAAAAAAAAAAAAAAAAAAAAAGTTTGTAATTTTCCCGCAACTTGTGGCAAAATATAAAATATTCCATGGACTCAACATGCCTCTCAGCAAATAGCTTGGGGTGTCTACTTTCTAAAATGGGGTCATTTGTGGGGGTTTTGTGCCATCTTGGCATTTTATGGCCTTCAAAACTGTAATAGGTAGTGAGGCGTGAAATCAAAAATTTACGCCCTTAGAAAGCCTGAAGGCGGTGCTTGGTTTTCGGGGCCCTGTACGCGGCTAGGCTCCCAAAAAGTCCCACATATGTGGTATCCCCGTACTCAGGAGAAGCAGCAGAATTTATTTTGGGGTGTCATTTCACATACGCCCATAGCATGTGTGAGCAATATATCATTTAGTGACAACTTTGTGTAAAAAAAAAAAAAAAATTTTTTTTTTGTCATTATTCAATCGCTTGAGGCAAAAAAATAAAATATTCAATGGGCTCAACATGCCTCTTATCAATTTCCTTAGGGGGTCTACTTTCCAAAATGGGGTCATTTGGGGGGGTTTTGTACTGCCCTGTCATTTTAGCACCTCAAGAAATGAGATAGGCAGTCGTAAACTAAAAGCTGCGTAAATTCCAGAAAACGTACCTTAGTTTGTAGATGTGACAACTTTTGCGCAAACCAATAAATATACAATTATTGACTTTTTTTTTACCAAAGACATGTGGCTGAATACATTTTGTCCTAAATGTATGACTAAAATTGAGTTTATTGGATTTTTCTAATAACAAAAAGTAGAAAATATCATTTTTTTTCAAAATTTGCGGTCTTTTTACGTTTATATCGCAAAAAATAAAAATCGCAGAGGCAATCAAATACCATCAAAAGAAAGCTCTATTTGTGGGAAGAAAAGGACGCAAATTTTGTTTGGGTACAACATTGCATGACCGCGCAATTACCAGTTAAAGCAGCGCAGTGCCAAAGTGTAAAAAGACCTCTGGTCATTTACCAGCAAAATGGTCCGGTCTGAAAGTGGTTAAGTGGACGGCCATGTCTTGGTAGAATTGCAGTTGTGCCATACTCTTTCCATTTTCAGATGATGGATTGAACAGTGCTGCATGAAATGTTCAAAGCTTGGGATATTTTTTCATAACCTAACCCTGCTTTAAACTTCTACACAACTTTATCCCTGACCTGTTTGGTGTGTTCCTTGGCCTTCATGATGCTGTTTATTCACTAAAGTTCTCGAACAAACCTCTGAGGGCTTCTCAGAATAGCTGTGTGTGTGTGTGTGTATATATATATATATATATATATATATATATATATATATATATATATAGAGGGAGGGAGAGAGAGATAGAGAGAGAGAGAGAGAGAGAGAGAGAGCGCGAGATTAATTAAACACAGGTGGACTCTATTTACGAATTAGGTGACTTCTGAAGGCAATTGGTTCCACTAGGTTTTAGTTAGTGGTATCAGAGTAAAGGGGGCTGAATACAAGTGCACGCCACACTTTTCAGACATGTATTTGTAAAAAGAAATGAAAACCATTTATCATTTTCCTTCTACTTCACAATTATGTGCCACTTTGTGCTGGTCTATCACATAAAATCCCAATAAAATACATTTACGTTTTTGGTTGCAACATGACAAAATGTAGAGAATTTCAAGGTTTGTGAATACTTTTTCAAGGCACTGTATAATAATTAAATTGATTTACCTGATATAATATGTATAATTTAATGGGAATATAAAATACAACAAAATATTTTTCTCATCTGGCATTATTCTTTATTGTCTCATCATGTGCCCCTAACAAGTGATGAGCTTCAGGTTCAAGTCAACCATAAGTTTCATCCAAATACAACATTTTCGCAGTTCAGCAATTGGGCCAACTAAATGATGTGATATTACTGCAACTACTAAATGAAGCTTTTTGGTTGCCCACATGCTGGCCAGTGTATTGACATTCAGCAGCTAGACTGGGAGTTGTCATTTGCAGCGAGAGTTCAGTGTAAGAGGATTGTTGGTGTTTGTTGGCAGGGCATGATTCATAGTGATTGCCAATAGATCTACATCACCGAAGGACCTAACTGACACTAGACTAATATTGTAGGACATGTTGACTTAATAAAATAATTTTTCTGTGTGTGTTTATTTTCTTTGTAAATGAGTGAATGTGTAACTCTGTACCGATTTCTTATTTATGTGGGGTGAGGAAGATACCTGTGGTTCCCCCTTATTTTAAAGTGGGCTTCCAGAGTCCTCCATGAAGAGTACCCTTCCCATGTTGAGGACATATGGCCTGGTATGGTTCAGAAGGGGGGGGGGGCACACACTCACTGCCCCTCTCTTTCCTGGTCAACCAAGTTGCATGAATTTTGAGGGGACCCCACAACAATTTTTTTTGTGGGATCCTCCCTTAAAATCAAGACCCCTATTTGGGATTTAAAAAAAAAACACATAGAGAATATAATTGCAGGTTGAGAAAATCTGGTTTTATTTTTAGGATAAAAGCAGCTATACTGGGACTAAATCCAGAAGTTCATGGGTTTTTGTTAATAGCAGTATTTTAGAATTTTCTGCATAACAGCACTGATACTGGGAGAGGGCTGAGCCAGGGACAATCGGAACCTACTGCTTTTGCATAGTGCTATCAGTCTCCCTTTCTAAACATACTTACAGGATAGAGCAGTGAGATAATCTTATCAGTGTGCTGCTGCTCCAACAGCAGGCTGGGTGGGCTGCTTATTGAGCTGTATTGCTTAAAGCTGAACTTTTCTCTCTCAATCAACATTGACCATTTTTAATTTAAGTGCTGCTAGCATTAGTAAATTGATAGTAAACTATACCACATTTGCTTGTTTTAAACCTTTTTTAAAACATTTCTTCAGTTGATTCCTAGTTTCTATGCCTAGGCAAACTACAGTCAGGTCCATAAATATTGGGACTTCAACACAATTCTAATCTTTTTGGCTCTATACACCACCACAATGGATTTGAAATGAAATGTACAAGATGTGATTTAACTGCAGACTTTCAGCTTTAATTTGAGTATATTTACATCCAAATCAGGTGAACGGTGTAGGAATTACAACAGTTTGTATATGTGCCTCACACTTTTTAAGGGACCAAAAGTAATGGGACAATTGGCTGCTCAGCTATTCCATGGTCAGGTGTGTGTTATTCCGTCATTATCCCATTTACAAGGAGCAGATAAAAGGTCCAGAGTTCATTTCAAGTGTGCTATTTGCATTTAGAATCTGTTGCTGTCAACTTTCAATATGAGTTCAAAGAGCTGTCCCTATCAGTGAAGCAAGCCATCATTAGGCTGAAAAAACAGAACAAACCCATCAGAGAGATAGCAAAAATATTAGGTGTGGTCAAATCAACTGTTTGGAACATCCTTAAAAAGAAAGAATGCACCAGTGAGCTCAGCAACACCAAAAGACCCGGAAGACCACAGAAAACAACTGTGGTGGATGATTGAAGAATTCTTTCCCTGGTGAAGAAAACAACCTTCACACCAGTTGGCCAGATCAAGAACACTCTCCAGGAGGTAGGTGTATGTGTGTCAAAGTCAACAATCAAGAGAAGACTTCACCAGAGTGAATACAGAGGGTTCACAAGATGTAAACCATTGGTGAGCCTCAAAAACAGGAAGGCCAGATTAGAGTTTGCCAAACAACATCTAAAAAAGCCTTCCCAGTTCTGGAATAACATCCTATGGACAGATGAGACCAAGATCAACTCGCGCATGCGCAGTAGGGAACCGGGAAATGAAGCCGAAAGGCTCCACTTCCTGATTCCCATACCCAAGATGGTGCCGGCAGCACCCGAGAGACGATCGAGAGATCGGCTTCGGGTGCCGACATCGCGGGCGTGCTGGACAGGTAAGTGTCACTATTTTAAAAGTCAGCAGCTGCAGTATTTGTAGCTGCTGGCTTTAAAAAAAAAAAAAAAACGCGGACTCCTGCTTGAAGGGAAAATGCCCCAAGAACAAACAGGAACTGAAGACAGTTGCAGTAGAGGCCTGGCAGAGCATCACCAGGGATGAAACCCAGCATCTGGTGATGTCTATGCGTTCCAGACTTCAGGCTGTAATTGACTGCAAAGGATTTGCAACCAAGTATTAAAAAGTGAAAGTTTGATGGATGATTGTTAATCTGTCCCATTACTTTTGGTCCCTTAAAAAGGTCGGAGGCACATATACAAACTGTTGTAATTCCTACACTGTTCACCTGAAGTAAATACCCTCAAATTAAAGCTGAAAATCTACAGTTAACGCACATCTTGTTTGTTTCATTTCAAATCCATTGTGGTGGTGTATAGAGCCAAAAAGATTAGAATTGTGTCAATGTACCAATATTTATGGACCTGACTGTATATCATAAATTCCATGAGTCTTCGGGAGGTGAGGAGGGGTTTTCTCCACATGAATCATCTTCCCTACTCAATGTGGCCATGGCCAGAAATGCTAGGGGGTGTTTTTCTAAGTGCTTTATCAGCAAAATAAAGCATTAGGACATGGATGGATGGGTCAGTTTGCTTTGAATATCAAAAATGAATTAAATAGTCTATTTGGTTTGTGGTGCTCAGAAGCAGCGCAGTTCCCCTGCACTGGGGAAAAGAGTGGTTACTGACTCAGCTATGCTGTTTGCACCATAATCTAGAGCATGAGAGTGGAGGAACATAAATAAAACAGTAATAGTGCTACTATAATCTTAACATAGGGATCATTAGATTTTGGTTTGAACATAATCCAGTTAGACACTGTCTTTGATACTTTTTGTATTGTATTTATTTTTTGGTATATTCTTTATATAATTAAATATTTCAGGTTTAACAATAAAATACATATATGACTGCAATGTGCATGGTATCAATAAATGGAATACATGTCCAAATAATGAATATACAGTAGTCCCAATGTCACAATAGATATAAATAGCATATAAATTCAGTAACAAGTTAGAAGAAATAGAAAGTAAAAAGCGAATTTACTTCTTTCGTATTTATTCCTAAAATGTGTAAATAAAGAAAACAAAATGGAAAAGGGGGATGTGGGGTAGGAAATAGGGGGTAAGGGACAGAAAATTAGTGAGAAACCAGAATGTTATAAATTAACTGCTAGTTATAAGTAATGTTTTTGCCTCATCTGAGTACTAAATACTAGGGCTAGGTTTTCGATGTCCGTAGTATTTTCAACTTTTGAAAACCTTAGTGATAGCATGGATGGATGTGGGTCTTTCCACTTCAAGGAAATACAAGACTTAGCGGCATTAATGAAATATCGCAGCATTCAATTTTCATACGTTTTAATTGTTATTTCTGAAACAAACCCAAAATAAATTAAAAGGTCTCCCCCATTCTCCTGTCACCTCCAGCATCGGTCTGAAATAGAAGGAACGAAAGTATGAAGAATTGATGGAGTCCAGTAACATTTCGCTAAGAGTTTAAAATTGAATTCCTTTAGTCTGGTAGATATAGAAGATTTGAGGGAAAACCGAATGATACGTCTACACTGATCATTGTCAAAGGTTAAGTGAAATAAATCCTGAAATTTAAATAAATACTGAAATAAATAATATCGAGGGTGGTTACAGATTCCCTCTATTTATTCCATATACTGTATGTATTAATTTGTCAATTCCTATAGTTAGCTAGTCTATTAAAATGCTGATCACATCTTACTGTTGATAGTTTCATAGTTTCATAGTTAGTTAGGTTGAATAAAGACACCAGTCCATCCAGTTCAACCTGAGTGAGTGTCTACAATTGTCCCTATCCCTGTACATTGCACACTCATGTCGGTCCCCACCCTCAAGAAGCCCACAATCTAAGGTCCCCATTCATACACTAGGGCCAATTTTGGACAGAAGCCAATTAACCTACCTGCATGTCTTTGGATGGTGGGAGGAAACCGGAGTACCCGGAGGAAACCCACACAGGCACAGGGAGAACATGCAAACTCAAGGCAGGTAGTGTCGTGGTTGGGATTTGAACCAGCGACCCTTCTTACTGCTAGGTGAAAGTGCTAACCACTACACCACTGTGCTGATATTACAATAATATAAGGTTAGCTATGAAAACAAACACACTGCTTAATAAAACAATGTCTTATTTATTTCCCAAGAAAATAGGAAAACGCTAACATGAAAATACTAAAGGAAGATATTACAAAGAATATAACCCAACAAACATCAAATATACCTTTCGCAAGGTTGTCCTATTGATATGGTATCATCAGCTGGCTCGAGATGGTAAAAGAGGGAGCTCTGTATCACATCTAGACCTTTGACAAATCAACATATTTACGGGGCAGTCCTCCTCATTATATTACTGTCCATCCTGCTGTATTGGCCTCTAGGGGCAGCATTGTCCATGTATTATGTGTATGTATCCTAGGTCAATCTTCAATGCCTTTGATCCTTTGATCTTTGTAGCCCACCTTCATCAATTATCCTGGCCGCCATGGCCCTCTTTGATCACACCAGATGGTCAGGAGCCAAACTTTTGTTCAGCCTTGCCTCTCTCGAATAAATAATCCGATATGCTACAAAGCTTTGATGTGCAACTTGTTACATTCCAGAAAGCCCCCAAGAAGGTGAAGGTTTGGTATATCCATAGTTCATATTTCAAACCCCTCTTGTATTTATGAACTAACATGTTGCCTTCCAACATTATGCTTAAGTCACTCCCCCATTACTGGATATAATTTGGTTTATAGTCACCAGTAAGGATGAGCTCGGTGTTTGACTCGAACGCATGTTCGACTCGTTCGGCGAATTCAGAACTCTGTGGACCGTTCGCACCAAATTCGTGTGGTACGAACGGCCCACAATGCACTATGCCATCGCAGTGCATTGCTGGCTCATGATTGGCCAAGCATGCACCTTGACCCCGCATGCTTGGCCAATCACGGCACTGTCAGCGAGGAGAGCCATAATTGGCCACAGTCAGGATGCCTGTGGGCTATTATAGCTCAGGAGGTTTAGTACACGCCCCACACTATATAAGGCTGCCAGCGCATCGGCCTTGTGTAGTGTGTTCCGGCGTGCAGGGAAAGAGCTAGATAGGCAGGGTCTTTTCCCAGGCATCTTAAAGTTAGTGGTGTTGTGTGCCTCCAGCACAGTATACACCTGTATCTACCCTTTATTGCTTTTTTTCTCTAATTAAGGCATCTGCAGGAGTTAGTGGGTTTTGTGTGCCTCCAGCACAGTATACACCTGTATCTTCATTGTTGGAGGCGGATCTGGTGGAGGCGGTACCTGAGTGTGACATGTGATGTCATGTTACAAGGGAGCTAAGCAGAACAGCTGGAGCCTCATGTGCGGGTCTGCAGGACAAGAGCAAGATAAGCCGGAAGTAGGACTGTCAGTGCTGTGTGGATTGAAGGGACCACCTGGCATGGAGAGAGACTGTCACTGTGACTCAGCAGGGGATGTGTTGTGACGGTTAGATGTAATCATCATCTGTGCTGCTGTACACTGCTATCAGTGTCACTGTGAGAGTAAATTTTTAGATGTGTGTGCCTGCCCATTCTGATTTACTGCTCTCCTGAGAACTGTCCCTGAGATAATTACTATATCGAAAATAAAAAGAAATATGTTTTTGGCCTTAATATCTATCTATAATCACATTGATAATTGCATATTGTACTTGTTTGTAGCCTAAATACTGAAATTGGCACCTAAAACTTTAATTTTGTAACTTTTGAAAATGTCAGTAAAAACTTGGCTGTGTCAAGTTTTTACTGGCATATTTTTACTGCGGACATTGGCCCTGTGTACCTGTCAGTGGTTGGATGATCACAAGTGTACAAAGAATCGTGACAGAATCCTAGGGAAAAGTGTATCTAAACACAAAACAAAAATAAATTTTATATACACATATACATATATATATATATATATATATATATATATATACACACACACACACACACACACACACATGCTATATTACAAAAAATATTGGGACATGTGCCTTTACACGCAGATCAACTTTAATGGCATCCCAGTCTTAATCCATAGGGTCCGATATTGAGTTGGTCCACCCTCTTCTGGGAAGGCTGTCCACAAGGTTTAGGAGTGTGTCCATGGGAATGTTTGAACATCAGGTACCTTGTAATTCTATTTGGTCTTTGCAACGCTCTGGCAGTTTTCCAGGAATTTATCAACGATGTCCCCTGAGATTTGTTGCAGCTATGTGTGATGGTTTATCTCGAGGATATCCTCATATTTTACAATTCCCTAGAAAGCCACCACACAGATGTCTGTTGTGTGCTTCAGAGGCTGAGAGATAATAACCTGTATTGTAAATTGGAGAAGTGCGAGTTTCATCGTGAACAGGTTAAATTCCTGGGTTGTGTAATTTTCACTGCTGGTTTTTTCGATGGACCCAGAGAAACTTATGAGATTGGGGACAGAGAGTTGTTAGTGATCATTTTATCGTTTCGAAGGTACCACTGTGTTGGTTCTTATTGTGACTGACCATAAGAATCTCACATTCTTGTCTGAGGTTAAACGCCTCTCTTCCAGAAGGGCGCAATGGGCTCTTTTCTTGTCAAGCTTACCCTGTACTAAAAATGTAAGGACTGATGCATTGTCACAACAGTTTTCCTCGGTCACTTCCAAGATGGAGTCAGTTCCTGTTCCTATGATTCCTCCCGATCGTATTTTGGCTATGATTCGTACCAGTCTCACTTCACCTTTGGGTGACAGAATTCTTGCCACTCATATTCAATCTCCTCCTGAGAAACCTTGTGACTGCTGCTTTAGCCCTGAGAATCTCCACACTGCTGTACTCCAGACTTACCATCCTCCCAAGGCTGCTGGCCACCCAAACAATTCTGGTGGCCTAGTCTACATGCTGTTGTAGCCTCCTTCATAGCAGCTTGTTCTATGTGTGCTTAGAGTAAGACACCATGACACCTTCCAGTGGGCCTCCTACAACCCATACCCAATGGAGAGAGGCCTTGGACCCACCTGTCTATGGATTTCATTTTAGAGTTATCCAACTCTCAGGGCAACACAGTTATCCTTATGGTGGTTGACCGGTTCTCAAAAAGGTCTCATTGTATTCCTCTTAAGAAGTTGCCCACATCTGAAGAACTAGCTTCCATTTTTGCTCGGGAGATCTTTCACTTACATGGGCTACCCAAGGTTATCGTCTCGGACAGGGGTAGCCAGTTTGTGTCCATATTTTGGTGAGCCATTTGTTCACAGTTGGGAATTAAGCTTTCCTTCTCCTCTGAAGATCACCCGCAGTCCAGTGGGTGGGGCCGCAGAATGAGCCAACCAGTCCCTGGAGCAGTTTTTACGTTGCTACATTTCTGACCACCATAACAACTGGTCACTTGGCCCTCTTACCTTGGGCAGAGGTTGCTCACAATAGTGCCGTCAATACTGCTTCTAGATTGCCTCCATTTATGGCAAGTCATGGTTTCCAACCATTCATGTTGCCTGCCTCATTTGTTCCTCAGAGCATTCCTGCATTGCAGGAGCATCTCTGTTGTCTTTGTTCCACTTGGATACAGGTCCAAGAGTCATTGCATAATACCAATGATAGGTACAGACTCCATTCTGACCATAGACGCCTACCTACGCCTTCCTACCAAGTTGGGGACAGATTCTGGCTGTCTTCTCGCAACCTCCGACTCCGTGTTCCCTCATTAAAACTGGCACCATGGATTATTGAGCTTTTCCCTATTCTCCGTAAGATCAACCCAGTGGCTTACACTTTAGACCTTCCTTCTAATAAGAATATTTCAAATGTATTTCATGTCTCCTTATTAAAACCTTTGGTGTGCAACCGTTTCACCACTTGGTACCACGTACTCACCCAGTTCAGTTTGAGAACCATGAGGAATATGAGATACAATCTATCATTGATTCCAATAGCTTCCGTGGGCGCATACAGTACCTGGTTCATTGGAAGGGGTACGGTCTCGAGGAACGTTCCTCGGACATACACACTCCTGTCCCCCGTGCCTTTCATGGACGTTTTCCCCTCAAACTTGGTGGTCCTCTGAGGAGGAGGGGTTGTTGATGAGGGGGTAATGTCAGGGTTGGGCTCAGCCCTTCTTTCTCAGAGCTCTGTGCTCAGCTGTTGGTTAATTGCCAAAGTCTCTTCCTTCCACAGTGATTCACCTGGTCTTTATTTCCTGCTTGTCAGCTAGAGCTGCTGGTTATATAAGCTCCTTGGATGAGATCTTCATTGCTTTTGCCTTGGTCAACATATCTATACTCTCTCTGCTTTGTTTTCCTGTGAAAGACTTTTGCTTGGCTGACCTCCCCATCTGGTTCCTGATCCTGTTTGCTGTAACCGACTTCGCTGATCTCTGGACTCCTGTTTTTCTGGCTTGTTCTGACTACCTGTCCTGGTTACTGATCTCTGGTTATGTTTTGACTACTTTGCTCTGTTTATACCATTTTACCATTTTACTAAATAGTGTGATTTTTTACTGCACTTCTATCTCATGGTTCCTAACAATATATATACAATGGGGATCGAAAGTTTGGGCACCCCAGGTAAAAATGTGTATTAATGTGCATAACGAAGCCAAGGAAAGATGGAAAAATCTCCAAATGGCATCAAATTACAGATTAGACATTCTTATAATATGTCAAAAAAAGTTATATTTTATTTCCATCATTTACACTTTCAAAATTACAGAAAACAAAAAAATGGCGTCTGCAAAAGTTTGGGCACCCTGCAGAATTTATAGCATGCTCTGCCCACTTTGCAAAGCTGAGACCTGCCAGTGTCATGGATTGTTCTCAATCATCATCTGGGAAGACCAGGTTATGTCATTCTCAAAGGTTTTTAATGGCCAGACTCATCTGACCTTGCCCCAACAATCAGCACCATGGGTTCTTCTAAGCAGTTGTCTAGAAAACTGAAACTGAAAATAGTTGATGCTCACAAAGCTGGAGAAGGCTATAAGAAGATAGCAAAGCATTTTCAGATGTCAATATCCTCTGTTCGGAATGTAATTAAGAAATGGCAGTCATCAGAAACAGTGGAAGTTAAAGCAAGATCTGGAAGACCAAGAAAAATATCAGACAGAACAGCTCGCAGGATTGTGAGAAAAGCAATTCAAAACCCACGTTTGACTGCACGATCCCTCCAGAAAGATCTGGCAGACACTGTCGTTGTGGTACACTATTCCACTATAAAGAGATACTTGTACAAATATGGTCTTCATGGAAGAGTCATCAGAAGAAAACCTATTCTACGTCCTCACCACAAAAATCAGCGTTTGAACTTTGCAAATGAACATATAGACAAGCCTGAGGCATTTTGGAAACAAGTTCTGAGGACCGATGAGGTTAAAATAGAACTTTGGCCGGAATAAGCAAAGGTACATTTGGAGAAGAAAGGGCACAGAATTTAATGAAAAGAACCTCTGTCCAACTGTTAAACATGGGGGTGGATCAATCATGCTTTGGGGTTGTATTGCAGCCAGTGGCACAGGGAACATTTCACGAGTAGAAGGAAAAATGGATTCAATAAAATTTCAGCAAATTTTGGATGGTAACTTGATGCCATCTATGAAAAAGCTGAAGTTAAAGAGAGGGTGGCTTCTACAAATGGATAATGATCCTAAACACACCTCAAAATCCACGGGGGATTACATCAAGAGGCGTAAACTGAAGGTTTTGCCATGGCCTTCACAATCTCCTGACCTCAACATTATTGAAAATCTATGGATAGACCTTAAAAGAGCAGTGCATGACAGACAGCCCAGAATTCTCAAAGAACTGGAACACTTTTGTAAGGAAGAATGGGCAAAGATACCTCAAACAAGAATTGAAAGACTGTTGGCTGGCTACAAAAAGCGTTTACAAGCTGTGATACTTGCCAATGGGGGCAGTACAAGATATTAACTCTGCAGGGTGCCCAAACTTTTGCAGACGCCATTTTTTTGTTTTCTGTCATTTTGAAAGTGTAAATGATGGAAATAAAATCTAACTTTTTTTGACATATTATAAGAATGTCTAATCTGTAATTTGATGCCGTTTGGAGATTTTTCCATCTTTTTTTGGCTTCGTTATGCACATTAATACACATTTTTACTTAGGGTGCCCAAACTTTCAATCCCCACTGTATTTTGCAGCTCACCAATTATTAGATGTGGTGGCTGTATTATCAATGGCTACCCTCATAGATACAATATATAAATGAGTATAGATATGAAAGAACAGGAACAGAAAGTATTACACAGGATTACCTGGTGAAAAAAAGGAAAAGGCCGGAGAAAAAGAAATGAACTGCTACAATATATTAGATTCTTGTTTTTGGATTTAGATAAGCCTTAAAAAGACTCTTTCACTAAATTGGAAGATAGAAATATGTCACATATACTGTATCTACATTAACTACAACAGTTATTGATATGGAAAGGGGAAAAATTGAATGTAAGAGACATAATAAAAGTACATGCATATGTACATCTGATTAAAACAAATATTATATATACTTGTATAATCATATTTCATGTTTCAGTAAAATATTTCAGACATATTTATAATTATTTTTTAGAGTCATGGATTGTAAATTTAGGCAGTCATACTATTATGTACATTACACTGAGATAATGTGCCCGTTATTTGAGCAATAAACAATCTGTTAGCTACATCTACAACAAGAATTAGAGTATTAGGCATCTGGTGTCTGTCTGCTATACAGTGTATGCTTTATACTCAACACAGGCCAAGGACAAAGTGTTCTGCCTTAATAGGATGAGCAAGCCTTGATACTGTTCACCTATGTAGGTTTATTGTCATTTGTTTTCAGATGTGCTGACTGTTAATCTAATATTTGACTCTTTCTTGTTGAATTACATACAAAAAGTCATCAAATGTAATGTAAAAAAAATATTAACAGAGAAATCCATAAAAGTGGTAAAAAGAATCCTAGGACAGAACTTGTATCTACCTATATGAAGTTGTGAAAAGGGTTCTGCTCTGATCTTTACCAAACCAAAGTCCTAATAATAAAACATGATATTTACCAAACAATATACACAACATTTTACATTGTCTTATCCTTATTAAACATTTTTTTTTCACAATAATTTTTATTGAAAATTTTTAGTAAATAAAGGACAGAAATGGTACACACATTAGAAGATGCTATGGCAAAAAAGTATACAACGTGTAATATTCGAGTAAGAGGTTAGACAATTAAATCAGTGTCAACATTTATAGTATTAGTATTAGGATATAAAGTCGCATTTATCTATTGCAAAATTACACTAAAGCGAATTACACCTAGGTGTGTAGAAGTTCCAACGTATGTAAAAGGAGGAAGAAAAACAGAAAAAAAAAACAGAAGGAAGAGAGCGAAGATAAGACAGGGAAGGATGGAGAAGACTATTAGGGTGTTATATAGGTAGGTATCGGATGGACCTCTATTTTGTTCGGACGTACATCAAAGGAACCTATCACTAATATGTAATATACCAAATGGGAAGATTACCAAATTACAATAAATAGTCATCAGTAGACTTATTCGTGAAATGTATACAGGAAACTGTTCTATCCAAATTTTTGCACAAACGTGTGACCTTTCCCTCCGATCCCCGCCTCCGGGCTAGGAGGATTTCATACACGGAGGTAGTCTGAATGATATGGTATAATTCAGATATGTTTGGCGCTACAGCACTCCTCCATTGTCTTGTTATAAGCGATCTAGCGGCCAAAAGCACATGAATAACCACAGTGCGGAGATCTGGGGGGAAAAGTTCTATGCCCAGATTCAGGAGAGCTAGGCTTGCATTAGGGCGGGTGATCATCCCTGTTACTGAAGAGATCAAGTGAAACACTGAATTCCAGAAACTGTTTAGGTTCTTACAAGACCATAGGATATGTTTAAGGTTACCAATTTCACCACATCCCCTCCAACATTGCTGTGAGTGATTATGAGAAAATTTACTTAAGCGGTAAGGTGTTAAATACCACCTCAGGACGATTTTTTGGTGAAGCTCCCAGTGGTTAATGCATCTAGTTGCTTTATACAGAGTCCTAAAAGCGGACTGCCACTGCTGAGTGGTATAGATGGTCCCCAGGTCTCTTTCCCACTTCAAATGAGATGATGTTTTAAAGAACATCGTCTTTTGTTGGAAAAGTAAGTAGAATATGGATATTCCCTTCTTTTGGGTCTGTGATGAAGTAAGATATTTCCACGCAATTTCGTGGACATACAGTTTGTGGGACTGAAGAGACCCAAAAAAGTGGGAGATTTGACCATATGGGTATCTGTCATGAGTTTGGAGCCCGTATTGTTTGTTGAGAGCATCAAAGGACTTCAGGGAGTTATTGTGAAATAAGTCAGCAACAGTCTCGATCCCCTTGGCCCTCCATCTTCCAAGGGGCACATTTGGAATAATGTCTGCTAATATTTCTAGGGGTATGGGGATGTCAATTTTATTATCACCTGGTGAAGGGGTATTACAGAGAGCCCTCCATGCCTGCAAAGAGGCCTACATAGTCAAAGGCAACATCTTAAGTGGAAATGGTTTCCACATGTCTAGCAAGAGCATAGACGACAGTGTTTTAGTAGGGCCCATTGCTCGTTCAATAGATCCCCACGGAGAGGTCTCTGTATCCCGGAGCCACGTTCTAAGTTGGACAAGTATTGATGCTCTGTAATAGTCTAGAAGGACTGGGTATCCCACACCCCCTGCATTTCTGTGCTTCGTTAGTTGAGTTTTCGAACATCTAGGTCTTTTGGATTGCCAAACATATCTGGTTAGTATGGTTTCTAATTTTCTTAAGTGTGTGGATGAAAGAGGCAAAGGTAGTGTTCGAAAAACATATAAGATTTGTGGTAGGAGGAGCATCTTAAAAGATGCCAGTCTCCCCGACCACGTAAGCTCCACTTTAGATAATCTAGTAGTTTCTTTAAGCAAATGGTCGGAAAGCAGGTGGTAATTTATATCAGCCAATTTAGTTGGATCAGCAACCAATTTGAGACCCAAGTAAGTTATGCTGTCCTCATTCCAGGTGTAAGGGAATAATCTTTGTAAAGTAGCTTGAAGGTTCGGAGGGACATTGATCGGAAGGATTAACGATTTGGAAAAATGTATTTTGTAATATGAAATTCGGCTGAAGTTTTACAAAATGGAGTGAGCGCAGGGTAAAGAGTGTGTGGGAGAGTTCAAAAATAAAATGACATCATCAGCAAATAAATTAATCTTATGGGAAGTGTTATGAAAGGTGAAGCCAATTATATCTGGGTGTGATCTAATTTTTTCCGCAAGGGGTTCGATAAGTAGATTAAAGATGGAAGGTGAGAGTGGACACCCTTGTCTCGTGCCATTTGTAATTTTAAAAGTTCGAGATAGTGTGTTTGAGGTATATACTTGGGCGGAGGGTGACGAGTAGAGGGCTAGAATAGCCGACAATATGGGTCCAGTAAAACCAAATTTTTTAAGGACATGTATCATGTACCCCCAGTGTATCCTGTCGAACGCCTTCTCCGCATCCAGAGAGAGGAGCAGAGAAGGCGTCCGACAGGATTTGGCATGTTGGATTAAGTTGATAACTCTACGAGTTGCATCCGAGGGTTGTCTGCCAGTTGTAAAGCCTGACTGATCAGGACTGATCAGTGAAGGGAGAATGTCTAAAAGTCTGAGGGCTAGTATTTTGGCATAAAGTTTGACATCTGTATTTAGGAGAGATATAGGGCGGAAATTCGGAGGGGTATCTGGAGTCTTACCAGGCTTAGGGATAGTAACCACGTATGCTTTAAGCATCTCTGGAGGGAAGGAGGCATTCAAAATTGCTCTGGAAAAAACGTCTTGCAATGTGGGAGATAGGGTTGTCATAAATATCTTGTAGTAGTCATTTGGAAGTCCTTTAGGGCCAGGAGATTTGCCTAAGGGTAATGTGTGAATAGCTGTTTGAATTTCTTTTGCTGAGATAGGGGCGTTAAGAGTTGTCAATTGTGAGTGGGAAAGAGTCGGGAGATTAAGGTTTTGTAAAAAGGCCTGAATATCGTCCTCTAAAGGTTGGTCTGAAGTTGGGTCCTTATCTATATTGTAAAGAGAAGAGTAGTACGTGGCAAAGGAATCGGCTATACCTCTGGGGTCTGATATTTTGGCACCTTCAGGTGTGTTTCTAATAAAGGGGATTCTAGCGCGGGCTTTGTGTTCTTTCAGTTTGTTAGCAAGTATTTTTCCAGCTCTATTGCCATAAGCATAATGATTAAGTTTTAAGGCTTTGATATATTTGTCATGAGTATCTAGAAGCAGTCCCCTTAGTTCGTAACGGAGATTTGTCAACTTGTCTGCCAGAGCAGCCCCAGGAGTGACCTTATTTTGGACTTCAACGTTTTTAATTTCTTGAAGCAGTGAATCTAACTTAGCAGACCTCTGTTTTTTTAATTTAGAGCTAAGTTGTAACAATATGCCTCTCATATACGCCTTGTGGGCACACCACAAGGTCATAGGGTCGGAAACAGAATCAGTGTTAATGCTAAAAAATTCCTGCAATGTACTTGTCAGAGAGGTCACATAACTGGGTACCCGGAGCAGACTCGAGTTGGCTCTCCACACAAAATCCCCAATAGGGGTATCCTTCTCAGCCACCACAACTGAAACCGGTGCATGATCTGACCAGGAGATATTGTGGATGGCGGAGGAGGATGTTGCTCTTAACAAATTTCTATCAACAATAATCATGTCTATGCGAGAATATGTGTTATGCCTGGCCGAATGAAATGAGAAGTCCTTTTCTCCAGGGTGCTGACATCTCCAGACGTCATACAGTTCTTCGGAGTGAAGAGTGGATTGGATTGCAGGCAAAGGTCTCTTGGATTTGGTTGTGGTGTCAATGGTATAGTCCGAAGTAATGTTGAAATCACCACATATTAGTAGAGCACCTTGTTTCACTTCAGCAATTTTCTTCAGCAGCCTTTTTAAGAATCGTAGCTGATGGGAGTTGGGAGCATAAAGACTGGCTATTGTATAGAGCTTGTTGTTGATTTCTCCTATTACAATGACATAACGTCCATCTGGGTCAACGACAAGAGATTTGAGGGTAAAGGTTACCGAGTCACTGATAGCAATGGCAACGCCCTTATGTTTATGTGTCACAGAGGCTTGAAAAACATGGGGGTATTTCCTATGTTTGAGTCTGTGTTGGTCTTGCAGGGTAAGATGCGATTCCTGTATGCATAAGACGTCGGCCCTCAGCTTACTGGCCTCTTTCCAGAGGGCAGCTCTTTTAGCCGGGTGATTGAGCCCATGGGCATTAAAGGTGACTACTTTTACCATTTGTAAAAATCACAAGGGAAAGATAGAAGTTGACATACCTAAATTCAGTAGAGCATACGGGTTTTATCCAATGTCCAGTAGTAGAAGTGATCTTCAATAGCAAAACAGGAACTCCGAGTAATGTAGCAGGGTCCATCCTGGGGAAGAGAGGGGAAGGGAATGGGGCAAGAAATAAGAAAAACAAGAGGCAGGGGGAAACAAAACCAAAATAAACGCAAAGAGAAGAAAGAAAAGAGATTAGAGTCATAACGTGCTCGGTAAAAAGAGAAGGGCTCTTCACAGGAGCCCGTGGCAGAAGTACTGCGCTGTATGTCATGGGGTGTATAAACACTTAGTGGCTTGCGTGCTTTGAGAGTTGGGTATACATGTCTCCAGTAGGATTGTGCAGGGGAGAGTTCAGGTATTTCTCTTGGAGGAGGCAGCTTTATGTTTCCTAGAGACAACCTGCCAGGTGTTGTTGACATCCATTGGAGGCGGTGGAGATGCACGTGTCGCAGACTGATCCGGGAGGATGTCCCAAGTGCGGAGTAGTGCTAAACCCTCTTCCAACGAGTTCACTACAGTTACCTGCTCATCTTTGGTTATGTGCAATTTAGCTGGATAGCCCCAGCGGTAGATGATGGCGTGGTTACGCAGGGCTTTGGTAACAGATAACAAGGCTTTGCGTTTCTGCATAGTATACTGGGACAAATCTGCAAAAAGTTGGATGTTTGCATAGCGTTCAGGCGGTTGCTTGTTTTTGCGGTAGGCAGACATAAAACTTTCTTTGACGTGATAAAAGTGCACCCGCATGAGAACATCTCTAGGGATGTTGTCTGGTAGATGTGATGGCTTGGGAATGCGGTGTATTCTATCGATCACCAAGTCTGATTCAGTTACGTCTGGTAGAAAGGATTTCATCATATCTTGAGTATATTGCAGCAATTGCCCGGAAGTGATTGCTTCAGGGACCCCCCTAATTTTGAGGTTGTTGCGGCGGGACCTGTCCTCGAGGTCTGCGACCTTTGACCTGAGCCAAGTCACCTCGTCAGCCTGTTCATTATGGGCATCTACTAGGGAGTTGTATGAGTTTGCATATTCCCCCATTTTCTCCTCCACGTGTGTCACTCTCTCGCCTAGTTCCCCCATGTCGGACCTGAAACTCCGCATACAGTCCATCAGGTCTGCGTGGAGGGAGCTGCGAAGGGATACTAGCATATCCTTCAGCGTGGTGTCGGACACCGGCTGGTTGGTAGTGGGAAAGGATTGGAGCGTTTCAGCCAGCTCCCTGGTGTCATCTAAGCCGTCATGGTGCCCGCTCACCTTGTCGTCGGTTGGGTCCGTCATCAGCCTGGGTTTGGATTTCGCCGGGCTTCGGGACAGCGGGGTGGAGATCTCCGGGGGCTTGCAGCGAACGGACGTATGGGAGCCCAGGCTGGGCGTTGATGCCGTGGATCCGCTTGATGTGGGCGACGAGGCGCCGCCGGCGCCATCTTTGAGTAGGCCACGATCCTTCTGCGGGAAAAAGTGCTGGAGTTTCTGCAGTTGTGAGGTTCCCTTTCTCTTCTTGGCCATGGCGAAGGAGTGAGGGATGTCTCCCGGACAGATGGTGCAAAGTTGAGCTGGAATGCTCCCCTTAAAACGATGTTTTCCCCAACTTTAGCACGGAGCTAACTGCCTACACGTCCATGCAGTAGCTCGGTAGCCACGCCCCTCCCCCCCCCCCTTATTAAACATTTTAAGCAACAAGGTAATTGATGAAAAAGGTAAGAAAACATTTAGTATAAAGATATCTCAAAATCAGTAAGGACTTGTTCATGCTACCTACACTGTGTCACAAAGCATGCGTTTCTGTGCAACGAATCCCATTGCATTAGCTATTCCATTCAGAATAGGCTCCTTCAAAATTCAGTACCTCAATACATGAAAATGTGGATCTTGCTGCATTTTCGCAGCATACAGTACAGCGATGTATATCTTGTTTTGTAGTGCTCTGCAGTTGTACACAAGTACATTATTTAGGTGTGTATGTACTATGCATCACTGCAACATGCTGGTGTAAGTGAAACCTAAATAATGTCTAATATTTTAATCAATGTGCTTGAGAGTTTGTCTCCACTTTAGCAACCAGCATTCTGAACACATCCTGCACATATAAGAGAATTGTGGACAATTGAAAGTGCAGAATGATAGGGACACTGGAACACCAAAAGAAGTAGCAAGGCAAGAGCTAGAGGATTCCAAGTTATGGTACTGTTAAAAACCATTGGAGATCAATAGTGATGGCCGAACGGTTCGCCCGGCGGTCGTTTCGCGGCGAATTTCCGACTTTCGCCGTCCGCGGGTTCGAACGCCTTTTTCCGTCGTTCGCCCCGGCGGACTTACGTGTTTAATGTATACAAGAACTTTAACCTTTCGTGACACGTTTATCATGTGTTACAGGACAACCAATTGAGACATGACAGCTCATGGACACTTGGACATTCCCCCTAACCTATAAATACACCCGATCCGGTGGCCATTTTACATTCTTTCTTCTGTCACTGTAGGGAAAGGATCCTGTGTGGAGTAGGGACAGAGAAAACGCTAGCTATTTGGTACACAAAAGTTCTTTTCAGGACTGGTATAGGTGTTAGGTCAGCAGCCTGAGTTTCTTTTGTCAGTTTAGATAAAGGGACAGAGCGCTGTATGCTGCTATTTTAGGGACAGCTCAGCCAGATTAGTCTTTCTTCATCATCATCATCATCATCATCATTAGCTGTTACTATCAGGTCCACAAAAGAGCTGTTCCAGCTAATCGTTCCAGCCTACTCTTTTTTGCCAATTTGTATAGGGACAGGCAGGAAGCAGTGTGTCAGGCAGTGAGGATAATTTTAAAGACTTGCTGTTACTATTAGTTCCACAAAGGTTCTTTTCAGGACTGGTATCAGTGGTACGGTAATAGGCTTGTACACGTATAATATTCTTTCTTCCAAATATAGAAAGAATATTATACTTGACTGCTGCCCTTCTGCTGCAGTCTGCTAATCATTCACAACTCACTTGTTCCACAAAGCTCTTTATCAGGACTGGTAACTTGGTCTGTCTAGGGTGCTACGGTACATAGGCTTGGGTGCGGTACAGTCTGCTGTTCTGTAAGGACCGCTATCGGTCCACAATAGATAGGGTTGCCGTGCACTACTGCTGACCGCTGCCCTATACTGCAGCAGTCCTTCAGCGGTATAGGGACTGACGCACAGTCTGCTAAACACTAATACACAACCTGCTTGGTCCACAAAAGTTCTTATAAGGACTGGTAACTTGGTATAGGGTGCTACGGTACATAGGCCTGAGTGCGTTACAGTCTGCTGTTCTGTAAGGACCGCTATCGGTCCACAATACATAGGGTTGACGTGCACTACTGCTGACCGCTGCCCTATACTGCAGCAGTCCTTCAGCGGTATAGGGACTGACGCACAGTCTGCTAAACACTAACACACAACCTGCTTGGTCCACAAAAGTTCTTATAAGGACTGGTAACTTGGTATAGGGTGCTACGGTACATAGGCCTGAGTGCAGTACAGTCTGCTGTTCTGTAAGGACTGCTATCGGTCCACAATACATAGGGTTGCCGTGCACTACTGCTGACCGCTGCCCTATACTGCAGCAGTCCTTCAGCGGTATAGGGACTGACGCACAGTCTGCTAAACACTAATACACAACCTGCTTGGTCCACAAAAGTTCTTATAAGGACTGGTAACTTGGTATAGGGTGCTACGGTACATAGGCCTGAGTGCAGTACAGTCTGCTGTTCTGTAAGGACCGCTATCGGTCCACAATACATAGGGTTGCCGTGCACTACTGCTGACCGCTGCCCTATACTGCAGCAGTCCTTCATTGGTATAGGGACTGACGTACAGTCTGCTAATCACTAACACACAACCTGCTTGGTCCACAAAAGTTCTTATAAGGACTGGTAACTTGGTATAGGGTGCTACGGTACATAGGCCTGAGTGCGTTACAGTCTGCTGTTCTGTAAGGACCGCTATCGGTCCACAATACATAGGGTTGCCGTGCACTACTGCTGACCGCTGCCCTATACTGCAGCAGTCCTTCATTGGTATAGGGACTGACGTACAGTCTGCTAATCACTAACACACAACCTGCTTGGTCCACAAAAGTTCTTATAAGGACTGGTAACTTGGTATAGGGTGCTACGGTACATAGGCCTGAGTGCGTTACAGTCTGCTGTTCTGTAAGGACCGCTATCGGTCCACAATACATAGGGTTGCCGTGCACTACTGCTGACCGCTGCCCTATACTGCAGCAGTCCTTCAGCGGTATAGGGACTGACGCACAGTCTGCTAAACACTAACACACAACCTGCTTGGTCCACAAAAGTTCTTATAAGGACTGGTAACTTGGTATAGGGTGCTACGGTACATAGGCCTGAGTGCAGTACAGTCTGCTGTTCTGTAAGGACCGCTATCGGTCCACAATACATAGGGTTGCCGTGCACTACTGCTGACCGCTGCCCTATACTGCAGCAGTCCTTCATTGGTATAGGGACTGACGTACAGTCTGCTAATCACTAACACACAACCTGCTTGGTCCACAAAAGTTCTTATAAGGACTGGTAACTTGGTATAGGGTGCTACGGTACATAGGCCTGAGTGCAGTACAGTCTGCTGTTCTGTAAGGACCGCTATCGGTCCACAATACATAGGGTTGACGTGCACTACTGCTGACCGCTGCCCTATACTGCAGCAGTCCTTCAGCGGTATAGGGACTGACGCACAGTCTGCTAAACACTAACACACAACCTGCTTGGTCCACAAAAGTTCTTATAAGGACTGGTAACTTGGTATAGGGTGCTACGGTACATAGGCCTGAGTGCAGTACAGTCTGCTGTTCTGTAAGGACCGCTATCGGTCCACAATACATAGGGTTGACGTGCACTACTGCTGACCGCTGCCCTATACTGCAGCAGTCCTTCAGCGGTATAGGGACTGACGCACAGTCTGCTAAACACTAACACACAACCTGCTTGGTCCACAAAAGTTCTTATAAGGACTGGTAACTTGGTATAGGGTGCTACGGTACATAGGCCTGAGTGCAGTACAGTCTGCTGTTCTGTAAGGACTGCTATCGGTCCACAATACATAGGGTTGCCGTGCACTACTGCTGACCGCTGCCCTATACTGCAGCAGTCCTTCAGCGGTATAGGGACTGACGCACAGTCTGCTAAACACTAATACACAACCTGCTTGGTCCACAAAAGTTCTTATAAGGACTGGTAACTTGGTATAGGGTGCTACGGTACATAGGCCTGAGTGCAGTACAGTCTGCTGTTCTGTAAGGACCGCTATCGGTCCACAATACATAGGGTTGCCGTGCACTACTGCTGACCGCTGCCCTATACTGCAGCAGTCCTTCATTGGTATAGGGACTGACGTACAGTCTGCTAATCACTAACACACAACCTGCTTGGTCCACAAAAGTTCTTATAAGGACTGGTAACTTGGTATAGGGTGCTACGGTACATAGGCCTGAGTGCGTTACAGTCTGCTGTTCTGTAAGGACCGCTATCGGTCCACAATACATAGGGTTGCCGTGCACTACTGCTGACCGCTGCCCTATACTGCAGCAGTCCTTCATTGGTATAGGGACTGACGTACAGTCTGCTAATCACTAACACACAACCTGCTTGGTCCACAAAAGTTCTTATAAGGACTGGTAACTTGGTATAGGGTGCTACGGTACATAGGCCTGAGTGCGTTACAGTCTGCTGTTCTGTAAGGACCGCTATCGGTCCACAATACATAGGGTTGCCGTGCACTACTGCTGACCGCTGCCCTATACTGCAGCAGTCCTTCAGCGGTATAGGGACTGACGCACAGTCTGCTAAACACTAACACACAACCTGCTTGGTCCACAAAAGTTCTTATAAGGACTGGTAACTTGGTATAGGGTGCTACGGTACATAGGCCTGAGTGCAGTACAGTCTGCTGTTCTGTAAGGACCGCTATCGGTCCACAATACATAGGGTTGCCGTGCACTACTGCTGACCGCTGCCCTATACTGCAGCAGTCCTTCATTGGTATAGGGACTGACGTACAGTCTGCTAATCACTAACACACAACCTGCTTGGTCCACAAAAGTTCTTATAAGGACTGGTAACTTGGTATAGGGTGCTACGGTACATAGGCCTGAGTGCAGTACAGTCTGCTGTTCTGTAAGGACCGCTATCGGTCCACAATACATAGGGTTGACGTGCACTACTGCTGACCGCTGCCCTATACTGCAGCAGTCCTTCAGCGGTATAGGGACTGACGCACAGTCTGCTAAACACTAACACACAACCTGCTTGGTCCACAAAAGTTCTTATAAGGACTGGTAACTTGGTATAGGGTGCTACGGTACATAGGCCTGAGTGCAGTACAGTCTGCTGTTCTGTAAGGACTGCTATCGGTCCACAATACATAGGGTTGCCGTGCACTACTGCTGACCGCTGCCCTATACTGCAGCAGTCCTTCAGCGGTATAGGGACTGACGCACAGTCTGCTAAACACTAATACACAACCTGCTTGGTCCACAAAAGTTCTTATAAGGACTGGTAACTTGGTATAGGGTGCTACGGTACATAGGCCTGAGTGCGTTACAGTCTGCTGTTCTGTAAGGACCGCTATCGGTCCACAATACATAGGGTTGCCGTGCACTACTGCTGACCGCTGCCCTATACTGCAGCAGTCCTTCAGCGGTATAGGGACTGACGCACAGTCTGCTAAACACTAACACACAACCTGCTTGGTCCACAAAAGTTCTTATAAGGACTGGTAACTTGGTATAGGGTGCTACGGTACATAGGCCTGAGTGCAGTACAGTCTGCTGTTCTGTAAGGACTGCTATCGGTCCACAATACATAGGGTTGCCGTGCACTACTGCTGACCGCTGCCCTATACTGCAGCAGTCCTTCAGCGGTATAGGGACTGACGCACAGTCTGCTAAACACTAATACACAACCTGCTTGGTCCACAAAAGTTCTTATAAGGACTGGTAACTTGGTATAGGGTGCTACGGTACATAGGCCTGAGTGCAGTACAGTCTGCTGTTCTGTAAGGACCGCTATCGGTCCACAATACATAGGGTTGCCGTGCACTACTGCTGACCGCTGCCCTATACTGCAGCAGTCCTTCATTGGTATAGGGACTGACGTACAGTCTGCTAATCACTAACACACAACCTGCTTGGTCCACAAAAGTTCTTATAAGGACTGGTAACTTGGTATAGGGTGCTACGGTACATAGGCCTGAGTGCGTTACAGTCTGCTGTTCTGTAAGGACCGCTATCGGTCCACAATACATAGGGTTGCCGTGCACTACTGCTGACCGCTGCCCTATACTGCAGCAGTCCTTCATTGGTATAGGGACTGACGTACAGTCTGCTAATCACTAACACACAACCTGCTTGGTCCACAAAAGTTCTTATAAGGACTGGTAACTTGGTATAGGGTGCTACGGTACATAGGCCTGAGTGCAGTACAGTCTGCTGTTCTGTAAGGACTGCTATCGGTCCACAATACATAGGGTTGCCGTGCACTACTGCTGACCGCTGCCCTATACTGCAGCAGTCCTTCAGCGGTATAGGGACTGACGCACAGTCTGCTAAACACTAATACACAACCTGCTTGGTCCACAAAAGTTCTTATAAGGACTGGTAACTTGGTATAGGGTGCTACGGTACATAGGCCTGAGTGCAGTACAGTCTGCTGTTCTGTAAGGACCGCTATCGGTCCACAATACATAGGGTTGCCGTGCACTACTGCTGACCGCTGCCCTATACTGCAGCAGTCCTTCATTGGTATAGGGACTGACGTACAGTCTGCTAATCACTAACACACAACCTGCTTGGTCCACAAAAGTTCTTATAAGGACTGGTAACTTGGTATAGGGTGCTACGGTACATAGGCCTGAGTGCGTTACAGTCTGCTGTTCTGTAAGGACCGCTATCGGTCCACAATACATAGGGTTGCCGTGCACTACTGCTGACCGCTGCCCTATACTGCAGCAGTCCTTCATTGGTATAGGGACTGACGTACAGTCTGCTAATCACTAACACACAACCTGCTTGGTCCACAAAAGTTCTTATAAGGACTGGTAACTTGGTATAGGGTGCTACGGTACATAGGCCTGAGTGCGTTACAGTCTGCTGTTCTGTAAGGACCGCTATCGGTCCACAATACATAGGGTTGCCGTGCACTACTGCTGACCGCTGCCCTATACTGCAGCAGTCCTTCAGCGGTATAGGGACTGACGCACAGTCTGCTAAACACTAACACACAACCTGCTTGGTCCACAAAAGTTCTTATAAGGACTGGTAACTTGGTATAGGGTGCTACGGTACATAGGCCTGAGTGCAGTACAGTCTGCTGTTCTGTAAGGACCGCTATCGGTCCACAATACATAGGGTTGCCGTGCACTACTGCTGACCGCTGCCCTATACTGCAGCAGTCCTTCATTGGTATAGGGACTGACGTACAGTCTGCTAATCACTAACACACAACCTGCTTGGTCCACAAAAGTTCTTATAAGGACTGGTAACTTGGTATAGGGTGCTACGGTACATAGGCCTGAGTGCAGTACAGTCTGCTGTTCTGTAAGGACCGCTATCGGTCCACAATACATAGGGTTGACGTGCACTACTGCTGACCGCTGCCCTATACTGCAGCAGTCCTTCAGCGGTATAGGGACTGACGCACAGTCTGCTAAACACTAACACACAACCTGCTTGGTCCACAAAAGTTCTTATAAGGACTGGTAACTTGGTATAGGGTGCTACGGTACATAGGCCTGAGTGCAGTACAGTCTGCTGTTCTGTAAGGACTGCTATCGGTCCACAATACATAGGGTTGCCGTGCACTACTGCTGACCGCTGCCCTATACTGCAGCAGTCCTTCAGCGGTATAGGGACTGACGCACAGTCTGCTAAACACTAATACACAACCTGCTTGGTCCACAAAAGTTCTTATAAGGACTGGTAACTTGGTATAGGGTGCTACGGTACATAGGCCTGAGTGCGTTACAGTCTGCTGTTCTGTAAGGACCGCTATCGGTCCACAATACATAGGGTTGCCGTGCACTACTGCTGACCGCTGCCCTATACTGCAGCAGTCCTTCAGCGGTATAGGGACTGACGCACAGTCTGCTAAACACTAACACACAACCTGCTTGGTCCACAAAAGTTCTTATAAGGACTGGTAACTTGGTATAGGGTGCTACGGTACATAGGCCTGAGTGCAGTACAGTCTGCTGTTCTGTAAGGACTGCTATCGGTCCACAATACATAGGGTTGCCGTGCACTACTGCTGACCGCTGCCCTATACTGCAGCAGTCCTTCAGCGGTATAGGGACTGACGCACAGTCTGCTAAACACTAATACACAACCTGCTTGGTCCACAAAAGTTCTTATAAGGACTGGTAACTTGGTATAGGGTGCTACGGTACATAGGCCTGAGTGCAGTACAGTCTGCTGTTCTGTAAGGACCGCTATCGGTCCACAATACATAGGGTTGCCGTGCACTACTGCTGACCGCTGCCCTATACTGCAGCAGTCCTTCATTGGTATAGGGACTGACGTACAGTCTGCTAATCACTAACACACAACCTGCTTGGTCCACAAAAGTTCTTATAAGGACTGGTAACTTGGTATAGGGTGCTACGGTACATAGGCCTGAGTGCGTTACAGTCTGCTGTTCTGTAAGGACCGCTATCGGTCCACAATACATAGGGTTGCCGTGCACTACTGCTGACCGCTGCCCTATACTGCAGCAGTCCTTCATTGGTATAGGGACTGACGTACAGTCTGCTAATCACTAACACACAACCTGCTTGGTCCACAAAAGTTCTTATAAGGACTGGTAACTTGGTATAGGGTGCTACGGTACATAGGCCTGAGTGCGTTACAGTCTGCTGTTCTGTAAGGACCGCTATCGGTCCACAATACATAGGGTTGCCGTGCACTACTGCTGACCGCTGCCCTATACTGCAGCAGTCCTTCAGCGGTATAGGGACTGACGCACAGTCTGCTAAACACTAACACACAACCTGCTTGGTCCACAAAAGTTCTTATAAGGACTGGTAACTTGGTATAGGGTGCTACGGTACATAGGCCTGAGTGCAGTACAGTCTGCTGTTCTGTAAGGACCGCTATCGGTCCACAATACATAGGGTTGCCGTGCACTACTGCTGACCGCTGCCCTATACTGCAGCAGTCCTTCATTGGTATAGGGACTGACGTACAGTCTGCTAATCACTAACACACAACCTGCTTGGTCCACAAAAGTTCTTATAAGGACTGGTAACTTGGTATAGGGTGCTACGGTACATAGGCCTGAGTGCAGTACAGTCTGCTGTTCTGTAAGGACCGCTATCGGTCCACAATACATAGGGTTGACGTGCACTACTGCTGACCGCTGCCCTATACTGCAGCAGTCCTTCAGCGGTATAGGGACTGACGCACAGTCTGCTAAACACTAACACACAACCTGCTTGGTCCACAAAAGTTCTTATAAGGACTGGTAACTTGGTATAGGGTGCTACGGTACATAGGCCTGAGTGCAGTACAGTCTGCTGTTCTGTAAGGACTGCTATCGGTCCACAATACATAGGGTTGCCGTGCACTACTGCTGACCGCTGCCCTATACTGCAGCAGTCCTTCAGCGGTATAGGGACTGACGCACAGTCTGCTAAACACTAATACACAACCTGCTTGGTCCACAAAAGTTCTTATAAGGACTGGTAACTTGGTATAGGGTGCTACGGTACATAGGCCTGAGTGCGTTACAGTCTGCTGTTCTGTAAGGACCGCTATCGGTCCACAATACATAGGGTTGCCGTGCACTACTGCTGACCGCTGCCCTATACTGCAGCAGTCCTTCATTGGTATAGGGACTGACGTACAGTCTGCTAATCACTAACACACAACCTGCTTGGTCCACAAAAGTTCTTATAAGGACTGGTAACTTGGTATAGGGTGCTACGGTACATAGGCCTGAGTGCGTTACAGTCTGCTGTTCTGTAAGGACCGCTATCGGTCCACAATACATAGGGTTGCCGTGCACTACTGCTGACCGCTGCCCTATACTGCAGCAGTCCTTCATTGGTATAGGGACTGACGTACAGTCTGCTAATCACTAACACACAACCTGCTTGGTCCACAAAAGTTCTTATAAGGACTGGTAACTTGGTATAGGGTGCTACGGTACATAGGCCTGAGTGCGTTACAGTCTGCTGTTCTGTAAGGACCGCTATCGGTCCACAATACATAGGGTTGCCGTGCACTACTGCTGACCGCTGCCCTATACTGCAGCAGTCCTTCATTGGTATAGGGACTGACGTACAGTCTGCTAATCACTAACACACAACCTGCTTGGTCCACAAAAGTTCTTATAAGGACTGGTAACTTGGTATAGGGTGCTACGGTACATAGGCCTGAGTGCGTTACAGTCTGCTGTTCTGTAAGGACCGCTATCGGTCCACAATACATAGGGTTGCCGTGCACTACTGCTGACCGCTGCCCTATACTGCAGCAGTCCTTCATTGGTATAGGGACTGACGTACAGTCTGCTAATCACTAACACACAACCTGCTTGGTCCACAAAAGTTCTTATAAGGACTGGTAACTTGGTATAGGGTGCTACGGTACATAGGCCTGAGTGCAGTACAGTCTGCTGTTCTGTAAGGACCGCTATCGGTCCACAATACATAGGGTTGACGTGCACTACTGCTGACCGCTGCCCTATACTGCAGCAGTCCTTCAGCGGTATAGGGACTAAGAGTTTTGTCACAGGGTGATTTAAAAAATGACAGGCAGAGGAAGAGGCAGGCCCTTCCGCAGGGGTGGTAGGGGTAGGGCAGGAGCAACAGCCTTGAGCCAAAGTGGGAAGTTGCAGAAGGTGCGTTCAATTACTTTAAAGGACGCACCAGACTTGGTTGAGTGGCTCACTCAGCCTTATTCTTCTGCACCCTCCTCATCCTCTCGATCTGCACCCTCTTCTTCACTCTCTGCTATGTGCACCCCCAAAGACACTACCACCAACAACACCACCACCACCACATACCTTCCGCTTGAGTGCAAATGGGGGCCTTCATGCTCCAGTGTTTTAATAGGGACCCCCGTATAAAAAGCATGAGGGTCAAGGACCAGTACTGGGTGGCAACGTACTTAGATCCCCGGTACAAACACAAAATGGCGGAAATGTTACCGCCGTCGCAGAGGGCTGTCAGAATGCAGCACTTCCAGGCCTTGCTTCGAGAAATGCTGCATTCTGCTTTTGCGTGCGCTGGCAGAGGAGCAATTCCCACTCCCAGAGAAGGATTTGCGGGTACCAATCCAACAGCGCCTGCAAGAAGAGGCCGGTTTGAAGATGTGTTGGTGACTTCGGATATGAGGTCATTCTTTCAGCCGACCCATCGACAGGTGTCATCCGGATCCAGCATCAGGGAACGCCTAGACCGTCAGGTGTCCGACTACATTGGGTTAACGGCCGATGTGGACGCTCTGAGGAGTGATGAACCCCTAGACTACTGGGTGGGCAGGCTTGACCTCTGGCCAGAGCTTGCCCAATTTGCAATCGAACTGTTGGCTTGCCCCTCATCCAGTGTCCTGTCCGAAAGGACGTTCAGCGCAGCAGGGGGGATTGTGACCGATAAGCGTACTCGCCTAGCTCACGACAGTGTTAACTACCTCACATTTCTAAAAATGAATGAGGCATGGATCTCGGAGGAATTCAACACATGTGATCAGTAGACCATGTATATGTCTATAAACAATTTTTGGAATCAAGCACACAGACCTTCTTAATTCATTTGGCTCACTTCCCTGACCCAAAAAAGCACACCGTACTATATGCCCCTACCCTCCTCTTTGAAGAGGTTGAGCGGTGTCATATTTCTACTGGGGCTGCTTATTATGAGGGGTTCCCACCATCCCTGTGCTGTGCTGACTTCCTCCTGGGTGTTCTTATTATGAGGGGCTCCCACCATCCCTGTGCTGTGCTGACTTCCTCCTGGGGGTTCTTATTATGAGGGGCTCCCACCATCCCTGTGCTGTGCTGACTTCCTCCTGGGGGTTCTTATTATGAGGGGATCACACCATCCCTGTGCTGTGCTGACTTCCTCCTGGGGCTGCTTACGGTGCTGCTGTCAGCGCTGTATGTCACGGAGCTGCTGTCAGCGCTGTATGTCACGGAGCTGCTGTCAGCGCTGTATGTCACGGAGCTGCTGTCAGCGCTGTATGTCACGGAGCTGCTGTCAGCGCTGTATGTCACGGAGCTGCTGTCAGCGCTGTATGTCACGGAGCTGCTGTCAGCGCTGTATGTCACGGAGCTGCTGTCAGCGCTGTATGTCACGGTGCTGCTGTCAGCGCTGTATGTCACGGAGCTGCTGTCAGCGCTGTATGTCACGGAGCTGCTGTCAGTGCTGTATGTCACGGAGCTGCTGTCAGCGCTGTATGTCACGGAGCTGCTGTCAGCGCTGTATGTCACGGAGCTGCTGTCAGCGCTGTATGTCACGGTGCTGCTGTCAGCGCTGTATGTCACGGAGCTGCTGTCAGCGCTGTATGTCACGGAGCTGCTGTCAGTGCTGTATGTCACGGAGCTGCTGTCAGCGCTGTATGTCACGGAGCTGCTGTCAGCGCTGTATGTCACGGAGCTGCTGTCAGCGCTGTATGTCACGGTGCTGCTGTCAGCGCTGTATGTCACGGAGCTGCTGTCAGCGCTGTATGTCACGGAGCTGCTGTCAGCGCTGTATGTCACGGAGCTGCTGTCAGCGCTGTATGTCACGGAGCTGCTGTCAGCGCTGTATGTCACGGAGCTGCTGTCAGCGCTGTATGTCACGGTGCTGATGTCAGTGCTCTGTATTACGGTGCTGCTGTCAGTGCTCTGTATCTCCTGCACCCTCTTGTTTGCCTACCCTGGTCCCTGACCTTCCCTCTCCTCCATTGCCTTCATTAGCTCCATAGTCCTGAATTGTCAGAACAATTTCCCAAATAAAAAAAAAATGCTTGTAGTTATCGATCCCAAATTCACCTCATACATGTATTATGCTATTGTCCAGGTGGTGGGACTACGTGCTACCCCCTAATAATTACCCCGTGGCCGCAAATTCGACCTAAAGGTTTGCGAAATTCGCCTCCCATTGAAGTCAATGGAGCCCGCGGCGAACGGTCGTTTTCGCGAACGTTTGTGTCCGTTCGCGTTTCGCGTTCGCGAAACGTCCCGTCGGAAGTTCGTCCATCACTAGAGATCAATAGATGTGCCTGATTAAAGCCCAACAAGATTTAAAATGGCAACACAATGGGGGTTAATTACTAAAGGAAAATCCACTTTGCACTGCAAGTGCACCTGAAAGTGCACTTGGAAGTGTAGTCACTGTAGATCCGAGGGGGACATGCAAGAAGAATAAAAAAACAGCATTTTAGCATGCATATGATTGGATGATAAAATCAGCAGAGCTTCCACTCATTTCAGATCTACCCTTTAGATTTAAAGCGACTGCACTTCCAAGTGCACTTTCAGTGCAAACTGGATTTGCCTTTCGTAAATAACCCCCAATATAATAGATCTCTGTATAGGAAAGGATAACAGTACTTGTAAAAAAGGAACCTTAAAGTGTTTCTAAACCCTGGAACATGCATTCATTATACAGTGGCTTAAAAAGTATTCATACCCCTTGGAATTTTCCACATTTTGTCATGTTACAACCAAAAATGTAAATGTATTTTATTGGGATTTTATGTGATAGACCAACACAAAGTGGCACATAATTGTGAAGTGGAAGGAAAATAGTAAACGGCTTTCAATTTTTTTTCCAAATACATGTTTGAAAAGTGTGGCATGCATTTGTATTCAGCTCCCTTTACTATGATACCCCTAACTAAAATCTAGTGGAACCAATTGCCTTCAGAAGTTACCTAATTAGTAAACAGAGTCCACCTGTGTGTAATTTAACTACTTGACAACTGGGCACTTAAACCCTCTTCCTAACCAGACCAATTTTCAGCTTTCGGTGCTCTCACACTTTGAATAACAATTACTCAGTCATGCAGCACTGTACCCATATGAAATTTGTGTCCCTTTTTTCACACAAATCGAGCTTTGTTTTGGTGGTATTTAATCACTGCTGGGTTTTTTATTTTTGGCGCTATAAATCAAAAAAGAGTTAAAATTAGGTAAGGTTCTTTGTTCCTGTTAAAATGTATTGCAGAGAATTGGCACAGTATTGGTGAGTATTGGCAGAGTATTGGCGAGTATTGGCAGAGGATTGCAGAGTATTGACAGAGTATTGGTGAGTATTGGCATGTATTGGCAGAGTATTGCAGATTATTGCAGAGTATTGCACAGTATTGGTGCTGTGCAGCGCTGTGGGCACTACAGATTCAGCCCACAGGGCGACTACAAATGATCTTTCCCCCTCTCCCCGTCTCACTGTACAGATCAGTACAGAGAGGAGAGGGCTTGTTTACAAGTGATCCCTCCGCTACTAGCAGCCATTTACCGTGATCCGTGATGTGCCGGGTCTTCCGGACCCGGCAGGTATGGATACTTCCAAGAGCATGCCGCAGGGCAACATTCTGGGAGGACGTCCATGGACGCCCTCCCAGAATAAGCCAACCGGGCTGTAGCCGTATTTTGGCTATGGCCGGTAGGCAAGTGGTTAATCTCAGTATATATACAGCTGTTCTGTGAAGCCCTCAGAGGTTTGTTAGAGAACCTCAGTGACCAAACAGCATTACGAAGGTCAAGGAACACACCAGGTCAGGAATAAAGTTGTGGGGAAGTTTAAAACAGGATTTGGTTATATATAAATATCCCAAGCTTTGAACATCTCACAGAGCACTGTTCAATCCATCATTTGAAAATAGAAAGAGTATGGCACAACTGCAAACCTACCAAGACATGGCCGTCCACCTAAACTGACAGGTTTGGCAAGGAGAGCATTAATCAGAGAAGCAGCCAAGAAGCTCATGGTAACTCTGGAGGAGCTGCAGAGATCAGATTGGAAAATCTATCCACAGGAAAACTATTAGTCATGCAATCCACAATTCTGGCCTTTATGGAAAAGTGGTAAGAAGAAAGCTATTGTTGAAAGAAATCCAAAAGAAGTCACGTTTGCAGTTTGCTACGTGGGGGACACAGCAAACATGTGGAAGAAGGTGCTCTGGTCAGATGAGACAAAAATTGAACTTTTTGACCTAAAGACAAAATGCTATGTGTGGCAGAAAACTAACACTACACATCACCCTGAACACACCATCCCCGTCGTGAAACATGGTGGTGGCGGTATCCTTTTGTGGGGATGCTTTTGTTCAACAGGTACAGAGAAGCTGGTCAGAGTTGAGGGGAAGATGGATGGAGCCAAATACAGGGCAATCTTAGAAGAAAATCTATTAGAGTTTGCAAAAGACTTGAGACTGTGGTGGAGGTTCATCTTCCAGCAGGACAATGACCCTAAACATACTGCCAGAGCTACAATGGAATGTTTTAGATCAAAGCATATTCATGTGTTAGAATGGCCCAGTCAAAGTCCAGACCTAAGTCAAATTCAGAATCTGTGGCAAGACTTGAAAATTGCTGTTCACAGACACTCTCTATCCAATCTGACAGAGCTTGAGCTATTTTGCAAAGAAGTATAGGCAAAAATGTCACTCTCTAGATGTACAAAGCTGGTAGAGACATCCCCAAAAAGTCTTCCAGCTGTAATTACAGCGAAAGGTGGTTCTACAGGTATACAAATGCACGCCACACTTTTCACAGATTTAGTTGTAAAAAAATCTGAAAACCATTTACCATTTTCCTTCCACTTCACAATTCAATTATGCCCCACTTTGTTGGTCTATAACATAAAATCCCAACAAAATACATTTACGTTTTTTGGTTATAACATGGCAAGGGGTATGAATGCTTTTTCAAGGCATTTTATATGGTCTCCCACAGTACACAGAGCATGGAAATGCAATAGTTTTAGTAAATATAAACTGCTAAATACCTTTTGTCGTCAGCAGTTAAAGCAGTCTAGTGACTTCTATCAGTGTCCAGCAGAGCAATGGTTAAAACTTGTAGTAGTTTTCATTCGACCCTGATTGTCCTATGAGGCTGCAGGACCTCTGACCCTCTGTCTAGACAGTGCTGATTGGTCCTGTGCTGATCACATGCAATCTTTCAAAAAATAAAAAAAACAATACACACCAAACTGAGCATGTGCAGCTTTCCCCTAAGGCTCTATTCTATCAGGAGATGGTTTGGGGCCTGTGGAAGAAGGGGAGGATCAGCGAAGACAGGATCAAACAGCCTTTTTTACACAATGCAGAGGTTTAATTCCTTAGGTTTCACAGTGAGTATAACAAACATGCTTTACTGCATATACAGACTGATTTTACTGTTGTGGGTTTAGTAAAACTTTAAAAAACATCCCTACCCTCGCCATGTTATGTACCTTACTAGGAGCTGCTGCCTACATTTAGCTGCAGTACTCCTCCAAGCCAATCAGGCAGTATTTTCTCCCTCCAGACTTGCTCATAATACAGGGTGATCACTGGCACATAGAGAGGCTTACACATAATATAGGAAGGGCAAGGAGAGCTGTTAACGGTTTGTAATGTATTGTTATTCTTTAGCCTTTTTCTGTTTACTATATTCCTTATGTACAGCTGCTGTTTATTGTACTAATTCAAACATGAACCATTGAACCTGTCTAAATTTTACTAACATTTCCTATTACAAAGCATTTATTTAAATTAATTACTACATAGAAAAGCAGGGTGTGGACCAACCATGTTAATACCGAGGACACAGAGGGAGCCACGGCTAATTTTTTTGTAAAAAAAAAAAAAAGAAAAAAAGAAAAGAAAATTAAAACACCTTGTTTAAGCTGAAATTACCTTCCCCTTTTTTGGCAATATAAATGTATGATTAAAGGCTGGCTGACTTCAGTTGAGTCAGTTAATAAAACTGAAGAAAACTCAGAAAGAAACTAAAATGGTGGTATTAATATTTATGAGTTTTTAAAATTGGAAGCAAAAATAAAGTTAAGTCAGTCAGCATCACAAGCCAGAAGAATAACAAATGCATTAATGGCCAGGAAAAATAATTTTAATAACCTTGCATACAATAGACAGGGTTGGCAGTGTAGGAATACCTAGTGAGGCAAAGTAGGTATATGCCTACAGGCATTTGTCTTCTAACAGTACCAAGTAAAAGAGCTAAACAGCTTTGTGACTAATGGCACCACCACTATGATTTCCATGTAATGGTAACTTTGCAATCTGTTACTGAAGCTTTATAGATCTAAAATGACTTCATTATAATGCATACTAACAAATCTCCATGACTCAGCATGGAGTGCCAAGAAATGCACTTTACGATTTCATTGCATATTTAATCAGTAAAAAAGATAGATAGAATGGAAATTATAGAGAGGGGAAAGCTAGTGTGGTCTTATGCCATGACATTACCCTTGTCAAATACAGTTAAAAATTAAAGATTTTAATAAGGGTGTGTGTCCAAGATGGCGATGTGAGTAGCTGCTTCCGCTTGTGCTCCGCCGCATCGCTGCTGCTATTTTGGCTCCTGAGGATGTTTTTCCTCCTGCAGTGACCGATTGCTCCTCTGGATGAGACGCAGATCCTCTGATGCACACACTGGCAATGGGAAGAGGCTTTGTTTCCCCTCGATATTGGAGGAACCCTACCGCCTGCCTCAGTCTTCCACTTAGCGGCCCGCACCACGCGCCGTTCCCACATGGCTTCTCAGACGGAGCCTATGGAGTCCCCTCCACTGGACCTCACAGACATAATGGCAGCTATCTCTACCTGCCAGGCCACGCTGACTGCGATAATGGAGGCAGTTCAGATGGACATGGGACTCCTGCGACAGGACATGGAAAAGCTCCGCTTCAGGGTCACTGAAACAGAACAAAGAGTGAGGCAGACAGAGGATACTGTGGAAGAGCACCATGATGCCATCCGCACTCTACAGACAAAGGTAAAGGCCTTTGAATACAGGATGGAGGATGCAGAAAATAGAAATAGGAGGAATAACCTCTGTATCGTGGGCCTAGCTGAGGGGGATGAGGGCCAGAACCCGACCGTCTTCGTGGAAGACATGCTGTTCCCTGATGCCCACTTCTTCCTTCATTACACCGTTGAAAGGGTGCATTGCGTTCCACCTAAGCCCAGCCCCCTCGAGAACTTTCATCCTTCGGATGCTTAAATTCAGGGACAGGGATGAAGTGCTCTGTGCCGCCAGGATTCTGGGAGATTTGTGCTTTCATAACTCCAAGCTGCTGATTTTCACTGACTATTCAGTAGAGACACAGAAGCTTAGAAAGTGGTTCGACCAGGTCAAGGCCACCATGCGGGCCTGCAACATCTGCTGCAGCATTTCGTTTCCAGCCTGACTGAGGGTCCAGGGTGGAGAAGCGACCCGCTTCTTCATTTCACCAAGCGAACCCTCTGCCTGGTTGGAGTCTCTGCCACCTCATCGCTGATGCCATAGGTCGCTGAGTGCAGTATTTGAGCAGTCACCCATGGCTCGTAGTTTGGGAGAAGTCTCAGTTTGCGTTACTTACCCTGCCATGTTTGGTTACAATTTTTTTTTATAATGTGAAAGATGTTATGCAGAGTAAATAGATACCAAACATTTATAATTGCACTCACTCGTAAAATGGCGACAAACTATGGTACCTAAAAATCTCCATAGACAAAGCTTTAAATGTTTTCTACGGTTACCAGGTTAGAGTTACAGAGGAGGTCTAGTGCTAGAATTATTGCTCTCACTTGGATGATCGCGGCGATACCTCACATGTGTGATTTGACCACAGTTTACATATGCGGGTTCGACTTCCATATGCGTTTTCTTAGCTGCGCGAGCTCACGGGGACGGGGGGCGCTTTAAAAAAAAAAAATCTTATTTATTTTATTTATTTTTATATTATTAAATTGTGTTTTAAAAAGAAAAATTATTTGATCACTTTTATTGCTGTCACAAGGAATGTAAACATCCCTTGTGACAGTAATAGGTGTTGACAGGTACTCTTTATGGAGGGATCGGGGGTCTAAAAGACCTCCGATCCCTCCTTTGCATTTCAACGTATTCATATCACCAAAGACGGCGATTCTGAATACTGTATATATCTTTAAGTCCAACGTCATTGGCAGCCGAGTAAACTGGAAGTGACGTTGTGACATTGTTTCCATGTTTACATTCAGGAGATATATGTGCTTTAGATATAACCGTGCTAACAAGAATATTACTTATCTATATCTATATAAAGTGCTGGTGCTACCATACAGTGTGTGTACAGTGCTGCATATATACTACTAATGTTATAAGTATCACATACATAGAAAATCCCAAATTAAACAAAAAATTACAATTATACAAAATTGCTGTGCAAAAGTGCAAATCAACTGTTCTCAGCAGTCCTATAAAGAATCGTGCAACAACATGTGCAAAAATGCAAGAAATTGTGCAAAAGATTGTGCAAAAAATTAGTCCCAAAGAGCGTCCTTCAATATAAATTTTTTTTTTTTAAATCGCATTCAGAAGTAGCTAAAAAGTTGCATATTGCAATATTTCAAGAGGTAGTGGTAGAACAAGATGACTAGTGCAAAGAAGGCAATGTAGAGGGAAAACACTCCTCCCCGGTGCGCCACTCAGTGCTGTGGGACTATAATTGCGCTCACCAGAACAAACACCCTCATAGGGTTAAACGAGCCTTCACAGTATAAGCCACTGTGCTGCTGCTTAGACACTGCTGCTGGTGCGCTGGGGGAATGTTCACTCTTCACTTCCAAGTGTGCTCCGTAGTTATATGCATAAGGGAGGAGAGAGAAGCATATCCATAGTGCAAATACGTCTTTTTAAAACATCTTTATTCCATCATAAAAAGAAAATTACTCACAAAGTGTTTACAATGGTTCGCGTGAGTAAATGAGGAAAACAAACTCCGCCGGCCGTTGCTATTACTGGCAATGGAAAGGTGCACGTCCGCGGCCACGTCCTACGCGTTTCGTCAGAGCGACTTCTTCTGACGAAACGCGTAGGGTGTGGCCACGGACGTGCACCTTATAGGACTGCTGAGAACAATTGATTTGCACTTTTGCACAGCAATTTTGCCGGACTTTTCCACCAGATTGTTTGATCGTGTGTATGCGGCATTAGTGAAAACCGTGCTCTGCTCAGGTGTGCATGCAGGCACAGATCTCACACTGCAGATATACAGTTTTTAGGTTGTAGGAACAGAAATAACTAAATACCCTCACATACCAGGAAGTACATTGATATTTTCCAGTAGAAGTTCCAGATAAAAAATAAATTACAAGGTACTGCTTAGGCACAGTTAACATTTCTAAATTATACCTAGAACATAGTGAATCTTCACTTTTTAAGTTAATTTCCACTTTAACATTTCCACTAGGACAGGAATATATAGATTCCAATAATATGGTGACATTAGCACACTGTTCCTCAAAGATGGTATGACATGGTTGCAGTGTTGCATTGACATGGCATTCCCCATATTTCCAAAACCCCCAAGCATAACTGTGTACAACATCTTTTTGCAGTTCTCTATGTTAGTAAATTGTCTAACCTGCTTTAACTACCTCCAGTCCAGGCCAATTCTTTCTCTCCTACATGTAAAAAATATAATTTCTTCTTAGAAAATTACATAGAGCCTCCAACTATATATATATATATATATATATATATATATATATATATATATATATATATATATATATATATATATATTATATATAGTATCTCACAAAAGTGAGTACACCCCTCACAGTTTTGTAAATATTTTATTCTATCTTTTCATGTGACAACACTGAAGAAATGACACTTTGCTACAATGTAAAGTAGTGAGTGTACAGCTTGTATAACAGTGTAAATTTGCTGTCCCTTCAAAATAACTCAACACACAGCCATTAATGTCTAAAGCCCTGGCAACAAAGGTGAGTACACCCCTAAGTGAAAATGGGCCCAATTAGCCATTTTCCCTCCCCGGTGCCATGCAACTTGCTAGTGTTACAAGGTCTCAGGTGGGAGTGGGAAGCAGGTGTGTTGAATTTGGTGTTATCACTCTCACTCTCTAATACTGGTCACTGGAAGTTCAACATGGCCCCTTATGGCAAAGAACTCTCTGAGGATCTGAAAAAAAGAATTGCTGCTCTACATAAAGATGGCCTAGGATATAAGAAGATTGCCAAGACCCTGAAATTGAGCTGCAGCATGGTGGCCAAGACCATACAGCGGTTTAACAGGTCAGGCTCCACTCAGAACAGGCCTCGCCATGGTCGACCAAAGAAGTTGAATGCATGTGCTCAGTGTCATATCCTGAGGTTGTCTTTGGGAAATAGACGTATTAGTTCTGCCAGCATTACTGCAAAGGTTGAAGGGGTGGGGAGGTCAGCCTGTCAGTGCTCAGACCATATGCCGCACACTCCATCAAATTGGTCTGCATGGCTGTCGTCCGAGGAGGAAGCCTCTTCTAAAAATGATGCACAAGAAGGCCACAAACAGTTTGCTGAAGACAAGCAGACTAAGACAATGGATTACTGGAATTATGTCCTGTGGTCTGATGAGACCAAGATAAACTTATTTGGTTCAGATGGTGTCAAATGTGTGTGGCGGCAACCAGGTGAGGAGTGCAAAAGGAAGTGTGTCTTGCTTACAGTAAAGCATGGTGGGAGTCTCATGGTCTGGGGCTGCATGAGGGGAGCTACAATTTATTGAGGGAACCATGAATGCCAACATGTACTGTGACATACTGAAGCATGGCATGATCCCCTCCCTTCAGAGACTGGGCCGCAGAGCAGTATTCCAACATGATAATGACCCCAAACACACCTCCAAGATGACCACTGCCTTTCTAAAGAAGCTGAGGGTAAAGGTGATGGACTGGCCAAGCATGTCTTCAGACCTGAACCCTATTGAGCATCTGTGGGGCATCCTCAAATGGAAGGTGGAGGAGCGCAAGGTCTCTAACATCTACCAGCTTTGTGATGTCATCATGGAGGAGTGGACGAGGACTCCAGTGGCAACCTGTGAAGCTCTGGTGAACTCCATGCCCAAGAGGGTTAAGGCAGTGCTGGAAAATAGTGGTGGGCACACAAAATATTGACACTTTGGGCCCAATTTGGAGATTTTGACTTGGGTGTACTCACTTTTGTTGCCAGCGGTTTAGACAATTATGGCTGTGTGTTGAGTTATTTTGAGGGGACAGAAAATTTACAATGTTATACAGGTATACAAGGTGTACACTCACTACTTTACATTGTAGCAAAGTGTTGTTTCTTCAGTGTTGTCACATGAAAAGATATAATAAAGTATTTACAAAATTGTGAGGGGTGTACTCACTTTTGTGAGATACTAATATATATATAATGGGATTTTTATATACAGCTTACCTGTAAAATCCTTTTCTTGAGAGTACATCACGGGACACAGGAGCTTCATTACATAGTGGGTTATATAGGCACCTCTGGTGATTGGACACTGGTTAACCCTAATTGAGGAGAATTCCTCCGCTATATAACCCCTCCCATATGGGAGGCACCTCAGTTTTGTAGCAAAGCAATAAGAAACCATGTAAAACCCAAGAGGGGCGGGAGCCCTGTGTCCCGTGATGTACTCTCAAGAAAAGGATTTTACAGGTAAGCTGTATATAAAAATCCCATTTTCTTGATCATACATCACAGGACACAGGAGCTTCATTACATAGTGGGATGTCCCAAAGCAATGCTCAGATTGAGGGGAGGGAGACACAGATCATAATTATAGACCGCCAGGGACCGGAGGACCTAAACTGCAGCCTGCAGTACACTGCGCCCGAAGGCGATATCCTCTTGCCCTCTGACATCCACCTGATAGAATCTGGTGAATGTGTGGACTGATGACCAAGTTGCAGCCTTACAGATCTGAGCCAGGGAGGCCTGGTGATGCACTGCCCAAGAAGCACTTACAGCCCTAGTAGAGTGCGCTTTCACTTGAAAAGGAGGAATCTTCCCCTTTACACTATAGGCCTGAGAAATAACCTGTCTAATCCACCTTGAGAGAGTGGATTTTGACGCCGCCTGGCCCTTCCTAGGGCCTTCCGGCAAAATAAACAAGCAATCAGTTTTCCTTATCTGAGCAGTTGCCTGAAGATATATACTGATTGCTCTAACCACATCCAAAGTGTGAAAAGATTCTTCTTCTGCAGACTGTGGGTCCGGAAAAAAGGATGGTAGGATTACGTCTTGATTCAAATGAAATCCCGAAACCACCTTAGGTAGAAAGGACCTGTTGGGACGCATGACCACCCGGTCCTTATTAATAATTGGATACGGCTCCTTGCTGGAAAGAGCTGCTCGCTCTGATACTCTTCTAGCCATAGATATGGCTACCAAGAAGACCAATTTTTTAGTCAGGAGAACTAATGAAGCCAGATGCAAAGGTTCAAATGGTTGCCCCTGCAAAGCCGAGAGAACCAAATTCAGATCCCATGGGCATACCGGAGGTTTGACTGGCGGTCTCATCCGCATGGCCCCCTGGATGAAAGCCCGCACCAGGGAATGCGATGCAAGTGGCTTCTGAAAAAATACTGACAGGGCCGAAATCTGCATCTTGATAGTGCTTATGGCCAAATTCATTTCTAGGACTGACTGGAGAAAGGCCAAGATCCTGCTAATGACATACTTTTTAAGATGCCATTTCCTGAGTTCACACCAGGAAACATATGCCCTCCAGATTTTGTAATAAATAAGCCTGGAGGCCGGCTTTCTGGCATTGACCAGAGTAGAAAGGACTGGCCCCGAAAGGCCACGGTCTCTCAGAATGTGGGTCTCAGCAGCCAAACCGTCAAATAAACCTAGAGAATAAAATGGAGGGTGTTTCATATTTTTATGTCACACAATATTTGCAGTGCTTTTTCAAACACAATTTTTTTTTTAAATACACTTTCAGGAATTTTTATGCACAAAAACATAATATAATACCTATTTTTGGTAAAATATAAAATATATTACTTTATTATTTATTATATTTAAATAAAACATTTTTACACTGTCTCTTTAGGTTTTTTTAATCAACGTTATTGCTGTCACCAGCTATAATCAGCTATGTTCATCATGGGTCATGACAGGTTCTCTTTATGGAGGGATCCCTGGCCTCCAATGCAGCCAATCAGCTACAGATCAGTCTGATCGTGTGCCTCACTGGCCGGTATTTGGCCAGTAAACTATAAGCTGAAATCAGGAGTGATGAAATCCTTGTCGCTTCCGAGTTTCTGACATCACACAGTGGGAGGAACAACATCAGTTGCCAGCTGGAAAAAAACGAATACCTTGGACATTGCTGCAGCTGATGGCTCTTCCTATCCGGTACATCGCTGAATGGGAGCGGCTGTTAACAACAGAGGGAGAGAAGGTCCATTCATAAAGGAATGCCCTGGCATCAGGGTACCTGCACGGACCAGGGACTCGGTCCCTGGCATTGGGTGGTTGGGTGTCCTTTGGTGTCCCATTATTGGACACAGGCTGCTTTTGAGAATAAGCTTTTGGTGTTGCGCCTCCTTGGGGATCTGACCAGCAGAAAACCCAGCCAGTATTGGGACCCCAGCGGCGGGGTTCTCACCAGGCCTTCAGACATGGACAGTGGAGTGCTCAGTCAGCTTGCAGACTCTGGTGGTGGGGCCCTATGGAGCGTCTGGAGGCCACTCCTTAAGGGGGGGAAGATCTGTTAGGATTAAGTTCACCTGCTGATGGCACTATCCTGCTCTGGGCTGTTTGCTGCAGTTCCAGTGCCCACCAGAAGGTGTCACCCAGGAGCCAGCAGGCTGGTCTAATCAGGCTTATTAATGTTCAGCTGCCTGGGGGCTACTTAAGGCTTCTCCTCCCTTCCTCCTGCGTGTCACGATTCTGGTCCCTTCCTTGCTGGCTGTGCCTAGCTTGATCCAGTCTGTACCTGTCATAGGATGCGCAAGGGTAAAGCGCTCTGGCGCACAGCAGGGTGTGACCCCTCGCTGACCTATAAAGGAAGTGAGTCATCCAAACACACTGCTGGTTTGTCTTCAGCTTCCTGTGATTCCCACGTCTGTTCCTGTGATCTGTATTACCCGTTGTGACCCGGATTGCCTCATCGACCTCGCTGATCTTCTCCTGACCCGACCTCTGGCTTGACCTTGGACTCCCGCTTTCTAAACGTGTTTGACCCTCAGCCTGCATCTGGACTTACCTGCTATCTCCTGTGTTCGACCCCCGGCTTGTCTTGGATTATCCTTCTGTCTCAGTGTTCCTGGTACTTGTTGTCTTCTGATCTGGACTGTGTTTGACCCCTGGCCTGTCTCCTGGATTCTGCCTTTGCCTTACGGACTTGCTACCTTTGCTTCTGGATCTTCCCACGGGACATCACCTTTCAGCTCTGCTCAAGCTACCTGCTGATCTACTAGCAAGTGACTGTCCTACTGGTAGCTTGTGCCTCTTGCTGCAACCACCCTCTGTGCCACCTTCAGGGGTGGTCTGCGCCGAGTCGCAACCGCGACCGCTCTTGGCATCTTGGCTTTGGTGAGTACATTTATATGATAGTACAAACCAGCCATGACAGAGGCCAACAGAGCGGGTTCGCCATTAGAAGTCCTGTGCCAGCAAGTCTCTGAACTCACAGAAGCAGTACAGAAACTACAGGATGGCTATGCACAGATGGACAGCAGGCTTCAGCGACTAGCCACAGCTCCGGCACCCACAAATCCTACGCAGGCCTCAGTCAGCGGTGCCTCCACACCTCATGTCCAGCCTCCACCCGGTATGACGATGGCAGTACCCGAACCACGAGTACCCACGCCTGAGCGATTTTCAGGCGACAGAAAGAAATTCAGAGCCTTTAAAAATGCATGTTCCTTGTACTTGGCTTTGCAACCCATTACCTTTTCTTCGGAGATCGTCAAGGTCGGGTTTATTATTTCTCTTTTGGCTGAGGAACCCCAGGCCTGGGCCCATAGCCTTAAGGAACAGAGAAGCCCCTTGTTAAACTCCATGGACACCTTCTTTGAGGTACTGCCACGGCTGAGGCTACCCTGCATGCTCTCTCACAGGGGAGAAGACCGGTGGAGGATTACACCGTTGAGTTTCGCAAGTGGTCAGCTGACTCCGGCTGGAACGAGGCCACCCTGCGTTATCAATACCGGTTAGGGCTCTCCGAGAACCTAAAGGACGAGTTGGCCCGAGTAGAGACTCCTGCCTCCCTGGAGGAATTAATCCAGTTGGCCACAAAACTGGACAGACGAATGCGCGAGCAGCGCTCCGAACGCCTCCAGGCCACTCGGCCTAGTTGGATGCTTCCTAAGGCCACTGTCCCGTATCCGCCCATCCCGGTTCCTTTGGGTCCCTCAGCTTCGGAAGGGGAGCCCATGCAACTAGGTTTGGTCCGTCCTCGTCTCACCCCAGAAGAGCGACAACGAAGACGCCAAGCCAATCTGTGCTTATACTGTGGGGGGCTTGGGCATTTCATTCACAGCTGTCCCGTGAGACCCCGTAAGTTACCCCAACGTGTATAATGAACTACCAGAGTGTTGGTCCTGCTCAAACTTATGTGACTCTCTCTGTTTCCCTACAGCTGGCAGAAGAGATCCCACTCCCAGCCGTGATTGACTCAGGGGCATGTAGTTGCTTTTTGGACATCTCCCTTGCACAGCAACTACGCATTCCAAGCCAGAATAAAGCAACACACCTTCTAGTCCATTTAGCAGATGGATCTCTGCCACTCTCAGGTCCAGTAACGCAGGAGACACTACCTTTGCTTACTATTACAGACTCTGGCCATAGAGAACTCCTACGCTTCGATCTAATATCATCTCCCATGTTCCCTATCATCCTGGGACTTCCTTGGTTGCATGTTCATGATCCCCAGATCAGTTGGAACAAGAAGGAAGTGTCCTTTACATCCGCCTACTGTATGCAGCATTGTTTTGATTCCGTTCCAGCTCCTTGTATGACCCTGGCCCCCACCACTAATCACCTTCAGCACATTCCTCAGGTCTATTCCAAGTTTAACCACTTCCCACCCGGCCAATGCACATATACGGCCGGGTGGGAGCCATCTACTCCTGATAGGACGTTCAGGAACATCCATCAGAAGGAGCGGGATCGCGCGCGCGCGTGCCCGCGCAGCGGCGCGATCCCGATGCGCCCGTGTCACCGGGACACGGCGCATCTCAGATCGGCAGGAGGGCTCTGTGATTGGCCCTCCTGATCACATGACGGCCGTGTCCAATCACGGCCGTCATGTTATGTAAACAAACAGCCGGTTGCTAGGCAATTGGCTCCTCCTCTCCTCACACAGAAGTCATCGCTGAGGAGAGGAGAGCAGATTGCTGCAGCCGGCTGATGATCAGTGAGTATGAGCTGTTTTTTACAGCTTTTTACTCACTGATCTTCAGTCTAGTGTAAACACACAACACACCACACAGTGTAAACACAGTCCCCACATATGTCCCCATAACACACATGTCCCCAAAACATACATGTCCCCAAAAAATAAAAACACATGTCCCTAATAATAAAAACATGTCCCCCACATATGTCCCACTAAAATCACTTGTCCCAATGATTATGTGCACACATATGTACGTGATCACCTGCACACATATGTACATGATCATTTGCGTACATATGTCCGTGATCACACAAACCAATTATTATACACTTAACGGAATTTTTTTTACCAAAAACATGTAGCAGAATACATTTTGGCTTAAATTTATGACAAAATGTTATTTTATTGGATTTCTTTTAAAATAGAAAAAAGAAAATATTGTTTTTTTCCCAAATTTCCGCTTTTTTGCGCTTATATCGCAAAAAATAAAAAACGTAGTCGTGAATAAATACCACCAAAATAAATCTCTATTTGTGTGAACAAAATGATAAAAATTTCATTTTGGTACAGTGTAGCATGACCGCGCAATTGTCACTGAAAGCGCTAGAGCGATGAAAGCTGAAAATTGGGCTGGGAAGGAAGGGGGCGAAAGTGCCCTGTATTATAGTGGTTAAGGACGTCTTTGATAAAAAGAAGGCTGACCGTCTACCACCACACAGACCATATGACTGCCCCATTGAACTGTTACCCGGCTCTGAGATCCCTTTTGGACGAATATTCCCCTTATCCGAGACTGAACTAAAGGCTCTCAAAGCCTACATTGATGAAAATCTTGAAAAGGGGTTAATTCGCCCATCTTCTTCGCCAGCAGGGGCAGGTATTTTCTTTGTGGGAAAAAAGGATGGATCCCTTAGGCCATGTGTTGACTACAGGGAACTTAATAAAGTCACAATCAAAAATCGCTATCCACTTCCACTCATCCCTGAGTTATTCCAGCGCTTAGGATCTGCCAAAGTATTTTCCAAACTTGACTTGCGGGGGGCCTACAATCTCATTAGAATCCGTGCTGGGGATGAATGGAAGACAGTCTTCAGATCGAGATTTGGCCACTATGAATATCTTGTTATGCCCTTTGGCCTGTGCAATGCCCCGGCCACATTTCAGCATCTAGTAAATGATATCTTCAGAGACTATCTTGATGATTTTATAGTGGTATATTTAGATGATATCCTTATTTTCTCTGCTTCTTTTGAACTCCACGGGGTCCACGTGCGGAAAGTCCTCACCATCCTCCGACAACATCGGCTGTACCTTAAGGCGGAGAAATGTGAATTTGAGATAAATACAGTTCAATTCTCAGGATTCGTCATTTCTACTGAGGGCATCTCCATGAACCCCCAAAAGATCAAGGCAATCTTGGAATGTCCTGCTCCAAGGGATAAGAAAGCCGTGCAAAGGTTTATAGGCTTCACTAACTTTTATTGCAGATTCATCGCCGGGTTCTCTTCAATAGCCGCCCCCATTACTCAGCTGACCCGCCAACACACCCGATTTCAGTGGTCTCAAGAAGCCCAAGAAGCCTTTACCAAACTAAAGACCTTGTTCACCTCAGCTCCTATTTTACGGCATCCCGATCCAGTACTACCATTCGTACTGGAAGTAGATGCCTCCGAGACAGCCACAGGAGCCATCCTCTCACAACGACAAGGGCCTAAAGCTTTGTTACACCCGGTGGCTTTCGCATCTCGGAAGCTGACCCCACCGGAGAGGAATTATGACATAGGCGACCGAGAACTATTGGCCATCAAGTTCGCTCTGGAGGAGTGGAGATACCTCTTGGAAGGAGCCACTCATCCCATCACAACATTCACAGATCACAAGAATCTTGAATATCTGCGGACTGCCAAATGCTTAAGACCCCGTCAAGCCCGTTGGGCGCTTTTCTTTTCAAGATTCCAGTTCCATATCTCGTACCGGCCTGGAACCAAGAACAACAAAGCGGATGCGCTCTTGCGCATGTTCCCTGAGTCTTCCCAGGTAACAGAGCCTAGTACGATCTTGTCGCCTCACAACTTCCTTCTACTCCCACAGCCTGACTTACTTACGGCCATCAAAACAGCTTCAGTCCATTGCAATGACCAAGTCCTATGTACCTTGGAAAAACGTGACAATCTGTTTTGGGCCCGAAACAAGGTCTTCGTTCCCCTTGAGATTAGGACTCAAGTTCTTAGGACTTGTCATGATCACAAATTGGCCGGCCACTTTGGGACACAGAAAACAGCGTAACTGATCTCTCGTTCTTTCTGGTGGCCAGGTTGGAGACAGGACTGCCAGACTTACATTGCCTCTTGTGTACCATGCCAGCGTAGCAAGGGTCCCAAGATCAAGCCCTGGGGCCTGTTAAAGCCTTTGCCCATTCCTGACCGACCTTGGGCAGACGTGTCAATGGATTTTATTGTGGAGCTACCTCCCTCCGAAGGTTTCACCACAATTCTGGTAGTAGTTGACCGTCTTTCAAAGATGGCCCATTTCCTACCTATGGTCGGTACCCCCTCTGCTCTGCCAATCTCTTTATTAAGGAGGTTGTCAGGCTCCATGGGGTTCCCAGCAGTATCACATCAGATAGAGGTCCACAGTTCACCTCTAGATTTTGGAGAGAACTCTGCAAAATACTGGAAATCAAGATCTGTTTGTCATCGGCATATCATCCCCAAAGTAACGGGCAAACTGAACGGACAAACCAAACCCTTGAGCAGTATCTTCGCTGCTTTTGTTCAGGATCTTAAAATGATTGGTCGGCCCTATTGCCATATGCAGAATTACAATAATTCAATTCATACAACTACCAACCAGACTCCCTTTTTGATCAACTGTGGGTTTCACCCTTCTTTCCTCCCCAACTCCATCCCAAAATCCACTGTTCCTGCGGTCCAAGATCGGATAGCCGCCATCCAATCTAATTTCCAAAGGATCCAGGAGACCATACAGAAGGCCCAGGATGATTACAAGAAATACCATGATAGGGGAAGGAAGGAGAACCCTACCTTTAAAATTGGCGAAGAAGTCTGGCTATCTGCCACCAATCTTAAACTTCCTTGTCCCACATGCAAGCTGGATCCCAGATTCATAGGACCATTCAAAATCAAAAGGGTAATAAATCCTGTAGCCTTTGAACTAGCTCTCCCTGAATCGTACAGGATACACCCTGTTTTCCATGCCTCCCTCTTGAAGCCATTGGTTCCTAGTCCTTTTCCTGGAAGAGAAGTGCCTCCTCCTCCACCCATCAAGATCGATGAAGAAGATGAATTTGAAGTGGAAGCTTTACTAGGATGCAGGAAAGTCGGTAGACAAATACAATACCTGGTAAAATGGAAGGGGTATCCTTCAGAAGATAACTCCTGGGAACCATCCAAGAACCTTCATGCTCCCAAATTAATAAAGACATTCCATCAGCAACATCCGGAATTGATGGCTAGCTTGGGCATCCGGAGGCCGCCCCTCGGGGGGGGGGGGCACTGTCATAGGATGCGCACGGGTAAAGCGCTCTGGCGCACAGCTGTGTGCAATAGGAATAAACTAAAGCACACAAGCACACACACAGGGTGTGACCCCTCGCTGACCTATAAAGGAAGTGAGGTCATCCAAACACACTGCTGGTTTGTCTTCAGCTTCCTGTGATTCCCACGTCTGTTCCTGTGATCTGTATTACCCGTTGTGACCCGGATTGCCTCATCGACCTTGCTGATCTTCTCCTGACCTGACCTCTGGCTTGACCTTGGACTCCCGCTTTCTAAACGTGTTTGACCCTCAGCCTGCATCTGGACTTACCTGCTATCTCCTGTGTTCGACCCCCGGCTTGTCTTGGATTATCCTTCTGTCTCAGCGTTCCTGGTACTTGTTGTCTTCTGATCTGGACTGTGTTTGACCCCTGGCCTGTCTCCTGGATTCTGCCTTTGCCTTACGGACTTGCTACCTTTGCTTCTGGACCTTCCCACGGGACATCACCTTTCAGCTCTGCTCAAGCTACCTGCTGATCTACTAGCAAGTGACTGTCCTACTGGTAGCTTGTGCCTCTTTGTGCAACCACCCTCTGTGCCACATTCAGGGGTGGTCTGCGCCGAGTCGCAACAGCGACCGCTCTCGGCATCTTGGCCTCGGTGAGTAAATTTATATGATAGTACCTCTCTGCCTGGTTCCTGCCTTGCTTCTATTCGAGTACCCTGTTGAGAGCCCCCTTCCTTGCAACCTTGCATTCCCTTATCCTTGTCCTTTAGATGGTTTTTGTATATAGTTAGTAGTTAGGTTGCTTTGTTATTTGTCTTTTGGGGTTTGTTACTGTGTGCTGTGTTTGCTGTGTTTCACTATAAATAAGTAACACTTTAATATATATATCCTTTGTTTGGTCTCAGTTCCCTTGTGTAGCTACGTGTCTGGTCTCCCTAGCTGCTGATCCTGACACCACGAGTCTGACAATTCACAAACTGCGAAGGCTTGAACTTCTCTTGATTGGGAAGACGGAAGGATTTTTCCTTCCTTATCAGTGGGCAATATGCACAATGCCCGCAGGGGAAGGAGCCCATGATAGAACACTGTTTGGATCTTTTGGATTCGCTTTTATACTCACTCTGGACAAGCCTGTCCCTTATAGACGTGGCACGCCTATAGGAAATTGAAGGCTGGTTAGAAATAAAGAGTTTGAGTTTGGGATCATCGGTTAAAATGTTCCAGTGTCGTTGAATGATGTTTTTGATGGCCACGTGTTGACGTGAGAAACACATAGTGATACGGGTACGATTGAATTCTGAGTCATTCTGGGATTTGGACTTAAATAGCAGAGTAGGCCGAGATTTTGTGATGGTTTTATTATATGTTTCTTTAAGCAAGATCGGCTATACCCGCATGCTAGGAGGCGGTGTTGAAGATTTCTGGCCTCCTCATTTAAAAGGATGTCAGTTGAGCAATTGCGACAAAGTCGCAAATATTGCCCGTAGGGGATGGAATTTTTAAGTGGTACTGGATGAAAATTGTCTGCGTGGAGAATAGTGTTCCTGCAGTGGTCTTACGAAACAGCGTACTCGATAGCTTATTTTCAGGGGGGGTTTGGACCAAAATGTCGAGGAAAGTGACACTGTCGTGGTTATAGGTCATGGTGAACTTCTGATTCCAATAGTTTACATTAATCAGATGAAAGAATTTCATAAGTTTAGCCTCCGAACCTTCCCAAATGACGAAGACGTTGTTGATGTACCTGAGCCACCTTGTAATGTGGCTGGTGTACTCAAGGAGGCCCTCGTCACCCAGGAGAGATGGTTCCCACTCCCCCAGGTACAGGTTAGTGTAGGATGGAGTACAGCATGTCCCCATTGCCACGCCATGTACCTGGAGATAGTGCAAACCATCTAGAATGAATGCAATGAGAGTGGGGTAATATCTAGAGTCTTGCTGGAGCACTCTCTGTACTGCCGCCAGACCCAAGGTATGAGGAATGCTACTATATAAAGCCTCTGCATCAATGGTAACAAGAATGGATTGATCTGATAAAGTAAGATCATTGATCATCTGTAGAAATTGTATCGTATCTTTGACAAAGGATGGTAAGGAAGAAACATAAGGTTGAAGGTGTGCATCAATGACTCTGCTGAAATTTTACGATATCGCCACATTTCCTGAGACAATGGGGTGACCAGGAGGATTGTCAGGGTTTTTGTGTATTTTGGGTAGGCTATAGAATGTAGCCACCTTAGGATGTTTGATTCTAACAAATTCATACAAATTTCTAGGAATGGCACTGTCATTGAAAGCCTGATCCACCATAGTGTAGAAAGTGGATTTGTATTGGTACTGATACTTAACACCGATATCTGTTTGTACCAGTCTCCATTTTTTAGAATGTTTAAACACATGGATACATATTGTTGATTATCCATGATGACCGCGTATCCACCCTTGTCAGAGGGTTTGATTACAATTCCAGAGTTTTTACTCAAAGAGATTAGGGCTTTATTCTCATTCGGAGTCAAATTGCGGGGATTGTGCTTGGTGCGAGGAAGTTTACAAATATCCCTAATGGTCTGTTTCAGAAAAATAGTTACATTTGGGTTGTTATTTGAGGAAGGAAACTTTTTAGACGCCTTTTTGAACATATGTGTTGGATTTGGTGTTAATCTTTCCACATCATTCAACAAAGCGTCTAGATCAATCTGATCTATCAAATCAACTGTATGTTAGTTAAGTCTCGTAGGGCTTTGAATTCCCTCATGCTATATACCGACCAATCAGTGGTGTCCTCATTCAAATCACCTTTTGCATGCAGATACTTCAAAAGTAACCTGTATGTGAAGAGTTGTAGATCTGTAATGGCTTCAAAGGCCACAGAGTTTTGCTCGGGGCAGAATGTTAATCCCCTTGATAAAACCTGGGGCTCTGTTGGGGACAATACGCAAGATGATAAGTTAATAACACTTAGATGGTGGGTTGTGTCCGGATCACAAATGGATCCATACCTTTGCCTCCTCTGCTTGTTTGAGAGGAGGAGGATCCCCTTCCTAAGTTTAAAGGTTTCTGTATGGTAGATCTTGTACGGCCCAGTGTTGGGACAATATTGCTACATTTTAAAGTGTCCTGTGATACAGGATTTTATTTGTTCGAACTGTGAGTCTGCAGCTGATCCAATTCTGTGTGTGGATCCATATCCGCAGATGGGTCAGAATGCAGATCAGTAAGAACAAGCTGTATCCCATCAGAGTCAGTTTCCACTGTACATTTCTTATTGTCCTGTTCGGTTGATCCCCTATTAGCCCGATTCCTTTTTTGTGTACCACGCCCCCGACCTTGTTGGGAAGAATTTTGACCCTGTTCTCCAGTGGAGGTGGTCTTGGTTTTAGTAGTCTTACATTTTAAATATTCCCTAGATGGCTGTTTTTTCCTTGATTGTACCGATTGCGTATTCCATCGATAACCACGCCCCTCAGAGAAGGTCGATTTGTCCATCAAAAACTATTTTTCTTTGTTTTGTAATATGTCCTGATTAAAAAGGGACAAGCCATCTTTCAGATTGGTCTGCAATTCCAGAAACAGGGCATGCTGAGCATGTTTGGCCAATGCAAGTTAAACTAAATTTGCTATGGCTTTGTCCAAAAGGGCAATCTGTTTGTTGTATTCCCAGGAAAGAATGGACATAATTTCCCGGGAGCACGTTCTAAGATTGGTCTCCCATTCGGACTTGCATTCGTCACTTATATGGTCTGTATTGGGGAACAATTGAACATGCAGTCCAAATGGGCTGATTTGTTCCCAAATGTTTTAGTGTGCTGAATTTCTGCAAATTGAGTTGGAGATTTGATCAGAATTAATGGTGTCCTTAATGCTAAGAAATATAGATACTTTTCCATCTTACCACACCATCAGGGAGACCTGTGATTGGCCCTAGTGTAAAGAAGAACAAGGAATCTTGGAAGTGATATATTTGGTCCCTGAAGAGCCCTGATTTCAACATCATGGAGTCTGTCTGGGATTCCAGATATTTTAAGGGGACAGCAAATTTAAAGTGTTATACAAGCTACACACTCACTACACTTTTTTTTTACAAAAATGTGAGGGGTGTACTCACTTTTGTGAGAAGATATATATATATATATATATATATATATATATATATATATATATATATATATATATATATATAAAATGAAAAAGTAATAAAGAATTCTATTTTTATTTTATTTTTTAACATAATGTCACTAGTCAGTGTCCATCAGTTGTAGTTTGCCTGTTTTTTTGTAGTTTGTAACCCCAGTTACAGTGTCCCTGACCAACGCCACACAATTAGATGCATAATTTATTCCCCTTGAAAGCCCAAAGGTGATCTTTAGATTTTAGGCCCCTCTATGCATCTAGACTGTGAAAAAGACTTACCAATGGGGTATCCCAATACTCAGGAAGCATCACAGAATGTGTTCTGGGGTGTACTGTTGAAATGGATGCACTTGTTATCTTTGTTTCAACAAGATTTACTATGTAACTATGTGTAATTCTAAATGCTTAAGATTCTCTGCTGAAAAATAGCAAAAAGAACCACCTATCTATAAAAAAAAAAGGGGGGGGGGGTGGGTTTATGGCCCCACACCTCATCCCAAATAATCAAAGAAAACAGGAAAAAATGCCCCAGGGATTGTACGGGTGAGGGTCAATACATGTAAGTATTAAGGTAAGTATAAATGTATTTATTCAAGACTCTATAATAAGAGAACACAATCAGACATAATAATCAGAATACCCAACATATTTTCGGAATGTTGTTTGTACGGTTCCTTCTTCAGGGATTTTGAAGATATAATGTATGGTCTATCATAAAAATACATAAATGTAAATTAATCAACAGATATATGCAAAGCATATGCAACGCATGAGGACAATAACATAGGGCACAGTCAATATTGGAAAATCAAGAGTTAAAAAAACTTACTACTAGGGATGTTCATGTATAGTGTCTGTACTGCAGACAGATCATGGCCCCTTAATTTGACAGGTGTCACTCCAGAAGTTCGGCCTCCAAAATATAATAAAGGGGAAAATTGACCAAAACTCCAGCCCAATTTAAATGTGCAATGGACTGAAGACAAGGTGGTAGGATCAACTCATAATGACGACTACCAAACTGTAACACCAGAAGAGGACCAGGCAGGTGTAGCAGGCTATGGTATCCACAAGGAACAGCAAAAAAGAGGGACCTGGACCCCTAAGCATAAGCAATATATGGTAAAATGTATGGTGAGTAACAATAGTCTCCTAATTACTCGCTTAGATTGATATAACTCTAAACAAGTCTAAAAACATCATCATAGGTTGCTCTATGGCAAATCACATGGTGAAAGATACTGAAGTGTATACTAAGTAATGTAAAAAGCCCATACACTCTGGGTGAGCCACATGGTGCATATGGCTAAATGCCAAAGCATAAGTACTACCAATAGAGTGGCAAAGTGAATTAGTATACCAAAGGCTTACTTACTGTGTCCAGTAAAAAGTCTCTCTGTGCCTGGTGCAAAGTCTGGGTGTACAGCAATTACCTAGTGTGGCTAGCAGATTTAAATACCAGCTGGTGTAGGGGAAATACCGCCCATCCAGGGCGGGTATCTAATGCTGATAAGTACAATGAATTAGGGATCCCGCCCAAGTGTCATGAGGCGTACAACCCCAGCCGACAAGTGTCAGCAGAGAACGCTCGCGTCATCCATGCTGTTCCCCCAGCGGAGTGGTGTCCAGCATCACCGCGTCAATCAGCGCGGTGACGTCAGGCATTGGAAGGCCGCTGACACTGGGAAGAGGGCCAAGACAAGTCCAATGGATAGAACGGACGAATCGCACAGGCATGATTAGCGGCAAAGCAGGAAATACAAGGCCGAAAGAGTGCCCCGAGACAAATGACTGTCGCGGGGCCACCCCGTGCTGGAGGACACCAAAGCCTGCAATAGATTACAAACCAAGCTCCTAATAAATGGATGGAAATCAAACAGTCCAACGTAATAAAATATTGCCACAATCTGGAACCAGGAGACGGAAGAGTGGAGTGACCCTGAAAAACAAAAGGGGCACAAAGAACAATATTATGTTAGAGTCCAAGTAAGACAATTAAGGATCAAATAAAGACGTTTTTGATTATACAATAAGCAAAACAATATGCATATGTAAAAGATCACTGGAGCAAATGAAAACAGGCGAAGAAGAAGGGGAGATAGGTACAAAAAATAAATAATGAATTATAAATCCCTCTCATAACCACCTGATGTAAAACCTTGTAAAAAGGGTTTAAAGCTGAATATTTAATTTAAACCTGGAGGTGTTCCAGCTATATGATGCAATTGCTCATTGAAGAATATAAAAAATGTCTTGTTGACATTGATAAGAATATAGATAAACTGTATTTACAGATTAATCCATTAAGTACTCATGCTACTTTCCCTGAACTTAATGAGAAATTAAGTACTCATATTGAATCCTTTAACAAGCTATCCTTTCAAAAAAGGAAAACAAATTTTTACGGGACAAACAGGCCTTTCAGGAAGGCAGAGCCTACAGATGTTTTACCTGTTTTAGCCTGCCAATGCCACTTACTGCAATAGCCAGCTATAGATGAGGGCGGTGGCATGTTTTTGTTATTACGTGTGTGTTTGTATTGGTCCAGCAGTATACCAACACCTTTGCTGTCATTGTGCTCTCGCTGGGTGTTTGGTGTGCTTTAAGGAGGGGTGGGCTCCCCTTCAGTCCACCTGCTCTCATCTATCCATCAGAATGCATGTGCCTCCACTGCGGGGACACTTATATTTTAGTGTTAGGACTACAGATACCAGGGTGCCGTGACGTGGCTCACGCATGCGTTTGCAAATGCGTGCAGACTAAACCCGTGTTTTTAACGCATACTGTTAGACAGGTCAATTTGGTTGTCTGCGAGCTGGTGGTAAGTAGTCTTTGGTTTTTTCCTGGGCATTCCCCAGACATTGTTGTTACCTGTTTTAGCCTTATAATGTCACTTACTGTGATAGCCAGCTATAGATGAGTGCAGTAGCATGTTTTTGTTATCATGTGTGTGTTTGTATTGGTCCAGCAGTGCACCAACACCTTTGCTGCCTTTGTGCTCTCGCTGGGTGTTTGGTGTGCTCCTGTACCTTTAAGGAGGGGGGGGCTCCCCTTCAGTCCACCTGCTCTCATCTATCCATCAGAATGCATGTGCCTCCACTGCGGGGACACTTATATTTTAGTGATGGGACTACAGATACCAGGGTGCCGTGATGTGGCTCTGTGGCTCACGCATGCGTTTGCAAATGCGTGCGGACTAAACCCGTGTTTTTAACACATACTGTTAGACAGGTCAATTTGGTTGTCTGCAAGCTGGTGGTAAGTAGGCTTTGGTTTTTTCCTGGGCATTCCCCAGACATTGTTGTTACTTGTTAGAGCATACAGATGGTAGCATTATGCTAATGGCAGAGTCAATCAACGTAACTCTACACAGAATGGGCAGCAGTCAGACTTCTCTGACACTTTGCCCATTTCTTCCAATATTTCACAATCTTCGTCTAAACAGACCAAATGTTTTAGACAGCCAAAAAGACATAGGGATGGAGACAGTTTTGAAGGCAGACCTAAACAGAATCAGGTACACCGCACAAGCAAAACCCCTACCAAGACTACCACCTTGGGTTTACAACCACAAGGTGATACCCCTATACCCCTGAGGGAATACTGGGACTACTGGGAGAGATGCAGTTGCAGTATCTAATATTAAAATTCCCAATTTGTTTTTTCCCAAAAATCCAGGACCCCCTCCATGTCCTCTCAGTTTAGAAAATATTGCGCATGTGCAACTGTCTACTGTACCACAATTTAATGTTATTAATCTTTCTTCATACACTCTCTCAGTTGTTGAGATCTCTGTATTGTCTAAGGGACTTACATTTTGTCCTAACCAGAATGCTGATAAATTTGAAATCATAAAAGATGTACACTTGTTTACACGGAAGTATGTTTGACAAAGGTGGCTCACATTCTACTACATGCCAGCCTCTTAGTGAACGACAAGCACTAGCTAACCTAAATTCACTTTTAGAGTTAAATTACACTAGAGACCTAATCAATATTGTCGATTTAGAGTCTCTATTGGAACAATCTACTAATGCATCCACTACTGGTATGGTTTCTTCCAAATTAAAAATAAAAACATATATATAGATCCCCCCTCCAGCCCCAATCATGGAATAGCTACATTTTTAAAACTGATCACTCAGGATATAAAGAAATGAAACTTAGTAACGGACTCACCAGAGAATTTAACAACTAAAGAAAAGGCAGCTTTGAAGGGGCTTTCCAACAACCTGAATCTGACCATCAAACCCTCCGATAAGAGTTGAAACATTGTTTTGATGGATAATGCTAACTATATGTCGATGTACATGAAAATACTCTGCAACACTGACTGGTACAGACCCATACAACCAGAAATCATTAACAGGTTCAATGAAGAATTCTATATTCTCATTGACAGGGAACTTAATAACAACATCATTTCCAATCAGTTATGGAAATTTACTCGCACTCCTTTTCCAACAATTCCCACTTTTTATTCCCTTCCCAAGTGCAATGTAGATCCTCCAGGGAGACTGATCGTGTCAGGGAATGGGTCCATTATGGAAAATCTTTCAAAAGTGCTAGACGAATACCTTAGGACATTTGTGACCTCTCTACCTTCGTATGTGAGAGACAATCCACCTTTTACAAATCATCGATGGAGTCCAGGTGACAAACCCTACAAAATAAATTGACGACAGTGATTTAACTGTATTTTTTTAGGAATGAGTAACATTTGATCAGTATAGAAGAGAACATTCGTGTCAGGTCACCTTGAGGCGAAGTGACAGGTGCACACCGTAGGATTAGGAGTGCACCGCAAGGTTGTGGACCCTACGGCTGACTGCTGCAGACGGGGGACAGATCCCACTGGGGTTAGAGCGTAAGATTCCCTGGGGCGCGGAGTCTAAGAGCCAGCAGGTGTTCACCAGCGCCTCTGGTGGTGAGAATGGACTTGGCTGCAACTGGCTCCAGGTCGCGACCCCCAGGGTCCCCCAGCTCACACCCACAGTAGGCAACAGGAGGATAGGGATGGTGAGGGACAAAGCCAAGGTCGGGGCCACAAGCAGACAAGAATAGTCGGGAACACGCCAAAAGGTCAGGATCACAGGCAAACAGGGATAGTCAAAACACGCCAAAGTCGGTAACGGAAAACAGTAGAAGAGCACACGGCAGGAAACAGGAAAATAACACACAAAGGAATACACAATGGTTGATCAGCACTGATGGCCTGCAGTGCACAGGTTAATATAGGGCTCCCTGATAGGGCCTGGGGTGGAGCCATGCTTAGAGGAGAGGTTATGAAAACCACCAGGTGGAAGTGGCTGGCCTCTTAGTCTGAAGACATGAGGGGAGGTAAGCAAACACAGGAAGATCACTGCATAACCATGACAGTACCCTCCCTCTTACGAGGCCTCCCCCTCCCCCGCCTGGGTCCAGGCTTAAAGGGAAACTCCAGATGGAACCTCCTTAACAGACAGGGAGCAAAGACCTCAGATGCAGTGATCCAAGACCTCTCCTCAGGACCCAACCCTTTCCAAAGTACGAGGTATTGAAGAATGCCTTTACGGAGCCTGGAATCCAAAACTTGACTAACCTCGTATTTTAGATTATCCTCAGAGACCGAAACAGAGGTAGGGAGAGGACGAGAGGACTTGAGGACTAAAGGCTTTTTAGGAATGGGTAAGGGCATGAGAAGATCAGGAGTCTGAGCAGGGACCCCCACACCCTTAAAGATGAGCTGGGCATCCATGACAGGACCACCAGACTGGGCATAAGTCAGTGGATCCCTGAGGTCAGGTTGGTTAGAAAGTGACATGTCACAGGAGTCAAGCTGGGTAGCTGCAACACAAACAGAATGCAGAGAACCCTGAGAAAAAGATTGAAAACCCCTCCTGGCCGAATGAGGTATTCTAACCAAAGGATGGATTGAGCCTCTTAAACGGGTTTGAACGGACATAGTAGCAGTAGGGTGAGGCCAGGTCACCAAAGGTGCTAAACAAGAAGCAGGAAGCTCATTGGGCATGGGCTGGACTGGCATAACTGGTGCAGAGGTCAACTGAATAGTATTGTCAGGTGTAGCAACCATCTCAATCGCATCACAGGGCATAGCAACTGTGGAACTTGCAGACAAGTTAGTCTGGCTGTTCGTCCAAGGGAAATTAAGGACAGGCAAAGGTAAATGGTTATGCGAACTGGAATGAATGATCGACTCAGGTTCATAGATGGGCCCCTCATCCAGAGTACCACATGACCTAGAGAGTGCATCAGTCCGACTATTGCAGGACGCATCCCAGAAATCACTATATACAGCGGGAAGAGCAGAAGATACTGGGATGGTGGTAACACGAAATTTCTCCTTTGGGGTACCCTTGAGTAGGCAGGAAGAGGAACAGGAGGAACTCTAAGCCAGGATCTGTCCAGCAGACCAGTCAACGTGTGGAGAATGGAGCCGTAACCAAGGAAGACCTAATATCATAGGAGATGAAGCCTTAGGTAAGACAAGGAAGGATATCCACTCCTGGTGGAGTGTCCCTACTGACATTTTAACAGGAAGAGTCTGGAAGTGGATAGGGCCCCCTGGGAGAACAGTGCCATCAATCGCCAAGACCACCAATGGCGTTGTAAGGGGCAAAAGGGTAAGTCTCATGGAGGATGCAGTTTCCCAATCCATGAAATTGGCAGCGGCTCCGGAATCCAGATGTGCAGAGACCGAACGAGAGGAAGCACCGACATGAAGCAACACAGAAAGGAGAAGACAAGAAGGTGAAGGTGATATTTCAGGGTCTAATACTCCACCTTCCAGATGTATTAGCCCTGAGCGTTTTTCCGGACGAAGAGAACAAGTATCACGGAAATTACCTTTGGCCCCACAATAGAGGCATAGGCCCAGAGTTCTGCGCCTAGCACGTTCTTCTGGAAATAACTTTGTCCGGCCCAACTGCATAGGTTCCTCAGCAGGCAGGGGGTGCTCCTCGGATCGAAGAGAAGGGACTGGGGGCTCAGGCTGCTTAAAGAATGGGGAGTGCTGGCGTCTTTTTTCCAGGGCCCTCTCCTGAAAGCGAATATCGATCTGGTTACACAAGGTGATGACACTGTCCAGATCAGCAGGAAGGGATCTTCCTGCTAATTCATCCTTCACTCTATCAGAGAGGCCATGTAAAAAGGTTGCAACTAGGGCCTCATTATTCCAGCTCAATTCAGCTGTGAGGATACGGAACTGAAGAGCATACTGTCCCACAGACGCAGACTCTTGACGGAGACGTAAAAGAGCGCTAGCCGCTGAGGAGACACGACCCGGTTCCTCGAAGATATTCCAAAAACGTTTCAAGAAATCAGACAGGCTAGAAACCACTGGATCATTCAGTTCCCACAGAGGGGCGGCCCAGGCTAACGCCTCGCCGGACAGGAGGGATATAATATATGCGACTTTTGCCCGATCGGACAGGAAGTTTTGGGGCAGAAGTTAAAAATGAATTGTGCACTGGCTAAGGAACCCCCTGCAAGCCTTGGAGTCCCCAGAGAAACGGACCAGAGCTGGTAGTTGTAAAGAATGTGTGGCTGCGACTGATGCGATAGGTGCAGCGGCAGATAGCGGTTGAGGTTGTTGAACCGGGGGTCCTAATGAGGCCTGAACCTGTGTAAAAGGGGATGCCAAATCCTGAAGGAATCGCATCACCTGGGTCTGATGCGATTCTTGGGTCTCAATTCTGCGAACTAAGCTCTGCAATGGATCATCTGCAGGAAGCGGCACGTCAGCCGGTTCCATGGCTGATCAAACTGTCAGGTCACCTTGAGGCGAGGTGACAGGTGCACACCGTAGGATCAGGAGTGCACCGCAAGGTTGTGGACCCTACGGCTGACTGCTGCAGATGGGGGACAGATCCCACTGGGGTTAGAGCGTAAGATTCCCTGGGGCGCGGAGTCTAAGAGCCAGCAGGTGCTCACCAGCGCCTCTGGTGGTGAGGATGGACTTGGCTGCAACTGGCTTCAGGTCGCGACCCCCAGGGTCCCCCAGCTCACACCCACAGTAGGCAACAGGAGGATAGGGATGGTGAGGGACAAAGCCAAGGTCGGGGCCACAAGCAGACAAGAATAGTTGGGAACATGCCAAAAGGTCAGGATCACAGGCAAACAGGGATAGTCAAAACACGCCAAAGTCGGTAACGGAAAACAGTAGAAGAGCACATGGCAGGAAACAGGAAACTAACACACAAAGGAATACACAATGGTTGATCAACACTGATGGCCTGCAGTGCACAGGTTAATATAGGGCTCCCTGATAGGGCCTGGGGTGGAGCCATGCTTAGAGGAGAGGTTATAAAAACACCAGGTGGAAGTGGCTGGCCTCTTAGTCTGAAGACGTGAGGGGAGGTAAGCAAACACAGGAAGATCACTGCATAACCATGACAATTTGATTTTGCAACAGAATGAATGTACTAGCAGTTTTGCTGGAAGAACAGCTATGCAAAATTGACCACATATTTTCCTTGATTTACATATTCCAGCAAGGACCACAGACACTACCACATTATTAAAGTTATATTAAAGACATATTAAAATATTTTTTTTAAATAACAAACATGTCATATTTACCTACTCTTTGCAGTAGTTTTGCACAGAGAAGCCCCGATCTTCCTCTTCTTGGGTCCCATGCCAGCTGTTCTGATCCCTCTTTCCTGCTGAGTGCCCCCATAGCAAGCAGCTTGCTATGGAGTCACAAGAGCAGGCTCACTCCCGAGCCGCTGCTCTGTGTTTATTCACACATGGCTCGGCCCTGCCCTCACGCTCTCCTCATTAGCTTACTGGTTGTGATTGACAGTAGCGGGAGCCAAGGGAAGAGGAAGAGGAGAGCCACTGCTCTCATGCACATCGCCGGATCGAGATGGTGCTCAGGTATGTATCGGGGGGGGCTGCAGCACACTGAAGGTTTTTTACCTTCATACATAGATTGCGTGATATTAAAAAACCTTGAGCCCTTACAACCACTTTAAGGATCACTTCCAGCTGTTACACCCATTCATGCTGGCTTCCTCTGAAGATGTAGGTTACTGTGGGTACACATTGTTTTACAGTATATAATATATTATGACTTTGACTTACACATATGTGTTTGAAGAAGTAGTGTATAAGTACCATGAAATATAATTTTATGAAACCTACATCTCAAGAAATTATTATTATATACAGTATCCACTGAAAATGTAATTTAAACTAAGAAGACTAAATGCACTCAAACTGTGAATCTAGTACACCATTGCAAAAAGTAGAATGCATTCAAAATTGCCATCTAAAATTGTACATTTATTACAGATTATTTATATTAAAATGTAAAACAGCAACCTATTAGGGTTTACAGATTTGCTCCTGTAATGTCCAGTGTATAAGCAATGCTGTTAATTTCAGTTAGAGAAATGTTATGACCACTGGATGTTAAGACCACTATGCTCAATCAGACAATATTCAAATTTTTAGATAAGTAGCTGCTTTTTTGATCCAAATGACCACTTTAATTTCTCTTTAAATGTCAGCTGGTGACATGGTCTTTAATATTCCTCTTTTTATATGAAAAGTTTATAACAGAGTTGATAATATAAATAAAATAGGCGACCTGCAGCTTACATAATGCTTCCTCTCTTGATTTCTGCTGGCCCAAGAGAGATGAAAGGGAAAGACATGCACAGAACAGAGGAGGAACGCAATCAGCGTAGGGCATACATGACAGGGTGAGAAGGGGAACCGGTCGTAAGGGGTTAACATATTTAAAGTAACATGTTAGTACTGGCAATTACCTTATTGGCTCAGAGGAGGGTGTGATGGGGTGGGGCCAGTAGTCAGTTGTCTAGAAAGGAAGGCCCCGGACACTTGCTGAGAGGAGATCGTCAAAAGAGCATCTGCTGTCCTGGTTCCTGAGATAAAGACAGACAAAACAAAAATGAGCGATTTGGAGCATCTGATGGCTCAACTTAGGGCTGCTGCTGATATTCATGGCTCAGACTGGGACCAGAGCCAGGTTGCAGCCACTCTGCAGGGGGTCCACCAGAGCCCCGGCCTTCCATACCACGTGCTCGGAGGTCTCGGCCTCCAGAGCGCTTTAGCCCAGATCAGACCCCCAGGGCTCAGCACCGGCTAGGGAGCCCACAAGTGGACCCTCCAGGCCCCCTGCTAAGCGCACACCAGCTTTTGCAGGGGGCAGTCCTGGCAGGAATCCCCATCACACTCACCGCCACAGGGCCACGGTCATCTCCTCCATTGTCCGGATCCAGGAGCATGGGGCTGCATCCACTGGCAATGGGCCTGTCGGTGCGACAGCCCAGCAGGGGACAGCAACAAATGCGGGTGCTGGCCTGTTTCTAGGTGCAGCCAGTGGCCCTCCTCGCGGAAGAGACTTACAATGGGGGAGGTTGAGCATGTCTGCCCTTGGTGCCAGGAAGTCAGCGGCATTTACCTCCGTTCCCCGGCCAGATCCTGGGAGGGAGGATGGAGCGGTGAGTGGTGATGATGCCGGTGGGAGGTGGAGCTCGGCGCGGGGATGCCTCGGAGGCGTGGACAGAGTTCACAGCAGGAATCCCCTGCTGCAGAGGGGAGGAGCCGATCAGATGATGGGAGAGGGAGAGACTGCAGCCCTGAAGCTCGGCGTTCGGAAGGGGAAGTGAGCAGTGAGGAGGATGGAGAGCTGGAGTCCAGGGATGCTGCGTCCAGGGATCCCGCATCTGCGGCTGGGGGGCCCCCATGGTCCTGTGCAGCCTGGTGAGTCTCCTTCTAATGTTATGTCTGTTCTTTGTCCTTCTGTCTTGTCGGTGGTCAAAGGTCAGGGGTCACCACGTAGGTCGAGGGGGAATGCGGACTTTGGGGTGAGTGGGAGTGAGCAGTTAGCATGTTTGCGGGAAATGCCGGGCAGGTTGGAGGGCTCGGTGAGGGACAGGGCTCCGGTGGCAGCGTGGGACCCTCGGGGAGACAGAGTTGCAGTACAGGGGTCATCCCTCATGCCAGTGGTGCAGGTTGGGTCGGCCGCTGGTACGCAGACAGAGGGTTCCCGAGCTTGGATCTGTAGCGGTGGCAGAGAAGGAGAAGGAGGCGGACAAGACAGCGGATCAGGTGAGATTGGCGGATTCTGCAAAGTGCGATTTGTACATTTACTTCAAGGTGCATGACAAAATCTGGAAAGGGGAGTATGTGGAAATATTTTAACCCTGGATAGGGTTAAACCGGGCGAAAGCAAAAAGGAGGAGGAGAAGCGGTGGAGATATCAGCTTATCCCGTGTACATTTGCCAATTGGTTGCAGGCGTTTTGTCATTTTGGCAAGCGTAATTGGGGAAAAGGTGCCTGACAACTGTTTGGTGCTTTTTTGTTATTTGGATGTAATTGGGGAGGCTCACAGAGTGTATGGCGGTACGGCATGGCTCCGTTATGACAAGCAGTTTTAAGGAGGTGGCTCTGGGGTGCATGAGCGGCCCCTTTTCATCTCCACCGTTTCCGGGTTTGGTTGTCTTGCCTTTGGGGGTGGTCCCAAAGAAAGACACCGGGAAATTCAGAATGATCCATCATCTTTCTTAATCTAAGGGAGCCTCTGTCAACGATGGTATTGATCCGCTTGCGCGCGCGGTTACCTATACATCGTTTGATGCGGCTATCTCTTGTGTGCGTCGATATGGCTACAATTCACTATTAGCCAAGACGGATGTATGTGGAAGCAGCTTTCCAGCTGCTTCCAGTTCATCCTGACAGCATCCATTTGTTGGGCTGTCACTGACAGGGCTTGTATTTTGTCAATCGTTGTTTACAAATGGATCGTTCAATTTCATGTGCCTTGTTTGAGACCTTCAGCTCCTTTGTTGAATGGGTGGTGCGGGATGTGTCAGGTGTGAACTCTGTCATCCATTATCTGGATGACTTCCTTTGGATTCTCGGTTTTGTGTGATTCTTTTGGGGACCTTACAGCATATAGCATAATGTTTCGGCATTCCGTTAGTCCTAGACAAGACAGAGGGTCCCATGATGGAACAGTTTTTTCTTGGCATTACGATTGAATCATTGGCTGTGGAATTCGGCTGCCATTTGATAAATTGGTGGCGCTAAGGAGGGAGCTCAGGGAGGCCTTGGGTCGATGGAAATTGCAGTTGTGGGAATTGCAGTCGTTACTGGGTAAACTGAATTTCGCTTGTCGGATCATTTCGATGGGGAGAATTTTCAGACGCCGGCTGGCGGCAACGACTTCAGGTGTTAGTGGTACTATATACGGTTGACTGAAGAGCTCCGGGCCTACCTTCAAATTTGGGATCTCTTTTTAGAATCCTATAATGGGCGCTCCCTCTGGATGGCCAGTCCAGTGAGCAACGCAGACTTGGTTTTATTTACCGATGCGGCAGGTTCAGCTGGCTATGGAGCGTTTTTCCAGGGGAAATGGAGTGCGGAAGGGTGGCCAGAGGAGTGGCATTCACGTGCCTTTCTCAACAATCTGGTACTGTTGGAGCTGTTTCGTCCTGTCGGTTGAGATATGGGGGGAGGCTTTTCGCAATAAAAAGGTTTGCTTTCACTGTGATAATATGGGTGTGGTGTCAGCGATCAATTCTACATCTGCTTCTTCTCCACCAGTGGTGCGCCTCTTGCGTCATTTGGTTTTGCTCTGTCTTTGCCTAATTGCTTTCATTTATGATGTACATATTCCGGGACTTAGCAACAAAGTGGCAGATGCTTTATCTTGATTTCAGTGGGACGAGTTTCGTGTGTCGGCACCGGAAGTGGATCTGCATGGGATGCCTTGACCCCGGGGGCTTTGGAAGATCACTTTGGAGTCGCCACTGGATTGATTCGGGATTCATTGAGTACTACAACCTGGGAGGCTTACTCAAGGGCCTGAAAGGAATGGATTTCCTTGTTGGAGGAGGTAGGCACTGGGGGGGTGGACGTTTCTTGGTTGGTCCTTTATTTTGTGAGTCGCATTTTCGGGAGAGGTGCATCGGTTTCTGTGGTGGATCGCCTGCTGTTTTGTTTCAAATTGCTGGGGTTACAGGATTGTACTAAAGCGTTTGCGGTATGACAGGCCATGCAAGGGTATCGTAAGGGTCCCAGAGGGATCGATTTATGGCACCCCGTGTCTTTTTATGTTTTAGGTGCTATCTTGGGTCAGTTAAGTAAGGTCTGTTCATCCTCTTATGAACAGACATTGTTTAAGGTGGCCTTTCTGGTGGCCTTTTTTGGGGCTCTTTGCATTAGCGAGCTGGTCAGTCCTTTGGGTAGCTGGAGGTTTGAGGGTGGAGGACGTTGCTTGTTCCACTTCCTCAGTCAGGATTTTGATTCGGCAGTCTAAGACTGACCAGAGTGGCAAAGACTTGCTGGTATGGCTTTTTGGGAGTAATGGCCCCCCTTTTTATGCAGTGGAACAGTTCTTGCTGGTTCGGCCACGGACCGACAGTGCCCTGTTCCTACATTCGGATGTCTCGTGCCTATCTAAATTTCAATTTGTAGCTGTCTTCCGTACATGCCTGGCAGCAGCTGGGTTTAATCCTCTTGCGTATGCATCTCACTCCTTTCGTATTGGGGCGGTCACTGAGGATTCCCGGTGGGGATTGGATGAGAATATTGTTTGGCGCTTTCGTAGGAGGGAGTCCAACTGATTCCACTCGTATGTTAGGCCACATTCGCTTTACACTCGGGGCACTGTGGTGCTTGGGGTCCTTGATGGTGGTCTATTCGTGGTTATTGGGAAAGCGGTGGGGATCCATCTGAGGTATGGAGTTTTTGAGTGGGTACGGTACTACGCATATCAGTGTTAAGACCAGTGGGTTTCTGAGGTCAGCTGGTTTAGACTCTGAGCCAATCTTGATATCTGGATAAGTCAGTTATGGTTAGGTTATGTTTATAAGCAGGGCTTTTCTTCTTAGAGAAAAGTTGCAGGAACTCACCCTTTCTGTCCAACTCTCCAACTCAACCATGCCCAGACCCCGCCCCCAGCCACACCTTCCTTAGAGGAGAAATTTACAGCGGCGCCAACATTTTTTAATGAGTTAAGGCTTAGAACTGTGTATCACATAAGGCAAATTCCCCAATATCCCCACCAGCTCTCCTCATCACAAAGCCCCCCAGCTCTCCTCTCATCACAAAACTCCTCCTAGCTCTCCTCTCATCACAAATCCCCTCCTAGCTCTCCTCTCATCACAAAACCCCTCCTAGCTCTCCTCTCATCACAAATCCCCTCCTAGCTCTCCTCTCATCACAAATCCCCTACTAGCTTTCCTCTCATCACAAATCCCCTCCTAGCTCTCCTCTCATCACAAATCCCCTCCTAGCTCTCCTCTCATCACAAATCCCCTCCTAGCTCTCCTCTCATCACAAATCCCCTACTAGTTCTCCTCTCATCCCAAATCCCCTACTAGTTCTCCTCTCATCACAAATCCCCTCCTAGCTCTCCTCTCATCACAAATCCCCTACTAGTTCTCCTCTCATCACAAATCCCCTACTAGTTCTCCTCTCATCACAAATCTCCTCCTTGTTCTCCTCTCATCACAAATCCCATCCTAGCTCTCCTCTCATCACAAATCCCCTCCTAGCTCTCCTCTCATCACAAATCCCCTCCTAGCTTTCCTCTCATCACAAAGCCCATCTATCCTTTCTGCTGACCTCCCCTCCACCTCCACACACATACTTTCTCAGGTCCCCTTTCATTACAAGTTCCCCCAAGTTCTCCTCTGTGTACAATGCTCTCCCCCCTGCTAAACGCACACAAACTTTACCTCTCTGCACATATTTCCCCTCCCCCACACAGTTTCACAGTGCACTCCTCTCTGTATGAACTCCGTCTCTGCAAAGCTCTCCCTAAAAAAATCCCCTTTCCCAGCACAAATCTCCTTCCACCCCACAAATCCATATCCCAGCACAGCTCCTCATGCCAGCAAAAATACCCCACCCCAACATCCCCCAAGCATAAATCCTCCTCCCAGTACAAATTCTCTCCCCCAAATCTCCCCTTTCAGCACAACATGCTCCCCATCCTGGAAAAAAATCCTCTCCCCTTGTCCTCATTCCTCCAAGCCCCTCCTACACAAGTCCTCTCCCCAGTTCCATCACATATCTTCCCACCTAAATCCCCCCTGCCAGTACAAACTTTTCCCCCACAAACACAAATCCTTTCTCCCTTTCTAATCCAAATTCAAACCTCCATACTGTCCCAGTTTTAATGGGCCTTTCCTGAGATTTAAACAAAATCCCAGTGTCCCCATGAGTCCGGGCTGAGTCCTGGAGCCCAGTGCTGGAACAAGTTCTGGCACTAGGCTCCACTAACTTGTCAAGCAGGAGCTTGTGTGGACCTCCAAGGTAAATGTCCTCCATCACTCAGGGTCCCAGAAGCCATGATTATGCCCTCTGTGAGAAGGAGAATGTCTGGGAGGGAGAGGGCTAGTGCTGGAAAGGGGGAGATGGCTAGTGCTAGAAGGGGGGAGGGGAGAGACGGCTGGTGCTGGAAGGGGGAGGGGGAGAGTGCTAGTGCTGGGAGGGAGGAGGGATAGGGATGGAAGGGGAGAGGGCTATTGCTGGAAAGGGGGCTAGTGCTGGAAGGGGGAGGGGGAGAGGGCTAGTGCTGGAAGGGGGAGGGGGGAGAGGGCTAGTGCTGGAAGGGGGAGGGGGGAGAGGGCTAGTTCTGGAAGGGAGAGGGGGAGAGGGCTAGTGCTGGAGGGGGGAGGGGGTTGGAAATGAGCTGGGGGGAGAGGGGGGCTAGTGTGGGAAGGGAAGAGGGGCGGAAATGTGCTGGGGGAAAGGGGTGCTAGTGCTGGAAGGGGGGGTTGGAAATGTGCTGGGGAGAGAGGGGGGCTAGTACTGGAGGGGGGTTGGAAATGTGCTGGGGGGAGAGGGGGGCTAGTGCTGGAAGAGGGAGGTGGAAATGTGCTGAGGGGAGAGGGGGGCTAGTGATGGAAGAGGCGGTTGGAAATGTGCTGGGGGGAGAGGGGGGCTAGTGATGGAAGGGGGGTCTGAAATGTGCTGGGGGAAAGGGGGGCTAGTGCTGAAAAGGGTGGGTTGGAAATGTGCTGGGGGGAGAGGGGGGCTAGTGCTGGAAGAGGGAGGTGGAAATGTGCTGAGGGGAGAGGGGGGCTAGTGATAGAAGAGGCGGTTGGAAATGTGCTGGGGGGAGAGGGGGGCTAGTGCTGGAAGGGGGGTCTAAAATGTGCTGGGGGAAAGGGGGGCTAGTGCTGAAAGGGTGGGTTGGAAATGTGCTGGGGGGAGAGGGGGGCTAGTGCTGGAAGAGGGAGGTGGAAATGTGCTGAGGGGAGAGGGGGGCTAGTGATAGAAGAGGCGGTTGGAAATGTGCTGGGGGGAGAGGGGGGCTAGTGCTGGAAGGGGGGTCTAAAATGTGCTGGGGGAAAGGGGGGCTAGTGTTGAAAGGGTGGGTTGGAAATGTGCTGGGGGGAGAGGGGTGCTAGTGCTGGAAGGGGGGTGGAAATGTGCTGGGGGAAAGGGAGGCTAGTGCTGGAAGGGGGGGTTGGAAATGTGCTGGGGAAGAGGGGACCCAGAGCTGGAAGGGGCTCTCAGTTTTCAAATTAATCCCACACTGATTTCTGCCACATGTCCTTTCTCATACCAAAGCACATATCCTCCTAACCCCCCAATCACTCCACCAAGTGTACATCATTTTCATTTCCTCCTTCCCAATCCCAGACACTCTCTCACCTTCCCTCCTAAAAGTTTTTTCTTTTAAATTCCCTCCTAAATTTGGGGTGCGTGTTATACGCCGGCACGTGTTATAAACCGATAAATACGGTATATATGTTTAACATACTATCACCAGTCAGTGTCTCTGATCAGCTGCACATCAGTCATATGATGATGCTGTACTGCACTGTATGTAGTGTACTGTAGTGTATGGAGATAAAAAAAAAGAAAAAATAACAACTTTTATTTAATTTCTTCATTTTCAAAAATATTGTAACAAAAAATTACAACTTTAAAAAACTTACCATATCTCTTACTAAATGTCTCAGACTGTCTACTTTCCAAAAATAGGTAATTTTGGTTGAATTTGTACAGTCCTGGCATTTAGGGCCTCAAGAAATGAGATGTATCAGTATATCAGAATCGATCAATTTTCAAATACTGTATTTTATATATATATATATATATATTTATGGTTCAGAGCCCTATGTCCGATACGTATAACGATGACAAACAGGGTTAACATAACTCACCACTTGACATAGACCTGAAGGTGTGCCCTGGTCTAACGTACGGTATACCAAAATAAGGGGGCATACCCTAGATAAGAAATGAGGATTAAATGAAATGAACATGAAATGAAGTGAAATGAGTACCCTGTGAGGAGTATGATGCCTTGAGAAATGCCCTAAAAAGGGGAATGGGAGGGTGGGTATTGCACACAGGAACCGACAAGGAACACAGCAGAATGAGCTGATTAAATACCCCTCCGGGCTCCTCCCAAATTCCGGCCACCGTGCTGGCTGATAAGGAACACAGCTGAACGGGCTGATCAATTACTCCTCCGGGCTCCTCCCATAAATACAGGCCACCATACTGGCCTTTCAACTTATGGTTCAGAGCCCTATGTCCGATACGTATAACGATGACAAACAGGGTTAACATAACTCACCACTTGACATAGACCTGAAGGTGTGCCCTGGTCTAACGTACGGTATACCAAAATAAGGGGGCAAAAACATACTGGTAGGGAATTGTTCTTTATCGATTGAGTTAGATCACTGAGTGAGTTAACAGATGCCTGAGCTATTACCACCTGAGGATTGTGGCTGTACTGGGTGAAGCAGGCAGACTCCTACCTGCCTAGCTATTCAATGACATGTCTGGGGACCCGCTGTTACCGATTATGAAAAAGTGGATGTCTACGCTGGAGCTTACTTGCTGCTCTTTGAAACCGCTAGGGGAAGTACGAAGTGATCTTTGTATCAGGCTAAGTAGCGTCTACATAGCTCTCGGCCTGCTGGATTACCGCAGGTGAACTTTCCAGGTCACAGGTATCTGTAGTAGGCCAACACCTGGCTGCTTGTAGGACCATGCTAGGGGAGAGAACAAACGAGGGGATAGTCAGGATGGTCGGAATACCCTTAAGGATGTCACCCGTTCGGGTAAGCATTTGTCACCGACCATCGGTTGGATTTCCTGGACTTCACGAAGCATGGTTCAACCAGCGTGGGACATGAATAAAGAAGGTTTGCGGGGTCCGGCAAGGACAAGAAATGTTGCCTGCCGGCTAGGTATCGCCGAACAGTGTTATGGGATAGGCAGCTAGGTATGACAATATGACGAAAGGCCAGTAACCGCCTGATGTTGGAGGTTTCATAGGAGTGGTGTGTCCGGAATTTCTGAAGGCCCTCCAGGCTGTCTGGTAGTTTGAGCATGTTGCGAGAAAGTGAGACGTTTACGAGTCTGGTCGCTGTTTGTAGATATTGTACTAAACCGGGGTTTAGGTGAGACCGACCAAGGACAATGGCTGACACTGGATTGGCTCCAGTCAAATACGACAGCGCATCTGCTACGAGATTGCTCTAGGCCAGGAACAACGTATAGTCAACTTTAAACTGAATTATAATGACAGCCGTACCAGCCTGCCCAGGCAGGACATGACTGCTAGGGATTTAGACCTATGTTACAATAATCACTGCTGGTTGCCTGATGGTGGCCAAAAATTGCAGCGAAGCCTGTGATGGTCGCTACATCTGTCACTAGCTGGGGTGATAGGGGCGAGATAGACGGTATAGACATGATATACCGATCTACGTAGTACGGAACCTCTGACATTGAAAGATCCGTGGCATCCAGATTAAGGGTCTGACAGGGGCCCTGAATCTGGGAGGGGAAGACGAGGATGCATGACATAAAGACCAACCCTGGGGAATGACCATATTACAGAACTGAGCATACCCGAAACAGACTGAAGCTGCTTCTAGGTATACCCCTGTGTGTGGGTGAAGTGTTTGAAAAACTGACCTGATAGGGACAGCTTGTCAAGGGGGAAACTGGCGTGCGAGGATGTTCTACATGTCCCTAAAGATGGCAGTTGTGATGAGCAAGCGTCTAGCGTTGGCTACGGGCAGATGTTTCTGGATACCCGTTAGAGGGGATCTTACTGTATGGGCCATCACAGACGGCTCACCGGGGTCCTGTAAGGATAGAAATGTCGGGTGCTGGCTAGATAAAGCCTGACTGTGTTATGAGAAGAAGCCAGCTGCGTGTGGCAACTCGACCTTTGGTGTAGGACGGAAGCTGAACTCAACTGCCCAACGGGAGAAATGAGCGTCAGGGATGGCGAGTGGCGTAGTCATCGGGGCTAAGTGGCCAAATGAGTACCGCTGAAAATGATGTGTGGCTGAGTGCCAACAAAATGCTTGCAACGATCACAAGTTACGCTAAGTTGCACGCCTAGCCGTGATAGCAAGTGTTGCGCTTAAATGTGTGCTCACAATGATAGCAAGGGAGTTTACGTCACTGGAGATGTGTTTGTGGTGGCTGGACTCGGGGGTGTCGCAGACGTCCGGACACAGGGCTATGAGCAGTATGACCTGAAAAGGCTGAATAAGTTATGCCAAGATGCGTGCTTGCTACGAATGCAAGAAGTTATGCTAGGATGCGTAGTTAGCTAGGTTGAAAAGACAAAGTCCACCCAGCCCACGACAAAATCAACAATTTAGACTAACAACATTGCACAACCCGACACACCCAATGCTATCCCCACAGCTGATCCAGAGGAAGGCAAAAAACCCCCGCAGAGCATGCTCTAATTAGCTACAGCAGGGGAAAAAATTCCTTCCTGACCCCTCGAGCGGCAATCAGATTTCTCCCTGGATCAACCTACCTACAATATAGCACCCCGTTATACTACATACGTTAGGAAGATATCCAGGCCTTACCCAGCAACGCACTGAGCCAGCCAGAACTGCCTGCCAGCAAGGATAGTACTGGGTTCGTGCCTGGGGCTTGCTAGCGACAACTGCAAAGTTTATGCTAGGATGTGTGCTAGCAACTATTGCAAGAAGTCTATGCTTGGATGCGTGTTTGCAACGATTGCAAGAAGTTTATGCTTGGATGTGAGTCTGCCATGATTGCAGGGAGTTATGCCTGGGTGTGCTTGTGGTGACTGCAGGATGTTTGTGATTGGATGCGTGCTAGCAACAAGCTTGTACAGAGTTGTACTTGGATGCGTGCGAAATGAATCCGATATGAACCGGATGTAGGTGTGAAATTAATCCTATGAATTTGGTTATGTGATAAATCCGACCCAACGATCGTGGAGTAGATGACAATGAATCCGAAATGAATTGTTGAGTTATACCCATAAGGCTGAAAAGACGGGTGCAGATTAATGCGTTGCTGGTTTGAGTGATTTGAGTTGGTAAGCGATGAATATGTGGAATGAAATAAATGAAATGTTTGCCATGATATAGACAAGAATTAGTATGTTCCAACTTGATGAGTTGGAACTGCGGAGCACAGAATGAAATGAGGTCAAGACACCTGGGGTATGCCTAGATGAATCAGTGCATGGAGGGTGCTGCTGGACTTGACTGACCTGTAAACACAAAGGCAAAAACCAGTTGAGGATTCCATACCTGTCGTAGACAACTGGCCAAATGGTGACTCCTAATGGGAGTGGTGAGCTTTGAAATGAAATGAAATTACATAAAAATGAAATGAGACAAACAAACACAATGAAATGTTTTTTTTTTTTTTTAGATATATATATATTTTTTTTTCCCTTTTTTTTTCCATTATTATTATTTCTTCCCTTTTCCCCCCCTTTTTTTTTCCCTTTTTTGAAATGAAATGAAATGAAATGAGATGAACAAACATAAATGAAATGTTGCCTTTGATGAGAACCTGCCATGGCAGAAGCGCAGCTCGGTCGTGTCACAGGCGCCACTGACAGCGAGCCGGACTCTGGAGCATGTACTGAAATGAGGTAATTAGTGAAATGAGGCCAAATGAGCATGGCCCCCCGTCCAGAACCCGAATTTGTAAAACAACTGGGTTTGAACCGAGGTGCAGGAGGTGACAGTGAAATGAGTGAAATGAGTGAATCCGCCATGACAGAGGCCCGAATCGCCATGCCGTAACTTTGCGACTGAGCACGAAACGGACTCTGGAGCATGTACTGAAATGAGGCCAGTCCTGGGGCACGCCGAGACGAATTAGAACATAGGTGTGACTATTCGTGTCGGAGCGTGATAGGTGAAACGAAATGATACCCATGACAAAGACAGGGATCAACGACTGCGCTCAAGAATCAACGGTGAACCCTGTCTCTGGAGCATGTACTGAAATGAGGCCAGTCCTGGGGCATGCCGAGACGAATTAGTGCACAGGTGTGACTATTCGTGTCGGGCGTGATAGGTGAAACGAAATGATACCCATGACAAAGACAGGGATCAACGACTGCGCTCAAGAATCAACGGTGAACCCTGTCTCTGGAGCATGTACTGAAATGAGGCCAGTCCTGGGGCACGCCGAGACGAATTAGTGCACAGGTGTGACTATTCGTGTCGGAGCGTGATAGGTGAAACAAAATGATACCCATGACAAAGACAGGGATCAACGACTGCGCTCAAGAATCAACGGTGAACCCTGTCTCTGGAGCATGTACTGAAATGAGGCCAGTCCTGGGGCACGCCGAGACGAATTAGTGCACAGGTGTGACTATTCGTGTCGGAGCGTGATAGGTGAAACGAAATGATATGCCATGACAAAGACAAGAATCGAAAACCGTGGCTGAACCTGCGAATGATTCTGTCCCTGGAGCATGTATTGAAATGAGGCCGACAACTGGGGCACACCGGAGCGAATCGGTGCATCGGAGATGCGACTAGATTCGAATCGGAGCGCGACTCGTGACTGAAATGAAATGAAATGATTGAAATGATCGAAAATGATTGAAATGATAGAAATGATCGAAATGATTGAAATGATTGAAACTCTCCGGTTAGTTTAGAATTTAGGACGTCTGTATGGGAATTTTCGAAATGATCCGAACGATTCGGACGTAGGGACCCGTGATTTGGTCGGTATGCAGAAGGTTTGAAAAATGAAACGCTCGATGTGGTGTCATGAATGAGTGACCACGACTTCTTTCGAGAAGAATGAAATGAAATGCAATGATTAAAATGAGCCGGTTAATTAAAATTTAGAACCTCTGATTGGGAATTTCGAAATGAACCGAACGATTCGGACGTTTCAGTAGAGACCAGTGATTTGGTCGGTATATCGGGTTTGTGAAATGAAATGCTCGATATGGTGTCACGAACGGATGACCACGACTTCTTTCGAGAAGCGAGGAGCACAAATGTTTAGAGGTAACGAACGCGTGAACGATATCGGAAAAAATACGAAGGTGATATTTCAGTGAGTGGTTCGTGAGAACAACAGATCACAGTTTAGTGACATGAATAACATGAAATGAGAAATGGGAGCCGAAGCCCTACCCGTGACCGCCGAACCAGATGCGTTGCACGATACCGACAAGTTTTCGAGTGTCACGCCTCAGACAATACACGAACGCTCACGACGGCAAAACCGACTGTAACACGAGGATGAAGACAGGACTTCAATGAAGACGGAACTCACGAACACTGCACTCATTCTATCGAACGGTCTCAAATAGTCGGCCCTAGATCTGTGGCGTAGCTAGTATTGCACACAGGAACCGACAAGGAACACAGCAGAATGAGCTGATTAAATACCCCTCCGGGCTCCTCCCAAATTCCGGCCACCGTGCTGGCTGATAAGGAACACAGCTGAACGGGCTGATCAATTACTCCTCCGGGCTCCTCCCATAAATACAGGCCACCATACTGGCCTTTCAACATATATATATATATATATATATATATATATATATATATATATATATATATATACAGTGGTGTGAAAAAGTGTTTGCCCCCTTCCTCATTTCCTGTTCCTTTGCATGTTTGTCATACTTAAGTGTTTCGGAACATCAAACCAATTTAAACAATAGTCAAGGACAACACAAGTAAACACAAAATGCAATTTGTAAATGAAGGTGTTTATTATTAAAGGTGAAAAAAAATCCAAACCATCATGGCCCTGTGTGAAAAAGTGATTGCCCCCCTTGTTAAAACATACTATAACTGTGGTTGTCCACACCTGAGTTCAATTCCTCTAGCCACAGCCAGGCCTGATTATTGCCACACCTGTTCACAATCAAGGCATCACTTAAATAGGAGCTGCTTGACACAGTAAGGTCCACCAGAAGATCCTTAAAAGCTACACATCATGCCGAGACCCAAAGAAATTCAGGAACAATTGAGAAAGAAAGTAATTGAGATCTATCAGTCTGGAAGGGTTATAAAGCCATTTCCAAAGCTTTGGGAATCCAGCGAACCACAGTGAGAGCCATTATCCACAAATGGCGAAGACATGGAACAGTGGTGAACCTTCCCAGGAGTGGCCGGCCGCCCAAAATTACCCCAAGAGCGCAGCGATGACTCATCCAAGAGGTCACAAAAGACCCCACAACAACGTCCAAGGAACTGCAGGCCTCACTTGCCTCAGTTAAGGTCAGCGTTCATGCCTCCACCATCAGGAAAAGACTGGGCAAAAATGGCCTGCATGGCAGAGTTCCAAGGAGAAAACCACTGCTGAGCAAAAAGAACATCAAAGCTCGTCTCAATTTCTCCACAACACATCTTGATGATCCCCAAGACTTTTGGGACAACATTCTGTGGACTGATGAGACAAAAGTGGAACTCTTTGGAAGGTGTGTGTCCAAGTAGAAGAAATCTGGCGTAGAAGGAACACTGCATTTCATAAAAAGAACATTATACCAACAGTAAAATATGGTGGTGGTAGTGTGATGGTCTGGGGCTGTTTTGCTGCTTCAGGACCTGGAAGACTTGCCGTAATAAAAGGAACTATGAATTCTGCTGTCTACCAAGAGATCCTGAAGGAGAATGTCCGACCATCTGTTTGTGTACTCAAGCTGAAACGAACTTGGGTTCTGCAGCAGGACAATGATCCTAAACACACCAGCAAGTCCACCACCGAATGGCTGAAGAAAAACAAAATGAAGACTTTGGAGTGGCCTAGCCAAAGTCCTGACCTGAATCCTATTGAGATGTTGTGGTATGACCTTAAAAAGGCCGTTCATGCTCGAAAACCCTCTAATGTAACTGAATTAGGACAATTCTGCAAAGATGAGTGGGCCAAAATTCCTCCAGGACGCTGTAAAAGCCTCATTGCACGTTATCGCAAACGCTTGGTTGCAGTTGTTGCTGCTAAGGGTGGCCCAACCAGTTATTAGGTTTAGGGGGCAATCACTTTTTCACACAGGGCCATGATGGTTTGGATTTTTTTTCACCTTTAATAATAAACACCTTCATTTACAAATTGCATTTTGTGTTTACTTGTGTTGTCCTTGACTATTGTTTAAATTGGTTTTATGTTCCGAAACACTTAAGTGTGACAAACATGCAAAGGAACAGGAAATGAGGAAGGGGGCAAACACTTTTTCACACCACTGTATATATATATATATATATATAATCATTGTTTGTAGATGCTATAACTTTCACACAAAACAATTAATTTACACTTATTGGGATTTTGTTTTACTAAAGACATGTAGCAGAATACAATTTGGCCTGAATTTATGATGACATTTGATTTTATTGGATATATTTTATGACAGAAAATAGAAAAATTCTTTGAAAATTTGTGGTCTTTTTTTAATTTATATCCCAACAAAAAAAAAGCTCAGTGGTGATCAAATACCAACAAAGGAAAATCTATTTATGTGAAAAGAATGACAAAAATTAAATTTGCATTAAGTGTTGCATGACTGCCCAATTCCCAGGTAAAGAAGCACTTTTGCTGAATAGCAAAAAAAAGAAAGAAAGAAAGTCACAGACACTAATGATATCCTAACAGAGGTTTTGACCTGCGTTTTACAAAAAAATTAAGATTTTTGTTTATTTGTTGCAGTCCCACTGTAGAAATTTCCTCTGACTTCCTGTCCCAATAGTTAGTGGAAAAGTGTCTCCAATGAGAACATAGATCCCGCAGTGGGGGGAGAGACGCACTGGTGATGAGGAACCACTCCATCCTTGTGTGAGTGGTGTCATCGTCCCCGGTGTGTCCTTCCCTCCCCCTTCCTGGTTTAGACCAAAATCGTGAGCTTTCCCCTCCCTTCAGACAAATCCCAGTATTTGGGCATTTGTCCAACAAACTTTTGAGATCGAAAATATGGATTTGGATAAACTCCATACACACAGTCTTTCCTTTAGACACCGGAAAGCCATCAGGGATCTCCAGTGTCATCCGGATTTGGTCATCAAGCTGGCTGATAAAGGCGGCAATGTCGTTGTCATGGATGTCAGGGCATATGAGCGCATGTGCTTGGACATCCTTGACAACAGACATTGGTACCGACCCATCTCTAAGACCTTAATACAAAGTTTCACCAGTGAGTATTATAAGTTAATTTTTGAGTCCTATCAATCTGGTACAATTGATTTAAGTACATGCAACTACTTGAATGTGAAGGACCCAAGGATCCCTACTTTTTACTCCTTGCAAAGGTGCATATGTCACTGCAAAGGCCACCTGGACGACCTATCATCTCTGGCTGTCAAAGCCTAACTGAAAATGCCAGCGCCTTGGTAGACAAATATTTAAAACCTAACGTATCTTCTCTTTTTTTCCTATGTTCAGGATACGATTGACTTGCTTCGAAATATAGATGGGAAACAGGTTCCTCCCAATACATGGCTGGTAGCCCTAGACGTAGAAAATCTATACAATTCCATCCCACACGCCAAGGGATTTGAAGTTGTTCGTACTGATTTAAATGAACGTGGACCTATGTCCAATGATTACAGCTAGTTTGTCCTTTGGCTGCTGGAGTTCATCCTGACCAGAAATGTGTTTGTTTGGTTCCTCCCACTTCCTCCAGGTGCAGGGGGTGGCTATGGGGACAAAGTGTGCCCCATCCTACACCAACCTGTAACCGGGGAGGTGGGAGAGGGACCTTTTTTCCAACAAGTCTTTATCAGGATTACTCCAACATGTCATCGCCTGGTACAGGTATATTGATGATATTTTTATTTTGTGGTCAGGTAGTCGGGATGAGCTCTCACAGCTGATGGACTTGCTGGCTGTTAATGTCTACAATCTTAGCTTTATGATGGAATGTAGTCAGTCTAAGACAGGGGTGTCCAAACTTTTTTCAAAGAGGGCCAGATTTGATGAAGTGAACATGCGTGAGGGTCAAAGCTCTGGGACTTCTTTCCCTGCATTTTTGTGGGTAGGGAAGCCCATTGAAATGCATGGGCTGCCCTACACGCAGCACGCAGCCACGCAGATGTGAACCAAGGGCTTGTTGGAGGGGCAGTAAAGCCACATGGTTAAGCTGGTTTTAAAGCCCCCAACTTCTCCCCCTTTAGCTGCAGAGGGAGCACCTGGGGGTGTACGCATGCTGTGGCTGCAGCTGGAGGTATACCCAGAGTGAATGGGCCTGCACTGCAACTACCCCGCAACTGTGTGGATTGCACAGTTATGGTATAGTGATGCTGCATTTACGGGCTTAAAACAGGTGGTGAGGAGGCAAAATAATGCCTCTTTACCTCCTTTCAAATGCCTCTGAAAAGCAATCTGTGTATGGATTGCTTTTCAGTGGAGCAGCAGTCCTGGCTGCTATCACACACACAAGCCCCACAAAAGCCGTTCTGATAGTACAAGAATGGGGGGGGTCTGGATTAAAAGTAACACATAGACACATACACACATGCACACACACACACACACAGACACATGCATACACATACAGACACATACATACATACTGTACATACAGACACAAGCATACACATACATACAGACACATGTATACACATACTGACACATGTACACACATACATACAGACACATGAACATACATACATACAGACACATGCACGCACATACATACAGACACATGCACGCACATACATACAGACATACATACAGACACATGCACACACATACAGACACATTCATACATATGCATACAGACACATGGATACACATACATACAGACACATGCACACACATACATACAGACATACAAACAGACACATGCACACACATACAGACATACATACAGACACATGCACACACATACAGACGCATGCATACACATACATACAGACATACATACAGACACATGCGTGCACACACATACATACAGACACATGCATACACATACATACAGACATACACGCACATATCAGACATACACGCACATACATACAGACATACACGCACAAACATACAGATATACATGCATATGCACACACATACAGACATACATGCACACGCACACATACATACAGACATACATGTGCACACACACACACAGACATAAATGTACGCACGCACACACACACATACAGACATACATGCGCGCACACACACACATACAGACATGCACACAAATACACACATACAGACACACATGCACACACATACATACATACAGACACACATGCACACACATACATACAGATAGACATGCACACACATACAGACACGCATGCACACACACACACATACATACAGACACACGTGCACACACACACACATACAGACACACATGCACACACACACATGCAGACACACATGCACACACATACATACATACAGACACACATGCACACACACACACATACAAACACATAAATAAAGCCTTTTAAAACTAATGTAGCTTGTAGCACAGTACAGAACCTTTCCAACTTCCTCATTCAGCCGGGTACTGCACTGTAGGGGGAAGCAGAGAGCACAGCATACTTCCCTGCATTTTACTTTCACTTTTGAAGCTGACAAGCTTCTCACAGTGTTGGGATCGGGCTCATCTGACAGCCCTGATCCCGCAGCACACCAGGCGGGCCGTTGAAAACCAGACCGCGGGCCTTGATTGGCCCGCGGGCCGGACTTTGGACATGCCTGGTCTAAGATCAGTTTCCTTGATCTACAAATCAATGTTGACCATGATGGAATTTTATATTCATCCTTATATCATAAGCCTTCTGCAGGTAATACTATACTACATGCCAATAGTGCACATCCCCAGCCATTACTGGACAGTATTCCCTATAGTCAATTTATACGACTTAGGAGGAACTGTAACTTGGATTCTGACTTTCATCTTGCAACCAAAGACCTCTATGATAGACTTTTTCAACAAAGATATAGCTCAAAAGGGCCTTCAATAGAGTAACTAAACAAAATAGACACAATCTTATTCATTCAAAAAAAATCTGCTAAATCCAACCAATTGGTCAGGATTATCACTCAATTTTCTAAACAGCATACCCAAATGAGAGGCATTTTTAACAAATACTGGCCACTTTTGATGGCTGATAATACCATTGAAACATTTATAAAATCCTACCCAGAGATCAGCTATAGACGTGCCCCTTCAATGAGAGATCGCCTAGTTAACAGCCACCACATGTGTAGAAACCCAGCGGATCTTTCCGCTATTGGCACCTTCCCATGAGGTGGTTGTGATATGTGTCCTTTCATCGTCAACTCTAGAGATATTGTTCTTCCTAATGATCTGGTTCATCTTGTTAAACACAAAGTTACGTGTAAGACAGTTGGAGTAGTGTATTTGGCTACTTGTTCGTGTGGGTGTTTCTACGTCGGAAAGATGAAGCGTCCTTTCCTTAAACGTATTAAAGACCACATTGCACCCTTATATAAATGTTTAACCACCACTGCTATCAGTAGACACAGTGTAGCCAGCATGACTACGATCCTGGTGCTTGTTTTGCAGCACTCAAGCATGTACCCTTACTTGCTCGAGGTGGTGACATTGACATCACTTTACTTCAGCTAGAAACCAGATGGATACATAATCTGGATGCTATCAAATTTCTTGGGTTAAACGAATACATTAGCTTTAAATCTTTTCTTTAGATTTACAAAAACCACATTTTGCTATGACATATTTGATTCTTTGTATGTTTATTTTAGAATTTCTATATGCTTCATCTCTGGCCCCCCATGATTTTGGATTGATCTTATGCAGAGGGCTCTAATGTTTTCTTTCATCCCGCCTCCTTCCCATCTCCGTCTTTGCCCCTTCACTGCTTTTTTGAGCCCTTTAACACTCATGAGACCAACACAGAAAATGTTTCAGCATTTTTTAATTATACATTTTTTTACACTGTTGTTAATTTCTATTCACTTCATGTGTTGTACATTATAAGTATGGTGTTATATGTTTGCATTATTAAATATGTACCATTATATTGGTAGGTTCCATTTATATGTCGTTGTGATTATTCTTATCTCTGAGCGATTGATTGAATGGACCTATTGGCATGTATATAGCACTACATGACAACTATTGTACCCAGGGGCCACGTCCCTCTACAGCCTTTGGCTGCAGGAACACCCAAGGGCTGACTGTCTGACAGCTGGCCCTTCGGTCTCGGTTTGCGTTCCTCTGTCTGTTCAGTTTTCATCTGCCTCTTTTTTCTTCCTCCATAGCTGGGTGGAGATTTTTCTGTCCTCCACTCCAATTGGTAGGCCTGTGCATTGACTACGCCCTTGTTTGTCATCATCACTGGTTGTTACCATACTATGTGACACAGCTCGCACTCGGCACTCTGGGCAATGTAGGCAACTTTCCTTGGACACTGCACAAGCGCACTGGCCATCTCATGTCCGCTCCCAATTGGCTAATTGCTTATGCCAAAGGGGTTGGGGGTTTAAAAGGCTGCAGTTTTGTATTTTCATCGCTGACTTTCTTGGTGCTGATGCATCTGTCAGTCCTGTGCAAGGTAAAAAATCTTTCTTCTAGGAATCTTTGATCTTTTTTAACTCTGTGCCCTTTTTTGCATTGTTGATTGTCCAATGTGATTTCTGTTGATTCCTGGTTTTATATTGGATTTGGACTTATGCAATTGGATCACCTGGACTTGTTTGGCAAATAAGTGGGGCTTTCACCTTTTGTTTTCTATATTGCTGCATTTGATACAATGTGATTCTCTGACGCCTTTGAATGTATCCACTTCTCTGTGGGTAAGCGTTAATTCTTTAATATACTGTGATCTTCCATACAATCTATTTATATTCTCTAAAATTCGTTATCCATATTTCTTAAATTTAAACCGTATTGTTTATCTAGCCTCTTCACCTGCCAATCAAACAATTGCTTTGTCTTAAAAGACTCAAGTACAATATACTGAAATTTTCAGCGCCTTGGTTTGTTTGTCTTACACCAATTATGGTCTTGGTATGTATTGAGGCTTTTTAGACCTTGTTAACAATATTATCAATATGTATTTGTTTATTCTTGATTTTTATTTTATTTTCTTATTCTTTATTGTCTAGTTTTTATAGGCATCCCTTATAGGCCCTCTGCAGCCAATAACAGGGCTGAGTGTGATTGCCGTCTCCGGCTGTCTGACTGTGCCTGCCTGGCCCCAGGTGTCTGACGGGGTATGTGGGGGGGGGGGGTTTGGGTACTTTGGGAATTTTTCCTCTCATGACAGGGCCCTCCCTCCCCTCACTCTCCAACCTCCCACCCCTTCCCCTCCTCTGTCCATGGTGGGGTTGGGACTTTTGGGTAGAAACTATATAGGACATTGCACACTATGCTGATCAATTGTTCAGTGATGTATATTATATTGTTAGCTATGTGTATATTCTGTTTATATGAAAAAAATATTTTCTTGTATTGTTCTCTTTTTTCTTTTGAGAGTCAAAATCATTTTCTGTTATATTCTATTCCCCTGACGAAGCCACTGTTTTGGCGAAACTAGTAGGGAATAATTGACCTGCTACTACCATTCAACAGCTTTGGTTTTGGTCAATAGAATAACTGTATAGTGCTCCATTTCTATACTATGGTTCTAATATTTGTATTGTTTGGTTTTTAAACTTTATACAATTAAAATTTTACATTTTTTATTACATTATTTGTGCTCGGTAGTTATTCACACCATTATAATCCCCCTCCCTATGCTCTGTATTTCACGATAGATCCCACAGTGACGTAATCCCTTCCCCACTATGTCCAAAACTAAATATAAGGCTTTGTTTGTCATTAGGTAAGGTAAAGGAAATTTCTGGAGGAGAAGTCTGCTTTTTTTTATAGCCAAAATCTGGTGACATTACACTGCTACTGCAACCTTTGTTGTAATGCCACGGTTGATTAATACATTTAAAAGAGGCTGTTGATACATGATAAATCTTCTGCCAAGGTTCGGTTAACCTTGAAATTCAAGATTTTGTTAAGTGCCATGCTCGTTTATGTTTACAATAAAAATGGAAGTAGGTGTAATTTTCATATAGTGAACAAAAGGCCTTCGCAGACTTCTATGTATAGAATTTATAAATAAAAACCAGTGTGCACTGCATTACAGCAGTGTTATGGCAGAGAATATACAGTGGCTGGAGAAATACACTTTAAGAAACTAGTAGTCACAATTAGGTATATTGGAGTGCCTATATTGGAGTGCAGGCAAATGCCCCATACACTCCATTTCTCACAACTCCCTGGGTTCCTGGACAAGCTCAGGGAATTTAATTTCCTCGGCTTTCTTCTCTCCATCAACAGGTCTGGCAAAGGTAGCTTGGTAAGTCATCTGCAGTCATGTGAGCAAGCCCCCACTGTCAAAACCAACATGCCACAGCCATACCAGAGCCTATTAGCCCACAGTTTCTCTGGAAGACCCAGCTGCTATGAAGGGCTTTACTCCAAGAGTACTCCAGTTCCAGTGTGGTAGCCCTTAGTCTTTGGGTCTTGGATCCCTATAGCTGATCGCCTGTGTTACCTGTATTCACAAATAGCTATTTGTGTTCTGAACTGTTCAACTGAAGTAGTGATTCTCTGTGGTTATAGAGTCCATAAGGAGACTATTCATTGCATCCACGTTACCCTGAGTCACAAAGACATTGCTGTGAAGAGCCCATGTTTGTGCAGCTTTAATAATTTGTATGGTATTATTCTGCAATGTTTGCATGCTCTTTGGCATCCTAAACCTGTTTTGCATGATTGCTTCTAATTTTGTAGTTGTTTAGTAAACTGCAAGTTACAGTTACCCCCTTTTTGTTCATATGGCCGATTGCTATGTCAGTTTGCTTCCCCATTGCCAGCCTGTTAGACCACACACTGGTTATTCCTCTGCACGTTAATTTAGTTTTGTATGTTGCGTAAAAACATGTACAAGATAACACAAAAATGTATTTTACTTATTAGTTAACCTGCAATATATTAACAGTAAGTAATTGTAATAACTAGGGTTCCTGTGAGCCAATAATGGAACTATTGCCATGATATTCTAGATGCCTCTTATGTGGGCCATCTCTGTGGTATGAGATGGGTAGCTTTTGGAATATTGTATACACATGAAAGCACTGTTTTCCACTAAAATACCTAAAATATTTATACACTGTAGTTAAATAGGTACCATTGATCTGTATTCCATCATAGTGCACATTGTTAATCCATATCTTTAGTAGGCATTAGGCAACATTTGTATCTCTTTGAACAAGAGCAGCATTTTCCTTCTATTGAGGAAGCATATGAACTATGTGAAAAATGTTAAACTGCAACCAGACTTCCTAGGAAAAAATTCCTTAGAACAGGTGTCCTTAAACTTTTTAAACAAAGGACCAGTTCACTGTCGGACTGTTCTGGGGTAGGGCTGAGGAACTAAAACAATGTCATTGGTCAATGGGAGTACAAAACTCCCCTTCCTTAGTCGTCAATTGTAGTACAAAATGTCCCTATGTTGATCAATTGGAATACAAAATGGTCCTGTGTTGGTTGGTCAATGGAGTAATGAATGTCCTTGTGTCAGGAGGAATAGTAAATCCCCCCTCAAGCATTGGTACTGGGGGAGTTAAAGCCACCCCCACCAGCTATGGTGTTAAAAAACTTCCTCCCAGTATTGATGTCAGCAGGCATAATAAAAGCCCCCACAACCTGGGTTGCAGTGGGAATAGCAAATTCCCCAAGCATTGGTTTAACAGGGAGTGATGGGAGTCACTTTGGGTGGGGGGCTTTTGGAACCCAGCTTACCTTAGAGAGCTCTGGAAACCCATTTTCCAGCTCCTCCTGGCCCCTCTTAAGTGTAAGTTACCCTGTGTCAATTAGGGGCACAGGGTGACCGGGAACTGCAGGTGGGTCTGTCCTTGTCAGAAACCATGGATCAGACTGAGACAGAAGTATTTTTAAATCACACTTGTTTAATAATAATAAAAAAAGGTAAACAGAGTAAACATAGTCAAAGCATAGCCAGAGTTCAGGAACCATATTCAGATAGTAGCTGGTAATTAGCCGATAGCTGAGTGGCCAGCCCAGAGAAGAAAGGTCTGAACCCTTCCGATATACTCTGCGGGAGCACCGTGTGCATATGGCGGGGACATCAGAACCTACTGGGCTAGAATGTGTGAGTAATCCCATTGGAAAACCATGCAGAGACTTGTTCAAAGGAGACAGGAGGAGCCAAGAGTGGGCTCAGGTGGTGAGTGATGCTTGCAATGCCTGTGATGCATATGTATATGCTATGCTCTGCTAGAGACTGTGCGTGAGAAGATTGTACTGCTCTGAATTTGATGAATTATAGCAGACGGTGTTAATCTCACTACTGCCTCCGCTCATGGACTGGAGTAAAAGATGGTAAAAGAGGGTAATACCTCACTAAGTTCTGGGCAGTAGTCCAGGACTGAAAGAGGAACTGTCTTTAGTATGGCACGAGCTCCAAAAAACAGCTGAGAGAATAACTGATGCAGAAGGGAGGATAAGTCAAATAGAGGATGATCTATACCCAGTTAAGCAGGGGGTTAAAACACTGAAATATCAAATGAACAAGTTTGCTGGAAAAATGGAGACTGTGAGACTCCCGGAAAAGAGTGAGGGGTCTAATCCGATAGAATTTTTGGAAAACTGGTTTATTGAGCTATTTGGAAGAGAGACATTCACACAACAGTTTTCTATAGAAAGAGCGCATAGGGTCCCTTTCAAACCCCCACCTTCAGGAGGACGACCTAGATCAATGTTGTTGACATTTTTAAATTACAAGGACAAAGTAACTCTACTGTGAAAGGGCAGAGAGATGGGGAATATTTTTCACAGCAGAGCTAAGATCTCTATGTTTCCCGACTTCTCACCTAACCTGCAGAAGCGCAGGGTGGGGTTTATGGAAATTAAACACAGGCTTCAAAAATGTAATGTCACATATGCATTACTGTACCCTGCTCGGCTATGAGTGGTAGCGCTGGGAGTGATTTAGTTCTTTGACTCCCCAGAGAGGGCGACAATATGGCTGGAGGACAAAAAGGATCAGATGTCAACAAAATGAGGGAATATTTAGATTGAAGATGGGATACACTGAGGTTCCTTGGAAGGAATAAAGGGGAAAAAATAAACGGAGGGGGTATAATTAAAAATAAAAAAGCATATTGTATGGAGGGTGGTGGGAGTCACGCAGTATAAGAGAAGATAAATGAATGTGTGGGGAAAGTATAAAAACAAAATGTGTTCAAAGTTTACAGGGGGGGAGGGGGGAGAGGGAAGAGTGTCACAAGAGTGGGTGAAGGGGAGTGTATGGAGGCGTATGTACCAATCACAAAAAAAAGCCCCAAGGGATTACCTAGTAAGGTGCAGGGTGGGTGGGGGGAGGCAGAATGGGGGTGGGGGTGGTAAGTTATAAAAGCTGGTTGTTACAGGGGATACGAAAGGGCTGCACTGAAGATATAATCTTTAAGATAGTAGGAGAAAAGAATAGGAAAAATATAAATAGAAAATTAATGATAAAATATGCACATAAAGCACATTCAAGAGAAAAATTCAGGATAAAATATGCACATAAAGCACATTTAAGGGAAAAATTCACACAGGGTTTTTCTTTGTCCGCCTGTTTTTTTTCATTTTCTGATCTTCCCTGCAATCTAGAGTATTGAAAATTGGTTCTTGGAATGTTCGTGGGATGGGTACCCCAGCTAAGAGGGCTGCAGTGTTTGATGCATTGGAGACATATGAGATAGGTGTATCGCCTGCAGGCAGACGAGTCCTAACTAAAGAAACTAAGTTACAATTTGGAAGTAAAAAGTTTCAATATCAATATCATTCAATGCACACCTCATATGCTGCATACACACGATCGGACTATCCGGCGGACAATTAGACCATGTGTGAAGAAGACGGTGGCAACAACAACGACGAACGAGAAGACCGAGCCAAAAGAGCTGGAAGAAGATAGCGGAGGAGCCCGGCAGAAGAACCGGAGAGTGGGAGAAGAGGCCGGAAAGCGCAGAGAAGTCAGAAGACCCCCGAAGTCGGAAGAAGACCCCTGGACGGCGAAGACAACAAAGGAAAAAAGTCGGAAGAAGACCCCCGGAGCTGCCTAATAAACTACTTTAAAAACCTGTGTTGTGTGTTTTTTTTATTGCCACTTTTTTTTACCCAGGTAAATGGGTAGGGGTACAATGTACCCCATACTCATTTACATAGGGTGGGGGGCCGGGATCTGGGGGTCTCCGGATTCCGATAAGCCCCCTGCCCACAGACCCCGACAACCAATGGCCAGGGTTGTCGAGAAGAGGCCCTTGTCCTCATCAACATGGGGACAAGGTGCTTTGGGGTGGGGGGACCCACAGGGCTCCCCCTTCCCCAAAGCACCCACCCCCACATTTTTAAGGGCATGTGGCCTGGTACAGTTCAGGGGGGTGCTCACTCGTCCACACCCCCTTTCCTGACCGGCCAGGCTGCGTGCTCGGATAAGGCGTAGGGGTTACCCTTAAAACCCATACCAGGCGACGGGGCTCGTGGGGTGTCAATCTCACCGATGAAAGTGGTGACATTGACTTCCTTCACTAGTTCCATTGTACCTGGAGTCACATTCAAAATGATCGGACTTTAGTCCGTGTGTGGGCTAGTCCGTTCATTTGGAAAGTCCAGCGGACCTCCACCAAAAGTCTGATGGATTGTCCGCCGGAAAAGTCTGTTCATGTGTGGTCGTGTGTGGGCAAGTCCGCTCATTCGGAAAATCCGACGGACCTCCGCTGGAAAGTCTGGTGGATTATCCCCCGGATAGTCTGATCATGTGTTGTAGTGACTAGGAAAGCTGAGAACAAACGACTATTCCAGAAGCAAGTCGCTTTTGGGGAAGGAGAAAATGTGGGACGGATGCTAGCTCACCTAGTGGGAACTAATTCCTCTCCCTTGGCAGTCCCGGCGATCAGGACAGTGAAGGGAGAAATCTCTTCCCAGGTGTCAGAGATTGCAGACACATTTAGAAAATATTATGATAACTTATATAGGTTGCAGGGGACTGCTGGAGCAGAGGAATAGGATATTTTTGGGGGGAAAATAGAGATACCGTCCCTTACAGAAGTGGATAAAGAGATAATAGAGGCCCCGATAACCCTTGAGGAAATACAGTTAGCAGTGACAGAGATGGCTAATCAAAAATCCCCTGGACTAGACAGTCTCCCAGTAGAAACCTATAAATATTATGGGGAAGTACTGCTTCTTAAAGTGTTGAACTGGGTGGAGGTGGAGGGGAAATTGCCTATATCCATAACAGAGGCAACGATAATAGTCCTGCATAAAGAGGGGAAAGATCCGCTAGAGACTACGTCCTATAGACCTATTTCCCTACTTTACTCGGATGCTAAGATATTAGCTAAAGTAATAGCAACTAGGTTAAATAAGGTAATTTCTAAACTTATACACCCAGATCAAACAGGGTTCATTCCTAGCAGATCAACCAGTATGAACATCAGGAGGGTATTCCTTCATTTACAGATACCAACAGAAAATATGGGAACAAGAGCAGTGATGTCCCTAGATGTGGTTAAGGCTTTTGATAGTCTAGAATGGGAATATATATGGCGATTATTGGAAGAATTTGGTTTTGGCCCCTTGTTTATTATGTGGATAAAAATATTGGGTAATGCACCTAGTGCCCAAATTAGAGTCAACAATGATTATTCAGGTAAGATCCAACTAGAGAGGGGGACAAGACAGGGGTGTCCATTGTCACCGCTGCTTTTTGCTCTGGCAATGGAGCCATTGGCTATTGCAATAAGATCAAACACAAATATGGAAGGGTTTAGGAGAGCGACAGGTGAGGAAAGAATTGCATTATATGCAGATAATGTTCTCCTCTTTCTGGGAGACACAGAGCAATCACTCAGGCAGGTGATGTGTACCTTCAGAGAATTTGGAAGACTCTCTGGATTAGCCATAAACTGTGAGAAATCAGCACTTATGCCAGTGGACCCAATTGGGAACCGAATATCTTCAGAAACTCCCCAAGTGGAAGTAGTTAAGATAATGAAATACCTGGGTATACATATAACAAGAGACCCAAATAAGTTTATAGATAACAACATAGTCCCCCTTCTGGCCAAGTTTAAAAGTATAATCGAAATTTGGCGGCGTCTTCCATTATTGGTCACAGGGAGATGCAATTCGATCAAAATGTTGTGTATGCCACAATTATTGTATCTATTACATAACTCCCCTACTTGGATACACAAGAAATGGTTTAAAAAAATTGATACTCTGTTCAGAGGACTAATATGGAAAGGAGGCCAAGCCAGGATAAGCTTACAAACCCTACAGTTATTAACAAGGGAGGGGGGTATGGCGGTCCCCCACCCACGGAGTTACTTTTTGGCAGCCCAACTGCAACACCTAAGAGGGAGTAAAGACCCTGAGGGAGGTATAAACAAGGAATTAATGATATTAGGGACACCCTATAAGACAGTAGTGGAGGTATTGGAGGCTGATTCCTTTGTTAATAAAACCCCTACAGTGGGGTTAGCCATAAAAGTATGGAAAGCAGTAAAATCACTTAGGGGACAGGGTGATGTGACAGAACATACTCCCCTCTGGGGGAATAGGAACAAGTAAGACTGCAGCTGCGGGACCAGGAACATCCTGGTTCGAATACATCCAGGTAATGACAGGGCCCCCTCCCCAGTGGACCCCTCCGGGGGGATAGCGGGGCTTAGTGGGAAAGGAGGCATGGAAATCTTGAATAAGATCAGGAGCATGCAAATCTTTGGCTGGGACCCAGGAATGGGATATCCCTTCCAATGAACCAGATACTGTAGGCCTCGACTATGTCTTCAGGAATCAAGAATCTTAGACACTTTAAAGAGGAAGTAAACCCTGATGGGTTTACTTCCTCTTTGTCTCCCTGCAAAGGTAAAGCATAATGGGCTACTATGCATCGCATAGTAGCCCATAATGTGTCACTTACCTGACTCAGGAGCCAGCAATGTCACCGCTGTCCCCTGTAGCACGAAGTGTCCATCTTCTTCCAGGTATCTGGGTATATGGCGTCTTCATTTGTTGGAGAAAAGCGCATACTTGCCTGCTGACTTCCATAGTAATAAGCAAAACTTTTTCCTATGTAGCAGAATATTTTTCACCTGCTGATCTGCTACTGGTACACCAGAAGTAGGGGAAAATCTGAGGGTGATAGCCTAGGGCTGCGTAGAATGGAGTGGTATGAAGAGTACCGTGCCAACGGGAATTAATGGCAAACTCAGCCAAAGGCAAATACTCAGACCAGTTGGAGTGTAAGGCATTGACATAATGTCAAAGATATGTTTCCAGGGCATGGTTCATGTGTTCAGTTTGACCATCTGTCTGAGGGTGATGTGAGGTAGAGAGTTACTCAGAGGTTTCTTGCAGAACGCTCTCCAGAATCGGGATACAAACTGGGATCTGAGGTCTGAGACGACATTGGTCGGTATGCCATGATATCTCGAGGGTAGACAGTGCTTCCACTGTAGGTAATCCCAGGAGCAGCACAAAATGAGACATTTTGGAAAAGCGTTCCACTATGACCCATATAGCAGTCATGCCCTTGGACTTGGGTAAGTCTGTAATGAAGTCCACAATCAAATGGGTCCAAGTCTGGCGAGGTGCCAGAAGAGGTTGTAACAGTCCAGTAGGCAAGCACAACTTGGACAGGCAGCCACATAGTCAGTAACATCAGTACAGGTTTTTGGAGGCTAGGGGCTATGAACAGGTGAACTGGTGGTATTTTCAAGCCTTGGGGAACATGGATCTGGGTTTCTTGTAACTGTTGGGAAAGAGCCGTAGAGATCCGTGCGACAATTTTGTGAGGTGGGATTATATACTGCTTGGTAGGTTGATCTTCTTCAGAGGTAGCGAACTATCTGGAAAGAGTATTGCCTTTCTTGTTTTATGCCCAGGAACATAAGAAAGAACAAAATTAAAATGGGAGAAAAACAGAGCCTATCGAGCCTGACGTGAGTTCAAACATCTTGCAGTCTGAAGAAACAGCAGGCTTTTATAGTCAGTGAGGATAGAAAAAGGCTTGGGAGCCCCCTCCAGAAGATGTCGCCATTCAGACAATGCCAATTTGATAGCCAGTAGTTATCGATTCCCAGCATCCTAATTCATCTCATCGCTTGAGAAAACTTTATAGAAAAAAACACTACTGGATGGATTCTACTGGACTTAGGCTGTTTCTGGGACAGCATGGCACCTGCTCCTACCTCAGAGGCATCAACCTCAACTATATACTGGAGATCGGGATTTGAATGCTGAAGAATTTTAGCCTTGCTGAACATGCCTTTTAATTGCTGGAAAGCTGATTCTGAGGGCCCCATCTTGCAATTTGTACCTTTCTTAGTCATAGCAGTAAGGGGGCCCGCAATGGAGGCAAAACCTTTGATGAAGTGTCTGTAGTAATTTGGAAACCCTAGAAAGCTTTGGAGCCCTCTTAAAGTGGTCAGTTGGGGCCATTGCAAGGAAGTGGAAAGTTTTTGAGTTTTTGAGGATCCATTTGGAAACCAACAGCACTTATAATGCATCCAAGGAAATGAATACGGTTTTGATGGAAACTGCATTTCTTAATCTTCACATAAAGATGGTTTTCTCTCAGTCATTGTAATACCTTCTTTACATGTGAGATTGCTCTAGATGAGACTTGAAAAAGATTAAAATGTTGTCCAAGTAGATATTTACAAAACTGTTGCTGAAATCGTGAAAAAATGTAATTCATGAAACGTTGGAAGAGAGCAGGAGCGTTACACAACCCAAATGCCATAACCAGATATTCAAAATGTCCATTACGAGTGTTGAATGCTGTCTTCCACTCGTTCCCGACTTTAATTTGAATCAGATTATAAGCCCCTTGTAGGTCCAGCTTAGAGAAGACAACGGCTCCTTTAAGGAAAGCAAACAGTTCAAGAATGAGAGGCAAAGGGTAGGAGTATTTTACAGTGATTTGATTTAACTCTCAATAGTCTATGCATGGCCCCCATTTTTTTTTTTTCAACAAAGAAAAAGCGTGCCCCTACTGGAGAAGAAGAGGGTCGGATAAAAACTCTTTCCAAGTTGCCTTTTAAGCATTCCTCCATGGATTTTTGTTCAGGCAAAGACAGGGGATAGGTCCTTCCTTTGGGTAGACGTGCTCCAGGAATCAAATTAATTGTGCAGTCAAAAGAACGATGTGGAGGTAAAACCTCTGCCTTTTGCTTGCAAAATACGCCTGCAAATTCATGGTATTCATGAGGCAAGGTAGGTGGGATGGCCACGGAAGCCAACAGACAACCAGAAAGTCTTTTGGGTTTAGACAAACAGTTTAGATGACAGAACGACCCCCAAGATCTTAGTTCTCCATTTTTCCCAATCAAAAGAAGAGTTATGTTGTTGTAACCATGGGTAACCAAGGAAAATGGGCAGAAGTGGAGAATCAATAAGAGACAAGACAACTTCCTCTTTGTGGAGTACGCCTACCTGAAGGGTGATTGTCGTAGTCTCAAATTTTACAATACCATCTCCCAAGGATTGTCCATTCAGGGTGTTGATGTTCAGGGGTCTAGACTTTGGAACAAATGGGATGTTATTTTCTTTAGCAAAAGTGTAGTCCAAGAATATGCCAGCGGCTCCAGAATCCACAAACAGGAGACAAGTTTAGAGGGTAAATAGATAATTGCGGGAATGGTAATCTTGGTCTTGGAGGATATACCTGTAAGGTCTAACCCAGCTCCTCCAACACTGGTTAGACCCTGCCTTTTACTGGATGGGAAGGGCAGACAGATAACAAATGTCCTTTAAATCCACAGTACAGGCATAGGCCCAATGCACGCCTCCTTTGTTTCTCTGACTCAGTTAGGTGGTGATGGCTTACTTCCATGGGTTCCACAGGTGCCTGGGGTTCAACTGAGATTCTGGCTGAGGTGGTGCTTGGAAGTTAGGGGCCAAACGGTAAACTGGCCTAAGAAACTAGCGAGTTCTAAGTCTGTCTTTGCACCTTTCATGATACTGGACATCTAGACGAACACACAGCTCTATGAATTTCTCAAGGCCTTCTGGGGAATCCTTATAGACTAATTCATCCTTGATGCGATCTGTAAGACCTTTTCGGAAGGATGCACATAATGCCCTTGAGTCCCAATTAGTCTCAGCAGCCAGGGTACGGAACTCAATAGCATATTGTGCCACAGACTTGGTACCTTGTTGTATGTCCAAAAGTGAGTACTCAGCTGCAGAAGCTCTATCTGGCTTGCCAAATACAGTCTGGAGAGAAGCCAGAAATTTGTCAGCGTCTTGCAGCACAGGATCATTGCGTTCCAGGTAAGGAGAGACCCAGGCCAGGGCCTTCCCTTTTAACAAGCAAATTATAAAAGTCACTTTGGCAGACAAAGTATTAAAAGTCCCAGGGTTGTTGCAGAAATGCAAACGGAAAACATATAAAAGCCTCTGCACTCCTCAGTATCACCAAATTTTTCAGGCAGGGGAAGTTTGGGTAGTACAAAAGAGGTAGGTTGGATTGGAGCAGGAGTCTGGACCATTGGAGAAGTACCAGGCAAGCAAGATTTAAACATAGTACAAAGTTCATCTAACTTGGCATCCAGGGAAGAAAGATGCTGTTCATGAGCTCCAGTCAATTGTCCCTAATGTGAAATCGCCTTAACAATCTCAGCAGGGACCACTGCCATTGTGGCCCATTTGTAATGTAAGGTAGCTGTGATAGGTAGTGTCTGAAGTGGAGCTTGTGTGCTGAGGATTCAGGCAAAAACTTAGGCAGATCAGGTTGGCAGCAGATCAGGCAAAGCAGTACACGATCGAAATCCAGAGAGTGGTCAGGCAGGCAAAGGTCATATACAATATTCAGAGTCACAAAGCAGTCACAACACCCAGGGAGCTTGTCCACACAAACGGGCACTGAGAGATAGAAAGTTCTGTTATTTATGAGCTGCTTTAATTGTAGATTGTCTACAGCTGGCAGCAGGTGGGGCTAGTGAGTCCAAGGTGATGCATCAAACTGAGAGAACCTAGCCATAACTCCAGAGCTCTTATGTGGCACAAAAAGTAAGACTGCAGCTGTGGGACCAGGAACATCCTGGTTTGAATACACCCAGGTATATGACACAGTTCTTGTACTCTGTTTGATGGACATGAGGCACTTGGCAGCAGAAGCGAAGTGTGCAGGAACATCAAATACCCATTTAAAAGAAGCCACAGACTCAGGGATGTAACTATGGATATGATTTCAATATACAAATACCATACTGGTGACCCCACAATAGGGATAAAACATTTTCGCAGAAGGGAGTTTAACAAGATTAGTGGCCACTCATTAAAATTAGAAGAAAACAGGTTTAACCTTAACCTATGTAGAGGGTTCTTTACTGTAAGAGCGGCAAGGATGTGGAATTCCCTTCCAAAGGCGGTGGTCTCAGTGGGGAGCATCGATAGTTTCAAGTAACTATTAGATAAGCACCCGAACGACTGCAACATACAGGGATATACAATGTAATACTGACATATAATCACATACTTGGGTTGGACTTGATGGACTTGTGTCTTTTTTCAGCCTCACCTACTATGTAACTATGTAGCGTAACTCAAGACAACAGGTTTTTGCATCTCCCTTAGAGGGTTTGCCCAGGCCAAGGCTCTCTCGGAAAGCAAAGATATCACAAATCCTACTTTACTTCTATCCTGGTTGTGAAACCCTCTGCATTGGACTGGATCACCTTCAAATATATGGGGAAGCGGACTGGAACCAGACATACCTCTTATAGAGGGAACACTCGAGGCGGGTGCCTGCACAGAGACTGGAGCAGCAGTATCGGTGCGGCCACAGTGGGAGATTCCAGGTGAGCCGTGAGACTCAAGAGCATTTGTAACGCCATGGCAAACTGATCCATGCTGTGATCCTGCTCATCCAATCTGGAAAAAATATTACCAACAAGTGGATTGACTGTATCTTCTGAATTCATGGCCATTGCCTACTATCAGAAACCATGAATCAGACTGAGACAGAAGTATAGTTAAATCACACTAGTTTAATAATAATAATAAAAGGTAAACAGACCAAACGTAGTCAAAACAAAGCCAGAGTTCAGGAACCAGAATGGATAGTCAGACAAGCCAAAATGTCAGGGATCCAGAGAAGAGCATAGTAGAACACCGTAGTAGAACAGCAAGCAGGGTCTTGAGCCAGAAGGAATGTCAGCCAAACAAATCTTTAACAGGAAACCAGGAAAGCATCTCTAGAGATGTGACCAAGGCACAGGCAGAGATCATCTGGACTGGACGGCTTAAGTAGGCAGGATTGACGAGCAGGATATTATCAACAGGTGAGTCATTGTGGAGAGATAGGAGCTGGCAATTAGCTGACAGCTGAGCGGCCAGCCCAGAGAGGGAAGGGCTGAGCCCAGCCCTGACAGTCCTAACCACACTCCCAGTACAACCACATCAGACTCAGCATTTTATTTTACCCCTGTTATCCAGGGTTCTATATGTGTGGTGTGTGTTGAAAGGATGACGGGGTTCTTTTACTTGGGACAGTAATATTTCTGAACAATATCCCTCCATGAATATATGAAGATAAATATTTCCACCTTTCAGACTGCTAGAAAATTGTAGGAGTGTCTCATAGACCATTGCTAGATAGTTTGAGGTGGGGTGGGGGCTGTTATGTGTTTATTGTTAGGTGACTGTATCCCATTGTTCTATTGTTTCTGTCTGCCTTGGGAGCAAATGATTATGTGATGCATATGTTTATGTGGATTAGCTTAAGGGTTAATGAAATCACTGTCAGCAATTAGCTGCTAAAGGGGAGGGGGAATTTCTCCTTCAGCCCCTCCTAAACGAAAGACTGTCTACTGTTGTAAATTTTGAATGTGTCTGTGTGTCTCTTGTTACTGAATGTAGTTTTTCCCCACCCTGTGTCATTATGCAAAAAAGGGGGATTGTCCCAGAGTGTATATCTCTTTGTGCCTCTTTTGAATAAACAGTCTTATGTTTCTTACCACCCTACACTGATGTCTTGACAAGTGCCTGAGGGGGCTAAAGGATCTTGAATCATGCTGGTACCAGGCAAGGGAAGCTTGTACGGCAGACATACTCCTCTTGAGTACGGGGTCCATCTCACAGGGAGTAGTATGTACATTGTGACTTCTCGCCCAAGGCTTATGTCAATGGAAATTGTGGTAGCATTACAGGTGGTGATGGAAATGACAATGATGCCAGTGGAATCAAATGGGGTGAGAGAGGTGAGGGGCAGAAGCAGAAAGCATCTGAACCAGTAAGTTTACCTCATCAGTGTGTATCAGATTTGGTTTAGGTAGTGGTGGTGGCAAAAAGGAAAATGTTTGCTGCAACCTGAAAAATACCTCAGAGTGAGAAGAGAAGACATTAGATGAATGTAAAAATATGTAAAAGGTAGTAGGATCAATATAAGAAACAGCAGCTAAGATCAGAACAAATTGTAAAATAAATTAATTGAAAAGTGCTTTCCTATGTAATATGCACTATATGCCCAATAATTGGATACCAAATGTACATATAACAAAGAAACACACCAATATTGACCAATGGTGTGGTGAAGTGCCAATAAATAATAAATAAAAAAATATAAGGGAGTGGAAACTCAAATGCACAGTAAGTATATAGTGCTCATGTGAAAAAAAACAATAGGATTTTTATACACAGCTTACCTGTAAAATCCTTTTCTTGGAAGTACATCACGGGACACAGGAGCTCATTACATAGTGGGTTATATAGTCACCTCTGGTGATTGGACACTGGTTAACCCCAATTAAGGAGAATTCCTCCCCTATATAACCCCTCCCATATGGGAGGCACCTCAGTTTTGTAGCAAAGCAATAGGAAACCACGTAAAACCCAAGAGGGGCGGGAGCCCTGTGTCCCGTGATGTACTCTCGAGAAAAGGATTTTACAGGTAAGCTGTATATAAAAATCCTATTTTCTTGATCATACATTATGGGACACAGGAGCTCATTACATAGTGGGATGTCCCAAAGCAATGCTCAGATTGAGGGGAGGGAGACACAGATCATAATTATAGACCGCCATGGGCCGGAGGACCTAAACTGCAGCCTGCAGTACACTGCGCCCAAAGGCGATATCCTCTTGCCCTCTGACATCCACCTGATAGAATCTGGTGAATGTGTGGACTGATGACCAAGTTGCAGCCTTACAGATCTGAGCCAGGGAGGCCTGGTGATGCACTGCCCAAGAAGCACTTACAGCCCAGTAGAGTGCACTTTCACTTAAAAAGGAGGGATTTTCCCTCTAACACTATAGGCCTGAGAAATAATCTGTCTGATCCACCTTGAGAGAGTGGATTTTGATGCCGCCTGGCCCTTCCTAGGGCCTTCCGGCAAAATAAATAAACAATCAGTTTTCCTTATCTGAGCCATTGCTTGAAGATAGATACTGATTGCCCTAACCACATCCAAAGTGTGCAAGGATTCTTCTTCTGCAGACTGTGGGTCAGGAAAAAAGGATGGTAGGATTACATCTTGATTCAAATGGAATCCCAAAACCACCTTAGGTAGAAAGGACCTGTTGGGGCACATGACCACCCGGTCCTTATGAACAATTAGATATGGCTCTTTGCTGGAGAGAGCTGCTAGTTCTGACACTCTTCTAGCCATGGAAATGGCTACCAAGAAAACCAATTTTTTGGTCAAAAGAACTAATGAAGCCAGATGCAAAGGTTTAAAATGTTGCCCCTGCAAAGCCGAGAGAACCAAATTTAGATCCCATGGGCATACCGGAGGTTTGACTGGCGGCCTTATCCGTATAGCCCCCTGGATGAAAGCCCGCACCAGGGAATGCGATGCAAGTGGCTTCTGAAAAAATACTGACAAGGCCGAAATCTGCACCTTGATAGTGCTTACGGCCAAATTCATTTCTAGGCCTGACTGGAGAAAGGCCAAGATCCTGCTAATGACATACTTTCTAGGATGCCATCCCCTGAGTTCACACCAGGAAACATATGCCCTCCAGATTTTATAGTAAATAAGCCTGGAGGCCGGCTTTCTGGCATTAACCAGAGTAGAAAGGACTGGCCCCAAAAGCCCACGGTCTCTCAGAATGTGGGTCTCAGCAGCCAAACCGTCAACTTCAGACTGTGTAAAGCAGGATGGTAGACTGGACCCTGTGAGAGCAGATCTGGCCGGAGAGGGAGGATCCATGGCCTGCCTACGGCCAACTTCATGATCTCTGCGTAACACGGTCACCTGGGCCAAGCCGGGGCTACCAAAAGGACCGACTTAGTTTCCCTCTTGACTCTTCCCAGGAACCGCGACAGAAGCGGGCATGGGGGGAAAGCATAAATCAGACTGAAATGATCCCAGGGAACTGTCAGAGCATCTGACCCCTGAGCAAGTGTATCTCTTGTTCTTGACATGAATTTGTCCAGTTTTCTGTTGAACCTGGACGCAAACAGATCTACGCCTGGAGTACCCCACCTGTGACATATGTCCAAAAACACGTCGGGGTGCAGAGCCCATTCTCCTGGGCACAACTGCTGGCGGCTCAGAAAATACGCCTGCCAATTTTCCACTCCTGGAATGAAGACTGCAGAAAGGCATGGAACATGCTTTTCTGCCCAGACAAGTATGCGATTCACCTCTTTTTGCGCTACCAGACTCCTGGTACCGCCCTGGTGATTGATATAGGCCACTGCTGTGGCATTGTCGGACTGAACCCGAACAGGGAGACCCCGTAGTCTGGAAGACCACCTTATGAGAGCCATATAAACTGCCCGGATCTCCAAGACATTTATGGGCAATAGCCTCTCGATCGCAGACCATTTCCCCTGCGAGCATGTCTCCTCTAACACTGCTCCCCAGCCTATCAGGCTGGCATCTGTCGTAATAACCTTCCCTGGAAGAGGAAGAAAGGTTTTGCCTTTCAGCAAATTCTCGGTTTGTAACCACCAGACGAGACTCCTGCGTGTCCCTGGGGATAGACGCATAGGAAGATCCAAGGATTGGGGCTTCCTGTTCCAGGCCACAAGGATGCATCTTTGCAGAGGTTTTGAGTGGAACTGGGCAAATGGAACGGCCTCGAAGGAGGCGACCATTTTCCCTAACAGTCTCATGCATAACCGAATGGGGGAAGATCTCCTGCCCAGAATGAGGCGCACCAGATCCCCGATGGCCAAGGCTTTTGGCCTTGGAAGAAACACCTTGCCCTGAGCGGTGTCGATAAACATACCCAGGTATTCCAACCTGGTAGCAGGCTGTAGGGACGACTTTTCTAGGTTTATAATCCTAGACGTTCCAGGTGTTCTAGTGTTCTGGAAACACTGTGGTTCAGGGACACTACTGTTTTCTCCATGAGAAGCAAGTCGTCTAGATAAGCCATGACGGCTATACCCTGAGCTCTTAGGTTTGCCAAGAGAGGGTCTAGAATCTTTGTGAAGACTCGAGGGGCCGTAGCGAGCCCGAACGGCAAGGCCACAAATTGAAAATGCCGCCGCTCTACCACAAACCTTAGATACCTTTGGTGTGCGGGAAAAATTGGCACATGGAGATATGCATCCTTGATGTCTATTGATGCCATGAACTCTCCCCCTTGCAGAGAGGAGACCACAGTGTGAATTGACTGCATTCGGAAGGACCGGATGCGTAAAAACCGGTTCAGATCCTTCAGATCCAGGATAGGTCTGACACTTCCATTTGGCTTTGGAAAGGTGAAGAGATTCGAGTAAAACCCTGAACCCTGTTCTTTTGGGTCCACTTCTACTATCACCCCTTGGAATAGTAAGTGATCCAAGGCCAGAAATAGCATTTTTTGCTTTACTGGATCCCTGAGGATCCTTGACCTTAGAAAGCGAGAAGGTGGAATCTCCTTAAACTCTAGCTTGTAGCCCAGAGACACTGAAGAGATCACCCACTTGTCCCGGATCTCTTCCCGCCAGGCTTCCGCAAACTGCCAAAGCCTTCCCCCCACTCGGCTGAGCGGGGGCGCCCCTTCACAAGGAAGCTTTCGGGCTCTGCTCGGCAGGCTTCCACCCACAAGTCTTTTTCTGCCCTTGGGCCCAGCCCTGAGCCTTTCCTGTAGAGGACGGTTGAGAAGGCTGTCGCCACTGCTTAGAGCTTGATGCTCCGGGAGAGAGAGAACGCCCAAACGATGGACGTTTGCTCTTTTTGACTGGAAGGAGAGTAGATTTACCCCCTGAAATTTTTCGGACGAATTTGTCTAATTCTTCTCCAAACAGACGTTCCCCTTTAAACAGGAACCCAATCAAATGCTTCTTGCACGATAGCTCAGCTGCCCAATTTTTTAGCCATAGGGCCCTTCGTATGCGTACCAACAGGAGAGATAAACGAGATGCTTGTTGGACAGAATCCAAAATCGCATCAATCATGAAACACAGAATTTGAGGTATTTCTGCATAATTCTCCACTTCCTCACTGGGAAGGAGGCCAAGCATCCGCTTAACCTGTTCCTTGAGGAACTGACACAACCCCACGGCTACGACTGTAGGTTGCACAACAGCACCAGTCATGGAAAAGGAGGCTTTTAATAATGTTTCCAACCTCTTATAAGTTGGATCTTTAAATACCTGAGCATTATCCAACGGACAGGTCAGGTTTTTATTCACACAAGAAACAGCCGCATCGACAGATGGGACCCCCCATTTCTTGGTGAAAATTTCCTCCAGAGGATAAAGCATAGAAAACCTTTTAGGAGGAGTAAACATTTTATCGGGATGTCCCCAATCCTCATACATCAATTTATCCATTAAGGGATGAATTGGGAAGGAAAAAGCAGTCTGTGGGATTTTCCTGACTCCTAGGGAAGAAACAGAGGACGTAGCGACTTCAGCAGCAGGCATTCTGAATGTGGTACGCACCAATTCAGTATAATACTGCACCTGTTTTCTGAGCGCTTGGGAGGAGGGGACTCTCTCCTCTTCCTCTGATTCCTCTGACTGCTCAAGAACCCTGTCCCAAGACAGGGATCTCTCCTCATTGTCAGAAGAATCATCTGAGAGAGGAATCTCAGCAGAGGGAGGGGATCTACCCCTTTTCCTGCTATCTTTCAGGGAAGCAGAAATAAAATCCATGATTCTCCCTTCAAAACCCTCCAATGTAGCCCTAAGGGAGTCCTCAGTGACATAAATCGGGGCTGGGACATTGGGAGAGGCTGCAAAACGCATTTTAAGGTTGAACTGGATGGACTTGTGTCTTTTTTTCAACCTGACTAACTATGTAAAACCTGACAGGGGCACTGACTCGTCCTGTGAGGCTGGCTCCAGTCTTGCAGGGGGGGATGCTAACTTACAGGCATTTTTAGAACCCCTGGAGCTAGGCGGTGATTTACCAGTGCCTTTGTTACCTCCCCCTGAGACCCTCTTATGAGGAGACATAGTCCTAAGCTACAAAGCAGAGGTACTAGTACAAAGTGCAATCACTGTTATGCTAAAAGTCTCACAATAACATATATATGCTTAATACTGCACAACCTGATGCTGAGTAGGTGTCTAAGGTTTGCCTGGATCCAATCCCCTGGGATGTTTACTGCCCACAGCTCCTGTGTCTCTCACTTACAGTCCCCTGACACTCTGGGCTTTTAAAACTGTCGCCTGGCGCCTGCGCAGTACAGCGCCGTGCACACCAATGTGCACGGCTCACAACCACACTCCCCCTCCTCCATTAGCCCGCCCGCGTGCATGAGGTCCGCTGGAATTCAGGGGGGAAAAGGAGTCTCATCAGAGCTGCATGGGACCCCCAGACTACGAGGGACCCCTGTATTACCTTGTTGTGGCAGGGACTGCAGTGGAGACGTGAGACCTCTGGAGAACCGGGCTTCACTGAGCGTGTGTACTGAAAGGCATGTAAGTATGCATCAGGCTGCTCTTACTCCCTCTAGTGGTGGAAACCAGATACGACATACAACTATTCAAAATGAAGAAATCCATCATATAATTATATATAGGATTAACTTCCCTTACCTGTCCTCACCGCAGGAATTGCTGAAACAGACAAATTCCAGCCTTCACCCATCACGGCGGGCAGTGTTAGCCAACCTTCAGGTTTATCTGGGGCTCTTTCTCAGAAGAGCCTCCTACCTGGTCCTTGTAAAAGTCTCTGCCAGAAACTTTCGTGCGCTCTGTGTAAACAGTACACCAAGTCTGGTTTTCCCAGAGCCCAGTCATAGTACATGTTTTACGTGACCAACCACCATAGACACTGGCGAAAAAACTGAGGTGCCTCCCATATGGGAGGGGTTATATAGGGGAGGAATTCTCCTTAATTGGGGTTAACCAGTGTCCAATCACCAGAGGTGACTATATAACCCACTATGCAATGAGCTCCTGTGTCCCGTGATGTATGATCAAGAAATATAGATTCGTAAAATTCATAAAGTTCGTAGAAGTCCATAAAATATATGCAAGAAAAAAAATGAATATATGTATATATAGCAAGTAATAAATTGCTCATGTGCAGAATATCCTGCTGTGTTTCTAATCATTATGCAGGGTACATGCCACAAAACGGCTTGGTAGGTGTTCAGATTTGTCATGGTGTCCTCCCTCCAGTGATCTTCTAGGTCAGGGATATGCAATTAGCGGACCTCCAGCTGTTGCAAAACTACAAGTCCCATCATGCTCTGCCTCTGGGTGTCATGCTTGTGGCTGTCAAAGTCATGCTATGCCTCATGGGACTTGTAGTTCTGCAACAGCTGGAGGTCCACTAATTGCATATTCCTGTTCTAGGTAGTGAACGCTCACCTTAGAGCGTGCAATTAGCAATTAAAACAAGTCTAAACACGCATTAGAACCTCCTCTGGGCTCAGAAGGGAAATACCTCCGTTTATGCAAAAATAAAAGCGCTTGATAGTGTAGTAAGTTTAAACAATTTAATGAACACAAGCAAACAAACCCTAATGCAGGGTACTCACATTTATAAAGTGCGTCTAGTGCACCACTCTATTGCCAGCAATAAGCAATAAGATTAGATACCAGAAAGGTATGGGGGTGATGTGCGTTTCCTCCTATGACAGGTAGACTGCTCTTCATGCCATCCTGTCCTCTCCCAACACGGAAAGGCTGAATTTTGCATTGCTTGTGTTACTGACAATTGGCTGAGGCTAAGCTGAGTTTTCTATTGCTTGTGTTACTGACAGACCAGCTTGGCACTGGCAAGCTTGTTGTGGTGCTCACCAGCTTTCAGCAGTTGACACCACAACATGTCTGCCAATGCCAGAGCCAGGCTAAACTTTCTGCTGCCCTCAGTGGCATGCCTTGGACCTGTTTTACCCCTGGTTCATACATATGTGGTACAGGAAACGCTGCGATCCTTGTGCATTTTCCGCACCGCATTGCAATCACACTGTGTTTTTGATCTGCTGCAGGTGTCAATTCAAAGTTAACAACTCCCCAAAAGAAGGTCGCAAACGCAGTGTTTATCTGAACCAGATTGCATGGTTGTTTTTCAAAAAAAGGTGCCTGCACTTCTTTGGTGCAATGTGGTGTGATTCAGTCTATTCAAAATTCATTTTGAATGGGCTGAACTCGCACCAAAGTCATGCATGCACCAATTTTGGAACCGCACTTCAACCTTTTCGCATGGTCATTTTGTGAATGCGATCTGGTGCAGGCAAACACACTGTGTTGTGCAACCTTTGTTTGGGGTGTTGTTAAGATAGAATGGACACCCACTGCAGATTGCAAGGGTGGTGCGATTTGAATAAGGTGCATGAAACATGTGTGCATTGAGGGTTTCCCACATTGTATTGTACTTCCGTGTATTTACTAAGCAGTAGTGTATTTTTTCTTTGCCAGTGCAGGAAGGTGTGCAATTACACACCTTCCCGCACCCGCTTAGATGTATACCTAGCCTAAAGAAAAGTCAGTGTATTCAAAGCTGGTAATTTTTCAGTTTACATTTTTTAAATTTTTTTATTCTGTGATTAATTGAAAATTAAGCTAATGGGAACACAGTGAGTGTGCTGTCTTCCACAAGATGGTGCCCTTTGTACCTACCCAGGAAGATTGGCTATTACAGTGCACCATCCTGTGGTAGGCAGTGCATTCCCCCCTTTTTTGTTAATCTGTAAAAGTTAAAGTCAATGAGTGCTCTGTCTAACACAACATGGTACACTTTGCACCATAATAGCTGACCTTACTGACGAGGTGCAAAGGTCACCATCTCCTTGTAGGTAAGCAGCACAGTCACTTTGCACCTATTCAGTTTGGACACTAATATAGGACAATAGCCAACAGCAAACTGGAAGAAGGAAAAAACTGAAATTAGGTTTGATTTTCTAAAGGACCTGATAAAATACAATTAAGGATGTGATTGCTTACTAGGGGCAACACATACCGTGTTTCCTTTTTCCAGTCTTTATAATATTGGCACAATTTATTTTATTTAAAAAGACTTTTACTTAGTATCTGCTCCTGAACCCCCCCAGAATAAAAAATGATCTATGGCCCTGGTGGCACTTGTTTACTTCTGTATGGTGATACTTTGCGATCCCCTGTCATGATACTGGCAGCCTCAACAACCCTGCTTTTTTTCCTACAATGTTACTTTATGTTTAAAAAAAGCTAGCATTTCCCCAGGTATCCATTATGTTTATGGGCATCTAAGCAGCCTCATCTGTACAAGTTCCCTGGGACTAATCCCGGGTGTATCAAGCCTTGCAGCCCATAATTTGTCAAATTTTTCAGGGTTCCCCCTATGCTGATACAGTATATGTATTTTGCCATGTTAAGTGTTGTACCCATGTACTGAATGCAGGATTTCATAGTTTCATAGTTAGTTAGGTTGAATAAAGACACCAGTCCATCCAGTTCAACCTGAGGGAGTGTCTACAATTGTCCCTATCTCTGTACATTGCACACTCATGTCGGTCCCTGCCCTCAAGGATTTAACCGACAGCAGAGTGGCGGATTTCCAGCTCATAAGTATTGTTTTCTTAGCATGGACTAGGGCTTTGGCAAAGGCCATCCTGGTCATTTCCACTGGGATTGCCCTCTCCAGTACTCCCAGAAGGCATCATAGTGGATCAAGAGGGACATTAGTTTGGAAAACCTGGTCATATCTATGGAGTTTGGGGCAACACCAGAGGAGGTGTATCAGGTCATCCGGCACTATCTTACGCTTGCCACACATCAGATCGGGTAGTTTGCCCATTTTATGAAGTTCTACTGGGGTATAATATGCCCACAACAGGATATACAATTGGGATACTTTTTGCGATACATTCAGTGAACAAGTGTTGATGGCTTGCCAGGCCTCTTCCCACTGCTCTCCTGTAATAGGCCCTAAATCTGCCTCCCACTGGGTCATTGCTTTCATTGGGAATCCCTCTAAGAGTGCGGATAGAAGCATAAGATATCATTGGGATATTATACCCCTTGTATCCGTTGCATTTTGTAGTATGTGGAAAAGAAAGGTGGGTGATTGTACCCATTCCACTGCTGTACCTTGTGCTTTAACAGCGTGCCCCTGTGCCAGGAAATAGGAGTTTGGCTGATGAGCTAGCAGGCTCTGGAGCCATAGCTCCAATCAAGTGCTGCAGCTGTGCAGCCAAATAGTATATCCAAGGGTTGGGGAGTGCCAAACCACCCCCCTCCTTTGGATATTGTAATTGTAATTGTTCCAGTTTGATCCTGGGGGGCTTGTTGTGCCAAAGGAGTAATCTCAAAAAATTTAAAGTGGCATAACCACAGGTGTGTTGTGGAGCAGGTATAGATGTTAGGGCATAAGGATTATCTAATATTCAATATTCAAAAAAAGGCATAGCGATATTTGATTAGGAAAGACATTTTCCATACTTTTTTCATCAGCATCATTCTTTATCTTATTTTTGGGGTCATTTCCAGAAAATCTATAAATATCATAAAACGAATTTATGTTCGCCCGTGAGGTGAATTTTGAGTACAATGCACACAAATAAGCTATGGAAAATGGTGATAGTTTTACTGGTTTTACTTGCTTTCATTGGCTTCAATACTCTCTGAGCTACTGGTCCTTAACAAAAATACAGATTGCCACCAGCACAATATACACCTGTATCTACCCTTTATTTCTGGTGTTCTCTAATACAGGCATCTACAGGAGTTAAAGTGGGTGTTGTGTGCCTCCAGCACAGTAAACACCCGTAGCTACTCTTTTTTGCTGGTGTTCTCTAATACAAGCATCTGCAGGAGTTAAAGTGGGTGTTGTGTGCCTTCAGCATAGTATTCACCTGTATGTACCCTTTATTGCTGGTGTTCTCTAATACAGGCATCTGCAGGAGTTAGTGGGTGTTGTGTGCCTCCAGCACAGTATACACCTGTATCTACCCTTTATTGCTGGTGTTCTCTATTACAGGCATCTGCAGGAGTTAGTGGGTGTTATGTGCCTCCAGCACAGTATACACCTGTATCTACCCTTTATTGCTGGTGTTCTCTAATACAGGCATCTGCAGGAGTTAGTGGGTGTTGTGTGCCTCCAGCACAGTATACACCTGTATCTACCCTTTATTGCTGGTGTTCTCTAATACAGGCATCTGCAGGAGTTAGTGGGTATTATGTGCCTCCAGCACAGTATACACCTGTATCTACCCTTTATTGCTGGTGTTCTCTAATACAGGCATCTGCAGGAGTTAAAGTGGGTGTTGTGTGCCTCCAGCACAGTATCCACCTCTATCTACCCTTTATTGCTGGTATTCTCTAATAAAGGCATCTGCAGGAGTTAGTAGGTGTTGTGTACCTCCAGCACAGTATAAGCCTGTATCTAGCCTTTATTGCTGGTGTTCTCTAATAGAGGCATCTGCAGGAGTTAGTGGGTGATGTGTGCCTCCAGCACAGTATATGCCTGTATCTACCTTTTATTGCTGGTATTCTCTAATACAGGCATCTGCAGGCGTTAGTGGGTGTAGTGTACCTCCAGCACAGTATAAGCCTGAATCTACCCTTTATTGCTGGTGTTCTCTAATACAGGCATCTGCAGGAGTTAAAGTGGGTGTTGTGTGCCTCCAGCACAGTATACACCTGTATCTACCCTTTATTGCTGGTATTCTTTAATACAGGCATCTGCAGGAGTTAAAGTGGGTGTTGTGTGCCTCCAGCACAGTATCCACCTCTATCTACCCTTTATTGCTGGTGTTCTCTAATAAAGGCATCTGCAGGAGTTAGTAGGTGTTGTGTACCTCCAGCACAGTATAAGCCTGTATCTAGCCTTTATTGCTGGTGTTCTCTAATACAGGCATCTGCAGGAGTTAAAGTGGGTGTTGTGTGCCTCCAGCACAGTATACACCTATATCTACCCTTTATTGCTGGTATTCTCTAATACAGGCATCTGCAGGAGTTAAAGTGGGTGTTGTGTGCCTCCAGCACAGTATCCACCTCTATCTACCCTTTATTGCTAGTGTTCTCTAATAAAGGCATCTGCAGCAGTTAGTAGGTGCTGTGTACCTCCAGCACAGTATACACCTGTATCTACCCTTTATTGCTGGTGTGCTCTAATACAGGCATCTGCAGGAGTTAGTGGGTGTTGTGTGCCTCCAGCACAGTATCCACCTCTATCTACTCTTTATTGCTGGTGTTCTCTAATGCAGGAATCTGCAGGAGTTAAAGTGGGTGTTGTGTGCCTCCAGCACAGTATACACCTGTATCTACCCTTTATTGCTGGTGTTCTCTAATACAGGAATCTGCAGGAGTTAAAGTGAGTGTTGTGTGCCTCCAGCACAGTATACACCTGTGTCTATCCTTTATTGCTTGTGTTCTCTAATACAGGCATCTGTAGGAGTTAGTGGGTGTTGTGTGCCTCTAGCACAGTGAATGCCTATATCTACCCTTTATTGCTGGTATTCTCTAATACAGGCATCTGCAGGAGTTAGTGTGTGTTGTGTACCTACAGCATAGTATACACCTGTATCTAACTCCTGCAGATGCCTGTATTAGAGAACACCAGCAATAAAGGGTAAAGTGGGTGTTATGTGCCTCCAGCACAGTATACAACGTATCTACCCTTTATTGCTGGTGTTCTCTAATACAGGCATCTGCAGGAGTTAGTGGGTGTTGTGTGCCTCCAGTACAGTATACACCTGTATCTACCCTTTATTGCTGGTGTTCTCTAATACAGGCATCTGCAGGAGTTAGTGGGTGTTATGTGCCTCCAGCAAAGTATACACCTGTATCTACCCTTTATTGCTGGTGTTCTCTAATACAGGCATGTTAAGGAGTTAAAGTGGGTGTTGTGTGCCTCCAGCACAGTATCCACCTCTATCTACCCTTTATTGCTGGTATTCTCTAATAAAGGCATCTGCAGGTGTTAGTAGGTGTTGTGTACCTCCAGCACAGTATAAGCCTGCATCTAGCCTTTATTGCTGGTGTTCTCTAATACAGGCATCTGCAGGAGTTAGTGGGTGTGGTGTGCCTCCAGCACAGTATATGCCTGTATCTACATTGCTGGTATTCTCTAATACAGGCATCTGCACGCGTTAGTGGGTGTTGTGTACCTCCAGCACAGTATAAGCCTGTATCTAGCCTTTATTGCTGGTGTTCTCTAATACAGGCATGTTCAGGAGTTAAAGTGGGTGTTGTGTGCCTCCAGCACAGTATCCACCTCTATCTACCCTTTATTGCTTGTGTTCTCTAATAAAGGCATCTGCAGGAGTTAGTAGGTGTTGTGTACCTCCAGCACAGTATAAGCCTGTATCTAGCCTTTATTGCTGGTGTTCTCTAATATAGGCATCTGCAGGAGTTAGTGGGTGTTGTTTGCCTCCAGCACAGTATACACCTGTAGCTACCCTTTATTGCTGGTGTTCTCTAATACAGGAATCTGCAGGAGTTAAAGTGGGAGTTGTGTGCCTCCAGCACAGTATACACCTGTAGCTACCCTTTTTTGCTGGTGTGTTCGAATACAGACATCTGTAGAAGTTAGTGGGTGTTGTGTGCCTCCAGCATAGTATACACCGGTATCTACATTTTATTGCTGGTGTTCTCTAATACAGGCATCTGCAGGAGTTAGTGGGTGTTGTGTGCTTCCAGCACAGTATACACCTGTATCTACCCTTTATGGCATGTGTTCTCTAATACAGGCATCTGTAGGAGTTAGTGGGTGTTGTGTGCCTCCAGCACAGTATACACTTCTATCTTCCCTTTATTGCTGGTGTTCTCTAATACAGGCATCTGCAAGAGTTAGTGGGTGTTATGTGCCTCCAGCACAGTATGCACCTGTATCTACCCTTTAATGCTGGTGTTCTCTAATAGAGGCATCTGCAGCAGTTAAAGTGGGTGTTGTGTGCTTCCAGCACAGTATACACCTTTATCTACCCTTCATTGCTGGTGTTCTCTAATACAGGCATCTGTAGGAGTTAGTGGGTGTTGTGTGCCACCAGCACAATATACACCTGTATCTACCCTTTATTGCTGGTGTTCTCTAATACAGGCATCTGCAGGAATTAGTGGGTGTTGTGTGCCTCCAGCACAGTATACACCTGTAGCTACCCTTTTTTGCTGGTGTTCTCTAATACAGGCATCTGCAGCAGTTAAAGTGGGGGTTGTGTGCCCCCAGCACAGTATACGCCTGTATCTACCCTTTATTGCTGGTGTTCTCTAATACAGGCATCTGCACACAGCACAGTATACACCTGTATCTACCCTTTATTGCTGGTGTCCCCTAATACAGGCATCTGCAGGAGTTAGTAGGTGTTGTGTACCTTCAGCACAGTATAAGCCTGTATCTAGCCTTTATTGCTGGTGTTCTCTAATACAGGCATCTGCAGGAGTTAGTGGGTGTTGTGTACCTCCAACACAGTATATGCCTGTATCTACCTTTTATTGCTGGTATTCTCTAATACAGGCATCTGCAGGCGTTAGTGGGTGTTGTTTACCTCCAGCACAGTATAAGCCTGTATCTAGCCTTTATTGCTGGTGTTCTCTAATACAGGCATCTGCAGGAGTTAGTGGGTGTTATGTGCCTCCAGCAAAGTATACACCTGTATCTAGCCTTTATTGCTGGTGTTCTCTAATACAGGCATCTGCAGGAGTTAGTGGGTGTGGTGTGCCTCCAGCACAGTATATGCCTGTATCTACATTGCTGGTATTCTCTAATACAGGCATCTGCAGGCGTTAGTGGGTGTTGTGTACCTCCAGCACAGTATAAGCCTGTATCTAGCCTTTATTGCTGGTGTTCTCTAATACAGACATGTTCAGGAGTTAAGGTGGGTGTTGTGTGCCTCCAGCACAGTATCCACCTCTATCTACCCTTTATTGCTGGTATTCTCTAATAAAGGCATCTGCAGGTGTTAGTAGGTATTGTGTACCTCCAGCACAGTATAAGCCTGTATCTAGCCTTTATTGCTGGTGTTCTCTAATACAGGCATCTGCAGGAGTTAGTGGGTGTTGTGTGCCTCCAGCACAGTATATGCCTGTATCTACATTGCTGGTATTCTCTAATACAGGCATCTGCAGGCGTTAGTGGGTGTTGTGTACCTCCAGCACAGTATAAGCCTGTATCTAGCCTTTATTGCTGGTGTTCTCTAATACAGGCATCTGCAGGAGTTAAAGTGGGTGTTGTGTGCCTCCAGCACAGTATCCACCTTTATCTACCCTTTATTGCTTGTGTTCTCTAATAAAGGCATCTGCAGGAGTTAGTAGGTGTTGTGTACCTCCAGCACAGTATAAGCCTGTATCTAGCCTTTATTGCTGGTGTTCTCTAATACAGGCATCTGCAGGAGTTAGTGGGTGTTGTGTGCCTCCAGCACAGTATATCCTGTAGCTACCCTTTTTTGCTGGTGTGCTCGAATACAGACATCTGTAGGAGTTAGTGGGTGTTGTGTGCCTCCAGCACAGTGAATTTCTGTATCTACCCTTTATTGCTGGTGTTCTCTAATACAGGCATCTGCAGGAGTTAAAGTGGTTGTTGTGTGCCTCCAGCACAGTATACACCTGTGTCTATCCTTTATTGCTTGTGTTCTCTAATACAAGCATCTGCAGGAGTTAGTGGTTGTTGTGTGCCTCCAGCACAGTGAATGCCTGTATCTACCCTTTATTGCTGGTATTCTCTAAGACAGGCATCTGCAGGAGTTAGTGGGTGTTGCGTACCTCCAGCACAGTATACACCTGTATCTACCATTTGTTGCTGGTGTTCTCTAATACAGGCATCTGCAGGAGTTAAAGTGGGTGTTGTGTGCCTCCAGCACAGTATACACCTGTATCTACCCTTTATTGCTGGTGTTCTCTAATATAGGCATCTGCAGGAGTTAGTGAGTGTTGTGTGCCTCCAGCACTGTATACACCTGTATCTACCCTTTATTGCTGGTGTTCTCTAATACAGGAATCTGCAGGAGTTAAAGTGGGAGTTGTGTGCCTCCAGCACAGTATACACCAGTATCTACCCTTTATGGCTGGTGTTCTCTAATACAGGTATCTGCAGGAGTTAAAGTGAGTGTTGTGTGCCTTCAGCACAGTATGCACCTGTATCTACCCTTTATTGCTGGTGTTCTCTAATACCGGCATCTGCAGGAGTTAGTGGGTGTTGTGTGCCTCTAGCACACTATATATGCCTGTATCTACCCTTTGTTGCTGGTGTTCTCTAATACAGGCATCTGCAGGAGTATGTGGGTGTTGTGTGCTTCCAGCACAGTATACACCTGTATCTACCCTTTATTGCTGGTGTTCTCTAATACAGGCATCTGCAGGAGTTAGTGGGTGTTGTGTGCCTCCAGCACAGTATACACCTGTATCTACCCTTTTTTGCTGGTGTTCTTTAATACAGGCATCTGCAGCAGTTAAAGTGGTTGTTGTGTGCCCCCAGCACAGTATACGCCTGTATCTACCCTTTATGGCTGGTGTTCTCTAATACAGGCATCTGCAGGAGTTAAAGTGGGCGTTGTGTGCCTCCAGCACAGTATACACCTGTATCTACCCTTCATTGCTGGTGTTCTCTAATACAGGCATCTGCAGGAGTTAGTGGGTGTTGTGTGCCACCAGCACAATCTACACCTGTATCTACCCTTTATTGCTGGTGTTCTCTAATACAGGAATCTGCAGGAGCTAAAGTGGGTATTGTGTGCCTCCAGCACAGTATACACCTGTAGCTATCCTTTTTTTCTGGTATTCTCTAATACAGGCATCTGCAGGAGTTAGTGGGTGTTGTGTGCCTCCAGCACAGTATATGCCTGTATCTACCTTTTATTGCTGGTATTCTCTAATACAGGCATCTGCAGGCATTAGTGGGTGTTGTGTACCTCCAGCACAGTATAAGCCTGTATCTAGCCTTTATTGCTGGTGTTCTCCAATGCAGGCATCTGCAGGAGTTAAAGTGGGTGTTGTGTGCCTCCAGCACAGTATACACCTGTATCTACCCTTTATTGCTGGTATTCTCTAATACAGGCATCTGCAGGAGTTAGTGGGTGTTGTGTACCTCCAGCACAGTATACACCTGTATCTACCATTTGTTGCTGGTGTTTTCTAATACAGGCATCTGCAGGAGTTAAAGTGGGTGTTGTGTGCCTCCAGCACAGTAAACACCTGTATCTACCCTTTATTGCTGGTGTTCTCTAATACAGGCATCTGCAGGAGTTAGTGAGTGTTGTGTGCCTCCCGCACTGTATACACCTGTATCTACCCTTTATTGCTGGTGTTCTCTAATACAGGAATCTGCAGGAGTTAAAGTGGGAATTGCGTGCCTCCAGCACAGTATACACCTGTAGCTACCCTTTTTTGCTGGTGTGCTCGAATACAGACATCTGTAGGAGTTAGTGGGTCTTGTGTGCCTTCAGCATAGTATACACCGGTATCTACATTTTATTGCTGGTGTTCTCTAATACAGGCATCTGCAGGAGTTAGTGGGTGTTGTGTGCTTTCAGCACAGTATACACCTGTATCTACCCTTTATGGCATGTGTTCTCTAATAAAGGCATCTGTAGGAGTTAGTGGGTGTTGTGTGCCTCCAGCACAGTATACACTTGTATCTTCCTTTTATTGCTGGTGTTCTCTAATACAGGCATCTGCAAGAGTTAGTGGGTGTTATGTGCCTCCAGCACAGTATGCACCTGTATCTACCCTTTAATGCTGGTGTTCTCTAATAGAGGCATCTGCAGCAGTTAAAGTGGGTGTTGTGTGCTTCCAGCACAGTATAGACCTTTATCTACCCTTCATTGCTGGTGTTCTCTAATACAGGCATCTGTAGGAGTTAGTGGGTGTTGTGTGCCTCCAGCACAGTATACACCTGTAGCTACCCTTTATTGCTGGTGTTCTCTAATAGAGGCATCTGCAGGAGTTAGTGGGTGTTGTGTGCCTCCAGTACAGTATACACCTGTATCTACCCTTTATTGCTGGTGTCCCCTAATACAGGCATCTGCAGGAGTTAGTAGGTGTTGTGTACCTCCAGCACAGTATAAGCCTGTATCTAGCCTTTATTGCTGGTGTTCTCCAATACAGGCATCTGCAGGAGTTAAAGTGGGTGCTGTGTGCCTCCAGCACAGTATACACCTGTATCTCTATATTAAACTAAAGTGTAGCGCTATAAAAGAAAAGTGACCTTATTTATAACCACATAGTGATATGACAATATTATGTAAATGTCAGGATTATATAACATTCATAAATGATGCTTCTCAAAGCACACCACACGTGCACAGTTTGAATTTGTGAAAAAGTAAAAAATAAATAAAAAGCATCAATTATTGCAAAACAGCCCAGAAAGAGATATACAAAAAAGTCTCTTAGATCCAATCCACACGTGAAGGGAAAAGAACCGTCCACCTTCTTTCTATGAAGACAGCATACAGACACCCCGTGGCATTTCCGTCACCAATTAGGATGTGAGCTTACCAGATTAAATGGATCCAAACGAATATATATTCGAAGGATCACTCAGGCTTTAAACACTCTTTAGATAGAACTCTCCGACGTAAAGAACTCTCCAGGGAACTTTCAATCAAGTACTCAAACTGTGAAATGGTCTTCCGCCATATATTCCAACGCACATTGTAGAACTCATACAAAAAGGAAATGAGGGCCACAATAGTGTAAATCCGTTTAAAAGAAATTTAATAAAACAAGTAATGAACTTACATGTATCCAATGACTCAAGCGCTTATATCATATAAAAAAGCACAGCTGCAGTAGGAGTCCCGACGCGTTTCGTCCTCAAAAGACGTCATCTGGGGTGACACCCCAGATGACGTCTTTTGAGGACGAAACGCGTCGGGACTCCTACTGCAGCTGTGCTTTTTTATATGATATAAGCGCTTGAGTCATTGGATACATGTAAGTTCATTACTTGTTTTATTAAATTTCTTTTAAACGGATTTACACTATTGTGGCCCTCATTTCCTTTTTGTATGAGTTCTACAATGTGCGTTGGAATATATGGCGGAAGACCATTTCACAGTTTGAGTACTTGATTGAAAGTTCCCTGGAGAGTTCTTTACGTCGGAGAGTTCTATCTAAAGAGTGTTTAAAGCCTGAGTGATCCTTCGAATATATATTCGTTTGGATCCATTTAATCTGGTAAGCTCACATCCTAATTGGTGACGGAAATGCCACGGGGTGTCTGTATGCTGTCTTCATAGAAAGAAGGTGGACGGTTCTTTTCCCTTCACGTGTGGATTGGATCTAAGAGACTTTTTTGTATATCTCTTTCTGGACTGTTTTGCAATAATTGATGCTTTTTATTTATTTTTTACTTTTTCACAAATTCAAACTGTGCACGTGTGGTGTGCTTTGAGAAGCATCATTTATGAATGTTATATAATCCTGACATTTACATAATATTGTCATATCACTATGTGGTTATAAATAAGGTCACTTTTCTTTTATAGCGCTACACTTTAGTTTAATATTTGCAATTTGTTCACGTTTTTATATCCTTGTGATCGTGTTAGCAGCTTTTTTCTTTGTTGGTGTTTTTTTGGAGATAGCGCAGTGTTGACTGGTATTGACAGTTTTTGGATATACACCTGTATCTCACCTTTATTGCTGGTATTCTCTAATACAGGCATCTGCAAGAGTTAAAGTGGGTATTGTGTGCCTCCAGCACAGTATCCACCTCTATCTACCCTTTATTGCTGGTGTTCTCTAATAAAGGCATCTGCAGGAGTTAGTAGCTGTTGTGTACCTCCAGCACAGTATAAGCCTGTATCTAGCCTTTATTGCTGGTGTTCTCTAATACAGGCATCTGCAGGAGTTAGTGGGTGTTGTGTGCCTCCAGCACAGTATATGCCTGTATCTACCCTTTTTTGCTGGTGTGCTCGAATACAGACATCTGTAGGAGTTAGTGGGTGTTGTGTGCCTCCAGCACAGTGAATTCCTGTATCTACCCTTTATTGCTGGTGTTCTCTAATACAGGCATCTGCAGGAGTTAAAGTGAGTGTTGTGTGCCTCCAGCACAGTATACACCTGGTGTCTATCCTTTTTTGCTTGTGTTCTCTAATACAGGCATCTGCAGGAGTTAGTGGGTGTTGTGTGCCTCCAGCACAGTGAATGGCTGTATCTACCCTTTATTGCTGGTATTCTCTAATACAGGCATCTGCAGGAGTTAGTGGGTGTTGTGTACCTCCAGCACAGTATACACCTGTATCTACCATTTGTTGCTGGTGTTCTCTAATACAGGCATCTGCAGGAGTTAAAGCGGGTGTTGTGTGCCTCCAGCACAGTATACACCTGTATCTACCCTTTATTGCTGGTGTTCTCTAATACAGGCATCTGCAGGAGTTAGTGAGTGTTGTGTGCCTCCAGCACTGTATACACCTCTGTCTACCCTTTTTTTGCTGGTGTTCTCTAATACAGGAATCTGCAGGAGTTAAAGTGGGAGTTGTGTGCCTCCAGCACAGTATTCACCTGTAGCTACCCTTTTTTGCTGGTGTGGTCGAATACAGACATCCGTAGGAGTTAGTGGGTGTTGTGTGCATCCAGCATAGTATACACCTGTATCTACCCTTTATTGCTGGTGTTCTCTAATACCGGCATCTGCAGGAGTTAGTGGGTGTTGTGTGCCTCTAGCACAGTATATGCCTGTATCTACCCTTTGTTGCTGGTGTTCTCTAGTACAGGCATCTGCAGGAGTTAGTGGGTGTTGTGTGCTTCCAGCACAGTATACACCTGTATCTACCCTTTATGGCATGTGTTCTCTAATACAGGCATCTGCAGGAGTTAGTGGGTGTTGTGTGCCTCCAGCACAGTATACACTTGTATCTTCCCTTTATTGCTGGTCTTCTCTAATACAGGCATTTGGAAGAGTTAGTGGGTGTTATGTGCCTCCAGCACAGTATACACCTGTAGCTACCCTATTTTGCTGGTGTTCTCTAATACAGGCATCTGCAGCAGTTAAAGTGGTTGTTGTGTGCCCCCAGCACAGTATACGCCATTATCTACCCTTTATGGCTGGTGTTCTCTAATACAGGCATCTGCAGGAGTTAAAGTGGGTGTTGTGTGCCTCCAGCACAGTATACACTTGTATCTACCCTTCATTGCTGGTATTCTCTAAGACAGGCATCTGCAGGAGCTAGTGGGTGTTGTGTGCCACCAGCACAATATACACCTGTATCTACCCTTTATTGCTGGTGTTCTCTAATACAGGAATCTGCAGGAGCTAAAGTGGGTACTGTGTGCCTCCAGCACAGTATACACCTGTAGCTATCCTTTTTTGCTGGTGTGCTCTAATACAGGCATCTGCAAGAGTAAGTGGGTGTTGTGTGCCTCCAGCACAGTATACACCTGTATCTACCCTTTATTGCTGGTGTTCTCTAATGCAGGCATCTGCAGGAGTTAGTGGGTGTTGTGTGCCTCCCGCACAGTATACGCCTGTATCTACCTTTTATTGCTGGTGTTCTCAAATATAGGCATCTGCAGGAATTAGTGGGTGTTGTTTGCCTCCATCACAGTATACACCTGTATCTACCCTTTATTGCTGGTGTTCTCTAAGGCCGCGTACACACGGGCGGACTGTTCGCCCAACTTTGTCCGCTGAACAGTGTTTCAGCGGACAGTCCGCTCGTGTGTGGGCTTCAGCGGACAGTTTCAGCGGACAGTCTGACAAACTACGTTTTTCGGAATTCCCGTAAGACAGTCCGCTGAAACTTGGTTTGAGCGGACAGTCCGCTCGTGTGTAGGCTTGTTCGTCAAACTAAGTTCCGCGCATGCTCAGAAAGGATTTACACGCCGAAGGTTGCATTGCAGTGTATAGGACGTCGTTTTTCTAGTCCTGTCGTACGTGCCGTTCACGTCATCGTGCATGCTTTCAGCGGACTGTTCGTTCATCGTGTGTGGTCAAGTCCGCTCATGCAAATTTTGAGCGGACTGTTTGTCGGATTGTTTGACAAACTAAGTTGGGCGAACAGTCCGCCCGTGTGTACGCGGCCTAATACAGGAATCTGCTGGAGTTAAAGTGGGTGTTGTGTGCCTCCAGCACAGTATACACCTGTAGCTACCCTTTTTTGCTGGTGTTCTCTAATACAGGCATCTGCAGCAGTTAAAGTGGGTGTTGTGTGCCCCCATCACAGTATACGCCTGTATCTACCCTTTATTGCTGGTGTTCTCTAATACAGGCATCTGCAGGAGTTAGTGGGTGTTGTGTGCCTCCAGCACAGTATACACCTGTATCTACCCTTTATTGCTAGTGTCCCCTAATACAGGCATCTGCAGGAGTTAGTGGGTGTTGTGTGCCTCCAGCACAGTGAATGCCTGTATATACCCTTTATTGCTGGTATTCTCTAATAAAGGCATCTGCAGGAGTTAGTGGGTGTTGTGTACCTCCAGCACAGTATCCACCTGTATCTACCCTTTATTGCTGGTGTTCTCTAATACAGGCATCTGCAGGAGTTAGTGGGTGTTGTGTGCCTCCAGCACAGTATACACCTGTATCTACCCTTTATTGCTGGTGTTCTCTAATACAGGAATCTGCAGGAGCTAAAGTGGGTATTGTGTGCCTCCAGCACAGTATACACCTGTAGCTATCCTTTTTTGCTGGTGTGTTCTAATACAGGCATCTGCAGGAGTAAGTGGGTGTTGTGTGCCTCCAGCACAGTATACACCTGTATCTACCCTTTATTGATGGTGTTCTCTAATACAGGCATCTGCAGGAGTTAAAGTGGGTGTTGTGTGCCTCCAGCACAGTATCCACCTGTATCTACCCTTTATTGCTGGTGTTCTCTAATACAGGCATCTGCAGGAGTTAGTGGGTGTTGTGTGCCTCCAGCACAGTATACGCCTGTATCTACCCTTTATTGCTTGTGTTCTCTAATACAGGCATCTGCAGGAGTTAAAGTGGGTGTTGTGTGCCTCCAGCACAGTATCCACCTGTATCTACCCTTTGTTGCTGGTGTTCTCTAGTACAGGCATCTGCAGGAGTTAGTGGGTGTTGTGTGCTTCCAGCAAAGTATACACCTGTATCTACCCTTTATGGCATGTGTTCTCTAATACAGGCATCTGCAGGAGTTAGTGGGTGTTGTGTGCCTCCAGCACAGTATACACTTGTATCTTCCCTTTATTGCTGGTGTTCTCTAATACAGGCATTTGCAAGAGTTAGTGGGTGTTATGTGCCCCCAGAACAGTATACGCCATTATCTACCCTTTATGGCTGGTGTTCTCTAATAGAGGCATCTGCAGGAGTTAAAGTGGGTGTTGTGTGCCTCCAGCACAGTATACACTTGTATCTACCCTTCATTGCTGGTATTCTCTAATACAGGCATCTGCAGGAGTTAGTGGGTGTTGTGTGCCACCAGCACAATATACACCTGTATCTACCCTTTATTGCTGGTGTTCTCTAATACAGGAATCTGCAGGAGCTTAAGTGGGTATTGTGTGCCTCCAGCACAGTATACACCTGTAGCTATCCTTTTTTGCTGGTGTGCTCTAATACAGGCATCTGCAGGAGTAAGTGGGTGTTGTGTGCCTCCAGCACAGTATACACCTGTATCTACCCTTTATTGCTGGTGTTCTCTAATACAGGCATCTGCAGGAGTTAAAGTGGGTGTTGTGTGCCTCCAGCACAGTACCCACCTGTATCTACCCTTTATTGCTGGTGTTCTCTAATGCAGGCATCTGCAGGAGTTAGTGGGTGTTGTCTGCCTCCCGCACAGTATACGCCTGTATCTATCCTTTATTGCTTGTGTTCTCTAATACAGGCATCTGCAGGAGTTAGTGGGTGTTGTGTGCCTCCAGCGCAGTATACGCCGGTATCTACCTTTTATTGCTGGTGTTCTCAAATATAGGCATCTGCAGGAATTAGTGGGTGTTGTTTGCCTCCAGCACAGTATACACCTGTATCTACCCTTTATTGCTGGTGTTCTCTAATACAGGAATCTGCTGGAGTTAAAGTGGGTGTTGTGTGCCTCCAGCACAGTATACACCTGTATCTACCCTTTATGGCTGGTGTGCTCTAATACAGGCATCTGCAGGAGTTAGTGGGTATGGCGTGCCTCCACCACAGTATACACCTGTATCTTCCCTTTATTGCTGGTGTTCTCAAATACAGGCATCTGCAGGAGTTAAAGTGGGTGTTGTGTGCCTCCAGCGCAGTATACACCTGTATCTACCCTTTATGGCTGGTGTGCTCTAATTCAGGCATCTGCAGGAGTTAGTGGGTGTTGTGTGCCTCCAGCACAGTATACACCTGTATCTTCCCTTTATTGCTGGTGTTTTCTAATATAGGCATCTGCAGGAGTTAAAGTGGGTGTTGTGTGCCTCCAGCACAGTATACACCTGTAGCTACCCTTTTTTGCTGGTGTTCTCTAATACAGGCATCTGCAGCAGTTAAAGTGGGTGTTGTGTGCCCCCAGCACAGTATACGCCTGTATCTACCCTTTATTGCTGGTGTTCTCTAATACAGGCATCTGCAGGAGTTAGTGGGTGTTGTGTGCCTCCAGCACAGTATACACCTGTATCTACCCTTTATTGCTGGTGTCCCCTAATACAGGCATCTGCAGGAGTTAGTGGGTGTTGTGTGCCTCCAGCACAGTGAATGCCTGTATATACCCTTTATTGCTGGTATTCTCTAATAAAGGCATCTGCAGGAGTTAGTGGGTGTTCTGTACCTCCAGCACAGTATACACCTGTATCTACCCTTTATGGCTGGTGTGCTCTAATACAGGCATCTGCAGGAGTTAGTGGGTAAGGCGTGCCTCCACCACAGTATACACCTGTATCTTCCCTTTATTGCTGGTGTTCTCTAATACAGGCATCTGCAGGAGTTAAAGTGGGTGTTGTGTGCCTCCAGCGCAGTATACACCTGTATCTACCCTTTATGGCTGGTGTGCTCTAATTCAGGCATCTGCAGGAGTTAGTGGGTGTTGTGTACCTCCAGCACAGTATACACCTGTATCTTCCCTTTATTGCTGGTGTTCTCTAATACAGGCATCTGCAGGAGTTAGTGGGTGTTGTGTGCCTCCAGCACAGTATACACCTGTATCTACCCTTTATTGCTGGTGTTCTCTAATACAGGAATCTGCAGGAGCTAAAGTGGGTATTGTGTGCCTCCAGCACAGTATACACCTGTAGCTATCCTTTTTTGCTGGTGTGCTCTAATACAGGCATCTGCAGGAGTAAGTGGGTGTTGTGTGCCTCCAGCACAGTATACACCTGTATCTACCCTTTATTGCTGGTGTTCTCTAATACAGGCATCTGCAGGAGTTAAAGTGGGTGTTGTGTGCCTCCAGCACAGTATCCACCTGTATCTACCCTTTATTGCTGGTGTTCTCTAATACAGGCATCTGCAGGAGTTAGTGGGTGTTATGTGCCTCCAGCACAGTATACGCCTGTATCTACCCTTTATTGCTTGTGTTCTCCAATACAGGCATCTGCAGGAGTTAAAGTGGGTGTTGTGTGCCTCCAGCACAGTATCCACCTGTATCTACCCTTTGTTGCTGGTGTTCTCTAGTACAGGCATCTGCAGGAGTTAGTGGGTGTTGTGTGCGTCCAGCAAAGTATACACCTGCATCTACCCTTTATGGCATGTGTTCTCTAATACAGGCATCTGCAGGAGTTAGTGGGTGTTGTGTGCCTCCAGCACAGTATACACTTGTATCTTCCCTTTATTGCTGGTGTTCTCTAATACAGGCATTTGCAAGAGTTAGTGGGTGTTATGTGCCCCCAGCACAGTATACGCCATTATCTACCCTTTTTGGCTGGTGTTCTCTAATACAGGCATCTGCAGGAGTTAAAGTGGGTGTTGTGCGCCTCCAGCACAGTATACACTTGTATCTACCCTTCATTGCTGGTATTCTCTAATACAGGCATCTGCAGGAGTTAGTGGGTGTTGTGTGCCACCAGCACAATATACACCTGTATCTACCCTTTATTGCTGGTGTTCTCTAATACAGGCATCTGCAGGAGTTAAAGTGGGTGTTGTGTGCCTCCAGCACAGTATCCACCTGTATCTACCCTTTATTGCTGGTGTTCTCTAATGCAGGCATCTGCAGGAGTTAGTGGGTGTTGTGTGCCTCCAGCACAGTATCCACCTGTATCTACCCTTTATTGCTTGTGTTCTCTAATAAAGGCATCTGCAGGAGTTAGTGGGTGTTGTGTGCCTCCAGCGCAGTATACGCCGGTATCTACCTTTTATTGCTGGTGTTCTCAAATATGGGCATCTGCAGGAATTAGTGGGTGTTGTTTGCCTCCAGCACAGTATACACCTGTATCTACCCTTTATTGCTGGTGTTCTCTAATACAGGAATCTGCTGGAGTTAAAGTGGGTGTTGTGTGCCTCCAGCACAGTATACACCTGTATCTACCCTTTATGGCTGGTGTGCTCTAATACAGGCATCTGCAGGAGTTAGTGGGTATGGCGTGCCTCCACCACAGTATACACCTGTATCTTCCCTTTATTGCTGGTGTTCTCTAATACAGGCATCTGCAGGAGTTAAAGTGGGTGTTGTGTGCCCCCAGCGCAGTATACACCTGTATCTACCCTTTATGGCTGGTGTGCTCTAATTCAGGCATCTGCAGGAGTTAGTGGGTGTTGTGTGCCGCCAGCACAGTATACACCTGTATCTTCCCTTTATTGCTGGTGTTTTCTAATATAGGCATCTGCAGGAGTTAAAGTGGGTGTTGTGTGCCTCCAGCCCAGTATACACCTGTAGCTACCCTTTTTTGCTGGTGTTCTCTAATACAGGCATCTGCAGCAGTTAAGGTGGGTGTTGTGTGCCCCCAGCACAGTATACGCCTGTATCTACCCTTTATTGCTGGTGTTCTCTAATACAGGCATCTGCAGGAGTTAGTGGGTGTTGTGTGCCTCCAGCACAGTATACACCTGTATCTACCCTTTATTGCTGGTGTCCCCTAATACAGGCATCTGCAGGTGTTAGTGGGTGTTGTGTGCCTCCAGCACAGTGAATGCCTGTATATACCCTTTATTGCTGGTATTCTCTAATAAAGGCATCTGCAGGAGTTAGTGGGTGTTCTGTACCTCCAGCACAGTATACACCTGTATCTACCCTTTATGGCTGGTGTGCTCTAATACAGGCATCTGCAGGAGTTAGTGGGTAAGGCGTGCCTCCACCACAGTATACACCTGTATCTTCCCTTTATTGCTGGTGTTCTCTAATACAGGCATCTGCAGGAGTTAAAGTGGGTGTTGTGTGCCTCCAGCGCAGTATACACCTGTATCTACCCTTTATGGCTGGTGTGCTCTAATTCAGGCATCTGCAGGAGTTAGTGGGTGTTGTGTACCTCCAGCACAGTATACACCTGTATCTACCCTTTATTGCTGGTGTTCTCTAATACAGGCATCTGCAGGAGTTAGTGGGTGTTGTGTGCCTCCAGCACAGTATACACCTGTATCTACCCTTTATTGTTGGTGTTCTCTAATACAGGAATCTGCAGGAGCTAAAGTGGGTATTGTGTGCCTCCAGCACAGTATACACCTGTAGCTATCCTTTTTTGCTGGTGTGCTCTAATACAGGCATTTGCAGGAGTAAGTGGGTGTTGTGTGCCTCCAGCACAGTATACACCTGTATCTACCCTTTATTGCTGGTGTTCTCTAATACAGGCATCTGCAGGAGTTAAAGTGGGTGTTGTGTGCCTCCAGCACAGTATCCACCTGTATCTACCCTTTATTGCTGGTGTTCTCTAATACAGGCATCTGCAGGAGTTAGTGGGTGTTGTGTGCCTCCAGCACAGTATACGCCTGTATCTACCCTTTATTGCTTGTGTTCTCTAATACAGGCATCTGCAGGAGTTAAAGTGGGTGCTGTGTGCCTCCAGCACAGTATCCACCTGTATCTACCCTTTGTTGCTGGTGTTCTCTAGTACAGGCATCTGCAGGAGTTAGTGGGTGTTGTGTGCGTCCAGCAAAGTATACACCTGCATCTACCCTTTATGGCATGTGTTCTCTAATACAGGCATCTGCAGGAGTTAGTGGGTGTTGTGTGCCTCCAGCACAGTATACACTTGTATCTTCCCTTTATTGCTGGTGTTCTCTAATACAGGCATTTGCAAGAGTTAGTGGGTGTTATGTGCCCCCAGCACAGTATACGCCATTATCTACCCTTTTTGGCTGGTGTTCTCCAATACAGGCATCTGCAGGAGTTAAAGTGGGTGTTGTGTGCCTCCAGCACAGTATACACTTGTATCTACCCTTCATTGCTGGTATTCTCTAATACAGGCATCTGCAGGAGTTAGTGGGTGTTGTGTGCCACCAGCACAATATACACCTGTATCTACCCTTTATTGCTGGTGTTCTCTAATACAGGCATCTGCAGGAGTTAAAGTGGGTGTTGTGTGCCTCCAGCACAGTATCCACCTGTATCTACCCTTTATTGCTGGTGTTCTCTAATGCAGGCATCTGCAGGAGTTAGTGGGTGTTGTGTGCCTCCAGCACAGTATCCACCTGTATCTACCCTTTATTGCTTGTGTTCTCTAATAAAGGAATCTGCAGGAGTTAGTGGGTGTTGTGTGCCTCCAGCGCAGTATACGCCGGTATCTACCTTTTATTGCTGGTGTTCTCAAATATAGGCATCTGCAGGAATTAGTGGATGTTGTTTGCCTCCAGCACAGTATACACCTGTATCTACCCTTTATTGCTGGTGTTCTCTAATACAGGAATCTGCTGGAGTTAAAGTGGGTGTTGTGTGCCTCCAGCACAGTATACACCCGTATCTACCCTTTATGGCTGGCGTGCTCTAATACAGGCATCTGCAAGAGTTAGTGGGTATGGCGTGCCTCCACCACAGTATACACCTGTATCTTCCCTTTATTGCTGGTGTTCTCTAATGCAGGCATCTGCAGGAGTTAGTGGGTGTTGTGTGCCTCCAGCACAGTATCCACCTGTATCTACCCTTTATTGCTGGTGTTCTCTAATGCAGGCATCTGCAGGAGTTAGTGGGTGTTGTGTGCCTCCAGCACAGTATCCACCTGTATCTACCCTTTATTGCTTGTGTTCTCTAATAAAGGCATCTGCAGGAGTTAGTGGGTGTTGTGTGCCTCCAGCGCAGTATACGCCGGTATCTACCTTTTATTGCTGGTGTTCTCAAATATAGGCATCTGCAGGAATTAGTGGGTGTTGTTTGCCTCCAGCACAGTATACACCTGTATCTACCCTTTATTGCTGGTGTTCTCTAATACAGGAATCTGCTGGAGTTAAAGTGGGTGTTGTGTGCCTCCAGCACAGTATACACCTGTATCTACCCTTTATGGCTGGTGTGCTCTAATACAGGCATCTGCAGGAGTTAGTGGGTATGGCGTGCCTCCACCACAGTATACACCTGTATCTTCCCTTTATTGCTGGTGTTCTCTAATACAGGCATCTGCAGGAGTTAAAGTGGGTGTTGTGTGCCCCCAGCGCAGTATACACCTGTATCTACCCTTTATGGCTGGTGTGCTCTAATTCAGGCATCTGCAGGAGTTAGTGGGTGTTGTGTGCCTCCAGCACAGTATACACCTGTATCTTCCCTTTATTGCTGGTGTTTTCTAATATAGGCATCTGCAGGAGTTAAAGTGGGTGTTGTGTGCCTCCAGCCCAGTATACACCTGTAGCTACCCTTTTTTGCTGGTGTTCTCTAATACAGGCATCTGCAGCAGTTAAGGTGGGTGTTGTGTGCCCCCAGCACAGTATACGCCTGTATCTACCCTTTATTGCTGGTGTTCTCTAATACAGGCATCTACAGGAGTTAGTGGGTGTTGTGTGCCTCCAGCACAGTATACACCTGTATCTACCCTTTATTGCTGGTGTCCCCTAATACAGGCATCTGCAGGTGTTAGTGGGTGTTGTGTGCCTCCAGCACAGTGAATGCCTGTATATACCCTTTATTGCTGGTATTCTCTAATAAAGGCATCTGCAGGAGTTAGTGGGTGTTCTGTACCTCCAGCACAGTATACACCTGTATCTACCCTTTATGGCTGGTGTGCTCTAATACAGGCATCTGCAGGAGTTAGTGGGTAAGGCGTGCCTCCACCACAGTATAAACCTGTATCTTCCCTTTATTGCTGGTGTTCTCTAATACAGGCATCTGCAGGAGTTAAAGTGGGTGTTGTGTGCCTCCAGCGCAGTATACACCTGTATCTACCCTTTATGGCTGGTGTGCTCTAATTCAGGCATCTGCAGGAGTTAGTGGGTGTTGTGTACCTCCAGCACAGTATACACCTGTATCTACCCTTTATTGCTGGTGTTCTCTAATACAGGCATCTGCAGGAGTTAGTGGGTGTTGTGTGCCTCCAGCACAGTATACACCTGTATCTACCCTTTATTGCTGGTGTTCTCTAATACAGGAATCTGCAGGAGCTAAAGTGGGTATTGTGTGCCTCCAGCACAGTATACACCTGTAGCTATCCTTTTTTGCTGGTGTGCTCTAATACAGGCATCTGCAGGAGTAAGTGGGTGTTGTGTGCCTCCAGCACAGTATACACCTGTATCTACCCTTTATTGCTGGTGTTCTCTAATACAGGCATCTGCAGGAGTTAAAGTGGGTGTTGTGTGCCTCCAGCACAGTATCCACCTGTATCTACCCTTTATTGCTGGTGTTCTCTAATACAGGCATCTGCAGGAGTTAGTGGGTGTTGTGTGCCTCCAGCACAGTATACGCCTGTATCTACCCTTTATTGCTTGTGTTCTCTAATACAGGCATCTGCAGGAGTTAAAGTGGGTGTTGTGTGCCTCCAGCACAGTATCCACCTGTATCTACCCTTTGTTGCTGGTGTTCTCTAGTACAGGCATCTGCAGGAGTTAGTGGGTGTTGTGTGCCCCCAGCACAGTATACGCCATTATCTACCCTTTTTGGCTGGTGTTCTCTAATACAGGCATCTGCAGGAGTTAAAGTGGGTGTTGTGTGCCTCCAGCACAGTATACACTTGTATCTACCCTTCATTGCTGGTATTCTCTAATACAGGCATCTGCAGGAGTTAGTGGGTGTTGTGTGCCACCAGCACAATATACACCTGTATCTACCCTTTATTGCTGGTGTTCTCTAATACAGGCATCTGCAGGAGTTAAAGTGGGTGTTGTGTGCCTCCAGCACAGTATCCACCTGTATCTACCCTTTATTGCTGGTGTTCTCTAATGCAGGCATCTGCAGGAGTTAGTGGGTGTTGTGTGCCTCCAGCACAGTATCCACCTGTATCTACCCTTTATTGCTTGTGTTCTCTAATAAAGGCATCTGCAGGAGTTAGTGGGTGTTGTGTGCCTCCAGCGCAGTATACGCCGGTATCTACCTTTTATTGCTGGTGTTCTCAAATATAGGCATCTGCAGGAATTAGTGGGTGTTGTTTGCCTCCATCACAGTATACACCTGTATCTACCCTTTATTGCTGGTGTTCTCTAAGGCCGCGTACACACGGGCGGACTGTTCGCCCAACTTTGTCCGCTGAACAGTGTTTCAGCGGACAGTCCGCTCGTGTGTGGGCTTCAGCGGACAGTTTCAGCGGACAGTCTGACAAACTAAGTTTTTCGGAATTCCCGTAAGACAGTCCGCTGAAACTTGGTTTGAGCGGACAGTCCGCTCGTGTGTAGGCTTGTTCGTCAAACTAAGTTCCGCGCATGCTCAGAAAGGATTTACACGCCGAAGGTTGCATTGCAGTGTATAGGACGTCGTTTTTCTAGTCCTGTCGTACGTGCCGTTCACGTCATCGTGCACGCTTTCAGCGGACTGTTCGTTCATCGTGTGTGGTCAAGTCCGCTCATGCAAATTTTGAGCGGACTGTTTGTCGGATTGTTTGACAAACTAAGTTGGGCGAACAGTCCGCCCGTGTGTACGCGGCCTAATACAGGAATCTGCTGGAGTTAAAGTGGGTGTTGTGTGCCTCCAGCACAGTATACACCTGTATCTTCCCTTTATTGCTGGTGTTCTCTAATATAGGCATCTGCAGGAGTTAAAGTGGGTGTTGTGTGCCTCCAGCACAGTATACACCTGTAGCTACCCTTTTTTGCTGGTGTTCTCTAATACAGGCATCTGCAGCAGTTAAAGTGGGTGTTGTGTGCCCCCATCACAGTATACGCCTGTATCTACCCTTTATTGCTGGTGTTCTCTAATACAGGCATCTGCAGGAGTTAGTGGGTGTTGTGTGCCTCCAGCACAGTATACACCTGTATCTACCCTTTATTGCTAGTGTCCCCTAATACAGGCATCTGCAGGAGTTAGTGGGTGTTGTGTGCCTCAAGCACAGTGAATGCCTGTATATACCCTTTATTGCTGGTATTCTCTAATAAAGGCATCTGCAGGAGTTAGTGGGTGTTGTGTACCTCCAGCACAGTATCCACCTGTATCTACCCTTTATTGCTGGTGTTCTCTAATACAGGCATCTGCAGGAGTTAGTGGGTGTTGTGTGCCTCCAGCACAGTATACACCTGTATCTACCCTTTATTGCTGGTGTTCTCTAATACAGGAATCTGCAGGAGCTAAAGTGGGTATTGTGTGCCTCCAGCACAGTATACACCTGTAGCTATCCTTTTTTGCTGGTGTGTTCTAATACAGGCATCTGCAGGAGTAAGTGGGTGTTGTGTGCCTCCAGCACAGTATACACCTGTATCTACCCTTTATTGATGGTGTTCTCTAATACAGGCATCTGCAGGAGTTAAAGTGGGTGTTGTGTGCCTCCAGCACAGTATCCACCTGTATCTACCCTTTATTGCTGGTGTTCTCTAATACAGGCATCTGCAGGAGTTAGTGGGTGTTGTGTGCCTCCAGCACAGTATACGCCTGTATCTACCCTTTATTGCTTGTGTTCTCTAATACAGGCATCTGCAGGAGTTAAAGTGGGTGTTGTGTGCCTCCAGCACAGTATCCACCTGTATCTACCCTTTGTTGCTGGTGTTCTCTAGTACAGGCATCTGCAGGAGTTAGTGGGTGTTGTGTGCTTCCAGCAAAGTATACACCTGTATCTACCCTTTATGGCATGTGTTCTCTAATACAGGCATCTGCAGGAGTTAGTGGGTGTTGTGTGCCTCCAGCACAGTATACACTTGTATCTTCCCTTTATTGCTGGTGTTCTCTAATACAGGCATTTGCAAGAGTTAGTGGGTGTTATGTGCCCCCAGCACAGTATACGCCATTATCTACCCTTTATGGCTGGTGTTCTCTAATAGAGGCATCTGCAGGAGTTAAAGTGGGTGTTGTGTGCCTCCAGCACAGTATACACTTGTATCTACCCTTCATTGCTGGTATTCTCTAATACAGGCATCTGCAGGAGTTAGTGGGTGTTGTGTGCCACCAGCACAATATACACCTGTATCTACCCTTTATTGCTGGTGTTCTCTAATACAGGAATCTGCAGGAGCTTAAGTGGGTATTGTGTGCCTCCAGCACAGTATACACCTGTAGCTATCCTTTTTTGCTGGTGTGCTCTAATACAGGCATCTGCAGGAGTAAGTGGGTGTTGTGTGCCTCCAGCACAGTATACACCTGTATCTACCCTTTATTGCTGGTGTTCTCTAATACAGGCATCTGCAGGAGTTAAAGTGGGTGTTGTGTGCCTCCAGCACAGTACCCACCTGTATCTACCCTTTATTGCTGGTGTTCTCTAATGCAGGCATCTGCAGGAGTTAGTGGGTGTTGTCTGCCTCCCGCACAGTATACGCCTGTATCTATCCTTTATTGCTTGTGTTCTCTAATACAGGCATCTGCAGGAGTTAGTGGGTGTTGTGTGCCTCCAGCGCAGTATACGCCGGTATCTACCTTTTATTGCTGGTGTTCTCAAATATAGGCATCTGCAGGAATTAGTGGGTGTTGTTTGCCTCCAGCACAGTATACACCTGTATCTACCCTTTATTGCTGGTGTTCTCTAATACAGGAATCTGCTGGAGTTAAAGTGGGTGTTGTGTGCCTCCAGCACAGTATACACCTGTATCTACCCTTTATGGCTGGTGTGCTCTAATACAGGCATCTGCAGGAGTTAGTGGGTATGGCGTGCCTCCACCACAGTATACACCTGTATCTTCCCTTTATTGCTGGTGTTCTCAAATACAGGCATCTGCAGGAGTTAAAGTGGGTGTTGTGTGCCTCCAGCGCAGTATACACCTGTATCTACCCTTTATGGCTGGTGTGCTCTAATTCAGGCATCTGCAGGAGTTAGTGGGTGTTGTGTGCCTCCAGCACAGTATACACCTGTATCTTCCCTTTATTGCTGGTGTTTTCTAATATAGGCATCTGCAGGAGTTAAAGTGGGTGTTGTGTGCCTCCAGCACAGTATACACCTGTATCTTCCCTTTATTGCTGGTGTTTTCTAATATAGGCATCTGCAGGAGTTAAAGTGGGTGTTGTGTGCCTCCAGCACAGTATACACCTGTAGCTACCCTTTTTTGCTGGTGTTCTCTAATACAGGCATCTGCAGCAGTTAAAGTGGGTGTTGTGTGCCCCCAGCACAGTATACGCCTGTATCTACCCTTTATTGCTGGTGTTCTCTAATACAGGCATCTGCAGGAGTTAGTGGGTGTTGTGTGCCTCCAGCACAATATACACCTGTATCTACCCTTTATTGCTGGTGTCCCCTAATACAGGCATCTGCAGGAGTTAGTGGGTGTTGTGTGCCTCCAGCACAGTGAATGCCTGTATATACCCTTTATTGCTGGTATTCTCTAATAAAGGCATCTGCAGGAGTTAGTGGGTGTTCTGTACCTCCAGCACAGTATACACCTGTATCTACCCTTTATGGCTGGTGTGCTCTAATACAGGCATCTGCAGGAGTTAGTGGGTAAGGCGTGCCTCCACCACAGTATACACCTGTATCTTCCCTTTATTGCTGGTGTTCTCTAATACAGGCATCTGCAGGAGTTAAAGTGGGTGTTGTGTGCCTCCAGCGCAGTATACACCTGTATCTACCCTTTATGGCTGGTGTGCTCTAATTCAGGCATCTGCAGGAGTTAGTGGGTGTTGTGTACCTCCAGCACAGTATACACCTGTATCTACCCTTTATTGCTGGTGTTCTCTAATACAGGCATCTGCAGGAGTTAGTGGGTGTTGTGTGCCTCCAGCACATTATACACCTGTAGCTATCCTTTTTTGCTGGTGTGCTCTAATACAGGCATCTGCAGGAGTAAGTGGGTGTTGTGTGCCTCCAGCACAGTATACACCTGTATCTACCCTTTATTGCTGGTGTTCTCTAATACAGGCATCTGCAGGAGTTAAAGTGGGTGTTGTGTGCCTCCAGCACAGTATCCACCTGTATCTACCCTTTATTGCTGGTGTTCTCTAATACAGGCATCTGCAGGAGTTAGTGGGTGTTGTGTGCCTCCAGCACAGTATACGCCTGTATCTACCCTTTATTGCTTGTGTTCTCCAATACAGGCATCTGCAGGAGTTAAAGTGGGTGTTGTGTGCCTCCAGCACAGTATCCACCTGTATCTACCCTTTGTTGCTGGTGTTCTCTAGTACAGGCATCTGCAGGAGTTAGTGGGTGTTGTGTGCGTCCAGCAAAGTATACACCTGCATCTACCCTTTATGGCATGTGTTCTCTAATACAGGCATCTGCAGGAGTTAGTGGGTGTTGTGTGCCTCCAGCACAGTATACACTTGTATCTTCCCTTTATTGCTGGTGTTCTCTAATACAGGCATTTGCAAGAGTTAGTGGGTGTTATGTGCCCCCAGCACAGTATACGCCATTATCTACCCTTTTTGGCTGGTGTTCTCTAATACAGGCATCTGCAGGAGTTAAAGTGGGTGTTGTGTGCCTCCAGCACAGTATACACTTGTATCTACCCTTCATTGCTGGTATTCTCTAATACAGGCATCTGCAGGAGTTAGTGGGTGTTGTGTGCCACCAGCACAATATACACCTGTATCTACCCTTTATTGCTGGTGTTCTCTAATACAGGCATCTGCAGGAGTTAAAGTGGGTGTTGTGTGCCTCCAGCACAGTATCCACCTGTATCTACCCTTTATTGCTGGTGTTCTCTAATGCAGGCATCTGCAGGAGTTAGTGGGTGTTGTGTGCCTCCAGCACAGTATCCACCTGTATCTACCCTTTATTGCTTGTGTTCTCTAATAAAGGCATCTGCAGGAGTTAGTGGGTGTTGTGTGCCTCCAGCGCAGTATACGCCGGTATCTACCTTTTATTGCTGGTGTTCTCAAATATGGGCATCTGCAGGAATTAGTGGGTGTTGTTTGCCTCCAGCACAGTATACACCTGTATCTACCCTTTATTGCTGGTGTTCTCTAATACAGGAATCTGCTGGAGTTAAAGTGGGTGTTGTGTGCCTCCAGCACAGTATACACCTGTATCTACCCTTTATGGCTGGTGTGCTCTAATACAGGCATCTGCAGGAGTTAGTGGGTATGGCGTGCCTCCACCACAGTATACACCTGTATCTTCCCTTTATTGCTGGTGTTCTCTAATACAGGCATCTGCAGGAGTTAAAGTGGGTGTTGTGTGCCCCCAGCGCAGTATACACCTGTATCTACCCTTTATGGCTGGTGTGCTCTAATTCAGGCATCTGCAGGAGTTAGTGGGTGTTGTGTGCCTCCAGCACAGTATACACCTGTATCTTCCCTTTATTGCTGGTGTTTTCTAATATAGGCATCTGCAGGAGTTAAAGTGGGCGTTGTGTGCCTCCAGCCCAGTATACACCTGTAGCTACCCTTTTTTGCTGGTGTTCTCTAATACAGGCATCTGCAGCAGTTAAGGTGGGTGTTGTGTGCCCCCAGCACAGTATACGCCTGTATCTACCCTTTATTGCTGGTGTTCTCTAATACAGGCATCTGCAGGAGTTAGTGGGTGTTGTGTGCCTCCAGCACAGTATACACCTGTATCTACCCTTTATTGCTGGTGTCCCCTAATACAGGCATCTGCAGGTGTTAGTGGGTGTTGTGTGCCTCCAGCACAGTGAATGCCTGTATATACCCTTTATTGCTGGTATTCTCTAATAAAGGCATCTGCAGGAGTTAGTGGGTGTTCTGTACCTCCAGCACAGTATACACCTGTATCTACCCTTTATGGCTGGTGTGCTCTAATACAGGCATCTGCAGGAGTTAGTGGGTAAGGCGTGCCTCCACCACAGTATACACCTGTATCTTCCCTTTATTGCTGGTGTTCTCTAATACAGGCATCTGCAGGAGTTAAAGTGGGTGTTGTGTGCCTCCAGCGCAGTATACACCTGTATCTACCCTTTATGGCTGGTGTGCTCTAATTCAGGCATCTGCAGGAGTTAGTGGGTGTTGTGTACCTCCAGCACAGTATACACCTGTATCTACCCTTTATTGCTGGTGTTCTCTAATACAGGCATCTGCAGGAGTTAGTGGGTGTTGTGTGCCTCCAGCACAGTATACACCTGTATCTACCCTTTATTGCTGGTGTTCTCTAATACAGGAATCTGCAGGAGCTAAAGTGGGTATTGTGTGCCTCCAGCACAGTATACACCTGTAGCTATCCTTTTTTGCTGGTGTGCTCTAATACAGGCATCTGCAGGAGTAAGTGGGTGTTGTGTGCCTCCAGCACAGTATACACCTGTATCTACCCTTTATTGCTGGTGTTCTCTAATACAGGCATCTGCAGGAGTTAAAGTGGGTGTTGTGTGCCTCCAGCACAGTATCCACCTGTATCTACCCTTTATTGCTGGTGTTCTCTAATACAGGCATCTGCAGGAGTTAGTGGGTGTTGTGTGCCTCCAGCACAGTATACGCCTGTATCTACCCTTTATTGCTTGTGTTCTCTAATACAGGCATCTGCAGGAGTTAAAGTGGGTGCTGTGTGCCTCCAGCACAGTATCCACCTGTATCTACCCTTTGTTGCTGGTGTTCTCTAGTACAGGCATCTGCAGGAGTTAGTGGGTGTTGTGTGCGTCCAGCAAAGTATACACCTGCATCTACCCTTTATGGCATGTGTTCTCTAATACAGGCATCTGCAGGAGTTAGTGGGTGTTGTGTGCCTCCAGCACAGTATACACTTGTATCTTCCCTTTATTGCTGGTGTTCTCTAATACAGGCATTTGCAAGAGTTAGTGGGTGTTATGTGCCCCCAGCACAGTATACGCCATTATCTACCCTTTTTGGCTGGTGTTCTCCAATACAGGCATCTGCAGGAGTTAAAGTGGGTGTTGTGTGCCTCCAGCACAATATACACCTGTATCTACCCTTTATTGCTGGTGTTCTCTAATACAGGCATCTGCAGGAGTTAAAGTGGGTGTTGTGTGCCTCCAGCACAGTATCCACCTGTATCTACCCTTTATTGCTGGTGTTCTCTAATGCAGGCATCTGCAGGAGTTAGTGGGTGTTGTGTGCCTCCAGCACAGTATCCACCTGTATCTACCCTTTATTGCTTGTGTTCTCTAATAAAGGCATCTGCAGGAGTTAGTGGGTGTTGTGTGCCTCCAGCGCAGTATACGCCGGTATCTACCTTTTATTGCTGGTGTTCTCAAATATAGGCATCTGCAGGAATTAGTGGATGTTGTTTGCCTCCAGCACAGTATACACCTGTATCTACCCTTTATTGCTGGTGTTCTCTAATACAGGAATCTGCTGGAGTTAAAGTGGGTGTTGTGTGCCTCCAGCACAGTATACACCTGTATCTACCCTTTATGGCTGGTGTGCTCTAATACAGGCATCTGCAGGAGTTAGTGGGTATGGCGTGCCTCCACCACAGTATACACCTGTATCTTCCCTTTATTGCTGGTGTTCTCTAATGCAGGCATCTGCAGGAGTTAGTGGGTGTTGTGTGCCTCCAGCACAGTATCCACCTTTATCTACCCTTTATTGCTTGTGTTCTCTAATAAAGGCATCTGCAGGAGTTAGTGGGTGTTGTGTGCCTCCAGCGCAGTATACGCCGGTATCTACCTTTTATTGCTGGTGTTCTCAAATATAGGCATCTGCAGGAATTAGTGGGTGTTGTTTGCCTCCAGCACAGTATACACCTGTATCTACCCTTTATTGCTGGTGTTCTCTAATACAGGCATCTGCAGGAGTTAGTGGGTATGGCGTGCCTCCACCACAGTATACACCTGTATCTTCCCTTTATTGCTGGTGTTCTCTAATACAGGCATCTGCAGGAGTTAAAGTGGGTGTTGTGTGCCCCCAGCGCAGTATACACCTGTATCTACCCTTTATGGCTGGTGTGCTCTAATTCAGGCATCTGCAGGAGTTAGTGGGTGTTGTGTGCCTCCAGCACAGTATACACCTGTATCTTCCCTTTATTGCTGGTGTTTTCTAATATAGGCATCTGCAGGAGTTAAAGTGGGTGTTGTGTGCCTCCAGCCCAGTATACACCTGTAGCTACCCTTTTTTGCTGGTGTTCTCTAATACAGGCATCTGCAGCAGTTAAGGTGGGTGTTGTGTGCCCCCAGCACAGTATACGCCTGTATCTACCCTTTATTGCTGGTGTTCTCTAATACAGGCATCTACAGGAGTTAGTGGGTGTTGTGTGCCTCCAGCACAGTATACACCTGTATCTACCCTTTATTGCTGGTGTCCCCTAATACAGGCATCTGCAGGTGTTAGTGGGTGTTGTGTGCCTCCAGCACAGTGAATGCCTGTATATACCCTTTATTGCTGGTATTCTCTAATAAGGCATCTGCAGGAGTTAGTGGGTGTTCTGTACCTCCAGCACAGTATACACCTGTATCTACCCTTTATGGCTGGTGTGCTCTAATACAGGCATCTGCAGGAGTTAGTGGGTAAGGCGTGCCTCCACCACAGTATAAACCTGTATCTTCCCTTTATTGCTGGTGTTCTCTAATACAGGCATCTGCAGGAGTTAAAGTGGGTGTTGTGTGCCTCCAGCGCAGTATACACCTGTATCTACCCTTTATGGCTGGTGTGCTCTAATTCAGGCATCTGCAGGAGTTAGTGGGTGTTGTGTACCTCCAGCACAGTATACACCTGTATCTACCCTTTATTGCTGGTGTTCTCTAATACAGGCATCTGCAGGAGTTAGTGGGTGTTGTGTGCCTCCAGCACAGTATACACCTGTATCTACCCTTTATTGCTGGTGTTCTCTAATACAGGAATCTGCAGGAGCTAAAGTGGGTATTGTGTGCCTCCAGCACAGTATACACCTGTAGCTATCCTTTTTTGCTGGTGTGCTCTAATACAGGCATCTGCAGGAGTAAGTGGGTGTTGTGTGCCTCCAGCACAGTATACACCTGTATCTACCCTTTATTGCTGGTGTTCTCTAATACAGGCATCTGCAGGAGTTAAAGTGGGTGTTGTGTGCCTCCAGCACAGTATCCACCTGTATCTACCCTTTATTGCTGGTGTTCTCTAATACAGGCATCTGCAGGAGTTAGTGGGTGTTGTGTGCCTCCAGCACAGTATACGCCTGTATCTACCCTTTATTGCTTGTGTTCTCTAATACAGGCATCTGCAGGAGTTAAAGTGGGTGTTGTGTGCCTCCAGCACAGTATCCACCTGTATCTACCCTTTGTTGCTGGTGTTCTCTAGTACAGGCATCTGCAGGAGTTAGTGGGTGTTGTGTGCCCCCAGCACAGTATACGCCATTATCTACCCTTTTTGGCTGGTGTTCTCTAATACAGGCATCTGCAGGAGTTAAAGTGGGTGTTGTGTGCCTCCAGCACAGTATACACTTGTATCTACCCTTCATTGCTGGTATTCTCTAATACAGGCATCTGCAGGAGTTAGTGGGTGTTGTGTGCCACCAGCACAATATACACCTGTATCTACCCTTTATTGCTGGTGTTCTCTAATACAGGCATCTGCAGGAGTTAAAGTGGGTGTTGTGTGCCTCCAGCACAGTATCCACCTGTATCTACCCTTTATTGCTGGTGTTCTCTAATGCAGGCATCTGCAGGAGTTAGTGGGTGTTGTGTGCCTCCAGCACAGTATCCACCTGTATCTACCCTTTATTGCTTGTGTTCTCTAATAAAGGCATCTGCAGGAGTTAGTGGGTGTTGTGTGCCTCCAGCGCAGTATACGCCGGTATCTACCTTTTATTGCTGGTGTTCTCAAATATAGGCATCTGCAGGAATTAGTGGATGTTGTTTGCCTCCAGCACAGTATACACCTGTATCTACCCTTTATTGCTGGTGTTCTCTAATACAGGAATCTGCTGGAGTTAAAGTGGGTGTTGTGTGCCTCCAGCACAGTATACACCTGTATCTACCCTTTATGGCTGGTGTGCTCTAATACAGGCATCTGCAGGAGTTAGTGGGTATGGCGTGCCTCCACCACAGTATACACCTGTATCTTCCCTTTATTGCTGGTGTTCTCTAATACAGGCATCTGCAGGAGTTAAAGTGGGTGTTGTGTGCCTCCAGCGCAGTATACACCTGTATCTACCCTTTATGGCTGGTGTGCTCTAATTCAGGCATCTGCAGGAGTTAGTGGGTGTTGTGTGCCTCCAGCACAGTATACACCTGTATCTTCCCTTTATTGCTGGTGTTTTCTAATATAGGCATCTGCAGGAGTTAAAGTGGGTGTTGTGTGCCTCCAGCACAGTATACACCTGTAGCTCCCCTTTTTTGCTGGTGTTCTCTAATACAGGCATCTGCAGCAGTTAAGGTGGGTGTTGTGTGCCCCCAGCACAGCATACTCCTGTATCTACCCTTTATTGCTGGTGTTCTCTAATACAGGCATCTGCAGGAGTTAGTGGGTGTTGTGTGCCTCCAGCACAGTATACACCTGTATCTACCCTTTATTGCTGGTGTCCCCTAATACAGGCATCTGCAGGAGTTAGTGGGTGTTGTGTGCCTCCAGCACAGTGAATGCCTGTATATACCCTTTATTGCTGGTATTCTCTAATAAAGGCATCTGCAGGAGTTAGTGGGTGTTGTGTACCTCCAGCACAGTATACACCTGTATCTACCCTTTATTGCTGGTGTTCTCTAATACAGGCATCTGCAGGAGTTAAAGTGGGTGTTGTGTGCCTCCAGCACAGTATCCACCTGTATCTACCCTTTATTGCTGGTGTTCTCTAATGCAGGCATCTGCAGGAGTTAGTGGGTGTTGTGTGCCTCCAGCACAGTATCCACCTGTATCTACCCTTTATTGCTTGTGTTCTCTAATAAAGGCATCTGCAGGAGTTAGTGGGTGTTGTGTGCCTCCAGCGCAGTATACGCCGGTATCTACCTTTTATTGCTGGTGTTCTCAAATATAGGCATCTGCAGGAATTAGTGGATGTTGTTTGCCTCCAGCACAGTATACACCTGTATCTACCCTTTATTGCTGGTGTTCTCTAATACAGGAATCTGCTGGAGTTAAAGTGGGTGTTGTGTGCCTCCAGCACAGTATACACCAGTATCTACCCTTTATGGCTGGTGTGCTCTAATACAGGCATCTGCAGGAGTTAGTGGGTATGGCGTGCCTCCACCACAGTATACACCTGTATCTTCCCTTTATTGCTGGTGTTCTCTAATACAGGCATCTGCAGGAGTTAAAGTGGGTGTTGTGTGCCTCCAGCGCAGTATACACCTGTATCTACCCTTTATGGCTGGTGTGCTCTAATTCAGGCATCTGCAGGAGTTAGTGGGTGTTGTGTGCCTCCAGCACAGTATACACCTGTATCTTCCCTTTATTGCTGGTGTTTGCTAATATAGGCATCTGCAGGAGTTAAAGTGGGTGTTGTGTGCCTCCAGCACAGTATACACCTGTAGCTCCCCTTTTTTGCTGGTGTTCTCTAATACAGGCATCTGCAGCAGTTAAGGTGGGTGTTGTGTGCCCCCAGCACAGCATACTCCTGTATCTACCCTTTATTGCTGGTGTTCTCTAATACAGGCATCTGCAGGAGTTAGTGGGTGTTGTGTGCCTCCAGCACAGTATACACCTGTATCTACCCTTTATTGCTGGTGTCCCCTAATACAGGCATCTGCAGGAGTTAGTGGGTGTTGTGTGCCTCCAGCACAGTGAATGCCTGTATATACCCTTTATTGCTGGTATTCTCTAATAAAGGCATCTGCAGGAGTTAGTGGGTGTTGTGTACCTCCAGCACAGTATACACCTGTATCTACCCTTTATTGCTGGTGTTCTCTAATACAGGCATCTGCAGGAGTTAGTGGGTGTTGTGTGCCTCCAGCACAGTATACACCTGTATCTACCCTTTATTGCTGGTGTTCTCTAATACAGGAATCTGCAGGAGCTAAAGTGGGTATTGTGTGCCTCCAGCACAGTATACACCTGTAGCTATCCTTTTTTGCTGGTGTGCTCTAATACAGGCATGTGCAGGAGTAAGTGGGTGTTGTGTGCCTCCAGCACAGTATACACCTGTATCTACCCTTTATTGCTGGTGTTCTCTAATACAGGCATCTGCATTAGTTAAAGTGGGTGTTGTGTGCCTCCAACACAGTATCCATCTGTATCTACCCTTTATTGCTGGTGTTCTCTAATACAGGCATCTGCAGGAGTTAGTGGGTGTTGTGTGCCTCCAGCACAGTATACGCCTGTATCTACCCTTTATTGCTTGTGTTCTCTAATACAGGCATCTGCACGAGTTAAAGTGGGTGTTGTGTGCCTCCAGCTCAGTATCCACCTGTATCTACCCTTTATTGCTGGTGTTCTCAAATATAGGCATCTGCAGGAATTAGTGGGTGTTGTCTGCCTCCAGCACAGTATACACCTGTATCTACCCTTTATTGCTGGTGTTCTCTAATACAGGAATCTGCAGGAGTTAAAGTGGGTGTTGTGTGCCTCCAGCACAGTATACTCCTGTATCTACCCTTATGGCTGGTGTGCTCTAATACAGGCATCTGCAGGAGTTAGTGGGTATTGCGTGCCTCCAGCACAGTATACACCTGTATCTTCCCTTTATTGCTGGTGTTTTCTAATACAGGCATCTGCAAGAGTTAGTGGGTGTTGTGTGCCTCCAGCACAGTATACACCTGTATCTACCCTTTATTGCTGCTATTCTCTAATACAGGCATCTGCAGCATTTACAGTGGGTGTTGTGTGCCTCTAGCACAATATACACTACCCAATTGCTGGTTTTCCCATCTCCCTGCAGGCCATTACTATGTCTGGAAGGCCAACAAGGAGAGGCAGATAGTCACGAGCCAATAAAATAGTGTTTAGAGACAACAGTGCTGGTTGTGGACGTGACGCATCATCATCAGCACGTGGCCATGGGACACACTTGTCCTTATTTTCGGTATCTGGACGTGTTGAGCCGCATCATGCCGATGACTTGGTAGAGTGGATGACCAAGCCCTCCTCATCCTCCTCATCCTCTCTCACCCAGGTTCAGGGTACTAGCAAAGCAGCTGCCAACGTGTCCTCTTCCCTCCTCTCAATGTCATCAGTCACTCCTTAACTAGACCCACCATGTCCTCCTGAGTAGTCCCCCAAACTGTTTGAGCACAGTGTTGGGTACATTCTCCAGGAGGATGCCCAGCATTTTGAAGGCTCTGATGATGATACCCAGCTAGAGGAAGGCAGTAGCGTGAGCGCAGAGAGAAGGGATGCTCAAGAAGGACAGCAATCTGGCAGTCATGTTCCACCCGCTGCAGTATACTGCCAGGTTTGCTCCAGTAATGAAGAGGGAGGAGATGATGTCACTGTCTCCACGTGCGTGCCTGATAGGAGAGAGGAGAGGGAAGGAGGCACATCTTCAACGAGGCAGGATGCCCTCCGGGGGCCAGCTTAGGGGCAGCACACCAACTGAATCACACCACAGAGCTCGGCCTGTGCAGGGCGCTGCCTCTGCGCATTATTCCAAAAGTTCTTTGGTGTGGGCCTTTTTTGAGACCAGTGAATCAGATCGCACTGATGCTTTTTGCAACATATGTCTCAAGCGTATCTTGCGTGGCCAAAACATCAGCCGCTTGGACACCACATGTTTGACCAGACATATGTTTACCTGCCATGCAGCTCATTGGCAAGCGTACCTTAAAGACCCACACCAAAGAACCAAGAGGACCTCTCCTTGCTCCTAATCAGCTGTCTCTGAAACCACCACTGAGAGGAATGAAGGTGTAGAATTAGGTGTGTCACAGCCAAGTACTTGCGGGCACTCTGCTAGCAGTACACCCATGTCCGATTGTAGCAGGCAAATTTCCCTGCCCCAGCTGCTGGACCGTCGAAAGAAGTTCACTGCTAGCCATCCACATGCCCAGTGGTTGAATGCTAGCTTGGCTAAATTGCTAGCACTTCAACTGCTGCCTTTTCAGTTGGTAGACTCGGCCCCCTTCTGTGAGTTTGTGCAATGTGCAGTTCCTCAGTGGCAGGTCCCCAAAGGCCACTTTTTCTCACGGAAGGCGATTCCGGCTCTCTACTGGCATGTGAAAGGCAATGTCTGTGCCTCGCTGGACAGGGCGTTCAGCAGTAAGGTGCATATTACCACTGACTCATGGTCCAGCAAGCATGGACAAGGACGTTACCTATCTTTCACGGCCCATTGGGTCACTCTTTTGGCAGCTGGGAAGGATGCAGGACAAGGTGCAGTAGTGTTGGAGGTTGTTCCGCCATCACACCTCCAAAATGCTACTACTGGTCGTGACACACCTCTCTCCTCCACCCCCTTCTCTTCTTCTTCCTCCATGGCCTCTTCTAGTGCTCTGTCCTCGGAACCAGCGGTGCTCCGTAGGAGTTCAAGGGGCTACGCAAGTACGCAGGCAAAAAGATGCCATGCCGTGCTTATGCTAGTTTGTTTGGGGGGCAGATATTTTGTCAGCTCTGCTGGGGCAGGCTGAGAGGTAGTTGACGCCACACCAGCTTAAGCCAGGAATGGTGGTTTGCGACAATGGCACCAACCTCCTCTCTGCGTTCCGACATGGACAACTGACCCATGTGCCCTGTGTGGCTCACGTTCTTAACTTGGTGGTGCAGCGGTTCTTGGGCAGGTACCCTGGCTTACAGGATGTCCTGAGGCAGGCCAGGAAAGTCTGTGTGCATTTCTGCCGATTATTTAATGCCAGTGCTCGGCTGGCTGAGCTCCAAAAGGAGTTGAACCTGCCCAAGAACCGCCTTATATGTGACATGCCCACCAGGTGGAACTCAACGTTGGCCATGCTGCAGCAGCTGCACACGCAGCAGAGGGCCATCAATGAGTACCTGTGCAACTACTGCACCAGGACAGGGTCAGGGGAGCTTGTTTTTTTTTCACCACACCAGTGGGGCATGATCAGGGATGCATGCACTGTCCTGTCACCATTTGAGGAGGCCACGAGGATGGTGAGCAGTGACAGTGCATGCATCAGTGACACTGTACCTCATGTCCACCTGTTGGAGCATACACTGCGTGGAATAATGGACAGGGCACTTGAGGCAGAACATAGACAGGAAGAGGAGGACTTTCTTGCCTCTTAAGGCCCCCTTTATCAAGACAGTGTTCCTGCTGTCCCACCCATCATACAGGAAGAGGACGAGGAGGAGGAGGCTTGTGTCAGCATGGGGGTGGAGCCTGGCACTCAGCATCAACAGCAGCAGTCTTTTAGGGATGATTTACAGTCCCAAGAAACATGTGGACTTGCATGTGGCTGGGAGGAGGTGGTTGCGGATCATGTTGTCCTTAGTGACCCAGAGGACTCCGGACCGAATGCCTCAGCTAACCTACGCTGCATGGCCTCCCTGATCCTGCAGAGCCTGTAGAAGGATCTTCGTATTCCTCGGATCAAGGAGAGTGACCATTACTGGCTGGCCACTCTCCTTGATCCACGGTACAAGGGTAAGGCTGTGGACCTTATCTTGCCGTCGCAGAGGGAGCAGAGGATGAGATATCTCCGGGAGGCCTTGCAGAAAGGTCTGTGCAATGCGTTCCCAGAGACTGGGAGGTTACAAACTCCTGGTCCTGGACAATGTGTTGCTGAGGCTTCGGGCAGTCACAGAAGTAGCAGTGGAGAAGGTGGCCGTCTGACCGATGTGTTCAGGCAATTTTTTAGTCCGCAGCCCCAAGGTATGATCGGTTCCAACAACCATCGCCAGCGTCTGATTTACATGGTGCAGGAATACCTAGGGGCAAGGTCAGACTTGGACACCTTTCCCACCGAAAATCCTCTGGCTTACTGGGACTTGAGGATGGATCACTGGCCAGAGCTTGCACAGTATGCAACTGAGCTACCGGCCTGTCCTGCATCCAGCGTTCTTTCGGAACGCACTTTCAGTGCTGCTGGAGGATTTGTAACCAATCACAGGGTGCGCCTGTCCACCGACTCGGTTGATCGACTGACCATTATAAAGATGAATCAGTCTTGGATCACCACCAGCTACCAAGCACCTCAAGCTGATATAACAGAATAATTTTTTTTTAGAAATGTCACATCCCTTCATCCCAATTTTTCAGCCCCTGTTTAACAGGGGCATGTAATACAATTTTTGATGCAATGCTTTGCAGCAGGGCTCATTCCTGCACTCCGACTAGAGTATATGGGAGAGGTTGCAGTGTCGTGGCACGAGCACCAGTGCCTAAGGCCCAATTTTTCAGCCCCTGTTTAACAGGGGCATGTAATACAATTTTTGATGCAATGCTTTGCAGCAGTGTTCATTTCTACACTCCAACTAGAGTATATGAGAGAGGTTGCAGTGTCATGGCATCAGCGCCAGTGCCTAAGGCCCAATATTTCAGCCCCTGTTTAACAGGGGCATGTAATACAATTTGTGATACAATGCTTTGCAGCAGTGCTCATTCCTGCACTCCAACTAGAGTATATGGGAGAGGTTGCAGTGTCGTGGCACCAGCACCAGTGCCTAAGGCCCAAATTTTTTAGCCCCTGTTTAACAGGGGCATGTAAATACGGTTTTTGGTGTAATGGTTTGCAGCAGGGCTCATTCCTGCACTCCAACTAAAGTATCTGGGAGAGGTTGCAGTGTCGTGGCACCAGCAAGCAGTGCTTAAGGCCCAATTTTTCAGCCCCTGTTTAACAGGGGCATGTAATTACAATTTATGATGCAATGCTTTGCAGTAGGGCTCATTCCTGCACTCCAACTAGAGTATCTGGGAGAGGTTGCAGTGTCGTGGCACCAGCACCAGTGCCTAAGGCCCAAATTTTTAGCCCCTGTTAAAAAGGGGCATGTAATTACAATTACAATTGTTGATATAATAATTCACAGCAGGGCCCGTTCCTGTGCCCACCGAGAGTAACTGTGAGGACTTATAGTGTTGCTGCACCAGCACCACCACCACAACCACCAAAGGCCCAATTTTTCTACCACTGTTCAACAATGGCATGTAATTACAATTCTTGATATAATCGTTCACAGCAGGGTGCTCCAGTGCCCACCAAGAGTCACTTTAAGGGCTTACAGTGTTGTGACAACACCAACACCTTAGGCCCCCATTTCTGCAGAGCATATAGGGCAGGCCCCTACTTTCAACCATCAAACTTACAAACGTCTCCTACTTGCAAACGGAAGGAGACAACAGGAAGTGAGATGAAAAAAATATGAACGGCAAAATAATTATACAGGGGTGATATGTTTTCAAAAAGCTTAAAAATAGATTTTTTGACTGGAGCTACACTTTAAAAATGTACCAGTTCAAAATTACAAACAGATTCTACTTAACACAACAAACCTACACATTCCCTGTCTTGTTTGCACCGCCTGTATACTGCTGTTTTGAGTATATAGGGCCTGGGGGCCCCACACCTTTCCTTTTTTTAATTTGGGTATGGGGTTCCCCTTAATATCCGTACAAGACCCAAAGAGGCTGGTAATGGGCAGAGGGGGCTACCCATGCCATTTTTCTCAATGATTTTCATCCGTATTGGCGGAACCAGATATTACATTAAAACCGCAAGCACTTTTAAATTACTTTTTTCTGTTAAATGTCATTTTGTGCAGGGACTGTTCTAAACACAGGAAACACGTGGCACTTCACAGGCATACTATAGACACCCCCCAGGCACGATATTTAAAGGAATATTTTTTCTTTTTTTTTTTACTTTAATCATCATTAAAATCAGTGCTCCCGAAAAATGGGCGTTTAAAAAAAAAAATTGGCATTGACCCATGTCCCCTGGGGCAGGAGCTGGGTCCCCAAACTCTTTTTAGGACAATATCTAGCATATTAGCTATTAAAATTAGCACTTTTTATTTTGAACGTTCGAGTCCCATAGACTCCAATGGGGTTCTAAATTTCACACAACTTTTCGGTCCGTTCGAAAGTTCTGGTCCGGACCGAATCGGGGGTGTTTGGCTCATCCCTAGTCTCAAATAACGAAAACCTTCACCTTCCTTGTTCATTGCTTTTATTCAATTTTTCATCAGTCCAAGTTGTATGTGATGCAGAGGCAAAAATATTTTTGGCAAGTCAAGAAGTGATTCATGCATGATGTTTTTGTGTCCCGGAACCAAATTCTTAATGAGTACCCATTTATTTTTAATGTAATAACACTCTCTTGCCTGGTTGTGCCATTCACATATGTAACAACAGTATATGGCATATCTGAGCTGCATTCTATGCAGCAGAACCAGTTCTCGTAGATCTCCTCAGTTATCCCAGTTGTACTTGGTGTACTGGATGTGCTTCAACAACATTTCCATGTTTTTGGATGTTTTGTCATGTGTGCAGCATAGCCCAACAGGTATTGCAAATTGCAAAAACGGAATACGTCTGTCTATAAAACAATACATAGGTTAAATGACAGGTTATGAGCAGCCAAAAAGATACAAGATATACCAAAACATGTTCAGGAAGCAAATTCTTTGTTGTCTAGTTTTTCCTTCTTAAAATGTTGCTTACCCAATACCTGGCTGCCTCTTGCCAAATAGCTTTTGAGGCACTTACCCAAAACAAGCATAAAAACATGCAGCTAGTGAAGTCAGATGAATGTCAGAACTCCTGACCTGCATAATTTTTTAAGGTAAAATGAAACAAATAAAAAAGTGTTATATTCTGCTGCCCCTTTAAATTTCTTGTGTAACATGGTATAACGATAGCTATTCATTTATTTTCTGAGCCAATGCAATTCAGCAGAAGGGAAACTCAGAGAGCTTCTCTATTAAGAGCAGCACTACGTGTCAGATTGTTTGACATTGTCCTTAAAGTGAACACATAAATATGTGTTTCACACTGATCAGCTGATAAGATACCTTATAGTATATAAGAGTAAAAAACCAAGGGGTACCCCTCTATTGTGTGTGATAACTAGAGCAGACACATATATAAATTGTTGTTCTGGCTCCTAGCCCCCTAATAATATAATAATTCTCAGAGAAGAGAAATCAAAGTTATTAAACTAAAAGCTTCTCCTGAGGCTCTGCCAGCAGAATCTCTCCCAGAAATTCAATCATCTCTTGAGAAAGCTGGGGGTGGGGAAGACGACCTGCTCTATAAATGATGGAGTTTGAACAAGTGCATCCTATTAACACATTACATTAACCCATTTTTTTCTGGCAGAAACAGCCATGCTGAATATGTGGATTTGTTACTGTATTTAGATAACGTACTTTTGTGTGCTATAATGTTCCTGTATTTTCAAATTGATTATAAATGCAAATTAACCTTTTTGAGTCGAAAATGAAGCGGAAAAAACAGAAATGAATAGCATTTGCTGATACATTGATATACATGTTTAATTTCCAGTATATAATATCATTCAGTATTCTTAGGTCCTGATGACTGTGCTAATAATTAATATGATTTATTTGTCATATGGATGGCATTACAAATACTTCTCTTGAGAGCATAGCTTGGCTTGCAGTGAATCAGGCAGCATAGACCATGAGCTATAACACCATCAGTCTTTTTGAAGCTTCAAACAACACTTATGCAGTAAACACAGAGAAGACTGGGAAACCCCCAACATCTACATAAATCCATGACCACTCAATCGTCACAGCTGAGTAAAACTGTACCTGAAATTTTCAGGTAAACAAGGAACGAACAGTTTTATAACACAGCTAAATCTGTTCCCATCAAGAGGAACCACAGATTTACTGACACCAGTGTATGCCAATACATTCAAATATATCCACTAAGTTCTTTCAAGAGTGGAGCTTCCAACACAGTCGAATTCAAAGGAACTTGGCTGTAGGCAGACTAAAAGAAAATTTTACCCCTTTAAACCCTTGCAACTGGATATACCATACTCCGTGGCTCTGAAATGGTATAGAGGCCTGCTCCTGGTGGAATGCCCTCCAGTCTGCCACCAACTGGTATGTCACCTCAAAAAGAAGCAACATCAACAGAACTCCTCTACTTGACAACTCTCTGCTAGTGTTTTTTTCAGGCTGCCACAAGAGGCCACAAAACAGCCAGGAGTGACCTCAACCTACTTTGAACCCTTTGTTTCATTTAGCACACCTCTGACTACTGAACTCCCACTACACCCTGGTCATGCCCCCACTATTTACCAGAAGGTATAACCCTCTTTTTGCACATCACCCTACCTATGGCATGTCATACTTTATCTCTGCTGCATTAAGTTCCTGATTCCCTCAAACCTGCAGACCTTACACGTCTGTGGGCTAGGTGCTGCATTGAGAGGCAGGCAGTGAATACACAGAGTCCAAGTTTGGCAATAGCAATATAATTTGTACTCAGAGTCACTCTGTGGATGGTGAGGAAAGGAACAAAGAGCAACAAGGAAACAAAGACCTGAAGTGTGCCAAAGGTCACGTGGTCAGTATGCCTAAAAGGGGGCATAGCCAAGTATGAAATGTAAAGAATGAAATTAAAAGAAAAAGGGAATGGGTGGGTGGGACACGAGTCCCGACGTCCAACGAGAAGGAGGCAGAGGCTTTATGCAGCCTGACTCCTCCTACAAATACAGGCTTACCCTGCGGTCAGCCTTTACACTTGTACTCAGAGTCACTCTGTGGATGGTGAGGAAAGGAACAAAGAGCAACAAGGAAACAAAGACCTGAAGTGTGCCAAAGGTCACGTGGTCAGTATGCCTAAAAGGGGGCAAAAAATAACAGTAGGAAGAAAGCTCAACAACTAGATGACCCAGTGAATAACGTCTAACCTGGAGTGGCGGCAAATGAGTTTTGCCTTTGCCGCAGAGAAGGAAACGCTAAGAAAGGCAGTAGCCCCTCCCCTGGCTTCAGGAACCACAAGGCCAGCTATAGCACCCCCTTGAGCCCAACCCAGCGACCAACGCAAGATAAACCTGAGAGTATGTGAACGTCATAAAATGAAACCCACAATGGAAAGTCAGCTAAGCACAGCAGGGAGTCCCCACCGCTGGAGACCTGGATGGCTTTAAACGGAAAAGCCGAAAATAAAACAACCTGACAGATCATCCAGCATGAAATGCTGGGACTTAACTGGATACGCCCAGAAAGTGCTGAAGGCTGATACAAGCTGGAGGAGGCAAAAAAGGAAACTAAAACAAAACAGAAAGCAAAAGGGAACTAGATGTTTCACCATCAGGACTGCAAACCTAACCTGGAAACATCCCAAGCAGTGTCATGGGCCTTCCTGGAATTTAAAACAAAACCCAATGATCAAGGCTGCAGTGCCAACCAAATGGAAAACCAATCTACCACAACTGGAGCTGAAAAGAAAGTGTGTCACTGGAACCTGCTTCTGAGACCCGAGCCTACAGATACTGGCCCGGGCCCCGTGATCCACGAAAGCCCCTGAGCCAGTAGAAACTGTGGATCAGTGAAAAACTGACTAACCAAACTTTCCATACCCCAGGGCAACTCCTGGCCGGAGACGCAGCTAGGAAATTAAAATAAATAGTGAGGAATGGCACCCAACTGATCAGGAACACAACTAGCGAGAGAATCGTGATCAGACAAAAAATACCTGCGACAAGAACGAAACCTGCGATAAGGAAACGTGACTGAACGAAAACATGAGTAGCGTGAACTGATCACCGTGAGCGGCTTAAGAACCGCGGCTGCTAGAAAACACGACCTGCCTAGGAAATGCAGGTTGCACAAGAAACGCAAAAAGATGAAAAACACAAAAGAAAATCCTGGGGGGTACACAAGAGAAAACCCTGGGGGGTACACAAGAGAAAAGAAAAGCATAAGACACAAAACGTGCGGCATATAGGAATATGTAAGAAACACGAGAAAAGGCAAGAAAACATGAGAAACAAAAGAAACATGGGAAACGCGAGAAGATGCATGAGACACGTAAATAGCATCAGATACGTACAATACATCCGACACTAACAAGCATGAGGAACGTAAAAAAGCCTGAGAATCATGAAATTACACAAGGGTAATGACATGAAAGGCATAAGACATGAAACGTGCGGCACATGGGAAATACAGAAGGAAACACAGGACAACACGTAAGGAAACATGTGAATACGTCAAAACCATGGAAATACGTCAGAAAGTGCTAGAAAAACATAGGGAAACGTCAGAAACAAGGGAAACACAAGAAGTTGCATCACGTAAATAACAGCCACGAACATTACATCCGATACGTGAATTGCATGAGAAATGTAAAAACCCTGATAACCATAAATTCATGAGAACCATAAAAGCGTAAGAACTGTAAGTCGTTTAAAAACCATAAACTGCCAGCAAAACACCCGAGAACGCAATTGTATGAGAAACCGTAAAATTGCATGGAAAACCATCAAAAGTATGAGAAACACCAACTTCATATGTAAATCACATGAGAGACCTAAATCGCATGAAAAAACAAAATTGCGTAAGAACCGTAACTTCATGAAACACCAACTGCATGGAAACCGTGAATTGCATAAACTGAATTGCATGAGAAAACGGCAATTGCATGTAAAACCGTAAAACGAGTGAGAACCGTGCGTGAAAACAAAGCATAAGAACGTCAAATCGAATGAGAACATGATCGCATGAGAACGTAAAACGAAACGAGAACATAAAATGCATGAGAATGTAAAATGAAAACGAGAACATGATTGCATGAGAACGTAAATAAAACGAGAACATGGGTGCATGAGAACGTAAAACGAAACGAGGACATGAGTGCATGAGAACGTAAAATGAAACGAGGACATAACTGCATGAGAACGCAAAACATGAAATGCCAAAAATGCATGAAACGCAAACGCATAACGCTGGAACGCGATAGAGAAACCTGGAAAGCGATAGAGAAACCTGGAAAGCGAGAGAAAACCTGGAAAATGCACGAGAAACCGTAGTTGCATGAACCATCAACTGTACCACGGGAATACGTCAGAACCACGGGAAACGTCAGAAAACGCTATAAAAACATGGGGAAACGTCAGAAACATGGGAAACGCAAGAAGTTGCGTGAGACACGTAAATTACATCTGATACGTAAATTGCATGAGAAATTTAACATGCCTGAGAACCATAAATTCATGAGAACCATAAATGCGTAAGAACTGTACGTCGTTTAAAAACCGCCAACTGCTTGCTAAACGCACGAGAAACGCAATTGCATGGGAAACCGTAAAATTGCATGGAAAACCATCAATTGTATGAGAAACAACAACTTCATAAGAAAAGTAAATCACATGAGAGACCCAAAACGCATGAAAAACAAAACTGCGTAAGAACCGTAAGCAACGTGCTTGAAACCAACAAGCATGAGAACGTCAAATCGAATGAGAACGGAAAACGAAACGAGAACATAACTGCATGAGAATGTAAACGAACGAGAACATAACTGCATGAAAACGTAAAAGAAACAAAAACATAACTACATGAAAACGCAAATGCAAGAAACGCAAATGCAAGAAACACAAATGCCTGAAGATGCGACTGCCTGAGAAACGCAACTGCCTGAGAAACGCAACTGCAAGAAGATGCAACTGCCTGAGAAACGCAACTGCTTGAGAAACGCAACTGCTTGAGAAACGCAACTGCAAGAAGATGCAAATGCATGAAAAATGCAACTGCAAGAAGCTGCAACTGCCTGAGAAACGCAACTGCCTGAGAAAACGCAACTGCTCGAGAAAACGCAACTGCAAGAAGATGCAAATGCATGAAAACGCAAATGCATGAAAAACGCAACTGCAAGAAGATGCAAATGCATGAAAACGCAAATGCATGACAACGTAACCGCTTTGAGAACGTGACGGCTATGAGAACGTGAATGGCCTGAGACCGGAAATGCATGGGACCGAATCGCATGGGAAAACCATAAAATGCACCAGAATGTAAAACTGCATGAGAAAACCGTGAATAGCACGAGAACATGAAAGGCACGAGAATATAAATAGCACCAGAACGCAAATAAATTGCCGAAGAACGTAAATAGCACCAGAACGCAAATAGCACATGGTACGTGGAGCTCAGGCGGGGGGAGGCACGCCACGTGGAGCTCAGGCGGGGGGGAGGCACGCCACGTGGAGCTCAGGCGGGGGGAGGCACGCCACGTGGAGCTCAGGCGGGGAGGGGGAGGCACGCCACGTGGAGCTCAGGCGGGGAGGGGGAGGCACGCCACGTGGAGCTCAGGCGGGGAGGGGGAGGCACGCCACGTGGAGCTCAGGCGGGGAGGGGGAGGCACGCCACGTGGAGCTCAGGCGGGGGGGAGGCACGCCACGGCTCAGGCGGGGGGAAGCACGCCACGTGGAGCTCAGGCGGGGGGGCACGCCACGTGGAGCTCGGGCGGGGAGGGGGGGCACGCCACATGGAGCTCGGGCGGGGCACGCCACATGGAGCTCGGGCGGGGGGGCGAGATAGAACCATAGTCAGGTTTTTTTTTTTTCTGTCTGATATGACAAAATGTGGGGAATGTCAAGGGGTATGAATACTTTTTCCAGGCACTGTAAAGCTTCCAGCGTGCGATTCTTTTCCGACGCTCTTATTTCTCTATCACGTGGCGCAGGATCATTTTAGTTAAGTAGGAGATCCATCTTTAAAGTTGGCACCGGGGGCCCCACTTGCCTCTTATCAGGGGCCCGGAACGTTTGTCCTACACACTGATCTGGGAGGATTATCTCCCAGACAAGCGCGGTGCCTGGAGGGAGGATTGGATGTAAATGATATACTGCGAGGCAAAATCTTCATGTTTCCCCAGCCTGCAGAAGGCGAACGTTTCCTTTCCATGAAAATGGAGGAATAATGAAGGTTGTCAGCGATGGTATTCTGCCTCTGACGGGGGTGTCCGGGGGGGGGGGGGATGGGCCCCACAGATGCATTGCAATCATGGTACATCCCCCCCCCCATACGGCACATGGGCGCCACCGGCCCCAGGAATAACAAAGAGGCACACCAACAGAGCAGAAAACAGCTCACCTCCACCTGCACATCTGATGACCCCAACCCCTCAGGGGAAACCCGACAGAAACCTCCCGCCCCCTAACCTCCGGCCGGGGCAGCCAGAGGAGGCGGGCGGGAGAAGGGCTCCCTCATGGAGACAAGAGCCACCCCCCCCAGCAGCACCGCACGGGGGAAGCCTGAGGCACCCCCCCTCCTCTCCGGCAGCGATAGCGGGAGAAGGGCTCCCTCATGGAGACAAGAGCCACCCCCCCCCCAGCAGCACCGCACGGGGGAAGCCTGAGGCCCCCCCCCCTCTCAGGCAGTGACAGCGGGAGAAGGAGGCGGGCGGGTGAAGCGCCCCCCCCCCCATGCCCACAAACGGTGCCGGCGGGGCCAAAAGCACCCCCTTCCGTGAGTGCCAGAAAATCCTCCTCCGATCCGCCGGAAGTGATGTCAGCCCCACGAGTCCCGACGTCCAACGAGAAGGAGGCAGAGGAGGGCAGGCTTTATGCAGCCTGACTCCTCCTACAAATACAGGCTTACCCTGCGGTCAGCCTTTACACGTATAGTTGAAAAGTTCAGCATGTATTAACAGGCCCAGTGGGGACGCACACCCGTCGAAGCCACTTACAACTGAGACAGCGGTGGAACAGCAGTTTAAAGAAGGAAGATGCCTGCCACAAGGAGCACCCAAAAGGGAGGGCTTACTTTAAGGCTTGAAAAATGGTGATTAGAGATCACCAAGAAACCTTATAAAGGAACACCATGGACTTAAAAAATTAACTTTATTGAATATGGTTAAAATGAATTAGTGCAAAAAAACGACCACTTATGCAAACAAAAAAATGACAACGTTGTCAAACAACTCAGAGACCTGTCAGTAGAACACCACATACAGTCCAAACCGCAATAAGTCTATGGGGATACACGGGCTCTTCCACAGTCAGTGGGATAAGAAAGGATGAGATTATTCAAATGGTATAGCCATTCAATTCACAGAGACCAAAACCCTGGTAATCTTCCAATCAAAAGGGTGTAGCAATCCACATAGAATGTCGCTGTGGCTGAATGTTCAATTAAACTGCAATGAGGGTAATACAGGCTGGATGGGGAGATAAGGGTGGGTTGGAAATGGGAGTAGCTGGCTTTATCTTGGGTAGGGTTAATTATTGGGCCCTGGAGATGCAGTGACCCGGCATCATGTACAGTAGAGGTCCACAATGGTGGTGTAATTTAAGAGTTGGACAATGGAGGTTTCCAAGTTAATAAGCTGGTACCTTACTCTTGTAGACTTTGGACAAGGCGTGGGCTGACAACCACTCCCCCAGTACCCCCAGGCCTCTGCGGTGCTCCATCATCACTGTGGGCCAGCTCTGTCTTAAATGTGGAAATCTCTTGCTTTGTGGGCACCATGCTCTGGGTTAGCTCTCTTATATGGTCTGCTTGGCCTGACAGGGGAGATGGGGCCAAGGCCAAGGCCAAGTGCTTCATGTCTCTTTGTCATTGCGATGGTTGCTTCAGCATCTTCCTGTTTCCCACAACCACATCCACTATCATGTCATTGAAAGAAAGGGAGGGTTGCGCCTTTATTCATTCCTGCAAGGTTCTCCTAACGGGGCCAGCCTTTAACCACACCAAAACTGATCCCTCAGTAACTTATCTGATGAATTTCCACACAGCCACGCACATCCTTCTTTTCCAGGTGCTTCCACAGGTTCCTAAGGACTACAGCAAAGTGGGGGAGGCTTTTTCCCTTCTGTTGCCTGTAGACAAAGAACCTCCATCTTAGCTCTGGAACTGTTACATTTTCCCCAAACAGGCCTTTCAGGTGTTCCAAAATTTGTCAGGCTGGCCCAGGAGTCCTCTGGTGGCACCATCCCCGCTTGACAGGTATAATCCTCCAAGGAGTTAATGGCCAGCTCCAAGATCAACCGGTGGGGACCTGGTACAGGCAGGCAGTGCTCTCCAGCCTCTCCTCCCATTCCAACAGAGAGATGTTTGGCCAAGGCTGCTCCCAATGGCGCCATAGTGGTCCCCACTCCCTCTTCCTCACCAGCTGCAAAGAGGGCCAAATCCTGTTGACCTCCACCAAGTGTGGGCTAGTGTTTGGCACTAGCAACATATTGTAGAAAAGTTCAGCAAATACAAACAGGCCCAGCGGAGAAGCACATCCGGAGCCACTTATGAATGTGACAGCATTGGAACAGGGGTTTGAAGAAAGGGAGATGCCATCAGTGTCTGCCACAATGATGAGAATGCGGTCTTGGCTTCCTGGAAGAAGTAAACATATTTTTTGCACTGTCCCTTCTATTTGGGAACCTTTCCCTATCTCTAAGCACTGTCCCTGTCAGACAAGGAAAATATGCAAATGCACTGACATAAAGTGCACCAAGTCTGGGAGTCTTAAGTCTTAAATGCCCCCCTATGACCGAGGAAATCATAGAGGAACCAAGTTTCTCTCAACATCTTCCCCCATCTGTATTGCTGCTGTGGTCGAGTGCTACCTGCAGTGGAGAATACAAACTGCACCTGCCCACAAGACTAGTTTCTAGGCCTTCTGCAAATCTCTGCTTCCCCACAGCAGAGTGGCCCATTGCATTCACTTCTGCTCCATGAGAAATACTACGTTTAATGGGCAATGAATCCAATGAAACAGAAGTAAGATAGCACCATTAGATAACTGTGTTGCGGTTTCTATATGGCTGTGTGGTACACACTGTTTTCTTTGGTCAACTAGGGCCTGCAATGATGCATATTGCAAAATTAGCACTTTTTGTGTTTGTTCCAACAGCATTTTACCAGTACCATTAAAGATTACAGACATTTTGGCATTTTGGGGTCTCTGTATCCCCCGGGTCTACAATACTCACAGCTGAGTTGGGACACACTAAGATCATCCAAAGATGCCACCTATACAGGTGAATTGGTTTTGTTGTGCTGTCTTTGAATACTGCTAATATAAATGCTGATGTTTTGGGAGGGGGAGTGCAGGTGGTCCCTACAATCTGTTGTGGAGGACCCCAAAGCTACCTGCTAGTTGGCATGAATGCAACCAGGGCTTGCCTGTCTTTGCGTCCTCTCCTTATATAGAACCAGCACCACTAAGCACAGTGCTAATACTGTTATTTAACTGTGAACCTGGTGTTCACGGTTAACTTACTGTTGTTGCAATATTATTGTAAACATTAGCATAGCTAAAGGATCATTTGGTTGCCTAGGTTGGTTGGTTGATTGCCTAGGCCTACACTGAAAACCTAGAACACAATTATATAGATTCTTCATAACTAGGTAGGATAGCTGCTTACAGATTTCCCACCTGCCACCTCTTCATCCCATATTTAGTTCAGGCTAAACACCCTTCACAAAGGTATACTCTGCATGCAACAATCTTCCAGTGCATGATTCAATAACCTGCTAATAGGTTATGGGCCCAGGCATCCCAGCAAACCCAGCCACACCCAGGCACTGGAAAAAGAGAATTCTGCATAACAGTGAGTACAGTGAGTCTGTGAATACTGTATGCAAGCAGCTGAAAGATGGAAAGCAGTTCAGGTGTGAAGTTTAAAATTGCAAAGCCGAACAATAAAAATTACCAGCAGTGGAAGTTTAAACTAGAAAGGCTTTTTAACAGAGATGAAGAGGGTAAAGGCTTGGGCTTCCTGAACTGCATTACATCACGAGGAGGAAAGCACTGTATCATTGTAAAGAAAGTGCTGTATGTTCCAGAACTAGAAGGCAGCCTTCTATTAGTGAAAAGTCTTGCAAACAACAGTCTCAGAGTTAAATTCCAAGGTGATGAATGCACAATTCACAATAATAAGCGATGCCTCGCATAAGAAAACTGGATGCTCACCTTTACAGGCTCATCACCACAGACCAGCAAGCCGTTACAGTTTCTAATGCCCTACACAGCAAATGTATTCACTTATGGCACAGGCGGCTGGGGCACAGAAGTCTAGAAGCTATGTAGGACATTATAAAGAGAGGTTTATCAGAAGATATGACAATAATGCCTTGCAAAGTGCTCATAAAATGCAAGAGGGGGTTGTTGCCATGTTGAAGCAAAAGCCACACGTACTCCCCTTCCACAGGTATCTCAAAGGAAAGCCACTCATCCCCTGCAGCTCATACACAGTGACTTATGTGGGCCAATGAAAACTTCCACATCAGGCAGGAACAGATATCTACTGACTATCATTAATGACTATTCCAGGTACACATCCACCACTTATCTGATGAAACACAAGAATGAAACATCCGAGAAACCTCAAGAGTTAGTTGCCATGTCTAGCAACAAATTACATAGGGAAACCAGGAATAATATGCACTGACAAAAGTTAAGAAGTGGTCTCATACCTGAAGAGACAATGAATAGTACACCAGACAACCACACCATACACTCCTGAACAAAACCGGGCAGCAGAAAGGAAAAATCGCACACTTATAGAAATGGTCAGGTGCATGTTGTCGAATGCCAACCTACCTCACAAGTACTGGGGAGAAGCAGTCATGACAGAGAGGACCGGAGCGGGACGGACCACGGGGAAGGATAGAGGAGGGCCGGGCATGACCGTGTGTCTAGTGACACACGAAGGGGTGGGATTTGAATGTAGAGGCGGGGCCGAAGGAAGGGGAGCGGCCATTTAAAGGAAGGGGGCGGAGCCGGGGAACGGGCAGTGCGGAAGGAGGAAGACACGGGGAGGCAGTTTTTTCACTGCTCCTCGTTTTGTTCTCGTGCGGCCATGGCGGACGTGGAGGCGCTTTTGGGGCAACTTCGAGCGGCGGTTTCGACCCGGGGACCGGACTGGCTGCATCGGCAGGTGGCGGCAGCGTTGGACGGGTCCGTGGACCAGGAGGAGCGGCCAGGAGGCTCGGACGGCGGCAGACCGGCGGCACGTGGGCGGATCTCCAGGCCGCCGACAAGGTATTCACCTGGGACTGTGGGGGGGCCTTCAAGACTGTCCAGGAGCCCACGGGGGGAGCACTCCTCCCCCCCTGCGAAGAGGAGCCAGCCACTGCATGTGGAGGGGTTTGGGCGGCCTGCAGGCCGCGGACAGGCGGGAGGGGGCGGGGCCACGGACTTACATGGCGGGCCTTTGCCAGGCCCGAGCGGGACCAGATACAACGTGGGTTTGACTGCTGCAGCCCTGCAGGGGCCTGGGGGGGCTTCCAGACGGAGGGTCAGGCGCCCTGCGGCTGCCGGAAGGGTGGCCGTCAGCAAGGGGGCTTCCGCGGGGGTGTCTCCCCCGGCCGCTCTGCACGTAGCGGGGGGGGTGGACGGCAGGACCCCCCGCACGGCTCGTGTACATGGACGCACGGCCGCGGATGTCCAAGGCAGGACCGGAGTTACCCCACCAGCAGCCCTACAGGAGACGAGGGGGGCGGGCAAACGGGCTCCTCCTGGCACGGCCAGGAAGGGTGCCTCTGCGGCCAGGGGTCCACCAGTGACGATCCCCCCGGCAGCCCTGCACGGGTCGCGGGGGGCTGACGGAAGGAGAAGCGCTGGGACAGCCGCTGGGGGCCGAGCGGGCGGGGGTAGGGCCAGTCCGGAGGGGGGGCGAAGACTGTCAAGTGACCGGGGGCGGGCATCACGGAGCAGGAGCGGTGCCCGGATCGGCCCGCCTGCCAGAAGAGCCGAGAGACAGCCGGTCCCGCTGGACAGCGGGGGGGCAGCTGACGGTCAGCAAGGGGCATGGAGCAGCCCGCCTTCCAGGGGCCCCTCGCCAGGGGGGTCGCCGTGTGCGGAGGACTTGGCCGGTGCGAGCAGATCGGAGGGGGAGCTGTCGGAGGAGGAGGAGGAGCCCAGTCGACCGATCACGTCCAGGGAGGTCCGAACAGCGGCTGTGGGGAGACCGCCCAGTCAGCCCGGTAAGTCGACCGACAATGTTAATTTCACTACTGCTTTGAAGGGTTTGTTGGATTCTGTGTCGGTGGGGGGGGGAGTGAAGGGGACTCCCGCGCCGCCGCTGGCTACCTCTGCCCAGACGCGGGGCGGGAGTGGGCCCGATGGGGTGGCGCGGGGTCAGATGCACGAACTGTTGGAAGGTTTGCGGGTTCTGGTGGGCCGTTTTGCTGGTAGCCCGGTTCTGGATCCCGTGGTGGGGCGAGGTGTCGACTGCGTGGAACAGGTCGGCGGTGCGACTACGGGGGTCGCCGACGGGGTGCTCAGTGAGGGGTCGGGGACGATTCCCGTGGGCGGTCCGGCGCCGGGTGTTTCGGATAAGGTGAGTACGGCGGATTCGCCCGGCACGGAGAAGACGGCGAGGTCGGACATTGTGAGGATCGCCGATGCGGCTCGGTGCGAGGTATATGTATGCTTCGAGGGACCATTGGGGGCGCATTTAAAACAGGAGGTGAGGGAAAAAATCTGGAAGGGGGAGTATGTGGAAATTTTCTCCTTGTTGCCCCTGGAAAAGTTCAACCTGGATAGGGTTAAGCCTGATGATACGAAGAAAGAGGATGAGGAGAAGCGTCGGTACCGTTTAATCCCGCGCACGTTTGCTAACTGGCTCCAAGCGTTCGCTATTTTGGCAAGCGTCATCGGGGAAAAGAGTCCCGAACATTGTTCGGCCTTATTTTGTTACATGGACGCGGTGGGGGAAGCCTATCGGGTTTATGGTGGCACGGCGTGGCTTCGCTACGACGAGCAGTTCCGTCAACGCAGGGCGGTGCGACCGGCCTTGCGTTGGGACCACAAGGACATTAGCCTCTGGATGAGGCTAATGGCGTCGGCGAGGACCCCTGATCGGCCATTTCAAGGGGGGGCCGGGAGTAGCCACTCTTCGGGACTGTCGGCCGGAAAAAAATGGGGAGTGTGCTGGCAGTTCAACGAGGGCTCCTGCAAGTTTGGTGGTGCCTGCAAGTTCAAACACGAGTGTTCGGGCTGCGGGGGAGGACACGCACTCGCGCGGTGTTTTAAAAAGGGAAAACGTGCCGGAGAGCCTTCGCACAAGAGGGACGACGCCGGTGATGTGGGAAAGGATGGTTCCTTTCCTAAATAGGTACCCGGATAGGGCGGCAGCGGGGTTGCTCTACGCCGGTTTTCGGCATGGGTTTAAGATCCCGTGTGCGTTGTCGGTGGTGCCCCCGCTGGCGAGGAATTTGAAGTCGGCTTTGGAGCACCCAGCGGTGGTTTCTGAGAAGCTGGCTAAGGAGGTGGCCTTGGGGAGAATGGCGGGGCCTTTTGCGACGAGACCGTTAGCCGAGTTGGTGGTGTCGCCGTTGGGTGTGGTTCCCAAAAAGGAGCCCTACAAGTTTCGGTTGATTCACCACTTGTCATTCCCGAAGGGGGGGTCGGTTAATGACTTCATTGACCCGGAGGCTTGTACGGTGTCCTATACGTCGTTTGATGCGGCGGTCCGCTGGGTTAGGCGTTACGGTCGTGGGGCGTTGATGGCGAAGTCTGACGTGGAATCTGCGTTTCGACTTTTGCCGGTTCACCCTGATAGTTTTCATTTGCTGGGTTGTTGTTGGCAGGATCGATTTTATGTAGATAGATGTTTACCGATGGGTTGTTCCGTTTCCTGCGCGATGTTTGAGGCGTTTAGCTCCTTTTTAGAGTGGGTGGTTCGGGACGTGGCAGGTGTTGACTCCGTCATCCACTACTTGGATGATTTTCTCTGTGTGGGCCCTCCTTCTTCCAATGTGTGTGCGATTTTGCTGTCCACGTTGCAGCACATTGCGGAGAGATTTCGGGTGCCTTTGGCAGCTGATAAGACGGAGGGCCCGCGTACAGAGCTGAGCTTCTTGGGCATAGTGATTGACTCCATGGCGATGGAGTGCAGATTGCCGGAGGGGAAGCTCAGGGACTTGCAGAGGGAAATTCGGGAGATTCACGGTTGTAAGAAGGTTCGGTTGCGTGCTTTGCAATCGTTGTTAGGAAAATTGAATTTTGCGTGTAGGATCATTCCCATGGGGAGGATATTTTGTCGCAGGCTGTCGGCGGCCACGGCTGGGGTGCGGTCGCCTACACACTTCATTAGATTGACTAGGGAGCATAGGGAAGACCTTTTGGTGTGGTATCGATTCCTGACCGAGTACAATGGCAAGTCAGTGTGGATGTCGGGCCCAGTGAGCAACTTCGACGTGGAATTGGTTACTGACGCCGCGGGATCCACAGGATACGGAGCATTCTTTCAAGGGCACTGGAGCGCGGAGCCGTGGCCGCGATCTTGGGTGGAGGCGGGTTTCCTTAAGAATTTGGTGCTGCTGGAACTTTTTCCGGTGGTGCTGGCCTTGGAACTGTGGGGGCAGGCTTGCCGGAACTTGAAATTGCGGCTCAATTGCGATAATATGGGGGTTGTGCAGGTGATCAACAGCATGTCGGCGTCTTCACAACCCGTCGTACGGCTGATGCGGCAGTTGGTGTTGCGATGCTTGCAGTTGAACATTTTGCTTTATGCTGTGCATATCCCGGGGGTTGATAATGCCCTGGCTGATTCTTTGTCTCGGTTCCAGTGGGACAGGTTCAGGACTCTGGCGCCGGACGCGAAGGAGGAGGGAGTCCCCTGCCCGGGCTGGATTTGGGAGTTGGCATTGGAATCGCCGCAGGATGGATCCGGCGGTCCTTAAGTGCGGCCACATGGTCGGCTTATACTAAGGTATGGTTGGAATGGCTGGCTTTGGTCCGGGAGGCGGAGGTCGGAGGTGAGGAGCGCGAGCTGAGGCTTTTGGTGTTGTATTGGGTGACCAGGAACATGGAGGAGGGGAAGTTGGTTTCGTCCATAAATAGAAAGTTGACAGGGTTGGCGTTTTGGTTCAAGCTGCGGGGGATGGTGGATTGGACGAAGGATTTTTGGGTGAAACAGGCTGTCAAGGGATATCGGTTGGAGCATAAAAGTCAGGATGCGCGGCGGCCTATTACTTTCGTGAATCTTTTGGCGTTGTGCGCACAATTGGGATTGGTGTGTTCATCGCGCTTTGAAAGGTTGTTGTTTTTGGCGGCTTTTTCGCTGGCGTTTTTTGGGGCTTTCAGGATCGGGGAATTGGTGAGCCCTTCCAAGGCGGTTGGGGGTGGTTTATTGGCTCAGGATGTAGCGGTGTTCGACGATACAGTATCAGTGCTGTTGAGGAGGTCGAAAACAGACCAACGAGGAGTGGGGGTTCGTCTGTCGTTGTATGCGTTGCCGGGCTGTGTGGCATGCCCTGTTCGGGCGGTTGGAGGTTTTGTGCGGGAAAGGCCGGCAGGGGGTGGTCCTTTATTGGTTCATGCGGATGGGTCTTTCTTGTCGAAATACCAGTTTGTGGCGGTACTGCGAAAATGCTTGCAAGGGTTGGGTTTGGATAGTACAGCGTACGCTTCCCACTCCTTCCGTATCGGGGCGGCCACGGAGGCCGCCAGACGCGGGTTGGATGAAGCGGACGTGCGGAGGCTGGGGAGGTGGGAATCCAAACGATTCCGTACTTATGTTAGACCGCAGTTGGTTTGTGAATAAATAAAAAAAAAAAAGGGGGTTTTTTGTTCGATGGTTGGGGAGTGATTGCTATGTTCTGTTCTGTTGTTTCAGATGGAGGGCCTCCGCGCCTCGTCTGGATCCTGGGGCATTCGTATGTGTGCTGGGGGGCCAGGAGAGGGGATGCCAGACCAGGTGGGAGACAGTTGGGGATCTCCGGGAGGGAGGCGACCATCCGGTGGCTGGGTAGGCCGGGTATGATGTGGGGCAGGGTGGTCCCAGAAGTGGAAAGATATGTAGGTTTGGACAGGCCGCCGGATGTGTTGGTCATGCATGCAGGAGGTAACGACCTGGGTGTCCGAACGGTCAGGGACCTGATCGCGGATATCAAGGCGGACCTGGTATACCTGCGCACAGCTTTCCCGGACACGTTGCTGCTGTGGTCGGACATGGTGGCGCGGACGACTTGGCGCATGGCCCGGTCTGTGTACAGACTCAATAAGGCACGGATTAGAGTCAATAAGGTGGTCGGGAGGTTTTTGGCGAAAGAAGGGGGGATGGTGATTCGCCATAGAGAATTGGAGGTCAACGTTGGCCTTTATTTAAGGGAGGATGGGGTCCATCTTACGGATGTGGGCATTGACCTTTGGTCTTTGGGGCTTCAGGAGGGCATTCAGGCGGCCCTGCGGGTGTGGAGGTGCCATCAAGGATGAGGTTTCACCCTTTCAGGCTGTGGCGGTAGTTATTTATTGGTCAGTGACGGTAGCAGTTATAGAGGTGGAAAAAGTGGGTGGGGGGCTCGTTGGTAGATGGCCCCTCCGGTGGGTACATCAAAAGTTTTGATGAATACTGGTGTTGTTGCACTGCGGGAACGGTGGTTGTCTCCGAGCGGTACAGCTGGAGGCCTATGAGGTTATGAAAAAGTCCCGCAGTGCCCCCTGGGTGTATATAGATATATATGAATATATATATTTATAGGTATATGGTAAGAAGGAGTTTAGCTCCGTCACTGACCAATCAATCTGGTAAAACATGTTGTTTCTTGGTTATATGTTATTTAATGTTATTTATTATTAAAGTAATTTGGAGTTTTATTTTATTTTGGTTGGTTTAATAAAGGCTGTTGTGGCCAGTTTACTCCACGAGAACTGTGTGGTCTATTATTAAGGGAAAAGGGGTAGGAGTAAAGGGGCTATTTCAGCAGAGTGTACATCTGGGCTACACGGGTCAAGAGAGGACCGGAGCGGGACGGACCACGGGGAAGGATAGAGGAGGGCCGGGCATGACCGTGTGTCTAGTGACACACGAAGGGGTGGGATTTGAATGTAGAGGCGGGGCCGAAGGAAGGGGAGCGGCCATTTAAAGGAAGGGGGCGGAGCCGGGGAACGGGCAGTGCGGAAGGAGGAAGACACGGGGAGGCAGTTTTTTCCCACCCACCCTCCCTTTATAGGTTGTAGTTACTGTAGGCTGTGTTAATGTTTTGTTTGTCATTGCAGGTTCGGGAGCAGGGGTCGTCATGACAGCTGGGGTTGGCGGTAGTTATTTATTGGTCAGTGACGGTAGCAGTTATAGAGGTGGAAAAAGTGGGTGGGGGGCTCGTTGGTAGATGGCCCCTCCGGTGGGTACATCAAAAGTTTTGATGAATACTGGTGTTGTTGCACTGCGGGAACGGTGGTTGTCTCCGAGCGGTACAGCTGGAGGCCTATGAGGTTATGAAAAAGTCCTGCAGTGCCCCCTGGGTGTATATAGATATATATGAATATATATATTTATAGGTATATGGTAAGAAGGAGTTTAGCTCCGTCACTGACCAATCAATCTGGTAAAACATGTTGTTTCTTGGTTATATGTTATTTAATGTTATTTATTATTAAAGTAATTTGGAGTTTTATTTTATTTTGGTTGGTTTAATAAAGGCTGTTGTGGCCAGTTTACTCCACGAGAACTGTGTGGTCTATTATTAAGGGAAAAGGGGTAGGAGTAAAGGGGCTATTTCAGCAGAGTGTACATCTGGGCTACACGGGTCATGCAACCTACCTACAAAACAAACTACCCTCAAGAGTCATTAAAAGTACTCCATTTGAAATGTGGCATGGCTCAAAGCCTAGCATAGAATGTAAAGCATATGCCTATATTCCAAGTGAAAAGCGATCCAAGCTGGAGAACAGAGCCATAGAGGGCATTCTAGTAGGTTACAGCGAGCAAACAAAGGGTTACAGAATCCTACACCCAAAGACTGACAAAGTGACAATAAACAGTAGTATTTATTTTGATGAGCACCCATCATCAGAAACACAGATCCCTGAAAGCTGTGAAGTGAATATACAAAGCAAACCAGAGGAAAGGGTTGAGCAGGAGTCAGAACAAGAGGTGGAACTCACATTGCCTAAATCAAGCTCCCCACTAAATCCTGGTGAACTGCCTAAAGTCAGAAGATCCACTTGGACTACAAAGGGGATACCACTGTCAAAACACACAGCATACTTGAACCAACATCCTGGGAAGACATAGAAAAACTGTCAAAACATGAAGCCAATAAATGAAGAAAAGCAGCAGAAGAATTAAAGTCACTTCAAGAAAATAAAACCTGGACACTCAGAGTTCCCTCCTAACCGCAAACCTATAAGAAGTAAGTGGACTTTCAAAGTAATGTCAGACGCAGAAGGGAATATCCACAAATACAAAAGCAGACTAGTAGCCAAGGGATACTCCTAGAAATTCGATGAAGATTACGACGAAACATTTGCTCCCATTGTAAAACACCCCACCATCAGAGCGCTTCTTAGCTTTACAGCCAGGAAGGGCATGCAAGTCAAACACCTAGATGTTAAAACTGCTTTGCTATATGGAGACATTAAGGAAGAACTTTACATGGAGCAACCACCAGGGTTTGAACAAGGAGACAACCTTGTGTGTAAACTTCAGGAGAGCATCTACAGTTTTTAACAATCTGCAAGGATGTGGAATGAAAAAGTGAATAAAGTTCTTACCAGAGAGGGATTCTCAAGAAGGAAAGCAGACCCCTGTCTCTACTCCAGGAATCAAGAAGACAGATGGATATACAGTATATCCTTATCTATGTTGATGACATTATAACCTGTTTTGAACAAGAAGAGGATTATAATCAGATAGTTCACAAACTGAAAGAACATTTTTTAAATCAAAGAGCTAGGGAACATTAGCTACTATCTGGGAATCCAAATAGAGAAAGAAGAAGATGGAATTTATCTTCTCAACCAATCTCAGAAAATCTCTTGATATCTTGGAACAATTCCATATGCAAGATGCAAAGGAAGTGAACACTCCTATGGAACCAGTCTCTCAAAAGAGCAATCAAGCAGAAAATTTGCCAGCCGACAATGATATGTATCGCAGAGCAATCAGTAAACTGCTATATGTTGCCACTGTGATAAGACCAGACATAACCACAGCAGAGGGCTTACTATGCAGGAGAGTCTCAGCTTCCTGTCAGCGTGATTGGAATGCAGTAAAAAGAGTGACACAATACCTTAAAGGAACAATTCAGATGAAGTTACGGTTACCAGTAACATCAAATCTAAAACTGGTTGGATATGTGGATGATGATTGGGCCGGTGACTCCACAGACTGCAAATCCAAAAGTGGATTCATCTTCCAGTATGGGGAAGGAACCATAAGTTGGTCTAGTCGAAAGCAAGCAACTGTCGCTCTATCTTCAACTGAAGCAGAGTACATTGCAGCAGCACACACATGTCAAGAAGCGATATGGGTTTGTCAACTTTTTGTGGAAAATTAGATAGACATGTCTAAACCAATTCCCATTTTTGAGGACAACCAGGGTTGTATAAAGCTTACGCAATCAGAAAGGGTCAATCCTAGGACCAAATACATTGACGTCAAGTATCACCTACAGAGGGACAATCAAGAGCAAGGTGTTATTGATATTCAATACTGTCTGTCAGAGGAGATGACTGCTGATGCACTCACCAAGCCTTTATTGAAGGAACGTCATAGCTATTTCCAGAAGAAGCTGAATATAATTTGACAAAGCGCATGCTGCTGAAAAGGAGTGTTGAAAGAGCAACAGCATGTAATGTAAATTACTGTGAAGTAAATACTGTATGCATTATACTTATCTATGCAGCAGGTGGCACTTTTGTATTATAGTGTTAAAGTATGTATTCTATGATATAACAGGATGTATTATCTATCTATGCTCAATGCACTTGTTTGTGTTCTCTTCCTGTTCCATGATAAAGACATGCTTTGATATCCTCCATGAAAGTAAAGGTATACTCTGCATACAACAAGCTTCCAGTGCATGATTCAATAACCTGCTAATACTTCCTCTACTCCACTCCTCTTCCTTCCCGATTGCACTCTTCCTGATGCAACCCTTATGCCCACATGTTCAGTAAGCCTCACATGATAGAGATTAATCATGATCTCCTGAAGAACAATTTCCATTTTATATGATCTACCTCACACTTCAAGTTTTTAGGGATCAGTCTTCCCCAGATCCTAATAATTTATACACAGTTATTTTCCTACTCTGGCTCAGTCTATCAAAACAGAATTAACAGAATTAGAGACCCTTTTTCTTAGACTGCCAGAGTGACGATAATAAAAATGAACATCTTCTACAAACAATCCCTATAGCATTACCACCCACTTTTCTGGGGACACTAAATAAGAGCATATTTAAATTTATATAGGATGAAAAACAACCCAGAATACGCAAATACATCCTAAAAGACAACATCCCCAGATCTTACTAAACCTATCACCAAAAAATAATAGCGAATTGGAATATCCACAAACACTCAAAGGCGTGGGCCAAAGTGGAATAAGGATGGTCACAACAAGGGCTGTCCTCTTTACTGTGATATAGTTTATATATATATTATGAAGTTCATAAACTCCTCTCCATGGCCCACCTCACTACCTGTTCCCTGGACCCTGTCCCCTCACAATTACTGCTACCACCTTCCCACTCTATCCTCAACTCCCTAACCCACATCTTCAACCTCTCCCTCTCCTCTGGCACCTTTCCTTCCCTGCTCAAACATGCACTGGTTACCCCCATACTCAAAAAACCCTCACTAGATCTCACCTGTTTGAACAACTTAAGACCCATCTCCCTGCTCCCGTTTGCCTCCAAGCTCGTCGAATGCCTTGTCCATGACCAAATGAGTCGCTACCTCATGAACAACAACCTTCTCGACCCCCTACAGTCTGGCTTCCACCCACAGCATTCTACTGAAACTGCCCTACTAAAACTCACCAATGACCTACTAACTGCTAAAACCAATGGGCACTACTCCATACTCATACTTTTAGACCTCTCTGCTGCCTTTGACACAGTTGACCACCTGCTCCTCCTCAGTAAATTAGGCTCCCTTGGCCTCCGCAAATCTGCTTTATCCTGGTTTTCCTCCTACATATCTCAGTGCACTTTCAGTGTGACTCCATCTCCTCCGCACCCCTTCCTCTTTCTGTTGGGGTTCTGTCCTTGGGCAATCCTATTCTCGCTCTATACCTCTTCCCTGGGCCAGTTGATAACCTCCCATGGTTTCCAATACCACCTCTATGCCGACGACACCCACATCTATTGCTCCACTCCTCAAGTCGCCCCCTCGATCTCCTCATAGATCTCAAACTTACTGAATGACATATCTGTATGGATGTCACACCACTTCCTCAAACTCAATCTTTCTAAAACTGAGCTTGTTATATTTCTTCCTTCATGATACCCCCCCCCCCCCCGTGACTTCATCATTTATATCAACACCACAACCATTGGTCCCTCCACACATGCCAGGGTCCTGGGTGTAATCCTTGACTCTGACCTCTCCTTCAGCCCCCGTATCCAATCACTGGCTAAATCCTGCCGTCTTCACCTCCACAATATCTCCAGAATTCGACCCTTCCTGACTAATGACACCACAAAGCAACTTGTTCACTCCTTGATTATTTCCCGTCTTGACTACTGCAACTCTCTCCTTAATGGCCTACCCTTAAGCAGGCTATCCCCCTTCAGTCTATTATGAATGCTTCTGCTAGACTAATACACCTCACTAATTGATCCATGACTGCCGCTCATCTCTGCCAATCCCTTCACTTGCTTCCCCTACCCCACCGTGTAAAATTCAAAATGCTAACTATAACATACAAAGCTATCCACAACAACGCCCACATCACCAACCTCATCTGCAGATATCGCCCAAATTGTCCCCTCCGCTCCTCCCAGGACCTCCTGCTTTCTAGCCTCCTTGTTACCTCCTCTCTTGCTCGCCTTCAAGACTTCTCCAGAGCTTCTTCCATCCTCTGGAACTCCCTGCCCCAGTTTGTCGGATCAGCCCCAACCCTGTCTACCTTTAGGAGATCCCTAAAAACTCATTTATTCAGGGAAGCCTATCCCACACCCACCTAACAACTGTCCCCGAGCCACCCCCATCAAATCATTCTCTGCAGCTATTACCTTTTGTACCACCACCCCCTCCCTTTAGAATGTAAGCTCTACGAGCAGGGCCCTTCTGTACCTTTTGTATTGTACTGTAATTGTGTTGTCCCCCCTTATACATTGTAAAGCTCTGGGTAAACTGTTTGTGCTATATAAATCGTGTATAATAATAATATAATAATAAATAATAACATATCAACACAGGTTAAAAAATATATGCTAATTGGCATCTCTCTGGGTGTGCTTATTAAAGTATGCAAATCATCTAAACTCTCTACAATTCTGGTCTCCTCATGCTAATTACAGGTAACTAATTTCTCCCCCAGAGGAATCAAATGGATTCCTCCAGCACTGGGCCCTAACCATTCTCTTTAGAGTGAGTCAATTTTTTAAATGCCAGCAAATCCCACCCCACGCAGAACTCACTCCCTGGGCAGCAAAAGGGTAATTCATAACAGAATCACTTCCTCATTAGTTCCCCATAATCTCTTGCTTATAAACAAGATATTGCAGAATTTGAACCCACTGTTTTAGGCAAACAAAAAAACAGATACCAAATATACACCCTCTATACCCTGCTAGGTGGCTTGGGTCACAGCGAAGTGGGAGAAAGCCCTAAAAAGAGCAAGGGCAAGGTATTTGTACTGTGACTCTCAAAAGTTCACAAAGCTTACAGGAAACTAAATACTGGACTCTCTCCATCTGGTATAAAACTTCAGAACTCCACAACCATACATTTGAAAATCTCTTTATTTAAACCTGCTGTTGGTGCTTAACCAATAAGGGCCCCTTACTTCATATTCAATCCAACCTACCACCCCAGGCTTTAGGTATATAGAAGAACAATATACTGATACTGATTCTTTTCTGAAATTTGAGGCTATAGTATTACCAGGGAGGGGCACAACAACCAGTATGGCACCATATGTTGGTTCCTCCTGGGCAGGCATGTAGGGGACAAGGCTAAGTTCTGGGTTACCCATTGTTGGCACTCATTATCCCTCATTCTTTATCATGCCCTCTTCACTCCCCTCCCCCTTCCTCTTTAACTTTCTGTTCTCCTTCTCCTCCTCTTTTATTCTCACCTTGTAAGAAGCCACAGAAAATTGGGGGAGGATGATTCCCACAATTTTTCAAAATCCACTTTCACCGGGCTCTCTCTTTTAAATAGTTCAAAAGCTAGTTTTTCTATATATGTGTTCATTTATAGATGTTATTTTCAAAATGCCAACAAAACTATCCTCACACTATCCTGTTACAAATTGTTATCTGTAAATGACAATTGTGCACTGAGATTCTGGAATTGTAACCTTTTCTATTTAATACTTCTTTCCTAAGGCCACTGTGTATCTGCACTGAACATAAGTGACTGCAGGCAAATCGTCAAAGGGTATGATGATATCATCAAAAAAAGAGATGCCGAAAAAACACTGCAATTTTAAAATAATTCATAGCTGTATAGATTTGGAAATATATATATATATTTGTATAAAATATTATAATAACATTATTATTATAAATTCTACAAAATGAATCACCATGGGTCTGGTTTAAATATATACATGTACAGCAAAACAAAACTCACCTGACAAACAGTAAACAGCAATCCAGTGAAATATTCCTTTCTCTGGTTTGCTACTTACCTTAAGCAAAGTGTCTTTGTGCCACTGAATGACTTCCATTTATCCTTTTAAACTGGCACTGTAGGTATTTGGAGCACTTCCTGGTTTGATATGTATTTTGGATACTTTTTTAGAACAGACCGTCCAATCATTTATTACAGGCTTCATTTCGTCTGTGTGTTTTACTGCATTACAAATGAGAAAATCAAGGATGCGCTTCAAATGTTTCAGAAAATGTTATAAAGTTGTTTAAATACTATATTAAATCAATGCTTGTATAATGCGTTTGTGAACATTTTAAACATTGTGATGAAGAGTTAAAACCTCTGTTAGTTTTAAAATTCTCTGGTTCCCTCTGTGGATAATTTTCCCTTCACTAACTGTGCAGGTAGTCATCTTTTCCAAGTGATAGGAAGCTTTCTAACAAGAGGTTTTTACACTCTAAAAATTGCTCTTTGTGGCCCCATTGGAGATATTTTCCCTCCTTTCCTGTTCCAGTGTCCACCTGTCATTAGAGCAGGAAGTAATAAGAAATCTTTTAACAGGGTCACGTACAGCAATTTAAACTTTTCCTACTCTATAGGAAAAATGTTTTTTTTTTTTTGCGGTAACTCTACTTACAATAATACATGCTCTATAAATATAGCAATGTTGTAATTAGTTAGACTCTTCTAACTGACTCTTATAACTGTCCTCCATCCCTTGTGTTCTTTTACAAATACATTTTATGCAAGTGCCAAAAAATACCTGTTGATCCTGCCAGAGTCTCAGTGTTCCCCTCCTGTGAAGTGACTGGATCTCAAACAATATTACCAGTCTCTCCAGCTGTTCTATGTCATGAAGAGAAGGTGTTTGTAATCCAAACTAGGAGAGGAGCCTATGATGACGTTATAATGAGTAAGCATCGATTCGTCACCCTAGGACAAGAAAAATGGTACTGGCAAAACGCAACATCACAAGGTGAAAATAAAGCGAAAAGAAGCCTGAAAATGGAAATATAATACAGCCATCACACCCAAGGACTGGTATACTGTATATTACATTTTGTCCTTGGAGTTAGATGCACCTTAACCCCTTACTGCTGCTGCCCCCTAAATACTCTAAATGCCGGGAGGCAGAGGCAGGCATTCAGATCGCATGACTTGTGCAATTGCCTGTCAGCGGGGTCACATGATCACACACTCCCTATCAAGTATGCATTGGGCGCTTTCCATGAAATTTTAGATACTGTGCTGGGAGCGCACAATGAGTGTGCTCTCAGCACAGGAAACTGTTCCCTATGACCACATATGAGGGGCCACACGGTGTTAAAGCCAACCCATTCAGAGGCCGCATGCAAACAGCCGGCAAGAACAGGTTTTATCCTCAGTAAAGGGGTAATCTTGATATTACAAATTCCATTCCATACCTCCACATGACCTTGTCAGAAAACACATCTGAAATATTGACAAGCCAATAATAAAATGTTATCAGGATATAATACACAGTTACACAGTCAGTCAGGCTGAAAAAAGGCCATCTAGTTCAATCAATAAAAAATAATGAATAAATAAATACATTGAAATCCTCTGTATACAGAACTCTATACCCACCAGAAAATGGTAAAAGATCATAGTATATGGTATATGAAAGAATCCATGCAGGCCATAGATTTTCTTTCCTTCCACCAATGTAGAGACCAAATATGTTACCAGGTTCAAGGCTAAGACTGAAACCAAGATATGCCCTAGACATAAACAAGATATGGCACACTAAGGCATTAGTCAAAGCAAAGACCAGAGCAAGCAGAGTTCACACACAGCCATACTGGCATCAGGGCTGAGAACAAAAAGCCAACAAATAAGTCTGTGAAAATGCACCCAAGAGCCCGTTTACACTACAATGGACAACCAGACTCTAGGGTCTAGTGCCCTTTGTAAGTCAATTTATCAGAATTTTTTAACAATCCACATACCTTGCCTAATAGCATAAATAACACTGAAGGCAAATAGGCTGTTCACTTTGCAAGGGAATTTTTACATAGCTTAACCACTTAAGGACTACCGCATGTAGATATACGTCGGCAGAATAGCATGTATGGGCACAAGCACGTACCCGTACATGCTCCTGAAGCGAAAAGGAGCGCCGCAGCCAGCGGGAGGGGGTCCGATCGGGCCCCCCACCTGCTGGCTGCGGCGGTCCTTTTCGCTTCAGGAGCGATCCGGGATGAGGGGATGGCCATTGGTTTCTGGCCATAGCCTCTCGATCGCTCCTGGTGAATGAGAAGCTTCCCCTGCCTGTGTAGTGTAAACACAGGCAGGGAGGAGGTGATGTCACTCGGGCGGTCTTTTTGACCGGACTGCGAGGAGAGGACATAGTAAGTGTGCACCAACACTACACTGACACGTAGGTACACATAGGCACACAAATTACTCCCGATCCCCCCCCCCCTCCCAGTCACAGTGTCACTGATTGCAGTGATCATTTATTTACTGATCACTGCATTTAGTGTCAGTTGTGACAGTAAAAAGTATCAGGGCAGTTAGTGTTAGGTCCAGGGTAGCCCCCTACCCCCCCCCCCCCCAATAAAGGTTTAACCCCCTGATTGCCCCTAGAGTTAACCCTTTCACCCCCTTTTGCCAGTGTCACTAAGCGGTCATTTTTCTGATCGCTGCATTAGTGTCACTGGTGCCGCCAGGTAGGTAGTTTTTTTTTAGGTTCACCGCCAGGTTTTTATAGCATTAGGTACCCCCATATACTACCCAATAAAGGTTTTAACCCCCTGATTGCCCCTAGAGTTAACCCTTTCACCAGCGATCACTGTATAAGTGTCACTGGTGATGCTGGATAGCCAGTTAGTTATTTAGTTATTTAGGTTCCCCGTCAGGTTTTTATATAGCGTCCGGGACCCCCATATACTACCTAATAAAGGATTTAACCCCCTGATTGCCCCCAGGTAACCCTTTCACCCCCTTTTGCAAATGTCACTAAGCGATCGTTTTTCTGATCGCTGCATTAGTGTCACTGGTGCCGCTAGGTAGCTAGTTATTTTTTAGGTTCACCGCCAGGTTTTTATAACGTTAGGTACCCCCATATACTACCTAATAAAGATTTTAACCCCCTGATTGCCCCTAGAGTTAACCCTTTCACCAGCGATCACCATATAAGTGTCACTGGTGAAGCTGGTTAGCCAGTTAGCTATTTAGGTTCCCCGTCAGGTTTTTATATAGCGTCAGGGACCCCCATATACTACCTACCGTATATACTCGAGTATAAGCCGAGATTTTCAGCCTCTTTTTTGAGGCTGAAAGTGCCCCCCTCGGCTTATACTCGAGTCATCGCTGTCTGCCCGCTCGATCAGCGTGTCGAGCAGACAGACAGCGGCCATTCTACTATTCAAAAGCCGCGCCTCCGGCTCCGCCTTCGCCTGTGATAGGCGGAACACTGAATTTCCCAGCAGCCTGTGTTCCGCCTATCACGGACATCGTATCATCCTCGTACTACGGACGAGGATGATACGACGTCAGTGATAGGCGGAACACAGGCTGCTGGGAAATTCAGTGTTCCGCCTATCACAGGCGAAGGAGGAGGCGCGGCTTTTGAATTTTACAATGGCCGCCGAAGAGGGCACGGGACGGAGGCAAGGCAAGGCAAGGCAAGGCAAGGCACGGCACGGCACGGCACGGGACGGGACGGAGGCAAGGCAAGGCACGACACGACGGCAAGGCACGGCACGGCACGGCACGGGACGGCACGGGACGGAACGGAGGCAAGGAGGCAAGGCACGGGACGGAGGCTCGGGACAAAGGTAGGCTGGACACACACACACACACACACACACACACACACACACACACACACACACACACACACGGATGGATACACACACACACAGGGATGGGTGGATGGATGGAGACACACACAGGGATGGGTGGATGGATGGAGACACACACAGGGATGGATGGATGGATGGAGACACACACACACACACAGGGATGGATGGATGGATGGATGGAGACACACACACACAGGGATGGATGGATGGATGGACACACACACACACAGGGATGGATGGACGGACACACAGGGATGGACGGACACACAGGGATGGACGGACACACAGGGATGGACGGACACACACACAGGGATGGACAGGCATGTCTCACCCTCGGCTTATACACGAGTCAATAAGTTTGCCAGTTTTTTTGGGGGTAAATTGGGGGCCTCGGCTTATATTCGGGTCGGCCTATACTCGAGTATATACGGTAATAAAGATTTTAACCCCCTGATTATATATATATAAGTATAAGTGTTACGGGTGACTCTGGTTAGTTAGTTTGCTTTTTATAGCATCAGGGCACCCACCATTTATTACCCAATAAAGGTTTAACCCCCTGATCACCCAGCGGGTGATATCAATTAGGTTTTAGGGTCAGGGTCTGCGTCGCCCCAGGCAGCGCTAGGTTAGTGCCAATGCCGCTAACACCCACGCGCAAAGCATACACCTCCTGTAGTGGTATAGTATCTGAACAGATCCATATCTGATCTGATCAGATCTATACTAGTGTCCCCAGTAGTTTAGGGTTCCAAAAAAACGCATTGTTAGCGGGATCAGCCCAGATACCTACTAGCACCTGCGTTTTGCCCCTCCGCCCAGCCCACCCAAGTGCAGTATCGATCGATCACTGTCACTTACAAAACACTAAACACATAACTGCAGCGTTCGCAGAGTCAGGCCTGATCCCTGCGATCGCTAACAGTTTTATTTGGTAGCATTTTATATTTAAATCCTGAAGGCGGTGCTTGGTTTTCGGGGTCCCGTACGCGGCTAGGCTCCAAAAAAGTCCCCCACATGTGGTATTCCCGTACTCAGGAGAAGCAACAGAATTTATTTAGGGGTGTAAATTCACTTATGCCCATAGCATGTGTGAGCAATATATCATTTAGTGACAACTTTGTGCAAAAAAAAAAAAAAAAGTTTGTAATATTCCCGCAACTTGTGGCAAAATATAAAATATTTCATGGACTCAACATGCCTCTCAGTAAATAGTTTGGGGTGTCTACTTTCCAAAACAGGGTCATTTGGGGGGGGGGGGGGGGTTTGTGCTATTTTGGCATTTTATGGCCTTCGAAACTGTGATAGGTAGTGAGGAGTGAAATCAAAAATTTGCACCCTTAGAAATCCTGAAGGCAGTGATTGGTTTTCGGGGTGTCGTACGCGGCTAGGCTCCCAAAAAGTCCCACATATGTGGTATCCCCGTACTCAGGAGAAGCAGCAGAATATATTTTGGGGTGCAATTCCACATATAACTATGGCATGTGTGAGCAATATATCATTTAGTGACAACGTTTTGTAAACTTTTTTTTTTGTGTCATTATTCAATCACTTGGGACAAAAAATTTTTTTTCAATGGGCTCAACATGCCCCTCAGCAATTTCCTTGGGGTGTCTACTTTCCAAAATGGGGTCATGGGGGGGGGGGGGGGGGGGTTTGTGCTATTTTGGCATTTTATGGCCTTGCAAAGTGAATGGCTTTTTTACCTATAGTAAATAAATCCTATGGTGTTCATGGCTGCAACCTTGCAAGTTCAAAGGGCAGGTTGAAGGATCCTCATCCCTTCCCCCCAAGAAGAATGAGGTGCAAAAGAGGAGGCTGCAGAGGCACAGAGCAAGGCAGATGGAAGTAGAGCAGGTAACCTCTTACCTACGATACTGTACTTACATTGAATTTTTTTTTCTAATTCACAGAATTAGAAAAGAATGATAAATTACTGACTAACGTATTAGTTGCAACCAGGCATGACCTCTCTTCACTTTTACACTTCCTTTACTTTAGAATGACAAGGTCGATTTTCACTTTACACCTGGAACAAACTATTTACTCCATACTACATAAGTATGATTAATTACTAACTGGAATGCTAGTCTCAACCTGGCGAGACCTCTGTTCAGTTTTACACTTGTTTTATTTTAGATTGACAATTCCAATTTTCTTTTTACTCCTTTATAAATCTCAGTTTTCTTCTATTCAGACGGTAGTTCAGAAGTGCCGTTTGCATAGGAGCGCAGGTAAGGGGAGTATAAGGGGGTCAAAGGATGCCCCTTGGTCAGACATTGTCACTTTGTCCTACATGGGCAAGGTGACAGTGCCTCTTTAAAACCTAAGCAGTGGGCAAAGATATAGTTATATTAGGTAGAGCTTGTGATAATATGAGGAGTATGTTACATCATGATCACTGTATAGCGTAGCATAGAAGGTAATTTTGCATATGTGTTTTGAAGGACTGTTAGCATATTTAAAGGTAGAGTAAATCTAATATGATGGGGAAAAGAAATCTAGAGACAGGTATGTGTCTGAAATCACTACCCAAAAGACACCTTATGCCGCGTACACATGATCAGACTATCCGGGGGACTTAGTCTGGCGGACAAACCGCCAGACTGTCCGCCGGACTGTCCGAACGAGCGGACCTGCCCACACACGGGACTTTTTCAGCAGACTATCCAGCCATACTTTAGAAATGAACGGACTTGCCCCTCACACACGGAGGAAACTCCGCTCATTTTGAGCACGGCTCCAGGTAGCCGGTGTTCTGGCAGATAGTGTCCTGCCATCATATAGCGTCCGCTATATAGACATGCCTCTCAGTAAATAGCTTGGGGTGTCTACTTTCCAAAATGGGGTCATTTGGGGGGGGGGGTTTGTGCTATTTTGGCATTTTATGGCCTTCGAAACTGAAGAAGAAGCCAGAAGAAGCTTCGGAAAATCTCCAAAGCTGAACGGCGCCTGCGCCATGAGTGGAGGTGGTAGCCCCACCATCGAAGCGGACATAGGGTTGTGAAAATTAGATGCCCCCTCGTGGGCGAGCTTCACTCGCCACTCTTCGGGCTCGGCCTCGATGCGCTCGGCTCTTTTTTATTCCTACTCTATGTCCACTTGGATGGTGTGGCTAGAACCTGGACTCACGGCGCAGGCGCCGTTCATCCTCGGCTATTTTCGGAATCTGTGTTGCTGTGCATGCGCAGTACACAGTGGACACTATCTGATGGGGGACCTTATATGATGGGAAACCGGGACCAGCGAAGGAAGCGTCGCTGACCCCGCCACCTGGTATGGACTTAAAGGGGAATCCCTACGCCGAAAAAACTGTGTGGGGGACCCCCCCAGAGTCCATATCAGACCCTTATCCGAGAACGCTACCCGGCCAGCCAGGAAAGGGGGGGAGGGAGCGAGCACCCCCCCCCGGGCCGTACCAGGCTGTGTGCCCTCAACATGGGGGGTTGCCTTGGGAAAGGGGGGGGGGGCGCGCGGCCCCCCACCCCAAAGCACCTTGTCCCCATGTTGATGAGGACAAGGGCCTCTTCCCAACAGCCCTGGCCATTGGTTGTCGGGGTCTGCGGGTGGGGGGCTTATTGGAATCCGGGAGCCCCCTTTAATAAGGGGGCCCCTGGATACTGGCCCCCCACCCTATGTGAATGAGTATGGGGTACAATGTATCCCAACCCATTCACCTGTGAAAAAAATGTAAAAAAAAAAATACAACACACAAGGGTTAAAAATAGTTTATTGCACAGCTCCGGCTTTCTTCTTCGCCGCCGCTGCCCTCTTCTTCAGACTTCGTTGGTCTTGTCCCCCTCTTCGGGGGTCTTGTCCCCCCCTTCGGTTCTTCTTGCCGGGCCACCGCGCCTTCTTCTAGCTCTTTTACAAGCGGTGGCCCGGTCTTCTGTCGCCGCGTTGTCGCCGCCTTCTGTTCTTCTGGTCTTCTCTTCTTCTCTTCTTGAGCTGTTGCCTCGTCGCTGTCTCCGGTCACAATGACAGGCACACGGTGTGCGGCGACTTATATAGGAACATCGCCGGATGATGTCCCCGCCCATTATGATGTCACAGTCCCAGCATCCTCTTCGCCAAGGCAACCCCCCATGTTGAGGGCACGCGGCCTGGTACGGCTCGGGGGGAAGGCGCTCTCTCGTCCCCACCCCCTTTCCTGGCCGGCCGGGTAGTGTGCTCGGATAAGGGTCTGATATGGACTCTGGAGGGGACCCCCACACCGTTTTTTCAGCGTTGGGATTCCTCTTTAAGTCCATACCAGGTGACGGGGCCAGCGACGCTTCCTTCGCTGGTTCCGGCTACCTGGAGCCGCGCTCAAAATGAGCAGACTTTTCTCCAGGCGGGAAAAGTCCATTCATTTCTAAAGTACGGCAGACTACCACACACACGGCCGTATTGTCCACAGAAATGCGAGTCCAGCGGACAGATTGATGTGCAAAACTACAATCTTAGTCCGCCGGACTTTTGGGTAAAAAAAGTCGGCCGGAGCCCACCGGATTGTTTGATGTCGTGTGTACGCGGCTTTAGACACAGTAGATACACCCAGTGCTGTATTGTCGGCCTAGGCCTAGGGTGGGACATTAAGCCGCCCCCCCCCCCGCCATGGCGATAGCAAGAAAGCCGGCCCCCTACTAGAGTGACCACATGTCCCGCAATGAAACTGTCACAGAGCAGTCCGAATGCAGGCAACAGGGGCAGACTGAACTGCCGTAGCGCTGGCCCCATCCCTACCTGAGACTCTACTGGTCACTAGTTGCTAGAGTTGCCTGGTGTCTAGAAACCAGTGGCGTCACAGCCGGGACTCCCTGGCCCTGCCCAGCATTCCTCCTCCTTCGTGCATGGTGCTCGTGGGGCCCAAAGCAGCTGCCAAGTTGAGCCCCTCGTCATGGAGTCCCAGCGGTGGGGTGCAGGGCAGCAGAGCTAAATCTGCAAAGCCGCTGCTGTTGAGCTGCTGCTTCCTCACACATAGAGCGAGTCTATGGGGAAAGCAAACAGCACCAACACGAGGCTGGCTAGAACCAAGTGCTAAAATAAAATGCACTGCCGCTGCACTGATGACACCAGCAGGAAAGGGATTAACATCAAGGACGATCAAAGGATTAAATGTGTGCCTAGGGAGTGTTTACTAACTGTGGGGGAGGTGCTTTCACTGCATGAAGACATGGATCAGTGTTCCCGCTTCACAAAAACACAGGATCCATGTCTTCTGTACTCGTGGAATGACATTCTGCCAGAGTACCAAACGATCGGTAGGTCCCGGCGGACATTGGGTCTGCGGGACCTGCTGATTAACTCCTGCTGTGTAAAATCGCAGCAGGAATGAGCCATTGAGCAAGCTCACGCACAAAACCCAGAAGTGCAGAATCACGTATACAGAATATATTTGATTCTGCGCACAGCGGCTGCCCTGTAGCAGTAAAACTGCTATAGGGCAGTTGTAAAGTGGTTAAACAGGAAGGGATGGGGCAAATTTACATGGGGGTGCCCCAATTTTAGTCTTGCCTAAGGCAGCACAAAACCAAAATACACCACTGGATACACCCTTTCATACACTCTTCACTTGATATTTGTAAAACCTTAGCTGGTTCATTCTCTCAATTCATTTATTTTTGTTAGAACCGCCCAACTTTTTGAGATGAGAATGACAGATACCGATTAGCAAAAGTATGTAGGCATAGGACACACCGGCTGCCATGCCCCCTTAAAGATGAATTTAAAAAATGATTAATTAAATCCATATTGGCTTTTGAAATTTATAAATGCAGCAAATTAGAAATTGGATGAAAGGTTTAGCACTGGGAAACACTTTTTGAAAGATAAAAAGTACATTTTATATACAAGTATGTATATCAGACCAAAATGAGGGACAAATGAGGAGGAAAGAGGGTGTTCCAAATCAGGGACAGTCCCTCGAAATCAGGGACAGTTGGGAGGTATGTTTGGGTTTGCTTGTGTGAGGATGCAGAGTGATTTACCGTCTATGTATACAGACTTCATGAGCAGAAAGTAAATGTATAGAGGTTCCATGCAGCTCCTTGTCATACATTTCCTAAGCAGGCAAGGCCTTGGGGCGTACTTGATTTGAGGTTCGCTTGCTGTTGTTTTGATCTGAGTTTCACATGCAGAAGATTTTATCTGATGCCGCGTAGACACGACCGGACTTTTCGACGGACTAGGTCCGACGGTCTTCCCGATGGACTTTCGGCAGAGGTCCGACGGACTTTCTGAACAAACGGATTTGGCCACACACGAATGGACTTAGTCTGTTCGTTTTGAATGTGATGACGTAGACGGGACTAAACAAGGAAGTTCAATAGCCAGTAGCCAATAGCTGCCCTTGCGTCGTGTTTGGTCTGTCGGACTAGCACACAGACAAACGGTTTTCCTAATTTTTAGTCCGTCGGATGGATTTGAAACATGTTCTATTTCTAAGTCCGTCTGTTTTTTTTTAATAAAAAACAGTCGGACTAGCCAACACACAATCGGATTGTCTGACAGACTGATCCCGTCGGACCTAGTCTGCCGGAAAGTCCGGCCGTGTGTACACGGCATGAGTCTGCACAGGTTTAAAAAAAGTCAGTTTAGATCTTCCTAGCACCCAATCACTTCATATGTAGATCAATAGATAAAATTTTGAATTCTCAGTGATATGACAGCAAGTGTACAAAATGAGTATCTGGGGGCACTTGTGCTTCTAATATTTTTATTTTGAATATATCTGCATCCCAGAGGTGATCAAGATGTCCTGCTAATCCTACATATACCAATTAATCTTCATATAAAGATATCATCTATTCTAAACCGTTCATTCTAGAGGAAAAGAAGGACAGACAGTATTTACCTGAATTATGTGCATGGTGATCAAACCATGACCCTTTAATGTAGCGTGCTTATGAAATATACATACTGCATGACTGCTCTGGTTGCTGTGCAGCCTGCAGAATTAATTTTTCAGAAGAGTTTTGCATTACGTGAAGTGCTGAGGAATGGGCTCAGATCTTAAGCTTCAGGTATGTTAGCGGTTAATCTTCAAGCTCAAGAGAAATAATTCATCATCAGGGTGACAGACATTGCATGACGTGAGTTGGATATAACTAGGCTCCGAGACCCCCTCTTTCAGATTTGATTGCACTGAAAGCTGGCAGAGAAGGGAATTAAGTCAATTGAGCAGTGAATATAAACCTAATGACATGAAGAAAGTTAGAATAGTCATTTTACACCAATAAACACAATTCCTTGTGACTATGTGAAGGATTGCATGCAATGGCCTAGTCATTTACTGTCATTAAAGTTACAAACCTCCCATAGTTGCTTTATAATCCTATTTATTCAACACTTAGCAGACAGAATTCAGACTATGAGAAAGAAATACAGAAAAAGGTTGTTAGTTTTCTAAATCTGTCATAAGGTAATAAATATGAAACCCTTACAAAAAAAAATGAAATGAGTTTGACATACTGGCATAAGTGATCCGGGGCCTTGAAAGTGAACAATTGTGTACTTTAACCACTTAAGCCCTGGATCATTTGGCTGCCCAAAGACCAGAGCACTTTTTGTGATTCGGCACTGCGTTGCTTTAACTGACAATTGCGCGGTCGTGTGACGTGGCTCCCAAACAAAATTGAAGTCCTTTTTTCCCCACAAATAGAGCTTTTCATTTGGGGGTATTTGATCACCTCTGCGTTTTTTTTTATTTTTTTGCACTATAAACAAAAAAAAAGTCAATTTTGAAAAAAACGCATTATTTTTATTTTTTGTTATAATAAATATCCCCCAAAAATATATAAAAAAACTTTTTTTTCCTCAGTTTAGGCCGATACATATTCTTCTACATATTTTTGGGGGAAAAATCGCAATAAGCGTTTATTGATTGGTTTGCCCAAAAGTTAGGGGATAAAATATGGGATAGTTTTATGGCATTTTTATTAATAATTTTTTTTTTACTAGTAATGGTGGTGATCACTGATTTTTATCGTGACTGCGACATTAGGGCAGACAGATCAGACACTTTTTGGTGCAATTTTGGGACCATTCACATTTATACAGCAATCAGTGCAATTAAAAATGTGTAAATGTGACTAGCAATGAAGGGGATAAACACTAGGTGGCGCTATAGAGGTTAAGTGTGTCCTAGGGAGTGATTCTAACTGTGGGGGAGAGGGGCTATGTGTGACACGACACTGATCACTGCTCCCGATTTCAGTGTCAGTGTCACTAGGCAGAACGGGGAAATTCTTGTTTACATCAGCTGTCACATACCTTCTAGTAGCGAGCCCGGATTGCGGAGAGAGGCCTCCTTTACGACTCCCACTACCGGTTTCCTAGCAATACAACAGGGAACACAGGAGTAAGGAGGGGTACAGGTGCCTGGCAGGATCAACAGATGGGTAGGATGGGTAGGCGAGGATCAGTGGAGCAGGTGATCACAGTGAAGGGACCAGCAGGTAGTTTATAGCAGATACACAGTTCAATGGAGCAGGTAACTTGGAGATAAACAGTGCAGGGAAGCAGGTCACTAGTAGCAGGTGAACAGGGTAATATACACAAGTGCTTGCAGCAGATAACAGTCAATATAAGCAGGTACTAGAAGCAGATGGATAGTGTAATACTAGCAGATCACTTGTAGCAGATAATACAATCCAGTATAAGCAGGTGACTTGCAGCAGACAGGTAGTTCAATATGAGCAAGCACTTATAGCAGATGAACAGTTCAGTATAAGCAGATTATTTGCAGCAGATAGGTAGTTCAATATGAGCAGGCACTTATAGCAGATGAACAGTTCAGTATAGCAGGTTATTGCAGCAGATAGGTAGTTCAATATGAGCAGGCACTTATAGCAGATGAACAGTTCAGTATAGCAGGTTATTGCAGCAGATAGGTAGTTTAATATGAGCAGGCACTTATAGCAGATGAACAGTTCAGTATAGCAGGTTATTGCAGCAGATAGGTAGTTCAATATGAGCAGGCACTTATAGCAGATGAACAGTTCAGTATATAAGCAGGTTACCCTTCTAGCAGACGGATGGTCAGAGCAAGCCGAATCGGATACCAGGCAGGAACGAAGTACAAGGGAACAGGCAGGAGAATAGTCACAACAAGCCGAGGTCGGGTGCAGGCGGATAGCAGATGGGTCACAGGCAGGCCGGGTCAAACAGGAACAAACAACACAGATCAGGTCTCACAGGTATAACGCTGTTGAGCAGACAGCAAAGACTGTTGGCAAGAGGCTGGTTTAAATAGGCCGTTTTGCGCCAATACGGACGCACGCACGCGACCGTGCGCGTGCCCGCGCACCTGTGTACGAACGTAAGGGCGTTCGTACGATCGTGCGTACCCGCGACGACCGTACATCAGAAGACCTGGAGGACAATCTCTTCGTGAGATTTTCATGACATTGCCCCCTCCCAAGGGGCAGCCTCCGGATGCCCTTTTGGGCAAACTTTTCCGGATGGGCCCTTTTAAAGGATCGAATCAAATTTTTCGCATGAATGTTGTCCTCAGGCTCCCAGGAGTTCTCTTCAGGACCATATCCTTTCCATTTGATTAAGAACTGGTTCTGGTTTCCTCTTCTTCTGGATTTTAGGATGGCTTCAATTTCAAATTCTTCTTCACCATCAACCAAGATCGGATCAGGAGGAGTGGTTTTTTCGGTTAGGAAATGGATTGGGAGTGAAAGGTTTCAATAAGGATACATGGAATACCCGATGAACCTTTAGTGAGTCTGGAAGTTCTAGTTCAAAAGCAACTTCGTTAATCTTCCTTTTGACTGAGAAAGGTCCTAAAAACTTGGGACCTAGTTTCCTTGAAGGACACGCCATTTTCAAGTTTACCGTGGATAGCCACACCAAATCACCAGGTACCAGTACTAACTCTCCTCGTCTCTTCCTGTCAAAGGTTGCCTTGTTGTGCTCTTGAGTTTTAGTCATTGTTTCTTGTAGAAGTTTGTTATTGGTTGAAAAAAAGTTCATCTTTTCCTGGACCGCAGGTACTGAACATTCAGGAAGGGAGTTGGGTAAAAATGAAGGGTGGAAGCCATAATTGGCAAAAAAGGGTGTCTGTTTGATGGCGGAATGGAGAGAATTATTATACGCGAATTCAGCTACTGGAAGCAGGGAGATCCAATCATCTTGTGCAAAAGAGGAAAAACAGCGTAAATATTGTTCGAGAGTTTGGTTTGTCCTCTCTGTCTGCCCATTGGACTGAGGATGATAAGCGGATGAGAACGATAGCTCAATATTCAAGGCCTTGCAGAGGGACTTCCAGAATCGAGAGGTGAACTGTACTCCTCGATCCGAAACTATATTGGCTGGTACCCCATGGAGCCTAATTATTTCTTTGATAAACACTTGTGCAGTTTCAGAGGCTGAAGGGGTACCCTTCATGGGAATAAAATGTGCCATCTTTGACAGACGATCGACCACCACCAAGATAGTGGTATGATCGTCTGCCGGAGGCAATTCAACAATGAAGTCTAGAGACAACATTTTCCATGGCCTGTCCGGAACAGACAACGGTTTAAGGAGGCCCCAGGCCTTGGTTTTACAGTTCTTACTCCTAATGCACGTAGTGCAGGTGTTCACGTATTTCCTGCAATCCTCCCGTAACTGAGGCCACCAAAAAGTACGCTGTACCAAATCAATGGTTCTAGTGATACCAAAATGTCCGGCGAGTGCGTGGTCATGACACAGCTCTAGAACAGATACCCGCAGAGTTTCGGGGATGTAGATCTTGTCTTTATACCACAGTAACCCACCTCTGGTTTGTAGTTCTGGTTCTGAGAAGGGTCTTTGTCCCATGGAGGCTTGTCTAAGCCGAGAGAGAAGATCTTCCTGAAGCAGAAGGAAATTCCCAGGAGCGAGAATGGTATCCGGAGGAGAATTCTCCTGGGACTTGTGGAACATCCGTGACAAGGCATCTGGTTTTATATTTTTAGACCCTGGGCGATACGTCACATGGAAAGAGAACCGGGAGAAGAAGAGTGCCCACCTGGCTTGTCTTGGTTTTAGTCTTTTTGCAGATCTTAAGTACTCCAGGTTTTTGTGATCTGTAAATATTAGAATTGGATGCGAAGCTCCTTCCAACAAATAACGCCACTCTTCTAATGCGGATTTAATGGCCAACAGCTCCCGGTCTCCGACATCGTAATTTTTCTCGGCTGCAGATAACTTACGTGAAAAGAAAGCCACAGGATGAAGCAGGGCCTTAGTTCCTTGTCTCTGGGATAATATAGCTCCTACGGCGATTTCGGATGCCTCCACTTCTAAAACAAATGGCAGGGAGGAATCTGGATGTCTTAAAATAGGAGCGGAGGTGAAAAGTCCCTTGAGAGTCTCGAATGCTTTTTGAGCTTCAGAGGTCCAATGAAAACGGGTTCCTTGTCTAGTTAATTGTGTGATGGGTGCAACAATAGCTGAGAAACCTTTAATAAATTTGCGGTAGAAGTTGGCGAATCCAATAAAACGTTGGATTCCTTTCCTGTCTACAGGAGTCGGCCAGTCCAAAATCGCAGCAATCTTCTGGGGGTCCATTTTTATACCCTTACTAGAGACGATCAACCCCAGGAATGGTATACTTTCCTGTTCGAACAAACACTTGTCTGCTTTTGCATATAGTCCATGTTGGCGGAGCCGACCCAACACGCTTTTGACGTGCTTGCGATGGGCTTCAAGGGAGGAAGAAAAAATCAAAATATCATCTAAATAAACGACAGCAAATAAGTCCAGAAAGTCCCGGAGCACATCATTGATAAGGTATTGGAAGGTGGCGGGGGCATTACACAAACCGAAGGGCATCACCAAATACTCGAAGTGTCCGAATCGGGTACGGAAAGCAGTCTTCCACTCATCTCCGGCCTTGATACGGATCAAGTTGTAAGCCCCACGGAGATCGAGTTTAGTGAACACCGTAGCAATTCCCAGTCTTTGGAATAACTCTGGAAAAAGAGGGAGAGGGTACCGGTTCTTTATAGTGATGTTGTTTAATTCACGGTAGTCTACGCAGGGTCGGAGAGTGTGGTCCTTTTTCTCAACAAAGAAAATACCTGCACCTGCTGGGGACGTAGACGGGCGAATGAACCCCTTCTTTAAATTTTCTTCGAGGTATTCTTTGAGTTTCTCCTGCTCTACCTCTGTTAAGGGAAAAACCCTTCCAAACGGAATCTTGGCTCCAGGAAGTAACTCAATGGGGCAGTCATAAGCCCGGTGGGGCGGGAGCACCTCTGCCTTTTGTTTACTGAACACGTCCAAAAATTCATGGTAGACTTCGGGAATGGCTTGACGTAAATCGATCTCTGAGTCAATAGATAATAAAGTTGCTGGTCTCAGAGAACCGGATGAACCACAGAACTTCTGGCAATACGGTGAAGAAAAGGTAATTTCTCCTGTAGTCCAATTTATGGTTGGATTGTGAGCCTGTAGCCAGGGCATCCCAAGGATTACAGGAAAAAGAGGGGAGGTGATAATGTCCATCCGGAGAAGTTCTCGATGAGAACCAGAGATAACAGTAGATAGAGGTGCAGTTTCTCGAGTTACAGGACCAGATTTAATAGCGGAGCCATCGGCCAAATGAATAGAGAGTCCACGGGTCTTAGGTAGGAGAGGAATCTGATGTTGGGCAGCAAAGGATGAATCCATAAAACAGCTGCATGCCCCGGAATCAATAATGGCGGGTGTCTGTAAAGTCTTTCCTGGGAACTGAAAGGAGACAGAAATGATAAGGTGAGATGGAAACTTTATTAGAGAGTCTGGGAGATCAGGAGGCATGGATGGACACTTACGAAGTTTTATTGGACAGTTCCTGACGTAATGTCCAGATTCCCCGCAATAGAGGCATAAGTTATTATTCCGCCGGCGTTGACGTTCTTCGGGGGTAAGAGATGGCCGCAAGACTCCAAGTTGCATTGGCTCAGGTGTGTCAGACGTGGATCGGGTGGCAGGTGCTGGATGTAAATGGCTTGGGGCCTTTGGAAGCATCCAGGTTGGACGAGAGAAACCAGTGGCCCTCTCAGCTCTCCTCTCTCTCAGACGACGATCGATCTGTATCGCCAAGTCAATTAGTGCGTTTAATGTCTGTGGAACACCGACTCTAGCAAGCTCATCCTTCAAAGAATCAGAGAGTCCCAAGCGGAACTGATGGCGAAGGGCAGCATCATTCCAGTTCGTATCCGCACCCCATCGCCTGAACTCGGCCACATAATCTTCCACCGCCCTTCGTCCCTGCTGGAGGGTCCGCAAAGCGGTTTCTGCAGTTGCTGAAAGTTGAGGATCTTCATACAATTGAGCCATAGCATCAAAAAAGGTAGAAAGATTAGTCAACGCTGCGTCCTTGTTTTCTAACAGGCGGTGGGCCCAGGTCTGGGGGTCTCCAGAGAGTAGAGACACCACAAAACCCACCTTGGTAGCCTCTAAAGAGAAGGTCCGTGGTTGGAGGGCAAAATATAATTCGCAGGAGTTGCGGAAGGCCCTGAAGCCACTGCGATTCCCAGAAAATCGCTCGGGTATGGGAAATTTAGGTTCTGGTGGTAGCATCACAACTGTAGGTGTTGGAACTGCTTCAGCTGAAGAAACTGATGGTTGAGGGGCCCCCAAGGATCCGGAGGGGTTGGAAAGAGCAATTACCCGTTCCTCCAGCCGAGTGTAGCCTTGTTGAAGGCCCTTAACTGCCTCAGACAGTCCTGCCAGGTGTTGACAAAGTTCTTCCATGGCGGAGGCTCCCCGCTCGGGCTCAGACATTGGCTGTCTGCTACTGTCACGTACCTTCTAGTAGCGAGCCCGGATTGCGGAGAGAGGCCTCCTTTACGACTCCCACTACCGGTTTCCTGGCAATACAACAGGGGACACAGGAGTAAGGAGGGGTACAGGTGCCTGGCAGGATCAACAGATGGGTAGGATGGGTAGGCGAGGATCAGTGGAGCAGGTGATCACAGTGAAGGGACCAGCAGGTAGTTTATAGCAGATACACAGTTCAATGGAGCAGGTAACTTGGAGATAAACAGTGCAGGGAAGCAGGTCACTAGTAGCAGGTGAACAGGGTAATATACACAAGTGCTTGCAGCAGATAACAGTCAATATAAGCAGGTACTAGAAGCAGATGGATAGTGTAATACTAGCAGATCACTTGTAGCAGATAATACAATCCAGTATAAGCAGGTGACTTGCAGCAGACAGGTAGTTCAATATGAGCAAGCACTTATAGCAGATAAACAGTTCAGTATAAGCAGATTATTTGCAGCAGATAGGTAGTTCAATATGAGCAGGCACTTATAGCAGATGAACAGTTCAGTATAGCAGGTTATTACAGCAGATAGGTAGTTCAATATGAGCAGGCACTTATAGCAGATGAACAGTTCAGTATAGCAGGTTATTGCAGCAGATAGGTAGTTCAATATGAGCAGGCACTTATAGCAGATGAACAGTTCAGTATAGCAGGTTATTGCAGCAGATAGGTAGTTCAATATGAGCAGGCACTTATAGCAGATGAACAGTTCAGTATATAAGCAGGTTACCCTTCTAGCAGACGGATGGTCAGAGCAAGCCGAATCGGATACCAGGCAGGAACGAAGTACAAGGGAACAGGCAGGAGAATAGTCACAACAAGCCGAGGTCGGGTGCAGGCGGATAGCAGATGGGTCACAGGCAGGCCGGGTCAAACAGGAACAAACAACACAGATCAGGTCTCACAGGTATAACGCTGTTGAGCAGACAGCAAAGACTGTTGGCAAGAGGCTGGTTTAAATAGGCCGTTTGGCGCCAATAGGGACGCACGCACGCGACCGTGCGTGTGCCCGCGCACGCGCACCTGTGTACGAACGTAAGGGCGTGCGTACCCGCGACGATCGTACATCAGAAGACCTGGAGGACAATCTCTTCGTGAGATTTTCATGACATCAGCATTTCCCCATTCTTACACTCCGTGAGAAGATCATGGGTATCCCCACGGACATCAAGTCCGCGGGACCCGCGATCACACTCAAACTGCTTCTTAAAGGGCAATGTACAGGTACGTTAATCTGCCTGTACGTGCCCTTCTACCGATGTATATTGGCGTGAGCTGGTCGGCAATCGGTTAAGGAAATGATATGTGTTATATTCGTTTGGAAGTCATTTTTACTTTTGAATGTGTAAATACTTTTAAATTGATTTATTGTTTTATTATTTTCAAAAAATCTTTATTTCACAAATAAACATTTCAAACATGGTGCACCCATGACAGCATTATGAATAAGAAGAGGATAGCAGAATCTGTTTGCCTTCAGTTTTTTTCTTTGTGACCAAGGCCTGTCTGAATGTAGAAGAAAGAAAGAGGGTCGGGGTGGGGAGTCACTCTTAAATCTTTAGTTACGTGTGTGTGTGTGTAAAAAGTTGAGCTTGAGCCACTGAGTTTTATAAACAGCATGCTTTTTCAGCAGCAAAGGCAAGAAGAGCCTAAAGCTCCACTGACTGGAAATGTAGATATACATTTTTTATGAGCCATCTTTTTAAAAAAATTATATTTTTTTACCCTTAAACATAACAAAGAATGAAAACATATACAAAATCAGTAGTTTACAAGTGACTCGTTTTTATTTTTTTTATGTACCAAAGAGGTTTATACCTACCTGCTCGGTGCAATGAAATTGCACCGAGCAGTCACGATTGTCCTTTTCTTAGGTCCACCCTAGCCCCTTTCTTGATGTGCCACCATAGGAAGCTGCTTCCTATGATGGCACACCTGTGTGCTTGATCCCAATTTGTGCTGCCTGCATCTATAGGAACACAAATCACTGCTCTGCCCCGTCCCCTCATCACAGGACTCGACTGACAGCAGTGGAAACTAATGGCTCCCTTTGCTTTCAGCCAAGTCTGTGAGAGCAGGGAGAAGGGAGAGAGTCACTTCAGAGTGAGGGCACAGCGCTGAATCGAGTGAGGGCTCAGGTAAGTATGGGGGGTGGGGGGGGGGGGTTGAGGGGGAAAACTGCTACGTAGACATTTTTTTTTAACTTAATGCAAGGAATGCATTTAGGTAAAAAATGTTTAGGCTTTAGAACCACTTTAAAGGTAAACTCCAGGTATGGGTTTTATAGCATGGTTACTTTGGTCCAGTTTGGGCTAATGTGAATATGCATTTGCCATACCTGTTGGATCACTTCAGAAGCTGGAAATTACTGTGGTCGTTTTCATTACTACAGTGATCAACGCTGTCTTCTGGGTTCCATATAGAGAAGCAGCTGCATGGAAACCACAGGGGTCGCTCACTTGACACAGGTGACATTCACAGAATGCCTTGCATTTTTCTCACAGAATAGAAGGTGTTCTCTGATTGAACAAGGTAGATGATCTCCACTTAGTCCAATCAGAGAACGTCTTTTATTCATTGAGAAAAATTCAAGACGCTCTCAGAAGACCGTGGCGATCACTGTGGTAGCGGTGACTACTACCTTGATTTCCAGCTTCCACAGAGATCCCACAGGTATAGCATATGCATACTTACATTTGGTCCAAGTTGGACTAAAGTAACTATACTTAAAAATCCATGCCTGGAATATAGCTTTAATCTTGCAGTTCAGTGCACGAGAATCTGAAAACAGGACTCTTGAAAAGAATTTGAATCATACCTCATTATTGTACACTTTAATTGTTGGTGATAATTGGATTTCCATATTTATGTAAGCCTTTGTATGGGTGAATGGACATTTAAATATGTAATAGAGATTATAGTAACTGCCTTAAACATGGGTTTAACAGACCATTTATATTATACAATATATAGGTACATATATATTGCTACACTGTATATACTACTACTGTAATTACAGCAAGACCAAGATAATTTTCCTCCAATAATACCCTGCAGTTTGCAAGTGATTTGCCTAGACTGGTATCTGATTTAAAGTGTTATCTTGTAATAGTGCACACAGAGTGTAAGCTAACTGAGAAATTTTCAAAACTACATGTATGTGATATTTAGTGTATAATTGAGATGTAACATATAATTCAGTTCTCTTTACCTCCATTTCTTCTGATGAAGTAGACGTGTTGTGTCAGAAAGGTCATACCAGTATGCAGAATGGTGCATCTAGACAAATATCCATGTGCAGACATGGGCCAGATCATAGCCATACATACAGTGCCTTGAAAAAGTATTCATACTCCTTGAAATTTTCCACATTTTGTCATGTTACAACCAAAAACGTAAATGTATTTTATTGGGATTTTAAGTGATGGACCAGCACAAAGTGGCACATAATTGCGAAGTGAAAGGAAAATGATAAATGGTTTTCATTTTTTTTTAAATAAATATGTGAAAAGTGTGCATTTGTATTCAGCCCCCCTGAGTCAATACTTTCAGTGCACTTGTAGTGCAACGTGGATTTGCCTTTAGTAAATCAACCCCTGTATGTCACTTATGGTGTCTCCAAAACTGATCAGCTGCACATAGCCAGTGCTGTCTTGTCTACAGCATTACCTGTGAATTCTGTGACCTTGTACCTGACTACTCACTACCAACGCGGCATGCTTTGATCTGCTTCTAATATCTGCATGTACCTACCCTGGCTTGTACTTGGACTGTGCTTCTGTCTGCTCCTTCTATTCCTGACCTGCCCATCTGTAACTGACTCTGACCTGAACCCTGATTACATCTCTGCCTATGTTATTGCACTTGATCTGAACGCCAGTTGCTGACCAAGCTCACCTGACTTTGCACCATTACTCAGTTCCTGTGCACAGTTATCACCAGACTGCAGCCTCTTAAGCCTCATACACACATTTCGATTTTAGGACAACCGAACATCCGTTTTTTGTGGCATGCTAGTCTCACATCGAAATAAAGAGGTTACTTACAATATGAAAATTTCCGTGCAACAGAATATAACATCAGAAGTGACATAATGGGGGTCATTTACTAAGATGAATGCGCTGCGCATGTTCATACCTTAATTGGTGCGCCAGATAAACTATTAATTGAGCGTGTCAATCAGCGCACGCATAAGCACAACAGATGAGACCCTTCTTATATAACAGAGGCCATCCGGTGACCCCGCCCCCCTCTGGCGCATGGTTCCGTTAAATAAGTGTCAGAAAAAGAGAAGCGTGACACAGAGGGAGCCTCCCATTGAGCGGAGCGGCCTGAGAAGGAAGTGAGGAAGAAGAGACACCGTGGAGGAAGATGCCGGACAAGAACACCGGAGAAAGAAGCAGAAGATTGGAGGAAGAAGAAGATGGAGGAAGAAACCGAAGGATGAAGGAAAGAAGAAGGAAGAAGACCTGAAGAAGATGGAAAGAAGAAGACTTTAATAAAGGAATTGTCAAAAACTGGCTCTTGTCATTTTAAAAATTTTTGACACTTTTTTGTGAAATGGTAGGGGTACTTTTGTACCTCCTTACCATTTCACACGGGGGGCTGGGATTTGGGGGTCTCCTTGTTAAAGGGGGCTTCCAGATTCCGATAAGCCCCCCCCGCCCACAGACCCCCAAAACCACTGGGCAAGGGTTGTGAGGATGAGGCCCTTGTCCTCATCAACATGGGGACAAGGTGCTTTAGGGGGCTACCCCCAAAGCACCCTCCCAATGTTGAGGGCATGTGGCCTGGTTCGGTTCAGGAGGGGGGACGCTCTCTCCTCCCCCCTCTTTTCCTGCGGCCTGCCAGGTCGCATGCTCGGATAAGGGGACCCCCATGGCATTTTTTGGGGGGGCACGGGGTTCCCCTTAAAATCCATACCAGACCTGAAGGGCCTGGTATGGAATTTCGGGGGACCCCTACGCATTTTTTTTTTCTTAATTTTTTCGTTTCTTAATGCTAACATGACCTGTGTGCAAATAGCCTTAAAAAAAACATAAAAGTCAAGTTGAGAGGTGCGCCCGTTCAACATATGCAAATGCATTTACGTTGCTTGACATTTACTTAGATTTTGGCGTAGTGAACCAAAGCATTTGAACGTGCGCAAATGCCGCTTCCGCATGCGCAGTGCATAAATTGACCTTTTGCAGTTCTAAGTGTATTTGCAGGCGCAGCAGGCTTGTTCAGAGAAAGTTACTCTCTCATTCTATTTTGGGAATATTTGTTACTTATTTGTTAGAACTACACTTCCTCACATCACCCACATCACCCCCATAATATTGACACTTCCACCTTCTTTAAATTCTGAGTTGAAGATGCCGTGCGCCATGTCTATAGTGGTGCACCGATCACCGCCTCCCGTGCACTGAGACTATAATAGTAAATGGGGAATTGCGCTGTGTTACAGGCGCAAATGTTTTGTAAATACGAGTACGGCTGTTGCGCATTGGCGTGCACCGCAACTCATGGCGCAAACCGTTTGTAAATCAGCCCCAATTTGTTGAATAGTTTTGTATGTATTCTTTTGTTTCTGGGTATACTAATGAAATGAAAATTGGACGTTGCGTTCACATCCAACAAAAATGTTATACTCTGCACATCCAGCTTTTGTCTGGTGAAAAAGCGAAATCGGCTGTTGAAAGCACTGTACTAACGATCAGAAAATCGGTAGACAGCTCGCCGTATGAATTTTTCCATCTGATTTTCGTATTGTGTGTACGGGCCTTTAGGCAACGCTCCTGTCTGTCTCCTCCTGAGAGAAAGTTATTTAGCACTTACCAGTTCTGATATGCCTGCCTACCTGTACCATCTTCTGGCATGAACTACAAGTCACTTAAGTCATTGCACATGTTCTCTTTACCAGGGGCCCTAAACCAGAGGTGTAAGAGAAGCCATCCTCATGTCTTCAGGCTCATCCACCAAGTATGCAATAGTTGGTCTAGTAAATATGTATAGAACTGGAATGTTTTGTGTTGATCATATAAAAATGTTGTATATATATCAGAAATAACTTTATATAGTTGTCTGCAACGAATTATGACATCCTTATGGGGTCCAGGAGGTTTTATAATATACTGTGCTGTACATAATTCTTTATCATTGGTTTTATTAAAATTTGCAGAATAAAATAATTAACTTTTAATCTTAACAATTAATTGATCCAAAAGCAATTAGCCCCATCTTTCAGTATGTATGGTTTTAGGGGAAACTTAAAATAGTGGCATAAAAGTTAAAGAAAAAAACTTTGGGGAAAAATGCTAGTAAATATATTTTTTTACCTTACCCCTGGCTTCTACCTGTAGCGCCTATGCAAACTCTTGAGAAATAACAAGTTTCCAAAATCGTGTCTTTTTATAGCAAATACATGACACCTGTGGCCTCCTGTAATGCCACAGACTGTCTACAGGACAGGACTCTTCAAGAACACTGTGCAGGATGGACGTTCTGTATAATGCAGGAACGTGCACTGCAGGCTGACAATACTGTCACTGTCACATCTTTGGATATCACTGTCACTTGTTCATCAGCAGAACCAAATGCTGGCAGGAACAAGTGGTATTTTATAGGACTCACTCAAAAAAAAAAGCTTTAAGGAAAGGGACTATTTTCAGACAATTAATATACAGACACTGTATATGATTGGACATTAAATGTGAACATTGCTTGCCGTGGCATTGATACATAAAAAATTATAAATCATATAAAAATACATGACCCATGAAACATGTAAGACAAGGGAAAGATGTCTGGGCTGGACAGATAATTAATTAACCAAAATAGCTTAGTGCATACAAAACCAGCAGTGAACAAACCCCAGGAAGAAAACCCAGAGAAACTGGTTCTCCACAAACAACTATATTGACAAGATTTAGAATTGCAAAAGAGGTATCAGACTTGTGTAACCATGCAGAAAAATATGACAAATCTGGGAGATTTTCACATCCATATCAGCAAATAAGAGTATTTCATTAAGGGAGACCCATGCTTAGAATATTACAGCTCCATATGAGAAACGTAAAGCGATCTATATTTCAACTTTACATCTATTAAATCCTCTGCCCTTGTTGTTTTAACTTTGAATAGTAAAACATTTTTTTTTCTGCCAGTAAATACCTTATACAGCCCAAATAATGCACAGCTCTCTCTCTCACTCTCGTGAGAGCTTGCCAGGAAGGGAGGGGAGTGAGTAATAAGAGGGCCAAAGAGAGCTGCAGAGCTGGAGGTGTGCCTCTGTGTATCTGTGTAAATCCAGAAAGTGAACAGGCAAAAGCTTCAGCTACCCACAGTTAAAATGGATGCAACCAGGCTTAGTGGAGGGAAATTTCTGCAGCATATTTGGCAAGTACAGAATCACAGTATATATAAACTATTATGCAAAGCGGTTGGAGGTAAGCTTCTGAATGGCAAATATACTTTTGTTACAAATTATGTGAGCAGACTGCAGTTCCTCTTTCACTATAAAGGGCAATAAGACTGCCAAGACAAAAAAACGAACGTTATTGTTCCAAGGTTGAAATTACCTATCCCAGAGACAACCAAATTCTTTAATATGTATATATATATATATACAGTACAGACCAAAAGTTTGGACACACCTTCTCATTCAAAGAGTTTTCTTTATTTTCATGACTATGAAAATTGTAGATTCACACTGAAGGCATCAAAACTATGAATTAACACATGTGGAATTATATACTGAACAAAAAAGTGTGAAACAACTGAAAATATGTCTTATATTCTAAGTTCTTCAAAGCAGCCACCCTTTGCTTTGATTACTGCTCCGCACACTCTTGGCATTCTGTTGATGAGCTTCAAGAGGTAGTCACCCGAAATGGTTTTCACTTCACAGGTATGCCCTGTCAGGTTTAATAAGTGGGATTTCATGGGGTTGGGACCATCAGTTGTGTTGTGCAGGAGGTGGATACAGTACACAGCTGATAGTCCTACTGAATAGACTGTTAGAATTCGTATTATGGCAAGAAAAAAGCAGCTAAGTAAAGAAAAACGAGTGGCCATCATTACTTTAAGAAATGAAGGTCAGTCAGTCTGAACAATTAGGAAAACTTTGAAAGTGTCCCCAAGTGCAGTGGCAAAAACCATCAAGCACTACAAAGAAACTGGCTCACATGACGACCGCCCCAGGAAAGGAAGACCAAGAGTCACCTCTGTTGCGGACGATAAGTTCATCCAAGTCACCAGCCTCAGAAATCGCAGGTTAACAGCAGCTCAGATTAGAGAACAGGTCAATGTCACACAGAGTTCTAGCAGCAGACACATCTCTAGAACAACTGTTAAGAGGAGACTGTGTGAATCAGGCCTTCATGGTAAAATAACTGCTAGGAAACCACTGCTGAGGACAGGCAACAAGCAGAAGAGACTTGTTTGGGCTAAAGAACACAAGGAATGGACATTAGACCAGTGGAAATCTGTGCTTTGGTCTGATGAGTCCAAGTCTGAGATCTTTGGTTCCAACCACTGTGTCTTTGTGCGACGCAGAAGAGGTGAACGGATGGACTCTACATGCCCGGTTCCCACCGTGAAGCATGGAGGAGGAGGTGTGATGGTGTGGGGGTGCTTTGCTGGTGACACTGTTGGGGATTTATTCAAAATTGAAGACATACTGAACCAGCATGGCGACCACAGCATCTTGCAGCGGCATGCTATTCCATCCGGTTTGCGTTTAGTTGGACCATCATTTATTTTTCAACAGGACAGTGACCCCAAACACACCTCCAGGCTGTGTAAGGGCTATTTGACCAAGAAGGAGAGTGATGGGGTGCTGCGCCAGAGGACCTGGCCTCCACAGTCACCGGACCTGAACCCAATCGAGATGGTTTGGGGTGTGCTGGACAGCAGAGTGAAGCATCTCTGGGAACTCCTTCAAGACTGTTGGAAAGCCATTTCGGGTGACTACCTCTTGAAGCTCACAAACAGAATGCCAAGAGTGTGCGGAGCAGTAATCAAAGCAAAAGGTGACTACTTTGAAGAACCTAGAATATAAGACATATTTTCAGTTGTTTCACACTTTTTTGTTCAGTATATAATTGGACATGTGTTAATTCGTAGTTTTGATGCCTTCAGTGTGAATCTACAATTTTTCATAGTCATGAAAATAAAGAAAACTCTTTGAATGAGAAGGTGTGTCCAAACTTTTGGTCTTTGGTCTGTACTGTGTATATATATATATATATATATATATATATATATATATATACAGTGGGGATCGAAAGTTGGGGCACCCCAGGTAAAAATGTGTATTAATGTGCATAACGAAGCCAAGGAAAGATGGAAAAATCTCCAAACGGCATCAAATTACAGATTAGACATTCTTATAATATGTCAAAAAAAGTTAAATTTTATTTCCATCATTTACACTTTCAAAATTACAGAAAACAAAAAAATGGCGTCTCCAAAAGTTTGGGCACCCTGCAGAGTTAAGTATCACAGCTTGTAAACGCTTTTTGTAGCCAGCCAAGAGTCTTTCAATTCTTGTTTGAGGTATCTTTGGCCATTCTTCCTTACAAAAGTGTTCCAGTTCTTTGAGATTTCTGGGCTGTCTGTCACGCACTGCTCTTTTAAGGTCTATCCATAGATTTTCAATAATGTTGAGGTCAGGAGATTGTGAAGGCCATGGCAAAACCTTCAAGTTTACGCCTCTTGATGTAATCCCCCGTGGATTTTGAGGTGTGTTTAGGATCATTTTCCATTTGTAGAAGCCATCCTCTCTTTAACTTCAGCTTTTTCACAGATGGCATCAAGTTACCATCCAATTTTTGCTGAAATTCTATTGAATCAATTTTTCCTTCTACTCGTGAAATGTTCCCTGTGCCACTGGCTGCAATACAACCCCAAAGCATGATTGATCCACCCTCATGCTTAACAGTTGGACAGAGGTTCTTTTCATTAAATTCTGTGCCCTTTCTTCTCCAAACGTACCTTTGCTCATTCCGGCCAAAAAGTTCTATTTTAACCTCATCGGTCCACAGAACTTGCTTCCAAAATGCCTCAGGCTTGTCTATATGTTCATTTGCAAAGTTCAAATGCTGATTTTTGTGGTGAGGACGTAGAAGAGGTTTTATTCTGATGACTCTTCCATGAAGACCATATTTCTATCTCTTTATAGTGGAATAGTGTACCACAACTCCAGTGTCTGCCAGATCTTTCTGGAGGGATCGTGCAGTCAAACATTGGTTTTGAATTGCTTTTCTCACAATCCTGCGAGCTGTTCTGTCTGATATTTTTCTTGGTCTTCCAGATCTTGCTTTAACTTCCACTGTTCCTGATGACTGCCATTTCTTAATTACATTCCGAACAGAGGATATTGACATCGGAAAACGCTTTGCTATCTTCTTATTGCCTTCTCCAGCTTTGTGAGCATCAACTATTTTCAATTTCAGTTTTCTAGACAACTGCTTAGAAGAACACATGGTGCTGATTGTTAGGGCAAGGTCAGATGAGTCTGGCCATTTAAAACCTTTGAGATTGACATCACCTGGCCTTCCCAGACGATGATTGAGAACAATCCATGACACTGGCAGGTCTCAGCTTTGCACAGGGGGCAGTGCATGCTATAAATTCTGCAGGGTGCCCAAACTTTTGCAGACGCCATTTTTTTGTTTTCTGTAATTTTGAAAGTGTAAATGATGGAAATAACATCTAACTTTTTTTGACATATTATAAGAATGTCTAATCTGTAATTTGATGCCATTTGGAGATTTTTCCATCTTTCCTTGGCTTCGTTATGCACATTAATACACATTTTTACCTGGGGTGCCCAAACTTTCGATCCCCACTGTATATATATATATATATATATATATATATATATATATATATATATATATATATAATTTTATTCTATCTATTCATGTGACAACACGACACTTTGCTGCAAGTAGTGAGTGTACAGCTTGTATAACAGTGTAAATTTGCTGTCCCCTCAAAATAACTCAACACACAGCCATTAATGTCTAAACTGCTGGTAACAAAAGTGAGTACACCCCTAAGTGAAAATGTTCAAATTGGGCCAAAAGTGTCAATATTTTTTGTGGCCACCATTATTTTCCAGCACTGTCTTAACCCTCTTGGACATGGAGTTCACTAGAGCTTCACAGGTTACCACTGGAGTCCTCTTCCACTCCTCCATGATGGCAATCACGGAGCTGGTGGATGTCAGAGACCTCAGATGCTCAATGGGGTTCAGATTTGGAGACATGCTTGGCCAGTCCATCACCTTTACCCTCAGCTTCTTTAGCAAGGCAGCGGTCATCTTGGAGGTGTGTTTGGGGTTGTTATCATGTTGGAATTCTGCTCTGCGGCCCAGTCTCTGAAGGGAGGGGATCATGCTGTGCTTTAGTATGTCACAGTACATGTTGACATTCATGGTTCCCTCAATGAACTGTAGCTCCCCAGTGCTGGCAGCACTCATGCAGCCCCAGACTATGACACTCCTACCAGCATGCCTGACTGTAGGCAAGACACACTTGTCTTTGCACTCCTCACCAGGTTGCACTTGACACCATCTGAACCAAATAACTTTATCCTGGTCTCATCAGACCACAGGGCATAGTTCCAGCAATCCACATCCTTAGTCTGCTTGTCTTCAGCAACCTGTTTGCGGGATTTCTTGTGCATCATCTTTAGAAGAGGCTTCCTTCTGGGACAACAGCCATGCTGACCAATTTGATGCAGTATGCGGCATATGGTCTGAGCACTGACAGGCCGATCCCCCCCACCCCTTCAACCTCTGCAGCACTCATACGTCTATTTCCCAAAGACATCCTCTGGATATGACACTGAGCATGTGCACTCAACTTCTTTGGTCGACCATGGCGAGGCCTGTTCTGAGTGGAACCTGTCTTGTTAAACCACTGTATGGTCTTGGCCACCGTTCTGCAGCTAACTTTCAGGGTTGTGGCAATCTTCTTATAGCCTAGGCCCTCTTTATGTAGAGAAACAATTCTTTTTTTCAGATTCTCAGACAGTTCTTTGCCATGAGGTGCTATGTTGAACTTCCAGTGACCAGTATGAGAGAATGAGAGCGATAACACTAAATTTACCACACCTGCTCCCCATTCACACCTGAGACCTTGTAACACTAAGAAATAACATGACATCGGGGAGGGAAAATGGCTAATTGGGCCCAATGTGGACATTTTCACTTAGGGGTGTACTCACTTTTGTTGCCAGCGGCAGATATTAATGGCTGTATGTTGAGTTTTTTTGAGGGGACAGCAAATTTACACTGTTATACAAGCTGTACTACTTTACATTGTAGCAAAGTGTAATTTCTTTAGTGTTGTCACATGAAAAGATATAATAAAATATTTACAAAAATGTGAGGAGGGGTGTACTCACTTTTTCATAGTTAGTAAGGTTGAATAAAGATACCAGTCCATCCCGAGTGTCTACAATCTCTATATATATATATATATATATATATATATTCACAGTATCTCAAGTGGCGGTGTAGTGGGTAGCACTCTCGCCTAGCAGTAAAAAGGGTCGCTGGTTCGAATCCCAACCATATATTCATGTATATACAGTGCCTTGCGAAAGTATTCAGCCCCCTTGAACTTTTCAACCTTTTGCCACATTTCAGGCTTCAAACAAAGATATAAAATGTAATTTTTTGTGAAGAACCACCAACAAGTGGGACACAATTGTGAAGTGGAACGAAATCTATTGGATTTTTGAAACTTTTTTAACTAATAAAAAAATGAAAAGTGGGCCGTGCAAAATTATTCGGCCCCCTTGCGTTAATACTTTGTAGAGCCACCTTTTGCTGCGATTACAGCTGCAAGTCGCTTGTGGTATGTCTCTATCAGTTTTGCACATCGAGAGACTGAAATTCTTGCCCATTCTTCCTTGCAAAACAGCTCGAGCTCAGTGAGGTTTGATGGAGAGCGTTTGTGAACAGCAGTTTTCAGCTCTTTCCACAGATTCTCGATTGGATTCATTTCTGGACTTTGACTTGGCCATTCTAACACCTGGATACGTTTATTTGTGAACCATTCCTTTGTAGATTTTGCTGTATGTTTGGGATCATTGTCTTGTTGGAAGATAAATCTCCGTCCCAGTTTCAGGTCTTTTGCAGACTCCAACAGGTTTTCATCCAGAATGGTCCTGTATTTGGCTGCATCCATCTTCCCCTCAATTTTAACCATCTTCCCTGTCCCTGCTGAAGAAAAGCAGGCCCAAACCATGATGCTGCCACCACCATGTTTGACAGTGGGGATGGTGTGTTGAGGGTGATGAGCTGTGTTGCTTTTATGCCAAACATATCGTTTTGCATTGTGAGCAAAAAGTTGGATTTTGGTTTCATCTGACCAGAGCACCTTCTTCCACATGTTTGGTGTGTCTCCCAGGTGGCTTGTGGCAAACTTTAGACGAGACTTTTTATGGATATCTTTGAGAAATGGCTTTCTTCTTGCCACTATTCCATAAAGGCCAGATTTGTGCAGTGTACGACTGATTGTTGTCCTATGGACAGACTCTCCCACCTCAGCTGTAGTTCTCTGCAGTTCATCCAGAGTGATCATGGGCCTCTTGGCTGCATCTCTTATCAGTCTTCTCCTTGTCTGAGCTGAAAGTTTAGAGGGACGGCCAGGTCTTGGTAGATTTGCATTGGTCTGATACTCCTTCCATTTCAAAATGATCGCTTGCACAGTGCTCCTTGGGATGTTTAAAGCTTGGGAAATCTTTTTGTATCCAAATCCGGCTTTAAACTTCTCCACACCAGTATTACGGACCTGCCCGGTGTGTTCCTTGGTCTTCATGATGCTCTCTGCGCTTTCAACAGAACCCTGAGAATATCACAGAGCAGGTGCATTTATACAGAGACTTGATTACACACAGGTGGATTCTATTTATCACCATCAGTCCTTTAGGACAACATTGGATGATTCAGAGATCCTCGCTGAACTTCTGGAGTGAGTTTGCTGCACTGAAAGTAAAGGGGCCGAATAATTTTGCACGCACCACTTTTCAGTTTTTTATTTGCTAAAAAAGTTTAAATTATCCAATAGATTTCGTTCCATTTCACAATTGTGTCCCACTTGTTGGTGATTCTTCACAAAAAATTAAAATGTTATATCTTTATGTTTGAAGCCTGAAATGTGGCAAAAGGTTGAAAAGTTCAAGGGGGCCGAATACTTTCGCAAGGCACTGTGTATATATATATATATATATATATATATATATATATATATATATATATATATATATATATATATTCACAGTATCTCAAGTGGCGGCACAGTGGTGTAGTGTATCATTATACTGTATATATATATATATATATATATAATGATATACAGTAAATATTAAATTAGCGTGCTTGCTATGTGCAAGGATCATAAGTTTTAATGGGAAATTCACATTCTCATCAAAAGGAACGATTCATAAAAATAAGTTTTTCATATATCAAGTCACAAATGTTGTTTCATGAGACAACATACTACAAAGAACATGATATATTCCTATAAACGGATTGTAGTAGAACTTTTTCACAAATATTATTAGGAGAACTGAGGAAAGAGTTTTATCCATAAATAAATTATGAGACAATTTATGCGGGCCACCGCTGCAGGCCCACTTTGAGGTACCCTGTTTCCCACGAGTTTCGGGAAACATATTGCGCAGTCTACATTTTTCATCCTCTCAGACTGCAGATCACCTTTGCTCTCTGGGATTGTCTGCACTGCTTGGGTTAGCAGTGTTAAGACTGCGCACTGGAAGTTGTCTTTACTTCCGGTTTCCGGGCATCAGTCTGTGGTACGTGGACCTCCTTCTTGCACCCGCGGGGCGTCATTGCGGCGTGACGTCATGCGCCGTGTTTTGACGCCACGGGGAGTGATATTTAAATCCCACATGGTGTCGATTTATTTGGGAAATCTGGGAGCTCATGAGCAATACGGACAGTGCTTTCAGGTATCTATCTCACTTATAGTAAGACTGTGTCTCCGTCTTGTATTTTGATGAAATTTAAACAATGCCCTGTATATATTTTTCCTTTGTATAGATTGATGCCAGCTATTCCTCCTCTATTGGGAATTTGGCTTTGTGGCTCCTCGCTATCTTTCCACGTCTATGCATCTCTTTAGCCTTGACGTTTAGGGGAGGTTGGGATAGTTCTCCATGCAGTAGTAAGACACATTGAGGTGAGGAGCCCTTTTTGAATCTATAAGGATCTATATGAGACTTTTTTTCATTGCATTATATTTGACATGTCTTTATATATCTCTAGAATGTTTTAGATGGGCGTGTCTGTTTTATGTATTGAAGAAACACCATTGCTTCCCTTTGTGCGTTTTCCATCCGAATGAGCTCCCAGCATAGATACTTTCATACTGATAAATGAATAGGACTGTGATGTGTACAGTTCATTTATCAGTCTCTGTTATGGACTGGGCTCTCTCTATCCTCAAATTGATACAATTTTTTTTCTTCTAATGCACAATATATATTGCAGGTATTGCTGTACCTTTTTGTATGACATCTTAAACCACAAAAACGACATCCCTCCCTATGGGAGATCTGCCATATATTGGACTGGTTTTTGGATGCAGGTCATTGGGGCCTTTTGGAATCCTCTCAATTGTGCTCACTTCAAGACCCATCTTTGAGGTAGGGAGTTTGTGCTTTTGGGGTGTTTGTGCGTTTTTTCTTTTGGGAGTGGTCATGAGTGGAGGTGCCTCATTTGCTCTGTGGACGATGTGGAGCCATGCATGCGCAATGTCATATTATGTTAATCTTTTCAAGTGTGATGTACTCATTTTTGTTTTTCTTTTTACACACCTAAGGTTGAGCATATCGTGCTGTTTTACTTTTATTAATTACATACCCCAGTCCTTTTTCCTGATGAAGCTGTCACGGCAAAACATGTTGAAACTTTTGGACATGGGAATACCTTGTATGTGATTACAGTACTCTCATTTGTCAGGGATAGGGAATGTGTGTATACCCATTGTTGTGATATGGCTAAACCGGAGTGACTCCATTTTTATAAGTTCATATAAGATTAACTTGGGTTAACCTGTTAGTTAGTTTAAACTCTGTATTTACAGACTGTAGCGGTTTTCCTATAAAGCATACATATAAGAAAATATAGCTTGCATAAGCAGTTTTATTCTGTATTGTCTAAATAAAGAACTTGTGTCTCAATATGTCTGGGCCACAGGACTCATGACTGTGGCTCATGAAAGCAGATGACATAATTAATGATATGTAATGATATGTAATGTACACCTCTGTATTAACCACACCCATGTTCTATGCAATGATTGGCTAATAATAGCGCATATAAATTGTAGACCCGCCCAGAATTAAACCAGACAAGCTCTGCACATCAACTTTGACTCATCTCTTCTTGTGTTCAGAAAAATGCTGTCTCCTTAGTGCTGCAGTGCTAAGGGGGTTTCGTAAGTGTGGTAATTGCCATAATTACACCTAACTGGTCTTTGTCAGGTATATAGAAATACCATTTTAATCACAACACCCATGACTTTGATTGTAACTGTAGGCCATACTTTTAGATTGTTTCTCTAAATAAATTAATTGTATATTTTTATACTGAAATTTGTGTCGCTTTTCATATGATGTACCTTCAAAGTGCCATCTCCCTCACTTTTCTTGTCTCATTAGTTTCAGGGATGTTGGTACCTTTGTTTGTTTGTTTTTTCTTTTGGAGCTGACCTCTCTCCCACTTTTGAACATAAATAAATTATATTCGCATCATGATGGATAATTACAAAGGTCCTATTTTCCAACAGCCAGCAAATTACATGACAACAGTGCAGAAAATAGTTGTAAAGGCAGGCAGCCACCTGATATCACCATCAATATGGCTCATATTAACTTGCTTGTGATAGAAACAGAGTTACCTGCATTGTTCCTGATCAAGCCTCCCATTTGTCTGCCCGGCTTTGCTGTTGGATTTCTCTGTGTATGACCTGGATCGGATATTGGACTATTCCCTGAAATCAGCCTGCCTTTTACCTGGACTATCATTGGATTGGGTATTAGACTATTCCTGAACTCAGCCTGCCTTTTACCTGGACTGTTATAGAACCACGCTATCTGTCTGTTAGACCACAAGTAGTCTGTTGTTTGCTCTGTTTGCGTCTGCCCTGGTGTGGGGACCAGGCACTATAACATTGTGTATAAGTCCTGGGGGCAACCAAGTACCGGTAGGACTGCTTGCCTTAAGGGAAAGGGGGCTGCTATAGGTAAAGCACACAGTAGCTAGCTATAGTGTCTGACCACCCGCATTGGGGTAGTCGTGACATTCACAATCTGAATCTCATTTTTATGACTGAACTGACACCTAGTGGTCAGGAGTTTTAAACCAATTAATCAGGAGACAGTAAATATTAGCTGAGGAGTCAGCAATACAAACAGTGGTTCCAAATCATATAAAATACAATCACAACACCATTCTTGAACACTTCCTTGATCACACCAAGAAGGCTGCTGCTGGCTGACTATTGCCAATATCACTGACCTCTTGCTGTCGAACACCATCTCATCCCCTTATACCTCTAACATTTTTTTTCTTTGGAGGAATTGGTGAGATACAGGCAAATGTATCATTACAAATGTTTCTTTCTTTAATACATTTTGCTCATATATTATTACTAGTGTTTTATATAGTTATTATTTACTGTGTAGAGGTTGAATTAATTTGAATTTCCACGTATTTTGTATTCAGAAATTGTATGGTGTATGGTGCAATCGTGTGCAGATCTGTGTTGAAAATCGCTTGCTATTGTCGGTTTAGACCAGTTGTTTGTTTATTGTTCCTACTAAGTGTTAGAATATTTTATTTTATTACGGTATCATAGCACATCGTATTTTTAGGTCTTATTGATTTCTGTGTTTGTTTTTTAAAAGTAATTGTATTTCAATTTTGTTAAATTCTTTGATTGTCTGTGTGTGAAATATAAATCACCAGTAATTTTAGTTTGTATATAGATATATAAATATACTTATATTTTAATAATTTATCTTTATTTATTATATAATTGGGAGATATTTGTATATTTGAAAATCACCATAGCTTAAAAAACTCAGAAAAAGTATTGTTGTGGTACACTATTGAGTTACATAGTTACATAGTTAGTCAGGTTGAAAAAAGACACAAGTCCATCCAGTTCAACCAAAAAACGAAATTCATATAATTTATTAAGTCATTTAATATTTGCCATAAACGGCTGGAGGCACTGTCTATTTATTCTATTAATGATTCAAGCACCGCCTTTTTATTAATAATTTATAAATTACCAGACGCAGATCATCAACCCACAGAAACCCCCCGCTTACTCTACGGAGCGGTATCCTACTCACTCCCCGCTTGACATCCACCGACCTGGACCTATCTATGGGGACTCTGACCACTTTTTGTTCGGACATGGCCGGACCCTCCCAACTGACGGGCGGTATACCAGAGGACCTCCGCTCTATGCTACAGGCCCAGGCCCTCCCTACAAAAACGGACATTGAGGCCCTTATCTGCCACATTGAAGAGGCCCATGGATGCGCTATACAGGAAGTGAGGGCGGAGGTACACTCACTCACTGATCGAGTGGTTTCAGGAGAAGCTAAAATTACCTCTCTGGAGCACCGAGTGACGGCTTTGGAACGTGCCCAAGCAGCTCAGACTGCAACGGGTGTGGATCTACAGCTCCATTTGGAGGACCTGGAGGACCGTAGCCGCCAAAATAATCTGCAGCTGTGGGGCCTTCCGGAGGCCACTGCCATTGAGAACTTGGTGGCGAAAGTGGTGGCCATCTTCCAGGACATACTGGCGGCCTCGCCCCCCTCTTTGGAGTTTGATAGGGTCCACAGAACTCTTGGACCCAAACCTTCAAATCTGGATCGTCCCCGCGATGTACACTGTCACCTGCACAGATATACCCACAAAGAACTCATCCTCTGCAAGGCATGGGAGCATGGGGACATCAATTTCTATGGAGCTACAGTTAAGATACCCCCAGAACTCTCCAGAGCGACATTGCAGCAGAGGGCCTTGCTGAGACCAGTGCTGGATTTGGCCAGATGAGGAGGCTGCACTTATCGTTGGGCATACCCTCCGGCAGTCACCTTCCATAAAGCAATGACCTCCTCCACCATACGCACCACAGCAGACCTGCCAGCTCTCTTCGCCTTTTTGGAGACGGACCCTGTGCAGATCCTGGACTGGCTCTCCATCATTCCATGCCAGATGGGACGATCGGGCACCACTGCTAACCAAAGCAATCAGCATCCCCGCCCGCAGAGACCCAGCAGGAGTTTGCGGGTGACAACCAGTGAAGGGACACGCGAGTCTTAATTACCAGGGTTTTTTTTGTCCTGACCCACTTTATTGGATCACATGGGCTACAAGTTACCCCCTCCCAGTTTCTAGTTTTAGTGGCTCCCCCTCGCCGTGTTACCAGCATATGTGACAGATCCCTTCCCCTCATGGAGGTGGGCGCCCCCAGACCTAGTGTTCATTCTCTCCCACCCCACCTGCTTGCCAGGACACATCTGAAAAGTAACTGGGGGATTTCTTGAATATGCCTGCTATGGGTTTGGACACCATGGAAGACGCTCCCCCTACCTGTGATAGGAGATTGAGAAGGAGTGCTATAATTAGACCACCAGAGACTTGTCTCCTAAGATGACTCCGGAGCCGGACACACTGTTAATAGAGGGTCTATGAACATGATCATGGGGGTTGTGCACTGTCCCTCTCCCCCCCCACTGGTCACCTGTGGGGGATATGCTAGTCATTATTCCCCCGCCTTTCGCTGTTCATGAGGATTGCTTCCTATAATGTTAATGAACAATGATGAATGTTGGGTGCATCCAGAGCGACTAAATGAGAGTCTCCTACAGATCCCTGAGGTCCTGGTGGAGGTAACGAAAACCCTAATCCTATACTTCCAGGAAAATGACACCCAAGATTGCGACCCCGGTTCCCTATGGGAGGCCCACAAACACAAAACAGTCCTCAGAGGGAAAATGATCAAACACGCAGGGCCGCTGATAAGCCAGTACAGCTGACCCTGTTGTACCGGGCCCGGCCAGCAGGGGGGGCCCGAGCAATCTTAACAGCATTTAGAATAATAAAGAAAAAAGTCTGACTGCACAGAGCTGACCGAGGGAGGAGGAGAGCATCACCCCAGGAGCCTGGATCTCAGATAACACAGGGATCTATGGATAAGAGAGGACATGTATTCCTAGTATTCCTATCAGCACCCGAGCCTCCCCCCCCCCCCCCCCCCTCCTCGAGAAGGACAGAACACCGGAGCTCTCCTCAAGGCAAGATAACAGGTGACAGATTGCATTCTTCTCCTGTGATCACCATTGTTCTGCCTCTGTACAAATCTGTGCTGCAAACTTGCCCTGTACTGAATGCTAAAATTTATGAATATGTTAGGAAAATAATGGCACTTTTCAGGTACTACACACAGATGCATTTCACAAAATCATTCTTTTAATATATGTGTATGTTGATTATATTTATATAGCACCTGAAAAGTCCCAGTATATTCCTAACATATTCATAAAGTTGAGTATTAACAGCAAAGAAAGTGTATACATATATATAATACAGCCCATCTCCAGGAAATGAAATAAAGTCCAATCTTGCAGTGTGTGTGTGTGTGTGTGTGTGTGTGTGTGTGGGGGGGGGGGGGGGTAGACTCTTTTACTTACCTGTTTCCATGCTCCAGCCAGCTGCAGAGCCCTCTTCCTCCACCAAACCTCAGCCTCATCACATCGCAAGGGGGCTGAAATGTGAGCAACTGGGCTTAGGTGTCCGTTTATGAAGCAGTGATCAGCAGTGATCCAGAGGATCGCCGCTGATCGGGGGAGAAGTGTTTGAACTTGCTCTCCCGCCGATTATCTCCACACATGGAGAATCCTCATTGAATGACACAGAAACGGCCAGTTTATGAAGCTGTGATCTGAGCGCTTCACTGGCGATCTGTGTCAGAATTCACGCTCCCCGATTCACAAGCTCAGAGGTGGAGAATCGGGGAGTGAAAAGGAAATCTGGGGGGGATCTGAGGAGGAAAGAGGAAGATAATTAACTTCCTTATGCCTCGTCATATGTATGTGTGTATATATATATATATATATATATATATATATATATATATATATATATATATATATATATATAATATATGTTTGTGTATATACATGTATATATAATGTCGGTGTGTGTATACATGTATATATTATGTAGGGGGACTCTTTATTTTACTAACATTAATCACACCGTGTGTCAGTGTATTGAGCTGCGATAATTTATCACTGCTTAATAAATTGACATCTTTGTGTATCAGTGAATTTCTAGTACTGTAATCTCATAAAGTCTCACAAGATTGCAGTATTAGGGGTTGTTCTCCAGTGTTAGAAGCGTTTGTAGATCGCTTCACTCCTCCAAGGGTGAAGCGATCTACTCCACTTTATAAACTGGCATAGAGAGGAGAAAGATCTCCTCTGTGAATGCCGGAGAATGAAGCAGTGAATAGATTTCACTGCTTCATAAAAGGACACCATAGTCAGTAAAACATACACAAGCGCTGTAGGGAACCATTCAGCGCTGGAAGAAGCCAACTAAAGCAAGAAATTGGGTAAAGCTGGGTACACACACATCAAAATTCAGTTTAGCAGTAATCGGAAAATTTTTGATCTATGTGTAGCCCTCCGTGTTAGAAGCCAATCATTATACCACCTTAGTATATTCATATGCCATCCCACATACTGACTCCTACCACCTTTGATCACTTCAAATCACTGAAGTGGTCATTGTGGTTAGAGTGTTCCTTTAATATCTCTCAGAAAAAGTTAACCTCTGTATACTGATTCCATTTCATTTCATTTGATCATCCTCTAGTTGTGTTAAATTGGTGGGGGGGGGGGGGTGCTGTCTGTATACCCTAGCCTCTCGGTATATGGGCGGGGCCAGGGATGGGGCTAAAGGGGGCCCCGTCAGGTAGGCTGTACGGGGCCCCGTGATTTCTATCAGCAGCCCTGCAAACACGACGCACGCATTAAGAGGGAACGAAACGTACAACTATCCAAACTACTTGCCACAGTTACCTTATCAGAATCCCGACACATGCCCCCACACCTGAACTGGAAAGGGAACTGGGGTAACTATATAAACAAATTACAGACCTACCACAGTACAGAGCTAAGGCAGCTCTGCAAATATGCCGAAAAATGAACTACGAATCAGGAAATAAATGTGGGAAGTTATTAGCCAGATTGGTTACAGAACAAAAATCAGCAGTCAACATTCCCGAAATGATATGCCCAGATGGTCGAAAAGCTACATTAACGAAACACATATCACGAGAATATAGGGACTTCTATCACTCATTGTATATCCTACCGAACAGGGACTCCCCACAAGCAGATATCGGCGCATATATAACTTCTTCTCAAATGCCATCCCTGCCCATAGAATTTCAAGATGATCTAGATTCCCCAATTACCTTAGAGGAGCTCCTACTTGCCATCGGAACCATGAAACCAGGCAAGGCCCCTGGACCCGACGGATATACCGTCCAATATTACAATATTGTCTATTCCTGACCCACACACTTTTTCTCACCCATTGACAACTTTTTGAAGAAATCTACTAAATTCACCCCCTAAACAACCATGTCTCCTATGCCTGGAAAGATGGGAGGCAGACCTTGACTGTAAATTCTCAGCGACACAAAAACAACACATCATCACTTTTGCCATCAAATCATTCCTGTGCACTAAAATTCAGGAAACAAATTAAAAAATATTCTCCGGGTGGTATTTTTTAATTGAAAAACAAACTTTATTGAAAAAAACAAAGAAAAAAAAAACCAAAAAGAAGGAAACAGAGAATATAACATACATAGTAAGCATACATAAGGTACATCAGGTAATAAGGGCCAACCTGGCCAAGGCAGTGTTGCATACATGAGTGCTTTGGGATAGTTGCGCCGCATAGGGTTTAGATAGCCATCATGGGTAGCATCATTGTAAGACCAATCCGTGTCAACCGGGGAAGGGGCAGGAGGCGGAGAGAGAAAGAAAAAAAAAGGAGGAAAGGGAGGGGGACACAATAAAAGCAGACCCATGGGGTGGAGGAAGCACAGAAAGGGAAAAACAGAGGGGGGAGGGGGGCAAAGGATCAATACAACAGCATATCAAGTACATGTCTCCCCATCCCCCAACCATCTGCCCCATATCTGCTCGTATTTAAGTGGACATCCTCTATGCGTATATATATTAATTTCTTATACGGGAGGGTATCGTTAACCTCTTTCCAACATTGGACCGTGGGGGGGAGGGCCTGCATCCAGCCGCGAGCAAGCACTTTTCTCGCCAGGAACAGTGTTTCATGTAAAAAGGTACGAAGGGACTTGTCAGCTTCAAATTCTGGCAAGAGACCAAGTAAGCACAGCTTCGGGTCGAGGCTAACAGGAGAGCCCATCTGGTCATGGAGAAAGCGAATTACCTGTATCCAGTATGTTTGTATAACCGGGCAGGACCATATGAGGTGATAGAAGGAGCCTGGGGTGTGGTCGCATAAGCGGCATCCCGGATTATACGTGGGTTTGAACCGTGCTATCTTTTGGGGGGTCAGATATGTCCTATGAACAATGTACAGCTGTGTGAGGCGGTCCGAAAGTCTGGAGGATACTCTCTTCACATCCCCCAATACATCATCCCACTCCTCGTCCTCAATTAATCCAACATCCACCTCCCATCTGGCCTTGGCGGCGTAAGCCAATGCCCGGAACCTGGGAGACGGATGGCGGAGTAGAGGGCAGAGATCAACCTGGTTGGCTCAGCCCCTGTGACTATATCTACTATAGGAGGGACTGTCGGGGGGGGGTTGGAGCCGGGAAACTGAGTCTGTAGCGCATGTCGGAGCTGTAAATATCGGAAGAAGAGATGGTTAGGGAGTGCGAATTTTTCCTTTAGCATTTGAAAGGATTTAAGCCCAGAGCTAGTCATGACTTGGTGCATGTACAATATCCCATACCGCGTCCAAGCTGCGGGGTCTGGAACGGACAGCAGTTCGGGCAAGTGAGTGTTGAACCAGAGAGGAGTATAAGAATGAACCTGTGGGGTCCCAAGTTTGTTTAGGGCCGTCCGCCATATCCTCCGGTGATGCGTCAACATGTCTACTTTTGGATAGGGGGAACGTTTTGACAGTGGAGCCCTAAGGACTGACTGAAGTGGGGTGTGAGCAGGGTCATCAGGGCGTTTACAAAGTAATGTCTGGTATCTTGGTAGCTCGCTCTTGTCAAAGTGATAAAAATGGGACAATTGGGAGGCAAGGTAGTAATCCTGGAAATCTGGAAGGGCAGCCCCTCCCATTGTCACTGGATTCTTCAGAAGTCTCCAAGACAATTTGTGTCTGCTGTGGCCCCATATAAATGAATTGAGAATTGATTCAATCGTCTTGAAATTTTTTTGTGGTATATACAGGGGTGCATGCCACACCAAATAAAGTATCTTGGGCAGAAGTATCATTTTGACCAGATTAATGCGTCCCATAACGCCCAGAGGTAGTCTGGCCCAGGTTTGTGTCTTGGTCTTAATCAGGGCGTAAAGGGGTTCAATGTTTAGGGGTACATAGTCTGTCAGCGATCTAGTGGCCTGCACTCCTAAATACTTGATCACGGAAACCCTAGGGAGATCTAGAGGAGGGGACGTGGGTACAGGGGGGAAATGATCAAGCGGAAGGATCTGGGATTTGGACCAGTTAATGCTCAGACCCGAATGACTACCGATACAGTCTATGGTATGGAGGGCTGCAAGAAGGGAGGGACCCGAGTCGGCTAAGTATAGGAGTGTATCGTCAGCATACATCCCGATCTTTTCCTCCAGGTTTCCTATCCTAAGGCCACGAATTCTGGCGTCTGCGCGAACCATAATAGCCAGTGGCTCCACAGCCAACGCATACAACATGGGGGAAAGGGGGCAGTCTTGTCGAGTCCCTCTCTCCAGCGGGAACTGCTCAGAGAGCCAGCCGTTCACAAACACCTTGGCCCTCGGGGATTGATACAGGAGTTGGACCCAGCGGATAAAGTTGGGGCCAAGTCCAAATCCCAAGAGGCATTCCTCCGGGTGGTATTTTACACCCATTAGACTACACAAATGTTTTCCGAATACCTCAGACCGCTGTTGGCGCTGTGAGGAGGACGAGGGCTCATTGCTACACATTTTTTGGTCCTGCCCTAGATTGGGGAACGTCTGGGGAGACGTACGTAGCATAACACAAAAATTCACAGAATATACAATCTCAGAAGACGTGTCTTTCTTCCTGCTACATCTATCAAAGATCTCTGCCAAATTCACAAAAAATCACTAATACGACATCTGTTAAACGCAGCCAAGGCATGTATACCCCTTTTTTGGAAACAGCAGTATCCACCAACTACTGGATGTTGGCTCAGGAAAGTGGAGGATATAAATAAAATGGAGAACCTGATATTTGAAGTGCAACACAATAGAGATAAATACACAAAGACCTGGAGTCTATGGAACCTTTTTATTTACTTCGATGAGGGGACGACTCTGCTAGGGTCATAGTACCTATGGGGCCTTGAACTGTTATTTCTTTAATCGTACATCATGGGACACAGAGCCATAGTAATTACTATGTTGTTATAGTCCGCCTTCAGGTGCCGGACACTGGTACACCCAAAACAGGAAGTTGCCCCCTATATAACCCCTCCCATACCAGGAGTATCCAGAGTCTAAGGTGTTGGCCACAAGTGAAGATGTGCTGTGCTGAGCTCCACTGGAGCAATCCTTTCTGGGCAGCCGAATCCATTCAAGGCTTTTAGGCCAAATTGAATGGTACCCGTGCCTCATGTCTTAAGAAATAAGGTTTTACCTGTAAACGCTTCTCTTTTTAGAGAGCTGGATCCTGGGATCCAGTAAATTTGGTATTAAGGAAATCAAGTTTTACTGGCGGAGGTGCTATTACAGGTCCAGGATTGTGGGTTTCCCTGAGGGTCCCCGGCTCCTGAAGGTTTGTTAACAGAACCCACCATGAAGGGTGAAGATTGGGTCTGTTGGTTTTTACCACAGAAAACCCTGCGGAGGGAAAGGTAAGTGGAGTTTTCTAAGAAATTTTTGAATTTTCATATGGAATGTCTCCGTTAATTAGTAAATGTTGTCATGCCTAAGTGTCACTACTGGGGGCTGTATGGGGCACATACCTTCTCATGCTTCCTCAAGAGATCACGCTGTGTCTGTGTGTCTGGAGAAGCAGGCTTCTTTTTCTCTCCAGCCAGCAGCAGACCTCCGGTAAGTCTGGAGGGTTTTCTCTGCAACAGACACCCCCCACCTGTGCTCTATTCCCCCCCCCCCTCTTCATGAGGAAGAGCGTCAGGAGAAAAAACTATCAGCACGCCACTCTACTCACCGGCTTCCAGGCTTTCTCCTTGCCATTTTTTTCCCCTCACATGACGATCCTGTAGGATCAGAGGCCTGCGCTCACGTAGCTGGAGGGTGTCTATAGTATACCTGTAAAGGGGCACATGTTTCCCCTGTTTAGAATAGTCTGACAGCAAAATTACATTGCTAAAGGAAAAAAGTAATTTAAAACTTGTGGCTACAATGAATTGTTGGTCAGCAATACACATAAAAGTTCATTGATAAAAACGGCATGGGGATTTCCCCACAGGGGAACCCTGAACCAAAATGTAAAAAAAAAAATGCTTGGGGGTCCCCCTAAATTCCATACCAGGCCCTTCAGGTCTGGTATGGATTTTAAGGGGAACCCCATACCAATTGTTTTTTTAAAAATGGCGTGGGGTCCCCCCAAAAATCTATACCAGACCCTTATCCGAGCACACAACCTGGCAGGCCACAGGAAAAGAGGGGGGAATGAGAGAGCGTCTCCTGAACTGTACCAGGCCACGTATCCTCAACATTGGGAGGGTGCTCCGTTATTTAAGAAGTGTCAGAAGAATCAAAGCGTCACACAGCTGAAGACTCCCACAGAGGCGCATCGGAGAAGATGGTGCGGAGAAGAAGCCGGAGCAAGATGCGGGACGAGAAGAGTGGAGTAAGAAGAAGATGAAGAAGAAGATGGAGAACAAGAAGTTGGAGGAACAAGAAGAACACGAAAGGAAGACCAGAAGAAAGAGGATGAAAGAAGAAGTGGAAAGAAGAAGAATTTAATAAAGGACTTGTCAAAAACCGTCTCTTGTCTTTAACCGTTTTGTCACTTTTTTTGTGAAATGGTAGGGGTACATTTGCACCCCATTACCAATTCACACAGGGGGGGCTGGGATCTGGGGGTCCCCTTGTTAAAGGGGACTTCCAGATTCCAATAAGCCCGCAGACCCCACAACCACCGGCAAGGGTTGTGGGGATGAGGCCCTTCTCCCCATCAACATGGGGACAAGGTGCTTTGAGGGGCTACCTTAACCACTTGCTTACTGGGCACTTAAACACCCTTCTGCCCAGACCAATTTTCAGCTTTCGGTGCTCTCACACTTTGAATGACAATTACTCAGTCATGCGACACTGTACCCAAATTAATTTTTTGTCCTTTTTTTCCCACAAATAGAGCTTTCTTTTGGTGGTATTTGATCACCTCTGGGGTTTTTATTTTTTGCGCTATAAATGAAAAAAGACCGAAAATTTTGAAAAAAAACGCATATTTCTTTGTTTCTGTGACAAAATTATGCAAATTATTAATTTTTCTTCATACATTTTGGCCACAATTTATACTGCTACATATCTTTGGTAAAAATAACCCAAATTAGTGGATATTATTTGGTCTTTGTGAAAGTTAGAGAGTCTACAAGCTGTGGTGCGAATCGCACAAAATTCATCACATCTGATGTACTGGTGGCCTATCTCGCTTCTTGTGACCCGAACAAGCCAGCAAAGTACAAATACCCCCCAAATGACCCCTTTTTGGAAAGTAGACATTCCAAGGTATTTAGTAAGAGGCATGGTAAGCTTTTTGATGTTGTCATTTTTTTCCCACAATTCTTTGCAAAATTAAGATTTTTCATTTTTTTTTCTCCACAAAATTATCATTGTAATAGGTTATTTCTCTCACATGGCACATGTATACTACAAATGACACCCCCCAAAAAATTCTGCTACTCCTCCTGAGTATTACAATACCACATGTGTGGGACTTTTTCACAGCCTGGCCACATAGAGAGGCCCAACATGCAGGTAGCACCATCATGTGTTCTAGGAACATAAATTACACATCTAACTTGTTGACTATTACACTTTTGAAGCACCAGGACAATGACACGTGACACTGATGACAGATGGCACTGATACGTGGCAATGATGACACTTATACTTGGCACTGATGACACGTGGCACTGATGACAGATGGCACTAATATGTGGCACTGATGACAGATGGCACTAATATGTGGCACTGATGACACATGGCACTTATACGTGGCACTGATGACACGTGGCACTAATACGTGGCACTGAAGACACGTGGCACTAATACGTGGCACTGATGACAGATGGCACTAATACGTGGCACTAATACGTGACACTGATGACAGATGGCACTAATACATGGCACCGATGACACGTGACACTGATGACAGATGGCACTGATAAGTGGCATTGATGACACGTGACACTGACAACAGATGGCACGTGACACTGACAGGTGACACTGATGACAAATGGCACTGATACGTGGCACTGATGACAGATAGCACTAATACGTGGCACTGATGACAGATGGCACTATGTGGCACTGAGGCACTGATGACACGTGGCACTGATGACAGATGGCACTGGGGACAAATGGCACTGACAACAGGTGGCACTGGGGGCAGGTGGCACTGGGGGCAGGTAGCACTGGGGTGGATGGCACTGGGGCAGGTAGCACTGGGGCAGGATGGCACTGGGGCAGGATGGCACTGGGGAGGATGGCACTGCTGGGGGAGGATGGCACTTTTTTTTAACTTTTTTTTTAACTTTTTTTTTTTTAATCGAAGCAAAGCAGAACGGCTGCCGCTGCATCCGTTCATCTCTCCCCTCTCACACGCTGTCTGTGTGAGGGGGGAGAGCGGCGCTGAGAGATGATCTCATATGTTTACATATGAGATCATCTCCCATTGGACACGGCGATCGCGCTGTAAACGGCCAATCACAGTGTTTGCCTGTCCCCGGGGGACGCGGCGAACACAGAACTTCCGCAATGCGCGCCCGCGGCAGCGCACATTGCGGAAGTAAACATTAGGACGTCCAGGGACGGCCACCCGGACAAAAGCGCCTGCTCTACGGCCGTCATTCGGCTATAGGGCGGGCGCGAGGTGGTTAAAGCACCCTGCCAATGCATGTGGCCTGGTACAGTTCAGGAGGGGGGGTAATCTCCCATCCCCCCTCTTTTCCTGTGGCCTGCCAGGCTGTATGCTCGGATAAGGGTCTGGTATGGTTTTTTAGGGGGGACACCTTAAAATCCATACCAGACCTGAAGGTTAAATTGAAATCATATCCCCTCTCAAGTGTCTCTTCTCCAGAGAGAATACATTCAGTGCTCACAACCTTTCCTCATAACTAACATCCTCCAGACCCTTTATTAGCTTTGTTGCCCTTCTCTGTACTCGCTTCATTTCCAGTACATTCTTCCTGAGAACTGGGGCCCAGAACTGGGCAGCATACTCTAGGTGCGGCTGAACCAGACTCTTGTAGAGCGGGAGAATTATTGTTTTATCTCTGGAGTTGATCCCCTGTTTAATGCATGCCAATATTCTGTTTGCTTTGTTAGCAGCAGCTTGGATGCCATTGCTGAGCCTATCATCTACTAGAACCCCCAGGTCCTTGTCCATCTTAGATTCCCCCAGAAATATTCATATGTTTGCCACCCAAATGCATTATTTTACATTTTTCTACATTAAACCTCATTTGCCATGTAGTTGCCTGCCCCATTCATTTGTTTAGATCTTTTTGCAAGGTTTCCACATCCTGCGGAGAAGTTATTGCCCAGCTTAGCTTAGTATTGGAGATTGAACGGTTTACCCTATCCTCCGGGTCATTTATAAACAAATTAAATAGGATTGGTCCCAGCACAGAACTCTGAGGGACCCCACTACCCACCCCTGACCATTCCAAGTACTTCCCATTTATCACCACCCTCTATACTTTCCCTTGTAGCCAGTTTTAAATCCATGTACTCACCCTATGGTCCATGCCAATGGACCTTATTTTGTACAGTAAAAGTTTATGGGGAAAGGTAAGTGGAGTTTTCTAAGAAATTTTTGAATTTTCATATGGAATGTCTCCGTTAATTAGTAAATGTTGTCATGCCTAAGTGTCACTACTGGGGGCTGTATGGGGCACATACCTTCTCATGCTTCCTCAAGAGATCACGCTGTGTCTGTGTGTCTGGAGAAGCAGGCTTCTTTTTCTCTCCAGCCAGCAGCAGACCTCTGGTAAGTCTGGAGGGTTTTCTCTGCAACAGACACCCCCCACCTGTGCTCTATTCCCCCCCCCTCTTCATGAGGAAGAGCGTCAGGAGAAAAAACGATCAGCACGCCACTCTACTCACCGGCTTCCAGGCTCTCTCCTTGCCATTTTTTTCCCCTCACATGACGATCCTGTAGGATCAGAGGCCTGCGCTCACGTAGCTGGAGGGTGTCTATAGTATACCTGTAAAGGGGCGCATGTTTCCCGTGTTTAGAATAGTCTGACAGCAAAATTACATTGCTAAAGGAAAAAAGTAATTTAAAACTTGTGGCTACAATGAATTGTTGGTCAGCAATACACATAAAAGTTCATTGATAAAAACGGCATGGGGATTTCCCCACAGGGGAACCCTGAACCAAAATGTAAAAAAAAAATGCTTGGGGGTCCCCCTAAATTCCATACCAGGCCCTTCAGGTCTGGTATGGATTTTAAGGGGAACCCCATACCAATTGTTTTTTTAAAAATGGCGTGGGGTCCCCCCAAAAATCTATACCAGACCCTTATCCGAGCACACAACCTGATAGGCCACAGGAAAAGAGGGGGGAACCAGAGAGCGTCTCCTGAACTGTACCAGGCCACGTATCCTCAACATTGGGAGGGTGCTCCGTTATTTAAGAAGTGTCAGAAGAATCAAAGCGTCACACAGCTGAAGACTCCCACAGAGGCGCATCGTGCGGATGGTGCGGAGAATTAGCCGGAGCAAGATGCGGGACGAGAAGAGTGGAGTAAGAAGAAGATGAAGAAGAAGATGGAGAACAAGAAGTTGGAGGAACAAGAAGAACACGGAAGGAAGACCAGAAGAAAGAGGATGAAAGAAGAAGTGGAAAGAAGAAGAATTTAATAAAGGACTTGTCAAAAACCGTCTCTTGTCTTTTTTAACCGTTTTGTCACTTTTTTTGTGAAATGGTAGGGGTACATTTGCACCCCATTACCAATTCACACAGGGGGGGCTGGGATCTGGGGGTCCCCTTGTTAAAGGGGTCTTCCAGATTCCAATAAGCCCGCAGACCCCCACAACCACCGGCAAGGGTTGTGGGGATGAGGCCCTTCTCCCCATCAACATGGGGACAAGGTGCTTTGAGGGGCTACCTTAACCACTTGCTTACTGGGCACTTAAACACCCTTCTGCCCAGACCAATTTTCAGCTTTCGGTGCTCTCACACTTTGAATGACAATTACTCAGTCATGCGACACTGTACCCAAATTAATTTTTTGTCCTTTTTTCCCCACAAATAGAGCTTTCTTTTGGTGGTATTTGATCACCTCTGGGGTTTTTATTTTTTGCGCTATAAATGAAAAAAGACCGAAAATTTTGAAAAAAAACGCATATTTCTTTGTTTCTGTGACAAAATTATGCAAATTATTAATTTTTCTTCATACATTTTGGCCACAATTTATACTGCTACATATCTTTGGTAAAAATAACCCAAATTAGTGGATATTATTTGGTCTTTGTGAAAGTTAGAGAGTCTACAATCTGTGGTGCGAATCGCACAAAATTCATCACATCTGATGTACTGGTGGCCTATCTCGCTTCTTGTGACCTGAACAAGCCAGCAAAGTACAAATACCCCCCAAATGACCCCTTTTTGGAAAGTAGACATTCCAAGGTATTTAGTAAGAGGCATGGTAAGCTTTTTGATGTTGTCATTTTTTTCCCACAATTCTTTGCAAAATTAAGATTTTTCATTTTTTTTCTCCACAAAATTGTCATTGTAATAGGTTATTTCTCTCACATGGCACGTGTATACCACAAATGACACCCCCCAAAAAATTCTGCTACTCCTCCTGAGTATTACAATACCACATGTGTGGGACTTTTTCACAGCCTGGCCACATAGAGAGGCCCAACATGCAGGTAGCGCCATCATGTGTTCTAGGAACATAAATTACACATCTAACTTGTTGACTATTACACTTTTGAAGCACCAGGACAATGACACGTGACACTGATGACAAATGGCACTAATATGTGGCACTGATGACAGATGGCACTAATATGTGGCACTGATGACACATGGCACTTATACGTGGCACTGATGACACGTGGCACTAATACGTGGCACTGATGACACGTGGCACTAATACGTGGCACTGAAGACATGTGGCACTAATACGTGGCACTGATGACAGATGGCACTAATACGTGGCACTAATACGTGACACTGATGACAGATGGCACTAATACATGGCACCGATGACACGTGACACTGATGACAGATGGCACTGATAAGTGGCATTGATGACACGTGACACTGACAACAGATGGCACGTGACACTGACAGGTGACACTGATGACAAATGGCACTGATACGTGGCACTGATGACAGATGGCACTAATACGTGGCACTGATGACAGATGGCACTATGTGGCACTGATGACACGTGGCACTGATGACAGATGGCACTGGGGACAAATGGCACTGGGGACAGGTGGCACTGGGGGCAGGTGGCACTGGGGCAGGATGGCACTGGGGAGGATGGCACTGCTGGGGGAGGATGGCACTGCTGGGGGAGGATGGCACTTTTTTTAACTTTTTTTTTTTACTTTTTTTTTTTTTTAATCGAAGCAAAGCAGAACGGCTGCCGCTGCAGCCGTTCATCTCTCCCCTCTCACACGCTGTCTGTGTGAGGAGGGAGAGCGGCGCTGAGAGATGATCTCATATGTTTACATATGAGATCATCTCCCATTGGACACAGCGATCGCGCTGTAAACGGCCGCTGTGATTGGCCGTTTACAGCGATCTGTGTTTGCCTGTCCCCGGGGGACACGGCGAACACAGATCTTCCGCGATGCGCGCCCGCGGCGGCGCACATTGCGGAAGTAAACATTAGGACGTCCAGGGACGGCCACCCGGACAAAAGCGCCTGCTCTACGGCCGTCATTCGGCTATAGGGCGGGCGCGAGGTGGTTAAAGCACCCTCCCAATGCATGTGGCCTGGTACAGTTCAGGAGGGGGGGTAATCTCCCATCCCCCCTCTTTTCCTGTGGCCTGCCAGGCTGTATGCTCGGATAAGGGTCTGGTATGGTTTTTTAGGGGGGACACCTTAAAATCCATACCAGACCTGAAGGTTAAATTGAAATCACATCCCCTCTCAAGTGTCTCTTCTCCAGAGAGAATACATTCAGTGCTCACAACCTTTCCTCATAACTAACATCCTCCAGACCCTTTATTAGCTTTGTTGCCCTTCTCTGTACTCGCTTCATTTCCAGTACATCCTTCCTGCGAACTCGGGCCCAGAACTGGGCAGCATACTCTAGGTGCGGCTGAACCAGACTCTTGTAGAGCAGGAGAATTATTGTTTTATCTCTGGAGTTGATCCCCTGTTTAATGCATGCCAATATTCTGTTTGCTTTGTTAGCAGCAGCTTGGATGCCATTGCTGAGCCTATCATCTACTAGAACCCCCAGGTCCTTGTCCATCTTAGATTCCCCCAGAAATATTCATATGTTTGCCACCCAAATGCATTATTTTACATTTTTCTACATTAAACCTCATTTGCCATGTAGTTGCCTGCCCCATTCATTTGTTTAGATCTTTTTGCAAGGTTTCCACATCCTGCGGAGAAGTTATTACCCAGCTTAGCTTAGTATTGGAGATTGAACGGTTTACCCTATCCTCCGGGTCATTTATGAACAAATTAAATAGGATTGGTCCCAGCACAGAACTCTGAGGGACCCCACTACCCACCCCTGACCATTCCAAGTACTTCCCATTTATCACCACCCTCTATACTTTCCCTTGTAGCCAGTTTTAAATCCATGTACTCACCCTATGGTCCATGCCAATGGACCTTATTTTGTACAGTAAAAGTTTATGGGGAACAATTGCTTTTGCAAAATCCATATACACCACTTCTATGGGCCTTCCTTTATCTAGATGCCAATTCACCTCCTCATAGAAGGTTACTAGATTGGTTTAGCAAGAACAATTCTTCATGAATCCATGTTGATTACTGCTAATGATACCGTTCTCATTGCTAAAATCTTGTATATAGTCCCTTATCATCCCCTCTAAGCCCTTGTACACACGGTCAGAGATTCCGAAAACCAAATACGTCGGAGTAATTCCGACGGATTAATTCCGGAAGAGGTCCGGAAGTGATGTTGCATACACACGGTCGGACTAAGTTGTCGGAAAATCCGATTGTACATAACCTGATGGCGTTATTTCGTTACGACGGGACTACGTTCAGGCTATTAGCCAATAGCTTTGGTGTAGGAATTTGATTTGAGCATGCGTGGCACTTTGTCCGTCGGAGTAGGCTACACATGATCGGAGTATGTCCGATTGGAGCATTTTTTCTGAAAATTTTACCGGCAAGTTGGAAAACTTGGTCCGTCGGATATTCCGACGGAAACAGTCCGATGCAGACCACACACAGTCAGAAATATCCGTCAAAAGGGTCCGATAGGAAACATTCCGTCGGAATCTCCGACCGTGTGTACAAGGGCTAAGCGTTTACATACTATTGATGTTAGGCTAACTGGTCTGTAATTACCAGGGATGTATTTTGTGCCCTTTTTAAATATTGGTGCTACATTGGCTTTTCTCCAATCAGCTTTTACCATTCCAATCAGTAGACTGTCAGTAAAAATTAGGAACAATGGTCTGGAAATTACTTGACTGAGTTCCCTAAGTACCTTTGGGTGCAAGCCATCTGGTCCCGGTGATTTCTTAATGTTAAGTTTCCCAAGTCTAATTTTAATTCTGTCCTCTGTTAACCATGGAGGTGCTTCCTGTAATGTGTCATGAGGATAAACACTGCAGTTTTGGTTACTGAAGCCCCTTCGTGAAGACTGAGAAGAAGAATAAATTCAATACCTTCGCCATCTCCCCATCCTTTGTAACCAGATGTCCTTCCTCATTCTTTATGGGGCCAATATGATCTGTCCTCCCTTTTTTATTGTTTACATACTTGCTTTTCTCCGCTATGTGTCTTTCATATTCTATCTTAGCCATCCTAATTGCACCCTTACATTTCTCGTTGCAATCTTTATAAAGTCTAAATGTTGATGATGATTCCTCAACCTCGTATTTATTGAAGGCCTTCTCCTTTGCTTTTATATGCATTTTTACATTGGAGTTAAGCCATCCAGGACTTTAGTTCGCTCTTTTAAATTTATTACCCAATGGGCCTTATTTAATATGCTCTTAAAACAGACCCATCTCTCCTCAATGTTCTTTGTTCCTAAGATTTTATCCCAATTTAGTGTCTTTGCATTCCCCATAATGTTTCCTATTTGTGTAATTTATACTGAAGACAATTGACCTGTGATCGTTGTTTCCTAAATTGCCCCATATTTCCACATCTGTGATCAGGTCTGTGTTGTTGGTAATCAGTAGATCCAGTAACGCTTTATTTCTAGTCGGTGCATCTACCATCTGAATTATGTGTTGTGATGGGAGATCCATCTCCCCTGCTTCCTCAGGTTAGGGGGCATATAGCATACTCCCAGTATTATTTTCCCCTTAGCTTCATTCCTTTGGAGATCTACCCATAAGGATTCCACCTCCTCCCTAGCTCCCTTAGTGCTGTCATCTCTAACATTCACTTCTACATTATTCTTGATATATAGGCATACCCTTCCCCCATTTTTACCCTCTCTATCCTTGCGATAAAGAGTATACCCTTGAATGGTTGCCAGCCAATCATAAGAGCTGTTGAAACAGGACTCTGAAATTCCCACAAAATCCAAATCCTCGTACAACAGTATCTCTAGTTCACTCATCTTGTCCGCCAGGCTCCTGTCATTGGTGAACATACCACATAGTTTAGACCGGTCGCATATTATCATCTTATTGGGTGTTCCGACATTGCAACTAGGACTTGTTACTATACTTACGCACCCTCCTCATTTAGACGCATGCTGTCTCTTCTATAGTACTGGTGACCGACTGAGAAGTCGGCCCAGTCCTCCAGGAACCCAAACCCCTCCTTACTACACCAGCTCCTCAGCCACTTGTTTACTTCCCTAATCTCCCTCTGTCTTTCTGATGTGGCTCGATGTACCGGTAGTATTCCTGAGAATACTACCTTGGAGGTCCTATTTCTCAATTTAGCGCCTAAGTCCCTAAAATCGTCCTTTAGGACACTCCATCTGCCTCTGGCTTTGTCATTGGTGCCAACGTGCACCATGACAGCCAAGTCTTTCCCAGCCCCTCCCAGTAATCTATCCTCCAGATCCATGAAGTGACAAACCCGAGTGCCTGGTAGACAACATAAAGTTGAGCGTTTCAGGTCTTTGTTACAGATTGCCCTCTCTGTCCTTCTAAGAATTGAGTCCCCTACCACCAGAATCTATCTTTCCTTTCCCTTCACTTCCCCTAACTCTCACTGGAGGAGTTCTTCTCCTGGCAGCTAGGGGAGTCCCTCAGCTCTAGCAGTGCTGGTCCCTGACCGGTTTCACCAATGTCACTCAATGGAGCATACTTATTGGGATGCTCCAGCCCTGGATTGGCCTCCCTGGCACTTCCCCCTCTACCCTTGCTGACTGTCACACATGTACTCTTTTCTAGTGCCTCTTTGCCTCCACCCACCTCTGTACTGGTCCCTGCTGGCACCTGCCAGGTATGTTCCCGGCTCTTCTTTAGTATAGAGAGTCTTCTCAGTGCTGACAGTTGCTTCCCTAGATTCATAACCTGGGCTTCCAGGGAAACAATGTGCTTACATTTTTCACAGTAGTATTCGCCCTCAATCGGATGATCAAGGAACACATACATGCCGCAAGATGCACGCTGAGTCGCATCTCCACACCCGCCGGGCAACATACCTTTTAATTTAATGAGGATTGGGGATTATGCTCTGTCCAAATTACCTAACAACTAGCTTCCTAACACTAATAAGGGTTCCCTTACTATGAATGGCGGCGGCAGCACCCCAGAGATGATCCAAAAATCAGCTGGAGTGCCGACATCGCAGGAACCCTTTGACAGGTATGTGTCCTAATATTAAAAGTCAGCAGCTACAGTATATGTAGCTGCTGGCTTTAAAAAAATTTTCGTGGGGGCTCAGAACTCCTCTTTAAGCTAAGTGAAGTAAACATTCTCTACTTTCTCTAAATCAACCCTATTAAGTCATTACTGTATGCCGGAAACACTTACAAAGTATAAACTAACATATTTTCTAATGCCTAACAGCTTAATCTCTCTTTAGTCAGGTCACTAAGCATAACAATTATGGCTATTTTTATACGCTTAAATGCTTAGTGCAATAGACACAAACAGCAGGAAAATCTGCCTTGTGCCATGTTGCCAGCACGGGGCGGCATAGTAACTTTTTACAGACATCAGAGCATGACAATATACAACATAATTGACTTCACATTTAGAATGCTAATGTTACTGAGGCTGGCCTGAGAGCAGTAGACAACAGTGACAAGCAGCCTATCATTGCTTATTGATCTAGCAGACTATCAGTTAGTTTATAAATAAAATTATCATTCCTCACTGTTTGCAATCATAACCATTTACATGTTTATTTTCTGTTGTCATCCTGAGATGCTAACCTCTGTGTATAAACATACAAACATACACATATTCTTTAATGCTAAATACTCTGTAATACCATATATGTGAATTTCACATCCTGACTGCTCAAAGGAGAATGAATCCGCATGAATACTTCGGGCCCTGGGGGCAGTAAGGCTAGGTTCAGATGTTCGGCAAAAGTTGCTATGCCATTGGTAATTGCCATTGCGGCTGATCACTTTTCAGAAGCAGTTGAGAGGTAGTTAGAAGGCTATATGACACTCCCTCACTGCCAATTTTAACTCTGTAAATGCCACACCACTATGCTGAATGGGTCATGTCTGGCCTTTGCAACTTATGGAAGGAGCCGCCTATTTTAAACACCACCCAAGTGTAGATGAGCCCCTCATTAAACAGCAGGGACAAGACCTGGAAGGTGCATGTTCCAGAAGCATTGATCTACTGCAAGTGCTACTTTCCTGGTACCATTTTTGGTTGGCTGTCTCTTGGAAACAAGAGCACAGTGGTAAGCGCAGTTAACGTGTTACACTTCCTGATTGTTTTTCAGTTATATTTGCAGGAACTCTCTTTATATATCAGAGGTGGATGTGGCATTTCTTCTGTATTTTTGAACTCTATATATTTTTCAGTATGTTTGGCATCATGCCACACTTCATACAGTTGTCTATAGCAAACTATTTTTGTTCTCTCATTTGGCCGATGATCAGATCTGGTAAATAGGCAGCCCAATGGCCAACTATAGCAGCTCACATGGCAGGCTGCCAACATTGCTGCTAATTACAAGGCAGTGGCATAGCTTTTTGTCGGACTGCAACAGAAAGTGTTAGTATCGTTAGGATCTCCAAGTCAGAAACTTTGAAACAGATTCATAAAAAAATATTTGCTTAAAGGGGCTGTAAACCCTCTTTTTTTTTTAACCACTTCGGCCCTGGACCATTTGGCTGGCCAAAGACCAGAACACTTTTTGTGATTCGACTGCGTCACTTTAACTGACAATTGCGCGGTCGTGCGACGTGGTTCCCAAACAAAATTGATGTCCTTTTTTTCCCAGAAATAGAGCTTTCTTTTTGGTGGTATTTGATCACCTCTGTGGTTTTTATTTTTTATGCTATAAACAAAACGTATATACTCGAGTATAAGCCGAGATTTTCAGCCTCTTTTTTGAGGCTGAAAGTGCCCCCCTCGGCTTATACTCGAGTCATCGCTGTCTGCCTGCTCGATCAGCGTGTCGAGCAGACAGACAGCGGACATTCTACCCTTCAAACGCCGCGCCTCCGCCTCCGCCTTCGCCTGTGATAGGCGGAACACTGAATTTCCCAGCAGCCTGTGTTCCGCCTATCACGGACATCGTCTCATCCTCGTACTACGGACGAGGATGAGACGATGTCCGTGATAGGCGGAACACAGGCTGCTGGGAAATTCAGTGTTCCGCCTATCACAGGCGGAGGCGGAGGAGCGGCGTTTGAAGGGTAGAATGGCCGCCGAGGCGCCGACGAAGAGCGGCGATCCTGGCAAGGCACGGGACGGAGGCAAGGCAAGGCACGGCACGGGACGGGACGGAGGCAAGGCACGACACGGGACGGAGGCAAGGAGGCAAGGCACGGCACGGGACGGAGGCAAGGAGGCAAGGCACGGGACGGAGGCTCGGGACACAGGCTCGGGACACAGGTAGGCTGGACACACACACACACACACACACACACACACACACACATGGACACACACACACAGGGATGGATGGATGGAGACACACACACACAGGGATGGATGGATACACACACACACACAGGGATGGATGGATGGATGGAGACACACACACACAGGGATGGATGGATGGATGGAGACACACACACACAGGGATGGATGGATGGATGGATGGACACACACAGGGATGGATGGATGGATGGACACACACACACACAGGGATGGATGGATGGATGGACACACACACACACAGGGATGGATGGACGGACACACAGGGATGGACGGACACACAGGGATGGACGGACACACACACAGGGATGGACAGGCATGTCTCACCCTCGGCTTATACACGAGTCAATAAGTTTGCCAGTTTTTTTGGGGGTAAATTGGGGGCCTCGGCTTATATTCGGGTCGGCCTATACTCGAGTATATATGGTAGCGACAATTTTGAAAAACAAAACGCATCATTTTTTACTTTTTGCTATAATAAATATCCCCCAAAAATATATAAAAAACTTTTTTTCCCTCAGTTTAGGCCAATACGTATTCTTCTACATATTTTTGGTAAAAAAAAAAATGCAATAAGCATTTATTGATTGGTTTGCGCAAAAGTTATAGTGTCTACAAAATAGGGGATAGTTTTATGCCATTTTTATTAATATTTTTTTTACTAGTAATGGTGGCTATCAGCGATTTGTTGTGACGTTGACATTATGGCGGACAGATTGAACACTTTTGCCGCTATTTTGGGACCATTCACATTTATACAGCAATCAGTGTGAATAAAAATGCATTGATTACTGTGTAAATGAGACTGGCGGTGAAGGTATACACTGTTTGGGTTAAGTGTGTCCTAGGGAGTGATTCTATCTGTGGGGGAGGGGCTATGTGTTACACGACATGATCTCTGATTACAGGGAGCGGTGATCATTGTCACTAGGCAGAACCGGGAAATGCTTGTTTACATCAGCATTTCCGCATTCTTCCTCTCCATGAGTAGATCGCAGTTATCCCGTGGACATCGAGTCAGTGGGACCCGCGATCACACTCACGGAACTCGCGGCGCGTGCTGGCAAGCCGCTTCTTAAAGGGCAACATACAGGCACTTTAATATGCCTGTACGTGCCCTTCTACCGACGTATATCGGCGTGAGCCGGTCGGCAAGCGGTTAAATAACAAACATGTCATACTTACCTCCACTGTGCAGTTCATTTTGCACAGTGTGGCCCCAATCATCGTCTTCTGGGGTCCTCCAGCTACGCTCGTGGCTCCTCCTCGCATCGGTAAACTTCCTAGGTGAAGCTCTCTCCGTGGGGGTTACCTTGCGGGTGCAATGCCAAGTCCAGGATTTGCATCCATAGACACAGAATGCCGAACTCGGCCCTGTCCTTCGGCACCCGTGTCATTGGATTTGATTGACAGCAGCGGGAGCCAATGGCTGCGCTGTTATCAAGCTATCCAATCAAGAGCTGAGAACCCCCGGGCAGAGAGGTACAGCGTATCTCCGCCGAGGGAATGAATTGGCTCAGGTGAGTAAAATGGGAGGGGCTGGGGGGTTGGTCAGTGTCAGAATTTTTTTCACCTTAATGCATAAGATGCATTAGGGTGGAAAAACACAAGGTTTTACAAACCCTTTAAGAAAACTATTTTGAGACATGATGGCATAGATACTGAAATATAGATTTAACATTTACACACTTATTAACCACTTACACCCCCTTAGTGCCCAAGCCATTTTTCAGCTTGCAGCTCTGTCGCACTTTGAATGATAATTGCTCGGTCGTGCTACACTGTACCCAAACACATTTTATATTATTTTCTTCACACAAATATAGCTTTCTTTTGGTGGTATTTAATCACTGCTGTTTTTTTTTATTTTTGAAAAAAAATGTTTTTTACTTTTTTTCTGTCAGTAAATTTTGTAACGAAGTAATTTTTCACCTTCACTGATATGCGCTGCTGCGCTGATGAGGCGGCATTGATGGGCACTGATAGGGTAAACTGGTGGGCATTGATGAGGTGACACTTATGGGCACTTATGAGGTGGCACTGATGAGGAGGCACTAATATGCTGCACTTATGGGCACTGATAGATAGCACAGATATGTGGCACTGATGAGCATTGTTAGGTGGCATTGATGGGCACTAATAGGTGGCACTGGTGGGCACTGATGGGCACTAGACACGACATGATCACTGGTGGGCACTGTTAGGTGGCACTGGTGGGCACGGATAGGCAGCATGGATAGGCGGTACTGATGGGCACTGATGGGCATTCATGGGTGGCACTGATGGGCAACACTGATGGGCATTGATCGACAGCAGTGATGGGCATTGATCGACAGCAGTGGCACTTGTGGGCACTGATTGGTGATACTTCTGTGCACTGATTGCTGCCACTGGTGGGCACTGATTGCTGGCAGTGGTGGGCACTGTATGGTGACACTGTTTTACTATATTGTAATCAGGGCACTGATGATCAGTGCCCTGATTACATTCCTAAATGTCTCCCTGCGTGGAGATGCTTCTGATCAGCTCTCCTCGCCACATACTCTGTCAGTGTGAGGTGAGGATCGCCGATTTCCAGCACTTCCTTGTTTACATATGACCGGCTATGATTGGACACAGCCGATCACATGGTTCATGAGTAATGGACGTGGCTCTTTACAGTGATTGGGTGGGTGTGTAAAATCTTGGATGTAAACCTTTTTACCTCAGCCAGAACACTGAAGATGGGTCATAGACGGGTCTTCCAGCATGACAATTGTTGTGATTAAAATGGTATTTCTATATACCTGACAAAGACCAGCTAGAGGTATAACTAACGCAATTACAATACTCATGAAACCCTTTACCTTCTTACTTCACTTACTTTACCCTCAACAATGTAAGATATTCTTAATTAACACGCTACTCACTTACTTAAATCTCATCACTCCTGGGCATTCTTCCAAAATACCCACCTGTCATATCAACCCCCTTCCACCTAACACATACATTTTACAACCTGCAAAAAATACTATTCTGATACCCTTCCAAGAGTTACCAAAACACATGTTAAACATGTGCAAACAAATGATGCACTTCTCAAGCAGAATCAAGCACCTATCATTCCAGAGCTCTATAACCAACATACTAGCAAAGGGGAGAAGTCACATTATTCATATACTATACCATTGTCTCTTCAAAGAATACCTTAGCAAACTTATATGAACATGCATATAACAGTACTCACCCTTTCCACGATACCTAAACATAACAAGGGAAATTTACTTCACTCTAATCTAATTTTCCCCTTTTGGGACATCATATACCGTATATACTCGAGTATAGGCCGACCCGAGTATAAGCCGAGGCCCCCAATTTACCCCCAAAAAACTGGGAAACCTATTGACTCGTGTATAAGCCGAGGGTGAGATATGCCTGTCCATCCCTGTGTGTGTGTCCATCCATCCATCCATCCCTGTGTGTGTGTCCATCCATCCATCCATCCCTGTGTGTGTGTGTGTCCATCCATCCATCCATCCCTGTGTGTGTGTGTGTGTCCATCCATCCATCCATCCCTGTGTGTGTGTCCGTCCATCCATCCATCCATCCATCCATCCCTGTGTGTGTGTCCGTCCATCCATCCATCCATCCATCCCTGTGTGTGTGTCCATCCCTGTGTGTGTGTCCATCCCTGTGTGTGTGTCCATGTGTGTGTGTGTGTGTGTGTGTGTGTGTGTGTGTGTGTGTGTGGCCTTGTGTGTCCAGCCTACCTGTGTCCCCAGCCTCCGTCCGGTCCCGAGCCTCCGTCCGGTCCCGTCCTGTCCCGAGCCGAGCCTCCGTCCGGTCCGGTCCCGTCCCGTCCCGAGACTCCGTCCGGTCCGGTCCCGTCCCGTCCCGTCCCGTCCCGAGCCGAGCCGAGCCGAGCCTCCGTCCGGTCCCGTCCCAGGATCACCGCTCTTCGTCGGCGCCCATTTTCCTGTTCAAATGCCGCGCCTCCCTGTCTGTGATAGGCGGAACACAATTTCCCAGCAGTCTGTGTTCCGCCTATCACGGCCATCCTTTCATCCTCGTCCGTAGTACGAGGATGAGCGGATGTCCGTGATAGGCGGAACACAGGCTGCTGGGAAATTCAGTGTTCCGCCTATCACAGGCGAAGGCGGAGCCGGAGGCGCGGCTTTTGAATTAGAATAGAATGGCCGCTGTCTGTCTGCTCGACACGCTGATCGAGCAGGCAGACAGCGATGACTCGAGTATAAGCCGAGGGGGGCACTTTCAGCCTCAAAAAAGAGGCTGAAAATCTCGGCTTATACTCGAGTATATACGGTAACAGTGAAAACAGAGGCTGCCTTACCTCACAACCATGTTTCACACAACACAACAGATATCTTATTACTTTAATGCAAATGCGATAGACAAGAAAAGCCAGATATAGCAAAAGTTTTGTGGGTTCTGGTAGTAATTGGTAATTGCCCCATTACCCTTTTTTTCCTTTTCCTTCCCTAAAGGAGCCTAATATTAGGTTAGTCCCACCAAGGACACAGGCTTCTCATAAGCCACTTCTTAACAGCCTGGTCCATCTCACAATTCTCTTAACTAAAATGTATCTGGCCAGGGTTGTGTCTGTCAAAGCTTCAACGCTTGACCACACCCTGCCAAGTCCTAAATTCCTAAATCCCTAAATTCAAAAATCTCAGCGAGTGCCTCCATTCTGTTGTGATTAAAATGGTATTTCTATATACCTGACAAAGACCAGCTAGAGGTATAACTAACACAATTACAACACTCACAAAACCCTTTACTTAAAGAGGAGCTGCACCTAAAAAAAAAATATTAAAAGCCAGCAGCTACTAATACTGCAGCTGCTGACTTTTAATAAAATCACACTTACCTTACCACTCACACTTACGGCCGCAATCCTCTGTCAGGGAATCGGGAAGTGAAGCATGACGGCTTCACTGCCCGGTTCCCTACTGCGCATGCGCGAGTCGCGCTGCGCGTCTCTTATGGTCCCCCGCTGTGTCTCTGGGAACTGTGTGTTTCCCAGAACACAACGGGGGAGCGGAGCGTCTGCGGCGGTCTGGCCGGAAGTGGGTGCAGTTACCTGGATTATCCAGGTAACTGCACCCCCCTCCCCCCTGAAAGGTGCCGATTGTGGCACCGGAGGGGGGGAGGGATAAGATTAGCGGAACTTCCCCTTTAGGGTGAAGAACCGCTTTAACACTGCAGTGTCAAGGAGACAACGAGAAAAAAGGTGAGCCAAGATTACAGTTCAGCAGTTGTCTGATTTATTCTGGGAGGGGCTGCATTTTATATGCACCCTTATCAGCCAATCATTGCATAGAACATGGGTGTGGTTAATACAGAGGCGTACATTACACATCATCATTACATATCATTACATATCATTACTCATGTCATCTGCTTCTGAATCACAGTCATGGGATATGTAGCTCAGACATATTGTGACACAATTTCTTTATTTAGACAGCACAGAATAAAACTGCCTATGCAAGCTATATTTCCTTATGTGCATGTCCACAGAAAAACTGCCTATGTCTGCAGATACAGAACTTAAGCCAACTATCAAAGTTAACCCAAGTTAATCCCATATGAACTTACAAAGATGGAGTCACTCTGGTTCAGCCATATCACAACAACAATGACCTAAAACAAACTGCCAAGGAAGCAAAGGAGTGGCTCAAGAAGAAGCACATTAAGGTCATGGAGTGGCCTAATCAGTCTCCAGAGCTGCAACTTTGAGTTGTCAAGAGACAGCCAAGAGACCTTAAGAATTTAGAGAAGATCTGTAAAGAAGAGTGGACCAAAATCCCTCCTGAGATGTGTGCAGACCTGGTCACTAACTACAAGAAACGCCTTACCTCTGTGCTTTCCAACAAGGGTTTCTCCACCAAGTACTAAGTCATGTTTCGCTTGGGGATCCAATGCTTTTTTTTACTCACTGAACTGCAACTTAAAATATAGCATTTGGTTTGCGTGTTGTTTTCTGGATTTTTGGTTGATATTCTGTCTCTATCATTTAAAATATACCTATGAAACAAAACTATAGACCCTTAATTTTTTTGTAAGTGGGCAAACTTACAAAATCTGCAGGGGATCAAATAATAAATTTCCTCACTGATAACTGACTGAAGTGACAAGCCTCAGGTGATACATAGAGGTGAAACCAGCTTCATAAGTTATATCTGGTTTTCTGCAGCATCTGTTTTTTCACTTCTTCAGTTGCTTTCTTGTTTCTGGCCTAGGCCAAAATGATGTCATTATACCCAGGAGTCTTCATTGGCATTTTTTTTCTTTCATCTGGAGGAGGTAAGAATAGGCTTTCTCAGCTAAGTATACCCTCTTGCCTACATGTCTGATGTAAGGACAAATGGAGTTCAAGAAGAAAATGCTACATTGGTACTCTTAACATTACTCAAGATGACCACAGCTAGAAATGCTAGAGGAGTGCTATCACAGTGATTTCTCAACAAAAAGAAACAAAACATAGAGACGTGGATAGATGGGTGAGTTTGTTTTGAGTATTAAAAATGAACTAAATAGCACTTTCAGTTTGTGGTGCTCAAATACAGTTTAGTTCCACTTTAAATTATTGCATCATCGATGGGAAAGAATTTGCTGTAATCATTTTATACAAGTGACTGAAACAATTGTAGTAGACTGGGAAAGCAAGCATGATCTGATATATTAAAATTACAATAGTTAACCCCTTCTGGCTTACGGTTATCCCAGATCTGGAGGACCTACAGAGGGAACTAGTTTTTTTTCTCCGTTCAAACGCGGGATCTGCGTCCCCTGGGTCAATATGGGAATCATTTAAGCTTCATGCTAGGCTGCTCCTGATCACCCGTATTAACAGGTACAAGGCTAATTCTAGACAGGCACTGACACAGGCTGAGGAGCGCCTACAATCCCTTGAGCAACTGTTTGTGACGGATCCTTCCCTGGAACATGCCACCCAGCTCCGCCTCCAGTCCCGACTGACTGATCACCTTCATTATGAGAAAGCGAAGCAGGGCCTTTTCTTTAGTAGACAGCGTGTGTTTGAACACGGCGAGCGGGCGGGCAAACTGCTAGCTTATATGGCCCGGCTTGACCATAGCCCTCCGGTGGTGGTTCAGCTCCGTGGCGCCGCCGACGACTTGATCTCCGACCCTGACCTGATTCTATGTGAGTTCAGAATGTTCTACTCCACTCTATATACCTCCACAACCAGACACACGCACGCTGACCTCACCCAATTCCTTCACTCCATAGATTTCCCCTCTATCAGCCCAGAGCAGAGAACCCTCCTGGAAGCCCCCATCTCCCCTGACTGCATTGCCGAGGCACTTGCCTCCCTCCCATCCTCCAAGGCGCCTGGCTCGGACGGGCTGCCCCTGGAATTTTATTCTCATTTTCAAGACACGCTAATCCCAGAACTGCACACGTTATACACCCATATGTTTGATACAATGTCCCTTCCCGCCTCCATGGGAGAGGCCCTTGTTGTCCTCATACCCAAGCCCGGTAAGGACCCCTACTACCCAGAGTCGTACCGCCCGATTTCCCTCCTACAGCTGGATGTAAAAATCCTGGCTAAAATTCTGGCCCTGCGACTCAATAAAGTTGTCCTCAGCCTTATACATCCAGATCAAACGGGGTTCATGCCTAACAAAAATACTGCCTTCAATCTCCGCAGACTCTTTATGAATCTGCAGGCCACTCACGATAACATCGGCTCCCGGGTAGTCGTGAGTCTGGATGCCGCGAAGGCGTTTGACTCCGTTGAATGGAGTTACCTATGGGAATGCCTGACTAACTTTGGCTTTGGCCCTAACTTCATTAAGTGGATTCAGCTTTTATATAGCGCTCCCACTGCCCGGATCCAGGTTAATGGCAGGATCTCGGATCCTTTCCCTCTGTCTAGGGGTACTCGCCAGGGTTGCCCGTTGTCCGCCCTCCTGTATGCCCTCGCGGTTGAGCCGCTGGCCATTGCCATTCGTGCTCACCCGCAAATTAAGGGCCTGCGTTCGGGCCTTTTGACAGAAACCCTCAGTTTATACGCTGACGATATGTTATTATACCTCGAAGACTCGGGTCCCTCTTTGCAAGCAGCCCTGCGATTGATAGAGCAGTTTGGGGAATACTCTGGATTACGTATTAACTGGTCCAAGTCCCAGATCCTCCCTTTAGACTTGGGTGCCCCGTCCGCTGATCAGGCGGCAATGCCCTTGGTCAGGGCAAGTCAGGTGAAATATTTGGGAGTGCAATGTTCACGATTGCTGACTGACTACACCCTTTTAAATGTGGAACCCTTATTCACCCTGCTCAAGCAAAAAACCCAGACTTGGTCCCGTCTCCCCCTTGGGGTGATGGGCCGTGTAAACTTGGTCAAAATGATTCTCCTCCCCAAGCTGCTCTATGTGTTTTGGCATGCTCCCCTGCGCATCCCTCTCAGAACCTTCAAATCCTTGGAGGCCATCTTAAACACGTTTGTTTGGGGTTCGTCTCGACACAAGCTCTCATGGAGTGTTCTGAAATGTCCTACCCACCTGGGCGGCACCGCCCTACCAGACCTGCACTATTATTATCTGGCCGCTCAACTGTCCCATTTCTACTATTTCAATCAGATTGACAAAGATCGCTATGCCTCACTGGTATGCTCCCCGCACTACACTCTGGTCGTACACCCACTCCGTCTCCTTATGCGTGGCTCCGGGGGACCTTCCGTCCCGATGAGAGACATGTTGTCCCACCACTGTTTGATTTGGCAGCAGGCCACGTCCATTACTGGGGCCCCTAGGTTTCACTCCCACACCCCCCTTTGGGACAATCCCCTACTTCCCGAACTCTCTACGATCCCCGACCGCTCTGTGTGGCTAGCCGGGGGCGTTATCTTTCTGTCCCAGGTTATTACCAATGGCTCTGTCAGACCCTTCCAGGCCCTCAGAACTGACTTCAACCTCCCTAATAGAATGTTTTTTAGGTATCTTCAACTCCGCCATGCCCTTAGCTCTCAGTTTGGCTCCCATATCCCCAGGCTTGAAACACCTCCGATAGCAACAGCCGTGCTAGGTGATGACCCTAAGAAACTGATTTCTTTTTTTTACACCAACCTGCTCACGCCTGGGGCGACTGCCCGCGCCTACCGACTTAAGGCTAGATGGGAGGCCGACGTGGGGGTTATCGAGGACGCGGACTGGGAAACTGCACTTGACACCCCTAAGCTGGTCTCCCCGAAACTTTCTGACAGACTTACACACCTCTACATGCTACATAGGTCATACCTGACCCCTGGGCGGCTGTCCAAGTTTAGACCTGGCTATGATCCAGCATGTCCTAAATGTGGTGATCCTCAGGCCACGTTCTACCATCTCCTTTGGTCCTGTCCTGAGTTGCAGGTTTACTGGAAGCAAATTGTTGACTTCCTTCATGACCAAATGGGCTCCCCTCTGACGCTATGCCCCCGCCAATGTTTGCTGGGGATTCTCCTCGTATCCGAGGAGGCAAGGATCCCGACTGTTTTTCTACAGGAGACCCTATACCTGGCCAGACTGCAGATAGCCCGCACCTGGTTGCGCTCTGCGCCCCCCACCGCCCGACAATGGAAGGCGGCTGTCAATGCCACTCTCCCCTATAAAAAACTGCTGTATATGCATAGAGGCTGCCCGAGCAAGTTTGCCAAGCTGTGGGATAAATGGATGGGGGATTCAGATACATGTACCGACTAGTGTAGTCTGTGGTCTGTACGCCTCCTTACACCTATCCGGGTTCGGCCCGGCGAGTCTAGCTGTCTCCGTGGTTGTAGGTGGGCTCCCCGCCCTCATAATAATGATTTCCTGCTCCTCTCTGCAAATTACTTTGAGTAGAATGTACTATGGCTCGGCATATGATTCCCAACCTCTGAGTTCCTCTTTTCCCCCCATATCTGAACACACTATATTGCCCCTTGTTTTTTATGTAATGTGCAATCTGTAAACAAAGAACCCCCCCCTCCTTGTGTTTTTCAGCCTGTGGTATTGTTAGCAGCTGTTTTATATCCGTATATTTGGTGTATGTTGCACCCCATATGTGTTACTGTTATCCTATGTATTTTGTATGCTCAATAAACGTTCTTTTTTTCAAAAAAAAAAAATTACAATAGTTGGTATGCACGTGCTATATGTCAGTAATGATATTCCATTACATCAATTCTAACTATAAAGGACCACAAACAAAGGATGTTTTTATAGACTTCCAGTCAGTTGCAAATCTGTTGCGATAGCTTACTGGATATGACTGGGTGAAGATATCTGGAAACACCAATTCCTGAAGACTGTTTTGGGAAATATTGCTTGCAGTGACAAAATCAAATGAGCACTACAAGGTTTTTTATACATGACATGTCCAGTATTTACTACACATCTGACAGTACAGCACTAAACATTTTAAAAAACAGCGGGTTAGGTATTTGAGACAGATAACATTTAATAAAATGTACTACCAACATGTACAGTTGAGCTCTTTGAACTGTAAAATTAGGTTTGGCACCTTACATACTTTTTCTATTAGAGCTTTGAATTTTCCCCTGCTTCTCTGAATTCAGTTTTCTTTATAATGGACCTGTCATAACCACATAAAAGCACATTAATGACCTTAAAATATCAAGTGCGGATTTGGCTGTCTTTACAAAAAAAAGAGAAAGGAACTATTCTATTTTTTTTCCCCTTCCCATCAAGTTCAATATTAATTACTGGGTACACTTGCAATACTCTCATTGAAACATGCCATCCATCTCCTACTCTTGAAACAAACCACGTTCTTTTTTCTACTTTTGTCCTGGATAGGTTTTAACTAATACTTGGCTGGTCTCTCCAACCTTAGTAGATGTATGTTTAGGAAATAATTATGTACAGTACATGAAAATATTAAGCTTATATTCAGACTTTAACCATTACATGTAGTTGACAGAGAAGCTTTATCTAGGCTGGACAAACAGAGCAAGGTGTTTTGTTGATAATTATTATTATTATTATTATTCAGGATTTATATAGCGCCAACAGTTTGCGCAGCGCTTTACAATATGAGGGCAGACAGTACACTTACAATACAAATCAATACAGGAGGGATCAGATGGCCCTGCTCGTTAGAGCTTACAATGATAATCACAAATGATATGGAAGCCACCAAAACTAGTGCTGCAAACTCCAAAATATTCAGTTGATTCCAGCTATTCCATCTGCCATTAAAAAAAGCAAAACTATAGCAGAATGTTGACAGATTCTTGCATCCAACTAAATAGATTTTCATTGCAATAAATGTTATTAATATGCTAATAGAAACTGGGGTCAAGTAATAATCTTGTATTTCCAAAAACATTCTGCCAAGAACAAGCAAGGCTATCCACATGCATTTCAATCTAATTTGTTTACAGATATTTTCATATATTGCCATCCCTCACAGAGTAAACATTTGATTACTGTACAACTTTCTAAAATCAGTCCAATCAGAATTTGTTTTATATGATGTTAATATATACAGTAATTGTGGTCATATTTTACCATATACTTTTTATTTGATTGACCTAAACATTGTGTAGTTTGCAATGTCGTATGGTGCCTTAGTCGGCCAGGTGGTACCAAGGGTATGTTAATTAATGAGATTTAAAAAAAAACATTATTTCACCTGATTTTGTGGATAGTGTAAAAGTGACCTAAAAACAATCATTTATCCTTTAGACTCTAAAACTATGTAACTGATATTTATTTAAAGAAGAACTGTAGTGTGGCTATGGTGGACTTATTTCTGGCAGCTCCACGGTTTATATCTTCCTGTCCAGTATTTTCCATCTTCCTTCCCAATCTGGTCATTGGGAAACCACTAATAATGTATTCCTGTGTTTTTTACAGACAAAAAGGGGAAAGAAAGAGTATTTTGTCAGAAGAGTGCTTTCTGCATTTTTTCTTTAGAGTTTCATTAAACTTACAGCCAACCATACACATTTGAACATATGCACTGTTTAAAAATTATTAGTAGAATGGCTAAAAAAATCACCACAAATTTATTTGTGTTCCCTCAACATTAAAGTTTACAGCTTTATAGAATACTTCTCACATTATCCTCATTTGTTGGAGACTTACATTTGAAAGAAAAGACTTAAGCTCTTTTAAATGTTTACCCAAAATCGATCATTCTATTTTGACTTTGATGGAGTAGATAAAAGTAGACATCTGCTGGGAAATGTTCTTCAAGTGGTGTCCTCACAGACTGGCTTCATCCAGTACTAAACAACAGTATCACCTAGATCAAGGTAGATTCTCTATTCAATACTAATATGAAACTAGCAGAGTTTTATATGTATAGATTTGTTCACATAGGTATAGTTCAAAATTAAGTTTTTATCTTAAATTTTATTTAACGCATGACTAGTGTAGTCTGAATGTTCCCCTTATATTATACCTTACCCATACCTTCCCCTATTAGAAACGAGACCACACCATAGGTTGGAGTAAACTGGCCACAACAGCCTTTATTAAACATAACTCAAAATTCACTCCAATAACTTGTAAATATGAAAATATATAAATATAAATAACTTTATTAACATTAAACCACATTAAATAACATTAACTGCCCATTCTGGTGATCTCTGACGGTGACCCCACTTAAGCCAATACCAAATCACTGCGGTACACCTGACCAACTTCCCAAAGGCCTCCACCTGTGACCGGTCGGAGACAACTTCCGCCAGTGAACATAACCGTATTCCCTCCAACGTTCAGGAATACCCAGAGGTGCCGATCGTTAGATGAGCCCCCCCACACCCTCAGATCCCTTCTGAGTACCTGTCTACCGTCAAAAACTGCCTCCTCTGTGTCACGCTGGGATCCGAATGATCCCCTAAAGCCACACCCCTCCCTTTTATATGACCCCTCCCCTACACTGAACTTGTTTCCTGCAAACCTTTTTCCTCAGCTCCACCCATAAAGCTTAACCCTCTGTGTCCCTCATCCACACTGTCATGTCCAGCACTCCTTATATCATTGCATTCTTAATCCGTGCTTCTCTGGTCACACTTAAAGCTGAACAGTAGGGGTGGTACATAGTCCATGGCCACAGCAACGATTATACCACAGGTCACATTCAATGGACAGAACCACCATAAACCGCTTCCCGTCCAAGGTACGTCATATGACATCCTTGACTTTGTGGGGGTATATCTGAATGATGCTTGCAGCTACAGACATCATTCAGATATTGGCTTTTTCAACCGGCAATTCCCTACACCCCAATTCCCATAGGTCCAGAACAGCAATGTGTGTGTGGCGAAGCAGGTGTTGAGGGCAGCGAGAGATAGGAGTTTACCTTGTTAAAAAAAAATTAAAATATTAAGCCAAGGCATAAGGAACAGACCCATATTCTTGATGAGGGTCCGGAATGGATATCAAGGGAAACCCCAACCCTACGTTAAAATAAAAAATAAATAAAAAAAGAAGAAGGAAATGGCACCGTGCAGTTGTCTGGATCAGATGTGTTGGCAGGTCAGCTTATTTTTATCTTTGGATCTTTGGTAGTATTGAGGAGGATCAGCAATGCTGGATGATGTGATTGATGATGGATTTATATGATGGAGTTCTGTTTACCCCTACTCATTCACTTAGGAAGGGGCTGGTATCTGGGGGCCATTCTATTTTTGAAAAGGACATACAGATTACGACAAGCCCCATACTTACAGACCCCCACAACTACCAGGCCAGGGTTGTGAGGAAGAGGCCCTTGTTTTCATCAATATGGGGGCACGGTTCTTTGCAGGGGGTCCATATTGGCAAGGTACCCTCCACATGTTGAGGGCATATGGCCTGCTGTGGTTTAGAAGTGAGGAGGCTACATGTTCACAGCCTCTACCCCCCCCCCCCACACACACACACACACACACGTTTCCTGCTACACGTTAGGGCCTGCTTTAAAGTCCATACCAGTCCACACCTGAATTTTAGGTGGGCATGCCATTTTTTGCCATGTAAGTTTCTTTGCAGGGGGTCCATATTGGAAAGGTACCCTCCACATGTTGACGGCATGTGGAGGGTACCCCCCCTTTTGTTTACACCTGGATGAGTCAGGTGCGAATACATCAGCAGCAGCTCCCGGCCTGACTGTGAAGCTGTCACAGTTAGTGGTTATCAGAAACCATGAATCAGACTGAGACAGAAGTACAGTTAAATCACACTTGTTTATTAATAATAATAATAATAATAATAATAATAATAAAAAAAGGTAAACAGAGTACAGAGTATAGTCAAAACATAGCCAGAGTTCAGGAATTGTAACGCATAGTCAGACAAGCCAAAACATCAGGGAGCCAGAGATGAGCGTAGTAGAACAGCAAGCAGGATCTGGAGCTAGAAGGAATGTCAGCCAAGCAAGTCTTTAACAGGAACACAAGAGAGTGTCTCTATAGATGTGACCAAGACGAAGGCAGAGATCATTTGGGCTGGATGGCTTAAGTAGGCAGGACTGACAAGCAGGATATCATCAACAGGTGAGTCACTGTGGAGCGATAGGAGCTGGCAATTAGCCGACAGCTGAGCGGCCAGCTCAGAGAAGGAAGGGCTGAGCCCAGCTCTGACAGTGGTACATAGTTAGTCTGGCAGAAAAGACACAAGTCCATCTAGTTCAACCAATAAAGTAGTAATACCTCTGTTGAATGTTTCTCTTCTCCTGCAACCAGAGGTTCACCCCGGCCAAAAACCCCACTTAGTTCATCTGAATGCTGAATGTTGAACGTGTAAATTTGGACCAAACCCTCCCTAGTCAGAATGACTTGCATAATAAGTCATTCATCTTCAACATGTACAAAAGTAAATAAAGAATAACTTACTACATAAGTCAGAACAAAACTCCTGTTCCCTCTGGTCTGTGTTTTTCATTCACATGTCACAGGAGCCTAATTTTGACACCCCTCCCTCCTGTATCAGTATTGATGGAGCTGAGCTCTGATGTAAACATGCCTGTCTGGGCAGTATTTTTTTTTTTTTCTTTTTAACTATCACTGACTCCCACTGTCACTGACTAGTTGAGGTGCCCCCACCCATGCATAGTTAGTGATGGTGCTTGTCTTGGTAAAGCACCTGGTGCCAAAAGACAAACACTGTTAATTATTGGCCATGCTAAAAATACTGGGGCAAAAAAAAAAAAAAAACAGGAGAAATATTACTTACTAGTCTTGCGCCTCCTGTAACTGCTCTTTTTTACTGTGGCACAGTAATGACGTAGCAGGCAGCAAGTTAATGGATGTTAAAAGTTTGTTGGTGTAGATAGAAAACCGAAGTCTGAGTGCCCAAACAGATAACTATTACTCCTTCATTTACAATGTAGATTTTTTTTTAATTGTTTTCTAATATTTTTACAATAAAGTCAATAGAGTATTAGAGTCACTTTAAGAGACACCGGGAATGTAACAGAAAATCTAATAAAAATTTTAAAGAATTGCATATTCTGCGCCTCAAAATGTTTTTTTTTTTTTCAATACCCTCAATTTTATTATGAATAAGTATGTATTTTTTTTTGTTATTTTGATAAAACAAAATCATATACAGAAAGTGATTTAATAGAGGAGCTTCAGCCAATATCTAACTAACTATCGGTGGAAAACAAAACACTAAAGCCATAAAGGGGCTGAAGGAAATCTTACACATCAATAGTTTGCGGTAAGCCAGCTGTGAAACAATGTTGCCAAAAGGCCCATTAAAGAATGCTTCTCTTGCCACAACATGACAAAAATGGATAGACTGTATCCCACCTGCATTGCAGCAGATAAGGTTCTTTTGATGCTGATGATATCAATTAAAACTAAGAATAATAAATTAAAACTCCCAGAACTAAAGAAAGATTGTTGTTCTGTAACTTAGTTCTATATGTGGTTCACAGCATCTACCTCCATTTCAAAACCTTTTCTTTGATAATAGTTTTATTTGCCGTTAGAAAGGAATTAACTTTGTAAAACTCTTTTATATTGATGATTAAAGGGGTTGTAAAGGTAAAAAAAATTTTCACCCTAATGCATCCTATTTATTAAGACGAAAAAAACTTCCGACAATGCCGGCCCCTCCAGCCCCCCCGTTTTACTTACCTGACCCGTTGAAAGTCCCGCGCTTGCCCCCGACATCCTCTTCCCCGCTCAGCCTGGCCGTTGATTGGTTACAGTGGATAGATTAAAAGCAGCGCAGCCATTGGCTTGCGCTGCTGTCAATCACACCCAATGACGCGGCACAGGGGGCGGGGCTGAGTGATCCAGTGAGCGGCCATGGCCACCGGCTGTATCAGGGGAGCGCACCCGCAAACATTCCTCACCATGCAAGGGAGTTTGCATGAATGTGAGAAGTCCTTGTGGGGGGAAGCAGAGACAGCTGCCGAGGGACCCCAGAAGAGGATGTTCGGGGCCACTCTGTGTAAAACTAGCTACACAGTGGAGGTAAGTATAACATATTTGTTATTTAAAAAAAGAAAAAAATTACCTTTGCAACCCCTTTAAGGACAAGTGTACTGATTCTAGTCAAATTGGTGTGTTTTTCCTTTTTCGTGTATTTGATTGTTACTTGCTTTACATGTGTGTTACTTTTATTGTTTTTTCTCTTTCTGAAAAAAATGAACAATAATAATGGGGCTAATGAGGGGGGTTAGAATAGTTTAAATAAGCTTCTGTAACCCTCAGGAGCCATTTAAATGTCATTGCTTCTTTAAAAACCACCAAAAATTACCTTAAAGTTGATCTTCACTCATTTTTTCATCTTTCCATCTATTAAATCCTCTGCCCTTGTTGTTTTAACTTTGGATATTAAAATATTTTTTTTCTGCCAGTAAATACCTTATACAGCCCACTTCCTGTTTCTTGTCTGGTGAAAAGCCCAGGCTTATGACATCATGTGCAGCTCTCTCTCTCACTCTCATGAGAGTTTGCCAGGAAGGGCTGCAGAGCTGGAGGCATGCCTCTGTGTGTCTGTGTAAATCCAGGAGGAAGTGAACAGGCAGCAGCTTCAGCTACCCACAGTTAATATGGCTGCAGACAAACTTAGTGGAGGGAGATTTCTGCAGCATACTTGGCAAGTACAAAATCACAGTGTATATATAAAATAATATACAATGTGGTTGGAGGGAAGCTTCAGAATAGCAAAGATGTTTTTATTACGAATTACGTGAGCAGACTGCAGTTCCTCTTTAATCTGGCCCTACATCCATAGCTTTCTTTTGTTCAGCCTTTGGTATACTTGTAGTCTATGGGGTTATGCTCAAAAGGTATCATTTTTATTTACTACAAAACCAACATTTTTGATTTTAATATTTTGGAGGGTACCTTAAAAGTCTGTTGGGTTTATGCCTGCAAATCTTTTCAAATTTGTTCTCAAAAGTAGTCCAAGCAGGTCCGGACTGGCCATAGGGCAGACCGGCATTTGCCCGGTAGGCCAGCGCCGCCCACTCCATGGCCTATTGATGATCAGGTGGCTCAGCGGGAGGTAAGTGGCGGCCTGAACAAGGGCAACACAGGCCGCGGCCGCCGCACGCCTACCACTATGCGGTTTTGCCTGTGTCATCTCTGGTGGCTGCATGGGCTGAGCTGTGTGTCCCTCTTAGGCCGCGTACACACGGGCGGATTGTCTGTCCAACTTAGTCCGCTGAACCGTGTTTCAGCGGACAATCCGCTCGTGTGTGGGCTTCAGCGGACTTTTTCAGCGGACTGTCTGACGAACAAAGTCTTACGGAATTTCTGTAATTTTGTCCGTTCAAACTTGGTTTTGTCCGTCCAAACTTGGTTTCAGCGGACAGTCCGCTCGTGTGTAGGCAAGTTGGACGGACTAAGTATGGCGCATGCTCAGAAAGGATTTACACGGCCGAAGGTTGCATTGCAGTGTATAGGACGTCGTTTTTCTAGTCCCGTCGTACGTGCTGTACACGTCATCACGCACGCTTTCAGCGGACTGTCTGCTCATCGTGTGTGGTCAAGTCCGTTCATTCAAATTTTGAACGGACTGTCTGTCGGATTGTCTGACGAACTTAGTTGGGCAGACAATCCGCCCGTGTGTACGCGGCCTTACACACAGCTCAGCCTAAGAGCCGTGCTGACAGTTCCACTCTCCTCCTCCAGCCATGGGTGTCTGCACAGTGGGGAGAGCTGCAGGCTGCTGAAACGTCCCCCCCCCCTTCTCATGTTGGCAGCATGGGGAACAGCAGGCTTTCCTGTCTGTTCTTCTTCCCTTCCCATTGGCCACAGCGGAGAGCCAATCAAAAGCAACTAGAGGGGCATCATGGGAAATGTAGTCCCAGAGATGGGTGGTGCAATTGTTCTCAGCAGGGAGCAGACTACAGTCCACAGCATGCACTCTGCTGTGGTGAAAGAGAAAACCCGGAAACAAGCTGAGGAGTTCTTGTAGCAGCTACTATAGGAGACATGGAAAATGAAAGAGAGGACTGTGTTGGGGGAACTAATAGCCCCAGCATCACCAGAGAGAGAAAGTCACACTGTACACGCACCACCAGATAGAGCCATGCTGTACCCGCATCAGCAGATAGAGAGCCACGCTGTACCCACACCACCAGAGAGAGAGCCACGCTGTACCTGCACCACCAGAGAGAGCCACACTGTACCACACCACACAACCAGAGAGAGCCCCACGGTACCACACCACCAGAGAGAGAGAGCAACGCTGTACCCGCACCACAAGATAGAGCCATGCTTTACTGCACCACACCACCACAGAGAGCCACGCTGTACCCACCCCACCAGATTGAGCAATGTTGTACCACACCACCAGAGAGAGAGCCACGCTATACCACACCACCAGACAGATAGCCACGCTGTACCACAACACCAGAGAGAGCCAACGCTGTACCCACACCACCAGAGAAAGAGCCACGCTGTACCACACCATCAGAGAGAGCCATGCTGTACCAAGCCACCAGAGAGAGCCACACTGTACCGCACCACCAGAGAGAGAGCCACGCTGTATCGCACTACCAGAAAGAGAGCAGGTCAGTGTGGGTACAATAGGAGACAGACAATACTAGCATTGTATTGCCACAATAGGACTGGGACACTGTAATATAAAGGGGACTGCACTGTAAAGGGGCACTGTAATCATTGCAGTGCCCCTTTACAGTGCACTTCCCTTTTATATCACAATGTCCCTGCACATTACAGTGTGGAGGATTGACACCAGCCACCCCCCGTGAATGTCTACCGACCCCCCCCCCCCCAGTCCCTGGAAAAGTTGGCTGCTCAGTCTAAAATGCCCGGGTCTATTTTTTTGTCCAAGTCTGGGCCTGAATCCAAGTATGCACTGAGGTTTATATTCAAGATTGATAATGGTAGAGCGGTAACTGTACCACTACTGTCTTAGTCAAATGGCACTTGGTTGGAGGACAAGCAGATAAAAGGTGTACATTTCTTCCATGACACACTTTGTAAATGAGCACTCTATGATAAATGATGGTCACAAAAAGCTGCTGTTTTCCCACTTGCTTTTTGCTCTCATCAGTCTACCCTCTTCAAAATCACTGTATTGGACCATAGATAATACTTGGATAGAAGAGAATTGGGCAACAGTGGCAATAGAAGCAGCAGATAATGTTTACTAAAACATATTTTGATAGATTTTTTAAATAAGAAAAGTACAGATAAAAGAAAACCTGGTAGGATGGGCTTACCATTTCCATCCAAGCTGAAGTTCCAAAATGTGTGCCTTCAACATCTGTGGACCTTGCACCATAACCACAAGGTCTGCATATTTACCCTACACTGTCATTCCAAAACACTGTAAAAATCGCTAATTACAAAAACCTGTTGAAAATATATTTTTTAATTATATTTACCTCTTCGTAGCTTCCAACTGCATCAGCTAAACAAGAATGGTGTAATGATCTTTCTTTTTTCCCTAAACTTGTATTTATATTCTCTCCACCACTACAGCAGGATTATAATTAACATCATTAGAAATAATTACAGTGGTTTGGCATCAAATGCTCCTTGCCCACCCTCACCTTTTTCACTGATACATTTACAATGGGTTCAAAGTCCATCAGCACCAATAATGTCAGTACTTTCAGTGGTGTTCTCCACCTCCTCCAAATTCCTTAACCACTACTCAACCATCCGCCGTCATTATACTATGGCAGGTTGACTCTCTCCTGAAAATCGCCATAGCTGTACGTCGACCTTTTAAACAGCTAGAGCAGGCGCGCCCGATGCACACCGGGGGACCCAATGTGCGTGGCTTGCCAGCGGGACATGAGAGACAGAATGGGCATTTGTGTGTGTAAATGCCAAAAGAAAGCTCTATTTGTGGGAAAAAAGGACATCAATTTTGTTTGGGTACCACGTCGCACAACTGCTCAGTGCTGTATCGCAAAAAATGGCCTGGTCATTAAGGGGGCAAATCCTTCTGGGGATGAGGTGGTTTTAAAGTATTTCACACATTCCTTAAAGTACATTTTCAGATTCATCATCCAGTGAAAACTGGATGAATGATATTTCCCATTTTATAAGGTTTGTGATATTGGTGTAAACTGACCAGAGTTTAGGGAAACTTAGTGATTAGGCAGTATCTTTTCACTGACACTTTTCACAAATCCGAAACACAGAATCAATATGATTTTACTTAAAGTTATTGTAATAAAATATTGCTACAAAATGAGATTAAATAGATAATGACTCTGAAAGCAAATCATGAATATAAAATGAACAGAACTATTAATTATTCACTATTACTATTAAATATTGCCACATTGAATAAAACGTGGTGATGTACATTGCCATACAGAATTATATGACTTGGCATAGGTTTTTTGACACAGTTAGTTTTAAATGCAAAAAGTATATAGCTGATTAACAGACACTTAAAAAAGGAATAAACTATTTCCACCCAAATACGGCAAAAGTATAAGAAATAGAAAAACGTGTATGGTGTTTAAAATAAGTGAGAGGCTTTTGAATGTTGAAGTATCAGTCTTGCTTGCTACTTGGTTAATATGTTTTGTACTAACTTTTTCTAAACAAGAATGATTGACTAAAGAATGAATTAATTTCATATAACCATCCAAAAAAGAAGGTGCTTTACACACCAGAAATAATTCCCAGTCCACGGATAATTAAGTGGCCGCGATCAGTGCCAGTAAAAATGCTGATGCACATAATGGGCGAAATTTACTAAAATGGGAAAATCTGGTGCAGCTTTGCATAGAAATCAATCAGCTTCCAGGTTTTATTGTCAAAGCTTTGCTCTGTAGCCATTTGCAGACCATCTGCCCACAATGTACTGTGGACGGGTAGCCCGCACAGACAAAAGCGATGTACCTGTACGTCGCTGCCTGCTTTCGGCTTTAAGGCAGGCATATGCTGCCCCGTTTGCCGGTACCTGTTGTGATTGTAAACAGTGGGAACAGGTCAGCAAGTCTCACCCAATGATTCAAGGTTGGGACCTGCTGATTGGCTGTGTACAGTCACAGCCCAGAGCTCTGTATTGACAATCAACACAGAGCTCTGTACAGAGGGAACAATCTCTTTGTTTCAAAGCAGGGATGAGAAACTAAGCGATCTATTAGTAAAAGCAGCACACGTAATGCATATTACACATAGTTAAAGGGGTTGTAAAGGTAAATGTTTTAAATGTTTTTTCACCTTAATGCATTCTCATTTGGAGGGGGGGGTTTTGTGCTATTTTGGCATTGTATGGCCTTCGAAACTGTGATAGGTAGTGAGGAGTGAAATCAAAAATTTGCACCCTTAGAAATCCTGAAGGCAGTGATTGGTTTTCGGGGTGCCGTACACGGCTAGACTCCAAAAAAGTCCCACATATGTGGTATCCCCGTACTCAGGAAAAGCAGCAGAATATATTTTGGGGTGCAATTCCACATATAACTATGGCATGTGTGAGCAATATATCATTTAGTGACAACTTTTTGTAAACTTTTTTTTTTTTGTGTCATTATTCAATCCCTTAGGACAAAAAAAAAATTCAATGGGCTCAACATGCCCTTCAGCAATTTCCTTGGAGTGTCTACTTTCAAAAATGGGGTCATTTGGGGGGGGGGGGGGTTTGTACTGCCCTGCCATTTTAGCACCTCAAGAAATGAGATAAGCAGTCATAAATTAAAAGCTGTGTAAATTCCAGAAAATGTACTCTAGTTTGTAGACGCTATAACTTTTGCGCAAACCAATAAATATACGCTTATGGACATTTTTTTTTTACTAAAGACATGTGGCTGAAAATTTTTTGCCCTAAATGTATGACTAAAATTTAGTTTATTCGATTTTTCTTATAACAAAAAGTAGAAAATATATTTTTTTCTCGAAATTTTCGGTCTTTTTCCATTTATATCGCAAAAAATAAAAATCGCAGAGGCAATCAAATACTATCAAAAGAAAGCTCTATTTGTGGGAAGAAAAGGACGCAAATTTCGTTTGGGTACAACATTGCATGACCGCGCAATTACCAGTTAAAGCAGTGCAGTGCGAAATTGTAAAAAGACTTCTGGTCCTTAGGCTGACAATTGGTCCGGGGCTGAAGTGATTAAAAAAATTTAATTTTTTTTACTTTACAATCCCTTTAAGTACACATTTAAGGCCTTGATCGCCATAGATGTTAACCCTTTCCCAGCCTATGTCATTAGTACAGTGACAGTCTATAGTATTATTACTGATCACTGTATTACTGTATTAATGTCAATGGAGATGTTAGTGGCAGTTAGTCAGTTCCTCCCAGCTTCATTTACATTGCTCGCCTCATCGCAGTCCTGATCCCCGCCATTAGTAGTATAAAAAAATGAATTCTAGTATATTTCCCATAGTTTATAGGCACTATTACTTTCACACAAACCAATCAATATACATTCATTGGGATTTGTTTTTATCAAAGACATGGAGCAGAATACATTTTGGCCACAATTTATGAAGAAATTCGATTATTTTCTATTCTATGTTTTGTAGCAGAATTTAAAACATATATAGTTTTTCAAAATGTTTGATTTTTTTTTTCATTTATATCGCCAAAAAAAAAAAAATCCAGTGGTGTTCAAATACTACCAAAAGGAAGCTCTATTTGCATGAAAAAAATGATATAATTTTGTTTGGGTACAGAGTTCCACAACTACGCAATTACCAGTCAAAGTAGCACAGACCTAAAAATAAAAAACAGCCTGGTCACGAAGGAGGTACGATCTTCCAGAGCTCAAGTTTTTAAATGAAAACTTTGCAGGGTCTCCCTGATTGCATACAAATTGAAAGTGTTTAGGCTTGAGCTCATAATATATAGTTTTGGTAAATCTAAAAGAAAATTGTATAATTAGGGTTTTAGGCAAGACCTGACATTTATTATCTTTGCATCCATGAACAGAACTGCTAGTTGGAGCAGGATTGTTAGTGCACAAAATTAAGCAGGAGCTAATCGTAGGATATGTACTGAAAAGAGAAGGTGTCACCGCTTGCATTAAATAGTGCTTGCTTTGTGTAAGCAAGGTTTTCTGTAAGCCACTTCATAAATAAATGATATATCAGAGGAATACTACAGGGTACTGTTTGAGTGACAGCTCAAAGTCTGCCTGGGGCTGCACCCGGCAGCAGTTTCAGACCTGTCTGATATCATGATATCAGCAACTGCTAGGAGTTTAAATGTACAAAACAAGGTCATTTAATATGATGCTGATGTTAATAGTATAGGTAGTGGTAGAGGGGCAGATTTTCACATGTTATCAAAATGTGGACAAAGCCTTTACTTGAGCCCAGTTGACCTGTATTTAGCACACTCACCACAAAGACAGGGATCTCTCAAGAGTGGGTATTCATCTAACTTGAGAGATCCAAGTATAATAGATCAAAGTGAGCACCAAATGTAAAATCCTTAGGTGGTCAAAGTCTATTTTGTTCAACTGATTACAGCAAGTAGCTACTTTTTTTGTGAACATCAGCACTGGCTGTAACATCCTCAGCCTGCAGACAGGGCTGTTGTGGGGCCCAAAGCACCTGCCCATTGAGCCCGCACTGCCCGCAAATAGTTGATACGTGAATTTGGGAGGGTGCAATAAAATGTTTGCCCAGGGTCCAATCAATACTAACACTCCTGGTGATATTCCTCGGGCTGTGGCTCAGGGGTTAAATTTCCATTAGCGTTAACCCCAAGCCATAATCGGGATTACATTGCAGAATCCTAGTCCAGGTAACTTACTTTGTCCCCAGGATCCTGCGATGTCCCCCCTGTGTCCCCCGCTGGATCCTCCGCACGATGCTCTGTGTGCCGGGCTCCGTTCCCTGCGAGCATTGCGATGCATGTGGGCGGAGCCCGGCAGCAAATTCAAAAAGTACAAAATACATTAAACATACAGTACACTGTAATCTTACAGATTACATTACTGTATCAAATCATTTCATCTCCCTTTTATCCCTAGTGCTTTGTCCAGTGCCCTGCATGTAGTTTTATATTATATATACTGTTCTTTCTGCCTGGAAACTTGAGATTGTTCATAGCAACCAAAAAGTGTCCCTTTACATCAAAAGTGGTTTTAGACCAGCTAGAAAACAGCGATAGTAAATTAGAACACTTGCAGAATTGAGCAATAGTGAATCATAGGGAAATTAATTTTATTATTATTATATTATTATTTTTTATAATTATTTATAGTTATTTATTATATTAAAATTCATGATTTTGTGTTTCAAACGTTATCATACCAGGGATGTCTACTAGACTCTTGTTTGGACAGATTTAAGTGTGTTATTACTAAGAATTACAGGCCTACAATATAAAATGCCAAGTTTCTATGCAAAACAATGTACCACTTTGAGATTCAAAAATCTGACATAATAAAACTGCCAGGGAGGTTACAGACAACCCTGCCTGCAGATCAGTCTTCTTAGCCCTTGTACACACGGTCGGACATTCTGACAACCAAATCCGTCGGATTTTGTCCGAAACTGTTGCATACACACAGTCAGACAAAGTTGTCAGAAAATCCGATCGTACTTAACGTGATGACGTTATTTCGTTAGGACGGGACTACGTTCAGGCTAGTAGCCAATAGCTTTGGTCTAGGAATTTGATCTGAGCATGCGTGGCACTTTTGCCGCGTACACACGATCAAACAAGCGGGTGGAAAAGTCCGGCAAACTGAAGTCCGCCAGACAATCCCCCCGTGTGTAGCCTCCGGCATACTTTTTTGACCCAAAAGTACGGCGGACTTAGAAAGTAGTTTTGCACTCCAATCTTCCCGCCGGACTGGCATTTCGGCGGACAATCCGGCCGTTTGTATGCCAGTGCGCCGTACTTTTGAAATGAGTGGACTTTTCCCGCCCGGAGAAAAGTCTGCTCATTTTGAGCGGGTCTCCAGGTAGGCGGGGCCCGCGAAGGAGACGTCGCTGGCCCCGCCACCTAGTATGGACTTAAAGGGGAACCCCAACGCCGAAAAACATCGGCGTGGGGGTCCCCCCAGGTCCACATCAGACCCTTATCCGAGCACGCTACCCGGCCGGCCAGGAAAGGGGGGGACGAACGAGCGCCCCCCCCCCTCCTGAGCCGTACCAGGCCGCGTGCCCTCAACAAGGGGGGTGCCTTGGGGAAGGGGGGGCCGCGCGCCCCCCCACCCCAAAGCACCTTGTCCCCATGTTGATGAGGACAAGGGCCTCTTCCCGACAACCCTGGCCGTTGGTTGTCGGGGTCTGCGGGCGGGGGGCTTATCAGAATCCGGGAGCCCCCTTTAATAAGGGGGCCCCCGGATACCGGCCCCCACCCTATGTGAATGAATATGGGGTATAATGTACCCCTACCCATTCACCTGTAAAATAAAGTACAAAAAAAACACAACACACAAGATAAAATAGTTTATTGCACAGCTCCGGGGGTCTTCCGTCTTCGGGGGTCTTCTCGCCGGACTCCTCCGCTATCTTCTTCTAGCTCTTTTGCTAGCGGAGGAGCCCGGCTTTCTTCCTCTCCGCGGCCTCTTCTTCCGACTTCGGGGGTCTTGTCCCCCTCTTCGGTTCTTCTGCTGGGCCATCGTGCCTTCTTATAGCTCTTTTACAGGCGGTGGCCCGGTCTTCTGTCGCCGCCGCCGCCGCCGCCGCCGCCTTCCGTTCTTCTTCTTCTTCTTCTTCTTCTCCTGGAGATGTTGACTCGAGGCTCTCTCCGGCCGCAATGCCAGGGACGCGCTGCGCGGCGACTTATATAGGGACAAGGGGTGGGGTCATCAGTTGATGTCACATGGGTTGATGTCACATGGTGACCCCGCCCCCTTACGATGTCACAGTCCCGGAGGATGCTGGGACTGTCGCCATGTGACATCAACCCATGTCACATCAACCCATGTGACATCAACCGATGACCCCGCCCCTTGTCCCTATTTAAGTCGCCGCGCAGCGCGTCCCTGGCATTGCGGCCGGAGAGAGCCTCGAGTCAACATCTCCAGGAGAAGAAGAAGAAGAAGAAGAACGGAATGCGGCGGCGGCGGCGACAGAAGACCGGGCCACCGCCTGTAAAAGAGCTATAAGAAGGCGTGGTGGCCCGGCAGAAGAACCGAAGAGGGGGACAAGACCCCCGAAGTCGGAAGAAGAGGCCGCGGCGAGGAATTGTATTGTACCCCATACTCATTCACATAGGGTGGGGAGCCGGTTTCCCGGTTTCCGATAAGCCCCCCGCCCGCAGACCCCGACAACCAACGGCCAGGGTTGTCGGGAAGAGGCCCTTGTCCTCATCAACATGGGGACAAGGTGCTTTGGGGTGGGGGGGCCCCCTTCCCCAAGGCACCCCCCATGTTGAGGGCACTGCCACTGTGAATCCCCACCGCCCGCTCGCTGTCTGCCCGCCACTTACCCTGTCATGGTGGAGCAGCGGGTAACGGCCATGAGCGGGGTCCTCCATGCATCTCCTGCCATCCTCATCTCCCGTCCTCTCCTCCTGATAGGCATCCAATAGCTGCGCCTATCGTTTCAGCCAAACAGGTGATGGGTAACAGACCTGCACACCTGATTGGTGGAGAGGCGGTTCAGTGTTAGGAAAGTGAATATTAATTCACTTTTCTAACACACCTGGGTAGACTGTGAGCGTCAAGCATGGCGCTCGCAGTTTACCTATTTTGAAGCCTATTAGAGCCCATGGCTTTAATCAGGTGCTGCAAAAAAAAAAAACAGTCGCTGTAATTCAGGTGCCCAGCACCCCAAAATGGACCAGACACCTAAATATGGGGGTGGCAGCGGTGGCCATGGATAGATTCATGCTATGCTAAGCATGAATCTATCCATTGGTCATAGAGGGGGTGGCTGGAGAGAGGGGGCGGCACCTGTTCACCCTTTTGGATGCACTGCCACTGATAAACGCATGCACATTCACATACATACATATGCATACATGCACACTCACATACATGCGCACACACACATGCATACATACACATACATATATGAGCACACACACACATACAAGCATGCTCACACACACACACATACATGCATGCTCACACACACACGCACATACAAGCATGCTCACACACACACACATACATACAAGCATGCTCACACACACACACACACACATACATACAAGCATTCTCACACACACATACAAGCATGCTCACACGCACACATACAAGCATGCTCACACACACACACGCACATACAAGCATGCTCACACACACACATACATGCATGCTCACACACACACACACACACGCACATACAAGCATGCTCACACACACACATACAAGCATGCTCACACACACACACATACAAGCATGCTCACACACGCACACATACAAGCATGCTCACACGCACACATACAAGCATGCTCACACACACACATACAAGCATGCTCACACACACATACAAGCATGCTCACACACACAAGCACATACAAGCATGCTCACACACACACACACATACTTACAAGCATGCTCACACACACACATACATACAAGCATGCTCACACACACACACACACATACATACAAGCATGCTCACACACACACACATACATACAAGCATGCTCACACACACACACACACATACATGCATGCTCACACACACACACACACACATATAAACACATACAGTAGCTAGTCTTATAAAAAAACGGCAGACATTTACCTTGGCTCTTCCTGCCGGGTACTGCACTGTAGGGGGAGACAAAGAGCACACACACTTTACTCTAATGTGAGGAGCTCCCGCACAGTGCCGATTTCAGTTCGGCTGATGATCGGGGAGCTCCTCTCAGCATCCTCTCCTATGGAAGAGTACAGGGGGCCCTCAATTTTGTCCGAAACTGTTGCATACACACGGTCGGACCAAGTTGTCGGATTTTGCGGTTGCCAAGAACGCGGTGACGTAAGCCGTGTACGGCGGGACTAGAAAAGGGAAGTTCAGCACCATGTCCGGCACCCTTTGGGCTCCTTCTGCTGATCTCGTGTCTATCGCGTGTTAGTAGAAGTTTGGTGAGAGACGATTCACGCTTTTCAGATTTGTGATTCAGATCGCTATTGCTCTTTGGTTTGTGCTTGTCTTTGCGTATCTGATAATCATTGGGTGCAGTCAGTAAGTATTTGTTTATCATTGTGGACTATATCTTGGTATAGTACGCTTTGAAAGGCATTTTTTTTATTGTCTGCTTGCTTCTGCTATTCAGGTCGTTCTTTCAGGCCTTGCTGTTTATCGGTGCTTTCTGGTGTCCGTTCTGACGAGCTGACCGCTTTCAAACCATGTTTCACTTACGTACTCGTCATAGATTTTGTGCTGTGCAGGGGCTTTGTGTTGGGGTTCTTACTTTGACACAAGCCCGGTCCATGAACAGGGAGGGGAGGCGTTTGTGGACTGAGAATTGGTTGCGCCAGCATGACCAGTTCTCGCACATGTCTTTGCTCCGTGAGATCCAGGAGAATAATCCTGATTTCAGGAATTATCTCCGGATGACAGACCCCATTTTTCACCGTCTGCTGGCTTTGCTGACCCCTTATATCACCAGGCAGGATACCTGCATGCGGCAAGCCATCACTCCGGAGCAGAGGCTCATCGCCATGTTGCGCTACTTGGCGACTGGGAGAAGCCTTCAGGACCTCAAGTTCTCTACAGGCATCTCCCCCCAGGCTCTGGGGATCATTATTCCAGAGACCTGTTCTGCCATCATTCAGGTCCTACAGAAGGACTATATGAAGTTTTATCCTTTAACATCACATTCTTTTTATTTCATGCTCGCTAATGTCTTGCATTTCTTTCCTCATTCCCTAATTACCATCATTGCAATATGCTCTAATTCATATGCTCTGTCCCTTTGTCCTCATGCAGATTTGCCTCACTAACCTCCCCACCATGCTCTTCTTGGCCCATAAAACTATAGTCTAGTCACTTACCAATGTCTTTTGTCAGCTCCATCGTATTGCTTTCGCCTAAACACCCCCTAAAATGTCTACAAATGTTATGTGTGTGCTTCAATTCATGCAGAGTGACATTTTTTTTGGGGGTTGTGCCAAACTCATTAGGAACCCCCCTCCCCCCAACTGCTAGCTCAGCTGATAGCAATCCGCTATCTGACTCTACCAAACCCAATACACACTATACCTACCTTTTTGATGCTCACATTTATGGATGAATTCACCTAAGCATGTAGTGCAAGGGCCTGCCTCAATACTTTCAAATGCTATTATTTTATTTTTTAACCTATTAATTATCTGGATATGTAATAGCAGAATGTCGAAAAGTGCTTCCATTTTGGTTTCTTTTTGTTATTATGACACTTCTTACCTGTCCGGTGGGCTGCCAATAGTGTAACTAAGGAGGGGCTTCCCAAAGTAGCACACATTATTTAGCCATTCCGCTCTCAATCAAGTGGAGAGGGTTACCTGTCCTAAACACCCCCCCCCTCATTTTTTAGCAAGGGCCCATCAGATGGGGGATATGGGGGGTGGGGGAGGGATGGGGGTGATGACTCTCATAAGGGGACATTAGACTTTAGGCTTTAAATACTCAGTTCCCAAAATGTTTGACTAATTTTGACCAAAAATGTTGGTGTCTAATCTGCTTGCAATGTTGATTTGTCAAATTACAAATTTTTGTTCTTGTTTCACTCCACAGTGTCCTTCAACGCCACAGGAATGGCAGACTGTGGCCTCCCACTTTGCCAGTCGTTCGGACTTTCCCAATTGTGGAGGAGCAATAGATGGGAAGCACGTCCGCATCGTCCCACCACCCAACTCAGGGTCGTACTATTATAATTATAAGGGGTTTCATAGTATTGTGATGTTGGTGGTGGTGTCTGCGACATATGACTTTTTGTATGTGGACGTGGGGCAAAATGGATGGATGTCGGATGGTGGAGTGTTCTCTCGGACGGAGTTCTACTGGCGTCTCCAGAGTGGCAGTCTGGGCTTGCCACCCCCAGAGGAGAATCAGGAAGGACTCCCGTTCGTCTTTGTCGCGGATGAGGCGTTTGCCCTGGCGAACCATCTGATGCGGCCTTTCCCCATGAGGACCCTCACCCCAGACCAGAGTATTTTTAATTTCCGCCTGTCCAGAGCCCGAAGAGTGGTGGAGAACACTTTTGGTATACTGGCCAGCCTTTTTCTTACGCCTATTCACATGGCGGAAAAACTGGCAAACTGAATCACATAATGCTGGCGTGCTGTGTTCTGCACAATTTTATGAAAAAAGTTTCTGTGAACTATGCGGTCTCAGTTGGCCAACAAGAAGCAGACTTGCTGGAAAATGAAGATAACCTCACGGGCCTTGAACATGCTCATCCTGGCTTGCCCCCCCCCCCAAAGCGCCGTGAGGTTAGAACACAATACATGGACTACTTTGTGGGTGGGGGGGCCATTGATATGCCAGACAGTGTCTGAGCGGCATTTTAAGAATACATTTTTATCTAAAACTCCTTCATTTACTGCTTGGCTTGGTTTTAGGTGTCTCCTAGGTATAATTCGGTTTTTTCAAGTTGTGCCTTTTTCACCAACAGTGAAAACCCAAGTTCAGAGCGAGATGAGGGGACAGTCTCTTCTTCAGATAATGTTATTATGTTGTGAGTCTGCTACACACACACCTTGTTTTTGTAACTAATGTATGTAGTGCATTACTGACCAAAATCTTGCTCATTTTCTGCACTATGGCAGGAAAATGGCATGATTGTCAAAATTTACACCTCACTGTGGGTGTTTTTTACTAAAGGCACATCCACTATGCACTACAAGTGCACTGCAAAAGTACACATGAAACTGCACTTGGAGTGCAAAGTGGAGTTGCCTTTAGTAAATCACACTCCTCAGCACAAACTTTACTCCAAATACATTTTTGGTGCAATGAATAAGGAAGCCACACATTGCTGATAATTAAACTTTTTAATCCAAGCACATTCATATGTGCGTTTCGAAAAGGTTTTTACAACAAACCAAGAAATTATGTGTTTCAAAAACAGAGTTTAATTAAAATTTGGTTTACTTAGTGTTTTTGGGTAAACAGGCATGTATCAAACCGTAAAATACAGAACACAGGAACTTACAAAGTTCAACTTTGAAAAGTGAAGACAATATCAGACATGAGTATGTACAAACTGGGCTGATATTGCCTTCATCACATGGGGTGTCACCCCTGAAAAAAACAAATTTGGAAGATGCACAGAGTGTGTCAACATGTGCTATCTCCCATCATGGGGGATCAATGTATATGCTTTGGGGCTGCAACCCCTTCATCTCAGACACTTTACACAAAACACGTACATTGATCCCCCATGAAGGGAGATAGCGCATGTTTACACACTCTGTGCATCTTCCAAATTTGTAATTTCGAGAAATACAACATTTTATTTTTAAAATAAAACCCTATCTAGTTTTTGTTGTTTCACACTCTCCCCAAAACATCAATGATGTTCTTCATTTTATTTTTAACATCATTGATGTTTTGCAGGATATTTTCCAAATCCCGATTGCACCCCATTATCTCCCCAATCTGGATCTGGCCACTTTCACTGGTAAAACAGGAATCTTCTTCCACATCACATACAAAACAAAGCAAAAAAAAACACACCATGTAATAAAAATATGGTGACATACATTGATGAGCTTACCGGAAGCTGTGTTCTCCGACACTCACCTGTTGTGGTGACAATTTGCCCAACCTCCACGATCTCTCCTTCCTCCTCCTCCTCCTGCTCCTCTGTTTCTGCTTTTGGAAGTTGTCCTTCTTTGGGAGGGGTGTGGTCCCTGGTGTCCTCATACTTGCCGAGTCTTCTCTCCCCTATGAGAATGGAAAAAAATAAAGAATTAGCACACAGAGGGCAGAATTAACAATATGAAACATTGTTTGGAAGTGTTGTCCAATTGTTTATTTTGGCTGAGTTTCAATGTCATAACATTATTGGGGACACTGTGTTCAGCTGGAATACTTACCGGAAGAACGATGTTTCCTACGAACGAATGAAACCATGAACTTGAAAGTGGCCATTTTAAAATGCACAACATGAAATCAAAGCACATGGAGCAGTATGCAAGCAATAATAATCATATGAACACACGACAACTACTTACTTTTGTCAAGAACACGCTTGATCCTTAGGTACTGCTTGTGCTTCCTCAGTTACAGGTCTGACCAGCGGTTTCTCAGTTGATCCATGGATCGGTGTATCCCAAAATTCTTATGAAGACTCTTCCCAACTTTATTCATGATCTTGGCCTTTTTGATATTTGAGTTTGGGTAAGGTCCATACTTCCCATCATAGTCGGTCCTGTTCAATATGTCGAGCAGCTCCAACATCTCTCCAAAAGACATATTTGAGGTCTTAAATCTTCTCTTCCTGGATCGGGATGTTTCAAGTTCCGGGCTTTCCTCACCCTCCTCCTCGTTAGTGGAACTATTATTAGTGCGCACCTGTGTTCTCTCTGCCATGTGCTCTCCCCACTGCACTGGAAGCGAAGGGGCGGGGAATAGTCTGGAAAGAACGTCAGGGGCGGGAGGAGTTTCCCACATGCGCACTGTATATAAAACGCAACACGCGTGTGTCGTCCGTACGATCAGTGAACAGAGGGAGAAGCTGACGCGACGAACGTGCAAACGAAGGTAAAATTTTGAACTTGGTACATCACTAGGCTACACTGCTTCTAGATTGAGGCCTGCATTAGTGGAGTTTAGACTGACATTAGGGTTTGTCTTGTGTTGTGTCTTGCAGACATTATGGACGGCTTCAATGACCATAGCTTCCTCCCTCTGTTCATCGATAAATACAGAGACATGCCCATCCTGTGGCAAGCAACACACCCACTATATAGTAACAGACAAAAGAGGCAGGCAGCAATGTTGCAACTGGTTGAGTTTGTGAAGCCGGTGGTCCCCAGGGCAGACATCAAATATTTAAAAAATAAAATTGGTAGCCTCAGGAGTACATATATGAGGGAGAGGGGCAAGGTGCTGAAGTCCATGCAATCTGGAGCTTCAGCAGATGACGTTTATGTCCCCACCCTGTGGTATTATGACAGGATGCATTTTCTGGCAGAACAGGCTGATGTCAGGGAATCCCTCTCTACCCTTCCTTCCACGCGTCCTTCTATGCTCCATTCCACGCCCGATGAGTCTTCCGACGCCCAACCTGGGCCTTCCACTCAGGAAGAACTGTGGGAGCCCAGCTTGAGCCAGGTATAGTATTGTTGTACATATTTGTGGAGTCAAAATGAATGATGTTAACTTGATTTTTGCTCACTAATTGCTGATTTTAGAAAGTGTTTCACATATCAATAGACAGTAGTGGCCAAAACCTTTGGGACAAGAAAGAAAAATGCTGGGCTCAGAATGATAGTCTTTTCTATTGGTTAACAATTTGCAACAGTGATGATGTGAAAATTGTGTGTGTTTGATGAACCAAAAACTCAAACTATGTCCCTTTTTCATACACAGGAAGAACTCAGCCAGGACCAGGAGGGTGTGGAATGCAGCAGCCAGGAGGTGGCTGTGGAAAGTGGCAGCCAGGAGGAGGCGGGGGGTAAGGGGGAGCCAGGCGGTGGGCAGCCAAAGGAGCCTCACTGAATGCCAGGTCCCTCCCCTCCGCCTTCCACGCAAAAGGGTGAGAAAGGGGGGGAATGTTGAGGAGTCGGCCCTGAGGCTGATTGGTGAGGCTTCTGCGGCACTCCAAGCAAAATCCACCGACCAAGAGGCCTTTGCTGCCATGGTTGCGTGCAAGCTTGATAAAATGGAGCAGGGGCAACAGCTCTTGTGTGAGGAGGTTATTCTCCACACCCTCCACAAGGGTCTGTTGGGCCAAATGACACCAGAAACACACTTGTGTGATTTGGCCCATGCCCCTGCTCCTCCTCCTCCTTCTGCCACACCTCCAGCACCACAGCCACAGCCTGGAAGGAAGCGTGGAAGGAAAACCAGAGAGTGATGACCTGGGTTCAGTCTGGTCTGACAGAAGATGCAGCCTGTTGTAGTACCACAGCCTGGGAACATCGATGTCATCTGCTGCTGTTCCGGGTTTCATAGACTTCAGGACCAAACTTCTCTCCCTCAGACATGTATTCCTCAGTCCACCAATTTTTGCGTTAAAATAGTTGATGTGTGCCCTGGGGGCCAAAGGCTTCGCTAATCTCCCCAGTTTCAACATTGCTGCTTCCCTCTCTATCTGTTACTGACACCGAAATAAAGGTATGTTTTTGTTTGAAGAAATACTTGCGTATGTGTTTTCCTTCCAAAAGGCCAGTTTATTTGTGAGCAGGCAGGTACATTTCAAAAATACAAAGTGAAATAAATAACAAGGGGTACCAACACTAAACAACCTCCTGTAGATTAAAAAAGAAAAACAAAATATCAAAAATAGAATAATGTTGTTGTGGTAAGTTTACACACCAAAAAAAAACAAAAAAAGGAGAAATGAGCAAACTGTCTTTAAAGAAGATTTTTAGGGAATCCAAAAAAAAAGCATCCAAAAAAGAATAAACAAAATCGAAAATTGTGTAGATGTGACGCAAACTAAAATTGTATTGCTGAAATGGTTAAAAAAGAGTAATGAAATACGTTCGGGAGAAGTGTGTGTGACTATGAGCATCCAAAGAAGTTCGTTCTTGCAGCATTGTAAAGAACAAAAGAATGCACTTGATGAAAGAATTTTTAACATTGCAGCATGACGAATGTGCTATATCGCTTACGAGCAGTAGTTTTACCTGAACGAGCGCTTCCGTGTCGGAATTTAAATGTGAGCATGCGTGGCACCTTGTCCGTCGGAGTAGGCTACACATGATCGGAGTGTGTCCGATCGGACCAGTTTGTCGGAAAATATTTCCAGCAAGTTGGAAAATTCGGTCCAACGGATATTCAGACGGAATCAGTCCGATGCATACCACACATAGTCGGAATATCCGACAACACGGTCCGATAGGACACATTCCGACAGATTCTCCGACCGTGTGTACAAGGGCTAAGAAGATTTGACAGAGCAGCTAAACTATACGGAGCCATACAGTTTAGCTGCTCCGTCGAATCTTCTTTGAACATTCCACAGACACCATAAGCCTTTAATGACAGATTTGACCTTAATTCATTTGAAATTTTGGACGAATGCAATTCTTAACGAAAAACAAAATAAATAAAAATTTATTTCAGGAGTAACTAAATAAATGTATTTTTCGGACTAAAATGAAATTCCGAAATGAAATATTTCAGTGACCACATGTCTATTAAAAATCCTTGGTCTCCCTGCTAGTCTTCTTGCTTTCCTATTAAAAAATGACCACACTAAGCAGGAGAACACATCATGGTCAGTTCTTTACTAGCTGTGCTGGGAACTCGGTATGCTCTCCTCCAATGATCAGAATTGTCCTGACATGCCCCAGCTGCACAGCCATTCACTGGAAAGCGCAGTGTACTGCTGCTTCTCCTCCCCCCGGCTTTTATTCAGCTGAGAACAGAGGAAATGTGATCACTTATAAAAAAGGCAAAAAGGTATTTATAATGTTTTTTTTGATCGTTTACAATTACTTTAACATTCTAACATTTCATCCAGCCCTGATGAAGGGTTATTGTGTGGGCCCCAAAACATGTTGGCTGTACTTTGCCCTGTATGTTGTAACTAGTTGAACAATAAAGACTTTGGACTCCCATTTTTTTTTTTATTAGCCAATTCCTTGACCTAGTTTGTAGTACACTTGGATTAACCACCTTTACCCCCCTTGTGCTATTTTGCACTATAATATTTTAACTGGTAATTGCACGGTCATGCAACGCTGTACCCAAATATAAATTTTATCATTTATTTCACAAAAATAGAGCTTTCTTTTGATGGTATTTGATCCCCACTAGCGTTTTATTTTTTTTAGATATAAAAGGAAAATACCAAAAATTTAAAAAAAAAACTATATTTTTTACTTTCAGCTATAAAACATAGCCAATAAAAAAAAAAAAGCCTTCATACATTTTGGCCAACATGCATTCTGCTGCATGGTTTTGGTAAAAACTCCCAATAAGTGTATATTGATTGCTTTGCGTAAATGTTATAGCATGTCAAAACTATGGTATATATACAGTATATTGGATTTTTTTTAAATACTACTAATGGCACTACCTAGGCGGCAGTGCAACCTAGGCGGCTGCCTAGTCTGCCTAGTGGCAGTGCCGGTCCTGAGGCTGCTCTCTAGCTCCCTCATCACCTCCTCCCATACTTGCCTCCAGGACTTCTCCTGAACCTCTCCCAACCTTTGGAATTCTCTACCCCAATCTGTCTGACTATCTCCAACTTTATCCATTTTTAGGCGATCCCTTAAAACTTTCTCTTCAGAGAAGCCTATCCTGCCTCCACCTAACAACTGTATTTTCATTTTCTTCATCAGCTCATTACCCACAGTTATTACCTTTTGTATCCCTTGACCCTTCCTTCTAGATTGTAAGCTCTAATGAGCAGGGTCTTCTGATTCCTCCTGTATTGAAATATATTGTAACTGTGCAGTTTGCCCTAGCATTGTAAAGTGCCGCACAAATGGTTGGCGCTATATAAATCCTCTATAATAACAAAAATAATAATAATAATCATTGCATACAGGACCCTGTCTACATAAGACACATATGGTAGACAGAATCAAAACAGAATTTCAAGATTAGCAGAATAGTGTACAAAGTAAGTAATTAAATCAAACTTAAAGAAGAAGTAAACCCTGATGGGTTTACTTCCTCTTTGTCTCCCTGCAAAGGTAAAGCATAATGGGCTACTATGCATCGCATAGTAGCCCATTATGTGTCACTTACCTGACACAGGAGCCATCAATGTCACTGCTGTCCCCTGTAGCACTAAGCGTCCATATTCTTCCGGGGATCGCTGCTCCGGCCACTCACAGCGCCGGAGCAGTGATGACGTCACTCCCGCACATGCACATGGGAGCTGCCACTAATGCTCAGTGCGCCTGCATGCCGCTGTGTATGGTGCATGCACCGTAGACAGCGGTGCTTGTCTTTTTTGTAAATATCTCTGTGTAAAAAATGGAGTCGTGAATAAATACCAATAAGATAAAGCTCTATTTGTGCAAACAAAATGATAAAAATTTCATTTGGGTACAGCGTAGCATGGCCGCGCAATTGTCATTGAAAGTGCAAGAGTGCTGAAAGCTGAAAAATGGTCTGGGAAGGAACGGGCGAAAGTGCCCAGTATTGATGTGGTTAAAGAAATTAAATTTTTTTATTTATTTTATTACTTTTTTTTACTTTTGCACTGTCCCTTTAAAAAAAATATTTTTAATCACTTTAATTGCCATTGCAAGTATTGTAAACATCCCTTGTGATAACGATACCCTTAAAAGCAAAAAATCTAATTATTTTTTTGATTTTTCGCTTTAAAAAAGGGGCCTTGTTCACATGTGGCATGACATTGCTCCGGTCCACCTAGGGCATAGAGAGATGAGCGGAGTCCATCTTTCCTTTGCTCATCTCAATACCTAGCCACCTCTAGTGGCCGATGGGTTCCCGGAGGGTCCGTTTAGCCAGGTACGCCCGGGAACCACCAGAAAGTGTCAAGAGGGGATCTGCCGCTTGGACCACTTTTATAGTTACATAGTTAGTCAGGTTGAAAAAAGACACAAGTCCATCTAGCTCAACCAAAAAAAAAAAAAAAACACCATACAATCCTATAAACATAATCCTATATCCACAGTTGATCCAGAGGAAGACGAGAAACCCCAGCAAAGCATGATCCAATTTGCTACAACAGGGAAAAATATTCCTTCCTGATCCTTCCTTCCATCTAGAAGAAAGTCTGGTGCCTGAGGTGCGCTTTTTTACTACAGTGATTTTTAGAGTTACCTCTAGTAATATCAGTATGCGCTCTTTGCAGTATTGTTACTACATCAGAAAGGCAGGCAAAATAGCTAACTGAGACAGCAACAAACAGATTAAATGCTATGTTCATTTGAGGTGCGCCACTAATTAACTGACATATGTTCAGACTCTGAAGCATGTACTGCTCAGTCAACCCTTAGTCATAAGTTTATTGTCACTGGTGCCTCATTACTGTAAAAATGTGATTGGGCCATTCAGCATACTTTTTAGGCACATTGATACCATGTTGCAAAGCTAGCCTTAAGCCGCGTACACACGGGCGGATTGTATGGCCTACTTAGTCCGTCATACAATCCGACGGACAGTCTGTCCTACTTTCGAATGAACGGACTTGACCACACACGGATGCACAAACAGTCCGTCGAAAGCTTGCGCGATGACGTGTACAGCACGTACGACGGGACTAGAAATAGGAAGTCCAATACACAGCAATGCAACCTTTCGCCGTGTAAATCCTTTCTGAGCATGCGCCATTCTTAGTCCGTCGAACTAGCCTACTGACGAGCGGATTGTCCGCTGAAACCAAAGTATGACGGACAGTATTTTGAAAAATCCGAAATACTTAGTACGCCAGACTGCACGCTGAAAAAGTCCGCTGAAGCCCACACACGAGCGGACTGTCCGCTGAAATGTGTTTCGACGGACTAAGTAGGCCATACAGTCCGCCCGTGTGTACGCGGCTTTACACTATGGGAAACACAGCTCACAGAGGTGCATATGTATAAACCTAGGTTGATAGTTACATAGATAGTAATGTTAGTAAGTTGATTGAAAAAAGACATAAATTCAACCAAAAGAAGGGGAAAAAAAGTATACAATCCTATATACACAATCCTATACCCACAGTAGATCCAGAGGAAGGAACCCCCCCCCCCAGCAAAGCATGGGCAATCAAGGGATTAAAGCGGAGGTCCACCCTAAAATGGACCTCCGCTCATCGGAATCCCCCCCCCCTCCGGCGCCACAATCGGCACCTTTCAGGGGGGAGGGGGGTGCAGTTACCTGGATAATCCAGGTAACTGCACCCACTTCCGGGCTAGCTCTCTGCGGAACGGGGCGTACGTTACGCCCCCGTTCCGCAAGCGCCCGCCCCCTTCAGCAAGTGCCCCGCTGCCTGCTGGGAAACACACAGCTCCCAGAGGCAGCGGGGACCGTCCGGATTGCGCCGCGCGGCTCGCGCATGCGCAGTAGGGAACCGGGAAATGAAGCCGAAAGGCTCCATTTCCTGATTCCCATACCCAAGATGGCGGCGGGACCCGGCAGCCGAGCGAGCGATCGGCTTCGGGTGCCGACATCGCGGGCGCGCTGGACAGGTAAGTGTCACTATTTAAAAGTCAGCAGCTGCAGTATTTGTAGCTGCTGGCTTTTAAAAAAAAAAAAAAAAACGCGGAGTCCCGGTGGACTCCCGCTTTAAATGTGTTCCATCCTGAGTGTTTCTAATTGTGGGGGGATGGGACTGACTGGAGGAGGAGACATATCGATGTTCCTAATTACTAAGAACAGCATATCTGTCTCTCCTTCCCTGTCAGAACAGGGATTTGGGTGTTTACACAAATACACATTGAGACATTTGGTTGTTCTAGTTTGGCCGCATAGCGCTGCATATCCATTCTCTCCTCTTGACCGGATGTGCGGCGATTGATGGGGATCCGGGGTGACCCATCTGATTCTCCCTAATCCCCGCCTCTGCTATCAGCCTATTGGCTGACTCCCGCCATATCAGCGGCGTTGGTCAGCGCATGAGCAGTAGCCGGTGGCTGGGCCGGGAGGCATGGCTCCAGCGGGGAGTGACTCGCTTCTGGTCGGGGCATATATAGGCATACACAACACGTAATACATCAGCAGCAGTTGCTAATTGGATACCAAGAGATCTACTCACGCCACACTTTGCAGCTATTAAACGGTGAGGTAATAGCACTATAAACTCCTCAATTACCTTTGCTTGCAGCCTTTTATATTTACTTTGTAAATTTTAAATTGTGACCTCCACTTCATGCTGCATTTATCTATGAGCCCTTAACCTGTCTGCCCCTCTTACAAGGCGTAAACAGAGCAGGCAGCGAGGAGAGCCATAATTGGCCACAGGCAGGATGCCCTGAGGCAGGCCAGGAAAGTCTGTGTGCATTTCCGCCAATCATATAATGCCAGTGCTCAGCTGGCTGAGCTCCAAAAGAAGTTGAACCTGCCCAAGAACCGCCTGATATGTGTCATGCCCACCAGGTGGAACTCAACGTTGGCCATTCTGCGGCTGCACACACAGCAGAGGGCCATCAATGAGCACCTGTGTGACTACGGAACCAGGACAGGGTCAGGGGAGCTTGTTTTTTTCTCTCCATGCTAGTGGGGCATGATCAGAGATGCATGCACTGTCCTGTCACCATTTGAGTTGGAGAAGAGGGTGGTGAGCAGTGACAGTGCATATATCAGTGACACTGTACCTCTTGTCCACCTGTTGGAGCATACGCTGCGTGGAATAATAGACAGGGCACTTGAGGCAGAACAGAGGCAGAAAGAGGAGGACTTCCTTGCCTCTCAAGGCCCCCTTTATCCAGACAGTGTTCTTGCTGTCCCACCCATCACACAGGAAGAGGAGGAGGAGGAGGATTGTGTCAGCATGGAGGTGGAGCCTGGCACTCAGCATCAGCAGCAGCAGTCTTTTAGGGATGATTTACAGTCCCAAGAAACCCCTGGACTTGTACGTGGCTAGTGACCCAGAGGACTCCGGACTGAATGCCTCAGCTAACCTATGCTGCATGGCCTCCCTGATCCTGCAAAGCCTGCAGAAGGATCCTCCTATTCTTCTGATCAAGAAGAGGGGCCATTACTGGCTGGCCACTCTCCTTGATCCACGGTACAAGGGTAAGGTTGCGGACCTTATCTTGCCGTCGCAGAGGACGCAGAGGATGAGACGTCTCCGGGAGGCCTTGCAGAAAGGTCTGTGCAACGCGTTCCCAGAGACTGGGTGGTTACAAACTCCTGGTCCTGGACAACGTGTTGCTGAGGCTTCAGTCAGTCACAGAAGGAGCGGTGGAGAAGGTGGCCGTCTGACCGATGCGTTCAGACAATTTTTTTAGTCCAACTTAAAAGTTGGTGGAATTTTTAATCTGAGTCAAGCACAGTTTTCTGATGCGGAATTGTACACCTTAGATAAGGGTCTCAAGTTTGCTCCGTCTAAAAAACGTAACAAATTTGTGACCTTCATAGACATCCATAAGTATATTCAACGATTGAACATACAAAAACACTTTATTGCCAACCCATGTGGACCTAGGACAATTACTGATGCGGGTGATGATATAACCCACACCGGTTTATCTAATCCTTCTTTGTTCAACCCCCCTAATGTGACATCTCCTTCCATTCGAGTTTTTAGGGATCTGGTGTTGAAAGACTTAAGCCCCATACACACTATCAGATTTTCTGCTGATTTTTTCCTTCAGATTTACCAAAACCATGTAGTAGAGGGGCCTGCCTGATTGCCTACAAATTGAAACTCCTAAGGTTTGACCTTATATTATATGGTTTTGGTAAATCTGAAGGAACAAAATCAGCAGAAAATCTGATAGTGTGTATGGGGTTTAAGAGTCACTCCCTTTTAAAAAAACGTTCGATCACCCCAACCTTGAGGAAGGCTTAAAAACCCTTTGTGAATGAAAGGATTTAATTATTAGGCCTGCGGACAAAGGGGGAGGACTAGTCATTTTGGACCGTATTGATTACCATGCGGAAATGTGTCGCATTCTTGCAGACACTACTACTTATATAGCATTATCTGGCGATCCCACTAATGTATTTAGAAATCAACTGGTTGATTTAGTCACTAAAGGCTTCCAATTGGGAATTTTGGATAGAAAAGAAAAGGATTTTTTGATACCTGTGGCCCCACGCATACCTGTAATTTACTATCTCCCGAAAACCCATAAAAATGCGACAAAACCGGCAGGGAGGCCTATCGTTAGCGGTATAGATTCTGTTACATCAAGGATAGGTAGTTAAGTTGATTTTCATGTACAACCACTGGTGCGCTCTGTTCCCTCTTATCTGAGGGATACGGGCGACACCATACAACGCTTGCAAAGTATGGACTATCAACATGACTACCTGCTTGTTACCGCTGACGTTACCTCCCTATATACTTGCATACCCCATAAGTTGGGCCTTGCAGTTGTTGAACGTTTTTTGCGAACTGCAAGTTCCGTTCCAGTTAAGCAACAGTTGTATATTATGGAGCTACTTCGGTTTGCTACACAGAGTAATTATTTTTGGTACGATGAACAGTTTTTCTTACAAAAGAAGGGCGTGGCGATGATGGCTAAATTCGCCCCCAGCCTCGCTAACCTCTTTATGGCCGTATGGGAGGAGGATGTCGTCTATGCCTTATAGCGTCCCGAATTGGCGCTGTGGGCACGGTATATAGACGACATCCTCCTCCTGTGGAAGGGGGACGAAGACTCAGAGACATTACATGAATTTATGGTCACTCTCAATGATAATGACGTGGGTGTTACTTTGACTTACGATGTGAGTACAACCCAAATACACTTTCTCGATTTGGATGTATCTGTTGTGAACCGCTGGTTGGTCCCAAAGGGACGGATCACAACGGATATATCCCTATGGATAGTTGCCACCATGCTCCATGGCTGAAATCGGTACCGCGCACCAGCTGCTATGTATTAGGAGAAATTGTACAGCACTTTCGGATTTTTTTCTGCAAGTCGATGTCTTGAAATCACAGTTTGTAGATAAAGGCTACCCCCCTGATGTTATTCATGATGAGATCTATCGAGTTACTACCTTAGATAGGTCCACACTCACTAGTGTACGTACCACACACAGAGCGGACACTAAATCGAAATGGTCTTTTATTACTCAATTCTCGGTACAATCCAAGCAGATTAAGGCTATCTTCAACCATCATTGGGACGTATTGAAGAATGACCCTCACTTAGTGCCTGTCCTTCCAGATAAAGCAGGCGTTATCTATAGAGGGGCACCTTCTTTGAGAATATGATTGCCCCAAATGTGATTGGTCCCCCGGTGAAAAAGTAATTTTTTAGGGAGACAAAGGGATTTTTTCCATGCAGGAGGTGTAACGTGTGCATACATAATGCTTTATGTGGCAGTAAGATCGACTCTTTTCAGTCCTCTGTCACCTCTACGATATACCACATGAAATGTTTTGCCACTTGCTCGACACGTTTTGTAGTTTATCTCATTACCTGTCCTTGCAAGCGGCAATATGTGGGACGCACAATTAGAACATTCTCAGTGCGAGTAAATGAACATATTACTAACATACGATTAGGATTGACCAATCACAGTGTCCCTAAACATTATTTACACTGTCATAGTAAAAATCCCTTTGGGACCAAATTTCAAGTTATTGATGCGTTTTCTCCACATTGGAGGGGCGAATCTAAAGTAAGGGGTGTTTCCCAATTGGAAACTTTTTGGATTTATCAGTTAAAATGCTATTTTCCGTTTGGGTTGAATCTTGATTTGGACATAAATGCCTTTATTAACCACTTAAGGACCGCCGTATTGCCAATGTACGTCATTACAATGGCACCGGCAGGCACAAGCACGTACATGTACGTGCTTGCCTTCCAGCGGGTGGGGGGTCCGATCGGACCCCCTCCCGCTGGATACGGCGGTCCGTTTCGCTTCAGGAGCAATCCGGGATGAGGGGATGGCCGTTGGTTTCTGCCCATCCCCTCTCGATCGCTCCTGGCGAATGAGAAGCTTCCTCCCACTGTGTATTGTATACACAGGCAGGGAGGAAGTGATGTCATTCTCCTCGGGACGGTCTTTTTGACCGGACTACGAGGAGAAGACAGAAAGTAAGTGTGCACCAACACTACACTGACATGTAGGCACACACAGGCACACAAACCCCCCCCCCCCCGATCGCCCCCCGATCCCCCCGCCCCCCCTCCCCCCCCCAGTCACAGTGTCACTGATTGCAGTGATCATTTATTTACTGATCACTGCATTCAGTGTCAGTCGTAAAAGTAAAAACTGTCAGGGCAGTTAGTGTTAGGTCCAGGACCACCCCCCAATAAAGGTTTAACCCCCTGATTGCCCCTAGTTAACCCTTTCACCCCCTTTTGCCAGTGTCACTAAGCGATCATTTTTCTGATCGCTGCATTAGTGTCACTAGTGTCGCTAGGTAGCTAGTTATTTTTTTAGGTTCACCGCCAGGTTTTTATAGCGCTAGGTACCCAAATATACTACCCAATAATGGTTTTAACCCCCTGATTGCCCCTAGTTAACCCTTTCACCAGCGATCACAGTATAAGTGTCACTGGTGACGCTGGTTAGCCAGTTAGTTATTTAGGTTCCCCGTCAGGTTTTTATATAGCGCCAGGGACCCCCATATACTACCTAATAAAAATTTGAACCCCCTGATTGCCCCTAGTTAACCCTTTCACCAGTGATCACCGTATAAGTGTTACGGGTGACTGGTTAGTTTGCTTTTTATAGCATCAGGGCACCCACCATTTATTACCCAATAAAGGTTTAACCCCCTGATCACCCGGCGGGTGATATCAATTAGGTTTTAGGGTCAGGGCCTGCGTCACCCCAGGCAGCGCTAAGTTAGTGCCAGTACCGCTAACACCCACATGCAAAGCATAAACCTCCCGTAGTGGTATAGAATCTGAACAGATCAATATCTGATCTGATCAGATCTATACTAGTGTCCCCAGCATTTTAGGGTTCCAAAAAAACGCATTGTTAGCGGGATCAGCCCAGATACCTGCTGGCACCTGCGTTTTGCCCCTCTGCCCAGCCCACCCAAGTGCAGTATCGATCGATCACTGTCACTTACAAAACACTAAACACATAACTGCAGCGTTCTCAGAGTCAGGCCTGATCCCTGCGATCGCTAACATTTTTTTTTGGTAGCATTTTATATTTAAATCCGGAAGGCAGTGCTTGGTTTTCGGGGTCCCGTACGTGGCTAGGCTCCCAAAAAGTCCCCCACATATGGTATCCCCGTACTCGGGAGAAGCAGCAGAATTTATTTTGGGGTGTAATTTGACTTATGCCCATAGCATGTGTGAGCAATATATCATTTAGTGACAACTTTGTGCAAAAAAAAAAAAAATGTTTAAATTCCTGCAACTTGTGGCAAAATATAAAATATTTCATGGACTCAACATGCCTCTCAGTAAATAGCTTGGGGTGTCTACTTTCCAAAATGGGGTCATTTGGGGGGGTTTTGTGCTATTTTGGCATTTTATGGCCTTCGAAACTGTGATAGGTAGTGAGGAGTGAAATCAAAAATTTGCACCCTTAGAAACCCTGAAGGCAGTGATTGGTTTTCGGGGTGCCGTACGCAGCTAGACTCCCAAAAAGTCCCACATATGTGGTATCCTCGTACTCAGGAGAAGCAGCAGAATATATTTTGGGGTGCAATTTCACATATAACTATGGCATGTGTGAGCAATATATCATTTAGTGACAACTTTTTGTAAACTTTTTTTTTTTTTTGTCATTATTCAATCACTTGGGACAAAAAAAATATATTCAATGGGCTCAACATGCCTCTCCACAACTTCCTTGGGGTGTCTACTTTCCAAAATGGGGTAATTTCGGGGGGGGGGTTTGTACTGCCCTGCCATTTTAGCACCTCAAGAAATGAGATAGGCAGTTGTAAATTAAAAGCTGTGTAAATTCCAGAAAATGTACTCTAGTTTGTAGACGCTATAACTTTTGTGCAAACCAATAAATATACGCTTACTGACATTTTTTTTACTAAAGACATGTGGCTGAATATTAGAGCATTTTTTATACAATTTGTGTTTATTAGTTATTTTTATTTTGAGTTTTATTTGTCATATGAATAATCTATATACTTATTTGATGTTGTTTTCTGTATATATTCCACTAGATTTTTTCTGTTTCAATATGTTTATTGTGAATTTTTGAATAAACAGTAATAAACAAAAGAGTACAATCAACTCCTTGTGAGCCCTCGCAGGGGCCACTAATCATGAATATAAATCCAAAGGGCTAACCATCACAATATATTTCTAATAAACTCAGGATAAGGAAGGGAGATGAGCAAAAGGTGGAATCTAGACTGATTCAGTGTCAAACAACTCGTTCCTTAATCATGTTCTGCGAGTAAGCCCTGTTCCTGCCACCCCCGTCCATGGGAGGAAGCAGTTTTTAATTAGCAATGGGAGAGATTACTAATGAGAAAGAAGAGAGATAGGGAACAGAAGAAAGAAGGGTAGGGAGAAAAAAAAGGGGGGGGAAAGGAAGGGGGGAAAGCTCGGGCTCGGACGCCCCGCCAGGAGAATTCAGACCACGCCCAGGCATGCCGCCTGGAGCGTGGGGAACTCATAAGAGATTCACGGCTCCCAGATCCTTAGAAATTTAGCATGAGAATCATGAACAATACTGGACATACGTTCTTGAAGTAACATAGCAGTCATGCGTGTCTTAACCCCTTGAAAATCTACCCGTTGTGACTTCCAGGCTTGGGCAATGGTCCGCTTGGCCGCTATAAACAGATAGGTAGCCAGCTTCTGTTGAGGGCCGCGCAGGCCAGGAACCGGGCAATGTAGGAGAGCTAGCCTAGCGTCCCTTCGAATCGTTAGATGAAAGAGTGTCTGCAGTAAACCAAAGATCCTAGACCAGAACCCCACCAACCTTGGGCAAGCCCACCATGTGTGCATGACATCACCTCGCTGACCACAGTTGTGGAAGCATCTGTCAGTACTCCCAGGGAATGCCCGAGCCGTGCGGGCAGGTACCCAATAACATCGGAACATTACTTTATATGCGGCCTCTAAGGTATTTGTGTTGAACGAGCATTTGGTGACCGTGTGCCAGGCTCTGTTCCAATCCTCTGGGTATACTGGGGCCTGAAGGTCCTTTCCCATTGAGTCATATAAGAGAGGGGTGCCGATGGCGGGCGACCATTCAGGGAGGCATAAATGGCCGAGATGAGGCCCGGGGACCCTGGGGAGTGATGGCATGTATGTTCAAAAAAAGTTTTTTGGAAGGGATAGGTGGACGTGCGGCGCAATTCTACAATCCAGTGCTTTAATTGGATAAAGTGATAATGCTCCGTGACCGGCGCCCCCTGCGCTTCCCTAATACTCTCCCAGGAGGGGAATGAACGTGAAGATAGAAAATTTTGGACTTGTGGATAGCCATGCGAAGACCACCAGGAGAATGCCTGGGGCTCCACATGACCGGGAAGGAAAAGAGGGTTATGGGTGATGGGGAGTAGGGGTAGGAAGGGGGACATCAAATTGTTAACCGATCGAACTGAGTCCCACACCTGCAGACCATGAAGCAGCATGGGGCTTAGAGAGGGAGGGCATAGATTCCTGGGGAGCCAGAGGAGTTCCTGAAGTGAACACGGGTCAGAACCAGGTACCTCTAGGAGCACCCACAGAGGAACATCCGTGGTTGCATGAAGCATGGTCAATGGGGAGATCTGGGCTGCTACGTAGTATTTTGAGATATTGGGGACCCCCAGGCCTCCCCGGAGCCTGTGGGTATAAAGGGTCGCTCTAGGTACCCTAGGGCGTTTGCGCGCCCATATAAATTGGAGGATCCTATTCTGCAGGAGTCGAAGGAAAAAAGCGGGTACCCGGACAGGCAGAGTGCGAAAATAATAAAGGACTTTGGGAAGTATCGTCATCTTTGCCGCCGAGATCCTCCCTACCCAGGAGAGTGAGGGAAATTGCCAGGCTTGCATAAGGGTGGACACCATGTGTAACAGGGGATAATAATTGGCAGAGAATAGGGAGGAGTAAGCTGGAGTCAATTTGACACCTAAATAGTCAATCGAGTGAGATGCCCAACGATAAGGAAAATGGTCCTGAAGTCGCTGTACCAGTTCCAGAGGGAGGTTAACATTCAGCGCTGTGTTTTTGGAGGGGTTAATTTGAAGACCTGAGAAGGCTGAAAATTGATCTAATACAAGTTGCAGGTTGGGCAGGGAGATGAGCGGGTTTGAAATGGTCAAGAGGGCGTCGTCCGCAAATAGGTTCACTTTGTATTGAGTGCCCGCGTAAGGAATTCCCGAGATATCACTATTGGCCCTGATCGCCGCCGCCAGCGGCTCCAATGCCAGGATAAACAGTGCCGGGGACAGGGGGCAGCCCTGTCTAGTTCCCCGGAGTATCGGGAAAGGGTCAGAAAGGAAGCCCGCGTATTTTACTGATGCAGACGGTGCGGAATATAGGGCTTGGATCCATCGCAGGAAATGTGGACCAAATCCCCATTTGGTTAGAACAAAATAAAGGTAATCCCACGAGAGCGAATCAAACGCTTTATATATGTCTAGGGAAAGCAAGAGTCCTGGTATTTTGCGCTGATTAAGTATATGGAGGAGATGGACCACCTTGCGGACATTATCCCCCGCCTGGCGACCGGGCACAAAGTCCACCTGATCCCTGTGAATGAAGGCCTGAAGATATCTGTTGACCCGCGCACTTAGGACCTTGCCCAGTACCTTCAGGTCAACATTCAACAGGGAGATGGGACGAAAGGACTGTGGGTCCGTGGCCTCCTCAGGCGACTTAGGTATCATAGAGATATGGGCTTTCAGCGAGTCCGGCGAGGGTCTCGCACCGTCCCGCCAGGCGTTGAAATAAGATGTGAGATGGGGCGTGAGCAGGGGTGCAAATGTCTTCTAATATAGACCGGTGAAGCCGTCCGGACCCGGAGCCTTGGAAGGCTTAAGGGACTTTAGGGCTTGGGCGACCTCCATTTCCGTTATAGGAGCATTCAAATTATCTCGTGCCGCCAAGGACAGTAGGATGTAGGAAGGTCAATCGATTGGAAGAATCTCTCAGCCCTGTCTCGGTCAAAGGCTGCCGGTCTATTATATAGGGATGAGAGGAAGGAGGCAAAGCCTGCCACTACTTTAGATGGATTTGACGTAAATCCCCCTCCCGTCACCTGTAGTCGAACCGGCCTGCCCGGGCGTCCCACCAAATTAAGTTTCCTAGCCAACATAGGACCAGGTTTGTTCGAGCAACTATAAAACTTATATTTGGACCAACGCAGGGCCTTTTCCGCCTGAGCAGAGGCGAGCAGGTCCAACTCAGTGGCCAATTTGTCACGTGTCCGCCTATGGGTTACCGTAGGGTGCGCCTTCCATGTCGCGTCCGCCGCCTGTAATAAGGAGGTCAATTCCCATATCCACTGCTCCCTGGCCCGTTTTGTACGGGAAGCGATCTGGATCAAATGTCCCCTGACCGTCGCCTTGTGGGCTTCCCACAAGGCGACGGGAGAGCCGACTGAGCCCACATTTTCCGCAAAATAAGTTTGGATATGAGTTTCTATCTGGGAGGATGTAGCTTTCGTACTCAGGAGGGATTCGTTAATCCGCCAAAGGTAGGCTGGGCGGGAGAATCCCGCCAAAGTGATTCCAAAGATCAGGGGATCGTGGTCGGACCATGGAGAGGTGGCAATAGTGATATTTTGTACCAATGGCAGGGAGCTAAGTTGCAGAAACACGTGGTCTATCCTACAAAAACTCTGATGGGGGTTAGAGAAAAAGGTAAAATCCCGAGACAATGGATGCTGCTCACGCCACACGTCCACCATGCCATAAGATTGGAAAAGATCATGCAATAGTTGTTCCTGAGAGGCATCACGGGACGGAGGCACTTCCCTGAGACTACGCCTGTCCAAAGAGGAGTTAAAAACAGAGTTGGAGTCTCCCATCATAATCAGAAGGCCTTTTTGGTGCCTGGTGATCACTTGGAGTAGGTGGGAGAAAAACTTCTGCTGAAATGAATTAGGAGCGTAGTATCCAACCAAAGTGACCTCCTGGTCCCACAGGGTGCCCTGCAGGATCAAATATCTACCCGTAGGGTCTGCTATTTCTTTAGAACAGATAAATTGGAGGTTACGCCGAAAGGCCATCAGCACCCCTCTTTGCTTCTCAGAGGTGGAGGCCGTAAAAAACATTGGATAATGGGGGGACAAATATTTGGGGGATGAGGATTGGGAGAACCTGGTCTCCTGCAGACACACCACATCAATAGATTGTGATTTTAAATGGCGGAAGACCTTCGATCTCTTATTGGGGGAATTGAACCCATGTATGTTCTGCGAGAATATTTTCAACACATTTTGAGCCATCTGGGGGGTAAAGGAAGGTACATACAATGATATCGCAGCCAGCAAGGTACGTACTTACCCTGATCCCATGGCGAGGCAGTCCGAGCCGAGTAGGGGAGCGGGAGGGAGGAGAACACAGAGGAGAAGAGGAAGAAAGAGAAGAGGAAACATTGAATAGACATGTGACACAGATAAACACCACAATGGGTGGGCTTAGCACTAGATTTTTTATACTCCTGATGAAGTGTATCTATACGCGCAACATGTTGAGTGATTAAATGAATACCTCAAGCCCGGATCCAAATCCTGACCCACAGCTTCCTCCTACCTACACCCTTAATTGGAGACTATTACAGGAACTGTAATGCACTGTCCTCTGGATGTGGCTATGTATTTTTGATATTTTGTGATGTGGCGTCAGAGTTTGTTGTACGGGGTGTATAATTACTAGCCTTACTGATTTTTTTTTTATATACATTTATATGCAATCATGCTTTTTATCTTTGTACTAAATAAATAAATATATTCAATTACCTTTACTAGTGTGCCTTTAAAGTCCAAATTATTTAGCTTCTAGTGTTTTCTATGTTCCTCTTCATAACCTTTTTTCTGTAAATTTCCTATGCAGGATTTTCCTTTGTTCCAACTAGTCTACTGTGTTGGTGCAAATTCTGCGTAACCTGTTGAATTGGCTATAAAGTATATTTTGTTTCCAACTTAACCTTCTATGAGGAAGTGAATTGCCATCTAGATAAAGGAAGGCCCAAAGACATGGTGTATCTGTATTTTGCAAAAGCATTTGACACAGTTCCCCATAAACACTGACTGTACAAAATAAGGTCCATTGGCATTGACCATAGGGAGAGTACAAGGATTGAAAACTGGCTACAAGGGCAAGTTCAGAGGATGGTGATAAATGGGGAATACTCGGAATGGTCAGGGGTGGGTAGTGGGGTCCCCTAGGGTTCTGTGCTGAGACCAATCCTATTTAACTTGTTCATAAATGACCTGGAGGATGGGGTAAACAGTTCAATCTCTATTTGTGGACAATACTAAGCTAAGCAGGGCAATAACCTCTCTGCAGGGTGGGGAAACCTTGCAAAAAGATCTAAGCAAATTAATGGGGTGGGCAACTACATGGCAAATGAGGTTTAATGTAGAATATTGTAAACAAATGCATTTGGGTGGCAAAAATATAAATGCAATCTATACACTGGGGGAAGAACTTCTGGGGAATCTAGGACTGAAAAAGACCTGGAGGTCCTAGTAGATGGTAGGCTCAGCAATGTCAAGCTGCTGCTAACAAAGCAAACAGAATATTGGTATGTATTAAAAGGGAGATCAACTTCAGAGATAAAACAATAATTCTGCCGCTCTACAAGACTCTGGTCCGGCTGCACCTAGCGCATGCTGTCCAGTTCTGGGCACCAGTCCTCAGGAAGGATGTACTGGAAATGGAGCGAGTACAAAGAAGGGCAAAAAAGCTAGTAAAGGGCCTGGAGGATATTAGTTATGAGGAAAATTTACAAGCACTGAACTTATTCTCTCTGGAGAAGAGACGCTTGAGAGGGGATATGATTTCAATTTATAAATACCGCACTGGGGACCCCACAATAGGGATAAAACGTTTTCTCCTAAGGGAGTTTAATAAGACACGTGGCCACTCATTAAAATTAGAAGAAAAGAAGTTTAACCTTAAGCTACGATGTGGAATTCCCTTCCACAGATGGTGGTCTCAGCGGGGAGCATTGATAGTTTAAAAAAAGATTAGATAAGCATCTGAACGACCACAACATACAGGGATATACAATGTAATAATGACATATAATCAGTCACACAGATAGGTTGGACTTGATGTACTAGATAGGTGACCAAACCCATAGTGTAGATAAGAGTTGCCAGCAGTTTCTTTAAAGTGAGTTTTAAAAATAATATTGCCATCCTCATCCCAAGATAACTGTAGATCTAAAAACACCAAAGTCTTTAGGTCTACAACGAATGTAAATCGAACATTGTATGGATTACTGTTACAATAATTAATGGTTTTAGGGATCACATCTGGAGGACCCTCCCAAATGATGATAATATCATCAATGAATCATCCATAGTAAACTAAATGTTTACTGAAGGGGTTTTTCCTCCAAAAGTTCATGAAAAGATTTGCTTAAAAGGGCTCATAATGGGCACCCATAGCTGTCCACAAATTTTGTACATAACGTGTGCCCTGGAACTGGAAGTAATTGTGCTCCAACACAAATCCAGTACAGTTGCTGATAAATTGGGCTTGAAGGGGGTGTAGGTAATCTGTATTAGTAAGAAAGTTATTTTGTGCCTTGATTCCTGCCTTATGAGGGATGGATGTGTACAGTGAGCACATGTCCATGGAAAGCCACGTATAGTGAGGAAACCATTTGTATTGTTCCAATATGTCTAGAACGTGAGATGAATCTCTCACATATGCCGGAAGTGATGTCACAATCGGCTGCAGGAAATAATCTACATATTGTGAAATGTAGCTGGTAAGACTGTCTATGTTAGCAATAATTGGACATCCCGGGGGGCAGGTGGTATTTTTGTGCATGTTTGTGATGTTCTAAATGTAGAGTGCTTTATAACACTCTCAGATAAGGAAACTTTTTTCAGTTTTATTTATACCAATCCTATTAGCCCCTTCCACCATACTATACAATTTGGGCTTGTACACAGGTAAGTATCCACATCAGAGAGCAATCTGTGTGCCTCAAATATATAACCATTCCTATTCTGGATTACCACCCCCACCTTTAAGCTGTCCGGATAACAATCTTCTCATTGTTTTTCCAAATTTTCCAGAGCCATTGTCTCAGATGAACTGTGGTTAGGGGAGCACCTGTACCGGGGATTTTAATTTAATTTCATAAAGTCTGCATACACCATGGAATGAAAGGTTTTGATATAATCACTTTTGGCATGGTGGGGATAAAATAGGGATTTGGGTCTAAAGGCGGTATGTGCAATTGGATTATTATAAGAGTTACACACTGTGTCACTTGTGTAATTTACCCAATCTTTCTCATAATTCCTCCAATATCTCCAACTCATCAGTGTTGTCCAATAACTTCAGTATCATATTTTCTTCCTTATCTAGCATTCTATTCTGTCCATTGGCTTGGGTAGGTTTGTTGCTGTCTAGATAATAATAAAGTTCTACTGTAATATCTCTAATGTATTTATTTCAATCTTTAAAGAGATTGACTTAGTGAGAAATTGAGCCCCTTTTGTAAGAGGCTCATCTCACCCTCTAACGGGGTGTGGTGTAAAGACAAATAAAATAAGCACATTGTTTTTATTTTATTTTATCTCAATAAAAGGTGTTGCACCAAGTGCCTGTGCATGCTTTCTTCCTTTGTGTTTCTCCAGTAGGGGAAAAAAAATCCTTCCTGATCCCTGGATCAACTTTGCTTATAAATGTTAGTATATATATTATGTACATTACATCACTTCTGGGTCTGTGCTTACCTGACCAGTACTGGCTAGGGAAGCAGGCAATCAAACTAATCTGTCTTGGCTCTCGGCTGTCTTGGAGGGCAGAGGAAGGATTAGGATTCTAATAGACTCTAGAATGTCATTGCCCATGCTATCACAAGGGGTTATTCATGAGCAACAAAAACATTAAAAAAGGATTTATTCTGGTGCAAGATCCCACATTTAACTCTAAACCGATAAACTGTAAAGGCTTTTAAAGCATCAACTATGGATTCAGGCACTGTAGTTTGTCATCATTTCCCAGGTGTGCACAATTTTAAATCTTCACATGGTTGGTATCTATTTACTTGACACATCATCTTTTTATATTTTACCAAAAACTGGATATTATATTGTGTGTGTGTGTGTGCTAAAATTCATTAAAGTGTATATTTTCTTTAAAATTATGCTTTTTTTTTAAAAACCCCTCCTACTTTGCTGTCCTAGCCACCCCATAATAATTATTCTGCAAGCCCTATTTTGTACCCCTGCCCAATCCTCCTTTTCTTTTGGACAGTGCATACCTAGTCAGTCTAGGATAGGGGTGCCCAACCTTTTGAAGAGCGAGGGCCACTTAAGCGACTTGGTAACCGGTCGCGGGCCACAATGAGCAGAGCAGTCGGATGGCAGGCCATGCAGAGTGGACACGGACACAGCCCACTCTACTCTATGGGTCCTCTGATCCGATCCGCCCCCTAACAGAAGGGGATGGAGCAGTGTACCTGTGTCTTTCCTGTGGGTTAGCTACACTTTGCCATAGACTTCTATTATATCCTGCAGGTGTGGTGCACTTTCTGAAAGCTCACCAAACCCACAGGTAATAACAGAAGTCTATGCCTCAGTGCAGGTAACCTGAAGGTGCATTGCACCTACGGATCAGTTTGAAAGCAGCCCAGTAACCACTGCGCAGATATGCCCATATATACACTGCAATTTTAGTAATAAACTGACCTTTAATAACAGTCTTCCATTCAGGTATAGCCTGCTGCTGCTGTCACCGGCAAAGTGCATTTGGTATCACTCCACCTGCTCTGCTCCACAGCTGCTTGCTTTGCCGGCTTCATTAAAGTGGAGCTCCACCCTCTTTTGGAAGTCCTTTGCATCCCCTGCTTCTCTGTCCCCTTAAACACATTTGGCATATTTTTTTTTTTCTAAACTCACCGTTTTATTGCTAAATTTCATCTTCACTTCCTGCTTCCGGCCGCGGCCTGAGTGCGTCATCCCCATCCGCTATGCCTCCTGGGAGATCTTTTTTATCAATCCCAGGAGGCAATAGGTGTGGGCTGGGCCGTAGCATCGCGTTATTTCAAAACCGGAAATGACGCGATGCACGGCGACGCCCGGCGCCATTTTACACAAGGGCAACCAGGCTTTTGTTGCCATTGTTACCCAAGCTTCCCTTGCAGGTACAAGCGCTCCCCGTACACTGCAAAGAAAGAAGCATCTGGCGATGCAGTGAACAGGAGGTGGGGGAGGTCTGGCAGTGGAGAGTCTTATCACCGAGCAGGTCTGTGAAAAAAAAAAACAGTAACAGATGGATACAGGGTTTGGAGCAGGGACACTTACTCTATTGGTCATGAGTGAGATCTGCAGGAATTCCACACACACCAATCCCATCCCATCCCACCCCACCTCATGCCATCCCATCCCACCCCACCTCACCTCATGCCATCTCATCCCACCTCATCCCATCCCACCCCACCTCACCTCATGCCATCCCATCCCACCCCATCTCATCCCATCCCACCCCCCCTCATGCCATCCCATCCCACCCCACCTCACCTCATGCCATCCCATCCCACCCCATCTCATCCCACCTCATGCCATCCCACCCCACCTCATGCCATCCCACCCCATCTCATCCCATCCCACCCCACCTCATGCCATCCCATCCCACCCCACCTCACCTCATGCCATCCCATCCCACCCCATCTCATCCCACCTCATCCCATCCCACCCCACCTCATGCCATCCCACCCCACCCCACCTCACCTCATGCCATCCCATCCCGCCCCATCTCATCCCACCTCATCTCATCCCACCCCACCTCACGCCATCCCATCCCACCCCATCTCATCCCACCCCACCTCACCTCTTCCCATCCCATCCCACCCCACCTCATGCCATCCCATCCCACCCCACCTCACCTCATGCCATCCCATCCCACCCCATCCCACCCCACCTCATGCCATCCCACCCCACCTCACCTCATGCCATCTCATCCCACCCCATCTCATCCCACCCCATCTCATCCCACCCCACCTCATCTCATCCCACCTCATCTCATCCCATCCCACCCCACCTCATGCCATCCCATCCCACCCCACCTCACCTCATGCCATCCCATCCCACCCCATCTCATCCCACCTCATCCCATCCCACCCCACCTCATGCCATCCCACCCCACCCCACCTCACCTCATGCCATCCCATCCCACCCCATCTCATCCCACCCCACCTCACGCCATCCCATCCCACCCCATCTCATCCCACCCCACCTCACCTCACCTCATCCCATCCCACCCCACCTCATGCCATCCCACCCCACCTCATGCCATCCCATCCCACCCCACCTCACCTCATGCCATCCCATCCCACCCCACCTCATGCCATCCCACCCCACCTCATGCCATCCCATCCCACCCCACCTCACCTCATGCCATCTCATCCCACCCCATCTCATCCCACCCCACCTCATCTCATCCCACCTCATCTCATCCCACCCCACCTCACGCCATCCCATCCCACCCCACCTCACGCCATCCCATCCCACCCCACCTCATCCCATCCCATTCCACCCCATCTCACCCCATCCCATCCCATCCCACCTCATCTCACCCCACCCCACCTCACCTCATCCCATCCCATCCCACCTCATGCCATCCCATCCCACCCCACCTCACCCAATCCCATCCCACCCCATCCCATCCCACCTCATCTCATCCCACCCCATCTCATCCCACCCCATCTCATCCCACCCCATCTCACCTCATCCCATACCACCTCATCCCATCCCACCCCACCCCACTCCACCCCATCCCACCCCACCCCACTCCACCCCATCCCATCCCATCCCATCCTACCCCATCCCACTCCACCTCATCCCACTCCACCTCATCCCATCCCACCTCACCTCATCTCATGCCATCCCATCGCATCCCACCTCATGCCATCCCATCCCACCCCACCTCACCTCATGCCATCACATCCCACCCCATCTCATCCCACCCCATCTCATCCCATCTCACCCCACCTCACGCCATCCCATCCCACCCCACCCCATTTCATCCCACCCCACCTCACCTTATCCCATCCCATTCCACGCCACCTCATGCCATCCCATCCCATCCCACCCCACCCCATCTCATCCCACCCTACCTCATCTCACCCCACCTCACCTCATCTCAACCCACCTCACCTCATCCCATCCCATTCCACCTCATCCCACCCCACCTCATGCCATCCCATCCCACCCCACCTCACCCCATCCCATCCCACCCCACCTCACCCCATCCCATCCCACCCCATCTCATCCCACCTCATGCCATCCCACCCCATCTCATCCCACCCCATCTCATCCCACCCCATCTCACCTCATCCCATCCCACCCCATCCCACTCCACCCCACTCCACCTCATCCCATCCCACCCCATCCCACTCCACCTCATCCCATCCTATCCCATCCCACTCCACCTCATCCCATCCCACCTCATCCCATCCCACTCCACCTGTTCCCATCCCAGCTCACCTCATCTCATGCCATCCCATCCCACCCCACCTCATGCCATCCCATCCCATCCCACCCCATCTCATCCCATCCCACCCCATTCCATCTCATCCCATCCCACCTCACCTCATCCCATCCCATCCCATCTCATCCCACCCCACCTCATCTCATCCCATCCCACTCCACCTCATCCCATCCCACTCCACCTCATGCCATCCCATTCCATCTCATCCCATCCCACCTCACCTCATCTCATGCCATCCCATCCCACTCCACCTCATGCCATCCCACCCCACCTCATGCCATCCCATCCCATCCCACGCCATCCCATCTCATCCCATCCCACCTCATCCCATCCCACCTCATCCCATCCTACCTCACCTCATCCCATCCCACCTCATCCCACCTCACCTCATCCCACCCCACCTCATCCCACCCCACCTCACCTCATCCCACCCCACCTCATCCCACCCCACCTCATCCCATCCCACCTCACCTTATCCCATCCCACCTGCTGTGGGCGATGCAATTCGATATGTTGATGCGATTCGATATGTTGGGGGTGATGCAATGTGCTTTGGGCGATGTGATTCGATGTGCTGGGGGTGATGCAATGTGCTGGGTGTGATGCGATTTGATGTGCTGGGGGAGATGCGATGAGCTGGGGCAATGCGATGCTGGGGGCGATGCGATTTGATATGTCGCGGGTGATGCAATGTGCTTTGGGGCGATTCGATGTTCTGGTGAGATGCGATGGGATTCGATGTGTTGGGGCGAAGCGATTCGATGTGCTGATGCCATTCGATGTGCTTTGGGAGATGCGATGTGCTGGGGGTGATTCGATGTGCTGGGGAGATGCGATTCGATGTGCTGGGGAGATGCGATTCGATGTGCTGGGAGATGCGATTCGATGTGCTGGGGGAGATGCAATTCGATCTGATGCCATGTGCTGTGGGCGATGTGATGTGCTGAGGGCGATGCGATTTGATGTGTTGCATGTGATGCAATGTGCTTTGGGGCGATTCAATGTTCTGGGGAGATGCGATTGGGCAATGGGATTCGATGTGTTGGGGCGAAGCGCTTCGATGTGCTGATGCAATTCGATGTGATGTGATGTGCTGCGATGTGCTGGGGGCGATGCAATGTGCTGGGGCGATGCGATGTGCTGTGCTGGGGGCGATTCGATGTTCTGGGGAGATGTGATGCGATTGGGCGATGGGATTCCAGGTGCTGATGTGATTCAATGTGTTGGGGGTGATGCAATGTGCTTTGGGCGATGCAATGTGCTTTGGGCGATGCGTTGTGCTGGGGGTGATTCAATGTGCTGGGGGTGATTCAATGTGCTGGGGGAGATGGGATTCTATGTGCTGGGGGCAATGTGATGTGATGCGAATTGCTGGGGGTGATGCGATGTGCTGGGGGCGATGCGATTTGATGTGTTGCGGGTGATGCAATGTGCTTTGGGGCGATTCAATGTTCTAGGGAGATGCGATGCGATTCGATGTGTTGGGCGAAGCGATTCGATGTGCTGATGCGATTCGATGTTTTGGGGGTGATGCAATGTGCTTTGGGCGATGCGATGTGCTGGGGAGATGCGATTCGATGTGCTGGGGAGATGCGATTCGATGTGCTGGGGGCAATGTGATGTGCTGATGCAATTTGATGTGCTGGGGTGATGCAATGTGCTGGGGGTTATGCGATTCAATGTTCTGGGGAGATGCGATTCGATGTGCTGGGGCGATGCGATGTGCTTGGGTGATGCGTTTCGATGCGATGTGGTGGGGCAAAGCGATTCGATGTGCTGATGTGATTCAATGTTTTGGGGGTGATGCAATGTGCTTTGGGCGATTCGATGTGCTGCAGGAGATGTGATTCGATGTGCTGTGGTGATGCGATGTGCTTGGGCGATGCATTTCGATGCAATATGGTGGGGCAAAGCGATTTGATGTGCTGATGCGATTCGATGTGTTGTAGGTGATGCAATGTGCTTTGGGCGTTTCGATGCGCTGGGGGTGATGCAATGTGCTGGGGGAGATGCAATGTGATGGGGGAGATGCGATTCGATTTGCTGGAGCGTTGCGATTCGATGTGCTGATGCAATTCGAAGTGTTGGGGGTGATGCAATGTGCTGGGGGTAATGCGATTCGATGTTCTGGGGCGATTCAATGCGATGTGCTTGGGTGATGCGATTCGATGCGATGTGTTGGGGGCAGCGCGATTCGATGTTCTAATGCAATTTGATGTGTTGGGGTGATGCAATGTGCTTTGGGCGATGCGATGAGATGTGCTGGGGCTATTCGATGTGCTGGGGGAGATGCAATTCGATGTGCTGGGGCGATGCGATGTGCTTGGGCAATTCATTTCGATGCAATATGGTGGGGAGAAGCGATTTGATGTGCTGATGCGATTCGATGTGTTGTAGGTGATGCAATGTGCTTTGGGCGTTTTGATGCGCTGGGGGTGATGCAATGTGCTGGGGGAGATGCAATGTGATGGGGGAGATGCGATTCGATTTGCTGGAGCGATGCGATTTGATGTGCTGATGCAATTCGAAGTGTTGGGGGTGATGCAATGTGCTGGGGTGATGCGATTCGATGTTCTGGGGGAGAGGTGATGTGCTTGGGTGTTGCGATTTGATGTTCTGGATTCATTACTGATCCGTCCCACCATTTTTCAAAATTAATATGCACAGTTTGAACTTCATAAAGTCGTCTTCAATACATCTAGATGCAGAAATGAATTGTGTTGCTGATGTTATTATTATTTTTTTTATGATTTTTTTTTTTTCTTTTTAAATGAAAAGCTGTACAGAAAAAAGTATCCGCTGAGTGTAGATATGTGTGTGTATATATGTACAGAACACGATATATATATATATATATATATATATATATATATATATATATATATATATATATATATATATATATATATATATATATAGTGTATGTTTCTTGAATAATATTCCTTGTACATGCAGTATATTTACTGGTTCCTGGAGGGAGGAGGGGTTTGCATAGATATGGGTGGCAACTTCCTCTAACACTGCCCTTGCCATGGTAACCTGACCTGAAACTTATTACACTGCTTGTGCAGCATTGAGCATGTGCGAGATCTGCAAGGCTGAAATCCAGGAAGAAATACAGTCTGGCTTCAGATGCCCACACTTAAGATGGCCACGGTCTGCTGCTAGTTTATAAACTTTCAAAATGCTGTAATAATCTAACAAAACGGACCTTAGTTTACAGACCAACTTTACTGAATACATTAAGCTTGTGTATTATAGGGGTATTTTTATTTAAAAAGTGTAATTTTGGCCGGATCACCACTTTAACAACACAGATGCTTTGGGATGGCGGGTCTGCAAAACATGATCTGGGCTTGCCAATCTACCGTACCACAGGAGGAGGTCGTGGGCCACATCAGAGGGCTCCACAGACCACATGTGGCCCCTGGGCCACTGGTTGGGCACCCCTGGTCTAGGACTATCTTTGCCACCATAAATGTGGTCTGGCAGTATAGTTTCCAAAAGGGAGTTTCCATCCCTAAATCAGAAATAAGAAAGGGGTTTTGGGACTTTGAGTGAGGCACAAGACATGTGGTAGGAGAAATTATAAAATTGTTTAATTGGCATATAAAAAACATACCGCATACACATATGATACATGGTTGAACATACACAAGTATTTTTATCTATATATAGATACAGTGCCTTGCGAAAGTATTCGGCCCCCTTGAACTTTTCAACCTTTTGCCACATTTCAGGCTTCAAACATAAAGATATAAAATTTAAATTTTTTGTGAAGAATCACCAACAAGTGGAACGAAATCTATTGGATTTTTTAAACTTTTTTAACTAATAAAAAAATAAAAAGTGGGGCGTGCAAAATTATTCGGCCCCCTTGCTTTAATACTTTGTAGAGCCACCTTTTGCTGCGATTACAGCTGCAAGTCGCGTGGGGTATGTCTCTATCAGTTTTGCACATCAAGAGACTGAAATTCTTGCCCATTCTTCCTTGCAAAACAGCTCGAGCTCAGTGAGGTTGGATGGAGAGCGTTTGTGAACAGCAGTTTTCAGCTCTTTCCACAGATTCTCGATTAGATTCAGGTCTGGACTTTGACTTGGCCATTCTAACACCTGGATACGTTTATTTGTGAACCATTCCTTTGTAGATTTTGCTGTATGTTTGGGATCATTGTCTTGTTGGAAGATAATTCTCCATCCCAGTTTCAGGTCTTTTGCAGACTCCAACAGGTTTTCATCCAGAATGGTCCTGTATTTGGCTGCATCCATCTTCCCCTCAATTTTAACCATCTTCCCTGTCCCTGCTGAAGAAAAGCAGGCCCAAACCATGATGCTGCCACCACCACCATGTTTGACAGTGGGGATGGTGTGTTGAGGGTGATGAGCTGTGTTGCTTTTACGGCACACATATCGTTTTGCATTGTGGGTAAAAAGTTTGATTTTGGTTTCATCTGACCAGAGCACCTTCTTCCACATGATTGATGTGTCTCCCAGGTGGCTTCTGGCAAACTTTAGACGAGACTTTTATGGATATCTTTGAGAAATGGCTTTCTTCTTGCCACTCTTCCATAAAGGCCAGATTTGTGCAGTGTACGACTGATTGTTGTCCTATGGACAGACTCTCCCACCTCAGCTGTAGTTCTCTGCAGTTCATCCAGAGTGATCATGCGCCTCTTGGCTGCATCTCTGATCAGTCTTCTCCTTGTCTGTGCTGAAAGTTTAGAGGGACGGCCAGGTCTTGGTAGATTTGCAGTGGTCTGATACTCCTTCCATTTCAAAATGATCGCTTGCACAGTGCTCCTTGGGATGTTTAAAGCTTGGGAAATCTTTTTGTATCCAAATCCGGCTTTAAACTTCTCCACAACAGTATTACGGACCTGCTTGGTGTGTTCCTTGGTCTTCATGATGCTCTCTGCGCTTTCAGCAGAACCCTGAGACTATCACAGAGCAGGTGCATTTATACAGAGACTTGATTACACACAGGTGGATTCTATTTATCACCATCAGTCATTTAGGACAACATTGGATCATTCAGAGATCCTGGCTGAACTTCTGGAGTGAGTTTGCTTCACTGAAAGTAAAGGGGCCGAATAATTTTGCACGCACCACTTTTCAGTTTTTTATTTGCTAAAAAAGTTTAAATTATCCAATAGATTTCGTTCCACTTCATAATTGTGTCCCACTTGTTGGTGATTCTTCACAAAAAATTAAAAATTGATATCTTTATGTTTGAAGCCTGAAATGTGGCAAAAGGTTGAAAAGTTCAAGGGGGCCGAATACTTTCGCGAGGCACTGTATATATATATATATATATATATATATATATATATATATATATATATATATATATATATATATATATATATATGAATTCTTCTTTTCTGTATGCCATCGTCTTGTATATAGACAAAAATACTCATGTTCAACCATGTATCATATGTTTATGAGTTATGCTTCGTTTATTAAACAATTGCCAATTAAACATTTTTATAATTTCTCCTACCACATGTCTTGTGCCTCACTCAAAGTCCCAAAAAAACCTTTCTTATTTTTTTTTTAATTAACATAATAAACATGTTATACTCACCTGCTCTGTGCAATGATTTTGCACAGGGTGGCCCTAAACCTTCTCTTCTGGGTTCCTCGCTGGCGATCTTTGCTCCTCCTCTTCTTTGTGTGCTTGCTATGGGGCACACAGTGCAAGCTAGGGAGCTGTGTTTGCCTATGTGGCTGCACTCCATAGATACACACAGAGGGGCTTAGTCATAGCCCCCACTTCCTCCTCACTTCATTTGATTGACAGCAGCAGGAACCAATGGTTCCTTTTGTTGCCTGAGTGCCTATGTGAAGAGGAAGAGAGGGGAGATGCAGCTGTCCACAGCACTGGATCTTTTCTCCCCTCTCTTCCCCTTCACACAGAGAAGGGGTTGGACAGTAAGTTACTAAATGTTTTTTAACTTAAGGCAGGGACTGCAACATTTTGGCTTTAGAACCACTTTAAGTTTGCCTTTACTATCTGGTTTGGTGCCTGTTTTCTTTGATATAGAGCTAATACTGGGTATTAAGTATTACCTTCAATGATTTCACATGATATTTTACAGTATGTTTGTACACTTAACCTAGAGGTACTGAGGTTATTGAGAAGGTCGAGGCAAAGAAAAAAGGACTCATCCTATCAAACTGCCCCTACGAGTGTAGCGTTACATACCTAAAATGGGCAGTTTAACCACTTGCCGACCGTCTCACACCGATATACATTGGCAAAGTGGCACGTTCCAACAAATTGCTGTACGGGTACGCTGTACAAGGCATGCCAGCGTGGGACCCAATGCGCGTGTTTGGTGGGTGTGATCGCCACTGGCCACCCGGGAACAAGAGCTAGAACGGGGATTTGTGTGTCTAAACACAAATCCCTGTTCTGTCAAGGGAGAGGAGATATATAGTTTGCTCCTAGTAAGTAAGAACAGTGATATGTCTCCTCCCCAGTCAGTCCTATCCCCATACAGTTAGAAACACTAAGTAGGGAACACATTTATCTAATTAATCGGCCTGTATTGTTAACCCCTTCCCTGCCAGTGACATTTAGACAGTAATCAGTGCATTTTTATAGCTCTGATCATTGTATAAATGTCAATGGTCCCAAAAAATGTGTCAAAAGTGTCCAGTCTGTCTGCCGCAATGTCGCAGTATAGCTAAAAATCGCAGATCACCGTCATTACTAGTAAAAAAATAATAAAAATGGCATAAATCTTTACCATAGTTTGTAGATGCTATAATTTTTGCGCAAACCAATCAATATACGCTTGTTGTTGTTTGTTTTTTTTAACAAAAAATATGTAGAAAAATATATATCAGCCTAAACGGATTAAGAAATTTAAAAAAAAAAACATTTTTGGGGATATTTATTATAACAAAAAGTAAAAAAAAAAATATTTTTTTTCAAAATTGACACTCTTTTTTTGTTTATAGCACAAAAAATAAAAACTGCAGAGGTGATTAAAAAACACCAAAAGTAAGCTCTATTTGTGGGAAAAAAATACCAAAATTTTGTTTGGGTACAACATCGCACGACCAGGCAACTGTCAGTTAAAATGATGTAGTGCTGTATCGTAAAAAATGGCCTGGTCATTAAGCGACCAAATCTTCTGGTCTGTAAGCGGTTAACTAAATTATTCAAAAGGAAGAATTAACAAACAGAGAGACAAAAAATGTGTTTACAATTCTTGTAGTTTTTCCACCCTTTTCACATTGGTAAGGCCATCTATATACAGAATATCTTTGGTGCATGCTGTTAAGTGTGAATGGAATCAGGTAAAGGTCCTGTGTTTTTTGTTTTATGTTTTGCAGAAAACTATAGATATTCCTTGAGCAGTTTTCCTTTTTTCTGAAGGACCAAGCTTTCTCCATGGTGCCTATTCATCTGTTAAGAAGGGGAACACCAGCGAGTGCAGCGGACAGTGAAAATATGTGTTTTGGGTCCCATATGTATCTCAGCCCATTTAGCAGCAACTTATTTGGAAATAAAGAAATGTGCAGTATCAAAAACAGTAGTTTCAAAGCAGAAGTGAGATCAGCAAAATGGTTCACTTGTTCCATAATGCGTGCTTTGGTTTAGAGCATGGTAAGTGCCTGAAAGGCTAATATTAATTAGCATTTTATATCTTTGCTAGTCAAAATACTACAAAATACTTTTGTATAAAAAAGGTGCAGAGGTGCTGAGTGAGTAAGCATGACAGTTGCCCACCACCAATCCTCACCCATCCAGGCAATGACTAAATCAGGGGTGCCCAACCTTTTGAAGAGCGAGGGCCACTTAAAGTGGAGGGCCACCCTAAAAAAAAAAAAAGATCATTAATATTCTTGAATTAAAAAAAAAAACATTTGAAAAAAAATAATGTTTTACCTTGTCAGAAATCCCTGTTTCTCGGCAGTCTTCCTAATCTGCCTTCTTCCTGCTCCTCCTGATCTTCCTCTTCTCTCCTCGTCGTGTTGTCTTCTGGGTAATGGGGCGCTGTGTTCTGGGAACTGTGTGTTCCCTAACGCAGCGCGTCCCATTCACAAAGCGAGACCATGGAAGAGGAAATCGGTGTAGCAGAGTTTCTGTGGGAAACAAGGTGAGTATTGCAGTGGGAACTGCATTTTTTAAGCATCCGAGCATTTTATTTAACATTAAAACTGTAAACTTACTTTAAGTTGTAAGGGGTCTTAATTTGCAAACACTATCTGCAAAGAGTTTTTAGAATTATAGATCCTTCATAGTTAGTTACTAGGATCTTAGATAAATTCAGTTCTTTTTGGCTCCTCTGTAATCAGTGGAGCAGTTGTTGATTGCTTTTGGCTGTTCTAACAGGCTGTAGGTTTGATCACATAAAACTTCTGGAACTTCTGGAGGCTTTATAGAGGGTTGGGCAAGGCAAATGGGCAGCTTGAATATTTATTGCTTTCCAGCCAATCCCTGGGGGGTGACCCTAGTAAGGGGCTGGGGAGACATCCACCCATCTGGTTGGGGGTGGCTACCCCCATCTGCAGCAGCTATATTGATTCTAGCCATTATTCATCAAGGTCCCAGCTGTGGCATAGCTGGAGGACCTACTCCTGGAGATCCCTTTTTGAAGCTAGCCAAGGGAACCCTTACCTAAGGACCTGATCTGGATGGCTGTCCTGTGTCATTGAAGGCACTAACCGCTCCCCTGCTGTTCAGTGGATACTGAAAGGAGGCATCCACAGTGCCTGTGACATTTTGAGTACTGGCCTGATCTCAGAGTTCTTGTGACTGTGCGCTGTATTCTTTAGGTGAAGACGCCGGCAGTATTCCTGTCTGGGGGAGCTTTTAGGATGAGACTTAGTTCTGCTATCAGTACTTGCTCCTGGTTGGGTGAACAGTTTGAGCTGAGAATCACTCGTTTGGCTAACACACAAATTTGCGGGGCAGCTCGTAGTACATTGTGGGCTGCTCGGTGGGTGAACATCCTGCCTAGCGGCCCACAATGCACTGCACACTGCAGAGTGCATTCTAGGGTCCTATGTGGATAAAGCAATGCACCTGACTGCTGGTCAAGTGCATGGCTTTGCCCTATCAGGGCACAGAGCACAGTCAGAGCCATGATTGGACAAAGTCATGATGACTTTGCCCAATAATGACTCAGTGCTCATAGTCTCACCCCACACTATGTTTTTGGAGTGGAGATAGGTAGAGCAGGGCTCTGTACACGTGATCGGAAATTCCGCCAGCAAAATTCCGATGAGAGCTTTCGGTCGGAAAATGCGATCGTGTGTATGGTCCATCAGACTTTTGCTGGAGGAATTTCGGCCAGCAAAAGATTGAGACAGGGCTGATCCTAGGGTCACAGACACCTGGGTGCAGAAATATTTCTGGTGCCCCCACGTGGACGTGGTCCTCTTACCTACTCCTCCACTTTACAAATGTTACTATGGCAACAACTCAAACACAGAGATGTTCCCCTAATAAGTCTTTGTTACCCTAGGATCCTCCCATAATCTTTTAACAATAAAGAAAATACAGGAAGAGGTACACTAATGACACCTGGAGGGGAGTCTCTCTGATGCACACAGAAAGGGCTGTCTGTTAGAACGAGCCCCCAGACTTAGTACAGGAGATGGTCAGAGACAGCAGACATGATACAAGAGATGGTCAGAGACTGCAATAATAGTACAGGAGATGGTCAGATACGGCAGACATACTACAGGAGATGGTCAGAGATGGCAGACATAATACAGGAGACAGTCAGAGACTAGAGATATAATACAGGAGATGGTCAGAGACTGCAGACATAATACAAGAGATGGTCAGAGACTGCAGACATAATACAAGAGATGGTCAGAGACTGCAGACATAATACAAGAGATGGTCAGAGACTGCAACCATACTACAGGAGATGGTCAGAGACTGCAGACATAATACAAGAGATGGTCAGAGACTGCAGACATAATACAAGAGATGGTCAGAGACTGCAAACATACTACAGGAGATGGTCAGAGACTGCAGACATAATACAAGAGATGGTCAGAGATTGCAGACATACTACAGGAGATGGTCAGAGACTGCAGACATACTACAGGAGATGGTCAGAGACTGCAGACCTGTTACAAGAGATGGTCAGAGACTGCAGACATGTTACAAGAGATGGTCAGAGACTGCAGGCATGTTACAGGAGATGGTCAGAGATTGCAGACATATTACAGGAAATGGTCAGAGATTACAGACATACTACAGGAGGAGGTACATCGGTCGAACACATGAGCAAGGGGTTACAGTGGTGGGGCAGATTTGCAAGGGGGACAGTGATCTGAGGTGTGAAGGTGCAGGAATTGGGACTGATCTGAGGAGTGGGAGTGCAGCTTGTTGATTTCTCACTACTAAAGTCGTTTACAGCATTTACTTTATAAAAAATCCTTTTAGTGATTGAGAATGTGAAGTCGAAATTTTTTTTGTTATAAAATCGGCACTCTCAATTTCTTTGAAAACATTTTTCAGAACACTGTATTGTGTATAGTACCTCTGCGCTAAACCCTATGGGTGTGATGTGAAGGGAAGATGGGCTACTGTTGCAAGCACTGATGAAGGGAAAAACTCTAAGGCCGCGTACACACGGGCGGATTGTCTGCCCAACTTAGTCCGCTGAACCGTGTTTCAGCGGACAATCCGCTCGTGTGTGGGCTTCAGCGGACTTTTTCAGCGGACAGTCTGACGGACTTTGTCTTTCAGAATTTCCGTAATTTTGTACGCTGAAACTTGGTTTTGTCCGTCCAAACTTGGTTTCAGCGGACAGTCCGCTCGTGTGTAGGCAAGTTGGACGGACTAAATATGGCGCATGCTCAGAAAGGATTTACACGGCCGAAGGTTGCATTGCAGTGTATTGGACGTTGTTTTTCTAGTCCCGTCGTACGTGCTGTACACGTCATCGCGCAAGTTTTCAGCGGACTGTCTGTTCATCGTGTGTGGTCAAGTCCGTTCATTCAAAATTTGGACGGACTGTCTGTCGGATTGTCTGACGAACTTAGTTGGGCAGACAATCCGCCCGTGTGTACGCGGCCTTACCCTAGTAAGAATAAGTAAAATGTGTAGTAGTGCTGTGCTGTATGGGGAAAGGGGAAAAAACAAGGGAAGTGATCGGGGGTGAATAAAGGATAAAGAACGATATTACACCATAAAAATAGCTAGTCATAGACACGCTATATATTCCTTATAGTAAATGAATAATATTGAAGTCAAATAACAATTGTTAAATAAATAATGTGGATCAAAGTGTCATAGTGCTACACATATGATACAATAGCAAGTGCTAAAAGTTAAAGTGCAAAAATTCAAATAAAGTGACTAGTGCACACATATATGAAATGATCAACTAAAATAATCGCACTCAGAAATAAATCCGTAAGACAATACGTATAAATAAATAAAGTGCTAAGTGCCAATAAGTCCAAGCAATAAATCGCATAAATGGATAAACTGGGAGTGCAAACAGTGCAACTATTGCTGTCGTGATATTCAGACAAAAACCGAATCCATGTTTTGTGCTGTGCAAATCATGCAGGCAATTCAGTGGCACACTCCTTCTTTCCCCTTCGTGGGATAAATGGATGGATGTCCCCTTACCTTACCGCTGTAAGGTTACAGCGTATAACAACATATATTGGTCACTATGTAGTTTCCTCTCTCTCTTATATCGGATGATTTTGTGGTGGATGAACCTCATAAAATGCAAGAAACGTTGCCAAATAGTGTAGTATTTTCATAAATCGATTTTTTAATTAAATAAAGTTGTCTGGCTACTCACATTTTAAAAGGTAAAAACAAGCATTGAATGTAAACAGACACGTGACTTCATCAGGGAAAACTGTGCTCAAAACGTTGCCTAACCCTGTACTAGAACATTTATTTTTATTATTATTAATATTATTATTATTATTATACAGAATTTATATAGCACCAATAGTTTACGCAGCACTTTAGAAAATAAAAGGGAGACAATACAGTTATAATACAATAACATACAAGAGGATTAGGAGGGCCCTGCTCAGAAGAGCTTACAATCTAAAAGCATTCCACTTTTTATTTAATTTGGGTAAATAAGATTATTTTTTTCTCTTTTTTACAGACAGCCTATTCTGGATTGTTTGGCAACCGTAATACTCATACCCTGTCAGGAGAATATGAACAGGTGATGGTTCAATAACAGTGGCAGGTTTTATGGTGCTGCTGATTATATAGAACACAGGACATTCCCAGGAACCTATTGGATTAAATAGAACATTCATTCTAGATCAACATCTACGTGTGCTGGGAAAGCCTACAAAATCGCATGCTTTCCCAACACACAGGGGTGCCACTAATTGTCAATGGCACCCCCCCATGCATCTGAAAACACACATCCTAAACTGAATGGTGCTGCAGCAGAATGGGGTTCTATGCAGCATGTTTTTAAAAAAGAGCCAAGGACTTCTTTTCCGTGTTTTTCACATGTAGGGGAGTGCATTAAAATGAATGGGCTGTCCTATGCGCAAGAGCATGCAGAGAGCCACTCCCGCAAGCAATAGTGCCAACCAAGCCCATTCACACCACCCTGTGTTAAGCTGTGATGTGTAGCAGATAGATTGGGCAGTTTGCTTTGTGTGCCGTGTGTTCAGTTCACACCACTGACGTGAAAATAAGTAGGATGTTCTTTATTACTGTACTGTTTTTGGTGCATAAACAGGAATGATATGTAAGTTTGTGACATTTCAAAAAGCTGCAAAATGAAAAAAAGAAAAAGTTGAATAGTGTGATGCATTGTAATAAGCACATCACTCTGTTCCCTTTCCAGCGCACACCAGGGACCTCTTCTGATATGAGGTCACGTTGAAATTTTAGATAGCCAAGCTAAACACAATATGAAGCCTAAGCATAATATGAATACAGATTCTTATCTTTTATTATATTTAGAACCTTTAAAAATGTAAAATTAGTTATATTAGAAAAAATATGAAATCTATTAAAGTGGTTGTAAACCCTCCCCCACAACTTTGTCCCATGTAAATCAGCATAAAAAACCCTAATGAACTCTGCTTGTAGATATCTCCTTACTTGATTAGTATTGTTGTAATCCTTTTTGTTCTTTAGAAGAATGTCACTGAGCATGCCCAGATCTCCCCTGATTTACGGCACACTCTCTATGTCTTATCTGTCTGTTATCAGGACTTCCTACGGCACACAGCACTGAACTCCCAGGAGGCTGCTACTCACTCAGAGCTTCCTACACACCATTTGACCATGTGACATGACATATAGTGTAAACCAGGGAATGGGACAGTAGTACTGCAGTCTTATCAGCTGAAGCTGATAGGACTCGTACAGGCAAACACTAGGTAATCAGCACAAGTAAATACTATGAAATAAAACAAGTCAGCTATGAACAGGGAAGCAGGGTTGCCATAGAAATGTTGGATTGAGAAGGAGGCTTGGTTAACAGTACAGGAAGTGCTCAATGTAAGGGCGGAAATACACTCCACTGTGGACTCAGAAAACAATACTTAAGATTGCGCTGCCTAACCCCTGGAAACAAGTTTTTTAAAGTTTCTTTAAACAGTAAGTAATATGCAATTTGGGCTGGATTACAGTGGCAATACTTTGATAATTACTTATTATAATAGATAAATGAAAAGAAGCATCAGAGTGGGAGAGTTTACTTCCTCTTTAAGGTTTATAAGGTTTTATATTTCTTCTGAATGTGATACCACATGTTTATCCTAAATCTCATCTGACTACTATGCTTATATGCAATATCTTTTTTCAAAAATTAAAACCATTGAAAGGGGTTTATATAGCCTAAACATTATCTTTAATGGATATGCAGACAATTAAAAAATAAAGGAAATTGATGTAAAAAACAAGCAACTGAAATTCTAACTCTTTAATGAAAGGGGGGGTGCTGAGGGGGAGGGGGGGCAGATACAGATTCTCACCAAGGGCGCTGGAGACCTTAGGTAAACCTCTGGTCACAGGTCCTTGCAACACATCTGCCAGCAGCACACCATCAGCTGTAGAGTATAGCGAGCAAGTTTCTCTGTCCCAGCTGCTGCATCAGAAAAAAAATACACTCCCTGCCACCCATATGCCCAGCGTCTAAATTTCAGCTTGTGCAATTTCCTGGCTTTACAACTCCTGCCTTTCCGTCTGGTGGATTCTGCCCCCTTTTGCGAATTTGCTGTACCACAATGGCAGGTTCCCATTCACTATTTCTTTGCACGTAAGGCCATTTCAGCTCTGTACCATCACGTGGAAGGCAATGTTTTGGCACTGTTGGGCAAGACAGTCAGCATCAAGGTCCACCTTACTGCTGAAACATGGTCCAGCAAGCATGGTCAGGGACGATATATTTCATTCACAGCACACTAGGTAACTCTGCTTCGAACTAGGAAGGATGCAGAATAGGGCTCAGTGCTGCAGCTTGTTTTGCTGCCACATCTCCATACAGCTGGTGGTGATGATGCGAGATCTGTCAGTTCCCCCACCTCCTCCATGCCCTCCTCTGCTGAATTGTCCTATGAACCACCAGTACCCCCTAAGCATTCAAGGGGCTATTCAAGGAGTCAGGCTAAAAGATGTCATGCAGTGCTTCAGCTGGTCGGTCCAGGGAGGGGACAGGAGCCACCCCAGAGCAGAGATTCTTTCAGCTCTGCAGGGGCAGATCCAGAGGTGGTAATCTAAATAGTCACTAACAATCAATATCAAATAGAGGAAGCAGCCGACATAAAAAGTGATCTCTGCACCTTCAAAATAAATGTGAAAAAAGGTATGTGGCGCTACCTAAATAAATACATATAAATGCTCAAAAAACTATTAAAAACTATTAGACCTCTAAAAAAATAGTCAATTATAAATAAATAAACCTTATGACTAGATCTGTGCAAAATATGCTAACCACAATGTGCAAACAGTACAATCAAAAGTATAATGTGCAAAAAAAATCATATAAAGTCCTTCAAATATGTTATAAATGTGCAAATATCTACTTGTGCAATAAGCAAATCAAGTGCAAACAATTCTTGAAATAAGTCCACAATAAGGTGATCTTAATAATGAAGTGGGGATCTGAATGTAAAATCCCAAAAGTGATAGTAATACTTCCAAATGTTCAAATGCATCCATGCAGTGAAAGCTGAGTGTAAAAAACTTCAAACTCACTATTTACTAAAATACTATACGTATTAATGACGGGCTGGATATACGAGGAGTGAAGGAGTTGCAGCCATTGTATACACAGCGCCATATGGCCTTTAGTGGCCATTTTTAGAGGTGAGAGGCTGGGGGAAAACGAAGGGTGCACATGTTGAGTACTGTGTGGATCATCGGTGGAGTGTCACAGTTTGAAGACTTTTACACTCAGCTTTCACTGCATGGATGCATTTGAACTTTTGGAAGTATTACTATCACTTTTGGGATTTTACATTCAGATCCTCACTTCCTTATTAAGATCACTTTATTGTTGTGATACACAGACTTATTTCAAGAATTGTTTGCACTTTATTTGCTTATTGCACAAGTAGATATTTGCACATTTATTACATATTTGAAGGATTGTTGCACTTTATATGCTCTTTTTGCACATTATCCATTTGCACATTTATTGTACTGTGGTTGTGTACTGTGATTGTGGTTAGCATATTTTGCACAGATCTAGTCATAAGGTTTATTTATTTATAATTGACAATTTTTTTAGAGGTCTAATAGTTTTTAATATTTTTTTTGAGCATTTATATGTATTTATTTAGGTAGCGCCACATACCTTTTTTCACATTTCTACGACGATGTACGTCAGCAGAATGGCACAGGCAGGCATATTGGTGTACAGGTACGTCCAATCTTTAATGCCGCCCTGCCATCGCAAGCGCGCCGCCGGCAGCGCACTCACGTGCCGGTCGGGACCCCCGTGAGTCTGGTCGCGGGTCCCGCGGACTCGATCGTCGCGGGCATACCCGCAATTGTCTCACGGGGCGGCTGAATGGAAAAATGCAGTTGTAAACAACATTTCCCCATTCTGCCTAGCAACTAGTGACGCTGATCTCTGCTCCATGTGATTGGAGCAGAGATCAGTGTTCACTAAATGAAAGCCCAGCCCCCCCCCCAGTTAGCAACACACCCCTAGGAACACTTAACCCCTACACTGCCACCCACCGGTTAACCCCTTCACTACCAGTGTCATTTACACAGGAATCACTGCATTTATATAGCAGTGATTGCTGTATAAATGACAATGGTCCCAAAAATTTGTCAAAAATGTCCGATGTGTCCGCCATAATGTCGCAGTCACAATAAAAATCGCTGATCGGGGCGTGTCCGGCAGCCGACCTGGAAGGACGCACAGTGTGAGTGCTCTCCTTCAGCCCGCCGCTACAAGGCCTTAATCGGGGACCCCACCTGCACTTCATGGGGAGATCACGGGCCACACGTTCCTCCTCACTCCGGGGCACGCCTCAGCCTCCGCCGGGACCCGCCGCGGCCTTCAAAAACTACTTCCAGCCGCCCGAGGCCTTGCCGGGCGGAGGAAACAAGATGGCGCCGGACGGCGCGGAGCCTCACCGCCGGACTCCCTCGGCGCCTTCTGACCTCTGGGCGGATGCCGCACATCAGCCCCCGCTCCCCCCGGAGACCGCAGGGGAGCGGGATGCCTTCTACCACCCCCCGGACCCTGCTTTGGATTGTCGGGAGGCCCCGGATGGGCTGGCCAGGGATCCTCTTCCTGCGCTAGGCCGCAACGGCAAGATGGCGCGGATCGGGCGCCCAGCGTCTTCTCAGGTACGCCAGCCCTCCCCCTGCCTGCAACCGCACAGCCCTTGTCCCTGTCAGCCTTCCCCCAGGACCTTTTGCAGGGCAGGCAACCTACTGGAGTGGCCACCCAGGGTTGCCCATCTCCCACCCCCCCTCTGTGCTCTGGGGGGAGCAGGCCATGGATCCACCACCTTCCCTGCCGCATACCCAGTGCTCAGAGGCCTTCCCCTGCCTCCTCCGCACAGCTCCTCTCCCGAGCACGGCCCTCAGCTCTTCTCTGTCCCCCACATCCTTGGGCATTATGGAGGACTCTCGGGAGCGCTTGGACTGTCTCCCTGGTGGGGATGCTGGAACGCCCCTGGCGGCTGTGGGGGGGGCTCAGGTGGCATGGCCGCAGCCTGCCTCCCCTAAGGCGCAGAGGCCCCCCCGTTCTCGGGACTCTAGTGAGGTCAGGGACCGCTCAGATACCATCCCCTCCTATGCTCAGGTGGCCCGGGCCCCTGGCCGCCTCCGAGGAACTGCCCAACCGGACCCCTCACCCTGCCCCCCCATGCTACCTCCTGGGCTGACCCCAGGGGACCTCTGCCATCATGGCCCCCCTCTCCTACCCGGGGACTGCAGCGGGATGAGCCGCCTCTCCACTCTCCGCCCTCCTCGCCTTCATCCCGACGCCATGAGGGCGTCCGCTCTGACTGGCAGATGTACCTGCAATCTATGCCGACGAAAGAGGACTTTAAACAGCTTATAACGGAGGTGCAAGCCACTTGCCGTGCTGAGATCCAGTCCCTGCACACTGGCCTCAAACATCTATCTGACCGTGTGGAGATGGTGGAAGAGGAAGTCCAGGAGACCAAGCTGGCGGTCCATCGTGCTCAGGTGGAGACTTCTGACCACCGCCTCTTGCTACGGGATATGCAACGCCACGTGGAAGACCTCGACAATAGAGGTCGCAGAAACAACATCCGCATTCGCGGCCTGCCTGAGTCGGAGGGCGCCGAGGACCTTCAGACTTCGCTGCAAACGCTATTCAACGAGATGTTGGGGGAAGATCCGGACAAGCACATAGAAATGGACAGAGCCCATCGGGCCCTGAGACCCAAAGGCCCGGCCTCCAAACCCAGGGACGTTATTTGCAGAATCCACTCCTTCCCACTTAAGGAAGACATTATGCGCAAGTCCCGTGCCATCCAAAATTTGGCCTTCGATAACTCACCGATTCAGCTCTACCCGGACCTTTCTTGGATCATGCTCCAAAAACGGAGGCTGTTGCAGCCTCTTCTCCGGGCCTTGCAAGATAAGCACGTTCTCTACAGATGGGGCTTCCCCTTCAGCCTGACCGCGAGACATCAAGGAAAGTCGGCAACTCTCCGCTACCCAGAAGATCTTGTCCCCTTTTGTGACACTCTTGACATTCCTGTCCCTCATCTGCCTGATTGGGATCTGGTCTCCTCTCCCCCCCCCCCGATGCCGGTGCTCTGGCAGAAAGTCCCTTCAGCCAAACGGCGCAGAGGCCCGGATCCCCACCGTGGGTCACCCAAGCGTGACTGAAGCACTGGCCCTGTCCAACTGACGTCTCCCCTCTACAGTTTTCTCTTTTCCCCTATTTTTGGGGTTTTGTTACTTTTTTCCCCCCGATTGCCGGAGCTACATATTTTACTAGTTTTTCTTCCTCGGGCTGGCCTAGGTTGAGTCTCGAATCGGATCGACTCCCGGGTTACTGCCCCCCCTGTGGTTTTGCACTTGTTGGTTCCTTTGGTGGAGTGGACTGTTGGTGCCTCCCTAACCCGATTTTTTTTTCCTTTTTGTTTTTGGGTTGGGGAGTCGATAAGGAACCGTACAGATCCGGTGTCCCTATAGGACCTCTGGACCTGTTACTTGATAATGTTTTCTTTTCTCTTGTACTGTGTTTTTGTTTCTCTTTTTCCCTCTCTCTCTAGGCTTTCTCCTCTTCTTGCCTCCTCAGAAGCGCCATGCCAGTGGTTCTCCCGGTCACCGTCTCTCCTCCAGTGGTCGCTGCTCCTCCCGAGGCACCTGGGCCTCCAACGGACCAAGCTAAGTATGCCCTATGCACCACCCCTACTTGACCATGGCTAGGATCCTGTCCCTTAATGTTCATGGCCTGAACTCCAACAAAAAGCGGCACCTGGCGCTTAGGGAGTTCCGACAGGCGGGGGCAGATATAGTAATGGTTCAGGAGACACATTTCAACCGGGGAGACTCCTTTGCGTTCGCCTCCAGGCATTTCCCTCAGGTCTATCAGGCCTTTAACCCACGGAAGAGAGCGGGAGTGGCCATTCTTTTCCGGCGGGGAGTCCCCTTTACTTGTACCTCCGTGCACCTAGATCCACGGGGCCACTACATTATACTCCGTGGTCTCTGGCGTACGCAGGCACTGACCTTATGCGTTCTCTACGCCCCCAATGTCCACCAACATAAATTCTTGTCTAGGGTGTTTTCCCGTTTGTTTAAGACGCCCCCCCCGGGCTTCTGGTGATAGGGGGAGATTTTAACCTTACTCAGTCCGCACTCCATGATCGCCTAGCAGTGGGCCCCCGGACACCTCAGGCTAGGACCTTAAGAGACTCCAGGCTCTTCCGCCAAATAACCAGAAGGCGGGGTCTTTTTGACGCCTGGCGAGCTCTGCACCCGCAAGGCCGCCAGTACACCTTCTTCTCCGCTCCCCACGGCACACACTTGCGCATTGATCATTTTTTTGTTAACAGCGCGACACTGCGGGCGGTCCAATCTGCACATATACTCCCCATCTCCTGGTCGGATCACGCCCCCATAACTCTAACCCAAGCACTGGACTCCCCCCTTCATAAGCCCTGCACCTGGAGGCTGAATAACTATCTCCTGCAGCATGCTCCGGCAAAGGCAGAGCTGGAGTCTTCGCTCCGGCACTATTTTGCTCAGAACGACACCCCAGACGTCTCCCTCACTACCCTCTGGGCCGCCCACAAGGCTGTCATCCGGGGGCGCTGTATAGCTCTATCCTCAGCCTAAAAGCGGGACGCACGGGCCGCCAGGCTCCTGGCTGAAAAACTACTTAAGACCCTTGAGGCCCGTCTCTTGGTCTCCCCCTCCGTCGCCACCCTTAACCACTTCCCGACCGCCGCACGACGATGTACGTCGACAGAATGGCACGGGCAGGCATATGGGCGTACCTGTACGTCCCTGCCTTCCCGCGGGTCGGGGGCCCGATCGGGCCCCCGCCCGGTGCCTGCGGCGGTCGGTATTCGTTCGCGAGCGATCCGGGATGAGGGGGCGGCCATTCATTCATGGCCACCCCCTCGCGATCGCTCCAGACGAATAGAAATCCTTCGTGACATCACTTCCTCTCCTGTAATGTAAACACAGGAGAGGAAGTGATGTAATCTCTCCTCCGTGTCGGTATTTTTCGTTCCGACACCGAGGAGAGAGGATCGGTGAGTTGCACCAACACGACACTTCACAGTAGAACATGCCAGGCACACTCACACCCCCCCGATCACCCCCCCAATTACCCCTGCCCCCCAGTCACAGTGACACCAATGTCATTTTTTTTTTTTTTGCATTGGTGTCATTTGTGACTGTAATAACTGTTAAGGCAGTTAGGGTTAGCCCCTTTTAGTTCTAATGTACCCCCCTAACCCCCCCAATAAAGGTTTAACCCCGTGATCACCCCCCGTCGCCAGTGTCACTAAGGCTGGGTTCACATTGCAGCGGTTTATGAGAACGAATGTGATTCGCACCGCACTGCAGTGCAAATCACATCCGATCTCTGTGCGATTCGAATTCAGCCATACAGATAGTATGGCTGAATTCGCATCGCACCCGCCGCACCCGCCGCAAATTCGCACGGGACCCTTTTTTTGGCCCGCAGCAGAATCGGATCGCATGGGTGTTCACACCATGCGATCCGAGTTTGCAGATCGCACTGCGATATGCGAACTGATCTGGGGGTGTCATTAACATTTCACTGACACTCCCAGCAGTTCGCATAGGGCAGTGTGAACTGCCGCCGGGAGGCATGCGATGCGGGAACCCGCCGCGGATTCGTGGCGTTCCCGCATCGCTCCAGTGTGAACCCAGCCTAATAAGCGATCATTTTTCTGATCGCTGTATTAGTGTCACAGGTGACGCTAGTTAGGCAGGTAGGTATTTAGGTTCGCCGCAGCTTTTTATAGCGCCAGGGACCCCCATATACTACCGCATAAAGCCCCCTGATTGCCCCCTAGTTAACCCTTTCACCAGTGATCACCATATAACTGTTATAGGTGACGCTGGTTGGTTAGTTATTTTTTTATAGTTTCAGGGCACCCGCCATTTATTACCTAATAAAGGTTTAACCCCCTGATCACCCGGCGGGTGTCATTTGTGACTGTAATAACTGTTAGGGCAGTTAGGGTTAGCCCCCTTTAGTTCTAAGGTACCCCCCTAACCCCCCCAATAAAGGTTTAACCCCGTGATCACCCCCCGTCGCCAGTGTCACTAAGGCTGGGTTCACATTGCAGCGGTTTATGAGAACGGATGTGATTCGCACCGCACTGCAGTGCAAATCACATCCGATCTCTGTGCGATTCGAGTTCAGCCATACAGATAGTATACAGATAGTATGGCTGAATTCGTGTCGCACCCGCCGCAAACTCGCACGGGACCCTTTTTTTGGTCCGCAGCAGAATCGGATCGCATGGGTGTTCACACCATGCGATCCGAGTTTGCAGATCGCACTGCGATATGCGAACTGATCTGGGGGTGTCATTAACATTTCACTGACACTCCCAGCAGTTCGCATAGGGCAGTGTGAACTGCCGCCAGGAGGCATGTGATGCGGGAACCCGCCGCGGATTCGTGGCGTTCCCGCATCGCTCCAGTGTGAACCCAGCCTAATAAGCAATCGTTTTTCTGATCGCTGTATTAGTGTCACAGGTGACACTAGTTAGGCAGGCAGGTATTTAGGTTCGCCGCAGCTTTTTATAGCGCCAGGGACCCCCATATACTACCGCATAAAGCCCCCTGATTGCCCCCTAGTTAACCCTTTCACCAGTGATCACCATATAACTGTTACAGGTGACGCTGGTTGGTTAGTTATTTTTTTATAGTTTCAGGGCACCCGCCATTTATTACCTAGTCTCACTAGGGTACCCCTAAATTTAGGGGTGTCTACTTTCCAAAATGGGGTCATTTGGGGGGGGTTTGTGCCATCTTGGCATTTTATGGCCTTCAAAACTGTAACGCCCTTAGAAAGCCTGAAGGCGGTGCTTGGTTTTCGGGGCCCCGTACGCGGCTAGGCTCCCAAAAAGTCCCACATATGTGGTATCCCCGTACTCAGGAGAAGCAGCAGAATTTATTTTGGGGTGTCATTTTACATATGCCCATGGCATGCGTGAGCAATATATCATTTAGTGACAACTTTGTGAAATAAAAAAAAAAAGTTTGTAATTTTCCCGCAACTTGCGGCAAAATATAAAATATTCCATGGACTCAACATGCCTCTCAGCAAATAGCTTGGGGTGTCTACTTTCTAAAATGGGGTCATTTGTGGGGGTTTTGTGCCATCTTGGCATTTTATGGCCTTCAAAACTGTAATAGGTAGTGAGAAGTGAAATCAAAAATTTACGCCCTTAGAAAGCCTGAAGGCGGTGTTTGGTTTTCGGGGCCCCGTACGTGGCTAGGCTCCCAAAAAGTCCCACATATGTGGTATCCCCGTACTCAGGAGAAGCAGCAGAATTTATTTTGGGGTGTCATTTCACATATGCCCATAGCATGTGTGAGCAATATATCATTTAGTGACAACTTTGTGTAAAAAAAAAAAAAATATTTTTTTTTTGTCATTATTCAATCGCTTGAGGCAAAAAAATAAAATATTCAATGGGCTCAACATGCCACTTATCAATTTCCTTAGGGGGTCTACTTTCTAAAATGGGGTCATTTGGGGGGGTTTTGTACTACCCTGCCATTTTAGCACCTCATGAAATGAGATAGGCAGTCGTAAACTAAAAGCTGCGTAAATTCCAGAAAACGTACCTTAGTTTGTAGATGTGACAACTTTTGCGCAAACCAATAAATATACAATTATTGACTTTTTTTTTACCAAAGACATGTGGCTGAATACATTTTGGCCTAAATGTATGACTAAAATTGAGTTTATTGGATTTTTCTAATAACAAAAAGTAGAAAATATCATTTTTTTTAAAAATTTGCGGTCTTTTTACGTTTATATCGCAAAAAATAAAAATCGCAGAGGCAATCAAATACCATCAAAAGAAAGCTCTATTTGTGGGAAGAAAAGGACGCAAATTTTGTTTGGGTACAACATTGCATGACCGCGCAATTACCAGTTAAAGCAGCGCAGTGCCAAATTGTAAAAAGACCTCTGGTCATTTACCAGCAAAATGGTCCGGTCTGAAAGTGGTTAAGCAAATCGTCCAGACTAGGCTGACACTTCGGGACCTGGCGTTGGGATCGGTTGAGAAAGCTCTAGTCCGCCTGCGACAACTGTACTACGACAAAGGGAACAAGGCACAGTCACTATTGGCCCGGAAACTGGCGGACCGTACGGCGACCTCTGCCCCGGCCCAAATTAAAAATAAAGGGGGGGACCTTTTGACCCACCCCCAAGCGATAGTGGATGCGTTCGCAGACTATTATACTGACTTGTACAACAGACCGGACATTCCCCGCAACCCCCCAACCTCGGGCCAGTCCACCCGTATTACCCAGTACTTGGACAATATAGTTCTACCCCGACTGCAAGACACGGACCTCCGAGAACTGAACGCCTCTATCACTGAAGAGGAGCTCTTGGAGACTGTGAAGACCCTCCCTGCCCACAAGTCCTCGGGACCGGACGGGCTCCCCTACGAATACTACAAGGCATTTATACCCCTCTTAAGCCCGCACATGACCAAGCTTTTTAACTCCTTTCTCCAACAGACCCCGGTCCCGACCGACATGCTAGGCTCGTTTATTTCCCTTATTCCCAAGCCAGACAAAGACCCGACTGTTTGCGCTAGTTACCGACCTATAGCCTTGCTGAACGCTGACCTAAAATTTTTTACGAAGCTCCTAGCGAATCGCCTTAACACAATCCTTCCTTCCCTAATACACAAGGATCAAGTGGGATTTGTCCCCTTGAGACAGGCAGGGGATAACACTAGAAAGATCATTGATCTTATTGACGTGGCGAATAGGGATAACCTAGTATCTTTGGTTCTCAGTTTAGATGCCGAGAAGGCGCTTCACCGCCTCAGCTGGCCCTTTATGGAGGCCACGTTACACCGCATGGGCTTCCGGGGCCCATATCTGCGAGCGGTGCGGCACCTTTACACTACCCCTTCCTCGCAGGTTAAAACCCCCTTCGCCACGTCCTCAACTTTCTCTATTACTAATGGCACCCGCCAGGGCTGTCCGCTCTCTCCTCTCCTTTTTGCTCTGTGTGTGGAGCCTCTGGCAACCCCGACATTCGAGGGATCCCGGTCAGGAGCAAGGAATTCAAGATTTCGCTCTTCGCAGATGACGTTATCCTCACCTTGGCTCAGCCCGGGATCTCACTCCCCAACCTCCACTCCGAGCTAGACCGATACGGGGAACTTTCCGGCTATAAAATGAACCCATCCAAGTCGGTGGCCCTCCCACTAAACATGGGGGCGGCTGAGACGACCCGCCTACGCTCCGCTTTCCCGTACAAATGGGAAAGCTCTTCCCTTAAATATTTAGGGGTCCTCCTTACACCATCATTCCACTCCCTATATCAGGCTAATTTCCCCCCCCCCCTCTATCGGGCGATTAGGGAATTGCTACGTAAATGGAAGGCCCACCACATATCGCTCATGGGACGGATCATGTCTGTTAAAATGGTGATCCTCCCCAAGCTCCTGTATTTGTTCCAGGCACTGCCGATCCCGGTCCCGTATGCACAGTTACGCGCGCTCCAGAAGGATTTGTTGAAATTCGTATGGAACTACAGAAAACACCGGGTCCCGAGCTCTGTTCTGACGGCCTTGCGCTCTGACGGCGGTCTGGCGTTCCCCGACTTAGTCCGCTACTACCAGGCCACTCAGCTGCGGGCCATAGCCTCCTGGTTTCCACAGAGGTCTTATAATAGATGGTCGGAGATTGAAAAGATCTGGCTGGCTCCTGTTCACCCGAACAGTTTCTTATAGGGAGCAAAGGTCGATATAGACTCGGGTCGACTACTGGGGCCGATGGCCCAGCTTCGTCTGCTCTGGCGGAAGCTCTCCCGCGAACACAGTCTCCACTCGGAGTTCTCCCTTCTGACTTCCTTCCTCTACAACCCGACTCTACCGACTAGCCTGACCCACCAGATGTCCTGGCCTTGGGCCTCGCGTGACCTGTTCCACTTGGGGCACCTGGTGGACCCCAGAACACGAAAGCTGTTGTCCTTCTCAGAGCTCCAGGCTAAGCATGACCTCCCCCATCAGACGTTCTACAGCTACCTACAAATTAGACACTTTGCACAATCTAGGGCCCCTCACCTACGGTTCTCCCCGCCCTCTCCCTTCGAACAGATAATCCTGGCGGGACGGAATCGCAGAGGGTTGATTTCAGACATTTATCGCGTCCTCAACGCATACCACTTTCAAACGAAGGGGAAGCACTCCTACAGGAAACGCTGGGAGGGGGAATTGGGTGAGGAGCTCCCCCTTGAGACCTGGCAGGGGGTGTGGCGCCAGGCAGCCAAATCTTCTCTGTGTACACTGTACAAAGAGAATTTCTACAAGATTCTTTTCTTCTGGTACCAGACCCCGGATATTCTCCACAGGATATACCCCTTTACCTCGGATCGCTGCTGGCGATGTCTGAGGGAGCGGGGCTCCTTGTTCCATATCTACTGGGCCTGTCCCCTGATTGCCCCATACTGGCTTACGACTCGTAGGCTGCTCCAGCGTCTATTCGACGTTCCTGTACCCCACTCCCCTAAATTTTTCTTGATGGGCCTGTCCCAACCCGCTCTGACTAGGCCGGGCCGGAAGCTCCTTAGGCACATCCTGACAGCGGCCCGCTGCCTGATAGCCCTTAACTGGAAAAATCCATTGCCCCCGTCTAGGGAGGCCCTTTACTCCAGGATCAAGGATGTTGAGCTCATGGAGAAAATGACTGCCAGGGTGAGGGATAGGCTTGAGGAGCATGACCTGGTCTGGGGGAGATGGCGGCTGCTGGAGGATTGATGGTGAACCGGTGTGGACATGGTGATGTGGACCGTTGGCATTCTATTCCCTTTTCTATGTCTTTCTCTCTTCCTTTCCTTCTCTCTCTTCTTCTCTTTTCCACTCTTTTTGCTCATACTACTGATGGTCCTTGTTTTGTTTTAAGTTTGGCATATAAGCTAGGCAGCAGACCCTGGGTGGCCTTTTGGTTTCCAGCACGGATAACTGACTTTTGGTGTCTTCCGTCCTGCTGTGCACCCTGGGTCTGTTGGCCTGATCCCGCTGCATTTCCCAGTACTGTATTCTTCTGCACTGTCTATTTACAATGGGCCTCCTGTATTTTGGGAGCCATGTTACCATTGCTGTATGCCTGTACTATTACTTTTGTTATGCGACCACGAAAACTAAATAAATTGTTATTTGAAAAAAAAATCGCTGATCGCTGCCATTACTAGTAAAAAAAAAATATTAATAAAAATGCCATAAAACTATCCCCTATTTTGTAAACAGTATAACTTTTGCGCAAACCAATCACTAATTGCTTATTGCGATTATTTAACCAACAATATGTAGAAGAATACGTATCGGCCTAAACTGAGGGAACATTTTTTTATATATATATTTTTGGGGATATCTTAACAAAAAGTAAAAAATAATGCTTTTTTTTCAAAATTGTCGCTCTATTTTTGTTTATAGCGCAAAAAAAAAAGCAGGGGTGATCAATTCCACCAAAAGAAAGCTCTATTTGTGGGGAAAAAAGGACGCCAATTTTGTTTGAGAGCCACGTTGCATGACCGCGCAATTGTCAGTTAAAGCGACGCAGTGCCGAATCGTAAAAAAAGTGGTCTGGTCTTTGACCGGCAAAATGGTCCGGGGCTGAAGTGGTTAAACAGGTACCCAGGTTTGAAAGATCTTATAAGGCAGGCCAGAAGTGTCTGTAGCCATTTCAGGTGGTTATACACAAACAGTGTTCTACCAGTTCTACCTGCCTGTAAACCGCCTGATTTGTGACATGCCCACCAGGTGGAACTCAACTTTGGCAATGCTGCAGCGGCTGCACATTCAGCAGAGGGCTATCAACAAGTACCTGTGTGAGAATGGCACAAGGACAAGCTGAAGGGAGCTTGGCTTTTTTTCTCTCACACCAATGGCTGCTTATAAAGGATGCATGCACTGTACTGCCATCATTTGAAGAGACAAGGATGGTGAGCCATGACAATGCATGCATCAGTGAAACTATCCCTCTTGTGTTCCTGCTGGATCATATTCTGTGTGGCATTATGGGCAGGGCACTGGAGGCAGAGCAGTGGGAGAAAGAGGAGGACTTCCTTTCCTCTCAAGGCCCGTTTTATGCAGATACCATTCTTGCGAAGCCACAGAAAGCACAAGAGGAGAAGGAGGAGGAGGAGTAGGATTGTTGCAGTTTTGGCAGCACTGAAGCAGAGGAAGACACACGTCAAAGACAAATGTCAATTCCAGATAGTGTAATCCTTAGTGCCCCAAGGACTCTGCTTCTTTGTTTTCTTAATTTCACTGGTCTGTAGATAAGCAGCGGCTTCAGTGGCAGAATGGGTTTGTCACTAAACCCAAAAACATTGTTGAATAGTCTTACTGGTAAGCAAGTAATGGTGAAACTAAAGTGGGGTATGGAATACAAGGGATACCTGGTCTCTGTGGATGGCTACATGAACATGTAGCTCACCAATACAGAAGAGTATACTGATGGGGCATTGTCTGGACATCTTGGAGAAGTTCTAATAAGGTGAAATAATGTGAGGAGTAGACGAGGAGGAAGAAGAACATTTTCTAATACATTTTGACTTAATATACAAGCAATGTCTTCATATACAAGTCGCGTCATGTCACAACTGAGTATAAAAGAGAAAAGAGGCACCTCTAAGGGTAGCAATATGGTTACATTTAATGAAGGTATAACATTTAGCAACTGACATGGCTGATGATTAAAACAGGCACATCAAATTATGCAGGCATCTGGGTAAAGTTGTCCACATAAACCATCCTCTGCACCACCATCTATGTCATCCCTTCCATGTTGCGCTTCAAGAGCGTGTCAAGCCTCGCTTTCAGATTGCTCTACTGCAGGGTAGTCTTCCTGGTCACGATTGCAGACTGACAGCGGTGAGAACCAGCAGTGCGGAGGACAGTCTATGTGGACAGTTTTTCAGATGCTTGCATATGTAGATGTGCCTCTTTTAATCATCATCCATGTGACTTGTTAAATGTTGGACCTTCATTAAATGTTACCATATTGCTACACTTATAGGTGCCTCTCTTCTCTTTTATACTCTATAGTTCCTGCTGGATTTTGCTTCTAATCCCCTTGCGGAGGCTGCCATTTGTGGATGGACATTTTATGGATACACAATCTATCACATTGCTATAATCTTTTTATATAGACTATAAACTGAAGGACTTTTGAACAAATGGTTTCTGGACAAATCATCTGAGATTCTATTATTTCCTATGGGGAAATTCACTTTGATATAAGAGTGCTTTGGATTACAAGCATGTTTCCGGAACAAATTATACTCATAATCCAAGGTTTTACTGTACCCAAAATCAAGGCAGAGAAACAGCATGAAATTGTTCCTGACATGTCAGTGTGTTTTTTCATTGTTAAAATTGATGCATTTTAAGACATTTAAAAAGCAGCTGCCCAGTGCTGCTGGCATGCTTGAGCTGTAGATGGAAGCCATATAATCTCTACTGCCATCCTCCTGCACGCTAATATGTACATGTGCAGTTCCCTGTCACTGCAATCTGTCTCCCGGTAATGTTCCTTCTATTACGCTGCATGCTGAGGAACAGGGCATGGCATGATAATTAAACTGAAACATTTTTTTTTACTGAAGAATATGCTATTAAGTCTGTATTTATAGTAAGTAGATACAGTAATAATACAGTCGAGACAATATGTGATAGATGAGTTGTGGAGTCAGTACTAGGTAGCTGGTCTAGGGGTGACAAATGTAAAAATTTAGGTCTTGATGAAGTGGTGATTTTACTTTGAAGAGGTAAATTCATTGTGTACAGTTTGCCAAATATCAGATACGTAATCTGTACTCCGTACATTGGTATCCTAAGACATAAAATCAATAAAGCTCTGCAGTTTGTCTCCTGTTGTTTGACTAGCTGCTTTTGTTCTGACCACAGTAGGAAACATATGGATCTCACTATGTAATTCAAATATTTGTAGCAACATTTTTGCATGTCAAAGTCAGTGAACCTCTGTATAAAATAGAAAGCAATCAAAGCCGTGGGGCTATCACATTGTATAAGACTAAGCACTAGATTTGAAATAAATGACAATGAGGTGTATGTATAGCCATTTTTTCTTTTTAGTATTGTATATAGTAGGGAATGATTAAACCCCTATCATATAATTTATTTTTGCTGGCTTTGATCCATCAGCGAGATTTCTGCTAATTTCTTAAACCCAAAAATTGGCTGACCAAACATCCTCGATTTCAAGTGCAGCAACACCCCCAGCTTGCAGGAGATTGTCTGCAGAAAAAGCTCTCTGGATATATCCCTATTTTAAAAAATGGATTCCCCAGCCCAGTAATCTATTTAAGAGCTTTTTACACAGTTCAAACCCCATGAGTTATTGATTTTCTACCCTAGAGGCAAAGGAATGGGATGCAAGCGTTAGCTCCCAGCAGTGTCCAGGTTTCAGATGTCAGGCTGCTAGTATATATCATGTGATTCACCCTCCTGGCTTTTGTAGTGTGTAAACATATGAGCGGGAGGAGGAGATGCCACCTTGCCATTGCTTGACCTGGTCTCAGGTATTATTACATGTGTGCCAGTTAAGTGTACATTAGTACAAGCCTTTATTTCACACTTTGTGACTGAGTTGGTTGAACTACTAGAGCCAGCCTGCCTTGGGCCGCATCTCCTGCTGTAAGAGCTCCTATAAACACCTGCTGGTACTCGTGTTCCTCCTGTCCCTCTGCACCCTCTGTTCCACCTTCAGTGGGACCTGGCCAGGAGATGCAAGAGAGACCAACCTTGTCATCTTATTCTCTGATCAGATACATGACACAAACATACAGAAGTGAAAGGGAAAATGAGATGTCCTGGAGCTCACAAAGTATGTTACAGGAGGCTGAAAAACACAGTGAGAAACGATTTAATAAAAAGTAGATTATAGGGCCATTGAAGTATAGTGGCCACATCCATTATTTGATGCAGGTGGACCTACTTAGCACCAAACAGAAAAAAAACAAATGGGAGTTCTAATCCTTCCCTATGTCTTTGTCACTTAAATTATATTTTATCTATGCATACTGCAAATTCTATAATTATGACAAGATTTCTTTGTGTTGTAGATATTGATTGCTTATACAAGTGTAGCAGTGACCCCCGAAGGAGCTGCTGGATTTTAACAGGTTGCCCTGCATTTGCAACTAGTGTCTTTCCTTGTAGCTGTGCAAAGACACAAACCCACCTTGCTGTTGCAAAAACTGGACAGACTTCAAGGCCTTCATCCTTCTTTTGCAAAATGTATTGACTCAGTTGTTTAAGGAGAGAAGGTTTGGGCTTAGCAACAAAATGGCGTGTCTCTAGTAGCAGGCAGCCATCCAATAATATTAAAGTTGGTGACTCCTCTAATGTGTTAGTGGCTTCATCCCAATTACAAAGTGACCCTTTAAAATCACTTATTGGAGGCCCTAGAATCTTCACTAGCAGCCTCCCAATGACACTAGGTCCTTTAAGTACCTCTATTTGTGGCTCTAGATACTGCTATGCAAGCCTTCCAATAGAAGCTAGTCTTCAGGCTCTACACAAGCAATCATAGATACATTATACAGCCGGGTAATGAGATTTCAAAGCTATGCCTATCTGTCAGCAACTTTCCCCAAGTTCTCCTAAATATATACTGTATTTCAGCATAGCAGACTTTTTTTTAGAGATGATCCATCAAACAGCCATCTTTCTTATCTTACAGAGACACCCCATGAAGCAAGATAGCATCAATTTCCTCAGGTCTCTGTACAAGCCCCCTGGCTAGCATAAGGCCCAAGAAGAAAGGAATGTTTCACACTGTTATCCCCTCCAGAGAAACCTGCGAAGTGAGGACCCTCCTAGAATCTCTCTCCAAACCCTTAGGCCTCTTTTGCACATGACACCTAAGAACACCATGTTTTTAGGCATTTAGACAATTGTTTACTGATCTAAATGCAGCCCATTGTTTTAATAGGGCTCTACACACAGGTGTATAAACTTACATTGCGCAACGATCAATGAAAAAATGCGCTTACATCAACCAAAGAAAACAATCTTTAAGTGCATGTATGCATACAATTGAGCTCATTCATTATACAGCCCATCATCGTGTTCTTATGCAGGAATTTTCTGCCAGGAATCTGATGTTCATACATCACTAACGTGTGCAGGTACCCTTATCCACTTCTCCAGCCCACATCAATGGCATAAACCCCTCAGTGACTGGCCTTAACTATTCATACCCAAAACATGGTATCTTACTGTATCTATAGAAGAACACTCTCCAGAAAGGAAAGCCTGTAACTGGAGAAGTGCAACGAGGTAGACGCAGGGCTGGCATGACATTGGAGACAGAGGAACTGTGATTGGTAGTAGTAAAGGGTGGCAGGATTGGACCAGAGTGGAGGGGTCAGTATTTCTTGAGGGGGAAGACCCCTCCTCCCGCTCAACAGAAAGCGGTGGAAGTTTATGAAAGATGGACGTGGAGGCTCTGTTAGTGCGCCTGCAGGTGAAAACGGCATCTTGGCCTCCCGGGTGGCTAGAGGAGACGCTGGGGACAGGCCTCGGGACTCCGGCGGAAGTACCAGAGCGGGGGGGCGAGGTGGTGCGAGCTCAGAGGTGTCAGGAACGGTGTTGTTGCTGGGATCGCCTGCTGGTGTCACTTTTGCTTTTGCCATCAAAGGTTGCAGTTCTGGTGGTCACCAGCGGGTGTCTCCCAGCAAACAGACATTCTAATAATCCAGCTGCACCTGAAGTGGTATGGCTTGGAAGTATATAAGCCCGCCCTTCACTGAGGCTCATTGCTTCAGAATCCTTCCTGCTAGCCTTGTCCCTGCCTGACCTGTTGCCTGAGACCTGTTCCTGATTTGCTTCCTGTCCTGGACTCTGTTCCCTATACCTGTGACTTGTCCCCTGATCCCTGCCTTGGCTCCGCTTCCTCCACCTGGCCTCCTGTTCCCCTTGTCTCTCATCCCTGCCTTGTTATATATGTGTTTCCTTTCCATGTATATAGTTAGTTAGTTAGTTAGTTTAGGGTTTTATGGTTTGCTGTGTATTATTTGTGTTCTTGCTTGTTTATGGTTTGCTGTGTTTGTTTGGTTTGCAGGTGTGCCTTTTTCCTTAATAAATATTTATATTTTCACTTACCTTTCGAGCCTCATTCCTCAGTGCAGCCCATTGATCTGTTTATTCTGTGCTGGATGCCTGTGTTAGGCATCCCTCCCATGACAGAATTCTGAAGCCATACTAACAGATCGGCTGCACTTGGGAATAGGATCTGGACACTTGCTATTGCCAAGAAAAATGCATCTGGAAGATATCCTGTATCTTTCGCTTCTGGCAACAGATGACAGAGATTTTTGTCATCAGACATTAGGTGAATACACTAGAGAGCAACTGCTGGAATGTATCCGTATAGCCCATGTTTTTGTTGATCAGGGCAGTTTTCTGTTTGAGGATGTGCAGCCATTGATTCGGATCTGTACAGAGTTGGCCCTGTCTGATGTCCCTAGTGGAGGTGATGACTATACACCCCCTTTTAGTGCAGCTCAGGTAGAGTCTTTGGTGTGGCTGTTGGAAGATGACTCGGCCTTTTTCTTTGAGCAATACTCAGCTTGTCCTCAACAGGTGCTTGCAGCATGTATTGATTCAGTGCAGTCTCTGGTCAGACAAACCATGTGCAAACCAGATTTTGTGCAACCATTATTACAGGCCTGGTCTAGCTTGTTGTACTCAGCTTCTGTCCGCTCCCAACCACCCATTTCTGTGTCCAGATACCAGCCTGCTGGGATATCTTCCTCTCTATTACCCCCAACAACCACAATTTCTGACCAATACACCCTGCTACCAATGAAGTACCAGTACCCTGTTTCCTCCTGCTGTACCTACCCAGCCTTTAACCCCTCTGCTACTTCTCAGCTGCCTTCATCAGTTCCATTGAATCTCCCCTCAAGATCTGCTCCCTCTGTTTTACCATCCTTCCACTCTTCGCTCTTACCAGCTGCATCCACTACCTACAGCCCTGTACCCACATACAAATCTTCAGTTGCTAAAACCAAAAAGAAACGGAAGTTTTTCCCAACCCATACCATTCTGTCATCACCCACTTCTGCCTCCACGCCTGATGTTCCAATGCCTGCTGTTCAGCCTGTTGTGCCAGTGTCTCTGCCTGTTGTCCAGCCTGCTGCCCCGGCCTTCCAGCCTGACGCCTTCCAGCCTGCTGCCCCGGCCTTCCAACCCGACGCCTTCCAGCCTGCTGACGCCTTCCAGCCTGCTGCCCCGGCCTTCCAGCCTGCTGACGCCTTCCAGCCTGCTGCCCCGGCCTTCCAGCCTGCTGACGCCTTCCAGCCTGCTGCCCCGGCCTTCCAGCCTGACGCCTTCCAGCCTGCTGCCCCGGCCTTCCAGCCTGATGCCTTCCAGCCTGCTGCCCCGGCCTTCCAGCCTGACGCCTTCCAGCCTGCTGCCCCGGCCTTCCAGCCTGACGCCTTCCAGCCTGCTGCCCCGGCCTTCCAGCCTGACGCCTTCCAGCCTGCTGCCCCGGCCTTCCAGCCTGATGCCTTCCAGCCTGCTGCCCGGGCCTTCCAGCCTGCTGCCCGGGCCTTCCAGCCTGCTGACGCCTTCCAGCCTACTAACGCCTTCCAGCCTGCTGACGCCTTCCAGCCTGCTGCCCCGGCCTTCCAGCCTGACGCCTTCCAGCCTGCTGCCCCGGCCTTCCAGTCTGATGCCCTGGCCTTGCAGTCTGATGCCTTGCAGTCTGATGCCCCGGCCTTGCAGTCTGATGCCTTGCAGTCTGATGCCCCGGCCTTGCAGTCTGATGCCTTGCAGTCTGCTGTCCCGGCCTTCCAGTCTGATTCCTTGCAGTCTGCTGTGCCGGCCTTCCAGTCTGATGTCCCGGCCTTGCAGTCTGATGTCCCGGCCTTGCAGTCTGATGTCCCGGCCTTGCAGTCTGGTGCCTTGCAGTCTGATGTCCCGGCCTTCCAGCCTGGTGCCTTGCAGTCTGATGTCCCGGCCTTCCAGTCTGATGCCTTGCAGTCTGCTGTCCCGGCCTTCCAGTCTGATGCCTTGCAGTCTGCTGTCCTGGCCTTCCAGTCTGATGCCTTGCAGTCTGCTGTCCCGGCCTTCCAGTCTGATGCCTTGCAGTCTGCTGTCCCGGCCTTCCAGTCTGATGCCTTGCAGTCTGCTGTCCCGGCCTTCCAGTCTGATGCCTTGCAGTCTGCTGTCCCGGCCTTCCAGTCTGATGCCTTGCAGTCTGCTGTCCCGGCCTTCCAGTCTGATGCCTTGCAGTCTGCTGTCCCGGCCTTCCAGTCTGATGCCTTGCAGTCTGATGTCCCGGCCTTCCAGTCTGATGCCTTGCAGTCTGATGTCCCGGCCTTCCAGTCTGATGCCTTGCAGTCTGATGTCCCGGCCTTCCAGTCTGATGCCTTGCAGTCTGATGTCCCGGCCTTCCAGTCTGATGCCTTGCAGTCTGATGTCCCGGCCTTCCAGTCTGATGCCTTGCAGTCTGATGTCCCGGCCTTCCAGTCTGATGCCTTGCAGTCTGATGTCCCGGCCTTCCAGTCCGATGCCTTGCAGTCTGATGTCCCGGCCTTCCAGTCCGATGCCTTGCAGTCTGATGTCCCGGCCTTCCAGTCCGATGCCTTGCAGTCTGATGTCCCGGCCTTCCAGTCCGATGCCTTGCAGTCTGATGTCCCGGCCTTCCAGTCCGATGCCTTGCAGTCTGATGTCCCGGCCTTCCAGTCCGATGCCTTGCAGTCTGATGTCCCGGCCTTCCAGTCCGATGCCTTGCAGTCTGATGTCCCGGCCTTCCAGTCCGATGCCTTGCAGTCTGATGTCCCGGCCTTCCAGTCCGATGCCTTGCAGTCTGATGTCCCGGCCTTCCAGTCTGATGCCTTGCAGTCTGATGTCCCGGCCTTCCAGTCCGATGCCTTGCAGTCTGATGTCCCGGCCTTCCAGTCCGATGCCTTGCAGTCTGATGTCCCGGCCTTCCAGTCCGATGCCTTGCAGTCTGATGTCCCGGCCTTCCAGTCCGATGCCTTGCAGTCTGATGTCCCGGCCTTCCAGTCCGATGCCTTGCAGTCTGATGTCCCGGCCTTCCAGTCCGATGCCTTGCAGTCTGATGTCCCGGCCTTCCAGTCCGATGCCTTCCAGTCCGATGCCTTGCAGTCTGATGTCCCGGCCTTCCAGTCCGATGCCTTGCAGTCTGATGTCCCGGCCTTCCAGTCCGATGCCTTGCAGTCTGATGTCCCGGCCTTCCAGTCCGATGCCTTGCAGTCTGATGTCCCGGCCTTCCAGTCCGATGCCTTGCAGTCTGATGTCCCGCCTTCCAGTCCGATGCCTTGCAGTCTGATGTCCCGGCCTTCCAGCCTGATGACCCGGAGCTCGCTGCCCAGCCTGATGACCCGGAGCTCGCTGCCCAGCCTGATGACCCGGAGCTCGCTGCCAAGCCTTCTGCCCAGGCTGATGACCCGATGCTTGCTGCCCAGCCTGATGACCTGGAGCCTGCTGCCCGGCCCGATGACCCGAAGCAAGTTGCCCAGCCTGTTTTTATTTCCAGATCTAAACTTCCAGACCCTGGTGGTGGGATACATGTTCCATTGTCGGACTTGGGTGGCATGCCTCCCAGTAGGTTAAGAGACTCTGGCCGGAGAGCGCAAAGAAGTCAGCAATCACAGGGGATACTTTTCTGGACTTTTCCCCATTTACATGCACTGTCAGGTCAAGGGCAGAATGGAGTGTCCGGAGGCCACTCCTTAGGGGGGGGAACTGTCAGGAACGGTGTTGTTGCTGGGATCGCCTGCTGGTGTCACTGTTGCTTTTGCCATCAAAGGTTGCAGTTCTGGTGGTCACCAGCGGGTGTCTCCCAGCAAACAGACATTCTAATAATCCAGCTGCACCTGAAGTGGTATGGCTTGGAAGTATATAAGCCCGCCCTTCACTGAGGCTCATTGCTTCAGAATCCTTCCTGCTAGCCTTGTCCCTGCCTGACCTGTTGCCTGAGACCTGTTCCTGATTTGCTTCCTGTCCTGGACTCTGTTCCCTATACCTGTGACTTGTCCCCTGATCCCTGCCTTGGCTCCGCTTCCTCCACCTGGCCTCCTGTTCCCCTTGTCTCTCATCCCTGCCTTGTTATATATGTGTTTCCTTTCCATGTATATAGTTAGTTAGTTAGTTAGTTTAGGGTTTTATGGTTTGCTGTGTATTATTTGTGTTCTTGCTTGTTTATGGTTTGCTGTGTTTGTTTGGTTTGCAGGTGTGCCTTTTTCCTTAATAAATATTTATATTTTCACTTACCTTTCGAGCCTCATTCCTCAGTGCAGCCCATTGATCTGTTTATTCTGTGCTGGATGCCTGTGTTAGGCATCCCTCCCATGACAGAGGTCTCCACCTCCGGAGCGCTTCTCGCCAGACCCCACTCCTCGGCCACAGCATGCGGAGAGGAGACCAGGGTGGGCTCCATCGAGCCCTCCAGCTAAACATCCCGCAGTGAATTGGAGGGGCAGATGGACCAGCACATCGCCAGTCGGGCATGCTGGGGACACTGTCAGGTGGGCGCAGAAGGCAGGTGAGGGAGCCAGGCCAGGACGATGGTGGGCTCTGGCGTTGGGAAGCCCCACCCATTCAGGGGTGCCTTTGAACCGTGGACAGCAGCGAGAGAGATCGGAGGTCATGGTGGCTGGAGGTTTTACCCCTTCGTCCAGGCCAACCTTGGGGAGTGCAGCAGCTGGCAGGAGAGAGCCACAGCAAGAGGTGCCATGTAGCAGGGCTGAGGTGGACCACACCGGCCCATGCAAAGCAGCAAAAAAATCCGCTGACGGGTATGCGGCTAGGAGGAAGGAGCGGGCAGCTGCGGGTCCCTCGGCATCAAGCACAGTTCGGCCTGGAGGGCTATCGGAAGAAGAAGACGGGGTGTCTGGTCCACGTTCAGAGGAGGATGTGTCAGGGTCCGAGGACTAGGTTCCCGGTGAGGCCAGCTCCAGTGAGGGAGACAAGACTTTCCGCTGGTGGGTTCCCTCCCGTGCAGCCCAGTAAGTTCCATTTACTGTCACCTACTTTACTGGGGATGCCTGGAAACGGGGAAATAAATTGTGGGGAGGATGAGCGGGAGGGCCAGATGGCATGCGGGAGGCTGCACCGGTGGTGAGTACAAGCCACAGTTCCACGACCGGGGATGAGAACAGCCTGGTGGGTTTTTTGCGGGCTAAAAGAGTTACTTAGTAGGTTTGAGAGGAATGACAAGGCCCCCGCCAATCCGACGGCTGCCTGGGTTCCGCCATCTGGGGCGTCTGAAGTTACCACAGGGCCCAGGGCGGATCAAGGTGCGGAGTCAGCGTCAGCTACTCCCCCGATTGGGGGGACCAAACGACGGGTCAGCCTGGTTGCTACCAAGGCAGCAGGTACGGTGGAGCCCGCAAACAGGCAGGACATTGTCCGTTTGGCGGATTCCACTAAATGCGAGGTGTATGTGTGTTTTGAAGGGCCACTGGGGGCGCGTCTGAAGCAGAAGGTGAGGCAGAAGATATGGAAAGAGGAGCATGTGGAGATATTTTAACTACTGCCGTTAAAGAAGTTTAATTTGGATAGGGTGAAGCCGGACGATTCCAAGAAGGAGGATGAGAAGAAAAGGAGGTAACGGCTCATTCCTAGGAGGTTTGCCAACTGGCTGCAGGCTTTTGCCATTGTGGCTAATGTCATCGGAGAGAAGAATTCTGAACACTGTTCGGCTCTTTTTTGCTACATGGATTCCAGAGTCTATGGGGGCACGGCTTGTCTGCGCTATGATGAGCAGTTTAGGCAGCAGAGGGCAGTACTTCCGTTGCTCAGATGGGATCATAAGGACATCAGTCTCTGGATGTGGCTTATGACGCCGGCGAGGGCTCTGGGGCAGTTTATTTGGGGGGGGAGGGAGTGGACCTTCTCCGGGACAATCGGCCAGTAAAAAAAAGGGGACATGTTGGCAGTTTAATGAAGGCTCTTGAAGGTTCGGTGGCTCATGTCGTTACAAACATGAGTGTCCCGTGGCTTCAATCAAGTTAAGGGCCGTCCCGGAGACGCTGCGCACAAGAGGGAGGACGCCGTGAGAGTACCATGGTTTTAATGTTTACAGAATGCTGTCATGTGTTCACGACAGAATAGCCCTCTATCTGGAGCTGGGGGAACAAGGGTTTAGACACCTTTCACACTGGAGTGGTGTGCTGGCAAGACGCAAACAAAAAACCTGCTAGCAGCATCTTTGGAGTGGTGAAGAAGCAGTGTGTATACCGCTCCTTCACCTCTCCAGCCCATTGAAATCAATGGGTCAGGGCGGCTATACTGTCCACAAAGTAAAAAATAAAGTTCAAATTATATATATATATATATATATATATATATATATATATATATATATATATATATTTCTTGATCATACATCACGGGACACAGGAGCTTCATTACATAGTGGGTTATATAGGCACCTCTGGTGATTGGACACTGGTTAACCCCCAATTAAGGAGAATTCCTCCCCTATATAACCCCTCCCATATGGGAGGCACCTCAGTTTTTTCGCCAGTGTCTAAGGTGGCTGGTCACGTAAAACATGTGCTATGAAGAAAGCTCTGTGCAGGTCCCTGCAGGGGTCTAAGGGCTATGATAACTGGATCCATATCTCTGGCCGATATTTGACTCCCAAGATGATATGGTACCCGGACCTCGTCATCCGAAGAAACAAGGTTTTGCCTGTAAGTCCTCTCCTGTTGGAAGACTGGGCTCTGGGAAAACCAGACTTGGTGTACTATTTACATAATGGCACGAAAGTTTCTGGCAGAGTCTTTTACAAGGTCCAGGTAAGAGGTTCCTCTGAGAAGGAACCCAAAAAATCCTGAAGGTTGGCACAACTCTGCCCGCCGTGAAGGCTGGTAAATGTCTGTTTTCAGCAATTCCTGCGGCGGGGACAGGTAAGAGAAGTTAATCCTATATAAATCATATATTATGGATTTCTTCATGTGAGTAGTTGTATGTCTTACCTGGTTTCAACCACTAGAGGGAGTAAGAGCAGCCTGATGCATACTTACATGCCTTTCAGATACACACGCTCAGTGAAGCCCTGTTTTTTTCAGATGGCTCACGTCTCCGCTGCAGACTCTGCCACAATATAGGTAAGAGAGGGGTCCCACGTAGTCTAGGGGTCCTGCGCGGCTCCGTAGGTGATCCTCTCCCCCCTTGGACGACCGACAGTCCTCGTGCACGCACGCGCGCTGAGCGCGCTCCCATACTAATGGAAGGAGGGGGGTGTGGTTGCGGGCCGTGCACGCCGGCGTGCACGGCGCATTACTGCGCAGGTGCCAAAGCTGCAATTTTAAAAAGCCCAGAGCGCCAGGGGGCTGTAAGTGGAGGACACAGGAGCTGTGGGCAGTAAGCATCCTAAGGGATTGGATCCAGGCAAACCTAAGACACCTACTCAGCATCAGGTTGTGCAGTTTAAGCATATATATTTATTGTGAGACTTGGAGCACAACAGTGATTGCACTTTTGTACTAGTACCTCTGCTTTGTAGCTTAGGACTATGTCTCCTCGTAAGAGGGTTTCAGGGGGAGGTAACAAGGGCACTGGTAATTCACCGCCTAGGTCTAGGGGTCCTAGTAGTTTACCATCCCCCCTGCAAGACTGGAGCCAGCCTCACAGGATGAGTCAGTGCCCCTGTCAGGTTTTTCAGCCTCTCCTAATGTTTCAGCCCCAGTGTATGTCACTGAAGACTCCCTTAAGGCTACATTGGAGGGTTTTGAAGGGAGAATCATGAATTTTATTTCAGCTTCCCTAAAAGATAGCAGAAAAAGGGGTGGATCCCCTCCCTCTGCTGAGATTCCTCTTTCAGATGACACCTCTGACAATGAGAGGAGGGATCCCTATCATGGGATAGGGATCAAGAGCAGTCGGATGAGTCCGAGGAGGAGGAGAGAGTCCCCTCCTCCCAAGCACTCAGAAAACAGGTTCAATATTATACCGAGTTGGTGCGTACCACATTCAGAATGCCTGCTGCTGAGGCCGCTACATCCTCTGTTTCTTCCCTGGGGGTGAGGAAAATCCCACAGACTGACTTCCTTTCCAATTCATCCCTTAATGGATAAATTGTTGTATGAGGATTGGGGACATCCCGATAAACAGTTTGCTCATCCTAAAAGGTTTTCTATGCTTTATCCTCTGGAAGAAAGTTTCACCAAGAAATGGAGGGTCCCATCTGTCGATGCGGCTATTTCTTGTGTGAATAGAAACCTGACCTGTCCTTTGGATAATGCTCAGGTATTTAAGGATCCAACTGATAAGAAGCTGGAAATGTTATTGAAAGCCTCCTTTTCCATGGCTGGCGCTGTAGTGCAGCCTACAGTCGCAACTGTGGGGTTGTGTCAGTTCCTCAAGGAACAGGTTAAGCAGATGCTTGGCCTTCTTCCCAGTGAGGAAGTGGAGAATTATGCAGAAATTCCTCAAATTCTGTGTTTTATGATTGATGTGATTTTGGATTCGGTCCAACAAGCATCTCGTTTGTCTCTCCTGTTGGTACACATGCGAAGGGCCCTATGGCAAAAAAATTGGGCAGCTGAGCTATCATGTAAGAAGTATTTGATTGGGTTCCCGTTTAAAGGGGAACGCTTTTTTGGGGAAGAATTAGATAAATTTGTCCAAAAGATTACAGGGGGTAAATCTACTCTCCTTCAATCAAAAAGGCCCAAGGTCACGCCCAGGGGCTGAAAAAGACTTGGGGGCGAAAGCCTACCAAGCAGAGCCCAAAAGCTTCCTTGTGAAGGGGCGCCCCCACTCGGCCGAGTGGGGGGAAGGCTCCTGCAGTTTGCAGAAGCCTGGTGGGAAGAGATCCAGGACAAGTGGGTAACCTCCTCTATATCTCTGGGCTACAAGCTAGAGTTTCAGGAAATTCCACCTTCTCGCTTCCTAAGGTCAGGGATTCCCAAGGATCCAGTAAAGCAAAAACCGCTACTTTTGGCCTTAGATCACTTACTATCCCAGGGGGTGATAGTGGAAGCGGACCCAAAAGAACAGGGTTCAGGCTTTTACTCAAATCTCTTCACCGTTCCAAAGCCAAATGGAGGTGTCAGACCTATCCTGGGTCTGAAGGATCTGAACCAGTTTTTGCGCATCCGGTCTTTCCGAATGCAGTCAATACGTTCTTTGGTCTCCTCCCTGCAAGAGGGAGAGTTTATGGCATCGATAGATATCAAGGATGCATATCTTCATGTGCCAATTCTTTCCGCACACCAAAAGTATCTAAGGTTCGCGGTAGATCAGCACCATTTTCAATTTGTGGCCTTGCCGTTCGGTCTCGCTACGGCTCCTCGAGTCTTCACAAAGATTTTAGACCCTCTCTTGGCAAACCTAAGAGCTCAGGGTATAACCGTGATGGCTTATCTAGACGATTTACTTCTCATAGAGAAAACTGTAGCGCTCTTGAACCACAGTGTTACCAGAACCTTAGAACACCTGGAACGCCTAGGTTGGGTTATAAACCTAGAAAAATCATCCCTACAGCCTGCTACCAGGTTGGGGTATCTGGGCATGGTCATCGACACCGCTCAGGGCGGGTGTTTCTACCAAGGCCAAAGGCCATGGCTATAGAGGATCTGGTGCGCCTAATTCTGGGCAGAAGATCTTCCCCTATTCGGTTGTGTATGAGACTGTTAGGGAAAATGGTCGCCTCCTTCGAGACCATTCCATTCGCCCAGTTTCACTCAAGGCCTTTGCAAAGATCCATCCTTGCGGCTTGGAACAGGAAGCCCCAGGCCTTGGACCTTCCTATGTGTCTATCCTCAGGGACACGCAGGAGTCTCGTTTGGTGGTTACAGACCAAGAATCTGCTGAAAGGCAAAACTTTTCTTCCTCTTCTATGGAAGATTATAACTACAGATGCCAGCCTGACAGGCTGGGGAGCAGTGTTGGAGGAGACGTGCTCACAGGGGAAATGGTCTGCGATCGAGAAACTATTGCCCATAAATGTTTTGGAAATCCATGCAGTTTATATGGCTCTCATAAACTGGTCTTACAGACTACGGGGTCTCCCTATTCGAGTTCAGTCCGACAATGCCACAGCTGTGGCCTATATCAATCACCAGGGTGGCACCAGGAGTCTGGTTGCACAAAGAGAGGTTAATCGCATTCTTTCTTGGGCAGAAGGGCATGTTCCATGCCTTTCTGCAGTCTTTATTCCAGGAGTGGAAAATTGGCAAGCGGACTTTCTAAGCCACCAACAGTTATGCCCAGGAGAATGGGCTTTACATCCCAACATATTTCGGAACATATGTCACAAGTGGGGCACTCCGGACGTAGATCTGTTTGCGTCCAGATTCAACAGGAAACTGGACAAATTTGTGTCAAGGACAAGAGATGTACTTCAAAGTTTCATAGTTAGTAAGGTTGAATAAAGACACCAGTCCATCCAGTTTAACCTGAGTGTCTACAATTGTCCCTATCCCTTTACATTACACACTCACATTTGTCGCTACCCTCAAGGAGCCCACAATCCATGGTCCCCATTCATACTAGGGCCAATTTTGGACAGAAGCCAATTAACCTACCTGCATGTCTTTGGTTTGTGGGAGGAAACCGGAGTACCCGGCGGAAACCCACGCAGGCACAGGGAGAACATGCAAACTCCAGGCAGGTAGAGTCATGGTTGGGATTTGAACCAGCGACCCTTCTTACTGCTAGGTGAGAGTGCTAACCACTACACCACTGTGCCACCCATGGCTTGCTCAGGGGTCAGATGCTCTGACAGTTCCCTGGGATCAGTACAATCTTATTTATGCCTTCCCACCATTCCCGCTTCTGTCGCGGTTCCTGGGAAGAGTCAAGAGGGAAACAAAGTCGGTTCTTTTGGTAGCCCCGGCTTGGCCCAGGCGTCCTTGGTACGCAGAGATCATGAAGTTGGCAGTAGGCAGGCCGTGGATCCTCCCCCTCCGGCCAGATCTACTCTCGCAGGGTCCAATTTACCATCCTGCTTTACACAGTCTGAGTTTAACGGTTTGGCTGCTGAGACTCACATTCTGAGGGATCGTGGACTTTTGGAGCCAGCCCTTTCTACTCTGGTCAATGCCAGAAAGCCGGCCTCCAGGCTTATTTACTACAAGATCTGGAAGGCATATGTTTCCTGGTGTGAACCCAGGGGATGGCATCCTAGAAAGTATGTCATTAGCAGGATCTTGGCTTTCCTCCAATCAGGCCTAGAAATGAATTTGGCCGTAAGCACTATCAAGGTGCAGATTTCGGCCTTGTCAGTGTTTTTCCAGAAGTCACTTGCATCACATTCCCTTGTGCGGGCTTTCATCCAGGGGGCTATGCGGTTAAGGCCGCCAGTCAAACCTCCGGTATGCCCATGGGATCTGAATTTGGTTCTCTCGGCATTGCAAGGGAAACCATTTGAACCTTTGCATCAGGCTTCATTAGTTCTTTTGACTAAAAAATTGGTTTTCTTGATAGCCATATCCTTGGCTAGAAGAGTGTCAGAACTAGCAGCTCTCTCCAGCAAGGAACCTTATCTAATTATTCATAAGCACCGGGTAGTAATGCGTCCTAATAGGTCCTTTCTACCTAAGGTAGTTTCAGGATTTCATTTGAATCAAGATGTAATCCTACCATCCTTTTTTCCGGATCCACAGTCCGCAGTAGAATAGTCTTTGCACACTTTAGATGTGGTAAGGGCAATCAGTATCTATCTTCAGGCAACTGCTCAGATAAGAAAAACTGATTGCTTATTTATTTTGCCGGAAGGCCCTAGGTAGGGCCAGGTGGCATCAAAATCCACTTTCTCAAGGTGGATTAGACAGGTTATTTTTCAGGCCTATAGTGTAAAGGGGAAGAGTCCTCCTTTTCAAGTGAAAGCACACTCAACTAGGGCTGTAAGTGCTTCTGGGGCAGTGCATCACCAGGCCTCTCTGGCTCAGATCTGTAAGGCTGCAACTTGGTCATCAGTCCACACATTCACCAGATTATATCAGGTGGATGTCAGAGGGCAAGAGGATATCGCCTTTGGGTGCAGTGTACTGCAGGCTGCAGTTTAGATCCTCTGGTCCATGGCGGTCTATGATTCTGATCTGTGCCTCCCTCCCCTCAAACTGAGCATTGCTTTGGGACATCCCACTATGTAATGAAGCTCCTGTGTCCCGTGATGTATGATCAAGAAAATAGGATTTTTATATACAGCTTACCTGTAAAATCCTTTTCTTGAGAGTACATCACGGGACACAGGGCTCCTGTCCTTCTTGGGTTTTACGTGGTTTCTTATTTCTTTGCTACAAAACTGAGGTGCCTCCCATATGGGAGGGGTTATATAGGGGAGGAATTCTCCTTAATTGGGGGTTAACCAGTGTCCAATCACCAGAGGTGCTTATATAACCCACTATGTAATGAAGCTCCTGTGTCCCGTGATGTACTCTCAAGAAAAGGATTTTACTGGTAAGCTGTATATAAAAATCCTAATATATATATATATATATATATATATATATATATATATATATATATATATATATATATTTATACTTATACATCTCGGTGGTGCGCCTCAAAAATGACAAAGCCTCTGCATGGGGGTTAGGCCTGCGACGAGTTGAGGGTGCTCCACTTCTGCAGACCTCTCTTCGTTTAGTTCTTTCTTGTACTGGTCGCATAGGGACCTCCATCGTGGATAAACCTCCTTTCCTGCAAAATATATTTAATTGTATAAATTTGTTATATATCAAACATAACGCATGTTGGGAACAAAAGTTGAGAGAGATCTGCTCACACCCCCCACCCAAGAAACACTTCTAGGGGAGACACCAACCATTTGATTTTCATATTGACCCCTTTCACTGCCAGTAACATGAATACAGTAATCAGTGGCTATTTTTCAGCTCTGACTGCTACTGTCACTGTTCCCAAAAAAAAGTTTCAAAAGTGACCAATCTGTCTTCCAAAATGGTCGCTGTCCCTCCTGCAAATATTTTTTTTTCACAGATCACCTTACTAGTACAGACAAAATAAAATACAAAATGCCATACCTTTCCCAAAGACACATTGTGTAGAAAAAAAAAACAATTTTGGTTTGTAGCATTGCACAATTGTCAGTGACGCAGTGCTGTATTGCCAAAAAATGGCCTGGTCATTTAGGGGGTAATTTTTCTGCTTGTGGTTAAAGTTTGGTTGGTATGGGAAACAGCTATGATGCATGTGTACCCTGCTACATAGACACAACAAAACGTTGCACTCACCTCAGTTATCCTGTAGACATATCGTCCCAGTTCGGTGTGACAAATCTGTATACTTCCTCCCACTTTGATCTCTTCAACACTCGGTCAGCATATCCTGGGAATTCTGAGTCCCATAACTCCAGATGGGCATGCACCAGGTCTATAATGGCCTCATGGGAGATATCTTGTGCCGCCATGCTGCCTTCTCCTCTTTCCTCTATTCCTCTAAACTTCCTGTGTCATTTCCAAGGTATACTTGCTGATTATGATGTGCTTCCTGTTGTTCTTTTTTTTCTCACACTGCTATCCGCAGGTGAAATAGTACACTGCAATTACCTGCGGTTATGTGCAGATAGCTGCACTAAATTGCTCCTGGACACAATCAATTCTATTTTTTCTATCCGTACCAAACCTCATGTAACTAAATCGCAGCTAAACACAGCGTGTGAATGGGGCCATAGGAAAGAATTGTGTGCTTTTAACTACGGTTGAAAACTATAAAATCTGCAGCTAAAAGCACAATTCTATCCACCTCTGTGAAAGGAGCCTAAGTGAGGCTTATATTATTGTTATGTTTACACTCTGGAAAAAAAAACATAGCATACCTAATCATCTCTTCTAAAAAGGGGTTATCTCTCAACTCTAGATTATTTTCTTTCAAAATGTCTTTTCAAAAAAGATATTGTTGCTATTAAGGCTCAGTTCACATTGGTGCGATGCCAACGAATCCACTGCGTGTTCCCACATCGCACCCGACTCATAGGCAGTTCACACTGCCATATGCGAACTGCTGGGAGTGTCAATAGAAAGTTAATGACACCCTCAAATCAGTTTGCATATCGCAGTGCGGACTGTCAATTCGGACAAGAATCAGATCACATGGGTGTGAACACCCATGGGATCCGATTCTGGTGTGGACCAAAAAAGGGTCCTGTGCAAGTTTGGTTGTATGCAATGCCAATTCAGCCATAAGATCTGTATGGCTGATTTTGCATCGCACAGGCATCGCATGTGATTTGCACTGCAGCACCACTGTGAACCGAGCCTACGTGTTTATTTACATATTAAGCAAACTAAAATTTGCTTTGCACGTCTTCCTTAAAAACAGTCAATATTTCAAATCTCTTATCCTCTTCTTGATATTATTGCAATGTTTAATAGGCTCTGGAGACAGATGATCACCGAAAGTGGCGTCGTTAGGACTCGAAAATTGTGTCAATGTATTTTGCCCTCTCACAGGGCATCAAGGACCTCCAAGGAGGTCCTACTTAACAACTACTCTTTATATTAGTCCAATTTCGAATCTCAGTTCTATAAATCTGTTTCTTGTAAGCGATTTGTCAGCAGTTTTGTTGTGATCCACTATTGAGTCTCATGAGTCTTTGCATCTCATCCCATGAATCTGGCTCTGGTTTTACTGCAATGCGAGCAATTTTTGGCTGGAATGCTTTTATTATTTTTGCTGGTTTTCCTGGCTGAAGCCTTTTGTGGCCTGGTTTCTTCTTTTACAATGTTTTGATTGCCTGTGGTAATTTATATTTCTGTGTCGACCAGCCATCGTCATTTTACTGCGGCAGGTCGGCATGATCCCTCAAGCCATCGTAGCTATACATCGGCTTGCGGGATCAGGATAGCGAGATCGGCATCGCGGGTGTGCCGATGCTTGGGCCAATGGTCGCGATGACTGCCAGCCACAAGCAATCGCGGGCACAAGAGGCAGAACAGGGAAGTGTGTGTGTAAACATACAAATCCCTGTTTTGTTCTGTGAGGCGTGACAGATCGCGAGTTCCTATTAGCTAGGAACCACGATCCATCACTTCCTCTAGGTCAGTCCCCTCCCCCTACAGTTAGGCACACACATAGGGAACACAATTAACCTCTTAATCCCCCCTCGTGTTAACCTCTTCCCTGCCAGTGATATTTTTACAGTAATCAGTGCATTTTTATAGCACTGATCGCTGTCTAAAATGCCAATGGTCCCAAAAATGTGTCAAAAGTGTCCGATGTGTCCGCCATAATGTCGCAGTTCCAATAGAAATCACAGATCACTGCCATTACTAGTATAAAAAAATAATAATAATAAAAATGCTATAAATCTATCCCCTATTTTTAGACGCTATAACTTTTGCGCAAACCAATCAATATACGCTTATTGTGATTTTTTTTAACCAAAAATATGGGGATATTTATTATAGCAAAATGTACAAAATATTTAGTTTTTTTTCAAAATTTAGGCTCTTTTTTTTTTTTTGTTAATAGTGCAAAAAATAAAAACTGCAGAGGTGATCAAATACCACCAAAAGAACGCTCTATTTGTGGGTAAAAAAGAACATCAATTTTGTTTGGGTGCAACGTCACACAACCACGCAATTGTCAGTTAAAGCGATGCAGTGCTGAATCGCAAAAAACAGCCAAGCCATTCAGCAGCTAAATCTTCATGGGCTGAAGTGGTTAATGGTAGTCAATTTTGGAGATAGCACGCGGCCATAATTACCTCCCCTCAGTATGTGGTTGGCATATCTGCATCAACCTGCATGGTTTTTCCACTCTCACATAGAGCACGGTTCATTTTTTATGCATCCCCATGTTGTTTTGGGTTTCATGGTACAGTAGTTTGAAATATTATGCCATGCTTTCTGAGAATAGCATGTGTGTTACCTCCCATATATTCAGTTCCATTGGCTGTGCGCAATATACTAGCCATTTTGACAAATTATTGCTTACTTGAGCCAAGTACTGTTCATCTCTCTCTGGTACTTCACTTTTGTTGTGTAACAGATATAGGGGGTTATTTGTGAAAGGCAAATACACTTTGCACTACAAGTGCACTGAAAGTTGCTGCAAATCTGAGGGGTAGATCTAAAATGAGTGGAAGCGCTGCTGATTTTATCATCTTATCATGTGCAAACTAAAATGTTGTTTTTATTTTCCTTGCATGTCCCCCTCAGATCTACAGCGACTGCGCTTCCAAGTGCACTTTCAGTGCACTCATAGTGCAAAGTGGATTTGCCTTTAGCAAATAACCCCTATAGTGTAGTATATCTAGAGTAATAATCTATAAAAGTGAGAAAAATCCTCTTCTTTCCTGGAGTAAATTTTTCCATTGGACTGCAGAGATCTGAAACTGAATTATGTCCAGAGGTTTCTTAGCTCTGCTGTTACTCTACTTTGGAAAGGCATTTCTCGTCATTTTTCCTTTTATACAGCTGGTGCATTTAATTGTTTGATCACATGGACTAATTTTTATTCCACTTGCATATTAATTCTTAGTTCATTTCTGTATTATGTCAAGACTTCTGTGCCCAAGTCGTCTGTGCCATGTGTAAACGCAGTTTGAATATTTTTCCTCCTTGGCAGTATTAAACCCCTCATTGCAGTTCAGCTGATACAGTTCATTTGTAATTTTAACATTTGCAAGTCAGATATCCCCTTTTGTGATGGCACAACTGTTATATTGGAAGGTCCAACAATTGCCTTGTTTTGTTAGCTCCTATTCCTTCTGATTCTATTATTTGCTCATTAGCTGTGGTGAATTTTTCTGTTTTACTGTTTGGTCAAGGTGAATAAAGTACTTTCTGTCATTTGTCATGCGACTCGTAGCTAGAGGTCGACCGATATGGGTTTTTCTCTGGCCGATGCCTATGCCGATATTTAGAAATCATGGCGGCCGATAGCCGATATATGATGCCGATTTTTTTGGGCCGATATGTTAGGCCGATTTTTATTTTATTTATTTATTTTTTCCTTTTTTATTTTATTTTTTTATTTTTTTTTTTAATCCCCCTTGATCTAACACACCTTTCCCACTGGGGCGTTTTTCAAGCGCTTTTGGGCTAAAAATAGCGTCTGTAAAGTGCCTGCAAAATGGCTCCCCTGCAGTCTGTGTGAAAGACAGAGTGCTTTCACACTGAGGCGATGCGCTGGCAGGATCTTAAAAAAAAAGTCCTGCAAGCAGCACGTTTGGAGTGATGTATACCGCTCCTCCACCACTCCTGCCCATTGATATGAATGGGCACCACTGCCGAAGCGCATGCAATGCGATTTGGCAGCAGTGCTTCATGGGCGCATTTAACCTCTTCCTTGGCCGCTAGCTGGGTTATATGTGCCCCACTAGCAGCCAAATAGCACTGCTAAAATGATGGTAAAGAGCCGCTAAAACTTGCGTTTTACCATCAACGCCTGCCCGCTCCAGTGTGAAAGCAGCCTTCATAAGTGATACAGAAAATTTCTTACATTTAAACATTTATTAAACAAAACAAACCTCCAATCAGTTTACTTGTATGTATGATTTAGATAAAAAAAAAAAACCTATATATTAAATAAAAACAGGTAGTCAAAACTTTTGGACAAAAAAAAAATGGGCTAACTTTACTGTTTTTATTTTATTTTTATTTTTTAAATAGTGTATTTTTTTCCCAAAAAAATGCATTTGAAAGACCTCTGTGCAAATGCCGTGTGACATAAAATATTGCAACAACCGCTATTTTATTCCCTAGGATCTCTGCTAAAAAAATATATATAATTTTGGGGGGGGGGTCTAAGTGATTTTCTGGCAGAAAATACAGGATTTTTACTTGTAAGCAACAAGTGTCAGAAAAGATTTAGTCTTTAAATGGTTAAACTGAGAACTTCTACACACAGAGATGACTTCATTCATTGAAGTGTAAACATTGTATCTTTCTGTTCTTTTCTTGGCAGCCTGCCCAGAGAGGAGGAAAGACATTTCTATGACTACTCAGGCAACTTACACTGACTTCTATTACAGAAGTCATTTCAAAGTCCCGCTGTGGTTCTAAATCGGCTTTTTATCAGCACAATCGGCCGATGCCGATTAATTAAAAAATGGCAAATATCGGCCGATATATCGGTCGACCTCTACTCGTAGCTCCCAATTGAATCAACACACCATGTCTGCTGAGGGGTGACTTTTGGATTGAAAAACATTTTCATTATCTGAAGCAAAATCAGTTTCTTTTATCACATTTTTGGCCTTTTGTAGCTTAGTTTAGTTTTTGCATTCTAGCTTTCCAGTTCTGCCACCTGCTTTTAAGTGACCCTGTTCTTGCACACAAAACATTCATGTGTTTCTTGTTGTGTGTGTTACTGTTTTTATTACTATTTTTTGTCTTTAAAGACTTGCCTACTGGACAGTTTCACCCCCTTCCTACCTAGGCCAGTCTTTCAGCTTTCAGTGCTATCTCACTTTGAATGAGAATTGTGCGGCCATGCAACACTGTGCACAAACAACATTTTTATTTAAAAAAATATTAGGCAGCTAGAGCTTTCTTTTGGTGGTATTTAATCACCACTGGGCTTTTTATTTTTGCTAAACAAATGAAAAAATACAGAATTTTGAAGAAAAAAAATAGGTAATTTTTCTTCTTCACTGATGTGCGCTGATGAGGCTGCACTGATGGGCACTGATATGCTGCACTTATGGGCACTGCGAGGTTGCACTGATAGGTGGCACTGATTGGCACTGACAGGTATCACAGATGGGCACTGATTGGCAGCACTGATGGGCACTGTTGGGGCTGCACTGATCATCATTTGGCACTGATGATCAGTGCCCTGATTGTCAGTGCAGATGTCCCCTGTGTATATTTGTCAGTTTCCGACTCTCCTCTCCTTATGTTCTGTCAGTGTGAGGGGAGGATTGTCGATCACTGGCAAATCCCATTTACATTTACATTGTGATCAGCTGTGATTGGACACAGTTGATCACATGGTAAAGAGCCACCATGATTGGCTCTTTACCCTGATTACAGATCACTGGCGATGCATGATGCCGTCCTATGACTTCAAAGTGCGGCCATGCTGTAGCCATCATTCAGCTATAACGTGGTCGCAAAGGGGTTAAAGCAGACTCTGTGACAGAAGCATTGTCACGATTAATGCTTTATATTCATCCATAAGCTTGCTCTTAACATATTCCAATGTCAGTTCATTATCTTGACGTGCGTCAAGAGCTAGAAATTCTGGATAACCCTCTGCACACTGCTATATACCCTTTCTAGCAAACTTTGCAATGAAGAACAGGGATTTTTAGTTCACACATATCACAATACTGTCAGGGCTGGGCCAAAAACCTTATCTGAGCTGGCTGCTCAGCTGTTGGCTAATTGCCAGCTCCTATCTCTCCACAGTGACTGACCTGTTGATCCTGCTCATTGGTCCTGCCTACTTAAGCCGTCCAGTCCAGATGATCTCTGCCTTCTCCTTGGTCACATCTCTAGAGATGCTCTCCTGTGTTCCTGTTAAAGACTTGCTTGACTGACATTCCTTCTGGCTCCCTGACATTTTGGCTTGTCTGACTTTCCATTCCGGTTCCTGAACTCTGGCTATGTTTTAAATACATTTACCTTGTTTACCTTTTTTTATTATTATTAACCACCTCAATACAAGTGCAGTTACACCCCCTTCCTGACCAGACCAATTTTCAGCTTTCAGCGCTCTCACAGTTTGAATGACAATTACTCAGTCATCCAACACTGTATCCATATGAAACTTGCGTCCTTTTTTCCACACAAATAGAGCTTTCTTTTAGTGGTATTTAATCACTAGTGGGTTTTTTATTTTTTGTGCTATAAATAAAATAAAACGTAAATTTTGTGAAAAGAATGCATTTTTCTTGGTTTCTGTCATAAATTTTTGCTAATCATTAATTTTTCTTCATAAATTTTGGCTAAAATTTATACTGCTACATATCTTTGGTAAAAATAACCCACATTAGTATATATTATTTGGTCTTTGTGAAAGTTATAGAGTCTACAAACTATGGTGCCAATCACTGAAAATTGATCACTTCTGATGAGGCCTTCAGTACATCAGGTGTATCTCATTTCTTGAGACACTAACAAGTCAGGAAAGTACAAATACCCCCCAAATTACTCCTTTTTACAAAGTAGACATTCCAAGGTATTAAGTAAGTAGCATGGTGAGTTTTTTTAAGTTGTCATTTTTTCCCACAATTCTTTGCAAAATGAAGATTTTTTTTTTTTTTTTTTTTTACTAAATTGTCATATTATCAGGTTATTTCTCACACACAGCATATGCATACAACAGATTACACCCCAAAATACATTCTGCTACTTATCCCGAGTACGGCGATACCACATGTGTGAGACTTTTACACAGCCTGGCCACATACAGAGCACCAACATTGATGTAGTACCTTCAGACGTTCTACGAGCAAAAATGACGCATCTCATTTCTCAACCACTTATTACACTTTTGAAGTCCCTGGAGTACCAGGACAATGGAATTTCCCATAAAATGACCCCATTTTGGAAAGCAGACACCCCAACGTATAATCTGTAAGGCATAATGAGTCTTTTGAATGGTTAATTTTTTTCCAGAAGTTTTTGGAATATGTGGAAAAAAATTAAAACACATTTTTTTTTTACACAAAATTGTCAATTTATAAGATATTTCTAACACATAGCATGTATATAGCAAAAATTACACCCCAAAATACATTCTGCTACTCCTCCCGAGTATGGCGATACCACATGTGTGAGACTTTTACACAGCCTGGCCACATACAGAGCACTAACATTGATGTAGTACCTTCAGACGTTCTAGGAGCAAAAATTACGCATCTCGTTTCTCAACCACCTATTACACTTTTGAAGGCCCTGGAGTACCAGGACAATGGAATTTCCCATAAAATGACCCCATTTTGGAAAGCAAACACCCCAACGTATAATCTGTGAGGCATAATGAGTCTTTTGAACGGTTCATTTTTTTCCAGAAGTTTTTGGAATATGTGGAAAAAAATTAAAACGCATTTTTTTTTACACAAAATTGTCAATTTATAAGATATTTCTAACACATAGCATGTATATAGCAAAAATTACACCCCAAAATACATTCTGCTACTCCTCCCGAGTATGGCGATACCACATGTGTAGGACTTTTACACAGCCTGGCCACATAGAGAGGCCGAACATTGAAGTAGTACGTTCAGGTGTTCTAGGAGCATAAATGACACATCTCATTTCATTCCTACCCATCACACTTTTGAAGGTCCTGGACCACCAGGACAGTGAAATTACCCACAAAATGACCCCATTTTGGAAAGCAAACACCCCAACGTATATTCTATGAGACATGGGCTGCAAATAGGTACTCGGGTACACTGATGGCCTGGTGACAGGTACTCGGGTACTCTGATGGCCTGGTGACAGGTACTCGGGTACTCTGATGGCCTGGTGACAGGTACTCGGGTACTCTGATGGCCTGGTGACAGGTACTCGGGTACTCTGATGGCCTGGTGACAAGTACTCAGGTACTCTGATGGCCTGGTGACAGGTACTCTGATGGTTTGGTGACTGGTATTTGGGTACTCTGAAGGGCGGTGACAGGTACTCATATGGACTGTGACAGGTACTCGGGTACTCAGATGGACTGTGACAGGTACTCGGGTACTCAGATGGGCTGTGACAGGTACTCGGGTACCCTGATGTGCCGTGACAGGTACTCGGGTACCCTGATGTGCCGTGACAGGTACTCGGGTACCCTGATGTGCCGCGACAGGTACTCGGGTACTCTGATCTGCCGTGACAGGTACTCGGGTACTCAGATGGGCCGGGACAGGTACTCGGGTACTCAGATGGGCCGGGACCGGTACTCGGGTACTCAGATGGGCCGGGACAGGTACTCGGGTACTCAGATGGGCCGGGACAGGTACTCGGGTACTCAGATAGGCCGGGACAGGTACTCGGGTACTCAGATGGGCCAGGACAGGTACTCGGGTACTCAGATGGGCCGGGACAGGTACTCAGGTACTCCGATGGGCTGGGACAGGTACTCGGGTACTCTGATGGGCTGGGACAGGTACTCGGGTACTCTGATGAACTGTGACAGGTACTCGGGTACTCTGATGGGCTGGGACAGGTACTCAGGTACTCTGATGGGCTGGGACAGGTACTCGGGTACTCTGATGGGCTGGGACAGGTACTCGGGTACTCTGATGGGCTGGGACAGGTACTCGGGTACTCAGATGCGCTGGGACAGGTACTCGGGTACTCAGATGCGCTGGGACAGGTACTCGGGTACTCAGATGGGCTGGGGACAGGTACTCGGGTACTCTGATGGGCTGGGACAGGTACTCAAATACTCTGATGGACTGTGACAGGTACTCTGATGGACTGTGATTGACAGGTACTATGAGGGGTGGTGACAGGTCCTCTTTATTGGTGGGGGGGGGCAATCAGTGTGATTTGTGTACACTGTATGCGGTAACGAGATGTTACCGCAATCTCCTCCTCACACACGATTGGTGTGTGAGGAGGAGAACCCGGTAACATCCCGTTACCGCGGTTTGTTTACATTTTAGTGATCGGCTGTGAAAGGATCACAGCCGATCACGTGGGTAAACAGCCGGCCAATGGCTGTTTACCAGCGTCGGTGACGAGCAGTGTTCCCGGGGAACACGCCGCCATCGACGCTCGCGATCGCGCGCATGGGCCGTGCACGTTCGGGGTGTGACCATCTGTGATCGGCCGTGACTTCATCACGGCCGATCACGTGGTAAACAGCCATAACGAATGGCTGTTCACCCCCTTCGGTGGCGAGCGGTGTCTCTGTGACACGCCGCCACCGAAGAAACAGGGATGCGCGCGCATGATCGCGCGCATTCCCTGTTTAAACGGGAGGACGTCATATGACGTCCTCCCGCCACAATAGGTGCGCCACCTGGCCGTCATTTGACGGCCGGCAGTCGGCAACCAGTTAAGCAAGCGTGATTTAACTGTAATTCTGTCTCAGTCTGATTCATGGTTTCTGACAAACACATATTTAAGCTGGCCAGTTGCATCAAAGCAATCCCTATGGCCAGTCCTACTCTGCTCTGCCAAAACAAATGCTACAGTGGACACAATGCCAACATGGGGCAAACAGATACAACACGGGGGACAGTTACAAGGTTCACATTACAACAGAAACAAGATATACCTGTGCTCAAATCCAAATAGCTTGTACATACATATAATTCATCAGGTGCTAAAGGGGTGTGACCACATGTTAACACTATAAATTCGGGATAACCCTCTGCACACTGCTAAATACCCTTTTCTAGCAAACTTGCAATGAAAAACAGGGATTTTAAGTGTACAAATATTGCAATACATGTTTAAGCTGGGCAATTGCATCAACATAATCCCTCTTATGTCCAGTTATACACTTCTCTGCCAAAGCAAATGCTACAGTGGACACAAAGCCAACATGGGGCAGACACAACATGGGGGAGAACTGCCAGGTTCAAGTCTGGTCCCTGTTTTTCACAGCAAAGTTTGCTAGAAATGGTTTATAGCAGTGTGCAGAGGGTTATCCAGAATTTCTAGTGTTAACATGTGGTCACACCCCTATTGGGATTTGAGCACAGGTATATCTTGTTTCTGACGCATCAAGAGCTATAACAAACATTTCATAACTTTTGGTAAGCCACTGAGTAATGGTTCTCTGACATGAAAATCTTTTATTTCTTCACCCATACCTCTCAGGAGTTCAACCATTTCCAAGGTGTGCCTTATGTAATCATGCATATCCTGGCCTTTTATCAGCTTGGTTTGATGTAGCTTTCTAATTAAATACAGTTTTTTGCTTTATACCTTTTGTAATCTTCTCACATTTCTTTAGCAGTTTCATACTTACATATACTGTATGCATGATTTGATTATGTTCTGTTCTAAGAGAGATTGTGCTCTGAGCTTTTTGGTCTTTCTCTATCCACTCATCTAAAGGATGTTCTTGTCTGACTTCATTTATACAAGTCACGTACCTTCTCATATTATCAGCATTTTCATCTTGAATTTCCAAGACTGGTTGTTCTGGCTTGTCAGATTTGCAAATGAAAACTTTGTTGTAGCTGTGTTACTGGCAATTTTATTTTATTCTTTTGCATTCTTCTTTCTGTTGCTGTAGTTGGCTATGACTGGGCTTCTCAGCTTTTCTCTGAGTGGGTGTCTGGACTATGCCTGAGCCCATAACCTGTTGGAAATTCTGTATATAGCTTTACAGAACAGACAGTGCACATTGGTGTTGCTGCTTAACTGCTGACAGGAAAGGAAACTTTTAATATACAAAGAACAGACATAGAGCACTTACAAACTTGTAAACACTGCCAACTTCTGGCTGATGTAGTTGTTGCACAAAATACAAATCAACATTGTATTCCAACAGGGAGTGGATTAATAATTGGCCATATTATAAGCAGCCCTGATGTACCCCTTGATATGTGTCAAGGTTTCAAGACTAGGGTACACCAGGTAGCGATTCACTGAATTAGCAAATATGATTGATCTGATTCATAGAGCAAAGGGTATATGTAAAACATATTGCCTTAATGTAGATAACTTTTTCATTATGCAATAAGACACAAATTGAACCCTCTTTACTTATTAGTGAGGCTACATATACAGTAATAAATACACTACTGTTTTTTTTATTTTTTAAAGTAAGCGCTGCAGTGAGGGTTTAAATACTTTGTGCTTCCAGTATGTGGGAGAGTCAGACAGCTGTTCTCACACAGAGCAGTGGCTCAGCTCTGAGTCCCTCGGGAGCATGATGAGATCACATTTTTATGACAAAACATGATGGGAAGTAACTTCCGGTGACATCAAATCCAGTTTCTGCTGGTAAGCTATGGCGCCCATCTTGGAGGAGGCATGACATGTGTAGGTCAGAAGCGCATGTGGGTCTGCGAGTGCACGTAGGTCTGCTAGTGGTCTGCGAGTAACTGTATAGTGTCTTGTTGAGCACCTGTGTATTGTCTTGAATATTAGTGTCAGAAAGCTGGTTGTTAGGTAATTTGGGCAGGGTATAATCCCCAATCCTCATTAAATTAATAGGTACAATGCCCGGCGGGTGTGGAGAGGCGACTTGTACATCTTGCAGCATGTATGCGTTCTTTGATCAACCAATTGAGGGTGAATACTGCTGTGCAAAATGTAAGCGCATTGTTTCCCTGGAAGCCCAAGTTCTGAATCTGGGGAAGCAACTGTCAGCACTGAGAAGACCCTCCATACTAAAGGAGAGCCAGGAATGCACACAGCAGGTGCCGGCAGGGGCCATCACAGAGGTGGGTGGAGACAAAGAGGTGCAGGCACTAGCAAAGAGTAGATGGGTGACAGTCAGGAAGGGTAGAGGGGGAAGTGCCAGGGAGGCTGATCCAGGGCTGGAGAATCCCAATAAGTACACTCCATTGAGTGACATTGGTGATCCCAGTCAAGAACCAGCACTGCTGGAGGTGAGGGACTCTCCTAGCTGCCAGGGGAAGAACTCCTCCAGTGAGAGTGTGTGGGGGGGGGGGGGGTGAAGGGAAAGGAAAGACAGATCCTGGTGGTAGGGGAATTAATTCTTAGAAGGACAGAGAGGCCAATCTGTAACAAAGACCTAAAGTGTCGAACAGTATGTTGTCTACCAGGCGCTCGGGTTCAGCACATCACGGATCTAGTGGACAGATTACTGGGAGGCGCTGGGGAAGACCCAGCTGTCATGGTGCACGTTGGCACCAATGACAAAGTCAGAGGCAGATGGAGTGTCCTAAAGAACGATTTAAGGGACTTAGGAGCAAAAATTGAGGAAAAAGACCTCCAAGGTAGTATTCTTAGGAATACTACTAGTTTATTGAGCCACACCAGAAAGGCAGAGGGAGATTAGGGAAGTAAACAAGTGGCTGAATAGTTGGTGTAGTAAGGAGGGGTTTGGGATCCTGGAAGGCTGGGCTGACTTCTCAGTCGATAATCGGTACTATAGAAGGGACAGACTGCACCTAAATGAGGAGGGTGCAGATCAGCTGGGAATGAAGAAGGCCGAAAAGTTAGAGGGGTGGGAGGGTCCAGAGGTAGAGATAGTCAGAGCGGAACATATTCCAGAGGGTAGTATTGGAGGCATTAGTGGTAGATTGACAAAAGCACATAAACCCAAGGTAAGTATAGTAGCAAGTCCTAGTTGCAATCTCGGAACACCCAATAAGAGGATAATATGTGACCGGTCTAAACTACATGGCATGTTCACCAATGCCAGGAGCCTGGCGTAAAAAATGGGTGAACTAGAGATACTATTGTACGAGGAGGATTTGGATTTTGTGGGAATTTCAGAGGCCTGGTTCAACAGCTCTCATGGTTGGCTGGCAAACATTCAAGGGTATACCCTTTATTGCAAGGATAGAGAGAGTAAAAAAGGGGGAGGGGTATGCCTATATATCAAGAATAATGTACAAGTGAATGTGAGAGATGACATCACCAAGAGAGCTAGGGAGGAGGTAGAATCCTTATGGGTAGAGCTCCAAAGGGATGAAGCTAATGGGAAAATAATACTGGGAGTATGCTATAGGCCCCCTAACCTGAGGGAGGAAGGGGAGACTGATCTGCTATCACAATTTGGATTATCAGCAAGGATGGGAAGTGTTATCACAATGTGGGATTTTAATTATCCAGACTAGGGATGAGCTTCGTGTTCGAGTCGAACATACGTTCGACTCGAACATCGGCTGTTCGTCCGTTCGGCGAAGTCCGAACATTTTGGTCCGTTCGCGCCAAATTCATGTGGCGCTCACGGCCCACAATGCACTGCGATGGCGCAGTGCATTGCTGGCTCATGATTGGCCAAGCATGCACTGTGACCCCGCATGCTTGGCCAATCGCAGCGCCAGCAGCGAGGAGAGCCATGATTGGCCACAGGCAGGATGCATGTGGCCAATCATAGCTCAGGCTGTGTAGTGCACGCCCCACACTATATAAGGCCGCCAGCGCGGCGGCCTTATGTAGTGTGTTGGCGTTTGAAGCAGTGGGTGTTCTGTGTACCTTCAACACAGTACACACCGATCGTTTTCGGCCGATTTTCGATCTTGCTGTTGTGTAGTGGTTGTTGTCTGCGTGCCCTGACCGCAGTATACACCGCTATATTCACCTCACCTATATAGCTAGTGATCTATCTTTTATAATAGAGCTTGTAGTCAGTAGTGTTAGGAGCTTGTGCGTGCTGTCTGCGTGCTCTGTACCCAGTACATACCGCTATATCCACCTACGTAGCTGTTCTCTATTTGAGCCCACTTGCCATCTGCAGGAGTTATTGGAAGTTGTGTGTGCCTCCAGCACAGCACAGTATACATCTGTATATACCCCTTTATCTCTGGTGTTCTATAATAAAGGCATCTGCAGGAGTTAGTGGGTGTTGTGTGCCTCTAGCACAATATACACTACCCAACTGCTTTTTTACCCAACTCCCTTCAGGCCATTACCATGTCTGGAAGGCCAGCAAGGAGAGGCAGACAGGCGCGAGCCGATAAAAGAGGGCAAGCAGGCTCTGTGTCTAGAGACAACAGTGCTGGTCGTGGACGCGGTGCATTGTCATCAGCATGTGGCCATGGGACACGCTTGTCCTTCTTTTCGGCAGCTGGACATGTTGAGCCGCAACATGCCAACGACTTGGTAGAGTGGATGACCAAGCCCTCTTCATCCTCTCTCACCCAGTCTCAGGGTACTAGCAAAGCAGCTGCCAACGCATCGTCTTCCCTCTTCTCAATGTCATCATCAGTGACTCCTTCCCTAGACCCACCACGTCCTCCTGAGGAGTCTCCTGAACTCTTTGAGCACAGTGTTGGGTACATGCTCCAGGAGGATGCCCAGTGTTTTGTGGGCTCTGATGATGACACTCAGCTAGAGGAAGGCAGTAGCGAGAGCGCAGAGAGAGGGGATGCTCAAGAAGGACAGCAATCTGGCAGTCATGTTCCACAAGCTGCAGCATACTGCCAGGTTTGCTCCAGCGATGAAGAGGGAGGGGATGATGAGGGCACTGACTCCACGTGGGTGCCTGGAAGGAGAGAGGAGGAGGAGGAGGAGGAGGCACATGTCCAACGAGGCAGGATGCCCTCCGGGGGCCAGCTTAGGGGCAGCACACCGACTGAATCACACCGCAGAGCTCCGCCTGTGCAGGGCGCTGCCTCTGCGCGTTATTCTAAAAGTTCTTTGGTGTGGGCCTTTTTTGACACGAGTTCATCAGATCGCACCGCTGCTATTTGCAACATATGTCTCAAGCGTATCTCGCGTGGCCAAAACATCAGCCGCTTGGGCACCACATGCTTGACCAGACATATGTTGACCTGCCATGCAGCTCGTTGGCAAGCGTACCTCAAAGACCCACACCAAAGAACAAAGCAGACCTTTCCTTGCTCCTCATCAGCTGGCATCTCCAACCCCACTAGACCTTCAGTCCTCTCTGAAACCTGCTCTGAGAGGAATGAAGGTGTAGAATTAGGTGTGTCACAGCCAAGTGCTTCCGGGAACTCTGCTAGCGGTACACCCACGTCCGATTATAGCAGGCAAATGTCCCTGCCCCAGCTGCTGGACCGGCGAAAGAAGTTCACTCCCAGCCATCCACATGCCCAGCGGTTGAATGCTAGCTTGGCTAAATTGCTAGCACTTCAACTGCTGCCTTTTCAGCTGGTAGACTCGGCCCCCTTCCGTGAGTTTGTACAATGTGCGGTTCCTCAGTGGCAGGTCCCCAAACGCCACTTTTTCTCATGGAAGGCAATTCCGGCTCTCTACCGGCATGTGGAAGGCAATGTCCTTGCCTCGCTGGACAGGGCGGTCAGCGGTAAGGTGCATATTACCACCGACTCATGGTCCAGCAGGCATGGACAGGGACGTTACCTGTCTTTCACGGCCCATTGGGTCACTCTTCTGGCAGCTGGGAAGGATGCAGGACAAGGTGCAGTAGTGTTGGAGGTTGTTCCGCCACCACGCCTCCAAAATGCTACTATTGGTTGTGACACACCTCTCTCCTCCACCCCCTCCTCTTCTTCTTCCTCCATGGCCTCTTCCAGTGCTCTGTCCTCAGAACCAGCGGTGCTTCGTAGGCGTTCCAGGGGCTACGCAAGTACGCAGGCAAAACGATGCCATGCCGTGCTTGCGCTGGTTTGTTTGGGGGACAGGAGCCACACTGGGGCGGATGTTTTGTCAGCTCTGCAGGGGCAGGCCGAGAGGTGGTTGACGCCACGCCAGCTTAAGCCAGGAATGGTGGTTTGTGACAATGGCACCAACCTCCTCTCCGCCCTCCGACAGAGACAACTGACCCATGTGCCCTGTGTAGCTCACGTCCTTAACCTGGTGGTGCAGCGGTTCTTGGGCAGGTACCCCGGCTTACAGGATGTCCTGAAGCAGGCCAGGAAAGTCTGTGTGCATTTCCGCTGATCATTTAATGCCTGTGCTCGGCTGGCTGAGCTCCAAAAGGAGTTGAACCTGCCCAAGAACCGCCTTATATGTGACATGCCCACCAGGTAGAACTCAACGTTGGCCATGCTGCAGCGGCTGCACACGCAGCAGAGGGCCATCAATGAGTACCTGTGCGACTACGGCTCCAGGACAGGGTCAGGGGAGCTCGGTTTTTTCTCACCACGCCAGTGGGGCATGATCAGGGATGCATGCACTGTCCTGTCACCGTTTGAGGAGGCCACAAGGATGGTGAGCAGTGACAGTGCATGCATCAGTGACACTGTACCTCTTGTCCACCTCTTGGAGCATACGCTGCGTGGAATAATGGACAGGGCACTTGAGGCAGAACAGAGGCAGGAAGAGGAGGACTTCCTTGCCTCTCAAGGCCCCCTTTATCCAGACAGTGTTCCTGCTGTGCCACCCATCACACAGGAAGAGGATGAAGAGGAGGAGGAGGATGATTGTGTCAGCATGGAGGTGGAGGCTGGCACTCAGCATCAGCAGCAGCAGTCTTATAGGGATGATTTACAGTCCCAAGAAACACGTGGACTTGTACGTGGCTGGGAGGAGGTAGCTGCGGATCATGTTGTCCTTAGTGACCCAGAGGACTCCGGACCGAATGCCTCAGCTAACCTACGCTGCATGGCCTCCCTGATCCTGCAAAGCCTGCGGAAGGATCCTCGTATTCTTCGGATCAAGGAGAGGGACCATTACTGGCTGGCCACTCTCCTTGATCCACGGTACAAGGGTAAGGTTGCCGACTTTATCTTGCCATCGCAGAGGGAGCAGAGGATGAGACATCTCCGGGAGGCCTTGCAGAAAGGTCTGTGCAACGCGTTCCCAGAGACTGGGAGGTTACAAACTCCTGGTCCTGGACAACGTGTTGCTGAGGCATCGGTCAGAAGGAGCGGTGGAGAAGGTGGCCGTCTGACTGATGCTTTCAGACAATTTTTTAGTCCGCAGCCCCAAGGTATGATCGGTTCCAGCACCCATCGCCAGCGTCTGATTTACATGGTGCAGGAATACCTAGGGGCAAGGTCAGACTTGGACACCTTTCCCACCGAAAATCCTCTGGCTTACTGGGTCTTGAGGATGGATCACTGGCCAGAGCTTGCACAATATGCAATTGAGCTACTGGCCTGTCCTGCATCCAGCGTTCTTTCGGAACGCACCTTCAGTGCTGCTGGTGGCTTTGTTACCGATCACAGGGTGCGCCTGTCCACCGAATCAGTTGATCGACTGACCTTCATCAAGATGAATCAATCTTGGATCACCCACAGCTACCAAGCACCTGAAGCTGATGTAACAGAATAATTTTTTTTGAAATATCACATCCCTTCAAGACTGCCTATGCTGATGCTGAGTGACTGTCCTGTTATGTTGATTGTCTATCCTCTTCCTCCTCCGCTGATATGTTGGAAGAACATTTCTGGTTCTGGTTGATGCCATCAGCCCAATTTTTCTGCCCCTGTTTAACAGGGGCGTTTAAGTACAATTTTTGATGCAATGCTTTGCAGCAGGGCTAATTCCTGCAATCAAACAAGAGTATATGGGAGAGGTTGCAGTGTGGTGGCACCAGCACCAGTGCCTAAGGCCAAAGTTTTCTGCCCCAGTTTAACAGGGGCGTTTAATTACAATTTTTGATGCAATGCTTTGCAGCAGGGCTAATTCCTGCAATAAAACTAGAGTATATGGCAGAAGTTGCAGTGTGGTGGCACCAGCACCAGTGCCTAAGGCCCAATTTTTCTGCCCCTGTTTAACAGGGGCGTTTAAGTACAATTTTTGATGCAATGCTTTGCAGCAGGGCTAATTCCTGCAATAAAAGTAGAGTATATGGGAGAGGTTGCAGTGTGGTGGCACCAGCACCAGTGCCTAAGGCCCAATTTTTCTGCCCCTGTTTAACAGGGGCGTTTAATTACAATTTTTGATGCAATGCTTTGCAGCAGGGCTAATTCCTGCAATAAAACTAGAGTATATGGCAGAGATTGCAGTGTGGTGGCACCAGCACCAGTGCCTAAGGCCCAATTTGTCTGCCCCTGTTTAACAGGGGCGTTTAATTACAATTTTTGATGCAATGCTTTGCAGCAGGGCTAATTCCTGCAATAAAAGTAGAGTATATGGGAGAGGTTGCAGTGTGGTGGCACCAGCACCAGTGCCTAAGGCCCAATTTTTCTGCCCCTGTTTAACAGGGGCATTTAATTACAATTTTTGATGCAATGCTTTGCAGCAGGGCTAATTCCTGCAATAAAACTAGAGTATATGGCAGAGGTTGCAGTGTGGTGGCACCAGCACCAGTGCCTAAGGCCCAATTTTTCTGCCCCTGTTTAACAGGGGCGTTTAATTACTATTTTTGATGCAATGCTTTGCAGCAGGGCTAATTCCTGCAAAAAAACTAGAGTATATGGCAGAGGTTGCAGTGTGGTGGCACCAGCATCAGTGCCTAAGGCCCAATTTTTCTGCCCCTGTTTAACAGGGGCATTTAAGTACAATTTTTGATGCAATGCTTTGCAGCAGGGCTAATTCCTGCAATAAAAGTAGAGTATATGGGAGAGGTTGCAGTGTGGTGGCACCAGCAGCAGTGCCTAAGGCCAAATTTTTCTGCCCCTGTTTAACAGGGACATGTAACTACAATTCTTGATATAATATTTCACAGGAGGGCCCCTTCCTGTGCCCACCCAGAGTAACGGTGAGGACTTATAGTGTTGTGGCACCAGCACCACAACCACCAAAGGTCAATTTTTCTACCACTGTTCAACAATGGCATGTAATTACAATTCTTGATATAATCGTTCACAGCAGGGCGCTCCAGCGCCCACCAAGAGTCACTTTGAGGGCTTACAATGTTGTGGCAAAACCAACACCTTGTTCCGCCATTTCTGCAGAGCATATAGGGCAGGCCCCTACTTTCAAACATCCAATTTACAAACATCTCCTACTTGCAAACGGAAGGAGACAACAGCAAGTGAGATGAAAAAAGATGGACGACAAAACAAATTATACAGGGGTGATAACCCTTCCCTATGTTTTCCAAAAAGCTTAAAAATAGTTTTTTTGACTGGAGCTACACTTTAAAAATGTACCAGTTGAAAATTATAAACAGATTCAACTTAACACAACAAACCTACACAGTCCCTGTCTTGTTTGCACCGCCTGTATACTGCTGTTCTGAGTATATAGGGCCTGGGGGCCACACGCATTTCCCTTTTTTAATATGGGTACAGGGTTCCCCTTAATATGCGTACAAGACCCAAATAGGCTGGTAATGGGCAGGGAATGCTACCCATGCAATTTTTCTCAATGATTTTCAACCATATTGCAGGAACCAGATATAACATTAAAACCGCAAGCAGTTTTAAATGGTGTTATTTCCGTTTAATGTCATTTTGTGCAGGGACTGTTCTAAACACGGGAAACACATGGCACTTCACAGGCATACTACAGACACCCCCCAGGCACCATATTTAAAGGAATATTTCACTTTTTTTTTCACTTTAATCGTCATTAAAATCAGTGCTCCCGCCAAAACGGCCATTTTTAAAAAAAATTTAGGCATTGACCCATGTCCCCTGGGGCAGGAGCCAGGTCCCCAAACCCTTTTTAGGACAGTATCTTGCATATTAGCCATAAATACAAGTTTGAGCGATCATCGTCAGCATTCAGACTTTATAAAGAATGCAACAAGAAATGTAAGGGTGCAATAAGGACAGCTAAGATAGAACATGAAAGACACATAGTGGAGGAGAGAATGTGAGTACATGGATTTAAAACTGGTTACAAGGGCGAGTTCAGAGGGTGATGATAAATGTACTTGGAATGGTCAGGGGTGATTAGTGGGGTCCCCCAGGGTTCTGCGCTGGGACCAATCCTATTTAATTTGTTCATAAACGACCTGGAGGATGGGGTAAACAGTTCAATCTCTGTATTTGCGAACAATACTAAGCTAATCAGGGCAATAACTTCTCTGCAGGATGTGGAAACCTTACAAATAGATCTCAACAAATTAATGGGGTGAGCAACTACATGCCAAATGAGGTTTAATGTAGAAAAAATTAAAATAATGCATTTGGGTGGCAAAAACAGGAATGCAATCTATACACTGGGGGGGAGAACCTCTTAGGGGAATCTAGGATGGAAAAGGACCCGGGGGTCCTTTTCCATCCTAGTAGATGATAGTCTCAGCAATGGTATGCAATGCCAAGCTGCTGCTAACAAAGCAAACAGAATATTGGCATGCATTAAAAAGGGGATCAACTCCAGAGATAAAACGATAATTTTCCCGCTCTACAAGACTCTGGTCCAGCCTCACCTGGAATATGCTGTCCAGTTCTGGGCACCAGTCCTCAGGAAGGATGTACTGGAAATGGAGCGAGTACAAAGAAGGGCAACAAAGCTGATAAAGGGTCTGGAGGATATTAGTAATGAGGAAAGGTTGCCAACACTGAACTTATTCTCTCTGGAGACGCTTGAGAGGGGATAGGATTTCAATATACCAATACCATACTGGTGATCCCACAATAGGGATAAAACTTTTTCGCAAAAGGGAGTTTAACAAGACTCATGGCCACTCATTACAAATAGAAGAAAAGAGGTTTAACCTTAAACTACGTAGAGGGTTCTTTACTGTAAGCCCTTGTACACACGGTCGGACATTCTGATGGAAAATATCCGACAGTGTGTGGGCTCCATCGGACTGTTTCCGTCGGAATATCTGACGAACCAAGTTTGAGAGCTTGGCTATAAAATTTTCCGACAACATGATCTGATCGCGTCAGTTCCGATCGTGTGTAGCCTAGTCTGACGGACAAGGTGCCACGCATGCTCACAATAAAATTCTGAGACGGAAGTGCTCAGTCAGGTAAAACTACCGCTCGTAATCGATATAGCACATTCGTCACACTGCAATGTTAAAAATTCTTTAATGCAGCGCATTCTCTTTTTCTTTATAATGCTACAAGAATGAAGTTGTTTTGCTGCTCATATTCACACACACTTCTCCCAAACTTATTTCTTTATTCTTTTTCCTCATTTCATGAAAACAATATTTTAATTCGTCACATCTCCCCAATCATTTTTTTTTCTTTTTGTTTTTAAATTTGGTGGTTGTTTTTTTTTAATCAACATTTCCTTTTTTGACAGTTTGCTCATCTTCGCAGTCTTTTTGGTGTGTTTTGTGTGTCAACTTACCACAACACCATTATTATCTTTTTTATTTTCTTGTTTTCTTTTTGAATCTAGAGGAGGTTATTTGGTGTTGGTGCCCCTTGTATTTTTGAAATGTACCTGCCTACCTTCAACCAAAAAAAAACTTTATTTAGGTGTCAAACAAATAAACAGGAAGGCAGCGCTCAAGAAACTGGTCAATTTGGCAAAGCCTTTGGCCCCCAGGGCAGACATGAACTAATTTGAAAATGCAAAATTGGTGGTCTGAGGAGTATATATCTCAGGGAGAGCAGTCTGGTCCAGAAGTCCAAGAGATCAGGAAGAGCAGATGCCATCTATGTCTGATATTGTCTTTTCAAAGTTGAACTTTGTAAGTTCCTGTGTTCTGTATGTTATGCTTTGATACATACCTGTTTACACAAAAACACCAAGTTATAAAAATGTTCCCCAAAATAATGTTATACACACCAAATATGTTGGTTTGTTTTAAAACCCATTTCTAAACGCACATGTGAATGTGCTTTGCGTAAAAAGTGAAATTATCAACAATGTGTGGCTTCCTTTTTCAATGCGCAAAAGCAGTATTTGGAGTAATGTTGTTGTTTTCTATGGCAGTAGGTGGTATTTACTAAAGGCAACTCCACTTTGCACTCCAAGTGCAGTTTCAGGTACACTTTTGCAGTGCACTTGTAGTGCATAGTGGATTTGCCTTTAGTAAATAACACCCACAGTGATGTTTACATTTCCCCAATCACGCCATTTTCATGACCCCACATATTTCTGCCATATATCTGCAATATTTTTGTCAGTAATGCACTACATACATTATCAACAAAAACAAGGTGTGTGTGTAGCAGACCCACAACATAATAAGATTATCTGAGGAAGAGACTGTCACCTCATCTTGCTCAGAACTTGGGTTTGCACTGTTGTAGAAAAAGGCATAAAAAAAACAGCAAAAATACCTAGGATACACCTAAAATAAAGCCAAGTAGTAAATGAAAAGTACTGCATGTATTGGTTTCTGAGCTTGCGGGTGCATTGGGGGGCAAGCCAGGACAAGCAGCTTTAAGGGCCATGAGATTGACATTTTCCGGCAAGTCTGCATCAGGACCAACTGAGACCACATAGTTTGATGAATGTTTTTTCAAAAAATTGTGCAGAACGCAGCAGGCAAGCACTATGTGATTTCGTTTATGTTCCACCATGTGTATTGGTGTCAAAAATAGGTGGAGCCGCACATTAAAGATCCTTTGATCCGGGGTGAGGGTCCTCATCGGGAAAGGCTGCATCAGGTGCAGGGGCGTAACTAGAAATCACAGGGCCCCATAGCAAAATGTTGTATGGGGCCCCCCTGCAAACAGCCCCCTCCACAAAAAAAATTAACTAATTCCATTGAACAACAGATTACCACACTCATGTGGCACAGTACCCAGGCAACAGCTTATATTAATTTTGAACAACAAAACAAAAATTTAAATAACCATATAGTAAATAAAATGCAAAATTCAAAGCATTGTGTGTACTACTATTACTCTCTTATACTTACGTTTAAAGGGAAAACAACGCAAACTGCACCGGTTTACGAGGAAAATTAACAGGATGACAACCTTGTAAGGGAAGGAAGAAATTAGGTCTTCCATTCTATGCACTTTAACTTGCCATAAAATTCTTAATTTTTGAGTTTACACCTACTTGATTTAGATCTTGATGCTTAACGTGCATATTTTCAACATGTCTTTAAAAATAACCAAAGGAAAAGAAGCCATGGTTTCAACAGCCAACAGCCAAAAATAAGCCAAATGTAAGGCAACAGAACATTAGAAACAGTCAAAGTCAACCTGAAAAAGAGTGAATCTTGATCTAAAATATGAAGATACGATGATGATAAATGAACAATATCTTACTATTTTTCTTTGATTTTATCCATTTCTCTCCAAAGCTGTTTTCCAGCCAAACAGGCAGTGCGGAAGCCAAAAACCTGCCATCCTTTTATTTAATGGACTAGAAAGGTGTAATTTGTCATCAAACAGGAAGATTTTGTTGGGTAAATGGGCAAGGTCTACACATACTTTACAAAAGAGTGTATGCAGAAAACAAATTTTCGCTGGATTAAAAAAAAAAATATTTGATTCACATAGGATGAAATTTTGCCTGATTTGCAATGCTCAAAGAGGGCATGTAGGGCAGCTGTGGACAGGTATGTAAAAAGAAATGTATTGGTTAACCAGCCAATTCAACAACTGAGGCTAGTTAAACAAGTAAAGTGGAACTCTAGCCAACACAACAAAGTACAAAGCTGACATACATATAAGAATTCAGACAAAATATTTACCAAATACTTATAATTCAGTTCAGCCAGTTTTCTGTTTTACACATCAAAGTGATCTTAGAAAGCCAGTCAGGTTTGCACCCTTTTACCTTTGCCCCCTTCTAGGTCTGCTCACTCAAACATAAGCTGCCAATTCTACCATGCATTTATTCAAATATTTGCCTAAAGTTCCACTTTATTATTTGCCAAACTGGAACCAAAGGGTTCTATTTATAACATATTTCCCATGCTCCTCAGCTTCATCTAATAGTCAAAATACAATATTACATTCCATAAGTTTGACCTGAAATACCAAAAAACAAAGAACGTATCTTTTTGTGCCAAGTGGCAAAAAGAAATGTTTTGACATCAGAGGGTGAATGGTTCTGCGAATAGGTTATAAATAGACCCCATGGTTTAACCCAAATAAGAAAGGCTATAGCTGGCAACAGAACCAAACATGAACTTTGAAAACTCTTCCAACTTGTATACTCACAAAACACCACAACTTAGAAAACACGTCTGCGTGCCTTCAATTCTGCAAAAGTGTCCACAATGTGGTTTAGGTCCAGCCGTTTTGCTCTAGAATTTTCAATGCTCAGGATAGCAAGCCCAGAAAGTCTTTGCTCAGACATAGTGCTTCTGAGATAATTCTTTATAAGTTTTAGTTTTGAGAAGGATCTTTCTGCTGAGGCCACTGTCACAGGTAGTGTTAGGAATAAAAGCAGCGCTATGCACACATCAGGCAGATTTGATGAAAGAGCGCTATTCTCAACTATGAGCAAACGAGCAAGATCTTTCACAGAGGACAATTTCTGAATGTCCTCTTTAAGTGCTGATCTAAAACTTAGAAGCTGACCAGCAAAAGTTGATGAGAGGTCTTTTTCATACTTTTGTTGCAGGTTTGAGGCAGCTTTAAACAAATCATCATCCGATGCTGATGCTAGAACTGCAGGTTGAATAATTTCAAAGCGCTGAACAACCCCATTAAGTCCCTGGAACCTGTTTGACAACTGGTTTACTATTATGTCTAAGCACCTATAGAAAACGTTGATTTTGAAACGTTCTTCAAGGTCCTCTAACCTCTCATCAACACACAATTCATCAAAATGCTTTCTGACAGTGCGAATTCGTTTTGCTTCAAATCTGGGGGTAATATTCCATTTTTGTGCAAGCAATACAGCATTATTTCTGGCTTCCCCAAAACTGTTTCTGAAATTGGATAGCTCATCCAAGGCTGTCTTAATTAAATGAGAAGCTTTGGACAAGTCCATGCTCTCTGGAGGAGTTTAGATAGAGAATTTATGCTTGAGAATATTTTGGTTTGTAGAACAATTAGAAATATAGATTGGAAGGACTCCAATTTTTTTTTCAGCCCCATTGCCTCTTCCCTTTCACTTTTTTTGGTAGCTACAAGACTTATTTTTGATAGCGCTTTAAGCACATCTACAAAACGAAAACGCAAGGCAAGCAGCGACTCATAGCGAGATGACCAGCGTGTGGGACACAATTTCTTCAGTGTAACAGAGGATTCGCTGGTAAATGAAGACAGGATCTCCCACCGCTTTCCACTGTCCCCAAAAAAATTGTGTAAATGTTGAACCACACCCATGAAGTTTGAGACCTCTGTAATCTCTGCCACAGCATCTTGGAGGACCAAATTAAGATTGTGTGCTGCACAATGAACATAAAGTGCATTTTCCTCTCTCTGCAAAATTCGAGTCTGCACACCAGAATAGATTCCACTCATTGTGGCAGCGCCATCATAGCCCTGACCACGGCACTTATCCAAACAAATTCCTTTATCATCAATAAATGCAAGTATTTCTTTTTCTATACCTGCAGCACTTTGGTCATGAATAGCATTAAATCCAAGAAATGCCTCATGTATGTTAATTTGTTTTGCTCTCGTATTTGGATCTCTTTCAATAGAAACATATCGGAGAACCTGGCTCATTTGATCACATTTAGAGATATCTTGAGTAGTATCTATAATCAATGAGTAAAACTGTGCATTTTGCACTTCAGACAAAATGTCATTCAGAACTTGCTTTGACAAAATATCTATGACTTCATTTTGAATTTTTGGACTAAGGTATTTGACTTTTCCCTGTGGTAACTGTAGCAATTGCTTTAATATGGGATCATACTCAGCTAGAAGCTCAATTATTGCCAGGAAGTTTCCACTGTTGACTTCTCCTATTTTTTCTCTGTGGCCACGGAAGGCCATGTTATTCATAGCCATAGTCAAGGTGACATTCACAATTCTATTTAAAACATCTCTCCAAAAGTTTTTTTCTTTTCTTAATTGTTGTTCGTTTTCCTCATCAATTGTTCCCTTTTTACGCCACTGATCATATATTATGCAAGAATCTATATGAGTTTGAGATATTTCATGAACCTGTATTTTTGTTGACAAGCCTTTCCATTTTTGTATCCCCTTTGCCCATGCTGGTTCAGAGCCTAGCTTTCTACGGTCACCAAACAACCAGCATGGTTCACAGTATGCAACATTCAATTTAGGAGAATAACAGAGCCAGGTAATGGGTAGTTTAAGTCCTGTTTTTGTTGTTTTTTCATAATATTTTACTGAAAAACACCTCTGTTCCTCATCATTGTCTCTCTTAAAGGGCCCTGTAGGTCGGCAAGGACCATTAGTGATTATAAATCTCTTCACATGTGCATCTGTAATTGTAATTGGAAAGTTTGCCCTGTCTGTGATATATTTTGTAGATGCAATGTTGGTTAGCCCAGCTATGTCACTACCAGTCAAGTGAACATCGGCTGCTGCAAATGGCTCAGTTTCAGGATAATCTTTTTCAATATTTTCCTGAACAACACCACCTAACTCTTGGCTTGTACTCGGTTCATTTAGGGGAAACTGGCCAGGTAGAAATTGCTCCTGTACTGGCATGTCAGTAATTGTGGGGTCAAGGCTTTCTGGGCTTGCCTCAGCAACTTTTTCCGCATCATGGTCTGCTGCAGAGCTCTGACCAACATTGGGCACATTAAAAAAATTTGTTATTTTTGGAAGTTTCCCGGTTTTGTAGGTGTCTTCCCTTTTCTTTTTACGCTTGAGAGCGCCACTTTGATGATGGTAACTGGACATTATGGTTGAAACTGAAAAATACAGTACAAGGAAAGACCCTTACTCCTCAATTATATAGTTAAAGTGGAGGTCCACCCTGAAAAAATACATACAAATGCAACAAAAATAAATGAAAAAAATAAATAAATTAGTTTTACTCACCAGAAATGCCTGCTGCTAGGCAGATTTTCCTAATCTGCCACTTCCTATTCCACGGTAATCTTCGGTCTTCTCCTCCTCACATTGATTTCTGGGAAATTTGGACACAGTGTCTTCTGGGACCCGTGTGTGTCACAAAAGACAGCTGCCCATTCAGAAATCGCCAGGGGAGTCACGCATGTACAGTAGGAAACAGGCAGTGAAGCCACAAGGCTCCACTGCCTAATTCCCTTAGTGAGGATGGCAGCACCAGCACGCAATAGGAGGGAAGGATCAGCCTACATCGCGGGCACCCTGGACAGGTAAGTGTCCTTATTATAAGTCAGCAGCTACAGTGTTTGTAGCTGCTGACTTTTAAAAAAACGTTTTTATGGCTGGAACAACGCTTTAACAACAAAACAAAAACACTGCTAATAAAATTCATTCATCAGTGACCGTGACCTGTGGCAGTGCATTAACCCCCCTGACGGTTTTCCCGAGTCTGACTCGGGGTGGATTTTTTATACCATTAGCGGTATCCCCGAGTCAGACTCGGGACTGCATCGCTGGATCCAGGAGGAGGAATACTCACCTTCTCCCTCGGATCCAGCGTCGTCTCCCCGCTGTACGAGCGAGCCGTGTCTCGCTCGATCTATCACATCGGCGATCTCCGTGCCCTGCGAGCGTTGCGACGCACGGGCACGGAGATCGGCGCCAAATTCAAAAAGTGAAACACACAGTAAACATACAGTATAATGTAATCTTACAGATTACATTGCTGTATGTAAACATTTCACATCCCCGTTGTCCCTAGTGGTCTGCCCAGTGTCCTGCATGTAGTTTTATATAATAAAAGCTGTTCTTTATACCTGGAAACTGGAGATTGTCCATAGCAACCAAAACTGTCACTGTACATCAAAAATGATTTTAGAGCAGCTAGAAAACAGCGATAATAAATTAGAATCACTCGCAGAATTGAGCGATAGCGATTTGTGGGGAGATTCGTCATCAAATACTGAAAAGTAATGACAGTGACAATTCTGCAACTGAGCAAATTTCAGTGTTTTTGATGTGATTACATTATTGAATAATTTTTATTATTGTTATATTATTATTTGGTACAATTATTTATAATTATTTCTTATATTATAATTTATGATTTAATTTTTCAAACTTTATCATACCCGGGATGTCTGCTAGACTCTGGTTTGGACAGATTTAAGAGAGTTATTCCTAAGAATTGCAGGACTACAATATAAAACGCCAAATTTTCATGCAAAATAATGGTACCGCTTTTAGCACCTAAAATCCGAAATAATGGTACCGCCAGGGAGGTTAATACAGCAGTTACTGTGATCAGTGCAGGACATTCCCCCCCGCCATGCTGCATATTATAAAACTCACAGACAGTCACAGTTCACAATCATCACCATCAGTGACCATGATCAGCAGTGGCAGTACATTAATTCATCAGTGCCCGTGACCAGTAAATTTATTCATCAGTGACCGTGACCAGTAAAATCATTCATCAGTGACCGTGACCAGTAAATTCAATCATCAGTGACCGTGAACAGTAAATTCATTCATCATTCGACCGTGACCAGTAAATTCATTCATCATTCGACCGTGACCAGTAAAATCATTCATCAGTGACCAGTAAATTCATTCATCAGTGACCAGTAAATTCATTCATCAGTGGCCGTGACCAGTAAAATCATTCATCAGTGACCTTGACCAGTAAACTCAATCATCAGTGACCGTGACCAGTAAATTCAATCATCAGTGACCGTGACCAGTAAATTCATTCATCATTCGACCGTGACCAGTAAATTCATTCATCATTCGACCGTGACCAGTAAAATCATTCGACCGTGACCAGTAAAATCATTCCACAGTGACCAGTAAATTCATTCATCAGTGACCGTGACCAGTAAAATCATTCATCAGTGACCGTGACCAGTAAATTCAATCATCAGTGACCGTGAACAGTAAATTCATTCATCATTCGACCGTGACCAGTAAATTCATTCATCATTCGACCGTGACCAGTAAAATCATTCATCAGTGACCAGTAAATTCATTCATCAGTGACCAGTAAATTCATTCATCAGTGACCGTGACCAGTAAAATCATTCATCAGTGACCTTGACCAGTAAATTCAATCATCAGTGACCGTGACCAGTAAATTCAATCATCAGTGACCGTGACCAGTAAATTCATTCATCATTCGATCGTGACCAGTAAATTCATTCATCATTCGACCGTGACCAGTAAAATCATTCGACCGTGACCAGTAAAATCATTCCACAGTGACCAGTAAAATCATTCATCAGTGACCGTGACCAGTAAAATCATTCCACAGTGACCAGTAAAATCATTCATCAGTGACTGTGACCAGTAAAATCATTCATCAGTGACCAGTAAATTCATTCATCAGTGACCGTGACCAGTAAAATCATTCATCAGTGACCGTGACCAGTAAAATCATTCATCAGTGACCTTGACCAGTAAATTCAATCATCAGTGACCGTGACCAGTAAATTCAATCATCAGTGACCGTAACCAGTAAATTCATTCATCATTCGACCGTGACCAGTAAATTCATTCATCATTCGACCGTGACCAGTAAATTCATTCATCATTCGACCGTGACCAGTAAAATCATTCGACCGTGACCAGTAAAATCATTCCACAGTGACCAGTAAATTCATTCATCAGTGACCGTGACCAGTAAAATCATTCATCAGTGACCGTGACCAGTAAATTCAATCATCAGTGACCGTGAACAGTAAATTCATTCATCATTCGACCGTGACCAGTAAATTCATTCATCATTCGACCGTGACCAGTAAAATCATTCATCAGTGACCAGTAAATTCATTCATCAGTGACCAGTAAATTCATTCATCAGTGACCGTGACCAGTAAAATCATTCATCAGTGACCTTGACCAGTAAATTCAATCATCAGTGACCGTGACCAGTAAATTCAATCATCAGTGACCGTGACCAGTAAATTCATTCATCATTCGACCGTGACCAGTAAATTCATTCATCATTCGACCGTGACCAGTAAAATCATTCGACCGTGACCAGTAAAATCATTCCACAGTGACCAGTAAAATCATTCATCAGTGACCGTGACCAGTAAAATCATTCCACAGTGACCAGTAAAATCATTCATCAGTGACCGTGACCAGTAAAATCATTCATCAGTGACCAGTAAATTCATTCATCAGTGACCGTGACCAGTAAAATCATTCATCAGTGACCGTGACCAGTAAAATCATTCATCAGTGACCTTGACCAGTAAATTCAATCATCAGTGACCGTGACCAGTAAATTCAATCATCAGTGACCGTGACCAGTAAATTCATTCATCATTCGACCGTGACCAGTAAATTCATTCATCATTCGACCGTGACCAGTAAATTCATTCATCATTCGACCGTGACCAGTAAAATCATTTGACCGTGACCAGTAAAATCATTCCACAGTGACCAGTAAAATCATTCATCAGTGACCGTGACCAGTAAAATCATTCCACAGTGACCAGTAAAATCATTCATCAGTGACCGTGACCAGTAAAATCATTCATCAGTGACCAGTAAATTCATTCATCAGTGACCGTGACCAGTAAAATCATTCATCAGTGACCGTGACCAGTAAAATCATTCATCAGTGACCTTGACCAGTAAATTCAATCATCAGTGACCGTGACCAGTAAATTCAATCATCAGTGACCGTGACCAGTAAATTCATTCATCATTCGACCGTGACCAGTAAATTCATTCATCATTCAACCGTGACCAGTAAATTCATTCATCATTCGACCGTGACCAGTAAAATCATTCGACCGTGACCAGTAAAATCATTCCACAGTGACCAGTAAAATCATTCATCAGTGACCGTGACCAGTAAAATCATTCCACAGTGACCAGTAAAATCATTCATCAGTGACCGTGACCAGTAAAATCATTCATCAGTGACCAGTAAATTCATTCATCAGTGACCGTGACCAGTAAAATCATTCATCAGTGACCGTGACCAGTAAAATCATTCATCAGTGACCTTGACCAGTAAATTCAATCATCAGTGACCGTGACCAGTAAATTCAATCATCAGTGACCGTGACCAGTAAATTCATTCATCATTCGACCGTGACCAGTAAATTCATTCATCATTCAACCGTGACCAGTAAATTCATTCATCATTCGACCGTGACCAGTAAAATCATTCGACCGTGACCAGTAAAATCATTCCACAGTGACCAGTAAAATCATTCATCAGTGACCGTGACCAGTAAAATCATTCCACAGTGACCAGTAAAATCATTCATCAGTGACCGTGACCAGTAAAATCATTCATCAGTGACCAGTAAATTCATTCATCAGTGACCATGACCAGTAAATTCATTCATCAGTGACCGCGACCAGTAAATTCATTTATTAGTGACCGTGACCAGAAAAATCATTCGACCGTGACCAGTAAAATCATTCATCAGTGACCGTGACCAGTAAAATCATTCATCAGTGACCGTGACCAGTAAAATCATTCATCAGTGACCGCGACCAGTGAAATCATTCATCAGTGACCGCGACCAGTGAAATCATTCATCAGTGACCGCGACCAGTGAAATCATTCATCAGTGACCGTGACCAGTAAATTCATTCATCAGTGACCGCGACCAGTAAAATCATCAGTGACCATGACCAGTAAAATCATTCGACCGTGACCAGTAAATTCATTCATCAGTGACCGTGACCAGTAAAATCATTCATCAGTGACCGTGACCAGTAAAATCATTCATCAGTGACCGTGACCAGTAAAATCATTCATCAGTGACCGTGACCAGTAAATTAATTCATCAGTGACCGCGACCGGTAAAAGCATTCGACCGTGACCAGTAAATTCATTCATCAGTGACCGTGACCAGTAAATTCATTCATCAGTGACCGTGACCAGTAAAATCATTCATCAGTGACCGTGACCAGTAAAATCATTCATCAGTGACCGTGACCAGTAAAATCATTCATTAGTGACCGTGACCAGTAAATTCATTCATTAGTGACCGTGACCAGTAAAATCATTCGACCGTGACCAGTAAATTCATTCATCAGTGACCGTGACCAGTAAAATCATTCATCAGTGACCGTGACCAGTAAAATCATTCATCAGTGACCGTGACCAGTAAAATCATTCATCAGTGACCGTGACCAGTAAATTCATTCATCAGTGACCGCGACCAGTAAAAGCATTCGACCGTGACCAGTAAAATCATTCATCAGTGACCGTGACCAGTAAATTCATTCATCAGTGACCGTGACCAGTAAATTCATTCATCAGTGACCGTGACCAGTAAAATCATTCATCAGTGACCGTGACCAGTAAAATCATTCATCAGTGACCGTGACCAGTAAAATCATTCATTAGTGACCGTGACCAGTAAATTCATTCATTAGTGACCGTGACCAGTAAAATCATTCGACCGTGACCAGTAAAATCATTCATCAGTAACCGTGACCAGTAAAATCATTCAAAAGTGACCAGTAAAATCATTCATCAGTGACAGTGACCAGTGCAGGACATGAATACAATTACAGTGACCAGTGCAGGACATGAATACAATTACAGTGACCAGTGCAGGACATTTACCCCCCTCCCCCCCCCCCCGCCATGCTGCATATTATAAAAATCAGTCAAACTCACAGACAGTTCAAAATGTTTAGACTGCAGTTTGGCCCCATCATTGCATCAGCTTAATTTAGCTTGTACAGTACCTCGGTGATGGACTGCAGTCTATTGCAATGGATGGTCTGCAAATTGACAAGTGAGGGTGAGGGTGAGTCTGGTTCCTCCTCGGCGGTGCTGCCTGGTTCCTCGTGTATGCATGCAGGCTGCAGTAGCTCAGCACTGACGCTCCGCCCATCGAGCCTCCGGCCGAGTGACGTCACGACGCTGGGAGGGGCCTGACGCCGGTGTTCTGGGCTGCAGAGAAGCTTGCTAATGCATTGCCGAGCCCCGCACCGCTCGGCAGCGGGCCCCGTTCGGCAGCGGTTCGCCTAGGCTTCGGGCCCCATAGCGACTGCGGGCCCCATAGCGACCGCGTGGGTCGCTATGGCGGTAGTTCCGCCACTGATCAGGTGGTTTGCCAGAGCAAACGCCTCATCTGCGACGAAAACGAACTGGAGTTCTTCTACATTCTCCTCTGGAGGTGGCAAGCCCAGACTGCCACTCTGGAGACGCCAGTAGAATTCCGTCTGTGCGAACACTCCGACATCCGGCCATTTTTCCCCATGTCCATATACAGGAAGTCATAGGTCGCTGACACCACCGCCAACATCACGATACTATTAAACAATGGCGGCCCGTCCATAGGGGGCGCCCGGGCGCCGCCCCACCCCCACCCCCCCACCCCCCCGCCAGGCAGTTAAAAAAAAAGTAAAAAAAAAAAATAGTTTATTTAAACATGTCCCTTAAAAAAAAATTTTTTTTAAATGTCTTTATTTGCACTGTGTCCCGCCGCCGGGCGCCGGGCGCAGTGCAACATGTGAAGCGCCACGTCTATGCAATCACGAGATTGCAGATGAGGCGCTTCATTTGCCAGAAAAAAACTCGCTCTGTGGCGCGGTCGATCGCGCCACAGCTTCCGGCACGGTAGACTGGCCGGGCGCTGGACTGAGCAGTGCTACCGACGTCACTCAAGGAAGTGACGTTGGCAGTCATCACTTGCTCAGTCCCAGCGTCAGATAAGCAGGTAAGCGGTAGCTCCTGCTGTCTGTTGATGTTCGGCAGCACAGATGGGTTAGATGGGGCTGCTGCCACCCCCCCTTTAATCATCCTTGTTTTCTGACTCTGGACGGCAGACTTATCAGCTACATTTATTCATTCGATTTGACGGCAGCACACCACCCCATCCCCCCCCCTTCTCAGCTACATTTCTTCCTTAGTTCGGACGGCAGCACACAACACCACCCCCCCCTTCCCCCCTTCTCAGCTATACTATTTTTTTCTTAGTTTGGATGCACGGCAGCTCCCCCAATTCCCCCCCCCCCTTCTCAGCTACATTTGTTCATTAGTTTGGACGGCAGCACAGCACAACACCCCCCCCCCCCTTCCCTTCTCAGCTACATGTGTTTGTTTGTTTTTTCTGAGATGGCAGCATCCCACCAACCCCCCCACCCCTTGTCAGCATCCCACCAACCCCCCCACCCCTTGTCAGCTACATGTTTTTTGTTCAGAGTTTGGACGGCAGCCCCCCACCCCCTGCTTCTCAACCACATGTTTTGTTTTGTTTTCTGTTAATTAACAGTTTTCCAGGACATGCAAGCCTATTAAAGAGGGATTCCACTGGAAAAAAAATATTAAAAGCCAGCAGCTATAAATACTACAGCTGCTGACTTTTAATAAATGGACACTGACCTGTCCCAGGATCCAGCGATGACGGCAGCCGAGGCCGATCGATCGCTCGGCTCTCAGGTGCTGCCGCCATTCTCTGTGAGTGAATCAGGAAGTGAAGCGTTGCAGCTTCACTTCCCGGTTCCCTACTGCGCATGCGCGAGTCGCGCAGTACAATGGGAATGCTCCGTGCTGTCTCTGGGACCCGTGTGTGTCCCAGCGTGGCGGGACAGGAAGAAGCATAGACTCCCATGGGAGTCAATGCCGGAAGTGGGTGCCAATCCCGGCTGTAAGGTGCCAACTGTGACACCGGAGGGGGGGAGGGTTCCGATGAGCGGAAGTTCCACTTTAGGGTGGAACCCCGCTTTAAGTAAAATACTGCACATTGAAAGGAAAGTAGGTACAGGTTCTTCTCAATGGAGGACTGTTAGTACTGGGTATTTTTCTACTGCAATGAATGGAAATCTCCTCTGAGAGAATTACTGGGCTGCCATTGTTGTATAATGTGCAGCCTGTTATATGATGTGCAGAGCCTGGTGTATAATGTGCAGCCTGGTATGTGATGTGCAGAGCCCGGTGTATAATGTGCAGCCTGTTATGTGATGTGCGGAGCCCGGTGTATATGATGTGCAGAGCTCTGTCTATAATGTGCAGCCTGGTATATGATGTGCAGAGCCCGGTGTATATGATGTGCAGAGCTCTGTGTATAATGTGCAGCCTGGTATATCATGTCCAGAGCCCTGAGTATAATGTGCAGCCTGGTATATGATGTGCAGAGCTCTGTGTATAATGTGCAGCCTGGTATATGATGTGCAGAGCCCGGTTTATAATGTGCAGAGCCCGGTATATAATGTGCAGCCTAGTATATGATGTGCAGAGCCCGGTATATAATGTGCAGCCTGGTATATGATGTGCAGAGCTCTGTGTATAATGTGCAGTCTGGTATATGATGTGCAGAGCTCTGCGTATAATGTGCAGTCTGGTATATGATGTGCAGAGCCCGGTGTATAATGTGCAGCCTGGTATATGATGTGCAGAGCTCTGTGTATAATGTGCAGTCTGGTATATGATGTGCAGAGCTCTGTGTATAATGTGCAGTCTGGTATATGATGTGCAGAGCCCGGTATATAATGTGCAGAGCCCGGTATATAATGTGCAGCCTGGTATATGATGTGCAGAGCTCTGTGTATAATGTGCAGCCTGGTATATGATGTGCAGAGCCCGGTGTATAATGTGCAGCCTGGTATATGATGTGGATTCTATAAGGGGTGTGGCTTATGAGAAGTGGGAGGGGCCAACGGTGGAGGGGCGGGGTCTTGCGCCCCCCCATCCTAAAACTTCACCAGCCGCCACTGCTATTAAACCCTTTGTAATTATAATAGTAGGACCCCGAGTTGGGGGGTCGGATGATGCAGACGTGTTTCCCATCAATTGCACCTCCACAATTGGGAAAGTCCCAATGGCTGGCAAAGTGGGAGGCCATAGTCTGCCATTCCTGTGGCCAGGGGCGTAACTATAGGGGGTGCAGCAGTTGCAACCGCAACTGGGCCCTGTGATGCAGGGGGCCCATGCAGCCCCCTCTACATATGGCCGGCAGCAGCATAGGCAGCTAGGGGTACCAGTGCACCATGCACATGGGTGGCTGGAGCTGGAGGGTGACTAGCAGAGCTCCATGCTCGACTGTCGCACTGGCTGCTCTTTAGTTGTGCATTCCCCGCATGACCTGTGTCCTCGGCCGGCTCCTCAGAGTACCCCTCTCCTGCTCCATGCATTGCCACTCAGTCCAATGTCTGTTCTCCCCAGCGAGAGTCCCGCCCCCCCCTGAGTCTGGCCCGCACTGCATACTTCTCCCGGGTAAACAAACTTTAAGCACACAGATGCAGTGCAGCCCTATGAGAGCTCCCCGGAGGACACTGCAGGCTTGTCTGCCAGCCCCCCTCCTCCCCCGTCATACACAGATGATGAAAGGTCTTTCTGGGAGATATGCTGCTTGCCCATCCAGCACACTGGATGGAGCCCAGGTCAACATGGATGAGTGCACAGCCTACAGCTTGGTCATGGTGAGTGAGAGGACCCCATCCCCCACACACCATTACATACCCCCTCTATCTCCCGTTGGGGACAGGGAGCCCTTCTCACGTGGGGACAAGGACCCCCACCTCCCCTGGGGACAGGGACCCCTTCTCACCTGGGGGCAGTAACTTAATCTGCCCTGGAGAAAAGGACCTCATCTCTTCTGGGGACAGGAAACCCCATCCTGCCTAGGGACAGTCCCCCAATGGGGCACCTAAAAATGAAAAAAAAATAATAAAAAAAACTACTGATACCAGTGGTGGAACTACAGGGCTCACAAAGGTCATACCTGTGACCACGCCCTGGAGTTCCACCGCCAGACTTGGAAGGAAGGGCCCTGGCTGGGGTTCATGGGGGCCCTTCATGGTTTCTTGCATCGGGGCCCTGAAGGTTCTAGTTACGCCACTGCCTGTGGCGTTGAAGGAAACTGTGGAGTCAAACAAGAAAAAAAAATAGTAATTTTGCACATCAACATTGCAAGCAGATTAGACACAAACATTTTTTGACAATATCAGTATAACATTTTGGGAAATGAATATTTAAAGCCTAAAGTATAAGGTCCCCTTATCAGATTCATCACCCCTCCCCCCCCCCCCCCCATCTGATGGGCCATTGCAAAAAATTCATTGAGAGCTGAATGCATAAATAATGTGTGATACTTTGGCCAGCCCCTCCTTACTTACACTATTGGCAGCCCACCGGACAGGTAAGAAGTGCCATAATACAAAAAAAAAGGAACAAATGGAAGCACATTTTTACATTCTGCTATTACCTATCAAGATAATAATAGGAGAAAAAAAACTTTAAACTGTAGCATTTGAAAGTATTGAGGCAGGCCCTTGCACTACATACTTTGGTGAATTCATCCATAAATCTGACCAGAAAAACGGTAGGTATAGTGTGTATTGGGTTTGGCAAAGTCAGCAGATAGAGGATTGCTATCAGCTGACCTAGCAGTTGGGGGGAGGGGGGTTCCTAATGAGTTTGGCCCAACCAAAAAAAAATTCTGGCACTCGGCATGAATTTAAGCACACACATAACATTTGTACACATTTTAGGGGGTGTTTAGGGGAAAGCAATACTATGGAGCTGAGCTGACAAAATACATTGCTAAGTGACCAGGCTATAGGTTTAGGGCCCCAGAAGAGCATGCTGGGGAAGTTAGTGAAGGCATGAAGGACAAAAAAGAAACTTGAAAAGCTTCCAGCATGCATGAGGACAAAGGGGCACAGCATATCAATTAGAGCTTATTGCAATCATGGTAATTAGGGAATGAGGAAAGAAATCCAATACATTAGCAAACATTAAATACATAGAATGTGATTTTAAAGGAGAAAACTTACCTTCATATAGTCTTTCTGCAGGACCTGAATGATGGCAGAACAGGTCTCTGGAATAATGATTCCCAGAGCCTGGGGGGAGATGCCTGTGGAGAACTTGAGGTTCTGAAGACTTCTCCCTGTCGCCAAGTAGCGCAACGTGGCGATGAGCCTCTGCTCCGGAGTGATGGCTTGCCGCATGCAGGTATCCTGCCTGCTGATATAAGGGGACAGCAAAGCCAGCAGACGGTGAAAAACGGGGTCTGTCATCCGGAGATAATTCCTGAAATCATCAGGATTATTCTCCCGGATCTCACGAAGCAAAGGCATGTGCGAGAACTGGTCGCGCTGGAGCAACCAATTCTTGGTCAACAAACTCCTCCTCGCCCTGCTCATGGACTGGGCTTGTGTCAAAGCTAAAAGCCCAACACCAAGCCCCTGCACAGCACGAACTCTACGATGAGTACGTACGTGAAACATGGCTTGAAAACGGTCGGCTGGTCAGAACGGACAACAGAAAGCACTGATAAACAGCAAGGCCTGAAAGAACGGACTGAAAACCAGAAACGAGCAGACAATAAGCAATGAATATCAAAGCGTACTATACCAAGATATAGTCCACAATGAGCAACAAATGCTAACTGACTACATGCACTGATAAGCAGATACGCACCGACAAGCACAAACTGAAGAGCAGTAACGGTCTGAAGCACAAATCTGAAAAGCGCGAATCATCTCTAACCAAACTTCTACTAACACGTGATAAACACGAGATCAGCAGAAGGGTGCCGGACGTGGTGCTGAACTTCTCTTTTCTAGTCCCGTCGTACGCGGCTTACGTCACCGCGTTCTTGCCAACCGGAAATTCCAACAACTTAGTCCGACCGCGTGTATGCAATACCACTTCCGGTACACTTCCAGACTAAATCTGTCGGAATTTATCTGACGGATTTGGTTGTCGGAATGTCCGACCGTGTGTACAAGGGCTAAGAGTGGCAAGGATGTGGAATTCCCTTCCACAGGCAGTGGTCTCAGCGAGGGGCATTGATAGTTTCAAGAAACTATTAGATAAGCACCTGAACGACCACAACATACAGGGATATACAATATAATACTGACCTATAATCACACACATAGGTTGGACTTGATGGACTTTTTTCAACCTCACTTACTATGTAAATACGTAACTATGTAACAAGGCTATTAATACTGTTTATTGTATAAGTGCAACTTTATATGTTTTTATGGTTTAACTAATGGTGCTTTTACTGTTCTTTTTAACCCTATTCATGCCACTTGTTGAGAATATGATTGGATCATATACTATAGGTGTGCAAGTTCTGGAAACTTTTTAACCACTTCCCTCCCGGCATATAGCAGAATGACAGACAGACGGTGGTTCTGTTATCCTGACTGGACGTCATAAGATGTCTTTCAGGAAAACAGCCGGTGTGTAGCGCAGTGCAGTGCAGCAATCTGTGGTGTGGCGTGTCAGTCTGACACACCGCAACACTGATCTCGGTAAAGAGCCTCTGACAGAGGCTCTTTACCATGTGATCAGCAGTGTCCAATCACAGCTGATAACGATGTAAACAGGAAAAGCCATGTATCGGCTTTTCCTCACTCACATCTGACAGACGTGAGCAGAAGAGAGCCGATTGCCTGCTTTCCTGATGGGGGGGTCTGCACTGATTATCAGCTCACCCCCCTGAGGATGCCCACTTCAGACCACCAGGGATGGCATCAGAACCACCAGGGATTGCCAACACTGATGACCACCAGGTATGCCATCCATGGCTACCAGAGATGCCAATCTGTGCCCAAAATTAATGTAAATCAGTGCTCGCAAATGGTACCAGTCAGTGCCCAGTAATAATGCCTGCCAGTGACTCCTTATCAGTAATGCCCATCAGTGCCATCTATCAGTGCCCATCAGTGCCACTCATAAATACCCATCAGTGCAGCCTTTCAGTGCCCATCAGTGCCACCTATGAGTGCCCATCAGTGCCACCTATCAATGCCCATCAGTGCTGCATACCAGTACCACTTATAAGTGCCCATCAGTGCTGCCTATCAATGTCCATCAGTGCTGCATATTAGTGCCCATCATCAGTACCCAGCAGTGCCACCTCATTGGTGCCAACTCATCAGTACCCATCAGTGCCACCTTATTCGTGCAGCATCATCAGTGAAGAAGAAAACATACTTATTTACAAAATTTTAGAACAGAAATTAAGAAAAACTTTTTTGAAAAAAGCCCCAGCAGTGATCAAATACCACCAAAAGAAAGCTCTATTTGTGGGACCAAACTTTGTTTGGGTACAGCGTAGCATGACCTCGCAATTGTCATTCAAAGTGTGACACCACTAAGAGCTGAAAATTGGCTTGGGCAAGAAGGGGGAAGTGCCTGGTATTGAAGTGGTTAAAGAAGAGGCGAGTTGCAGAGAAACAGGAGTGGATGTATAAAGAGCTGTTGTTGACTTGCTTGGTAAAACAAGGGGTCAATAAGATCTGGTGAGTGCGCTGTGTTACTTCTATCTGGCTTGGGAGTTCTCCGCACTTTTTTTCACAAAAAAGGAGTGTGAATTGTAATGAACACTGAGCACATACATGTGTGGATTATTTCATATTATGAACATTGACTACTTATTTTAGCACATTTGGTGCACTGTTTATTAATTTGGAAAGTGCTATCATCCTTTGTATCTAGGGGATGTATGGTTCATGGTCTATTAAGGGATTAATCACTAGTAGAGTAGGCAGCAGTTACCAACCTTGATTAAAAAATATATATATATATTATACAGTATATATATATATAGAAAGGCCAGTATGGTGGCCTGTAATTATGGGAGGAGCCCGGTGGAGTATATAACCAGCCCGTTCGCCTGTCTTCCTCGTCGGTTCCGGTGCGCGATACCTGATACGTCAGGTATCAAGGGCCGACTATCCAGACCAGACGCAGTGAGCCTGTTCGTCAGTTCCCGCATTTTTCGTCCCCGTCTTGACAACTCGTCTTCTCGTTCATCAGCGTCCGTCGGTTTCGCCGTCGGAGTGTCGTCGTACCCATCGAATTTATCGTCACACGTCGGGCTGGCTGTCGCAGGTAGGGCTTCGGCACCCCCTTTTCAATTCATGTATTTCGATGTACCGTCAACATTCCCTGTGCTCACGAGCCGCTCGCTGCTTTCAAATCGAATGTTTTCTGTGGCCCTCGTACGCATGTCACTGTTTTCTACTTTCGATGTAGTCGTTATCACCTTTCGACACGTTCGATTACGCCACGTCAGGCGATTCATTCGCAGGTACGGCATTCGAAACCGTTCGACTGCCCAAGCATTTCTATTAGTATCGGTCGAATCGTTCAACTCACAGCCGTCTGCTTGTTACGACAAGGCAAGCAGTCCGCACGTTTCGCTTGGTCTGCTTCAATTCGAATATATCTCTTCATTCATGCAGTTATGTTATGTATTTTATTTCATCTCATTCCAAGTCATTTCAGTCCCAGTCATTTCTTCCGTTTCGAATCATTTCTGTCACTAGTCGCGCTCCGGCGCGAATCCTGTCGCACCTCTGGTGCACCGATTCGCTTTGAAGTGCCCCAGGGTTTGGCCTCATTTCTGTACATGCTCCAGAGACTGAATCACTCGCAGGTTCACGCACGATCCCTGATTCTTGTCTTTGTCATGGCATATCATTTCTGTCACTTATTACGCTCCAATTCGAATCCTGTCGCATTCTTCTATGCACCGTTTCGTCTTGGTGTGCCCAGCTGCTACGCCTCATTTCGGTACATGCTCCAGAGACGGATTCTTTGTAACCTACAGTCCAGTCGTTGAATCCTGTCTCTGTCATGGGATATCATTTCTGTCACTTATTACACTCCAATTCGAATCCTGTCGCATTCTTTTATGCACCGGTTCGTTCTGGTGTGCCCAGCTGCTACGCCTCATTTCAGTACATGCTCCAGAGACGGATTCTTTATTGTTACCATCAGTCCAGTCGTTGAATCTTGTCTCTGTCATGGGATATCATTTCTGTCACTTATTACGCTCCAATTCGAATCCTGTCGCATTCTTTTATGCACCGATTTGTTCTGGTGTGCCCAGCTGCTACGCCTCATTTCAGTACATGCTCCAGAGTCGGATTCTTTGTTGTAACCATCAGTCCAGTCGTTGAATCTTATCTCTGTCATGGCATATCATTTCGGTCACTTATTACGCTCCGATTCGAATCCTGTTGCATTTATTTATGCACCGATTCGTTCCGGTGCGCCCAGCTGTTACGCCTCATTTCAGTACATGCTCCAAGGACAGGATTCATCTGTTTGGTTCAAGGGCTCGTCCTCTGATTCTTGTCTTTGTCATGGGTTTCATTTCTTTTCACCTATCACGTTCCGGTACGAATAGTCACATCTGTGTACCAAATTCACCCCGGCGTGCCCCAGGAATGGCCTCATTTCAGTACATGCTCCAAGGACAGGATTCATCCGTTTGGTTCAAGGGCTCGTCCTCTGATTCTTGTCTTTGTCATGGGTTTTCATTTCATTTCACCTATCACGTTCCGGTACGAATAGTCACATCGGTGTACCAAATTCGTCTCGGCGTGCCCCAGGAATGGCCTCATTTCAGTACATGCTCCAGAATCCGTTTCGTGCTCAGTCACAAGTTGTGGCATGGCGATCCGGATCTCTGTCATGGCAGGTTCTCTCATCTCACTGTCACATGCCGCTCCCCGGTTTGGGTCCAGTTGATTTTTCAAGGTTTGGATGCCTACCAGGGGGGCCTTGCTCCTCGGCCTCATTTCATTATAAAGTTGCCTCAAAAGGGAAGAACACAGCTTCGTTTAGGCGTGTTTCGTTGTGTTTCTCCACATACAAGCGTAGACTTCGTGCAATCATCGTAAATACACATCCAGGCGTAGACTTCTTGCAAGCGTTGCAAGCACGCATCCAGAGATAGACTAATCGCAATCATTGTAGACCTCTCGCACTCATTGCAAGCACGCATTCGAGCGTAGTCCTCTTGCAGTCGTTGCAAGCACGCATTCGAGCCTAGACCTCTTGCACTCGTTACAAGCACGCATTCGAGCTTAGACCTCTTGCACTCATTACAAGCACGCGTTCGAGCATAGACCTCTTGCAGTCGTTGCAAGCACGCATTCGAGCATAAACCTCTTGCAATCATTGCAAGCACGCATTCGAGCATAGACCTCTTTCAATCGTTGCAAGCACGCATTCGAGCCTAGACCTCTAGCGATCATTGCAAGCACGCATTCGAGCGTAGACCTCTTGCAATCATGGCAAGCACGCATTCAAGCATAGGCCTCTTGCAATCATTGCAAGCTGATGTCCAGGCACAACTTATGGCAATCATTGCTGGCAGGCACTTCTGGCTGCTCAATAGGTTGCTTTGGGGAAAGCCTGGATACCTTCCTAAATGTTCGTTGTATTACAGGGTACTTATACTTATAGGCATAGTTGATCCAGGGAAAATCCGATTGCCTCTCGAGGGGTCAGGAAGGAATTTTTTCCCCTACTGTAGCAAATTGGGCTATGCTCTGTTGGGGTTTTTTGCCTTCCTCTGGATCAGCTGCGGGCGTAGAATTGGGGTGTCGGGTGGTGTGATACCTTATTATTTTGATTTGTGGTTGGACCAGGATGGACTTCTGTCTTTTCCGGCCTGGCTACCCATGAAGCCTACTGTAAATCCTTGCAATCGTTGCAGGCACGCGTCCTAGCATAACATCTTGTAATCATGGCAAGCACGCATCCTGGGTAACATCTTGCAACCATCGCAAGCACGCATCCAAACATACATGCAAGCACAACTCCCGCAGTCTTCGCAGTGCACATGCGGTAACACGAATTGCTCACAGTCACCACGTACACGTCTCCTGTGACAAACTCCCGGGCAATTGTCGCAAGCACACGTTCAAACACAACCTTTAGTCATGCCAAGGCTCGCGACTTAGCATAACTTCTTGCAATCATTTGTTGCAAGCACGTTCTCAGTGGCACGCTAACTGGCTACACGTCATTTTCAGCAGCTCTTAATTGGCCACTCGTCTCCTGTGGCTTTTCTTACAAGCCACTCACTGTTGCCTGTCTGTCCGTCTCTTCCTTGGGACAGTTGAGTTCAACTTCCGTCCGCACCAGGATCATGTTGACACACGCGACTGGCTTCTTCCTGTACTACGCCCAGGCTATTTCTAGCCAGCGTTCAACATTTCTTATCCTTACAATGCTCGGAGAGCCATCTGTTGTTACGGCCCATACAGCAAGATCCCCACTACGAGGCGTCCAGAGGCATCAGCCCATAGCCATCGGCCAATGCTCGCCCATTACAACTGCCATCTTTACGGACATATAATATCCTCGCATATTCCCCAGTTTAGTCATCCAAAAGACACCTACAGTCCCTTCACGGCATGTCGAGCGTCGCTATGCACATCATCCCTCAGGGGTCGCGCCTTTGTGTCACGCCTACTGGTCTTACTGTCCCTCTCACAGGATCCAGAGCAAGTCCTCAGCCGGGTTCCCGCGGCAATAGCAGTCCTTGCTATGCGGGAGGAATTCCTATCGTCTGGGAATGACGTCTCCCTGTTCATTCCCTCCGTGTCTTCCCTTTCTCCCCAGGTGATGACCGACGCAGCGGCCTCCACGGGCTTGCGGCTGTTTTTTGGCCACCTCTGGCTCGCAGCTCCCTGGCCTCCCCAGTTACTGGCAATTCCTGGCTGCGCCAAGGCGCCCTCTCTGTTGGTTATGTCCTTCCTACGTCGACTGGTCCAGCTCTTGTTGTTGTTTCAGTTCAACATCCATTCTTCCTTTATCCCCGGTAAAGTCAATCAGGCAGCGGACGCCCTCTCCCGCTTTTAACCTTGTCTCGTTTTCGTTCAGGTACCCGGAGCCGGACTAACATCAGCAGCTATCCCGGACTGGTCTCAACTGACCCTGGATTAGCCCCTCACCTCCTAGCGGCTACCCAACTCATTTGATCACTCCCTTTCCCGCAATACCCTCAAAGCCTATCAATCAGCCTGGAGGGCCTTTAACCAACTTCATCACGTATCACAGTACAGAGATGTCCCGTGTCAAGCAAGTCATAGCCTTCATTGCCTACTGCCACTCGCAGTTGGCGTTATCCTTTAATACGATCCGGCTATACCTGACCGGTGTACAACATTTCACGTCCCTCCAGGACCCTACCGTACCCTTCCTATTTTACCACGCCGTTCGGGCTGTTATGCGCGGTATCCAGAAAGCGCCAGCCGATGGCCGGCACCAAAACGACTGCCTGTCACAGGAGACGTTTAGAAATATGTCAGATTTCCTGGCCACTTCACCTTTTCGGTCTCCACATTAGTGTCATTTACAAGCAGCCATACACCTGGCCTTCTGCGGCTTCTTACGGCCAAGCGAGTTTTACTTGTTGTAGCCTCACAGCACGCATGCTGTGCGAGCACCACCTGGTCCGATACGAAGACCATTTCGTCTTACACTTAGCAGTCTCCAAGACGCAGCAGCTTGGCTCGGGTTCGGACATACACCTCTATAAGTCCAACAACCGCTGGTACCCGGTCGCCATTCTCACGCGCCTGTCGGCCCTTTTTGGCTGATCAACCAGGAGTTAGTCCTCTTCTGCCATTTCTCACTAAACCTCTGAACGCTGCCCGGTGGAACGTGTCAGGATACTCCCGGGTATCCTTCACCTCTGTCCTACTCACATTATCAAGAAGTTGGGCAGATGGAGGTCCACCTGTTTCGCCCGCTACATACCCAATCCGCAAGCGGAGATGACCCAGGCCTTTGTCGAGCTCACCCAGTAACAAACTTGGATCAATAAAATGCAACCCCTACCTGAATGTTTTTGCCCCCTTATTTTGGTATACCGTACGTCAGACCAGGGCACACTTTCAGGTCCATTTCAAGTAAGCGAGTTTATGTTAACCTTGTTTGTCATCCTTAACCGTATCGGTCAGAGGGCTCCACACCATAAATAGAAAGGCCAGTATGATGGCCTGTAATTATGGGAGGAGCCCGGTGGAGTATATAACCAGCCCGTTCGCCTGTCTTCCTCGTCGGTTCCGGTGCGCGATACCCACCCACCCATCCCCTTTTTCAGGGCATTTCTCAAGCATCATACTCCTCATGAGAGTACTCATTTCACTCCATTCATATTCATTTCATTTATCACCCACTTTCTATCTAAGGTATGCCCCCTTATTTTGGTATACCGTACGTCAGACCAGGGCACACTTTCAGGTCCATTTCAAGTAAGCGAGTTTATGTTAACCTTGTTTGTCATCCTTAACCGTATCGGTCAGAGGGCTCCACACCATAAATATATATATATATATAAATAGTTTTTGGTTTGCCATTTGAAGTATTTGTATCACCATCAGTGCAGGTACATTGGGGTTTACTGTATATTATAGCAGAACTTCAGTAATTCTTTCATCTTTCCATCTATTAAATCTTATGCCCTTTTAACTTTGGATAATAATTTTTTTTTTTCTGCCAGTAAATACCTTGTACAGCCCACTTCCTGTTACTTGTCTGGTAAAAAGCCTAGGCTTATGACGCCATACACAGTTCTCTCTCTCACTCTTGTGAGAGTATGCCAGGAAGGGAGGGGGGTGAGTCATAAGAAGGCCAATGAGAGCTGCATAGCTGGGGGTGTGTCTCTGTGTGTCTGTGTAAATCCAGGAAGTGAACAGGCAGCAACATTGGCTGCCCACAATTCAAATGGATGCAGCCAGAGAGATTTATGCAGCATATTTGGCAAGTAAAGAATCACAGTATACAGTTGTGCTCATAAGTTTACATACCCTGGCAGAATTTATGATTTCTTGACCATTTTTCTGAGAATATGAATGATAACACAAAAACTTTTCCTTCACTTATGGTTAGTGTTTGGCTGAAGCCACTTATTATCAATCAACTATGTTTACTCTTTTTAAGTCATAATCACAACAGAAACTACCCAAATGACCCTGATCAAAAGTTTACATACCCCAGTTCTTAATAGCGTGTATTGCCCCCTTTAATATCAATGACGGCTTGAAGTCTTTTGTGGTATTTGTGGATGAGGTTCTTTATCTTCTCAGATGGTAAAGCTGCCCATTCCTCTTGGCAAAAAGCCTCCAGTTCCTGTAAATTCTTGGCTGTCCTCCATGAACTGCACATTTGAGATCTTTCCAGAGTGGCTCAATGATATTGAGGTCAGGAGACTGCAAAAGCCACTCCAGAACCTTCACTGCTGCTGTAGCCAATGACAGTTCGACTTGGCCTTGTGTTTTGGATCATTGTCATGTTGGAATGTCCAAGTACGTCCCATGCGCAGCTTCCTGGCTGATGAATGCAAATGTTCCTCCAGTATTTTTTGATAACATACTGCATTCATCTTGCCATCAATTTCAACCAAATTTCCTGTGCCTTTGTAGCTCACACATCCCCAAAACATCAGCGATCTACCTCCGTGTTTCACAGTAGGAATGGTGTTCCTTTTATCATAGGCTTTGTTGACTCCTGCCCAAATGTAGCATTTATGGCTGTGGCCAAAAAGCTCAATATCGGTCTCATCACTCCAAATGACTTTGTGCCAGAAGGTTTGAGGCTTGTCTCTGTGCCTCTGTGCCTCTGTGCTGTTTGGCATATTGTAAGTGGGATACTTTGAGGCATTTGCCAAGTAACGGCTTTCTTCTGGCGTCTCGACCGTGCAGCCCATCTTTCTTCAATTGCCTCCTTATTCTGCATCTTGAAACATCCACACCACATGTTTTCAGAGAGTCCTGTATTTCACCTGAAGTTCTTTGTGGGTTTTTCTTTGTATTCCGATCAATTTTCCTAGCAATTGTGGCTGAAATTTTAGTTGGTCTACTTGACCGTGGTTTGGCTTCAACAGAACCCCTAATTTTCCACTTCTTGATTAGAGTTTGAAAAATGCTGTTTGGCATTCTCATTTCCTTGGATACCTTTTTATACCCCTTTCCTGTTTTATACAGTTCAACTACTTTTTCCCGTAGATCCTTTGACAATGCTTTTGCTTTCCCCATGACTCAGAATTCAGAAACATCAGTGCAGCACTGGATGAAAGATGCAAGGGTCTGTCGGGAGTCCAGAAACTCATTGACCTTTTATACACACACACTAATTACAAGCAAACAGATCACAGGTGAGGATGGTTACCTTTAATAGCCATTCAAACCCCGTTGTGTCAACTTGTGTGCATGTTATCAGACCAAAAGCACCAGGATATGTACATTTTTGATCAGGGTCATTTGGGTAGTTTCTGCTGTCATTATGATTTAAAATAAGTAAACACAGTTGATTGATAATAAATGGCTTCAACCAAAAAACACTAACCATGAGTGAAAGAAAAGTTTTTGTGTTATCATTCATATTCTCAGAAAAATGGCCAAGAAAACTGAAAATGTATTATCAAATACTTACCATCATTTTCCTTTCCTGATGGACTTCATGGCAGTCTACGTGTGGGTTAACCCCACCTTCTCTCCAATGCTATAGGACCCCATTCCCATAAATTTGAGCTCACAGCAAGAGACTGTGTTCTATAACTAGCCAACTCTTGACCAATGGCTGGGAACTCCACTTGCCATGGAGTTCAGGAAAGGAAAATTACGGTAAGTATTTCATTATAAATTTTGGTTTTCCTGACAGACTCCATAGCAGTCTACCTGTGTGAAATAACTAGCCAGACCACACGGGTGGGTATGCTGATCAAAAAGAAATTTAATTTGCCCCGTCAACCGACCGGATTCTTAAACCAAAGTTCACAAAAGATAGAGAAGCAGGTTCTATGCAATAGTGTGACATAAAGGTATTAATGGAGGCCCACGAGGCTGATTTGCCGGCTGCTGCCCATGAAGCCACCATACCCCTGGTGGAGTGTGCCATCACTGTCTATGTAGGAGCCAAGCCCTATAAGCCTGCTGAATGGATTGGACGATCTAGGACGCAATTGTTCTGGTCAAATCTCGCTTCCCTTTGTTACTACCGGAGTGCGGAATAAACAGGTAGTCAGAGCGTCTAAAGGAGAAGTAACTCGCAGGTATTCCTTCATTATTTCCCCTACATCCAGAGGGTGAACTTCAGTGGAACCTGGGGCCCTGAATGTAGGTAGGATGATTTCTTGGTTCTCATGGAACACTTAAGTAACTTTCGGGTTTGAGCTGAGCATATCGGGGAGGAAAGGGGGGGGGACCCCAAGTGATAAGATTAGTTCCAAACTCCACATAAGTATCGGCAGGCAAAAAAAAGCGACAAGGAAACAATTATCACGGTGCAGCATCAAGACCAAGATCATCATCAAGAAGTGACTTTCCCCAATTAACCCCGATGCACGAAAATAGTCCGAACACATCAACGATTTGGAGAGCTGGTGGGTGAGAGGATATGCCTTTCAGGAACAGGAGGGTATCGTCTGTGTATGGGGATATTTTGTCTATGATCACCCCTACCTGTATACCTTCAAGGGAGCAGACCTGATAAGGACTGCCAGGGGCTCTATGGCCAGTGCAAATAGGCCGGGGAGAGCGGTCAACCCTGTCTAGTGCCCCAAGTTAGGAGAAAAGGAGAGGACAATGAATTATTAGTGCATATTTGAGCTGTAGGGTTATGGTAAAGCAATTTAACCCACTTAATAAACCGAGGGCCGAATCCAAACTTACGTAGAATGGCACAGAGGTAACGCCACTCCACTGAATCAAAAGCCTTTTCGGCATCTAGGTAGGCCACCACCTCTGGACCGTCCCAGCCCGTCCTAGAGAGATGTGTAAGGAGGCGTTGGATATTAATGTCAGTTCCCCTACCCAGCATAAATCCGGATTGATCCACATGTACCAGCGCAGTTATCACAGTTTTGGACCTCGGCCAACAGTTTTGCATCCACATTGAGGAGGGATATTGGCCAGTGTGAGGAACACTGCTCCAGAGCCTTACTAGGTTTGAGAAGGACCACAATAACTGCTTCAGCCATGGAAAGAGGGAGAGATCCCTCCTCTGTGGCTTTTTGGAGCATGAGCCTGAATGCAGGGAGCAACTCCTTCACATATGTCTTAAAGAGTTCAGCTGGGAGGTCATCAGGACCCAGTGTCTTACCATTTTGCAGCGAGGCCACCACCTACTGGAGCTCTTTCAGTGTAATGGAGTCATCTAATGCATCTCTAGTGTATACCTTACAGCAGTAAGGTAATTACCTAGTGTGATCAGCATTTACACAGAAAATCACCTGTACGGAAGAGAGTTGGCTTGGCACATTTTGCACTTCACTATTTGATGGTGTTATTTCACCACATGTTTCACGATTGGAATATGTATGGGTCACTTTGATCAGATTTAATTGTTTTTGCTGCTATTTTTTCTACTTTAATTTTTTGCTGCTGCTGTTTTTATTTATTGGTTTGCTGCGTGTATTTCACTTACATTGATCTTTGGATATATGCACTTGTAGTTTTTTATCACAGCACCATTGCCGGTGCCACTTATATGATTTACGTAATACTTTTATATATCTATTGTTATGTACACTTTTTTTTATATACTATGCACAGATGCACTTTTATCCACTAGTTTTTTGTTTGCTTTAGCACGATTGCACTTTTTGCTGTTTCCATGTTAGTATTGAAATATTTGTTTGAGATAGCCCAATATTGGTTTTTAATATAGGAAGCGCAACACATCCCCTCTTTTCTTTTAATAACCATGACTGTACCCTCCCTCTTACGAGGCCTCCCCCTCCCCCGCCTGGGTCCAGGCTTAAAGGGAAACTCCAGATGGAACCTCCTTAACAGACAGGGAGCAAAGACCTCAGATGCAGTGATCCAAGACCTCTCCTCAGGACCTAACCCTTTCCAAAGTACGAGGTACTGAAGAATGCCTTTACGGAGCCCGGGAATCCAAAACTTGACTAACCTTGTATATTAGATTATCCTCAGAGACCGAAACAGAGGTAGGGAGAGGACGAGAGGACTTGAGGACTAAAGGCTTTTTAGGAATGGGTAAAGGCATGAGAATATCAGGATTCTTAGTAGGGTCCCCCACACCCTTAAAGATGAGCTGGGCATCCATAACAGGACCACCAGACTGGGCAGAGGTCAGTGGATCCCTGAGGTCAGGTTGGTTAGAAAGTGACATGTCACAAGAGTCAAGCTGGATAGCTGCAACACAAACAGAATGCAGAGAACCCTGAGAAAAAGATTGAAAACCCCTCATGGCCGAATGAGGTATTCTATCCAAAGGATGGATTGAGCCTCTTAAACGGGTTTGAATGGACATAGTAGCAGGAGGGTGGAGGCCAGGTCACCGAAGGTGCTGAACAAGAAGCAGGAAGCTCATTGGGCATGGGCTGGACTGGAATAACTGGTGCAGAGGTCAACTGAATAGTATTGTCAGGTGTAGCGACCATCTCAATCGCATCACAGGGCATAGCAACTGTGGAACTTGCAGACAAGTTAGCCTGGCTGTGCGTCCAAGGGAGATTAGGGACAGACAAAGGTAAATGGTTATGCGAACTGGAGTGAATGATCGACTCAGGTTCATAGGTGGACCCCTCATTCAGAGTACCACATGACCTAGAGAGTGCATCAGTCCGACTATTGCAGGACGCATCCCAGAGATCGCTATATACAGCGGGAAGAGCAGAAGATACTGGGATGGTGGTAACAGGAAGTTTCTCCTTTGGGGTACCCTTGAGTAGGCAACAGGAGGATAGGGATGGTGAGGGACAAAGCCAAGGTTGGGGCCACAAGCAGACAAGAATAGTCGGGTACACGCCAAAAGGTCAGGATCACAGGCAAACAGGGATAGTCAAGACACGCCAAAGTCGGTAGCAGAAACCAGAAGCAGAGCACATGGCAGGAAACAGGAAGCTAACACACAAAGGAATACACAATGGTTGATCAGCCCTGATGGCCTGCAGTGCACAGGTTAATATAGGGCTCCCTGATAGGGCCTGGGGTGGAGCCATGCTTAGAGGAGAGGTTATAAAAACCACCAGGTGGAAGTGGCTGGCCTCTTAGTCTGAACACATGAGGGGAGGTAAGCAAACACAGGAAGATCACTGCATAACCATGACAGAAGGTTTTGTGCGAGGTGGAATGACACATGTAAGTGAGTGGATGGGGATAGCGCCATCTCCACACATCTGTTAGATTAGAGGCTTCCGCCCAGGCTAACAGCTCTGAAGGTGTACCCGCCCCAGCAGAAAGTCTGTCCATCCCAGGATCCAGGACCATATTGAAATCTCCAAGAATCCCCCACATTATCCGTAGAGTAGGCAGCAATTTTGGTGATCAATTGGTGAAGCTGTCTCATGGAGGGGGGGGGGGGGGGGGTAAGTACAGTACCACCACCACCAATTCTAATCTATCCACTATAGCATGTAATATGGCATAGCGGCAGTCCGGGTCCAGCTCCAGTGCCATCAGCCTAAATGTGAGAGACTTGTGCATTAAAATGCTGACCCCTCCTCAGGAATAGTTGGTATATGAGGAATGATAATGGTGTCCTACCCAGGGTCTCTTAAGACTCAAGAGTTTACTGCCCGCCCAGTGGGTCTCTTGTAGAATGCAAATCTGAGGATGATATGAGTTTAGAAATTGAAAAACCAGTGACCTCTTCATGGAAGTTCAGGCCCCTGGTGTTCCAAGGCACTATGCTACAGTCATCCATAGGCATTAGAACTAGACAGGATTTCCCCGATAGGGCCTAGGAGCCAAACCCAGACCACCTCATAAGACAATGCATGTAAAACATGGCACCCTGAAATAGAAAGGAGTACATCGCTTGTAAAATTAAAATGCAAGAGAAAGGTATAAAAAAATAGTCCCAACCAACCCCGCCACCCCGCCAACTTCAGCCCCAACCTTGGGGAGGCTTAAAAACACAACCCAGACAGAGGCAAACACACCTTCAAGGGGGGAACATTTGCAGAATGGCATTCCCAGTCCAGCAGTCAGTTATTACACATTCAGCACTCAATTCAGGACCGGATCATAAATGTGGCAGTCTCCTAGCAGCCGCCAGGGGTACAAACTTGAGCAGCGTAGTTGTATAGGGCAACAATTGTGAGAACAGAGGCCATAGGCTGGGGGGAGAGAAGAGTGGACAGTCTGACATCCAAACAGGAGAAATCAAAGGGAGTGCAAAGGGATAACAAAGCCACATCTCCCTTCCTATTGAAAACCATGGGACCTGTCGTGTTCTGGCAATGGGAAGCATATAAAATTAGGGAGCTGATCAGTGGCAAGTTTAGAGGAAGTGCAGGCCTTTGAGGCACTAGATATCTGTAGCCCATGTAAGCAATCCACCATCAGTAATGCTCAGCGTCGAGATAGGGTGTCAATCCAGGCTGAGGCCTCCTCAGGGGATGTAAAAAAAGATAAAAAAAGACAGATTCACAGTTTTCCACCCACAGTCTGGCCAGAAACAGCATGCTTTATTTTATATGTTTGGAGCAGAGCCTGGCTCTCACGGCGTCAAAGGATTTTCGCTGCCTCTGCGTTTCCAGCAAGTAATCCGAAAAGATCAGGAGTTTGGCATTTTCAAAATACAATTCACCTTGCGTACTAGTCTCCCTCATCTATGGGTTACAATCACGGAAGTGGAGCAGCTTAAAGATGAAGGTGCGAGGCGGTGCTCCCTGGGGCCCCCTGGTGGAGGGTATACGGTGAGCTCTCTCCACAGTAAAAAATGGAGAGAAACGTGCAGAGGAAAGTAATTGTTTCAGTAGGCATTCAGCAAAGGTGGTGGGGTCAGCACCCTCAGCCCCCTCAGGTAGGCCCAAAATGCACAGATTGTTCCTTCTATTATGGTTTTCGGCATCTTCAACCTGAGCCTCCAATGCCTTAACCTTACTTTTTAGGGTGTGCAAATCAGCCCCATGGTCACGTACCGTGTCTTTGGTCTGGGATACCCTCGGTTCCACTTCAGTCATCTGGCCACAGAAAGCATCAAAGTCTTTACTGATGAATTCCACCTTGGCCTGAATGTGGTCCACCTTATGGGTCAGTGTAGTGATCACCTGCATGACTGCTTTGAAATCCACCTCTGTAGCAGGTAGCTGTTCAGGTTCCTCAGCCTGGATCTCAATGCGGGCAGAGGTTTTAGGCGAGGCCGTGGCTGTGGCCTTACCCGTGATGTTAAGGCCAAAATGTCACACTTGTACAATGTACTACAGCAAAACGGGCATTTGCAATAAAAAAATATACCACTTAAATTGACACTCAATGACATTTCCCAGCTGCTTTCTTTCTGTTGGTAAATAAAACAGCTGGGATTCCCCTCAAAAGCTATACCAAACCCTGTGGTAGGACACTTATCAGAATCTGGAAGTCCCCTTTAAAAAAGGGGCACCAAGATATCAAGTTTCCCTCCTACGTGAATGAATACGTGTACATAATACCACTGGTTACTAATTTACAAAAAAGTAAAATTAAATTAAAAACTCTACATGGCCGTGAACTTGAGCCTCATCCCTACTTACAATGACAAAAATATGGATGTGCAAAAATGTGAAAGACATATGAAAAATTATTTAAAGCTTAAAGTGGAAGGCGAGCCCAAACATAATTAAGCTTAACTCTACCTCCATCCCCATTCTAATCATAATAAATCTACCCTGTAAAAGGAAAAATCTGTATACTTACCTATTCTGAAGTTGCTCCGATCCATTTACGTGATCTCTCCAGCGTTGACTTCAGTGAAGAGGAGAGATTGGTGACAACAGCTGCAGTGCAGAGCCTGAGGGGTGATATCACCTATAGGCTTACTATGGGGCATCCGTTCCTGGCTGTCCTTCTACACTGAAGCTGGCGCTGGAAGCCAGTCATGTGACTGGCCTGGAGCGACTTCAGAATAGGTAAGTAGAAGCATCTTTCCTGTTACAAGATAGATAGAATAGGCATAGAATAGGGGTGGGAGAAGATTTAAGCTTAGTTAGGTTTTGACTTGCCTTCCACTGTAATACTTCCATACAATACCATTTCAAAATATGTGTTTGTGTAAACACACAATATTCTTTCTATAAGTGTGGGCACCACTGTCATCAATGTTCCTGAAAAATTGTCAGTATACAGCATATACTTTGGGCAATATAAATGCTGGTCAGCCATACTGATATTGGCTAAATTATTGGGTTTAGCTCAAGCATGGGGTTAGTCAGGCAAATAATTTGCATAGGAACGATGAATGCAGATGAGATGATTTGCCTGCGTGCATAATAACAAGGTGATTAAAGTAGCTTTTCCCACCACATGTCTGGATTCAGTGTGGCAATACAAGATTGGACCCAGCATATAATAATAAAGGGTCATTATCCATCTTAAGTCAGTAATCAGTGCTTAGTAATAAGAGATTCCTTACGTTCATTGCAAAGGATAAAGATTTACTTCTGTAATCCAGTTTGCAGCATGAATATTTACCATATCATCTACTGTTATATAACCCTTAGCCATGCAAGGAGATAGTTGCAAAAAATATATTTTTAGTTTTGCATTGGGTGCATTGGGCATTGGGGTAGTATTTCCATCTGACACATTTCTAAGCATAGTACTATAACAGATAGTCTGCTGTTGAATCACAGTTCCCATGTGCATCAATATGGACCCTCCACCTCCCCATCTCCACTTGTGGCTATAACAGCCACCACTTTTCTGGGAAAGCTTTTAACATCATTTTGATGTTTGTCTATGGGAATTTGTGACCAATGAGCCAAAATAACTTTTGTGCGGTCATGTACTGATGTTTCATGAGAGGACCTGGATCACAATCAGCACTCTGATTCATCCCATAGGTGTTTAACAGGGCTGAGGTCAGAGCTCTGTGCAGTCCACTCATGTTCTTCCGTACCAGACTTATCAAACTATGGCCGCGTACACACGGGCGGATTGTCTGCCCAACTAAGTTCGTCAGACAATCCGACAGACAGTCCGTTCAACTTTTGAATGAACGGACTTGACCACACACGATGAACAGACAGTCCGCTGAAAACTTGCGCGATGACGTGTACAGCACGTACGACGGGACTAGAAAAACGACGTCCAATACACTGCAATGCAACCTTCGGCCGTGTAAATCCTTTCTGAGCATGCGCCATACTTAGTCCGTCCAACTTGCCTACACACGAGCGGACTGTCCGCTGAAACCAAGTTTGGACAGACAAAACCAAGTTTGGACAGACAAAACCAAGTTTGGACGGACAAAATTACGGAAATTCCGAAAGACAAAGTCCGTCAGACTGTCCGCTGAAAAAGTCAGCTGAAGCCCACACACGAGCGGATTGTCCGCTGAAACACGGTTCAGCGGACTAAGTTGGGCAGACAATCCGCCCGTGTGTACGCGGCCTTAGTCTTTATGTCCTGGTTTTGTGCATAGGGGCACAGCCATGCTGGAACAGGAAAGAGCTTTCTCCAAACTGTCGAATTAAGGTTGGAAGTGGACAGCACAGTAGCTAAATCGGTAGCACTTCCACATAGCAACACTAGGGTCGTAGGTTGTAATCTCAAGCACGGCACTACCTTCCTGGAGTTTGCATGTTCTTCCAGTGCCTGTGTGGGTTTTCTCCTACACTCCAAAGACATGTTTGTGGGTTATTTGGCTTCCTGTCTACATTGGCCTTAGTGTGTATGTATGAATGTGAGTTAGGGAGCTTAGGTTGTAAGCTCCTTGAAGGCAGAGATTAGTGTGAATGTACAATATATATGTAAAGCGCTGTGTAAGTCAGCCAAGTAAGTAAGTAACAGGTAAGTATCTTTAACCACTTGCCGCCCGCCCTATAGCAGATACATGGCAGCAAAGTGGTTTCAAAATCCTGACCGGACGTCATATGACGTGATCAAGATTTTGAGCCCCGGGGGCGCGCATCGCGGCGATCGTTGTTGCGGGGTGTCAGTCTGACACCCTGCAACTACGATCTTGGTAAAGAGTCTCTGACGGAGACTCTTTACCACGTGATCAGCTGTGTCCAATCACAGCTGATCACAGTGTAAATAGGAAAAGCCGGTGATCAGCTTTTCCTCACTCGTGTCTGTCAGACACGAGTAAAGGAGAGCCGATCGGCTGCTCCTCTGACAGGGGGGGTCTGTGCTGATCGATTATCAGTGCAGCCCCCCGAGGATGCCCACACTGGACCACCAGGGATGCCACCAGACCACCAGGGATGCCCAGCACAAGGTAATCCTCCCTAGACCACCAGGGATGCCAGTCAGTGCCCACAATGTATGCCAATCAGTGCCCACAATGAGCATCACTGATTGGCATGCATTATTGTTTGGCACAGATTGGCATCCATTAGTACAGTATAATGTAATACAATGCCGCCTATCAGTGCCCATCCGTGCCGCCTATCAGTGCCCATCCGTGCCACCTATCAGTTCCCATCCATGCCCATCTGTGCCGCCTATCCATGCCCATCTGTGCTGCCTATCCATGCCCATCAGTGCCAGTTTGTGCCACCTATCAGTGCCCATCCGGGTCGCCCATCAGTGCCACCCATCAGTGCCGCCTATCAGTGCCCATCAGTGCCACATATCAGTGTCCATCAATGTCACCTCATCAGTGCCACTTCATTGGTGCCACCTCATTGGTGCCCATCAGTGTTGCCTTATCAGTGCCCATCAGTGTAGCCCCATCAGTAACCCAAAAAAAAGAACCGCGCTGTCCTAAGGGTGAGCTTAGGGTGTGTGCTTCCCCTAAGAGGAATGTGAACATATAAAAATTAAAATACAATATCATCAAATAATTATATCAGTACCCCATACCTAGAAAAAAAATTCAGTGTTACAATCAGAAACATAAATATGCATTAACAACAATAACACATCTTCAAATATGTTATAAATGCTGCAAAATTACAACATCTACACCCTTATCACAATGTGTGCAAAACAGTGATGTATAGAAAAATGAGCTAAAAAAACTCTAAATAATAAAGTGTCCAATTTTCAAATTGAAGTGTCCAATTTTTCAATTAAAGAAAAGACCATAAAAAACTCTAGAACCACCACGTGTCAGGTGTAAAATATATCAACTCTCCGTATCCTGTTCGAAGTCTTAACATATATTATAGTGCACCACCACCATAAAGTGAGGATTGGCTCCTTACCAAATATTTCTAAACAATACGCTCTATAAGATCAGGCCAAGCTGCGTGCATCCCTCACTCATCCACAGGTTCCGCCCACAAGCCAAATCACATTTCAGTCAGGCTCCAATGATTTTGCAATGCATGGTCCACCATAAGAAGGAGAGAAAAATGCTTTAAATAGTGTAAAAACGTTTATTTAAAAATAAAATAAGAAATGCATTTACAAAAGTACTGCAAAGTTAGGCATATCACAGTGGGAGGCGCCGGCCGAACGCAATTCTCCACGACAATACCCTTTCACCAGCTGGTCTATTCAGAGGCAATAAATGGCGTGTCTCGCCACCCGACGCGTTTCGCAAAATGTCACGTCGTCTCGGGGCTCGGGCGACACGCCATTATGCCTCGTTTATATAATAACCTATAGCCCAAGCCTCCTCCTTCATGAGAAGAGTTGCAGCCTCACTGTCGATCCCGTGGCGGAAGTGACGCACATGCGTCATGACTCGCCAACCAATCGTTTCGTTTCCAGATCCGATCGGCCTATAGTCACTGGTTCACCGCTCGGCGAAAGCGGGAACCAAGCCTCGCTTCCGATGTTATGTCGGAAGCGTTATCCCCACACTCGTAAGGGCGGAAGTGACACACCAGAAAGTATCTCCGCCCTTACTGACAGCGTCACTGCATCAGAGCAGCCAACCAATACGAGGTGGCGCAGTGATGCAAATACAAATAAAGTGATGGATGTGGATGGAATGAGAACCAAGCCTCACTTTCGATCCTTGCTCCCTATATAGAACATGCAGGGCAACAAGGCAACAAAAAGGGAAAAAAGAGAAAAGTGAGACTCCCACTCAGATTTAACCCAAGCCACCCACCATCCTCACATCCTTGAACATGATTCTATTTCAAAGACCAGAGGGATAATTATTCGATCCGAACCAAAATGAATATCAGAAGGCACGCTTCAAGACACCATCAAGGAGGAGACTTGTGCAGGCAAACTATCCTAATATACATTATTCATAATGTCATATGACAGGTTATATACAGCACATGAATAACGCCTCATAAAGCATATTTACATGAAAAAGAATTTACAACAAAACTTTTTTAACAATAGCATCACCAAAATAAATTCTTACAGCAACATCACTATAATAATTTGTTTAGAAATGTATAAAAAATTATAAAAATTAATAAACACAACTATAGTCAATGGTTAGACAGGGGTTGCCAATATATAATGAAATGTCAAAAATCCAACCCATCAACAAAAAAAATGTATATGTAAAAATTTAAAAACTGAATGTACCCTCCATCGGGGTGGCACACTAAAATGTTATTCTTTACTCTATTATTTTCACAAAATCGTAGTGAAGAAGACCATAGTGTTATGATTAACTCGCAATGGAGAGAAATCTCTCCACAATAACCCCTAATAAGGAGTGTAAGCTTACACTCAACTAGACTAAGCATTGTTTATAAACGCATTTACATCAATATCAACGTTCATCCCAAAAGGGGCATATGTGTTTAACCTGTGGATCCATGACATCTCTAAACGGGAGATGTCCCTTACTAGTGAACCTCCTCTCCAATGTGGTCTATACTTGTCTATTCCCATATAAAGGGTATTGGAGGGGTCCCTATCGTGTACCTCGTCGTACTGTCTAGAGACTGGGTGCTTATCGAAGCCCCGTCTAATATTACCAATATGTTCGTTCAACCTAACTTTTAAGGCCCTCTTGGTCCTCCCCACGTATTGGAGTCCGCAGGGACACTGGATGAGGTATACTACTGCCTCAGAGGAGCAGGTTATAAAAGGCTCCACTTCATATGATTTCTGTGTACTCGTGGAGAAAAAATTACAGATTTTAGAGCTTTTGTTCACATTTAGCGTACACACCTGACAGTTTTTACACCTGTAGAACCCTGTTAGATTCTGAAAGAAACACCTATCTCTCTTCGGGGGATTTTGTACACTAGGGGCAACCTTACTACCTAATGTGGGTACCCCCCTGAGGATGACCCTAGGATTATCAGGTAAGACTGGACCCAAAACCTGATCATTGGTCAATACGTGCCAATGCTTACGAATTAATTGCTTGACTCTCCGGTGTTGCATCGAGAATGTGGTCACAAAAGGCAATAACATCTGATTCTTATCTTTATCCTCCTAATTTACAGTCCCCTCTGCCAGTAATATCGACCTATCCTTATTTCGTGCTGCATTCACCGCCTCAATTAAGGTTTCTGTCTCATATCCTTTCTCCTTGAATCTCTGAGACAATATTGCGGCTTGCTCATCAAACGTAGCGATGTCAGTACAGTTCCTCCTGAGGCGCATATATTGCCCCAAGGGAACAGATTTCAACCATGAGGCATGATGGCAACTTCCCATGGAAATATAAGAATTTCTATCTGTTGGCTTAAAATACGTTGATGTAACAAAAGTATCATCCACCACTTTGATGTTTAGATCCAAAAAATTGATCTCCTCCATACTGGCTTCATAGTTCAATTTAATGCCTCTATTGTTCTTATTCAACATTTCCATATAATTATGTAAGTCCAGCTCCTCACCATCCCATAGGAGGAGGACGTTGTCGATATAGCGTGCCCACAACGCTACCTCAGATCGCCTCGGGGAATCGACCACGTCCTCCTCCCACTTGGCCATGAACAGGTTGGCCAAACTGGGGGCATACTTGGCCCCCATGGCCACACCCTTATCCTGGCGGAAGAACTGGTTATCGAACCAGAAGTAATTATGTCCTGCGGCAAATTCTAGGAGTTCCAAAATAAAATCTATTTGTATCTGAGTTAGACCTGAGCCTCGCTCCAAATAAAATCTAACCGCCTCAAACCCCAATTCATGGGGGATGATAGTGTACAACGACGTAACATCAGCGGTCACAAGCCAAAGGCCTTCCTTCGGTTTGATCTTACTCAGCATGTTAATAATTTGTTTTGTATCTTTCACATAAGAAGGGGTCTTTTGCACCAACGGTTGGAGAAAATAATCGATGTATTTGCCCACCCGGGACGTCACTGAGTCAATACCACTGACTATCGGACGCCCCGGGGGGCAAGTAGCATTTTTATGTAATTTTGGGAGATAATAAATGACCGGTGTGTGCAGGCCACCGGTACTAAAAATAGTTTTTCTCTATCGGTAAGGATTCCTTTCCGAAACCCCCCATCAACGATTTTAACCAACTCCTTCTTGTATTTTATTACAGGGTCCCTATTAATTGCTGTGTAGGTTTCGCCATCGTCCACAATCCGATGCATTTCTTTTAAGTAATCACATCTGTCCAGAACCACAATTCCTCCTCCCTTGTCTGCTGGCCTAATTACAAGGGATTTGTTGTTACATAAGGTATCCAAACCTTTTTGTAAATCTCCTTGCATCCTCACTTTTTTTGTTTCAATTTTCTCTAAATCTCGTAATACCACGTCCCTAAAAACTCTAATACTGGGAGCCAGAGATCCTGGGGGATTAAAGAGTGACGCATTGGAGAGACCAGAATGTTTGAATTCTGATCTCGTTCCATTAGTGTCTGTGATAGGATTCCCCAACATGTATCTCTTAATATTCAGTCTCCGCACGTACTTATGGACATCCATGTAGGTCTGAAATTTGTTCAAGTCCTTAGGCAGAGCAAACTTCAGACCCTTATCCAGGATTCGTTGCTCCGAGTCAGTAAGTACCTGCGTGCTGAGGTTGAAAATCCCTTTGCCTAAGATCTTTTTCGCTTTTGCTGACTGTAAGCGCCTCCCCCCTCGGACTCCTCTCTTTGTTCCACGGGCCTTTTCAGGCCTCTGTTGTCTAAGGGAAAATCCCATCCCTGGCTCACCCTATTACCATGGTTGTACTGTGAAAACTTCTGTCCGGGGCCATAACCTGTCTGGTATGGTAGCCCCATCAGTGCCCATCAGTGAAGGAGAAAACGTACTTATTTACAAAGGTTTGAAACTGAAACAAAAAAAACATATTTTTTTTCAGAATTTTCGGTATTTTTTTATTTGTTTAGCAAAAAATAAAAACCGTAGAGGTGATCAAATACCACCAAAAGAAAGCTCTATTTGTGGGAAAAAAATGATAAAAATTTCATTTGGGTACAGCGTAGCAAGACCGCACAATTGTCATTCAAAGTGCGACATCGCTGAAAGCTCAAAATTGGTCTGGGCAGGAAGGTGTTTAAGTGCCTGGTATTGAAGTGGATAATAAGTGCACAATTATCTAAAATGACTTTATATGCACTAACACAGTGGTCATTAACTCTGTCCTCAGGGCCCACTTAGGCTTCATGTACACAGGACATTTTTACAAACTCTCCTGAACAATTTAACTTGACAGATAGTAACCCACGGTTAAAACGTCCATTTTGCCGTGTTTTTTTATCTTTTTTCAAAATATGCAAAAATTAAAAATGCCTGTAAATGAAATGCGACTAAATGCGAGTTACCGCGGTTAGAAGCATTTAAAATGCCTGTAAACCCAGCTTCTGTGTGTTCCAAAAAATGCCTCTAAACTCAACTGCCTAAAAACGACTGTAAATGACCCTGTGTACATGTACAGATAGGATAACATAGAGGAGAGTTCAGGGGAAGCTGAAAAAAACTCCCAACTGCTCCTAAACGTCCGTTTGCCAGCAGCAGTGTACATGAAGCCTTACAGGCCAGGTTTGCAAGATAACTAAAAAAATCACAGGTGATATCATTTGTTGCTTCGTGATTGCAGTATTCTAGTCTGCATCTCCCCAAGGTAATACATAAATCCTGGCCTGTTAGAGGGCCCTGAGGACAGGGTTCATGACCACTGCACTAACAGACATCTGAGTTTAAGGCTCCATACACGCTGGGATTAAAAAAAACTCTAATTCACTTGGAAGAAAAAAAACACTCATATAGAGCATTTTTTGTACAAAGTTTAAGAGGGTTTTACATTTTTTCTGCCAGTAAGCTCCAATCAGGAATGCAAACCAGAAGGTTTTTTTTTGTCCTGCCTCTAAATGTTGAGCTCAAAATTTGCCTGTAATCGTCCTAATGTGCATGGACACAGGATAACATTGAGCTACTTCTACAGGCAAAACACAAAACTCCTGTAATAGCAGCGATTTTTAAGCCAGTGTGCATGGAGCCTAATAATTTGGAGTAGTTTCCAATACTTTTCACCATATATTGTAGGCGTAACAGTTAAGGTTTCATTCGCATTGGGCTCTGAGATCCACATATCCTATGAATGGGCCATATGTTTATGCAGCTAGTGTCACCAGGTGCTGTGTGCAAACAGTCTCTGTAAGTGTACGGGTACACAACGGTTGCATGGACACAGACACTCATCCTAGACTTTAATATTTATGGACAATTTTCCTTCTGAAGTATGGGCCACAGAAGTTCTCTTTGCATCTATGCTGTATACCACTAGGGGCGATGTCTTATTCCAGTAGCATAAGCAATCTGCCTCTATAGAAATAACACAGCCAAATGTATGTTAACATATGCACATTTATGGGGAAGATTGATTGAAGAATGATGTAAAGTGCTCAAGTTCAAGTCTGTAAGTAAAGAGGACTTTTATGAAGGAAGTCTGTCTGTGTTACTTTCTGAGTAGAAATGCATTAAGGTAGAGAATAAACTGTGACCTTGGTATATTACAAGAACAAGTAAATAGGAGATAGAGCCATTGAACTCTCCGAGTTAAGCGACTTGAGCTCATGCAGAATCAGTCTGACAGATTAACCTTTGTGGTGAAGCATACCAAACAACTGTCAGAAACCATGAAACAGACTGAGACAGAAGTACAATTGAATCACACTTGTTTATTATAAAAAATAAAAAGGTAAATAGAAAAAAGCGTAGTCAAGCAAGCCAGAGTCCTGTAGCCAGATCGGGTAGTCAGCCAGTCCAAAGTTCATTAACCAGATCGGGTAATCAGCCAGGCCGGAAGTCAGGGATCCAAGGAGAGCAACCGCAAGCAGGATAAGAAGCCAGGTGGGATGTCAGCAAGCCAGTCTAGAAACAAACAGCAGGAGATGGTTACCTGTGATGTGACCAATGCGAAGGCAAATGAAAAAGTGAGCAGGAAGGCTTTAAATAGGCAGATCAGACGAGCATCATCGGGAACAGCTGGTAACTGTGGAAAGAGAAGAGAGCTGGCAATTAGCCGACAGCTGAGCGGCCAGCCCAGAGGAGGAAGGGCTAAGCCAGCCCTGACCAGTACCCCCCCCCCCCCCAATGACCCCTCTCCCTCGGAGGGCCACCGGGCTTGAGGGGAAACCATATATGGAACTCGCGGAGGAGAACAGGGGCATGTACGTCAGAGGATGAAACCCAGGAGCGTTCCTCCGGACCGTATCCCTTCCAATGCACCAGGTACTGTATGCGCCCACGGAACCTACAGGAGTCAACAATGAAAAACAAAAAGTAAAACTTGCGCTTGGTAAAAAATTAATTGATATGGAAGAAATCAATTTAAGAAAATAGCAGCTAAGCACAAAAAAAACAGATACTAGGTCTAAATAACAGAAATGTGAAAAACAGTGCAGCGCTTAATATGTATAGATATAACACGTGACTGAATATAGTGAAGCAATAGATCAGGGAAAAAACTTTCGAAGATAATGTTTCCAAAAAGTGAAACATCAATAGTAAAAAATATACATGTGCATATTGTGCAATAAACAAAGAAGCAATAAATTAAAATTGGTTATTAAACCAAAAAGATCAAAAAATTATTTTTAAAAAAGACAAATAGTTGTTTAGACTACAGCTTATTGCTATGAAGCACAAACTTATAATTGAGTGAAAAAATAAACAACAAGATTGAAAAACAAATCAAAACAAGTCCCATGCCTTGGATGAGTGAAGTGATTTACAAGGCCCCATATATGTGAAGATAAAAGTTCATTAAGTGAAACGTGAGTGAATAAAACTTTAAAGATGGTCCCAGGTGTCACTGGTGTAGGAGCTTGACCACGTAAATTCTTTCACTGTACAATTTAAGTAAGTAGTAAAGGCTTACCAGAGCAACCATTAGTGTGCGCAGATACGAACTCCCCAACGATTAGGATCGGACAAGATCGTTCCTCCGACACTCCTCGTGTAAATGGATGATTCGAATCACCTTTGGGGGTAGGAAGGTGAAAAATGACCCACACCTTCGGATGTTCCTTGAACGTCGTCCGTTCCGGTCAGTTCGAAAATTTCAAGTTGGCGTATCACCAAATGGATGAAAAAGGAAAAAAAAGGAAAAAAACGCCCAATCGTGTGATAAAGTCTAAAACACGTGAACTTTATTTTTCAACCAAATAGACATTGAAAGCTACAAATGACTCGATCGAGTCGCATAATATTGAACGAAGAAAATTGCTAGCAAAAATATAAAATCAAGCAGATAAAAATAGCACGAGATGTAGACGTATCTACCCAAAGTTTTTTCCCTGATCTATTGCTTCACTATATTCAGTCACGTGTTATATCTATACATATTAAGCGCTGCACTGTTTTTCACATTTCAGGAGTCAACAATGGATTGTACCTCATACTCCTCATGGTTCTCAACCAGAATAGGATGAGGACGTGGCACCGAGGTGGTAAATCGGTTACAGACCAACGGTTTCAATAAGGAGACATGAAACACATTCGAGATGCGCATACTAGGAGGAAGGTCTAACGCGTAAGCTACTGGGTTAATCCTGCGAAGGATACAGAAGGGCCCAATAAACCGAGGTGCAAACTTCAGTGAGGGAACACAAAGCCAGAGGTTGCGAGATGACAGCCAGACCCTGTCCCCAACCTGGAAGGAAGGCGCAGGCAGGCGTCTGCGGTCAGCATGGAGTCTGTACCTATCATTAGCATGATGCAAAGCCTCCTGGACTTGTACCCAAGTGAAACGAAGACAACGGAGCTGCTCCTCTAACACAGGAATACTCTGCGGAACAAACGAGTCAGGCAACATGGAAGGTTGGAAACCATAATTCGCCATAAATGGAGACAATCGGGAGGCAGAATTCAAGGCACTGTTGTGAGCAAACTCTGCCCAAGGTAATAGGTCAGACCAGTTGTTATGATGGTCAGAAATATAGCAACGTAGGAATTGCTCCAAGGACTGATTGGCTCGTTCTGTGGCCCCATTAGACTGCGGGGGATACGCAGAGAAGAGAATGCAAGCTGGATTCCCAACTGTGCACAAAAGGCTCACTAGAACCGGGATCCGAGACAATCACCTTGGGTAGCCCATGTAAGCAAAAGATCTCCCAAGCAAAAATGGAAGCCAGTTCCTTAGAGGTGGGCAACTTCTTAAGCGGACTACAATGACACATCTTTGAGACCCGGTCAACCACCATAAGGACAACAGTGTTGCCTTGGGAGTTGGGCAATTCCACAATGAAAGTCATAGACAGGTGATTCCAGGGCCTCTCTCCATTTGGTATGGGTTGTAGGAGGCCCACTGGAAGATGTCGTGGAGTTTTACTCTGAGCACACACGGGACAGGCAGCTACGAAGGCAGTAACATCAGCCCGTAGACTAGGCCACCAGAATTGTTGGGAGATGGCCCAAATGAGTTGATTCTTCCCAGGATGGCCAGCTGCCTTGGGAGAATGGTAAGTCTGGAGCACTGAAGTACGGAGACTCTCTGGGACAAAGCAGCGGTCACAAGGTTTATCAGGAGGAGCATGGACCTGAGCAGCAAGAATTTTGTCACCCAAAGGAGAAGTAAGACTGGTGAGAACCGTAGCCAAGATACGATCAGGAGGAATCATAGGAACCGGAACCGACTCCGACTTGGAAGTGGAGGAAAATTGTCGCGACAAGGCATCCGCCCTTACATTCTTAGTACCGGGTAAGAATGAGACAATGTAATTAAAGCTCGATAAGAAAAGAGCCCATCGTGCCCTTCTGGGAGAGAGTCGCTTAGCCTCAGACAAGAATGTAAGATTCGTATGGTCAGTAAGAATAAGAACGGGCACAGTGGTACCTTCAAGGAGATGTCTCCATTCTTTCAGGGCTAAAATGATCGCCAACAGCCCTCTGTCACCAATCTCATAATTGCACTCAGCAGGTGACAATTTCTTGTAAAAGTAACCACACGGATGCATAGCGCTCTCAGAGTTAGGACGTTGGTAGGTGTACTCCCATCTCAGAAGCATCAACTTCTAGGATAAAAGGCAACGTAGGATCAAGATGTGCCAACACAGGAGCAGAAACAAAGGCAGCCTTGAGAGTCTCAAAGGCCTTAATGGACTCTGGAGACCAACTCTGTGGGTTACCGTCCTTTCTAGTCATATCAGTCAGAGGCTTGACCAGAGATGAGAGGTTACGAATAAACTTCCGATAGTAGTTGGCAAAGCCCAGGAAACGCTGCAGAGGACGTAAACCCACGGGTCAAGGCCTCTGTAGGACTGTCAAAAGTTTCTCTGGGTCCATCGAAAACCAGCAGTGGAAATGACATAACCCAGGAATGTAACCTGTTCACGATGGAACTCGCACTTCTCCAGTTTACAAGAGAGATTGTTCTCTCTTAGTTTCTGAAGTACACGACAGACATCTGTGTGGTGGCTCTCCAGGGACTTGGAAAATATGAGGATATCATCGAGATAAACCACCACACACAATTGCAACAAATCTCAGAGAACTTCGTTAATAAATTCCTGCAGATTTCACAAGTTTTTAGGGACTTTTATGCCTCCATCTATAACTTACCTACTATGGCGAATTCCCAAACCCTAATAAACCCTATCTATTGGAGATAATCAATACAAAATCTCGGCATATGCTGATGATTTTTTCTTCTCCCTGATGTACCCTACCATATCTCTCCCTAATCTTCTCCCTGAATTTGAACCTTATGGATCGCTTTCCAATTTAAAAATAAACACAAATAAATTGGAAGCCATGGGGGTTGGGATACCCCCTGCCATCTTACCAGCATTGAAGTCTAGTTTCAACTTCAAATGGATGGACCCTGCTTTAAAGTATCTAGGTACCTATATTCCTGCGAATTTGTCTCGCACTTTTGAAATCAATTTCCTATCTCTGTTGACTAGAACCCGTATCCTGTTAGAAACTTGGCATAAGGGTCTACATTCTTGGTTTGGCAGATGTAACCTACTAAAAATGTGTATCCTGACAAAATGTCTTTATTTATTTCAAGCCTTACCAATTAAGATGCCCCTTCCCTACTTTAGACAGGTCCACTTTCTCTTTATTATGTTTATTTGGGCACACAAAAAAACACACCTCCCTCAACATTTATTATCACTACCCAAACAGTACGGTGGTCTAGCCATTCCAGATATTTGGAAATACTGTAAAAGGGAAAACACTGCGCTAAAGTTAAACCTGTAACAAGACGGCCGGTGATGGCCAAAAATAGCAGCTAACACTAAAAACAAACAAAGTTCAGCATACAAAAGAAAAAATATGTGTAGCGCTTCAATATTACTGAATATAATCAACATAAAATAATTAATGTGTAGTCAACATAAATTGTAGAGTGATACAAAAATTCATATAGTTAATAATTTGAGAAAAAGAGTCCATAGGATGGGCACCAGTTTCACAATGGAGCTGATATAGAGATGACTGGACCGTCATAAAACAAAACAGGTCACTGGGCAAGTATATTCATGTAGGCCAGCTTGTCTGTAAACGTCAAAAGAAAGTAGATAAATACTTCTTACCAGCTCTGTTGGACTCACAAAGTCATATGACAATTGAGTCTGAAAAGGCTTGAGGTCTCACTCTGGGACCAGAGAGTATATGGAAGGAGGTCCGTTGGACTGGTGGAGGAACTTCAAACAGCAGTGTACTCAATGGCGTGTTTCGCAAACTGGAACATCGAGGTAGTTTGGAATCCAGCTCAGACACGGTCCAATACTCCAATCGCCCCAAATGGGGAGAGAAATGTTTGAGGGTTTAAACCACACAGAAGGGAGAAAAGAAAAAAGAGCTCCACATGGTGCGGGTCAAATGATATAAAATACGGATTTATTGAAGTCAAAAAGTTATAAATGACTTGGTGATCACAGAAATAAAATGAAGTAAAGTTAAAAGCAATGTAGGGTGCCAACAGCTAGCCCGACGCGTTTCGACATAAAAGTCTTCGACAGGGGCATGTTGGAACCCACCACATTGCTAACAAATATATAAGGGGTCAGAGACAGTTCCGCCTACAAAGGGGCGGGGACTCCTGTTACAGACCGCCTTTCACAAAACAATGAACAATTTAGATCAGGTCAAGAAAAAAATGTTCAAACGCAGTAATCAAGTACACATATCATCTAATATAACCCTTCTATTCACATAAGCAGTTAGTTTAGATTTAGTGATGGTGAAGGATAGATCATATAACATACATACCAAGTGAATCAGTTGCATATATTGATCTAAAACTCTTCCAAAGGTGTCTGATATAATCACAGGGCATATGCAAACAAACATCTAACACTAATGTAAAGTTATTAGCCATACAACATTACCTCAATATAAATTATGTTATACCATCATCTAAGAGGACTGATTCACATTTATATTGTATCACCGAAGTGGCTGAGGGAATCAAGAAAAGGTATCTCATGATGATCCGTCGTTGTATAAGCTAGATGTTTCTAGCTTGTTTGTTAGCGTTGTGCAGACGAGGATTGTGTATTGGTAACTATGGTAACTAGTATTACGTATTGTTTCATGGGTCAGAAATTCCGATCAGGTGACCGGAAAGTGTCATAGCGTGCAGTGTGGCAAAGAAACCTCCACCAATCACTCGATATACATGTCACATGACAGGATGTGGGAGTGATTGTGGAGGGCAGCCGTCCGCAAAAAAGGGCGTATACTTGTGAACGTCAGCTGGTCCTTTACCATGTAGGCGTATGAGAGCGGGGAAGGGCGTCTAAAATTGGCGCCATTTACCCTAATGTACGTCAGACGCCACGGGGCATGATGGGCGGAAAGGGCGTCTAAAATTGGCGCCATTTACCCTAATATACGTCAGACGCCGCGGGACATAGCGGGCGGCGCCGTAACGAGTCTCAGCGTTCAAATGTGTGACGACATTACGCATGCGTCATGACTTGTGACGCAACTACGTCACTTTGTGCGCCGAGGTGTACAAAGAATCCCAAACATCCGGGACAAGCGAAAAAAATATTTATACAGAGGGCGCAGTTACGTCAGGCCGGACCAAATGACGGGTCACAACGTAGCCATAGCAACTAAAAGAACATCCTGCATTTTAAAAGGCAGAGTATAGTAAAGTGGAAAATTAAAGAAAAAACAAAAAAGGGAACTTAAACTTCTTATCAAGATTAGCATGGAGCACTAATGATGGAAGAAAAAACATGAAACAGGTTTAAAAAATATATAGATTTAAAATTTATATAATGGGTCTGATACTGTGCGTTTGAATACGCACCACTTAGTAAGACAGACCCTCGGGTATCTCAGTCCCTAAGTTAGATTTGGAATGTAATTAATGTAATATATACACAGATCATACCGAATAATTAAGAGAGACAGATGAAAATATATGTTTTTCACAGAGGGTATATACCCCCAATCACCCCCAATTATCATTCGCCCTGCTGATAAGGGGGGTGGCTTAGTGGTATTAGACAAAACACGTTACATTGATGAAATGAATAGATTATTGAGTGACGTTACTACTTATAGCCCCCTACCAGGTGACCCTACCCTTAAATATAAAAAAGAACTTACACAGATCATAGATGAAGGTTTCTCTTTGAGTATTCTAAATAAGAAAGAGAGAGAATTTATGATCCCACTGGCTCCACGGATTCCAACTGTGTATCAACTCCCTAAGATACATAAGGACTCAGTGAACCCACCAGGCCGTCCAATCGTCAGCGGTATAGATTCCATTACCTCGCGAATAGGCAAATATATAGATTCTTATCTTCAGCCCTTAGTAAGGAATATACCATCCTATTTACAGGATACAGGCGATACAATTCGACTGCTTGAGAGTGTACAGTATCACGAGGATCTCATTCTAGTTACAGCAGACGTTTCTGCGTTGTATACTAGCATTCCACAGAACTTAGGCTTGGGAGCCGTTGAACTTTTTCTCTCCAGAGATTCTACACTCCCTGTGATACACAGGAATTTCCTTATGCAAATATTAGAATTCGCCATGTCCCACAATTATTTCTGGTTTCAGGGCAATTTTTATACCCAGACCAGAGGGGTTGCAATGGGGGCTAAATACGCACCCAGCCTGGCCAACTTGTTTATGGCCCAGTGGGAGGAGGATGTCGTCTATGCCCTTAATAGGCCAGAATTGGTGCTTTGGGCAAGGTATATAGACGACATCCTCCTCCTGTGGAAAGGCAGTAGGTCATCCCTTGATACCTTCATGGCAACCCTTAACAGAAATGATCGTGGCATACAGCTGACCTTTGAGGCCAGTACAACTAGTATTCACTTTCTTGATTTAGAGGTGACAGTAGTGCAGAAACGCCTAGCCTTGAGAACTTTTTTTAAACCAACGGACCGGAATGGATACATTCCGGTTGATAGTTGCCACCACCGCCAATGGCTTAGTTCCATTCCACGTGGCCAATTTCTCAGGCTTAGGCGTAACTGCACGAATACTAGTGACTTTATTTCACAATCTTATACCATCCGCAAGAGGTTCCTTGATAAGGGTTATGATCCATGTGCCCTGGATGCTGATATTAAAGCAGCTTTACACACTGATAGGGCCTCCCTTATACAAAAGAAAGTTAAAACAGGAATAAACGACAAATTTAAATGGTCGTTTTTCACAACTTTCTCTACACAACATAACGATATAAAGAGAATCATTAATAGGCACTGTAAGGTATTAAGTAGTGATAAAGTCCTAGGGGGAATAATTCCAGAGAAACCTGGAACTATTTACAGAGGAGCTCGATCAATACAAAATGACATCTCCCCCAACGTAATAGACATTCCCAAACCAATACAATTTTTCCCACAGAGTAAAGGATACTTCCCCTGTAAAAAATGCAACGTCTGTATACATAACACGTTGGGTAAAAGGAAAAGTGATTCTTTCACATCCACAGCCACTTCACGCAGGTACCTTATGAAACACTTTACCACTTGCACTACCAGGTATATTGTTTACTTGATCACATGTCCTTGTAACCAACAATATGTTGGCCGTACCATTCGTAACTTTTCCATCAGAGTCAACGAACATCTCAGCAAAATTAAAAAAGGCTGTGATAAACACACGGTCCCGAGACACTATCTCGAGAAACACAATAGAGACCCTACGGGCACACGCTTTCAAATTATTGATAAATTTGTCCCGAACTGGAGGGGAGATTCATGCCTGAGGGGGGTGTCGCGCCTCGAGACTTTTTGGATTTATGAATTGAGGTGCTACTCCCCCTTTGGCATGAACACAGATTGGGACATCAATAGCTTCATCAATCAAGCTTAATTTAGTCAGTTGTCACACTGTATTACTAAATATTTTTTCAAAAAATATTTTTTCACCTTTCACCTTTTCCATGGATTTCTAGTATGTTTACATAATAATTCATGTAACATTCTACCTCCATGGTACACAATCCACAATCTTTGGTCTGTACCCTATTTCCATGTCACCCAATCTTATAGATATAATTTGTAATCTCTCATATTTCGATTCACTTATTTTTTCACATGTTTCCCATTTTTCTTCACCCTTTATTGTAACCTCGTGCGATTACATCGCATTTCCTTAACCTCATGTGATTGGGGGTATATACCCTCTGTGAAAAACATATATTTTCATCTGTCTCTCTTAATTATTCGGTATGATCTGTGTATATATTACATTAATTACATTCCAAATCTAACTTAGGGACTGAGATACCCGAGGGTCTGTCTTACTAAGTGGTGCGTATTCAAACGCACAGTATCAGACCCATTATATAAATTTTAAATCTATATATTTTTTAAACCTGTTTCATGTTTTTTCTTCCATCATTAGTGCTCCATGCTAATCTTGATAAGAAGTTTAAGTTCCCTTTTTTGTTTTTTCTTTAATTTTCCACTTTACTATACTCTGCCTTTTAAAATGCAGGATGTTCTTTTAGTTGCTATGGCTACGTTGTGACCCGTCATTTGGTCCGGCCTGACGTAACTGCGCCCTCTGTATAAATATTTTTTTCGCTTGTCCCGGATGTTTGGGATTCTTTGTACACCTCGGCGCACAAAGTGACGTAGTTGCGTCACAAGTCATGACGCATGCGTAATGTCGTCACACATTTGAACGCTGAGACTCGTTACGGCGCCGCCCGCTATGTCCCGCGGCGTCTGACGTATATTAGGGTAAATGGCGCCAATTTTAGACGCCCTTTCCGCCCATCATGCCCCGTGGCGTCTGACGTACATTAGGGTAAATGGCGCCAATTTTAGACGCCCTTCCCCGCTCTCATACGCCTACATGGTAAAGGACCAGCTGACGTTCACAAGTATACGCCCTTTTTTGCGGACGGCTGCCCTCCACAATCACTCCCACATCCTGTCATGTGACATGTATATCGAGTGATTGGTGGAGGTTTCTTTGCCACACTGCACGCTATGACACTTTCCGGTCACCTGATCGGAATTTCTGACCCATGAAACAATACGTAATACTAGTTACCATAGTTACCAATACACAATCCTCGTCTGCACAACGCTAACAAACAAGCTAGAAACATCTAGCTTATACAACGACGGATCATCATGAGATACCTTTTCTTGATTCCCTCAGCCACTTCGGTGATACAATATAAATGTGAATCAGTCCTCTTAGATGATGGTATAACATAATTTATATTGAGGTAATGTTGTATGGCTAATAACTTTACATTAGTGTTAGATGTTTGTTTGCATATGCCCTGTGATTATATCAGACACCTTTGGAAGAGTTTTAGATCAATATATGCAACTGATTCACTTGGTATGTATGTTATATGATCTATCCTTCACCATCACTAAATCTAAACTAACTGCTTATGTGAATAGAAGGGTTATATTAGATGATATGTGTACTTGATTACTGCGTTTGAACATTTTTTTCTTGACCTGATCTAAATTGTTCATTGTTTTGTGAAAGGCGGTCTGTAACAGGAGTCCCCGCCCCTTTGTAGGCGGAACTGTCTCTGACCCCTTATATATTTGTTAGCAATGTGGTGGGTTCCAACATGCCCCTGTCGAAGACTTTTATGTCGAAACGCGTCGGGCTAGCTGTTGGCACCCTACATTGCTTTTAACTTTACTTCATTTTATTTCTGTGATCACCAAGTCATTTATAACTTTTTGACTTCAATAAATCCGTATTTTATATCATTTGACCCGCACCATGTGGAGCTCTTTTTTCTTTTCTCCCTTCTGTGTGGTTTAAACCCTCAAACATTTCTCTCCCCATTTGGGGCGATTGGAGTATTGGACCGTGTCTGAGCTGGATTCCAAACTACCTCGATGTTCCAGTTTGCGAAACACGCCATTGAGTACACTGCTGTTTGAAGTTCCTCCACCAGTCCAACGGACCTCCTTCCATATACTCTCTGGTCCCAGAGTGAGACCTCAAGCCTTTTCAGACTCAATTGTCATATGACTTTGTGAGTCCAACAGAGCTGGTAAGAAGTATTTATCTACTTTCTTTTGACGTTTACAGACAAGCTGGCCTACATGAATATACTTGCCCAGTGACCTGTTTTGTTTTATGACGGTCCAGTCATCTCTATATCAGCTCCATTGTGAAACTGGTGCCCATCCTATGGACTCTTTTTCTCAAATTATTAACTATATGAATTTTTGTATCACTCTACAATTTATGTTGACTACACATTAATTATTTTATGTTGATTATATTCAGTAATATTGAAGCGCTACACATATTTTTTCTTTTGTATGCTGAACTTTGTTTGTTTTTAGTGTTAGCTGCTATTTTTGGCCATCACCGGCCGTCTTGTTACAGGTTTAACTTTAGCGCAGTGTTTTCCCTTTTACTTTATTTTTCTTTGTGACATATTATTCACTGCAGCTTCCTCCTTGTTTCATTTTGCTTTATCTTTCATATGGATATTTTTGAATATAGAACCTCTAGGTCCTTCAATACTGATGGTGTATTTACATCTAATTCCACCAATACTGAAGTCAGTGGCCTTTTTATTAGACTCAAAAATGTGATGGTCTCTGAGGTTCATCTCCAATGGGACATCGCCTTTTTGAGGCAATATATCAAGGAAAAGATGGTCCCCCGGGGATTACGTTGGGATATACATCCCCAACAGGGGGAGGTGGAGTTTGATGTCTGGTTTACCTTTTTTAATGACATGGGTATTAAACTGTTGAATTTTTTGATAGATAAGAAACAGGCTAGGCTACCCTCCATTGACAAGGAAATCAAAGACATTAGAGAAAAACTTACACCGGCATTAGGCACATCAGAATATAATACGTTATCCTCCAATCTAAAAAACCATCTAGAGAAAGAGGAAAAAGACCAACGAATTAAAAAGCAAAAAAAATACAATCGTGATGTGAATGATTATAAATCTAATTCTGTCTTTAATTGGCAGAAAAAAATCGTTTCCGAACCAGGTAATAATCCAGCATCAGATAATATACAGCCTGAAGCTATGGAGATGGAAAGAAGGTTGATTTACGAACCTCCTCCACCCCAGCCCAGGCCTATCGGGCCCTCTAGAACAAATGATTATGTATATAGATCCCCTGCTCAAGCACCATACCCTAACCATCAAGGTAAAGGCTTCAAACCTCGAAATAAGGGTAGAGGTAGAAACAATCAAAGTCACGGTCAAGATAGACACCATGGTGACACTAATGGTGGCTATCAACACACTCCCCGTGAACATAATGGAACCCGGCGAGATGACAAATATAACCATAGGAGGGATGACTATTCACATAGCACTCCGATTCGCACTTATAATCGCTATCTACCCCTTAGGGACGAGGACCATTACGATTTTCAACGTGACCCTCCTCCCTATATGACATATAATGATGAACCCCCCTCTAGACCTCCATATAATCGTAATTATCCACCAGGGCCCCCTTATCATCAGGATTTTCACAGGGATACCCCCATCCGTGGGGCAAACCTAAAACCAAACGAGGCACCAGAGGGGGGAGGCGTATCCAGCACAAAAAGAAAACGGACACAGTAGGCGCGGGCATTTTTAACCTTAGTACAGCAACATTATCAGTGAGTGAAAAACGCATTTTAGACAAGGGCCTTAAATTTGTCCCTCCAAGAAAACTCAACAAATTTAATACATTCATTGACGTGCAGAAGTTCATTCGCAAGTTACACATTCAGAGACATTTTTTGTCCTCTCCTAGTGTAACCAACAAGATTCCTGATTCCACAACAGTCAGACACTCTGGATTGAGCAATCCCTCTTTGTTCAACCCAGGTATTCTACCCCCATCTATTAACGTTTTTAAAAATCTCGTTCTAAATGATTTGGATAAGTTACCTATTAAAAGGGTACATCAAGATCCCTCCATAGCACAGGGCCTCAAATCCTTATGTGAAAAGAAAAACCTTATCATTCGCCCTGCTGATAAGGGGGGTGGCTTAGTGGTATTAGACAAAACACGTTACATTGATGAAATGAATAGATTATTGAGTGACGTTACTACTTATAGCCCCCTACCAGGTGACCCTACCCTTAAATATAAAAAAGAACTTACACAGATCATAGATGAAGGTTTCTCTTTGAGTATTCTAAATAAGAAAGAGAGAGAATTTATGATCCCACTGGCTCCACGGATTCCAACTGTGTATCAACTCCCTAAGATACATAAGGACTCAGTGAACCCACCAGGCCGTCCAATCGTCAGCGGTATAGATTCCATTACCTCGCGAATAGGCAAATATATAGATTCTTATCTTCAGCCCTTAGTAAGGAATATACCATCCTATTTACAGGATACAGGCGATACAATTCGACTGCTTGAGAGTGTACAGTATCACGAGGATCTCATTCTAGTTACAGCAGACGTTTCTGCGTTGTATACTAGCATTCCACAGAACTTAGGCTTGGGAGCCGTTGAACTTTTTCTCTCCAGAGATTCTACACTCCCTGTGATACACAGGAATTTCCTTATGCAAATATTAGAATTCGCCATGTCCCACAATTATTTCTGGTTTCAGGGCAATTTTTATACCCAGACCAGAGGGGTTGCAATGGGGGCTAAATACGCACCCAGCCTGGCCAACTTGTTTATGGCCCAGTGGGAGGAGGATGTCGTCTATGCCCTTAATAGGCCAGAATTGGTGCTTTGGGCAAGGTATATAGACGACATCCTCCTCCTGTGGAAAGGCAGTAGGTCATCCCTTGATACCTTCATGGCAACCCTTAACAGAAATGATCGTGGCATACAGCTGACCTTTGAGGCCAGTACAACTAGTATTCACTTTCTTGATTTAGAGGTGACAGTAGTGCAGAAACGCCTAGCCTTGAGAACTTTTTTTAAACCAACGGACCGGAATGGATACATTCCGGTTGATAGTTGCCACCACCGCCAATGGCTTAGTTCCATTCCACGTGGCCAATTTCTCAGGCTTAGGCGTAACTGCACGAATACTAGTGACTTTATTTCACAATCTTATACCATCCGCAAGAGGTTCCTTGATAAGGGTTATGATCCATGTGCCCTGGATGCTGATATTAAAGCAGCTTTACACACTGATAGGGCCTCCCTTATACAAAAGAAAGTTAAAACAGGAATAAACGACAAATTTAAATGGTCGTTTTTCACAACTTTCTCTACACAACATAACGATATAAAGAGAATCATTAATAGGCACTGGAAGGTATTAAGTAGTGATAAAGTCCTAGGGGGAATAATTCCAGAGAAACCTGGAACTATTTACAGAGGAGCTCGATCAATACAAAATGACATCTCCCCCAACGTAATAGACATTCCCAAACCAATACAATTTTTCCCACAGAGTAAAGGATACTTCCCCTGTAAAAAATGCAACGTCTGTATACATAACACGTTGGGTAAAAGGAAAAGTGATTCTTTCACATCCACAGCCACTTCACGCAGGTACCTTATGAAACACTTTACCACTTGCACTACCAGGTATATTGTTTACTTGATCACATGTCCTTGTAACCAACAATATGTTGGCCGTACCATTCGTAACTTTTCCATCAGAGTCAACGAACATCTCAGCAAAATTAAAAAAGGCTGTGATAAACACACGGTCCCGAGACACTATCTCGAGAAACACAATAGAGACCCTACGGGCACACGCTTTCAAATTATTGATAAATTTGTCCCGAACTGGAGGGGAGATTCATGCCTGAGGGGGGTGTCGCGCCTCGAGACTTTTTGGATTTATGAATTGAGGTGCTACTCCCCCTTTGGCATGAACACAGATTGGGACATCAATAGCTTCATCAATCAAGCTTAATTTAGTCAGTTGTCACACTGTATTACTAAATATTTTTTCAAAAAATATTTTTTCACCTTTCACCTTTTCCATGGATTTCTAGTATGTTTACATAATAATTCATGTAACATTCTACCTCCATGGTACACAATCCACAATCTTTGGTCTGTACCCTATTTCCACGTCACCCAATCTTATAGATATAATTTGTAATCTCTCATATTTCGATTCACTTATTTTTTCACATGTTTCCCATTTTTCTTCACCCTTTATTGTAACCTCGTGCGATTACATCGCATTTCCTTAACCTTATGTGATTGGGGGTATATACCCTCTGTGAAAAACATATATTTTCATCTGTCTCTCTTAATTATTCGGTATGATCTGTGTATATATTACATTAATTACATTCCAAATCTAACTTAGGGACTGAGATACCCGAGGGTCTGTCTTACTAAGTGGTGCGTATTCAAACGCACAGTATCAGACCCATTATATAAATTTTAAATCTATATATTTTTTAAACCTGTTTCATGTTTTTTCTTCCATCATTAGTGCTCCATGCTAATCTTGATAAGAAGTTTAAGTTCCCTTTTTTGTTTTTTCTTTAATTTTCCACTTTACTATACTCTGCCTTTTAAAATGCAGGATGTTCTTTTAGTTGCTATGGCTACGTTGTGACCCGTCATTTGGTTCGGCCTGACGTAACTGCGCCCTCTGTATAAATATTTTTTTCGCTTGTCCCGGATGTTTGGGATTCTTTGTACACCTCGGCGCACAAAGTGACGTAGTTGCGTCACAAGTCATGACGCATGCGTAATGTCGTCACACATTTGAACGCTGAGACTCGTTACGGCGCCGCCCGCTATGTCCCGCGGCGTCTGACGTATATTAGGGTAAATGGCGCCAATTTTAGACGCCCTTTCCGCCCATCATGCCCCGTGGCGTCTGACGTACATTAGGGTAAATGGCGCCAATTTTAGACGCCCTTCCCCGCTCTCATACGCCTACATGGTAAAGGACCAGCTGACGTTCACAAGTATACGCCCTTTTTTGCGGACGGCTGCCCTCCACAATCACTCCCACATCCTGTCATGTGACATGTATATCGAGTGATTGGTGGAGGTTTCTTTGCCACACTGCACGCTATGACACTTTCCGGTCACCTGATCGGAATTTCTGACCCATGAAACAATACGTAATACTAGTTACCATAGTTACCAATACACAATCCTCGTCTGCACAACGCTAACAAACAAGCTAGAAACATCTAGCTTATACAACGACGGATCATCATGAGATACCTTTTCTTGATTCCCTCAGCCACTTCGGTGATACAATATAAATGTGAATCAGTCCTCTTAGATGATGGTATAACATAATTTATATTGAGGTAATGTTGTATGGCTAATAACTTTACATTAGTGTTAGATGTTTGTTTGCATATGCCCTGTGATTATATCAGACACCTTTGGAAGAGTTTTAGATCAATATATGCAACTGATTCACTTGGTATGTATGTTATATGATCTATCCTTCACCATCACTAAATCTAAACTAACTGCTTATGTGAATAGAAGGGTTATATTAGATGATATGTGTACTTGATTACTGCGTTTGAACATTTTTTTCTTGACCTGATCTAAATTGTTCATTGTTTTGTGAAAGGCGGTCTGTAACAGGAGTCCCCGCCCCTTTGTAGGCGGAACTGTCTCTGACCCCTTATATATTTGTTAGCAATGTGGTGGGTTCCAACATGCCCCTGTCGAAGACTTTTATGTCGAAACGCGTCGGGCTAGCTGTTGGCACCCTACATTGCTTTTAACTTTACTTCATTTTATTTCTGTGATCACCAAGTCATTTATAACTTTTTGACTTCAATAAATCCGTATTTTATATCATTTGACCCGCACCATGTGGAGCTCTTTTTTCTTTTCTCCCTTCTGTGTGGTTTAAACCCTCAAACATTTCTCTCCCCATTTGGGGCGATTGGAGTATTGGACCGTGTCTGAGCTGGATTCCAAACTACCTCGATGTTCCAGTTTGCGAAACACGCCATTGAGTACACTGCTGTTTGAAGTTCCTCCACCAGTCCAACGGACCTCCTTCCATATACTCTCTGGTCCCAGAGTGAGACCTCAAGCCTTTTCAGACTCAATTGTCATATGACTTTGTGAGTCCAACAGAGCTGGTAAGAAGTATTTATCTACTTTCTTTTGACGTTTACAGACAAGCTGGCCTACATGAATATACTTGCCCAGTGACCTGTTTTGTTTTATGACGGTCCAGTCATCTCTATATCAGCTCCATTGTGAAACTGGTGCCCATCCTATGGACTCTTTTTCTCAAATTATTAACTATATGAATTTTTGTATCACTCTACAATTTATGTTGACTACACATTAATTATTTTATGTTGATTATATTCAGTAATATTGAAGCGCTACACATATTTTTTCTTTTATTTGGAAATACTACCAGGCAACTCACCTTGGTAGAATTATTGATTGGTGTCGTCACCACTGCTCTAAGCTATTGGTACAATTGGAACAGTCTCAAACTGACATTCCATTAACGGAGGCTTTATAATGCTACGACTACTTAACGCCTTCGCTGAAGTCACCCCCAATAGTGGGTATACGACACTTTGCATGCGCTCACGGGTCAGTATGCAAAACTGTCTTTCCTCTCCAGATTCCCCACTGCTCCCTATTATAGGAAAGCCGCGGTTCTCCCCTGGTCTTGACCCCCATACGTTCCAGACCCTATACCAAATAGGCATCCCATTTCTTAATGGAAGGACGGTGGCCTTCCATAGAAGTGTTGATGAGCGACACAAGCCCCTTTAAAATTTTTCCTTTAAGACACTTTCTCAATACTTTATCTAACCTGCAGGGATTTAGTCACCCTTTGACGATCTTTGAAGAATACTGTTCCAACAAGGGCACCCTCAGACAAGTTCTATCCAAAACATCAATTTTCTTGAACTGCCTAGCCGAACAACCACACTTACCGTTCTTGAACAAATGAGAGAAAGAACGGGAGCGTACACTTACACCTCCCCAGATACAGCATATCCTCAGATTTTCATTAAAATCATTGGTCTATACAAAAAATAAGGGGGCCCCCAGATCCCAGCCCCCCCACCCTATGTGAATGAGTATGGGGTACTATGTACCCCTACCCATTCACCTGAGGGAAAAAGTGTTAATAAAAAAATCACAGCACAGGTTTTTAAAGTAGTTTATTAGATCAGCTCTTCGACAGAAGACCGGGCCAAGGCTAGTAAAAGAGCTGGAAGAAAATAACGGAGGCCCGGCAGAAGAAACGAAGAGCGGGACAAGACCTCCGAAGTCAGAAGAAGTCCCCCGGATGGCGGTGATGATGAAGAAGAAAGCTGTCTGATAAACTACTTTAAAAACCTGTGTTGTGTTTTTTTTATTAACACGATTTCCCTCAGGTGAATGGGTAGGGGTACATCGTAGCCCATACTCATTCACATAGGGTGGGGTCTGGGATCTGGGGGCCCCTTATTAAATTAGCCTGATCGTGTGTACGCGGCATAAGTCTGATGTTTTCAATGCCTTCGCAAAGTGGATGTAATGGCCTGCTTTCACCCGTTGCGAGTTTCAATAAAAATTATATTTGAAAATAAAAAAAGTATAACTAAAAAGATGATAATACAATAGTACAGGTATTGGCCCTATAAATCAAACTTGTAAAATTCATCATAGAAATCAATAGATATACATCATATGTAACGCAAACTTAAAGTCCAAATGTGACAATCTGAACACCATAAATAAATGGATTCTTCTGGTTTGAGAATTCTTCAAATAAAACCTTCACTATGAAGGTAGATAGCAAAAATTGGTTTAAAAAATGACAAATTTTGCACTCACATGTCTCTGTGCCAATCATGATGTAGACACTTTGGTGCCGGGATTGGCACAGTCACATATGAGTGCAAAATTTGTCATTTTTTTAAAACCAATTTTTAATAAAACCTGCTACACCATAAGAGCTCTATTTTGTGTCCTTGGTGGAATCCATATCCATACCCTCGGTTTCTTACGGAGGGGGTCCCACAGTAGAGAGATGTTGTATCCAGGATCTCACTGGCTTATTCACCTCTGGTGATTTGCCATCTACCTCTTGAGCTCTCATGGTGAAGGTTTTTTTTTTTTTTTGAAGAATTCTCAAACCAGAAGAATACATTTATTTATGGTTTTGGGATTGTCACATTTGGACTTTTTTAGGTTTGTATTACATAATATGTATATCTATTAATTTCTATGATGAATTTTACAAGTTTGATTTATAGCGCTAACATCTTCTACTATTGTTTTATCATATTTCTAGATATTATGGTCTATATTTAACCCATTCCCTCTCCTCCTTCACCTATTCCCTCCCTCTCCCCTTCCTCCTTGGTGATAACAGTTCTCATTTCAGAGATTGGTTTTTGATGATATATGTTATGTATATATGTTAATATTCAATTTATATGTGTATTTTCATCAATTCAATTACAAATCAAATCAAATTACATTAATTACAATTACATTAATGCTCATCTGTACCTGTATGCACGATAGGAGGTCCTGAGGAAGTGGATATCTCCACAAAATGCAACAACCTAAGTCCCTGATCTTGGCAAAGACTACCATGCTATGCAATTCTCATCCCTCTAGCGGATGGTGATTGATAGTATTAATGTCCATGAATGTATAGTATATGTTTTTATTGAACATTTTTTTTTATTGGATGAAAAAAAAAAATTGTATTGAATTTTTAACATATAATCTCATGTATCTGTGTCAATTGGAGGGGTTTTGAACAGTCCCATTTTGTGTATATTGTGCTGCGGCACAAGGGTGGCCTGTAAGTCTGGCCTGTGAGTAACAACAGTGAAACTTATTACATGTGAACAGGACGTGGTGTCAAGGGGAGAGGTGGTCAGCTGGTGAAGAGCGGGACATGTTCAGCACACCTATCCTAATGCTATGCAATACTGTGAGTGAGAAAACAAGATTACAGTGTCCCGGGCTTTCTACTGAAAGGAGTTTAGAAAGTATCACACTGTGGAGTTCCACTTAAACAATGGCTTGTAGGTGCAGACCCGGCACCTAGGGTGCAAATAGTCTTCCCAAATTGATTGTTGCAAACTTCAACTATTGGTGCTCCAAATTTCCAACTCTTTTCAAAGAGTTATGTCTCAACCACACATTCTTACACATGATAAATTCACATTTCCTTAATTGGCCAAATACTAACACATTATTTTTTAACTTTCTGTAGATTATTCACTAGACATAATCTAGATGTCAGAGCAATTTTTATTCCCAAGCAAACCAATGTGATTTTATCATTGTGTTTATATTTGTATGTAAATTGTTTTTTCAAGCTGAGTCGTAAGATCCGTGAGTTATATTTATATGTTGCGCTTTAATAAATCTACTGTGTTATCAATGATCACTGGCACATCCACAATATATGTCTGAAGCTTGCTTGTCCTGAACCCCCATAGCGAAAATGCTTCACCCAAAATGACACAAATGAACAGAGAATGTTTCATTAGGGTGTTGGTCACATACGCAGCAAAGGGGCTTCCTCAGTCTGTGACATCTACACGAGCAAGAGAATGACTCCCTCCCTGCATACAAATGCCCTAGCACTGGTTTATTATCAGGCAGTAAGTAGCATTCTGTCACTTTGTAAGACAAATGCAATTCCTGCTTTGTACATATTTACCATGTCTCCCTCGCTGTCTGCCGATAAATGCGTTAGTTCCCAATCAGCTTTGTTCCTGAATCTAATCTAAATTACAAAGTGGGGATGTCAAAATTCAGATTTGTATTTACATTACTGGATTTCTTAAAATGGCTGCAGATCAGTTATTTTCTGTAAATATAGAAAAAAAACATTAAAAACACCTCTTTTTGGGAAAAGATTTAGCGTATTCCTGTCACAAACACATTACCGTTTCACTGCCTTTTAAATAGTTCCAGCCACAATCAGCCTGGAAAATGACCAGAAACGTGTCTGCTATATACAGCTTGGTCACTGCTGCACTAAGCTGTAACATTTATCTCGAGCACAGAGTTGCCATCACCCTCCTGTTGCTCACATTCTCCTGTATGCAGTCTGAGTCTTTCTCTCATTTCCATCTATCTTCAGTGCTCATTTAATTTCAGTGACTTGCTTTTTCTTATATATGACTTCCCCTTCAGCACTATAATTTTACCTTTCTAGCCAAGGAGTCTCTGTCTCTATCCTCTTTTTCCCTTTGGCAAAGCATCATCTCTTCCATCACATATTGGCAGCATTTCTTCTGTACTACTGCTTTTATCTGGATTCAGTCCAAATACAGTCCAGTACAGAGCAACAGACAAACATTTGATGACCCCAGATAGCCCTTTTGTTACACCAGGGTGCTTTGTAACTCCTGAAGCCACACAAGTGAAATGAGGAACCTGATTTGATTTAAAGTGTTACAAAAATTGCAACCGGGATTATCACACATGACATCATGTGTCCAAGAAATTACTGCAGTCTATATCCTCAAAGCTTTGCCGTCTTACCACTTTGTTAATTTTGTTGAATAATATTGTGTGCTGGTTTGCCTTCCCTGAATCTTTGTCCTAATTTTTGCCCTCGTCTATTATATCTTCTTGCTGTTTAAGATGTCTAATAAAAAAGCCGTGGTTTCCGTTATGCTAAATGAGAAATCATAAGTGCCCAACTAATGGTCACGCTAATAACGCTTATTAGTCCCATTTCTCTGTATGCCCTTGCCTTGTGCTCACTGTCCCAGACAGTCTCCGATAGCTGACAGAGCCAAGGGGACCATATTTCTGTTGACTGACCCATACTATCATCAGAAATTGTGTTAATTAGGTCATAACTTTTCCCACCTCACTGTTCGCTTAATGCCTTTTTTTTACCCTTTATGTTAACCTCCCATCTTCCTTCAGCATATTGCTTGACATTCCCTTATTTGCCTTGCTCTTATCGCTTGAATTTCACTGACTTTCCACGACTGATGTTTATTCTTTGTGTTTCTTGTATTTCTTTCTGATTTACAGTCACCCCCTTAGCATTTCTTATCTTGCTGTCTTCTGCCTGCTTTCCTTCTCTTGTTCATCAATATTTTTGACCTCTCCTCTGGTCCCTCTCTCCCTCCTGGTCTCTCTCCCTCCCCTCTCTCGCTCTGTTCTGTCAGAATTACCAGACTCCAGCAAACAGTGGCAGAGCAGATCTCAACTCAGCATCCAGTCTAGATCCTCCTGGAGACACTGCTTTCCCTCTATTCCTGTATTTCTTTTCCATCTCTTGATTTAGAAACCCTGCACTGCTTTGTTTTTCACACATTTCATCATCTTACCTATTGATGTGGCTATCGGCTATTTTCTTATTCATCTCCAGTGTCCCCCCTCTCATGCACTTTACCCTCCCTCTCTTTCCCATCTGCTTCTTTCATTTTCTGTCCTACCTTCCACTGTCCCGTCTTACTTATCTTCCACTGTTCTTCCACTGTCACACGCTTCACTACCTTGTGTCAACCTCCCCTCCCTCTTTGGCTTTACCTAATGGATATTCTACACTGGTTCTGTTTATACCTTGGTGTTTTTTGCAGCTTGGTACCTTGTTATGGCCACCCACAGCCATGTCGTATTCTTGCCCGTATTGGGAACACAGTCCGACTCGGTGCCCTCTTACCCCTGGCTGGACACTCTCAAACAAGAATCCAGAATGTTCTTTCCCGGATTAGCCGCAGCAGTTTGCTTCCCTACAACCTGAGTCTGGAGGTGGTTTCCGGAGCCCCCAAGGAAAGGGACCCTGCTTCGTTGGCAAGATGGTTGTGCCAGGTATTGGTGGCACAAGGGGTGGCTGCAGTGCTGGCATTCCCTCAGTCACAGGAGGAGCTACTACAATTGGAATTCTTGTCCAGTTTTTTGGAGATCCCATTTCTCAGTATTCTGGAGCAGGAGCAAATTGTTCCACTAACCACTAAGGTAATTCATCAAAACCAATTAGTTTCGAAGTATTAGGAAAAGCCTGAAAAGGACATAACCTCTTCTAAATAAATAACCTCATGAAATACATGGAAATGTAACAAAATCTCAGTCCATTCATCATTTCTCTGAAACTCTTATACAGTTTTACAGTTTTACTATACCCTTATAAAATGTGACTGTCACTTTACAACTTAACTGTAGACCAGCATCGCCATAGCATTAAGTATTCTATGTAATCATTTGCCTGCACTTAGTACTCACAATCATTTGCTTTTAACCCTCTGTTTCGCAGCTCAGATCTCAAACTCCTTCCCCAATGTCATTTATCTTTGGTCTACTGTCTATTTTTTCATATGTTTATTGAGCAGTCAGTTTACCATACTCCAGCCAATCACGGGCAATAATGACTGCCATAGTTTCCTTGAAATAATCAGGTAAAGGTCAATCTGTTTGGCAGATATTTTTTGGTCCATAATTGTTAAAAGCCCATGGACATTTGATTCCTATCATTGTTATCATTGTTGCAAGATAAAAATAGTAAATTTTTAATATCGGCGTGTATGTGTGTATATATATATATATATATATATATATATATATAACATCTCTGTATAATGTGTTTGTTACTATGTATATTATATAAAACATGTCTTAGTCCAACCAATCTTGATTTATCAGTTGTGTGTATTTGGGAGGGGCAAGCAAATGTTATTAAAGCCTACTGGACTGCTATCTAATTAGTTATAATGATATTTGGGTTTGCTTGTAAGAAAAATGAGGACTGAGAACGTTAAGAAGGAACACATAGCTCATTAGTGTTAATGTTTCCTCACAGTCCTGAGTAAAAACAAAGGCATCCTAATCATTGGAGCTCAATCACTTATCATTTAAAATATTGACAAAATTACAAACATAAAGGTATCCATCCTTAAGCGTCTTGAAATAACCTTCAGCTTTTTTTAAACATATATGGGTTTTCTTTTTTTTTTACATTTTGACACTTTTTACTTTACTATAGATTAACTATATTAACCATAAAGCATTAGTGGCCCACAATACAAACTCATCAGATACACTTGCCTGATCACATGTGGGATCATGAGAGTACACACAGCAACACACATTATTAGGGAAATAATTTGCTGCAGAAAGGATTGACAAGACTTGTGCGATCCACTTGTTTAAGATGCTTCTTAAAAAAAACAGGAAAAAAATAAACAAACAATAAAACATAAATTAAAGTTAGGTTTTACTTTAAAGTGAATCTAATCCAGGGGTAGGGAACCCTAGAACAAAAATGTAATTTCATTCTGATTTAACAAATGCATGAACAGATAGACTTCAACTATTTTTTAAGAGATGTACCCATCTCTAGGCAGTAAGCAAGCTGATCAATCAAAAAACTCAAATCACTCAAACCCTCTAGACCAGCATTTGTCAGCCCTAATTTTAAGGTCTCAGGGAACCCCTGCTAAAAATATTTTCACCTTCCGCTCATGGTACGTTAGCACGATCAGTAAATTGCACAACATTTTGAATAAAATGATAAATAATACCTAACATATTTGACACCAAATCTTGTTTCAATACCCACCTGCTGTCTATGGCAAAATAATTTTAAGTAATTTAATAATAATCACAAATTTTTTTTTTTAATTATGATGTTCCGTAAAATTAGTGGCCAGCGTAGATGTTAGTCCTTATATTGTAGTCAGTGGTAAATTGCCTCCTTGCATTGGTGGTCAGTGTAGGTGGAAGATCAATTCTCTATTGCTCACTGCTCAAGGAATCCATAGTAATCTTAGCAAGAGGGCTGCTTGAGTAGTGAGCGATGGAGAATTGATCTCCCACCTACGCTGACCACCAATGCAAAAAGGAAATTTTCCACTGACCCTAATGTAGAGTATCCCTTGGCTGCCCTAGACCATTTTGTGACATCATTTACTCTGTGCTTGTTAGAACTGCAGCTGATTATTTGATTTTAGCTTAAAGCAGAACTTCATCCAAAAAGGGAGGATGCTCTCTTCCCCTCCATCTCCTTTATATTTGGGCATTTTTTTAAGGAGAAGAGTGGGTACCTGATTTTGACAGGTACTTGCTCCCAAACTTCTAGTCAAATCACCGCAGCAATCTGAGCAGAAGTTTGCCCCCCACCTTCCTTTGCAGCTTTATAACACATAACAGGTCCCAGAAGACCGCAGAACTATTCACAAAGCTCAGCATGGCTTGCACATGCACAGTTGAAAGTCAGCTGTGAAGCCGCAAGGCTCTTATGCCGGTTTCCCTTAGTCAAGATGCCGGCACCTGGACCAAAAGCCGATTGAAGCATTGGGTCATGTGAGGACAGAGCTGAACCTAGGGGCAGATAATTTCATAGTTTCATAGTTAGTAAGGTTGAATAAAGACACCAGTCCATACAGTTCAACCTGAGCGAAAGTGTCTACAATTGCCCCTATCCCTGCACATTGCACACTTACATCAGTCCCTACCCTAAAGGAGCCCGCAATCCAAGGTCCCCATTCATATACTAGGGCCAATTTTGGACAGAAGCCAATTAACCTACCTGCATGTCTTTGGATTGTGGGAGGAAACCGGAGTACCCGGAGGAAACCCATGCAAGCACAGGGAGAACATGCAAACTCCAGGCAGGTAGAGTCGTGGTTGGGATTTGAACCAGCGACCCTTCTTACTGCTAGGTGAGAGTGCTAACCACTACACCACTGTGCCGCCCAATAAGTGTCCTTATATTAAAAGTCTGCAGCTACAGTATTTGTAGCTGCTGATTTAATTGTTTTGGGGAGACTGAAGCTGCTCTTTAAAATGTATATAAACCCTAACAATGAACACAGACAGTGCTGATAGGTGATTCCCTCCCGCTGAGCCATTGTGTTCACAGTGACATTGTGAACACAGTGATTATTGCTAGCGGCTATAACAGAGTCCAGCTTCTGTTGGATCAACTGCCGTACACACGCACCGCCAATATTCACCCATGTGTATGGCTCTTTATCTAAAAAAACTTTACTAATGTAAACATAAAGAGCTGGTCCACACTCACTGGCTGCTAGAGGTTACGGCAGATCGTTACTGCTCATTGATTGGTTGCTAGAGCTTACTGCACATTCTAACTGCTCACTGATTGGTTGCTAGAGGTTACTGTACATCATTAATGCTCACCCATTGGTTGCTAGAGATTACTGCACACCATTGCAGCTCACTGATTGGTTGCTAGTGTTTACTGCACATCATTACTGCTCACCGATTGGTTGCCAGAGGTTACTGCAGATCATTAACGCTTACCCAGTGGTTGCTAGAGGCCACTGCACATCATTAATGTTCACCCATTGATTGCTAGAGATTACTGCACATGATTAACACTCATTCATTGGTTGCTAGATGTTAATGCACATTAATACTGCTCACTGATTGCCTGCAACTCAGTGTCCTCCTCTGCAAGCTGCTCCGATACTGTCGCTGCTTTTTTCATTTCCCCTGCTGCTGACAGATGAAGGGTTAAGGAGAAGAATCCATACACAGCCAACTGTTTGAATTAACCAGCTGGGAGAACAAACGGGGGGATCAGCTGCACAATCTGCACCTGGAAAAATATTTGCGGGATCAAGGAGCAGCTGTTTTGAGTCCCACAACAATGACTGGGCCCAGGGCAGCTGCCCCTTTTGCCTCACGTTAAGGACGACCCTGCTCCTTCATAAACACAATACAGTGGATGAGCCTTGTCATCCTAGAACAGGAGTAGCAGATGGTACTGGCAGGATCACCGAGTGAATAAAGTGAAAAAAAAAAAAAACCCCGAAGCTGCCATATTTATGACTTTTGAATGGATCAATCCCTTTATCTACAGAAAAGGGCTCACACCTTAAACAATTGCATAGATACTAAACATTTTTATTAATTGGATGTTACTCCCTATACCAGCTAATTATTGCAAGTAATGCACAGATCGTATCACTTGTAAATATCAGGCTGTGTGTAGGCAGTCCTCTCCAAGTTCCTGACTGGTGAGCCATGTAATGCAGCTGGACCACATATAAACAGATGGCTCAAGTGTTGATTTTAACTGCTGCAATGTTAATTTAATCATAAAACATAAAAGCTTTGATTTTTTTACACAGGTGACCCAGCTACCCACATATTACCAAGACAGCTGCTCATCAACTGGGTCACATTAATCTTTTACGCCAAAGACACTTTGGTGCTTGTTGTATTGTTTATGTTCACTATATTCAGGATTTTACTTTTGCAGTTAGAGTCATGTGATGTATGTTAACTAAAAAGAGGCAATTATTTGAAAGCTTGATATTGTTTACAGGTGTTTAGGCTGGCAAAAACTCTGTATGAAGCCCATAAAAAGGAGCACACATGAAAAAAATTACATTGTGCCCTATTCCATCCACCAGTGGCTTATCCATAATGTGTACAGTGCATGCAGTGCACATAGGGCCAGATATGCGTACAACAGTCCACAACTGGCACTAGGAAGGACCCACATTACTATCAGGTTGAGTATAGCCCCAGCCTGCATGTCTGATATCATTCATTCAGGGAGAAATAGTGGAACCATGCAAGAGTGGGTTAGCAAGTTGGTAAACATTGCCACTGTGTGTGCGTGTGTGTATGTGTGTGGGGGGGGGGGGGGTTAATTAACATTGTTACTGACCTAAAAGGCAGGGGCAAAGGAGTTAATTAACACTGCCTCTAAGGAGTCAGTTGTTTTGTATAATGCTGCCATTGGCTATCAATACAGAACGCAGGGAGGGGGTTAACAGCATTGCCATTGACTACCAATAAAGAATGGTGTATATACTAATGACACTGACCACCAATATGATGGTTATTATTGTGGTCACTGCTGGGGGTTATTACTGTAATCACTAACACCAATAATGGAGGTTGTTACAGTGTCCACTGACACCAATAGCACAACGCAAACCACTCCTGATCTTGTGCACATGCCCCCCATATTCAGAAAATGCCCCTTCCATCTTACAATAACGCAAGTCTTCCAATGACCATAATAACTCACAAAAGTGAGTACATCCCTCACATATTTGTAAATATTTTATTATACCTTTTCACGTGACAACACTGAAGAAATTACACTTTGCAGTGAGTGTACAGCTTGTATAACAGTGTAAATTTGCTGTCCCCTCAAAATAAGTCAATACACAGCCATTAATTTCTAATCCGCTGGCAACAAAAGTGAGTACACCCCTAAGTGAAAATGTCCAAATTGGGGCCAATTAGCCATTTTTCCTCTCCGGTGTCATGTGATTTGTTAGTGTTACAAGGCCTCAGGTGTGAATGGTAAGGAGGTGTGTTGAATTTGGTTTTATCGCTCTCACTCTCTCATACAGGTCACTGGAAGTTCAACATGGCACCTCACGGCAAAGAACTTACACTTATGGGCAGTGATGGCCCCCAATGCAGGGCGCAGGGGCTCCGCCTCCATCTATTCTTCCAGCCCCTTAATCTACTTGCAGGGCACTGGAAACATTGTTTGCAATGGGGTTTTTAATTTTTGTTGAAGCATGTAATTAGAGCCTGAGGCGCTAATAGGCTTCAAAAAAGGGTGGGCGCAGAGCACTGCACCCTAAGCACACACGCTTGTGTATGAATATTCACTATTGTCTTCCTGATTCTCCTCCCGGCCAATCAGGAAGCAGCTCCCGAGAACCGATTGGCCAGGGAGTCTTAGGACTCCCAATCGTGTCTCAAGACACACTGGCCAATCTTGTCAGGACACTTCCTGTTCAGCCCAGAGGGGAACAGAGAGGAGAATGGGCCGTCTCTTCATTCCCACTGCCTCCTAAGTAGTTAGTCCCTGCCGACGCCTAGGGGGAGTCCGGTGCTTGTGACAATCTCCACCTTCCTGCCAGCCATTCCTCTCCCACTGGGGGGGTTGCTTGTGGCAATCATCCGTCCGGGGGGCTGGCGTTAGTTTGCACCCCCCCAATATTACTGTGGATTTTATGATGTGTTAAAAAAATATAAAGCTGCCATACTTTATAAACATGCAATGTTTAATTGCCATTATCTCTTCTATTTATGTATAAAGATCATGCCACTGTATTTACCGGATCACAGTAAATAGCCGCTGATTGCGATCACTTGTAAACAAACCGGCATCACATCCAATTCCTCTCTCCCCTCTCTGTACAGATCGGTACAGTGCAAGGGCAGAGGGGAAAGATCGATGGCAGCATTGCTGTGGGCTGGATGTGTAGTGCCCACAACACTGATATGTACCCATTCCAGCCATCAATCCATCCATACTCAGTGTACTCATCCATCCATCCATGCTCACCCATCCATACTTGGCATACTTATCAATCCATACTGAGCATACTCATTCATCCATGCTCACTCATCCATACTCAGCATACTCATCCATCCATGCTCAGCCCTCCATACTCAGCCATTCATACTCAGCATATCCATTCATACTCAGCATAATCATCCATCCATGCTTTCCCATCCATACTCAGCATACTCATCCATCCATGCTCAGCCATCCATAATCAGCATACTCAGCCATCCATACTCAGCATACCCATCCATATTTACTCAGCATACTCATCCAGCCATCCATATTCAGCCATCCATACTCAGCATACCCATCCATACTCAGCATACTCATCCATCCATCCTCAGCAATACTCATCCATCCATCCATAATTAGCCATACCCAGCCGTATCTAGCCATACCCAACAATACCCAGCAATACACAGCCATACCCAGCCGTACCCAGCCATACCATCCATACCCAGCCATCCCATCTATACTCAGCCATACTCAGCCATACCCATCCGTACTCAGCCATATCCCGCCATACTCAGCCATACTCATTCATGCTCAGTCATTTCATTCATACTGAGCCATCCCCATACATGGCTCATCTATCCCCATTCATGCTCATCCATGCCAGATCAGTTCTCATCCATGCCACTACAGTGTCTCACAAAAGTGTAATAGGTAGTCAAATTAGATTTGAAACTTATGCCCCTAGAACACTTGACGGTGCTCCCTGCGTGTTGGGCCTCTATATGTGGCCACGGTGTAGTAAAGTCTCACACATGTGGTATCGCCGTACTCAGGAGGAGTAGGAGAATCTATTTTGGGGTGTGATTTTTGGTATGAACATGCTATGTGTTAGAAACATTGTGTAAAAAAAAATGCATTTTGATTTTCTTTACGCATTTTCCAAAAACTTGTAGAAAAAAATGACATGTTCAAAAGACTCATTATGACTCATAGATTATACATTGGGCTGTTTTCTTTCCAAAATGTGGTCATTTTTTGGGTGTTTCCATTGTCCTATTGCTCCAGGGTCTTCAAAAGTGCACGAGGTAGTCAAGAAATGATATGTGTAATTCATGCTCCAAAAATGTCTAATGGCGCTCCCTGCATGTTGGGCCTCTGTATGTGGCCACACTGTGTAAAAGTTTCACACATGAGTTATCGCCATACTCAGGAGGAATAGAATGTGTTTTGATGTGTAATTTGTGCTATGCATATCACAGACAGCTAGATAGGTAGATAGAGTATCGGCCGACATGCAGAGTAGCGCGGGAATCAGCTGTATTAAGTCCTTACTGTCCTCTCTCACGGCGCGCTGCTTCCCGGCGCCCCCTCCCCTCCTCTCATCCATCCCAGGTGATGTCACAAGCATGCAATGAGAGAGGAGGGGATGGGCCGCCAGGGAGCAGCGCGACATGAGAGAGGACAGTAAGGACTTATAATACAGCCGCTTCCCACGCTATTCTGCATTTAAAAGGAAACTGAAAGGAAAGTGTGCCCTGCTGTGCCTAGTTCTCTGATGTGCACCATACCCTGTGCCCAGTACCCTGATGTGCCCAGTACCCTGATGTGCCCTGTACCCTGTGCCCTGCCATGTCCAGTACCCTGATGTGCCCCATACCCTGTGCCCAGTACCCTGATGTGCTCTGCTGTGCCCAGTGCCACATACCATGTGCCCATACCTTGCTGTGACCCATACCCGGATGTGACCAATACCCCGCACCCTGCTGGGCCCGTACCCTGCTGTGCCCCATACCCTGTGCCCAAACCCTGATGTTCCCTGCTGTGCCCCATTCCCTGATGTGCCCCATACCCTGCACCCTGCTGTGCCCGTACCCTGTTGTGTCCTGCTGTGCCCCATACCCTGTGCCCTGCTGTGCCCAGTACCCTGATGTGCCCCATACTCTGTGCCCTGCTGTGCCCCATACCCTGTGCTCATGCTCTGCTGTGCCCCATACCCTGTGCCCTTGTCCTGATGTGCCCCATACCCTGTGCCCTGCTGTGCCCCATACCCTGTGCTCTGCTGTTCCCAGTGCCCCATACCCTGTGTCCGTACTCTGATGTGCCATCCTGTGACCCATACCCTGATGTTACTAATACCCTGCACCCTGCTGTGCCCGTACCCTGCTGTGCCCCATACCCTGTGCCCTGCTGTGCCCCATACCCTTTACCCATGATGTGCCCAATGTTCTGCTGTGTGCCCCATTATATGCCCATGTTCTGCTGTGTGCCCCATGATGTGCCCCATGTTCTGCTGTGTGCCCCATGATGTCCCCCGTGTTCTGCTGTGTGCCCCATTATGTGCCCTATGTTCTGCTGTGTGCCCCATGATGTGCCCCATGTTCTGCTTTTAGCCCCATCATGTGCCCCATATTCTGCTGCGTGCTCCATGATGTGCCCCATGTTCTGCTCTGTGCCCCATTATGTGCCCAATGTGCTGCTGTGTGCCTCATGATGTGTCCAATGTTCTGATGTGTGCCCCATGTTCTGCTGTGTGCCCCATGAACTGCCCTGCTGTTCCCCATGTAATGTGCCCTATTGTTCCCCATAATGTGCCCTGCTGCCCCCCCCCCCCCCCCCGTATTGTCTCCTGACCTCCTGTGCTCTGCCCTGCTGTCCCCCGTACACTGCTTATCTCAAGTTAAACCCAGAACTGAGCATCTGTGGAAAAAAAATCACAAGTTTCACATAAAATATGTAAGTTCTAAGATTTGTCTCTATTATTTAAAAGGGTTGTAAACCCTCATGTTTTTTTCACCTTAATGCATCCTATGCATTAGTGTGAAATAACATCTGTCACTCAGCATCCTCCCAGTCCCGTTTGTCCCCACGCTGGAGGCGCGTTCTACCTCACTGGCCGGGGTTCTCAGCTGTTGACTGGATAGAATGATAGCAGAGCAGCCATTGGCTCCTGATGCTGTCAATCAAATCCGATGATGCAGGGGGGGCACGGCTGAGTCTGTCATTCTATGTCTATGGACGCAAATGCTGGACACGGGAGCACGCCTGCAAGGTAACCCCCAGGGAGAGTGCTTCTCCTAGGTGATTTCCCAATGTGGGGAGGAGCCGTGAGCGCCATTGGGGGACCCCAGAAGAGGATGTTCGGGGCCACTCTGTTCAAAACGGACTGCACAGTGGAGGTAAGTATATGTTTGTTATTTTTTTTTTTAAAACAAGGGTTTACAATCCCCTAGCTGATCATGCCAATGTTCCGTGAGCTGTAGATCTGAACACTACAAGTTACAGCACACCTAAATTGTTAGCCCCACTCCCGAACCTCCAATGATTGCCTTACCCATACTCCAGTTCATTTCTAGTATTTTTACCATTAAGGGGCGTGAGTGGGGCCTCATTTCTAAGTTTTACCTAAGGCCTCCCAAAGCCTAGAGCCGCCTCTGCAAGTAACAGCCAACAGTTAAAGTGGAAGTAAACTCCCCTATTGTTTTCAGCCAAGGAAGCTGCCATCTTTGCCTCTGTTTAATCTTCAACTGCTATGGTGCTGCACATGTGATTCGTTATGACACCAGCCATTGGATGGTTTGATAGTTTCGCTTAGAGCACAGCCAATGACCAGTAAAGACTACTTACGGTCCATAATATAAGAAACAATATAGTTTCTTATTTCGCAGGCCTGGCGGAATCATCCAGCAATAAATAAAATAAATAAGTTCAAAAGATATAAGATAAAAGATTTCAAATATTTTTACTTTATATATAAAAAAAGTGTTTCCCCAAAGCTGCTAGAAGACATGTACAGTGCACAGCCTGTGCTCTGCCCCTGCAAATATCAATCACTGTATTGCCAGCCCTATTGCTGTTCTTTTAGCAGGGTGAAAGTAACAATACACGTGTAGCATAGGTGTCAGCTGATGTCATCGTGTTAAAAGGACAGCAATATGGGTAGCATTATACTGACTGTTATTAGTCCAGGTTCACTAAACTAGCCAATGCTCTGAAAACCAATCCATGCAGATTACTTTTCAGGCCCCTTTCACATGAGTGGTCCCATCGGGTCCTCCTGTCCGTTTTTGAGGTCAAGCCGATCGGACCACCCATTCTCCTTATGGAATGGCAGATTTAAATGGAAAGCTGTCCGTTTACACCCGCCTACCTCCAACCTGATCTGATCTGATTTGGCAAAAAGAAAAGATGGAAGGCCTCCATTCCCCTCTGTCTGGCTGGTTTGGAGAGCACTTGGGTGTAAACAAACAGCATGAGTGTACACAGACCTGTCAGTTGCCCGTTCAGCTCACCAAGAGATCCACGGACAGATCCCCTGTTTAGAAAAACTGGATCGGCCCCTGTGAAGATTGCAACTAGAGTGCAGATAAGGCCAGCCATAGATGCTTTGAATGTCGGTCTGTTTAGCAGAGATTGGCCGAGATTCAAACTATGTATGGGCAGGCTGAATGTACCCAAGTTGATTGATTGATTAACTTGAGTACAAACAGCCTGTCAGATTTTACATACAATTATCACTAACAGCTCTTGTAGCCACTAGCACTAATCACTGTTTTCTCCTGGCAGGGGTGGTTTTCCTGCCCCCCACCGGGAGAATACAATGGCTCCGCAGCAGAGATTCCCCCATCAACAGTGTCTGTGTTTTTCCCTGCAGCCCGTGGGACACAGATGGGGATAAAAACAAATGGGGTTTTAACTCTTTCATAATTTGCCCAAAATGGGGGAAAAAGTGCTTTTGAAATTAAATCATTAAATCATAATGACAACAGAAACTACTAAAATGACCCTGATCAAAAGTTTACATACCCCAGTTCTTATTTCCATGTATTGCCCCCTTTAACATCAATGACAGCTTGAAGTCTTTTGTGGTATTTGTGGATGAGGCTCTTTATCTTCTCAGATGGTAAAGCTACCCATCCCTCTTGGCAACAGCCTCCAGTTCCTGTAAATTCTTGGCCTGTCTTGCATGAACTACACGTTTGAGATCTCTCCAGAGTGGCTCAATGATATTGAGGTCAGGAGACTGAGATGGCCACTCCAGAACCTTCACTTTATTCTGCTGTAGCCAATGACATGTTGACTTGGCCTTTATTTTGGATCATTGCCATGTTGGAATGACAATGTACCATGCACAGCTTCCTGGCAGATGTCCCATGCATGTTTTTGTGTTATCATTCATATTCTCTAAAAAATGGCCAAGAAATCATAAATTCTGCCAGGGTATGTAAACTTATGAGCACAACTGTATAGCAAGCACTTTTTTTTTCCATTTTGGCAAAATGATGGAAGAGTTAAAATCACATTTTTTTTTTTTATCATCTGTGTCCCATTGTGAGGTCCCATAGACACAACAGGTAGTGAGAGAGAAATGCCCTTGGAGACAGTTGTCAACAGAACAGGAGTCCCAGGATGGGGGAGATGGGACTGGAGGAGGAGGATGTGAGATAGTGGAGATGTAACTGGAGGAGGAGGACATGGAATGGAGGAGATGGGACTGGAGGAGGATGGAGGAGATGGGACTCGAAGAGGAGGAGGAAATGGATATTGCAGTCATCTCTGTATGGTGAGGGATTTCACCTGTGCCCCCCTCCCCCAGTAAATTGCTCCACATGGGGCTCCTCCCACTTTCCACCGCCACTTGTCCCGACCCGGGGCCCGGTTATCAAGTGGACTGAAACCCAGGCACAGGTGTCTAAACCCGGACTGTCCAGGTCAATACCAGACAGGTGGCAACCCTACCTCAAGTGCCGTGGGAGGAGGGGGGGTGGGTGCTGTCAGTACATAAGAGCAGAGAGGCAAAATTGGATGTGTGGTGTCTTGGTAGGAAACATTTCAAGCAGGTTGAGATCTGTAAATTGGAGGTTACAAGAATCTAACCTCCTATATTTACTGAGGAACTACATTAAAATAGTCATGGACTACTCCCGTGGTAATTTTGTTGACTAAAAGGATTAAAACATTTTAGTCAACTAAATGAATATTATTTTAGTCAACTAAAATACAACTAAAACTAAAACAACTGAAATGACAAAAATTCGACTAAAATGCCATTTTAGTCAAAAGACTAAAATGGGACTAAAACTAAAATGCCATTTTATTCAAAAGACTAAGACTAAAACTAAATTAAAATTTGACGTCAAAATTAACACTGGTCTGTAGTGCATGTTCATGCCTCATTGTAATAATAAATAACATTACATTTTCACTTTAGTAGTATATAATGAGTTTGCAAATTGTAGAGAATTGTTAACTAATGCATTACAATTGAATTACACCCATTCAATTTCAGACCACTAAAATTAGTTTTAGTCGACTAAAATATACTGAAGATTTTAGTCGACTAAAACATAGGACATTTTAGTCGACTAAAATGTACTGGAGATTTAGTCGACTAAATATGACTAAAGACTAAAACAATTACAGATGAAGACTAAAATGGGACTAAAACTAAAATGTCATTTAGTCCTAAGACTAAAACTAAATCGAAATTTGCTGCCAAAATTAAAGGGGTTGTAAAGGTAATTTTTTTATTTTCTACATAGGTTCGTTTAAGCTAGTGCATTGTTGGTTCACTTATCTTTTCCTTCGATTTCCCTTCTAAATGTTTTTTTTCTTTGTTTTCTTTGTCTGAATTTCTCACTTCCTGTTCCACCCCAGTAAGCTGTTCAGTAAGCTGTTCTGGCTGACTAACCACCAGCTCGGATGATGGTGAGAAGTTTACTGAGGAGAAACAGGAAGTGAGATATTCAGACAAAGCAAAAAAACATTTATAAGGGAAATCGAAGGAAAAGGTAAGTGAACCAACAATGCACTAGCTTAAATGAACCTATGTAGCAAATAAAAAATTTACCTTTACAACCCCTTTAACACTGGACTACTCAACTCAGAGACCATACACACATATCTGTAATGCTGGGCTATATACACACCTATCTGTAATGCTGAGCCATACGTGACAATCTGCAAATTGTGGCAAGTGATGTGGCAAGTGACAATCTGCAAATGGTGGCAAGTGACAATCTGCAAATGGTGGCAGGTGATGTGGCAAGTGACAATCTGCAAATGCTGGCAGGTGAAGTAGCAAGTGACAATCTGCAAATGGTGGCAGGTGACATGGCAATCTGCACATGGTGGCAGGTGATTTGGCAACTGACCATCCACATCTGGTGGCAGGCGACATGGCAAGTGACAATCCACATCTAGTGGCAGGCGACGGTGGCAAGTTAAAAAGCTACATCTGGTGACAGGCGACGGTGGCAAGTGACATGCTGCATCTGGTGGCAGGAAATGTGGAAAGGGAAAATCTGCAAATGGTGGCTGCCAGGTGGCGTGGCAATCTGCAAATGGCGGCAGGTGATTTGGCAAGTGACAATCCACATCTAGTGGCAGGCGACATGGCAAGTGACAATCCACATCTAGTGGCAGGTGACGGTGGCAAGTTAAAAATCTGCATCTGGTGACAGGCGACGGGGCAAGTGACACGCCCAGGGCTCCCACTGATTCTGCATTATGGTGAATTGAACCACTTCATTATATATTGCAATGTAACAATAGAAACAATGCGCTTTGATCACCCTGACACCATATCCACCATGGTGCCGTGATGATTGAAACGCCAGCACCACCCTTTGCCCACACATTATTGCTTACCACCGGTGTGCCCCCCGGCCTGCAAAAAGATTGGTGACCGCTGCTATGGGCTCTAGCCCCATATCTTTTGCAGACCTGGCAACGCCCCTGCTTGGCCATATACGCCATCTGTAATGCTTGGCCATATACACCTATCTGTAATGCTGGGCCATATACACTTATCTGTAATGTGGGGCTATATACCGTATCTGTAATGCTGGGCCATATAAACCTATCTGTAATGCTGGGCTATATATACACTTATCTGTAATGCTGGGCTATATTCACCTATCTGTAATTGTGGGCCATATATGCCTATCTGTAATGCTGGGCCATATACACGTATCTGTAATGCTGGGCCATATACATCTATCTGTAATGCTGGGCTATATACACCTATCTGTAATTATGGGCTATATACGCCTATCTGTAATTCTGGGCTACATACACCTATCTGTAATTATGGGCCAGATACACTGTTATGTAATGCTGGGCCATATACACCTACAGTATCTCACAAAAGTGAGTACACCCCTCACATTTTGTAAATATTTTATTATATATTTTCATGTGACAACCCTGAAGAAATGACACTTTGCGACAATGTACTGAGTGTACAGCTTGTATACCAGTGTAAATTTGTTGTCCCCTCAAAATAACTCAACACACCGCCATTAATGTCTAAACCGCTGGCAACAAAAGTGAGTACACCCCTAAGTGAAGATGTCTAAATTGTGCGGCCACCTTTAGTGTCAATATTTTGTGTCACCATTATTTTCCAGCACTGCCTTAACCCTCTTGGGGTTCACCAGAGCTTCACAGGTTACCGCTGGAATCCTCTTCCACTCCTCCATGACGACATCACAGAGCTGGTGAATTTAGAAACCTTGAGCTCCTCCACTATCCATCTGAGGATGCCCCACAGATGTTCAATAGGGTTTAGGTCTGGAGACATGCTTGGCCAGTCCATAACCTTTACCCTCAGCTTCTTTAGCAAGGCAGTGGTTGTCTTGGAGGTGTTTTTGGGGTCATTGTCAGGTTAGAAAAAGAGAGACAAGACAGGCGCCACCAGATTAAAAACAGTTGCATTTATTTGAAACACACAGGTGCATACATCCACTTACTTATATTATAGAGAATTTCCTGCACAAAAGTCCTCAGGGGCGTCAGCCAGCATTAGAGAGCCTGTATATGTTTTTCCCATCAGATGGAGGGTCCCGACCCGCAGAACTTCCCTGTCTGACAGCGTACACCGAGATCGAGGCTTGGCTCAGGTCCACAGTGAAACGCAGGCATCGAGCGTGGTGACGTCACTGCCAATAGCGACGATGTTTCGTAGCATGCACACTGCATGTAAACAAACAGACGCGCTCCTTCCTCAAGCTTAGGGGATCTCAGGCTGTATTCAGCCTTGAAACACAACTGCAAACTTTTAACCTTTTAATTACTGCAAATGCAAAGTGATTCCCTAGTTTGGGCCTATATATACATGGATAGAAATACTAAAAATAAAAATAGTGGAAAAATATATAAAGAAAAGGCCAGGAAAAATGGGGAAAATTATTCAATACAAACAAATATCCATGTGTTTTTTTTGCTTTTTTTTTCTGCACACATAATGTATACATAAAAATGCAATCATATATTTGGGATTAATTAAAAATATATAACGAATCTAATATTGCAACACCCTTAGATATACTACACAGATAAGTTAAAAACAAAACTACTTTAAAAACAATTGATATATGTTATATTGTATTAGTGTGACCAGAGCATGGTTAAAATTCATTACAGATAAATACTTTGTTATAATGCTCTCTAATGCTGGCTGACGCACTTTTGTGCTGGAAATTCTCTATACTATATGTAAGTGGATGTATGCACCTGTGTGTTTCAAATAAATGCAACTGTTTTTAATCTGGTGGCGCCTGTCTTGTCTCTCTTTTTGCATGCAACTTGGAGTCTGCTTTCAACTCCCTTCTGAAGGCTTGCCCTGGAATATGGACTTGTTGCTAAGAAAACACAAAAAGGTTTTTCTCCTACTTGCTTTTTAATCATTATTATTTCATCTCAAAATCAGAACTGCATTTCTCTGAATGGACAATAAGATCCTTATACTATTAATCGAGTAACAGCGCCACTTTCCCATTTGTTGTCATGTTGGAATACTGCCCTGCGGCCCAGTCTACGAAGGGAGGGGATCATGCTCTGCTTCAGTATGCCACAGTACATTTTGGCATTCATGGTTCCCTTAATGAACTGTAGCTCCCCAGTGCTGTCAGCACTCATGCAGCCCCAGACCATGACACTCCCACCACTATGCTTGACTGTAGGCAAGGCACACTTGTCTTTGTACTCCTCACCTGGTTGCCGCCACATACGCTGAACACCATCTGAACCAAATAAGTTGATCTTGGTCTCATCAGACCACAGGCCATGGTTCTAGTAATCCATGTCCTTAGTCTGCTTGCCTCCAGAAAACAGTTTTCTAGCTTTCTTGTTCATCTTTAGAAGAGGTTTCCTTCTGGGACGACAGCCATGCAAACCAATTTGATGCAGCGTGTGGCGTATGGTCTAAGTTCTGACAGGCTGAGCCCCCCACCCCTTCAACCCCTGCAGCAATGCTAGCAGCACTCATAGATCTATTTCCCAAAGACAACCTCTGGATATGACGCTGAGCATGTGCACTCAACTTCTTTGATCGACCATGGCGAGGCCTGTTCTGAGTGGAACCTGTCCTGTTAGAGACTCTTATACAAACTGTACACTCACTACTTTAAATTGTAGCAAAATGTCATTTCTAGTGTTGTCACATAAAAAAGATATAATAAAATATTTATAAAAATGTGAGGGTGTACTCACTGTATCTTTAATGCTGGGCTATATACACCTATCTGTATTGCTGGGCTATATACCCTATGTGTAATGCTGGGCTATATACACCTATCTTTAATGCTGGGCTATATACACTTATCTGTAATGCTGGGCCATATACACCTATCTGTAATTCTGGGCTATATACACCTATGGTCTGTGAGCTATATACTCAGTCCTGTGATGCTGAGCTGTATACTCCCGACTCTATGGATGGAAGCAAGAGGAAATACAGGGGATGGAGTGGGTGGATTCTATAAGGGGTGGGGCTTATGAGAAGTGGTATGGGTCAAAAAGGAAGGGTAGGGTCTGGTGCCCCCCATCCTAAAACTTCACCACCCGCCACTGTTTGACTGAAAAAAATGGAAATACACTTTAAATAAATTATACCTCTTCTTTAGTCGATGCAAAAAGTACATTTTGTATTTTGTATTGAATTAGCGTAACACTCGTTATGTTACAATTTTAAACCTTATACAGTATTTTCTCTTTCTGGGATTCTTCATCTTGAGCATGGTCGCACTTCAAGAATCATGAGACAAAATGCTCAGGTGTGAAATGGGGCTAATTAACCTTTGGTTCATTTATGTCTACACATTGATAATGTCTGCTGAAAATAAAAAGGATCATTTAAACCAAGCCCGAATTTCGGAATAGCCATTTATGTTTTATAGAAGAATACATGAAGGATTTTCTGATTCTTTAAAATAGAGTATCACGATGTTCCAGTCTCCTGCACATTGCTCAATGATTGATGAACATGACCCAATATTTGAGGCTATCAAGCCTCTTGGTATCTTTAAGGTAGCAGTTCAAAACTAACTACAGGTATAACCCTCTATTTTATACATCAGCTGCTGTACAACCACTAGGGTTAAACAAGATGCTTTTAAATAATATTCAAACCATATATGTGGACTTATAGGAACAAGGCAGTGTGATTTTTTTCAGCCTTCTATTGATATGGATTGCATTTGGCTGGAACCCTGTTAAACAGTATGGAGAAACTGTAAGACCACCAGCCCTCCCTTTAATGGATTTATGTGTATTCAGTTTACCATAATACGATCAATGCTGTATCTTACAGTAGAATTAAACAAGGACTCCCAAAATAGTGAATGGAATATACCAGTAAAATGTAATGCACAGGAACATATGGGCACACTGTAAGGCCAATAGACATCCGTCTATATCAGTGATCTCCAAACTGTGGCCTATGGGCCATATGCAGCCCTTTGTTTGCCTTTATCAGGCCCTTGGAGTAGTATTCCCCCACTGACACCAACAATGGGTCATATATTCTGCTACTGAAACCAAAGACGGTGCAGTATTTCTCCCACTGATACCAATAATGGGGCACAACTTCTCCCACTGAAGCCAATGATGGAGCACTATTCCTCCCACTAATGAAGGCCTATTGAGCCCCATAGGGAAAGAGAGCCTTGACTTATGGGGGCATGGCCAGGTGTCAGACAAGGTGGTTGATGGTCACCAATGATTGGTGGAAACATGGGGGATGGGATGGGCATGAGCTCAGAAAACGTTTGCCCCCAGGGAATTCTGGGTCTTTTGAAGAAGTGTATGGAAGAGCTGTCCTCTACTCTGCACCCTGTCGACCCTGCACTCTCTACCATGGACACTGACCTCCTACGAGTTGGCATTACAAGGTCAGGGTGATTGGCTATTCTCCCTCCTCTCCCCTGAGATGGCTCCCCCCCCCGGCTCCACTGCCACCTGCAGGGCCTCTGGCTTCCAGGGCCTGGAGGCACACCCACCCACCTTCCCACCTGAGCCTCAGTCCTTCCAAGGCTACCGCCACGGCTGCCGTTCCTCCCCGCTCTTCTGCTGCGCTGGGTCCCAGCTCTCCCCCCCAGTCCTCTAGGATCTGCTGTCCGCTGCTTCTCTCCCTGCACCCAGCCTGGCGGGATATTTAAATGTGGCACTAAGGCAACCTGCTTCACAGATGATAGTGGCTCATCCGCATCCCTCTGCACTCGGCCTGGTGGGAGATGGGCGAGCTGCACCTGCCTCTCACTCCTTGCCTCTGAACCCAGCCTACCCACATCTCCCTGCGCCCGACTGGGCAGGAGATTTCCATCAGATGTCTGCCACCACCACAGCCTTGCCCCGGTCTGCTCCTGGACACCATCTTCCTGCAGCCAGCAGAGTGAGAGATTCCTATCTGATGCCTTCCGCCACAGCTTTACCCCTGTCTGCTGCTTGGCACCATCTCCCTGCGCCCGACAGGGCAGGAGATGTGCACGCCACGCCCGGGATGTGGCTCCCCAAGCTCACCAGGGTCGGTGGCTGGATCTCCAGCCCTGGACCTCTCCTTCCATCATCATCCTCCTGCATCGCCAGTCACCACCATTTCTCAAGGAGATGGATGTCGCGGGCCTCTGCCGGCTCCTCTCATAGGTGATCCTACACTGGGCATTCCTCCTGGACCTGTTGCTAGTTGCCCTTCTTCGGCTGCACGCCCGCTGGAGGAACACATTTTTACGGTCGTAAAATTGGTCCTGTCTCGCATGGGAGTATCAAGTCCAGTGGTTAGCTCAAGCTCCGTTGCAGGTGGCGTCAAGGATAGGATCTGGCATTGCAAATTTATTGATTTTCTCACCCTAGCCTCTCCTGACAGGGAGACGATTGACAAATCTTGTCGGGTTGTCGTTGCAGCGCCGGAGTGCTTTGTGAGCGGTACCCGGAGTTGGATGCATCACTCTTTTGCTACCTTGATCTTATTTGGGGTGCCTATAAAGTTTATGGGATAAGTCTTGGTTCCACTACGACACCCAGTTTTGCCCAAACATTTGTCAGGACGGTAGCCTGTGGTTATTGCTAATGTGTCCCCACAAGTCTTCATCATTTCAGTCACCAGCCGGCACTCTTTCCGGAGCATCGGCTGCCCCCAAAAAAGCCTTATGCTGGCTGTTCAGTGAGAGCCACTCCAAGTGGTACACCATGTGCCGTTTTAAGCAGGAGTACTCACTTTGCGGGGGTGCTCACCCAATCTCTTTCTTGGCCGGGAACAAGCTTGACTTTTCTAAACCGGATGACACCAGTGATTGTCTCAGAGATGTTTCCCTGGCTAGACTGTTACCCCCTTCATAGGGAGGCCTTGATCTTGAGGGACAGTTTGGACCGTGGTTTTTGGTACCCCTTTACTCCTTCCTATGTGCCAACCATGGCATTTACAAACTTCTGTTCAATTCTAGTCCATGGTGGCCAAGAAGCTCCAGAAGGAATTGTATTTGGGGCGTATGGCGGGCCCATTTGATCTCCCCCCTTTCCACAATCTGAGTGTTCCCCCCCTGGTGTGGTCCCAAAAAGGGCTGAGGGGAAATTCCGCCTTATCTACCACCTGTCCTATCCTTCTGGCTCCTCAGAAAATGACGGCATCAGCCAGAAGGAATCCTGGGTCCACTATACCTCTTCCGCCTCGTCCCGATCCACCCGGAATGCTTCCATCTGCTAGGATGCTACTATCAAGGAAGCTACTTTTTTGACATGTGCCTTTTCATGGGCTGTGCCATTTCATGTTATTTCTTTGATTTCTTCAGTAGTATCCTTAAATGGGTAGTTGTCCAGGCGGCTGGTTCGCATTCTGTGCTGCACTACTTGGATGACTTCCTTTTCGTCGGCCCAGCTGACAGTGCTCGGTGTAAGCAACTCCTGACATTTTTCAGAACACCTGCGAGTGGTTTGCCATTCTGCTGTCAGCTGGCAAGACTGAGGGCCCTGTGACGGTTTTAGCCTTTTTGGGCATTGAAATAGACAGCGTGGCAATGGTTTTTCGGCTACCCATGACAAGCTGGCCAGGTTCCTCTCCCTGGTCCGCTTGGCAAAAGGTGCTAAAAAACTGCAGTTGAAACAGCTTCAGTCCTTGCTGGGTCACTTGGTCTTGGCCTATAGAGTCATCCGCATGGGGAGGGCTTTCTGAAGGGGGTGGCTGCCCCCCACCATTATGTCCATATCACCAAGTCCATGCGGGATGACTTGGGGGTGCAGCTATCCTTTCTCCAGTCCTACAATGGCCAGTCTTGTTGGCTGCTGGAGGAGGTACCGAACTCACAGCTGAAGCTATACACTGATGCAGCAGGCTCCTGTGGTTTCGGTGCCTTTTTCCAGGGGGAGTGGTCTGTTGAGTGTTGGCCGGCCTCATGGGCCCACCTGGATCTGTTGCGCAACATCACCCTGCTCTTTCCGATTATTGTCGCCATTGAGCTGTGGGGTGAGTGGTTGCGCAATCGCCAGGTGGTTTTCTGGTCCGATAACATGAGTGTGGTGCAGGTGACCAACCAAAAGTCTGCTAGATCCCCTCCGGTCGTATCATTACTGCATTTTTTGGTTCTAAAATGGCTGCAGTATAACGTATGTTTTAGAGCTGGGCATGCCCCTGGAACTGCTAACGATATCGCTAATGCTTTCTCTAGTTTACAGCTCGATCGCTTCCGCCCCCTGGCCCCGCTGGCTTCCCTGGAGGGCCTCCCCTGTCTGGCCTACTTGTGGATCCTCGTTTCTGATCTTTGCTAGACCTCCTCCAGGCGTTGCTGTCCCCGCGGACGCGGGCATAGTACTGTCGCGTGTGGGACGAATGGGTCCCGGTGTCAGGCAGTGAGTTTTTAATCTCGTCTTCACATGACAGATGCATCGCTTTGTTTTTTTATCTTGTTTATTTGCTACAGAAAGGTTCTTCTGGTTCCACGGTTTCATCGACTATGTCTGCATTGTCCTTTTGGCTTCAGATCATTGGGTGGGAAGACATCACGAAAGCGTTTTCTGTCCGATGGGTCCTGCGGGGTTGTAGACGTGCTACTCATTCTCCCGATTCTGGACGCCCGGTTTCCCTCCCTATTCTCTCCAGTATCCTTTCCCTGTTGTCATCCATGTGCTTCTCTATGTTTGAGACCCTTCTTTTCCAAGTGGCCTTCTCTTGGGCATTTTTTGGGGCTTTTCGCATTGGCAAACTTGTTTCAAAAGCCACGTCCTCAGCGGGTGGCGTTCTGTCGGAGGATGTAACCTTCTCTGAGCACTGCGTGTCGGTTTTGTTGCGTACATCAAAAACTGACAGCTTTGGTAAGGGCAGAAGGGTTCTTTTGTACCCTTGCGGGGGCCAATGTTGCCCTGTTCCTCTGGCCTCCCCCTTCATGTTCTCCCGCCCCCCCTACGTTCTTTGTCTATGCTGATTCCTCCTCTCTAAGCAGGTTCCAATTTTTGTGGATTTTCGGTTGCTGCCTTGAGAAACTAGTCCTTTCGTGTGATTTTGCAATCCACTCCTTTCGCATCAGTGCTGCTACCGCTGCTTCTGGTATGGGTTTCTCCAATACGGAACTCCAGTGTCTGGGTAGGTAGGAATCGTCTAGTTTTTGTTTGTACGTCCGCCCACACCCATTGTTTTGATTTTTAGGTTGTTACCCGGCTCTAATCTGGATTGTTGGAGATTCCTTCATTTACTGGGCTGCTCATCAGTTGGAAGTGTGGAGCTACGGGAAGAATTTGGGTTTTACCTATGATCTTGCCAGGATTCGTTGGCTTGGGCTCCTTGGGTTACGCTGGCCACAAGTCTTTCTGGGGTGTTTGTGCCTTCGTTCTCATGTTTCTGGCGCCATCATCTTGATTCTTCACGCTGGAGGGAATGACATGTGTTATACAAGTTCCGTGGACTTAATCTCAGCTATCAATCGAGACATTGCTCATTGCTATTCAGTCTATACCAAGTTGGTTCTTATCTGGTCCGAAATCTTGCCTTGCTTGCTATGGGCCAGGCAAAATACCTGGCCCCTGTCTGGAATGCTTCCATCGGGGGTGTGTGTAATCCAGCACTAGGATTTGGAGGGTGCTAATGATGATCTGCTGAGATTGTATGGCGTTCACCTTAATTACATCGGGATGGACATCTTCAACCTTGGCCTGCAGCGTGATGTGGAACGGGTGCTGGCTGCGTGGAGTGCCCGTCAGCTATCCACTAACGTGTGGATGCCAGTTTCTAGACCTTGCCAGCATTTAAAGTTGCTGTAATGGCTATGCCCTTGATGAAAAATTGGAGGTAGGCTGTCTGTCCAGCACTTATGGTAAGGACAAGCCCCACCCCCCCTTTTGGAATTGAGTGCTCACAGTATGACCGTGACTGGCACTGGTTAAATGTGTTCACATGTTATGTGTTGGAATTTAATAAAGCTGTGGCCTTGTCCTTTCCAACCTAATGGTTGTAAGTGTTTTATTCAATGGGGTGATGGGGGGAGGGGTGTTGATCCCATTATGTTACATTTAATTTGTACCTAGGCCCATTGTGCTTCAGCAGTCATGAAGGCCTCTTGAGCCCAAAGGGAAAGAGAGCTTTGACCGATGGGGGCATGGCCAGGTGCCCTACAAGGGGGTTGATGGTCACCAATGGATGGTGGAAACATGGAGTTGGGATGGGCCTGAGCTAAGAAAACGTTTGCCCCCAGGGAATTCTGGGTCTTTTGAAGAAGTGGATGGAAGAGCTGCCCACCCTCCTGCCCCTTTTTTCTCCTTTATGGTATGTCACAGCTTGCTGCGGTTTCCTTACCTTGCCAGCATTTAAAGTTGCTAAAATTGGGCTGTGCCCTTGATGAAAAAATGGAAGTAGGCTGTCTGTCCAGCACTTATGGTAAGGACAGGCCCCACCCCCTTTTGGAATTGCGTGCTCACAGTACGACTGTGACTGGCCCTGTCTAAATAGGGGCATGGGTGGTGTGGGTGTTTTTTGATCCCATTATGTTACATTTCATTTGTACCTAGGCCCATTGCGCCTCAGCAGTCAAGTCAATAATGGGGCACTATTCCTATCATTAAGGGTCCTTTCACACTGATGCATTTTTGATGTGTTCCCACTGCCTTACAATGGAAGGTGCCTTTTCGGTGTGCTTTTGAAAAACTGCACCAAAGATGCAGCATGTAGGATTTTTCAAAGTGCAGTGCACCTGTAGCATGAACAGTTACATGGGATTTAATGGAGAATATTTTTCATGCACTTTTGTCGCCCCGGAAAAGCACAACAAAAGCGCACCAGTGTGAAAGGGGCCTAATTATTCCTCCTCCTATTGACCACAGGTGCTATGTAATTTTTTTTACGACACTGAGGCATTTTCTACTCCCACTGGCCACAGCCTGTTTCTTGAAGTCTTCAAAGATGGTAAACTGGACCTTTGTTCAGAAATTTTGGAGACCCCAGGTCTGTATCACAAAATGCAGTTATTACAACACACTTATATTACAGAATAAAATAACCAATTATTATATATAATTAGATTGTATTTTGCACACGGCACCAAAAATAGCATGTTTTTAGGCATTCCGTTTTTTTAAAATGTATGATATGATTGCAGCCCATTGCTTTCAATAGGCCTGTAAACACAGGTGTGAAAAATATCAGCCCACTAGTGCTGTGTTTAGATCAATGAAAAGAAAAAAAAATACAAAAAGGGCAAAAATGTACATGGGCCATTTGCCCTTTTTAACCATGGTGTCTAGGATGTCCTACAGCTGCATACATCTGCTCATATACTTGAATGGGTGTAGGTGGCTGTGCACAGCTTCTTGCTTGTAGCAGCACATGCACACAGACATAATGCACTGAACACACCTTGTGTGCGTTTGGAACATTACATCTGTGTGCATTCACTACTTTATAGCAATAGCGGTGACTAGCAGTGCACAACCTCCTTCAACCATTTATTTCAATGGATAACTGTACATCCTACTGTAGATACTAAAAACATGCAGTGCCTTTACACTACACAAGCACATGTGCCCATGTGCATGTAGCCAAATCTGCATTACTGGCCAGTATTTGACACATTTAACCACTTAAGGACCGCCGTATTGCCATTGTACGTCATCGCAATGGCACAGGCAGGCACAAGCACGTAGATGTACGTGCCTGCCTTCCAGCGGGTGGGGGGTCCGATCGGACCCCCTCCCGCTGGATACGGCGGTCCGTTTCCCTCCAGGAGCGATCCGTGATGAGGGGATAGCCGTTGGTTTCTGGCCACCCCCTCTGGATCGCTCCCTGACCAATGACGAACTTCCTCCCACTGTGTATTGTTTACACAGGAAGGAGGAAGTGATGTCATTCTCCTCGGGGCGGTCTTTTTGACCGGACTACGAGGAGAAGACTAAAAGTAAGTGCACCAAAACACTACACTGACACATAGGTACACATAGGTACACAAACCCCCCCGATCCCCCCCCCGATCACCCCCCGATGTCCCCCCCGCCCCCCCTCCCCCCCCCAGTCACAGTGTCACTGATTGCATTGATCATTTCTTTACTGATCAATGCATTCAGTGTCAGTTGTAACAGTTAAAACTGTCAGGGCAGTTAGTATTAGGTCCAGGGTAGCCCCCTATCACCCCCCAATAAAGATTTAACCCCCTGATTGCCCCTAGAGTTAACCCTTTCCCCCCCCTTTTTGCCAGTGTCACTAAGCGATCATTTTTCTGATCGCTGCATCAGTGTCGCTACTGTCGCTAGGTAGCTAGTTATTTTTTTAGGTTCACCGCCAGGTTTTTATATCGCTAGGTACCCCGATATACTACCCAATAATGATTTTAACCCCCTGATTGCCCCTAGTTAACCCTTTCACCCCCTTTTGCCAGTGTCACTAAGCGATCATTTTTCTGAACGCTGCATCAGTGTCGCTACTGTCGCTAGGTAGCTAGTTATTTTTTTAGGTTCACCGCCAGGTATTTATAGCGCTAGGTACCCCGATATACTACCCAATAATGGTTTTAACCCCCTGATTGCCCCTAGTTAACCCTTTCACCCCCTTTTGCCACTGTCACTAAGCGATCATTTTTCTGATCGCTGCATTAGTGTCACTAGTGTCGCTAGGTAGCTAGTTTTTTTTTAGGTTCACCGCCAGGTTTTTATAGCGCTAGGTACCCCGATATACTACCCAATAATGGTTTTAACCCCCTGATTGCCCCTAGTTAACCCTTTCACCCCCTTTTGCCAGTGTCACTAAGCGATCGTTTTTCTGATCACTGCATTAGTGTCACTAGTGTCGTTAGGTAGCTAGTTATTTTTTTAGGTTCACCGCCAGGTTTTTATAGCGTTAGGTACCCCCATATACTACCCAATAATGGTTTTAACCCCCTGATTGCCCCTAGTTAACCCTTTCACCAGCGATCACAGTATAAGTGTCACTGGTGACGCTGGTTAGCCAGTTAGTTATTTAGGTTCCCTGTCAGGTTTTTATATAGTGCCAGGGACCCCCATATACTACCTAATAAAAATTTGAACCCCCTGATTGCCCCTAGTTAACCCTTTCACCACTGATCACCGTATAAGTGTTACAGGTGACTCTGGTTAGTTTGCTTTTTATAGCATCAGGGCACCCACCATTTATCACCCAATAAAGGTTTAACACCCTGATCACCCGGCGGGTGATATCAATTAGGTTTTAGGGTCAGGGTCTGCGTCGCCCCAGGCAGCGCTAGGTTAGTGCCAGTACCGCTAACACCCACACGCAAAGCATAAACCTCCTGTAGTGGTATAGAATCTGAACAGATCAATATCTGATCTGATCAGATCTATACTAGCGTCCCCAGCAGTTCAGGATTCCAAAAAAACGCATTGTTAGCGGGATCAGCCCAGATACCTGCTAGCACCTGCGTTTTGCCCCTCTGCCCAGCCCACCCAAGTGCAGTATCGATCGATCACTGTCACTTACAAAACACTAAACACATAACTGCAGCGATCACAGAGTCAGGCCTGATCCCTGCGATCGCTAACAGTTTTTTTGGTAGCATTTTATATTTAAATCTGGAAGGCAGTGCTTGGTTTTTGGGGTCCCGTACGTGGCTAGGCTTCCAAAAAGTCCCCCACATGTGGTATCCCCGTACTCGGGAGAAGCAGCAGAATTTATTTTGGGGTGTAATCTGACTTATGCCCATAGCATGTGTGAGCAATATATCATTTAGTGACAACTTTGTGCAAAAATGCCATTTGGGGGGGTTTTGTGCCATCTTGGCATTTTATGGCCTTCAAAACTGTGATAGGTAGTGATAGGTAGTGAGGAGTAAAATAAAAAATGTATGCCCTTAGAAATCCTGAAGGCGGTGCTTGGATTTCTGGGTCCCGTACGCGGCTAGGCTCCCAAAAAGTCCCACACATGTGGTATCCCTGTACTCAGGAGAAGCAGCAGAATGTATTTTGGGGTGTCATTTCACATATGCCCATAGCATGTGTGAGCAATATATCATTTAGTGACAACAACAAAAAGTTTGTAATATTCCCGCAACTTGTGGCAAAATATAAAATATTCCATGGACTCAACATGCCTCTCAGTAAATAGCTTGGGGTGTCTACTTTCCAAAATGGGGTCATTTTGGGGGGTTTTGTGCTATTTTGGCATTTTATGGCCTTCGAAACTGTAATAGGTAGTGAGGAGTCAAATCAAAAATTTGCACCCTTAGAAATCCTGAAGGTGGTGATTGGTTTTCGGGGTGCCGTGCGCGACTAGACTCCCAAAAAGTCCCACACATGTGGTATCCCCATACTCGGGAGAAGTAGCGGAATATATTTTGGGGTGCAATTCCACATATAACCATGGCATGTGTGAGCAATATATCATTTAGTGACAACTTTTAGTAAAAAAATTTTTTTTGTCATTATTCAATCCCTTAGGACAAAAAAAATAAATATTCAATGGGCTCAACATACCCATCAGCAATTTCCTTGGGGTGTCTACTTTGCAAAATGGGGTCATTTGGGGGGGGGTTTGTACTGCCCTGCCATTTTAGCACCTCAAGAAATGAGATAGGCAGTCATAAATTAAAAGCTGTGTAAATTCCAGAAAATGTACTCTAGTTTGTAGACGCTATAACTTTTGCGCAAACCAAAAAATATACGCTTATTGACATTTTTTTTACTAAAGACATGTGGCTGAATAAATTTTGCCCTCAATGTATGACTAAAATTTAGTTTATTCGATTTTTCTTATAACAAAAAGAAGAAAATATCTTTTTTTTTCAACATTTTCGCTATTTTTCCATTTATATTGCAAAAAATAAAAATCGCAGAGGCAATCAAATACCATCAAAAGAAAGCTCTATTTGTGGGAAGAAAAGGACGCAAATTTCGTTTGGGTGCAATATTGCATGACCGCACAATTACCAGTTAAAGCAGCGCAGTGCGAAATTGGAAAAAGACCTCTGGTCCTTAAGGTGTTTATTGGTCCGGGGCTGTAGTGGTTAAGCACAAATTCATGCATAAATCACATCCATTCTTTAAACAAATGATATTATTATTTGGCTTTCTGGTACCTAGAACAATTTTTATCTGCATACTGTATACGCAGTGGCGGGCCATAACGCAGGGCGCAGGGGCACCGCTCCCCTATCCACAAGTCTGGCCCACTAATCTACATGTGGGGCGCCGGACACATGGATTCCAATGGGGTTTATTTTTTAGGATGTGAATAAAGCCAGAGGCTCTAATAGGCTTTAAAAAAGGCTGAGCTCCAGGTACAGAGCACTGCACCCAAGCCCCACTCAGTTATGTGACAATAGCGAATTAATATTCACTATTGTCACACTGACTATCCATCCGGTCAATCAGGGAGTGGATCTTGAGACCCATTTCCTGATTGACCGAAAGGAGAAGCGATCCTGTTGGCCTAGGAGGAGTAGGGAGGAGATGCATGATGCAGAGGATGAGGTGATCCAACTGAGCGGGGGAGTTATGGGTGACCCAACTGACTGGCTGTGGGTGCATTGTTTGCCACCCCCCCCCCCCCCAAAAAAAAACCACCAGTCGCCACTGCATATACATATGTAAACGCATGCACTACATGGACCATACTTGCGTTTTTTTGCACAGGAGCTTTTAGTCAGGAAGACCCTAAATCATATAACAGTGTTTTGATGAAAGTCAGGAATTTCTCTTATACCGGTTATCTACAGCAGACATTGATTCAAACATAATTGTAAACTGTAGTATATTTTCAAATAATAATACAAATTTTGAGTTACTATGTTTTCCTTTAAGACCTGGTTCACACTAGTGCGATTTCATATGCGACTTGCAATGGAATGACATTGTTGTCTAAGTGATTTTTTCTTTTACCATTGCATGCAAAAGTTTAGGAACCCTTGACAATTTCCATGATTGTCATTTATAAATATTTGGGCATTTGGATCATTTCATTTTGATCTATCAAATAACTGAAGGACACAGTAATATTTCAGTAGTGAAATTAGGTTTATTGGATTAACAGAAAATGTGCAATATGCACCAAAACGAAATTAGACAGGTGCATAAATGTGGGCACCCTTGTCATTTTGATGATTCGAATACCTGTAACTACTTAGCACTGATTAATTGGAAAACACAATTGGTTTGGTGAGCTCATTAAGCCTTGAACTTCATAGACAGGTGCATCCAATCATGAGAAAATGTATTTAAGGTGGCCAGTCGCAAGTTGTTCCTCTCTTTGACTCTCCTCTGAAGAATGGCAACATGGGGGCCTCAAAACAACTCTCAAATTACCTGAAAACAAAGATTGCTCTACATTATGGTTTCGGTGAAGGCTACAAAAAGTTATCGCAGAGATATAGGCTGTCAGTGTCCACTGTAGGGATGAGCTTCAGGTTCGAGTCGAACTCATGTTCGACTCGAACATTGCCTGTTCGCCTATTCAGCGAACAGTGAACAATTTGGGCTGTTCGTGGCAAATTCAAAAAGCCGGAACACCCTGTACAAGTCTATGGGAGAAATCTAAAGTGCTAATTTTAAAGGCTAATATGCAAGTTACTGTCCTAAAAAGTGTTTGGGGACCTGGGTCCTGCCCCAGGGAACATGGATCAATGCAAAAAAAAGTTTTAAAAACGGCAGTTTTTTCAGGACCAGTGATTTTAATAATGATTAAAGTGAAACAATAAAAGTGTAATATTCCTTTAAATTTCGTACCTGGGGGGTGTCTATAGTATGCCTGTGAAGGGGCGCATGTTTCCCGTGCTTAGAACTGTCCCTGCACAAAGTGTAATTTCGCAAGGAAAAAAAGTCTTTTAAAATCACTTTGAATTGTCGGCTCCCGTAATACAGAGAACACTCAATGCGTGTTCTCTGTATTATGGAGCCGACAATTCATTCATTGATAAAAAAAAAAAGCGTGGGGTTCCCCTAAATTCAATTACCAGGCCCTTCAGGTCTGGTATGGATATTAGGGGGAACCCCGCATCAAATTAAAAAACTTTTTTTACGTGGGGGTCCCCCTAAATATCCATACCAGACCCTTCAGGTCTGGTAGCACTGGTCAGCACTGCTCCCCGGCGGCCCCTCCCCTCCTTTCCTCTCGTTGTATGCTGGTGACATCAACTGGGAGATGGACGAGAGGAGGGGAGGGGCCCCCGGGGAGCAGCGCGACATGAGAGAGGACAGTGAGGACTTATTACAGCCACTTCCCGCTCTACTCTGCATGTCGGCTGATACTCGATCTACCTATCAGCTGTCTGTGATTGCGGGCATAACAGACTGGGAAACCACCACTGTTAAACACTGCAATAGGCAAATCAGGCGGCCGCGAGGCCCCTGTGAGGGTGAGGCCTTAGGTGACTGCTTAATTTGCCTAATTATAGAGCTGCCTTTGCTGTGCATCCTCCAACAATTCGGTGCACTTTATACAGGGAGAAGCTGTATGGGAGAGTGATGTAAAAGAAGCCTTTTCTGCACACCTGCCACAAACGGAGTCGCTTTAGGTATGCAAATGCACATTTGGACAAGCCAGCTTAATTTTGGTATAAGGTGCTGTGCACTGATGAAACAAAGATTGAGTTATTTGGTCATAACAAGGGGCGTTATGCATGGCGGCAAAAGACACAGCATTCCAAGAAAAACACTTGCTACTCACAGTAAAATTTGGTGGAGGTTCCATCATCGTGTGGGGCTGTGTGGCCAGTGGGAATCTGGTTAAAGTTGAGGATTTCATGGATTCCACTCAATATCAACAGATTCTTGAGAATAACGCTGAGGAATCAGTTACAAAGTTGAAGTTATGCCAGGGCTGGATATGTCAACAAGACAATGACCGAAAACACTGCTCAAAATCTACTTGGGCATTTATGCAGAGGAACAAGTACAATGTTCTGGAATGCCCATCCCAGTCCCCACACCTAAATATCATTGAACATCTGTGGGTTGATTTGAAGCGGGCTGTACATGCTCGGCAACCATCAAACCTAACTGAACTGGAGATGTTTTGGAAGGAGGAATGGTCCAAAATACATTCATCCAGAATCCAGGCACTCATTACAGGCTATAGGAAGCGTCTAGAGGCTGTTATTTCTGCTAAAGGAGGCTCTACTAAATATTGATGTGATTTTTCTGTTGGGGTGCCCAAATTTATGCACCTGTCTAATTTCGTTTTGATGCATATTGCGCATTTTCTGTTAATCCAATAAACCTCATTTCACTACTGAAATATTTCTGTGTCCTTCAGTTATTTGATAGATCAAAATGAAATTGCTGATCCAAAAACCAAAATATTTATAAATGACAATCATGGAAATTGTCAGAGGTTCCTAAACTTCTGCATTCAACTGTAACATGTAAGCTATGCCACATTTCCATGATTATATGAAATACGCTTCTCCCTCTTGTGGCTTTCTGTATGAGAATGCAATCACTCTCCCTGAACTGCAGTACTCCTCCATACATCAGGCATACATGAAACAGATGTATTCAGTGCTGTGTGTTTGGTGCCCTCCAGTGGCAGTCGATTTCATTTTATGTATGAAAAGTCACAGTCAAGTCATATCTTCTATTGTTTCTACTGTGATAATTGTGTGCAGGGCCAGATTAACGTAGGGGCTATTGGAGCTGAAGCTCCAAGCCACTACCTTTAATATAGGCCCAGCAGGGTTGGACTGACCATTTGGGCACTGCCATTGCCCTACAGATGCTGTCCACTGCCAAAAACCCAGCCCCAAATGCATTTTGAAAAAAAAAAAAAAAAAAATTGTAAAAAATTATTTATAAAAAAATGAAATAAAAAAAACAAATGCTGACACTGTCCACTGCACTACTTACAACATCCCCTGCCCTGCACTGGAAAAAATAAAATAAAAAAGTAAAATTGTAAAAAGAAAACATAAAAAAAAAATATAAGAATGTAAACAATAAAAGATTGCAACAAATGATTAAAAAACAAAAAGAAAAATGTAAAAAAAAAAAAGGACACAGAAAATGTGGGCTCATTCGCACGGGTTCTCTTGCTCATAGTGTGAATGAGCAGTTTGATAAAAAATACCTAATTTGTTTTAATAAAAATTAGCATTTTAATTTTATTTATTAACCATAAAAATGACCCCCCCAAAGTGCTCAGTACCAGGCCCATGATGCTCTTAATCCAACCCTGATTGTGTTGGAGGAGTGCCTGGACTTCATAGCAACCATGTTTGCTGGAGGAGCAGCCTTACTTATGTGGAAGGAGGAACTAATAATAAACATCGTAACAAATCAGACTTCTCCATCAGATTTCAGTATGCCAATCATAAGGGGATACGGGACTAGGAGCACTTCAGCCTCATCCAATCGGAGGGTGAGATTGGAGAAAGTTTGGGAAGGTGGATCACACACAGTGTGGGGAATTTATGAAAAATGGAGCAGACACAATCTGAAGTAGGTGTTCATGGAATCCAAACAGCTTCTAATGTCAGCTTGTTCCATCAAATCTAAACTAAACTTGTTTTTTTAATAGATTCCAAAAACAGTTACATGCAAGGCATGCGTTAATTGAATAATAACTGTCACATATGCTTATGCTTTCAACCAAACTGTCAAGCCATCAAATGGCTGGTGTCATAACTGACTACACGTGGAGCACCATGGCAAATGCACGTTAAACAGAGGCTAAGCTGGAAGCTTACTTGGCTGTAAAGGATCTATCTAGGCACAGGTGTCTCAAACTGACAGCTCTCCAGCTGTTGTGGAACTACAAGTTGAGTTGCATCTTGATATAACACAGTCCTTTACCCAGCAAGGTCCTGACATGCTTACAAACACATACTAGGGCCAATTTGTAGACAGGATCTGATTAACCTACCAGCATAGCATGTCTTTGGAGTAAACTCTCATACCCAGAGGAAACCCATGCAGGCACAGGGAGAACATGCAAACTCCAGGCAGATGATGTTGTGGTTGGGATTTGGACCAGTGACCCTTCTTACTGCTAGGTGAGACTGCTAACCACTACACCACAAGCCCCATCACTTCTCTGCCTGTGGGAGGCATGCTTGTAACTCAGCCTTGCAATGCCTCATGGGACTTGTAGTTCAACGACAGCTGGAGGGCCGCCTGTTTGAGACCCCTATAGTTCTGCTTTAAGCTTTAAAAATGAAAGAAAGAAGCTGATTGGTTGACATGCACAGCTGCTCGAGATTCTGTCTGCAGAAGTGTTGATAAATTGCCCTCATAGTGTTTTCAATGAACCATTATTAAACATTTTTTAATCATTATTGCGGTAAATAAAAAATTTTTTATGACTGTGAAATTTTTACATGTGCATTCTTATACATTTTGTTATTGTACTAAATTAACCACGTAACGAGCAGATTTACTGCTACAGGGCGGTCGTTCTGTACAGAATCACAGATACAGTATATATGTGATTCTGCACTTCCGCCTAGGGGACTAATCACAGCAGAAGCCAATCAGCGGGTGCCGGCCAATGGATTTACGCCAGCAGCCGCTGATCATCGGTAACCAAGGCAGAGCTCCATTCTGACAGCGGGGAAAAGAAACACTGGCTAGGGACACATTTAACCCTTTCATTACCCTAGATATTTAACCCTTTCCTGGCCAGTTTCATGTACAGTGCCAGTGCATATTTTTGGCACTGATCACTGGATTAGTGTCACTGGTTCCCACAAAGTGTCAAAAGTGTCAGTTAGTGTCCAATTGTCCACAACAATATCGCAGTCCCACTATAAGTCGCTGATCACCGCCATTACCAGTACATATCCCATAGTTTGTAGACGCTATAACTTTTGCATAAGCCAATCAATACACGCTTTTTGGGGATTTTTTTTTCAATTTTTTTAATTGGAAATATATTATAGCACGAAGTAAAAAAAAAAAAAATTCTCAACATTGACGACCTTTTTGTTTATAGTGCAAAAAATGAAAAACCGCAGTGGTGATCAGATACCATTGAAAAAAAGCTCTATTTGTGGGAAAATTGTATTTGCATACAGCATTTCAATGCAGTGCGGTATCGCAAAAATAGGGCTGGTCATGAGGGGGGTAAATCTCCCGGAGGTTGAGTGGTTAAGAGATGTGCAGATTAGCCTCCAGAGGCAGAATAGCATAACAGTACGATCATTCCTCTTCCTTAACAACTGGATTTCATATGTCCTTTATTAAACATTAACCCCCTTCATGCCTAAGACTGTGTTCACACTAGTGCGAATTGGATGTGAGTTTCTTGCATTCAATTCGAAGGGACACTGTGACCGGCTCTCAATGGTGCCGGGTTCACACACCTCCGGGGGGACGGGGTCCGGACTGGAAAAGAGTCCTGTACGTCTTTTGCTCCGTTTTAGGTCCAAATTCAGGCACAAATTCTGACTTGATTCACCCCCGAAACAGGGAACAGGGATGCACCGAACCCCTGCTGTGAGCCGCAGTAGCAACTAGTGTGAACAAATCTTAATGCCTAAGCACAATGTTGCAACTTTGACATGTGTTAGTAAAACCGTACATATCGTCACAACTACTTTGTGTGTCCAGGTAAATTATACCTTGCTTTTTTAAGACAAATTGGACTTTCATTTTGTGGTAAATGATTATGGATATCTCCTGATTTTTTTTTCTATTATCAAAGGTAACCTAACACTAAAAACCAACCCAAAATATATATATTTTTAAATCCCGTCCAAAATATGCTGACCATGAGCTTGACCTTTGGCCCTTACTTAACCCAACCATTAACTCTGGCACATATATTGATCTAGGTATTTTTTCTTTATTATTAAAAAAATGCGTAACTATGTAACTATTATTTTATTTACACACACTTTTTTTTCCTCTCTGCAATACAATGTATCTTTCCTCTCTGTTTACAGAGAGAGGCTTCACTGTGACTGATCACTGTGATAGCCAGTCAGAGGCTTTCACAACGATTAGGTGACCTGGAACAGGGTCCCGATCTGGGTCCCCGATCATTAGTATAGGACCTGAGATTCTCAGTGAGACCCCCGTCTGTGTGCTGTGAGCACGCTTGGTGTCCTCCCAGCACAAAGACAGATGCACAGATATGTGGCCCCACGGAAAAAAGCTCAGTCCAGTGAGGCCACAAATCTGTGTACTGTCGGTGTCAAGGGCTTAAAAAACATGGAAGTACATTGTTTTGGTGCCTTTGTCAACAGGCTTTTGTTCCTTTCTAATTTTGCATTCCCAAACAAGTCAATAGTAATGCTAAACCTGCTTGAAGGTTAGAAGGAGGTCAAATGCATCTGCAAAGAAATTCTCAAAAGCATCTCAAACTGATATTAAACTGATACCATCAACACAAGACAACACAAAGTCTTCCAGGACTCTTCCAGCCAGGCAGTAATGCTCACTGTCCTCTGAATCAGTGGATATGGGATCCATGGTGGATTGATTTATGAGGGCAAAATAGTAACGGCTGGCAAGCATTCAGGAGACGCTATTGCCACTTCTTGACACCTAATTTTTTTTTATTATTATTGTTAAATGTCAATTTTACATTTCAGAACCAGGCTGCAACTGTGTGCCAAGCATTTGACCTACAGTTGCAATGATCTCAATGGGCGAGTTTGACAGGAGGTGCCTGCTGTCAAACTCTGCAGCTTGAGTTAAAACTGCTGCATCCACGATGCTCTGGGTAATAGGTGTTAAAACTGTTATACTGATTGTTAAACTGATTGTTCTTCATTGAATATTTATCTCTTGCATAACTTTACTTTTTTAATTTTTGTGGTCTCCTCAATATAATATAGCCTGCATTGGCACTTTATTATGTAGATGGTGTAACTGCTTTGACATGTTATAATGACTCATAGTTTTATATTTCTTTTCATGGTTTAAGCCTGCATAGAGTTGTAGCCCATATAATTATTATTATACAGGATTTATATAGCGCCAACAGTTTGCGCAGCGCTTTACAACATGAGGGCAGACAGTACACTTACGATACAAATCAATACAGGAGGGATCAGAGGGCCCTGCTCATTAGAGCTTAATGACTGTATTACTGTGTGCTAGGGATGAGCTTTCTCTTCGAGTCGAACATGAGTTTGACTCGAACATTGGCTATTCGCCTGTTCGCCGAGAACCGAACATTATGGGCCATTTGCACCAAATTCTAGCGGCGCGTAATGACCCATAATGCACTGGAGGAGCACAGTGCATTGCTGTATGATGATTGGCCAGAGCATGCACCATGACCTGCATGCTTTGGCCAATCACAGCGATCTCAGCTAAGAGAGCCATAATTGGCCAAAGGCAGGGTGCTTTTTGCCAATCATGGCTCAGGAGGTCTAGGTCCACATCCACACTATATAAGGCTGACTGCAAATCGGCCTTGTGTAGTGTGTCGTTGCCGGCATGGACAGAGAGAGTGTAATTTAGATTGAGCAGGCAGGCAGATTATTCAGGTAGCTGCAGTGTATTTCTCATATGATATATCTATATATATATATATATATATATATATATATATATATATATATATATATATATATATATATATATCCACTACATACAGTTTAGCTAGTTCTCACTGCAGTCCGTTCCTGGTGTACTCACTGTTTCTACTACACTTCTGGCAGGCAGGTGTATTTCATATATATACAGTCAGTCTAATATATATATATATATATATATATATATATATATATATATATATATATATATATATATAAATCCACTGCATACAGTTTAGCTAGATCTCACTGCAGTCTGTTTCTGGTGTACCTTTTTTAATATACTTCAGGCCGGCAGGCAGGTGATTCAGTGATCTGCAGTGCATAAAATATATATACAGTCTCCTATATATATATCCACTGCATTCTAGTCTAGCCAAGCCTATATCTGACTGCAGGTAGTTCCTGGTGTACGTTTTCAAATACTCTTTCAGGCCGGCAGGCAGGTGATTCAGTGATCTGCAGTGCATGAAATATATATACAGTCTCCTACATATACATATCTACTGCATTCTAGTCTAGCCAAGCCTATATCTGACTGCAGGCCGTTCTTGGTGTACATTTTCAAATGGCAACGAAAAAAAGAGAAGAAATTACTGCGCTCCTAATCTAAAAAGTATACCACGACACAGTTAAAGCTGCAGCTACCAGGATGTGATACACATCCAAAAATACGGTGCATATAAAAATATAAATGTGGCTGCACTCCCTACCCCACTCTATGTGACCCACTGATGTTATCAATATTGAAGTACTATATAGAAACCAAAAATCGATCAAATAATGTTCAATTAATTAAGTGAGACCTAGTAATATCAAATTCATAAGTCGCAATACATCTAAATAAATTCATAAACAATCATAATTAAATAAATAAATAAAAAATATATACAAATATATAATAAATAAAGTGATTCATTATATATATATATATATATATATATATATATATATATATATATATATTAAATAAATAAATAAATATAGTCTAAGGTTTTCATATAGGCAGGTGATAGTTTAGATGGGGACTCGAAAAATACAAATAAAAAGGCCTCCCATAGCGTAAAACAGGCGGACAATTATTTATTTAAATAAACAGAAATATACTCACAAACATGTATCAATAAAACAGCATAAATGCCGGCCGGCATGCGAGCGCCCATTCGCTCAGAAGGTCAACTTAATTGCGTCAGCACGTCTGGACCACCCTACGCACGTTTTGCCATACGGTGACGTCGTCTGGGGTGTGGGTGACGCGCTGACGCATCACGTTTAAATAGACACAAAATTAAAACCAAGCCTCATTCAAAGTAAAGAAAACAGGAAGTGTTACAGCGTTTGCAACCAAGCCTCGTTCTGAGTTGGAAGGAGCAACAGGAAGTAATCATGGCAGACACAGCTTTTTATTTATTTATTTAATTATGATTGTTTATGAATTTATTTAGATGTATTGCGGCTTATGAATTTGATATTACTAGGTCTCACTTAATTAATTGAACATTATTTGATCGATTTTTCGTTTCTATATAGTACTTCAATATTGATAATATCAGTGGGTCACATAGAGTGGGGTAGGGAGCGCAGCCACATTTGCATTTTCAAATACACTTTCAGGCAGCCAGGCAGGCAGGTGATTCAGTGATCTGCAGTGCATGAAATATATATACAGTCTCCTACATATATATATCCACTGCATTCTAGTCTAGCCAAGCCTATATCTAACTGCAGGTAGTTCCTCGTGTACATTTTCAAATACACTTTCAGGCAGGCAGGTGATTCAGTGATCTGCAGTACATAATATATATATACAGTTTCTTACATATGTATATCCACTGCATTCTAGGCTAACTATCTAAGTCTATATCTGACAGCAGGTCATTCCTGGTGTTTACGTTTTCGAATACACTTTCAGGCAAGCAGGTGATTCATTCAGGTGATCTGCAGTGCATAAAATATATATACAGTCTCCCACATATATATGTATATTTATCCACTGCTTTCTAGTCTAGCCAAGCCTATATCTGACTGCAGGCCGTTCCTGTTGTATGTTTTCAAATACACTTTCAGGCAGACAGGTGATTCAGTGATCTACAGTGCATAAATATATATACAGTGTCCTACATATATTAGGGCTGTTACTGATTAAAATTTTCATGTTCGATTAATACATTTTTTAAAATCGATTAATTGACTAATTTCGATTAATTATAATGCATATACAGATCCAACTACTTTTAGCTGATCTCCTTGCATTGCAACTCTGCATTAGTCAGTGGTAAATGTGGTATACACTATATACAATTACTCGACACTAGTTAGTTTCCACAATCCATGACTTAACTTCACAGTTCACACAAATACATTTTAAATTCAAACTGTAGCACTGACGTAAGTCTTTTTTTCCCACAGTAGCGTGACAATTCCTCCACCTCCGGTCTAACTAATCACTCTTACCTTATGGCATGGACCCCTGTGCAAACAGGTGGTCATGCAAGCGGGTATCAAAAGGGTTAACACGGACCATAAACTCCTCTTACGTCTCCTTAGATCTCAGCAAAGACGCCAAGGTCATGGGTATAAAGAAAAGATCTAAGTGCTCACCGCTTAAGTATAAGATTACATTTTTGTGTTCAAACACAAACTACTCACATAAAGATGATAAAAAAACAGAATGTAAAGCCGACAATTGTGTTTCGTAGGGCAGCAGTGGGTGACGTCATGCGTAGCTCCTCCCCCTATGCGTTGCATTCAATCAGAACTTTGACGTCACCGGACTCCTCCCGGAGGCACTTGGGGAAGGGGGGAGGAGTCCAGTGACGTTGATGTCTGTGACATCAGCGGACCTCCGACTGAACTCCCTGAAGACCCGGAAGCTGGCGGAGAAGTGAGTACCGATCAAAAGTATTTTGATCGATCAAAAAAATTAACCGATTAATCGAGAGATTCATCTTCAATTTCCACAGCCCTAATATATATATATATATATATATATATATATATATATATATATATATATATATTAGGGCTGTGCTGTGGAAATTAAAGATGAATTTTTTTGATCAATAAAAATTCTTTTGATCGGTACTCACCTCCCCGCCGGCTTCTGGGTCTTCAGGGAGTTCCGTCGGAGATCCGCTGATATCACAGACATCAACGTCACTGGACTCTTCCCCCCTTCCCCAAGTGCCTCCTGGAGGAGTCCGGTGACGTCGAAGTTCTGACATTCTAGTCTAGCCAAGCCTATATCTCACTGCAGGTATTTCCTGGTGTACGTTTTCAAATACACTTTCAGGCAAGCAGATTATTAATTTAGCTGCAGTGTATTTCATATATATATATATATATATATGTATATATATATATATATAAATATATCCACTGCAAACAGTTTAGCTAGATCTCACTGCAGTCCGTTCCTAGTGGTGTACTGTTTCTACTATACTTCTCACAGGCAGATGATTCAGTTAGCTGCAGTGTATTTCATATATATATATATATATATATATATATATATATATATATATATATATATACAGTCAGTCAGTATATATATATATATATATATATATATATATATATCCACTGCATTCAAGTCTAGCCAAGCCTATATCTGACTGCAGGCCATTCCTGGTGTACGTTTTCAAATACACTTTCAAGCAGGCAGGTGATTCAGTGATCTGCAGTGCATAAAATACATATACAGTCTCCTACATATATATGCCCACTGTATTCTAGTCTAGCCAAGCCTATATCTGAATGCAGGTAGTTTCTGGTGTACATTTTTTTAAATACACTTTCAGGCAGGCAGGCGGTTCAGTGATCTGCAGTGCATACAATACATATACAGTCTCCTACATATATATATCCACTGTATTCTAGTCTAGCCAAGCCTATATCTGACTGCAGGCTGTTCCTGGTGTACGTTTTCAAATACACTTTCAGGCAGGTAGGCAGGCAGGCAGTTGATTCAGTGATCTACAGTGCATAAAATATATATATAGTCATATATATATATATATATATATATATATATATATATATATATATATATACATATAAACTGCATTCTAGTCTAGCTAAGAGGCAGACTTTCACATGCCACTAAAAGAGGGCAAGCGGGCTCTGTGTCTACAGCCAACAGTGCTGATTGTGGATACGGTGCATCCTCAGCACATGGCCATGGGGCATGCTTGTACTTTTTTCCGGCATCTGGCCATGTTTATCCACAACTTGAAGAAGAGTTGTTAGAGTGGATAACTAAGCATCCGCATCCTTCTCATCCTCTGTCACCCAGGCTCAGAGCAGTTTGCCTGCCAATGCAGCTGCCAAAGCAGCCTATTCCATCGGCTCAATGTCATCAGTCACTCCTTCTCTAGCCCCATGATCATGCACGGAGGAGTCCCCCGAACTGTTTCAGCACAGTGTTGGGTATATGCTGCAGGAGAATGCGCAGCAATTTGAAGGCTCCAATCATGGTACCCAGGTTGAGGAAGGCAGTAACGTGAGCCCAGAGAGAGGGGGTGCCCAAGAAGCACAAGAAACTGGCAGTCATGTTCCCTCAGCTGCAGCATACTCCCAGGTCAGTGATGAGGAGGGAGGGGATGATGAGGTCACTGACACTACGTGGGTGCCTGATAGAAGAGGGGAGGAGGCACATCTCCAAAGAGGCAGGATGCCCTCCAGGGGCCAGATTAAGGGCAGCCTCCATACTGCATCACACCGCAGAGCTCCACATGTGCAATACACTGCTGACACCATATTTAGAAAAATTCTTTGGTGTAGGCCTTTTTTGATACGTTTGCAGCAGATTGCACTGTTGCTGTTTGCAACATATGTCTGAAGCGCATCAAGCGGGGCCAAAACAACAGCCGCTTGGGCACCACGTGCTTGACCAGACATATGACGACCTCCCATGCAGTCCGTTGGCAACAGTACTTAAACGAACAAAGAACAAGGCGGACCTCTCCTTGCTCCTCATCAGCTGGGATCTCCAACCCCACTATACCTTCAATCCTCTCAGAAACCTGCACTGAGGGGAATGAAGGTGTAGAATTAGGTGTGCCAAGTACTTGCGGGCATTCTGCTATCGTTACACCAACATTCGATTGTAGCAGGCAAACAGGCAAAGCAGGCAAACCCTACCCCAGTTGCTAAACCGTCAAAAGAAATTCGGTCCCAGTCATCCACATGCTCAGCGGCTGAATGCTAACTTGGCTAAATTTCTAGCACCCCGACTGCTGCCTTTTCAGCTGGTAGACTCTGCCCCCTTTCATGAATTTGTGGAATGTGCAGTACCTCAGTGGCAGGTTCCCAAACGTCATTTCTTTTCACAGAAGGCCATTTCGGCTCTCTACCGGCATGTGGAAGGCAATGTCTTGGCCGCGTTGGGCAGGGCGGTCAGCAGTAAGGTGCATATTACCGCTGACTCATGGTCCATGAGTCAGCGCATGGACAGGCATGGACAGGGACATTAACTTTTCTTTCACGGCACACTGGGTAAGTCTTCTGGCAGCTGGGAAAGATGCAGGACAGGGTGCAGTATTCTTGGAGCTTGTTCCGCCACCACGCCTCCATAATGCTAGTAGTGGTGATTCTGCCACACCTCTCTCCTCCACCCCCTCCTCTTCCTCTTCCTCTATGGCCTCTTCCTCTGCAGATTTCTCCTCTGAACCAGTGGTGCTCCGTAGGTGTTCAAGGGGCTACGCAAGCACCCAGGCAAAAAGATGCCATGCCGTGCTTGAGTTGGTCTGCTTAGGGGACAGGAGCCACACTGGGGCATAGCTTCTGTCAGCTCTGTAGGGGCAGACCCAGAGCTGGTTGATGCCACGCCAGCTTCAGGCAGGAATGGTGGTTTGTGACAATGGCACCAACCTCCTCTCTGCCCTCCGACAGGAAACCTTGACCCATGTTCCCTGTTTGGCTCATGTACTTAATTTGGTGGTGCAGCGGTTCTTGTGCAGCTACCTGGGCTAACAGGATCGCTGAGGCAGGCCAGGAAAGCCTGTGGGCATTTCCGCTGGTCTTATAATGCCAGTGCTTGGATGGCTGACCTTCAAAAGGAATGCAACCTGCCCAAGAACCGCCTCATTTGTGACATGCCCACGAGGTGGAACTCAACGTTGGCAATGCTGCAACAGGCCATCAATGAGTACCTGTGCGAGTATGGCACCAGGACAGGGTCAGGGGAGCTTGGCTTTTTTTCGCCACGCCAGTGGCTACTGATCAAGGATGCATGTACTGTCCTGTCACCATTTGAGGAGGCCACGAGGATGGTGAGCAGTCACAGTGCATGCATTAGTGATACTGTCCCTCTTGTCTTCCTGTTGGAGCACATGCTTCATGGCATAATGGACAGGGCACTCGAGGCAGAACAGAGGGAGGAAGAGGCAGACTTCCTTACCTCTCAAGACCCCCTTTATCCGGACATTATTCCTGCAGGTTCGCCTATCACACAGGAAGAGGAGGAGGAGGATGAGGATTGTGTTAGCATGGAGGTGGAACCTAGCACTCAGCATCAGCAGCAGTCTTCAAGGGATTGTTTTCAGTCCCCAGAAACCCATGGACTTGTAGGTGGCAGGGAGGAGATGGCTGTGGATCGTGTCATCCTTAGTGACCCAGAGGACTTCAGAATGAATGCCTCAGCAAACCTTCACTACATGGCCCCCTGATCCTGCAAAACCTGTGAAAGGACCCTCAGATTCGTGGTATCAAGGAGAGGGATCATTACTGGCTGGCAACCCTTCTTGATCCACGTTACAAGAGTAAGGTTGCGAAACTTATCCAGCCTTTGCAGAGGGAGCAGAGCATGAAACATCTTCAGAGGCCTTGCAGAAAGGTTTGTGCAATGCCTTTCCAGAGCCTGGGAGGTTACAATTTCCTGGTCCTCCTGGACAACGTGTTGCTGAGTCTTCGGTCAATCACAGAAGGAGAAGGTGGCCATCTGACCGATGCGTTCAGACATTTATTTAGTCTGCAACCCCCGAGGTCTGATTGGTTCTAGCAACCAGCACCAGCGTCTCATTTACATGGTGCAGGAATACCTAGGGGCAAGACAAGACTTGGAGACCTTTCCAACCAAAAATCCACTGGGTTACTGGGTCTTGAGGATGGATCACTGGTCAGAGCTTGCACAATATGCAATTGAACTACTGGCCTGTCCTGCATCCAGCATTCTTTCTGAATGCACATCCAGTGCTGCTGGAGGCTTTGTAACTGATCACAGAGTGCGTCTATCCACAGACTCAGTTGATCGGCTCACCTTCATAAAAATGAATCAGTCTTGGATAACCAGCTACAAAGCACCTGATGCTGATGTAACCGATTATTTTTTCTATGAATGTGTTACTTACCTGCCGGATGAGCCTGACGTGCAGTGGGAAGGCTGTCTCGTACAACCCTGGGTCAAGGGCCACTGGTGTTGCAACAGTGGCCACAAGAGCCTGGCGGTGTATGGGTGCCTGGTTCGTCTTTGGTCTTGTCAGTTCCGCTGGTGCAGCAGGAAGCAGGCTGGTAAGCTGGGGAGACACTGAATACCTAGTCAGACAAGCTGGGTTTGGTAACAGATGATCCGATGTAGATATAGACGACAGGCAGAGAATGGTCAGGATACAGGCAAAGTTCAGCAACAGGATATCAAGCAGTGCAGAGCTGACCGTGGTTACAAGGCAGGCCAGGGTCAGGATAACAGTGATCAATCGTAGTCAAACAAGTGGGGTCAAACACAAGAAACAGATTGGATCACAGGAACAGGAAGTCACTGGAACAGGTATGAGCTGCAGATTAGACAGCAAAGACACAGTGCTGCTGAGGTGTTTAAATAAGGCAGCCTGTTGCCAATCACTGAAATTATTATTTTTGCTGTAATATTTCACTGCAGGGCTCGTTCTTGCGCTCAACTAGAGTATCTGTGAGGGGTTGCAGTGTTGTGGCACAACCACCAGTGCCAAAGGCACAATTTTTCTGCCCCTGTTTAACAGGGGCGTATAATTCCAATTTTTGCTGCAATATTTTGCAGCAGGGCTCGTTCTTGCACTCAACTAGAGTATCTGTGAGGGGTTGCAGTGTTGTGGCACCACCACCAGTGCCTAAAGCCCAATTTTTCTGCCCCTGTTTAACAGGGGCATGTAATTGCAATATTTGCTCTAATATTTCACAGCAGGGCCCGTTCCTGCACCCAACAAGAGTATCTGTGAGGGTTTAAAGTGTTGTGCCACCACCACCACCACCTATGGCCCAATTTGTATGCCCCTGTTTAACAGGGGTGTCTAATATTCTAATATTTCACAGCACTGCCCTTTCCTGCGCTCAACAAGAGTATCTGTGAGGCTTTACATTGTTGTACCACTACCACCACAAACGCCTAAGGCCCAATATTTCTGCCCCTGTTTAACAGGTGCATGTAATTACAATGCTTGATATAATATTTCACAGAAGTGCCCGTTACAGCACCCACCAAGAGTAACTGTGAGGGCTTACGGTGTTCTGGTACCACCAACACCTAAGGCCCAATTTTCCGAAGAGTGTATAGGGCAGGCTGTATACAGGTGGTCCTCTATTTTCAAAGATCGAAATTACAAACGACTTCTACTTACAAACGGAGGGAGACAACAGGAAGTGAGTGGAAATCTACCCCTAGGAAGGGAAATTCTCTCCTGTAAGAGTTAATATGGGAAAAAGGTGTCTCCACTGATGCTTTATCACCAATCCTTGTTTCTACAACAACCAACATTTTCAAAATCCAATTCTCATTGGGACAGAAAGTGAGGTGAAATCTTCTGAACGGGGCACAATCAGCAAAACAAATGTTACAGGGGTGATGATAACACTTCCCTTTGTTATCCAAAAAAAGCTTTTAAATAGATTTTTTGACTGGAGCTACACTTAGAACAGGCATACTATAGACACCTCCCAGGTACAATATTTAAAGGAATATTTCACTTTTATTTTTTCACTTTAAGCATTATTAACCACTTGACCACTGGGCACTTAAACCCCCCCGCCTAACCAGACCAATTTTCAGCTTTCTGTGCTCTCACACTTTGAATGACAATTACTCAGTCATGCAACACTGTACCCATATGACATTTTTGTCCTTTTTTCACACAAATAGAGCTGTCTTTTGGTGGTATTCAATCACCGCTGGGTTTTTAATTTTTTTCGCTATAAATAAAAAAATACTGGAAATTCTGTAAAAAAAAAAAAATAAATTCTGTTAAAATTTAGCAAATTTGTAATTTTTCTTCATAATTTCTGGGCAAAATTTATACTGCTATATAGCTTTGGTAAAAATAATTAAAATTGATGTATAGTATTTGGTCGGAGAGAAATTTAGTCCACAAGCTATGGTGCTGTAATGATAATTTGTAAGTTCTGTATATAATTGTATTCTATTTTATATGTATTACACAATGCCCTCACTGTGCAATAATGTTTTCAGTACATATTTTGCATTCTTTCGAGTCCTGATTAGAATTAGCCTGCCTATGTAATGCCCTTTGTTACCATAAACGTATAATTGTAATATTAATGTGATACCTACGTAACTTTTGTGTCTGTTCCCTACTGCAGTGCTTATTATTAATTTGGAACCACTAATCCTTATGAGGATAGGAGTTGCCTATCTATAATATATCTAAGTCAGGTGGCAAGCCAGCCAGGAGGGGTTTCCAGGTGACATAGTATCCAAACCGAGTAGCTTGAGACGATCCAGGAATGTCTGATAATCAGACAGCTGAGGTAAGCCCTTTGCTGGATCAAGGGTGACAATTAACACTAGACAGAAAGGGACATTTTGATGTTAAGTTGTGGGATGAATCTGGGGTCAGGCACTACAACTAGTAAAGTCAAGAAACAGAGAAATGAGAGCTAAAACAGAATACTTTATATGTTGTCAGAGAGGGAAGATGGGATGAGCACTATGGCTGCCCATCTGATCATAGAAGGTACAGTATGTGAAGTATGGTATTACAACACATCGGATGTAAAGGATATCAAAACAAAATAAGGAAAGCATTAATTAAGCATGGAAATATTAAAAAAGTTAAAACAAAGTGAGAGAATGATATGCATGTGTTGTGTACAAATGTGAAAAATGTAAGCGATTTTTGAGAGATATTTCTGTATGTTTGTGAATGCTGGAAATTTTAGTTCTATCACTTGTGTGTGTCATGTACGCAGATGTGACCCCCTCCTTTGCGCTCTCATGAAAGAATGTAGCTAGAATGAGAAGTCGTGATAAGCTGGAAGGACACCATGCCAATTTCAGTTTTTTGGACAAAACATTTATAAAAAAATGTGCAGGGTTAATGAATCTAATGATAAACACTGTGATCACAATTATTTTTTAATCTGTTTTCCAAACATGGTAAAATGAAGATTACATTTAACCGTGTCTTACACAAATTGAATATCCTTTGATAGTGGAAACAGTGCATTTAAAAAAGGGAAACTGAGTAAAATTAAGTAATATGTCCCCCTTTAAGGACTTTTATCTGTGCATATATATTAGTGTGTGATATTGAAATTATCATATGAGTATTAATTTCTAATATGAGTTTAACAATTTTATTAATAAATATAGATATATTGAAACTGGTTTAGACAACCTTTGGTTGGAAATGAAATCCAGGTTAATGGGGAAATTGGTAAAAATGGGATTAGTTTATAATAAGATAACAATTTTGTAATTTTACATTTATTGAATGGAAAAGAAAAAAAGATTAAGATGAGGTTGTTAATTGGAATACAGCTGCCATAATGTTTAACAAAGCCAAGATGGATGGGATACATAAAAAGTTTTTCTACAAAAATGAAATCTTAAAGTCTGATAATAACTTGATGTGCAGTCCATGATGCGAGAGTAATAATAAATAACATTTAAATATAACAGACCCATCTCATCAAGTCCACACACCCTGTTAGGATAGATGTCAACTGCAGCCAGTTGTTTTATAGTTTTTGGTGGCCGAGTGCTGTCTGGTCCATCATACATATTGTTGGTCCTTTTGTTTTTTATGTATTTTTATTTTTGAAATCAAAAGCAGAATGTGTGGATTGTGAAATGATGTGCCCCTTTTCCTTGTAAGTGCAGTAGGTATAAGTAGAAGAATATTTTGGATTTATGGACATCTCTCCATGACAGCAGGACATGCATATAATTTTCCACCTTTATGTTAAGCCAAAAGGAGGAAAATTATATGCATTGAATTGTGCAATGGTTATTAGTGAGTATATGTTTTGTGTGTAATGTAATATATAAATTATTTACATGTTTTGTATCATCATACATGTGCTCTTTTTAAGAAAATCATGTTTTTCTAAATAAACTATGTTTTATGGTATAAAAAAAAATCTTTTTTGTATGCCTATAAAGTCCCAGTGTACTCTTGACTAGTGATGGCCTAACGGTTCGCCCGGTGGTCGTTTCGAGGCGAATTTTGGCTGTTCGTGGTTCCCCCCGTTCGGCGGACTATTGGCGCCGTTCGCCCGGCGGACTTCCGTGTTTACTGTGTAAAAGAACTTTGACCTATGATGACACATCCATCATGGGGTACAGGACAGCCAATTGAGACATTACAGCACATGGACACTTGGACATTCCCCCTAACTTATAAATACACCCGATCCGGCAGCCATTTTACATTCTTTCTTCTGTCACTATAGGGAGAGGTTGCTGTGTGGAGCAGGGAGAGATTGCAGTGACCCAAATCGCTAGCTATTTGGTACACAAAAGTTATTTTCAGGACTGGTATAGGTGTTAGGTGTATATAGGTTTGCTGTGCTACTGATTGTTGCAGTAGCCTGAGTGTCTTTTGTCAGTTTAGAGAAAGGGACAGGATGGTGTGTCTGCTGTAGGGACAGTCAGTTTAGTCATCATTAGCTGTTACTATCAGGTCCACAAAAGTGCTATTCCAGTTATTGTTCCAGTAACCTCTGTTTTGTCAGTTTATATAGGGGCAGGCAGGAAGCAGTGTGTGAGGCAGTGAGGGTCAGTTTAATCAGTAGCTGTTACTATATTAGGTCCACAAAGGTTCTTTTCAGGACTGGTATCAGTGTTATGGTAATAGGCTTGTACACGTATAATATTCTTTCTTCCAAATATAGAAAGAATATTATACTTGACTGCTGCCCTTCTGCTGCAGTCTGCTAATCATTCACAACCTACTTGTTCTACAAAGCTCCTTATAAGGACTGGTAATAACCTGGTGTAGGGTGCTATAGTACATAGGGTTGAGTGAGGTACAGTCTGCCATTCTATAAGGACTGGTATAGGTCCACAGTACATAGGGTTGAGGTGCACTACTGCTGACTGCTGCCTTATACTGCAGCAGTCCTTCATCGCTATAGGGACTGACGTACAGTCTGCTAATCACTCACACACAACCTACTTGTTCCACAAAGGTCCTTATAAGGACTGGTAACTTGGTCTGTCTAGGGTGCTACAGTACATAGGGTTGAGTGAGGTACAGTCTGCCATTCTATAAGGACTGGTATAGGTCCACAGTACATAGGGTTGAGGTGCACTACTGCTGACCGCTGCCCTATACTGCAGCAGTCCTTCATCGGTATAGGGACTGACGTACAGTCTGCTAATCACTCACACACAACCTACTTGGTCCACAAAGGTCCTTATAAGGACTGGTAACTTGGTCTGTCTAGGGTGCTACAGTACATAGGGTTGAGTGAGGTACAGTCTGCCATTCTATAAGGACTGGTATAGGTCCACAATACATAGGGTTGAGGTGCACTACTGCTGACCACTGCCCTATACTGCAGCAGTCCTTCATCGGTATAGGGACTGACGTACAGTCTGCTAATCACTCACACACAACCTACTTGTTCCACAAAGGTCCTTATAAGGACTGGTAACTTGGTCTGTCTAGGGTGCTACAGTACATAGGGTTGAGTGAGGTACAGTCTGCCATTCTATAAGGATTGGTATAGGTCCACAGTACATAGGGTTGAGGTGCACTACTGCTGACCACTGCCCTATACTGCAGCAGTCCTTCATCGGTATAGGGACTGACGTACAGTCTGCTAATCACTCACACACAACCTACTTGTTCCACAAAGGTCCTTATAAGGACTGGTAACTTGGTCTGTCTAGGGTGCTACAGTACATAGGGTTGAGTGAGGTACAGTCTGATATTCTATAAGGACTGGTATAGGTCCACAGTACATAGGGTTGAGGTGCACTACTGCTGACCGCTGCCCTATACTGCAGCAGTCCTTCATCGGTATAGGGACTGACGTACAGTCTGCTAATCACTCACACACAACCTACTTGTTCCACAAAGGTCCTTATAGGGAATGGTAACTTGGTCTGTCTAGGGTGCTACAGTACATAGGGTTGAGTGAGGTACAGTCTGCCATTCTATAAGGACTGGTATAGGTCCACAGTACATAGGGTTGAGGTGCACTACTGCTGACCGCTGCCCTATACTGCAGCAGTCCTTCATCGGTATAGGGACTGAGACTTTTGTCACAGGGTCATTTAAAAAATGACAGGCAGAGGAAGAGGCAGGCCCTTCCGCAGGGGTGGTAGAGGTAGGGCAGGAGCAACAGCCTTGAGCCAAAGTGGGAAGTTGCAGAAGGTGCGTTCAATTACTTTAAAGGACGAACCAGACTTGGTTGAGTGGCTCGCTCAGCCTTACTCTTCTGCACCCTCCTCATCCTCTCGATCTGCACCCTCTTCTTCACTCTCTGCTATGTGCACTCCCAAAGACACTACCACCAACAACACCACCACCACCACCACCACATACCTTCCGCTTGAGTCACAGGAATTATTTTCCGATCCATATCAAGACATTTCTGATGCGCAGCCACTCTTGGTATTGGATCAGGAAGAGGAGGCAGCAACAACCGCAACTCAGCAGTCTGACGACAGTACCCAGATCAGCCCAAAGAGGAGGTTGGTCCCCGGTGTTGCTGCCTACTCTCTACTTATAGCGGTGGGGAAGGTGACGTTGATGATGACGTGTCTAGTGATGTCACGTGGGTGCCCACAAGAGAGGAAGAGGAGGGGAGTTCAGAGGGAGATATGGACCAGCAGATAGGGAGGAGAAGCAGGAATAACTTACATTGCACAGGAGGGACAAAGCAGACTGAAAATGTATCAGGAGCGAGTCATCGACCATGTACGGTCACATCTGGCGCTCCCAGGACACCGGCACATGGCTCCGCAGTGTGGGCTTTTTTTAACGTGTCCGCTGCTCACAACAGCGTTGCCATCTGCAATCTTTGCAGTCAACGCATTAGTCGCGGTAAGCCCAACACTCACCTAGGGATGACCGCCTTAAGAAGGCACATGAGCAGCCATCACCGAGCCGAGTGGGAGCAACGGAACACACAAAGCCACACTCCAGGCTCTCACCGTCCAGCCTCGTCTTCTACTTCTCCTTCTCCTCTCTCCTCACAATTGTCCTCCACTCCACCTTCCATCACGCCAAGCTCACGTTTTTCTGCAAAAAGGCAGGCTTCCGTGGGCTTAATGTTCGAGCGTAAAAAAATTATGACGCCGGATAACCCTCTTGCCCAACGGTTGACGGCTGGCTTGTCAGAACTCATAGCCCGCCAACTACTGCCATATAAACTGGTGGACTCTGAGGCCTTTCGCAAATTTGTGGCCATTGGAACACCACAATGGAAGGTCCCAGGAAGGAAGTATTTCTCAGAGAAGGGCATCCCAGAGCTATATGGCCATGTTCAGCGGCAAGTTAATGTATCTCTGGCACACAGCGTCGGTGCCAAGATACATCTGACCACAGACACGTGGTCTAGCAAACACGGGCAGGGAAGGTATATCACTTTTACTGCCCACTGGGTGAACCTTCTGACGGCCGTCAAGCATGTAACCCGTGGCACCCGTGTAGATTTGGTTTTGCCGCCACGGATTGCATGCAGGCCTGACTCTTCTTCTCCTCCTCCTCCTACTCCATCCTCCTCCCTCTCCTTCTCAGCTGACTCCTCCTTTTCCGCTGCTAGCGTCTCTTCCACTGCGCCGCCCAAGCTCCCCAGAACCTATTCGACATGCCAGGTGAGACGTTGCCATGCCGTGCTGCGTCTGTTGTGCCTGGAAGCCAAGAGCCACACTGGCCCGGCACTCCTTTCAGCTTTCCGTTCACAGGCAGATCAGTGGCTAACACCGCTCAATTTGACAGTTGGTAAAGTGGTGTGTGACAACGGTGCCAATCTGCTTAGCGCATTGAAACAGGGCAAAATCACGCACGTGCCATGCATGGCACACGTCTTAAACTTGGTCGTGCAGCGATTCCTTGTCAAATACCCTGGGGTCCAGGACATCTTGCGACAGGCAAGGAAAATCTCGGCCCATTTCAGAAGATCTTACACGGCCATGGCTCGCCTTGCTGACATTCAGCGGCGACACAATCTGCCGGTCAGATGTCTTATTTGCGATTGCCCGACGCGATGGAACTCAAACTTCTATATGCTTGATAGGCTGCTCCAGCAGAAACGTGCAGTTAACGTCTACCTTTATGAACTCTGCGGCAGAACCGGTTCTGGGGAGCTGTTTTTTTTTCACCACGCCAGTGGCTGCTCATGCGCGACGCATGCAGACTTCTGCGCCCATTTGAGGAGATCACCAAACTGGTCAGTCACAGCCATGGCGCCATCAGTGACATGGTACCTTATGCCTTCTTTATGGAGCGTGCATTGCGTCGTGTCATTGATCAAGCTGTGGAGGAGCAGGAGCGGGAAGATGAGGTAGTCGCAATGCTGGATGAATTCCCAGGGGGGGCTACTCTATCTGAGACAAGTCAACAACAGGAGTCTGAAGAGGAGTCAGAGGAGTATTGTGCCGAGGCGGATGAGGAGGAGCAAGAAGAGCATGCTTTAAACCTTTCTGGGATCCCTGTTGTGCGTGGATGGGGAGAGGAGAATGAAGAGGACGACATTATCCTGGATGATGAGCAGGAGCCAGGCCACCACACCGCAAATGGGGGCCTTCATGCTCCAGTGTTTTAATAGGGACCCCCGTATAATAAGCATAAGGGTCAAGGACCAGTACTGGGTGGCAATGTACTTACGTACAAACACAAAATGGCGGAAATGTTACTGCCGTCACAGAGGGCTGGCAGAATGGAGCACTTCCAGGCCTTGCTTCAAGAAATGCTGCATTCTGCCTTTGCGTGCGCTCGCAGAGGAGCAATTCCCACTCCCAGAGAAGGAGTTGGGGGTACCAATCCAACAGCGCCTGCAAGAAGAGGCCGGTTTGAAGATGTGTTGGTGACTTCGGATATGAGGTCATTCTTTCAGCCGACCCATCGACAGGTGTCATCCGGATCCAGCATCAGGGAACGCCTAGACCGTCAGGTGTCCGACTACATCGGGTTAACGGCCGATGTGGATGCTCTGAGGAGTGATGAACCCCTGGACTACTGGGTGGGCAGGCTTGACCTCTGGCCAGAGCTTGCCCAATTTGCAATTGAACTGTTGGCTTGCCCCTCATCCAGTGTCCTGTCCGAAAGGATGTTCAGCGCAGCAGGGGTGATCGTGACCGATCAGCGTACTCACCTAGCTCACAACAGTGTTAACTACCTCACATTTCTAAAAATGAATGAGGCATGGATCTCGGAGGAATTCAACACATGTGACCAGTAGACCATGTATATGTCTATAAACAATTTTTTTAATCGAGCACAGAGACCTTCTTTCTTCATTTGGCTCACTTCCTTGTCCAAAAAAAGCACACCGTACTATATGCCCGTACCCTCCTCTTTGAAGAGGTTGAGCGGTGTCATATTTCTACTGGGGCTGCTTATTATGAGGGGCTCCCACCATCCCTGTGCTATGCTGACATCCTCCTGGGGCTGCTTATTATGAGGGGCTCCCACTATCCCTGTGCTATGCTCATTATGAGGGGCTCCCACCATCCCTGTGTTATGCTCATTATGAGGGGCTCCCACCATCCCTGTGCTATGCTGACTTCCTCCTGGGGCTGCTTACGGTGCAGGTGTCAGTGCTGTATATCACAGTGCTGATGTCAGTACTCTCTATCACTGTGCTGCTGTCAGTGCTGTATATCACGGTGCTGTTGTCAGATGACTCAATCACGGTGCAGGTGTCATTGCTGTATGTCACGCTGCTGATGTCAGTGCTCTCTGTCACGGTGCTGCTGTCAGTGCTGTATATCACGGTGCTGGTGTGAGTGCTTTATGTCACGCTGCTGATGTCAGTGCTCTCTATCACGGTGCTGCTGTCAGTGCTGTATATCACGGTGCTGGTGTGAGTGCTTTATGTCATGCTGCTGATGTCAGTGCTCTCTATCACGGTGCTGCTGTCAGTGCTGTATATCACGGTGCTGGTGTGAGTGCTTTATGTCACGCTGCTGATGTCAGTGCTCTCTATCACGGTGCTGTTGTCAGATGACTCTAACACGGTGCAGGTGTCATTGCTGTATGTCACGCTGCTGATGTCAGTGCTCTCTATCACGGTGCTGTTGTCATATGACTCTATCACGGTGCAGGTGTCATTGCTGTATGTCACGCTGCTGGTGATCATCTCCTGCACTCTCTTCTTTGCCTACCCTGGTCCCTGACCTTCCCTCTCCTCCATTGCCTTCATGCGCTCCACAGTCCTGAATTGTCACAACAATTTCCCATATAAAAAAAAGAATGCTTGTAGTTGTCGATCCCAGATTCACCTCATACATGTGTTATGTCATTGGTCATGTGGTGGGACTATGTTTGCACAGCTATTAATTATTTTGCGGCTGCAAATTTGACCTATAGGTTTGCAAAGTTCGCCTCCCATTGAAGTCAATGGGGCCCGCCGCGAACGTTCCGGTTCGCGAACTATCGGCTGCGTTCGCGGTCCACGCTTGCGAAACGTCCCGTCGGAAGTTCGTCCATCACTACTCTTGACCCTATTTAGGGTCTTTCTATAATCTCTGATAATTGATCACACCTGAAGTACTGATGTCCTATCTCATTTCTTGAGACCCTAACATGCCAGGAAAGTACAAATACCCCAAAAAATTACCTTTTTTGGAAAGTAGACAATCCAAGGTATTTATAAAGAGGCACGGTGAGGTTTTTGAAGTTGTAATTTTTTTCCCACAATTCTTTGCAAAATCAATTTTTTTTCACAAAATTTGTCATATTATCAGGTTATTTATCACACACAGCATATGCATACCACAAATGGCACCCCAAAACACATTCTGCTACTCCTCCTGAGTATGGCGATATCACATGTGGGAGACTTTTACACAGCATGGCCACATAGAGAGGACCAACATGCATGGAGCACCAGCAGGAATTCTAGGGGCATGCATTTCAAGTCTGATTTGACTATATAATTACACTTTGAGGCACTGTAGTAGCAGGGATGCGAACTGATGTGGCATGGATGAGCCATGAATGTGGATGGCTGGGCATGGATGGGATGGCTGAGTATAGCTGGGTGGGTATGGCTGAGTGTGAGTGCGATGACTGGGTATGGCTGAGTATGGACAGATGAGTATTGCAGAGTATGGATGGATGGATGAGTATTGCAGAGTATGGATGAGTATTGTAGCGTATGGATGAGTATTGTAGAGTATGGATGGACAGATGAGTATTGTAGAGTATAGATGGATGGATGAGTATTGTAGAGTATGAATGGATGGATGAGTATTGCAGAGTATGGATGGATGGCTGAGTATTGGCAGAGTATATTGGCAGAGTATTGCAGATTATATTGGCAGAGTATTGCAGAGTATATTGGCAGAGTATATTGGCAGAGTATATTGGCAGAGTATTGCAGCGTATATTGGCTGGGTATTGCAGAGTATATTGGCAGAGTATTGCAGAGTATATTGGCAAGGTATTGCAGAGTATATTGGCAGGGTATATTGGCAGAGTATTGCAGATTATATTGGCAGAGTATATTGCCAGAGTATATTGGCAGAGTATTGCAGCGTATATTGGCTGGGTATTGCAGAGTATATTGGCTGGGTATTGCAGAGTATATTGGCTGGGTATTGCAGAGTATATTGGCTGGGTATTGCAGAGTATATTGGCTGGGTATTGCAGAGTATATTGGCAGGGTATTGCAGAGTATATTGGCAGGGCATTGCAGAGTATGTTGGCAGGGCATTGCAGAGTATATTGGCAGAGTATTGCAGAGTATATTGGCAGGGTATTGCAGAGTTTATAGGCAGGGTATTATAGAATATATTGGCAGGGTATTGCAGAGTATATTGGCAGGGTATTGCAGAGTATATTGGCAGGGTATTGCAGAGTATATTGGCAGGGTATTGCACAGTATATTGGCAGGGCATTGCAGAGTATATTGGCAGAATTGACTGCTGAGCAGCGCTGTGGGCGCTACACATCCAGCCCACACCGCTGCTGAAAACAATCTCTCCCCTCCCTGTACCGCTCAGTACAGAGAGGGGAGGGAGGAACCGGACGCGACGCCATTTTGTTGGTGTGATCGCTCCGTCATTTGAGAGAGCGATCACGTGGTAAACAGTCGCTATCGGAAGAAGACCCGGTGTTCACTGATATTTCCAGATGCGTGCCCCAGGGGGCGCGCAGAAGCAAGATTCTGGGAGGACGTCCATGGACGTCCTCCCAGAATAAGCCGAATGTAGCCATCTTTTGGCTATGGCCTGTGGTTAAAATCACTGCTCCCGAAAAAACGGCCGTTTTTAAAACTTTTTTTTTTATATACACATGTCCCCTGGGGCAAGACCCGAGTTCCCAAATACTTTTTAGGACAATAACTTGCATATTAGCCTTTAAAATTCCTATAGACTTTAACGGGGTTCGCGTGCTCGCACAAAGTTTTGGTCTGTTTGCATGTTCTGCTGCAAACCGAACCGAGGGGTGTTCGACTCATCCCTACTGGGTGCTATATGAGTGCCATATTGTATAGGCTACAATGGAAAGGCCAGCAGAAAAATTTTAAGTTTAGCAAGCATTCAATTATGACAGAACCTCATATAATACGCCACAACATTAACTGTAAGGCCGCGTACACACGGGCGGACTGTTCGCCCAACCTTGTCCGCTGAACAGTGTTTGGGCGGACAGTCCGCTCGTGTGTGGGCTTTCAGCGGACAGTTTCAGCGGACAGTTGGACGGACAAAGTCTTTCGGAAATTCCGAAAAACTGTCCGCTGAAACTGTGTTTGAGCGAACAGTCCGCCCGTGTGTGGGCCTGTCCGCTGTACTTTCGAAATGAGCGGACTGTTCCCGCTCGGAAAGTCCGCCCATTACGAGCGCGTGTACAGGTAGGCGGGGCCCGCGAAGGAGACGTCGCGGGCTCCGCCGCCTGGAATGGGCTTAAAGGGGAACCTCAACGCCGAAAAAAATCGGCGTGGGGGTTCCCCCAAAGTCCACACCAGACCCTTGTCCGAGCACGCTACCCGGCCGGCCAGGAAAGGGGGGCGAGCGAGCGCGCCCCCCCTCCTGAGCCGTACCAGGCCGCGTGCCCTCAACATGGGGGGGTGCCTTGGGGAAGGGGGGGCCGCGCGGCCCCCCCACCCCAAAGCACCTTGTCCCCATGTTGATGAGGACAAGGGCCTCTTCCCGACAACCCTGGCCGTTGGTTGTCGGGGTCTGCGGGCGGGGGGCTTATCGGAATCCGGGAGCCCCCTTTAAGAAGGGGGCCCCCGGATACCGGCCCCCCCACCCTATGTGAATGAGTATGGGGTACAATGTACCCCTACCCATTCACCTGTGAAATAAAGTACAAAAAAAAAAAACACAACACAGAGAAAAAATATTTTATTGCACAGCTCCGGGGGTCTTCCGTCTTCGGGGGTCTTCTCGCCGGACTCCTCCGCTATCTGTGTGTAGCTCTTTTACTAGCGGAGGAGTCCGACTTCCGTTCGTGTTCTTCTTCTTGTTCTTCTTGTTCTTCTCCAGGAGATGTTGACACGTCGCTCCCTCCGGCCGGAATGCCAGAGCCGCGCTGTGCGGTCACTTATATAGTGACAATGGGGCGGGGTCACATGGTATATGTCACATGGGTTGGTCACATGGGTTGATGTCACATGGGGACTATGACATCGTAAGGGGGCGGGGTCACCATGTGACCAACCCATGTGACCAACCCATGTGACATATACCATGTGACCCCGCCCCATTGTCACTATATAAGTGACCGCACAGCGCGGCTCTGGCATTCCGGCCGGAGGGAGCGACGTGTCAACATCTCCTGGAGAAGAACAAGAAGAACAAGAAGAAGAACACGAACGGAAGTCGGCGGCGACAGCGGCGACAGAAGACCGGGCCACCGCCTGTAAAAGAGCTACAAGAAGGCGCGGTGGCCCGGCAGAAGAACCGAAGGCGGCGACAGAAGAACGGAAGGCAGCGGCGACAGAAGACCGGGCCACCGCCTGCAAAAGAGCTACAAGAAGGCGCGGTGGCCCGGCAGAAGAACCGAAGAGGGGGACAAGACCCCCGAAGTCGGGAGAAGAGGCCGGCGGCGGGGAGGAAGAAAGCCGGACTCCTCCGCTAGTAAAAGAGCTACACACAGATAGCGGAGGCGGCGAGAAGACCCCCGAAGACGGAAGACCCCCGGAGCTGTGCAATAAAATATTTTTTCCCTGTGTTGTGTTTTTTTTTTTTGTACTTTATTTCACAGGTGAATGGGTAGGGGTACATTGTACCCCATACTCATTCACATAGGGTGGGGGGCCGGTATCCGGGGGCCCCCTTCTTAAAGGGGGCTCCCGGATTCCGATAAGCCCCCCGCCCGCAGACCCCGACAACCAACGGCCAGGGTTGTCGGGAAGAGGCCCTTGTCCTCATCAACATGGGGACAAGGTGCTTTGGGGTGGGGGGGCCGCGCGGCCCCCCCTTCCCCAAGGCACCCCCCCATGTTGAGGGCACGCGGCCTGGTACGGCTCAGGAGGGGGGGCGCGCTCGCTCGCCCCCCTTTCCTGGCCGGCCGGGTAGCGTGCTCGGACAAGGGTCTGGTGTGGACTTTGGGGGAACCCCCACGCCGATTTTTTTTCGGCGTTGGGGTTCCCCTTTAAGCCCATTCCAGGCGGCGGAGCCCGCGACGTCTCCTTCGCGGGCCCCGCCTACCTGTACACGCGCTCGAAATGGGCGGATTTGCCTCCTCCTTACGTGGGCGAGTCCGTTCATTTCAAAAGTTGAGCGAACTGTTTGCCCAATCTTGTTCGTCAAACAGTCCGCTCGTGTGTGGGCAAGTCCGCTCATGCAAATTTTGAGCGGACTGTTTGCCGAAACTGTTTGACGAACAAGGTTGGGCAAACAGTCCGCGCGTGTGTACGCGGCCTAAGTCATTTAAAATGCTTGCTTAACTAAAAACTTTTGTTTTAGTAATAAAAGGATTTGGAAAGCATAATAATCCCTGTCTGGTATTTACTGCTATTCAGAGACTGTTAGAGAGATTTCTTCTACTTCCTATCATGCTTTGTACACGCGGTTGGATTTTCCGACAGAAAATGTGCGATCAGATCATGTTGTCGGTTAATCCGACCGTGTGTGGGCTCCATCTGACTTTTTCCGTCGGAATCTCCAACCAACAAAGTTTGAGATCTCAAATTTTCTGATAACATGATCCAACCGCGTCAATTCCGATCGTCTGCAGCCTAGTCCGACGGACAAAGTGCCACACATGCTCAGAATAAATTCTGAGATGGAAGCGCTTGGTCAGGTAAAACTAGCGCTCGTAATCGATATAGCACATTCGTCACGCTACAATGTTAAAAATTGTTTAATGCAGCACATTCTCTTTTTCTTTATAATTCTAGGAGAATGAAGTTGTTTTGCTGCTCATATCCACACAGACTTCTCCAAAACTTATTTCTTATTCTTTTTCCTGATTTCATGAATATAATATTTTTAATCGTCAGATCTCCCGAGTTGTTTTTTAATCAAGAACTCCTTTTTTTTACATTTTGCTCATCTTCGTAATGTTTTTGGTGTGTTTTGTTTGTCAGCTTACCACAACACCATTATTATCTTTTTATTTTATTGTTTTATTGTTTTATTTTTTAATCCCGAGGAGGTTGTTTGGTGTTGGGGCCCCTTGTTAATTCGACTTTGTATTTTTGAAATGTACCTGCCTACTCACAAATAAACTGTCCTTTTTGAAGTAAAACCCATAGGAAAGTATTTCGTTAACCAAAAAACCTTTATTGGGGGTCATAATAAAATAAATAGGGAGGCAACACTGCAGAAACTGGGGAAATTGGAGAACATCAATTATTTAAAGGAAAAAAATTGGTGGCCTGAGGAGTCCATATCTAAGGGAGAACAGTCTGGTCCAGAAGTCCAAGAGATCAGGAACAGCAGCAGATGACATCTATGTCCCCAGGCTGTGGTCATACAAAAGCCTGCATCTTCTGTCAGACCAGACTGAACCCAGGTCATCACACTCTGGTCTTCCTTCCACACTTCCTTCCAGGGTGTGGCTGTGGTGTTGGAGGTGTGGCAGAAGGAGGAGGAGGAGGAGCATGGTCCAAATCACACAAGTGTGTTTTTGGTGTCATTTGGCCCAACAACCCCTTATTTAAAGTTTTGAAAATTATTTCCTCACACATGAGGCGTTACCCCTCCTCCATTTCGTGCAGTTTACACGCAGCCAAGGTTGCAAAGGCCTCTTGATAAGTGGGTGTGGCTTTGAGGGTCGCAGAAGCCTCCACCAATCAGCCTGAGCGCCGATTCCTCCACACCCCCCCCCCTTTCTGGCCCTTTCGGGTGGAAGGTGGAGTGGAGGGACCTGTGATTCAGTCAGGCTCCTAGGTCTGCCCACATCTTGGCTGCCACTTAGCCTTGCCTCCTCCTGGCTGCTACATTCCACAGCCACCTCCTGGCTGCCACATTCCACACCCTCTTCCTGTGTATGAAAAAGCGACATAGTTTTAGTTTTTAGTTCATCGAACACACACAATTTTCAGCCGTTGACTGTTGCAAATTGTTAACAAATAGAAAAGACTATCATTCTGAGCCCAGCATTTTTCATTCTTGTCCCAAATATTTTGGCCACTTCTGTCTATTGATATGTAAAACACTTTATAAAATCAGCAATTAGTGAGCAAAAATCAAGTTAACATCATTCATTGATTTCATCAAAATATGTAGAACAATACTATACCTGGCTTAAGCTGGGCTCCTCCACACCTCCTGACTGGAAGGCCCAGGTTGGGTGTCGGAAGCCTCAGCAGGCATGGAATGAAGCGTGGAAGGAAGAGTGGAGAGTGATTCCCTGATCTCAGTCTGGTCTGCCAGAAAATGCAGTCTCTCGTAGTACCACAGCCTTTGGACATAAACGTCATCTGCTGCAGCTCCAGATTTCATGGACTTCTGGACCTTCTTGCGCTTCCTCAGATATGCACTGCTCAGGTCACCAATTTTTGCTTTTAAATAGGTGATGTCTGCCTTGGGGACCACCGGCTTCACCAACTCCAGCAGTTTCTCCAGCGCTGCCTGCCTCTTTAATTTGTTGCTGTAATGTGGGTGTTTTGATTGACACAGACAGGGCAGCTCCCTGTACTTGTCTATGAACAGGGGGAGGAAACTATGAACCATTGACCCCATCCATATTCTCTGCAAGACACAACACAAGACAAACCCTAATGTCAGGCTAAACTCTCCTAATCTTGTCCCAATATAGGCCTCAATCTAGAAGCAGTATAGGCTAGTGATGTAACAAGTTAAAACTGCACCTTCGTTTGAACGATCAGCACTTTGGTTCCTCCTACCTCCGCTCACAGATCATACGTACAACGCACGCGTGTTACGTTTTATATACCGTGCGCATGTGTGAAACTCCACCTGCCCCTGATGTTCTTTCTAGTCTATTCCCCACTCCTTCTCTTTCGGCGCAGTGGGGAGAGCACATGGGGAGACACAGCGGGTGCACACTAATTATTCTACAAATGAGGAGGAGGAGGATGACGAAAGCCCGGAGCCAGAAACGTTCCGATCCCGGAGGAGATTTAAGGCCAAATATGTCTTTTGTAGAGATGTTGGAGATGGTGGACATATTGAAGAGGAACGACTATGATGGGAAGTATGGACCTTACCCAAACCCAAATATCAGAAAGGCCAAGATCATGACTAAAGTTGTGAAGAGTCTTCAGAAGAATTTTGGGGCATGACGATCCAAGGATCAACAGAGGAAACACTGGTCAGACCTGAAACTGAGGGAGCACAATCAGTACAGAAGGATCAAGTGAGTTCTTCAAAAAAGTAAGTAGTTGTGTGTTCATATTATTATTATTGCTTGCATACTGCTCAACGTGCTTTTATTTAGTGTTGTACAGTTTAAAATGGGCACTTTCATGTTCATGGACTCAATTGTTCATAGTAAACATCGTTCGTTCGCCCACTTGAAAGACAATGTTTTGGCAAGTTGCACTTAACTATATTTGTTCAGGCCTATTTCTAGTCAAAGGAAGCTTGTTTTCTAGAGGGGTTTGTAATAGAATGAAATGCAAACTTGATTAATTGTAAAGGAGAGGACACTCAGCAGCTGTTTACACATCTGGACTCAGGCGCACTAGTGTGGGACACCAGAACACCCTTTTTATTAGTCCCACACACGTGGATACTACAGGGGTGTCTCCATCTTTCAAACTTTCACAAAAAAGGTAAGTATTCCAGCTTTAGAAAGTGTCAAAAATAATGTTTTCAGCTTTGAACTCTGCCAAAAAAGACACTTCAAAGCAATGTTTCATATTCCTATTTCTGCCCTCAAATATCAGTGTGCTAAGTATTCCTTTTTTACATTCTCATAGGGGAGAGAAGACTCTGAACATCTGAGGACACCAGGGACCCCTCACCTCCCAAAGAAGGGGAAATACCAAAAGCACAAGCAGAGGAGGAGGAGGAAGGAGAGGTTGTTGAAATTGGCTTCAGGTAAGGTAATCAATGTATGCCTGCATATTTATAATACACTGTGTTTTATTTGGTTTATTTTTAGGTGATGTGGATGTTGTGGAAGAAGAATCGCATTTTACCAGTGAAAGTGTCCAGATCCTCATTGGGGAGATAATGGGGTGCAATCGCAAGAAAAACATTAATGATGTTCAACAAAAAATGAAGAACATCATTGATGGTTTAGGGAGAATCTGAAACACCCAAAACTAGCTAGCATCCATTTTCATTTTTAAAAACAAATTTTATATTTTTTGAAAAGCCAAATTTGGAAGATGCACACAGTGTGTCAACATGTGCTATCTCCCATCATGGGGGATCAATGTACGCGTTTTGTGGATGCAACCCCTTCCTTGCTACTAAAGTGGTTAAGATGAAGGGGTTGCACCCCCAAAACACGTACATTAATCCCCCATGATGGTAGATAGCACATGTTGAAATTAGGCATGGCACCATTTTGAATCACAATTTGTGTGCATCTTCCAAATTTGGCTTTTACAGGGGTGACACCCCATGTGATGAAGGCAATATCTACACAGTTTGTACATACTCATGTCTGATATTGTCTTTTCAAAGTTGAACTTTGTAAGTTCCTGTGTTCTGTATGTTATGCTTTGATACGTGCCTGTTTCCACAAAAACAGCAAGTTATATTAATGTTAACAAAAAAAATGTTATATACACCAAATATGTTGGTTTGTTGTAAAACCCTTTTATAAATGCACATGTGAATAAAAAGTGAGTAAAAAGTTTCATTATCAACAATGTGTGGCTTCCTTTTTCAATGCGCAAAAGCAATATTTATAGTAAAGTTGTTGTTTTCTGGGACAATAGGTTTGATTTTTGGTGTTATTTACTAAAGGCAACTCCCCTTTGCACTCCAAGTGCAGTTCCAGATTCACTTTTACAGTGGACTTGTAGTGCATAGTGCATTTGCCTTTAGTAAATAATACCCACAGTGCTTTTTAATTTGCCCCAATCACACCATTTTCATGACTCCACACATTTCTGTCATGGTGCTGAAAATGAGCAATATTTTTGTCAGTAATGCACTACACGCATTAACAACAAAAACGAGGTGTGTGTGTGTAGCAGACCCACAACATAATAATAATATTATCTTAAGGGTCCGTTCACACAGGGGCAACTCCGATCCGACTTCAGGTCGCCCCTAGTCGCCTCAGGTCGGACAACATTTAAAAAGCAATGTAAGTGAATGAGAGCCGTCTTAATGCACACTACTGAAGTCGCTCCTACTTCAAAAAAAGATTCCTGTACTACTTGAATCCGACTTGTAGGCGACCGGTACCCATTGATTTCAATGGAGGTCGCCTCCAAGTCAGATCTCCGTCTATACGGAGGCAACTCTGACAGAATTATCAGCTCTCAAGAGGGCACTCCACGCCAAATTTATGAATAAAAATTTGGCGTGGGTTCCCCCTCCGAGAGCATACCAGGCCCTTAGGTCTGGTATGGATATTAAGGGGAACCCCCTACGCCGAAAAAACGGTGTGGAGGCCCCCCCCAGATCCATACCAGACCCTTATCCGAGCATGCTACCCAGCCGGCCAGGAAACGGGGTGGGGACGAGCGCGCGCCCCCCCTCCTGAGCCGTACCAGGCCCCCCCACCCCAAAGCACCTTGTCCCCATGTTGATGAGGACAAGAGCCTCTTCCCGACAACCCTGGCCGTTGGTTGTCGGGGTCTGTGGGCGGGGGCTTATCGGAATCCGGGTGCCCCCTTTAATAAGGGGGCCCCCGGATACCGGCCACCCACCCTATGTGAATGAGCATGGGGTACAACGTACCCCTACCCATTCACCTGTGAAAAAAAAAAAAACACAACACAGGGTTAAAATTGTTTATTGCACAGCTCCGGGGGTCTTCTCGCCGGACTCCTCCGCTATCTTCTGCTAGCTCTTTTTCTAGCGGAGGAGCCCGGCTTTCTTATTCGTCGCCGCCCTCTTCTCCTGACTTCTGGGGTCTTGTCCCCCTCTTCGGTTCTTCTGCCGGCCACCGCGCCTTCTTATAGCTCTTTTACAGGCGGTGGCCCGGTCTTCTGTTGCCGCCCGCAGACCCCGACAACCAACGGCCAGGGTTGTCGGGAAGAGGCCCTTGTCCTCATCAACATGGGGACAAGGTGCTTTGGGGTGGGGGGGCGCGTGGCCCCTCCTTCCCCAAAGCACCCCCCATGTTGAGGGCGCTCGCTCATCCCCACCCCCTTTCCTGACCGGCCGGGTAGCGTGCTCGGATAAGGGTCTGGTATGGATCTGGGGGGAACCCCCACGCCGAAAAATATTCCCCTTAATATCCATACCAGACCTAAGGGCCTGGTATGCTCTCGGAGGGGGAACCCACGCCAAATTTTTATTCATAAATTTGGCGTGGAGTGCCCTCTTGAGAGCTCATTCTCTGATTGGCCGCTGCAAAAGTCGCCTGGCCTGGGGCGACTTAAAGTCGTGTTGTAAGTCGCCCCAAGTCGTGTTCAGGTCGTGTCCAAGTTGCCTCCAAAAGTCGTGTTGAAAGTCGTGTTGCCCCTGTGTGAACGGACCCTAAGAAGAGACTGTCACCTCACCTCGCACAGAAATTGGGTTTGCACTGTTGAAGAAAAAAAGCTAGGAGACACCTAAAACAAACCCAAGCAGTAAATTAAAAAAAATATTGTTGCAGTTTGAAAGTGAAATTTATTTAAAAAAAGGCTCTCAGACATTGTCTGGCATATCAATGGCCCCCTCCCCCACCCGCAAAGTACTCCATATATCAGTTTCTGACCTTGCGGGAGCTTTGGGGGGGCAAGCCAGGAAGGCCAGCTTCAAGGGCCATCAGGTTGGCATATTCTGGTAAGTCTGCGTCAGGCCCAACTGAGGCCACATAGTTCAGTGAGTACTTTTTCAAAAAATTGTGCAGAATGCAGCAGGAAAGCACAATATGATTGAGTTTATATTCCGCCATGTGGATGGGTGTCAAAAATAGGCAGAACCGGCTGGCCATTATCCTGAAAGTGTTTTCTACTACTCTTCTGGCTCTGACCAGCCAGAAATTAAAAACCCTCTGGTCCGGGGTGAGGGTCCTCATCGCAAAAAATGGCCGCATCAGATGGTCAGCCAGCGCAAACGCTTCATCTGCGACGAAGACGAAGGGGAGTCCTTCCACATTCTCCTCTGGAGATGGCAAGATTCGTCACCATGTTCTTGACAGTCGAAAGTTCCAAGAACTTTTGTGTAATTGTGTGTATGCAAGCCATGCTTGAGGAGAATTCCGTCGGAAAAACCATCCAAGTTTTTTCCGACAGAAAATCCCCTCGTGTGTACGGGGCATTAATGTAAGCTGTCAGAGGAAGAGGAAAATACATAATAATACATTATTCACAGCTATGATGTTGGATCAGCATGTCAAGTGGTGTCAAAGGTCTGCAGAATGCTGGTTTCACCTTTCATCAGGCATGCTGTATGCAGAGAGCGGCAGGTAAGCAACTGGTAACTGCAGAGATTGACAGGAAAGCAGCTGGAAGGTGATCTCCCACGGCTGGGTGGCTTTGGCTATATTTGGGGGTCACTGTGATGACATCAACACATAGCGGGGTTCTAGCCTTCCCTTACTATACTAAAAATAAGCATTTTTATTAATTTCCATGTTGCTGTTGTAGATTTCCCCTCATTTCCTGTCAGCAGGACAAGAAGAGAGAAATTCCTCTAAATGAACCCCAGATAGCAGTAAACATCTAACAGGGGTATCCGTCCCCACTCCTTCCAAAATCCCCCCCAAAAAACTGTTTTGGCTGGATGTTGCAATGGTTTTCATTGGCTATTCAGTAGAAGGCCATCCACACCAGAGTTGCCAACCCTCCGAAGCAAAACTTACTGGCAGGATGAAAAATTTACAAACGGCACCAATTTTTTACTGGCACTGCAAAAAGGTACCTAAAATGACAGTTTTCAGTGCTAAACAGTGCAAATATCAATATTTAAAGTATAAACATATATCTAGTGCTATTAGCAATGTGTTTAAGTTTAACAAAAGTAAAAAAAACTTATATTTCTGCATTGACATGAAGATCAGGTTACTATAACCCAGCTAGCACAGAGTTCCCCCATGTATCAGAGTCTGCACAAAACTTATGTAAAGGGCAACTGCATCAGGGTCCACAGATTGAGTTCCCCCTTGCACTGTAAGGGGGAATCCTGCAGACTCTGATGTAAAGGGGAACGCCAGGAACTCTGATGTGGGGGGCAATCTGGTGACTAGAGACCACCTTTCGTACAGTGAATACACTAAAGTAAGGGGGGGGTTACTAATATAGGGGGGAAACCTTTATATCAGTGCCACCTTACGTCAGTGACTCCCCCTCAGATTGGCCTGGCGGCACGGTCACTGGCCTCCTTTCAGGTGCACCATGCAGGGCTCAGTCAAATGGCTCTAGCTTGGTGGCTCTGGGTTTTATCCCACAGGAGACAGTCAGAGGCTGTGGATGTGCTACAGGAGACGGTCAGAGGCTGTGGATGTGCAACAGGAGACGGTCAGAGGCTGCTAATGTGCTACAGGAGACGGTCAGAGGCTGCCAATGTGCTACAGGAGACGGTCAGAGGCTGTAAATGTGCTACAGGAGATGGTCAGAGGCTGCGAATGTGCTACAGGAGACGATAAGAGAGTGCGGATATGCTACAGGAGACCCAAATGTGCTCACTACTACTTATTCAGATAAAAATATATGAATAAACACCTCAAGACCATCAAGCACAATACATAATTAATTATATTATGAGCAAACATAACACACAAACTATAGAGACACAATATACAGCAGCACTTTTCATCAGAAAATCAGCCAAATCATATTGCTGTTGCTGCTGCCTCCCCTCTGCTGGCATGCTGGAATTTGGAGTGCCCCAGACACATGAGGTGGTAACTCTGGAGAGGACTCAGGAGGCTGTGCCTGGACTGGACTGGTGAGCACTGCAGGCAATAGGTAGAGATTGGGGGAGATCTCAGAAAACGTCCTCCCTAGTCAGTTTAGAAGCAAATAGTAATGCAGATCTGACACAAAAAACCCCCCACTAAGACAAGGCAATGAGAGACATTTAACTAATCACTAGCTTACCGCTCACCCTCCTCTGCTAGGCTGAAGACAGTCAGTCCGGCTCCACTGCAGGCTGACTCCTCCCCCCCCCTTCCAGCATCTCCTGTGCAGAAATCGAATAAGGCGCACTGTGGAAGGAAGGGGGTGAGGGAACAAGACTAGTAGCAGGTGCAGCAGTGTCAGAAAGATCATCGGGATGCATCGGAGACTCTCGGCATGCTTCAGAACTGCACATGCGCAGTTCCGAACCGGGAACGTCATTTTTTTACTGGTAAGATTTTTTATTCACGGATTTTCACGGGCATGAAAAAATAGCCCCGTTTTTACGGGCTGCCCGTAAAAACATGGACGGTTGGCAACACTGATCCACACAGAACTCCTTTGCAGTCTTTTCTCAAAAACATACAGTATATTAAATGTACAATCTGAATGTGTGCAACAGAGCGAAATGAAGAGGATTATCTGAGGATCTGAAAAAAAAACAGGTTTTCAGAACTTGTTACAGTAGTAACTGTAGCAGTGTAGACCCAATGAGGTCTTTGCTTATCAACCTTCTGGACACCAAAAAAGAACGCCAGTTCCCACGTGACATAAAAGGAGGAAATTAAAAAAAGAACCCTCACCTTATAAAACAACCTATTCAGTTTAAAATAGAAATGAAAGGCAAAACATCTGTGTATAGATATAAAAACATTATAAATACATTTTTTTTCATTTTTTCAGTTATATTCCATCTGAGCTGCAGGAGAAACAGCAGAGCACACTGAACTTCCCGGTGAAAGGCAGTGAGGGGGGAGGCATGTCAGGACAAGTCTGATTATTGGAGAAGAGCACACTGAGTTCCCAGCATAGCTAGAGAACTGACCACAATGTGCTCTCATGCCTAGTGTGGTCAGTTTTAGAAAGGGAAAGCAGAGGGACTGGCAGGTATTTCATACAAAGGAAGCAATACAAACAGAATAGGATACTTTTTCATACAAGCACAGAGTAGCAGGGAGCTTCATGAGAGCGTCAGGTACAGAGCCTGCATGGGAGCAGAGGTGCTATGTTAGATTGTCTGAAGGACTAATACAAAAGGCCTGAGCAACAGCGCTGCTAGAGAGAGCCAGGAGACTAAATGTCATTATGCTTGTTTTGATGGTGGCATGGGCAAATTAACCACTAAGGACTTAAACAGCATTTCTAAAGTGAACTAAACTCAGCAGGATGCTCTACACTTGAGCTGACAATACGCAAACCATCACAAACCTTATGTCCCGTACACATGATTGGAAATTTGGCAAGCAAAAGACAGATTAGAGCTTTTGGCCAGAAAATGCGATTGTGTATATGCCCCATCAAACTTTTGCTGGCGGAATTTAGGCCAGCAAAAGATTGAGAGCAGGTTCTAAATTTTTCGGTCAGAAAAAGTTCTTATCCGAAAATCCATTTTGTGTGTATGCATTTCCGACACACAAAAACTCACGTATGCTCAGATTCAACTTTGAGACAGAAGTAAAACTACCATTCGTAATGGACATAGCACATTTGTCACGCTGAATGCGTTTTAATAGTTTAATGCAGCGCATTCTCTTCTTCTTTACAATGCTAGAAGAATGAAGTTGTTTTGCCGCTCATATTTACACAGAGCTCTCACAAACTTCTTTCTTTATTATTTCTCCTGATCGCATGAATAATCTTTTTTAAAGCCAGATCTCCATAATAATGTTTGTTTGTTTTTTTCTTTTTTAATCAAGAACTCCTTTTTTTGGAATATTTAGAAATAATTTTCTAGTCATCTCCATCATTTTTTTTTTTTTTTTGTGTGTCAAGTTTACACAACATCATTATTATCTTGTCACTTTAAAGCTCAAGGAGGTTGGTTGGTGTTCCCTGTTATTTTGACATTGTATTTTTGAAATGTACCTGTCTACTCACAAACAAACTGCCCTATTTGAAGAAAAACACATAGGCAAGTATTTAAAAAAGAAATCTCCATTTATTCTGACTGATACCAAAATAAAGAAGGCAACATTGGAGAAACTGATGGAATTTGCGAAGCCTTTCTACCCCATGGCACACATCAACTATTTTGAAAATAAAATTTGTAGCTTGAGAAGTCCATATAATGGGGAGCACAATCTGGTCTAGGACTCACAGAGATTATGAACAGCAGCAGATGACATATATGGCATATGGCTTTGGTACTACAACAGCCTGTCTTTTGTCAGACCAGACTGAACCCAGGCCATCGCTTTCTTGTCTTCCTTTCAGCCTTCCTTGGAGGCTGTGGCTCTGGAGGTGGACTTGTGGCAGGAGGAGGAGTAGGATGGGCGAGTATACATTAGTGCATTTATCACTTATTTGGCCACTCAACCCCTTCTGAATAGCCTCAAAAACAAATTTCTCACACCTGAGGCATTGGCCCTCCTCCATTTGCTGCAATTTTGCAGCTACATAGCAGCCATAAGCCTCTTCAGCGTGGGGGGGGGGGGCTTTTCGGGGCTGCATTAGCATCCTTAATGAGGCCCAGTGCTGCCTCCTCTACGTTACTGCCCTTCCTGGCCCTTTTTGTTGGAAGGCTGAGGGGAGGCACCAGGGATTGGGTGAGGCTAGAGGGCCCTGTCCCCTCCTGGCTGACACTTACCCCCACCTCTTCCTGTCTGTCACATTCCAGAGCCTCATCCTGGCTGAGCTATTCCTGTGTATGAAAAAGGGGCATATGTTTAGTTTTTGGTTCATCAATCCCACCCAAATTTCAGCTCATGACTTGCAAATTGGATGTTAATAAATAGAAAAGACTATAATTCTGACCCCAGCATTTTTCATTCTTGTCACACTCATTTTTGGCCCCTACTGTCAATTGATATGTCAAACACTTTTTGCTAAGTCATTAATTTGTTAGCAAGAATAACATATAGTTAACAACAATAATTTTCGGACAATAAATATGTTAAAAGATACTATACCTGGTACAGCTGGGCTCCTCAACTTCTTCCAGGATGGAAGGCCCAGGTTGGTCCTCAGAAGCCTCCTCTGGGGTTGATGGAAGGGTGGATGGAAGTGTAGAAAGTGATTCCCTGGCTTCCATCTGGTCTTCCAGAAACCACATCCTGCTGTAGTACCACAGACTGGGTACATACACATCCTCTGCTACAGCTTCTGATCTCATGGAAGCCTGGACCTTATTAAGGTCCTTCCTATATGTGCTTCTCAAGCTACCAATTTTCTTCTCGAAAAACTCGATGTCTGCGTTGGGGACCTGCGTCTTCACATATTCCAGCAGTTTCTTCAGCGATGCCTTCCAAACTGGTTTATTTTGATATAAGGGGTTTTTAACCTCCCACAAATTTCTCATATCCCTGTATTTGTCTATGAAGTGACCATGAATTCAGGGTCTTTGAATTGTTTCATATTTGCTGCAAGACAAAACACAAGACAAAAACACTAATAAATATCAGGCTAAACTCCCCTAATCTTATCCCAATATAGGCCTCAATCTAGAATCAGTATAGGCCACTGATGTACCAAAGTTAAGATGTTACGTTCGTCCTCCTTCCTCAGCACACCGAACGTACATACGACACACGCGTCCTAACTTTATATACTCTGTGCATGCATGAAACTTTGCCTGCGTCCCCCGCCCCTGGTGTTCTTTATCGAAGATTTCCTGCCCCTTCCCTTTCGTCGCAGTGGGAGAGGAACATGGCAGAGACACAGCAGGTAGTCACTACTACGTAGTTACGAGGAGGAAAGCCCGGAGGCCAAAACGCCCCAATCCAGGAGGAGGTTTAAGGACTCCAATATGTCCTTTGAAGAGATGGTGGAGATGGTCCACATATTGAAGAGGGCCGACTACGATGGCAAGAATGGACCGTACCCAAACTCCAATCTGCAAAAGGCCAAAATCATGACGAAAGTGGTGAAGCGTCTGCGGCAGAAATTTAGGATACGATGATCCAAGGAGCAATTAAGGAAACGCTGGTCACACCTAAATTTAAGGGAGCAAGATCAGTACAAAAGGATTAAAAAGTGCTTAAAAAAAGTAAGTACTTGTCATGTGTTACTATTATGATTATATGATTATTAACTTGCATGCTGCTCCATGTGTTTTTCTTTACTGTTGTACAGTTTAAAATGGCTACTTTCATGTTTGTGGGCACAGTAATCGTTTGCAGGTAACATTGTTCATTTGCCAACTAAATACAATGTTTTTAACAGATACAGGGTTAACTACATTTGCTAATTTGTATTAAAAGAAGTTTAGGACATTATTGTCTAGATGTCTTTGAAACTAGAATGAATTGCAAACTTGATTCAGTGTAAGGAGAGGACACTCAGCAGCTGTTTACACATCTGGACTCAGGAACACTAGTGTGGGACACCAGAGCACATTTTTTAGGGTGACCCACACAGGTACTCCAGTGGATACTTGGGGCATCTCCATGTATGAAACCTGTCCAAAAAAGGTAAGTATTCTAGCTTGGTTAAGGGAATTATTTAGGTCTTCAACTTGGAACTCTGCCCCAACAAAGGCAATTGTACACCACTTCCAAGCAACGTTTCACATTCATAATTCTGGCCACAAATGTCTGTGTGCTAAGTAATTATACCTTTTGTTTCATTCTCATAGAGGAGAAATGACTTGCTCCGTCTGAGGATAACATGAACCCCCCACCTCCTCAAGAAGAGGAGCAGAGTATTGTGGTACCTCAGGATGTGGAGGAAGGAGAGGTGGAAGAAGTGCTGGAATTTGGCACCACAACAGGTCAGTGTCGAACACCACAGATTCAGATAATAGATGTTTGCCTGCATATTTTTAATACATGGTGTATATTTTTATTTTAGGTGATGTTCAGGTTACCAAAATCCAGTCATTTTAACAGTGACAGTACACAGTGGCTTATCGAGGAAATGTCTTGTAGTCGGGATTTGGACCTTATCAAAGAGAAAACCAAGGAGATTGAACAAAGACTGAATAACATGATTGATGTACTAGGGAGAATCTAAATCCTAAAAAGATTCCTGTTTTTTTTTTTTCTAAAAATTTTATCTAAAGTTTTAATACAGTTTAAAAAACAAATTTGGAAGATGCACACAGTGTGTCAACATGTGCTATCTGCCATCAGGGGATTTCAATGTACGCGTTTTGTGGTTGCAACCCCTTCCTCCCAACTCTAGTAGGTGAGAGGAAGTGGTTGCACCCCCAAAACACGTCCATTGATCCCACATGATGGGAGATAGCACATGTTGACATTAGGTATGGGATCAGAAAGGAAATCCCCATTTTGACTCACAATTTGTGTGCATCTTCTAAATTTGGCTTTTATAGGGGTGACTTCACCCCATCTGATGAAGGCAAGATCAAGACCTTTTTCACACTATAAAGTGTCTGATATTGCCTTCTTTTTGCAATGTTGAACTTTTAAGTTCCAGAGTTGGGAATTTTATGTTTGGAAACATGCCTGTTTCTGTATTTTTTTTAAATTTCAAGGTAAATCTTTGAAAAAAAAGATGTGTTTTTTTGTGTGTATGGAGTAAAATGCTTTCTACTCAACAATGTGTGGCTTCTTCTTTCAATGCTCAATAACACTTTTTGTATTAAGTTGGTGTTTACAGTGACAATGGGTGTTATTTAAATAATGTGAAAACCACTTGGCACTACAAGTGCACTAGGAGAACCTAGGAGACAGATAAAAAAAACACAAGCAGTAAATCCAAATCAAGATTTTTTCAGATCAATTTTTATTTTATTTAAAAAATATTTACAAATTAGCTGGCATAGCAATGCCCCCCCTACCAGTAAAATATTCCACATATTTTCTTCATGGGCGCTTTGGAGGGGACAAGCCAGGACAGACAGCTTACAGGGCCGTCAGTGTTGGTTCCCAAAGTCCGGCTTCAGGCCCAACTGAGGCTATATAATTTGGAGCATTTCTTTTTAAAAAGTTGTGCAGGATGCAGCAGCATAAAACAATGTGGTTAAATTTGTACTCTGCCAGGTTGATTGCCGTTAGAAATAGGCTTAACCGGCTGGCCATTATCCCAAAGGTATTCTTCACGACTCTTCGGGCTCTGGCCAGCCAGTAATTAAAAACCACAGTAATTAAAAACCCTCTTCTCCACAGCAAGGGTGCTCTGGGGGAATGGCCTTATCACGTGCCCAGACCAAATGCTTCATCAGCAATAAAATTCCTTTGAAGTTCTCTTCCGCAGTTGGCAATCCCAAGCCACCTCTCTGAAGACATCTGTAGAACTCAGTCTGGGCAAAGACTCCACCATCCGACATCCGGCCATTCTTCCCCATGTCCACATAGAGAAACTCATATGTCGCAGACACTACCACCAGGAACACGATACTATGAAATCCCTTATAGTTAAAATAGTATGACCCCCGAATGGGGTGGTGGGACGATGTGGATGTGCTTCCCATCTATTGCCCCTCCGCAGTTGAGAAAGTCCCAACGATGGGCAAAGTGGGATGCCACAGTCTGCCATTCTCATGTAACGTTAAAGGAAACTGTGGAGTCAAAACAGAAACATTTTTTTTGTAATTTTGCACATAAACATTGCAAGCAGATTATACACAGACATTATTGGCCAACATCAGTATAACATTGATTTTAATGCATATTTAAAGACAAAAAAATAAGGTCCACTTATCAGATTCCTCACCCCCTCTGATGGCCCATTGTCCAAATTTTAAGGGGGGGGGGGGGGTTCTAAATGAGTTTGTGAGCCCAAAAAAGCCTCTGACACTCTGCATGAATTTAAGGACAACAATAACATATGTACACATTATAGGGGGATGTTTAAGGTAAAGCAGTACAATGGAGCTGACAAAATACATTGTTAAGTGACAAGGCTAGGTGTGTATGGGCCCAGGATAGCATGGGGAGGTTAGTGAAGGTAAACATGCATGTAGGCCAAAAAAGGAGCATTAAAAGATTCAAGCATGCATGATGACAAAGAGGACATTCACAGCATATTACAATCAGGGTAATTATGGAATGATGAAACAAAACATTAGAAAACATTAAATACATATTATGTGCTGTTAAAGGATAAAACTTACTCTAGTATAGTCCTTCTGCAGGACCTGAATAATAGCAGAACAGGTCTCTGGAATAATGCCTGGGGGAAGATGCCTGTAGAGAACTTGAGGTCCTGTAGACTTCTCCCCGTCGCCAAGTACCACAAGGTGGCGACTAGCCTCTGCTCGGGAGTGATGGCTTGCCTCATGCAGTGCCCCACCTGCTAATATAAGGGGTGAGCAAAGCCGACAAACAGTGAAAAATTGAGTCCGTCATCCGGGGAAAATTGCTGAAATCATCAGGGTTATTCTCCTGGATCTCACGCAGCAGAAGCATATGAGAGAATTGGTCACGCTGGAGGAACCAATTCTTGGTCCATAAACTCCTCCCCCCCTGTTCATGGACTGGACTTGGGTCAAAGTAAGAACCCCAATGCCAAGCCCCCACACAGCATGAACTCTAAGATGAGTACGTAACCACAACATGGCGTCAAAACAGTCGGCTGGTCATGCACTGAAAACCAGATACAAACCCAGAAGCACAAACTGAACAGCAGTAAAATGATTGGAAATAAGCACGAGTCTGAAAAGCGCAAATCATCTCTCACCAAACTTTTATTAACATGAAATTAGCAGAAGGAGCCCGAAGGGTGGCGCACTGGGTATTGAACGTCCTTTTTCTAGCCCTGTTGTACGTGTTGTATGTCACCACGTTCTTGATGGATGGAATTTGGTGTAACTGTGTGTATGCAAGACAGTTTGAGCGAAATCCCATCGGAAAAGCCATCAGAGATTTTTCTGACAAAAATTACGATCGTGTGTATGTGCCATTAGTCTTCTTCTCAACCCTGTGTATGAGGTAGTTTAGCAGTGTGGAGCAGATAATGGCTTATCAAATACAGCAATACATCCGGCAGGCCAATGTTTTCAAAAGACAGTCCTTGTAGTGATGTTGTCAGTCTCTTGGGACTAACACTTTTATGCCGCATATACACGACCGGACTTTCCGCCAGAATAAACTCTGACAGTCTTTCCGACAGAGTTCCGACCGAACGGACTTGCCTACACATAATCACACCAAAGTCTGTTCGTTTCGAATGCTATGACGTAGGACGGGACTAGAAATGGAAGTTCCATAGCCAGTAGCCAATAGCTGCCTTTGCGTTGTATTTGGTCCATCGGACTAGCATACAGACGAATGTTTTTTCTGATGGGAATTGATTCCGTCGAAAAGATTTAAAACATGTTCTATTTCTAGGTCCGTCAGACTTTTTGAAAAAAAAGTCCCCTGAAGCCCACACACGATCGGAATATCCGATTGAAATTATTCCATCGGACCTTTTCTGCCAGAAAGTCCCATCCTGTGTACGCGGCATTAGGCTTGCAAAACAGAATCCATTCGAAAAAACTTAAGGGATGTTAAATCAGTACACCATTGTCTAGTCATTACACAGGGATAAGAAGATTTTTAAACACAATATTTTCAAACAAAGATAATCTAAATCACAGTGTCTTCTTGATATATGGGCTCATTATTTTTCATGAGAATATAAACTCTCTTTCGTCCAGAGTGAGAAATACCAGAAAACAAAGATGAGTAGATGAGTAGTTCTAATGTATTCACCAATAAGTTGAGCAAATTAATAGATTGCATTTATTCACAAATAACATTACCCAGGTGCTCACAAAGGAAAAGTATTAAAATATATTTTGTTTTGCCCTTTGTCAGCATACATAGCCCAATTCCTGCAAGTGATGTAACAAATTACAGCATCAATGAACCATATAGGCAATAACTAGAAGTCAATAATGAGAGCCTATAATTATGAAAATGCTTATTACAGAACATAGACATTGTCAGTGCCCCGCACTCCAGCCATACAAGGAAAGAGTGCCAGGAACTGAAACTATTGGTATATTTCAGTGACCATCATTCTCAGCTTAACATCTGCCTGTGCATGGCTCTCCATAAAAACTCTTTGAAATCAATGATTTTATCCAGTCTTGGAAAGACCATATGAAAAGACATTAGATTCCCTATATAAATGATAACATTCTCAAAATCATGTGGGAAATCTTTGTTATAAGTAGCTTCTTTGATCAACACACTTGATCGTGGATTCCATTTACACATGTTCACTGCAATAAAAAGAAGTAAACCTCTGTGTAGACAAATGTTAAGAGATATGTATACATTCATATGTAGTACACTTGCAGTGCCTTGAAAAAGTAATCATACCCCTTGATATTTTCCACATTTTGTCATGTTACAACCAAAAGCGTAAATGTATTTTATTGGGATTTTATGTGATAGACCAACACAAAGTGGCAAATAATTAATTGTGAAGTGGAAAGAAAATGATGAATGGTTTTCAAATTTTTTTACAAATAAATATGTGAAAGGTGTGGTGTGTATTTGTATTCAGCCCCCCTAAGTCAATACTTTGTAGAACCACCTTTCTCTGCAATTATAGCTGCAAGTCTTTTTGGGGATGTCTCTACCAGCTTTGCGCATCAAGAGAGTGCCTTTTTTCGCATTGTTCTTTTCAAAATAGCTCAAGCTCTGTCAGATTGGATGGATAGTGGCTGTGAACAGCAATTTTAAAGTCTTACCACAATTGGATTTAGGTCTGGACTTTGACTGGGCTATTCTAACACATGAATATGCTTTAACCACTAGGAATCCGCGCTATAGCCAAATGACGGCTACAGCGCGGACCTCCTTTGCCGGGACTATGTCTATTGACGTCGTTCCGTGCATGAGCAGCCTGCGTGCCCCCTGAGGGGCGCGCGCGGCGCGCTCTGTGATCGGCGAGTCTATGAGACTCGCCTCATCATGGATCCGAGCAAGGGGTCGATCCCGACCCCTTACCACGTGATCAGCTGTCAGCCAATGACAGCTGATCATGTGATACAACGGAGCCGGTAATCGGCTATTATTCCTCCTCGCACTGACAGCGCGAGGAGAAAAAAAAGAGCCGATCACCGGCGGCCGTGATCGGGACATCAGTCCCGATCACGGCCAGCTTACCAGTGCCCACCTGCCCCCCTCAGGAATAAATAAGTGCCCCCCGTAAGTGCCACCCAGCAGTGCCCACAGTGCCACACATCAGTGCCCACAGTGCCACCCACAATCTGCCTCAACAACGGTGCTGCACCCCAGTGCCACATATCCGTGCCCATCAGTGCTGCCCATCAGTTCCCAGCAGTGCCATCTATCAGAGCCACCTATCAGTGCCCATCAGTCCCATCTATCAGTGGTACCTATCAGTGCCACCCATCCGTGCCATCTTATCTGTGCCCATCTTTGACTATCAGTGCCGCCTTATCTGTGCCCATCAGTACTGCCTTATCTGTGCCTATCGGTGCCACCTTATCTGTGCCTATTAGTGCCACCTTAACTATGCCTATCAGTGCCCACCAGTGCAGCCTATCAGTGCCCACCAGTGCAGCCTATCAGTGCCGCCTCATCAGCGCACTTCAATGAAGGAGAAAAATTACCTGTTTGCAAAATTTTATAACAAACTATTAAACATGATTTTTTTTTTTTTTGCATCTTTTTTTGTTTGTTTAGGAAAAAATAAAACTCCTAGCTGTAATTAAATACCACCAAAAGAAAGCTCTATTTGTGGGAAAAAAATTATAAAAATTTCATTTGGGTACAGTGTTGTAGGACCGCGCAATTGTCATTCAAAGTGCATCAGCGCTGAAAGCTGAAAATTGGTCTGGGCAGGAGGGGGGTTCAAGTGCCCAGTAAGCAAGTGGTTAAACTAAGCCATTCCACTGTAGCTCTGGCTGAATGTTTAGGGTTGTTGTCCTGCTGGAAGGAGAACCTCCACCCCAGTCTCAAGTATTTTGCAGATTCTAACAGGTTTTCTTCTAAGATTGCCCTGTATTTGGCTCCATCCATCTCCCCATCAACTCTGACCAGCTTCCCTGTCCCTGCTCAAGAAAAGCATCCCCACAACATGATGCTGCCACTGCCATGTTTCACGGTGGGAATGGTGTGTTCAGAGTAATGCTCGGTGTTAGTTTTCCGCTTTTTTTCCTGTTTTTTTAGGCCAAAAAGTTCAATTTTGGTCTCATCTGACCAGAGCACCTTCTTCCACATGTTTGTTGTGTCCCCCACATGGCTTCTCGCAAACTGCAAACAGGACTTTTTATGGCTTTCTTTCAACAATAGTTTTCTTCTTGCCACTCTTCCATAAAGGCCAGATCTGTGGAGTGCACGACTAATAGTTGTCCTTTGGACAGATTCTCCCATCTGAGTTGTGGATCTCTGCAGCTCCTCCAGAGTTACCACGGGCCTCTTGGCTTGTTCTCTGATTAATGCTCTCCTTGCCCTGCCTGTCAGTTTAGGTGGATGGCCATGTCTTGGTGGGTTTTCAGTTGTGCCATACTCTTTCCATTTTCAGATGATGGATTGAACAGTGCTCCATGAGATGTTTAAAGCTATTTTTTTATAACCTAACCCTGCTTTAAACTTCTCCACAACTTTATCCCTGACCTGTCTGGTGTGTTTCTTGGCCTTCATGATGCTGTTTGTTTACTAAGGTTCTCTAACAAACCTCTGAGTGTTTCACAGAACAGCTGTATTTATACTGAGATTAAATTACACACAGGTAGACTCTATTTACTAATTAGGTCACTTCAGAAGGCAATTGGTTCCACTAGATTTTAGTTAGGAGTATCAGAGTAAAGGGAGCAGAATGCAAACCCATTTTTTTTTCCCCAGATATTTATGTGTAAAAAATGTTGAAAACCATTTATCATTTTCCTTCCACTTCACAATTTGGTGCCACTTTGTGTTGGTCTATCACATAAAATCCCAATAAAATACATTTACCTTTTTGATTGCAACATGACAAAATGTGGAAAATTTCAAGGGGTATGAATACTTTTTTAAGTCACTGTATATAGAAAAAAACTAAGCTTATTCTGTGGAGTGCCGGACGGTCAAGATAAGCTCTCTCCCACTCGCCTTAAGGTCGGGCGCAATAATTTGTCCGCCTCGGTGTCTTTCCTGTATGAGCATTGTGGATTGTCGGAGCTTCATAAAATCTGTGACCGTATAAGTGTCTATCAGTCTTGCGAAATGCTATAAATTTATGGAGACCTTTGAAGCTCGGGAGTCATTCATATACATTTCTTGACGTACATATTTGCTTTTAATTTTTGGTACACCACCTTCTCACACCATCATTTATTGATATAGTTATACTCCATACTGTATATTTCCCCTGAAGAAGGAGATTTCCTTGGCTCCGAAACGCATAGGAAAATTAATACTATGGCTATGGCTATAACTACAATGACGATATGCATGGATAATCCATTATTTTGTATTCTATGTATGATGCTATTTAATTCTTTTTATGGCATGATTTCATTTTACTAAATACATTTTGTATTTTGTTATATATTTCTTGGTGTACATGCCTAAAAAGTCCACCACTAGGGGAACCCCTTTCCTTTTTTACTGTTATTTCCTAAAGACTGTTTAGGGTTACTATACATCCAAATCACATTGTGTTTCCAAATTTTTTGGTTCCTCAAAAACTGGTACATTTTCCACATGTATAGGTGCTTTTAAACCTATAATAACCTGTCATAACTCTTTAAATGGTTTAGCATAACAGCAGGGCAACTAGCATTTACGGAAGGTAACCCATTAACCACTTAAGGACTGCCGCATGTAGATATACATCGGCAGAATGGTATGTACGGGCACAAGCACGTACCCGTACGTGCTTGCCTTCCAGCGGGTGGGGGGTCCGATCGGACCCCCTCCCGCTGGCTGCGGCGGTCCATTTCGCTTCAGGAGTGATCCGGGATGAGGGGATGGCCATCCCCTCTCGATCGCTCCTGGCGAATGAGAAGCTTCCCCTGCCTGTGTAGTGTAAACACAGGCAGGAGGAAGTGATGTCTCTCTCCTCGGGGCGGTCTTTTTGACCGAACTGCGAGGAGAGGACATAGTAAGTGCACCAATCGCTACACTGACACGTAGGTACACATAGGCACACAAATCACCCCCCCCCCCCCGATCGCCCCCCCTCCCAGTCACAGTGTCACTGATTGCAGTGATCATTTATTTACTGATCACTGCATTTAGTGTCAGTTGTGACAGTAAAAAGTGTCAGGGCAGTTAGTGTTAGGTCCAGGGTAGCCCCCTACCCCCCCAAATAAAGGTTTAACCCCCTGATTGGCCCTAGAGTTAACCCTTTCACCCCCTTTCGCCAGTGTCACTAAGCAATCATTTTTCTGATCGTTGCATTAGTGTCATCGTTGCATTAGGTAGCTAGTTATTTTTTTAGGTTCACCGCCAGGTTTTTATAGCGTTAAGTACCCCCATATACAACCTAATAAAGGTTTTAACCCCCTGATTGCCCCTAGAGTTAACCCTTTCACCAGAGATCACTGTATAAGTGTCACTGGTTACGCTGGTTAGCCAGTTAGTTATTTCGTTATTTAGGTTCCCCGTCAGGTTTTTATATAGTGTCCGGGACCCCCATATACTACCTAATAAAGGTTTTAACCCCCTGATTGCCCCAGGTAACCCTTTCACCCCCTTTTGCCAGTGTCACTAAGCGATCGTTTTTCTGATCGCTGCATTAGTGTCACTGGTGCCGCTAGGTAGCTAGTTATTTTTTAGGTTCACTGCCAGGTTTTTATAGCGTTAGGTACCCCGATATACTACCTAATAAAGATTTTAACCCCCTGATTGCCCCTAGAGCTAACCCTTTCACCAGTGATCACTGTATAAGTGTCACTGGTGACGTTGGTTAGCCAGTTAGTTATTTAGGTTCCCCGTCAGGTTTTTATATAGCGTCAGGGACCCCCATATACTACCTAATAAAGATTTTAACCCCCTGATTGCCCCTAGTTAACCCTTTCACCAGTGATCACCGTATAAGTGTTATGGGTGACTCTGGTTAGTTAGTTTGCTTTTTATAGCATCAGGGCACCCACCATTTATTACCCAATAAAGGTTTAACCCCCTGATCACCCGGCGGGTGATATCAATTAGGTTTTAGGGTCAGAGTCTGCATCGCCCCAGGCAGCGCTAGGTTAGTGCCAGTACCGCTAAAACACCCACGCGCAAAGCATACACCTCCCGTAGTGGTATAGTATCTGAACAGATCAATATCTGATCTGATCAGATCTATACTAGCGTCCCCAGCAGTTTAGGGTTCCAAAAAAACGCATTGTTAGCGGGATCAGCCCAGATACCTGCTAGCACCTGCGTTTTGCCCCTCCGCCCAGCCCACCCAAGTGCAGTATTGATCTATCACTGTCACTTACAAAACACTAAACACATAACTGCAGTGTTCGCAGAGTCAGGCCTGATCCCTGCGATCGCTAACAGTTTTTTTTGGTAGCGTTATATATTTAAATCCTGAAGGCGGTGCTTGGTTTTCGGGGTCCCATACGCGGCTAGGCTCCCAAATAGCCCCCCACATGTGGTATCCCCGTACTCAGGAGAAGCAGCAGAATTTATTTTGGGGTGTAATTTCACTTATGCCCATAGCATGTGTAAGCAATATATCATTTAGTGACAACTTTGTGCAAAAAAAAAAAGTTTGTAATATTCCCGCAACTTGTAGCAAAATATAAAATATTTCATGGACTCAACATGCCTCTCAGTAAATAGCTTGGGGTGTTTACTTTCCAAAATGGGTTAATTTGGGGGGGTTTTGTGCTATTTTGGCATTTTATGGCCTTCGAAATTGTGATAGGTAGTGAGGAGTGAAATCAAAAATTTGCACCCTAAGAAATCCTGAAGGCAGTGATTGGTTTTCGGGGTGCTGTATGCGGCTAAAAGTCCCACATATGTGGTATCCCCGTACTCAGGAGAAGCAGCAGAATATATTTTGGGGTGCGATTCCACATATAACTATCGCATGTGTGAGCAATATATCATTTAGTGACAACTTGTTGTAAACTTTTTTTTTGTGTCATTATTCAATCACTTGGGACAAAAAAAATAAAAATATTCAATGGGCTCAACATGCCCCTCAGCAATTTCCTTGGGGTGTCTACTTTCCAAAATGGGGTTATTTGGGGGGGGGAAAGGACACAAATTTCGTTTGGGTAAAACATTGCATGTCCGCGCAATTACCAGTTAAAACAGTGCAGTGCGAAATTGTAAAAAGACCTCTGGTCCTTAGGCTGACAATTGGTCCGGGGCTTAAGTGGTTAAAGGCCTATATTTCCATAAGAACAGGTATCTAAGCCCCTAATAATATTTTGTAGCATACCAGTACCAAAATGTGATAGCTGCATTGTTTTCCATTTTACAGGCTTCTTCTTATTTTCACCTGGTAAAAAAACTTCCAGTCCCTGAATGACTGTGCTTGTTTCTCCACTTCATCGATGGAGAAAATTGTTTTAACACAGACTGGACTTCAAACATCTTTGAACATAATTTTAACTACTACATAACTGTGTTTTTAATATTTGCTTTAAGTTTAGCTTTAAGTTGCCTTTAGTATAAACATGCATTTACTTTTAGAGGAGGCTTAGCCCAAACTTCAACTTGCAGCTCACACATTACTGAGGTTTTGATTTGAAGACACAATTTTTTGAATTGTAAATCATCTTTGCTTTGGAATATTGCTTTGGAATTGTTTCAGTAATTGTGTCATTGTTGTGCAAACACAATGCATATTGTATCTGCAATATCTAATCAGCATTTGGTGCTTTATTCTTTTCAGAACCCTTTTCATCTGCGAATGGATATGAGAAGTTCAGTGGATTCTCTAATGGAAATCTTGAACAGTGTCTTACAGAACAACAGCTGGGAGGAACTAGCTGTTATCACATGCCACCCATGGGAAAGCACCATCATACTTGACTATGTGACTACTAATACAAGTATAGAGACACATGAGATCCTTAACATTCACTCACTTGGTGATGCTGATGTAGGAACTTACCTGAATCATCACTTTGATGCTATAAAGAATCCACAGATACCTTTGCTTTTACATGGATGTGATGCCCAGCGATCTTCCTTGGTGTTTAAAGCAGCCAAAGACTATGGATTGGAACCACTTGAGTTTCACTGGCTGGTTGGACAACCACTTAATGTGGAGGAGATGCAGACAGATGGCTTGCCCCCTGGTTTGTTAGCTTATGGAGAAGTCAGCCGACCAAGTTTGGAAACCTTTTTAAGAGATGCTGTGGTTCTAGTAACTAAGGCAATCTCTAGTGCAGTCCAAGTGAGACCAGATCTTGCACTTATTCAGACCATGATAAATTGCAATGATAAACAAACATCACAAAACGAGTCTTCTGGCTTGTACCTTTCCAGGTGAGTTTCTGTGATACTAATATTTAACCTGTGCAATTATTTGATGCAATAATCATATACATTGTAAATTATTATTTTATATTTAAATTTATATGTCTTTTTTCCAAAAAAGCAGGGTTGCTTTTTTACCTTTGAGAACAGCAGTTAACTCTAGGAAACCATTCCCAATGTAGTTATATATACAAATACAAATATTCTACTGTGAAACACTGTCATTATAGCTAATATTTAAAACACACAAATACTACAGAATTTGGTAGAGAGATGATATAAGGAAAAAACTTTCTAAACAGACTAAAATATCTCTGAATGAATTCCTGGTGGCGGTGGTTGACAAGGGTATTTTTACAAAAAGTACTAATTATTTTCTGAAACTGCATTACTTTAGAGAACCCACTTTTTATGCACTTCCTAAGATCTGTAAGATACATCACCAATCCTCCAGGAACACACATAATATGGGAAACTGGTTCCTATATTGAGAATATGAGTATAATACTGGTATTCAGGTATACATGATAGCACATGGAGGGTCTTTTCTGTTCACTAGAGTCGGGGTATTGAAATAAAATTCACAGAGCTCCAGTCAGTAACATTTTCTTCCAGCAGAGGTCTAAATCAGAATCTTCATATCACAGTCCCCCCTTCTCTTATAACACAATCTCGTTCTTACATCAGTGTCCTCAGTCCCCCCTTCACATTAAGATCCCCCGTTTTCATCACGGTCCCCCTTTCAAAACAGTGTCTTTAGCCCCCTGCACAGTAGTGTTCTCAATCTCCCTTTTATATCAGACCCCCCTTTTTTCACAGCAGTGTCCTCAACCCCCCCCCCCCCCCCCCCATGGTAGTGTTCTTAGCCCCCTTTCAGAGTATTGTCCTCCCCCCTTCACATTAGTGTTTGCCCCTCTTTGCAGCACCCCACCCTCACGTTACTGTCCTCAGCCCCCCTGCATATCACTCCCATCCTCACTGTCCTACGTTCTTACTTTGCATCTACTGCACAGAGGTTGTAGGGTAGGAGGCATAGCAGGTCTAGATGGAGGGCTACACAACTTTTCATGTTGATAAGCTGGTAATTGGTTTCTAGGACTGTCATTTTTCCTGATAACCAATAATATAACTTGAAAAGTTAACTTGAGCAGCCCTCTGTCCGTAACTGTCATGCCTCTCGCTATCGGCTCTACTGTGAGGATGACAGTGCTGGTGTATGGAGTCAAAAAACAGCTCCTAAGTGGCATGAGCACAGTGGTCTGGATGGGACAGTGACTCAGTCTGGATCTGGACCACAGTCCGCCATTTAGTGATTTCTATTGTAGAGAAATATTACCCTTCCTTATTTTATTGGAAGGAAGCCACTTTATTGGCTTTAGGGGTGGAGGTATTATATTCAAGCATTCCACATAAGAGTATATCTGTAACTATACAATTTTTAGATTAAATCATTATGCCAGTGCAGTGTTATAATCCATTTATTCAGGTCCATTTTGAAACATAATGCTTTTAGTTTTGCTGACTCTCACTACCTCCAGGTGCAGGGGATGGCGATGGGGATCATATATGCCCAGTCCTGCACTAATCATCACCTGGGGGCTGGGAACATAACATTTCGAGTGATGGGGTACTAGTCTGTACACCTGTGATATGTGTTAACTTGCACAGGCATATAGCCGACAGCCTCATCATTTGGACAGGCACTGAACAATTACTAGCCGCTTCCCGCCCAAGGACATCATATGACATCCTGGACTTTCAGTGGGAATATCTGAATGATGCCTGCATCACTATAAATTCTGATAAGGACAAAATCTCTTTTTTGGATTTGTCATTTGACCTCTCCAGATGTTGATAGGGGGAGAAAATCATTGATTCTTCCTATTACAAAAAAAAACAGCTACAGTGGTGTGAAAAAGTGTTTGCCCCCTTCCTCATTTCCTGTTCCTTTGCATGTTTGTCACACTTAAGTGTTTCGGAACATCAAACCAATTTAAACAATAGTCAAGGACAACACAAGTAAACACAAAATGCAATTTGTAAATGAAGGTGTTTATTATTAAAGGTTAAAAAAAATCCAAACCATCATGGCCCTGTGTGAAAAAGTGATTGCCCCCTAAACCTAATAACTGGTTGGGCCACCCTTAGCAGCAACAACTGCAACCAAGCGTTTGCGATAACATGCAATGAGGCTTTTACAGCGTCGTGGAGGAATTTTGGCCCACTCATCTTTGCAGAATTGTCCTAATTCAGTTACATTAGAGGGTTTTCGAGCATGAACGGCCTTTTTAAGGTCATACCACAACATCTCAATAGGATTCAGGTCAGGACTTTGGCTAGGCCACTCCAAAGTCTTCATTTTGTTTTTCTTCAGCCATTCGGTGGTGGACTTGCTGGTGTGTTTAGGATCATTGTCCTGCTGCAGAACCCAAGTTCGTTTCAGCTTGAGTACACGAACAGATGGTCGGACATTCTCCTTCAGGATCTCTTGGTAGACAGCAGAATTCATAGTTCCTTTTATCACGGCAAGTCTTCCAGGTCCTGAAGCAGCAAAACAGCCCCAGACCATCACACTACCACCGCCATATTTTACTGTTGGTATAATGTTCTTTTTATGAAATGCAGTGTTCCTTCTACGCCAGATATACTTGGACACACACCTTCCAAAGAGTTCCACTTTTGTCTCATCGGTCCACAGAATGTTGTCCCAAAAGTCTTGGGGATCATCAAGATGTGTTGTGGAGAAATTGAGACGAGCTTTGATGTTCTTTTTGCTCAGCAGTGGTTTTCTCCGTGGAACTCTGCCATGCAGGCCATTTTTGCCCAGTCTTTTCCTGATGGTGGAGGCATGAACGCTGACCTTAACTGAGGCAAGTGAGGCCTGCAGTTCCTTGGACGTTGTTGTGGGGTCTTTTGTGACCTCTTGGATGAGTCGTCGCTGCGCTCTTGGGGTAATTTTGGGTGGCCGGCCACTCCTGGGAAGGTTCACCACTGTTCCATGTCTTCGCCATTTGTGGATAATGGCTCTCACTGTGGTTCGCTGGATTCCCAAAGCTTTGGAAATGGCTTTATAACCCTTTCCAGACTGATAGATCTCAATTACTTTCTTTCTCAATTGTTCCTGAATTTCTTTGGGTCTCGGCATGATGTGTAGCTTTTAAGGATCTTCTGGTGGACCTTACTGTGTCAAGCAACTCCTATTTAAGTGATGCCTTGATTGTGAACAGGTGTGGCAGTAATCAGGCCTGGGTGTGGCTATAGAAATTGAACTCAGGTGTGGACAACCACAGTTATAGTATGTTTTAACAAGGGGGGCAATCACTTTTTCACACAGGGCCATGATGGTTTGGATTTTTTTTCACCTTTAATAATAAACACCTTCATTTACAAATTGCATTTTGTGTTTACTTGTGTTGTCCTTGACTATTGTTTAAATTGGTTTGATGTTCCGAAACACTTAAGTGTGACAAACATGCAAAGGAACAGGAAATGAGGAAGGGGGCAAACACTTTTTCACACCACTGTACATAGAGTATACTACATGCTATTATTACTCAGCCTAATTTTCTGATCAAGTCATTTCAATATAGTCAATATCTTAGGCTAGGTACAATTTCTTCTGATAATACAGATGTTAGATCAGAAGCCTCATACCAGATTCAGACAGAGAAAATATAGTAAAAAAATAAATAAAAATAGTTTATTAAAGTGGTTGTATACTCGAATTTTTAACTTTTACCTACAGGAAAGCCTATAATAAGGCTTACCTGTAGGTAAAAAAAATATCTCCTAAACCTGTACGGCTTAGGAGATATTCCCCTCGGTATGCGCCGCTGACTGCAGCGGCGCATGCGCACAAGGGGATTCTCTGCGTGAAAATCCGGCAGTGGCCGGCGGCCGGAATGAAATCTCCCACGCGCCGGAGCCGCGATACCCGGAAGAAACGCTGAGGGAGCATGTCAGCTCCCTCGGCGTGGATCGGGCCAGATGTCGGGGCCTCGCTCTAAGGTAAGTATTTCATAATGAGCTAGTATGCGGTGCATACTAGCTCATTATGCCTTTTGCTTTGCAGGTTTAAAAAAAAATAAAAAAAATTGCGGGTTTACTACCGCTTTAAGGACCTAAAAAGAAGTCTAAGGACAACTTTAAGGTCGCAATACATGGCTTGAATCATGTCTAATTCCTGCTGAAGCAGCCAAAAATTAAGCCATGGGTGGCCCTGTCAAAAATGGGTTAAACAAGTGAAATCTATATGTGTATGGCTTGCCATACACAAGGGTAACCAGCTAGTAAACCAGAACACTACATCTATCATAATTATTACTGGATATAGTCAACATATCAATATCATACAAAGCTTGTCTAAACAATGTTATCTCTTAAATTACCAATACTGGGTCAAATTCTTAAAAAACTTCCTGACATTACATTTAGGTGGGCTAAACCTTTGAAATATTCACAGGTACATAATCATTATAAGACTTAATAAGTGTGTTAATACATGTCCAGTGAGGGGTAACTTTAGGTGTAAGACATGTAATCAGTCTCTACATCCAAACAATTAAAGCTTCCAAATGGGGACCTTTACTTTTGTAAGTATTTTGTGAACTGCTCTAAGATGGGAATGGTCTACCTAATGTTTTGTCAATGTGCTGCCTGTTATGTAGTCAAAACCAAAGAGGAAGAATATATGATCACATTCAAGGTCTTAAAGATGGAGATTTAGACTCATCAGTGGCACACCACTTTGCTTATCATCATCGATATGATCCTGCTGGGTCCAGATTCTTAGGAATTGACCATATCTCTATGCCAGAAAAGATGAGATACTAATAAATTGTTGTTACAGATTAAAAAGCCATGGAATATCCTGGCCCCAGTTAAAAAAAATGTTTTGGCCCTATATATTGTGTCCCTGTTTTGTTATAGATATATTGTGTTTGTTTATGATTATGTGTTTATCTGGATTCCAATATTTGTGTGCTACTGATTTCCCCCATTTTCAGTATCCCTCTAAGGGGCATTAGACTTGCTAGTAGGAGGAGGTACAGATCTGCACTCAACTTTCACTTCACTTCAGCCTGTGACTTCATCATATCATTTACAACATAGGATGGAAGGGAAGAGAGCAAGCATGTCATTTTCTCCCCTTGCAACAGTGAACAGACCTTAGTCCACCTTTAGGACTTAGGATGCTGAATGTAAGACAATTTTGGGAAAGGTGCCTGTGCGAAGCATCCCTGGGCATTTTTACAACATAGAGACCCTTCCGTTTTACTGTCCTCTTGTGCTCTAGGAGAGGCTAATTATCATTCTTATCTCTTCTTCATAGCCATTCCTTAGACCTAACACCGCTACCCCATAGGGAATTTTTTTGATATATATTATATATATATATATATATATATATATATATATATATATATATATATGGTTAAGGTGCTCTGGATATAATATAATCAACATAACCAAACATAGAAGGTCTGTATTTATTGCTTTTTTATTGATCTGGGCATGACTTGATATATTGTAGACAGTATGTATGTTGTTTACATTATATATTTGTTTCTTTAAATAATATCTTGATCCTCTGAATTGTATATGCCCTCTTGAAAAAGTAGACTTTCTTCCAAACAAAAGTGATGAAAAAAATCTGCATGTGCAAGAGTTTATGTTATGTACACAATAATTGGGCAGGGGATCAATGTATGACCTTAACCAACATAAATGCTTACCATTCTGTTTTGTTTTTGTATAATTCACAGTGGCATATGGTAAAAAGTGTGAAACACTCTCTCTGACTTTGTTCCCTTTTCCATTCGTTAAAATCATATAGGTTATTATTTTATATTTGTTTTTTTTCAAAAAAAAGAGGTGCTTCTCTACTTTCCTACACAATTAACTGTAACTTTTAACATTAGTTTTGAGCCCTGTGCTTCTATTGCCTTTTTTACGTATTAGACTTTTGTCCCCATTACATTTTCTTTCCCTTTCAGCCAATGAATGATTTTTTTTGTGCTCGTACATTTTGTTTCTCTTTACATACAATGTATTCTTCTTTACATACAAACAATACTATTCTATTGCATCATTCACAACACACCAACTGAAAATTGTTCTTCCCAAGCTATTATTATAAAATGCCTAACTTGGTGGAAAAAAGATAAGCAGCTTTAACATGTCTCCATTTATTACAGGTATTTATCCAACACATCGTTCTCTGGACAAACAGGACGTATCTATGTAACAGACAATAATTTTGTCCACACTGATCACCACTACAAGATTTGGAGCCTTGTGCGCGATTCTGTAGGGCATCCAACATGGGTTACTGTGGGAGGCTGGCATGAAGGTAAAATAGAAGTGGAAGAAGGTTTGTGGCAGAATCGAATTAAAAAACATGAACCGGCATCAGTAGTGACTCCACGTACCAAAATCAGAGTGGTTACTCTGGTGGAACATCCTTTTGTTTTCACACGAGAGGTTGATGCTGATGGCAGTTGCCCAGCTGGCCAAATGTGTTTGGATCCTCGGACTAATAACTCTGCCTTTTTAGATTTGCTATTTCAAGAACTTAACTCACCAAATGGCTCTGTACCATTGGAATACAAAACATGTTGTTATGGTTACTGCATTGACTTATTAGAAAAATTATCTGAAGATCTTGGGTTCGATTTTGAACTGTATATTGTTGGAGATGGAAAGTATGGTGCACGAAAGGGGGATCTCTGGACAGGATTAGTTGGGGACTTGTTGAGTGGAGCAGCCCACATGGCTGTCACCTCCTTTAGCATTAACTCAGCTCGAAGTACTGTAATTGACTTCACCAGCCCTTTTTACTCAACGAGTCTTGGTATCCTGGTAAGAATGCGAGACACTGCTTCTCCTATTGGAGCCTTTATGTGGCCCTTACACTGGTCCATGTGGTTGGGTATATTTGTGGCTTTGCATATTACAGCATTGTTTCTCACATTCTATGAATGGAAAAGTCCTTTTGGCATGACCCCACATGGACGCAACCGTGTGAAGATCTTCTCTTATTCTTCTGCCCTTAACTTATGTTATGCTATTCTCTTTGGGAGAACAGTCTCAAGTAAAACACCCAAATGTTGCACAGGCAGAGTTCTTATGAACCTTTGGGCTATTTTCTGCCTACTTGTCTTGTCAAGTTACACTGCAAACCTTGCTGCAGTCATGGTAGGAGAGAAGACCTTTGAGGTTTTGACTGGAATCCATGATCCAAAGGTAAGTAGCCTATATGTACTATAAGAAATAATGTTATATACAATATGTGTATGTGTATTTCAGGGCTAATAATGCCTACTTCTTATTAGGACATGTAAAATCCTCATTTAACTAGCTTTACGACTAACAGATATCTCTAAAGCCTTGTACACACGATCAGAGAATCCGTTGGAATGTGTCCTATCGGACCGTGTTGTCGGATAATCCGACTGTGTGTGGTATGCATCAGAATGTTTCCGTCGGAATATCCGTCTGACCCAAATTTCCAACTTGTTGGAAATATTTCCCGACCAACTGGTTCGATCGGACATACTCCGATCATGTGTAGAGAACTTTGATCGGACCAAGTGCCACGCATGCTCAGATCAAATTCCTACATAAAAGCTATTGGCTACTAGCCTAAATGTAGTCCCATCGTAACGAAATTACATCATCACGTTCTGAAAGATCTGATTTTTTGACAACTTAGTAGGACCGTGTGTATGCAAAAGTTTCGGACAAGATCCGACGGACAAAATCCGACAGGCAAAATCCGACGGATTTGGTTGTCGAAATCTCCGACCGTGTGTACAGGGTCTAAGATCTGCTCTTTCTCATTATGATAATTTTTGCCATGTATTTTCAAGAGAGGGTAGATTATTCTTCCTGAAGATCTCTCATTCTCCAGCCACGGCGATAAAAGTTGTATAATCTTGCAGGTTGTCTTAGATTCAACGTTTATTGCTTTTTAGAATTCAATATGGTGTATTAATCTAAAATTCATGGTATCTGGTGTGAACCTAGATTGAAGCTGGGACCTTGAGGGAAAGTCAGTCTAATGCCGTGTACACACGATCAAACAATCCGGTGGAAAAGTCTGCGAGTGTGTGCTCTCCGGCTGACTTTTTTTACCCAAAAGTCCAGCGGACTAAGAAAGTAGTTTTGCACCAAAATATGTCCACCGGACTTGAATATGGCCATGTGTGTGCTAGTCCGCCGTACTTTGATATGAACAGCCTTTTCCCGCACGGAGAAAAGTCAATTTATTTTGAGTGTCGCTGGCCCCGTCACCTGGTATGGATTTAAAGGGGAAGCCCTACGCCGAAAAAACAGCGCGGGGGTCACCCCCAGGTCCATATCAGACCCTTATCCGAGCACGCTACCCAGCCGGTCAGGAAAGGGGGTGGGGATGAGCGAGCGCCCCCCCTGAGCTGTACCAGGCCATGTGCCCTCAACATGGGGGGTGCTTTGGGGAAGGGGGGGCCACACGCCCCCCCACCCCAAAGCACCTTGTCCCCATGTTGATGAGGACAAGGGCCTCTTCCCGACAACCCTGGCCGTTGGTTGTCGGGGTCTGCGGGTGGGGGGCTTATCGGAATCCGGGAGCCCCCTTTAATAAGGGGACCCCCGGATACCGGCTCCCCACCCTATGTGAATGAGTATGGGGTACAATGTACCCCTACCCATTCATCTGTGAAAAAAAATGTAAAAAAAACCCACAACACACAAGGGTTAAAAATAGTTTATTGCACAGCTCCGGGGGTCTTCTTCCGTCTTGGGGGGTCTTCTCACCGGACTCCTTCGATATCTTCTGCTAGCTCTTTTACTAGCGGAGGAGCCCTGCTTTCTTCTTCGTCGCCGCCCTCTTCTTCCGATTTCGGGGATCTTCTCCCCCTCTTTGGTTCTTCTTGCCGGGCCTCCGTGCCTTCTTCTAGCTCTTTTACAAGCGGTGGCCCGGTCTTCTATCGCCGCTGTCTTTGTTATTGCCACCTTCTGTTCTTCTCTTCTTGAGCTGTTGACTCGTCACTGTCTCTGGCCACAATAACAGGGATGCGGCGTGCGGCCACTTATATAGGGACATCACCGGGTGATGTCCCTGCCTATTATAATGTCACAGTCCCAGCATCCTCTGGTACAGCTTGGGGGGGGGGGGGGCGCTCGCTCATCGGCGTGCTCGGATAAGGGTCTGATATGGACCTGGGGGGGACCCCCACGCCATTTTTTTGGCGTAGGTCTTCCCCTTTAACTCCATACCAGGTGACGGGGCCAGCGACGCTTCCTTCACTGGTCCCGGCTACCTGGAGCCGCACTCAAAATGAACAGACTTTCCTCCGTGTGTGTGGACAAGTCTGTTAATTTCAAAAGTCCGCCTGTTTTACGCTATGGGAGGCCTCTCTATTTATGTTTTACGAGTTACCATCTGAATTGCTACCTGCCTACATGAGAATTCCCTGTGATAAGTTCCGGTCAGAATTGGTGGGGTTCGTGTGATCCATCTATATACTTAGTGAGCATTTATACACTTCCTTTCGGTAAGCGTGCATTTTTATCGGTGATCAGCACTTCTGGTTTGGGGAAGGAGGACTGCATGTTTCATCATAGTCATGGTCATAGTTAGTAAGGTTGAATAAAGACACCAGTCCATCCAGTGTGAGTGTCTACAATTGTTCCTATCCCTGTACATTGCACACTCACATCTGTCCCTACCCTCAAGGAGCACAAAAGGTCCCCATTCATATACTAGGGCCAATTTTTGGACAGAAGCCAATTAACCTACCTGCATGTCTTTGGATTGTGGGAGGAAACTGGAGTACCTAGAGGAAACCCACGCAGGCACAGGGAGAACATGCAAACTCCAGGCAGGTAGTGTCATGGTTGGTATTTGAACCAGTGACCCTTTTTACTGCTAGGTGAGAGTGCTAACTACTACACCACTGTGCCACATTTGATTGATATCAATTTAAAGGGATATTCCTCTCACTGAAAGGACTGTCTCACTTTGGGTTGTGGGTTATCGCTTCACACGTTTTTCATGTATAGATGTTTTCTATTTATTTAATTTATTCTATTTAATTTTTAGATCATTTAAAAAAAATATATATTTGTTCATATCCATTTTCCACTGGCACTTATCAATTCGTTTAGTATTTATTATTATTTTCTTATTTATTCAATATATTTATTCATCATATATTCTTTGTGTAATATACATTTATTTATTCACAGTCATTGATTAACGATTGTTTATGAAATTGTTTAATATTTATTTATTTATTTATTTATTTATTAAGCTCTATTTATGTTAATTGGAAAAGTATTCACTTATTTTCACTTAATTTATATATCAAAGAGAGGGTCTGCAGATTGTGATAACAACTGTTGTTTACACTGAGTGGAGTGGGAGTGTTTAGGTAGCGCAGCCATATACATTTTTTTGCGTATTGATCTTTTGGATGTGTATCACATCTTGGTAGCTGCAGCTTTAGTTGTGTGGTGTAACATTCTTTTTTAAATTAGGAGTGCAGTAATTTTTTATTTCTTTAGTAAATTAAACATTAATGCAGAGCTCTTAGTAATGCTGGATGGTATATGTGTGTGCACATGGGCTGGGGACTAAGTGGATTTTGATATTCTTTTTTTTTCCTTTTTCAAATATTTTATTGAATATAATGCAATAAAAAGAGTCATACAATAGATTTATAGTTAAGTAGAATGTATAAAAGTGTGAAATGATGCTTCTCAGTATATTAACAGGAATTGAATACTATAATAACAGTCATGTAATTTGGGATATATTAGTTTAACACATTTTAGCTAAAGATAAACATATATAAAGTTTAATAACTGGATTAGATACATAGTAAAAATTGTAGTTTCAAAGTTTAGGGTTGGAGGAGATTTGTTATAATATAGGGTAAAAGAAAGGTTTGTTACCAGGAAGGTATAGAGAGGTAAGTAGATAATTCAGGGCCAAGATCCAACCATGTGGCTTGGTTATTCCCTGAATAAAAGATACTTAATTAAACCATCCCTAAAATCTCCTCTATAGTAATAACATTAGGAAATATATAACTCATTAATTTAGCTTTTTACATCTATATATAGTAAAAGGAGAGGGTGTGGGGAAAGCAAGGGTGGGGGAAGCATATATAAGGGTTGTGGAGGGAGGAGACCACTCCGAAAGAAAATGGTATGTTAATAAATTCTACATGTAACATAGGGGGTAAGATATATGTTTGATTAGTTGTTTCATGAGAATATAAGAGATTGGTCTAGACCATGTGGTAAGTAGTGTTCAATCCAAGGAAGCCATAATGATTCGAACATGGGAACTTTATCTAGTACGGTTGCCTCTATTTTAGCATGAATCATGGCTTGCGTTACTCTATGTTTGAATGATACCATGCATAAAGTGGGTGTTTTCCAGGCTTTTGCAATATTTTGTTTGGCAGCCGTGGTTATCGATAATAGAAGTTTAAATTGGTGGTGAGTTAAAGTTTGAGGTTAATTATTCAGGAGTGCTATCGGATTTTGATATTCTTATGATTCACATTAGAAGTCTGGTCATCTCTTTCCAAGGTTATCAATCATATAGATAAGGCAAGACCTGCAAATAAATAAATTCTCTGTGCTACAGCATGAATTTACTAAAGGACTGCCTGAACAGTTTTCAGTCTCCAGGTAATCCAGGTGATTACTTTAAATGCGAACCTTGATTTCATTTTGTGGTGTTAGAATCCTTGGTGAGCATTTATGAACTTATTTTCCTGGAGTTTCTAGTGGGTTTTCTTCTAAGGTATCCTCCACCTTTATGGAAATTGGTGAAATGGCTTCAATCCAGTGGCTGCTTTGATCTATTATTCATCATATTCATCACAAAGAGTTATATGGATTATGTTTTTCAGCCATTTCTCATCTATTCCGGTTCTCCGTGTGAGCTATAACTCACCTCATTTAGTTTTATATCCATTCTTGGCATCAACAATTCACAATTCAGAGGCGATTGTATATTCATTCCATTTGATGTTTAGCAGTCATACAGTATATGTATGGCTAATGTTGTTTTGTATTTTAAATGGTTTTAGAGGTTTTGTTTCCTGGCGGGTTCCAGGAGATAATCAAAAAACTAAAATTTGTACTACTTTTTGATTACAGTTAAAATGTTTTTCTGTTCTCTTTTTTGATTGTTTTTGTATACTTGTTGTATTTTGATTGAACTTGAAGGCAGTACTCAAAGCTCTTCCTTTTTCTTATTTTGCCATTTTGATATTTGGAGTCAGGGTCTGTGCCTTCCCTTTTCTTCCCTCTCTCTCAAGGCTCGCCTCCCTAGAAACTTCACTTTCAGCAGTGTCACAACGAGTCTTTACAAAACATGACCCTGTTGTTTCAGACACATTTTGTTTGTTCTAAATCCCCCAAGAAATGCAAAACTGTCATGGAAACCAACAATCTATTCATCGAGTAATGTAGCAATGAGGGATCACCAGGCAACATGACCCTGGTCCATTTGCAAGTTCCATCACCTACACCTTGTACTAAGCATGCAGAGTGTCTTCATAGTACATAAAGCAGTTAGTATTTATGCATTTCCTAAAATGTTCATAACAAAGAAAAAATACTATAAAAAATACAAATATTAGCAACCGTGGTTTGGCATTTTGAAGTTGTCATTTTTTCCCACAATTCTTTGCAATTTTAAGATTTTTTTTCCACAAAATTGTCATTGTAATAGGTTACAGTATTTCACCACGTTGGCCCTGCATCATATGTGATGGATCAGAACACAATAGTCTAAGTTGGTGAAGTAAACTTAGTAAAATATATACATAAAACTATTTTTCAGAAATTAAAAACTGATAATTGGCATGTGCATATGTATTCACCCCCTTTGTTATGAAGCCCATAAAAAGCTCTGGTGCAACCAATTACCTTCAGAAGTCACATAATTAGTGAAATGATGTCCACCTGTGTGCAATCTAAAGCCGCGTACACACGTAGCGGTATGTCCGACGTACTTAGTCTGGCGGACTTCCCGCCAGACTGCACGTGAGACTTTCCGAACGGGCTACTTGCCCACACACGGCACTTTTTCAGCAGACTAATACGGCGTACTAAGTCCGCCGTACTATCCACCCTACTTTTGAAATGAACGGACTCGCCCACACACGCAGAGGAAAGTCCGCTCATTTTGAGCGTGTCTCCAGGTAGGCGGGGCCCGCGAAGGAGACGTCGCTGGCCCCGCCGCCTGGTATGGACTTAAAGGGGAACCCCAACGCCGAAAAAAATCGGCGTGGGGGTCCCCCCCAAGTCCACAACAGCAACAGACCCTTGTCCGAGCACGCTACCCGGCCGGCCAGGAAAGGAGGGGCGAGCGAGCGCCCCCCCTCCTGAGCCGTACCGGGCCGCGTGCCCTCAACATGGGGGCGGCCCCCCCACCCCAAAGCACCTTGTCCCCATGTTGATGAGGACAAGGGCCGTTGGAAGTCGAGGTCTGTGGGCGGGGGGCCTATCGGAATCCGGGAGCCCCCTTTAATAAGGGGGCCCCCGGATACCGGCCCCCCACCCTATGTGAATGAGTATGGGGTACAATGTACCCCTACCCATTCACCTGTAAAATAAAAGTACAAAAAAAACACAACACACGAGATAAAATACTTTATTGCACAGCTCCGGGGGTCTTCCGTCTTCGGAGGTCTTCTCGCCGGACTCCTCCGCTATCTTCTTGTAGCTCTTTTGCTAGCGGAGGAGTCCGGCTTTCTTCCTTGCCGCCGGCCTCTTCTTCCGACTTCGGGGGTCTTGTCCCCCTCTTCGGTTCTTCTGCCGGGCCACCGGGCCTTCTTATAGCTCTTTTACAGGCGGTGGCCCGGTCTTCTGTCGCCGCCGCCGCCGCCTTCCGTTCTTCTTCTTCTTCTTCTCCAGGAGATGTTGACTCGACGATCTCTCCGGCCGCAATGCCAGGGACGCGCTGCGCTGCCACTTATATAGGGACAAGGGGCGGTGTCACATGGCTTTATGTCACATGGGTTGGTCACATGGGTTGATGTCACATGGGGACTGTGACATCGTAAGGGGGCGGGGTCACCATGTGACACCAACCCATGTGACATAAAGCCATGTGACACCGCCCCTTGTCCCTATATAAATGGCAGTGCAGCGCGTCCCTGGCATTGCGGCCGGAGAGATCGTCGAGTCAACATCTCCTGGAGAAGAAGAAGAAGAAGAAGAACGGAAGGCGGTGGCGGCGGCGACAGAAGACCGGGCCACCGCCTGTAAAAGAGCTATAAGAAGGCGGGGTGGCCCGGCAGAAGAACCGAAGAGGGGGACAAGACCCCCGAAGTCGGAAGAAGAGGCCGGCGGCGAGGAAGAAAGCCGGACTCCTCCACTAGCAAAAGAGCTACAAGAAGATAGCGGAGGAGTCCGACGAGAAGACCCCCGAAGACGGGAGACCCCCCGGAGCTGTGCAATAAAGTATTTTATCTCGTGTGTTGTGTTTTTTTTGTACTTTTATTTTACAGGTGAATGGGTAGGGGTACATTGGACCCCATACTCATTCACATAGGGTGGGTGGCCTTTAATAAGGGGGCCCCCGGATTCCGATAAGCCCCCCGCCCGCAGACCCCGACAACCAACGGCCAGGGTTGTCGGGAAGAGGCCCTTGTCCTCATCAACATGGGGACAAGGTGCTTTGGGGTGGGGGGGCCGCGCGGCCCCCCCTTCCCCAAGGCACCCCCATGTTGAGGGCACGCGGCCTGGTACGGCTCAGGAGGGGGGGCGCTCGCTCGCCCCCCCTTTCCTGGCCGGCCGGGTAGCGTGCTCGGACAAGGGTCTGTTGTGGACTTCGGGGGGAACCCCCACGCCGATTTTTTTCGGCGTTGGGGTTCCCCTTTAAGTCCATACCAGGCGGCGGGGCCAGCAACGTCTCCTTCGCGGGCCCCGTCTACCTGGAGACCCGCTCGAAATGAGCGGACTTTTCTCCGGGCGGGAAAAGTCCGCTCATTTCAAAAGTACGGCGGACTGGCATACACACGGCCGGATTGTCCGCCGAAATGCGAGTCCGGCGGGAAGATTGGTGTGCAACACGGCATTCTAAGTCCGCCGTACTTTCGGGTCAAAAAAGTATGCCGGAGGCTACACACGCTGGGATTGTTTGGCGGACTTGAGTTTGCCGGACTTTTCCACCGGATTGTTTGATCGTGTGTACGCGGCATAAGTGTCACATGATCTGTCATTACATATACACACACCTTTTTGAAAGGCCCCAGAGGCTGCAACACCTAAGCAAGCACACCACTAACCAAACACTGCCATGAAGACCAAGGAACTCTCCAAACAAGGTATGCCCTGTAAACACGGTCGGAAATTCGTATGTGTACAGGGCATAAGGGACAATGTTGTTGAGAAGCACAAGTCAGGGTTAGATTATAAAAAAAATATCCAAATCTTTGATGATCCCTAGGAGCACCATCAAATCTATCATAACCAAATTGAAAGAACATGGCACAACAGCAAACCTGCCAAGAGACAGCCGCATACCAAAACTCACGGACTGGGCAAGGAAGGCATTAATCAGAGAGGCAGCACAGAGACCTAAGGCAGGGCTTGACAAATTTGCTTTGAATCTAGGAGCCAGTTAAAAAAGTTAGGAGCCAGTTTTTTTTAGAGTGGTGTGGATTGTCAGCTCTCAGGGTAAGGCCAGTAATTTTCACCCCTATCCCTAACTCACAATGGAGCACCCAGTCAATAACTCCAATGTAATGCTGTTACATCAGGGTTATGGGCTGACCAGAAAGAGTAAGGCTGGCAACAGATGGAACTGGTTGGCTCTGGCAGGTGCCACTGGTTGGCTTAGGCAGGTGGCACTGGCAGGTCCCACTGGATTGGAACTGGCAGATGGCACTGGTTAGCACTGGCAAGTGGCAGGTGACACTGGTTCTTGGCACTGGTTTGGGACTGACAGATAGCACTGGTTGGCACGTGAAACTGACAGATGGCACTGCCAGGTGGCACTGATTGGCACTGCCAGGTGGCACTGATTGGCAGTGGCATTGGTTGGCACTGGCAGGTGACACTGGTTGGCACTGGCAGGCATTGGCAGGTGACACTGGTTTTGATCTGGCAGGTGGCACTATTGGCACTGGCAGGTGGCACTGGTTGGCACTTGCAGGTGGCGCTGACATGTGGCACTGATTGGCAGTGGCAGGTGGCACTGATTGGCAGTGGCACTGGTAGGTGGCACTGGTTGGCACTGGCAGGAATTGGCAGGTGGCACTATTGGCACTGGCAGGTGGCACTGGCAGATGGCACTGGTAGGTGGCACTGATTGGCGGTGGCACTGGTTGGTGGTGGCAGGTGGCACTGGCAGTTGGCACTGATTGGCGGTGGCAGATGGCACTGATTGGCACTGGCTGGTTTCACACTGAGCACTCAGTAACTGTGTGAAACTGACAAGTAACAGAGAGGAGAGAGGAGCTGTCAGAATTGAGCTTAATGTCGGGGGTGGGCAGGACCCGGCCGGGGTGGGTGGGACCCGGCCAGGGTGGGTGGGACCCAGCAGCTATCAAACACCAGCCAATGATTGGGCTGCTTAAGAAAAGGGGTGGGGCCACATAAACGTAGCGGCCCGCCTAGATCCCATTGGCTGGTGTTTGATAGCTGCTGGGTCCTGCCCACCCTGGCCGGGTCCCGTCCACCCGACCGGGTCCTGCCACCCCTGACATCAAGCTCAAATATGACAGATCCTTGTCTCTCCTCTCTAAGTTACTTGTCAGTTTCACACACTCAGCGGCTCTGGCAAGCATAAAGCGCCGCGCTGAGTGTGGAGAAGGGAGGACAGCGGTCAGTGTTAATGGACTGCATGTCTGGGGCATCGGGAGTTATAGTGAGTGGGCTGGTGGCAGCCTAGGCACCAGGGTGCGATTTCTGGTTGCCATGGCGACCTGGCGCCTGGGGTTTGTTGAGCCCTGACCTAAGGTAACCCTGGAGGAACTGCAGAGTTCCACAGCAGAAACTGGAGTATCTGTACATAGGATGACAATAAGCCATATGCTCCATAGAGTTGGGCTTTATGGCAGAGTGGCCAGAAGAAAGCCATTACTTTCAGCAAAAAACAACATGGCACGTTTTGATTTTGCGAAAAGGCATGTGGGGGACTCCCAAAATGTATGGAGGAAGGTGTTCTGGTCTGATGAGACTAAAATGTAACTTTTTGGTCATCAAAGAAAATGCTATGTCTGGCGTAAACCCAACACATCACCCAAAGAACACCACCCTCACAGTGAAATATGGTGGTGGCAGCATCATGCTGTGGGGATGTTTTTCAGCAGTTGGGACTGGGAAACTGGTCAGAGTTGAGGAAAAGATGGATGGTGCTAAATACAGGGATATTCTTGAGCAAAACCTGTACCATTCTATGTGTGATTTGAGGCTAGGACAGAGGTTCGCCTTCCAGCAGGACAATGACCCCAAACACACTGCTAAAGCAACACTTGAGTGGTTTAAGGGGAAACATGTAAATATGTTGGAATGGCCTAGTCAAAGTCCAGACCTCAATCCAATAGAAAATCTGTGGTCAGACTTAAAGTTTGCTGTTCACAAGCGCAAACCATCCAACTTGAAGGAGCTGGAGCAGTTTTGCAAGGAGGAATGGGCAAAAATCCTAGTGGTAAGATGTGACAAGCTCATAGAGACTTATCCAAAGCAACTTGGAGCTGTGATAGCTGCAAAAGGTGGCTCTACAAAGTATTGACTTTAGGGGATGAATAGTTATGCACATTGACTTTTTCTTTTCTTTTGTCCTATTTGTTGTTTGCTTCACAATAAAAGTAAAAATAAAACATCTTCAAAGTTGTGGACATGTTCTGTAAATTAAATTATGCAAATCCTCAAACAATATAACAAACAACAACATGTTAATTCCAGGTTGTGAGGCAACAAAACACGAAAAAATGCCAAGGGGGCAAAAATTATACCCCAAAATACATTCTACTACTCCTCCTGAGTATGTGTGGGACTTAAAGGAAACGCTCACAAAATTACCCCATTTTAGAAAGATAACACCCCAACCTGTAATCTATGAGGCATACTGAGTCTTTTGAATGGTTCAATTTTTCCAGAGGTTTTTAGAATATGTGGGGAAAAAATTACAACGCATTTTTTTTTTTTACACAAAGTTGTCCATTTATCAGATATTTCCAACACATAGCATGTACATAGCAAAACTGACTCCCCAAAATACATTCTGCTACTCCTCCTGAGTATAGCAATACCATGTGTGAGACTTTTACATAGCCTGGCCACATACAGAGGCCCAACATGCAAGGAACACCATAGCATACACATACAAAGAATTACATAGTATACATAGTTTGTAAGGTTGAATAAAGACACCAGCCCATCCAGTTCAACCTGAGTGAGTGTCTACAAATGTACCTATCCCTGTACATTGCACACTCACATTGGTCCCTACCCTCAAGGAGCCCACAATCCAAGGTCCCCATTCATATACTAGGGCCAATTTTGGACAGAGGCCAATTAACCGACCTGCATATCTTTGGAGTGTTGAGTCTGGGAGGAAACTGGAGTACCCGGAGGAAACCCACGCAGGCACAGGGAGAACATGCAAACTCCAGGCAGGGTTGTGGTTGGGATTTGAACTAGTGACCCTTTTTACTGCTAGTCGAGAGTGCTAACCACTACACAACTGTGCCACCCTAAGTGCACCCCAAAATACATTCATAGGGTAAACAAAAGATTACCTGTGGTTTAAGTAGTGCAGTTGTCCACAAGAGGATAGCACTGGTCCAGGCAGCAGGCAGGGACTTGATCAGCAACAGCAATTTTCCAGGCAGGAATACTGACCATAGTCAGTACAGGGAGCAGGCAGGGATACTGTCCATATACAGTCCAGGGTCAGTGCAGGCAGAGGTATTGTCAGAAGTGCCAAAATATTGGTCTCGGTAGTAGTCAGGAACATGGTCTAAGTGGTGTGGTCAGTTCATGCGACAGGCAGAGGCATGATGGCAAAAGTCCTACAGGCAGCAGGCAGAAGTAGGGCCTTGTTCAGGAAAGAAAGGGGACAGGGGTTGAGGCTTCTCCCATTCAAATCTCTTTCAAGCCTTAGAGTCTCCAAACCCTAATCTAGGAACGAGAAAGCAAAAATAATTGTTATCTTAATCCAGAAAAACAATTCTGGAGCCCCTCACATATGTGAGACCACTGTGTTATATATCCCACTAGTCCAGTAGCAGGGTACAAGATCAGTCCAAGAGGAAGGAAAAAAAACATGGTCAAACAGTCCAGGGTCAGTTCGAGATCTGTATGTATAGAATTGGTAGGCAGAAGCGTAGTCGAATAACAAGCCAGGGTCATTTCCGGAGCAGGCAGAGGTAGGTACAAAAGTGTCAGGCAAAGGCATGGTCGAATAACAAGCCAGGGTCAGTTCAAGAGCAAGCAGTGGCATAAGAGGTGTGAAGGTAAATGGCAGGAACTGAGGATTATGTTTACCATACTTCACTAATAATGTAGTAAAGTATGGTAATGGCAGAAACAGTCACCTATGCAGAGGCCTGGTTGTGAAGGACACTGGGGACAATAAGTGGTGTCTCTTCTAACTCTTCCTGTGGAGCATACCCAGAATGTTTCTGACATTTTTGGCCTGTTGGGAAAGTGGCGTTTTTTGGAGAGTCTGCTAATCACATTGCATCAAATGTTTTCTGGTGGGCCATTCGGGAATATAAAGGCAGTGATGATTTCCTCCTGGTAGCCAATGAAGGGTTGGGGGCTTTCGGTGGAGTTGCGGTAGATTATATAGGTGCTGTATATGGCCAAATGAAACAAATAAGTTGATACATTTTTTTTGGTTTACAAACGATTTTTTATACAAATGGTATGTTCGTCTTGTGGCATGGTAGAGTTTGAGCATTTGGTCATGGAAGTTGACCCCCCCCCATGAACAAATTGTATTCATGGATACATGTTGGCTTTTGGATTGGGCCATTCCTTCTGGGGATCTCCATGTAAGTATTATTGTGGATCGAAGACAGCATGTAGACATCCCATCTGTCCCTCCACTTCACAGCCAGAATTTCCTCATTACGCAGACTCGCCATCTCCCCTCTTCTTAACTTCTTGTTAAGGAGCCTTTGAGGAAAGACCTTCCTGTTCTTTCTTAGAGTGCCACATGCTGGAGTGTTCTTCCTGTGAAGGTTGCATAACAGGGGTAAGCTCGTATAGAACTTTTCTACATACAGGTGTTAGCTTTTCTCCAGGAATGGGTATATGAGTTCCTAAACGACTTTCCCACTTGATCCTATGTATTCTTGGCAATTAGGGGGATGCAGCTGAGTGTCCTTCCCTTCGTATACCATGAAGGCATATCCTGTGGCGGCTGGTGAAGTTTTGGGATGGGGGGCGCAAGGCCACGTCCCCTCAGATTTGCCCCCTCCCACTTCTCGCAAGCCACACCCCTTATCGAATCAACATCATATACCAGGCTGCACATTATACACAGGGCTCTACTAAAGCAGATGAATCATGGCTATCTTGTGTATAACCACATCAGGCACCTTTTCTGCAACCTGTAAATCACACATACCTGCATTCTGCAACCTGTAAATCACACATATCTGCATTCTTTAAATCGCACATAACTGCATTCTGCAACCTGTAAATTGCACATATCTGCATTCTGCAACCTGTAAATTGCCCATATACAGTATGCATTCTGCAACATGTAAATCACACATATCTGTATCCTGTAAATCACACATGTGCATTCTGTAAATCACACATATCTGCATTCTGTAAATTGCATTCTGTAAATCGCACATATCTGCAACCTGTAAGTAGCACATATCTGCATTCTGCAACCTGTAAATTGGCCATATCTGCATTCTGCAACATGTAAATTGCCCATATCTGCATTCTACAACATGTAAATCACACATATCTGCATTATGTAAATCACATTCTGTAAATCACACATCTGCATTCTGTAAATTGCACATATCTACAACCTGTAAATTGCACATATCTACAACATGCAAATCGCACATATCTACAACCTGTAAATCGCACATATCTACAACCTGTAAATTGCACATATCTACAACCTTTAAATCGCACATATCTACAACATGCAAATCGCACATATTTACAACCTGCAAATGGCATATATCTACAACCTGTAAATCACACATATCTACAACATGCAAATTGCACATATCTACAACCTGCAAATTGCACATATCTACAACCTGCAAATCGCACATATCTACAACCTGTAAATCGCACATATCTACAACATGCAAATCGCACATATCTACAACATGCAAATCGCACATATCTACAACCTGCAAATCGCACATATCTACAACCTGCAAATGGCACATATCTACAACCTGCAAATCACACATATCTACAACATGCAAATGGCATATATCTACAACCTGTAAATCACACATATCTACAACATGCAAATCGCACATATCTACAACCTGCAAATGGCATATATCTACAACCTGTGAATAGCACATATCTGCATTCTGTAAATCGCATTCTGTAAATTGCACATAACTACAACCTGTAAATTGCACATATCTACGACATGCAAATCGCACATATCTACAACCTGTAAATCGCACATATCTAAAACCTGTAAATTGCACATATCTACAACGTGTAAATTGCACATATCTACAACCTGTAAATTGCACATATCTACAACCTGTAAATCACACATATCTACAACATGCAAATCGCACATATCTACAACATGCAAATCGCACATATCTACAACCTGTAAATCTTGTTTGGGGGGGCAGGTATGGGGGTCAATGCTGCCGACCACCAATAATAACCCTTTTTTTAAAATCTTGTTTGGGAGGTATGCTGCCAAACACCGATGATAAGCTATTATCGGTGGTCGGCAGCATACCCCCCCCCAAACAAGATTTAAAAAAAAAGGGTTATTATCGGTGGTCGGCAGCATTAACCCCCATACCTGCCCCCCCAAACAAGATTTAAAAAAAGGGTTAATAGTTAATATCGGTGGTCGGCAGCATTAACCCCCCACCCCGCCCCCGCTAAACAAGATTTTAAAAATAAGGGTTATTATCGGTGGTCGGCAGCATACACCCCCCCCCCCCCGACAAGATTATTAATAACCCTTTTTTTTAAAGCTTCTTGGGGGGGTGTATGCTGCAGGTCACTGATAACACTATTTCTTTAAATTTTGTTTAGCAGGGGGTGGGGGGGGGATTGGGGTATGCTGCCGAGTGTGACCACCATAAGATACAGCTGTGGCGCGATCGGCTGCGCCACAGAGAGCTGTTTTTTTGGCAAATGAAGCGCAGCGTCTGCAATCTTGTGATTGCATAGACGTGGCGCTTCCTATATTGCACTGCGCCCGGCGCCAGTGCACATAGGGAGGGAAATTAAAAAATATATATATATTTTGTTTGTTTTTTTATGTATTTTTTACTACATAGGAGGGGGGGCGGTGCCCAGGCGCCCCCTATGGACGGGCCTCCACTGGGCATATCTATACCCTGTGGCTCGTCGCATCATTTATACACATTCACCCTATAGCAGGCCCTTTTGCTGGGGATAAATTGCTTGATTCCCAGCCTGCCAGTAAATTTGATAAGTGACTCATCCACGTGTATGTGTTGGTCTGGGGTAAACAACTGAGGGAACATTTCAGAAAAATAATTTAGTAGCGGCCGAATTTTATAAAGCTTATCATAATTTGGGTCATTTTGGGGAGGGCACTGAGTATTGTCATTATAATATAGGAACCTCATAATCACAAGATATCTGGTTCTGGGCATTACTGCGGAGAAGATCGGCATGTGGTGGATGGGGTGGGTTGACCAATATGAACGTAATTCATTTTTTTGGATTAATCCCGTACAGAATGCGAGACCCAAAATAATCACTTTACTAGTAGGCTCTTCACTCATAGGGATGGGCTTAGTAGGACGTTGGGCTACTTGCTATGAATTGTTGTGCATACAGGTTGCACTGGGCCACAATTGATGCTAGCAGGTCTGTATAAATTAAGTGGAAGAAATCTATTGGTTAAGGTTAAACCTCTTTTCTTCTAATTTTAATGAGTGGCCACATGTCTTATTCAGCCCCTTATTCATGTCCCTTCAGCTGAAAAATGTTATCCCTATTGTGGGGTCACCAGTATGGTATTTGTAGATTGAGATCATATCTCATCTCAAGTGCCTCTTTTACAGAGAGAATAAGTTCAGTCCCTTTATTTGTTTTGTTGCCCTTCTCTGTACTCGCCCCATTTCCAGTACATCCTGCCTGAAGACTGGTGCCCAGAACTGGACAGCATAACCCGAGGCCGGACCAGAGTCTTGTACAATGGGAGAATTATCGCTTTAACTATTGAATGAATCCCCTTTTTAATGCATACCAACATTCTGTTTGCTTTGTCAGCAGCAGCAGCAGCAGCAGCTTGGCATTGCATGCCATTGCTGAGCCTATCATCTACTATGCAAAGCATAAATATTATTATACAGGATTTATATAAGGACAGTACAGTTACAATACAATTCAATATGGGAGGAATCAGAAGGCCATGTGTCATAAACCATGAATCAGACTGAGACAGAAGTACATTTAAATCACACTTGTTTAATGATAAGAGTATATAGAACAAACGTAGTCAAAACATAGCCAAAGTTCAGTAACCGGAATGGATAGTTAGACAAGCCAAAAAGTCAGGAAGCCAGAGATCAGCGTAGTGAAACAGCAAGCAGGATCTGGAGCCAGAAGTAATGTCAGCCAAGCAAGTCTTTAACAGGAATGTAGGAGATAGTCTCTCTGATGTTTACCAAGGCAAAGGCAGAGATCATCATGGCTGGATGGCTTAAGTAGGCAGGACTGATGAGCAGGATATCATCAACAGGTGAGTCACTGTGGAGAGATAGGAACTGGCAATTAGCCGACAGGTGAGTGGCCAGCTCAGAGGAAGGAAGGGCTGAGCCCAGCCCTGACAGTACCCACTCCTCAATGATCCCTCCCCCTCGGAGGACCACCAGGCTTAAGGGGAAAGCATCTATGGAATTCACGGAGTACAGGGATGAGACCCAAGAGCATTTCTCCGGACCATACCCTTTCCAATGCACCAGGTACTGTATGCGCCAATGGAACCTACAGGAGTCAACAATGGACTGTACTTCATACTCCTCATTGTTCTCAACCTATACAGGGTGAGGATGTGGCACCAAGGTGGTAAAGCGGTTGCAGACCAAAGGTTTTAATAAAGAGACATGGAATACATTTGAGATATGCATATTAGAAGGAAGGTTTAATGTGTAAGTCACTGGGTTAATCCTGCAAGAATATAGAAAGGCCCAATAAACCGGAGGGTGAACTTCAGAGAGGGAAAACAAAGTCAGAGGTTACGAGATGACAGCCAAACCCAGTCCCCAACCTGGTAGGAAGGCGCAGGCAGGTGTCTGGTCAGCATGAACTCTGTACCTATCATTAGCATGTTGCAAAGCCTCCTGGACTTCTTTTTTTTATATATATACATTTTATTTAGCTTTAAACAAGGGGCGGAGACCTCGGTATACAAACATGGGTAACCAAACAGTCAAGAGTACAAAAAAAAGATACCTTTGTAAACATACACTACACTTATTACATTCTGTGCGCTGGTATAGAGTGTGTGGTTCAGTGTAGTCCATCTTCTATATATAAGTGTTTACAAGATCTTGTACCCCATAAAGGTCAGCACAGTAGTGTAGTGGTTAGCACTCTCACCTAGCAGTAAGAAGGGTCGCTGGTTCAAATCCCAACCACGACAATACCTGCCTGGAGTTTGCATGTTCTCCCTGTGCCTGCGTGGGTTTCCTCCGGGTACTCTGGTTTCCTCCCACAATCCAAAGACATGCAGGTAGGTTAATTGGCTTCTGTCCAAAATTGGCCCTGGTATATGAATGGGGACCTTGGATTGTGGGCTCCTTGAGGGTAGGGACTGATGTGAGTGTGCAATGTACAGGGATAGGGACAATTGTAGACACTCACTCAGGTTGAGCTGGATGGACTGGTGTCTTTATTCAACCTTACTAACTATGTAACTAAATATATAAAGGTATAAATGTGAGGCTCTCATTTGCTATTTCTTGAGGGGGGATTTGAGTTGAGGATAGGAGCAGGTTAAGTGGGTAGGAGGGGCAGGGGATAAGTAAAGACAGAAGATCGGGGGTGGGGGAAGAGAAAGACATGACAGCAGGTAGTGTACACAAGCTAGTACAGCAGAAAGAAAAGTAGGGTTAGCTACGGTCCGAGTAGGCGCCTTCCCTCATCAGAGTAGATAAAGATATTCCTTATATACCATGTCTTTTTGTGTAGTTCTTGTTTGTGTTGTGCGGTAAGGATCAAGTCCTCCATTTTCTTCACCTCCTCCGTCTTTCTTAACCAATGTGAGATGTTTGGGGGGGGGTTTGATGTTTCCAGTGGAGGGGGAGTAAATAGTGATTTCTTGTACGACCTGGCAGGGATCGCTGAGTGGTGCAAGAGAAAGAACGCAGCCTCCTGCGGAATGGGGTACTCTGTGAATTTCTGAGTTATGTGGCACACTTCTCCCCCAATACCCTCTCAGCCTAGGATATGACCAGAAGATGTGGATGAGGGTACCCTCCTCCTCAAGGCACCGCCAGCATCTGTTTGAGGCAGAGGGAATGCACCAGGTACTGTATGCGCCCACGGAACCTACAGGAGTCAACAATGGATTGTACCTCATACTCCTCATGGTTCTCAACCTGAATAGGTTGAGGACGTGGCACCGAGGTGGTAAATCGGTGGCAGACCAACGGTTTCAATAAGGAGACATGAAATACATTAGAGATGAGCATACTAGGAGGAAGGTCCAACGCGTAAGCCACTGGGTTAATCATGCGAAGGATACAGAAAGGCCCAATAAACCGAGGGGCAAACTTCAGTGAGGGAACACAAAGTCGGAAGTTGCAAGATGACAGCCAGACCCTGTCCCCAACCTGGTAGGAAGGCGCAGGCAGGTGTCTGGTCAGCATGAACTCTGTACCTATCATTAGCATGTTGCAAAGCCTCCTGGGCTTCTTTTTTTTATATATATACATTTTATTTAGCTTTAAACAAGGGGCGGAGACCTCGGTATACAAACATGGGTAACCAAACAGTCAGCATGGAGTCTGTACCTATAATTAGCATGACGCAAAGCATAGTTACATAGTTAGTAAGGTTGAATAAAGACACCAGTCCATCCAGTTCAACCTGAGTGAGTGTCTACAATTGTCCCTATCCCTGTACATTGTACATTGCACACTCAAATTGGTCCCTACCCTCAAGGAGCCCACAGCCTCCTGGACTTGTACCCAAGTGGAACGAAGGCCATGTAGATGCTTCTCTAACGCAGGAATACTCTGCAGAACAAACAAGTCAGGCAACATGGAAGGTTGGAAACCCTAATTCCCCATAAAGGGAGACAATCGGGAGGCAGAATTCAAGGCACTGTTGTGAGCAAACCCTGCCCATGGTAATAGGTCTGACCTGTTATGGTGGTCAGAAATATAGCAACGTAGGAATTGCTCCAAGGACTGATTGGCTCGCTCTGTGGCCCCATTAGACTGCAGGTGATACGCAGAAGAGAAAGCAAGCTGGATTCCCAACTGTGCACAAAAGGCTCGCCAGAACCGAGAGACAAACTGACTGCCCCTGTCTGAGACAATCACCTTGGGCAGCCCATGTAAGCGAAAGATCTCCCGAGGAAAAATGGAAGCCAGTTCCTTAGAAGTAGGCAACTTCTTAAGTGGAATACAATGACACATCTTTGAGAACCGGTCAACCACCATAAGGATAACAGTGTTGCCTTGGGAGTTGGGCAACTCCACAATGAAATCCATTGACAGGTGGGTCCAGGGCCTCTCTCCATTGGGTATGGGTTGTAGGAGGCCCACTGGAAGGTGTCGTGGAGTCTTATTCTGAGCACACACGGAACAGGCAGCTACGAATGCAGTAACTTCAGCCCATAGACTAGGCCACCAGAATTGTTGGGAAATGGCCCAAATTAGTTGATTCTTCCCAGGATGGCCAGCTGCCTTGGGAGAATGGTAAGTCTGGAGCACAGCAGTATGGAGACTCTCTGGGACAAAGCAGCGGTCACAAGGTTTCTCAGGAGGATCATGGACCTGAGCAGCAAGAATTTTGTCACCCAAAGGAGAAGTAAGACTGGTGCGAACCGTAGCCAATATACGATCAGGAGGAATCACAGGAACCGGCACGGACTCCGACTTGGAAGTGGAGGAAAATTTTTGTGACCATCAGCCCTTACATTCTTAGTACCGGGTAAGAATGAGACAATGTAATTAAAACTCGACAAGAAAAGAGCCCATCGTACCTTTCTGGGAGAGAGGCTTAGCCTCAGACAAGAATGTAAGATTCTTATGGTCAGTAAGAATAAGAACCAGCACAGTGGTACCTTCAAGGAGATGTCTCCATTCTTTCAGGGCTAAAAGGATCGCCAACAGCTCTCTGTCACCAATCTCATAATTGCACTCAGCAGGTGACAATTTCTTGGAAAATTAGCCACACGGATGCATAGCGCTCTCAGAGTTAGGACATTGAGACAGAATGGTGCCAACATCAGTCTCAGAAGCCTCAACTTCTAGGATAAAAGGCAACATAGGATCAGGATGTGCTAACAAAGGAGCAGAAACAAAGGCAGCCTTGAGAGTCTCAAAGGCCTTAATGGACTTCCGGAGACCAACTCTGTGGGTTACCGTCCTTTCTGGTCATATCAGTCAGGGGCTTGACCAGAGACGAGAAGTTACGAATAAACTTCTGATATTAGTTGGGAAAGCCAAGAAAACTCTACAGAGGACGTAAACCCATGGGTTGGGGCCACTGTAGGACTGCTGAAAGTGTCTCTGGGTCCATCAAAAAAACAGCAGTGGAAATAACATAACCCAGGAATGTAACCTGTTCATGATGGAATTCGCACTTCTCCAATTTACAACAGAGATTGTTCTCTCTTAGTTTCTGAAGCACATGACAGACATCTGTGTGGTGGCTCTCCGGGGACTTAAAAAATATGAGGATCCTTACGAGATTGTATGCCCCTCTCAAATCAAGCTTTGTGAAAACTGTTACTCCCTTGAGGCGGTCAAATAACTCCGTAATCAACGGAATTGCAGCCCCAGAGTCGATTAGAGCCTGTATCTCGACTGACGACTCAGCCCAAGAAAGGGTAACCGAAACCAGAGGCTTATCATTCTGGAGATGCTGCCCCAGGCGTTTCCCATAGACAGAAGCAAAGTGGGTTTTGTGATATCTTTGCTTTCTGGGATAGCCTTGGCCTTACCCTCTATGGGAGATGCAAAAAGCTGTTGTCTTGAGTTACCCTGAGTTTGTTGCCTCCTTTAAAAGGGTATTGACGTTCCCGCATGCTCTGCTTTTGCTGCCGAGTGCCTCATGTCCATCCACAGAGTACGAGATCTGTTGCCGACTACGCCATTGAATTCCGTACTCTGGCAGCAGAGGTTGCTTGGAACAATAAGGCCCTCGTGGCTGCTTTTTCTCATGGTCTCTCGGATTCCATCAAGGATTAGATCGCAGCCTGAGATATACACACTGTGCTGGAGAAGTTGATCACGTTTGCGCCACTCATTGACTCCAGACTTGGTCACATCACAAAAAACTACCTCCTGTGTTCCTGTTTAAAGACTGGATTTGCTGACATCCCTTCTGGCTCCAGATTCTGCTTGCTGTTCCACTACTTTGATCCCTGACTTCTGGCTTGGCTGACTATCCGTTCCGAATTTTGGCTAAGTTTTGACTATGTTTGTTACTTTTACTTTTATTATTAAACAAGTGTGATTTAACTGTACTTCTGTCTTGGTCTGATTTCATGATTTCTGACACAAAGGCAGAGATCATCTGGGCTGGATGGCTTAAACAGGCAGGACTGACAAGCAGGATATCATCAACAGGTGAGTCACTGTGGAGAGACAGAAGCTGGCAATTAGCCGACAGCTGAGCGGCCAGCTCAGAGGAAGAAAGGGCTAAGCCCAGCCCTGACACTCTACTTGTTAGAGCTTACAATCTAGGACATAGAAAGTGATAAGCAAAGCACTGCAGGGCATAGCATTTTTCCCCACTAGGAAGTTCAGTGTTGCATCATCTCATTTATTCTTCATCCACTATGGTATGCATAAATCAAAATGTGATCACTTTGTAACATTACAGGAGTAGAGTATGTGAGTCACACCCTACAATAGTGTATGGCAGAAAACATAGAAAATGGGGTGCCGAAAAATGGCAACAGGTGGTCTGGACCAATGAGTCACAATTTGAAACATTTGGGTGTAGAAGGAGGTAGGTTTTTCACTGAAGGGCTGGAGAGTGGTACAATAATGAGTGTCTGCAGGCAACAGTGAATCGTGGTGTAGGTTCCTTGCAAGACTGGGACTGCATTTCTGCATATGGAGTTCTAGATTTGGTCAGAATCAATGGTGTCCTCAATTCTAAGAAATACAGGCATATTCTTAAACATCAGGGAGGTGTGTGATTGGCACCAAATCTGTTCTGCAGCAGGACAAGGACCCCAAACATACAGCCAATGTCATTAAGAACTATCGTCCGTGTACACAAGGGCAAAGAGTCCTGGAAGTGATAGTTTGTCTAGGATTACATGGAGAGACAGAAGGATTTGAGGCAGCCTACATCCACAGAAGATCTCGGTTTAGTTCTCTAAGATGTTTGGAACCATCTTCCTGCTAAGTTCCTTCAAAAACTGCGTGCACGTTGTAACATGGTCTAGTTAGCTCTTGTGGTAGATGCATCTATACAGTGAGTTCAGGAACAATTTTCAGGGGCCCGGTAGCACACTTTTATTAAAACGGCAGAAAGCAAAACAACAGTCTCACATAAGGTTTCCCAAGTAGGGGATCTTGTCCACCTTCAGCAGAATACAAACACTGGAAAATGCAGAGCCACCTGGCTATTAAGCTCACTCAGCTTCCACTGCAGTGCCATGTTGCACCTCTTACCAGTTTTTCTGTCTGTGATTTCCAGCTCTCCTGAATACTTGGCTCTCTAGCCTTTAGTCACAGCGCCCGCTGCATGGTCCACCTCTAGCCTATGGATTGGGGTTCTCCTGACACCCCAATAGGAGCTGAGACCCTTTGTCTCTTGGCTTCTGGCTAGGCCCTTTGACCCCTGGGTGAGACTTTCTGTCTCCCTCACTGGGAGCTGTCCCCAAACTGGGAGCTCTGAGATATCCTCAGACCTGGTATAGAACGACTCTGCACACCTGTGTACTCAGCCAGGATGCAGGTGTCTAGCAAAACCCAGACACAGGAATGAATGTTCCGATCCAGAACTGGAGAATGCAGAGAAAGCCAAATACTGTACGCAGCTTTCTCTGCCCAGAAACACTAGTAAAAGCGTATCCTGTGTCACATTTTCCAATATTCTCACAGGGACAGCGCCCTTGTTTCGACCTAATAGGGGACAGAACACACCACACTTCTTGACTGGGGCACCACAAAGGCCCAATCTTTTTTCTGGGTGCATTTTCAGGCACGCCCTAGCCTAAATCTCAGAATTGTCCTACTGTTTACTATGCTCAGTCTTCTCCCTCTTCTCATGGAGTCCCTGGGCTTATCATTCTTTTTATAGGGTTCTCTGCCTTTGCCAACATTTCTCCCCAACTCCCTATACTGAAGGTGTAAGTATCCGACTTTCCTCAATGAAGAATTACTTTTCCCCTCACTTGTACCTGTTTTAACCATCACAGTAGGTCTTTTAGGTTCACCCACCCTTTTGTTGGGACCTTTGGCAACCAAAATCTCATTCACAGGATCGCTCCTTAAGCCTGTGGGACATTTAGTACATCATTTTTCATGTTATGAGAAAAACAATAGTCTATCACTACTTCATCAGGGCGGCTACACAGTAATCCTAGGAAACCTCAAACTCGGACACTGAAAGCTCCTGGGAGGTCCCCAGGGACACCTCTGTGGCACTTGACATTGTTACTAGACATGTGCATTCGTTTTCGTCCGAATGCATTTTCGTCCGAATTTCAGCTATTTTCGTTTTCGTTTTGACAAACGATAACGAAAGCACAGAATCCGAAAAACGAAAGATCCGACATAAATAAATGCTTTATTTTCGTTTTCATTGTTACAACAGTTCGATATAGAATAGGAGATTCGACGCGACTCTGACAATAACAAGCTGTCTATAGAACCTGTGGTCGAATGTGCCTAACCTTACTTCTATTAGTCCAAGATTATATAGAGAAAATATTCGACAGAGAAAAAAGATTTGACAGAGAGAAAAGATTCTGCAAGTTACTGTCCTAAAAAGTGTTTGGGGACCCGGGTCCTGCCCCAGGGAACATGTATCAATGCAAAAAAAAGTTTTAAAAACTGCAGTTTTTTCGGGAGCAGTGATTTTAATAATGATTAAAGTGAAACAATAAAAGTGTAATATTCCTTTAAATTTTGTAGGGGGGGGGGGTTGTCTATAGTATGCCTGTGAAGGGGCTCATGTTTCTGGTGCTTAGAACTGTCCCTGCACAAAGTGTCATTTATGCAGGAAAAAAAGTCCTTTAAAATCACTCGCAGATATTATGAATTGTTGGCTCCGTAATACAGAGACAACTCATTGAAAGTCATTGATAAAAAAAAAAAATAAATAAATATAAAAAAAAGCGTGGGGGTCCCCCAAATTCAATTACCAGGCCCTTCAGGTCTGGTATGGATATTAAGGGGAACCCTGCCTCAAATTTAAGAAAAAATTTGACGTGGGGTTCCCCCTAAATATCCATAACCAGACCCTTCAGGTCTGGTATGGATATTAAGGGGAACCCCGTGTCAAATGTAAAAAAAATTGACGTGGGGGTCCCCCTAAAAATCCATACCAGACCCTTTATCCGAGCACGCAATCTGGCAGGCCGCAGGAAAAGAGGGGGGACGAGAGAGCGGCCCCCCTCCCTCCTGAACCGTACCAGGCCACATGCCATCAACATTGGGAGGATGCTTTGGGGGTCTGTGACCCCTCAAAGCACCTTGTCCCCATGTTGATGAGGTCAAGGGCCTCATCCTCACAACCCTGGCCGGTGGTTGTGAGGGTCTGCGGGCGGGGGGCTTATCAGAATCTGGAAGCCCCCTTTAACAAGGGGACCCCCAGATCCCGCCCCCCCTGTTTGAAATGGTAAGGGGGTACAAAAGTACCCCTACCATTTCACAAAGAAAGTGTAAAAAATAGTTAAATAAGACAAACACACTTTTGAAAAATTCCTTTATTAAAAATAAAAAAAAATAAAAAAAAGATTCCAGCGGTGGTAATCCACTCTTGCTATCCAGCAACGGACGGTCATCTCTCCAGCGATGGCTCATCTCATCCAGCGCAGCGAATCCATCCTTCTTCTGTCTCCGCGGTGGAGACACTGCAAGGATTCCGGCGGCCTGACGTTTCTTATATACGGAGGGCGGGGCCACCCGTCACCTGACCCCGCCCCCCTCTGATGCAAGGGGAAACCCGGGGTTCCCCGTGACGTATGGGTGACCCCGCCCCCTCTGATGTAACGGAAACCTGCCTGTGTTACATCAGAGGGGTGCGGGGTCACCCATACGTCACAGGGAACCCCAGGTTTCCCCTTGCGTCAGAGGGGGCGGGGTCAGGTGACGGGTGGCCCCGCCCTCCGTATATAAGAAACGTCAGGCCGCCGGAATCCTTGCAGTGTCTCCACCGCGGAGACAGAAGAAGGATGGATTCGCTGCGCTGGATGAGATGAGCCATCGCTGGAGAGATGACCGTCCGTCGCTGGATAGCAAGAGTGGAATACCACCGCTGGAATCTTTTTTTTATTTTTTTTTATTTTTAATAAAGGAATTTTTCAAAAGTGTGTTTGTCTTATTTAACTATTTTTTACACTTTCTTTGTGAAATGGTAGGGGTACTTTTGTACCTCCTTACCATTTCAAACAGGAGGGGGGCCGGGATCTGGGGGTCCCCTTGTTAAAGGGGGCTTCCAGATTCTGATAAGCCCCCCGCCCGCAGACCCTCACAACCACCGGCCAGGGTTGTGAGGATGAGGCCCTTGTCCTCATCAACATGGGGACAAGGTGCTTTGAGGGGTCACAGACCCCCAAAGCATCCTCCCAATGTTGAGGGCATGTGGCCTGGTACGGTTCAGGAGGGAGGGGGGCCGCTCTCTCGTCCCCCCCTCTTTTCCTGCGGCCTGCCAGGTTGCGTGCTCGGATAAAGGGTCTGGTATGGATTTTTAGGGGGGCCCCACGTCAATTTTTTTTTACATTTGACGCGGGGTTCCCCTTAATATCCATACCAGACCTGAAGGGCCTGGTAATTGAATTTGGGGGACCCCCACGCTTTTTTATTTTTTATTTTTTTATCAATGACTTTCAATGAGTTGTCTCTGTATTACGGAGCCGACAATTCATAATAGCTGCGAGTGATTTTAAAGGACTTTTTTTCCTGCATAAATGACACTTTGTGCAGGGACAGTTCTAAGCACCAGAAACATGAGCCCCTTCACAGGCATACTATAGACAACCCCCCCCCCCCCCCTACGAAATTTAAAGGAATATTACACTTTTATTGTTTCACTTTAATCATTATTAAAATCCCTTCTCCCGAAAAAACTGCAGTTTTTAAAACTTTTTTTTGGATTGATACATGTCCCCTGGGGCAGGACCCGGGTCCCAAAACACTTTTTAGGACAGTAACTTGCAAATTAGTCTATACAATTAGCACTTTCGATTTTGAACATTGGAGTCCCATAGACTTTAATAGGGTTCTAAAGTATGCTGTATATTAGCTCCATCGAATCTTCTTTATACATTCGACAGACACCATAAGCCTTCAAAGACAGATTCGATCGTAATTCATGTGGATTTTCGGACGAATGCAATTTTTGAACGAAAAACGAAATAAATAAAAACGAATTTCGGGAGTAACTAAATAAATTAAGTTTTCGGACGAAAACGAAATTACGAAACGAAATATTTTACTCTGCACATGTCTAATTGTTACTAGAGGCAATGGCACAAAAACCTCAGTCAGTGGTCACACCTAATATATCTGCCCAGCACTCTGCTGAATGAGTTCAAGCATAGAACATATTTTGCTCTTAGCCCTTGTACACACGGTTGGAGAATCCGTCGGAATGTGTCCTATCGGACCGTGTCATCGGATAATCCGACTGTGTGTGGTATGCATCGGACTGATTCTGTCGGAATATCCGTCGGACCCAATTTTCCAACATGTTGGAAATATTTCCCGACCAACTGGGCCGATCGGACATACTCCGATCATGTGTAGAGAATTTTGATCGGACCAAGTGCCACGCATGCTCAGATCAAATTCCTACATCAAAGCTATTGGCTACTAGCCTGAATGTAGTCCCATCGTAACGAAATTACGTCATCACATTCTGAAAGAGCGGATTTTTCGCCAACTTTGTCCGACCGTGTGTATGCAACAGTTTTGGACAAGAGCCGACAGACAAAATCCGATGGATTTGGTTGTGGAAATCTCCGACCGTGTGTACAGGGGCTTAGAGAACACAGATGAATGTACATCAGCATTGTCAAATGTATTAGTAAACAACACATCCTTCAGTTTTTACACTTGCCTCCATGCTACATAGAACACTACATGGAGGCCAGTTCTTAACAGTCCTCAATTTCACTGTGGGTTCAGCTTTAACCTGTGCTTTCCCACTACCCTGGGTACTACACTGCAGTGAGTCTCTTTTCACGCAAACAGCAAATTGTCCAGCCGCAATTACTCTTATTTTGCGGGGATCTGTTCCATAGCCATTCTCGGTCACATTTTTATTAGCAACAGTCTTACCTTTCACCTTGGCAAGTGCTGCAATCTTCAATTGCGTGTTCACCCACTTCTGTAACACTTCCACAGGCTAATGCCCCACATGGTCGCAGGGCAATATTGCAGCCTTTCTTGGACTCTCCAACACCTCCTGCAGGCAAACCGGATTCCCTGTTGCCAGTGGTGACAGCCAACACTTTGGAACAGGAAAATGGGATTGAAGGTACAGGCTTTTCCTCAAACATGTTGTATCCAGCTGTATTCCAGAATCTGGGGCAGGTAAAAATACCACGCCCCAATTGACCACATTCCAGGCATGGTATATTTTTACTCCCATCTTTATTGGAAATCTGAGTACACTTTCAGGTGAAACCTTTCTTCTCATTGCCAGTGGAGACCACACTTTCCCAGCAGAGAGTGTCACATTCCCTATGTAGCGGTGTAGTTGCCACTAGTAACAACCATCCACCATATCACCCCGCTGTCAGACCCCATACATCACTTGCAGAGACAATGAAAAGTAATTTACTCTGTTTTTTTTTATTTGGGGATACAACTTGGTTTGGGAAAGGGGTATGTGGGATGTCCATAGAATAATTCACTTTACCATCATATTTGTAGATTTTTTAGATGAGCACATAGTTTGAGCCTGAAGAAAAGATGTGCATGATTTGACAGTTATGATTTTCCTCCTGCATCACCCTGCAGACTATTTCTCCTTCTCTGCTTAACTCCCACAGACTATTACTTCCAGAAGTTCCTCACCCATAACCGTGTAAGGATGAGGACATCACCCTTGACCATGTAATGGTCCCAGAAATACTCCTCCTGCACAAAACTTATCCTGTTATTGTCAATATCAAGTATGTCACATCTTCTTCTGTTAACAAGAAGGACCCATTCTGAACAGCTCCTCAAGCTGGCTCTGGCCAGAGGCCTGCAGTACCTCTCCCCGGAGGCCTAGTAGTTTAAAAGCAAATGTTGAGTGGTGGACTACTGTTCCCAGCTAGCCCAGCTTGCATATCCTGTGACTTCAGGCCACATCGATTTGACACAATCACCCACAGTCTCTCCTCTGATCAAGGACTCCTCATTATTGACCATGTAATGATAATGACTTCACTACTGACCATGTACAAGTGAAGTTCCCTCACAGACTTCCTGGCACATCCAGCCCTCTACTGTGGTACACTCACTGACCTTTCTCTGCCCCGAGTCCTTGATAGAGAACTTAACCGGACCATACGTTCTGACAGCTTCACCTGCCCTTCTGCTCCAGGAGTTCCTCATCATTGACCGTGTAATGATAAGGACATTGCCAATGACTGTGTAGAGGCAAAGTTCCCTCACAGTTCTCCCTGGGCCTCCTACTGCGATCAGCACACCCCTCCCAGATGGGGTTGCCCTCCTGCTGCTGCCTAGTATTCCATTCTTCACCCGGCCGACCACTCCCTCCAGTTGTATATTACCTCAGTTTATCTAGAAGGCCTGCCCCCTGTCAATACCAGTTGGGGATTGGTCAGGGCTCCCATATGAGCTGCCTGCCACTCCAGTTCTAGACCCTACCCCTCTTCCAGAACTAGAGCAAAGGTGGCCCCACCCACTGCTACTCTAACCACTCCTAGCCCCCAGATCAAAACAGACAGGCCTAGCTTGCAGCATAGGCCTGCCTAAATTTGCCTGTGCTGACATTCTATCTAACAAAAATCCTATTACTAGCACCTACCTATTGGTAGAGGGTGCTACATTGACCGTGGCAGAGCCTCGTCCTGTCATAAAGTTTACCTAAAAGAATTGATGCGGTTTTGAAGGCAAACGGAGGTCACACCAAATATTGATTTGATTTGGATTTCTCTTTGTTCATTTACTTTACATTTTGTTAATTGATAAAAATGAACTATTAATACTTCTATTTCTGAAAGCAATCTTACTCTACAGGATTTCTTCATACCTGCCTAAAACTTCTGCACTTTGCTGATCATTGCGCTGCCAAAATCTTAGTAAATGTCAAGCAACGTAAATGCAATTGCGTGAGTTGAACAGGCGCACCTCTAAACGTGACCATTTTTTTTTTACGCTGGTTCACCTTTAGGTATTTTGTTAAGGATATTTTCACACAGGTCATGTTAGCATGTTACGTTGCCAACATGTGACATGCACCTTGTTAAAATTATGTAAAAAGACTCTTGCTCCTCTAGCTCCTCCTAAAAGGGCATTCAACCTTCCCCCTCTAATGCATATGATTTCCTTGGGCTAGCTTTTGCTTTTAAAGGGGAACTCCACACTCCATTCTACAATGCTCTTGTCTACCCCTTCTAATGCTTATGTTTTTTTTTTGGCTAACTTTTGCTTTTAAAGGGGAACTCCACACTCCATTCCATTCTCCAAAGGCTGGGAGCTGCCTTCACCAATACAAACCACATCCTTTTTCAGAGCATACAACAGGGCCAGCTAGGAAAGGGGCGACAAGAGCGATAGCTCAATCCCCTCCTGAAACATACAAGGCCACATCCGCTCAACATAGGTGGCTGCCTTTGGAGCATGTTGGACTTAGCCCAATACCAACCACAAATAACCTTCTACCCACTAGTTTAAAGGGGCTTTCCACATTCCGTAAAGCCCCCTGTCTGCAGCCCCCACAACCCCAGCCTAGGGCTGTGTGGAAGAGGCCCTTTCCCCTTGAATATGGGAACAAGTGGGTTGACTTTTGGTATGCCCGAGCCCTTCCTGCCCCCAAGCATACACCCCCTTTCATGGGCTGGCTTACTATGTGTTTGGCTAGGGGTTTGTTAGTGTTTGGGAGGGGCACAATATTATTTTTACTTTGGAGTGGGATTTTTCACATGGGGCTCTCATTGCAGCTGCAATGTAGATTTGTAACTTTTCTCTAAAGCCGTGCATCTTTGAAGTAGCATGTTTTGATATATTCTACAGATGCACCGCTTTACATGCAGAGATATCTCCCCCGCCCCGTTACTAGCTTTTCATCAATTTAGCATTTTTAGAGGCAATTCTTCTTGTTTAGTTTTTGGGGTTGTCTAAATTGGTGACATTGATATATGTCCCTCAGGGTGGGACCTGGGCCCCCATACCCATTTTAAGGCCAATAACTAGAAGATAAGCCAGCCAAGTGAGGACTAGCAAAATTAACAAGTCCGTTCCCATAGACTGCAATGGTATTTGTTGTCTTAACTTTTACCCATGTTAGGCTCTTTGTTTGCCCCCTGGACCAGGGAGTTTTTGTCCCATCTGTAATTTTGTAGCATGCTGGATGATGTGCTTCATTTTGGACAGGGGGTGGCTTATTTTGTGCCAGCTGCATTTGGGTGTTTCTGGGCATGCTCAGAGAGTGTGTTTTTTGTGTTAGTAATTTAAGGATATTCTTAACAGGTGTACCCACTTTGATGTTCTGTCTCTACATTGGGTGAACTTGCATTTTGTGTATTTCATGAACTGTGAATGTGTTTTCAATTGCCTCATTAGCACACAAACGTATGGTATATAAAGCTTGCAGATAGCCTTCTATACCTTGCCCAGCAAAGAGGGCTCTGAAACGTTGGACTCTTCTTGTGTTGTGATCATGCAATAAACTATCTGTTTGGACGCTACTTTGTCGATCCATGGTGTGCTGGCAAATCTCTACTTTGTGACTTAAACCAGTATCCAGCTGGTTGTTGCTGCAGCACCCAAATTTTGAGAGTTTAGCCAGAAACGTGTGCGATGGGAATATGAAGTATTACTATGTTGCAACTCTCCCTCCACTGTGTACTATAGCTTCTCAGGCAACTCCTCCCCCAAATCAGTATTATGTTCCTTAAAAACTCCCAGTGCCAAAACTAGATTATCTGACACCTCTTCCCCTAATGTCTGCACTACATTCTCTGGCAGCTACCCACTATCCATGGTTGCCAACTTCCCGAAGTGCAATTTTACTGACACGACAAAACATTTCCTGACAGTGCCACATTTTTACTGACATTCTAAAAAGTTTGTAAAAATTACTGTTTTCAATGCAAATATCACTATTTAAGCTACAAACATCTAGCTACTGCAATTCACAGTGTGTTAAGGTATAACAAAAGACAACATTTTTTTTCTCTATTTACATGAGGGTCAGGTCAATATAACTCAGCAGGTTTGTCACTTGTGCCTAGTTAGAGAGAGTCCCTTTTAACTGCTTCCCGCCTGGCCCATTGTAAAATGTTGTTCAGCTGGGAACCCTATTGTTCTGGGAAGACATCATATGATGTCCTCTCAAGAATGCGTCTTGCGCAGCCCCTTTGGGCTGTGCTCTGGCACAATCTGTCACCCGCTATGTCAACTGGACACAGTGGATGACTAATGGTTGTACCAGCCCATTGCCAGTAACAAGTGATTGCTGTGATTGCTGTGCTGGGCTTGTGCTCGTCGCTGGAATGATCGGGTTCAGGTAAGAAGAAGGGGGGATCTGGGGGGTAGCTGAAGCACAGAAGATTTTTCACCTTAACCAGTTGCCGACCGCCGCACGCCGATGTACGTCGGTAGAATGGCACGGGCAGGCATAAGGACATACATGTACGTCCCTTGCCTCCCGCGGGTCGGGGGCCCGATCGGGCCCCCGCCCGGTGCCTGCGGCGGTCGGTTTTCGTCCGGGAGCGATCCGGGACGAGGGGGCGGCCATTCATTCATGGCCACCCCCTCGCGATCGCTCCCGACGAATAGAAATCCCCGGTGACATCACTTCCTCTCCTGTAATGTAAACACAGGAGAGGAAGTGATGTATTCTCTCCTCCGTGTCGGTATTTTTCGTTCCGACACGGAGGAGAGCGGATCGGTGAGTTGCACCAACACTCTACACACACAGTAGAACATGCCAGGCACACTCACACCCCCCCTTTACCCCCCGATCACCCCCCCCCAATTACCCCTGCCCCCCAGTCACAGTGACACCAATGTCATTTTTTTTTTTTTTTTTTTTGCATTGGTGTCATTTGTGACTGTAATAACTGTTAGGGCAGTTAGAGTTAGCCCCCTTTAGTTCTAATGTACCCCCCTAACCCCCCCAATAAAGGTTTAACCCGTGATCACCCCCCGTCGCCAGTGTCACTAAGGCTGGGTTCACATTGCAGCGGTTTATGAGAACGAATGTGATTCGCACCGCACTGCAGTGCAAATCACATCCGATCTCTGTGCGATTCGAGTTCAGCCATTCGCGGCACCCGCCGCACCCGCCGCACCCGCTGCAAATTCGCACGGGACCCTTTTTTTGGCCCGCAGCAGAATCGGATCGCATGGGTGTTCACACCATGCGATCCGAGTTTGCAGATCGCACTGCGATATGCGAACTGATCTGGGGGTGTCAGTAACATTTCACTGACACTCCCAGCAGTTCGCATAGGGCAGTGTGAACTGCCGCCGGGAGGCATGCGATGCGGGAACCCGCCGCGGATTCGCGGCATTTCCGCATCGCTCCAGTGTGAACCCAGCCTAATAAGCGATCATTTTTCTGATCGCCGTATTAGTGTCACAGGTGACGCTAGTTAGGCAGGTAGGTATTTAGGTTCGCCGCAGCTTTTTATAGCGCCAGGGACCCCCATATACTACCGCATAAAGCCCCCTGATTGCCCCCTAGTTAACCCTTTCACCAGTGATCACCATATAACTGTTACAGGTGACGCTGGTTGGTTAGTTATTTTTTTATAGTTTCAGGGCACCCGCCATTTATTACCTAATAAAGGTTTAACCCCCTGATCACCCAGCGGGTGTCATTTGTGACTAATAACTGTTAGGGCAGTTAGGGTTAGCCCCCTTTAGTTCTAAGGTACCCCCCTAACCCCCCCCAATAAAGGTTTAACCCCGTGATCACCCCCCGTCGCCAGTGTCACTAAGGCTGGGTTCACATTGCAGCGGTTTATGAGAACGGATGTGATTCGCACCGCACTGCAGTGCAAATCACATCCGATCTCTGTGCGATTCGAGTTCAGCCATTCGCCGCACCCGCCGCACCCGCCGCAAATTCGCACGGGACCCTTTTTTTGGCCCGCAGCAGAATCGGATCGCATGGGTGTTCACACCATGCGATCCGAGTTTGCAGATCGCACTGCGATATGCGAACTGATCTGGGGGTGTCAGTAACATTTCACTGACACTCCCAGCAGTTCGCATAGGGCAGTGTGAACTGCCGCCGGGAGGCATGCGATGCGGGAACCCGCCGCGCATTCGTGGCGTTCCCGCATCGCTCCAGTGTGAACCCAGCCTAATAAGCGATCGTTTTTCTGATCGCTGTATTAGTGTCACAGGTGACGCTAGTTAGGCAGGTAGGTATTTAGGTTCGCTGCAGCTTTTTATAGCGCCAGGGACCCCCATATACTACCGCATAAAGCCCCCTAATTGCCCCCTAGTTAACCCTTTCACCAGTGATCACCATATAACTGTTACAGGTGACGCTGGTTGGTTAGTTATTTTTTTATAGTTTCAGGGCACCCGCCATTTATTACCTAGTCTCACTAGTGTACCCCTAAATTTAGGGGTGTCTACTTTCCAAAATGGGGTCATTTGGGGGGGGTTTGTGCCATCTTGGCATTTTATGGCCTTCAAAACTGTAACGCCCTTAGAAAGCCTGAAGGTGGTGCTTGGTTTTTGGGCCCCGTACGCGGCTAGGCTCCCAAAAAGTCCCACATATGTGGTATCCCCGTACTCAGGAGAAGCAGCAGAATTTATTTTGGGGTGTCATTTCACATATGCCCATGGCATGCATGAGCAATATATCATTTAGTGACAACTTTGTTAAAAAAAAAAAAAAAAAAAAAAAGTTTGTCATTTTCCCGCAACTTGTGGCAAAATATAAAATATTCCATGAACTCAACATGCCTCTCAGCAAATAGCTTGGGGTGTCTACTTTCTAAAATGGGGTCATTTGTGGGGGTTTTGTGCCATCTTGGCATTTTATGGCCTTCAAAACTGTAATAGGTAGTGAGAAGTGAACTCAAAAATTTACGCCCTTAGAAAGCCTGAAGGCGGTGCTTGATTTTCAGGGCCCCGTACGCGGCTAGACTCCCAAAAAGTCCCACATATGTGGTATCCCCATACTCAGGAGAAGCAGCAGAATTTATTTTGGGGTGTCATTTCACATACGCCCATAGCATGTGTGAGAAATATATCATTTAGTGACAACTTTGTGTAAAAAAAAAAAAATATTTTTTTTTTTGTCATTATTCAATCGCTTGAGGCAAAAAAATAAAATATTCAATGGGCTCAACATGCCTCTTATCAATTTCCTTAGGGGGTCTACTTTCCAAAATGGGGTCATTTGGGGGGGTTTTGTACTGCCCTGCCATTTTAGCACCTCAAGAAATGAGATAGGCAGTCGTAAACTAAAAGCTGCGTAAATTCCAGAAAACTTACCTTAGTTTGTAGATGTGACAACTTTTGCGCAAACCAATAAATATACAATTATTGACTTTTTTTTTACCAAAGACATGTGGCTGAATACATTTTGGCCTAAATGTATGACTAAAATTGAGTTTATTGGATTTTTCTAATAACAAAAAGTAGAAAATATCATTTTTTTTCAAAATTTGTGATCTTTTTACGTTTATATCGCAAAAAATAAAAATCGCAGAGGCAATCAAATACCATCAAAAGAAAGCTCTATTTGTGGGAAGAAAAGGACGCAAATTTTGTTTGGGTACAACATTGCATGACCGCGCAATTACCAGTTAAAGCAGCGCAGTGCCAAAGTGTAAAAAGACCTCTGGTCATTTACCAGCAAAATGGTCCGGTCTGAAAGTGGTTAAAGTGGTGTTGCCACCAAAAATAGTTAAAAAGTCTTAAAAAAAATAAAAAATAATAATAAAATGGAAAAAAATGTTTTTTTACTCACCTCTAAATGCCTGTTGCTAGGGAGTCCCTTGTAGTCTGCCTTCTTCATCGCCCGGGCTGGTGACATCACATCCCCTTGCGCCGCACAGTCATCTGGGACCTGTCACATGTCCCAGATGACTGTGCAGCGTATCAAGGCGCCCTCGCGCATGCGCAGTGGGTGCCCGGCTGTGAAGCCACAGCTGTGTGCCCACAGTAAGAATGACGGCACTGCAAGTGGAGGGGGGAACGAGGGGGGGGCTTCATTCCCCTGCAACGCTGGACCCTGGGACAGGTAAGTGTCCGATTATTAAAAGTCAGCAGCTGCAGTATTTGTAACTGCTGACTTTCATTTTTTTTTTCTTTTTTTAGGGGGCACCCCACTTTAACGCATAGAATGCATTTAGGTGAAAAATCATGAGACTTTCCAACTCCTTTAAGGTACTTTCAAATTGTCCTGATGGATAATACAGCTTTGTCCCACCATGTGCCAATAAAAAGAATATGTGTTTGTCTCAGCAACATCACTGAAATCTGTCACTTGGCATTCAATAAATTCAGTATGCAGTGTGTCAAACTCAGATGGGTGAACAATTTGTGGAAAATGCTTTGCAAGTTCAATAATGTCCCCAGATGCAGCAGTAAACCTGCTTGAAGGTTTTAGTAAAGCCAAAAGCTGGATGATTCTGTCTGCAATGGGCATCCTTTTTAATGTCAGTTACTGCTTCTGTGTAAAATGTTGTTACTTAGACCATTAACTGTTGAACAGCTGACAAATCTAGTGTAAACAGATATTCCTTTGTTTGGTAGCCAATGAAAATGCTGTCTATTGGCTAGAAGTTTGCACTTTTAGTGTGGCCAAATGCAATCAATGTATCATTTTCAAATTAAACCAACAGGTAGAGTTGCCACCTCATCCCTTTAAACCCAAACACATATGGATTACACAGGTTCTGTGGCTAATAAGGCACCAAGTGAGTTTAATTACCACCTTAATCAGCCACAGAACCTGTGTAACTAATATGTGTTCGGGTTTAAAGTGGTTGTAAACCCTTACAACCAACTTTGACCTACAGGTAAGCCTAGATTAAGGCTTACCTGTAGGTCCAAGAAATATCTCCTAAACCTACACGGTTTAGGAGATATTTGCTGAAAGACAGGCACCGCTATCTACCGCGCATGTGCCATAGACAGCGGCGCGCAGGCGCACTGAGAGCGCCACAGTCAACGGCGATATGCCGCGAGTGGCGGCTCCTGTGCGCATGCGCGGGAGTAACGTCATTGCGGCTTCGCCGAATGACAGCGGCGGAGCAGCGAGACCCACCGAGAAGATGGATGCGCCGGACTACAGGGGACAGCGGTGACATCGCTGGCTCCTGTGTCAGGTAAGTGACACATAATGGACTACTATGCGATGCATAGTAGTCCATTATGCTTTACCTTTGCAGGGAATGAAAGAGGAAGTAAACTCATCAGGGATGAGGTGGCAACACTACCAACAGGTTTGGCCTGATATAGTAACCAATAAACTTTTAAGCAGTTGGCAGTAGTGATGGACAAACTTCTGACGGGACGTTTCGCGAACGCGGACCGCGAACGCGGCTGATAGTTCGGTGAACGTTCCGGTGAACGTTCGCGGCGGGCCCCATTGACTTCAATGGGAGGCGAACTTTGCAAGCCTACAGGTCAAATTTGCAGCCACAAAATAATTAATAGCTGTGCAAACATAGTCCCACCACATGGCCAATGACATAACACATGTATGAGGTGAATCTGGGATCGACAACTACAAGCATTCTTTTTTTATATGGGAAATTGTTGTGACAATTCAGGACTGTGGAGCGCATGAAGGCAATGGAGGAGAGGGAAGGTCAGGGTAGGCAAAGAGGGTGCAGGAGATGATCACCAGCAGCGTGACATACAGCAATGACACCTGCACCGTGATAGAGTCATCTGACAACAGCACCGTGATAGAGAGCACTGACATCAGCAGCGTGACATAAAGCACTAACACCAGCACCGTGATATACAGCACTGACAGCAGCACTGTGATAGAGAGTACTGACATCAGCAGCGTGACATAAAGCACTAACACCAGCACCGTGATATACAGCACTGACAGCAGTACCGTGATAGAGAGCACTGACATCAGCAGCGTGACATACAGCAATGACACCTGCACCGTGATAGAGTCATCTGACAACAGCACCGTGATAGAGAGCACTGACATCAGCAGCATGACATAAAGCACTAACACCAGCTCCGTGATATACAACACTGACAGCAGCACCGTGATAGAGAGTACTGACATCAGCACCATGATATACAGCACTGACACCTGCACCGTAAGCAGCCCCAGGAGGAAGTCAGCATAGCACAGGGATGGTGGGAGCCCCTCATAATGAGCATAGCACAGGGATGATGGGAGCCCCTCATAATGAGCATAGCACAGGGATGGTGGGAGCCCCTCATAATAGGCAGCCCCAGGAGGATGTCAGCATAGCACAGGGATGGTGGGAGCCCCTCATAATAAGCAGCCCCAGGAGGAAGTCAGCACAGCACAGGGATGGTGGGAGCCCCTCATAATAAGCATAGCACAGGGATGGTGGGAGCCCCTCATAATATGCACAGCAGAGGTACAGCCCCAGGAGGAAGTCAGCACATCACAGGGATGGTGGGAGCCCCTCATAATAAGCAGCCCCAGTAGAAATATGACACCGCTCAACCTCTTCAAAGAGGAGGGTACGGGCATATAGTACGGTGTGCTTTTTTTGGACAAGGAAGTGAGCCAAATGAAGAAAGGTCTGTGTGCTCGATTAAAAAAATTGTTTATCAACATATACATGGTCTACTGGTCACATGTGTTGAATTCCTCCGAGATCCATGCCTCATTCATTTTTAGAAATGTGAGGTAGTTAACACTGTCGTGAGCTAGGCGAGTACGCTTATCGGTCACGATCCCCCCTGCTGCGCTGAACGTCCTTTCGGACAGGATACTGGACGAGGGGCAAGCCAACAGTTCGATTGCAAATTGAGCAAGCTCTGGCCAGAGGTCAAGCCTGCCCACCCAGTAGTCCAGGGGTTCATCACTCCTCAGAGCGTCCACATCGGCCGTTAACCCGATGTAGTCGGACACCTGACGGTCTAGGCGTTCCCTGATGCTGGATCCGGATGACACCTGTCGATGGGTCGGCTGAAAGAATGACCTCATATCCGAAGTCACCAACACATCTTCAAACCGGCCTCTTCTTGCAGGCGCTGTTGGATTGGTACCCCCAACTCCTTCTCTGGGAGTGGGAATTGCTCCTCTGCCAGCGCACGCAAAAGCAGAATGCAGCATTTCTCGAAGCAAGGCCTGGAAGTGCTCTATTCTGCCAGCCCTCTGTGACGGCGGTAACATTTCCGCCATTTTGTGTTTGTACCGGGGGTCTAAGTACGTTGCCACCCAGTACTGGTCCTTGACCCTTATGCTTTTTTTACGGGGGTCCCTATTAAAACACTGGAGCATGAAGGCCCCCATTTGCACTAAACTGCAAGCGGTGTGGTGGCCTGGCTCCTGCTCATCATCCAGGATAATGTCGTCCTCTTCATTCTCCTCAGCCCATCCACGCACAACAGGGATCCCAGAAAGGTTTAAAGCATGCTCTTCTTGCTCCTCCTCATCCGCCCTGGCACCATCCTCCTCTGACTCCTCTTCAGACTCCTGTTGTTCACTTGTCTCAGGTAGAGTAGCCCCCCCTGGGAATTCATCCAGCATTGCGACTTCCTCATCTTCCCGCTCCTGCTCCTCCACAGCTTGATCAATGACACGAAGCAATGCACGCTCCATAAAGAAGGCATAAGGTACCATGTCACTGATAGCACCATGGCTGCGACTGACCAGTTTGGTGATCTCCTCAAATGGGCGCAGAAGTCTGCATGCGTCGCGCATGAGCAGCCACTGGCACGGTGAAAAAAAAACAGCTCCCTAGAACCTGTTCTGCCACAGAGTTCATACAGGTAGACGTTAACTGCATGTTTCTGCTGGAGCAGCCTATCAAGCATATAGAAGGTTGAGTTCCATCGCGTCGGGCAATCGCAAATAAGACGTCTGACCGGCAGATTGTGTCGCCGCTGAATGTGAGCAAGGCGAGCCATGGCCGTGTAAGAACTTCTGAAATGAGCCGAGATTTTCCTTGCCTGCCGCAAGATGTCCTGGACCCCAGGGTATTTGACAACGAATCGCTGCACGACCAAGTTTAAGACGTGTGCCATGCATGGCACGTGCGTGATTTTGCTCTGTTTCAATGCGCTAAGCAGATTGGCACCATTGTCACACACCACTTTACCAACTGTCAAATTGAGCGGTGTTAGCCACTGATCTGCCTGTGAACGCAAAGCTGAAAGGAGTGCCGGGCCAGTGTGGCTCTTGGCTTCCAGGCACAACAGACGCAGCACGGCATGGCAACGTCTCACCTGGCATGTCGAATAGGTTCTGGGGAGCTTGGGCGGCGCAGCGGAAGAGACGCTAGCAGCGGAAAAGGAGGAGTCAGCCGAGGAGGGGAGGGAGGAGGATGGAGTAGGAGGAGGAGGAGAAGAAGAGTCAGGCCTGCATGCAATCCATCACGGTAAAACCAAATCTACACGGGTGCCACGGGTTACATGCTTGACGGCCGTCAGAAGGTTCACCCAGTGGGCAGTAAAAGTGATATACCTTCCCTGCCCGTGTTTGCTAGACCACGTGTCTGTGGTCAGATGTATCTTGGCACCGACACTGTGTGCCAGAGATACATTCACTTGCCGCTGAACATGGCCATATAGCTCTGGGATGCCCTTCTCTGAGAAATACTTCCTTCCTGGGACCTTCCATTGTGGTGTTCCAATGGCCACAAATTTGCGAAAGGCCTCCGAGTCCACCAGTTTATATGGCAGTAGTTGGCGGGCTATGAGTTCTGACAAGCCAGCCGTCAACCGTTGTGCAAGAGGGTTATCCGGCATCATAATTTTTTTACGCTCGAACATTAGGCCCACGGAAGCCTGCCTTTTTGCAGAAAAACGTGAGCTTTGCGTGATGAAAGGTGGAGTGGAGGACAATTGTGAGGAGAGAGGAGAAGGAGAAGTAGAAGACGAGGCTGGACGGTGAGAGCCTGGAGTGTGGCTTTGTGTGTTCCGTTGCTCCCACTGGGCTCGGTGATGGCTGCTCATGTGCCTTCTTAAGGCGGTCGTCCCTAGGTGAGTGTTGGGCTTACCGCGACTAATGCGTTGACTGCAAAGATTGCAGATGGCAACGCTATTGTCAGCAGCGGACACGTTAAAAAAAGCCCACACTGCGGAGCCATGTGCCGGTGTCCTGGGAGTGCCAGATGTGACCGTACATGGTCGATGACTCCTGATACATTTGCAGTGTGCTTTGTCCCTCCTGTGCAATGTAAGGTTTTCCTGCTTCTCCTCCCTATCTGCTGGTCCATATCTCCCTCTGAACTCCCCTCCTCTTCCTCTCTTGTGGGCACCCACGTGACATCACTAGACACGTCATCATCGACGTCACCTTCCCCACCGCTATAAGTAGAGATCTCGGAGTAGACAGCAACACCGGGGACCAACCTCCTCCTTGGGCTGATCTGGGTACTGTCGTCAGACTGCTGAGTAGCGGTTGTTGCTACCTCCTTTTCCTGATCCAATACCAAGAGTGGCTGCGCATCAGAAATGTCTTGATATGGATCGGAAAATAATTCCTGTGACTCAAGCGGAAGGTATGTGGTGGTGGTGGTGCTGTTGGTGGTAGTGTCTTTGGGGGTGCACATAGCAGAGAGTGAAGAAGAGGGTGCAGATCGAGAGGATGAGGAGGGTGCAGAAGAGTCAGGCCGCGTACACACGGGCGGATTGTCTGCCCAACTAAGTTCGTCAGACAATCCGACAGACAGTCCGTTCAACTTTTGAATGAACGGACTTGACCACACACGACGAACAGACAGTCCGCTGAAAGCTTGCGCGATGACGTATACAGCACGTACGACGGGACTAGAAATACGACGTCCCATACACTGCAATGCAACCTTCGGCCGTGTAAATCCTTTCTGAGCATGCGCCATACTTAGTCCGTCCAACTTGCCTACACACGAGCGGACTGTCCGCTGAAACCAAGTTTGGACGGACAAAACCAAGTTTGGACGGACAAAATTACGGAAATTCCGAAAGACTGTCCGCTGAAAAAGTCCGCTGAAGCCCACACACGAGCGGATTGTCCGCTGAAACACGGTTCAGCGGACTAAGCTGGGCAGACAATCCGCCCGTGTGTACGCGGCCTAAGGCTGAGTGAGCCACTCAACCAAGTCTGGTGCGTCCTTTAAAGTAATTGAACGCACCTTCTGCAACTTCCCACTTTGGCTCAAGCCTGTTGCTCCTGCCCTACCCTTACCACCCCTGCGGAAGGGCCTGCCTCTTCCTCTGCCTGTCATTTTTTAAATGACCCTGTGACAAAACTCTCAGTCCCTATACCGATGAAGGACTGCTGCAGTATAGGGCAGCGGTCAGCAGTAGTGCACCTCAACCCTATGTATTGTGGACCTATACCAGTCCTTATAGAATAGCAGACTGTACCTCACTCAACCCTATGTACTGTAGTACCCTATACCTTACCAGTCCTTATAAGGACCTTTGTGGAACAAGTAGGTTGTGTGTGACCGATTAGCAGACTGTACGTCAGTCCCTATACCGATGAAGGACTGCTGCAGTATAGGGCAGCGGTCAGCAGTAGTGCACCTCAACCCTATGTATTGTGGACCTATACCAGTACTTATAGAATGGCAGACTGTACCTCACTCAACCCTATGTACTGTAGAACCCTAGACAGACCAAGTTACCAGTCCTTATAAGGATCTTTGTGGAACAAGAAGGTTGTGACTGATTAGCAGACTGTACGTCAGTCCCTATACCGATGAAGGACTGCTGCAGTATAGGGCAGCGGTCAGCAGTAGTGCACCTCAACCCTATGTATTGTGGACCTATACCAGTCCTTATAGAATGGCAGACTGTACCTCACTCAACCCTATGTACTGTAGAACCCTAGACAGACCAAGTTACCAGTCCTTATAAGGACCTTTGTGGAACAAGTAGGTTGTGACTGATTAGCAGACTGTACGTCAGTCCCTATACCGATGAAGGACTGCTGCAGTATAGGGCAGCGGTCAGTAGTAGTGCACCTCAACCCTATGTATTGTGGACCTATACCAGTCCTTATAGAATGGCAGACTGTACCTCACTCAACCCTATGTACTGTAGTACCCTATACCTTACCAGTCCTTATAAGGACCTTTGTGGAACAAGTAGGTTGTGTGTGACTGATTAGCAGACTGTACGTCAGTCCCTATTCCGATGAAGGATTGCTGCAGTATAGGGCAGCAGTCAGCAGTAGTGCACCTCAACCCTATGTATTGTGGACCTATACCAGTCCTTATAGAATAGCAGACTGTACCTCACTCAACTCTATGTACTGTAGTACCCTATACCTTACCAGTCCTTATAAGGACCTTTGTGGAACAAGTAAGTTGTGTGTGACTGATTAGCAGACTGTACGTCAGTCCCTATACCGATGAAGGACTGCTGCAGTATAGGGCAGCGGTCAGCAGTAGTGCACCTCAACCCTATGTATTGTGGACCTATACCAGTCCTTATAGAATAGCAGACTGTACCTCACTCAACCCTATGTACTATAGCACCCTACACCAGGTTACCAGTCCTTATAAGGACCTTTGTGGAACAAGTAGGTTGTGTGTGACTGATTAGCAGACTGTACGTCAGTCCCTATACCGATGAAGGACTGCTGCAGTATAGGGCAGCGGTCAGCAGTAGTGCACCTCAACCCTATGTATTGTGGACCTATACCAGTCCTTATAGAATAGCAGACTGTACCTCACTCAACCCTTTGTACTATAGCACCCTACACCAGGTTACCAGTCCTTATAAGGACCTCTGTGGAACAAGTAGGTTGTGACTGATTAGCAGACTGCAACAGAAGGGCAGCAGTCAAGTATAATATTCTTTCTATATTTGGAAGAAAGAATATTATACGTGTACAAGCCTATTACCATACCACTGATACCAGTCCTGAAAAGAACCTTTGTGGACCTAATATAGTAACAGCTACTGATTAAACTGACCCTCACTGCCTCACACACAGCTTCCTGCCTGTCCATATTTAAACTGACAAAACACAGGCTGCTGGAACAATAACTTGCATAGCACTTTTGTGGACCTTATAGTAACAGCTAATGATTAAACTGACTGTCCCTGCAGCACACAGCGTCCTGTCCCTTTCTCTAAACTGACAAAAGACACTCAGGCTGCTGCAACAATCAGTAGCACAGCACTGCCTCAAACCTATATCCTGAACTACACCTAACACCTATACCAGTCCTGAAAATAACTTTTGTGTACCAAATAGCTAGCGATTTGGGTCACTGCAATCTCTCCCTGCTCCACACAGCAACCTCTCCCTATAGTGACAGAAGAAAGAATGTAAAATGGCCGCCGGATCGGGTGTATTTATAAGTTAGGGGGAATGTCCAAGTGTCCATGTGCTGTAATGTCTCAATTGGCTGTCCTGTACCCCATGATGGATGTGTCATCATAGGTCAAAGTTCTTTTACATAGTAAACACGGAAGTCCGCCGGGCGAACGGCGCCAATAGTCCGCAGTACTTGAAGTTCAAGTCAGGTAACATAGGAAAATTGCTCTGGAAAATCTGATTGAATTGGGTGACATTTGGCAGAACTGCTTGAAGAAACAGAAAGCAACAGTTGGTGATAGGATCCTGTAGCTTGACACTTATTCTATCCACAGTTACCAAGCAGTCTGCATCATTACTTGACTGAAAGTAAATTAAAGAGGAGCACCAGTAGGTTCTCTGAACATTAAGGCTGGGTTCACACTGCTGCGGGGGGAGATCCGGATGTGATTCGCACAGCAAATCACATCCGATCTCCGTAGCAATGCGAGTTCAGCCATACAGATAGTATGGCTGAATTCGCAGCGCTCCCGCAGCAAACTCGCACGGGACCCTTTTTTGGGTCCGCAACAGAATCGGATCGCATGGGGGTTCACACCATGCGATCCGATTCCTGTGCGAGTCGGCAGATCGCACTGCGATATGCCGACGGATCTGGGGGTGTCATTAACATAACATTGACACTCCCAGCCGTCCGCATAGGGCAGTGTGAACTGCCGGCGGGAGTAATGCGATGCGGGAAAACGCCGCGGATTCGCGGCGTTCCCGCATCGCAGCGGTGTGAACCCGGCCTTAAAGTCAGCAGCTACAAAAACTGTAGCTCCTGACTTTTAATAAACAGATACTTACCTGTACTAGAATCCAGCTCTGTACTCACCCGAGGGAATGCCAGGGACTGTCTTCGGTCCTTGGCGCAAGCATCCTAACTGTGGTCACCTGGCTGTGACAGCTTGCAGCTTCACATCCGGCTGGCCACTGTGCATCTGCGCACCGTGCTGCACTTTGTGAATGGCCCTTCAGTCTTCTGGGACCTGTGAGGGGGAAGAAGAACTTCCACTCAGATCGCCTAGGCGAAAGTGGGAGCAGGTACCTGTCAAAACCAGGTACCCACACCCCCGTCCCCCCAAAAGGAATGGCAAATGTCAAAGAGGTGTGGGGGAGGAGGCCTTAAAGTGGAATGTTCCCTTTTGGGTGGAGTTCCACTTTACCAGGACTTCATATTGATTGAGAATGTGGCTGACACATTTAAGTATAGAAGTCATCTAATAGAACAAAGCTGTAAAATCTTTAGACAATCTGCCTCAACAAATTCCTGAAATTCGTGATACAGCTGTAAATGTTTGCAACTATGTGCAAAGTGGTTATGTATATCATGGCCGATTTTACCCACGAGGCAAAAGGCAAAAGTTGTATAAAAGGGAGTTCCATCCTTACGAGATCAAGTCACTGCAAATGTATTTGATCATCTTTGTTTTTCCAAAACTTAACTAGCTATTTTCAGTGTAGGAAATGCTCAGTGTGTGTTATCAATGGAGTGAGAGATAGGAGGACTAATTCCTTCACTTCCACTAGTACTTCTTAAACTTTCCCATAAAGCCTTTTTTCACTTGTTCAGCCACCAATGTTGTTTTTATGTTACAGTAGTCGTGTGGCCTTCAGTATGTAGGAAGGACCACACAAGCCCTGCAGGTCGGATTGGGTGAGCATATAGGCAATATTAACCACTTGCCGACCGCCGCACGACGATGTACGTCGACAGAATGGCACGGGCAGGCATATGGGCTTACCTGTACGTCCCTGCCTTCCCGCGGGTGGGGGGGGGCGATCGGGCCCCCCCCCCCCAGTGCCAGCGGCGGTTCGGTTTACGTTCAGAAGCGATCCGGGATGAGGGGGCGGCCATTCATTCATGGCCACCCCCTCTCGATCGCTCCTGACGAATGGAAGTGAGGCGTGACATCACTTCCTCTCCTGTAATGTAAACACAGGAGAGGAAGTGATGTAATCTCTCCTCCGTGTCGGTATTTTTCGTTCCGGCACCGAGGAGAGACGACACGACACTTCACAGTAGAACATGCCAGGCACACTCACACCCCCCCGATCACCCCCCCAATCACCCCTGCCCCCCCAGTCACAGTGACACCAATAGCATTTTTTTTTTTTTTTTTGCATTGGTGTCATTTGTGACTGTAATAACTGTTAGGGCAGTTAGGGTTAGCCCCCTTTAGCTCTAGGGTACCCCCCTAACTCCGCCAATAAAGGTTTAACCCCGTGATCACCCCCCGTCGCCAGTGTCACTAAGGCTGGGTTCACATTGCAGCGGTTTATGAGAACGGATGTGATTCGCACCGCACTGCAGTGCAAATCACATCCGATCTCTGTGCGATTCGAGTTCAGCCATACAGATAGTATGGCTGAATTCGCGCCGCACCCGCCGCAAATTCGGACGGGACCCTTTTTTTGGTCCGCAGCAGAATCGGATCGCATGGGTGTTCACACCATGCGATCCGAGTTTGCAGATCGCACTGCGATATGCGAACTGATCTGGGGGTGTCATTAACATTTCACTGACACTCCCAGCAGTTCGCATAGGGCAGTGTGAACTGCCGCCGGGAGGCATGCGATGCGGGAACCCGCCGCGGATTCGTGGCGTTCCCGCATCGCTCCAGTGTGAACCCAGCCTAATAAACTATCGTTTTTCTGATCGCTGTATTAGTGTCACAGGTGACGCTAGTTAGGCAGGTAGGTATTTAGGTTCGCCGCAGCTTTTTATAGCGCCAGGGACCCCCATATACTACCGCATAAAGCCCCCTGATTGCCCTCTAGTTAACCCTTTCACCAGTGATCACCATATAACTGTTACAGGTGACGCTGGTTGGTTAGTTATTTTTTTATAGTTTCAGGGCACCCGCCATTTATTACCTAGTCTCACTAGTGTACCCCTAAATTTAGGGGTGTCTACTTTCCAAAATGGGGTCATTTGGGGGGGGTTTGTGCCATCTTGGCATTTTATGGCCTTCAAAACTGTAACGCCCTTAGAAAGCCTGAAGGCGGTGCTTGGTTTTCGGGGCCCCGTACGCGGCTAGGCTCCCAAAAAGTCCCACATATGTGGTATCCCCGTACTCAGGAGAAGCAGTAGAATTTATTTTGGGGTGTCATTTCACATATGCCCATGGCAAATCATTTAGTGACAACTTTGTGAAAAAATAAAATAAAAATAAAAAGTTTGTAATTTTCCCGCAACTTGTGGCAAAATATAAAATATTCCATGGACTCAACATGCCTCTCAGCAAATAGCTTGGGGTGTCTACTTTCTAAAATGGGGTCATTTGTGGGGGTTTTGTGCCATCTTGGCATTTTATGGCCTTCAAAACTGTAATAGGTAGTGAGGAGTGAAGTCAAATATTTACGCCCTTAGAAAACCTGAAGGCGGTTCTTGGCTTTCGGGGCCCCGTACGCGGCTAGGCTCCCAAAAAGTCCCACATATGTGGTATCCCCGTACTCAGGAGAAGCAGCAGAATTTATTTTGGGGTGTCATTTCACATATGCCCATGGCATGTGTGAGCAATATATCATTTAGTGACAACTTTGTGAAAAAAAATAAAAATAAATTAAAGTTTGTAATTTTCCCGCAACTTGTGGCAAAATATAAAATATTCCATGGACTCAACATGCCTCTCAGCAAATAGCTTGGGGTGTCTACTTTCTAAAATGGGGTCATTTGTGGGGGTTTTTTGCCATCTTGGCATTTTATGGCCTTCAAAACTGTAATAGGTAGTGAGAAGTGAAATCAAAAATTTACGCCCTTAGAAAGCCTGAAGGCGGTGCTTGGTTTTCGGGGCCCTGTACGCGGCTAGGCTCCAAAAAAGTCCCACATATGTGGTATCCCCATACTCAAAAGAAGCAGCAGAATTTATTTTGGGGTGTCATTTCACATATGCTCATAGCATGTGTGAGCAATATATCATTTAGTGACAACTTTGTGTAAAAAAAAAAAAAAATTATTTTTTTTGTCATTATTCAATCGCTTGAGGCAAAAAAATAAAATATTCAATGGGCTCAACATGCCACTTATCAATTTCCTTAGGGGGTCTACTTTCCAAAATGGGGTCATTTGGGGGGGTTTTGTACTGCCCTGCCATTTTAGCACCTCAAGAAATGAGATAGGCAGTCGTAAACTAAAAGCTGCGTAAATTCCAGAAAACGTACCTTAGTTTGTAGATGTGACAACTTTTGCGCAAACCAATAAATATACAGTTATTGACTTTTTTTTTACCAAAGACATGTGGCTGAATACATTTTGGCCTAAATGTATGACTAAAATTGAGTTTATTGGATTTTTCTAATAACAAAAAGTAGAAAATATCATTTTTTTTCAAAATTTGCGGTCTTTTTACGTTTATATCGCAAAAAAAAAAAATCACAGAGGCAATCAAATACCATCAAAAGAAAGCTCTATTTGTGGGAAGAAAAGGACACAAATTTTGTTTGGGTACAACATTGCATGACCGCGCAATTACCAGTTAAAGCAGCGCAGTGCCAAATTGTAAAAAGACCTCTGGTCATTTACCAGCAAAATGGTCCGGTCTGAAAGTGGTTAAGGGAGGTGGGGGGGGGGGGGGGGGGGGTTTAAAGGAAGGCCATTCAAGTTCTAGGCACTGTGCAGCAGTACATAAAAAATATCCTTCAAGTACCATTTTTTAGGCATAGATACATTTATTTCATATTGGAGAGAAAGTTTGATTAATTTTGATTTCCAAATTAAAGTGTGCTAGAAGTAGATTTTTGTTTAAAGTAGGTAAATTCTCAGGCTTGGCTGGCAGTCTGTGTGTTTTTCTGGGTCAGGGTTTGAGTGACTCACAGAGGGCTGGATGACTCACAGGCAGCATCTCTAAAGCCTCCCCCTACTTCTAGAAACTGGTAGAAGATTCTAGAAGAATAGAAGTGGAGTGGAGGAGTAGCCGCCTGGAGTATTCTGAGGGCCCTGAACAATCCCCAATTCTGAGGGGTGACTTCAGGCCTGGGCTTGGGTGCAGAAGGGACCTTCTTCACGACACATAGAGGTGTCCTGACCAGAGGCACGGGAACAACAGGGGGATAGCAGGAGAACACTGATGGGAAAATCTCCAGGGAGGAAGACAGCCAGGTGGGCTGGTGAGTGTTACAGTCGAGAGGACTCAGAGGCATGCCTGAGAGGACTGAGGAGAGCAGTCCGGGATGGATGCAGAGTCAGTCTGTGAGGACTGTAGAGCCTTAGCCAGGAGGGCTAGTGAAAGGAGCTGACAGTGCCTGAAGAGGTGGTGCTGGGATCAGTAGCCACAAAGTGGAGGACAGCTGGGCACTAGGACTTTTTGCTACACTACCAAAGGGGCCTGTGGCCCCTGCCTGTGAAGGGCATTTTCTATTGGTCTGATTGCACTCTTGTCAGACCATCCATATAGGGCCAGCTGGTCCTGGGAGATGTAGTTCTACAAGCAAAATTGTGCTTGAGATAGAAGGTGAAGTGTGCATACGGACTGTATATACAGTAGTTGTGTTCCTGAAGAGTTCTATTACTTTGATCAAGTGGGCATCCCGTAATATCCTATCCAAGTTCAAAACCCCTAATAAAATACAAAAACAAAGCTGCAAGGACTGTTTCTTGACTCAAGAGGGATGTGGAAAATTCTGTGTGCCTGGCTGTGCAGAGTGGAAGATATTTCATTCACCAGAGGCTCCTGCGTGGGTAGCGCTACATTTATAATGTTGATTTTATAATGTTAACTGGTTTGGATTATAAATCTGTGAGGGGTTAGCTCGGCAGCGGGTGTGTGTGACCCCCTGGATGGGTTCACAACACAAAAATCAGGCACAGCAGACAGCGTTGTAGGTGCAAAAAACAAAAGATGCGGTTTATTTATGCTACATGCAGTGAAACATATAACAGCCAAACAAAATAAAACATGAAAATAAACCCTGGTCAGCTTGACCTCTAATTACACACTTAGATTCCCTGTCTAACAACTGAGTGCAGCCTTGTGCTGCACCAGTCCCTGTCTCTGTTGTAGAGGTTTGCCACACAGGCATTAACTCACCGCACAGAACAGGTGTCACACTCCCCAGTCTATACAACACAAAACTGGTTCCAGGATGGAGCATCTCCCTAAGCATGCTGGGGTTTTTTGTAGAGGTCTTAATGAGCCCACTTACTTCAGCTGGGCTCATTAACTCTTCCCCTCTAATTGTACAAGTCTGCATAAAGCCTGAATCTAGGGCACACATATTTCCCATCCTGGATACAACCAGGTGATTTTACCTGTGTGTTGCCACATACCCCCCCTCTTGTTTCAACCTTGGGGTTGTAACACAAGCAGTCAGACACGCATGTATCCGAGACAAAGCATCCACATTCCCCATTTTAACACCAGGGCGATGCTTAACTGTAAAGTTAAATTCCTGTAGGGCCAGGAACCACCTATTTACCCTTCTATTGGTCTCCTTGTTTTGAGCCATCCACTTTAAAGGAGCGTGATCAGTCACCAGGTCAAAGTGTCTACCTAGCAGATAGTACCGAAGGGAATCTAGAGCCCACTTCACTGCTAAACATTCCTTCTCAATCGTGGCGTAATTTATCTCATGGGACTTCAACTTCCTGCTGAGGTAAATGACTGGGTGCTCTTCCCTGTTCCAGACCTGGGATAACACTGCCCCTAACCCAACGTCTGATGCATCAGTTTGTACCACGAAGTCCTTAGAGAAGTCTGGTGAGTACAACACTGGCTGGCTACATAAGGCTGTTTTTAAGGACTGAAATGCTTCTTCAGCCTCTGGGGACCATTTAACCATGGCCAACTCTTTCCCTTTTGTCAGGTTGGTGAGGGGCACAGCCTGAGAAGCAAAATGGGGAATGAATCGTCGATAATAGCCAGCGATTCCCAGAAAGGCTCGTACCTGTTTCTTGCTGTTGGGACGTGGCCAACTCTGTATGGCCTCGACTTTATTGACTTGGGGTTTTATCACCCCCCTCCCAATAGTGTACCCAAGATATTTGGCCTCCTCCTGTCCAATGGTACACTTCTTTGGATTGGCCGTAAACCCAGCTTCCCGGATAGAGTCTAGGACTGCTTGTACTTTTGGCAAATGTGAGACCCAGTCTGTGCTATGGATAATCACATCATCCAGGTAAGCTGCAGCATATTTCTGATGGGGCCTCAGAATCGTATCCATTTTCCGCTGGAATGTTGCCGGTGCATTCTGTAACCCAAACGGCATTCTCTTATATTGGAATGCCCCACCTGGGGTTAGTTTTCTCCTTGGCCGACACGGCCAGGGGAATTTGCCAATACCCTTTGGTGAGATCAAGAGTTGTCATATATCGGGCTGTTCCCAGCCGGTCAATCAACTCATCTATGCGCGGCATGGGGTAGGTGTCAAATTTTGTAACTTTATTCAATTGTCGAAAATCGTTACAAAACCGCCAGCTCCCATCAGGTTTAGGCACTAGTACGATAGGACTGGACCAGTCACTCTGGGACTCCTCTATCACACCCAATTCCAGCATCCTTTGAACCTCCCCACGGTCTGATGAAGAAGCTGTAGCTTCGAAATGCATTACCATGCCTTGCCACTGTGAATAATCACACTTCCTGTTCCTGTGAAGTCACGACCAGCTGCTTCTTGTTTCCTGCCTCCTGGTTCCCAGCATTTTCTGGATCCCTGTAAGATCACACCAGTGCCCCAGGCTGCAAAGGGAAGACATTTATGAGACTCCAGGACTGGCGATTTTCACTGCATACTGAACTCATCTAATTTAACCTGTGAGTTACTACTTGTTTTTATTAAATATATGATTTATACTGCACTCAGTCTGGCGCCCCTCTGTTCCCATTCCTCCCCACGTATTGCCTCCCGTCGGGCCTCTGGTATTCTATAAGGTTTTAGTTTTACCCTTTCTCCTGGCGGGGTGATAATGTCATGCTCTACGCCAGATGTTTGTCCCGGCAGCTCAGAGAAAATCTCTTTGTTACGAAGTACAAACTCTTTAACCTCCTGTTGTTGGGGTTTCGATAAGGTGACTGCTATTCCAACCTCAGGAACTAAGCAATCGAGCTGTGCTTGTGACAAAGTCTCTGCGACTAGGGATTCCCTATCCCTCCAGGCTTTCAGAAGATTGACGTGATAGATCTGCTCCGGCTTTCGCCTTCCTGGCTGTCTTACCCTGTAGTTCACCTCACTAATTTTTTCAATTACTTCGTATGGACCTTGCCATTTGGCCAGAAATTTGCTTTCAACCGTAGGGACTAGCACCAAGACCCTATTCCCCGAGGAAAAAGTACGGGTCTTGGCCCCACGGTTGTACACTCTCTGCTGTGCTAACTGCGCTTGGGTTAAATGTTCCTTTACGATTGGCATTACCTGTGCAATTCTATCTTGCATCAAGGCGACATGCTCAATCACACTCCTGTGAGGAGAACTCTCATTTTCCCAAGTTTCCTTGGCGATATCCAGCAGCCCTCTTGGGTGTCTCCCATAGAGCAACTCGAAGGGTGAGAAACCCGTAGAGGATTGGGGTACCTCCCTAATGGCAAACATCAGATAGGGTATTAGACAGTCCCAATTCTTTCCATCTCTATCCACCACCTTCTTTAACATTTGTTTTAGGGTTTTGTTGAATCTTTCAACCAACCCATCTGTTTGGGGGTGATACACAGATGTACGCAATTGTGTCACTTTGTACAACTTGCATAATTCTTTCATAACCCTGGACATAAAGGGTGTACCTTGGTCCGTAAGCAGTTCCTTACAAATACCCACGCGGCTAAAAACAAGAGATAGCTCTTTGGCTATGGTTTTGGCCGAGGTATTTCGAAAAGGAATTGCTTCCGGATAACGGGTGGCATAGTCCAATATAACCAAAATGTACTGATGCCCCCTAGCAGACTTCATTATCGGACCTACCAAATCCATTGCGATCCTCTCAAAGGGGACCTCAATGATAGGAAGAGGTACCAGTGGGTTACGGAAATGTGGCATAGGTGCCAACTTCTGACACACAGGGCAGGAGGAACAATAATTTTCTGTTTCCTTCATGACCCCAGGCCAATAGAATCTCTGCAGTACCCTCTCTCTGGTTTTCTCGGCCCCCAGATGACCTCCCAGAATGTGCCCATGGGCCAATTCTAACACCAACTTCCTGTAAGGTTTGGGCACTACAAGTTGCTCAATGGTTTCTTCTGCCCTTTGAGCCACTCGATACAGCAGGTCCCTTTCCATAGTGAAGTAAGGATAAGTGCAAGTCTTATCTGGGTTCACTAACTCGCCGTCTATTTTCACCACATTTTCCCGTGCCTTTATTAGGGTGGGGTCTTTTAACTGTTCTGTGGCAAAATTTTCCCAGTGAACCTCAAGATCCAAAAACTCCACAGACTGCATGTTTTCATCTGAGGATGTTGGCTCCTCCCCAGTTTCTCGAGTTTCCCCCGCCAATACGGACAAGGGAAATTCAGGAGAGTCCTCACCACTCCCAGAGGAATTCTGGTCATCTTCCTGGTTTATAGGGGCACCAGTGGGGGGCTCAGGACAATCCCAGAGTTCCCAGAATTTTGGAAAATCCCTTCCCACAATAGCATCATGTGGTAAGTGAGACACTAACCCCACCTGATGAGAGAGGTTACCTTTGGGGGTCTCAAAAAACACTGAAGTTACAGGATACTCTCGGGTGTCCCCATGCACACAAATAACAGCCACCCTGTTCTTCCCAGAGACCTCTGTAGTAACTAATTCAGCTTTTATCAATGTTACCAGGCTACCTGAATCCAGCAACACATCAACATTTCTACCATTAATACACATTTTACATAAATGTTTCTCAGGTCCCCGAATGGCAGTGCATGCAACTGTCGCAAACAGCGACTGACGTCTCTCCCTTATAAAGTCACATTGCATAGGCTCATCCACAACGGGGCAATTGGCTGCAATATGTCCCTCTTGAATGAATGAATGAATGAAATACTTATATAGCGCACAATGCGAACTGAATCGCCTCTAGGCGCTGTGGCGAGCTTTGATCATCTGCTAAAAGAGGAAGGTCTTGAGTTTTTTCCTAAAAGCCAGGTGATTTTCTTCCAGGCGGATGTTTATTGGTAGAGCATTCCATAGCCGAGGCCCTTGGACAGCGAATCTCCGATCCCCCTTGGATTTATACCGGGCTTTGGGCACGAGGAGGAGGTTTTTGTTGGCTGATCGAAGACTGCGGTTTGGTGTGTAATGATTTATTTTCTCCATTAGGTATTGCGGAGCTTCTCTATGCACGCATTTGTGGGTGAGGCAAAGGGTCTTGAACGTGATCCGATTTTTTACGGTTAGCCAATGTAAGCTCCTCAGTGCTCCTCTTGCCGGCAGTGGTAGCAAATAATCTTTTTCGCTGTCTCTTGCAGCATGGGCTTCCTGGGCTGCTCCCGCCAGACCTTAGGTAGAAATCCCACCCTCTCACTCTCTCCACCCTCACCCCTTGGAGTCATCTTACCCGCCACTGGGGATGATCTGGTCTTAGGGTGGAAAGTTCGTGAGTCCCTGGAAGAGGTGGTCAGGTTCTCTGTAGCCAAGTACCTCTCAACCAGATCCACAAGTTTATCTGCATTTTCTGGGTCTCCATGGCTTACCCATTTTTGGATGGCAGTAGGAAGAGCTCTCAGGAAACGATCCATAACAACACGTTCCACAATGTTTGGTGCGGTCAAAGTCTCTGGCTGCAGCCACTTCCTGCTCAGGTGAATGAGATCATACATTTGAGACCTGGGGGGTTTTCCAACCTGAAAAGTCCAATTATGCACACGCTGAGCCCGGACGGCCAGGGTGACACCCAGCCGTGCCAATATTTCTGTTTTTAGCACCACATAGTCTTTTGCTTGGTCAGGCTTTAGGTCATAATAAGCTTTCTGCGATTCCCCAGTTAACAGAGGGGCCACCAGTCCAGCCCATTGCTCCTTAGGCCACTTTTCCCTTTCAGCAGTCCTTTCAAATGTGGTCAAAAACACCTCCGGATCATCCTCTCCAGTCGTTTTTGTCAATAAACGGCTCACACCAAAGGATGCAGTATTATTGTAACCACTTGCTTAATTGGTCTGCGGACGTTGCTGTATTAATGTCTCTATTTTCTGTTGAAAATTCTGCTCTTGCTTCTGCAACAGGTCTATGAAGCGGGCTTCAGATTGCTGCTGGGCTTGTTGCTGAGCTTCCAGACTCTGCAGGTGAGCTTTCTGCTGGGCTGCAAGGCTCTTTTGTAAAGCCGCATTTGTTTGCTGCTGATTTGCATTTGCTAGAGCCAGCTGTCTCAGTATCTCCTCCATGCTGGCCTTTAAAAAAAAATGAAAAAAAACTGCCAAAATTCTCCACCAACCGTGAGGGGTTAGCTCGGCAGCGGGTGTGTGTGACCCCCTGGATGGGTTCACAACACAAAAATCAGGCACAGCAGACAGCGTTGTAGGTGCAAAAAACAAAAGGTGCGGTTTATTTATGCTACATGCAGTGAAACATATAACAGCCAAACAAAATAAAACATGAAAATAAATCCTGGTCAGCTTGACCTCTAATTACACACTTAGATTCTCTGTCTAACAACTGAGTGCAGCCTTGTGCTGCACCAGTCCCTGTCTCTGTTGTAGAGGTTTGCCACACAGGCATTAACTCACTGCACAGAACAGGTGTCACACTCCCCAGTCTATACAACACAAAACTGGTTCCAGGATGGAGCATCTCCCTAAGCATGCTGGGGTTTTTTGTATAGGTCTTAATGAGCCCACTTACTTCAGCTGGGCTCATTAACTCTTCCCCTCTAATTGTACAAGTCTGCATAAAGCCTGAATCTAGGGCACACATATTTCCCATCCTGGATACAACCAGGTGATTTTACCTGCGTGTTGCCACAAATCTTATAAAGTTTTGATACTTTTTTTGTACGATTATGCTTGAATTTTGTAATGAATAGTCATTTTTCTACATTCAGTGACTTTTTACTTTTTGAGTTGCATTTAACCAGTTGCCGACCGCCGCACGACGATGTACGTCGACAGCATGGCACGGGCAGGCATATGGGCGTACCTGTACGTCCCTGCCTTCCCGTGGGTCGGGGGCCCGATCGGGCCCCCGCCCGGTGCCTGCGGCGGTCGGTTTTCGTCCGGGAGCGATCCGGGACGAGGGGGCGGCCATTCATTCATGGCCACCCCCTCGCGATCGCTCCCGACGAATAGAAATCCCCCGTGACATCACTTCCTCTCCTGTAATGTAAACACAGGAGAGGAAGTGATGTATTCTCTCCTCCGTGTCGGTATTTTTCGTTCCGACACAGAGGAGAGCGGATCGGTGAGTTGCACCAACACTCTACACACACAGTAGAACATGCCAGGCACACTCACACCCCCCCCCGATCACCCCCCCAATTACCCCTGCCCCCCAGTCACAGTGACACCAATGTCATTTTTTTTTTTTTTTTTTTTTTGCATTGGTGTCATTTGTGACTGTAATAACTGTTAGGGCAGTTAGGGTTAGCCCCCTTTAGTTCTAATGTACCCCCCTAACCCCCCCAATAAAGGTTTAACCCCGTGATCACCCCCCGTCGCCAGTGTCACTAAGGCTGGGTTCACATTGCAGCGGTTTATGAGAACGAATGTGATTCGCACTGCACTGCAGTGCAAATCACATCCGATCTCTGTGCGATTCGAGTTCAGCCATTCGCCGCACCCGCCACACCCGCCGCACCCGCCGCAAATTCGCACGGGACCCTTTTTTGGCCCACAGCAGAATCGGATCGCATGGGTGTTCACACCATGCGATCCGAGTTTGCAGATCGCACTGCGATATGCGAACTGATCTGGGGGTGTCAGTAACATTTCACTGACACTCCCAGCAGTTCGCATAGGGCAGTGTGAACTGCCGCCGGGAGGCATGCGATGCGGGAACCCGCCGCGGATTCGTGGCGTTTCCGCATCGCTCCAGTGTGAACCCAGCCTAATAAGCGATCATTTTTCTGATCGCCGTATTAGTGTCACAGGTGACGCTAGTTAGGCAGGTAGGTATTTAGGTTCGCCGCAGCTTTTTATAGCGCCAGGGACCCCCATATACTACCGCATAAAGCCCCCTGATTGCCCCCTAGTTAACCCTTTCACCAGTGATCACCATATAACTGTTACAGGTGACGCTGGTTGGTTAGTTATTTTTTTATAGTTTCAGGGCACCCGCCATTTATTACCTAATAAAGGTTTAACCCCCTGATCACCCGGCGGGTGTCATTTGTGACTAATAACTGTTAGGGCAGTTAGGGTTAGCCCCCTTTAGTTCTAAGGTACCCCCTAACCCCCCCAATAAAGGTTTAACCCCGTGATCACCCCCCGTCGCCAGTGTCACTAAGGCTGGGTTCACATTGCAGCGGTTTATGAGAACGGATGTGATTCGCACCGCACTGCAGTGCAAATCACATCCGATCTCTGTGCGATTCGAGTTCAGCTATACAGATAGTATGGCTGAATTCGTGTCGCACCCGCCGCACCCGCCGCAAACTCGCACGGGACCCTTTTTTTGGTCCGCAGCAGAATTGGATCGCATGGGTGTTCACACCATGCGATCCAAGTTTGCAGATCGCACTGCGATATGCGAACTGATCTGGGGGTGTCATTAACATTTCACTGACACTCCCAGCAGTTCGCATAGGGCAGTGTGAACTGCCGCCGGGAGGCATGCGATGCGGGAACCCGCCGCGCATTCGTGGCGTTCCCGCATCGCTCCAGTGTGAACCCAGCCTAATAAGCGATCGTTTTTCTGATCGCTGTATTAGTGTCACAGGTGACGCTAGTTAGGCAGGTAGGTATTTAGGTTCGCCGCAGCTTTTTATAGCGCCAGGGACCCCCATATACTACCGCATAAAGCCCCCTGATTGCCCCCTAGTTAACCCTTTCACCAGTGATCACCATATAACTGTTACAGGTGACGCTGGTTGGTTAGTTATTTTTTTATAGTTTCAGGGCACCCGCCATTTATTACCTAGTCTCACTAGTGTACCCCTAAATTTAGGGGTGTCTACTTTCCAAAATGGGGTCATTTGGGGGGGGTTTGTGCCATCTTGCCTGAAGGCGGTGCTTGGTTTTCGGGGCCCCGTACGCGGCTAGGCTCCCAAAAAGTCCCACATATGTGGTATCCCCGTACTCAGGAGAAGCAGCAGAATTTATTTTGGGGTGTTATTTCACATATGCCCATGGCATGCGTGAGCAATATATCATTTAGTGACAACTTTGTGAAAAAAAAAAGTTTGTAATTTTCCCGCAACTTGTGGCAAAATATAAAATATTCCATGGACTCAACATGCCTCTCAGCAAATAGCTTGGGGTGTCTACTTTCTAAAATGGGGTCATTTGTGGGGGTTTTGTGCCATCTTGGCATTTTATGGCCTTCAAAACTGTAATAGGTAGTGAGAAGTGAACTCAAAAATTTACGCCCTTAGAAAGCCTGAAGGCGGTGCTTGGTTTTCGGGGCCCCGTACGCGGCTAGGCTCCCAAAAAGTCCCACATATGTGGTATCCCCGTACTCAGGAGAAGCAGCAGAATTTATTTTGGGGTGTCATTTCACATATGCCCATAGCATGTGTGAGCAATATATCATTTAGTGACAACTTTGTGTAAAAAAAAAAAAATATTTTTTTTTTTGTCATTATTCAATCGCTTGAGGCAAAAAAATAAAATATTCAATGGGCTCAACATGCCTCTTATCAATTTCCTTAGGGGGTCTACTTTCCAAAATGGGGTCATTTGGGGGGGTTTTGTACTGCCCTGCCAATTTAGCACCTCAAGAAATGAGATAGGCAGTCGTAAACTAAAAGCTGCGTAAATTCCAGAAAACGCACCTTAGTTTGTAGATGTGACAACTTTTGCGCAAACCAATAAATATACAATTATTGACTTTTTTTTTACCTAAGACATGTGGCTGAATACATTTTGGCCTAAATGTATGACTAAAATTGAGTTTATTGGATTTTTCTAATAACAAAAAGTAGAAAATATCATTTTTTTTCAAAATTTGCAGTCTTTTTACGTTTATATCGCAAAAAATAAAAATCGCAGAGGCAATCAAATACCATCAAAAGAAAGCTCTATTTGTGGGAAGAAAAGGACGCAAATTTTGTTTGGGTACAACATTGCATGACCGCGCAATTACCAGTTAAAGCAGCGCAGTGCCAAAGTGTAAAAAGACCTCTGGTCATTTACCAGCAAAATGGTCCGGTCTGAAAGTGGTTAAATTCTTCATTTGGGTACAAAAACTGCTAATGTAAATGTCCACTAGATGGCCTGGGATCTTAATTTGCCTAATGTTATCCTTTCATTCATTAATACCTTGAGTGTTCACTGGAGGGCTTTGGGTAATATTCTTATACCCCTTAGAGTGTAACAGAATCGACATTGACACCTGGACATCTAAAACAGACTTTAATAATATTATCCAGATCGAGGCTTGGCTGTTTAAATTTGGGTGGCTGCCCCGCAACTCAAATAAAGGCTTGGCCACACTTTGTAGATATAGACGGCGATGCTGCAGCATGGCACCCGTGCCCTGGACCACATCACGTGTGACAAAATGCGTAGGAAGGCGTTGTGTGCAGATGTCATTGCATTCTCGTAATCCCAGAAGTGCAGGTGTTTGTATGCTGCCAGCGAGGATTATCATTGTTTGGCGCTATTATTAGTGAGATTTTAATAAACGATGTAAAAGGGTTTTACGCTATTGGAGCACTTTGTTTTTATATCCTTATATAAAATACAATGAGAGGATATTTGGCGGAGGACTACCATAAAATTCCTTGGCCCTTGGAAAGAACGTTTGGAGCCGTTCCTGCTGACCCTATAATTGGATGATTTTGTTCTGAGCCCTTATGCCCTGTCTAGAGATATAAGGTCACGTGTAGTGGGTAAGCATGCACTTTTTCTACAAGAGGTGGTGGTTTTTCACAGGGATGCTATTTACTATTAGTGATGGATACTCACTAATTCAGAGAGCACTTAAGAAGATAATTTTTTCACTGATGTAGACTTTTAAATAATGTCCCTTTTATTGATTTATTTGAAGAAGGATATTCAACTCCATGGCGTACATCAATAGAATATATGATATGTTTGTTGATTACCAATTTTGTTAGCGTATCTTGAGATTTTGTGATATGTATATCTATTCAAATTTGTTCAACAGTTTTAGGTAATATCGTTGTTTAATGAAGCCAAAGGGATTGCTTCAGGAGTTGCAGCAGGCAGGCGGTACTTTTGCTTCTAGGCAAACAGCTGACCTTATGTTTGGTGCAGTTCACTTGATCCAAGGAGGAAAGCAGGTAGCAAGCAATGTGCTGACAGCAGTGTTGAAACAGGGTAGCCAATAGCAGTGACGTTATTGTGATTGTGAATCCAGGAGAAACAAACAGGGAAAAGGAGAAAAACTGACCATGATTCAGTGCCTTGAAAAGGTATTCATACCCATTGAAATTTTCCACATTTTGTCATGTTACAACCAAAAACATAAATGTATTTTATTAAGATTTTGAGTGGTAGACCGAAACAAAGGGGCACATAATTGTGAAGTGGAAGGAAAATGATAAATGGTTTTCAAATTTTTTTACAAAAAAGATATGTAAAAAAATGTGGCATGCATGCATGCACACCTTTCGCTGCAATTACAGCTGCAAGTCTTTTTGGAGATGTCTCTATCAGATTTGCACATCTAGAGAGTGACATTTTTGCCCATTCTTCTTTGCTAAATAGCTCAAGTTCTATCAGATTGGATGGGGAGCATCTGTGAACAGCAGTTTTCAAGTCTTGCCACAAATTCTCAATTGGATTTAGGGCTGGACTCTGACCAGGCCATTCTAACAAATGAATATGCTTTGATCTAAACCAGGGGTCTCAAACTGGCGGCCCTCCAGCTGTTGCAAAACTATAAGTCCCATCATGCCTCTGCCTGTGGAAGTCATGCTTGTAACTGTCAGCCGTGCAATGACTCATGGGAAGCAACAGCTGGAGGGCCACAAGTTTGAGACCCATGATCTAAACCATTCAATTGTAGCTCTGACTGTATGTTTAGGGTCGTTGCCCTGCTGGAAGGTGAACCTCCGCCCCAGTCTCCCAGTCTGTTTGCTGTGTCCCCCACATGGCTTCCTGCGAACAGCAAATGGGACTTCTTTCAACAATGGTTTTACTCTTCCATAAAGGCCAGATTAGTGCACAACTAATAGTTGTCCTGTGGACAGATTCTCTCACCTGAGCTATGGATCTCTGCAGCTCCTCCAGAGTTACCAGTCTTGGTAGGTTTTCAATTGTGCCATACTCTTTCCATTTTTGGATGATGGATTAAACAGGGCTTCTTGAAATGTTCAATGCTTGGGATATTTTTTTTATAACCTAACCCTGCTTTAAACTTCTCCACAACTTTATCCCTGACCTGTCTGGTGTGTTCCTTGGCCTTCATGATACTGTTTGTTCACTAAGGTTATCTAGCAAACCTCTGAGGGATTCACAGAACAGCTGTATTTATACTGAGATTAAATTGCATACAGATGGACTCTATTTACTAATTAGGTGACTTCTGAAAGCAATTGGTTCCATTAGATTTTTGTTCAGGGTATCAGAGTAAAGGGGGCTGAATACAAATGCACACCACACTTTTCACATATTTATTTGTAAAAAAAAAAAAAATGGAAAACAATTCATCATTTCCCTTCCCACTTTCCAATTATGTGCCACTTTGTGTTGGTCTATCACATAAAATACATTTATTTTTTTGATTGTAACATGACAAAATGTGGAAAATGTCAAGGAGTATGAATACTTTTTCAAAGCACTGTAGTATAGCTGTCAGTGCTCTATTGCAGCTATGGCCCCAGAAACTGCTCCATTGAATTCATTCATATTACAATTTGTCCCCAGGGAGTAGACTGTTCCATTGCATTCATCCATTATTGCCCCCTGTAGACTGCTCCGTTGCATGTATTCATAACTGACCCCAGAGAATGGACTATTCCATCCATTGACCATTGCATGTATTCATAATTGCCCCCAGTAGATTGCTCCATTGCATGTATTTATGAGTGCCCCCAGAGAGTAGACTGTTCCATTCATTGACCATTGCATTTGTTCATTATTGCCCCCAGTGCATGTATTCATAAATTCCCCCTGAGAATAGACTGCTCCATCCATTGACTATTGCATTAATACATTACTGCCAACAGTACTGCTGCATTTTATGTATTCATAATTGGCCCCCTGATAGTAGACTGCTCCATCCATTGACCATCTCCACTTATACTTACCTGAACCCCATCTTGATCTAGTGATGTGAATAAGAGCAGGGTTTCTTCCAGGTCTCTCTCTCCTCATTGGCTCCCACAGCAGTAGGAGTCAATCACAGCCAGTAAGCCAATAACAAGAGAGCTGGGGGCGGGGCCGAGTCACATTATGTGTGTGAATGGACAATGTCCATTCACAGAAGTGCAGCTTGGGAGCCAGCCTGCTCATGAGCCCCCATAGTAAGAGGCTTGCTATTGGGAGCACTTGACGGGGGGAGGAGTCAGGACTGCTAGCGGGGGACCCAACAGAAAGAGGATCAGGGCTGCTGTGTGCAAAACAATTTCAGAGAGAAGGTAAGTATAACATGTTTGTTTTTTGTTTTTTTAAATGCATGCCTTTAGAATCACTTTAATTTTATGCTTTACCATAAAGGTCCCTATGAACCATATGCGACTTGTCACACCTTCTGTGAATATTTTGCACCATATGCATCTGTGTGACTGAGTGTCTCTGTCAATTTGAAATGCCCCTTAAAGAATATATGTTGCCCCATCTTCCTGACATGTGCCTGTTATACTATGTGTTAAAATGTATCCTGTTCTTTTTGTATTTCTTCCTTTGATCTGCAATTTCTGGTGTTCCTGGCAGTCCCCTTGCTTTCATATTTCAAACTGACCATGTTGAGATGAATGTTCTCTCATACCTAGCAAGATCAGTTTTCTGGCTGTGCTGGGAGCACAGTCAGCACAAATCTTGACCATTGGAGGACAGGCAGACACTCCACCTACACAATCATTTACTGGGAAGATCAGTGTACCTCCACTTCCACCCCTCTAAGTCCCTTATGTAGTTGAGAACAGAGATTATGTGCTCACTAATAAACAAAAAGCTATTTCTAATATATATATTTTATATATACATATAACAAATGTTTTACTATTCATTTCTATTTTAAACTGAAAGGGTTGTTTTAGAAGGTGAGGATTCATATACAGCATACTTTAAGCCTGCTCTCCCTCTGTTTATTGTTCTACTGAATCTCGTGTCTTCTGCAAAGTCACATTGACTTGTGCCTAACAATCAGGGGCAAAGGATATGTAGGCTAGAAAATGCTCATGCCCTAACTTCACTGTGGCCACCTTCCAACAGATAGGATAGGTGTAAGCCACACCAGATCCACCTTCAGCTGCATGTGCAAAATCAGCTCTGGGTACTGGAGCAAAAGCCATGTTCCAGTTGCACCAATTCTGGCCAGGTACGTATGTGAGTGTTCTGGCAATGGGAGTTGTTAAAGCGGTCCGCCGGGACTCCGCTTTTTTTTTTTTTTTTAAAGCCAGCAGCTACAAATACTGCAGCTGCTGACTTTTAAAATAGTGACACTTACCTGTCCAGCGCGCCCGCGATGTCGGCACCCGAAGCCGATCTTTAGATCGTCACTCGGGTTCTGCCGTCGCCATCTTGGGTATGGGAATCAGGAAATGGAGCCTTTCGGCTTCATTTCCCGGTTCCCTACTGCGCATGCGCGAGTTCCGCTGCGCAATAAGGACGGTCCCCGCTGCCTCTGGGATCTGTGTGTTTCCCAGCAGGCAGCGGGGCACTTGCGGAAGGGGGAGGGCACTTGCGGAAAGGGGCGTAATCTACGCCCCTTTCCGCAGAGAGCTATCCCGGAAGTGGGTGCAGTTACCTGGATTATCCAGGTAACTGCACCACCCTCCCCCCTGAAAGGTGCCAATTGTGGCGCCGGAGGGGGGGAGGGTTCCGATGAGCGGAAGGTCCATTTTAGGGTGAACCTCCGCTTTAAGGACTCTATGCAAAATGTCTGTGAAAGTAGAGCTGTAAAGTAGCTGACACTGCAAGACAACACTGAACCTTCAATACATTAAACAAAATTACATCCTCTTACAAGAAACCGAACATTATGCCTGGCAAGCAGACTCCTCTTTTTTTTTTCTTTTAGTAACAACATAGGTTATCGAAAAATTATGGCTTTTCCTTAGTTTAAATGGAAAGTATAGCAATTTTAAAATGAGTACGTACTTGGAAATATTATTGCAGTATACACTTTAAAGCGTAACTCCACTTTTGTTGAGAGAAAAAAAACATTCTCCCATGGGGGATTTATGTGCATTGCAAGGATTTTAACAAATGTTGTTGCAGATTCCTACCTTTTGTATCCTAAAGAAATCGGTGTGTGTTTGTCTGTGTCCATATGGGAAAGTTAGTCTAATGGGAGTAGTTTCATCATTATCAATCAGCTGTAGCACCTGCAGGGCACTAATGGCACTAATGAGGAATGCTACTGGGCCTGCATCCTTTAGACGTGAATTCCTATTGTGAGTATCTCACCAAAATTACATTTTTGTTGCAGGGGATGCCTGAAATCTGACTTGTGTCTTAGTGCAGACTTCTGGGAAAATCAGTGAGCGAATCACTTAAGCAGGAAATTATGTTTCCGGGGGGGGGGGGCGTTCTGTACACAGACCACCTCCAGGTAGTCATATTGCATTGTATTTTTAGAGCTGCAGTTTTTGAAAATGAAAGTTAATTTTTAACAACATTCGATTACAATATGATGTGTGTCGCAATTGTATAAGCTATTTATTTATTTGCTATTTTTTTTCCCCACGAAAGTGGAGTTACCCTTTAAATAATTTTTGTCACTATTACATTTTTCATTGCTAACTTTTCTGTTTTTTTTTTTTGTTTTTTTTTTATTGTTTATTTATAAGTTTTCAAGGTATACAAATGAAGGCAACATTTCAAACATAGTATATGAGCTAAGTTACAATCTTTAGAAAATATAGAATATTTGGGATATTCAATGTGCTCAAAATATCTAAATAGCATTAAAAAGAATAAAGAGAGGTAGCGATAATACATCATAGTGTTACATGTAAACTTATTGCATAATACAATTTAGCATCCGAACGATTAATGACCATTTCACAGACATCTGCAAAAGTAATAGTGACATATATTTATCATGGCGAGGGGAGCTGCGCCTCTATGTTATATTCAGATGAGTCCCATTTCCCCCAAATAATGTCAAATTTGGGCTGAGAGCCATGTATAACAGCTGTAAGGTGTTCCATCCTGCGGATGTCTGCTCTGGCCGAAAGGAATTGTGCAAAGGTAGGAGGGGTGATAGCTAACCAGCATTGTGGTATGACACGTTTAGCCGCCAGTAAAATATATGCCATTGATTTGTTAAGGGGCTTAGCAATTTTCTGGAGAGGTAAGCCCAAAAGAAGATGTATAGGTTGGAGGGGGTGGGAATTTCCAGCACCTTTTCCAAGAGGCCATGTACTTGTGACCAAAAAGAGGTAATTATAGGGCATTCACAAAAGATGTGGTAGTGGGTGCCCAGAGAGGAACCGCATCTCCAGCAATGACTATGGGGTATAAGTTTGTGGGCTGCTAAGAATTCCGGAATCCTGTACCAGAACATAGTTTTAGGCAGTCTCTCTCTGGGCTACACATCTAGAAACCTTGGAAGTGGCATCCCAAATCTTCCCCCATTCTCCTAAAGAGATAGGCCTATGTAGAATCTGGGACTACCTCTTCATGTAAGAGGGACTATGTTCGGTAATAGGAGATGCTCTATGGAGAATTTTATATATGGTGGAGATTTGGTGGGGTTCACGAGGGCCTCTGGAACATAGCAGTTCAAATTTAGTAGGTACATCTGTGGGGTTCTAGTAATGAAAAAGGGTTAATCTGTAGGAAAGAGTAATAGAGAGTCTTTGGGATCTTGAATTTAGAATGTAGGTCAGAGAAGGGAAGTAGTTTGAGTATCATTGGGTGTACTAAGTGTCTTAGCTGGAATATGCCTGCCTGGGTCCACGGTAGCATGGAGTCATAGGCTAGGCTATCCGGAATTTCTGGGTTAAATAGGATATTTACTAAGGGTGAACACTGTGAGGATAGGGAGTATTTACTGGAACAAAGTTTCCAGATTAAGAGCGTAAATAGCATTGGATTTACACAGATTTTACGCAGTTGGGGATAAATTTGTCAGAGGAGGGCCTCTGACAAAGGGATAGCATGAGGGATAGCATGCAGCATGGATGAGCAGGGACTGTGATGCCCATCTCTATTTCTGACCTATTTGGGGCATACCGGGGCGTACAGGAAGAGATAGCTCTTAGATGGGCGGCATAGAAATATTTTGAGCGGGGACCTGGCTATCCTGTGGGACGCATTGTTCCACACAAAGTTTAAGAAATTTCTGTGGAGCATTTTAAGTTGGGCCATTGGGATCAATATTGGGAGGGTCTCAAAGAGATACAGCAATTTGGGGAGTATAGACATTTTTAGGACGTTGATCTTCCCAATAAAAGACAAGGGAAGCTTCATCGAAGATTTTAATAGTTTGTTGATTTCTGCAAAGAGAGGAGGGAAATTTACCTGGTAGAGTGTGGAATATGAAGGGGATAGGCGTACATCGAGATATTTGAGTGAATGGGAGCACCAGCGATATTTGAAGTTGTTTTGCAAGGTCACAAGTGTGTCAGTCAGGACATTTATAGGAAGGGCTTCAGTTTTGGTCGAGTTAATTTTGAAACTTGACAGGTTGCCAAATGATTTGAAGGGTTGAATGAAGTGATGGAAGTGAAATATGTGGGCGTGTAACCGTTAATAATATGTCATCCACAAAAAGGCACAGTTTGTACTCCTGATTTCTCAACGCCACCCCCTGAATATCTGGGTGAGAGCGAATGGCTGATGCAAGGGGTTCAAGACTGAGGATAAAAAGCAAGGGTGACAGGGGGCAATCCTGCCTGGTGCCGTTGCTAAGGGGGAATGACGTTGGGAGGCCATCTGCATCTGGGATGTCAGGGTTGAGTATAGTGCTTTTAATGCTTGTATAAAAGGACCTGAGAAACCGTATCTTGATAGTGTGGCAAACACGAATGACCAATTCAAGCGATCAAATGCTTTCTGAGCAACTAAGCTCAGCACTATAGCAGGTTGTTTAGTTTTGGTCAGAAGGTCTATGAGGTCTATGAAGTCTATGGTATGCCTAGTATTGTCTCCTGCATGTCTAGTGGGAACAAACCCCACTTGGTCTTTATGTATTAGCGAAGGGAGTAGTAGGGATAGTCTATTTGCTAGTAGTTTAGTGTAAATTTTATAATCAGAATTTAGAAGAGCTATGGGGCAATAATTATCGGGTAGTTAAATAAAAAAATATGTAGCTCTATCCTCTTTTTAAATAAATAAAACACCTATCAAGTGTAAATCAATAAACTAACTATAATCAATACATATATTGCTGTGCAAATATAGCAAATATACATGCAAAACACAATTATGTGTAAGAAAGTGCAAAAACGCCTATATCTAGCTTGATACATACAAAGCGTGGAATGTGCAAATAACGCAAAACACTATGTGACTAAATCACAAAAAATCCAAAAAAGAAGAATCCAAAAAAGAAATAACTAAAGTGATAAAGATAATAAAAAAGTCCATAAAGAAATGCAGAGATTCAAACGAATAGTCCAGTGCTATTCAGTAGCTCAGCATCCAGATGTGATAGTGTGTGTAAAAGTCCATTGTGCGGGATTTGAGAAGACTCTTTTCAGCTTCAGATAAATTAGTCAATAGGGATGAGCGTTAAAGGGCTAGATCTTTTTTTAAGACGAGATCCAGAGGCGATACATTCACCTCTGAAGAAGGCCTTGTGGGCTTCCCACAAAGTGAAGGTCTCCGACACCGTATCCTTATTAAGCTGAAAAAACTCTGTTTTTGTTGCAGGTATACCTGGGTTACGGGTGAGTTGAGGAGGGACTCGTTAAGATGCCAATGACACTTCCTAGGAGTCGGTGCAGAGAGGAGGAGGTCTAGAGCTATGGGTGCGTGGTCTGACCACATGATCGGGAATATGTTTGAATCGACCATGTATGTCAGTAGTGGTGCCGTGATAAAGAAGTAATCCAGTCTTGTGTGCAGTTTATGGGGCAGAGAAAAGAACGAGAACTGTTTGGCAGTAGAGCGTTTCACCCTCCAAGTGTCAAACAGACCATGTGTTCGGATCATTCTACGGAACAACGAGGATTCTTTTGTACCTGAAGAGAGGGGGTATTTTGAAATAAGGCAAATCTGTCTTTGTGTGGGGACATACAGAGATTAAAATCCCCTCCGATCATCATAAAGGGCTGGGAAAAGGGTTGGAGTTTCTCAAAGAATTCCTCTAGGAACCCGATCTGTCCTGAGTTGGATGCATACACACAGAGGCGGCTCTAGACTTTGTGAGGCCTTAGGCAAAACTTAGGCATGAGGCCCCATTCACTCTACAGTTTGTAGAGGCCAATCTGCTGACAGCCTTAAAGTGGAATTAAACTCTCCTATCCTTTACAGCCAAGGAAGATGCTTCTGTTTGATCTACAAATACCATGGTGCTGTTCCAACAAATACCTGTCAATTCTGAACAGGTGTCTATTTAGCGTGCCTACAGGAAAACAGCCTGGTGTAAGGGTGTCCTATTAGCAAAGACTTATGCCAGGGTCCTTTCTCAGGCACTTACTGAAAGCCAACCAAAACAAAAAAAAAAACACTTTTTGTTTCAAAATACAACAATATTAATACAATACCACAATATATGTGCTAACTATAGTTGAGGCTCATACACAAACCTCCTGGGAGGTTTTAACAGTAGTGTACTTTTTTAAGGTCAGAGACTTTGAAGACAATGATACAGGAGATGGTCAGAGACTGTGCGGACAATGATACAGGAGATGGTTTTATTATGGTAATGACAAGCAAACTCTTACCTGGCTAACACGGTAACAAATGTTGGAGCCACAGACAGGATGCTGACAGACAATCACACCACAAAGATGCAGGTGATGGTCAGAGACTGTGCAGACAATGATACAGGAGACGGTCAGACACTGTGCAGACAATGATACAGGAGACGGTCAGACACTGTGCAGACAATGATACAGGAGACGGTCAGACACTGTGCAGACAATGATACAGGACTGTGTGAGTAAGGTGCTCAAAATTTTTGAAAAAAAACACAAATTTCAGCCTCACGGTGCCCCAGCAAATGCAGCCGCCACTGTGCCCCATCAAATGCAGCCGCCACTGTGCGGGGAGGCTATTTTGGTGCCCCTGCAAAGTGCTGCCCTAGGCCTGGGCCTTGTCGGCCTAGGCCAAGACACAGCACTGAGACAAGGTACAGACCATGTGACCGTGAGACACAGACAGGGTACTGGGGGCAGACCGTGAGACACAGACAGGGTACTGGGGGCAGACCGTGAGACACAGACAGGGTACTGGGGGCAGACCGTGAGACACAGACAGGGTACTGGGGGCAGACCGTGAGACACAGACAGGGTACTGGGGGCAGACCGTTAGACACAGACAGGGTACTGGGGGCAGACCGTTAGACACAGACAGGGTACTGGGGGCAGACCGTGAGAGACAGACAGGGTACTGGGGGCAGACCGTGAGAGACAGACAGGGTACTGGGGACAGACCGTGAGAGACAGACAGGGTACTGGGGATAGACCGTGAGAGACAGACAGGGTACTGGGGACAGACCGTGAGAGACAGACAGGGTACTGGGGACAGACCTTGGGAGACAGACAGGGTACTGGGGACAGACCGTGAGAGACAGACAGGGTACTAGGGACAGACCGTGAGAGACAGACAGGGTACTGGGGGCAGACCGTGAGAGACAGACAGGGTACTGGGGACAGACCATGAGAGACAGACAGGGTACTGGGGACAGACCGTGAGACAGACAGGGTACTGGGGGCAGACCGTGAGACAGACAGGGTACTGGGGGTAGACCGTGAGACAGACAGGGTACTGGGGGTAGACCGTGAGACAGACAGGGTACTGGGGGTAGACCGTGAGACAGACAGGGTACTGGGGGTAGACTGTGAGACAGACAGGGTACTAGGGGTAGACTGTGAGACAGACAGGGTACTGGGGGTAGACTGTGAGGCAGACAGGGTACTGGGGGTAGACAGTGAGGCAGACAGGGTACTGGGGGTAGACAGTGAGACAGACAGGGTACTGGGGGTAGACTGTGAGACAGACAGGGTACTGGGGGCAGACTGTGAGGCAGACAGGGTACTGGGGGTAGACAGTGAGACAGACAGGGTACTGGGGGTAGACAGTGAGACAGACAGGGTACTGGGGGCAGACTGTGAGACAGACAGGGTACTGGGGGCAGACTGTGAGACAGACAGGGTACTGGGGGCAGACTGTGAGACAGACAGGGTACTGGGGGCAGACTGTGAGACAGACAGGGTACTGGGGGCAGACTGTGAGACAGACAGGGTACTGGGGGTAGACTGTGAGACAGACAGGGTACTGGGGGTAGACTGTGAGACAGACAGGGTACTGGGGGTAGACAGTGAGACAGACAGGGTACTGGGGTTAGACAGTGAGACAGACAGGGTACTGGGGGTAGACTGTGAGACAGACAGGGTACTGGGGGTAGACTGTGTGACAGACAGGGTACTGGGGGTAGACAGTGAGACAGACAGGGTACTGGGGGTAGACAGTGAGACAGACAGGGTACTGGGGGCAGACTGTGAGACAGACAGGGTACTGGGGGCAGACTGTGAGGCAGACAGGGTACTGGGGGTAGACTGTGAGGCAGACAGGGTACTGGGGGTAGACAGTGAGGCAGACAGGGTACTGGGGGTAGACAGTGAGGCAGACAGGGTACTGGGGGTAGACAGTGAGGCAGACAGGGTACTGGAGGTAGACAGTGAGACAGACAGGGTACTGGGGGTAGACTATGAGACAGACAGGGTACTGGGGGCAGACTGTGAGGCAGACAGGGTACTGGGGGTAGACAGTGAGACAGACAGGGTACTGGGGGCAGACTGTGAGACAGGCAGGGTACTGGGGGTAGACTGTGAGGCAGACAGGGTATTGGGGGTAGACAGTGAGACAGACAGGGTACTGGGGGTAGACAGTGAGACAGACAGGGTACTGGGGGCAGACTGTGAGACAGACAGGGTACTGGGGGCAGACTGTGAGACAGACAGGGTCCTGGGGGCAGACTGTGAGACAGACAGGGTACTGGGGGCAGACTGTGAGACAGACAGGGTACTGGGGGCAGACTGTGAGACAGACAGGGTACTGGGGGCAGACTGTGAGACAGACAGGGTACTGGGGGCAGACTGTGAGACAGACAGGGTACTGGGGGCAGACTGTGAGTCAGACAGGGTACTGGGGGCAGACTGTGAGACAGACAGGGTACTGGGGGTAGACTGTGAGACAGACAGGGTACTGGGGGTAGACAGTGAGACAGACAGGGTACTGGGGGTAGACAGTGAGACAGACAGGGTACTGGGGGCAGACTGTGAGACAGACAGGGTACTGGGGGCAGACTGTGAGACAGACAGGGTACTGGGGGTAGACAGTGAGACAGACAGGGTACTGGGGGTAGACAGTGAGACAGACAGGGTACTGGGGGTAGACCGTGAGAGACAGACAGGGTACTGGGGGTAGACCGTGAGAGACAGACAGGGTACTGGGGGTAGACTGTGAGACAGACAGGGTACTGGGGTTAGACAGTGAGACAGACAGGGTACTGGGGGTAGACTGTGAGACAGACAGGGTACTGGGGGTAGACTGTGAGACAGACAGGGTACTGGGGGCAGACTGTGAGGCAGACAGGGTACTGGGGGTAGACAGTGAGACAGACAGGGTACTGGGGGTAGACTGTGAGACAGACAGGGTACTGGGGGCAGACTGTGAGACAGACAGGGTACTGGGGGTAGACTGTGAGACAGACAGGGTACTGGGGGTAGACAGTGAGACAGACAGGGTACTGGGGGCAGACTGTGAGACAGACAGGGTACTGGGGGCAGACTGTGAGACAGACAGGGTACTGGGGGTAGACAGTGAGACAGACAGGGTACTGGGGGTAGACTGTGAAACAGAGACAGACCATGAGACTGTGACAGTCAGGGTACTGGCCATGAGACCATAGCAAGACCGGGTAATGTATTATGTACAGACAGCATGATGATGTATGTACTGTACCTGCTCCTCAGTCTTCTACACTACTAAAGGCAGCATGAGAACGAAGCAGGCGACAGGTGATGTTGTCTTTGCGCTCCCTGGCCTCATGCAGTGCAATCTGGGAGTTGTAGTCTCTGCACAGCAGAGGCACCAGAGGCCCAAGTCTGTTGTCTGTGCTGTGAAGAACTACAACTCTCGCCATGCACTGGGGCTGCCGACTGGGGAAAGGCTAGGAGGACAGCGCCGCAACGGTGGAGCCTGTTATTGGATGCAGCCTGACTGAGCCCAGATGATTGATGTCATCTAACTCGTCCGCGGCGGCGGAGGCTCATCAGCTCAGACAGGCGGCGCGGCGTCTATGTGCAGCACCCGCCCGCTCGCTCACCCCGCAACACACACTGACCGTTCCACTCCTGAGTCCGCACCATGTTTCCTGTCAGGCAAATTAGGTGGCCGCGGCCCGCGAGGCCCTTCTGAGGGCGAGGCCTAAGGCAATCGCCTAATTTGCCTAATTAAAGAGCCGCCTCTGCATACACATTAGCGGGGTGAAAGAAGTATTCATGTGATCACAGCTCAGGAGAACATACCGGCCTTGGGGATCAAGATAAGAAGATTTTATACATATGGCAGAGGAACACTTGAGGAAGATAGCCACCCTAGCTTTTCCATGAGGGTCAGAGGCTACATAGGCAGTGGGGAAGTATCTAGATGCAAATTTGAATGAGCCCTCTGTCTTGAAAGGTGTCTTCTGAACCATGATCACGTCTGTGTTAGAGGACCTGAACTCTTTCAGTGCTAGCCAACGTTTATGAATGGAATTCAGGCCCCTAACATTACATGAACAGACTAACAGCCATAGCTAAGCAATGTGGACAAAGCATGCCTTACATTAATAAAACACGAATTCTGTATATAAAATGATTTAGAGAATGTATAGCATATAACTATATAGTTAAGCGAGTAAAATTGGAATTAGAGAATGGAAACACAACTGTGTTTCTTGAGCGGATCTAAAAGGGATCCAGTAAGCAATAATAGAATAGAAACAAAAATAGTCAAATAAAAGTGAACCTGTGAGACAAACGTGGCAACAGGATTAGATATAGGATCAAAAAGGATCCTTATGGAAAATAAAAAAAATAAAAAAAGTGTAAACTATGTAGATGAGAGGCCTGAGGGAGATGGGCTCCTCAGGAGGTCATGGTCAAAAATCGGAACCATGTTGAGGGACATGACAGCCCGCAAGACCTAACTCACTGGCCTCAGTCCAATCCAATCAGCAATCATGAGAGGCAAATAGGGAACTTTTCACCAGTAACTGTTCCAGGAATGGTGCCCTTGGAAGGGCACAGCAAAGATGGGAAGTCAGACTCTGAGCCCAGAGTCTCTAAACACAGAGGCGGGGATCAGGACTTCTGTGTGGATGTAAACCATGGGGGCAACTCAAAGGTCATTTTCAGGTGGGGCCTTTAAATGCTGCATTCCTTTGTGGGGTGAAGGAGTCTTTCCGGGATGTGTGGCGAACTGGGGTCCAGATCTTTCCCGGAGTTGAGAGAGTTCTGGCTGTCGGGACCTGTACTTGTAAGTCCTCTTCAGGAACAGGGGGCGGTCCCAGGTTTTTAATGAAAGATTCACATTCTTAAAGATCCCTCATGGAGTGTTGTGATCCATCCTTGGTTGCTGACAGGTGGAATGGGAAGCCCCAGCGATACGGGATCTGGTGGTGTTGTAGATGGGCTGTAACAAGGCGCAGGGTGCAACATTTAGCCAATGTAATGGGCGATAGACCGCTGAAGATTTTAATTTTTGCACCTTTAAACTCCGCTCTGAATCTGTTACGGGTGGCAATGGTTAAAGCTTCTTTACTTTCATAAAAATGGAAGCGGACAATGATGTCTCTAGGGTTGGCACCCTGAGGGGGTTTAGGAGCCAGTGATCTGTGTGCTCTGTGAAGGCGCCAATCTATATCAGGAATGTTGGGTGCCAGCAGTGGCGAAACTACCAGGGTCGCAACAGTCGCACTTGCGACTGGGCCCATGTGTTCTGCCACTGTGGAGGGGCCCCCAGACAAACATGAAAGACTTCCGGTCCGGCGCCTGATGTAATGACCGCAAGGATGGTGAGCTCTATCACCGCCAGTAATGACTTCTGGTACTTGTTCCAGTGACTGGCTCCCGGCGTGTGTGAGAAGTTTCAGGTCTCCCATGCTACGATTACCCTGTATAGCAGTATTTCTCCCTCTTCCTGCCTCACATACCGACTAAAACCCCCTTCCCCCTCCGCCTCGGCTTGGCTGTCACAGACAGAAGGAGGGGGAGGGGGGGGGGAGAAAGCACACAGCACTCAACGGGACGGGACATGCTGATAAGGTTCGTACTGACTCTGAATGCTCGGTACTTGCAGGGAAGGAAGGAGGGGGGAGAGCTAGTTGTGAAAGGAGGATGCTTGCTGGGTGCATTGTGAAGTTTGCACTAGATGGTTACAGTGCAATGTGCAGTATGCAATGGATGGGTACTGCTGTGCAACAAGCAGCATGCACTGGATGTGTGCTGTGTGACAGGCAGTGCACTTTGGATCAGTGCAGTGTGCAGTGAGTGGTATATTGCAATATGTAGTGAGCACTGAATGTGCGATGTGCACTGTGCACTCGATGGGTGCCATGTAATGTGCAGTGCACACTGGATTTGTGCAGTGGATATGCCATGTGCACTGAATGGGTGCACTGCGCACTAGTGGGGCAATGTGCAGTGTGCTTGGATTTGTTCAAGTTGTGAGAAGCATACTTGCAGTGATTTGGGGGGATAAGATGATGCTGTATGTGCAAGGGGGCACTTTTGGAGCAGACAGAACTTGTGCTAGAAGGGGGGGTTCAATAAATAATATGACCCCCCCCCCCCCAGCACCAGTTCTCTCTGCTCCTAAAACGCCCCCTTGCACATACAGCATTCTCTTATCCCCCCCCCCCAAATCACTGTAAGTATCCTTTTCTGACAACTTTTTCCCTCCCCCCATCAAAGAGAGGCTGTCTGCTATTGAGATGATCATAGTTTCTGGGATTCCGGGCACCTCGCTAGAGATTTGGGGTAATCACTCCAGGACTCAAGGCCAGTTCACACCACGAATCACAAAGGAACGCACTCTGCATTTTTAAGCGATACACATGCCTTCCAGGTGCTGTGCGATTTCAGCCTTTTCATTTGAATAGGCTAAAATTGTGTTGGTCTGCACCAAGAGCTGTGCATGTGCTACTTTACAAAACGCACTGCAACTGGATTGCATGGTACTGCTGGTCATACAATCTGGTGCAGGCAAACACTGCATTTGCAACCGGCATTTGGGGAGTCATTAAGTTGACAACCACTGCAGATCGCTTTGGCAGTGCATTTTGAAGTGTGGGAAACACACCCAAAACGCATGTTTCCCTCAAGGCATTCTGGTGTGAATAGACCCTTAGTCCAGACACACAGGATTTCATTTGTATCTCAGGAAGGTCACACCAAAACCGGGACAGTTTAGAAGTATGGATTTGTATTAGAAGTAGAGAGGATTTGTGTTTTGGGGGGTTTGTACTGGAAAGGGGGATTTGAGTAGTAGGATTTGTGACAGAACTGAGGAGAATACTTATGCTGGCATGGAGGGAAAGAATTTTAATGCTGGGGGAGTTTGACCCAGGATGGTGGGAAAGGGTTGTACTGGAAGGGAGGACCTGGGGGACAGGATCTGTGCTAGAAATTGCGAGAGGATTTTTGCAGAGAGGGTGATTGGGTGGGGGTGGATTTGTAGAGACGTCCTACACGTTGCACCCCATCACAAATACAGGTGTAATGTGAAAGAGGTTAGAATGTGAAGTGAGGGTGGGTTGCATTGTGGAGGGAAGAGGGGTGGCAGGGCTTTAAAAATCAAAATGCACCTTCGCCTGTGTAGCCAAAAATTCTTGCATTGGCTCAGCTGGTACTGATAACCGCTGCCCAACTTGCACTTGCGACCCTGGTGTTCTGCCACAGTGGGGGTGGGCCCAAGATGGCAGGAAAGGGGCCACTGTGGGACCGTAATAAAGGGCCCTGGGACGAGAGGTGGGGGGGGCCCTTCACGATTTCTTGCATCGGGGCCCTGAAGGTTGTAGTTACGCCTCTGGGTGCCAGGGTAATGAAGAGAGCAAGGAGGTAAGGTCTGATTTATTTGTCTGTGACGGATTCAGGGATGCCGCGGATCCCTAGATTCTGTCAGCGTTCCCCGTTCTCAAGATCTTCCTGATGCATTTGCAATTGTGACACTGCATTTTTAAGGTTGGCATTTTCATCTTCCAGTACGTGAACACAGGGCCGGACTGGGAATAAAAACCAGCCCTGGAAAAAAATGTCATACCAGCCCCACAGCATTATTATACCAGTCCAACAGCATAACGTCACTATTTTCTTGTTCATTAAAGGGAAAACCATACATTTTAAAGCACATTTGATGAAGAGTGTATTATATATAGATATGAAATCACATAGGATATATATATATATATATATATATATATATATATATGCAAATTCCAGTTAAAAGTGGTAGGTGGTCAATCATCAAGGGGGACCCCAGGAACTCAGAACATGAGGGGGGCATTTTCCACAGAAAGAATACACTAAGGTAAGGGGGGGTGGGTTACTAATATAAGGGGGAAACCCTTTATATCATTGCCCCCTTACATTATCTTATTCACTTCCCCCTTATATCAGTGATCCCCCACCTCCCGACTGGCCTGGCGGCGCTTTCACTGACCTCCTCTCAGGTGCACTGTGCAGGGCTCAGTCAGGTGGCTCCAGCTTGGTGGCTCTGGTTTTATCCTATAGTCTCCTCTCCATAGTCCACACAAGTCTGACTTCTCAAATGACCCCCATCTCGGCAGCGCTCCCACTCTTAACTCCTCTCCAGACTCCCTCAGAGACTGCAGACATGATACAGGAGATGGTCAGAGACTGCAGACTTGAGGCAAGAGCTCAGCCTCACCAGTGCCCATCAAATACAGCCTCACTGTCCCCATCAATGCAGCCTCACTGTCCCCATCAATGCAGCCTCACTGTGCCCACCAAATGCAGCTTTACTCTGCCCGTGAATGCAGCCTCACTGTGCCCACCATTGCTGCCTCACTGTGCCCATCAATGCAGCCTCACTGTGCCCATCAATGCAGCCTCACTGTGCCCATCAATGCAGCCTCACTGTGTCCATCAATGCAGCCTCACTGTTCCCATCAATGCAGCCTCACTGTTCCCATCAATGCAGCCTCACTGTGCCCATCAATGCAGCCTCACTGTGCCCATCAATGCAGCCTCACTGCGCCCATCAATTCAGCCTCACTGTGCCCATCAAAAGCAGCTTTACTGTGCTGTGAATGCAGTCTCACTGAGCCTATGAATGCAGCCTCACTGTGCCCATCATTGCAGCCCCTCCTGTGCCCCATGTCCCATGGCTCGGTACGGTACCTTGCATGCCAGCAGGATATCAATGACGGGCAGCAGCAGGCAGAGTCTGTTCTCGTTTTGGATGGGGATGGTGCTCCTTCCAGAGGATCTGTTTGCTGTGAGATGGAGTGGTCCCTGGCCACCTGCACCTTCACGCGTCCTCATTTTCCGGCCTCAATTAGCCTATCCTCTGGTCCTGGGGAAGTGGAAAGCACTGGGTGGAACCTGGAGAGAAGGGGGAGCAGACAGTACTGGCGGGGTTGGAGAACACATGTGTGGGGGCAAAGAGAAGGGGGAGTGGAGATCACAGGGGTGGGGAGCGGAGAGTGCTGGGGGAACTTGAGAGCAATGGCGGGGCCAAAAAGAACAGGGGTGGAGAGCACGGTAGGCTGAGAGCACTGGGGGGGGCTAAGAGTGTGGGGAAGTGAAGAGCACTGGGGGGCAGAAAAACAGGGGTGGAGAGCATGGGGGCTGGAGAGTACTGGGGGGGTACAAAGAGCAGGGGGGGTGCTTGAGAGCACCAGTGGGGGCCAGAAATAACAGGGGTGGAAAGCACGGGGGACTGGAGAGCACTATGGGGGGTGGAGAGCACTGGCAGGGTTGGAGAGCACATGGGTGGGGGCAAAATGCAGAGGGGAGTGGAGAGTACAGGGATGGGGAGTGGAGAGTGCTGGGGGGAGCCAAAAAGAACAGGGGTGGAGAGCACGGAGGGGTAGAGAGCACTGGGGGTCTGGAGAGCGATGGGTGGAGCTTGAGAGCACCAGGGGGCCAGAAAGAACAGGGTCGGGGAGAATGGGAGGCTGGAGAGCACTGGGATGGGGCTGGAGAGTGATGGGGAGAGCTGGAGAGCACTGAGGGGTGAGAAAGAACAGGGGGGAGAGCACTGGGGGGAGTGGAAAGCACTGGGGGGGGGAAACGGGGTGGAGAGCACTGGGGGGAGAGCACTGGGGGTGAAAGAACAGGGGGGAGAGCACAGGGAGGGGAGAGAACTGGGGGGAAGAACAGGGGGGCAGAGCACTGGGGGGAGTGGAGAGCACTGGGGGGAAAATACAGGGGGGCAGAGCATTGGGGTGAGTGGAGAGCACTGGAGGGAAGAACAGGGGGGCAGAGCACTGGGGGGAGTGGAGAGCACTGGGGGAAGAACAGGTGGAAAGAGCACTGGGAGAGGGGAGAGCACTGGGGGGGGGACAGGGGGAGAGCACTGGGGGGAGTGGAGAGCACTGGGGGGGGGGAGAAAGAACAGGGGGAGAGCACTGGGGGGAGTGGAGAGCACTGGAGGGGAAAGAACGGGGGGAGAGCACTGGGATGGTGGCTAGAGAAGGATGGGGAGAGCTGGAGAGTAGGGGGGTGGCAGAAATAACAGGGGGGAGAAAACTGTGGGGGGGCTGGAGAGTGTGGTGGGGGAGGAGAACACAAGGAGAACAAATAAGTTGGATAGGAGAACCGGCGGGGGGCGTCATATAGAGGAAATTAGCTTTCTATTCCTCCATGCAGCCGCTGAATGCTCGATTCCCTTCATCTCACTCCTGCAAGTGGCTGCATCTAGGAATATAGAAAGCTCTTTTCCTCTATATGCCCCCCCCCCCCCGCCGATTCTCCTATCCAGGCACACAGGGTGGGCTGGATCACACTGAGCTGGCTGGGTCTGTGTTCGGCGGCTGCTCTGCAACACAGTCCCGCCCCCCCAGACCGGCTTGTGTGATAGGCGGAGTGTTGGCGAAAGGTGTCAATCTCGCCGATGGAAGTGGCGACATTGATTTCCTTCTCTAGTTCCGTCGTACCTGAAGTCACGTTCAAAATGAACGGACTTTAGTCCGTGTGTGGGCAAGTCCGTTCATTTGGAAAGTCCAGCGGACTAGCACACAGACGAGCAGATTGTCCGCTAGAAAGCCGAGTCGGTTCTTCTTTCTGAGTCTGCCGGACTTTTGGGAAGAAAAAGTCCACTGGAGCCTACACACGGTCGAATTGTCCAGCGGACTCTGGTCCACCGGACTAAGTCCGCCGGATAGTCCTATCGTGTGTACATGGCATAACTGTTTGTTCCCCCCCCCCCCAAATACTTACCTGAGTCCTACATTAATCCAGTACTGTGTCCATCTGCAGCAGCACTGGTCTCTCTGTCTGCTATCACAAGACAGATTGACAGCAATGGGAGATTGACAGCAATGGCTTCTACTGCTGTCAATCAAATCCAGTGAGGAGGGATAGGGGGTGTGGTCGAATCATGCTGTATGTATCTATGAATGAAACAGCCCAGCCCAGGAGCCTGCCTGTCCTCCAATGGTCAAGACTTGTGCTAAAACGTTCCCTTGAGGCGGCTTGCTATGGGGGCATACTCAGGACGGAGGGAGTGGACAGTGCCGGCGGGGGGACTCCAGCAGAGGAGGGCCAATATCCTTGCGCAGGTAAGTATAAACCTCTCTTTTCATCTGGGTAAAAAAAAGATACACTTTAATATAATTTTAAATATTATTTGGTAGTGTGACATTGGCCTGCCTCATCCTGTCTCCTGTGACTTTCTAGTGGACCTTAATGGACGGCCTTAGTGTAAGATGGTGCAGTAGATGGGATAGGCAGGCATGTCATAGGCCCCTTTCACACTGGGGTGCTTTGCAGGTGCTACAGTGCTAAAAATAGCGCCCTGAAACAGCCGCTGCTGTCTCTCTCTTTCACACTGGTGCGGTGCGCTTGCAGGACGGTCAAAAAAGTCCTGCAAGCCGCATTTTTGGAGCGCTGTAGGAGCCGTGTATTTACCGCTCCTAAAGTGCCCCTTCCAATAAAAAACAATGGGGCAGCGCTGCAAACCTGCCTGCAAAGCTAAATATAGCACTGCTTTACCGCCAGCGCCCACAATGCCCCAGTGTGAAAGTAGCCTTAAAGTTACCAGAAAGTGTTGACATTTGCATATTACCACATGTAAATATTCATGTACTGGGGTACTCTAGAAGACATCATAAGACATGTGTAAGCACTGCTAGTTGCCTGCATTTTTGTGCTACAGCCTATTTAGTATTATAGTGCTACTGACAGGTTTGCTGTATTTTTGGCTCAATTTAATTAGGTCACTGGTAAACAAGCTTTGTTATATATTAATATCACATTATTAATGTCCAGCAGTGACTTTAATTGCTCTTGCAGCAGAGGTTTGGTCTGGGTATCATCTTTGTTTTAAAAATGAGGTAGTCTGCAGTCTTACGATATAATGTAAAAAATGAATTGCACTTGACTGAAAATTTATCTTGTAAAACCAGTAGACAAAATATGTGGAGAATACTTTTAAGGAATGTTTAAACAGACTTTACATGACAATTATATTTCTTTCCTTTCAGCTTCATCATCCTTCTCAGGGTTTTCGTTTTGGAACAGTGTGGGAAAGCAGCGCAGAGCAATACATTAAAAAAAGTTTTCCAGAAATGCACGGCTACATGCGAAGGTTCAGCGTTCCATCCACTTCAGATGGAGTCCAAATGTTAAAGTGAGGAGGCATTTCAATGACAGGGTGGGCACAACTGTTAGACAATATAATATAATGTGGGGGTATCCATGTTTAACTAACTAAATGCTAAAAGTATCAGGGACTTCGCTAATGATCTGTACCAATGTTACAGTATCTCACAAATGTTAGTACCCCCCTCACATTTTTTGTAAATATTTTATTATATCTTTACATGTGACAACACTGAAGAAATGACACTTTGCTGCAATGTAATGTAGTGAGCGTACAGCTTGTATAACAGTGTAAATTTGCTGTCCCCTCAAAATAACTCAACATAAAGCCATTGATGTCTAAACTGCTGGCAACAAGAGTGAGTACACCCCTAAGTGAAAATGTCCAAATTGGGCCCAAATAGCCATCTTTCCTCCTTGGTGTCATGTGAATTGTTAGGCCGCGTACACACGCGCGGACTGTTTGCCCAACCTTGTTCGTCAAACAGTTTCGGCAAACAGTCCGCTCAAGATTTGCATGAGCGGACTTGCCCACACACGAGCGGACTGTTTCAGCGAACTGTTTGCCAAACAGTTCGCTCAACTTTTGAAATGAACGGACTCGCCCACGTAAGGAGGAGGCAAATCCGCCCATTTCGAGCGCGTGTACAGGTAGGCGGGGCCCGCGAAGGAGACGTCGCGGGCTCCGCCGCCTGGAATGGGCTTAAAGGGGAACCCCAACGCCGAAAAAAAATCGGCGTGGGGGTTCCCCCAAAGTCCACACCAGACCCTTGTCCGAGCACGCTACCCGGCCGGCCAGGAAAGGGGGGCGAGCGAGCGTGCCCCCCCTCCTGAGCCGTACCAGGCCGCGTGCCCTCAACATGGGGGGGTGCCTTGGGGAAGGGGGGGCCGCGCGGCCCCCCCACCCCAAAGCCCCTTGTCCCCATGTTGATGAGGACAAGGGCCTCTTCCCGACAACCCTGGCCGTTGGTTGTCGGGGTCTGCGGGCGGGGGGCTTATCGGAATCCGGGAGCCCCCTTTAAGAAGGGGGCCCCCGGATACTGGCCCCCCACCCTATGTGAATGAGTATGGGGTACAATGTACCCCTACCCATTCACCTGTGAAATAAAGTACAAAAAAAAACACAACACAGGGAAAAAATATTTTATTGCACAGCTCCGGGGGTCTTCCGTCTTCGGGGGGTCTTCTCGCCGGACTCCTCCGCTATCTGTGTGTAGCTCTTTTACTAGCGGAGGAGTCCGGCTTTCTTCCTCCCCGCCGCCGGCCTCTTCTCCCGACTTCGGGGGTCTTGTCCCCCTCTTCGGTTCTTCTGCCGGGCCACCGCGCCTTCTTGTAGCTCTTTTGCAGGCGGTGGCCCGGTCTTCTGTCGCCGCTGCCTTCCGTTCTTCTGTCGCCGCCTTCGGTTCTTCTGCCGGGCCACCGCGCCTTCTTGTAGCTCTTTTACAGGCGGTGGCCCGGTCTTCTGTCGCCGCCGCCGCCGCCGCCGCCGCCGCCTTCCGTTCTTGTTCTTCTTCTTGTTCTTGTTCTTCTTCTCCTGGAGATGTTGACTCGACGAGCTCTCCGGCCGGAATGCCAGGGACACGCTCCGCTGCCACTTATATAGTGACAATGGGGCGGTGTCACATGGTATATGTCACATGAGTTGGTCACATGGTGACCCCGCCCCCTTACGATGTCATAGTCCCCATGTGACATCAACCCATGTGACCAACCCATGTGACATATACCATGTGACACCGCCCCATTGTCACTATATAAGTGACCGCACAGCGCGGCTCTGGCATTCCGGCCGGAGAGCTCGTCGAGTCAACATCTCCAGGAGAAGAAGAAGAAGAACAAGAACAAGAACAAGAACGGAAGGCGGCGGCGACGACGACAGCGGCGACAGAAGACCGGGCCACCGCCTGTAAAAGAGCTACAAGAAGGCGCGGTGGCCCGGCAGAAGAACCGAAGGCGGCGACAGAAGAACGGAAGGCAGCGGCGACAGAAGACCGGGCCACCGCCTGCAAAAGAGCTACAAGAAGGCGCGGTGGCCCGGCAGAAGAACCGAAGAGGGGGACAAGACCCCCGAAGTCGGGAGAAGAGGCCGGCGGCGGGGAGGAAGAAAGCCGGACTCCTCCGCTAGTAAAAGAGCTACACACAGATAGCGGAGGAGTCCGGCGAGAAGACCCCCCGAAGACGGAAGACCCCCGGAGCTGTGCAATAAAATATTTTTTCCCTGTGTTGTGTTTTTTTTTTGTACTTTATTTCACAGGTGAATGGGTAGGGGTACATTGTACCCCATACTCATTCACATAGGGTGGGGGGCCGGTATCCGGGGGTCCCCTTCTTAAAGGGGGCTCCCGGATTCCGATAAGCCCCCCGCCCGCAGACCCCGACAACCAACGGCCAGGGTTGTCGGGAAGAGGCCCTTGTCCTCATCAACATGGGGACAAGGTGCTTTGGGGTGGGGGGGCCGCGCGGCCCCCCCTTCCCCAAGGCACCCCCCCATGTTGAGGGCACGCGGCCTGGTACGGCTCAGGAGGGGGGGCGCGCTCGCTCGCCCCCCTTTCCTGGCCGGCCGGGTAGCGTGCTCGGACAAGGGTCTGGTGTGGACTTTGGGGGAACCCCCACGCCGATTTTTTTCGGCGTTGGGGTTCCCCTTTAAGCCCATTCCAGGCGGCGGAGCCCGCGACGTCTCCTTCGCGGGCCCCGCCTACCTGTACACGCGCTCGAAATGGGCGGACTTTCCGAGCGGGAACAGTTTGCTCATTTCGAAAGTAGCCTACACACGGGCGGACTGTTCGCTCAAACACAGTTTCAGCGGACAGTTTTTCGGAATTTCCGAAAGACTTTGTCCGTCCAACTGTCCGCTGAAACTGTCCGCTGAAAGCCCACACACGGGCGGACTGTCCGCCCAAACACTGTTCAGCGGACAAGGTTGGGCGAACAGTCCGCCCGTGTGTACGCGGCCTTAGTGTTACAAGGTCTCAGGTGTAAATGGGGAGCAAGTGTGTTTAATTTGGTGTTATCGCTCTTACTCTCTCATACTGGTCACTGGAAGTTCAACATGGAACCTCATAGTAAAGAACTCTCTGAGGATCTGAAAAAAAAAAATGTTGCTTACATATAAAGGCTATAAGAAGATTGCCAAGACCCTGAAACTGAGCTGCAGCATGGTGGCCAAGACCATACAGTGGTTTAACAGGACAGATTCCACTCAGAACAGTCCTCGCCATGGTCAACAAAGAAGTTGAGTGCATCTGCTCAGCGTCCTATTTAGAGGTTGTCTTTGGAAAATAGTCATATGAGTGCTGCCAGCATCGCTGCAGAGGTTGAAAGGGTGGAGGGTCAGCATGTTAGTGCTCAGACCATATGCTGCACACTGCATCAAATTGGTCTACACGGCTGTCGTCCCAGAAGGAAGTCTCTTCTATAGATGATACACAAGAAAGCCCGCAAACAGTTTGCTGAAGACAAGCAGACTAAGGACATGGATTACTGAAACCATGTCCTGTGGTCTGATGAGACCAAGATAAACATATTTGGTTCAGATGGTGTCAGGCGTATGGGGCAGCAACCAGGTGAGGAGTACAAAAGACAAGTGGGTCTTGCCTACAGTCAAGCATGGTGGTGGGAGTGTCATGGTCTAGAGCTGCATGAGTACTGCCAGCACTGGGGAGCTACAGTTCATTGAGGGAACCATGAATGCCAACATGCACTGTGGCATACTGAAGCAGAGCATGATCCCCTCCCTCCGGAAACTGGGCCGCAGGGCAGTATTCCAACATGATAACAACCCATACACACCTCCAAGATGACCACTGCCTTGCTAAAGAAGCTGAAGGTAAAGGTGATGAGCTGGCCAAGCATGTCTCCAGACCTAAACCCTATTGAGCATCTGTGGGGCATCCTCAAATGGAAGGTAGCAGAGCGCAAGGTCTCTAACATCCACCAGCTCCATGATGTCATCATGGAGGAGTGGAAGAGGACTCCAGTGGCAACCTGTGAAGCTCTGGTGAACCCCATGCCCAGGAGGGTTAAGACAGTGCTGGAAAACATTGGTTGCAACACAAACTATTGACACTTTGGGCCCAATTTGGACAATTTCACTAATGCCCCATACACACGGTCAGAAATGCTGATGGAAAAAGTCCGATTGGATTATGTTGTCGGAAAATCCGATCGTGTGTGGGCTCAATGAGACTTTTTCTGTCGGAATTTCCAAACGGAAAACGTTTGAGAGCTGGATTTAAAATTTTCTGACAACAAAATCTGATTGGACTTTTTCCGATCATGTGTACAGAATTCTGACGCACAAAGTGCCACGCATGCTGAGAAAAAAAATTGTAGGGTGGCACAGTGGTGTAGTGGTTAGCACACTCACCTAGCAGTAAGAAGTGTCACTGGTTCAAATCCCAACCACGACACTACCTGCCTGGAGTTTGCATGTTGTCCCTGTGCCTGTGTTGGTTTCCTCCAGGTACTCCGGTTTCCTCCCACACTCCAAAGACATGCAGGTAGGTTAATTGGCTTCTGTCCAAAATGGGCCCTAGTATATGAATGGGGACCTTGGATTGTGTGCAATATACAGGGATAGGGACAGTTGTAGACACTCCCTCAGGATGGACTGGTGTCTTTATTCAACCTTACTATGAAACTACGTAGCTATTGGCTACTGGCATCTACATAGTCCCATCATATATTACGAACGTCACCTCATTCCGAACGATTGGATTTTCCGACAACTTTGTGAGACCGTGTGTATTCAAGACTAGTTTTGGCCAAAATCTGTGGGAAAAAAATCAGACTGATTTTGTGGTCGGAATGTCCGACCGTGTGTATGGGGCATCAAGGGTGTGCTCACTTTTGTTGCCAGCAGTTTAGACATTAACGGCTGTGTGTTGAGTTATTTTGAGGGGACAGCAAATTTACACTGTTATACAAGCTGTACACTCACTACTTTACATTGTAGTAAAGTGTCATTTCTTCAGTGTTGTCACATAAAATATTTTAAAAAACGTGAGGGGTGTACTACTTTTGTGTGATACTGTATGTAATAATCTCCAAATGAAGCACTTACTTTCCTTTAACTTTACTCTTACTTTCTCCAAATCGAGCATTTAGCATTCAATTTATAAACTCATTATGTTTTGCATACATTAACCTCAAAATCATACAGAATGAGAATTTGAGATCTAAGCTACACTCAGTGACAAGAAATATAGAAACCCTCTGCCCATGCAGCAGGACTGTGCCCAAACTTACTGTTGTAGAGAAGAACTATATAAATATAAAATAGACATCAGTTACATTTCTACATGTGCTTTGTATGTGAATTGATTAGCCAGAATAGTGTAACCAGACTACCAAACAGGAAGACGTGTTTAGTCAAGGTCGTACATTTTTAGAGTCTTTAAAAGTTGGCAGGTTTTTATGTGTATAATGAATAGACCATAACAAAAAAAAAACGTCTCAAAAAACATCTTCTGTTTAGCAAGCAGATGCGTGATAAATTTACATGAGAGACGTGGATTAGGCAGGCCATAACAGCCAATCACCAGGCCATAGCACAACAAGTAATATAAGAAACAGGACACTAATATCAAAATGCAAAATTCACCAGTCTTGGCTCTATGTGGAATAACAGCAGATGACTTCACAGGGTACATGGCCTATCTATGGTAAACCAAACAAAGCATATGAGGCAGGTTAAATAACATTAATTTCACTGCCAATGACTGAATCACCCTTATTGTAACATAAGGGTGTAATCAATTACAGCATCTATAGAAAGGAGTATTCACCCAGTCATCAACCTTGGCCAGTTGCATGAATTGTGTTCTTGATAAGCCAAACATGAACCAACACAGTATATAAAATGTGTGATACTGCGCTGTCCCAAAAAGTGTATTGAAGTGATTAAAAAAAATACAAAAATAAAGAACAAATATAATATATCTGCTGCAACGAAAATATGTAAGATACACACACTAAACAAAGCAATGGAAAAAATTCTTAGCTGCGCTGAAAAAAATAACAAATATGTGATAACAACTGATCATGCTAAAAACATTAAATATGAGTGAATCATTCAATATAACTAATATAGTGATATGGTGATGGTAAGAGCTTACAATCTAAAAGGGATGAATAAGTGATACAAAAGCGGGGACCAATCTCCTGGTTCTATATAGAAACCCTGGCTGGGGAAAGAGCCACAAGCTGTTGGAGATCTCCCTAAAAAGAGATCCTTGAGTCTGGTAAGCGGCAGTGTTATCGGTGGTGGAGGACTTTTTCTATCATATCCTGTCACTGCTTCTTGGGTGCTACATCATTAGTAAATAGAGCGCTAAGGAGTCTCCCTTATTAGTCGCATCTGGTGGAAAATTTAATTTGGACTATTTTGGACTTCACCATTCAGTTTTTCTTTTTAGGTTACATCACTATATTAGTTATATTGAATGATTCATTCATATTTTTTTTATTTTATTTTTTTTAGCATGATCAGTTGTTATCACATATTTGTTATTTTTTTTCAGCGCACTTAAGAATTTTTTCCATGAACCAACACAGGCCATAAAATAGAAACCCCTTTTTAGTACTAAGAAAATGTAGGCAATATTTTAAACAAAAGGCATGGCACTGTGCAGATACCCATGTAAAATCAGCTATGACAGGTATTGGGAATTACATATTCTAAAACAACAGGTTAAAAATGAGCTTTTGTAAGTGTCTATCTATTCTTAAGTAGTCATAATGGTGCAGCTTTACCTCTAATAGCTAGATATGTGTTTGTTCTGTTAACTACTTGTATTCTTTCCCTGTCAGAGTAGAAATGTCAGCCCACTGTCACACAGTAGGGCCCCATTGAAGTTGATCAGTCTCCTGTCTGAGATTAGGGCTGATATATCACACTCTGTTTAGACTGCTGGAGAAGAAATACTATCATGTAACCCAGCCATCAGTTTCTTTTTTTAAATCCCCCAAAAACTTTACTACAGCCCTATTTAATTTGGTCTCAAGTTCTGTGCATGGTCATTGGACAGAAAAACATGAGCTAGGTATAAGAGCAGGGAAACAGGATTTTAAGCAGCACAAATCCGAACTTTACTTTGAAAGTTAAAGAAAATCATGGAAACTTTGAGTTTAAAAATAGCTTGGAATAATAAACATTGTGATTTTGTTGCTTTTTTCTTAACAAAGTTAGGTTACATTATAAAAAGCACTTGCAGTTTTGAGGTTGACATTTAAGCTTCTGCAAAAAAGCTGAGCAACGGTGTTGATGCGTGAAATTTCTATTCATTTTGGTAAGATCAGTGAACAATAAATTCCAGCTGATTGCTATTAATTACTGCTCTTTGCAATACAAAGGGTCATATCACTTAAAACCGAATTTAAATTTTTGGCATACAATGGAGAGTGGAATAGAAATGGCGAGAGCTCGGTGCTTTCCTGGGTTTGTATGCCTACTGTTACTATAATGAGGAGGTACTGCTTTCCCTGTTGAAAGTCTGTTAATTTTAAATTATTGAGAATACAACCAGAGATTTTTGGATATAAAAAAGGTAGGAGGAACCACCCAAATCGCCAACATGAACAGAAAAACAGTGCCAGAAGTTATAGCAGGAGAATCTCCTTGGTGGGATATTCATAATATGGAAGTAAGGTTTTTTTTTTTTAAGAACAAATAGAAGCTGCCATTACTAAACTCTCCGGCCGCGTACACACGCGGGGACTGTTCGCTCAACTTTGTCCGTCAAACAGTTTCAGCGGACAGTCCGCTCAAAATTAGCATGGACGGACTTGGCCACACACGACGAACGAACAGTCCGCTGAAACCGTGCGCGATGACGTGAACGGCACGTACGACGGGACTAGAAAACGACGTCCTATACACTGCAATGCAAACTTCGGCGTGTAAATCCTTTCTGAGCATGCGCGGAACTTAGTTTGACGAACAAGCCTACACACGAGGGGACTGTTCGCTGAAACAAAGTTTCAGCGGACAGTTTTTCGGAATTTCCGAAAAACTTTGTTCAGCAGACTGTCCGCTGAAACTGTCCGCTGAAAGCCCACACACGAGCGGACTGTCCGCCGAAACACTGTTCAGCGGACAAAGTTGAGCGAACAGTCCCCGCGTGTGTACGCGGCCTCCCTTATTCATTCTAGAACCCTGGATGCCTTTCTGATGCTCTGACATCAATGCTGTCTGAGTCAATAACCCAGAAGTAGTACAGACATATGTAGTTTTAACACTCATTGTTAAGATGTTTGTTCCGGAACTGTGATTGGAATATACCAAACTCAGTATCAGCCAGGTATCTAGCATTTTAGAAAGGAGGACTGCAATGGCAGAGCCCATACCTGTCTCATTACATACTTTAAGACATTTAAGTCCAAAATACATTGTTTTTCACTGAAATATCACTATTGAATGGACTGACTTTTTTTTCTAGAACTCTTCATGCACCATAAATCCATTATGAACATGAAACACCATAGCAGTGTTAGATGATTGCCATTACGTACATATGTTGAAAAATTGAAGAAAGGTATTTTGGCTAAAAGAAAAATCATATACTACACTCATGTGTTTTAGACAAAAATTGGAAAATGTTAGTATCTGTGGCAGTGGATTCATTTAAGAATTTAAAAGCTTTTCATACACAAATGAGAGATATTAAAATGTAGAGACATTAAAGTAAAGCTATACTGTAGATAAAATGTATTTAGAAAAATAAACTGAATATCAGAATAAAAATGAAATTTGGTATTGTTATTTCAGAACAGATCCCCCGATCCTTAATGCTTTTATCATGGATAAAGCTTTGCTGGATTACGAGGTATCCATAGATTCAGACTGCAAACTGCTGACTGTGGGGAAACCCTTTGCAATAGAAGGTAATTCAGAGTGCAATTTTGGGTTCTCTTGACAAAAAGACAGCTAATTTTTATGGTTTTATTTTGGTTGTACTTAGGCTTCATTGTATATTTAAAGGATAAGTTCACCTTTCGTAACATCTTACATGTTACACCCATATTCAAGGTGTAATATGTTATGAAGGGACCAGCCCCCTTCACCCCGATCCGCAACTCTAACAGCTAGCAGGATCGTCTCCCCGCCACCCACCCTCCCGCCTAGCTGTCACAATTTGAACAAAAAAACTTTGTGGCTGTCGGCTTGTAGTTTTCAATGAACTACCACAGCACTGTGGAGCGCTGTGGTAGTATATTAAATCTTCCTGTCAGATTGTATCTGCTTACCCATATGATGTATCGGTACCCAGATTCACTGAAAGGTCTGCTGATCGCTGGTGCAATGCTTAAGTGAAACAAATAAATAAAATGCATATTTCTTGATCATACATCACGGGACACAGGAGCTTCATTACATAGTGGGTTATATAGGCACCTCCGGTGATTGGACACTGGTTAACTCCCCTATATAACCCCTCCCATATGGGAGGCAGCTCAGTTTTTTCGCCAGTGTCTATGGTGGTTGGTCACGTAAAACATGTGCTATGAAGAAAGCTCTGTGCAGGGGCCTAAGGGCTACAACAAACCGGATCCATATCTCGGGCCGATATTTTGACTCCCAAGATGATATGGTAACCGGGCCTCGTCATCCGAAGAAACAAGGTTTTGCCTGTAAGTCCTCTCCTATTGGAGGACTGGGCTCTGGGAAAACCAGACTTTGTGTACTATTTACATAGTGGCACGAAAGTTTCTGGCAGAGTCTTTTACAAGGTCCAGGTAGGAGGTTCTTCTGAGAAGGCACCCCAAAAAAACCTGAAGGTTGGCACAACTCTGCCCGCCGTGATGGGTGAAGGCTGGAATCTGTCTGTTTTCAGCAATTCCTGCGGTGAGGACAGGTAAGGGAAGTTAATCCTATATAAATTATATTATGGATTTCTTCATTGAGTAGTTGTATGTCTTAACTGGTTTCCACCACTAGAGGGAGTAAGAGCAGCCTGATGCATACTTACATGCCTTTCAGATACACGCTCAGTGAAGCCTGGTTCTCCCAGATGACTCATGTCCCCACTGCAATCTCTGCCACAATGAAGGTAATACAGGGGTCCCACGTAATCTGGGGGTCCCACGCAGCTCCGATGGCGATTCCCTTCCCCCCTGGATACCGGCGGTCCTCATGCACACGCGCCGAGCGCGCTCCCGTGCTGATGGAGGAGGGGGGAGTGTGGTTGCGAGCCGTGCACGGTGCTGTATTGCGCAGGCGCCAGGCGGCAGTTTTAAAAAGCCCAGAGCGTCAGGGGGCTGTAAGTGGAGACACAGGAGCTGTGGGCAGTAAGCATCCCAAGGGATTGGATCCAGGCAAACCTAAGACACCTACTCAGCATCAGGTTGTGCAGTTTAAGCATATATATTTATTGTGAGATTTTAAGCACAACAGTGATTGCACTTTGTACTAGTACCTCTGCTTTGTAGCTTAGGACTATGTCTCCTCATAAGAGGGTCTCAGGGGGAGGTAACAAGGGCACTGGTAAATCACCGCCTAGGTCTAGCGGTTCTAAAAATGCCTGTAGATTACCATCCCCCCCCCCCTGCAAGACTGGAGCCAGCCTCACAGGATGAGTCAGTGCCCCTGTCAGGTTTTGCAGCCTCTCCTAATATTTTAGCCCCGGTATACGTCACTGAGGACTCCCTTAGAGCTACATTGGAGGGTTTTGAAGGGAGAATCATGAATTTTATTTCAGCTTCCCTGAAAGATAGCAGGAAAAGGGGTAGATCCCCTCCCTCAGCTGAGATTCCTCTTTCAGATGACACTTCTGACAATGAGTAGAGATCCCTATCTTGGGACAGGGATCTTGAGCAGTCGGATGAATCAGAGGAAGAGGAGAGAGTCCCCTCCTCCCAGGCGCTCAGAAAACAGGTGCAGTATTATACTGAATTGGTGCGTACCACATTCAGAATGCCTGCTGCTGAGGTCGCTACGTCCTCTGTTTCTTCCCTGGGATTCAGGAAAATCCCACAGACTGCCTTTTCCTTTCCAATTCATCCGTTAATGGATAAATTGTTGTACGAGGATTGGGGACATCCCGATAAACTGTTTGCTCCTCCTAAAAGGTTTTCTATGCTTTATCCTCTGGAGGAAAGTTTCACCAAGAAATGGGGGGTCCCATCTCTCGATGCGGCTGTTTCTTGCGTGAATAGTAACCTGACCTGTCCTTTGGATAATGCTCAGGTATTTAAAGATCCAACTGATAAGAAGCTGGAAACATTATTAAAAGCCTCCTTTTCCATGACTGGCGCAGTAGTGCAACCTACAGTCGCAGCCGTGGGGTTGTGTCAGTTCCTCAAGGAACAGGTTAAGCAGATGCTTGGCCTCCTTCCCAGTGAGGAAGTGGAGAATTATGCAGAAATACCTCAAATTCTGTGTTTCATGATTGATGCGATTTTGGATTCTGTCCAACAAGCATCTCGTTTGTCTCTCCTGTTGGTACACATGCGAAGGGCCCTATGGCTAAAGAATTGGGCAGCTGAGCTATCATGCAAGAAGCATTTGATTGGGTTCCCATTTAAAGGGGAACGTTTGTTTGGCGAAGAATTAGACAAATTCGTCCAAAAAATTTCAGGGGGTAAATCTACTCTCCTTCCAGTCAAAAGGAGCAAACGTCCATCATTTAGGCGTTCTCTCTCTCCCGGAGCATCAAGCTCTAAGAAGTGGCGACGGCCTTCTCAACCCCCCCTCTACAGGAAAGGCTCAAGGCCGGGCCCAGGGGCAGAAGAAATCCTGGGGGCGAAAGCCTGCCAAACAGAGCCCAAAAGCTTACTTGTGAAGGGGCGCCCCCGCTCGGCCGAGTGGGGGGAAGGCTCCTGCAGTTTGCGGAAGCTTGGCGGGAAGAGATCCGGGACAAGTGGGTGGTCTCTTAGGTATCTCTGGGCTACAAGCTGGAGTTTCAGGAGATTCCACCTTCTCGCTTTCTAAGGTCAAGGATCCCCAGGGACCCAGTAAAGCAAAGACCGCTATTTATGGCCTTAGATCACTTACTATCCCAGGGGGTGATAGTAGAAGTGGACCCAAAAGAACAGGGTTCAGGGTTTTACTCGAATCTCTTCACCGTTCCGAAGCCAAATGGAAGTGTCAGACCGATCCTGGATCCGAAGGATCTGAACCGTTTTTTACGTATCCGGTCCTTCCGAATGCAGTCAATTCGCACTGTAGTCTACCTGCAAGGGGGAGAGTTTATGGCATCAATAGACATCAAGAATGCATATCTCCATGTGCCAATTTTTCCCACACACCAAAAGTATCTAAGGTTCTCGGTAGAGCGGCACCATTTTCAATTTGTGGCCTTGCCGTTCGGGCTCGCTACGGCCCCTCAAGTCTTCACAAAGATTCTGGACCCTCTCTTGGCAAACCTAAGAGCTCATGGCTTATCTAAACGATTTGCTTCTCATAGAGAAAACAGTAGCACTCCTGAACCACAGTGTTAACAGAACGCTAGAACACCTGGAACGCCTAGGTTGGATTATAAACCTAGAAAAGTCGTCCCTACAGCCTGCTACCAGGTTGGAATACCTGGGTATGGTTATCGACACCGCTCAGGGCAAGGTGTTTCTACCAAGGCCAAAAGCCTTGGCCATTGGGGATTTGGTGCGCCTAATTCTGGGCAGAAGATATTCCCCCATTCGGTTGTGCATGAGACTGTTAGGGAAAATGGTCGCCTCCTTCGAGGCCATTCCATTCGCCCAGTTCCACTCAAGTCCTCTGCAAAGATGCATCCTTGCGGCTTGGAACAGAAAGCCCCAGTCCTTGGATCTTCCTATGCGTCTATCCCCAGGGACACGCAAGAGTCTCGTCTGGTGGTTACAAACCGAGAATTTGCTGAAAGGCAAAACTTTTCTTCCTCTTCCATGGAAGATTATTACGACAGATGTCAGCCTGACAGGCTGGGGAGCAGTGTTGGAGGAGACATGCTCGCAGGGGAAATGGTCTGCGATCGAGAAGCTATTGCCCATAAATGTCTTGGAGATCCGGGCAGTTTATATGGCTCTCATAAACTGGTCTTTCAGACTATGGGGTCTCCCTGTTCGGGTTCAGTCCAACAATGCCACAGCAGTGGCCTATATCAATCACCAGGGCGGTACCAGGAGTCTGGTTGCGCAAAAAGAGGTGAATCGCATACTTGTCTGGGCAGAAAGGCATGTTCCATGCCTTTCTGCAGTCTTCATACCAGGAGTGGAAAATTGGCAGGCGGATTTTCTGAGCCACCAGCAGTTGTGCCCAGGAGAATGGGCTCTGCACCCCGACGTGTTTTAGAACATATGTCGTAGGTGGGGTACTCCAGACGTAGATCTGTTTGCGTCCAGGTTCAACAGAAAACTGGACAAATTTGTGTCAAGGACAAGAGATACACTCGCTCAGGGGTCGGATGCTCTGACAGTTCCCTGGGATCAGTACAATTTGATTTATGCATTCCCCCGGTGCCCGCTTCTGTCGCGGTTCCTGGGAAGAGTCAAGAGGGAGACAAAGTTGGTTCTTTTGGTAGCCCCGGCTTGGCCCAGGCGACCGTGGTACGCAGAGATCATGAAGTTGGCAGTAGGCAGGCTGTGGATCCTCCCTCGCTGGCCAGATCTGCTCTCACAGGGTCCAATTTACCATCCTGCTTTACACAGTTTGAATTTGACAGTTTGGCTGCTGAGACCCACATTCTGAGAGACCATGGGCTTTCGGGGCCAGTCCTTTCTACTCTGGTCAATGCCAGAAAGCCGGCCTCCAGGCTTATTTACTACAAAATCTGGAGGGCATATGTTTCCTGGTGTGAACTCAGGGAATGGCATCCTAGAATGTCATTAGCAGGATCTTGGCCTTCCTCCAGTCAGGCCTAGAAATGAATTTGGCCGTAAGCACTATCAAGGTGCAGATTTCGGCCTTGTCAGTGTTTTTTCAGAAGCCACTTGCATCACATTCCCTGGTGCGGTCTTTCATCCAGGGGGCTATGTGGATAAGGCCACCAGTCAAACCTTCGGTATGCCCATGGGATCTGAATTTGGTTCTCTTGGCTTTGCAGGGGCAACCTTTTGAACCTTTGCATCAGGCTTCGTTAGTTCTTTTGACTAAAAAATTGGTTTTCTTGGTAGCCATATCCACGGCTAGAAGAGTGCCAGAACTAGCAGCTCTCTCCAGTAAAGAGCCGTATCTAATTATTCATAAGGACCGGGTGGTAATGCGTCCCAACAGGTCCTTTCTGCCTAAGGTGGTTTCAGGATTCCATTTGAATCAAGATGTAATCCTACCATCCTTTTTGCCGGACCCACAGTCCGCAGAAGAAGAATCTTTGCACACTTTGGATGTGGTAAGGGCAATCAGTATCTATCTTCAGGCAACTGCTCAGATAAGGAAAACTGATTGCTTATTTATTTTGCCGGAAGGCCCTAGGAAGGGCCAGGCGGCATCAAAATCCACTCTCTCAAGGTGGATTAGACAGATTATTTCTCGGGCCTATAGTGTTAAAGGGATGATCCCTCCTTTTCAAGTGAAAGCGCACTCAACTAGGGCTGTAAGTGCTTCTTGGGCAGTGCATCACCAGGCCTCCTTGGCTCAGATCTGTAAGGCTGCAACTTGGTCATCAGTCCACACATTCACCAGATTCTATCAGGTGGATGTCAGAGGGCAAGAGGATATCGCCTTTGGGTGTAGTGTACTGCAGGCTGCAGTTTAGATCCTCTGGTCCATGGCGGTCTATAATTATGATCTGTGTCTCCCTCCCCTCAATCTGAGCATTGCTTTGGGACATCCCACTATGTAATGAAGCTCCTGTGTCCCTTGATGTATGATCAAGAAAATAGGATTTTTATATACAGCTTACCTGTAAAATCCTTTTCTTGAGCGTACATCACGGGACACAGGGCTCCCGCCCCTCTTGGGTTTTACGTGGTTTCCTATTGCTTTGCTACAAAACTGAGGTGCCTCCCATATGGGAGGGGGTTATATAGGGGAGGAATTCTCCTTAATTGGGGGTTAACCAGTGTCCAATCACCAGAGGTGCCTATATAACCCACTATGTTATGAAGCTCCTGTGTCCCATGATGTACTCTCAAGAAAAGGATTTTACAGGTAAGCTGTATATAAAAATCCTATTTTTTTTACCTACAAAAAAACTTGCATATATACATTTTTGATAAAACTTATCCTTTAACATCTCCCAACCCACCCACTACCTTCTAAGTCTTTTTGGGCTTGGCCATCCCTGCTTAACCTTTTCACACAACTAACTCCATCATTGGTGGGCATGGCCAAAGTTCCATCAATGGAGCCTGCAGACACACAAAGCAACTCTTTGGCTAGAATCACCTCTTTTACAAGTAGCATTTCCTTGTTTTAGTAATCAGGCTTTAATTATTGTGACATTGTATAAATAATCTTACATAAAATTACTGCTGAAAATATTGTGCCGCCAATACAGGGAAAATCTGCCTCTTTGCCTTTGCAACTTTTAAGCACAGGCTTACCGTGCCTCATGGTCTTATAGGTGGTTTGGTATAGACAACCTAATTATTGGTAAGCCTAAACTTCACTACTAACAGAGTAGGATGGGAGTCACCCATTAGATCTGGTAACCATGCCTAAAGAAGTAAAGTAAGTTGTCCATTTATCAATGTTTTCACCTAAGATTCACACATTTTTTTCACATAAGATTTAGTTTAACATTTTTTTTTAATCTTGGATGAAAGTTGTGTGACTTTTGGGTAAAAACATTGATAAATAGAACCTTACATGCATGTCTTTGAAAGCTTGCACATCAAATTATATTCAGTTAGCCACACAAAAAGTATTGGCTACATATTTACTGTCTTACTATTAGATCTAATCAGGAGCATAGTTAAGGGAAAGGGGATTGGGGGAACAAATATCCCCCTCATCCCCCCCAGAGGCATTCTCCTTTCTCTCCCAGGCAACTCCCACAGTAACAGCAGCAACTGTCCGTGAATCGGTCCCAACCCCAGCTACTACCCACGGAACTCACTGAGCCTTCTGAGAACCTAGTCTGGCTCTTTAGCTGGTATTACTATTAATTGAATACACATTGTACTATTACAAGCATTATAATACTATAATAGTCAGGTGTCAGGATACTGTCCACAGAGGGTGCTCACGAAGACATGGCAATCCTGTCAGTATGTAACATGGCTGCAGAAATGTGCTCTGCGGCATAACAGATACACAAGGACACGCACGGCTGTGCACGGCAATGCATGTTCTTAGCCTGGATTGGCTCCAAACCGCCTTTATAATTGAACGCGCTGCCCTATGCAATCACTGATTGATCTTCAGCTCTCCAGTATGTTTGTGCTGTGAAACTTCTGTGGATTCCTGTTACCTACTCAGCTTGTCCCTGGACCTGTCTTTTGCTGCTTTGACTCCGGCTTGCTTTATGGATCTGCTCTTGCTGCTCTTCTGTGTAGGACTCTGGCTATCCTCCTGACTATGCTTACCTACATCCACATCCGGTACCTGACTCATGCTTTGCCTTGACCTACTACTTACCATTGGCAACACCTGTCTGCAGCCACTGCCTCAGCGCCTCAGCTGAATACCTGGATGACTCTACAGCACTCCAGTGAGAACATCTTTGCAAACAGTTCCAACAGGCTACACATGTTTCTTTGAGCCTGACACCCCATGTTATGAGCTTCAGGGGTGCCTGGAGCTTACCTGCAAGGGAAGTCCTCTCACCACTGGCCTCCAACACCAGGTACATGATAGTATCAACCAGCCATCGTGTCAGAGGCTGAGACAGGTGCTTCTCCTTTGGAGGCTCTATGTCAGGGGTGTCCAAACTTTTTTCAAAGAGGGCCAGATTTGATGAAGTGAACATGTGCGAGTGCCGACCATTTTGCCTGACATTCTTTGAACCACTCATACACTGCCCAACAAGAATTCTCTTGCCTTTGTCGTGCTCGTTCCTGACACACAGACGAATGCTCTGCTCTTAGGGGTACCGTTAATTCTTAATGGTACCCCACACATTGGAAAACGTGGGGTGCTTTTGGTACAGTGCAATAAAAAAAAAAAGCTTGGGGACTTCTTTCCCTACATTTTTGTGGGTAGGGAAGCCCATTGAAATGAATGGACTGTCCTACATGCAGCACACAACCACACCGATGTGAACCAAGGGCTTGTTTACATGTCAGGTTAGAGTGGCAGTAAAACTACATGGTTAAGATGTTTTTACCACCCCTAACTTCTCCCCCTTTAGCTGCAGAGGGAGCAGCTGAGGGTGAACACATGCTGTGGCTGCAGCTGGAGGTATACCCAGGGTGAATGGGCCTGCACTGGATGTGGATTGCACAGTTGCGGTAGCGATGCTGCATTTACGGGCTTAAAATAGGTGGTGAGGAGGCAGCATAATGCCTCTTTACAGCCTTTCAAAAGCGATCTGTGCATAGATTGCTTTTCAGAGGAGCAGCAGTCCAGGCTGCTATCACACACACACACACACAAGCCCTACAAAAGCAGTTCTGATGGTGCAGGAATGGGGGGGGGGTCTGGATTAAAAGTAACATACACACAGACACATGCACACACACACATACAGACACAAGCATACACATACATACATACATACATACAGACATATATACAGACACATGCACACACATACATACAGACACATGCACACGGATACATACATACAGACACATGCACACGGATACATACATACATACAGACACATACACACGCACAGACACATGAATAAAGCACTTTTAAAACGAATCTAGCTTGTAGCACAGTACTGTACCTTTCCAGCTTCCTCATTCAGCCGGGTACTGCACTGTAGGGGGAAGCAGAGAGCACAGCATACTCCCCTGCACTTTACTTTCACTTTTAAGGCTGACGAGCTTCTCACAGTGCCGATGTACAGTTCGGCAGGGGATAGGGCTCATCTAACAGCCCTGATAGCCATTCAAAACCGGACCGCAAGCCACGTTTGGCCCACGGGCCGGACTTTGGACATGCCTGTTCTATGTCAAATGATCATCGCTCTCACACCGCTCTCTAGCTGGAAGGTCACCTTCACACACTAACCCCTTCCATGTCCTCAGCAGGCCAAAGTTTTTCAGCTGGCCCCTCTACCATAGCTGCATCTACAAGTGCAAAAGGGGACCGTCTAAGTGTAGCAAGTTAGGTACTTTAATGGATAAAGAATATAGATAACACTAACAAGTGAAATAATCCAGCATTAAATACGAAGCATCCGCTCTGTCCCCAGGGTGATGCCGAATGTAGATGGCTTGCTATAACCGACTTGTGGCTGTGTGCGATCCGCCCGCACTAGTGGCTCCCAGCGCTTCCTGTGATCGGGAGCAGAGATCAGTGACATGTCATACGTAGCCATGCCCCCCCCCCACAGTTATAATCACTCCCCAGGACATACTTAACCCTTTCACTACCCCCTAGTGGTTAACGCCTTCACTGCCAGTGTCATTTACACTGGAATCAGTGCATTTGTATAGCACTGATTGCTGTATAAATGACAATGGTCCCAAAAACGTGTCAAAAATGTACGATGTGTCCACCATAATGTCGCAGTCATGATAAAAATCACTGATCGCCGCCATTACTAGTAAAAAAAAAAAATTATTAATAAAAATGCCATAAAACTATCCCCTATTTTGTAAGCGCTATAACGATTGCGCAAACCAATCAATAAACGCTTATTGTGTTTTTTTTTTACCAAAAATATGTAGAAGAATACATATCGGCCTAAACCGAGGAAAATTTTGGGGGGATATTTATTATATCAAAATGTAAAAAAGAATGCGTTTTTCGAAATTGACGCTCTTTTTTTGTTTATAGCGGAAAAAATAAAAACTGCAGGGGTGATCAAATACCACCAAAAGAAAGCTCTATTTGTGGGGAAAAAAGGACATAAATTTTGTTTGGGAGCCACATCGTACGACCGTGCAATTGTCAGTTAAGATGACGCAGTGCTGAAATCACAAAAAGTGCTCTGGTCAGGAAGGGGGTAAAATCTTCCGGGGATGAATCGGATAATTGACTATCAGGAATTTTAGATGAGACAATGAAACCTTCCATTCCCGTCTACTTGTATTTTCATACTGAAGCCCAGAGTTCCTCAGACATGGACAGAGCTTTGCTTCTCCATAATTGGTGTATTACCTAGTACCCCTATAGCAATAATGTTCCCTTCATTGTAAATAGAGTATGAGAGGCTCACATGTTGTACAGTGCCATCACATGCCGTACAGTGACTGTACGGCATGTGATGGCACTGGGGATGATGGGATTATATAGGAGTACAGGGGATGGGGAGACAGGGATGGGATCAGTGACAGAGGGATGGTGGACGGGGGGGGGGGGTGACAGTGACAGAGGGATGATTTGTATGTACAATAAAGGAGACTCTGGGGACATGTCGGGGTCACTTTAGATGTGGGGGAGTTGTTAGTCTCCTCTCCTATGTACTGTACACAGGTATGTTCTATACACATAGAACTGTGTCAATTTTTTGAGAACAGACACAGGGCATTGGTCATTATGATACTCATCATGTGTTCTCTTCTGATATAACACAGTGCTTGTCACAGATCAGCTGCGGAGCTGATATGTGTCTCACCTTTACTGCAGTGGGTTTGCTGGCATCTGTTGTTCCACTGTCGGTGTTCAGCTCTGTGCACTCTGCAGCTATGGGTGTCGCCGCCCCTTCACCTGTTGCCTAATATAGGTTTCCTTCCTGCTACTTCCTGTCCAGCCCCTCATGTGCTTCTCTATTTAAATCCCTTCCTAACCAGCTACCATTGCTTGAGCAACGTTTGTTTCTGAAGCTCCCCTGTGTAACCTGTTTTACCGGACTTCTCGTGAACTGATCTTTGTGTACCGACCCGGCTTGTTCTGATTACGTTGTCTGCAGCCCTCCGTGACCTTGGCTTACTGTCTGGCTCTCCTTGCTTCATCCATCCATCCTTGTCTAACAGTGTCTTCTGGTACTTCCCTAGTGAGCAGGGTGAACCCGGGGGTCGTGACCTGGGGTCAGCATGCAGCTAAGTCCAAACTTTCGTGAGAGGGTCCCTGGCGGAACACCGGCTGGCTCTTAGATTCCACGCCCTGGGGGATCCCGTGTCACCTGCTCGCCTGTGGGTTCACTGTAAGTAGTACCGTGACAGTTTGCTCAAGCCATGAGCGTCTGAGAATCCGCCACTGACCGAGGATCAAATGCAACATCTAGTTCAGACACTTAACTCCCAGCAAGCTAATCAAGAGCAAATAATGCTGGTTCTCCAGGATCTTGCCTCTTGTCTGGATCGTCTGCAACTCACTGCAACTTCAGCTCCTCCCGTTCTGGCTCCTGCTTCAATTGCTTCGGTCTTACCTGCTGCACCTGGCAATCCCTGCAAGAAATGACAGTAGGCCAATACGCAGTTCGATTCCGTACGCTGGCCGCTGAACTCAAATGGAATAATGAGGCCCTTAGGCCTTGCCAGAAGGTAGCAGTATCTGACCAGGTCAAGGATGAACTCGATGGATGCACCATTCCCACCACATTGGATGATTTAATCGCATTGAGCATTCAAATTGACATTCGCTTCCAGGAGCAGGCTCTGGAGAAATCCAGATCCAGTCATCCCCCTGCTGGCCGTCCAGCACAGGTAGTCCAAAGACCGGTGCAATCCTCGTCCCCGTCTTCTACCTCTCACGTTTTGGCGGCACAGTGGCGTAGTGGTTAGCACTTTCACCTAGCAGTAAAAAGGGTCGCTGGTTCAAATCCCAACCATGACACTACCTGCCTGGAGTTTGCATGTTCTCCCTGTGCCTGTGTGGGTTTCCTCCGGATACTCCGGTTTCCTCCCACACGCCACAGACATGCAGGTAGGTTAATTGGCTTCTGTCCAAAATTGGCCCTAATATATGAATGTGGACCTTAAATTGTGGGCTCCTTGAGGGTAGGGACCAATGTGAGTGTGCAATGTACAGGTTTTGGGGTAGACACTCACTCAGGTTGAACTGGATGGACTGGTGTCTTTATTCAACCTTACTAACTATGAAACTATAAACATGTTGGAAGAACCTATGCAGCTTGGGCGAACCCGCCTCACTCCCGAGGAACGTGCCCGACGCATTGGGATTGGGTTTGTGCCTTTACTGTGCGATAAAGGACATCTTTTGAACTCCTGTCCAGTCCATCTGGGAAACTCCAGGGCCTAGGTCACTCGGAGGGAGGTGATCTAGACCGATCCGTTAATTTTCCTTGCTTCCCTCGTTTTACCCTTCCCGTGGCTATCCACTGGGCTCAGAATGCCTATCAACTCTCTGCATACGTGGATTCTGGTGCTGCCAGGAATTTCATTGAACAATCTTTAGCTTCCAAGTTGGGCATCGCCTTTGTTGCCTTGGCTATACCCCTCTCCGTGACCACAGTAGATGGCTCCTTCTTGCCTATGAGTCCAATCCAGTTTAAAACCTCTCCTATAGAGTTACGCATTGGGGCTTTGCATAGTGAGATCTCTTTTCTAATATTGCCTAAATCCTCCAGTCCCATCATCCTGGGCCTTCCATGGTTGCAGAAACACTCCCCGCATCTTGACTGGAATTCTGGACAAGTATTGGCTTGGAGTCCTCCATGCCAGCAACAATGTATTTCCAAGCTGCTACCGCATCCTTCCATTCCTCTTGCTGAGACCTCCACAACTCCCATGTTGCCTGCCCAATATCAGTCCTTCCGAGATGTTTTCTGCAAAAAGTCTGCTGATCGTCTTCCTCCTCACAGAGACTTTGACTGCTCCACTGAGCTTTTACCTGGGACCTCTCCTCCCCGTGGCCGAGTCTACCCTCTATCTATCCCTGAGACACAAGGCATGTTTAAATACATTCGGGAAAACCTGCAAAAGGGTTTCATCAGGAAATCTAATGCCGCGTACACACGGGCGGACTGTATGGCGTACTTAGTACGTCATACAATCCGACGGACAGTCCGTCGTACTTTCGAATGAACAGACTTGACCACACACGGATGCACAAACAGTCCGTCGAAAGCTTGCGCGATGACGTGTACAGCACGTACGACGGGACTAGAAATAGGAAGTCCAATACACAGCAAAGCACCCTTCCGCCGTGTAAATCCTTTCTGGGCATGCGCCATTCTTAGTCCGTCGAACTAGCCTACTCACGAGCGGATTGTCCGCTGAAACCAAAGTACGACGGACAATATTACGGAAATTCCGAAATACTTAGTCCGCCAGACTGCACGCTGAAAAAGTCTGCTGAAGCCCACACACGAGCGGACTGTCCGCTGAAATGTGTTTCGACGGACTAAGTTGGCCAGACAGTCCGCCCGTGTGTACGCGGCTTTAGTTGTACCGTGACAGTGCTATGTGTACAGATTAGCTGTGTTCATAGAAGTTTTCAGTGACAATCACCCCTCCCCCCATCGGCTGGAGGAGACGCTGACATGAACACTGAATGAATGAGTGAGGGAATTCAGAGGACACAGGAAGGAACATCAAAGCCCAGGGTAGAGAAGAGCTTGCAGATAACAGCCAGGGAAAGGGGAAGATTTCACCAATTGTATCACACTCTGCTTCCGGGTTTTAGATTGGGACACGCTGCAATGGAAATGTGAAGAGCATGCTCATTATAGATAGCAGCCTGGGTTTGCACCTCTTCACTAAACACACCCACATGTCCTCCAGTAAATGAGGGGCTGGATTGTGGAGATGTTTCCACTTTCTGGAAACTTTTGAACTGAGAAAGAACTGTAAACCCTTGTACACACGGTCGGAGATTCCGACAACCAAATCCGTTGGAGTAATTCCGACGGATTAATTCCGGAAGAGGTCCGGAAGTGATGTTGCATACACACGGTCGGACTAAGTTGTCGGAAAATCCGATTGTACGTAACGTGATGACGTTATTTCGTTACGACGGGACTACGTTCAGACTAGTAGCCAATAGCTTTGGTCTAGGAATTTGATCTGAGCATGCGTGGCACTTTATCCGTCGGAGTAGGCTACACATGATCGGAGTATGTCCGATCGGCGCATTTTGTTGGAAAATTTTACCGGCAAGTTGGAAAAGTTGGTCCGTCGGATATTCAGACGGAAACAGTCCGATGCAGACCACACACAGTCGGAATATCCGACAAAAGGGTCCGATAGGACACATTCCGTCGGAAACTCCGACCGTGTGTACAAGGGCTTAGAGGCTGATTCTGGGATCTTCAAAATACTATTCTGAAAAAACTAAAGGACTGGGGAAAGAAAGAAATGCAATGCAGGTATGAGGGTAGCATGTACTACCTATTTTTGCATTCCCATATTTCTCCTTTAATGTGTTTAAGGGAATATGTACAGAAAATGTTTAAGGAAGGTGCTATTTAGAGAGATTATTTATAGTTACATAGAAGGTGAGATTGAAAAAAGACACACGCCCACTTATATATTGTATAATTAATGTTATATATAGTTAATGTTACGGTTGTGCTCATAAGTTTACATAGCCTGGCAGCATTAATGATTTCTTGCCCATTTTCCAGAGAATATGAATGATAACACAAAAACATTTATTTCACTCATGGTTAGTGTTTGGCTGAAGCCATGTATCATCAATTAACTGTGTTTACTCTTTTTAAATCATGGCAACAGAAACTACCCAAATGACCCTGATCAAAAGTTTACATACCCTGGTGATTTTGACCTGATAACATGCACACAAGTTGACACAAAGGGGTTTGAATGACTATTAAAAGTAACCATCCTCACCTGTGATCTGGTTGCTTGTAATTAGTGTGTGTGTGTGTGTGTGTGTATAAAAGGTCAATGAGTTTCTGTATTCCTGACAGACCCTTGCATCTTTCATCCAGTGCTGCACTGACATTTCTGAATTCTGAGTCATGGGGAAAACAAAAGAATTGTCAAAGGATCTGCAGGAAAGGGTAGTTGAACTGTATAAAACAGGGAAGGGATATAAAAAGATATCCAAGAAATTGAGAATGCCAATCAGCATTGTTCAAACTCTAATCAAGAAGTGGAAAATCAGGGATTCCGTTTGACCCAAACCACGGTCAGGTAAACCAACAAAGATTTCAGCCACAACTGGCAGAAAAATTGTTTGGGATGCAAATAAAAAAATACAAATAACTTCAGGTGAAATGCAGGACTCTCTGAAAACATGTGGTGTGGCTGTTTCAAGATGCACAATAAGGAGACACAGTATTAAGATGTAAACTTTTGATCAGGGTCATTTGGGTAGTTTCTGTTGTGATTATGATTTAAATAGAGTCAACACCATTGATTGATAATAAATGGCTTCAGCCAAACACTAACCATAAGTGAAAGAACAATTTTTGTGTTATCATTCATATTCTCTGAAAAATGGCCAAGAAATCATAAATTCTGCCAGGGTATGTAAATATATGAGCACAACTGTATATATAAGAAATTAAAAATTAATCAAATAGCTAACTGATCATAAAACAGTGCGTGGACAATTAAAGGGCTATCGTGGGAAGACAATCCACACATGTTGATGTCTCTGGTTGCCCTCATTCAGTTACAGTAGAAAGTTAATTTAAATTCCCTTGTTCAGGCCCACAAGCTTTAAAAGGTATCTAATTTATAGATCCAGTAATTTTCTCTTCCACATAGCCATTTATAATATTCAGCTTTGAGGAGATTGTTAGGAATAGAGTCTATGACCCAGACACGTAATCCTAAGAATGACTGGTTGTGAAACTCTTTGAAGTGTCTCAGGACACTATGTTTGTTGGAACCCTTTTCCACAAAATTCCTATGCTCACCAAACCTTTTTCAGAGAGTACGTATAGTGCGGCCTACATACAGCAGGCCGCATGAACAGGTCAAACAGTACACTACGAAGCGCATGAAAAGATATCGGTATGATGTATGTTGCCCGAGGTAGGTTTATTGTAATTTTGTGCACAGATGGTATTGTTATGATGTAACAGTATCAAGTCCAAAAAAGCCAGCTTATTACTATCAGATACTGAGGTAAATGACAGACTCATAGTATTGGTATTACAGGGTTGTATGAATGGAGGACTTAGGGCCATCCCAAATGATGACCACCTCATCAATATAGCATCCATAAAACACTAAAGATGAAGCATAAGGATTATGCTGCCAGATATGAAAGGTGTTCCCAATGGTCCATGGTGAGATTTGCGTAGCTGGGGGCAAAATTTGCCCCCAAAGCTGTACCCTTAGTCTGAATTTAAAAATCACCATGGGATTCAAAGTAGTTGTGTGTAAGACAATATTCCAAGGCTTCCAAAAGAAATTATGCTTGGCAAGGATTAGTATGTGGATTCTCATTTAAAAAATGCTGTACAGCCTGTAGCCTAGCAATATGGGGTATGGAGTTATAGAGGGCTACTACATCTAATGAGAGCCAATGGTATGAAGGTTCCCAAGGGTATTTTGATAGTGTGTTTAACAGTTGGATACAATCCTTGTTGTATGAGGGGAGATTCTGTACTATAGGTTTGCAGAAAGTGATTGATATAGATTGAAAAGCGTTTTGCGTTTTGTAGAATTCATGTTTAAGAAATGCTACTTCAGATGTGGTAATGATACCCTCAGCTGCTGCCCTGTCAATCAAGTTATGGGCTTCTATAGAGAACCATTGTAGCTGATCATTAGTGATTTTTTTTGGTATGTGGAGGTATCTGAAAGAAGCCTAGCGGATTTCAACTGGTAATCTGAACGGTTTTGAACTACAATACCTCCCCCTTTATCTGCTGACCTAATAATGAGCTGTCGATTGTCAGTAAGCTGCTTGAGGGCCATGGATTCAGCAATAGTCAGATTAGATGATGACTGTGTGTGTGGTGGTCTGCTGACACATGCGAAGGATATCAGTGTAGACCACCTGATAAAAACTTTAAATATAGGGACCTTTGGCAAAAGTGGGGTTAAATAAGGACTTGGGTCGAAATTTCGGATGCTGGATGGGCTGGGATGTCGAAAAATGTTGGGTAAGTGATTCAAGTAGTCCCTCTGAATCCTTAGTGTATAGGTGCTCCAACTGATCCAGAGCTCTCAATTCTGAGGGCTTGGGAATCAGGAAAAGACTCTGCTGGTGGACCATGGCCAGCTAGCAGCAATAGGGTTGCTGGTTCAAATCCCGACCACGGCACCATCTGCCTGGAGTTTGCATGTTCTCCCTGTGCCTGCGTGGGTTTCCTCTGGGTACTCCAGTTTCCTCCCACACTCCAAAGACATGCTGGTAGGTTAATTAGACCTTGTCTAAAAAAAAATTGGCCTTAATATGTGTGTATGTGTATGTAAATGTTGTATGTGTTTGTAAGCGTGTCAGGACCTTACAGGGTAAAGGACCACGCAAAGCCGCAGATGGACTCTGGTGGCAAGAAAGTGCCATGAGGCGATTCAGTTCACATAGGTAGCGCTATACAAGTCACTCATTCATTCATTCTTGTGCTTAAAGGCTTGAATATTGTAGAAATGTTTGACAGTAATATTCCTGATAAATCTGTAAGTAAGTACCGTATATACTCGAGTATAAGCCGAGATTTTCAGCCTCTTTTTTGAGGCTGAAAGTGCCCCCCTCGGCTTATACTCGAGTCATCGCTGTCTGCCCGCTCGATCAGCGTGTCGAGCAGACAGACAGCGGCCATTCTATCATTCAAAAGCCGCGCCTCCGGCTCCGCCTTCGCCTGTGATAGGCGGAACACTGAATTTCCCAGCAGCCTGTGTTCCGCCTATCACGGACATCGTATCATCCTCGTACTACGGACGAGGATGATACGATGTCCGTGATAGGCGGAACACAGGCTGCTGGGAAATTCAGTGTTCCGCCTATCACAGGCGAAGGCGGAGGCTTTTGAATTTTACAATGGCCGCCGACGAAGAGGGCACGGGACGGAGGCAAGGCAAGGCACGACACGGGACGGAGGCAAGGCACGGCGGCACGGCGGCAAGGCACGGCACGGGACGGAGGCAAGGAGGCAAGGCACGGGACGGAGGCTCGGGACAAAGGCTCGGGACACAGGTAGGCTGGACACACACACACACACACACACACACACACACACACACACACACACACACGGATGGATGGATGGATGGAGACACACACACACAGGGATGGATGGATGGAGACACACACACACAGGGATGGATGGATGGATGGATGGAGACACACACACACACAGGGATGGATGGATGGATGGACACACACACACACAGGGATGGATGGACGGACACACAGGGATGGACGGACACACAGGGATGGACGGACACACAGGGATGGACGGACACACACACAGGGATGGACAGGCATGTCTCACCCTCGGCTTATACACGAGTCAATAAGTTTGCCAGTTTTTTTGGGGGTAAATTGGGGGCCTCGGCTTATATTCGGGTCGGCCTATACTCGAGTATATACGGTAGGTAAGACCGCATGCCAAAAGGAACTGTTCAGATGTAGACAAGAAATTATCTGATAAACTTAAGATCTTTAAAGTCTGCGCTCCTTCTCCTTTCTCTTTGTGTAATCGTCTTCCCCCTCTCCTGTGAGTTTTCTTTTTGGTCAGGACAGGGGGGTGACCACTAAAAAAAGAGGAGGTAGAGGGTGATGGGCAGGGGCGGACTGACCATTCGGGCTCTCGGGCACTGCCCGAGGGCCCCGTACCACCAAGGGGCCCCATCAGGGTTGCCAGCCTAAATAAAACCAGGGACAGTATGTAAAAATCTGTGTTTTTTTTTTTTTAATCCCAAGATTATAGCTGCCCCGCCTCTCCAGTACCTTTTCAGTGTGTGTATGTGTACTCAGTGTGTGTATACTGCGTGTGTATATTGTGTGTCTGTGTGTGTATACTGTATGTGTGTGTGTTTATACTGTGTGGCCCCATAATCTCCTATTGCCTGGGGGCCCCATAATTTTCTATTGCCCGAGGGCCCCATAAGTTTCTCCTATTGCCCGGGCGGCCCCATAATCTCCTATTGCCCGGGGGCCCCATGAGTTGTCAGTCCGCCCCTGGTGATGGGTCATCTGTTGCTCTAGGATTGAGACTATTAATAGGGGGAAACAATAGCTGCAATAGGAACAGTGCCTGGATTGGCACATATGTTCTCTTGTTCATCTCGAGAGTGTAACAATAGGAGTTAAACTACTGGAATCAGGCAATATTGGCATGGAACAAGATCCTATACTATTACATGATTTGGCGATGTTCGGGGCTGAGGTGGATATTGGGCTATGGGAATTGACAATGCGGTTCGGATTTATTATGGAGATAGCTGAAGGTTTGGTGAGAGGTGGACCCCGTTTGGAAGAACAGAGACTACTGGTGTGTTCTTTTGACAAAGAAGGACACTATCTAGGTGTAGAATGTGAGGTTGGTTTTATACCAAAAAGTACAGTGAGCATGGGTTTACAGTTCATGAGAGGAACAGGTTCATCATTCATGAATAGACTACAATTTTCATTATGTGGAACAACATGCTTCGTAGTGGCTCAGGTTTTCTTCCAACAAAAAACCCTATTGGTGTTATAATCATCAAAATCTCTATGGAGTTTTTGTAATTTAGTTCTGATTAGACAATCTTTTTGAAACTTGGCATTCAGTTTAAGTTTTCTGAACTAATAGGTAGGTAAGGAGGTGGTCTGTGATTTTGGAAAGGAGAAGAGAGTCTTTGTTTGGTGATGATGTTCATCCATGTTTGGGTGCAGAACTCTGATATGCTGGACCACTCACAAGCTAAATCTGGACCCAAAAATGAACAGATTTTGAGGTTTCTGAGATCCCTGGGGGAAATTTTATATCTCAAATATTGGTGTAGGAAAAACTTATCCCACCATTGGTGATTGCCTGTATGTAGATATAGAGACTGATGTTGACACGTGAAAATACAACTCATTAAGAATGGTGTATTTTTGCAGATTCAATGTGTCTTATAATTTCCATGGTCTCCCCAAGGGCAGCCAAACTGGTAACGAAAGAGGGTATAAGTAATACTAAACAAAAATAGACTTATACCCAGTGGCAGCACATATATGGCTTCTAACACATGATAACATACAAACAACAAGGTTATTTGGCGAACTCTGGATATGGTTATGCACCAATATATAAAAAAATGCAAGAGAAATGGAAATGCCCTACCAGCAATAACATAACCCAAACCACATCCCAGAAAAATCGAAAAAACAAAGGAAAAGAGGCCCCAGGGATAATACGGGTAAGGCTTTTAGTGAGTATCAATGAAGTAAAGAAGTATAGAAAATGTAAGAAAAATAACAAAATTTTATTTAAAAAAAATATTAAATTATTAATAATTAATAAAACAATACATAGGACAATACAGTACAGCTAAATCTCCCATAAGGCAGGTCAGAGAGACTCTCTATAGCAAGAGCTTAACAAGACAGGATACCCAACATGTTTCAGAAAAATCATTACAATTCCTTCTTCAGGGGTATGAAAATATTTGTCTTTTGCTAGACATCACAGCATATAAGTACAAATTAAAAATATAATATATGAAATTCATGCAACGAAACATTGGAACACAAATATATACCTATGGCGATAGATTTGAAGCAAAAAGCTAAGGCACTTACTAGAAATATTTGATTACAATTCATATGGTGCTGGTACAAGATGAAGACAGAGAAAATTCCAACGCACCGGTTTCCAAGGTTGGTATATTAAGAGTAGAAATTTTTATATTTTTCAAAGTATTAAAGTTTTTTTACGCAAAAATATTTATGGACAGGCACATATTAGGCAGCCAGTCAAATCACAAAATACCAATTCAAAAAAATGGCATGAGTAAACACCCAGCTGAGGGTGTATGGATCAATGCCAATAAGGGGGGAGAGAAAAGTAAGCAGCCATGCATTGGTTAGGAAATCCACAAGGAGCAGCAAAGCTCAAACAAAAATAATAATATCAGACGGGGTATGAATAAAAAAAAAAAGGCACAGTATATAGCATGAAAACAGGTGTATAATATATGTTAACCAATATATACAAATTTGGAAACTATATGTCTATATACATGGAGGGGTTGGCTAAAATAGCCAAAACACCACCATTACTCAAATATGTAAAAATCGGAGGAAAAAACTAAAGTGTATATAAATTTGAAGGAACAGGTAAACCTCACTGTGTTATAAAATAAATTAACATAAATCTCAGAATATTAATTAAAAAAATACTCCCAAGTAAATAAGGGCTGACACATGTTGACACATACTAATATAAAATGCAGCAGGGAGAGTATATCAAAAATAAACCCACAGAGTAAAGAGCAAACAGTCACAGGGAAATTATAGACTTCAAACTGAAACTATTATGCAGATACTCCAGGAAATGTTGCAAAAATAGTTGGTAATAAAGTGTGTACATAACTTACCAAAGATCAAGTGTCAGCAGAGAAGTGTTAGTAGGTGACGCAGCAGCTGCTCCCTCGGCGGGCAGTGTTCGTTGCCACCACGTCATACGGCGCAATGGCATCAGACGTCGGAGCGCCTGCCAGACACAGAGAGAACAGCCAACAAGCCCCGACCGGCATAGCACAATTGCGCATGTGCGGTATGCCGCCCAGATGGGACAAGAAGCTGGAAGCAGGCCCAGAGACACCAGAAATGTCAGAGGGCCTTTCCGTGTTGGGGGACATCCAACCAAATAGGCATAGAGTGGCTGATCATCCCCAAACTAGGACATATGATGTCAAAAAATGGCCTTAAGCACTATATAGGCCATTAGAAGCAATGAAACCACTTAAAATGGAAGGCGAGGGGTGGAATAGTTTTGTAAAAATAGAAAACACAGCAGTCAGCATGATAAACAGCATATGTGTCAATAATTGAACAGCATATACCTACAATATAGCAATCAAATAGGCAGCGATGAAATGCAAATATGACAATAAAATGTACCAGGTAACATAACAGGGGCAATCACATATCTAACAAATGAATCTATATGAAAATACATCCGTGAAAGATATGCAGGTAAGGTAAAGAGAAAAGCCAGTGATGAATGGTTAATAAGCATAGCTGCCAATTATTATAGATCCCGTTCATATCCACCCGATGCAAAACCTTAAAGAAAAGGTTTAAAAATTAACACTTCGTTCAACCTCGGAGGGGAGGTCGCGTTGAGATTAGAAATCCGTCTCATTTGCCGTTGGAGGAGAATTTTATTTAACCACTTCCCGACCAGCTCACGACGATGTACGTCGACAGAATGGCACGGGCAGGCATATTGGCGTACAGGTTACGTCCAATATTCAATGCCGCCCTGCCATCGGCGCTGCCATCGGCGCTGGTCGGGACCCCCGTGAGTCCGGTCGCGGGACCCGCGGACTCGATCGCCGCGGGCATCCCCGCGATCGTCTCACGGAGCGGCCGAATGGAGGAAATGCTGTGTAAACAACATTTCTCTATTCTGCCTAGCAACTAGTGACGCTGATCTCTGCTCCATGTGATTGGAGCAGAGATCAGTGTTCACTAAATGAAAGCCCTACCCCCCCACAGTTAGTAACACACCCCTAGGAACACTTAACCCCTACACTGCCACCCACTGGTTAACCCTTTCACTGCCAGTGTCATTTACACAGGAATCACTGCATTTATATAGCAGTGATTACTGTATAAAGGACAATGGTCCCAAAAATGTGTCAAAAATGTCCGATGGGTCCCCCACAATGTCGCAGTCACAATAAAAATCGCTGATCGCCGCCATTACTAGTAAAAAAAAAAATAATAAAAAATTATTAATAAAAATGCTATAAAACTATCCCTATTTTGTAAACGCTATAACTTTTGCGCAAACCAATCAATAATCGCTTATTGCAATTTTTTTTTACCAAAACTATGTAGAAGAATACGTATCGGCCTAAACTGAGGGAAAAAAATGTTTTTTTTATATATTTTTGGGGGATATTTATTATAACAAAAAGTAAAAAATAATGCGTTTTTTTCAAAATTGTCGCTCTATTTTTGGTTATAGCGCAAAAAATAAAAACCGCAGGGGTGATCAAATACCACCAAAAGAAAGCTCTATTTGTGGGAAAAAAGGACGTCAATTTTGTTTGGGAGCCACGTCGCACGACCGCGCAATTGTCAGTTAAAGCGACGCAGTGCCGAATCGCAAAAAGGGGTCTGGTCTTTGACCAGCAAATTGGTCCGGTCTGCAAGTGGTTAAATCATTTTTTTAAGCACTAAAACTGAGATTTTAGGAAAACTCATGTACTGCTGCTACATGACGGCCTAACGGGAAGTCTGGATTCACACTTGTCATGGCTGCTACATGTCGGTAAAGTCTCTTCCATAGTTTTTGGATTTTCTTGCCGACATAATAGCAGCCGCACTCACATTGCAGTAAATAAATCACGAACATTGTTTGACAGTTGACATAGTGTTTGGCCCATAAAATGACGACCATTGGGGAGACGTGGATTTCTGGCCGTATTCATATAACAGCAATACCCACATGTCCCACAGGGGAATGTACCCAGAGTATTACAGGGATGCCCCGGGATAGGCCCTTGAACTCACTTTTCACTAAAAGATCTCCTATTATATCTGTTATGAGGTGCTACGCCTGAAAGTGACAAGAGGTACTGGAGGAACGAAAGGGCCGATATGTGGGTCGCTAGTCAAAACGTGCCAGTATTTATTTAAAATTTCTTTTACCTGTGTGTGTTCATTGGAAAAAGTCATAATGATTCTGGTATAGGCATTTTTGTCAGGTACAGGTTTTATCTGTGGGTTTGAAATATCCTGACGATTTTTATTGTTTGCTTTGTTTTTTTTTCTTTCTCGTACATCACGGGACACAGAGACTCAGTAATTACTGGTGGGTTATAGGGTATCACTAGGTTATTGGACACTGGCACACCCTAGACAGGAAGTTCAATCCACCATATAACCCCTCCTCCTAGTGGAGGTACCTCCGTTTTTTCACCAGTGTCTTAGGTGTTGGTCACAAGCCAAGATGTGCTGTGCTGAGCTCCGCTGGAATATCCTTACTGGGGCCAGCTATGCGACCGGATCCATTCAAGGTGTCTTTTCCAGGCTGAATTGGATGATACCCAGGCCTTGTGTCCAAAGAAACAAGGTTTTACCTGTAACGCTTCTCTTTTTAGAGAGCTGGACCTTGGGATCCAGTATTTGTTTGTTCAGCTATATTCCTGGCAGGGTGCTTTATGGGCCCAGAACTGCGGATCCCCCTATTTAAGGGGGCCCCAGTCTCTGAAGGTTTTTTTCCTAACGGAGCCCACCGTGAGAGGTGAAGGTTGGGTCTGTTATTCAGACCTTGCAGCTAGATAAGGTAAGGAAGACTCCTCAAGAATTTTTCTAGTTCTAGTAGGTTTTCTCCTTTTAAGTAAATGTATGCTATGCCTATAGTGGCCACCGGGGGCTGCCAAGAGCACATACCTTTTCATGCCTTGTCTGTCTGCTGCTGTCTATAATCTATGCTTCTCCAGCCATGCTCCAGGAAGGATGAAGGTAAGGGTTTTTTTTTCCTTCTGGGATTCTCCCTCCACAGATTACAGGGCTGAGACAGGCCTGGGCAGAGAGCGGTAATATACCCCACCACCCCCCACCATCCACCCCCGCCATTACAGCAGCCTCTCATCCACCGGCCCTTCCTCGCCTCTGTCCCAGCCTCCCCTCCATGCTTGCCAGCAGGGTTGGAGCCTCTGCTCACGTGGGAAACGCTCGTTTTTAAAAACGAGCGGGGGGGTGGAAGTGGTCGGAGGAGGGGGGGGGGCAGAGCACTAGGTTACACAGGCTTTAAAGTGCACTCTTTTTCATTTGCACACAGCCTATGGAGGGACACAGAGCTGACAGACACATGTGAGTATGGGAGACACAGGCATTCCCAGGTAGCATTTACTTAGGCACCAGTCTGAGTCTTAAGTAGCAGTGGCAGTTGCTGAACTACAGGGCTCAGCAGTCAGTGCATTTTTTTGTGTGGTACCTCTACCTTTTGTTGCTTTGCACTATGGGTAAAAGAGGTACAAGGGGCTCTAAGGGGTCCCCTTCAGGCTCTGAGACCCCCCTCTGCAGCACCTTCCCCCTCTGTAGGACCCGGGGAGCCTGGCCAGGGAAAGCCGTCGTGGTCAGGGGCTGCAGCTGCTTCTGGCACTTCAGCCCCTGTGTACATTACACAGGAGGTTTTTTCCTCAACCATAAATGGTTTAGTGGCCTTAATCGCATCTTCACTCAGTGTAAGAAAACGCACTAGGCCCCCCTCTGTCACCCAGGACCCTCAGAGTGAGGAACTCTGGGATAAAGGAGAGGAATCCCCCTCAGAGGATTCAGGAGGAAACTGATGATTCCACTTCTGGGGAATCTAGTGGAGAAGGGCCCTCGTCAGCTTCTCAGGATGAGAAAATGTTGGTGCAAATTCTTGCTGGATTGGTCTGTTCCACGTTTAAGTTACCCGTACCTGAGTCGGTTAAAGAATCCACTTCTTCTCTGGGTTCACTGAAACCTGCTCAAACTGCACATGCTTTTCCTGTGCATGGTTTGCTGGAAAATCTTATCTATTCTGAGTGGGATCACCAAGATAAACATTTTTTTCCTCCTAAAAAGTTTTCTACACTTTATCCTATGGAGGAAAAATTTACTAAGATGTGGGGTATACCGGCAGTTGACGCCGCCATTTCCTCCGTAAACAAAAGCCTGACTTGTCCTGTTGACAACGCTCAGATGCTTAGGGATCCAACTGATAAGAAAATGGAATTCCTATTAAAAAATTTTTTCTCCTTGGCAGGTTCAGTAGCACAACCTGCAGTGGCAGCAATTGGAGTCTGTCAATATTTGAGAGACCATGTTAAACAGGTGCTTAAAGCCTTACCTGAACAGCAAGCCCAGGGGTTAGCTAACCTTCCAGCGGCTCTGTGTTTTGCTGTTGTTATCAGAGATTCTATCCTTCAGACGTCTTGCCTTACGCTTGGATTGGTACACATGCGTAGAATCTTGTGGCTGAAAAATTGGTCAGCCGAATAACCATGTAAGAAACTCCTGGCGGGATTTCCCTTTCATGGTGCAAAACTGCTTGGAGAGGACTTGGACAATTATATCCAAAGGATCTCTAGTGGGAAAAGCACCCTTTTACCAGTCAAGAAAAGGAGTAAACGTCCCTCCTTTAAACGGGAGCTTTCTCCAGTGCCAGGGGCATCAGCCTCCAGGCAGTCACGACGGCCTCCTCCGTCAAGCTCTAAGTTTAAAACTCAGAGTCAACCCCAGGGGCAAAAGAAGTCCTGGGGGAAAAGGTCTTCAAGACAAAACGCTAAGACCTCCTTATGAAGGGGCGCCCCCGGCTCACTCGAGTGGGGGGAAGACTACTAAAGTTCTCAGGGCTCTGGCAGGAGGAATTTCGGCACAAATGGGTGGTCTCCACAATAACTCTAGGTTACAAACTAGAATTCCGAGAATTTCTTTCTCCTCGTTTCCTCAGATCAAATGTACCCAGAGACCCAGAGATAAAGAAGTCTCTCCTTCTAGCGTTGGAGCGACTATTGTCGCAAAAAGTTATCATGGTAGTTCCCATGCAAGAGCAGGGAACAGGGTTTTATTCAAACCTTTTCACGGTACCGAAGCCAAACGGAGATGTCAGACCCATTCTAGATCTCAAAGATCTAAACCGATTTCTAGAGATACGGTCCTTTCACATGAAATCGATCTGATCGGTAGTCTCCATCCTATGAGGAGGAGAACTTCTGGCGTCAATAGACATCAAGGATGCGTGCCTGAATGTACCTATTTTCCCTGCTCATCAAAAGTTCCTGCGCTTCGAAGTAGAAAAACGCCACTTTCAGTTCGTAGCTCTGCCATTCTGGCTAGCTACTGCACCTCGGGTGTTTACAAAGATCTCGGCCCCTCCTCTGGCCAGATTAAGGGCCCAAGGTATAACGATAATAGCATACCTAGACGACTTGCTCTTGATAGACCGGTCAGTAGCCCGCCTGGACCAAAATCTGGTCACCACAATCAACTACCTGGAACGGCTAGGTTGGGTACTCAACTTAGAGAAGTCTTCGTTAAGACCAGTAAGAAGACTATTTGGGTCTGGTCATAGATACAGCCCAGCAGAGGGTATTCCTACCCCAGGCAAAGATCAGAGCTATAAGAGAACTGATTCCGGTAGTCAGAGCAAAGAAGGGTTCCTCTATTCGTCTTTGTAGGAGTTTGATGGGGAAGATGGTGGCTTCATTCAAAGCAGTTCCCTACGCTCAGTCTCATTCAAGGCTACTGCAAAACAGTATCCTATCGGCCTGGTACAAGAAGGTTCAGGCGTTAGATTTTCCGATGCATCTCTACAACGCGTCGGAGCCTCAGCTGGTGGTTGATAACCGAAAAACTGTGGAAAGGAAAATCCTTTTTACCGGTTACCTGGACAGTGGTAACAGATGCCAGTCTTTCGGGTTGGGGGCAGTCCTGGAACAGTCGACTAAGGGAAATGGTCCAGGACCAAGAGGGCCTTACCCATCAACATTCTGGAGATCCATGTGGCGTATCTAGCCCTAAAAGCCTGGACACTCAGGTTGCAGGGTTGCCCTGTCAGGATCCATTCTGACAATGCCACAGCAGTGGCTTATATCAATCACCAAGGGGGCACCAAGAGTCGTGCAGCTCAGGAAGAAGTAAACCAGATCTTAATCTGGGCAGAAAGACATGTGCCATGCATATAGGCAGTCTTCATTCCGGGGGTAGGGAACTGGCAGGCGGACTACTTGAGCCGCCAGCAGTTAGTGCCAGGGGAATGGTCTCTCCACCCCGACGTCTTTTTGGCCATATGCCAGAGATGGGTTGTTCCGGATGTAGAACTCTTTGCATCCAGGTTCAACAACTTTGTGTCAAGAATGAGGGATCCTCTTGCATGCGGAACAGATGCGTTGGTCACTCCATGGCATCAGTTCTCTCTGATTTATGCGTTCCCTCCTATTCTGCTACTGCCAAGACTGCTTTGCAGGATAATTTCTGCAAGATGGGTTAGAGATGAAACTGGTCTTGAGTACCATCAAGGGCCAAGTCTCGGCCTTATCGGTTCTGTTTCAATGTCCACTTGCTTCACATTCTTTGGTCCGAAGCTTTATACAAGGGGTAACATGCCTTAATCCAGCAGTTAGGGCGCCTCTGAACCCCTGGGATTTGAATTTAGTTCTGTCAGCTTTAGCCCCTGTACACACGGTCGGAGATTTCGACAACCAAATCCGTCGGATTTTGTCCGTCGGATCTTGTCCGAAACTGTTGCATACACATGGTCGGACAAAGTTGTCGAAAACTCAGATCTTTCAGAACGTGATGACGTAATTTCGTTACGATGGGACTACATTCAGGCTAGTAGCCAATAGCTTTGATGTAGGAATTTGATCTGAGCATGCGTGGCACTTGGTCCGATCAAAATTCTCTACACATGAGGGAGGGGGGGTGGTGGTTCCACATCCTAGGCTTTACTATTTGGCGGCACAGATGCAGCATTTAGCAGGATCAGGAATACCAAGCGAGGGTATGACTCACCATAGCCTATTAATGCTAGGATGCCCCCACAAAACAATGATTGAGGCCCTTGAGGCAAACTCGTTTGGTATAAGCTGCCCTACAATCAACCAGATTGTTAAACTCTGGAAAACAGCGAAGGCTATACTAGGATACCAGGGGGTATCTGTATGGACCCCTCTATGGAATAATAGAAACCTGGCCGAATTAGCCAAAGTTGAAAGATGTAGAGACTGGATGAATCAAGGTATTAACCAACTAATCCAAATATTTCAGGGTGTGGAAATTAAATCATTCAATAGTTTAAAAGCGGAGTTCTCGTTGCCAAACCGTGCGTTCTATAATTATCTCCAGCTCATACATGCAGTCCAGTCACAATTAGGACCTCAAAAGGTTCAGTGGATCCAGATGCCTGTACTATCACAAATTATGTCTCAGGACATGCTTAAGGGACTGATTTCCTATATGTACGCTAGATTAGGGGATAAAATGTTGGATCCTGAAGCCCTGCTCAAAAGTAGGAAAAGATGGGAGAATGACGTGGGTCCTTTGTCCAATTCCGATTGGGATCAGATAATTGATTACGGAACCAGAGTCTCGATCTCCCCTTCCCAGAAAGCTTCCCACCTTTTCTTTTTTATCGGGTATATCATACCCCCAAGAAAATGTTTAAATTAGGCTGGAGAAACAACGACCACTGTCCTAGATGTGGCTTGACGGGTGACTTCATCCACATGTTCTGGAGGTGCCCGAAATTATTTAGGTATTGGACGCAGGTTATAGATCAGATTAATAGAATTTTTAACTTAACATTGAAAGCAACGGCCAGGACTTGTCTCCTAACTATACCCGAGGGCTCTATAATTCCTAATGTTACTAAAATACCAGTGATTAGATGTCTCTTCCAAGCAAGGAAGTTAATTGCTCAACAATGACACTCACATTCGGGCCCGTCAGTTGAAACTTGGATGGCGAATATAAAAATGACAATTGGCAATGAAAGGGTCTTTTTTACCCAACAGGGCAATAAGAAGTTTATGAGCTTATGGGGGGCTAGTCTGGGGAAGTTGGGTATTCTACCATAGGTAGATGGGCTCCAGCTTTTGCACGGAAAGCTGACCTTCCCCATGAGTATCTGGTGTCTCTGTAGATGGGACTTTCTTTTATTAGCTATGCATCTCTATTTCTTTTTATTCCTATATGACTCCCTCTCTCCTTGTAAGAAGAGTGGGCCCTTCCTCGTATTTTTTTTTAGGACTTTCCTGTTGGCCTCTTCACGACTCTGTTTGTCAACTAGAGAATGAAACTTTTATAGAACTGGAGAGAGGAGGGAGGAGGCTATACCTAAAAAGAGTGTATGTCGCGATCTTGTGGGGATTGAGGGGGGGGTGGGTGGGAGGTACTTGGGGGGCTACTGGGGGAGGGAAAGCAAATTTAAGTATAGGATTGCATGGTAATAGATATAGCTATGGTACATATTTTGTGATTACCAGGGATGGGGTGGCTCTTTACCACAGTGTCTACTTATTTGTTCTTGTTTGTATTTTTAAATATTTCGCAATGACTATGCGATCATAAGGAATCTTAGAGAAAATATATAAAATTAAATAAGCCACAATGATGTGGAATTATGAACGAGACACGTATGAGCGGCAAGCTGAATTTAGTCTCTGATATAAAAATACTGAAGTGGCAAAAAAAAAAAAAAATTCTCTACATATGATCGGAGTATGTCCGATCAGCCCAGTTGGTCGGGAAATATTTCCAACAAGTTGAAAAATTGGGTCCGACGGATATTCCGACGGAATCAGTCCGATGCATACCACACACAGTCGGATTATCCGACAACACGGTCCGATAGTACACATTCCGACGGATTCTCCGACCGTGTGTACAAGGGCTTACAGAAGCAGCCTTTTGAACCAATACATCAGATTTCCTTAGTTATGTTGACAAGGAAATACATTTTTCTGGTGGCCATTTCTTCTGCCAGAAGAGTATCAGAATCAGCGGCCCTCTCTTGTAAAGAATCGTATCTGATAATGCACAAGGATAGAGTGGTGTTACGCCCTCATCCTAGTTTTCTACCGAAGGTGGTCTCAGATTTTCATCTTAACCAAGATATTGTTCTGCCTTCCTTTTTTCCAAATCCCTGTTCTACGGAAGAGAAGTCACTACATTCTTTGGCTGTAGTGAGAGCATTTAAAGCCTATCTGGAAGCGACGGCTCAGGTTCGCAAAACGGATGTTTTGTTCGTATTGCCAGAGGGTCCTAAGAGAAGACAGGCAGCATCAAAATCTACCATTGCTAAATGGATTTGACAAGTAATTGTTCAAGCTTATGGTTTGAAGCAAAAGATTCCGCCTTTTCAGATCAAGGCGCACTCCACTAGGGCTATTAGTGCTTCGTGGGCGGTGCATCACCAGGCCTACATAGCTCAAATCTGCAAGGCCGCAACCTGGTCATCAATCCATACATTCATCAAATTTTATCAGGTGGATGTGAGAAGGCGTGAGGACTTCGCCTTTGGGCGTAGTGTGCTGCAGGCAGTGGTACAGGGTCCTCAGGTCTGAGTACACTCTATGTTGTGTGGTTCCCCTCCCCTCAGATAGCATTGCTCTGGGACATCCCACCAGTAATTACTGAGTCTCTGTGTCCTATGATGTATGAGAAAGAAAATAGGATTTTTATAACAGCTTACCTGTAAAATCCTTTTCTTTTGAGGTACATCACGGGACACAGAGGTCCCTCCCCTCTTCTAATACACTTATATTGCTTTTCTACAAAACTGAGGTACCTCCAGTAGGCGGAGGGGTATATGGGGGATTGAACTTCCTGTCTAGGGTGTGCCAGTGTCCAATCACCTAGTGATACCCTATAACCCACCAGTAATTACTGAGTCTCTGTGTGCCATGATGTACCTCAAAAGAAAAGGATTTTACAGGTAAGCGGTTATAATATCCTATTTTTAACAAGAAGAAATTGTTTGCTTTGTTAAATACTCGTTTTAAACACCTATGACTATACCCTCTTTCTAAAAGATGTTTTTTTAAAGCTTTAGCTTCCCGAACAAAATCATCATTATTGGAGTAATTGCGTTTGATTCTTAAAAATTTACTGAAGGGGATCGAATTCAAGAGTTTTAGGGTGAAAACTGTTAGAATGTAATATGGTATTACCCGAAGTTGGTTTTCTAAAGAGTTTACAAGCCAACACAATAGTAGAGTTTTTGAAGATCTCAACATCCAAAAAGGTAATAGAAGTTGAATCATATGACATAGTAAACTTTAAGTTGAATTCATTACAGTTTAGAATATTTAGAAAAGTATGTAATAGTTCAACTGAGCCATTCCACAGGACGAAAATGGCATCTATGTACCTGTGCCACAAAAATATGTGGCGCAGGTACATAAAGAGGGTGTCGTCCCGGAAAAGGGTGCCTTCTCATTCCCCCAGGTAAAGATTGGCATAGCCAGGGGCATGGAATTGAACTATATAACGTTTCTACGTCAATAGATACCAGAATGGTTTGATCAAACACTTGGACCCCATCAATAATTTGTAAGAGATGAATACTATCTCACGTATGATGGTAAAGAACATACTAATGGTCTAAAATACTCATCTATCAACTTTGAAAGATTCTCTGTAATAGATCCATTCCCTGACACAATTGGTCTCCCAAAAGGATCCACACTGTTTTTGTGGATCTTCGGGAGACAATAAAACGTAGGTGTAATCGGAAAAGGGGTGCAGATAAACTTCCAAAGCTGATTGGTGATGATATTGTTCTTCAATGCCCTATCAACAAGGATATACAATTCCTCATTGTATCTAGTAATCAACTCATATTTTATGGGCCTATACCAGTCAGTGTTGGTAAGTACAGTGGTGTGAAAAAGTGTTTGCCCCCTTCCTCATTTCCTGTTCCTTTGCATGTTTGTCACACTTAAGTGTTTCGGAACATCAAACCAATTTAAACAATAGTCAAGGACAACACAAGTAAACACAAAATGCAATTTGTAAATGAAGGTGTTTATTATTAAAGGTGAAAAAAAATCCAAACCATCATGGCCCTGTGTGAAAAAGTGATTGCCCCCCTTGTTAAAACATACTATTACTGTGGTTGTCCACACCTGAGTTCAATTTCTCTAGCCACACCCAGGCCTGATTATTGCCACACCTGTTCACAATCAAGGCATCACTTAAATAGGAGCTGCTTGACACAGTAAGGTCCACCAGAAGATCCTTAAAAGCTACACATCATGCCGAGACCCAAAGAAATTCAGGAACAATTGAGAAAGAAAGTAATTGAGATCTATCAGTCTGGAAAGGGTTATAAAGCCATTTCCAAAGCTTTGGGAATCCAGCGAACCACAGTGAGAGCCATTATCCACAAATGCCGAAGACATGGAACAGTGGTGAACCTTCCCAGGAGTGGCCAGCCGCCCAAAATTACCCCAAGAGCGCAGCGACGACTCATCCAAGAGGTCACAAAAGACCCCACAACAACGTCCAAGGAACTGCAGGCCTCACTTGCCTCAGTTAAGGTCAGCGTTCATGCCTCCACCATCAGGAAAAGACTGGGTAAAAATGGCCTGCATGGCAGAGTTCCAAAGAGAAAACCACTGCTGAGCAAAAAGAACATCAAAGCTCGTCTCAATTTCTCCACAACACATCTTGATGATCCCCAAGACTTTTGGGACAACATTCTGTGGACCGATGAGACAAAAGTGGAACTCTTTGGAAGGTGTGTGTCCAAGTATATCTGGCGTAGAAGGAACACTGCATTTCATAAAAAGAACATTATACCAACAGTAAAATATGGTGGTGGTAGTGTGATGGTCTGGGGCTGTTTTGCTGCTTCAGGACCTGAAAGACTTGCCGGGATAAAAGGAACTATGAATTCTGCTGTCTACCAAGAGATCCTGAAGGAGAATGTCCGACCATCTGTTCGTGTACTCAAGCTGAAACGAACTTGGGTTCTGCAGCAGGACAGCAGGACAATGATCCTAAACACACCAGCAAGTCCACCACCGAATGGCTGAAGAAAAACAAAATGAAGACTTTGGAGTGGCCTAGCCAAAGTCCTGACCTGAATCCTATTGAGATGTTGTGGTATGACCTTAAAAAGGCCGTTCATGCTCGAAAACCCTCTAATGTAACTGAATTAGGACAATTCTGCAAAGATGAGTGGGCCAAAATTCCTCCAGGACGCTGTAAAAGCCTCATTGCACGTTATCGCAAACGCTTGGTTGCAGTTGTTGCTGCTAAGGGTGGCCCAACCAGTTATTAGGTTTAGGGGGCAATCACTTTTTCACACAGGGCCATGATGGTTTGGATTTTTTTTCACCTTTAATAATAAACACCTTCATTTACAAATTGCATTTTGTGTTTACTTGTGTTGTCCTTGACTATTGTTTAAATTGGTTTGATGTTCCGAAACACTTAAGTGTGACAAACATGCAAAGGAATAGGAAATGAGGAAGGGGGCAAACACTTTTTCACACCACTGTATATCCATGCACATTGACACATATTTGCTATTGTCCATTAGGACAATGTTTCCTCCCTTGTCTGATGATTTAATCATCAGATTTAGGTTGTTAGATAGTTCCCTTAGGGCTGTCTTTTCACTGATAGATAAATTATCAGATTGATCTGATGTCATATTTAACCACTTCAATACCAGGCACTTAAACACCTTCCTGCCCAGACCAATTTTGAGCTTTCATCGCTGTCGCACTTTGAATGACAATTGTGTGGTCATGCTACGCTGTACCCAAATGAAAGCTTTCTTTTGGTGGTATTTGATCACCTCTACGGTTTTTATTTTTTGCTAAACAAATAAAAAAATGGAAAATATGGAAAGCTGCGCCAGTACCAATATATATTAAAACTAACTGTATAAAATGAAAATATATAGAGGGTATATGGCTCTCATACAAAATAAATGCCTAAAGAGCAATCACCCATTGTGCATATAGCAAACACAAAAAAATATTTAAGTAGAGAACATGTAGTCCATGTGAAATGTAAAACTGCATATAAAAATAAAAGTGAAGGTAGAAAGATTTTTTATAGTCCAATAAGGTGTTCCAATGTAAAGGCGATAAACATGTCACCAACGTGAATCCACACAAAGCTGAAGATCTGTGCCCGTCACCAGATAAGTGATGCGCTTACCAAAAATATGGACAATAACAGCCTTATTGACACTAGTCCGCGGCAGGGTAATGGAAAATCAAATCACAGTACTTGCATCCAAAATGGCCCTTAACGTAGGTATATGGCGATACCCCAGCCTTTAGAGCTCCAATGGTCAATGGTCACATATATCTCCGGTAACACCACTTTGACCAGTTCCACTTAGAGTTCCAGCAGAGTCAAGATGAGCAGCAAATAAAAAAATACAGAAAATTTTGAAAAAAAATTGTTTTTTTTGTTTCAGTTTCAAAACTTTGTAAATAAGTAAGTTTTCTCCTCCACTGATGGGCACTCATGGGGCTACACTGATGGGCACTGATGAGGCGGCACTGATGGGCACCAATGAGGTGGCACCAATGAAGTGGCACTGATGAGGTGGCATTGATGGACACTGATATGTGGCACTGATGGGTGGCACTGATGGGCGACACGGATGGACACTGATAGGTGGCACAAATTGGCACTGATAGCTGGCACGGATTGGCATGGATGGGCATGGATAGGTGGCACAGATGGGCATGGATAGGTGCCACAGATGGGCATGGATAGGCACTGATAGGTGGCACGGATGAGCACTGATAGGCGGCACAGGCGGGCACTGATAGGCGGCACAGGTGGGCACTGATAGGCGGCATTGTATTCTGTTGTACTTTACTAATGGATGCCAATCAGTGCCAAACAATAATGCATGCCAATCAGTGATGCCCATTATGGGCACTGATTGGCATCCATTGTGGGCACTGACTGGCATCCCTGGTGGTCTAGAGAGGATTGCCTTGTGCTGGGCATTCCTGGTGGTCTGGTGGCGTCCCTGGCGGTCCAGTGTGGGCATCCTCGGGGGGGCTGCACTGATAATCGATCAGCACACAGACCCCCCTGTCAGAGGAGCAGCCGATCGGCTCTCCTCTACTCGCGTCTGACAGACGCGAGTGAGGAAAAACCGATCACCGGCTTTTCCTATTTACACTGTGATCAGGCGTGATTGGAGACTCTTTACCGAGGTCATAGTTGCAGGGTGTCAGACTGACACCCCGCAACAACGATCACCGCGATGCGCGCCCCCGGGGGGCGCAGCGGCTCAAAATCCTGATCATGTCATATGACGTTCGGTCAGGATTTTGAAACCACTATGCCGCCGTTCTTTTGTTATAGGACGGGCGGCAAGTGGTTAATTTTTTGATCTCTTTGGTAGTGAGTCTCAAGAAAGTAGCTATCCCTCCCATGGTTAGAATTTGGAGGTGGATATAAATCTGATTTTTTCTTTAAACCTGGGATAGTCGATTGGGGTGTGATTGAATTAGTTGCTTGTGCTAGTAGTGATTCCAAATTGATAATAGCGATCAGATCTCTTGTGTCACTTTCTTCTAGTAGAGAATTTAAATTGGCTAACGCTTGTCGCTCACTCAAAGATTGACCAATATCCCCACCTGAGTTGGTTTTGTCAAACACACTCTGTAACTGGAGTTTACGTGTAAATAGGTGAAGGTCTTTAATCGTTTCAAATTTATCAACTTTATGATTAGGACAAAAAGTAAGTTCTTTCGAAAGAACAGAAATTTTACGAAACATGTTGGGTATCCTGTCTTGTTAAGCCAGGTGGTGCCCTTGCTATAGAGAGTCTCTCTGGCCTGCCTTACGGGAGATTTAGCTGTACTGTATTGTCCTATGTATTGTTTTATTATTTATTAATATTTTTATATATTTTTTGAATAAAATGTTATTTTTCTTACATTTTCTATACTTCTTTACTTCATTGATACTCACTAAAAGCCTTACCCGTACTATCCCCAGGGCCTCCTTTGTTTTTTTTAATATATAAAAAATGGTTTATAAGGCTGTTAAAATGTAATGATTATAATGAGGTAACTGAGTGGGGTAATAAATCAAGTCCATTAACATAAGTTCATGTAAGGATGGCAATATTGCTGTCCTTAGAGGCTGCCAGCTATTACAAGCTAGAAGAGATTCTGAAAGGTAAAAGGGGACAAAAAGTAGCACCTTCTAAGTGTAGTAAGTTAGGTACTTAAATGGATAAAGAATATAGATAACACTCATAAACAAGCAAAATAATCCAGCATTATATATGAAGCATCCGCTCTGTCCTGGGGTGATGCTGAGTATCGATGGCTTGCTATAACCAGCATGTGGCTGTGTGCGATCCGGCCGCACTAGTGGCACCCAGCGCTTCTGGAAAGCTTGGATGGAAAACAGAGGTGCACGGAGACACTTAGATGACGTCACTTCCAGGTTTGGGGTCAGCGGGCGGTGCGCGCGTTCGGAGCATGCGTGCTCCTTCCTCAGGCTCTGCTGGGGCCATGTTTGAATGGGTATATATATATACCTCATATATGAGCGTGCTATCAGGCTTACAGAGCGGTAAACATGGAAACCTTAATACGGACATTAGGGGCCGTACTTACTGGTAGACAAATGCTTCTTTTATATATGCATATATTCGTTATACATCACTACAAGTGCACTTGGAAGTGCAGTCGCTGTAGATCTCAGGGGAAGATCTGAAATGAGGGAAAGCTCTGCTGATTTTATCATCCAATCACGTGCAAGCAAAAATGCAATTTTTTCTCCTTGCAGGTCCCCCTTATATCTACAGTGACTGCACTTCCAACTGCACTTGTAGTGCAAAGTGGATTTGCCTTTAGTAAATAAACCCCAATGCTACTTACAGCAAATGATAGATAAAATCATAACTAGTAACAAATATATGCATATATATATAAAAGATGATAACAATTGTAATCTAATATATCAAATATAAAATAAAATAATGATTCATTGTTTAAAAATGTATTAATTTTAAGAACAATGTATATAAAATTGATGTGTTTATAATTAATGTGTTTTAAGGGAATATGTACAGAAAAATGTACCTTTAATTGTCCACCCACTGTTCTGTGATCAATTAGCTATTTAATTAAAAAAAAATTTATATAACATTAACTATATATAACATTAATTATACAATCATAAATTCTAACTGTGGGGGGATGGGAGTGCCTGGATGAGGAGACCGATTGTTGTTCCTAAGCAGTAGGAACAGATGACTCTCCTCTCCCCTGACAGAATCGAGATCTGTCTGTTTATATTGACAGATCTCCATTCTCTCCTCACAATCAATCGTGGATAGCTAACAGCCATTGTGGCCTACGTCATGCATCACGTGTGCACCCTATACTCCTTAAAGAACTTGCCTTACAGCCGTCAATCAACGGCGAGCGGTTGGCAAGCCCACTGCCCCTGCAATTTTTTCTCACATGTCATCTATCCCTTCTGTAGGGAAGTGTGTTGGTATAAAACTGACCTCCCATCTCACACCTAGATTGTGTCCTTCTTTGTCAAAAGAACCTCCCAGTGGTCCCCGTTCTCCCAAACAGGGCCCGCCTTTCACCAAACCTTCAGCTATCTCTATAATAAATATGAACCAAATCATCAATTCCCATAGCTCAATATCCACCTCAGCCCCTAACATTGTCAAATCATGTAATAGTATAGGATTTTGTTCCATGCCCATATTGCCTGATTCCAGTAGTTCAACCCCTATTGTTACACTCGAGTTCTATGGATGAACAAGAGAACATATGTGCCAAACCAGGCACTGTTCATATTGCACCAAACCTATTAAAAGTCTCAATCCTAGTGCAACAGATGAGTCATCACGCTCTACCTCCTCTTTTTTAGTGGTCACCCCCCTGTCATGCCCAAAAAAAACTCACAGGAGAGGCAGAAGGCGAAGACACAAAGAGAAAGCAGAAGGTGTGCAGACTTTAAAGATCTTTAATTTATCAGATCATTTCCTGTCCACATCTGAACAGTCCCTTTTGGCACGGCATTACTGTTGCTCCCACGGCAACACCCGAACCTTTCACTTTCTTTCTTGACTTAAACAGATTTATCAGGAATATTACTGTCAAACGTTACTACAATATACAAGCCCTTAAGCACAAGAATGCTGATTCAGATTGTGACATCAGTATTTTGGGCCACGGTCCACCAGTAGAGGCTTGTCCTGATCTGGAGCCCTCAGAATTGAGAGCTCTGGATCAGTTGGAGCACCTATACACTGATTCAGACAACTACGCTGAATCACTAAAGAGAATATTCCCACGCTACCTGGATAATAATAAATAAATAATGGAACACTAGTTGGAACAGACACTGGATTGGCAATCCGTACCAACAATAAATATATAAAAATCAATATGTGGTGTTGCGCTCTAGTGAATGATGGCTCATTACCATAAATAAAGTGCTAAATAAAGTGTACATTGCATATTGGATTGGATTAGATTGGCACCGGGAAGTGACGTCAGGCCACGATCACGCTGCTTGTTTTTTTATCTTGTTTTTTACCTGTTTTTTATGTGAGCTGTAACCCCAGTAAATTACCCAGTGTTTACATACTATTTGGGTCCCCCTTTCCTTTTTACTTCATGCTCACGGATTGTGGAGGCTGTCCACTGCTTCCGAGGTACACAGAGGCCATATAGCACTATATATGAGGATCGTATATCAGGCTACCAAGGAACATTAGGACATTAACCCCATCGATGTTTCCCTGGACACCATTGTACATGAAGAATACTAGGTGATAGCCACTTCAAGATCCTGGAATCACTCATCATCACTATTTACATCACGCTGTTACCTTACAGTGGTAAGGTAAGGAGCCATTGCACATTGGGGTCTTTATACACTGAAGAGGATTCACATCACTTATTCACTGAAAGATTGTATCTGCACAGAGTGTCACTTGGAGCACAGAACGTTACTTATTTCCCATTATCTATCAAGTTTTTCTGGATACCTATGTGCACTGTTGGACTCTATTTCTATACTGTGTCAGCATTAGCACTTTGATCCTATTTTTCTATGCCATTTTCTCAATTTTCTGTCATGTTCAATTCTATGCTATTATGTAGCGCTTAGTATGCGGTTTCTTATGAATTTTGCACACGCGATGTACACTTTATTTAGCACTTTATTTATGGTAATGAGCCATCATTCCCTAGAGCGCAACACCACGTATTGATTTTTATATACATTGAATCACTTACCCAACATTTCTTAACATCCCTGCCCATCCAGCAAACCCATATTTAACCCCACTTTTGCCAAAGGTGCCTATGTTCCAAGTTTTGATCAGATGCTGATATCCTTCGGATGTGTCAACAGTCAGACCACCACACACACAGTCATCATCTAATCTGACTATTGCTGAATCCATGGCCCTCAAGCAGCTTACTGACAATCGACAGCTCATTATTAGGTCAGCAGATAAAGGGGGAGGTATTGATTACCAGTTGGAATCCACTAGGCTTCTTTCAGATAGCTCCGCATACCAAAAAATCACTAGTGATCAGCTACAATGGTTCTCTATAGAAGCCCATAACTTGATTGACAGGGCAGCAGCTGAGGGTATCATTACCACATTTGAAGTAGCATTTCTTAAACATGAATTCTACAAAATGCCCTATTTCTATCACCTCCTAAAGATTTATAAGGACCTAGTCTATCCACCTGGAAGACCGATTGTTGCGGCAATGGAAAGTGTCAGGAGTTACTTTTCAATCTATATCGATCACTTTCTGCAAACCTATAGTACAGAATCTCCCCTCATACAACAAGGATCGTATCCAACTGTTAAAAACTCTATCAAAATACTCTTGGGAACCTTCATACCATTGGCTCTCGTTAGCTGTAATATTCCTCTAAACCTCCATTCCCCTTAATGTTGGGCTACAGGCTGTACAGCATTTTTTTAAATGAGGATCCACATTCTAATCTTCACCAGGCAAAATTTATTTTAGAAGCCTTGGAATATTGTCTTACACACAACTACTTTGAATCAAATGGTGATTTTTACATTCAGACTCAGGGTACAGCTATACAGCTATGAGGGCAAATTTTACCCCCAGCTATGCAAATATCACCATGGGCCATTGGGAACACCTTCATATCTGGCAGCATAATCCTTATGCTTCACCCTTAGTGTTTTATGAATGCTATATTGATAATGTGGTCATCATTTGGGATGGCCCGAATCCTCCATCCCCGCATTCATACAACTCTGTAATACCAATACTATGGTCTGTCATTTACCTCAGTATCTGATAGTAATAAGCTGGCTTTTTTGGACTTGGAACTGTTCCATCATAACAACACCATCTGTGCACAAAATTACAATAAACCTACCTCAGGCAACTCTTATTTGCACTATAAGAGCTGTCACCATACGCATTGGGTTAACAACATCCCCAGAAGTCAGTTTTGCCGTCTTAAACATAACTGTATCCTTGATTATGACTACAATACCCATGGTCAGTTATTAAAGACCAAATTTAAGGAAAAAGGCTATCCAGATGCAATTGTTGATGATGCCTTCCAATTTTATCTTCAGAAAGATGTGAGGAGTGATATAGAGGCAAAACCAGTTGACAGTTCCCAACCAGTGAGAATCGTCACGCAGTTTCATACCCAATTTAGGAAGATGGAAAAGATCTTTTTAAAACATTGGTCCATATTGACCGAGGACCCGCATTTGAAATCAACACTAAGGGATCGTCCCCTAGTCACTTATAGACAAGCAAAAAATATTAAAGCTCAAATAGCCCCAAGTAAAATGACACCATTACACCCCACTGCTAGTGCCCCTTAACCTTGTTTAACATTAAAGGAATGTATAAATGTAGGAAACCCTTGTGTCTCACGTGTAAACACGTGACACATAGGCAAAACATTTTTACATGTAAAAGGAAGCAATACATCATGTGGCCTGCTGTATGTAGGCTGCACTAAACGTGCTCTCTGAAAAAGGTTTGGTAAACATAGGAATTTTGTAGAAAAGGGTTCCCACAAACATACTGTCCCGAGACACTTCAAAGAGTATCACAGCCAGTCCTCCTTAGGATTATGTGTTTGGGTTATAGACTCTATTCCTAACAGTCTCCCCAAAGCTGAACGTTATAAACGGCTATGTGAAAGAGAAATTTACTGGATCTATCAATTAGATACCTTATCGCCTGTGGGCTTGAACAAAGGCATTGAAATTAACATTCTACTGTAACTGAATAAGGGTAACCACAAACATCACCATGTGTAGCCCTTACAAGTGTGGATTGTCGTCCCACGATAGCCCTTTAATTTTCCACCCACTGTTCTATTATCAATTAGCTATTTCATAATTTTTTTATATATAAAATAACTACATATAACATGAATTATACAATCATAAATAATCTAAATAGCATCTTCCTTAAACATTTTCTGTACTATTTCACGCATCACTAGCTGACCCTAAACCCGGCAGTGACGTCATCCGAGTATCTCCGTGCACCGCCATTTTTCATCCAAGCTTTCCAGAAGCGCTGGGAGCCACTAGTGTGGCCGGATCACAAACAGCCACAAGCCAATTTTAGCAAGCCAGCTACACTCTGCATCACCCCCCCGGGACAGAACAGATGTTTGATATATAATGCTGGGTTATTTCGCTTTTTTGTGAGTGTTATCTATATTCTTTATCCATTAAAGTACCTAACTTATTTCTGGATAATAAAAAAAAAAGTACCTAACTTATGCCGCATACACATGAGTGGAATGTCCGACAGAAAAAGTCTGACGGAAGCTTTTCATAGTATATGCCGATCATGTGTTTGCCTCTAGTCTCTTCTAGCTTGCAATAGCTGGCAGCCTCTAAGGACAGCAATATTGTCATCTACCATTGTGCTGCCGCCTCCTGAGCCAAGGGTCCCTATTCCTGAATACTTCTTAGGGAACTGATGCAAATTCAGGGCCTTTAAGAATGTTTGGAACTTTTTTTTGACCTACAACCCAGAACTTTTCCACTTGAGACTGTCAAGGTAGGGTTCATCATTTCCCCCCTCATCTAATGAACCACAATCCAGGGCTTTTAACCTGCTTGAACAAGAGAACCCGGTAGTCAACTGTTGCAACATTGTTTACGGCCATGGCTAATTTCTATGATGACCCCCAAAGAGCTGCTACAGACAAACCCACCCTTCATACTCTGCAACGGGACGAGCCAGTGAAAGACTATGTTGTAGAATTTAACAAATGGTCAGCAGATACTGGGTGGAATGATGCAGCCTTGAAATATCACTTCCAGCAGGTTTTGTCCGAAGCCTTCAAGAATGAGTTAGGCAGAATCAAAGCCCCTGATTCTCTTGAGAACCATCATAAAAATCATCATCCAGCTGGAGTGCTGCCTGCAAGAACGATGTTCCAAACACACCCACTCTTTCCAGCTGACCTGGGTACTACCAAAGGTTCTGGGTCCTGCTACTCCTGCTTCCATTCTTCAAACTACAGGTGTCCTATGTTTCCAGCCATCCTGGGAGTACCCTGGTTGCAGACACATAACCCACAAATTGACTGGTCCAAGGGAGAAATTACCTTTACATCAAACTACTGCCTCCAACATTGCTGCATTTCCAAACCTGTTGACCCTCCTATATGCCTTTCCATCCAATCAGTACCTGATGCCAGTCAATTTGTTCCACCAATTTAAAGAGGAACTGCAGTCTGCTCACATGATTTGTACAAAAAATATGCCATTCTGAAGCTTCCCTCCAACCACTTTGCATATTATTTTATATATACTGTGATTCTGTACTTGCCAAATATGCTGCAGAAATCTCCCTCCACTGAGTCTGGCTGCAATCATTTTAACTGTGAGCAGCTGAACCTGGATTTACACAGACATACACCTCCAGCTCTGCAGCTCTCATTGGCCCTCTTATGACTCATCCCCTCCCTTCCCGGCAAAACTCTCAAAAGAGTGGGAGAGAAAGCTGTGCATGATGTCATAAGCCTATGCATTTTTCCAGATAAGAAACAAGAAGTGGGCTGTATAAGGTATTTACTGGCATAAAAAAAGATTTTTTACTATCTAAAGTTAAAACAACAAGGTCAGAGGACAAGTAAAATGAAACAGTTATGACCCACTGCTAGTGCCCTTAACCTTTGTTAACATTAAAGGGATGTATCAATATAGGAAACTCTTGTAAATAGATGTAAAGATGAAAAAAATTACTGAAGTTCCACTTTCACATGACTTTCTGGACGTTTTCATCCCTCTGGCAGTACACAGATAAAAACCTTGAAAAGGGGTTTATTCGCCCCTCTTCTTCACATGCTGGAGCTGGCATCGTCTTTGTTGAAAAGAAGGACCATTCACTTAGACCCTGCGATGCTTACAGAGAGCTTAATAAAATTACAATCAAGAATAGTTACCCACTTCTTCCTGTTTCTGAACCGTTTCAAAGGTTCCGAAGAGCCGAGTGTTTATGAAATTGGACTTACAGGAGGGCCTATAATTTAGCCCGCATCAGGGAACGCGATGAATGGAAGTGGACTGTGATGGGGGCTGACGACATTAAAGTGGAGTGGCTAAGGACTGTGATGTGTGAGGGCTGAGGACATCAACGTGGGGGCTGAGGACTGTGATGTGAGGGGTCAATGATGACAGTAATGTGGTGGGGGGGCTGATGACAGTAATGTAGGGGGATGGTGCAAATAGTACTTTACTGTTGGGTGGGGTGATGTTAAGGAAGCCTGAGAGTACTACTGTGAAAGGGGTGGAGGGGGAGGAGTGATGTAAAGGGGGAGTTGAGGACACTTATTAAGACGGGATCTTCATGTGAAGGGTAGTGTGGAATGTGCAGTGGTGACTGAGAATGGGTTCAGATCTGTGCATTCGGTGCATATGTATTGGGTAGGTTAGTCGATTCATATTAGAAGAAAGAAAAGAAAATTGTGCCGCACCAAGCCGCATGGTGCTGCAGAAAAATGTAGTTTGGCGCACACTAAAGTACACCACAGGTGCCAACATGAGATTCGGACCTCTGCTGCAAGAAAATTTTACTGACTGGACCTCTTTGAATTTTAATTTAATACCCCTGCTCTACATTATGTTCAGAACCCAAACATGGATCTCTAAGGAAGCAGGATGGAGAATTGTGGCACGACAACAAAATCTTCATACCTCAGGAAGTTCTTAAGACCTTCCATGACCATCAGCTGGTTTGACACTTTGGAGTCCGTAGGACAATCAAATTAATTAATTAATTATCTTTTTGTTGGCCCAACTTGAATCAAGATTGCAAGAATTACATGAAATCTTGCACAGTGTGCCTGCACAGCAAGGTGATAAAGCTAAGGCTTAGGGTTTACCAGACCATTACCCATTACCAGACGAGACCATTACCCATCCCAAATCACTCTTGGAAACAGATGGCCATAGACTTTATCGTGGATTTACGTCCCTCTGAAGCGTTTACTACTATCCTGGTGGTCGCAGATCAGTAATCCAAGATGGCCCATTACTTACCAGTGGTGCATACTCCAGCTGCTGCGCTCAAACCGCACACATATTCAAGGAAATTGTGAGACTACATGGACTGCCCAGTAACATTGTTTCAGACAGGGAGTACAATTTACCTCCAGATTTTAGAGAGCCCTTTGCAAGGTTTTGAAGGTTGAACTTTGCTCATCATCTGCCCAACATCCTCAAAGTAACGGCCAAACTGAACGTACAAACCAAACTCTGGAACAGTACCTAAGTTGCTTCTCAGCCTTTTCTTAAGGCGACTGGGTGCACAGTGTGCCTGCACAGCAAGGTGATAAAGCTAAGGCTTAGGGTTTACCAGACCATTACCCATTACCAGACGAGACCATTACCCATCCCAAATCACTCTTGGAAACAGATGGCCATAGACTTTATCGTGGATTTACGTCCCTCTGAAGCGTTTACTACTATCCTGGTGGTCGCAGATCAGTAATCCAAGATGGCCCATTACTTACCAGTGGTGCATACTCCAGCTGCTGCGCTCAAACCGCACACATATTCAAGGAAATTGTGAGACTACATGGACTGCCCAGTAACATTGTTTCAGACAGGGAGTACAATTTACCTCCAGATTTTAGAGAGCCCTTTGCAAGGTTTTGAAGGTTGAACTTTGCTCATCATCTGCCCAACATCCTCAAAGTAACGGCCAAACTGAACGTACAAACCAAACTCTGGAACAGTACCTAAGTTGCTTCTCAGCCTTTTCTTAAGGCGACTGGGTGTCTCTTCCATTTACAGAATTTGCATACAATAATTCAGTTCATCAGCCACAAAGCAGTCCCCATTCTGGGCCAATTATGGATTCCATCCTGATTCTGTGCTTGAATCAGCATTTCCTACAGTGCAGTACAGACTTAACTTTGTGCAAAACAATCATCGGGACTCCAGGAGTCCATACACGGGGGCAATGGCTGGTTTTGGTGCTTCAATCATGGGTGATTGAAGCGCATTATTTCTATTATTACATTGTAATATAAAATTAAATAGTTAAACTCACCACAATGCGGAATCGGTGTGTGCCCTGAGCATGTCACTTGCCACCATTGCCTACCACCAGAAGCAGCTTGTCACTTGCCACGTCACCTGCCACCATATGCAGCTTGTCAATTGCAACGTCATCTGCCAACAGGGGCAGCTTGTCACTTGCCACGTTACCTGCCACCAGATGCAGCTCGTCACTTGCCACATTACCTGCCACCACATGGAGCTTGTCGCTTGCCACCAGATGCAGCTTGTCACTTGCCATGTTGCCTGCCACCAGATGCAGTTTGTCATGTCAACTGCCACAAGATGTGAATTGTCGATTGCCACATCACCTGCCACCAGATGCAGCTTGTCACATCAACCTTGCATTTGAGGAGTCCTGTTACTGGCTTGCCCCTGGACTTATCTTTTGCCTGCCTCCTGGTTTGACCGTGCCTTGCTTTATGGACTTTCTCTTGCTGCTCTCCTTTGTATGACTCTGGTTATCCTTCTGACTACGCTTACCTACTTCAACATCCAGTACCTGACCTTAGCTTTGAACAGACTTCTCTTCTGACTCCTTCTCTGCCTGTGACCCACTACCTACCACGGGCACCACCCGTCTGCAGCCACTGCCTTAGCACCTCAGGTGAATACCTGGACATCTCATCTAGCAGCACTCCAGTGTCAAGGTACTACTACAGTGAGCCCACAGGCAAGCAGGTGACATGGAATCCCCCAGGGCGTGGAGTCTAAGGGCCAGCTGTTGTTCTGCCAGGGACCCCCTCACAAGGGTTTGGGCTTACCTGCGTGCTGACCCCAGGTCATGACACCCGGGTTCACCCTGCTCGCTAGGGGAGTACCAGAAGACACTGTCAGACAAGGATGGATTGATTGATGAAGCAAAGGGGAGCCGGATAGCAAGCCAAGGTCAGGGCGGGCAGCAGACAACGTAATCAAGAGAACTAGCTGAGTCAGTACACAAGAGATCAGTTCACGAGAGGTCAGGTTCAAACAGGTTACACAAAGGGAGCACAGAGGCAAGCGTTGCTCAAGCAACCAGAAACTGATATGAGAGGAATTTAAATAGAGAAGAACATGGGGTGCTGGACAGGAAGTAGCAGGAAGGAATGATATATTAAGCAATAGGTGAAGCCAGCAACACCCATAGCTGCAGAGTGCAGCCAGAGCTGAACACAAGCTAGTGGAACAACAGGTGCCAGCCAACCTGCAGCAGTAAAGGTAAGAAACAGATCAGCTCCGCAGCTGATCTGTGACATCCAGTGGCATAATCCCTGCAAACAGTTCCAGCAGGTGACCCGTGCTTCTTTGAGCCTGACACCTCCTATTATTACCTTCAGGTGTACCTGAAGCTTAGTAGCAAGCGATACCCTCTCACCATTGGCCTCCAAATCCAGGTGCATGATACCAGGATACTAACAGAAAGTGCAGAGACTGGAATCTCACAATAAGACACATGCAATTCGTTTCAGTCCAAATACAAATTCAGACACATTTTTGCCCTTGTGACGCCATGTGACGTCAGAAGGGGGCAGTGCCTCAAGGCCCCGCCCCTTACCTATATAATTGCTGTAGCCTCTTAGGAGGCAAAGCGGTTTTTGCCATTTTTCTATTTTTCAGGTTGGTGGGCATCCTAATGAACATTGGAGGACACTATTTTTATTTCATTTTTTTAATAAAGGACAGTTTCCTGTGTTTCTTACTTTTTGGCACTTCTTTTAATGAAAGGGTACAGGTACGATGTACCCGATACCCATTCATATTGGGAAGGCGGGATCGGGGGCCCCCCTTCCAGATTCCAATAAGCCCCACGCCCGCAGACCCCAAAAACCACAGCCCAGGGTTGTCGGAAAGAGGCCATTGTCCCCATAAATATGAGCAAAAGGTACATTGGGGTGGGGGGCACAGAGCCCCCCTGCTCCAAAGCACTCACCCCTCCATGTTGAGGGCATGTAGCCTGGTATGGTTCAGGACCTGCCAGGCTACCTGCTCGGATAAGGGTCTGGTATGGGCTTTGGGGGGAATCCCTCGTCATTTTTATTAGTTTTTTCAGGCGTGTATTGGGCAATTGCCAGAGTATATTGGGCAATTACCAGCATTATTTTTCTAGCCCTTTTTTTCCACTAGTTTCCTTCAGTCTATTAGCACCTATTTCTCTCCTATATATTTATATATATATTTTTCTCTTTCTTAGCTAGTTTCCTGCAGTCTATTGGCACCTCTCTCCTATTTATTATTATTATTATTTTTTTTTTGCTATTGATGTTCATTCGAAACTATGCACATACTTTTCCCCCTGCTCCATCTGTCAACCACTTGTCATATGATGCTTCAATAAAAGGATTTTTGGAAGTGCAGCCGCCGGAATTATTTCTTCATGTTACACAGCATGCGAGCTGGGCTAGCATCTGACTAATGTGTGTGGGGATTACCAGAGACTCACTCACCTGGAGTGGCTTTTCTTGTTTCATTGGGGAAGCCCGCTGACAGATGACTCATGGTTGTTAAGGACGCGGGTGGCCAGCTCCCGGCCCGCTATCTAACAGCCGTCTATTTCTTCACACAGAATTCAAATCGGTCGATTGTTTTTTATAAAATTTATAAGACCCCTTTCACACTGGAGCATTTTGCAGGCGCTATAGCGTTAGGGCAAAACGCCCTAAAAAAAGCTGCTCCATTCACTCCTGTGTGAAAGCCGAGGGGATTAAAACCTCCCCGCTAGCGGCCAAATAGCGCCGCTAAAATGACGGTAAAGCGACGCTAAAAATAGCGCCACTTTACCTGTGATGTCAGTGGCAGCTCAGTGTGAAAGAGGTCTTAATCAAAGAATTTTAAACGGAAATTAAACTAAATTTAAAGCGGGAGTCTGCCGTTTTTTTTTTTTTAAAAAGCCAGCAGCTACAAATACTGCAGCTGCTGACTTTTAAAATAATGACACTTACCCGCCCAGCGCGCCCGCGATGTCGGCACCCGAAGCCGATCTCTCGATCGTCTCTCGGGTGCTGCCGCCGCCATCTTGGGTATGGGAATCAGGAAGTGGAGCCTTGCGGCTTCATTTCCTGGTTCCCTACTGCGCATGCGCGAGTCGCGCTGCGCAATAAGGATGGTCCCCGCTGTCTCTGGGATCCGTGTGTTTCCCAGGAGACAGCGGGGGACCTTCGGAAAGGGGCGTAGATTCTGCGGAAAGGGGCGTAGCTTCTGCAGAATCTACACCAGAAGTGGGTGCAGATACCTGTACTGTACAGGTACCTGCACCCCCCTCCCCCCTGAAAGGTGCCAATTGTGGCGCCGGAGGAGGGGAGGGTTCCAATGAGCAGAAGTTCCACTTTAGGGTGGAGCTCCGCTTTAACTAAAACAAAACCAAACAAATTACATAATGAAACTAAATTAGTAACATAACAAATCTATTAAAATTAAACAAGTTTTTCCTTTCTGCACATGTCTACTTAAACATAGCAAAACCATTATTACTAGATTAGAAATATAATAATGTTTTCTAGCTCTCTCTGCTCTCCACACTCCATTATTAAATTAATTAGATCTCTGTAAAAGCTTGGGGTGGAAGGTAATCTTTTGTTGTTCTCTGTCCATTAACCTGTGCGTCATGCTCTCCTGTCCATAGCACTCTGTGCATTACCTAAATCTGTCTCCTGCACTCTGTGCATAACACATTCCTGACCTAGGGTTGCCACCTGTCCAGGATTCACCCGGACAGTTCGGGTTTGGAAACATGTGTCTGGGTTTCAGACTGCCTGAAACCCGGACACTATTTAGCCTGGACTATGGCCTCCCAGCAGGGTTGCTGGCTGCAGTTGTCTAAGCTTAGAATGTTTGTTACACTCTTTCACACTGCCCAAAGCCAGCAATGACAACCCCTCCCCCCCCCAAACACACACACAGACAGGTGAGGAGAGAGGGCTCGATCTGTACCTCTTTCCCCCATAAGAGGTGCCAAGGGGTGAGCGAGCTCACCATCCATCCCTGTCTGTGACTGAAGTATTCCCCCTTCTCTCTCCCGCATCTAAGTGAGTACACTAAGGCAAATCAGGGTTCTCAGAGTACATCAGAGTTTTCTTTACACCAGAGGCCACTCCGTGCATCAGCATTCTCAGTGTCCCCCCTTAAATCAGGATTCCCAGAGCATCCCTTATGTTAGAGTTCCCAGAGTTCCCCTTTACATCAGAGTCTGCAGAGTCCCCCCTTACAGTGTAAAGGAACTCTGTGAGTTCAGATGTAAAAGGGGAACTCTATGGACTCTGATGTAAAGGGGAACTCTTGTTATTAACTTCCTATGATTAGAAATGTTATTTAATAGCAAAATATATGTATAGTTTATACTATAAAAAAAAAAAAAATTGTCGTGTGCCCCTAAAGTGTCCAGGTTTGACTTGAAGAAAAGGTGGCAACCCTATCCTGACCTCTGCACCCTGTGACTTACATACTCCTGTGTGTTATGCTCACCTGACCCCTGTACTATTTGCATTACTCTCCTGACCGCTGCGCTCTGTGTGTTACGCTCTCCTGACCCCTCCACTTTGTCTCACACACCCACAGTTTGCTATGGTACACTGCGTGCCTTGCCTTACTATTCTATCCTTTGGGTTCAGGAGGCTAAACCCCACCCCCGGAAAAAAATATCTACAGCTCTGAATCTAACAAGAATACCATTCTTCTCTCACAGCAGTTCTATCAGGTCAGGTGCCAAACAGAGTGGATACAATATCAGAGCCTGGCAGGCTTCATTTCTCCCCTCACTCCTAATCCCAGTTAGTTTCAGAGGCATAACTTGGAAATCTTGGTGGAACAGTCGAGAGAAGTGGCTGCAGGCAGCATTAAGACACATAACAGACACTGATACCAGTTAAGAAAAAGTAAAGAAGTAAAATTAAGCCTTACCTAGTGCCTCAAGTCGTTTCTGAATCTTTATGATAACGGTTTCCCTTGTGTAAGGAACATGTAAGGAATAGATTGCTTGTGCTTCAAATATGAAAAATATATGGCAATTATTTATTTATGAAAATGAAATATGAAAATGTTTTAAAGAGTTGTATCACATTTTTCTAGTCATTTTTTTTAATGAATTGTAATACATATTTGACATTTATTTACACATTTTCATGTCTTTCAATTTTACAGGCTATGGAATAGGCTTACCCCAAAACTCTGCCCTAACCTCTAATATTTCAGAGTTTATAAGTCGTTACAAATCATCTGGATTCATGGATACCTTGCACGACAAATGGTACAAAATGGTGCCATGCGGGAAGCGGGTATTTGCTGTGACTGAGGTAATGATATTTTTTTAGGGCTCAAAATATTGCCATAGTTTACTATAAAATGGAAAGTCACACACATAATTTATAACATATCCAGCTTTCTTCAGGAAAATGGATATACTTTAAACGTAGATGGATAAGGGAGGCAAGTAAGAAAAATCAAGCATCAAACATGTACCGTGAAAAGACATTCATCTGTATCTGCCTTTTGTTTCTGGATGCAATGTAGTGGATTTACTAAAGGCAAACAGACTATGCATTCTGCAAGTGCAGTTAAACTAAATGCTCACAGAGCTTAGTAAATGGTGTAAAGCTCTGCTGATTTCCATCAGCCAAAAAATGTCCTTGCACCTGATCGGGTATTCTTTACAAAGAGAAACTTCACCACATTTACATTTACTAAGAAAAAAAAAAAGAGTGCAATTTCACTTGTAAAGTGTGTGGTTTATTTGCTTTTAGTATGTAGCACTGACCCCCGAAGGAGCTGCTGGTAATTGAATGGGCCTGTATTCTGCTCTTCCACCCCCAATGATTTTTCTCAACCCACTTGACACAGCTGTGTGAAGCTTAATAACAAGGAACAATCCCACAATAACAATATGGATATAATATACCTTTGTCGTTACCTGGGCATCTGTTGCTCCATCTGTTAGGAGAATGAACAAGCCTCACACCAATTGTAACTTAACCAGAGTGCAAGTTTACTGAAACTGGTTTAAACAGTGGTTCCAATTGCTGTATTAACACACAAACTTAACACAATCATGCAATGAATAATTGTAAATTGTTAGCACTACAAAGATTCCTTATTTGACCCCTGCAGGTGAGTCTCCAAGTGGGACTAATGCTCAGGGTGCTAAAGCCTTGACCCTGGTCACCTTCCCACTTCCGGTATGGCCCTACTAAACACACTATGCAAGGCTATTAGACACAACACAGTACAATTGCTCAAGAGCTCTATAATGGAGTCCTTTGGATGCAACTGTGACACCAAGTCCCCCAGTGAAGATATAGTCTTTGGTATTCTTTCTTCTGCTAGCTATTATACTGCAGTGTTTGTAATCCAAAGGTTTGATAGGTAATAAAGGGACTTAAACTGAATGGTAACAGCAATTCCGGTTATATTTATTTATACCAAGTTTGAACGGACTGTCTTACGCAAATTCCGTAAGACTTTGTTCGTCAGACTGTCCGCTGAAACAGTCCGCTGAAGCCCACACACGAGCGGACTGTCCGCTGAAACACTGTTCAGCGGACTAAGTTGGGCGAACAGTCCGCCCGTGTGTACGCGGCCTCAGTCCGCCGGACTAGCACACTGACGAACGGATTGTCCGCTGAAAGCCAAGTCCGGCGGACAAATTTTGAGTCAAAACTACTTTCTAAGTCCGCCGGACTTTTACCATGAAAAAGTCCGCTGGAGCCCACACACGATCAAATTGTCCGGCGTACTGTGTACAAATCAATTGTGTGTACGCGGCATAACAAGTATTGGCTAGGTTATCTTGCATACAAGAGGTATATTATCACTTAGTCTCAATCATAGGATGTGATTACTTATCCCATGCAATGGGCATGTGTAAATAGCGATACCAAAGCTACCCATACACCTACCCGCCTGAGGGGGGAGTTTAATGTATTTCAAGTCAGCAGAAACCTGGGGGGTGGGGGAGAGAGGAGCCAGTGCAGTAAATCCTGTCATCAAGCTACACCATGAGGTGTCTGGCCTCCACCCACGCTGGCCATATTTTATGGAACTTTTTAGGGCAGTTGCGACCTATATACATCAACTTATATAGTGGGAGAGTGGCATTCACCATTGTTTTCCATACAGATATCCGCTCAGGCTCAGGTGTCTTCCAGTTAATCAAAATAGTCTTCCTGGCATAGTATGCGCAATAAAAGATAAACATCTTGGTGTGCGTGTCGGTGGGTATATTATTGGTCACTCCTAAAAGAAGAATCGGGATCAAGTTTGAGGGGTATCCCACTAATCGAACTGATGTCAGCAACCACCGCCTGCCAGAATGTCTGTATTAGGGGGCACTCACAGACCATGTGTACGTAGTTGCCTATTCCCCCTCCGCAGCACAGACATCGGTCGTCAGCAGTGTGATAGATAACTGATAGTCCTTGTGGTGTATAGTAAACCCTGTGGAGAAATTTTATCTGGAAGCGATCTTTTGCTGCTATCATAAGGGGGATGTATTGTTGGAGGCACTCGGACCAGTCTTCCTCTGTCAGGCTCGGTATATCTCTCTGCCAAGCAGTGAATGCTCTGCCAGCCCCATTACTACTGGCACATGTGAGTCTAAAGTATATGGAGGATAGTGTTCTGTCTATATTGCATGCTGTGAGAAGTTGTTCAACCGAGAATGGGGTTACGGTGACCGGATCTGGAAACTGTGCCCTTATCACATTTCGAAGTGGCATGAACCTGAAATACATCCATGGAGGAAGTGAGAATCTACTCTTTAGTTCGCTAAAGGGGAGTAGACGGCCTCCAGGCATTATGTCCCGGAGAGTTTTAACTCTGTGTCTGGCCCATATTTGCGGGTTGGGCACAGTCCTCAAATGGGCTCTGGGTTACCCCATAGTGGAGTATAGGGAGAATAGGTCCGGGGCCCCACGAACCTCATCTCCACACTCCTACAGTGGTTTTCATAGGGGTGGTAATGTGTATGTTGGATCTGGGTCCTTGGTACACTAAATTGCTGAGTTCTGCATATGATCCTAATATTGTCACCTCAAGGTTTACCGTGGGGTTGGACTGATCCTGTGTGACCCACCACCATACTGAGACCAAGACCGCAGCCCAGTAATATTTATTGAAGTTGGATAGTGCTAAACCTCCCTTTAGCTCGATCTAGCTATTCTGGGAACCACCCTCTGCCACACAAAAGTTCCGATAGACTGGTCCAGTCTATTAAAAAAATAATTAGGGATACTAACAAGAGTGTGCCTAAACATGTAGAGGAATTTAGGGAGGAAGGACATCTGTATTAAGTTTATCCTCCCCACTGGTGTAAGTGGCAGGCTCTTCCGTGTACTGCGTTTTTGGAGACATTTCTGTAGAATCGAGCGCACATTAGCTTCCAAGTAGTCCGGCAAGTGTCCCTGGACATATATGCCTAAATATTTAAATTTGTCCACCCATTGAAGAAGGGCTGGTAAGTTGGGGGGGAGCTATAGGGTTTAGAGCAAAAAGCTCTGACTTGTCCCAATTAATTTTAATGCCCGAGAACCTGCCAAACACTTTGAAGACCTCCAAGACTGCTGCTAAGGAACCATGGGGGTTGCTGAGATATAGAAGGTTATCATCTGCTAACATTGAATTTTTTTCTACCAGGGGTGGCACCAATATACCAGCTACTCTGCTGGAGGATCAGATCATAGCGGCTAGTGGCTCGATGGCAAGGGCGAAGAGGGTGGGAGAGAGGGGGCAGCCCTGTCTAGTGCCCTGGCAGAGTGGGAAAGCTGCAGACAGAATACCACTCATGCGGACCCTGGCCGTCGGGTTAGAGTATAGCAGCCATAGCCACAATATAAAGACCGGTCCGAACCCAAATTTATGCAACACTGACCACAGGTACTCCCACTCCACCTGAGTCAACGGCTTTTTCGGCATCCAGGGAGGCAATCACCTCTGCCCCCCCCCCCCTCCCCCCAGCCACCTGATCAATCACCGTGAACAACCACCTCAGGTTAATATCAGTGCCCTTCCCCGGCATAAAGCCTGTCTGGTCCCTATGTACCAAGGACAGTATTATTCCATTAAGTCAGTTAGCCAAGATCTTTGTAAGGATCTTGGCCTCAGCATTAAGCAAGGCGATGGGTCTGTATGAGGAGCAAAGTTCAGGGTCCTTCCCTGGCTTAGGAATAACCACTATAATCGCTCGCAACATAGAGGGTGGCAGTTGTGTGTCTCTGATCGAGGTCTGCAGTATCTCCCTCAACGTGGACACCAAGGACTACCTATGTGTCATTCCCCCAGGGTCTTGCCCTTCTGCATAGATGCCACAGCGCTCCGAATCTTTCAGAGTGAACGGGGCATCAAGGCCGCCGCGGGGAACGTGGGAAGATTTCTCCTGGGTCTGTTAGTAGTCTGTGGCAGTAGGTTTCAAACAGGAAAGTCTCTGTTCTCTTATTCCTTCCTAGACATGGCTCTGCACTATGCTGTCCACCCTGTCACAAAAGTGAGAGTAAAAGGTAACCCACAGCCCACAACCTCTTCTGTAGTTCACCATTCCAGCTCTGCTTTGAGCTCTAACTTCACCCGCCTTATATGGGGGCTCCCACATGACATGCCACCATTAGGAATAGCAACCCTTAAGGGAACCTCTACCTGCCTACAACTGCATGCAAACAGGGATTCATTTACTTGGCACCCCGCTGAGTACTACAGTGATTGTCAACTTCCACAATGATCTATCAGGTTTGAAATACGAATACTTACAGTGGTCCAAACTGGATCAATGGAACTATGCAATTAAAGAGGAAGTAAACCCTGATGAGTTTACTTCCTCTTTCATTCCCTGCAAAGGTAAAGCATAATGGACTACTATGCATCGCATAGTAGTCCATTATGTGTCACTTACCTGACACAGGAGCCAGCGAAGTCACCGCTGTCCCCTGTAGTCTGCCGCATCCATCTTCTCGGTGGGTCTCGCTGCTCCGCAGCTGTCATTCGGCGAAGCCGCGATTACGTCATTCCCGCACATGCGCACAGGAGCCACCACTCGCAGCATATCGCAGTTGACCACGGCGCGCTCAGTGCGCCTGAGCGCCGCTGTCTTCGGCGCATTGCGCCGTAGACATCGGTGCCTGTCTTTCGGCAAATATCTCCTAAACCTTGTAGGTTTAGGAGATATTTCTTGGACCTACAGGTAAGCCTTAATCTAGGCTTACCTCTAGGTTAAAGTGTGTTGTAAGGGTTTACAACCAGGAAAGGACAGAGGTATCTGGTTCCAAATGAGGGATAGTTAGAAGCTGAGAAGAAATAATGATATTGTGAAGAGATAAACTGCCCTTTAAAAAGTCTACCTCCCTTTTCATGCTAACATTTGGATAAAGCACTGTATTTTGTTCTTTCTGACTGTAAAATGTGTTAGTGTTGTTATTCAGATGTGCATGCCACCTGTGAATGGGCCCAACACTAGTTACTTGCAAGAACCCCAGCTGGATGCAGCTCCACTGAAAGCAGTCAGAGGCTAATGGCTCCCACTGCGTTTAGAGCCAATCGCTTAAAGGTCATTACATGCGAGTTACTGGGATTAGCTGTGGGAGAAGGCAGTCTCCCATTTCTTTCAGTGGTGCTTTTTCCCGCAACCAATTGCTGGGAACTTCCCTGGGGATTTCACATGTAATTGGGGCCAGGTCTATTCACAGGTGTGAATGTAGCCTTATTGTTATTGTGATTATATCTTACAGACGCTCCAGATGGGAATTTACCATTTTTCAGGCCTGTTTGTTCTTCTTTGTGTTGGGTTCGGCGGCTCACTTCTGACATCATTGGGTGAGAGAGTGGTCTACCATTTTGTTATACCTCGTATGCGAAAGCGTCGCAGATTCAAATACTGGCTGCATACTAGCCAGGTAAGTTAAGATTTCAAAATAAAAATGAATGAATTTGCTTTAAAATGTAGTTCAATTTTAAATGATAACTAGTATAATTGACAATCTCAGAATCTCAGCTAATTACTCAGTAAATATGTTCTACCCTTTAAGGCTAATGCCAAATACTTACATTAACATATAGCAAACATCACTTGACTGTCTTGTTTTTTGATCTACAGTAGGATCTTTAGGTTAGTGAACACAACATTTGCAATTTTGTAATGACCCTGAATAAGAAGAGAAATTATTTTTAAATAAATATACTGTATTCTCAATTCACGGATCTTGGGCTGGTCTCCATGTTTGCATGCCTTTTAACCCTAGAGGAGCTCAGGTTAATCACTCAAAGTTTTCTCAACATCCTGCTCATACACTCCAAAAAGTAGATAAAGCAAATACAGGTGTCTAAAATTCCTTAAATTTCTCCTCCAAAAGCAGAGGCATACACAGGGCCGTTAATAAGGCAGTACACCTGGTCCTATTGTACTGGGCCCAGGCCCCATCAGCTAAACAGGAGGGCCCAGAGTAGCTTTATTGTTCATCTCTGCCCAAATGAATAAATGGATTTTTACTAGACCACACCCCCACTTCTACTTGTTCCACTGCATGCCGGGGAGTGGGGGGGCGTAGGCCCGGTTGGGGGGGACCCTGTCAGGAAAGCTGTATGGGGCCCCATAATTTCTCACAGCGACCCTGGGCATACATAACCTCTCTTCATCTCCTTAAAACAATACCCAAGAACTAAACAAAGAAGGCCAAAGGGTTTCCTACGCTGTGTTCCTTACCTTTCAAACAAACAGACTTGCAAAATAAACTGCAAGAATCCTTTATATGTGAAGAACACAGCAGTAACATAGGGGTCAAACAATGGACAGGTAATACACACACTTGACATTCCAGGGCTCAGGAGTGCACTACATAAAGAATGTAGGGTACAGCAGTGCACTACATAAAGAATGCAGGGCTCAGCTTTGTCCATCTATGCAGCCTCACCCATGCCCATCCAATGCAGCCTCACCAATGCCCATCCAATGCAGCCTCACCAGTGCCCATCCAATGCAGCCTCACCAGTGCCCATCCACTGCAGTCTCACCAGTGCCCATCCAATGCAGTCTCATCAGTGCCCATCTATGCAGCCTCACCAGTGCCCAGAAATTCAGCCTCACCAGTGCCCAGAAATGCAGCCTCACCTGTGCCCATCAAATTCAGCCATACCAGTGCCCATCCAGTGCAGCCTCACCTGTGCAGGGGATCAGAGAGGAAAGGAAGAGGAGAGCTGACTGGATCATCACACAGGCCGACATCGCTGTGACAGCTTTAATTTGAATCGCCGTGTTCCCGCTGTCACACAAGTCCCACCTCCTGGATCGGCTCCTACCTATGATAGACAGCACACGTCCATTGGCAAATGGACAAACTAAGCGGTGGGACTTGTGTGACAGCGAGCGCCCGGTGATTCGAATTAAAGCTGTCACTGCAGGTGACACCAGACCTTCACCTCTTCTGCCTTAGCACCCACTCATGATCAGCCCTGTACCTGGGGCCGCCCCTGCAATCCGGGGACAAATCTGGCTCCAGGGACAGTGCCCTCAGTCCGGGGACTGTCCCCAGAAACCGGGAACATCTGGTCACCGTATTCTAGAGCCTGTTAATTGTCCTTAGTCTTATGTTCATATACAGTATCTGCAGTGAGTTCTAACAGATTTAAAGCTCAGTCACAGGGACATACTCATATTTTCTGCACAGAACGTAGGTTCTTCCTGTCAGAGCTAGCAAAAAATCCTGTGTAAAATACACACCTAAAATACTCATATTTAGATGCATGCAATGTTTAGACATGTATAATTAGTGACTGAAGGGCTTAGTCACACGGGTGTCTAAAGCGCAATGTTTAAATGTGCACAGCATACCGTTTTGTATGCATCTAAACACAGCACTGTATCAAGTATAAATGCATCTCAACATTTTCTTTTCTGAGTGTACACTTAGCTGCACATGCATACAGTCTAGAGGCACTATTCTGCAATGAGAGCAGCTACAATAATTCAACCCAGTGTGACTAGTTCTCTTTTAAAAGGTTAAAGTTGAATGGAATATGTCTTTTTAGCCTATATACCTTACAAAACTATTGAGTGAAGAGCTGAATTTGAAAAGTTTGCGGATAGCAGGTAACTAAGCTAATGGTCCTGTTGCTGTATATCTCCATGTTCGTGCTGTTAGCATACCTGCTGTTTATTACCTTAAAAATCATACATATTTCTATTATGTTTTAGATTTCCATTTACTCTTACTTTCTTTAGACCTTCAGCCTTGTCCCTTGTATCCATAATTTATCATTTTAATAATTAATTAACCTTTTAGTATCTCCCCTAAAGGCTCTAAATTCTTGGGTTACTCTATTTTTCCATTTATATTCCCAAGAAGTTTACTCTTACCTGAAGAGTACCAATTTTTTGTGAATACTAATACTCTTGTTTTAATATTTAACAGAAAATCCATCGAGCATTAAATATGACCCTTGACGACCAGGACGTGAAACCCCCAAACCCTGACAAAAGGTATTTTATTTCATATTCACTGTCAATTTAATATACCTCTTGCATAATATTTGTTTTTCCTGGGTGATCCAGATATTATATATAAAGTGAGTGAGCAGCTGACGGGTGCATCTTTAAGTGTAAATTTAACGTTGTTCAAGTATAATTTTATATTCTACCCAGCAACATAGATAGCATTCACACGTGCCTATAGTCCCTATAATGTAGTTCCTACCATTGCACATGCTTCCTTGGCAATACTTACATAATTAGCCAGGTTAAAAAAATACACAAGTCGATCTAGTTCAACCAATAAAAAAACAAAAAAAAACATACAATCCCATATACACAATCATAGCAGACAAGTGGAGGAAGGTGAAAAACCTCAGCAGAGCATGATCCAATTTGCTACAGCAGGGGAAAATTCCTTCCTGATCCCCCAAGAGGCAATCAGATATTCTCTGAACCAACTTTACCTATAAAATGTTAGTACCCAGTTATATTATGTACATTTAGAAAATAATCCAGGCCTTTTTTAATGCAATCTACTTAGCTGGCCAAAACCACCTCTTGAGGGAGTCTATTACATATTTTCACAGCTCTTACTGTGAAGAAACTTTTCCGTATTTGTAGATGAAATCTCTTTTCCTCCAAATGTAATGAGTGCCCCCTTGTCCTCTGTGATGACCTTAAAGTGAATAACTCAACACCAATTCAATATATGGACCTTAAGTGTTTGTAAATGTTGATCATATCCCCCCTTAATCTCATCTTCTCAAGAGAGAATAAAATCCTCTAATAGGTTCCTCTAATCTTTCCTCATAGCTGAGCTCCTCCATGCCTCTTATCAGTTTGGTTGCCCTTCTCTGCACTTTCTCCAGCTCCCCGATATCCTTTGAGAACTGGTGCCCAAAACTGAACTGCATATTCCAGATGAGGTCTTACTAATGATTTGTACAGGGGCAAAATGATATCTCTCGCTCTGGAGTCCATACCTCTCTTAATACAAGAAAGGACTTTGCTCGCTTTGGAAACTGCAGCTTAGCATTGCATGCTATTATTAAGCTTATCATCTACAACCCCCCCCCCCCCAATACAGAACATAGGTCTTACCGAGCCAAGCCATCACATTGGGTCACATGCCAATGAAATTATCTGGAATATGTTAGTAAGCATTTGTCTACTCTCATATTTCTTTAACTGAAAGTACACTTGAGAAATGTAGGCTGCCGTTTGTTAGTTTCTTGGCTGTTGCTTTGGAGTGCCTGCTGCACCTGTGAATGTGCCATTAGTGCTCATTCATACATAAAGTTGGGGGGCGGTAAAACCCTGCAGTGGTTTTACAGCCCCCAATCCCTACCTTCTTTAGCTGCTGAGGCAGCAACCAAAGGTGTAAATTAATTCCCCTGTTGCTTTTGGTTGGTGCTGTGGCCTGCCAATTGTAACCCATTCAGGTAAAGGGGGCCACTCTGCAAGTGTCTCACAACTGCATGCTTATACAGGGTCCAAGAGGTTAAAGCAGGTGGTGAGAAAGCAACACAAATCTGCCTGCTTTAACCCCTTGTTTGCTGTACTGCACAAGGTTGCAGGGCACTTGCAGAGTGGCATCATTCACTTGAATGGGTCATGTTTGGCAGGTGCTACACCCACCAACCTTGATAGGATGTATAACTCCTGCTGCAGCTGCGACATGTGTACACCCCTGGCCACTGCAGCTAAAGGGGGTGCAGATGGGACAGGGTTGATAAAAACACATCTTAACTATGGGGTTTTACCACCCTCAAAACTGAAAAAGTTAATAAACTCTTACAGTTCTGAGCCCCTTATAAGGCTGTTTTCACACTGATGTGCTGTAGTTTACCTGCACCGTGGGTGCAGCTCAATGCATCTGCAATTTTCCGGGGTAACTGCACTTTGTCATAGACTTCTATTGTATTCTGCAGGTGTGGTGGGCTTTCAGAAAGTGCACCAAACCTGCAGGATATAATAGAAGTCTATGGCTAAGCGCAGCAAACCCAAAGGAAAGCTGTGGGTACACTGCATCAGTGTGAAAGCAGCTCTATACTATTATGCCCAGTGTATGGCTTCACACTGACCTGGAGATCTCATCTTTCCTGCTGCTGGCACCACTCTGGAGACCACTAGCCGGGATAAGAGGTGGAGTGTAGTTGGTATCACTCTGCATTGGACAGGAGCCAGCACTACAGAGGAGGTATCGGCTTATGCGGCTCTTACTCCCTACTACAGCTCTAATTTTACAAGTACTCCCTCTTGCATTGCACTCTGTTTGATGATCTGGAATGGTAGGTCAGTAAATCCAGACTGCGATCTACCAGTTACCTTGCCTGCAATCTACTGGTTGCTGACCCCCGTCCTATATTGTACTTGGCTCTTCCATTTCCAGTTATTATTTTAACTCTTTTTTTGCAGCTGTAACCTTCAGAAGGATGCCAACAAAAAACCTCAGTCTGTCTGGAACAATTTAGGTCGGACTACCATCCGCCAGGAAAAAAGGGTACATTTTAACCTAGAGACTGTAAATGCAAAGGATAAACCTTGTGAGAATGGTCAACCCTGTCGCCCCAAAGAGGAAGAGCTAAGGGAGCTGGAGGAGAAGATTGAGGACATGAAGGAACAACTAAGAGCTGCCTTGGTGAGAAAAAGTCAGTTGATGGTAATCCTCCAGCCCCCGTGTAATCACACTCAGCCAAAGGCCGAAGGAAACAGATGATAACCATGACATTGTTTGTCTCTATGCAACTTATCTAGACAAAAGTTCTGTCAGAGAGCTTGCAATCTAATTGTTCACTTCTTCCAGTGAGGAGTTGCAGGCAGTTCATCACTGAAAGATTTATGCCAAGGCACATGGAGATTAATTAACTAATGCAATCCTCAAATACTTCAAAGGAAATACTTATCTGGTGCAATATTGTTCAACATGGACTAGTAATGTGAAATCATTATAATGGCATATTATCACTCTACCCAATCATACATTCTTGGAATCGGAGGAAGAAAAAATTATTTTTCACTGCATTTCTATTCTGTATGACTTTCTTGTGTCCTCTTCTATAGTTCATCTTTTATGATTGTTGCAAGCTATTCATGAATTCATTGTACAGCACCATGGCAATATAAGACTGTAACTGCGTGTTATTAATCCTTTCACTTTTAGTAATCCTTTTCAAGCTTCTCAAGAAAATCTCCCATAATAGTCAGCTATCAATACCTGCTTCTTGGATGAATTTAGTCCATAGAATAGAACTATCTAGAAATATATTTCTGATACCTAGAATACAGCTATACCTTAATTTGTTTAGGTAAGAATTATTAAGTCTATTTTCAGTATAACAATATTTTCTGATTTCAATTTTGTAAGGGATTGACCTGAATTATTGAAAACGTAATCCATTGCTGGTGCTTTGAAAGTATTTCTATGATCATTTTATAGATGGCATGCTTACAACACATATGGGTAAAAAGAAAGAAAAAACATATTGGTCTGATCACTGAATAAGTTGACCACTAGGATGCATTAATATTCGAATGTTAAAGTGACCATCCAGAGTCACCAGCACTCAGGATCCTCAAAAGACAATTGTGACCCCAAGAAGGACCAGTGGTGCCATGCATTTGTTTCTTATGCTCTGCAAAAATTTTATGTAGCAAGTAGATGGTATACAAAGTGTGCACTCATTTAGCACATCCCTCAAAAGGTACACTCTGGTTAAAATTGAGAATAAAAGCTGAACTCTAGGCAAACAGGTAGACAGAATACATATATGGGTGCTATTTTACCTGCCAAAGGATTTGGATTTCTGTCCATCCAATCCTGAGAGTTATACAGCTTTTCCACACACCAACACCCTGTGTGACGGGACAAAAGACCTGATTTAATTACATTTTGGTATGAAGTTTCTTTACTATTAATCCTTGCCTGTATTCCAGTTGAAGCTGGTGCCATGACCACTGTTTCAGGGTGGCACATTTCCCCCACAGCATCCTATGCACCCACCCTTGCATGCAGGGACTAGAGATGTGTCTCCCTACACTGGGTGCATCAATAGAAACACAAACGGGTTGATCTATTAAAACTGGAGAGTAAAAAATCTGGTGCAGCTCTGCATAGATACCATTCAGCTTCCAGGTTTTATTCTCAAAGCTTAAACAAGCTGAAGTTAGAAGCTGAATGGCTACCATGCACAGCTGCACCAGATTTTGCACTTTCCAGTTTTAGTAAATCAACCCCAAAGTCCTGTAGCCTGGGATAGTAAGGTACTCCCCTGCCCCCTCCTTCTCCAAGCTCATATACTGTGTGGAGACTGCACTGCTGTTAACACTTTCCTGTGAAGACGAGACATTTAGGGGAACACTGAAAGAGAGCTGGAGCCAGCAGCATTGAAAGTTGTAAACTGTAAGTGCTGGGGTAAGAATTTTAACAAGTCGTTTTTTGGGGGGAATGTTTATTTTATTTTGCTCAATATGTTAACTCTACAGTCCAGGTATGTTTTTTTTTTTTGCATGGTTACATTGGTCCAGCTTGGACATCACCACCACGTCCAATTTGAGAATGCTTTGCATTCATTGAGGAAATGCAATGCTTTCTCTGAATGGCGCATGTGTCGTACACAGGACCGCGAAGCTAGCAGCGGTTACTGTCGTAGAGGTGCCTAACAGTGATTTACAGCTTCCATGAGGATTGGCCAGGTTCTGGAGTATACACACTTTCATTGGTCCAAGCTGGTCCAATATAACTATGCAAAAGCTGAAAAACACTGAGGGTGGTTTACTACTACTCTAAGTAACACCTACTTATCTTGTCCCTCCCCCAGTCTGAGAGGAGACAGAGAGATTAGCTGCTTTGTGTTCTGCTTCTCTTTTCCCTATTCTGCTCTCTCCTACTATCAAAATGTTCCTTGTTAGCCTACAAACACTTCAGCATAACTAATTGGCTACGTGTGCTGTTTTTTCCTTTCCCATTCGCAGTTCTGTTGTACAATAACTGCAAAAGGCTCATACCAAATCAAATCTAAATTGATGAATACAGAACTGAAATAATGTGTCTTTTATATCTGCCTGCGCTTTCAGATCTATACAGGGACCACAGCCTGTTCAGTAGCACTCATCTAGGCAAAGCTGTATTGCTTTAAAGCACTCCTACATTTGTGAGTACTCTGATCCTAGGACACTTTTGATTGTGATGCTATCACATTCACTGAAGATGCCTTACTGGCTCCCACATACAGAAAGCCTGGTGTAAATGAGAAATGCATATAGTTAGAAGTTTCTCACAATCACCAACCAGATTCAAATGTGCCTAGAAAGTAAAGAAGGGAGGTTATATAGCACTGGCTTCAGGAAGAAAATTCCAAACATGTATGTACTGTGTACAATACACAGAACTCAGAAACCTATAGTAAGGTAAATAGAAAAGCTGCAATGGCTGACCTCCTTCTGAAAATGCTAGTCAGGTGGCTGTCCCTGTAGTCAGTACTTAAAGCGGAGGTCCACCCTAAAATGGACCTCCGCTCATCGGAATCCCCCCCCCCTCCGGCGCCACAATCGGCACCTTTCAGGGGGGAGGGGGGTGCAGTTACCTGGATAATCCAGGTAACTGCACCCACTTCCGGGCTAGCTCTCTGCGGAACGAGCGTAGGTTACGCCCCCGTTCCGCAAGCGCCCGCCCCCTTCAGCAAGTGCCCCGCTGCCTGCTGGGAAACACACAGCTCCCAGAGGCAGCGGGGACCGTCCGGATTGCGCCGCGCGGCTCGCGCATGCGCAGTAGGGAACCGGGAAATGAAGCCGAAAGGCTCCATTTCCTGATTCCCATACCCAAGATGGCGGCGGGACCCGGCAGCCGAGCGAGCGATCGGCTTCGGGTGCCGACATCGCGGGCGCGCTGGACAGGTAAGTGTTTGTAGTTGCTGGCTTTTAAAAAAAAAAAAAACGCGGAGTCCCGGTGGACTCCCGCTTTAAGGATACTGACCTGGAAACAGGCTGCAGATCGGGAAATTCAAAATGATGGCGAATCTACTGCTCCACGTACTTGTCCCAAGTCAGTGACTTAGTACAGTGCCTTGAAAAAGGATTAATACCCCTTGAAATTTTCTAACTTTTTTCATGTTACAACCAAACACGTAAATATATATTATTGGGATTTTATGTGATAGACCAACACAAAGTGATACATAATTGTGAAGTGAAAGGAAAATGATAAATGGTTTTCAATTTCTTTTACAAATAAATATTCAAAAAGTGTGACGTGCATTTGTATTCAGCCTCCTTTACTCTGATACCTCTAGCTAAAATCTAGTGGAACCAATTGTCCTCAGAAGTCACCTAATTAGTAAATAGAGTCCTTCTGGGTGTAATTTAATCTCAGTATAAATACAGCTCTTTTGTGAAGCCCTCAGAGGTATGTTAGACAACTTATTAAACAAACAGCATCATGAAGGCCAAAGAACATACCAGATAGGTCAGGGATAAAGTTGTGGAGAAGTTTAAAGCAGGGTTGGGTTGTAAAAAAATATCCCAAGCTTTAACCACTTACAGACCGGACCATTTTGCTGGTCAAAGACCAGACCACTTTTTGCGATTCGGCACTGCGTCGCTTTAACTAACAATTGTGCGGTCGTGCGACGTGGCTCCCAAACAAAAATAGAGCGACAATTCTGAAAAAACGCATTATTTTTTACTTTTTGTCATAATAAATGTCCCCCAAAAATATATAAAAAAATATTTTTTTCCCTCAGTTTAGGCCGATACGTATTCTTCTACATATTTTTGGTAAAAAATCGCAATAAGCGATTATTGATTGGTTTGCGCAAAAATTATAGCGTTTACAAAATAGGGATAGTTTTATGGCATTTTTATTAATCATTTTTTATTATTATTTTTTTTACTAGTAATGGCGGCGATCAGCGATTTTTATTGTGACTGTGACATTGTGGCAGACACATCGGACATTTTTGACACATTTGTGGGACCATTGTCAGTCATACAGCAATCACTGCTATATAAATGCAGTGATTCCTGTGTAAATGACACTGGCAGTGAAGGGGTTAACCAGTGGGTGGCAGTGTAGGGGATAAGTGTTCCTAGGGGTGTGTTACTAACTGTGTGGGGGCTGGGCTTTCATTTAGTGAACACTGTTCTCTGCTCCAATCACATGGAGCAGAGATCAGCGTCATTAGTTGCTAGGCAGAATGGGGAAATGCTGTTTACACGGCATTTCCTCCATTCAGCCGTCCCGTGAGACGATTGGGGGTATGCCCACGGCGATCGAGTCCACGGGACCCGCGACCGGACTCACAGGGGTCCCGACCGGCACGCGAGTGCGGCGGCGCGTTGCGATGGCAGGGCGGCATTGAAGATTGGACGTACCTGTACGCCAATATGCCTGCCCGTGCCATTCTGCCGACGTACATCGGCGTGCGCCGGTCGGGAACTGGTTAAACATGTCACGGAGCACTGTTCAATCCATGATCAGAAAATGGAAAGAGTATGGCACAACTGTAAACCTACCAAGACATGGTCGCCCACCTAAACTGACAGGTCGGCCAAGGATAGCATTAATCAAAGAAGCAACCAAGAGGCCCATGGTACACAGGACAACTATCCACAGGACAAGTATTAGTTGTGCACTCCACAAATCTGGCCTTTATGGAAAAGTGGCAAGAAGAAAGCCATTGTTGAACGAAAGACATAAGAAGTCCCGTTCGCAGTTTGCGAGAAGCCATGTGGGGGACACAGCAAACATGTGGAAGATGGTGCTCTGGTCAGATTGAACTTTTTGGCCTAAAAACAAAACACTATGTGCCGCGGACAACTAACACTGCACATCACCCTGAACACTGAACACGCCATCTCACCGGAAAACACGGTGGAGGCAGCATCATGTTGTGGGGATGGTTTTCTTCAGCAGGGACAGGGAAGCTGGTCAGAGTTGAAGGGAAGTTGGATGGAGCCAAATACAGGGCAATCTTAGAAGAAAACCTGTTAAAGTCTGCAAAAGACTTGAGACTGGGATGGAGGTTCACCTCCCAGCAGGACAACAACCCTAAACATATAACCAGAGCTACAAGTTAGAATGGCCCAGGCAAACTCCAGACTTAAACCCATTGAGAATCTGTGGCAAGACTTGAAAATTGCTGTTCACAGACGTCCTCCATCCAATATGGCAGAGCTTGAGCTATTTTGCAAATGGGAATGGGAAAATGGGAATGGGAAAAAAATGTCACTCTCTAGATGTGCAAAGCTGGTAGAGACATCCCCAAAAAGACTTGCAGCTGTAATTGCAGGGAAAGGTGGTTCTACAAAGTATTGACTCCGGGGGGGATGAATACAAATGCTCGCCACACTTTTCACATATTTATTTCTAAAACATTTTGAAAACCATTTATCATTTTCCTTCCACTTCACAATTATGTGCCACTTTGTATTGTTCTATCACATAAAATCCCAGTAAAATACATTTATGTTTTTGGTTGTAACATTACAAATTATGGAAAATTTCAAGGAGGTATGAATACTTTTTCAAGGCACTTTATATAATGACATTGTTCAATCAGTATGGCAGCCAGGGAACTAGTATTTTCAGAAGTAGATGTCTCTACGCTTTCTCACTAGAGGTTTTTTTTAAGGGCACCTGAGTGAACTTTCTGATTTTTAGCATAATTAAACCCAAAGACAAAAATGTATTTATTGCAGCTTACCAATCATTAGATGTGGTGGAAAAAAAAAAGAAAATCAGTTTTCTTTTCTTTGGCTTTTTCCCTTTGTTTTTACCTGGTGATCTGGCCAGTAACACACCTCCTGTATTACTGAGACACAACTCTGTAGGAATAATCTCAGGAGGTATGGCAGGCAGCAGCACTGTCAGTCAGGGGGTGTAGTGTTAAATGTATTAGCAGATGTAGAAACACATAAAAAAAAGTTTTTTTCCTTTTTGGGATAAAGGTTTTGAATGAGTGGTTTGTCTCATCCATATAAACTGATAAAAATAACAGAATTTCTGGCTGAATAACCAGATGGAAATATAAGAAAGAAAGCCTATAAAAGAAATGAATACAGCCATCACATCTATGAATTGGAAGGTTGCAATATAATAAAAGTTTGCGTTTGGTTTTAATACTGCTTTAATAGCATTATCAGCTCTTTTCTTACTCCAAGTTATTGCCTGTAATAATTGCTCTTTAGAAGTATTATAAATTGAACAGCCTAGTGGACTACTAGGTCGATACCACATGCCAGTATTTTCCAACTGTTCACCAAGTAATAGACCTTTCTAAAGTACCCAGTAATATTATACCAGCAGCACTAACGCACATTAATAAAAAAGACAAGAGCAAGAACACTACATATTTCCTAATTGTTGCAAAAGAAAAAATGCTCAATAATGTACAGCAGACTCAGACCCACAGTGTGCCAAATGCAGTTATGACCATTGATGCAACAGCACTAAAGAATACATTTATATAGGCTATTAGTAGTGACATAGTACTTTGGGGAATATCATCTAACATGTTTAGCCAGTGAAATGTGACATCAGCCAACTGTACAGTAAATTTTCTCAAAATATAGTTAGCGTTTTTCAGCTATCCTTAATTTTGGAGGGGATTATAAAGTTACTGTAAGAAGCAGTGCAGGTGATCTGTAAGTTCATAAATTAAACTGCGTAGTGGCAAGAACAATGGTGACCCTGGCGTACTGCATTGGCAGGTATAGTGGTAACCTGGAATCTTTTATCATGCAGTCAGTGACATGGTTGTCAGTGATGTGTGCAAACCCGGCAAATGTAGCCCTGGTTAAAGTAGTCCAAACTGTGCAACGGCAAAGGGGTTTTAGTTTGTGATCAGACTATGCACATGCAAGTATTTTATATGTTCCGAACAAGCTGTAAAATCACTGTAAAACAAGCCACCTCTGTAGCTATAGGCATTGTGGAGAAGTTAATCTTCAAATTTCACAATAGGAACTGTGAAGTCTCAGCTATTTCCTATGTTATCAGAATCTTGGCGGCCTGACAGCTTTCTAATGTAAACACAGGTGATGTTTCTAGACCAGCCCCTATCAACCTTTTTACGCTAGAGGAACCTTTGAAATAATTTTCAGATTTGGAGAACTCTTGCTAATACAGCGGTCTGTGGGTAAAATGGCCCTTACAATAGTGGTCAGTAGGAAAAAGGCAATCATTACAATGGTGGTCAAAATTCTACCCCTACGAATGGCTAAAAATATCATGGATGTCATGCTGCTGATTTTGGAGTTGGACCTGGATCCATGCAGACACCATCAAATAGGAGGTCAATCACACACAACTCAATGAACACCTAGCAACCTCAGAAAGAACCCTAGTGTTCCATGGAATCCCAAGTTCGAATGTCTGTTCTAGGCTTTTAAAACCCACTTCAGAGTCTTTGTTGAGATGCTTGAAGCCCTTTGAGAATTGATAAATTCACTGTACATACAGCTAGAGAGGTCAATGATCTTTTAAAGTTATTTTACTGCTTGTTAAGAATATGTAAATACTTTATTGTCCATATTCTAGGCATAGATACAGATGAAAGTAACCTTGGTTAACGAGTAACGTGGATAATGAGCGTTTTGAAAGACGAGTAACTTTTTTTTAACATTTTGACTTGGTTTGCGAGTGTTGTCTCACAAAATGAGCAGAATTCAAGCTAATGGGGTGTGCAGTACCATATTTGGCCAGAGGTGCGGGGGCTACAGTGACACTCGGAATGGTTTGAAGCCTTTCGTAAATACTCAGAACCACTCGGAAATTCTAGGAAACACTCGGAAATACTCAATTTCTGAGTGTTTTCGAGTTCAGCCGAGCTGCCCCCAAGTATTTCCAAGGCTCTTCGGCACCCCCCACCTCTGGCCACATGCATGCAATAGAAGTCAATGCGGAATGAATTATCTTAGGCCGCGTACACACGCGCGGACTGTTGGCCCAACCTTGTCCGCTGAACAGTGTTTGGGCGGACAGTCCGCTCGTGTGTGGGCTTTCAGCGGACAGTTTCAGCGGACAGTTGGACGGACAAGGTTTTACGGAAATTCCGAAAAACTGTCCGCTGAAACCTTGTTTCAACGAACAGTCCGCCCGTGTGTAGGCTTGTTCGTCAAACTAAGTTCCGCGCATGCTCAGAAAGGATTTTCAAGCCGAAAGTTATAATGCAGTGTATAGGACGTCGTATTTTGCGTCCCGTCGTACGTGCCGTTCACGTCATCGCGCACGGTTTCAGCAAACTGTTCGTTCGTCGTGTGTGGCCATGTCCGTCCATGCTAAGTTTGAGCGGACTGTTCGCTCAAACTGTTGGACGGACAAAGTTGGGCCAACAGTCCGCGCGTGTGTACGCGGCCTTAGTTTCCATTGACTTCTATGGGGAAACTCGCTTTGATATGCGAGTGCTTTGGATTACAAGCATTCTCCTGGAACGGATTATCAAAAACCTGAGCAATTCACTGACCCATAGGGAAACACAGGAGGTAGAAGCCAAACTACAGGAAATGTAAAAAATTTGCTGTGCTGTCTGGTTAGAAATTCATTGTGTTTTGTGAACCCCATATTATAAACTTTTTTATGCAACAAAATATTTAAACATAAATTATATGACTAAGCTCCTAGTCGAGTGAAACCAATAAGAGGAGCAGATAGATTACTCCTGTACTGGAAATTAATAAAACTAATTTTGGGCTTTTAAAAGGAAATAGGCTTCACTCTTGTCTTTGGGTTCTGTTAAAAATAACATGTTAAAGGGATTGTAAAGGTATTTTGTATTTTTTTTTTTAAATAACAAATATTCTATACTTACCTCCACTGTGCAGCTCGTTTTGCACAGAGTGGCCCCAAACCTGGTCTTCTGGGGTCCCTCGGCAGCTGTCTCGGCTTCCCCCTGCAAGTACTTCTCATGTTCATGTGAGCTCCCTCGCATGGTGAGGAGTGCTTGCGGGCGAACTCCCGTGATATAGCCAGCGGCCATAGCCGCTCACTGTATCACTCGGCCCGACCCCTGGCGTGCCGCGTTGTTGGATGTGATTGACAGCAGCGCGAGCCAATGGCTGCGCTGCTTTCAATCCATCCACTGTAACCAATCAATGGCCAGGCTGAGCCGCGAAGAGGATGTCGGAGGCGAGTGCGGGACTTTCGAGGGGTCAGGTAAGTAAAACGGGGGGGCTGGGTGAGCTGGCATTGTCTGATGTTTTTTTACCTTAATGCATTAAGGTGAAATAAATTTTACCTTTACAACCCCTTTAACATGTAATTGTTTTGGATGTTATTTCATTTCTATTCTTGCCTTTTTTTGCACAGTGCCTATTTAAAAAAAAAAAAAAAAGTTACCTATGGTGTTTATGTAGGTAACCAAAAGAAAGAGCTTGTGTAAATGCTGGTAATGCTTGCTAGTTGGGACATTATGGCAAATGATTGCTCTTCATTTGCTGGTACCCCTGTTGAAAGGTCAGATATGATTGATTGGTTCTTCTGTCTCTACTTTGATGGTCTTATTCCTTAACTGGAAATATTTTTTTTAGTTTGTTTTGTATTTTGCTGCAAAATGTGTCCCAAGAAAGATTTGTTATTGTGTGCATATAGCAACCTCTATTTCTTACAGAAGTGAATGAAACTTTTCCTGCACAACAGTCAGCTATGAAAAGGAAAATGGATGCACCAGATCTTGAATGGTTTAGGCTAAATGCCCATGTAACTGATGCCTAAAAAAACAATTACATCAAGCACTAAAACTGAATGGAAGCCTGTTCATTAAAACAAACTAGAACTTTGCCATGTGTTGTGCCTGAGGAAGATACTGCACTACTTGTCACTGTGGTCAGTGTTGTCACACTCAGTCTGAGGAACTCCAGGAGTGGACTTTAACTGCCAGCTGGACTCAAAGCTGCATGCAATAAATGATGGCTAAGGCAAGACAATGGTGCAGAAACCAACAGTATACACAGCACCAAACAGGGGTAATTTTATAATTCAAATATGTGTGGAATATCCTTGAAGCTCATCCTGTAAAATCACAACATATACAAGTGCATGTCTGCCAATGGCATGTTTTATCTGTTTGTATAAGTATGCTCTATATAATGTAATGATCATCTACCTGCAAGTTTTCTTATACACAAGAGTTATAAACAATATAATGTTTCAATCAATACATATGACAATTCTAATCATAAACCGATGTATAGAAACTATATAGCAAAATCCTAAAAAAAAAAAAACTACATTTTTCAGACTCAAAGAGGCATCTACCCCAAAGTATTAGTGTTAAAATGTGCAATTATATTACGTTTCATCCATTTTCATTTGCAAATTGGCGGTTCTGTATTATTTTCTGTATAGCTGACGTTTGCAATGCTCACTGACATATGCTTACAGTAACAAACTGTATTTTTTTTCTGCACTAGTTTTTATAAATAAGCCTTATTGTATATGTGGGAATATAAATGCTCTAAACTGGTTGTGTGTTTTCATGCAGTATTATTATTAGTATTGCCATTAGTATCTCAGGGGCTGCTGCTGCCACCATAGCCCGTAAGGAAAACCGGCAGTGAAACCTTGCGGCTTCATAGCCAATTCCCTACTGCGCATGCGCTCTATGCTTTCTAACTGCCCCGATGGTGGGGGAAGGAGGAGAGAGGCCAGACTTCTGACGTACCTCGCCGCGGCGAGGTCCGACAGGAGTGGGGACAGGTACCTGCTCCTCCCCCAAAAACAGGTACCCGCTCCTCTCCCGAAAAGGTACAATATGTGTCACCGGAGGGGCGGGGGGAGACATAAGCGGAGCTTCCACTTCTGGGTGTAATTCCACTTCAAATGATTTGTTGTACTAGTGACTCTGCAGGGAAATACTTTACTATTCAGACATCAGTATGGGCAGTGACATATACTGCCCGTTATCATATAGCTACCCTCTATTGATTCAGACCTGCAATCACAGCACCAGGCAAAGATAATTCTTCTTGGACTAAGGCTGGCCATAGATGGTTTGAATCGTGATTTGAACCATGTATGGGCAGGCTTACTGTACCAAGTTGATCGATCAACTTGGGTACAACCAGCCTACCATATTTATTTGTGATTATCTCATTATCTCTAGCAGCAGCTATAGCTGCTAGCAATTATCACTGTCTTCTCCCTGGGGGGACAGCTTCCCCCTGCTGGGAGAATACAATGTCTTGGCAGGAGGGATTACCCTATCAACACTGTCTGTGTTAATGGGGGGAATTGTATGAAACCACGGGTTGCAGGAAAGAAATTTGCACCATTGATGGTCTGCCTAACTTCCTTTGGGACCAAAAGGTACAAAGGAAGCTGATGTCAGAAGAGGTTAAAAAAAATCATCAGGGCCTGTTGGTTGTGTTTGCCCAACAGGCTAAAGTGCCTAGTCCTCTCCAAAAGTCATATTGAACCCATGACTTAGAGGGCTTTCACACCGCCGTGCCCATAGAGTCGGCGGTAAAACGCCGCTATTTTTAGCAGCGTTTTACCGTCGGATTTGCAGCGCATTTAGGCCGCTAGCGGGGCACTTTTACCCCCCACTAGCGGCTGAGAAAGGGTTAAAACCGCCCGCAATATGCCGCAATAGCAGCATTTTGCCGGCGGTATTGCAGCGCTGCCCCATTGATTTCAATAGGGAGCAGCGGTGGAGGAGCGGTAAACACACCGCTCCTTCACCGCTCCAAAGAAGCTGCTGACAGGACTTTTCCTGACGTCCTGCCAGCGCACCGCTCCGGTGTGAAAGCCCTCAGGCTTTCACACTACAGACAATGGTGCAGCGGTTTGAGGGCGGATTGCAGGCGCTATTTCTAACACTATGCCAGCGCACCGCTCCAGTGTGAAAGCCCTCAGGCTTTCACACTACAGACAATGGTGCAGCGGTTTCAGGGCGGATTGCAGGTGCTATTTCTAACACTATAGCACCTGCAAAACGCCCTTGGTGTGAAAGGGGTCTTAAAGTGGTTGTAAACTCTTAAAAAAAAAAAAACCTGTAAGACAAAGGCATAATGAGCTAGTATGCATCGTATACTAGCTCATTATGAAATACTTACCTTAGATCGCAAAGCTGTTGCAGCAGTCCCCGTACACCGCTGTGACTGGCGACATGTCTACTGGAGTTATTTCTGGGTTTGTGGGCTCCGGCGCTGTGAATGCCACCACTCCCGTGCATTCCATTTTTTTCAGTGCGCATGTGATAAAGTAAATATCTCCTAAACGGGGCAAGTTTAGGAGAAATTCAGGATACCTACAGGTATGCCTTATTATAGTCTTACCTGTAGGTTAAAGTAGCGTAACAGGGTTTACAACCATGTTAAAGTGTCCGTTACCCCAACGTTTCATATTCCTGGTATGTGCCTGCTGTAATATGTGCTTGTATGAAAAAGTATGCTGATCTTTTTGTATTGCTTCCTTTGTGCGAAATAACTGGCGTTCTTGCCAGTCCCTCTGCTTTCCTTTCCTTAAAAACTGACTGCATGAGAGCACACTGTGGGAAGCTCTCTAGCTATGCTAGGAACTCAGCATGCTCTCCTCAAATAATCACACTTGTCCTGATGCCTCCCCTCTTCACAGCCTTTCACTGGGAAGATCAGTGTACTGCTGCTTCTCCTCCCATAGCTCTTATGAAGCTGGGAACAGAAGGAATGTGATCACTTATAAAAAAAGGGGTATTTCTAATGTTTTTATATCACTACACAAATGTTTTGCCTTGTATTTCTCTCTTAAACTGAATGGGTAGGTTTACAAGTTGATAATTTACAATCACTTTAGAAAAGCACATAGTATAAAAGTCTGTCTTGTGCCAGCATGCTGCTGTGAGTGAATGAGACCCTTGAGACTTTCTGCGAGGAAGCATCTCTTTGGATGCCCCCCCCCCCAAATAGGGGCCAAACTTCTTTAATCAATAGGAAATTATGGGTCCCACTCTGCAGCTTCTGGAAAGAGACTGGCCTTTGTAATAATATAAACATATTTGTCATTCTGAAGCTTCCCTCCAACCACTTTGCATATTATTTTATATATATTATGATTCTGTACTTGTAAAATATGCTGCATAAATCTCCCTCCACGAAGTCTGGCTGCAACCATTTTAACTGTGGGAAATTGAAGCTGCTGCCTGTTCACTTCCTGGATTTAAACAGAGGCACACCTCCAGCTCTGCAGCTCTCATTGGCCCTCATATGATTCATCCCTCCTTCTTTCCTGGCAAACTCTCATGAGAGAGTGAGAGAGTGAGCTGTGCATGAGGTCATAAGTCTAGGCTTTTTACCAGACAAGAAAGAGGAAGTGGGCTGTATACGTTATTTACTGGCAAAAATAAAACATCAAGGGCAGAAGATATAATAGATAGAAAGATGAAAAAATGACTGAAGGTCCGCTTTAACCGTGAGAGACAGAATTACAAAAATATCCATAAAAACACATTTCAAAAAGTTATAAATTGATTTGCATTTTAACGAGTGAGAAAAGTATTTAACACCTTCGCAAAACATGACATAGGTGACAAAACCCTTGTTGGCAATCAGAGGTCTGACATTTATTTTAGTTGTCCACCAGGTTTACACACATCTCAGGAGGGATTTTGTCCCACTCCTCTTTGCAGATCCTCTCCAAGTCATTAGGGCTGACGTTTGGTAACTCAAACCTTCTGCTCCCTCCACATATTTTCTATGGGATTTAGGTGTGGAGACTGGCTAGGCCACTCCAGGACCTTAATGTGCTTCTTCTCGAGCCACTCCTTTGTTGCCTTGGCCATGTGTTTTGGGTCATTGTCGTGCAGGAATACCCATCCACGACCCATTTTAAATGAGGGAAGGAGGTTCTCATTTGACAGTACATGGCCCCGTCCATTGTGCCTTTGATGCAGTGAGCTTGTCCTGTCCCTAGCAGAAAAACACCCCTAAAGCATAATGTTTCCACCTCCATGTTTGATGGTGGGTATTGTGTTCTTGGGGTCATAGGCAGCATTCCTCCTCCAAGTACGGTGAGTTGAGTTGATGCCAAAGAGCTTGATTTTGTGTTCATCTGACCACAACACTTTCACTCAGTTCTCCTCTGAATCATTCAAATGTTCGTTAGCAAACTTCAGATGGGCTTGTACATGTGCTTTCTTGAGCAGGGGGACCTTGCGGCTGCTGCAGGATTTCAGCCCTTCAGTCCTTAACGTATGTACATTTTTTTTTAAAATTTTGAAATGTCTTAATTTTCCAAAAAAGTATGACAAAAAATGACAACTTCAAATGAGATAGGACATCAGGATTGATAAATTTTCAGTAAATATACCATAGTTTGTGAACATTCCTACAGACTAATATACACTGATTTGGCGTAATTTTCACCAAAGAGATGTAGCATAATATGCTTTGGCCTAAATTTATGATGAACATTTATTTATTTGCTAAATTTTATAACAAAAACAAAGAAAAAAAATTGTTTTAAAAAATGTCAGTCTTTTTCGTTAACTTAGCAAAAAAAAAAAAAAATCCAGTGGTGATTAACCACTTCAGCCCCGGAAGAATTTACCCCCTTCCTGACCAGAGCTCTTTTTGCGATTCGGCACTGCCTCGATTTAACTGACAATTGCGCGGGCCGTGTGACGTGGCTCCCAAACAAAATTGATGTCTTTTTTTTTCCCACAAATAGAGCTTTCTTTTGGTTGTATTTGATCACCCCTGCGGTTTTTATTTTTTGCGCTATAAACAAAAAAAGAGCGACAGTTCTGAAAAGAAAATTTTTTTTTTACATTTTGCTATAATATATATTCCCCAAAAATATATAAAACATTATTTTTTTCCTCAGTTTAGGCCGATACGTATTCCTCTACATATTTTTGATAAAAAATAATCAAAATAAGCATTTATTGATTGATTTGCGCAAAAGTTATAGTGTTTACAAAATAGGGGATACTTTTATGTCATTTTTATTCATTTTATTGATTTTTATTTTTTTTACTAGTAATGGCAGCGATCAGCGATTTTTATCCTGACTGCGACATTATGGCAGACACATTAGACATTTTTGGGACCATTGTCATTTATACAGCAATCAGTGCTATACAAATGCACTGATTCCTGTGTAAATGACACTGGCAGTGAAGGGGATAACCACTAGGGGGCAGTGTAAGGGTTAAGTGTGTCCTGGGGAGTGTTTTTAACGGTGGGGGCGTGGCTACGTGTGACACGTCACTGATCTTTGCTCCCGATCACAGGGAGCAGAGATCAGTGACACTGTCACTAGGCAGAATGGGGAGATGCTTGTTTACATTAGTATCTCCCTGTTCTTCCTCTCCGTGAGGCGATCGCGGGTATCCCCATGCCGATCGAGTCCGTGGGACCCACGACCTGACTCACGGAGAGGTAGAACGGGGAGATGCTAATTATGTACGTTAGTTTGCCTGTACAAGCCCTTCTGCCAACGTATATCGGCGTGAGGCGGTCGGAAAGTGGTTAAATACCACCAAAAGAAAGCTCTAGCTGTATAATGAGAAAAATTTAGTTTGGGTAAAGTGTTGCATGACAGCATAATTGTCACAAAAAATGCGACAGCTCTCCCCGCTCTCAGTTTTTACCTGGTGATCTGGCCAGTAACATACCTGTATTAGCGTGCCTCCACTGTGGATATACTAACAGATTAGATACACTAAACAAATTGAAGCTGAGTTCCAGCTAACACTTTATAAGCAGTTACAGCAGTTTTTTCTTTTTGGGATAAAAGTTTTATATAACTAAATAAAAGCTGATTATTGTAAGCTCCCCTGTCATTGGTAAATTGTTTGCCTCAACCATGCTACATTTGCAGAAAAAACAGCAGACTTACTGGCTGGATCAGCAAGTGAAAATAAAGGAAAGAAAGCCCAAAAAAGGAAATAAATGCAGCCATCACATCTAAGAATTAATAAGCTGCAATATAAGAAATGTTTGCCTTTGGTTTTAATATCACTTTATCTGCACACACAATTATTTTTTTTTTGTACAGTTTAAAATTACTATCTTTCTAAAGTCAAACTCACTTTTAGTGTTCCTTTCCGGTATCCAGGTCCGTTTTTCTGTCAAATCGTCATTTATAAAAATAATGCACATCAGTTTTCATCTTGCTTGTGGGCATTTGAAGCCCACAAGCAATCACTTCCTTGTTCCCTTACAGTAGATGTACCAGCATTCCATGCTGGTTCCCACGCATGCTTAGTGGTAACTGCACTGAGCGATGTAAACCTCTTTGTTGCCATCACAACGGGTGGCGTCTTAGGAAGTTTCCGCCCCCATTGTGATGTGAAGCGCCACGTCAGTTGAAATCCTGCGAGATTTCGCTGCAGCTCTCCGCACTGACTCCTGGGATGAATGACACGAGATCCCAGGAGACAGTGCGTCAGGGACAGGAAATTATGCGGATCCCCGCAAAATCCCCGCCCACAGCCGCAGCCACATAACAAAGGGAATATACACAAAGCCACCGATCTAAAGGTACGCTCAAAAAAAAAATGTCCATTGAGCACTCTGGGCTAGATTTGGAAGCAAGTGAGCTTAACTAGGAAAATTGTGTGCAGAACCGCTTTAAATTGAGTGGTTCTTTTTTCCTTTTCACACAGTGAGGGAGATCTTCCAAAGGCTACAATAAAACTTAATGTTAGCCCAAAAAACAGCCAGTATATTTTATATAGTTACATAATCAGGTTGAAAAAAGACCTAGAAAGATCTAGTTCACCAAAAAAACAAAAAAATAATAATAATACAATCTCGTATACACAAACCTATACCCACAGTTGATCCAGAGGAAGGCAAAAAAAAGCAAAGCATTCTCCAATTGGTTTAGTGCATGCGCGATAGCGGCAAATTGCCGCTATTTCACACATGCGCACAGGTACGGTGGTGACATCACAGGGGCGGGCAATTTAAACGGGGAATTAGTCTGCAAGCTTTGGGAATGCTTGCGGGCTGTTGCGGTGACTTCCCCCTGCCTCTGTGTTGCATCTATTGGTAAGTGGCATTCTGGGACAGGGTGGCTATCCCTTCCCTGTCCCTTGCACTGATCCCTTGTCATCTTTTCAGCACGTATGGATATCGCTGAGGACATGGATTCTCTACCGCCTGTCTGTGGCCAGCCCTCTCATAAAAGGTATTTTTAATGATCACCTGAAGGTCTGGTGGGGGAGGGGTATATATCTGTTAGCTCTGTCCTGATATCTTGTCTCTTGTTTTTCTTGTCTTGCTCCTGTTTCTGCCCTTCCAGGTCAGAACAGCATTGCAGCTCTCACAGAGGGAGTGACTCCTCCAAGTCGCATCACCAGCACTCCTCTTCCAAATCAAAACATTATGGTTCCTCCTCAAGATCAGGACACTGTAGTGAGGAATGGTCGCATTCCTCGAGGACTCAATACAGTCACTCAGCTAGTGTCTGTTGGGGGTGCAGAGCTCTTGTACCGGCAGGAAAATCTTTATGCGCTCTTTGCTACGCCAAGGCTTCCAATGAAAGGGGTGACGTGAATCAACAACTCAAAACCCTGGTGGAAAAAGTTGTTAAGGAGTCCCTCAGAAATATTGAGGGCCAGTCCTATGTTCCCCCGGCAGAGCCGCCACTTTCTCCAGGAAGGGAGGCTCAGCTGCAGGATACTTGGGAATCCTCTGTGCATAGCCACCCCTCAGCTGCCATATCTGACAGTGACTCTGATGAAAGTGATCCCTGTTTGGGTTTTGATTTCGCTCTACTTCCTCCTCTGATCAGAGCTGTTAGAGAGACACTGAACTGGGAAGATTCTGTGGCTGCTCCTTCCAAACAGAGAAAATTCTTTAAGCAATTAAAGAAGGAACGGATTAATTTTCCTTTTATCTCTGAGCTAGGTGAGATTATCACAGATGAATGGGGCAAGGTGGAGAAGAAAAATTCCATGCTGTCTAAGGTTTCAAAACTCTATCCTTTCAATGAAGAAGAGGTGAAGCATTTGGAGTCGGCGCCATTGGTAGACGCAGCAGTCATGAGGCTGGTGAAACATGTCACACTTCCCTTAGAAGATACTGTTTCTTTTAAGGATGTTCTGGATAGACGAATTGACACTGATTTGAAGAGAGTGTATCTCACAGCAGGGATGGCCTGTAAGTCAGCGTTAGCTCTGGCCGCTATGTCCAAAGCAATGGAGGTATGGACGTATAGTGTAGATGAGACGCTTAGGAATATCTCTGAAGATACGGCTAAGAGCTCGCCTATCCAAGAACTTAGGCTGGCCTCCGCCTTTCTTGGGGAGGCCTCTATCGACATCATACGCCTGGTGGCTCGGGTGATGCTTTCTTCTGTAATGGCCAAACGGGCTCTGTGGTTCCGCCCTTGGGTGGCGGACCCAGCCTCAAAACAAGTATGGTGCCGTATCCCCTTTGAGGGGTCTTCCCTTTTCGGCAATAAGTTGGATGAGGCTATTACCCAAGCCACTGGTGGGAAGTCGGGGTTCCTTCCCCAGGACCGGCGTTTGCAAGCCCAGAGAAGGTCTTTTCCAAAGAGACAGTACCAGGAATGAGCCAGGGAAGCTCGCAGTTACAGACCGGGCCATGAATTTTCCAGGTCCTGGAAATCAAGACAATCCTCTTTTAAAAAATCGACAAAAGTGATTTAAAGGGAGAGAGGGAACCGACTAAATCCTTTTGAGGTTGGGCCCGCTCAGACAGGTCAGATGGGGGCTTGTCTTTTCCACTTTTGCCATGTCTGGGTGGCCTCGATCCAAGACTTCTGGACCGTCAAGACTGTCTCTTCAGGTCATGTTTGGACCTTCAAGGAATCTCCCAGGCTCAGATGAGTGCCCACTTCTCTTCCGGCTTCAGACGAAAAAAGGCTAATTCTTCTAGCCTACGTGGAATCTTTGTTGGCTCAAGGCGCTGTTATCCATGTTGCAGTCATTCAGCGAGGTATGGGAATCTACTCTCCTCTATTTATGGTCCAGAAAAAGAGCGGGGCCTGGAGGCCGATCATAGATCTAACTCACTTGAACAGTTTTATCAAAAAAGGAAAATTCAAGATGGAGACATTATCCACAATTCAACAATCTGTTCAAGCAGGGGACTGGATGGTCTCCATAGACCTCAAGGACACCTATTTTCATGTCCCAGTTGCAGAAAATTACCAGCAGTATCTCCGCTTCTCGAAAGCCATTTTCAATTCACATGCCTTCCCTTCGGGCTATCAACTTCTCCTCGTGTATTTTCAAAAGTACTGTTGGCAGTGGTGGCTCTTCTGAGAACCAAAGGGATTCGTCTACATCACTACCTAGACGATCTTCTGTTGTTGGCTCAAGACAAGGATCAACTTCTGGTACACAGAGAGCAGGTCATCTCCACCCTACAGGAGTTCGGATGGATCTTGAACTTGGAGAAGAGCCAGCTGGACCCATCTCAGCGGCTGGTGTTCTTAGGGGCCCTATTCAATACTGTCAGAGGCACTATATCATTTCCAGAAGAGAAGTTGTCAGTGGTCAGGGACAGAATCCATCCAGCCCTCTCTGCCTCTCATCTCCAGGCTCTCCAGTGCCTGAAAATTATAGGCACTATGGTAGCGACAATTCCGATGGTGAGGTGGGCACAGTGGAGGATGAGGCCCTTTCAGGAGGGTTTCCTTCATCAATGGTCAGGCAACAAAACCCAGCTGATTCGGATCACCCTATCCATAAGGAATTCCCTTCTGTGGTGGCTCCAACAGGAAAATCTCTGTAACTACCATTCCATTCTCCCCATCGCATGGGTCACCATAACAACGGATGCCAGCAACAGACTGGGACGCATCTGTGTTCCAGTCCTCCGCTTCTCGTTCCTTCTGCGCAGACGCATAGTCTCGATTGAAATCGAGGCTTGGTTCACGTGTGCGCAGTTCGGACAAGATGGGGGCGGCCGCACATTTGCGCAGGCGCCGTAGAGTGGCGCAGGTCTGGCGCAGGGTTTGATTTCTCCCTGGTACCCTCAACTAGTCAGAGCAGTTAAGGATGCGCTGAGATGGGAAGATCCTCCAGTAGAGACACCCTCTAAGCAGAGGAAGTACTTTAAACATCTTAAAAAGAAACGCGCAAACGTCCCCTTCTTGGGTGAACTCGGCGAAATCATCTCTGATGAATGGGGCAAGGTTGAGAGAAAGAACTCTCTAATCTCCAAAGTGGCAAAGATGTACCCATTCAAGGGTGAAGAAGTAAAGCATCTGGAATCAGCTCCCCTCATTCATGAGGTTGGTGAGACATGTTACGCTCCCTCTAGAAAACCCCGTCTGGATGGAAGATCGATACTGATCTTAAGCACATATATATCATGGCAGGCATGGCCTGTAAACCGGCCCTGGCTCTTGCAGCTTTTTCCAAAGCCATGGAATCATGGACAGATGATGTGGGCAAACTTTAGGAAGTATTTCTGAAGAAATGGCCAAGAATTCTCTGGTTCACGAACTGAAGATAGAATTGGCTTTTCTGGGTGTGGCATCCCTGGATATTATCCATCTAGTAGCACATGTCATGCTTTCTTCAGTCACAGCTAAACGTGCCTTGTTGTTACGACCATGGGTAGCAGTTCCTGCCTCTAAACAGGCATGGTGTAAAATTCCTTTTGAGGGTTCCTTCCTCTTTGGTAATAAGCTTGACTCGGCTATCACACGTGCTACTGGGGGTAAGTCGGGATTCTTACCCCAGGACCGCCGTCTCTTGGTTCAGAGAAGAGCTCAACCAAGGCAAGACCAGGAACATGCTAGGGATGCACATCGCTATAGGCCCGGTCAGGAATTTAGAAAAAATTGGAGAAGAAATCAGCCTTCAGGACAGAAATCCTCAAAGACAACATCTTCCGGAGGGAGAGAAGCTGCAAAATCTTTTTTATGCAGAGCCTGTCCAGGCGGAGCAGGTAGGAGCTTGTTTACTCCATTTTCAGCACATCTGTGCAGCCTCAATTCAGGATTACTGGACCATCAAGACAATTTCTTTAGGACACACCTGGACTTTCAGCAGTCCACCCACACATCGCTTCGTTCCCACAAACCTACCACAGTTAGAAGAAAAGAGAAGAGTTCATTTGACCTACATGGACTTCCTAATGGCTCAAGGTGCCGCCATTACGGTTCCAGCAGAGGAAAGATTTCAGGGGGTGTATTCCCCTCTTTTCATGGTCCTCAAAAAGAATGGTTCATGGAGAAGGAAAAGTTCAAGATGGAAACTCTATGAACTATATGTCAGACAATACAGCCAATCGACTGGATGGTCTCAATAGACCTGAAAGATGTTTACTTTCATGTACCAATTGCAAAGCATTTTCAGAGGTATCTCAGATTTGCAGTAGACCAAAGACATCTTCAATTTACATGTCTCCCGTTTCGGCTTACAACATCGCCTCAGGTATTTTCGAAGCTCTTACTGGCAATGGTGGCTTTGATCAGGGTCAGAGGTTATGTAGACGACTTACACCTGCTTTCACAAGACAAGGAGCAACTATTGTCACATCGGGATCAGGTTTTCTCTACCCTGATAGAGTTCGGTTGGCTGCTGAACAGGGAGAAAAGTCATCTGGACCCGTCACAGTCCCTAATTTTTCTTGGAGCACAATTCAACACGGTGGAGAGCACCATCTTCCTACCTCTGTAAAAGATTCCAGTGATTTGGGACAGAATTCACATCGCAATGTCATCTCCCCTTCTCAGAGCATCACAGTGTCTCAGAATAATTGGCACCATGGTAGCCACAGCCCCTATGGTGAAGTGGGCACAATGGAAAATCTCCTCAATTGCCATTCCATAGCACCCGTCTCCTGGATAACAGTGACGACGGATGCCAGCAACAGAGGTTGGGGCGCTCTATGTCTGTCGGAGGTAGCCCAGGGGAAATGGGATTTCCCATCCCAGGGTGTAGTATCAAACGTTCTGGAACTCCACGCTGCCTTCCAGGCCCTTCAAGCATTTCTTCACTTGACATCAGGAGCCTCAGTTCTATTGAGGTTAGACAATACGACCGCTGTGTCATATATCAAGAGGCAGGGGGGCACCCACAGTCTCTCCTTACTGAAGAAAGTAAGTCCGATCATGTCTTGGGCCCAGGCGAACTTGTCAAATCTGACAGTTTATCTTCCCGGAAATTAAAAACGTCCAGGCGGACTTCCTTTCGAGGGTCTCCCTGGACAACAAAGAATGGTCCCACCACACAGAAGTTTTCAACTGGATCCTGTCTCTGGGAGTGGCGCCGGAGGTAGATCTGTTTGCATCTCCCTGCAATGCCAACTGAGGAAATACTACACGAGATGTCGCTGTCCCCAGGCCTTTGGAGTGGATGCCCTGACGGACCAGTGGAGGTTCCAAAAGGCTTATGCCTTTCCCCCAGTTCTGGTCATTCTCTGGTTTCTGTCGAGGCTCAGATGGGAAAAAGTCAAAGTCATTCCATATTGGCCCAACAGGCCATGGTTTTCCCTCCTGATACAGCTCAGTTACCGGAACCCAGTTCCTCTCCCCTCCAGGCCAGATCTCCTGCTGCAGGGAACGCCTCTTCACCCATGCCCATCTCATCTCCATCTGATGGTCTGGTGGTTGAAAGGGAAAGGTTAGAAGCCTTAGGATGTCTGAGTACAGCGATTGCTACCTTGCTGAATGCCAGAAGAGAAGGCACCAACAGAGTGTATCAAAGAATTTGGTCGAAATTTGTGAACTATGTCTTCCCTAATGCTGTAACGACCCAAAGTTAAAGGATATTTTGGGCTTTCTTCAAACAGGCCTGGATCTGCCCTTATCTGTGAGTTCTCTACGGGTTCAGGTTTTTCGCAATCTCTGCCTTCACAGGTGTTTCTTGGGCAAAACACCCTCTTACCAGACAGTTTTTCAAGGGAGCAATGAGGCTTAGACCTCAAAGAAAGCCAAGATTTTCCAAATGGGATCTTCCTCTTGTCTTGGATTTCTTTTCAGGAAAGATTTTCAACAGTTGGATCAATTATCTATGAAAGACCTTTTTCTCAAAACGGTTTTCTTGGTGGCCATGGCATCAGCCAAGAGGGTCTCCGAGATGAGCTCTCTAGGATTCATGGAGCCTTTTCTTACGTTCTTCCCTGATCGGGTAGTCTTGATTCCCATGTTAGGATTAAATCCTAAAGTAACATCTGTATTCCACAAGAACCAGGAGATTGTTCTTCCAACTTTTCAGTCAACTGATGCTTCAAGTATTCATCCTCTTGATGTCGGAGAAGTTTTAAGGCATTATCTGGAAGCTACAGCTCCTTTTCCGAGATCAGATCATCTATTCATTTACTTTCATGGAAAAAACTGAGGATTACGTGCTTCCTCCAGAACCATCGCAGCCTGGATTGTCCACTCTATCCAGAGGGCGAATAAGACTAAGGGTCTGGCTCCTCCAGAGGCAGTGACTGATCACTGGACCAGAAGTGTCTCTACGTCATGGGCAGCTTCCCGTCACGTATCCGTGGAGGTGATTTGCAAAGCAGCCTCATGGTCGTCGATAAACACATTTATGATGCACTATTGTGTTGAGTCAGCTGCTCTATCTTCAGTTAACTTTGGTTTGAATGTCTTATCTGTTGACGGTGCCAATTAAACCTTTTTTTCTTTAACCACTTCCCGACCGCCGCACGACGATGTACGTGGACAGAATGGCACGGGCAGGCATATGGGCGTACCTGTACGTCCCTGCCTTCCCGCGGGTTGGGAGCCCGATCGGGCCCCCGCCCGGTGCCTGCGGTGGTCGGTATTCGTTCGCGAGCGATCCGGGATGAGGGGGCGGCCATTCATTCATGGCCACCCCCTCGCGATCGCTCCCAACGAATAGAAATCCTTTGTGACATCACTTCCTCTCCTGTAATGTAAACACAGGAGAGGAAGTGATGTAATCTCTCCTCCGTGTCGGTATTTTTCGTTCCGACACCGAGGAGAGAGGATCGGTGAGTTGCACCAACACGACACTTCACAGTAGAACATGCCAGGCACACTCACACCCCCCGATCACCCCCCCAATTACCCCTGCCCCCCAGTCACAGTGACACCAATGTCATTTTTTTTTTTTTTTGCATTGGTGTCATTTGTGACTGTAATAACTGTTAGGGCAGTTAGGGTTAGCCCCCTTTAGTTCTAATGTACCCCCCTAACCCCCCCAATAAAGGTTTAACCCCGTGATCACCCCCCGTCGCCAGTGTCACTAAGGCTGGGTTCCCATTGCAGCGGTTTATGAGAACGGATGTGATTCGCACCGCACTGCAGTGCAAATCACATCTGATCTCTGTGCGATTCGAGTTCAGCCATACAGATAGTATGGCTGAATTCGCATCGCACCCGCCGCACCCGCCGCAAATTCGCACGGGACCCTTTTTTTGGCCCGCAGCAGAATCGGATCGCATGGGTGTTCACACCATGCGATCCGAGTTTGCAGATCGCACTGCGATATGCGAACTGATCTGGGGGTGTCATTAACATTTCACTGACACTCCCAGCAGTTCGCATAGGGCAGTGTGAACTGCCGCCGGGAGGCATGCGATGCGGGAACCCGCCGCGGATTCGTGGCGTTCCCGCATCGCTCCAGTGTGAACCCAGCCTAATAAGCGATCATTTTTCTGATCGCTGTATTAGTGTCACAGGTGACGCTACTTAGGCAGGTAGGTATTTAGGTTCGCCGCAGCTTTTTATAGCGCCAGGGACCCCCATATACTACCGCATAAAGCCCCCTGATTGCCCCCTAGTTAACCCTTTCACCAGTGATCACCATATAACTGTTACAGGTGATGCTGGTTGGTTAGTTATTTTTTTATAGTTTCAGGGCACCCGCCATTTATTACCTAATAAAGGTTTAACCCCCTGATCACCCGGCGGGTGTCATTTGTGACTGTAATAACTGTTAGGGCAGTTAGGGTTAGCCCCCTTTAGTTCTAAGGTACCCCCCTAACCCCCCCAATAAAGGTTTAACCCCGTGATCACCCCCGTCGCCAGTGTCACTAAGGCTGGGTTCACATTGCAGCGGTTTATGAGAACGGATGTGATTCGCACCGCACTGCAGTGCAAATCACATCCGATCTCTGTGCGATTCGAGTTCAGCCATACAGATAGTATACAGATAGTATGGCTGAATTCGTGTCGCACCCGCCGCAAACTCGCACGGGACCCTTTTTTTGGTCCGCAGCAGAATCGGATCGCATGGGTGTTCACACCATGCGATCCGAGTTTGCAGATCGCACTGCGATATGCGAACTGATCTGGGGGTGTCATTAACATTTCACTGACACTCCCAGCAGTTCGCATAGGGCAGTGTGAACTGCCGCCAGGAGGCATGTGATGCGGGAACCCGCCGCGGATTCGTGGCGTTCCCGCATCGCTCCAGTGTGAACCCAGCCTAATAAGCGATCGTTTTTCTGATCGCTGTATTAGTGTCACAGGTGACGCTAGTTAGGCAGGTAGGTATTTAGGTTCGCCGCAGCTTTTTATAGCGCCAGGGACCCCCATATACTACCGCATAAAGCCCCCTGATTGCCCCCTAGTTAACCCTTTCACCAGTGATCACCATATAACTGTTACAGGTGACGCTGGTTGGTTAGTTATTTTTTTATAGTTTCAGGGCACCCGCCATGTATTACCTAGTCTCACTAGTGTGCCCCTAAATTTAGGGGTGTCTACTTTCCAAAATGGGGTCATTTGGGGGGGGTTTGTGCCATCTTGGCATTTTATGGCCTTCAAAACTGTAACGCCCTTAGAAAGCCTGAAGGCGGTGCTTGGTTTTCGGGGCCCCGTACGCGGCTAGGCTCCCAAAAAGTCCCACATATGTGGTATCCCTGTACTCAGGAGAAGCAGCAGAATTTATTTTGGGGTGTCATTTCACATATGCCCATGGCATGCGTGAGCAATATATCATTTAGTGACAACTTTGTGAAAAAAAAAAAAAAGTTTGTAATTTTCCCGCAACTTGTGGCAAAATATAAAATATTCCATGGACTCAACATGCATCTCAGCAAATAGCTTGGGGTGTCTACTTTCTAAAATGGGGTCATTTGTGGGGGTTTTGTGCCATCTTGGCATTTTATGGCCTTCAAAACTGTAATAGGTAGTGAGGAGTGAAGTCAAATATTTACGCCCTTAGAAAACCTGAAGGCAGTTCTTGGTTTTCGGGGCCCCGTATGCGGCTAGGCTCCCAAAAAATCCCACACATGTGGTATCCCCGTACTCAGGAGAAGCAGCAGAATTTATTTTGGGGTGTCATTTCACATATGCCCATGGCATGCGTGAGCAATATATAATTTAGTGACAACTTTGTGAAAAAAAAAAAAAGTTTGTAATTTTCCCGCAACTTGTGGCAAAATATAAAATATTCCATGGACTCAACATGCCTCTCAGCAAATAGCTTGGGGTGTCTACTTTCTAAAATGGGGTCATTTGTGGGGGTTTTGTGCCATCTTGGCATTTTATGGCCTTCAAAACTGTAATAGGTAGTGAGAAGTGAAATCAAAAATTTACGCCCTTAGAAAGCCTGAAGGCGGTGCTTGGTTTTCGGGGCCCCGTACGCGGCTAGGCTCCCAAAAAGTCCCACATATGTGGTATCCCCGTACTCAGGAGAAGCAGCAGAATTTATTTTGGGGTGTCATTTCACATATACCCATAGCATGTGTTAGCAATATATCATTTAGTGACAACTTTGTGTAAAAAAAAAAAAAAAAAATTTTTTTGTCATTATTCAATCGCTTGAGGCAAAAAAATAAAATATTCAATGGGCTCAACATGCCACTTATCAATTTCCTTAGGGGGTCTACTTTCCAAAATGGGGTCATTTGGGGGGGTTTTGTACTGCCCTGCCCTTTTAGCACCTCAAGAAATGAGATAGGCAGTCGTAAACTAAAAGCTGCGTAAATTCCAGAAAACGTACCTTAGTTTGTAGATGTGACAACTTTTGCGCAAACCAATAAATATACAATTATTGACTTTTTTTTTACCAAAGACATGTGGCTGAATACATTTTGGCCTAAATGTATGACTAAAATTGAGTTTATTGGATTTTTCTAATAACAAAAAGTAGAAAATATCATTTTTTTAAAAAATTTGCGGTCTTTTTACGTTTATATCGCAAAAAATTAAAATCGCAGAGGCAATCAAATACCATCAAAAGAAAGCTCTATTTGTGGGAAGAAAAGGACGCAAATTTTGTTTGGGTACAACATTGCATGACCGCGCAATTACCAGTTAAAGCAGCGCAGTGCCAAATTGTAAAAAGACCTCTGGTCATTTACCAGCAAAATGGTCCGGTCTGAAAGTGGTTAAAGCAGCAATTTCCCACTGGGAGTGTATGGCTAGTTATTTCCCATACATAGGCTGCCATGGAGTCTGTCAGGAAAACTGAAAATTTATATCAAATACTTACCGTAATTTTCCTTTCCTGATGGACTCAATGGCAGCAGGAATTCCCTCCCATTTGCTGGCGTAGGCTAAGTTATGGAACACGGCCTCTCTCTAGTTGCAAATATTTATGGGAGTGGGGTCCTATGAGGTATGAGAGGCAGGATTAACCCATACATAGGCTGCCATGGAGTCCATCAGGAAAAGAAAAATTATGGTAAGTATTTGATATAAATTTTCTGTTTTCCTTCCTGATCCCCCCGAGAAGCAATCGGATTTTCCTTGGATCAACTTTACCTATAAATGTTAGTATATTATGTACATTTAGGAAAGAATCTTGGCCCTTTTTTAAGGCAATCTGCTGAGTTTCCAAGAACCACCTCTGGAGGGAATTTATTCCACATTATCCCAGCTCTTACGGTGAAGAAACCTTTCTGTAGTTGGAGATTAAACCTTTTTTCCTCTAGACGTAAAGAGAGCCTCCTTGTCCTCTGTGATGACCTTAAAGTGAATAACTCTACACAAAGTTCACTATATGGACTACCTATGTATTTGTACATGTTGATCATATCCCCCTTTAATCTCCTCTTCTGAAGAGAGAATAAATTCAGTTCCTCTAATCTTTCCTCATAGCTGAGCTCCTCCATGCCTCTTATCAGTTTGGTTGCCCTTCTCTGCACTTTCTCTAGTTATCCCTGATATCCTTTTTGAGAACCGGTGCCCAAAACTGAACTGCATATTGCACATGAGGTGTTACTAATGATTTGTACAGGGGCAAAATGATATAACGCTCTCTCGAGTCCATACCTCTCTTAATACAAGAAAGGACTTTGCTCGCTTTGGAAACCGCAGCTTGGCATTGGATGCTATTATTGAGCTTATGATCTACCAAAACCCCCAGATCCTGTACCATTGATTCCCCCCAGTTGTACTCCCCCTAGTATGTGTGATGCATGCATATTCTTATGCCACAAGTGCATAACTGTACATTTATCAACATTAAGGCCACTTTCAAAGAGGAGCTTTACAGGTGTTTTAGCTCCTCTCCAAGCGATGTGCTTGCAGGACGCTAGATTGCAAGCAGCATCTTAAGGGCAGTTTAGGAGCGCTGTGTACAGTGCTCCTAAACCGCCACCGCCATTGAAATCAATAGCCAGCGTTTTACGGACACCCCCACCGCCTCAGTGTGAAAGTGCCCTAAACCTCATTTGCCACTTAGTTGTCCAATTAGACAGTGCATTGAGGTAGGCTTGTAAATTGGAGACATCCTGTAAGGACGATATTCCACTGCATAGCTTGATGTCATCTGCATCTGCTGTAAATTAAAAAAAAGACAACACAGCTGCAAACTATGCAAGCATAATAATGACAAATGGCAATACTATAGTTACAGTTGTCCAGACGCTATATAACTATTCCCAAAATACCAGTTTGACACCCACAATAAAGTGTAACATGATATACAGTCAGGGGAAAAAAGTATTTGATCCCCTGCTAATTTTGTACGGTTGCCCACTGACAAAGAAATGATCAGTCTATAGTTTTAATGGTAGGTTTATTTAAACAGTGAGAGACAGAACAAAAACATCCTGAAAAACACATTTAAAAAAAGTTTCAAATTGATTTGCATTTTAATGAGTCAAATAAGTATTGGATCCCCTATCATTCAGCAAGATTTCCAGCTCCCAGGTGTCTTCTATACAGGTAACAGGCTGAGATTAGGAGCACTCTCTTAAAGGGAGTGCCCCTAATCTCAGCTTGCTACTTGTATAAAAGACACCTGTCCACAGAAGCAATCGATCAGATTCCAATCTCTCCACCATGGCCAAGACCAAAGAGCTATTCAAGGATGTAACGGACAAGATTGTAGACCTGCACAAGGCTGGAATGGGCTACAAGACCATTGTGCCAAGCAGCTTGGTCAGGGGGTGACAAACCATGCACCCACAGCCAGACGCATGGATGGGGGGCAGTTCCCCTGCATCCCTAATGAATGTGCCGCCCCTGGTGACAACAGTTGATGCGATTATTCCCAAATGGAAGAAATACAAAATAACTGTCAATGTTCCTCAGTTAGGGGCTTCATGCAAGAGCTCACCTCGTGGAGTTTCATTGATCATGAGAACAGTTAATGATCTCAAGGCAGCTAGGACCATAATCAACAAGAAAACAATTGGTAAAACATTACGCTATGAAGGACTGAAATCCTGCAACACCCACAAGGTCCCCCTGCTCAAGAAAGCACATGTACAGGCCCATCTAAAGTTTGCTAATGAAAATCTAAATGATTCAGAGGAGAACTGGGTGAAAGTGTTGTTGTCAGAAAAGACCAACATCGAGCTCTTTGGCATGAACTCAACTCAGGTTTTTGTAGGAGGAATGCTGCCTATGACCCCAAGAACACCATCCCCTCAATCAAACATGAAGCTGGAAACATGATGCTTTGAGGTGTTTGTGCTAGGGCACAGGACAACTTCACTGCATCAAAGGGACGATGGCCGGGGCCACGTACTGTCAAATCTTGGGTGAGAACCTCCTTCCCTCAGCCAACGCATTACAAATGGGTCATTGATGGGTATTCCTGCATGACAATGTCCCAAAAACACGACAAAGGCAACAAAAGGAGTGGCTTTAGAAGAAGCACATTGAGGTACTGGAGTGGCCTAGTCAGTATGCAGACCTTAATCCCATAAAAAATATGTGGAGGGAGATGAAGGTTCGAGTTCCCAAATGTCAGCCTTGAAACCTTAGTGACTCAGAAAGGATCTGCAAAGAAGAGTGGGACGAAATCCCACCTGAGATATGTGCAAATCTGGTGGCCAACTACAAGAAATGTCTGACCTCTGTGATTGCCAACAAGTACTAAGTCATATTTTTGCGAAGGGGTCAAATACTTATTTCATTCATTAAAATGAAAATCAATTTATAACTTTTTTGAAATGTGTTTTTCTGGACTTTTTTGTTGTTATTCTGTTTCTCACTGGTAAAAAAAAAAAAAAAAAAATTTAAATTAAAGACTGATCATTTCTTTGTCAGTGGGTACTGTAACATTTAAAGTGGTATTAAACCCCAAAAAACAAAAATGTATTATATTGTGAATTTTTAGATGTAGTGCTGCATTCACTTTATTAGTCTTTTTTTCACCACATGATTTAGCCAGAAGGTCTATTAATTTTTCAACTTACTTTAACAGACCAAGCTGTCCAGACAAAATAGCAATAAGAAGGATGAGTCAAATTATTTTAACAATGACAAGGGTGCTTACACTGGTCAGTTTTATTAATTTATGTAAAACTTTTATCCCAAAAGACAAAAATGGTTTGCTATAAACGGTCTGCTTGTGTGTTAGCTGGAGTTCAGCTTCAATTTGTTAAGTCAATTCCACCTAATGCCGCGTACACATGACCGGACTTTATGGCAGAATAGGTCAGATGGAATCATTCTGTCAGATATTCCGATCGTGTGTGGGATAATCCAATTGTTTTTCTTTAAACAATGCAGGCGGACCTAGAAATAGAACGTTTCAAATCTGTCTGACGGACTCAGTTCCTATCGGGAAAACCGTTCATCTGTATGCTGGTCCGACAGACCAAATATGACGCAAGGGCAGCTATTGGCTACTGGCTATTGAACTTCCTTTTCTAGTCCCGTCGTACGTCATCATGTTCAAACGAATGGACTTTCGAACGGACTTTAGTCCGTTCATGTGTGGGAAAGTCAGTTCGTTCGGAAGTCCGTCGTAACTCCGTTGAAGGTCCATTGGGAAGACCATCTGACCTTTTCTGCCAGAAAGTCCGGTCGTCTGTACGCAGCATAAGACTACCCTCTACCCCAGACTAACAATGCTGCTATACAAAAGATACTTCATGCAGAAGACAGGAAGTGTGTCACCAGGTGAAATAAAAAGGAAAAAAGCCTAAAACAGAAACGAATGCAGCTTACCAATACTTTGGTGCAGTGGCTGCAATATATACATATTTTTTTTTATTAAAATATAAAAAAAGGGAGTCATACTTACCTGCTCTCTGTGATATAGTACAGAGTGGTCTCTTACCCCTTTTTTGGAAGTCTCCCCTGCCGGCACTTTCTGCTCTTACTTTCTTATGAGTGCCCCCTTAGGAAATCACGCGCCATGTTGGCACCCATAAGAATGCACTCCCAAGCTGGGCTGTGTGCATCCATAAACACACGCAGCACAGACTTTTGACTCCTGCTTCTCCCAGTGTCTTCTATTAGACCAAGAAGAGGAGGAGAGTCAAGCTGCATCTGCGACAGTACTGGATCGGTGAGAGGTATCAGGTAAGTGCTTAGGGATGGAAGTGGGCTAAAAATGTTGTTTCTATACATCTGTTGTCTAGTGGTTGTACCAATATTCTCCCTAATGTTCTTGAGGCTAACATAGGTTTTTTGCTGTGTATATATTATTTCCTGACTACCTGACGTCAGCACACCATGGGTTAATCCTACGTAGGTAACCCTAAGGACCACCTCCAATAGATAGAATAAAAGACCCGCCCTCCTAATCCCTGAATGTTCTTCATTTTTGGTCGCTTCAGGCCACCTGCCAAAGGTTTCCAGATCAGATGGATGTCGGTGAACAGTATCCCCCCTACCACGCCTCCCCCCAGGTTCTCCCCTGGGTTGGAAGACCCTGTGTGTGGGTAGTAAATCCCCTGTAAGCCAGGGTACCCTTGTGCCTAGATCGTGGGCATTGTTGCTTAGATAGCACATTATTTACTGACATGTGTGGTGCTTCTCATGGCTGCACTCCTTGTTTTTCTCCCATACTATGTCTCCTTAGCAGCGTGCCGGGCTTTCTCTCTTCCTTATCCTGTTTGGAGGGAGGTTCCCCTCCACTCACCTGGCAACTGATTAAACAAAAGGCAGAGAGTCAGCTGGCCTGAGTGTCTGTGCTTCCTGTTTTCTCTGCATATCAGTTCAAGGTAAGACAGGCTCTCTCTTCCTCCTTTTTCTTATCAGAGAAGCTGTAGTGTAAGTAATCTTTCTTTTTTCTATTAGTCTTTTTTCACTGATTATTGACCTGCCTGTGGACTTAGCAAGCTGCCCATTGCACCCTGCTGCCTTTCCTCACTGTAAGCTGCTTAAAGGGGACATGACAAATGAGAAAAAAGGGGTGGGAAGAGAGTTTCTCTCTGTGCTCCCTGTCTCATGCAGTAATTCTTGTTCTTTCTAGGATGAGCACACCGCACAGGTCAGAGACACGCAGATCTAAAGAAAGGTACAAGGGGGCCACATTGGAACAATGGGGAAAAGAGTGCTAACCGTTCGCTCACGGTTGTCTGCCTTGGCTATTTTGCATGAGCCGAAGCCCAAAGCGCAGACACTCATCAAAGCATAAATCTCGCCAACGTTCTGTGTCACAGCGGCGCCATGAATCCGGTCCATCTGTATGGAGGCTCTCGCTCTCTCCTGACCCGCATGAACTGGGTGTCCAGACATCTACCCCTGCCCAGACCCAATCGCAACATCCTTCACAGGGTCTGTGCTGGGCCTGCAAACTCCCAGCCCTGCCTGGAAAGCTTATCTGCAAGTGTTGCCTTGGAGAAGTGGCAGCAGATAAAGAGGATGATGCAAGGAGGTTTAAAGATTATACACGCGAAGTGGTACATTAGAGCCTCCAGGACATGGTGATTCCAACTAGTCACTCTTCCCATAGACTTACACAGCCCAAGACATCTCACGCCTCACCTGAAGAGAGCGTATCAGAGTTATCCTCGGATCCAGAGGATGCTGGGCCTGGGACCTTTGATTATAATCTGGTAGGTCCCTTTGTGCAAGCAATTAAGGAAGCCCTGGATTGGGAGTCATTCCCATCACAAAAGATCTGTAGGTTCTTTCCTAACCTGAAAAAAGGAGGGATCTATCTTCCCAGTATTTCCGGAGATTAAATAATTAATCTAGGACGAATGGGAGAAACTGGATAAAAAAACGAATTTGCAAAACAAACTCTCAAAACTGTATCCCATGCCTTCTTCACAGGCTAGCCTTTGGGAGACCCCACCAAATGTGGATGCAGCCTTGCAGCGTTTGGCACGGCATGTGTCCTTACCTTTGGAGAACTTGATTACTTTCAGGGATCCAATGGATTGCCGGGTGGATGCAGATATTAAAAGGGTTTATTCCGTGGCTGGGGTGGCCCTTCACCCAACCATTGCCCTGATGGCCTTGAAGACATGGCTTGTCAACGTTGAGACTGCTTTAAACTCAGGGCTAGACCCCTCAAAAATTGTTACAGCATTGGAGGAGCCAAACATTTCAGCGGATTGCCTTGCAGAGGCATCGGTAGAATTAGTAAAGCTGTTAGCCAGATCTATGGCCAGTGCTGTTACAGCAAGGAGGGGCCTGTGGCTCCACCTTTGGATGGCAGATGGGACTTCCAAAGAGGGCTTGTGCAACATACCATACAAGACCTTGGATGATGTAATTAAGAGAGTCACGGGAGGGAGGTTGGCTTTTCTCCCTCAGCCTGGCCGGAAGAAACCACTTGGACAACCCAGTCAGTCAACTTACAAACGTTTCCAAAAGGCAAAAAGGTACAGGCCAGGATGGGAGGGGCCTCAATGGAGAGGGACTCAAAGTTCCTTTCTCTGGGGCATCAAGACTGATCGCTGGACCCTGTACACTGTAAAAAACGGATACTCTATAGAGTTCTTACACCCGCCTCCAAATTCCTTTGTGAGAACTCAGTGGCCAGAGAAGAGTCCTTGTGAACCTATATAGACAAACTCTACTCCAAAGAGGCCATTGAGCATGTACCGACAGAAGAGAGAGGGGAGGTGTCATGGTTATGCAATAGGTTGTCTGCTTACCTGTTTCCATGTGTTCATCTAGAGACCAGCCGACCCTCACCTGTCTGCTTTTGTAATCCATCCTCTGGCATGGCTCCACCCTAGCTCCTATCAGGGAGCTCTATATTAACCTGTGCACAGCCAGGCTAAATTGTCTGCAAGTTCCACAGCTGCTATGCCCTGTGATGCGATTGAGATGGTCGCTACACCTGACAATACTATTCAGTCGGCCTCTGCACCAGTTATGCCAGTCCAGCCCATGCCCAATGGGCTTCCTGCTTCTTGTTCAGCACCTTCGGTGACCTGGTCTCACCCTACTACTACTATGTCCGTTCAAGCCCGTTTAAGAGGCTCAATCCATCCTTTGGATAGAATACCTCATTCGGCCAGGTGGGGTTTTCAATCTTTTTCTCAGGGTTCTCTGCATTCTGTTTGTGTTTCAGCTATCCAGCTTGACTCTTGTAACATGTCACCTTCTAACCAACCTGACCTCAGGGATCCACTGACCTCTGCCCAGTCTGGTGGTCCTGTTATGGATGCCCAGCTCATCTTTAAGGGTCTAGGGGACCCTGCTCAGGCTCCTGACCTTCTCATGCCCTTACCCATTCCTAAGAAGCCTTTAGTCCTCAAGTCCTCAAGTCCTCTCCCTACCTCGGTTCCAGTCTCTGAGGATAATCTAAAATACGAGGTTAGTCAAGTTTTGGATTCCCGGCTCCGTAAAGGCATTCTTCAGTACCTCGTACATTGGAAAGGGTTTGGCCCTGAGGAGAAGTCTTGGACCACTGCATCTGAGGTCTTTGCTCCTAGTCTGTTGAGGAGGTTCCATCTGGAGTTTCCCTTTAAGCCTGGACCCAGGCGGGGGAGGGGGAGGCCTCGTAAGAGGGAGGGTACTGTCATGGTTATGCAATAGTTTGTCTGCTTACCTGTTTCCATGTGTTCATCTAGAGACCAGCCGACCCTCACCTGTCTGCTTTTGTAATCCATCCTCTGGCATGTCTCCACCCTAGCTCCTATCAGGGAGCTCTATATTAACCTGTGCACTGTAGGCCAACGCTGCTGATCAACCTTTGTGTGTTAGCTTCCTGTTACCTGCCGTGTGCTCTTCTGTTGTTCCGTTACCGACTTTGGCGTGTCCTTGACTATCCTTGTTTGCCTGTGATCCTGACCTTTTGGCGTGTCCCTGACTATTCCTGTCTGCTTGTGGCCCCTGACCTTGGCTTTGTCCCTCACTATCCCTATCCTCCTGTTGCCTACTGTGGGTGTGAGCTGGGGGACCCTGGGGGTCGCGACCTGGAGCCAGTTGCAGCCAAGTCCATCCTCACCACTAGAGGCGCTGGTGAACACCTGCTGGCTCTTAGACTCTGCGCCCCAGGGAATCTTACGCTCTAACCCCAGTGGGATCTGTCTCCCATCTGCAGCAGTCAGCCGTAGGGTCCACAACCTTGCGGTGCACTCCTGATCCCTACGGTGTGCATCTGTCACCTCGCCTCAAGGTGACCTGACAGGAGGTTTCTATTCCCCAATCTTCCTGGTGCCACAATCATCAGGGACCGTGATGCCTGTGTTGGATTTAAGAAGACTGAACAATTACATCCTCAGTGGATGATTCAAGATGGAGTCTCTTCAGACCATAATGAAGATGGTCCAGGAGAACGACTGGCTCATTTCGGTGGACCTGTCGGACGCATACCTGCATGCCCCTATAAAGAAGCAACACCAGAGATTTTTGAGGTTTGCAGTATGCGACCATCATTATCAATTCACATGCCTCCCTTTCGGCATCTGTACCACACCAAAAGTATTCTCGAAGATTCTCCTCGACATAATTTCTCTAATTCGCCTGGAAGGAATAAAAATTTACCATTACTTAGACAATATCATCATTCTGGGAGACTCCGCTTAACAACTCAGAGAGCATCGAGACTGGATCCTTCTGACTCTAAACAGTTTTGGTTGGATAATAAACAGTCAAAATAGCCAACCGCATCGCTCCCATACAATGGAGTATTTGGGGGTAATTTTCTCCACTTCTCAGGGACGGGTGTATCTGCCAGACAGGAAGATTTATCAGTTGCGCCAGTGTAACCTAAGCACAATGAGGTCTACCTTTCTCTCAGCCTGATCAAGATGTTTACCGCCACAATTCCGGTAGTCCCATGGGCCAGGTGGCACATGAGTGCATTCCAGGTAACTTTCTTGAGCCAATGGGATGGGTCATCCAAGAACCAGAAGATATGCATCCCAGAGGGGGTATGTCGAGATCTAGGCTGGTGGACCGTGCCAGATAACCTATCTGGGGGGTACCCATCAACCCAGTGGACTGAACTATGGTTACCTTGGACGCCAGCCTCCGGGGTTGGGGGGCCCATTGTAAGGGGAAATAAATCCAAGACCATTGGAACCTACTATACAAACTATTTGGAACTCAAGGCAGTCTTTCTTTCTCTACAGGCATTTTAGGAAGATCTTCGGGGATCACGGGTCAAGATGCTACTAGACAACAAGACCGCAGTAGCCTACCTCGCCCACCAAGGGGGGACGGAGTCTAAAGCTCCTTCACCTGTCGGTAGACATCTTTGCCTGGGCAGAGGAGCATTTTCAGGACCTAACTGCAGCATATCTCCCAGCAAGTCAGAATCAACTGTCAGATCAGCTGAGCAGGCATTTCCACAAACACAGCGAATGGTCACCTCAACCAAGGTACCTCCAGACAGTTTTCAGTAAGTGGGGCACACCTACGGTCAATTTGATGGCAATCCGACAAAATGCTCAGCTTCCCCTGTTTGTGACAAGATACAGTTACGCAGAAGCACTAACACAGAATGCATTTTCGATCCGCTGGGCCTTCCCAATGGTGTACATTTTTCCACCAATCCCATTATTATTGAATGTCCTGTTGAATATCAGAGCAGAGAAGGTCCACACGGTGTTAGTGGCTCCCCGATGGCCAAGGAGGCCTTGGTTTTCTTTTGATCATACAGATGTTGTCAGTCCCGCCAATCCAGCCAAGAAGGACCTTTTGACCCAGAACCAGTGACGACACTCCAACCTGGCAAAACTAATACTAGCGGCATGGCTGCTGAATCAACCCGATTAAGAGTTCAGGGACTTTCCTCACAGGTGGTACAGACTTTAATGAAGGCCAGAAAGACCTCAACCAACCGCACGTATGAACATGTTTGGATGAAATTTGTAGAGTTTGCTGAAAGCGAGCACTTTTCTCCTGAATCTCCTTCTTGGCCACTGGATTTCCTGCAGTCAGCCCTAGGTAATTTATACCTCCAGACTCTTGCTCCTTATGGTCCCTGACCTTAAAAAATTGTGTTTTTGGTCGCCGTAGTCCCGGCAAGGAGAGTTTCAGAATTGGCGGCTCTGTCCTGCAAAGAACCTTACTGTGTGGTCCTTCCACAAAATGCCATTCTCCGACCTGTTCCAAGTCTGAGGTCTAAGGTCGCATCTAGCTTTCATGAGAATTGTGAGGCAATCCTCCCAAGTTTTGACCAGATACCTTCATCTGCACTAACAGAGGATTTCAGCTCATTGAATCTGGTGAGCCTGCTGGCCATGTATCTGAAGAGATCTGCTCGTTTTTAGGAAGGTGGTTAACCTTTTTATCCTCCCAGTGGGCACCAAAAGGGGTGAGGCGGTAACGTCAAGAGTGATCTCTTCCTGGGTATCAAGGGTCATCACCTTTGCCTACAAGAACCAAGGTTTGGCTCCTCCAGAAATGACACATGCTCATTCAACGCGAGGGGTGGCAGCCTCCTGGGCAGCATGCACTAAAGATCTGCTAGAAGACATCTGTAGGACTGCCAGTTGGAGTTCCTGCACAACCTTTGCGCTCCACTATAGCCTGGATATTCAGGCCACAGCATCTGCAATGTTCGGCACAGTGGTGGTCTCGGCAGCCTTACAAGAGAAATAAAATTAGTTTTTACTTATTATGCAGCATATCTTGGCTAAGTGTTCTTTTGTTTTTCCCACCCTTCTTCTTTATTGCTAGTACTAGCCTCGTTTTGAGATTTTGGTGTTTACATGTTTAACCACCTCAATACAGTGCACCCCCTTCCTGACCAGACCAATTTTCAGCTTTCAGCGCTCTCACAGTTTGAATGACAATTACTCAGTCATGCAACACTGTACCCATATCAAACTTGAGTCCTTTTTTCCACACAAATAGAGCTTTCTTTCTTGATCATACATCACGGGACACAGGAGCTCATTACATAGTGGGTTATATAGGCACCTCTGGTGATTGGACACTGGTTAACCCCAATTAAGGAGAATTCCTCCCCTATATAACCCCTCCCATATGGGAGGCACCTCAGTTTTTTCGCCAGTGTCTATGGTGGTTGGTCACGTAAAACATGTGCTATGAAGACAGCTCTGTGCAGGTCCCTGCGGGGGCCTAAGGGCTACAACAAACCGGATCCATATCTCGGGCCGATATTTTGACTCCCAAGATGGTATGGTACCCGGGCCTCATCATCCGAAGAAACAAGGTTTTGCCTATAAGTCCTCTCCTATTGGAAGACTGGGCTCTGGAAAAACCAGACTTGGTGTACTATTTACATAGTGGCACGAAAGTTTCTGGCAGAGTCTTTTACAAGGTCCAGGTAGGAGGTTCTTCTGAGAAAGAACCCCAAAAAAACCTGAAGGTTGGCACAACTCTGCCCGCCGTGATGGGTGAAGGCTGGAATCTGTCTGTTTTCAGCAATTCCTGCGGCGAGGACAGGTAAGGGAAGTTAATCCTATATATATTATGGATTTCTTCATTTGAGTAGTAGTATGTCTTACCTGGTTCCACCACTAGAGGGAGTAAGAGCAGCCTGATGCATACTTATATGCCTTTCAGTACACACGCTCAGTGAAGCCTGGTTCTCCAGCAGTCTGGGGGTCCCACGCAGCTCTGATGGAGATTGCCTTTCCCCCACTGGATTTCGGCGGTCCTCGTGCACGCGTGCGCCGAGCGCGCTCCCGGGCTAATGGAGGAGGGGGGGAGTGTGGTTGTGAGCCGTGCACGTCAGTGTGCACTGCGCTGTACTGCGCAGGCACCAGATTTAAAAAGCCCAGAGCATCAGGGGGCTGTAAGTGTGAGACACAGGAGCTGTGGGCAGTAAGCATCCCAAGGGATTGGATCCAGGCAAACCTTAGACACCTACTCAGCATCAGGTTGTGCAGTTTAAGCATATATATTTATTGTGAGACTTTAAGCACAACAGTGATTGCACTTTGTACTAGTACCTCTGCTTTGTAGCTTAGGACTATTTCTCCTCATAAGAGGGTCTCAGGGGGAGGTAACAAGGGCACTGGAAAATCACCGCCTAGATCCAGGGGTTCTAAAAATGCCTGTAAGTTACCATCCCCCCCTGCAAGACTGGAGCCAGCCTCACAGGATGAGTCAGTGCCCCTGTCAGGTTTTGCAGCCTCTCCTAATGTTTCAGCCCCGATATATGTCACTGAGGACTCCCTTAGGGCTACATTGGAGGGTTTTGAAGGGAGAATCATGAATTTTATTTCTGCTTCCCTGAAAGATAGCAGGAAAAGGGGTAGATCCCCTCCCTCTGCTGAGATGACTCTTCTGACAATAAGGAGAGATCCCTATCTTGGGACAGGGATCTTGAGCAGTCGGAGGAATCAGAGGAAGAGGAGAGAGTCCCCTCCTCCCAGGCGCTCAGAAAACAGGTGCAGTATTATACTGAATTGGTGCGTACCACATTCAGAATGCCTGCTGCTGAAGTTGCTACGTCCTCTGTTTCTTCCCTGGGAGTCAGGAAAGTCCCACAGACTGCCTTTTCCTTTCCAATTCATCCCTTAATGGATAAATTGTTGTATGAGGATTGGGGACATCCCGATAAACTGTTTGCTCCTCCTAAAAGGTTTTCTATGCATTATCCTCTGGAGGAAAGTTTCACCAAGAAATGGGGGGTCCCATCTGTCGATGCGACTGTTTCTTGCGTGAATAAAAACCTGACCTGTCCGTTGGATAATGCTCAGGTATTTAAAGATCCAACTGATAAGAAGCTGGAAACATTATTAAAAGCCTCCTTTTCCATGACTGGCGCTGTAGTGCAACCTACAGTCGCAGCCGTGGGGTTGTGTCAGTTCCTCAAGGAACAAGTTAAGCAGATGCTTGGCCTCCTTCCCAGTGAGGAAGTGGAGAATTATGCAGAAATATCTCAAATTCTGTGTTTCATGATTGATGCGATTTTGGATTCTGTCCAACAAGCATCTCATTTGTCTCTCCTGCTGGTACACATGAGAAGGGCCCTATGGCTAAAGAATTGGGCAGCTGAGCTGTCATGCAAGAAGAATTTGATTGGGTTCCCGTTTAAAGGGGAACGTTTGTTTGGAGAAGAATTAGACAAATTCGTCCAAAAAATTTCAGGGGGTAAATCTACTCTCCTTCCAGTCAAAAGGAGCAAACGTCCATCATTTAGGCGTTCTCTCTCTCCCGGAGCATCAAGCTCTAAGCAGTGGCGACGACCTTCTCAACCCTCCTCTACAGGAAAGGCTCAGGGCCGGGCCCAGGGACAGAAAAAGACTTGGGGGCGAAAGCCTGCCAAGCAGAGCCCAAAAGCTTCCTTGTGAAGGGGCGCCCCCGCTCGGCCAAGTGGGGGGAAGGCTCCTGCAGTTTGCAGAAGCCTGGCGGGAAGAGATCCGGTACAAGTGGTTGATCTCTTCGGTATCTCTGGGCTACAAGCTAGAGTTTCAGGAGATTCCACCTTCTCGCTTTCTAAGGTCAAGGATCCCCAGGGATCCAGTAAAGCAAAAACCGCTATTTCTGGCCTTAGATCACTTACTATCCCAGGGGGTGATAGTAGAAGTGGACCCAAAAGAACAGGGTTCAGGGTTTTACTCGAATCTCTTCATCGTTCCGAAGCCAAATGGAAGTGTCAGACCTATCCTGGATCTGAAGGATCTGAACTGGTTTTTACGCATCCGGTCCTTCCGAATGCAGTCAATTCGCACTGTGGTCTCCTCCCTGCAAGGGGGAGAGTTTATGGCATCAATAGACATCAAGGATGCATATCTCCATGTGCCAATTTTTCCCACACACCAAAAGTATCTAAGGTTCACGGTAGAGCGGCGCCATTTTCAATTTGTGGCCTTGCCATTCGGGCTTGCTACGGCCCCTCGAGTCTTCACAAAGATTCTGGACCCTCTTTTGGCAAACCTAAGAGCTCAGGGTATAGCCGTCATGGCTTATCTAGACGATTTGCTTCTCATGGAGAAAACAGTAGCGTTCCTGAACCACAGTGTTACCAGAACGCTAGAACACCTGAAACGCCTAGGTTGGATTATAAACCTAGAAAAGTCGTCCCTACAGCCTGCTACCAGGTTGGAATACCTGGGTATGCTTATCGACACCGCTCAGGGCAAAGTATTTCTTCCAAAAACCTTGGCCATTGGGGATCTGGTGCGTCTAATTCTGGGCAGAAGATCTTCCCCCATTCGGTTGTGCATGAGACTGTTAGGGAAACTGGTCGCCTCCTTTGAGGCCATTCTATTCGCGCAGTTCCACTCAAGGCCTCTGCAAAGATGCATCCTTGCGGCTTGGAACAGGAAGCCCCAATCCTTGGATCTTCCTATGCGTCTATCCCCAGGGACACGCAAGAGTCTCGTCTGGTGGTTACAAACCGAGAATTTGCTGAAAGGCAAAACTTTTCTTCCTCTTCCATGGAAGATTATCACGACAGATGCCAGTCTTATAGGCTGGGGAGCAGTGTTGGAGGAGACATGCTCGCAGGGGAAATGGTCTGCGATCGAGAAGCTATTGCCCATAAATGTCTTGGAGATCCGGGCAGTTTATGTGGCTCTCATAAAGTGGTCTTACATACTACGGGGACTCCCTGTTCTGGTTCAGTCCGACAATGCCATGGCAGTGGCCTATATCAATCACCAGGGCGGTACCAGGAGTCTGGTTGCGCAAAAAGAGGTGAATCGCATACTTGTCTGGGCAGAAAAGCATGTTCCATGCCTTTCTGCAGTCTTCATTCCAGGAGTGGAAAATTGGCAGGCGGATTTTCTGAGTCGCCAGCAGTTGTGCCCAGGAGAATGGGCTCTGCACCCCGACGTGTTTTGGAACATATGTCGCAGGTGGGGTACTCCAGACGTAGATCTGTTTGCGTCCAGGTTCAACAGAAAACTGGACAATTTCGTGTCAAGGACAAGAGATGCACTTGCTCAGGGGTCAGATGCTCTGACAGTTCCCTGGGATCAGTACAATCTGATTTATGCCTTCCCCCCGTGCCCGCTTCTGTCGCGGTTCCTGGCAAGAGTCAAGAGGGAGACAAAATCGGTTCTTTTAGTAGCCCCGGCTTGGCCCAGGTGACCGTGGTACGCAGAGATCATGAAGTTGGCAGTAAGCAGGCCGTGGATCCTCCCTCTCTGGCCAGATCTGCTCTCACAGGGTCCAATTTATCATCCTGCTTTACACAGTCTGAATTTGACGGTTTGGCTGCTGAGACCCACATTCTGAGAGACCGTGGCCTTTCGGAGCCAGTCCTTTCTAGTCTGGTCAATGCCAGAAATCCGGCCTCCAGGTTTATTTACTACAAAATTTGGAGGGCATATGTTTCCTGGTGTGAACTCAGGGAATGGCATCCTAGAAAGTATGTCATTAGCAGGATCTTGGCCTTCCTCCAGTCAGGCCTAGAAATGAATTTGGCCATAAGCACTATCAAGGTGCAGATTTCGGCCTTGTCAGTGTTTTTTCAGAAGCCACTTGCATCGCATTCCCTGGTGCGGGCTTTCATCCAGGGGGCTATGCGGATAAGGCTGCCAGTCAAACCTCCGGTATGCCCATGGGATCTAAATTTGGTTCTCTCGGCTTTGCAGGGGCAACCATTTGAACCCTTGCATCTGGCTTCATTCGTTCTTCTGACTAAAAAAATTGGTTTTCTTGGTAGCCATATCCATGGCTAGAAGAGTGTCAGAACTAGCAGCTCTCTCCAGCAAAGAGCCATATCTAATTATTCATAAGGAGCGGGTGGTCATGCATCCCAACAGGTCCTTTCTACCTAAGGTGGTTTCGGGATTCCATTTGAATCAAGATGTAATCCTACCATCCTTTTTTCCGGACCCACAGTCCGCAGAAGAAGAATCTTTGCACACTTTGGATGTGGTAAGGGCAATCAGTATATATCTTCAAGCAACTGCTCAGATAAGGAAAACTGATTGCTTATTTATTTTGCTGGTAGGCCCTAGGAAGGGCCAGGCGGCGTCAAAATCCACTCTCTCGAGGTGGATTAGACAGATTATTTCTCAGGCCTATAGTGTTAAAGGGAAAATCCCTCCTTTTCAAGTGAAAGCGCACTCTACTAGGGCTGTAAGTGCTTCTTGGGCAGTGCATCACCAGGCCTCCCTGGCTCAGATCTGTAAGGCTGCAACTTGGTCATCAGTCCGCACATTCACCAGATTCTATCAGGTGGATGTCAGAGGGCAAGAGGATATCGCCTTTGGGTGCAGTGTACTGCAGGCTGCAGTTTAGGTCCTCCGGTCCCTGGCGGTCTATAATTATGATCTGTGTCTCCCTCCCCTCAATCTGAGCTTTGCTTTGGGACATCCCACTATGTAATGAGCTCCTGTGTCCCGTGATGTATGATCAAGAAAATAGGATTTTTATATACAGCTTACCTGTAAAATCCTTTTCTTGAGAGTACATCACAGGACACAGGGCTCCCCCCCCCCCTTGGGTTTTATGTGGTTTCTTATTGCTTTCCTACAAAACTGAGGTGCCTCCCATATGGGAGGGGTTATATAGGGGAGGAATTCTCCTTAATTGGGGTTTAACCAGTGTCCAATCACCAGAGGTGCCTATATAACCCACTATGTAATGAGCTCCTGTGTCCCGTGATGCACTCTCAAGAAAAGGATTTTACAGGTAAGCTGTATATAAAAATCCTATTTTTAGTGGTATTTAACCACTTGACCACTGGGCACTTAAACACCCTTAATAACCAGACCAATTTTCAGCTTTCGGTGCTCTCGCATTTTGAATGACAATTACTCAGTCATGCAACACTGGACCTATATGAAATTTTTGTCCTTTTTTTCACACAAATAGAGCTTTCTTTTGGTGGTATTTAATCACCGCTGGGTTTTTTTTTTTTTGTGCTATAAAAGAAAAAATACCGAAAATTCTGTAAAAAAACGAATTTTTCTTTGTTTCTGTTAGAAAATTTAGCAGATTAGTAATTTTTTCTTCATAAATTTTGGCCAAAATTTATACTACTACATATCTTTGGTAAAAATAAGTACAAATTGGTGGATATTATTTGGTCTTTGTGAAAGTTATAGAGTCCACAAGCTATGGTGCCAATATCTGAAAATTGATCACACCTGAAGGACTGACGGCCTATTTCAATTCTTGAGACCCTAACATGCCAGAAAAGTACAAATACCCCCCAAATGACCCCTTTTTGGAAAGAAGACATTCCAAGGTATTTAGTAAGAGGCATGATGAGTTTTTTGAAGTTGTCATTTTTTCCCACAATTCTTTGCAAAATCAAGATTCTTTTTACTTTTTTTTTTTTTTTCACAAAATTGTCATATTATCAGGTTATTTCTCACACACAGCATATGCATACCACAAATTACACCCCAAAACACATTCTTCTATTACTCCCGAGTATGGTGATACCACATGTGTGAGACTTTTACACAGCGTGGCCACATACAGAGGCCCAACATGCATGGAGCGCCATCAGGTGTTCTGGAGCACCCAGGACAATTCTGACATTTCTCTCCTACATGTAAAAATCATAATTTATTTGCTAGAAAATTACATAGAACTCCAAAACATTATATATGTTTTTTTAGCAAACACCCTGGAGAATACAATGGTGGTCTTTGCAACTTTTTATCTCGCACGGTATTTGCGCAGTAATTTTTCGAATGCTTTTTTTTGGAAAAAAAACAGTTTTGTGCTTAAAAAAAAAAAAAACACAGTAAAGTTAGCCCAATTTTTGAATAATGTGAAAGATGAAGTTACGCTGAGTAAATAGATACCTAATATGTCACTCTTCAAAATTGCACACGCTCGTGGAATGGCGGCAAACGTCGCTACTTAAAAATCCCCATAGGCGACGATTTACATTTTTTTTACTGGTTATATGTTTTGAGTTACAGAGGAGGTCTAGGGCTAGAATTATTTCTCTCGCTCTAACGTTCGCAGCGATACCTCACATGTGTGGTTTGAACACCGTTTTCATATGTGGGCGGGACTTACGCATGCGTTCGCTTCTGCATGCGAGCACATGGGGACAGGGGCGCTTTAAAAAAAACATTTTTTTTTTATTGTTCATTTTACTTTATTTATTTTAGTTTGACATTTTTTTCCCCAAAAATAATTTTTTTGATCACTTTTATTCCTATTACAAGGAATGTAAACATCCCTTGTAATAGGAATATGGCATGACAGGTCCTCTTTACAGTGAGATGTGGGGTCAATAAGACCCACATCTCACCTCTAAGCTGGGAAGCCTGAAAAAAAAAAAGATTCTGGCTTTGATCGTATTAGCGATTCGGTAGAAGCACCGGAGGGCGGAGGGCGGCGGGAGATGTCTATGGCTGGGTATTGCAGGGTATCACCGACTATGGCTGGGTATCTCAGAGCATGGTGTTGCAGAGTACTGCGTTGCAGAGCATTGCAGGGTATTGGCGGGTGTTGCAGAGCATTGCAGAGTGTTGCAGGGTATTGGCGGGTGTTGCAGAGCATTGCAGAGTGTTGCAGGGTATCGGCGGGGGTTGCAGAGCATTGCAGAGTGTTGCAGGGTATCGGCGGGGGTTGCAGAGCATTGCAGAGTGTTGCAGGGTATCGGCGGGGGTTGCAGAGCATTGCAGAGTGTTGCAGGGTATTGGCGGGTGTTGCAGAGTGTTGCAGGGTATTGCAGAGCGTTGCGGAGTGTTGCAGGGCATTGCGGAGTGTTGCAGGGCATTGCAGAGTGTTGCAGGGCATTGCGGAGTGTTGCAGGGCATTGCGGAGTGTTGCAGGGCATTGCGGAGTGTTGCAGGGCAATGCAGAGTGTTGCAGGGCAATGCAGAGTGTTGCAGGGCAATGCAGAGTGTTGCAGGGCAATGCAGAGTGTTGCAGGGCATTGCAGAGTGTTGCAGGGCATTGCAGAGTATTTGCAGGGAATTGCAGAGTATTTGCAGGGAATTGCAGAGTAATGCAGAGTATTTGCAGGGAATTGCAGAGTAATGCAGAGTATTTGCACGGAATTGCAGAGTAATGCAGAGTATTTGCAGGGAATTGCAGAGTAATGCAGAGTATTTGCAGGGAATTGCAGAGTAATGCAGAGTATTTGCAGGGATTTGAGGGGTTAATTTTCGGTGAGCAGCGATGTGGGCACTGCAGATGCAGCCCACATCGCTGCTGACACCGATCTCTTCCCCCTCCGCTGTACCGATCGGTACAGAGAGGGGGAGGGAGGAACCAGCGTCATAACATGACGCCGGCTTGTTTACAAGTGATCACTCCGTCATTTGACGGAGCGATCACGTGGTAAACGGCCGCGATGAGCGGCCGTTTACCGTGATTCGTGATGCGCCGGGTCCACTGGACCCAGCGGTCACGGATGCTCTCGTGTGCGCGCCCCAGGGGGCGCGCGAGAGCAGAATTCTGGGAGGCCGTTAATTAACGGCCTCTTAGAGTTAAACAACCGCCCTGATGCCGTTAATCGGCAATGGGCGGTTGTTAAGTGGTTAATCACTAGTTTTTTTTTTATTTGTTGTGCTATAAATAAAATAAAACATACATTTTGTGAAAAAAATGTCTTTTTCTTTGTTTCTGTCATAAATTTTTGCTAATTAGTAATTTTTCTTCATAAATTTATACTGCTACATATCTTTGGTAAAAATAACCCACATTAGTGTATATTATTTGGTCTTTGTGAAAGTTATTCTACAAACTATGGTGCCAAGCACTGAAAATTGATCACATCTGATCAGGCCTTCAGTACATCAGGTGTATCTCATTTCTTGAGACACTAACAAGTCAGGAAAGTACAAATACCCCCCAAATGACCCCTTTTTACAAAGTAGACATTCCATGGTATTAAGTAAGTAGCATGGAGAGTTTTTTTAAGTTGTCATTTTTTCCCACAATTCTTTGCAAAATGAAGATTTATTTTTATTTTTTACATAATTGTCATATTATCAGGTTATTTCTCACACACAGCATATGCATACAACAAGTTACATCCCAAAATACATTCTGCTACTCTTCCCGAGTATGGCGATACCACATGTGAGGCTTTTACACAGCCTGACCACATACAGAGCACCAACAATGATGTAGTACCTTCAGACGTTCTACGAGCAAAAATGACGCATCTCATTTCTCAACCACCTATTACAATTTGAAGGCCCTGGAGTACCAGGACAATGGAATTTCCCATAAAATGACCCCATTTTGGAAAGCAAACACCCCAACGTATAATCTGTGAGGCATAATGAGTCTTTTGAACGGTTCATTTTTTTCAAGAAGTTTTTGGAATATGTGGAAAAAAATGAAAACGCATTTTATTTTACACAAAGTTGTCAATTTATAAGATATTTCTAACACATAGCATGTATATAGCAAAAATTACACCCCAAAACACATTCTGCTACTCCTCCCGAGTATGGCGATACTACATGTGTAGGACTTTTACACAGCCTGGTCACATAGAGTAGCCGAACATTGAAGTAGTACGTTCAGGCGTTCTAGGAGCATAAATGACACATCTCATTTCATTCCTACCTATCACACTTTTGAAGGTCCTGGAGCACCAGGACAGGGAAATTACCCACAAAATGGCCCCATTTTGGAAAGCAAACACCCCAACGTATATTCTATGAGGCATGGGCTACAAATAGGTACTCGGGTACTCTGATGGGCTTCAGATAGGTACTCTGGTACTCTGATGGCCTGGTGACAGGTACTCTGATGGCCTGGTGACCTGGTATTTGGGTACTCTGAAGGGCGGTGACAGGTACTCAGGTACTCATATGGACTGTGACAGGTACTCGGGTACTTTGATGTACCGTGACAGGTACACAGGTACTCTGATGGACCGTGACAGGTACTCTGATGGACCGTGACAGGTACTCGGGTACCCTGAGGCCACGTACACACGCGGGGACTGTTCGCTCAACTTTGTCCGCTGAACAGTGTTTCGGCGGACAGTCCGCTCGTGTGTGGGCTTTCAGCGGACAGTTTCAAACAAAGTTTCAAACAAAGTTTTTCGGAATTTCCGAAAAACTGTCCGCTGAAACTTTGTTTCAGCGAACAGTCCCCTCGTGTGTAGGCTTGTTCGTCAAACTAAGTTCCGCGCATGCTCAGAAAGGATTTACACGCCGAAGTTTGCATTGCAGTGTATAGGACGTCGTTTTCTAGTCCCGTCGTACGTGCCGTTCACGTCATCGCGCACGGTTTCAGCGGACTGTTCGTTCGTCGTGTGTGGCCAAGTCCGTCCATGCTAATTTTGAGCGGACTGTCCGCTGAAACTGTTTGACGAACAAAGTTGAGCGAACAGTCCCCGCGTGTGTACGCGGCCTAATGGACCGTGACAGGTACTCGGGTACTCTGATGTGCCGTGACAGGTACTCGGGTACTCTGATGTGCCGTGACAGGTACTTGGGTAATCTGATGGGCTGTGACAGATATTCAAGTACTCTGATGGACTGTGACAGGTACTCAGGTCTTCTGATGGGCTGTGACAGGTACTCGGGTCTTCTGATGGACTGTGACAGGTACTCAGGTCTTCTGATTGGCTGTGACAGGTACTCTGATGGACTGTGACAGGTACTCTGAAGGACTGTGAGTGACAGGTACTATGAGGGGTGGTGACAGGTCCTCTTTATTGGGGGGGCCAATCAGTGTGATTGGTGTACACTGTAGGCGGTAACGAGATGTTACCGCAATCTCCTCCTCACACACCGATCGGTGTGTGGGGAGGAGAACCCAGTAACATCTTGTTACCGCGGTTTGTTTACATCTTAGTATTCGGCTGTGAAAGGATCACATCCGATCATGTGGGTAAACAGCCAGCCAATGGCTGTTTACCAGCATCGGTGACGAGCAGTGTTCCCGGGAAACACGTCGCCACTGACGTGCACGCGCAGTGAGCTCGCAATCGTGCGCATGCGCCGTGCACAGTGGGGGTGTGACCATCTGTGATCGGCCATGACTTCATCACGGCCGATCACGTGGTAAACAGCCATAACCAATGGCTGTTCACCCCCTGAGGGGGCGAGCGGTGTCTCCGTGACACGCCGCCACCGATGAAACAGGGAATCGCGCGCATTCCCTGTTTAAAGGGCAGGCCGTCATATGACGGCCTCCCGCCACAATAGGTGCGTCGCCTGGCCGTCATTTGACTGCCGGCGGTCAGAAAGTAGTTAAAACCTTTTTTTTCGCTAGAAAATTACTTAGAACCCCCAAAAACATTATATATTGTTTTTGTCTAACACCCTAGAGAATAAAATAGCGGTCATTGCAATACTTTTTTTCACACCGTATTTGCGCAGCGGTCTTACAAACGCAATTTTTTTAAAATAAAAAAATAAGACAACAGTAAAGTTAGTCCATTTTTTTATATTGTGAAAGATAATTTTACGCTGAGTAAATTGATACCCAACATGTCATGCTTAGGGATGAGCTTCGAGTTAAACTTATGTTCGATTCGAACATTGCCTGTTCGCCGAACAGCGAACAATTTGCGGTGTTCACGGCAAATTCGAAAAGCCGCGGAACACCCTGTAAAAGTCTATGGGAGAAATCTAAAGTGCTAATTTTAAAGGCTTATATGCAAGTTATTGTCATAAAAAGTGTTTGGGGACCTGCTGCTGCCATTACCGAGATATCCATCTTCAAACTGCCGACGTATATGAACATGAGCCGCTCGGTAAGTGGTTAAATCCCATGGTGTGCTGACATGAGGTAGCCAGGAATATGGAAAATTGTTATCAAATACTTACCGTAATTTTCCTTTCCTGGCGTACCCACACGTCAGCACAACTTTCCCGCCCTGGTGGCCTGTCCCTATATAGTTATAGAACACTGGGGATTAGGAGGGTGGGCCTTTTATTCTATCTATTGGATGTGGTCCTTGGGTGTGCTGACGTGAAGGTACTCCAGGAAAGGAAAATTACAGTAAGTATTTGATAACAATTTTCCATAATATGCACATATTGCATACATACTCACACATCCTTGCCGCTCTTACAGTAAAGAACCCTCTACATAGTTTAAGGTTAAACCTCTTTTATTCTATTATTTTAATGAGTAGCCATGTGCCTTATTAAAAAAGTTTTATCCCTATTATGGGGTCACCAGTATGGTATTTATATATTGAAATCATATCCCCTCTCAAGCGTCTCTTCTCCAGAGAGAATAAGTTCAGTGCTCGCAACCTTTCCTCATAACTAATATCCTCCAGACCCTTTATTAGCTTTGTTGCCCTTCTTTGTACTCGCTCCATTTCCAGTACATCCTTCCTGAGGACTGGTGCCCAGAACTGGACAGCATACTCTAGGTGTGGCTGGACCAGAGCCTTGTAGAGTGGGAGAATTATCGTTTTTATCCCTGGAGTTGATACCCTTTTAATGCATGCCAATATTCTGTTTGCTTTGTTAACAGCAGCTTGGCATTGCATGCCATTGCTGAGCCTATAATCTACTAGGACCCCCAGGTCCTTTTCCAGCCTAGTTTCCCCCAGAGGTTCTCCCCCCAGTGTATAGATTGCATTCATATTTTTGCCACCCAAATGCATTATTTTACATTTTTCTACATTAAACCTCATTTTCCATGTAGTCGCCCACCCCATTCATTTGTTCAAATCTTTTTGCAAGGTTTCCACATACTGTGGAGAAGTTATTGCCCTGCTTAGCTTAGTATCATCCACAAATACAGGGATTGAACTGTTTACCCCATCCTCCAGGTTGTTTATGGACAAAATAAATAGGAATAGTGCCAGCACAGAACCCTGGAGGACCCCACTACCCACCTATAACTATTCCAAGTACTCCCCATTTATCACCACCCTCTGAACTCGCTCTTGTAGCCAGTTTTTAATCCATGTACTCACCCTTTGGTCCATGCCAACAGGCCTTATTTTGTACAGTAAACATTTAGGGGGAACGGTGTCAAATGCTTTTGCAAAATCCAGATACATCAAGTCTACAGGCCTTCCTTTATCTAGATGGCAACTCACCTCCTCATAGAAGGTTAATAGATTGGTTTGGCAAGAACGATTCTTCATTAACCAATGCTGATTACTGCTAATGATACCGTTTTCATTACTAAAATCTTGTATATAGTCCCTTATCATCCCCTCCAAGAGCTTGCATACTATTGATGTTAGGCTAACTGGTCTGTAATTCACAGGGATGTATTTTGGGCCCTTTTTAAATATTGGTGCTACATTGGCTTTTCTCCAATCACCTGGTACGATACCAGTCAGTAAAAATTAGGAACAATGGTCTGGCAATTACAATTACCGAAGTACCATCAGATGCAAGCCATCTGGTCCAGGTGATTTATTAATCATTTGCACACATCCAAAAAGAGAAAAAAATGAGATTGCGCTATGGGCTAAACCAGGAGAAAAGAGAATAGGTATGAGCTGCCTCTACTTAATACCCCCTCCCAAAATGGGGGGGGGGTAACGCTTGTGAAAGAAGGGGGGAGTAGATTTGGCGCTATACCTAAAAGACACCTATAATTGTATAATTAAAGTGAAACACCAGTAAAAGCCCATATGAAAATGAATCAATCTATATAAAATGCAATCCCTATGTGAAGTGGGTAGACTTGGCGCTATACCGTTAAGATTAAAAAGTGTAAATTATTCCTAACGGTATAGCGCCAAGTCTACCCACTTCACATAGGGTTTGCATTTTATATAGATTGATTCATTTTCATAAGGGATTTTACTGATGTTTCACTTTAAGTATATAATTATAGGTGTCTTTTAGGTATAGCGCCAAATCTACTTCCCCCCTCCTTCTTTCATTTGCACACATCCACACACAGGGTCCTACACTTTTCTGCAACACTAGGCTGGGACATACTGTACACAATAAAACTGATTGAACTCAAGCCAACATGGGTGCTTCAAAAAAATTATATATTAGAGGGTTAGAGACTTTAAGCTCTCATATGCATGTACCAGCAAACACAGCCAAAAGATAATATGGCAGGCAACTACATTCATAATCAGAAAGGGGGGTGCACATTGAGAGGACAATTTATAGCAACTGCACAGAACAAAACCCCTCTGCTTACAGCAAATTGTTTTAATCACTTCCCAACTGCCCATAGCAGATATACTGCTACAAGACAGGCGTTCCTTGCAGAATCCCATACATAGGCACACGTGATTCTGAACTTCCACCTAGGGGGCACGTGCCACTTCTGCTGTGATTTGTCTATGTAAACAAGGCAGAGCTCCGTCCTGATGGGGGAGGTGGGGGAGAGTAATGAATTTTCTTTCCCTCACAGAAAATCCATCACTTCTAGCAAAAGCACCACATTCAGTAAGCAAAAACACTGGCTAAGCACACATTTCTTTTTTTTGTTTATATAAAAATAAAAACTGCATGAGTGATCAAATAACACCAAAAGAAAGCTCTAATATTGGGAGAAAAATTACAAATTTTATTTGGGTACAGCGTTGCATGACTGCGCAATTGTCAGTTAAAATAACAGTGCTGTATCGCAAAAAATGGCCTGGTCATGAAGGGAGGTAATTCTTCTGGAGGTCAAGTGGTTAAAAACATCCAGACATCTACAGCTTATCCTTTTTAAAAGCTAAACTGACAGTCTGGTATACTTTTCAGAATATAATTTAATACAGTTAGGTATTCCTTTATTGCAGAACATGCAAGAGTTTACAGTCTGCAGGAGTTTAATTCAGAGTAAGAGTAACATCTGATCAATGGGTTTAAAAGATCCCGGTCAAAAATAACTAGGCAGATGTAGTTAACGTAACCATGTCCTTGATCGTCTGAAAGCAACTTTTTGCAGTGTTTTTTTTTCTTTCACAATGATGCAAAGATGGCAGCCTCCACACAGAAGCTGTGCAGAACAAAGCATGGTGTCAGGTCACCTCGAGGCGAGGTGGCAGATGCACACCGTAGGGATCAGGAGTGCACCACAAGGTTGTGGACCCTACGGCTGACTGCTGCGGACGGGGGATCCCACCGGGGTTAGAGTGTAAGATTCCCTGGGGTGCGGAGTCTAAGAGCCAGCAGGTGTTCACCAGAGCCTCTAGAGGTGAGGATGGACTGGGCTGCAACTGGCTCCAGGTCGCGACCCCCAGCTCGCACCCACAGTAGGCAACAGGAGGATAGGGATAGTGAGGAATAAAGCCAAGGTCGGGGCCACAAGAAGACAGGAATAGTCAGGGACATGCCAATAGGTCAGGATCACAGGCAAACAGGGATAGTCAAGGACATACCAAAGTCGGTAACGGAACAACAGAAGAGCACACGGCAGGCAACAGGAAGCTAACACACAAAGGTTGATCAGCAGGGTTGGCCTGCAGTGCACAGGTTAATATAGAGCCCTCTGATAGGAGCTAGGGTGGAGTCATGCCAGAGGATGGATTACAAAAGCAGTCAGGTGAGGGTCGGCTGGTCTCTAGAGATGAACACATGGAAACAGGTAAGCAAACTATTGCAAAACCATGACAGTACCCTCCCTCTTATGAGGCCTCCCCCTCCCCCGCCTGGGTCCAGGCTTATAGGGAAACTCCAGATGGAACCTCCTCAACAGACTAGGAGAAAAGACCTCAGATGCAGTGATCCAAGACCTCTCCTCAGGGTCAAACCCTTTCCAATGTACAAGGTACTGAAGAATGCCTTTATGGAGCCGGGAATCCAAAACTTGACTAACCTCGTATTTTAGATTATCCTCAGAGACTGGAACCGAGGTAGGGAGAGGACTTGAGGACTAAAGGCTTTTTAGGAATGGGTAAGGGCATGAGAAGATCAGGAGCCTGAGCAGGGTCTTCCAGACCCTAAGGCTGCTTTCACACTGGGGCGGGAGCAGCGTCGGCGGTAAAGCGCCGCTATTTTTAGCGGCGCTTTACCGTCGTTTTAGCGGCGGTGTGCGGGCGCTAGCGGGGTGGTTTTAACCCCCGCTAGCGGCCGAAAAGGGGTTAAACCCGCCCGCAAAGCGCCGCTGCAGCGGCGCTTTGCCGGCGGTATTGCCGCGGTGTCCCATTGATTTCAATGGGTAGGAGCGGTGAATACACCGCTCCTTCACCGCTGCAAAGATGCGGCTAGCAGGACTTTTTTCACCGTCCTGCCAGCGCATCGCTCCAGTGTGAAAGCCCTCCGGCTTTCACACTGGAGTTAAAGGGGCCGGTTTTTTTCAGGCGTTACACAGGCACTATTTTTTGTGCTGTAACGCCTGAATACCGCCCCAGTGTGAAAGCAGCCTTATAGATGAGCTGGGCATCCATAACAGGACCACCAGACTGGGCAGAGGTCAGAGGATCCCTGAGGTCAGGTTGGTTAGAAGGTGACATGTTACAAGAGTCAAGCTGGATAGCTGAAACACAAACAGAATGCAGAGAACCCTGAGAAAAAGATTGAAAACCCCACCTGGCCGAATGAGGCAGTCTATCCAAAGGAGGGATTGAGCCTCTTAAACGGTTTTGAATGGACATAGTAGCAGTAGGGTGAGGCCAGGTCACAGAAGGTCCTGAAAAAGAAGCAGGAAGCTCATTGGGCATGGGCTGGACTGGCATAACTGTTGCAGAGGCCGACTGAATAGTATTGTCAGGTGTAGCGACCATCTCAATCGCATCACAGGGCATAGCAACTGTGAAACTTGCAGACAAGTTAGCCTGGCTGTGCGTCCAAGGGAGATTAGGGACAGGCAAAGGTAAATGGTTATGCAAACTGGAGTGATCGACTCAGGTTCATAGGTGGGCCCCTCATCCAGAGTACCACATGAGCTAGAAAGTGCATCAGTCCAACTATTGCAGGACGCATCCCAGAGATCGCTATATACAGCGGGAATAGCAGAAGATACTGGGATGGTGGTAACAGGAAGCATAGGTTCCTCAGTAGGCAGGGGTGCTCCTCGGATTGAAGAGAAGGGACTGGGGGCTCAGGCTGCCTGAAGAACGGGGAGTGCTGGCGTCTTTTTTCCAGGGCCCTCTCCTGAAAGCGAATATCGATCTGGTTACACAAGGTGATGACACTGTCCAGATCAGCAGGAAGGGATCTTCCTGCTAATTCATCCTTCACTCTATCAGAGAGGCCATGTAAAAAGGTTGCAACTAGGGCCTTATTATTCCAGCTCAATTCAGCTGTGAGGATATGGAACTGAAGAGCATACTGTCCCACAGACGTGGACTCTTGACGGAGACGTAAAAGAGCGCTAGCCGCTGAGGAAACACGACTCGGTTTCCCTCGAAGATATTCTGAAAAAGTTTCAAGAAATCAGACAGGCTAGAAACCACTGGATGATTCAGTTCCCACAGAGGGGCAGCCCAAGCTAACGCCTCGCCGGACAGGAGGGATATGATATATGCAACTTTTGCCCGATCGGACAGGAAGTTTTGGGGCTGAAGTTCAAAATGAATTGTGCACTGGCTAAGGAACCCCCTGCAAGCTTTGGAGTCCCCAGAGAAATGGACCGGAGCTGGTAGTTGTAATGAATGTGTGGCTGCGACTGATGCGATAGGTGCAGCAGCAGATAGCGGTTGAGGTTGTTGAACTGGGGGTCCTAATGAGGCCTGAACCTGTTCAAAACGGGATGCCAAATCCTGAAGGAATCGCATCATCTGGGTCTGATGCGATTCTTGGGTCTCAAGTCTGCGAACTAAGCCCTGCAATGGATCGACTGCAGGAAGCGGCACGTCAGCCGGGTTCATGGCTGATCAAACTGTCAGGTCACCTCGAGGCGAGGTGACAGATGCACACCATAGGGATCAGGAGTGCACCGCAAGGTTGTGGACCCTACGGCTGACTGCTGCGGACGGGGGATCCCACCAGGGTTAGAGCGTAAGATGCCATGGGGCGCGGAGTCTAAGAGCCAGCAGGTGTTCACCAGAGCCTCTAGAGGTGAGGATGGACTAGGCTGCAACTGGCTCCAGGTCGCGACCCCCAGCTTACACCCACAGTAGGCAACAGGAGGATAGGGATAGTGAGGGATAAAGCCAAGGTCGGGGCCACAAGCAGACAGGAATAGTCAGGGACACGCCAATAGGTCAGAATCACAGGCAAACAGGGATAGCCAACAGAAGAGCACACAGCAGGTAACAGGAAGCTAAACACACAAAGGTTGATCAGCAGGGTTGGCCTGCAGTGCACAGGTTAATATAGAGCTCTCTGATAGGAGCTAGGGTGGAGTCATGCCAGAGGATGGATTACAAAAGCAGTCAGGTGAGGGTCGGCTGGTCTCTAGAGATGAACACATGAAAACAGGTAAGCAAACTATTGCAAAACCATGACACATGGTAAGTCAGTAATGGAGGAAAGATCAGCTACAGGAAAACCACCACTTGCCAACCGCCCTACGCAGACTCGATGTGCGCAGAATCACATACACACACACAGTGTATATGAAAAGTCTACACACCCGTTAAAATGTCAGGTTTCTGTGATGTAAAAAAATTAGGCAAAGATAAATCATTTTAGATTTGGCCTATAAACTGTACAACTCAGTTGAACAACAAACTGAATCTGAAACTGAAAAATCTTTTTTTAGGTAGAGGGAAGTGAAAGTAAAAAAGTAAAATAATATGGTTGCATAAGTATGCACACCCTAAACTAATACTTTGTTGAACCCCCTTTTGATTTTATTACAGCACTTTTGGATATGAGTCCATCAGCATGGCACATCTTGACGTTGCAATATTTGCCCACTCTACTTTGCAAAAACACTCCAAATATGTCAGATTGAAAGGGAATCTCCTGTGCACAGCCCTCTCCAGATCACCCTACAGATTTTCCAATTGGATTCAGGTCTGGGCTCTGGGCCATTCCAAAACTTTAATCCTCTTCTGGTGAAGCCATTTGTTGATTTGGATGTATGCTTTGGGTCGTTGTCATGCTGAAAGATGAAGTTCCTCTTCATGTCTAGCTTTCTAGCAGAAGCCTGAAGCTTTTGTGCCAATATTGACTGGTATTTAAATCGGTTCACAATTTCATTTACTTTGACTAAGGCTCCTGTTCCAGCTGAAGAAAAACAGCCCCAAAGCATGATGCTGCCACCACCATGCTTCACAGTGGGTATGGTGTTCTTTTGGTGATGTGCAGTGTTGTTTTTGTGCCAAACATATCTTTTGGAATTATGGCCAAAAAGATTAACTTTGGTTTCATCAGACCAGAACACATTTTCCCACATGCTTTTGGGAGACTTCAGATGTGTTTTTGCAAAATTTAGCCATGCTTAGATGTTTTTCTTCGTAAGACAACAGCTTCCGTCTTACCACTCTACCCCTTAGCCATGCGTTTGAAGAATACGGGAGATTGTTGTCACATGTACCACACCGCCACTACTTGCCAGACATTCCTGTAACTCCTTTAAAGGTTGCTGTAGGCCTCTTGACAGCCACCCTGATCAGTTTTCTTCTATTTTCAACAATGGAGGAATGTCCAGTTCTTGGTAATGTCACAGTTGTACCATATTTTCTCCACTTGTTGACTGTCTTCTCTGTGTTTCATGGTATATCTAATGCCTTGGAAATTCTTTTGTACCCTTCTCCTGACTAAAATCTTTTGACAATGAGATCCTTCTGATGCTTTGGAAGCTCTCTGTGGACCGTGGCTTTTGCTGTAGAATGCAACTAAGAAAATTTCATGAAAGGACCTACTAGAACAGCTGAACTGTATTTGGGGTTAATCAGTGGCACTTTAAATTACAGGTGTGTGCCAACTCCTATTTAACATGAGTTGAACATTTGCTTAACTCTGAACACTGCTACATACCCAGTTATAAGAGGGTGTGCACACTTATGCAACCACATTATTTTATTTTTACTCCCCCCCCCCAAAAAAAAGATTTTAGTTTGTTTTTCAGTTGAGTTGTACAGTTCATAGGTCACATTAAAAGGTGGGAAAAGTTCTGAAATGATTTCACTTGATCTAATTTTTATTTTTTTTGTGTGTGTGTGTGTGATAGTTCCTGCACTTACGCAGGATGAGTGTCAGGCACCCATCAATCATCAGCTACAGAGACAGAACTGCAATCTGCCTATGTAAAGAAGGCAGATTGCCGTTGACAGGAGGGAAGTCATGGATCCAGTGTCTCTGCAAATCAGAGACTAGGATCCATGTCTTCCACTAGTAAAAGCAACTCTCATAGTTGAAAAAAAAAAAAAAAACGCTTGTCAGGCACAGTTACCCTTTGATCGCCCCTGAAGTTAACCCCTTCCCAGTCAGTGTCATTAGTACAGTGATAGTATATTTTTAGCACCGATCACTGTATTTGTGTCCCTGTATCCCAAAAAGTGTCAGTTCATGTCATAATGCCTGCCATATAATTGCAGTCTCGCCATAAGTCACTGAAAAATAAATGAAAATATCCCATAGTTTGTAGATGCTATAACTTTTGCACAAACCAATCAATATACACTTATTGGAATTTTTTTTTGTTTTTACAAAAACTAAGTAGCAGAATACATATTGGCTTAAATCGATGAAGAATTTTTTTATTAAAAAAAAAAAAAAGTATTGGTTATGTTTTATAGCAAAAAGTAAAAAAAATATATTTTTTTTCAAACTGAACTGTGTTTTTTTGCGCTAAAGACACAAAAAATTGGAGAAAAGAAAAAACGCAGAAGTTATCAAATACCACCAAGAGAAAGCTCTATTTGTGGGGGAAACAAATTTTATTTGTGCATGTACAGTACTGTTCAAAAGTCTTAGGCAGTTAACAAAATTATGGAAATTAAAAATGCTTTCAGAAATCCAAGTGTTAATAGTTTATTTTTATGAATTAACAAAATGGAAAGTAAATGAACAGAAGAGAAATCTTAATAAAATCAATATTTGGTTTAACCACTCTTTGTCTTTAACCACTTGCTTACTGGGCACTTAAACCCCCCTCAGTCCCAGACCAATTTTCAGCTTTCAGCGCTGATGCACTTTGAATGACAATTGCGCGGGCATACAACACTGTACCCAAATGAAATTTTTATCATTTTTTTCCCACAAATAGAGCTTTCTTTTGGTGGTATTTAATCACAGCTGGGAGTTTTATTTTTTGCCAAACAAACAAAAAAAGATGCAAAAAATAAATAAATCATGTTTAATAGTTTGTTATAAAATTTTGCAAACAGGTCATTTTTCTCCTTCATTGAAGTGCGCTGATGAGGCGGCACTGATAGGCTGCACTGGTGGGCACTGATGGGCTGCATTGGTGGGCACTGATAGGCATAGTTAAGGCGGCACTAATAGGCACAGATAAGGCGGCACCGATGGGCACAGATAAGGCGGCACTGATGGGCAAAGACGGGCACAGATAAGATGGCACGGATGGGTGGCACAGATGGGTGGCACAAAGGGGCACTGATAGGTACCACTGATAGATGGGACTGATGGGCACTGATAGGTGGCACTGCTGGGCACGGATATGTGGCACTGGGGTGCAGCACCTTTGTTGAGGCAGATTGTGGGCACTGCTGGGTGGCACTGACAGGGGGGACACATTTTTTATTAATGTGGCAAAGCAGGGGGCAGGTGGGCACTGGCAGGGCTGGCCGTGATCGGGACTTTTGTCCCGATCGCGGTTGCCGGTGATCGGCTTTTTTTTTTCTTCTCGCGCTGTCAGCACGAGGAGAAATAATAGCTGATTACCGGCTCAGTTATATCACATGATCAGCTGTCATTGGCTGACAGCTGATCACGTGATAAGGGGTCGGGCTCGACCCCTTGCACAGATCGGTGATCAGGCGAGTCTCGTAGACTCGCCGATCACAGAGTGCGCCGCGCGCGCCCATCAGGGGGCGCGCAGGCCGCTCGTGCTCGGGACTACGTCAATAGACGTAGTCCCGGCAAAGGAGATCCGCGCTGTAGCCGTCATTCGGCTATAGCGCGGGTCTCAAGTGGTTAAAACAGCATCAATTCTTCTAGGTACACCCATTGCTTGTGTACACTTTTTTTTTTAACCACTTGCTTACTGGGCACTTAAACCCCCCTCATGCCCAGACCAATTTTTAGCTTTCAGCGCTGATGCACTTTGAATGATAATTGCGTGGGCATACAACACTGTACCCAAATGAAATTTTTATCATTTTTTTTCCCACAAATAGAGATTTCTTTTGGTGGTATTTAATTACAGCTGGGAGTTTTATTTTTTGCTAAACAAACAAAAAAAATGCAAAAAAAAAAATCATGTTTAATAGTTTGTTATAAAATTTTGCAAACAGGTCATTTTTCTCCTTCATTGAAGGGCGCTGATGAGGCGGCACTGATAGGCTGCATTGGTGGGCACTGATAGGCTGCATTGGTGGGCACTGATAGGCATAGTTAAGGCGGCACTAATAGGCACAGATAAGGCGGCACCGATGGGCACAGATAAGGCGGCACTGATGGGCAAAGATAAGATGGCACAGATGGGTGGCACTGATAGGTACCACTGATAGATGGGACTGATGGGCACTGATAGGTGGCACTGCTGGGCACTGGTAGATGACACTGATGGGCACAGATATGTGGCACTGGGGTGCAGCACCTTTGTTGAGGCAGATTGTGGGCACTGCTGGGTGGCACTATGGGCACTGCTGGGTGGCACTGACAGGGGGGGAACACATTTTTTATTGATGTGGGAAAGCAGGGGGCAGGTGGGCACTGGCAGGGGGCAGGTGGGCACTGGCAGGGCTGGCCGTGATCGGGACTGATGTCCCGATCACGGCCGCCGGTGATCGGCTCTTTTTTTTTCTCCTCACGCTGTCAGCGCGAGGAGGAATAACAGCCGATTACCGTCTCCGTTGCATCACATGATCAGCTGTCATTGGCTGACAGCTGATCACGTGATAAGGGGTCGGGATCGACCCCTTGCTCGGATCAGTGATCAGGCGAGTCTCATAGACTCGCCAATCACAGGGGGCGCGCAGGCCGCTCGTGCACGGGACGACGTCAATAGACGTCTTCCCGGGAAAGGAGATCCGCGCTGTAGCCGTCATTCGGCTATAGCGCGGGTCTCAAGTGGTTAAGGAACCCGGCCAGTAGTTTGTTCCAAACATCTTGGAGAACTAACCACAGATCTTCTGTGGATGTAGGCTACCTCTAATCCTTCCGTCTCATCATGTAATCCCAGACAGCCTTGATGGTGTGGAGACCAGGGCTCTGTAGGAGCCAAAACATCACTTCCAGGACTCCTTTTTCTACTTTACACTGAAGATAATGTAATGATCCTGAACTTCCAGGTAGGGGGGCACAAATGCACGCCACCACTGGCTTGCTCCAGCTGGGAACACACACACAGCAGGAGACAATCGGTGGGGTGGGTAACGGGCACCCATCAATCATCAGCCAGAGAGACAGAACTGCAATCTGCCTATGTAAAAAGGAAGATTGTCGTTCTGACAGGAGGGAAGTCATGGATCCTGTGTCTCTCCAAAGCAGGGACTAGGATCCATGTCTTCCACTAATAAAAGCACCTCCCATAGTCGACAAAGCACCTCCCTGTACTTCTCGTTTAAGGACATTGGCTGGATGTCTGGAGTCATTGCCCTGCTGCAGAATACATTTGGGGCCAATCACATGCCCCCCTGATGGTATGGCATGATGGATAAGTATCTGCCTGTATTGCTCAGCATTGATCCTGGCCAAATCTCCAACTCCATTTGCAGAAATGCAGCCTCAAACTTGCAAGGAACCTCCATCATGCATGACTCAAAGTGGAGGGCCACCCTGAAAAAAAAAATACATTAAAAATTAGAAAAAAATCATTAAAAAAATGATTTTTTTTTTTAACTTGCCAGAAATGCCTGTTGCTAGGAACATCATCCTAATCTGCCTCTTCCTCCTCCGCGGAGATCTTCTTTCTTCTCTCCTCCTTGCGGCATCTTCTGGGTAATGGGTCGTGCTGTGTTCTGGGAACTGTGTGTCCTGCGCGACTTGCGTATGCGCAGTAGGAAACGGGCAGTGAAGCCGTAGACTGCCTGTTTCCCTTAGCCAAAATGGCGGCGCCGGGACCCCGAGACCGAAAGACAGGTCAGCCTCGGCATCGCGGGTGCCCTGGACAGGTAAGTGTGCTTATTAAAAGTCAGCAGCTACAGTGTTTGCAGCTGCTGACTTTTACATATTTTTTTTTTAAAACCGGCCCTCCTCTTTAACTGTTATACACTTCTATTTCTAAAAGCATTATTAATTTACAGCATTTTTTTCACACCTGCCTAAGACTTTCGCACAGTACTGCAATATACATATACACACACACTGTGCCTTGCAAAAGTATTCACCCCCTTGGCATTTTTCATGTTTTGTTGCCTCACAACCTGGAATTAACATGGATTGTTTGAGGATTTGCATCATTTAATTTACAGAACATGCCCACAACTTTTTTTTTTTTATTGTGAAGCAAACAACAAATAGGACAAAATAACAGAAGAAGTCAATGTGCATAACTATTCACCCCCCTGTCAATTCTTTGTAAAGCCACCTTTTGCGGCTATCACAGCTCCAAGTCGCTTTGGATACATGAGCTTGCCCATTCCTCCTTGCAAAATTGCTCCAGCTCCTTCAAGTTGGATGGTTTGCACTTGTGAACAGCTATCTTTAAGTCTGACCACAGATTTTCTATTAAATTGAGGTCTGGCCTTTGACTAGGCCATTCCAAAACATTTACATCTTTCCCCTTAAATCACTCAAGTGTTGCTTTAGCAGTGTGTTTCCATCTTTCCCTCAACTCTGACCAGTTTCCCAGTCCCGACTGCTGAAAAACATCCCCACAGCATGATGCTGCCACCACCACGTTTCACAGTGGGGATGGTGTCCTTTGAATGATGTGATGTGTTGGGTTTGCACCAGATGTAGTGTTTTCTTTGATGGCCAAAAAGTTAAATTTTAGTCTCATCAGACCAGACCTCCATACATTTTGGGAATCTCTCACATGCCTTTTCCAAACTCAAAATGTGAGTGGCTTTCTTCTGACCACTCCCTTATTGTCGTCCTATGTACACATACTCCAGTCTATGCTGTGGAACTCTGCAGCTCCTCCAGGGTTACCTTAGGTCTCGGTGCTGCCTGATTAATATCCTCCTTGCCCAGTCCACGAGTTTTGGTGTGTGGCCATCTCATGGCAGGTTTGCTGTTGTGCCATGTTCTTTCCATTTGGTTATGATAGATTTGATGGTGCTCCTAGGTGATCATCAAAGATTTGTATTTTTTTTTTATTTTTTTATAGCCTAACCCTGACTTGTACTTCTCAACAACATTGTCCCTCACTTGTTTTGAGAGTTCCTTGGTCTTCACGGCAGTGTTTGGTTAGTGGTGCCTCTTGCTTAGGTGTTGCAGCCTCAGTGGCCTTTATGTGTGTATATGTAATGAAAGATCATGTGACACTTCGATTGGACACAGGTGGACATCATTTCACGAATTATGTGACTTCTGAAGGTAATTGGTTGCAGCAGAGCATTTTATGGGCTTCATAACAAAGGGGGTGAATACATACTCACATGCCAATTATTAGTTATTTCTGAAAAATTGTTTTATGTATACGTTTTTACTTCACCAACTTAGAATATTGTCTTCTGATCTCATATAATTCAGATAAAAAAAAAAACATTGAACGAAAAAGCTGTAATGTAACAAAAAAAAAAGAAAAAAAAAAAAAAAAAAAAAAAAAAGCTTATAATACCTTTTCAAAGCACTGTGTGTGTACACACAAAAGCGCGTACACCCCTCATATTTTTGTAAATATTTTATCTTTTCATGTGACAACACTGAATAAATGAAACTTTGCTACAATGTAAAGTAATGAGAGCACAGCTTGTATAACAGTACATTTTCTGCCCCTCAAAATAACTCAACACACAGCCATTAATGTGTAAACCGTTGGCAACAAAAGTGAGTACACGCTTAAGTGAAAATGTCCAAACTGGGCCCAAAATGTCAATATTTTGTGTGGCCACCATTATTTGCCAGCACTGCCTTAACCCCTTCGGTCATGGAGTTCACCAGGGCTTAACAGGTTGCCACTGGAATCCTCTTCCAGTCCTCCATGACAGCATCATGGAGCTGGCGAATGTTAGAGACCTTGCACTTCTCTACTTTCCGTTTTAGGATGCCCTACAGATCCTCAATGGGGTTTAGGTCTGGAGACATGCTTGGCCAGTCCATCACCTTTACCCTCAGCTTCTTTGGCAAGACAGCGGCCGTTTTGGAGGTGTGTGTTGGGGTCGTTATTTATACTGCCCTGAGGCCCAGTCTCCGAAGGGAGGGGGATCATGCTATTCTTCAGTATGTCACAGAACATGTTGGCATTCATGGTTCCCTCAATGAACTGTAGCGGCCCAGTTCCGGCACCTCTCATGCAGCCCCAGACCATGACACTTCCACCACCATGCTTGACGGTAGGCAAGACACACTTGTCTTTGTACTAGTCACCTGGTTGCCACCACACACGCTAGACACCATCTGAACCAAATAAGTTTATCTTGGTCTCATCAGACCACAGGACATGGTTCCAGTAATCCATGTCCTCAGTCTGCTTGTCTTCAGCAAAACTGCAGGCTTTCTTGTGCATCATCTTTAGAAGATGCATCCTTCTGCGACGACAGCCATGCAGACCAATTTGATGCAGTGTGAGGTGTATGGTCCAAGTACTGACAGGCTGCCCCCCCCCCCCCCCCCCCACAACCTCTGCAGCAATGCTGGCAGCACTCAGACGTCTATTGCCCAAAGACAACCTCTGGACATGACGCTGAGCACGGGCACTCAACTTCTTTGGTCAACCATGGCGAGGCCTGTTCGGAGTGGAAACTGTCCTGTTTAACCACTGTATGGCCACTGTGCTGTAGCTCAGTTTCAGGGTCTTGGCAATCTTCTTATAGCCTAGTCCAGCTTTATGTACAGCAACAATTCTGTCTTTCAGATCCTCAGAGTTCTTTGCCACCAGGTGCCATGTTGAACTTCCAGTGGGCAGTACGAGAGCGATAAACACAATATTTAACACACCTGCTCCCCATTCACACCCAAGACAGAGTAACATGACACCAGGGGAGGGGAAAATGGCGAGTTGGGCCCAATTTGGAAATTTTCACTTAGGAGTGTACTCACTTTTGTTGCCAGCGGTGTGTGGAGTTATTTTGAGGGGACAGCAAATTTACGCTGTTATATAAGCTGTACACATTACTTTGCTACAATGTAAAGTGTAATGTCTTCAGTGTTATCACATGAAAAGATAGTATTTACAAAAATGTGGAGGGGTGTACTCACTTTTGTGAGTGTGTGTGAGATATATACACACACACACACACACACACACACACACACACACACACACACACACACACACACACACAGTCTCCTGGTAAATTTATTTGGATACAGCCATAAGAACAACATGAAACCACACAGATTGTTTGCATTGGACACCCTCTACTGACAAGATAAAAAGCACACCACGTTTCAGATAGAATATTTATTGTCATATATACAAACACCATTTAGCACTTTCATGAGGTACAGTTAAATAGAATATTGGGTGCTGTGCTCAAATCGATCCCAGTATGTACTCAGTCCACTGAAATTAAAAACAATAAGCCCACGCCAGGCTGTGCATAGGGAAAGTTGCTGCATCCAGATTAATTATCCACAATTATGCAATCATTCACTCAGTCTGCAGCAGCAAGGCTTGTCTCTAACCCATAGCAGATATATTTTGTCTTTTAAGGATGTGGTTGGCAAAGACAAAGTTGGCACTATATGCCTCCATTTTTAGCAAAGCCTGATCAGAGTCAAAGACTCAAGAGGAACCACATCTTACCCAATTCGGCAGCCATACATCATAAAAGACAAAATAAGAATGTTAGAATGCCAATCAGGTCAAAAGTTCAGCAACATTTTAAAAGATCACCTACAAATTTCACTTGGTTTTTGTTACATTTCTTGTGAAGCAGTTGCAAGTTGGTCCTCAACAACCACATCTATGCATCAAAACTTTCATCTTATCCATGTTAATTTAGATGTGCATATGGGTAAGCAAATAACCCTAAAAGTGACCCCCAGAGAAAGAAAAAAATAATTAGTTACATCATCACTGTTAAGAAGGTTAGAGGACTGTCACTTTTTCCAGGAGCAGATTTTTCCTTGATGCTGGTCTGGCAAAACCATTTAAAAGTAACTATTTTTGTTGAGAGAAAAAAAAAAAAAAATCACCTCTGGGTGATCTGTGTAATAAGGAAAGTGGCAGGGTCTGCATCTCTTTAGATGGGATTTCCCTTCGGGAGTATCTCACCAAAAATGCAATTTTTTCTGCAGGGGATGCTCAAAATGTAATTTGTATCTTCATGCAGACTTATGGGAAAATTAGTAAGACAAATCACAGAAGCAGGAAATTACATATCTAGGTGGTGCACTGTTTACAGAATGCCTCCAAGTAGCCATATTGCATTTGGCAGAAAATTTGTGATGCATATTGACAAGGTCATTTTTTATTAACATTCAATGACAATAGGACTTGTGTTGCAATTGCAATTTTTTTTCCCCACACAAAAAGTGGAGTTACCCTTTAACGGATTTAATAATTGAAGGTCAAGTTCATGCAGCTTTACCAAAAACAGTCAGATCACAGAGAGTAAAAGGAGGGAAATATTTAACCTTTATAGGAAAATTCCACTCCATCCTCTCTTCTGTGCCAGTCATGTGACCTAATGCCTATTCAGGAGGGCATAATAAAGCTTGCCATACATTGATCAGTTGTTTTTGAACAGCAAACTGGCTGATCGAAGAAAAAAATAAAAATAAATAAAATTGAACAGATTGCCGCATTTGAGATGGATGGGAAAATCCTTCCTGCTGCATTATTTTATTCAGACAGTGGGAGTCCACTGCTGTCAGAATACACCAAATCAGTCCTGCAGAAATTGGCTCCTCTCGAACAGGAATGCATGAAGGGAAATTCAGCCATTCCCTGCTGAGCCAAAATTTCCAATTATGGCCAGCTTTAACCAAACTAAACTCTGAACCTCCTCTTTTTGCAGAAATAAGTTGAGCAAATTCCTAAGCTACTGGTCACATAAATCACAAATGAGGGAGCTTGAAGCAGCATTTTCCCCCAGGAAAGGCAAGCATTCTTAGTCTTTCCAATATTCTATTAACGTAGCTTTACATTTTCATCTCAGCATAGGGCTCTTTCACTAGGAGTTGTAAAGAGTTTTCAATAGCAGAGAATTGCAATCTCTCTCATGTCCAAACTTTAAAGTTTCGGCACAAAAACAGCAGAAGCCTTTGCTGAGAAGCACAAATCACGAAAAAAAAAAAAAAACATTTAAACTATCATAATGTCAGCCAGGTCACAAAATGGGTGGATTTTGCCACTGTCGGAGTTTAAAATTTTTATTCCAGTTGGTAGTTTTTATTCAACATTTTTTTTTTAAGTTTAAAACTACTTTATTTGTTTTTGTAGCAGAGCCTCTTCTGGAGATTCTGCAGTTACACAAACCAAACTGAGGTCCCAAGGCCAACCATAGTTGTATCAAAATGCAGTCGGTTCTATCAATCGACTTCAGTAAAACTAGACTGATGGGTTCAGTAGTGATCATAGTATTCTGAAATCTTCCACTGTCAGAAGGAGGATTCCCTCACCCGTGGTTGAAGGAAAAGGAAAAGAAAAAAAAAAAAAAAAAAAAAAAAAATCGCATAATGTATGGCCAGCCTAAGCCTTTGAGTTAGCCAGAACTTAAAAAAATAAAAAGAAGGTGGTGGTGATGGCGGGGGGGGGGGGGGGGCAAATGGGGGAGCTGGGCTTGAATTATATTTGTGAACCCAACGTAAAATTTACTTTATTTAACATATCATACATCAAATTACTCTTGGTAAGGAAATCAACATAAGCACAGTGTGACATAATTTTCATAAAATTAAATACAGTATTTCTTTAGGGATCTTATTTTTGGCTTAATTACAATATTGCACTGGGCTAGAAAATAAAAAAACTGCAGCAATAGGGGGCGAAATACAGGAAATTTTAAGACTAGAAAAAAGGTACATAAAAAGGTCGACAGCCCATTGTGTTCCAATTATAAATTAAAGACAATTAAACTATTTAATTACATATCATAAGAAAGACAATAAAATAATGGTGTTACTACAGTCACTTGTGAGTCCTAATTACAAATTACTCATCAAGGCTTTTAACAAAATTGCTTTTTGAAGAAAACCTATCCATTGCTATAAGCAGCTCCCAATATGAATAGGACAGAATCAAATTCTCTCCCAATTTTGTGCCCTTGACAGTTGTGATGGCAGCTTTTTTGCAGGGAAAAAAGGAGGTGGACTTTACACTCCGCAATGTTTTCTTAGTGTTCAAAGTTCCGCCAAATTATCAGTGTTGGAGGGCAGAAAATTTCATTTTGGCCCCATGTCAAAACTGCATACGGATTTTATCAGAACTGCTAGTCTGCTATTATGAATACAGCTATAGCCTGCAGCAAGCCAATATGTTTGTTTTATATCGTCTTTTCTATAGCGCATAAACAAGTGCATGTAAGTATACACTAACATACACAACATTTTATAGAATTATACAAAAAGTGCAAGATAAGAGAAAAACATTTCACACATTTAGGATGATTTATGGAACTGGAAGAAAGCAAACTGCAACGGTTACCAAAATTAACCAAATTCCTGCTATCTTTGCAGTGGTGGTGGTTAGAAAATTAAAGATCTGATTTGTTGTCTTGGCCAACACTGACACTTTGCTATGCTTCACAGTTAAACAGCAGGCCTTTTTACAAACACAGGCCTTGTCTGCAGCCACAGATAAAAAAGGCACATATACATAAATAGGTTGTACACCAGCTCTCCAGACTACATTGGACAACCTATTTTAACTCTGCAAATACACTTCTCCTTGCTTACACACTTACATTCCATAGAACTGTAAGCAGGAAATACGTGGATGTAGATCTAAAAACATCAGACTGAACCCCATCTTTAAAATTCCTAAACTAACTAGATCACCCATGCTTTGCCTTTCTATTGTGGGGTAATCTCAAACCTCATATTTTCTCTTCTTATAAAGAAATTAAACAGCAGCGGATCTAGTAATATATATTTTATGAAACACGACTGATGACTGATCATAGATGAGCAGTTTAACATTCATAGGTAGGGAAGAGTGTACAACATATATGCCCACAAAATACCCTACATTAAAATGTTAGGGAAACAGTACCCCTGCTCTATTATGCATCTGTATTTTCCCAGATGTAGATTCTTTTGTGGCATTTAGCTTAAACAGATTAAAAATTAAACGAAAGCAAATGCAGTCAAGTTTGAGTGCGTGTACACCAACACACGCATGCACTGGACTGAATGTGCAGCAGGCCCCTTACTCCAATAGCAGAGGAATAAATCTTCCATACAGCTCCTTGCTAGGGGGAAGTACATTTCTCCTAGTCCCCCACATGAAGTTTGTATGGAAAGAATATTTGGGACAGAGACGCTGTTCAGGAGTCCACAGCAATATGCTCTGTATCATGCGCATTTGGCTGTGGAGCACTAGCTTCTGTTAGCGGTCGTGATGAGAAACTGCTTTGCTCTAAATTATTGTCGCTGGTATCTAAAAATCCTGGGTTACAGTCTGAGGGAAGGGATTCATTCTCCACTTTGGGTTCAATCAGTTTCTGGGGGTTGTTTCCAGGTGTATCAGTTGGCAACCTGGGAGGAGGATCCCCAGTCTGTGTCACCCCTGCAGTACTTTGTTCAGGAGGAGGTTCACTGCAAGCAGCTTCCCGAGTTAACTCTTCAGACGGTGGAGCTATACCAGATGTACCAACTTCTATAGGTGATGTTTCAGCACTGCCCATGCTTGAGTTGGCATCAGTTAAAATCACACCTACAGCACCCAAACTAGATGTAGTTGGTTGAAGGCTAAGTCCAGGGGCAGGAGGGGGGTTTACAATGGATGGCTCAGATGCAGTATTGTTATTTAGGTTATCTTGAAGGCTTGTCTGATTCTGACCTGCCTGCTGGTTCTGAAGGAGCATTTCCTGAATTCGAATCTGCTGGAGGATTGCAGGGAGTTCATAGTGATGGAAAAAATAGATCATTGAATGCTGAAAAGTAAAAAAAATAAAATAAAAAGTTACACATACAAAAAAACTACTCCCAGATTCACTAAACCTGACATATGAGCAGTTTACTATACCAATACTTACATTGTAGAAGTAACTATTGCACAATCTATGAAAAACATTCTAAAAAGATCCCCAACTGTTCCTGGGAGCAGAGCCATAGACATAGGGGCGTTGTCAAGTATAACTGTAGGTGGGGCAAGGCAGGACTGCTAGGCAGCACCGATGTCAATTCAGAATTACAGCTTCACCATGAAGACATATCTACTGACCCACTCACAGACAATGAAGCCTGCAGTGGGCAGGGTCTGGAACACCCATTAGACTTTAAAAAAATGAGACAAAATGGTGTCCAGAGAACACCAGAATACTAGCAACAGGGCGAGGTTTGTAGCTGGGGTGGCCCAGTGTTTCACTGTACTGTCTTCACAAAAGACAGTACAGTGGAACCTTGGTTTACAAGGAACGCAGTTAAAGAGCGTCTTTTTTAAATCCTGACTCGGTTTGCGAGTGTCGTCCCGCAAAACGAGCAGGATTCAAGCCAATGGGGTTTGCAGTCCCGCATTTGGCCAGAGGTGTGAGGGCGTCTGTGACCCTTGGAATGGTTATGAAATACTCGGAATCACTCGGAAATAACTCTGTTCCAGAGTTCAGCCAAGCTGTCCACGAGTATTTCCGAGGCTCTCCAGCACCCCCCAACTCTGGCCACATGTGGTATTGCATGCAATAGAAGTCCATGCGGAAAAATTATCTTCGTTTCCATTGACTTCTATGGGGAAACTCACTTTGATATGCGAGTGCTTTGGATTTCAAACAGTCCCCTGGAACGGATTATGCTCATAATCCAAGATTCCACTGTATAGGTCAGGGATGGCGAAACTTGCCACCCCAGATGTTTTGGAACTACATTTCCCATGATGCTCATGCATTCTGCAGTGTAGTTGAGCATATGTGAAAAGTAGTTGCAAAACTTCTGGGGTGCCAAGGTTCACCGTCACTGGTATAGGTTATTCCTCCTGAATCCTTATGGATTAATCTTAATTTTTGCCTGGACTATCTTCATCAAGTACCATTGCAAGCCAGGACTATATTTTGTAGTGTGTAGTGGCTGTGAAAACAGAATGTCATCTATTACCTGTATGAAAAGCCAGGATGTCACAAGTGCCAGGCTGCTGTACTGTCCATTGAAGCGGTAGTGGTAGGCATAAAATGCAAAGTGATACAAGTAGAAAAACCTGTGGGAAAAGAATAAGAAAGTTCACACAAGAAACTATAAGCAGAAAACGGGATACACTCCTTCCCATCATTAAAGCATTTTCACTGGTTCATCATTTTAGATTTCAATTGGAGTGATTGCACTTCGTTTTATAGTCTTCCCTTTATTTTATTGTAACACCAATTGTATAGCAGAGTCTAAAAATGATTGTACCTCTAACACTGAGAGCCGAGCAATTGAACACCACTGATCACGTGGTTCTCACAGCTCCACGCAGAGAGCTGGTGACTGTCAGTCCAGGCATGTGGGTGGATCCCGACTTCACTGTCATGATCTTGACTGAGGCTGTACCAGTTCTGTGGCTTCGCCCTGCTGTATGCTGAAATGGTTCACAGGAGTACAGAATAAACTACACTCCTGTATTCCACAAGAGAAGTACAGCCAAATGAGTTTGGCTGTACTTCAAGTAAGAAGTTATTTTTTCGTGATCCCCAGGCATAAACAAACATTTAGGGGAAGTGTAGGGGAAGCCGGCAAGGAAAAAAAATTTTTTTTATGTTTGGATTCAGATTTAAGAGAACATGAGCTAGGGTCACCCGCTGCAGCGGGACTGTCCCCTCTGTGTCTAGATATAGACCTGTTGTGACCAAATGGAGGTGATGCAATATGTTCATGGTGCAAACCAAGGTCTCGGGCAGTAGGTAGCCAATAAGGTTCTGAAGGCCAGAGGTGACCAAAGCCATTGTAGATGGGCAGCAAGAACAGACCAGTAAAGCAGCATTACATGTGGCTCTTTTGCAAGCAAGAATGGCAGAAAGAGTACTAGGATTGGCAAAGCTTAATTGGACAAGCTTACATTAGAAGCTGTAGAATCAAAAGGTGAAACATAACTTGATTAACATGGCACCACATCCATTAACAATAATCAGAAAAAGGAAAGAAAGGAACATAGGACTTAAATGGTTGCCATCTATAACCCCAAATAAAAAAGGAAGGGAGTATGCCAAAGCAAGTAAATTAGTCTTGTGTGCAGGGCCAGGTACAGGAAATTGCTTCTTTAGGGGTTCCTATTAGTGCTGGGAAACGCATAACAATTAGTATCAAATCTCCTCCAACAATGACCAAATACAAAAAATGTAAATGCCACAAAAATATATACACTCACGAGCCACTTTATTAGGTACACCTGTTCAATTGCTCGGTAACACAAATTGCTAATCAGCCAATCACGACAGCAACTCTAAATTTATATTTAGGCATCTAAACGTAGTGAAGACTTGCTGAAGTTCAAATCGAGCATCAGAGTGGGGAAGAAAGGCGATACAAATGACTTTGAATGTGGCATAGTTGTTGGTACTAGATGGCTGGTCTGAGTATTTCAAAAACTGCCAATCTACTGGGATTTTCATGCACAACCATCTCTAGGGCTACAGAGAATTGTCAGAAAAAGAGAAAACATCCAGTGAGCGGCAGTTTTTTGGACAAAAATGCATTTCTGATGTAAGAGGAGAATGGGCAGATTGGTTGAAGATGATAGGCAACAGTAACTCAAATAACCACTCGCTACAATCTCTTCACCTAGTGATCTGGCCAGCAAGTCTGTTTTTTTTTTTTTTTTTCAAAACAAGCTCTCCCACAGATGTAGCAGTTAGAGGGGTGATGCAAATTGTTTACCACTGACAGGAGTGCCTACAATGATCATTATTGATGATATTTATTTAAACGCTTTATTCCAAAAAGGAAAAAAAACAAAAAAAAAAAACACTTGCTGAAACTGCCTATTAAGTGTGAGCTGGAACTTGGCTTCAAATTTGTATCCTAATCTACTAGTACATCCAACACTCTCCTCCCTTCAGACAGGCAATGCAGCTGTCCAAAAGGTGCCTCCCGTGCTCCTTCATGCAAAGTAAAGGCACTTAGAGTGGGTGTTTTACTGGCCAGATCAAAACAGAAGGGGGAAAAAAAGCCTAAAACAAGATACAAATGCAGCCACTACATGGTTCTGTGCTCTGATTGATTGCCGCAAAGACAGCGATAAGCCATAGCACAGATGAGCTGGGCGGCAGGATAATTACAGTGCATCATTCCGCAAAAGTGTACACCTCTCCATAACTACCACTGCTTCTGGGAATGCAGCAATGTCAGCCTCCAGTGCTACATGGGAGCCTCAGCAATGACAAACAGCCACATGGACAGGTTCTCTTACAAGCTGTTGCTAAACTAGTACAGTGATAACTCGGTTCACGAATCTGATTCGTGAAACGACTCTGGTCGCGGTCCGAGGCAAATTTTCCCATAGGGTTCCATTTAAATCAGGTTAATCCGTCCTGAATCTTTTTGTTTTTATATAAAATTATGAAATGTATGTACAGTACAAAAGAAAAGAAAAAAGATTTTAAACATACATTACATATTACCTTTCATGTGTACAAAAAAAATAAAAAAAATTAAAAAAAACAACCCTATAGTTCCTCTTTAATCCTTGTTTGAAACAATCCCAAACCCAAAATTTAAATGGCTAATCTAGGGGCCAGAAAACAGCACTGGGAAAAGATCCGAGGGCATGATAAAGTTATAGAAGTCATATGAACTGCTTTTTCATGATTCCCAATCAAGTGAGCCCACCCTCATAGTATTGGGGGGGCAGAAACCCCTATCTGAGCCTAAGACTTTCATCTTGCACTGCTCTTCTCAATACGAACATGTCGGTTGCAGGCTCAGAGGTGGCAGCCCTAGCTCTCACTGCCACCCCTAACAGCTGGGAGAGCAGCTCATCTAGAAGAAGCGGCACAGTGGTGTAGTGGTTAGCACTCTCGCCTGGCAGTAAAAAGGGTTGCTGGTTCGAATCTCAACCACGACACTACCTGCCTGGAGTTTGCATGTTCTCCCTGTGCCTGCGTGGGTTTCTTCCGGGTACTCGTATTCGTGAACCAAAGCTAATTTTTGTGAACCGAGGTATCCCTCTATTGAAATAATTGTACATAATGCGACATCAAATTGACAGTAACTTTTTTCAATCCGCTCTGCCCTTTGTATTTGAAATGTTGGGTATGAACTGCATACACAATTACAGTTTGAAATTTTCTCTGAAAAAGAATGATAAGGTTCGAAATAAATAGGACGCAAAAGAGGAGAGTATTATTTATCTGGCTACTCTCCCTAGAGTGTAATGCATTTTCCTGCAATGAAATGGTCAAGATCTCTGCACATAATTAGACACATAATGCAGTGTAGTTGACTAAAATGGAGATTGGTGCATATGTTATGGTAAATGTCACATTAATATAGACCTCGGTAGCATTTATATAGCTAAATACAGTTTCAAAACCAGTGATTGCAGATTTCGGCTCCCAACAATTATGCTGGGCAATTACATGTAAGTATTGAAACACTAGATAAGATGCAGGGGTACATATAAAGCAAAGTGCTTGGTTTATAAAAATAAAAAAAAAAGGGGGAAAAGAAAAAGTCTATTGCATTAGACTGAAGTAACTGACCTGAGCCAGTGCCTTTTGCTGGTGTTGGTGTGGCAGCAAATAGCATCATACTGATCAGCAAGCCACACAATGAGAATAATGTAGAAGGCCGTAGTTGTGTCATTGAAAAATTCAGACATAATGGCTTCCATTCCTGTTTGGCAAGATAAGATTATAAGTACAGGTTTACTGATCATCGACCAAAAAAAGAATCAGGATATGAAGCAGACCACTTACCTACAAGTGCCAGGATCACAGTGAGCAGCGGAGCTGCTGGGAATGCAATACTCATATTCATCTCCAACATCTGCAGAAGGTCAACTGTGTAGAGACAGGAAAAATGTACACAGGTAAATAAAAATGGTGAGATGAAAAAAAAAAAAATGTAACAATGATAAAAGAAAAAGGCTCTTACCAATGAAGACAAATATTTGATGATGAGAATACCGTAGGAGCATGGAAACTGACAGAGTCTAAAGAGGAAGATAAGTACACAATTTAAAATTAATAATACATTTAACATTTCAGACTGGACTTTTTTTTTTTTTTTTTTTTTTTTTTTAGGAAACTTGACAATCTTGTATAGTTTAAATTAGGTTCAAAAAGCATCATTTATTTTCAACCAGTCACTAGTTGGCACTGGGATAATTGGCCACTGTTGCCATTAATGCATACTAGAGCATTCTACATCACTAGTTGAAAAGACTGTACCCTAATAACTTCTGTGTCTATGTGTCCCTATATATTATATTATACGTTGGCTCCCAGCTGCTGCCGTGTGGTTTCACTGTCTTCCTGGTTCCCTACTGCGCATGCGCGAGTCACTCTGCATGTCCTCACTGGTCTCTGCTGCGTTCTGGGACCTGTGTGTTTCTCAGAATATAGCAGGAGAGGACAGAGTAGGCGCCAGAAGTAGCGTAGGTCACCGCAAACTCCGTGGTGATCTATGCCAGGTAGTGGGAGCAAATTCCTGTATTAGACAGTTATCTGCTCCCTCCGCCATCCTGCAAGGTGCCAAATGTGAAGAGGGGGGGGGGGTATTCGAAAAAGTGGAAGTTCCATTTTTAGGGGGAATTCCACTTTAAATGGACAGCACCTTTTTTTTAATTGTTGGTCTTCAAAAATCCAATTTTAGATAATTACTCACCAACATAATATCTTTAGAGATCTTCAGCAGATATTTTAGTACATGAGCTCCACACACCACTCTGTAGCAGCCTTAAACTGACAATAGATGGATCAAAATAAAGCTGGTTTAGCAGGGACTAGCTGAATTTCAATCCTTGTGTGGCCACTCCTGCTTGACAGAAGTCAATCTAACGAACTGTCAAACAGGCCTGTTGGAAAAATTTTCCCTGATCAGCAGCTGCCATAGTCCGAGATATGCAAAGTTAGGTTGAAAAAAAGAGAAGTCCATCTAGTTCAACCAATAATAAAAAAATAAATAAAACACATACAATCCACCCCATAGTTAATCCAGAGGAAGGAAAAAAAAAAAAAAAAACCCACGCACAGCAAAGCATGATCCAATTTGCTACAGAAGGGGAAAAAAAATCCTTCCTGACCCCCCCCCCCCCCCCCGAGAGGCAATATAGTTCTTAAAGGAGCCTCCACTTTCCATATATTCTGTCACTGGTTCCAACATGGTCATGCCCAGCCCCTCCCAGTAATTTGTCAACCCAGTCCACCACATGCCGAACGCTGGCACCAGGGAGACAGCAAACCATTTGGATGAGGCAATCCTCGCAATAAATTATTCTATCAGTCCTTCTGATTATAGAATCCTTTATTACCACCAACTGTCTAGGCCTACCTGCACTACCCTCACCACATAGTTAGTAAGGTTGAATAAAGACACCAGTCCATCCAGTTCAACCTGAGTGAGTGTCTACAATTGTCCCTATCCTTGTACATTGTAACATCGCACACTCACATTGGTTCCTACACCCTCAAGGAGCCCACAATCCAAGGTCCCCATTCATACACTAGGGCCATTTTTGGACAGAAGCCAATTAACCTACCTGCATGTCTGGAGTGTGGAGGGAAACCAGAGTAACCAGAGGAAGCCCATGAAGGCACAGGGAGAACGTACAAACTTGGGATTCGAACCAGCGACCCTTTTTACAGCTAGGTGAGAGTGCTAAACACTACACCACTGTGCCATCCCTACTAGATGAGCTGCTCTCCCAGCTGTTAGGGGTAGCAGTGACATCTAGGGCTGCCACCTCTGAGCTTGCACCCCCCCCCCCCCCCACACACACACACACACACCAACTCTGTTAGGGTGCTCAAACCCAGGGCTGGCCTTCCTTTTCGGTGAGCCCCTGCCTCTCCCTCTAACTACATTAACCCACCATCCCATCTGATAATCCCGACTTGCCCCTCCACCCTCCCCATTAACCCTACTAGCCATCTGCCAGCATCTCCTGCAAGCAGACTTTTTCTAACATCCTGCAAGTGCACCGATCCAGTGTGAAAGCACTCAGGCTTTCACGCTACGGAGGCGTTTTTTAGGTGCTATATTTAGTGCTAAAATGCCTTCGGTGGGAAAGGTGTCTTAATGAGAGCTTCTAGAAGGGCAACCTGCTCACATCTGTCACAGCGGTATCCATCTCGGAGCTGTTGCTCCATTGTTGTATACATGCGGCACACTGTGCACGGCCCAAAACCTTCAATCTTGCTAGCACACATTATCCCAGTTACAATAATATTATTACTATTATTTTTTATCCCCGATCAGCAGTTGCTGATAACTATAATCTAATACCGGAAAGTCCCCGTTGTTAGAATACAATGTCTAAGTGGCCATTTAGACCACAGACAAAAAATTATCCATCTATGGCCAGCGTTACTGTACTTTTTTTTAAATATAAAACTCTCATTATAGAGCCGCCAATGGCTAGATTAAAAACTCCCTTCCCTGCCACAACAGAAATTATATGGAGACATTTTCAGGAAGAACTTGAATGTCAAAAATATACAAGTCACTGGGGGATTTAAACTATCATTATGCATCAACATGTAAAGAATTCCCTATCAGGGTACTAACAGTTTATTGAAAACTTCTTGCAGTAGGCTCCACACCCAAATGCACTTCTCTAAACTGGGTTTCTCATAAAATATGAATAAATGAGAAAAAACTCACAAATATAACCATGATGACAAAGGCAGCAAGATATGAAGTTCGAGCCATCCACATACTGACAAATCGATAATGTTCTCCCGACACCACATTTCTTAGGAAACCTAAAACAAAATACATAATTTAAAAAAAATGTCTACAAGCCAATGCACAGCGATATGAATGGCCCACAAATCTGCAATACACACCTTTGTTCTCCTCGTTTTCTGCCAAGGCTTTCACACTTGACATAAGAATATCATCATACCCAAGAAATTCGTCTAGCAGAAAACGACTAAACCTGTCTCCAAAGCACAAGTCTCGTGTTGGGTCTGTGAAGAACAATTAGAATTAGTTGAAAGCAAAAAAGGTTCACAATGTGTTGGTTGGCAGCCTATATATAGCCCTAGAGCTGCACGATTAACCACTTAAGCCCTGGACCAATTTACAGCCAAAAAGGACCAGGCCCCTTTTTGCGATTCGGCACTGTGTCGCTTTAACTGACAATTGCGCAGTCGTGCGACGTGGCTCCCAAACAAAATTGGCGTCTTTTTTTCCCCCACAAATAGAGCTTTCTTTTGGTGGCATTTGATCACCTCTGCGTTTTTTTTTTTTTGCGCTATAAACAAAAAATAGAGCGACCATTTTGAAAAAAAAAAAAAAAAAACAATATTTTTTACTTTTTGCTATAATAAATATCCCCAAAAATATATATATATAAAAAAAATGTTTTTTTCCTCAATTTAGGCCCATACGTATTCTTCTACATATTTTTGGTAAAAATCTCAATTAGCGATTGGTTTGCGCAAAAGTTATAGCGTTTACAAAATAGGGGATAGTTTTATACATTTTTTTATTTATTTTTTACTAGTAATGGGGGCGATTTTTATTGTGACTGCGACATTATGGCGGACACATCAGACATTTGTGACACATTTTTGGGACCAGTCATTTATACAGCAGTTATTTAAATGCACCGATTTCTGTGTAAATGACACTGGCAGTGAAGGAGTTTACCACTAGGGGGCGGGGAGGGGTTATGCGTGACGTGTGTGTTTTTTTTACTGTAGGGGGCGTGGCCTGGCATGTGACGTCACTGATCGTCTTTCCCTATAACAGGGAACAGACAATTGGTGACAGCCACAGTAGGAAGCACGTGGAGAGGTTTGTTTACACAGACCTCTCCTCATTCTTCAGCTCTGTGACGGGTCGCGGCCACGGAGCTCAGGACCAGGTCGCGAGCGCGGCGCTGGCGGCGTGCTCCCGACCCACGGCTGGGCACTTAAAGAGCCACGTACAGGTACATGATTGTGCCCAGCCATGCCATTCTGCCGATGTATATATGTGCAGGAGGTGGTCCTTAAGCGGTTCATCGCTTAAAAAAAATTAAAAATTGTGATCTTGATTCACCCCACCTCACAATCTTAATCGGTTATTTCCACGATTCTATGTAAACAGTGCAGAGCCTTCTCCGCTCTGAGCTGTCAAAAGGGAAAAAAAAAAAAAAAATCAGCGGCAAACGTTTATAAACAGCGCTGAGGTAAAGAGAAAATGTATCTCTTGGTTCTTTTTTTTTTTTTTTTTTTTTAAACAAAAGTTTTTATTGAGGTATAACAAACAAAAATGTACAGGCACCAAGAGTACAATAAGTACAATTGCGAGGTAAGGTACAACAGCTTATAAGTACATCTCTCAAATGTCTTTGTATTCATTTTATAATTATTTTTCCTTTTTTATCCCCTTACTTCTTCCACCCCCTCCCCCTCCTTATGCTAACTGACTTTATGTACACATACATACACACACATATACATACACACATATATATATATATAATAAAAAACAGGCAAGAAGCGTATACATATTATTACATATATCCTACGTGTCACTGATATCAGAAGGGTGTACAGTGAGTAAAGTATAGAAATTTCAAAACCGGAGTCTCGAGTAACAGCGTATGTAAAAGAGGACAAGAGTAGGTATAGGGTGATAACCGGTGCCAGCCATATGGGTCTTCCTGACCACTGTCTATACTCCCAGTGAGGGGCAAACTACTCATCTGGCAACATATATTCAAGGTTCCTTACATGCAGGTGTTGGGGTCTCGTAACCAACGATCCCATATTTTGTCATACTTGGTCGGGCATTCTCTGTTAATATACATAACCTTTTTATATGGTAAATTATTATTGACCTCCACCTTCCACTCCCCCAGCCCAGGGGGTATGGGACGCATCCAATTTCGGGCAATAACTTTCCGCACTGAGAACAGCGTCTCATGCAAGAATGTCTTTGTGCATTTGTCTGTGGTATCTGGAAGCACTCCAAGTAGGCATTGTTTTGGGTCCAATGTGACCGGAGAGCCCATGTGATCATGTAGAAAGGTGACAACTTGCGCCCAGAGGCCTTGTATTTTGGGACACGACCATATTAAATGAAAGAATGTACCCACCTCCTTCCCACACATCTGACAGAGGGTAGATTGAGAGTTTCTATATCTGGCAACCCGCAGGGGGGTGAGATATGCCTGGTGGAAAATATAAATTTGAGTCAGTCTGTCATTAAGTTTGGGTGAGACAGCCTTATAGGATTCCAAAGACTCCTCCCATTCCACATCCTCCAGAGGGCCTATCACCCTTTCCCAATGAGGTTTGAGTTTGTATGCCAATTTGGTGGAGACTGGGATAGTAAGCATGTCATAGAAGGACGAGGATCAGAGCTCTTGATTATGGCCATAAGTGCATTAGGGGTAGACTGTGGTGCGGATTCCAAAAACTGAGCCCGCGCCGCATGTCTCATCTGTAGAAACCAAAAGAGCATGGATCTGGAAAGTGAAAATTCTGCGCTAAGCGTGGCAAAAGTTTTAAAGGTTCCGTCGACAAACAATTGGTGCATATAGAGAATACCATATGTCTGTATCGGGAAGTCTTAGAAATTCCGACAAAGTTTTACTGTACCACAATGGAGTATATTCATGATAGAGTGGTATCCCTAGCTTGGCGGAAGCTAAGTCCCAAATGCGTCTGTAATGGTATAGCAAGGTCTGTCTGTTGTCCCCCTGACCCGCACCGCTAGAGCCCATCGCCAGCGCATAAATTGAGTCTCCAGTACGTCGAGCCCATCTCGGGCAGAGCAGTTGGAGAAACCGCTCCCCGTCAGTCTTGTCAATATGATACAGTTGGGATAATTGTGATGCGATATAATAGAGATCAAAATCGGGAAGGGCAGTGCCCCCTAGGTCCGTGGGGCTTTTAAGCGCCTGCCAAGCTAATTTGTGTCTGTTGGTTCCCCACACAAAAGGGTTTGAGCAGGGCCTCAAGGGACTTAAAATGCTTCAGGGCTAAGTACACCGGGGAGTGCCAGAGGATAGAGTATCTTGGGTAAAAGGACCATTTTAATAAGATTTATCCGACCCCAAATCCCCAGCGGCAGACGGGCCCAGGCCCGCAGTTTGGACTGAATGTGGGAAATTAGAGGGCTTAAATTTAAATGTGTATAGTCCGCCGGCGATCTGGAGACACACACCCCCAGATACTTAATGACACTGACTCGTCGTAATGGCAGACTGTCCTGAAATTCAGTCGGTGGGAAGCTGTCAAGTGGAAGAATTTGGGACTTCCCCCAATTAATTTTTAACCCAGAAAAGGTCCCAAATCTCTCGATTGTCTGGAGAGCCGCCTGCAGAGAGGGGCCCGAGTCCGCCAGGTATAGCAGTGTGTCGTCAGCATACATGCTGATCTTTTCGGTCAGGGCGCCATGGCTCAGTCCCCTGATCTCTGGGTTAGCTCGGATGGATATGGCCAAGGGTTCCGCGGCCAGGGCGTATAATAGTGGTGAAAGAGGGCAGCCTTGTCTCGTGCCTCTGCTGAGGTCAAACATTCAAGACGGCCATCCATTGGCCACCACCCGGGCCGTGGGCGCCTGATACAGCAGTTGAACCCACTTAATGAAACGTGGTCCAAAGCCATAGCCCTCCAAGCAGCTCCAGAGATAACTCCATTCCACCGAGTCGAACGCCTTTGCCGTGTCCAGTGTCACCACCACCCGTGACCCAACTTCTGTGTGCGCAGCCTGGAGGTTAATATACAGTTTGCGTAGATTAAAGGATGTGTTGCAGCCTGGCATAAAGCCTGCTTGATCTGCATGTATGAGGGACAGAATGACTTGGTTCAATCGAAGGGACAGTACTTTAGCTAGTATTTTTATATCTACTTGCAGTAGAGAAATAGGACGATAGGATTCGGGGTAACCCGGGTCCTTCCCCGGTTTGGGGATGAGGACTATTGTCGCTTCCCGCATGGAGGGGGGCAGGGTGAAGGTATCAAATAGGTGATTGAATAGTGCAAGCAGTTTGGGAGTTAGTAATTCTCTAAATTGGGAGTAAAATTCAACAGGGAGTCCATCAGATCCAGGGGATTTGGATCTAGCAAAGCTGGAGATCGCGGCGTCTATTTCTTCCGTGGTAAGGGGTGCCTCAAGTGAATCTTTTTGTTCTTTCGTCAACTGGGGGAAGGTAATGCTGTGAAGGAAAGTGGTCCGTACGTCTGTCAGGTCTGTCACGGTTTTATATAGATCCGCAAAAAACTCTGAACTGAGAGGCAACACTGCATGGGTCCGTGATCTGACTCCCCCCCGGGCCATGTAGGGTAATGACAACTGGGGGCTTGTCTTCGCTATGCACTAGGTAAGCAAGGAGCTTGCCTGCCTTTTCACCATATTCAAAGAGTTTCTGCTTAGTAAAGAAGAGCTTTTGATGAGCTTTCGTATACTGGAGTTGAGTCACCACTCTAGTCTGCATTTTAAGCTGGGCCGCTGTCGCTGGGGTGGGATTGGCTGCGTATTCCCGTTCAGTGGAGACAAGCTCCGCTATTGCCCTGTCGAACACTCCAGCGGAATCTGTTTTGATTTTGTTTATGTGTGAGATCAGGGTAGTACGGGCGTACATTTTAAATGAATCCCATATTGCAGCAACAGATGCTGTGTGGTCATTTTCCAAGAAGTATTGCTTCCATTGGGTGATGAGCCCATTATCCTCTGGAAGCAGTGAGAGCCAGAACGGGTTCAATCGCCATGGCCTTGGTGGTTTATCAATAGGGATGCTAAGGGTGGTTCAGTACGGACTGTGGTCGGATAGTAACCTGGGGCAAAACTCTGTTTCCAGGATCCGTGGAGCTAGGGTGTGGGATACAAGAATGAAATCTATGCGGGACATAGAGTTGTGAGTAGGAGAGAAACAGGAATAGGCTCGAGTGTACGGGAAGTTGTGCCTCCATGTGTCTACAAGGTGAAAGGTGGAGATGAGTTTAGAGAATTTAGTCGTATCAGCACTGGCTACTGTTGCCTGCGACGTCTGTAATCTATCCAAGGCCGGACATAGTGTTGTGTTAAAGTCGCCTAACCAGATCGCTGGTATCCTGGGGTTACGGGACATGAAGGTAAAGCCATCTAGGAGCACTGTTACACTAAAGGGAGGAGGTATGTAGAAAGCCATGAGAAGGAACGGTTCACCGTAGAGCTTAGCATGAAGAAATACATACCGACCGTGGGGATCAGTTAGGAGTTCACAGAGTTCAAAATGTACCGATTTGGCTATCAATAATGAGACACCCCTAGCATGAGTCGTATAGGTGGAGTGGTACGCCCACCCAACCCAGGGGCGGCGAAGAGCCATTTGGAGTCTGCCCTCAACATGTGTCTTGACCAGCACCACTACGTCAGCACATTGTTTTTTGAGGAATGCCAGGGCGGCCGAGCGCTTAATTTTCTTGCGCAATCTCTTGGTTCTTTTAGATCAAAAAGGGATTAACTTCGGTCTGAAAATGAGGGCAGTTTCACCACGTAACCACTTCACCCCCGGAAGGATTTACCCCCTTCCTGACCAGAGAACTATTTACGATTCGGCACTGCGTCGCTTTAACTGACAATTGCGCGGTCGTGCGACGTGGCTCCCAAACAAAATTGACATTTTTTCCTCCACAAATAGAGCTTTCTTTTGGTGGTATTTGATCTCCTCTGCGTTTTTTATATTTTGCACTATAAACAAAAGCGAGAATTTTGAAAAAAAAAAAAAATTTTTTTACTTTTTGCCAGAATAAAATATCCCTCAAAAATATATATATAAAAAAAAATTTTGCCCTCAGTTTAGGCCGATACGTATTCTACATTTTTTCGTTTTTTTTTTTTTTTACCAAAAACGCAATAAGCATTTTTATTTATTTTTTACTAGTAATGTCTGCATTAATCCAGCGATCAATGCTATAAAATTGCATTTATTACTGTAAACATTTCACTGGCAGTGAAGGAGTTAACCACTAGGGGGCGGGGAGGGGTTAAGTGTGTCCTGGGGGATGGGCTGTGTGTGACGCGACCGTGTCCTGTCACTAGGCAGAATGGGGGGGGGGGAGATGCTGTTTACATCGGTATCTCCCTGTTATTTAGCTCCGCGACACGATTGCGCGTATCCCCGCAGCGATTGTGCCCGCGGGACCCAGGGACTCTGTCACAGAGCTTGCGCGTGCACGGCGGGAATTTCAAAGTAACGCATGGGTACGTTACTTTGCCCACCCATGCCATTCTGCCGACGTATAAAAAAAATAAAAAAAGTCTCTGGTTCGAATCCCAACCACAATAGTACCTGCCTGGAGTTTGCATGTTCTGTCTGGGCTTGCATGGGTTTCCTCCGGGTACTCCGGTTTCCTTCCACAGGCCAAAGACATGCTGGTAGGTTAATTGGCTTCTGTCCAAAATTGGCCCTAGTATATGAATGGGGACCTTGGATTGTGGGCTCCTTGAGGGTAGGGACCAACGTGAGTGTGCAATGTACAGGGATAGGGACAACTGTAGACATGCACTCAGGTTGAACTGGATGGACTGGTGTCTTTATTCAACCTTACTATGCAAGATGACATTACATTATAGGCCTTAGTAAAATAAATACACAACTATTTGTGCAGGTACCTTTCCTCCAATTACATCACCCCTAGAGTCCACACCAAATCTCTTTGTAAAAGCACGAAAATGCCAGACCTACTTACTATGCAAAATAAGTAGCTAGGAAAAAAAACAAACAAAAAGAAAAACAAACACACACCCCTTTTCCAACTCAACCTACATACAGTAGCAGATCGCTTAGTACAGAAGCAAGGTTTGCACATTACAACTTATTGTTCACTTTCATTAACAGTAGAACCATTTTAGAAAATGTATTACTATAAAATGATGATAAGCAGAAGCTACATGTCAAATTAAAAAAAACGATCAAAAACAGCGCATCAAAGGGACTAGTAGATTGATGTGAAAGACTTTAAAATGTAATTTATTAAATGTAAACAATGAACACAGACATCTGATCCCTGCAGGATCTAAAACACATAAAAAACACCAATCATAAAACGGACAGATGTTTGATAATGAAAAGCTCCTCAGATCTCTCAATTAAAACTTTGGAAAGGTGAAAACCAAAGACCAATGTGTACAGCTATCGAATGCCTAATGAATGCAATCAATCATCTGAAAGAACCCAGAGCGTTGTATGAAAAGTCAGTGTAAACGAATGGAACAACGTTCCTAGGGACACTCACTTCATAGGTGTTCAATGGGCTGCAGAGCTGATGAATCCAGTCTGATGACCGAGGGGGAGGTGTTTATTTCAGCTCCATCTGAAGCGTTCGGCTTAGAGGCAGAGGTGTAGTGCTGCACACTGGGTGGTAAGCGACAAAGTGACAAAGCGCAGGAGCGCGAAACATGTAAGCAGGAGAGTCGGCATAGCAACCTTCCCCTTCACAGCCTTCCACGTGACAAGCCTCTCATGTGATCCACAGCCGCTCGGACAAGCGGCGCTGCAAGCAGTGCAGCATTCTCTAAGCTGCCTATGTGTACAGCTGATATCATCTGGTGACTAAGCTTGATCCTTACCACCCAGCGTGCAGCACTACACCTCTGCCTCTAAGCCGAACGCTTCAGATGGAGCTGAAATAAACACCTCCCCCTCGGTCATCAGACTGGATTCATCAGCTCTGCAGCCCATTGAACACCTATGAAGTGAGTGTCCCTAGGAACGTTGTTCCATTCGTTTACACTGACTTTTCATACAACGCTCTGGGTTCTTTCAGATGATTGATTGCATTCATTAGGCATTCGATAGCTGTACACATTGGTCTTTGGTTTTCACCTTTCCAAAGTTTTAATTGAGAGATCTGAGGAGCTTTTCATTATCAAACATCTGTCCGTTTTATGATTGGTGTTTTTTATGTGTTTTAGATCCTGCAGGGATCAGATGTCTGTGTTCATTGTTTACATTTAATAAATGACATTTTAAAGTCTTTTTCACATCAATCTACTAGTCCCTTTGATGCGCTGTTTTTGATCGTTTTTTCTGCTGCATCCATTTTTTGCCAAGTCCATAATGGGTTAACAGCCGCACATTGAGACCATCTACAGGACATTTATTTAAATAAACGAACATCCCACGAGATAGCCAAGCGCTCTTAAAGAGTCCAGTCATTTGTGCGCCAACTTTATATTGTTTTGTTTTACGTTACATGTCAAATTAGAATATGCTGCAAATGTTTAAAAGAAGCATGGGATTTGAGATTTTTTTTAAAAAACATACTTGCCTAGCTGTATGCAGCATCGGTCCGATGTTGCATCTGCCCCCGTTGGCTCCAATACTGAGAACCGAGCAATCAAACACTGCCGATCGCTTGGTTCTCACAGCTCCATGAGCTGGTGACTGTCAGTCACTGGCTCTCCACCCCCCACGCTCACTGGACCACTGGGCTGTGGAAGGGGCACATGTGATCTGTTATGACCAGTAGTTTGTCAAATTCAGTTGAGAGAATAAGCAGCAACAGTTATCTATGGCATGCCTTTAATGTAACTATTTTTGGAAACCTTTAAATGGATGGGTTTAGTTCTGCTTTAAGGGATTTTGATTAGTCAAACACTGATAAGGTAAGATCATAGCCAGAAATCAGATGAAGGGCAAAACCTGCCAATAAGGAGGTAGAGAAAGGACTACCAATTCCTTATCCATTTGGGACTTTAAAGAGGAAGTTCAACCAGGGAAAGGTAAATGAAGTTTAAAAAGCAAAGTAATCCTTGTACAAGTCTAAATGCATCACTTCTACTTCCAATACAGTCTGTGCTTTTGTTCCTCTGCTACCTGCCTATAAGGTTGCTATGCATTTTGAAGGACACCATGCCCCAGATTGTGTTGATCACCCTTCTCCCTCCTATTCACGGCCCTTGACAGCTTAGGGTACACCGTACATGCTTTCACATTGTTCTCAGCAAAGTTGGTGTGTACCGACTGTTCTGGTGCTAAAGTATCCCATTGTATAGGTGCAAGAGAGATAGAGATCCAGCAGTGGTGTAAAGAGTGTTGATGGATGAAAACTAAATCAAAACCAACAAAAAAAGTGCTACAAAATATAGCTGTTTTTATTACAGCAGAACTGGAATAAAAATAAGAAAAATAAAAATAATACAGCCATCCTCCTAGGACACAAGTGAAAAACTGGTTTTACACCAAGAGTGTGATCTGTAACTTGCTACACCAAGACACTGTGTTTTGCTTATTCTAAGTCTACTTTTTACATACCAAGTGTCACCACCATAACAGGGATGTTGAGTCTTTGGCGTGTGCTTTGCGAGAGACGGAGAAATCCATATTCTAGTGAATATTCCACTATGTATTCTTCTTGTGGCCACACTAGGAAACACAATATAGGTAAATTATCTCTGAAATGAAAAGTTTGAGGGTAAAAGATGTCATGAACATAACATGGGGGATGCCACTGTTGACCTCACTTTATAAAAAATTGTAGTTGCTTGGTTGTCATGTTGACTCTTGCTTTGGGTCCCTAACCCAGAAGTAGTGTAAAAAGAATGACTTGACTTCTCAAACTCTCCTAATTTGCGCACAGGTCAGTGAAATCACTACTGAAAATAGAAAATACTATTACTAGTGGATCAGTACAACAGCCAGGTGGGTAGCATTTTAAAAGAAGGTTACCAATGGCAACTTCCAGTTAACTTGGTGAATCACCTACTTGGACCAAAACAAACATGCAGAAAATCACATCTGAAAAGCCTTAATTCCTGTTCTGAATATCTGATCCAGGGCAACGACACTAGTAGTAGTGAAGCCAGAGTTAGAATTACAGACCCAGAACTTGCACATGAGGCAGTCCAACTGCAGGGCATCCCTCCCGGCTTTTTAGTGCTCCTGGGAGCATCCAACCTCACTCCAGGCAGCCTGTCAAAGTCTTCTTTGGATGATATACAGCAGGTGTCTCAAACTGGTGGCCCTCCAGCTGTTGGAAAACTACAAGTCCCATCATGCCTCAGCCTGTAGGAGTCATGCTTGTATCTGTCAGCCTTGCAATGCCTCATGGGACTTGTAGTTTAGCAACAGCTGGAGGGCCACCAGTTTGAGACCTCTGATATACAGTATCTTACAAAAGTGAGTTTTCCCATTTCCCAAAAGACAACCTCTGGATACGACGCTGGGCACCTGCACTCAACTTCTTTGGTCAACCATGGTGAGGCCTGTTCTGAGTGGAACCTGTTATATTAAAACGCTGCATGGTCTTGGCCCCCATCCTGGAGCTCAGTTTCAGGCCCTTGCCAATCTTTATAGCCTAGGCCAGTGAAGGCGAACCTTGGCACGACAGATGTTTTGGAACTACATTTCCCATAATGCTCAACTACACTGCAAAATGCATGAGCATCATGGGAAATGTAGTTCCAAAACTCTGGGGTGCCAAGGTCAGCCATCACTGGCCTATGCCATCTTTATGTAGAGAAACAAATCTTTTTTTCAGATCCTCAGAGAATTCTTTGCCATGTTGAACTTCTAGGGACCAGTAATGAGAGAGCGAGAGCTATAACACCAATTCACACCTAAGACCTTGTAACACTAACGATTCACATGACACTGGGGGGGGGGGGGGGGGGGGGGTGGAGTGGTAATTACATAATAAAAATAATTACTCAGCTCATCTAGTCACTATAGGCTGAAGCCTTGGAGTTAAATATATTATCCAACCTTTTTCCCCAACCAGTGTCTTTTTATAGTTTCATGCAGTAAATTAGAAAAGGGGAGGGGTATGAATAAGTGAATCTTGCTTTGCTTTAAATGTGTTTTATTTTACTTTAATCTACACTGTTGTGATATAACCAAGATACATAAAAGAAAAATTCCGAAAAACAATACGCTTGGTTTTCTTTTATTATGCATTTGTGAATATGACTTCAGAATTTCCCATTTTTTTGTCTTCACCACCTTGTTCTCTCATTACTTCTTCCAAGAAGTTTTGATGCAAAAAAGCCACCATACATTAAATAGTCTGTATCCAGCATTTCCAGAGATACTTACCTTTACTGGCAGCATCACTAAATGACAGGGCCTGGCTCTGATTGTCATTAATCTGCGTCACACTTTCAAGTGATGGTTTTAAGAACACTTTTGGTTCAATGTCAAGTTGAAACTGAAAAATAGACACATTAAATATAAAAACAATTGAAGAATAGTGATATTTTAAAGGCTGCTTCAATGCGATTAAAAGACAATCTTTAGACAACCCTAGCATTTTTTTTCTCTTTTAGGTGTGTCCCATTTGAGGTCACTTTCTTTTTATATAGACTTTTATTTTTATTTTTTAAATGCGCTGCAATATAATGGCATGAACTATGCCCATAGGATAAGCCAAGACAGATTTTTTTACTGTCTATGCAGTGGAAATGCAGTTCAAAATGCATCCAAATACTGCTGGTGTTGAGTGGGCCCTTGGTAGTTAGTGTATACATAATCAGCAAGACTTGCACCAGCAAACCATTATAAAACCCTGTACAGTCTACAAAGAACATACACTACTTCCCAAAAAAAAAAAATGGGACGCCTGCTTTTTACACACATGAACTTTAATGGCATCCCAGTCTTAGTCCGTAGGGTTCAATATTGAGTTGGCCCACCCTTTACAGCTATAACTCTACTGGGAAGGTTGACCACAAGGTTTAGGGGTTTATGGGAACGTTTTACCATTCTTCCAGAAGTGCATTTATGAGGTATCCGCTCTAATTCATAGCAAAGGCGTTCTATCGTGTTGAGGTCAGGACTCTGTGCAGCCCAGTCAAGTTCCTTCACCCCAAACTCGCTCATCCAGGTCTTTATAGACCTTGCTTCGTGCACAGTCATGCTGGAACAGGAAGGGGCCATCCCCAAACTGTTCCCACAAAGTTGGGAGCATGAAATTGTCCAAAATGTCTTGGTATGCTGACGTCTTAAAGCGGGAGTACCGCAATTTTTTATTTTTTTTTGTTAAAGTCGGCAGCTACAAATACTGCAGCTGCTGACTTTTAAAATAAGGACACTCACCTGTCCCAGGGTGCAGCGATGTTGGCACCTGAGGGCGAACCGTCTCTCGGTCCTCAGTTGCTGCCGCCGCCATCTTCGGTGAGGTTATCAGGAAATTAAGCCTCGCGGCTTCACTTCCCGGTTCCCTACTGAGCATGTGTGAGTCACGCTGTACAATCAGAATGGTCCCTGCTGTCTCTGGGACCCGTGTGTGTCCCAGCAGACAGCACGGTGGGACGGAAAGAGGCGTAGACTCCCACGGGAAGTCTATGCCTGGAAATGGGTGCAAATACCTGTCTTAGGACAGGTGTCTGCACCCCCTCCCCTCGTAGGTGCCAAATGCAACACCGGGGGGCTTAGAAAAAGCAGAGGTTCAATTTTCGTGTGAACTTCTGCTTTAAAAATTCCCTTCACTGGAACCAAGACTGGAAAAAGGGGATCCCCTAGTGATGGGCTTTAGAGCACATACAATAAACTAAAATAGAAAATGTATTCATTGGATTGATATAAAATCATATCATAGAAAAAAAAATTATATATATATATATATATATATATATATATATATATATATATATATATATATATATATATATATATATATATATATATATATATATATATATATATATATATATGAACAACATAGTAATCAACAAAACATGGTACAAATAGCTAATAAGCTTATCACCCATACAAAATACAATTGGCTATAGAGCTTGTCACCCGCGTGTTACGCGTTTGAACGATGGGAGTCTCCTTCCTCAAGGGTAGATATATAGCATAGAGCGCAATTATATCAGAATACAGTGTTGTACAGGTGTAGCATTGTGTTTATTTAAGAACAGAGCAGGTCATGCAATGTAGATGGCTTCCCAAATTTTCAAAGGTTCCCACAGATATACAATATTAAATATGGTACTGGGGTGTAGGTTTTTACTGCCAGTAGGTAGGGGGATCCTTAGTGTCCCCGAAAGAGGTCCACCGGGTGCATCTGAAAAACACTGGGGCAGAAAAGCACCCAGCCCTGAAGTGGTGATGCAGGTAAAATAAATGGATTGATGTAAATTCCAAATCTGCAAAATATAATGAAGGCTTATATAAGGGATTGGAGAGGGAGATCAGACTTTCTGTTCGGCATTCAACAGACAAAGCTGGAACTAAGCGGCCAAGTCCAAACTCTGAAAAACAACCCCACACCATAATCCCCCCTCCACCAAAAGATTTGGACCAGCATACAAAGAAAGGTCCATAAAGACATGGATAAGAGAGTATGAGGGTGGAGGGACTTGATTGACCTGCACAGAGTCCTGGCCGCATCCCAATAGAATACATTTGGGATGAATTTGAGCGAAGACTGCGAGTCAGGCCTTCTCATCCAACATCAGTGCCTGACCTTACAAGTGCGCTTCTGGAAGAATGGTTAACAATTCCCATGGGCACACTAATAAACCTTGTGGAAAGCCTTTCCAGAAGCTGTTCTATCTGCAAAGGGTGGGCCATACCAACACTGAACCCTACGAACGGGATGCCATTAAAGTGCATATAAAAAGGCAGGTGTCCCAATACTTTTGGTAATATAGTGTACGCTGTTGGGATACATGGAATGCCAAACTGTTTCAGCAGCACCATATTTATGCACCTTCTCCAACTACATCGCTATAGCAACCTAAACATATAAACTAATTGAGCTGAAATACTTTGATAGAAGGAATACATTTGGTTAATATGTAATTTTTTATGGTTTATATTACTTTATATCTTATATACACACACACACACACAGTCTTTGTCCAGCACCTGGCAAAGGATATCCACAGCACTGAAGGTTAGACGACGACAGCTAAACATTGCTTATAAGGCTTCCTTGGTCGCTAAATTAGGTTGCAAACTTCACTCTTTGATAAGGAATAAGTCACTACTAGGATGACCCATTGAGAAAGATGAGAGCAATGCCTTTGGTATACTTCTTCACTACTTTACTTAGATTTCTGCCTAGTATAGGTATACTTTTACCTTCTCTGTATGTTTTTGATGTACAATGCAAAGCATGATACTTCTTACATTTTGCTGAATACGCATATACTTTGTAACAATTGCCACAATTATAATGTCTAGAACTTTTCATTGCAATAAAGTTTGTTTTGGTACCAGGCGTAATCAGGTGCGAATGAGAGTCGGTTCACACAGGGGCAACCTGGGATCCAACTTCAGGTCGCTCCAAGGCATGCTGTTGAGAAAATCAATGGTAGTGAATGGAGCCATCTTAATGTACACTACAGCAGTCGCTCTGACTTCCGAACATTTTTACAGTAATCAGTGCATTTTTAATCGCACTGATTGCTGTATTAACACCAATGGTTCCAAAAATGTGTCAAAATTGTCCTACGTGTCCGCCATAATTGTCAGTGTCACGAGAAAAAAAATAAAAAATAAAAAAAACACACATTATTAAAATTGCCATAAAACTATCCCCTATCTTGCAGACGCTATAACTTTTGCGCAAACCAATCAATATAGGCTTATTAAGAGGTTTTTTTTTTATCAAAAATATGCAGAAGAATACAGATCGGCTTAAACCGAGGGAAGAAAAAAATTTTTTTTTATATATATTTTTTGGTGATATTTATAGCAAAAAGTAAAAAATTATGCTTTTTATTTTCAAAATTGTCTCTTTTTATAGCGCAAAAAATAAAAACCGCAGGTGTGATCAAATACCACCAAAAGAATTCTCTATTTGTAGGGGAAAAAGGATGCCAATTTAGTTTTTGAGCCACGTTGCACAACCGCGCAATTGTCAGTTAAAGCAGGTAGTGCCCAAACGTAAAAAGTGCTCTGGTCTTTGGCCAGCCAAATGGTCCGGGGCTTAAGTGGTTAACGAGCACCTGTCATTCCAGATCCATCCTGACAGTGCCTGTTAGCGGGCATCCACTCACCTGCTGTCACCACGTCCCTCACCTTGTTGTGTCACTGCCGCATCACCAGCCATCCCATTAAAGTGAATGGGACTGTCGGCAAGTCAGCAGCAGGTCAGAGGAGGAGCTGCTGCGGGACAGAGATGACCGTTGCTCTTTAAAAATTATGATTTAAATCAAGCCTTTTTCTAGTGATTAAATCATGATTCAAATCAAACCCACTCAGCACTAATCTAAGCTGAATCTTAATTTTGTGCTTATATGAAGGCTTTATGTAAACTAGAAAGCTGAAAACCGCTTTAGAAATGCTGGATGAAAAAAAAAAAAAAAAAAAAAATCTAAAATGTGTTTTTTCCGGCATTTAGCAGCGTTTAACCTAGTGCATAAGTTATGTTTAGTAGCTTCAGCGTTAAGGAGTGGGGCGCCCTAACAATTTGTTATCCCTGCTGACGACAGAATATAATCAAAATAGCAGGCATTGAAAAAAAATAAAATAATAAAAAGTGTGGGGGCCCTCTCCCAACCCATACCAGACACTTTGGTATAGATTGGGACCTCACGCAACAAAAGAAAACCCAGCAGGGATGAGTCATCGGTTGCAAGGATGCCAGCGGGTGATGGCTCTTAAAGAGGACGTAAACACTCTGATGCTTCTTCTCATTTAGTCCATTATAATAATAATTAATTATCAAACTATTGCCACTGTAATCCAGCCCAAATTGCATATTACTTACGGTTTAAAGAAACAAAAAAAAAAAACAAAAAAAAAAAAAAATACTTGTTTCCAGGGGTTAGGCAGCGCCATCTTAAAGCGGTTCTCCACCCTAAAGGGGAAGTTCCGCTAATCTGATCCCTCCCCCCCTCCAGTGCCACAATCGGCACCTTTCAGGGGGGAGGGGGTGCAGTTACCTGGATAATCCAGGTATCTGCACCCACTTCCGAGACAGACCGCCGCAGACCCCCCGCCCCCCCCCCCCCCCGTTGTGTTCTGGGAAACACACCGTTCCCAGGACACAGCGGGGACCAGAAGAGGCGCGCAGCGCGACTCGCGCATGCGTAGTAGGGAACCGGGCAGTGAAGCCGCAACGCTTCACTTCCCAATTCCCTGACAGAGGATGGCGGCGGGGGCAGCAGAGAGACGAGCGATCGCTCGTCATCTGCCGCCGACATCACTGGACCCTGGGACAGGTAAGTGTGATTTTATTAAAAGTCAGCAGCTGCAATATTAGTAGCTGCTGGCTTTTAATATTTTATTTTTTAGGTGCAGAACCGCTTTAAGTCCACAGTGGAGTGTATTTCCGCCCTTACATTGAGCACTTCCTGTACTGTTAACCAAGCCTCCTTCTCAATCCAACATTTCTATGGCAACCCTGCTTCCCTGCTCATAGCTGTCTTGTTTTATTTCATAGTATTTACTTGTGCCAATTATCTAGTGTTTGCCTGTGTCAGTCTTATCAGCTTCAGCTAATAAAGACTGCAGTAATGGGCAGGTTTACACTGCATGTGATCTCACATGGGGTGTAGGAGGAAGCTCTGAATGATTATGCAGCCTCCTGGGAGTTCAGTGTTGTGTGCCATAGGAAGTCCTGATAACAGACAGACAAGCACATAGTGTGCGCTGTAAATCAGGGGAGATCTGGGCATGCTCAGTGACGTCATTCAAGACCAAAAAGCATTACAATACTAAGCAAATAAGGAGATATCTACAGCAGTGTTCATTAAGGTTTTTTATGCTGGTTCACATGGGACAAAGTTGTGGGGGAGAGTTTATAACAACTTTAATTACAGCACAAAAACACTCCAAAAAAGGGGCAAAACAATCTGAACCCAGTTACAAACATAGCTCCAAAACTATTTTGAGTTTCAGGCAGCTTAGAGTGGAGATGTGAACCATCCCCAGAGAGAATAATTTTAATTTATTTTTTCCTCCGAGACTTTGAGCTACAAAACGCTCAGGTTTGAATGGGGCCCAAGTACTCAGGACAAATCATTTCCCAACTTCAATCACAGCCAATCAACAAACCCAAGACTCCTGGTGCAACTATATGTTAAAGTGGTGTTCCACAGAAAAAAAATAAAATCATTAAAATTCCTAAAGAAAATAAAAATAAATAAAAACATTTGGAATTTTTTTTTTTTTTTAACTCACCTCTAAATGCCTGTTGCTAGGGGGTCCCTCGTAGTCTGCCTCCTTCAGTGCCTGGGCTGGTGACATCACTTCCCCTCGGTACAGGAAGGGCTCAGCTCTGCCCCCTCCCTCCTGTCAGTCATCTGGGACACGCGACAGTTCCCAGATGACTGCGCAGCCAATCACTGCGAGCGGCGCCGCTCTCGCATGCGCAGTAGGTGCCTGGCTGTGAAGCCACAGCCAGGTGCCCACAGTTGCAATGCAGAGGGGGGGGGGGGTGAACGAGCAAGGCTTCGATCCCTCCACATCGCTGGACCCTGGGACAGGCAAGTGTCCGATTATTAAAAGGTCAGCAGCTGCAGTATTTGTAGCTACTGACTTATTTATATTTTTTTTTATGGAAACTCCTCTTTGAAGTAGAAGTTGTAGCCGTGTGTGAACATCTAACCTGCGACAACATTCATTACTGTCCAACTAGGATAGGCTACAGCCAATAAGTACTAGATACATACTAGGCAGTCAAAAGGTTAACCATCATAACTACAAATGTAAAGATAAATAGAAATGTACCTTTATAGAGCTATTCTGATACATGTCCATACTCATCTCTTCCTCATCCTCTTCCAAATCTTCCTCTGCAAGTGGTTCCTTCACTAATCCAGGGAAGGTGTCACTGTCATAAAACTGTAGAAATATAGGTGCACGGCTTGAATTTAACTGGATTTCCACCCGCAGAATCCCATCTCTAGGCCACTTATCTCGAACATGCTCCAGGCAGTTAATGGGAGACCGGGAAAATGCGATGTGAATGTAAGCAAGGATGAAGAGTACCAGAAGAGCCTGGGTGAAAAGTATGATTTACATTAGAGACATATATAACAGAACTTCATGCTGAAAACAACGAATTAGTGAAACATACAGTAGATTACTCTAGGGCCGAAACAACTAATCGATAACTAATCGATTATGAAATTAATCGGCCAGTAACATAATGGGATTAAAAAAACTAAAATTAGCCCTTTATAGTACAAAAAGAGCAAATTGCCATTGTAAATATTACTTTCACTATTGCACAGTAAAAAAAAATAACCCCTTACAGTAGCGATTATGTGCTTTTTTTGTACTATGAAGGAATAATTTTATTTATTTTTTTAACTCCATTATGTTACTAAATGTTTTAGGCCTGGTTTCCACCCATGTGTGTTTTTTTGGTGCTTTTTGCAGAAACGCACTACAGTTAATTTAACGTTCACATCTATGCTTTTTTTCAGCTGCTGCGTATTTGAAAAGGGTCAAGGACCTTTTTCAATGCAAAATGGTGCTTTATAGTTCAATATACTTCGATAGAGAAGCTGCAGAAAAGCATGTAGTGCGTTTTTGCTGCAATTTGTGGTTTTTAATCTGCCCAACAAATTGCCTAAAAAAAAAAAGCAAAAATGCAAATCACAGCAAAATCATGTGCGCAAAAATCAACATGCACTGTATAAACAAATCAAAATCAAACTGCGTAGGTGTGTACCGAGCCTTATGCTGGCCACACGGATCAATTTTCAGATGAGAATATTCATGCAAAAAATCTTTGTACATTTGCTGAATGGAAGAATGTTTTAAATTTTCACTTGCTTTTAACATTCTGTTTTAAAATTAATGTCATTTCTGAATGAAAAACACATACACTGTCTGAAAATCTTATACCAAGAAGTTTTCTATTTCTAAATTTTCCCATCACTGTGGTTGAATATAAACATTGATTTGAACCCACTAACGATTAGAAAATCAAAGTTCTTAAAATGACTTTTTATTACAGTTCTATTTGAAAATCTGCAAAACAATCTTTAACGTTTCTTTAAATAAAAAAAAAATAATTGATCGGAGTCTGATTATATTTACCAGATTCAGCCTCTAATAGTATATAGATTATATCTCTTCTGTCTGTTATTCTCAGGGTGGATTAAAGATTTTACTCCCTAACCATATAGTTGGTTATTTATATTTACCCCTGCGTATAGAGATATTTAGGAATGAATTGCTTTTTTTTTGTTTTTTGTTTTTTTAAACTTTACATATTAACTAAAGTTATACACCACTTTTTTTAAGGTTATTAACCGATTAATTGAAACAATAATTGGCCAACTAATCAATTATGAAAATAATCGTTGTTGCAGCCCTAGATTACTCTCCCCGTTAGTCACATGTGTACCATAAGGTAGAGCACAAAATTTCAAGTCCTGAGCTACTAGCCAGGCCTCAAGGGTTACTCGCCACCAGTTGCCCCACCCAACCCTGCCCCTAATTACGCCCTTATAAATTATCTCATGAAATGACACTTAAATGTTTTATGCAGAAGTTACAAAAATAAATATTAAAACAATAACTTTATCAGTGCCCCTCAGCACAGCCTCACTAGTGCCATCAACGCAGGCTCAACCGAGCAGAGGAAGAGAGAGGGCAGCCGGATCATGACTGGAGGAAAAGGAGAGCCAAAAAGGTTCACAGAGCAGAATAGCATGCCGAAACAGCTTACATTACAATTGCCTTCACTATGCTCTGCGTCATATACAGCCCACGCCTCCTCCTAACCCGCACCTGTGATAGGACAGAACGCATCCCATCATTGTACCCGCATTCTGTCTATAACAGGAGCAGGGTTGGGGAGGCAGCAGAGCAGAGGCAATTGTAATGCAAGCTTTTACAGAGGGCTATCAGCTCTCTGTGAACCCGCAACTCTCCTCTTCCTCCATGCTCTCCTCCCCCAGGGCAATTGCTGGTAGAACAGCTCCCGGTCAACCCTGCCTGCCGGCAGTGCTTGCCAACCCCTCCCAGGCAGCCCAGCTCCTCGCCAGCCCTCATTTTCACAAGTAGGCGAGTGGAAATATCTTCATGTGACAACACTGAAGAAATTACACTTTGTAAAGTAGTGAGTGTACAGCTTGTATAACAGAGTAAATCTGCTGTCCCCTCAAAATAATTCAACACAGCCATTGATGTCTAAACCGCTGGCAACAAAAGGGAGTACACTCCTAAGTGAAAATGTCCAAATTGGGCCCAGTGTCAATATTTTGTGTGGTCACCATTTTCCAGCACTGCCCTAACCCTCTTGGGCATGGAGTTCACCAGAGCATCCCAGGTTGCCACTGGAGTCCTCTTCCACTCCTCCATGATGACATCACAGAGCTGGTGGATGTTAAGAGACCTTACGCTCCTCCACCTTCCATTTGAGGATGCCCCACAGATGCTCAATAGGGTTTAGGTCTGGAGACATGCTTGGCCAATCTATCACCTTTACCCTCAGCTTCTTTAGCAAGGCAGTGGTCATCTTGGAGTTGTGTTTGGAATACTGCCCTGCAGCCTAGTCTCCGAAGGGTGAGGAGCATGCTCCGCTTCAGTATGTCACCGTACATGTTGGCATTCATGGTTCCCTCAATGAATTGCAACTCCCCAGTACCAGAAGCACTCATGCAGCCCCAGACCATGACACTCCCACCACCATGCTTGACTGTAGGCAAGACACAGTTGTCTTTGTACTCCTCACCTGGTTGCCGCCACACACGCTTGACACCATCTGAACAAAATACATTTATCTTGGTCTCATCAGACCACAGGACATGGTCCCAGTGATCCATTTCCTTAGTCTGCTTGTCTTCAGCAAACTGTTTCCGGGCTTTCTTGTGCATCATCTTTAGAAGAGGCTTCCTTCTGGGACAACAGCCATGCAGACCAATTTAATGCAGCGCGCAGCGTATGGTCTGACCACTGACAGGCTGACCGCCCCACCCCTTCAACCTCTGCACTCATACGTCCATTTCCCCAAACACAACCTCTGCATATGATGCTGAGCATGCGCACTCAACTTCTTTAGTCAACCATGGCGAGGCCTGTTCTGAGTGGAACCTGTCCTGTTAAACCACTGTATGTTCTTGGCCACTGTGCTGAAGCTCAGTTTCATGGTCTTGGCGATCGTCTTATAGCCTAGGGCAGGGGTTGACAAATTTGCTTGTAATCTAGGAGCCAGATAAAAAAAGTTAGGAGCCAGGTCCGTGACGGCAATCTGGACCTGTCCCTGGCCTGACATGGAGACGAGTGAGGGGAAGATAGCGCCTCCAGCCCCCCCCCCCACCTGTCTCCAAGTCATTGCCCATAGCTCTTAGAGGGACATTTTTTTTTAATCTTTTTCAAATGACAAAAATTTTTTAAACTGCATTTTAGTGTAAATATGAGATGTGAGGTCTCTCTGACCCCAGATCTCATATACAAGAGGACCTGTCATGCTTTTTTCTATTACAAGCGATTTTTACATTCATTGTAATAGGAATAAAAGTGACACTTTTTTTTTTTTTTTTAAAAGAACAGTGAAAAAAATAAAAGTTAAAATAAGAAAAAAAATATTTTAAACGCGCCCTGTCCCACCAAGCTTGCGTGCAGAAGAGAACGCATATATGAAAGCGGTGTTCAAACCACACATGTGAGGTATCGCTGCGATTGGTAGAGTGAGAGCAATAATTCTCAAATTTTTTAAACGTCGCCTATGGAGATTTTAAAGGGTAAAAGTTTGTCGCCATTCCATGAGCGGGCGCAATTTTGAAGCATGACATGTTGGGTATTGATTTACTCGATGTAACATTATCTTTCACAATATAAAAAAAAAAAAAAAAAATTGGGCTCTCTTTACTGTTGTCTTATTTTTTTTTTAATTAAATACATTTTGCCCAAAAAAGTGCGCTTGTAAGTCCGCTGTGCAAATACGGTGTGATAGACAGTATTGCAAAGACCACCATTTTATGCTCTAGGGTGTTGGAATAAAAAAAAAATTATATATATATATATGTTTAGGAGTTCCGAGTAAAGGGAAGGAGATAGGCTGGCAGGCAGGGGAAGCTCGATTAGCATTGCTGGTTGTAATTCCAACGGCCACCACAAGACGGCGCCAGATTCCAGAAGGAACCATAGGATCGTAGAAGGCCTCAATGGCGGGGGCTCAATTACCGGCGGCGCGGCCTGACGAGATCACGCCGTGGGGGTCCGCGGAGACAGGATACCCCCAGCTGTGCTGCCCCAGGCGCAAGGTCGCCAATTCTAGTCGCAAATGCGACTTGGCGCCCGGGTTTTGTTGAGCCCTGGCCTAGGGCATCTTTATGTAGCGTAACAATTATTTTTTTCAGATCCTCAGAGAGCTCTTGGCACCCCAGATGTTTTGGAACATTTCCCATGATGCTTCACTACACTGCAGAGTGCATGAGCATCATGGGAAATGTAGTTCCAAAACATCTGGGGTGCCAAGGTCCGCCATCACTGGCCTAGGCAATCTTTATGGTTAGCAACAATTCTTTTTTTCAGATCCAAAGAGTTCTTCGCCATATTGAACTTCCAGTGATCAGTATGAGAGAGGGAGAGAGAGAGAGAGATGACACCAGATTTAAAAACACACCTTCCCCCCCATTCACACCTGAAACCTTGTAACACTAACGAGTCACATGACAGCGGGGAGGGATGATGGCTAATTGGGCCCAATTTGGACATTTTGAGTTAGGGGTATACTCACTTTTGTTGCTAGCGGTTTAGACATTAAATTTCAACTGTTATACAAGATGTACACCCACTAATTTACATTATAGCAAAGTATAATTTCTTCAGTGTTGTCACATGAAAAGAAATATTTACAAAAATTTGAGGGACCTACTCACTTTTGTAAGATACCGTATATGGTTACTAGCAGGTCTTTTAGCAAAAGCCCCCACATCCAACCTGAAGTATGCCATTTGTGACTTTGACCAAACTGGTAATTGCTTGAACAGCCCAGACTATCCTAATTAGCAGTCAAAAACTTGGATTCACAAGTCATATTCTTTGCAATGACTCCTGGTGAAAAGTCCCCTGCTCACACAGGATAGAAGACAGAGCTGCTGCAGATGGCAAGTATAAGGGAGGCAGAGAGGGTGATACTGATACCCAAAGGAAGGTTTACCTTAAAAGGTGGAAGTAAATTCTCACATATACTCCAGTGAAGTGAACAACCTCAGATGATACACGGAGATGAAACAAATCTCCCTACATAAGTTTTACATGTATATCTGCTGTCTTCAGCTTTATATACGGTTTAGAAAGTGCACGTCCTGTTAGAATTTTCTCTTCCTTATTCACTGGGACACAGCTGATTGGAGGAAAGGCACATACACCACCCTCCACATAGGTAGATACTTTCCAAGCTGTGCTGTAAATAGACCAGCTCTCTGTTAATCTATAGCACCAACCCTGACAATTCAGGCTGGTTTTAATCATAGTTAACAGAGAACTTGTCAGAAGTTATCATGCTGATAACAGAAGAACAGAGCAGGAAAAAGCAAGGGGACTTAGAACTTTGGGACTTTTAGTGCTACCTGCCAATGCCAATTAATCAAGAGCCAAGACAATGGGCAGAGTGGTAGAGCGTATCTCCACCATGGGAATGAAATGTGCTCAGGTTAGTAAAAAAGGGGGAGCTGGGGGTCAGTGTCAGAAGTTTTTTCACCTTACTGCATAGGATAAATGAAAAACACAAGGGCTTACAAACCCTTTAATCTATCCATTCATATATGTGCTCCTACTATGAAGGCTCTGGAAACTTAGAGTTGATACAGCATTATACACAGAGGTCCCTATGCCTGGGCACTACAGCTTACACATATATCTGCAAACAAAACTCTGTTTTTAATGTAAACTGTTAGACAGGGCCAGTTTGGTTGTTTTGCAAGCTGGCAGGTAAGTGTGCTGGGAATTTTTTTGTTTGTGTGTGATGTGAATTGTCCTTCCATGTGCACCTTTCTGCAAAGGGCCCTAGAGGTGATGGTCCAAAATCTGCAGTTCTGACGACAATCAGTACTGTCTCAAGGATCAGTATAAGGAGAGAAATGCTGTACAGAGAAAAAAAAAGTAAGTAATTCTCTAGGTTTCCAGTATTTCTTTCAGTTAGGCCATTTTTAATGTGTAATATAGCAACGACAAGCTGAAGAAAGGAGGAGGATATTTTTCCTGCTGCCACTCTCAGAGCTACATCTACCCATCTATGGCCTGATCTAGGGATTATGTTGACATTTGTGCTGAAAACACAGCATGCTTCTGACACTTCTGAGATCATTCAGAATTCATTGTAGAAACATTTCATCTGCTATCAATTTGCTTCTGTATTCCCACAGATTCGTATAGGGAGAGAAGCAGTTCTGATGGAAACAAAAGCCTATCGATGCTGGGCCTAAGACTAAAGCCTGGTACACACGATGAGATTATGAAACGATTAATCGTCAGGGTTTTTTTTGTATAGTTACATAGTTGGGTAGAAATAAAAAGACAAGTCCATCTATAAAAATAAATAAAAAAATGATATCAAACAATCCCATATACACAATCCTATACCCACAGTTGATCCATAGAAAGGCAAAAAAACACCAGCAGAGCATTCTCCAATTTGCTCCAGCAGGGGAAAAAAATTCCTTCCTGATCCCCCGAGAGGCAATCGGATTTTTGCCGGATCAACTTTACCTATAAATCTTGGTACCCAGTAATATTATGTACACTTAGGAAATAATCCAGGTCTTTCTTAAAGCAATCTACCGAGCTGGCCAGAACCACCTCTGCAAGGAGTCTATTCCACATTTTCACAGCTCTTACTGTGAAGAAACCTTTCCGTATTTGGAGATTAAATCTCTTTACCTCTAGACGAAAAGAGTGCCCCCTTGTCCTCTGTGTTGACCATAAAGTGAATAACTCATCATCAAGTTCACTATATGAATCCCTTAGATATTTGTTCATGTTGATCATATCCCCCCTTAATCTCCTCTTATCAAGAGTGAATAAATTCAGTTCCTCTAATCTTTCCTCATAGCTGAGTTCCTCCATGCCTCTTATCAGTTGCCCTTCTCTGCACTTTCTCCAGTTCCCCGATATCCTTTTTGCAAACTGGTGCCCAAAACTGAACTGCATATTGCAGATGAGGTCTTACTAATGATTTGAACAGGGGCAATTAGATCTTTCTCTCTGGAGTACATACCTCTCAATACAGGAAAGGACTTTGCTCGCTTTGGAAACAGCAGCTTGGCATTGCATGCTATTATTGAGCTTATGATCTACCAAAACCCCCAGATCCTTCTCCACTATGGATTCCCCCAGTTGTACTGCCCCTAGCATGTATGATGCATGCATATTCTTAGCCCCCAAGTGCATAACTTTACATTTCTCAACATTAAACCTCATCTGCCACATAGTCGCCCAATTAGACAGAGCATTGAGGTCGGCTTGTAAATTGGAGACATCCTGTAAGGACGTTATTCCACTGCATAGCTTGGTGTCATCTGCAAAGATGGAAATGTTACTTTTGACCCCAGACCCAATATCATTTATAAATATATTAAAAAGTAAGGGTCCCAGCACTGAACCTTGGGGTACACCACTGATAACCTTAGACCATTCAGAGTAAGAATAATTAACCACGACTCTCTGAATTCTGCCTTTTAGCCAGTTTTCTATCCATTTACAAACCAAGATTTGCAAACCTGTAGACTTTACATTACACATGAGCTGTGTGTGGGGAACCGAGTCAAGCGCTTTTGCAAAATCCAAGTATAATTACATCCACAGCCACCCCACTGTCCAAGGTTTTACTTAGCTCTTCATAATAAGAAATCAGGTTTGTCTGACAACTTCTGTCTTTCATGAATCCATGCTGTCTGTTGCTTAAAATATTTTTTCCTGCAAGAACTCGTCTATGTGGTCTTTTATTAATATCTCCAGTATCCTCCCAGCTATAGAAGTTAAACTAACAGGTCTATAATTACTTGGTAAAGACTTTGTTCCCTTTTTAAATATAGGCACCACATTGGCCCTGCGCCAATCCAGTGGTACTATTTCCATCATTAATGAGTCCCTAAAAATTAGATACAATGGCTTTGAAACGAGAGAGCTCAATTCTTTTAGGATCCGTGGGTGGATGCCATCTGGTCCAGGTGCTTTATCCACCTTTAGTCTGTCTAAATACTTCTGGACCATATCACTTTTGAGAATGCTAGTCTCATATTAAAAATTAAGAGGTTACTCAACTTACAAAAATTCTCGTACGACAAAATACAACTTGGGAAGCAATGTAATGTGTTGAATTGTTTTGCAATAGATTTTTTCATTCCCAAACATGCGCAGTCTTGCGCTTACAAATTTTTTAGGACGAAAACTGTAGTAAAAAGAAAAAACGAAAATAGAATGTGGTGTTCATTTGGGATAAGAATTTTCTAGGCTGCACCTTCAGGTTTAGTCATCTGAAAAGTCTGAAATTGGCTGTGGAAAGCACTATACTAATGATCAGATAATCCGCTAATCGTTCGTTATACTAAATATTTCTTGCAATCTTCTTATTGTGTGTACAGGCCTTGATGTGCTTACTTCCCAAAGTCCTGTCAAAAACTGATACTTTTCAAGTAACCTCACACAAGTGGAGCAACTATGAAACCTGTCATGAAATACACAGAGGCTGCCAGTGCCGAGTTCTGCCTCTTAAAATGCTAGCTGCCTGTCAAAGCAACGGCAACCACTTCGATTTCTTTCTTGGCAGGTTTATTTTACCTGTGCAGATACCCAGAAAACAAAACATCTTGGTCAGTTTTGAGAATAAGTTGGAAACAAACTTTGAAAAAAATGTCAACAGCCCAGAAATATCCAGGAGCTTGAATAAAATAAATGTGGGCGATACAGGGACATTGTTCACCATCATTTAGTGTACAATATGTTCACATGCCAGAAACAATTGACGATGATCTAATCCGGAGAACTAATAATTCCTTACTTTCTGATACCCTGAACATTTGCATTATGATCTGTCTGACCTGTGAAAAAAAATCACACAATTTTGGAATTGTGAATTAAAAATCAGATCAGTAATATTTGCTATACAAACGTGAACCAATATCAAGATTGAACTACCCCTACTACCAATTTATACAAGTTTCCTGTAAAGAAACAGAAAAAAAAAAAAAAAACAAAAGGAAACACATGACTAAAAATGGTCTATACAAGAGAAGTATGGCCAAAGTTTCTTTTGGCTATATTACTCTTCTGGGCCACAGGGCTACACATATATTTGCACTCCTGTTACCCAGAATCAGCTGACAGCTGGATAAAGCCTGCTGTCTGCTGACATCCCAGAGCTGCTCCAGGCTCAGCAAGGATCCCAACCATATTGTCAGGATCCACTCAGCTATGGCTCTTAGCTAAGAGCAGAAGCAAAGTGTACCCACTCCCCTGTGGAGGGGCACAGCAGAGCCTGGTGTTACACCAAGACAGGTCACATGGTTGCTCCGTTTCAAGAGATGCAGCTTAGAGCCGATTGCTATTGAATATGACCACACTGCTTGTCCAGCATGGTCGCCCTCACCCCCATGCTCCTTCAGCCTGTGCTGCCTTTTGCTAGTGCCTGCCACTTCTCAGAACATCTGTCCAAACATTTTACACAAACTAGTAACTGTCCTGGCTATTGTTTACAGCATGTCTGCAAAGTAACCGTTTTGGAAACCTTTAAATCAATCTATTCAGTTTCACACTTTAACACTTAGGCCTCTTGCACACAATAATCCTGTTTGAGCATCTACTTTTTCAGCCTTTTTTTTTCCCCCCCGCGCATATGCACTTGCACAAATTCACACATGTTTAAGATTATGCGCTGTAGCATGTTTTTGCATTGACAATGTCAATGGTTAAATCTGAGCGAATTTGTACACAAAAATGCACGCATGAGGCGTAATTTACTGACCAAAAATCCAGGTTTTTCAAATTATAATTTTTTTCACTGAAAAAAACACGACGTTTGTTTACATGCAGAAGCACATTACAATTAATGGGCTATATTTTAGCTCAATAAAAAAAATAAGCTGTATTGAGCATTTGCACGCCACAGTGTGCAAGAGGCCTTATTAGCTGTATCACCAGTTAAAACAACCATGTGACAGGGCTTAAACCGATAAGTTTACCTTTCAAAATAAATAAATAAAATATGATAAAAGGCACATTTTGCAGGAAAGAAAAATGTACGGTACATAATTTTTTTTCAAAGGAGCCTGCAGAGCATTGCAATCTGTTTATCACGGGTTCAATGTCAGGCTCCTGCACACACTGCCTGCAGCTCTGTTGCCCGTACATCTTTACAGGCTGTTACAGCAATGGTCACCAACCCTGTCCTCAGGGCCCACTAACAGGTCAGGTTTGCAAGAGAACGGAAATACATCACAGGTGATATCATTTGCTGCTCAGTGATTGCAGTATTCTAGTCTGCATCTCCCCAAGGTAATACATAAATCATGGCCCGTTAGTGGGCCCTGAGGACAGGGTTAATGACCACTGTGTTACAGGGCTGTAGGCAGTGTGAATGGTCTACTCTCCAAGAATGCTGACCAGCTCATTCATGGACCATTGAGCACTAAAAGCCATTTGCCATAGTGGCAGACAGGAGTTGTAGATTTCTCATTCACAGATTTCTGTAAATGAATGGCGGAGCTGCACTATTTTCAATATGAGAGAGGATCCCCCTGCCTGCTGTCACATGGGGGGGGGGGGAGAATCAGGCACGCAGGAGGCAGACCTGGGGACTGTTACACATTACGCCTTATGTATGGGTGTAACATACCCAATAAGGTGAACTTAGCCTTTAAAGCCCAACTGCAGGAAACCCAAAAATCAATCCCACTGCAGCGGTTAAGTGTTCATTTATGTCTGGGGTAGAGAAAAGCACTTTAACTTACCAGATTCTCCACTGTACCAGCAGACATCATTCCCCATGCTCTGGCGATCGACTGTTCCCCAATGTCCTTACATCAGTCCTGATTAGGGATGATCTCAGGTGTGTACACATACTCCACGTGCAGAACCTGCCAGGAAGTCGACGCAGTGCTGCACTAATCACAGGCAGTGAGACATTGCCCCGATGTGCGGCTGCAGAGATCGGGAAATGTCTCACTGCCTGTGATTAGCTCAGCACCGACTTCCTGGCGGGCTCTGCACGTGGACCATGCGAACACGCCTGAGCTCACCCCTACCCCGGATGCCATCAGAGGACCTTAGACTGCTGGAATTCAGAGGAGAGAAGGCTGCAGGGACCATTCTAGCAGAGCGGAGAAGGATCAGGTAAGTGAATCTGCTTTACCAAGTCCCCTAGACATAGAGGGATAGTTAACCCTTGCAGTTTAGGCGCAGCCCAACCGAAAGAGTGGACTTTTAGGTTTCCTGAAGTGCAGCTAGTGACAACCTGCAGCCTACATGTCATTTTTAAACATTAAAGAATAGTTACCTTAAGCAGCACAAAGAACTCAAAAATCCTACGGAAGGAGGGAGGGAACAGCCGCGCATATGTGACCGCCATCTTAAAGAAGAGGGCATGGAAGAGCCGATCCCGCACGTTAATGAGGGGGTTCTGGTTCAGATTGGGGGTCCGCACCCGGTTTCCATTGGTGTTATTGATGGGGATGTTTCCCTGATTCTCAGACATCTTGATCGTGCCTTGAAAGGTGGAAGAAGAAAGAAAGAATCATTTCACAGGGAAATAAGCCTCACACCGTTAGGATGTTTCCTTACTGAGGGCTGTGATAGCCGTGCAGCACAAGTTCCCAGCCAGGAGCAGTGTCAGAGCCCTCTGCCTCCCACAAACCAACCTATGCGTCTACCTGGATACTATCCGGGGGGGAGGGGCGCCACTGCCCCTAGCTCTGTAGGGAGGGGACCCCGTGAAATCTCTGGGTAGCACAGGGTCTACCTAACGTCCACTTCCTGTCCCTCTTCCGCTTCCTCTAGTCTCAGCCATTACGGTGACCCTCAAAGCCGCGGAGCACTATGGGAAACGGGGGGGGGGGTAGGGCGAGTGTCGGGATATCTGCATATACCCACAATGCATCGCGCTCCGGCGCAGGAAGCCCACCTCCGTATGGGAGAGTGGGCGGGGCTGTAGGGTATAGCCCGCCCATCTGCTTGATCGGTGTGCATAGCTCAGACTCGTCAGTAGGAGGAGCGATATTACCGGGAAGGTGAAGTATATAGAAAGTATGAGCTGTGCTGCTAGGAATGTACGGGAGGGCTGAAAAGAAATATTGCTCAGTGTGGAACGGGGCCTAAGCTGGGGAAAGAAAACAATGTACTAGGGTGCATGTATATATATATATATATATATATATATATATATATATATATATATATATATATATATATATATATTTGATACCTGTGTAGTGTGGTGCACTGTATAATAAGGCTCGGTTCACACACGTGTGATGCTGGAATGTGCGCCTTATAAAAGCGTGCTACGTTCTGTCAGCGAGCTGAAGTGACATTCACACCTGAGTGTACAGCAATCGCAGCAAAACACAGGAAACGTTTGTGATGCCATTATATTGCCCCTGTAATGCTCTGCACTAGTTGGGTCTGACTTTTATGCAACTTGAGGTTCACAGGCATTGCTTCAAGTCGCAGCAGAATCGCACGTCTTTCATGTCGCACTAGTAGGGCCCATTCACATCAAAAGCTGCACATAACTGCGTGTTTACATGCATTTGAAGCGTGCTTGAAAACGCTTTGTGCTGCGTTTGCAGTGCATTTTTCTATATGTTTTTGGGCTTGGCTTAACTACTTCAGAAGCTTTCCCCCTAGGGTTGTCACTTGTCTGGGATTCACCTGGACATTCCGGCTTTCAAAATCCAGACACAATATTCATAATGGACTGTGGCTCACCAAGTACCACAACCGGCAAGTGCATTGGGGCACACACGGGCCCCATCCCTATACACAGACAGCAGAGAAGAAAGGGCTTGATCAGCTCTACCTCCTCCTACCCCTTTGTCCGCCCATACTCCAATCCTCAGTGTTCTGTGCCTCAGATAAGGGATGTGTGGGTTGGAAATTTGAAGTTTAGGAACCAGCAGATACATTGTGGATAAGGATGAGCTCAGGCGTGTTCACACACTCCACGTGCAGAGCCCTCCAGGAAGTCGGCGCTGCGCTAATCACAGGCAGTGAGACATTCCTTGATCTCTGCCGCCGCACATCGGGGCAATGTGTCACTGCCTGTGATTAGAGCAGCGCTGCGCCAACTTCCTGGCGGGCTCTGCATGTGGAGTATGCAAACATGCCTAAGCTCATCCTTAGTCCACAGTGTTCCCCCTTAAAAAATATTTTTGCTGTGTGCTACTAAAGTGTTCAGGTTTGGCTTGAAGAGAAGGTGGCAACCCTATTTACCCCCCTTACTGACCAAGCCATTGTTTGCAATAAGGCACTTCATTATTTTACCTGACAATCGTGCAGTCGTGCAACACTGTACCCAAATACAATTGATGTCCTTTTTTTCCTACAAATAGAGCTTTCTTTTGGTGGTATTTTAAAATGTATGAGTTTTTTATTATTAGCGCTATAAACAGAAAAAGACAGACCATTTTGAAAAAATTATTTTTACTTTCTGCTATAAAACAGGTTAAAGGGATCATTTTCCATATAATTAGAAAGTCAGGTTCACAGCTGTTGGCAAATTCTGTTGATCTAGCATATCAATCTAGCATGCAAGCGGGTGCAAGAATTGATGAGAATGATGACCCTATACAAAGCACTGCTTCAATAGTTGTCATCGAAATGATAAATATGTATTTTAGATTAGTTCAGACTGGAAATCTGAAAAGCGGTGTGTGGGTTTGCCCTACTATGTGATCTATTGCAAAATGTTTTTCTTCTATTACCCAGGAGATCCCATTCTGTCACAAGTTTACCCTAACTGCTCTGCTTCACTCTGCGTTAACAAATGAAGTGACGCTATCCTACAATGGATTTTTACGAAGATATGAGCAAGATGGTTACAATGATGCTCTTGCTAAGGAGAAGAAAGAAAGCCTTGGATCAGAAGAGAAAACGCCAGCGTCGCTTCTGGGTTCATCCACTAATCTCTCAGAGGCTTTCAATAGGACATTTCTCCATTTTGTTCAGAGATCTTCGAAACGATCCAGAGAAGTTTTTTAGCTACACCCGGATGTCTGTTGATACCTTTGATTCTCTTTTGGAGGTACTGCGTCCTAGGTTAATGAGGATGACCACAAATATGAGAAAGAGCATAACCCCTGAAGAACGTCTCATTGTAACTCTAAGGTATGTGCTCTATATTTGGAGAACAATATTATTGCTACTAGTATTCTATTATGTGAAGGATCTCTCTTCTCTGTGTTTTGTCTCGTGTGTGTGTGTGTGTGTGTGTGTGTGTGTGCGTGCGCGCAGGACAACCATTCCTATCTAACACATTTTGTACAGAAAACCCTGGACATTGCAGCCTATACAATTAAGTCACCTGTGCCTCCAATAGACAAATGAAAGTCCCTAATCCTAGGTGCCACAGTTGAATTTGTGTACTAATGACTTAGGACATGATATACCCATATATGTTTTGGGATGACCACAATACACTGCTTAATTAGGAAGGATGACGATAGTATGTGCAATATATTGATTAACAATTCTTCAATCAACTCCCATCCTTTGAGCTGTGTGTATGTCTGATTGTGTGGATGTATGTGCAGCTGTGATCCCTCTCTTTTTAAATGACAACGCTGTCTTTTTTAACGTTTTTGGTATTTTGTCATATTTGATATTATGGTGTGTTTTTTTTTTTCTAAATAAAATTTAATTAAATTCAACCATAGCGTTCAGTTACTGTGACCCCTTTGGAAGGCCTTGCCCTTTCCTTTTTTTTCCTTATACACTGGGGAAAAAAGGATTTAGTCAGCCACCAATTGTGCAGGTTCTCCCACGTAAAAAGATGAGAGAGGCCTGTAATTGTCATCATAGGTGTACCTCAACTATGAGAGACAAAATGTGGAAACAAATCCAGACAATCACATTGTCTGTCTGATTTTTTTTTGGAAAGAATTTATTTCCAAATTATGGGGGGAAATAAGTATTTGGTCACCTACAAACAAGCAAGATTTCTGGCTCTCAGACCTGTATCTTCTTCTTTAAGAGGCTTCTCTGTCCTCCACTCATTACTTGTATTAATGGCACCTGTTTGAACTCTTTATCCATATAAAAGACACCTGTTCAAAACCTCAAACAGTCACACTCCAAACTCCACTATGGCAAAGACCAAAGAGCTGTCGAAGGACACCAGAAACTAAATTGTAGACCTGCACCAGGCTGGGAAGACTGAATCTGCAATAGGCAAGCAGCTTGGTGTGAAGAAATCAACTGTGGGAGCAATAATTAGAAAATGGAAGACATACAAGACCACTGATAATCTCCCTCGATCTGGGGCTCCAGACAAGATCTCTCCCCGTGGGGTCAAAATGATCACAAGAACGGTGAGCAAAAATCCCAGAACCACACGGGGGGACCTAGTGAATGACCTGCAGAGAGCTGGGACCCACGTAACAAAGGCTACTATCAGTAACACACTATGCCGCCAGGGACTCAGATACTGCAGTGCAAGACATGTCCCCCTGCTTAAGCCAGTACATGTCCGGGCCCATCTGAGGTCTGCTAAAGAGAATTTGGATGATCCAGAAGAGGACTGGAAGAATGTCATATGGTCAGATGAAACCAAAGTAGAACTGTTTGGTAGAAACACAACTTGTCATGTTTGGAGGAGAGAGAATGCTGAGTTGCAACCAAAGACCACCATACCTGCTGTGAAGCATGGGGATGGCAACATCATGCTTTGGGGCTGTTTCTCTGAAAAGGGAACAGGACGACTGATCCGTGTACATGAAAGAATGAATGGGGCCATGTATCATAAGATTTTGAGTGCAAACCTCCTCCCATCAGCAAGGACATTGAAAATGAAACATGGCTGGGTCTTTCAGCATGACAATGATCCCAAACATACTTCCTTGGTAACGAATGAGAGGCTTCGTAAGAAGCATTTTGAGGTCCTGGAGTGGCCTAGCCAGTCTCCAGATTTCAACGCCATAGAAAACCTTCAGAGGGAGTTGAAAGTCAGTGTTGCCCAGCAACAGCTCCAAAACATCACTGCTCTAAAGGAGATCTGCATGGAAGAATGGGCCAACATACCAGCAACAGTGTGTGACAACCTTGTGAAGACTTACAGAAAATTTTTGACCTCTGTCATTGCCAACAAAGGATATATAACAAAGTATTGAGATGAACTTTTGATATTGACAAAATACTTATTTCTCAAGTCATCTTCCAGGACGGCACACCTGAGAGATGAGAGGCTCCTCCCTACAGGAAACACAATCAATCGACAGCTGTTTTAAGTCCCCACCCTTCCCCTTGATCCTCAGTTTTTGATTGTGTTTCTCCCTACACAGCGAAACTGTTTGTTTTTTTCCAAATGACCCGAAGCCTGGGGCTGGTGGTCTCCCCCTGGGATCCGGACCACAAGCTTGGGAAGCCTCTGGGTCTGGTAGGATATTCTTGTCCTTCCTGGGGGGTTCCCCTATCTTTTCCTCAGGGGGGGCAGCAGAAATTGGAAGAGCCCCCCCTGAGAGCTGAAGGACCCTGGGTACAGTGGTGTACCCAGAACTTCAGGGGCCATTATCCTGTCTCCCCTCCTTACCTGTACAGGTGGCTGTTCAGACGGGGGTGCTGGCCATCGGTTCTTTCCAGGGGGATCATGTCCCCGACTCCTGGGTCCCCGGTAGCTCGCGTGGGCTGCCGGAGAGGGCGTGGCAACAAGCACCCACGTCATTTTCAAACTTCGGGAAAATGGCGGCGGCATTCTTACCCAGGAGGGAAGGCTGAGAGTCAGTAGGAGCAGGCGCCCACATCCTCCTTTCTCTAGAGCGAGGAGGCACCAGTTACTACGGTGGATGTCTGCCTTAACCACCTAAGATGGGAATGAGGAATGGAAGGCATTGCCCCCCCCCCCATGTATATAGACTGACTGGTACAGTGCAGGACACAGCCTAACCTGGCACCTCCCTATGGGGACAGCAGTTGGGGGGGGGCACTTTGGCGGCTATCCTCCTTGCGTGTGGACCATAAGGATGGAAAAGCAAGCCCGCTGGCTGTGGCAAAAAGAGGAAGACTACAACGGTGAGTACTTTCCTTTTTTGTTGTGGGAATTTAGCTGAAAAATCCCCAATTCCAGCCAGAGGGTTTCTGGGCATTTGAGATCTCACCTGGGGTCTGGATTCAAATAGCCCTTAAGCTTCTGCTAAAAACACCAGCCGCAGCTCCCTCTTACATCAGAGAAGCTGTATGGTGGACAGGTGGTGCAGAGGAACGAGTGTGCCTAAACCACCTCAGATGAGAAAGAAGTAGGTAGGCCATTGCTCCCCCTTCCCCGTGTATATACTGACTGGTGCAATGCAGAACCTGGGGTCGGGATACAAATAGCGCAGACGCCACTGCTAAAACCACCAGCCACAGCTCCCTCTTACAGCAGAAACACTGTGGTTATCGCAGCAGTAGGTTGCCAGCCTCTCCCTACATGCCCAGTTGTGGTACATTAGTAGGGATGATAGCATACAGAGGGGACCTGGTAGATACAAAGTTACTTACAGGCCAGGTATACCACTGAACAAGTTATTAATTGGGCAGTGGTTGGTGGATTCAGAAGCTCCCCTGGTCAGCAGGTGCACTAGGTTACCGGCCCTATTAACCCAGCTGCTAGGAATCTGAAGTTGCTTCACGATGTTTAAAAGCTGACCTAACATTCAAGGATGGGCAGAGACCAAGCTACTGTGTGGCACAGTAGGGGTTCCCTTGTGACAGATCCTCCTTTTGGGGGTTGCTTGCTATAGTTAACTTTCATAAGCTCCAACCTCCCACTCCACCTTTACACTGTGGTTATATTATAGTGTAGGAGGTAAGAAGAAACTTTTTATTGGTTTGGGCTACAATCCTTTTAATTGAGGATTTTCTATGCAAGAGCTACATAATTGCTTGTTTGAAGCCTGCAAATAGCTATTTACCCCCCCCCCCCCCCCCCCCAGGCTAAATTGGTAACCACCTCTTCTAGAGGCTGTCTTAAATTGGTCTCTAGGGCTGGGCTCATTGAGACTTTAGTTGCTAATCAGTACCATCTGGTTATGAGCTGGCTAGCGTTTGCTCAGTCTATGGAGGTAAGGTAGGACAACAACTACTAATAGTAGGGTGTCCAACCATTTTTTAGGATTTGTTCCTTCACTGGTGGTGAGATTTAGTATCTATAGCCCAGGCTATGCCTATGAAATAAATTGCCTGTTGGTTATTTCATAAAGGGATAGACCATAACTCCTCATTGGCTGCACACCAGTAGATATATACAGCATTAAGGTCTGTGAGGTTTTGTGTCCTGTATTACTGCCTTATCAGAAAGGCAGCAGTGAAAATTGATGGTTCGAATTTGTTGGGCTACATAGCAGAAATGCAAATTGAACCCCTGCCAGGTGTAGTACATATACTGCCTTTGGTAATCCGTGTAGCACCACAAAGTGGTGTTGTGCTGATTTTAGCCATGCGATTTGACATGTTGAGTCGCAAAGCCAAATCGCTTCAATATGGATGTGCTATCTCTATTCAGAATTGTTATATTGTTGCACATGAGACATATACAAGATTGAAGGTTGTCTGTCCTTTTTATGTCTTGCATATACTGCCTTATTGGCTGCATATCAGAAAGGACACAGCAGTGAAGATTGCTTGTCTTTTTCTGATTTTGGTTTTGCTGCTCAGCTGAGAGACACATTGAGGATGGTGGCATCTCTGCTCAGTATTGGTATATTGCTACACATCAGACATACACAAAGATTGAATGTTTGTGTCCTGTATGTCCTATATTTACTGCCTTATCGTTTGTATATCAGGCACAGCAGTGAGCAGTGTTTATCTTGGATCTACCTTTCTGCATCTTAGGGATACACAGCAGGGGTTTGTTGGCTGCAATCCTCCAGGGAGTCACAGCATTGGGGACCCCTTACTTGTTCGACCTGAAAATTGCAATTTTTTTTCCCTGCGACCTGTGTAATCTTGAGGTCTGTGGATCCAGGAATCGGGGACTGCTGGTGTCGCACAGACACAAATGGTACCCTTTGGAAGCCATAGTGTATGACTTCTCATGCGTCTTGCAGTCCTAAGTCGCAGGTTGGGTCGCACGGGTGTGGGAACCCTAAACGTATCTGTCCCTTCTGATTGAGGTTTTGCTACACAGCAGGAATACTCATCATGGCGTTATTGTTTTATTTTGCAGCAGACCAGAAAGATTGCAGCTGTAAAGGCTGTCTGTCTTTTTCCTCAGTGTCTGCTTTTATGTTGTTGCACAGCAGAAATACTCAAGATTGAAGCTTGTTGGTGCTTTCTGTTTCAGAAAAACACAATGCTGCAGGTTGCTTGTGTCCTTTCTCAGTTTTGGTTCTATCTGAACTACACTACAGAAGTGCATGACAGAAAGGATTTTCTTGTGTTCCATATTTTTCCCTGTGGCATAGCAGAAATGCACAACACGGGAGTTGGTGTTCATATTAATCTTATAACTGTATTTGGTGGTTTGTCAGAAATACACAACATAGAAGTTTGGGTCTTTCTGTCTTTATATTTATAGCCTTGTTTTGCTGTACATAGGTAAAACACAACAGTAAAGGGGGTTCCTGTCCTTTCTGTATTTATATATCAGTTATGACCTAGCTAGCTGCACTAAAGAAATACGCAGCATTTAGGGTTTGCTTGAGTCTTAATGTTTTTGCGTCTTGGCAGCACATCAGAAAACCAGACTGTGAGGACTGTTTGTCTACATTGAGGTTCAGATTTGGGTCTCTTCCCATATTTGATATATTGGTTTAGCTAGTCACACTCAGGCACACAACATTGTTGTCTATGCTTGTGTCCTTTCTGTCTAAATCTATTGTGCCGTGCCCACAATCTATGATCTTTTTATTTGTGATATTAATAATACATGTATCACCTTTTTGTATTTTAGCCTTCTTTTCCATGGAGGGGGCAGGAGTTCGGGCTGCAGGTGCCACATGTCAGAAAACCTTGACCACTTGCATTCAGGGATGCCAGAACCATTTCCTAGGGTTGAAGCCCTGTAGGGTTATGGGACACTGGAGAAAGGGGATAATGAATCGCCCTGTTTAGTAAGAACTTGGAGAGTTCTGTTCAGAGGAGTATTAGGGCCTGAGGATGAAGTATAAAGATGTATACCCGATCGAATAGGTTTCGGCTCGGTGCATGGCCTTCATTTCGCCCTTTTAGCAAAACTAGACGTAGCAATATGGGTAGTCTACTCCTGCTAGGGACTTTAATCTCCTGAAGTAGGCTCTTAGGCGTAAGTAAGAACATAGATTGGGCATGCCTTAAACCCAGGGTTCAAGCTTCTGTTAATCTATTTCCCTTAAGTAGGCTTCCCTTTAGTCTTTTGCTGACAAAAAGATAAAACGAAAAAAAAAAAAATGTCTGTCGGGGCCCCCCCCCCCCCTTTTTTTTTGCAGTTTTATTTCCCTCAACAGGGTAGTGTTAAGACAGGCCCTCTTATTGATTAATGTAGTGTCCTTGTCTTACACAGGTCTCTTATTTACCTTTTTAGTGGTTCTAAGTAGCACCTACAGGCACAATAGGCCATGGTTGTTAGATGTGTGAGATAGGCAACATTGCTAACCTACAAGTTTAACATGTTTTCTGATTCCATTTTTAAGAGCCCATTTCACCTAGATACTGCATCCGAAGCGGAAAAGGCAGGAACATCTGTGGAGCAGACCTGCAGATCAGCCGCATGATCCAGCTAAGATGCCTTCGTCAAGCATATGAGCATATGGAGTGGAGGTAAAGCTCACTGCAGAACCAAGGTTTGCCAAGAGGGTCTTGCAGTGGCCCCACCCTAAGGTAGGCCTGAGGTACTTGTTTATCCTCTCAGGTGTGCCGTCCTGGAAGATGACTTGAGAAAGGTACCAGTTACTTACCGGTAACTGTCTTTCTGGGAAATCTTCCAGGACGGCAGGCCTACTTCCCGCCCGTTGGAGGAGGGAAAATTCTAGAACACTAGAAGATGAGTACCTAATGAGGAATGATTTCCCTTGTGAACCGGGTTCAGGAGTTACTTCTCTACAAACTGAGGATCAAGGGGAAGGGTGGGGATTTAAAACCGCTGTCGATTGATTGTGTTTCCTGTAGGGAGGAGCCTCTCATCTCTCAGGTGTGCCGTCCTGGAAGATTTTCCAGAAAGACAGTTACCGGTAAGTAACTGGTACCTTTTTCCACCATAATTTGCAAATAAATTCTTTCAAAAATCAGACAATGTGATTGTCTGGATTTGTTTCCACATTTTGTCTCTCATAGTTGAGGTATACCTATGATGACAATTACAGGCCTCTCTCATCTTTTTAAGTGGGAGAATTTGCACAATTGGTGGCTGACTAAATACTTTTTTGTCCCACTGCAGTTTTTGTGGTCGCATGGACTGTGCCATGTTGATACTACATGGTGAAAGGTTGAAGTAAAGTACTATATTAATTATCTAAATGGTTGTATACTAATAGCGCGGTAGATCCGGGCACCACAATATTTTGCCAATTCACAGAAGCCTTTGTATTTTGTGACTGTTCACATAATATGAAGGCTTCTGTGATTGGGCAGGAACAGCTGCAGTGACTCTACTGTTGAAGATGCAGAGACCAGAAAGTCCAGCACCGGGCTCCCGACACTACAGCAATCGCTGTCATCTGGGAGCCTTGTAAACCTGTCAGATGTAAATAGTAGAGATACAGTGCATCCAGAAAGTATTCACAGCGCTTCACTTTTTCCACATTTTGTTATGTTGACACCTTATTCCAAAATGGATTAAATTCATTATTTTCCTCAAAATTCTACAAACAATACCCCATAATGACAAGGTGAAAGAAGTTTGTTTGAAATCTTTGCAAATTTATTAAAAATAAAAACCCCCAAAAATCACATGTACATACTGTAAATATCCACAGCCTTTGCTCAATACTTTGTTGAAGCACTGATTACAGCCTCAAGTCTTTTTGAGTATGATGCTACAAGCTTGGCACACCTATTTTTGGCCAGTTTCTCCCATACGTCTTTGCAGGACCTATAAAGCTCCATCAGGTTGGATTGGGAGCATTGGTGCACAGCCATTTGCAGCTCTCGTCAGAGATGTTCAATCAGGCTCAAGTCTGGGCTGTGGCTGGATCACTCAAGGGCATTAACAAAGTTATCCTGTAGCCACTCCTTTGTTATCTTGGCCATATGCTTAGGGTCGTTGTCCTGTTGGAAGAATAACTTTATACCCACATGTAAATGCAGGAAGTTTAACCACTTAAAGTCTAAATCTTTTTCTGACACTTGTTTCTACCAAAATATCTTTTTGCTAGAAAATTACTTGGAACCCCCAAACATATATATATATCTATCTATCTATCTATCTATCTAGAGAGAGAGATTTTTTTTTTTAGCAGAGACCCTAGGGAATAAAATGTCAATTGCTACAATATTTTATGTCGCACTGTATTTGCCCAGCGGTCTTTCAAACACAATTTTTTGGAAAGAAATAAACAGTAAAGTTAGCACAATTTTTTTGTTTAAATGTGAAAGATGCTGTTACGCCGCAAGAATCGTGAGAGAATCGCGATCTTCTAAGCAAAAAAATGAGAATCGCGATTCTCACTTTAGCCCGAATCGTGCAGCTCTAGTCTGTAAGTTCCAGAGCTCTCTGGAGCAGGTTTTCATCAAGGATGTCTCTGTACATTGCTGCATTTATCTTTACCTATATCCCGACTAGTCTCCCTTCTGCTAAAATACATCCCCACAGCATGATACTGCCACCACCATGCTTCACTGTAGGGATGGTATTGACCAGGTGATGAGCAGTGCCTGGTTTCCTCCAGACATGACGCTGGCCATTGAGGCCAAAGAGTTTAATCTTTGTTTCATCAGATCGGAGAATTTTTGTTTCTCATGGTCTGAGAGTCCTTCAGATGACTTTTGGCAAAATCCAGGTGGGCTGTCACGTGCCTTTTACTGAGGATTGGCTTCCCACCAGGCCACTCTACCATACAGGCCTGATTGGTGGAGTGCTGGATGGTTCTTCTGGAAGGTTCTCCTCTCTCTTTACAGAGAAACTCTGGAGCTCCGTCAAAGTGACCATCGGGTTCTTGGTCACCTCCCTGACTAAGGCCTTTGTCCCCTGATCGCTCAGTTTGGTCAGGTGGTCCACTCTAGGAAGAGTCCTGGTGGTTCCAAACTTCCATTTATGGATGATGGAGGTCACTGTGCTCATTGGGACCTTCAATGCTGCAGAAATTTTTCTGTGCCTCGATACAATTCTGTCTCGGAGGTCTGCAGACAATTCCTTGGATATCATGGCTTGGTTTGTGCTCTAACATACACTGTCAACTGTGGGACCTTATATAGACAAGTGTGTGTGCCTTTCCAAATCATGTCCAATCAACTGAATTCACCACAGGTGGACTCCAATCAAGTTGTAGAAAGGATGATGAGTGGAAACAGGATGCACCTGAGCTCAGTTTTGAGTGTCATGGCAAAGGCTGTTAATACTTCTGTACATGTGATTTTGTTCATTTTTTATTTTTAATAAATTTGCAAAGATTTCAAACAAACTTCTTTCACCTTGTCATTATGGGGTATTGTTTTGTAGAATTTTGAGGAAAATAATGAATTTAATCCATTTTGGAATAAGGCGTCAACTAGAGCTGCACGATTAAGGTTAAAATGAGAATCTCAATTTATATTTGCTTAGAAGATCAATCACAATTCTCGTGGTGTAACATCCTCTTTCACATTAAAACAAAAAAAATGGGCTAACTTGTGTTTCAGGTTTTTTTTTATTTATTTTCATTGAAATTTATTTTTTCCCCCCCAAAAAAATGCATTTGAAAGACCGCTGGACAAATTAAGCGTGACATAAAATATTGCAGCAATTGCCATTTTATTCCTTAGGGGGTCTGATTATTATATATATATATATATATATATATATATATATATATATATATATATATATATATATATATATATATATATATATATATATATAATATTATAATGTTTGGGCGTTCCAAGTAATTTTCTAGCAAAAAATATTGATTTTAAGAAAGGAGTGTCAGAAAAAGGTTCGGACTTTAAATGGTTAAACTTCCTGCATTTACATGTTGTTGAAAACTTGTCAGACTGCCTGGATTTTTTTCTTCACACAGAAGCATATCCCTTTGATCTAAGAAGGAAGTTAGTTACAATGTTTCTTTATTAAAAACTTGGCAGACTACCCACAGTCTCTCCACTTGTTATATGAAAGAATCAGCAAACTCTGCAATAGAGATCGTCTGAGGGGTTGAATCAAAATCAAGATTTTTTTAACGATTAATTGTGCAGCTCTAGCGTCAACATAACAAAATGTGGAAAGGATGAAGTGCTGTGAATACGTTCCTGATGCACTGTAAGTGCAGGAGACGTCGTGCACCTTGTGGGACTTAACTCATAGTCTGCCTTCACTTTTTACAAAGAAGCTGAAGTCCTGAAGTCAAACTTTAAAGTACAGAGAAAATATAAATTCCTAAGAAATCAAGGCTTTCAGTAAAGTAAGCTTACATCTTCTTTTTTTACTTTTTTTTTTTTTGAAAAGTTTTATTTATCAATTTTTGCACTGACAAATATACAAACATGAACAAACAAGGCACGACAGGCCACACACAAATCTAAAACTTACACTTCTTCAGCAATTGGCTCATTGTATAACCCCGACACCTATACCCATGGATATCATACCGAGAATACAAAAACTCCCATATGCAAAATATATAATTTATGTTGTGATTATCGCTTTGGCCAAAATGTACATCCACCATGCGTTATAACCTTGCTTTATACACTGGGGAAAAAACCCTTATCATACCAATGAGAAGAACAAGCAAGTTGCCGCCTCCCCATGTCTATTACATACAATAATGTGGGTGGTATATATTATCTCATTCATACAGTGCCTTGCGAAAGTATTCGGCCCCCTTGAACTTTTCAACCTTTTGCCACATTTCAGGCTTCAAACATAAAGATATAAAATTGTAATTTTTTGTGAAGAATCACTAACAAGTGGGACACAATTGTGAAGTGGAATGAAATCTATTGGATAATTTAAACTTTTTTAGCAAATAAAAAAACGGAAAAGTGGTGCGTGCAAAATTATTCGGCCCCCTTTTACTTTCAGTGCAGCAAACTCACTCCAGAAGTTCAGCCAGGATCTCTGAATGATCCAATGTTGTCCTAAATGACTGATGGTGATAAATAGAATCCACCTGTGTGTAATCAAGTCTCTGTATAAATGCACCTGCTCTGTGATAGTCTCAGGGTTCTGTTGAAAGCGCAGAGAGCATCATGAAGACCAAGGAACACACCAGGCAGGTCCGTAATACTGTTGTGGAGAAGTTTAAAGCCGGATTTGGATACAAAAAGATTTCCCAAGCTTTAAACATCCCAAGGAGCACTGTGCAAGTGATCATTTTGAAATGGAAGGATTATCAGACCACTGCAAATCTACCAAGACCTGGCCGTCCCTCTAAACTTTCAGCTCAGACAAGGAGAAGACTGATCAGAGATGCAGCCAAGAGGCCCGTGATCACTCTGGATGAACTGCAGAGAACTACAGCTGAGGTGGGAGAGTCTGTCCATAGGACAACAATCAGTCGTACGCTGCACAAATCTGGCATTTATGGAAGAGTGGCAAGAAGAAAGCCATTTCTCAAAGATATCCATAAAAAGTCTTGTCTAAAGTTTGCCACAAGCCACCTGGGAGACACACCAAACATGTGGAAGAAGGTGCTCTGGTCAGATGAAACCAAAATCGAACTTTTTGCCCACAATGCAAAACGATATGTTTGGCGTAAAAGCAACACAGCTCATCACCCTCAACACACCATCCCCACTGTCAAACATGGTGGTGGCAGCATCATGGTTTGGGCCTGCTTTTCTTCAGCAGGGACAGAGAAGATGGTTAAAATTGAGGGGGAGATGGATGCAGCCAAATACAGGACCATTCTGGATGAAAACCTGTTGGCATCTGCAAAAGACCTGAAACTGGGACGGAGATTTATCTTCCAACAAGACAATGATCCCAAACATACAGCAAAATCTACAAAGGAATGGTTCACAAATAAACGTATCCAGGTGTTAGAATGGCCAAGTCAAAGTCCAGACCTGAATCCAATCGAGAATCTGTGGAAAGAGCTGAAACTGCTGTTCACAAACGCTCTCCATCCAACCTCACTGAGCTCGAGCTGTTTTGCAAGGAAGAATGGGCAAGAATTTCAGTCTCTCAATGTGCAAAACTGATAGAGACATACCCCAAGCGACTTGCAGCTGTAATCGCAGCAAAAGGTGGCTCTACAAAGTATTAACGCAAAGGGGGCGAATAATTTTGCACGCCCCACTTTTTTCATTTTTTTTATTAGTTCAAAAAGTTTCAAAAATCCAATAGATTTCCTTCCACTTCACAATTGTGTCCCACTTGTTGGTGATTCTTCACAAAAAATTTAAATTTTATATCTTTGTTTGAAGCCTGAAATGTGGCAAAAGGTTGAAAAGTTCAAAGGGGCCGAATACTTTCGCAAAGCACTGTATCCACTGAATCGGATAGCTGTGGAAGCACTGTTCACCCAGCTGCCCCACATCTTCTCGAATTTTTGTGGTATACCTCTACTTATGTAAGTAGTCTTATATAATGGGGTGGCTTTGTTGACAAGAGCCTTACATGCTATAGTAGTCGGAGGGGCAGACTTTTTCCATGAAAGCACTATTAGTTTCTTACCAGAATAAAGTAGAATTGTCAACAAAGTGTGGGTCACTCTTTTGGGAACTAGAGCATCAACTTTTCCCAAAAGACACACCTCCACCGCTGGCTGTATATGAATAGCAGTAACCTCCTCAAAGCACTCAATGACCCCTTTCCAAAATTCCTGAATAGCCACACACTTCCAAAATACATCCGCAGTGGAGGAAGTGCACCACCAGCAACAGGGCAACCGGGTAAGAAACATTCTCGCCAATCTGGCTAGAGTAAGAATATACACACAATGTAAAAATTTTAATTGAATCAGCCAATCTCTGGCTGACACCGGTCTGGTAAAGTAAATATCCCAAATATCGTCCCAATCATCCCTATCCATCTGAGGGAACACCTCCTCCCATGCCACTCTACAATGTGACAGAAGCTCCCCAGTCGTAAGCAACTGCTTGTATATAGTAGATAGGACCTTATTAAGATCCTCCTCTCTAAGTAAGGATTCCAGATCACTCATTTGCAGACTAAGACTGGTATCGCCAAATTGGCCATTATATGCATGTCTCAATTGCAAATAACAAAACAAGTGAGTGTTGGGGAGATGAAATGTACCTTTCAGAATATTGAACTGAATGAGTTTCCCACCACCCATTACATATTTCAGTGTCTTAATACTGTATACAAGTTTTTCAATTGGTCCTGGCTCGCAGCCACTGTGCCCATCAATTGCCACCACTGTGCCATCAAACGCAGCTACTGTGCCCATCAATTGAAAAAGGATGGGGTGTGATTTAGATGGCAGGGCGTGTCTTAAATAGGAAAGGGTGTGGCCTAGACAGGAAGGGTGGATCGTATTTAAATTAGGGGGTGCATGAGTTTAGTCAGGCCTAGGGCAGCACAAAACCTAAATACACCACTGCTACGTTGCACGCATAGACACTGTAGCATTATATGGAGCCCTAGGTCCACGTAGCAACAGATGTGCCAATGCCTCACAAGAACCTTCAATAGCCGCCTCAAGAGCATTTGCAGTATCACCTTCCGGAAGAATAAACTACCTATGGGTGAAGCTGACCTGCTAGGAAGTATCTTTGAAAATCAGGACCCACCAGACTCCCTTGTTTCCATGGTAGTTGTAGGACCCTGAGTTTGATCCAAGGGTGACTTCCCTGCCACAGGAAATTTTTCACCAACTGATCAATTTTCTTGAATATGTATTTCGGTATCCAGAATGGTGAATTCTGAAATGTATACAGAAATAAAGGTCAAAACTTCATTTTCAATAAATTCACCCTGCCGATGAGTGATAAAGGTAAATTCTGCCATGCCTTCAACCTAGCTTTAAGCTTTGATAGAAGTGGAGTGACATTCAATGTAAGAAAATCCGACACAGAATTGGAGATATGCATACCCAAATATTTTATCTCTTCCTCCTGCTGCAGGGGACAATTGGCCAGAACCCTACAATTGGGATATAGTGTTTTAAGTGTAAGAATCTGGGATTTACCTGAATTGACTTTCAGCCCCAAAAATTTTGCAAAAGAATTTAGGATACCTAATGCCGCTGTCAAGGATTCATCCGAATTGCGCAAAAAGAGGACCATGTCATCGGTATATAGAGCCGTTTTTTCATGCAAGCTACCCAGTTATTCCCCGCACCTCCGTGGAAGCCGGCAAAGCTGCAGCCAACAGTTCTATCATGATGGCGAAAAAGACCCAGAGACATAGGGCAGCTTTGTCGGGTGACCCTATTCGCTAAAAAAAACTCAGATAACATGCCATTTAATCATATGGCCGTGGTTGGGGAATGGTAGGGGATGTCAATCCACTTTCTAAAATGAGGGCCAAAGCCAAACACCTCTAATGCCACGTACACATGACCGGACTTTCTGGTAGGAAAGGTAAGACGGAATCATTTCATCGGATATTCCGATTATGTGTGGGCTTCATCTGACTTTTTTTTTTTTTTTTTATTCTGAACTAGAAATAGAACATGTTTTAAATATTTCCGATGGAATCGATATCGGCGGCACAGTGGTGTAGTGGTTAGCACTCTCGCCTAGCAGTAAGAAGCGTCGCTGGTTCAAATCCCAACCACGATACTACCTGCCTGGAGTTTGCATGTTCTCCCTGTGCCTGCGTGGGTTTCCTCCGGGTACTCTGGTTTCCTCCCACAATCCAAAGACATGCAGGTAGGTTAATTGGCTTCTGTCCAAAATTGGCCCTAGTATATGAATGGGGACCTTGAATTGTGGGCTCCTTGAGGGTAGGGACCAATGTGAGTGTGCAATGTACAGGGATAGGGACAATTGTAGACACTCACTCAGGTTGAACTGGATGGACTGGTGTCTTTATTCAACCTTAATAACTATGAAACTATGAAATTCCTATTCCAACGGACCAAAAATGATGCAGGGGCAGCTACTGGCTATTGAACTTCCTTTTTCTAGTGCCGTCGTACGTAATCACGTTCTAAATGAACGGACTTTGGTGTGATCGTGTAGGCAAGTCCGTTTCAGCGGAAATCCGTCAGAAAGACCGTCAGAGTTTATTCTGACGGGGAAAAAAAGGTTGTGTACACAGCATAACACCTTAAACATATATTGCCAATCCATGGAATCAAAGGCCTTTTCCAAAACGAGGAATTCCAATACCCCACCGCTGGAAATATCTGGGCCTAACTGGGTATGCGTGAAGACCCTACGTAGATTGATATCCGTGGCTTTCTTGGGCATAAATCCAGTCTGATCCTGGGAAATAATATGTTGTAAAACTGAAATAAGTCTGGTAGCTATTAATTTGGTTAATGTTTTGAAATCCAAGTTTAATAATGATATAGGCCTACACGAAGAGCATTGTAATGGATCTTTATCTGGTTTTGCCAAGAGCACGATGTGAGCCTCATAAAAGGAAGAAGGAAGGCTATCCTTCTGAAAATAGTCTAGATATAAGTTTAGCAAACGAGGGCCAGGAGCCTTACCAGTGGGAAATGACCCGAATGCGGACATTACCTCTTTCTCACTGAATGGGGCATCTAAAAATTCTCTAGAGCCATCAGGTAGCGTAGGCAACTGCAGGGCCTTTAAGGTAACTGAAAGTTCTGCAGTATCATAGGGCTCTATAGGCGAGTATAAGGTCTTATAGAAGGCTACAAATGCTTGCAAAATATCTTCCCTGTCCGTTAATAATGTTCCCATTGAGGAAGTGATACAAGGGGCTACAGTCAGCGGTGCATCCACTGTCCACAATGAGCCAATAGCTTCCCATTTTTGTCCCCTTGTTCGAAAACCTGCGCCGCACTCCTTTGCAGTTCACAAGTGACCATGTCTTGGTATTGAAGAGACAAATTCCTCCTTACAAACTGCAATCCAGAAAACGTGTCCGGGGAGGGTGAGTCAGCATGTACCTTTGCACATTCTCATTCTTTATCTTGAAGGTGCTTTTCTACACTGGTGCGTTCCTTTCTAAGAGCTTTAATACATCCCCTAGTAGTGGCCTTCAATGCATCCCATTCAGTCTGGGCAGTGGCCAATCCTTCATTGATCTGCCAATAAGATTCTATGTGTGGCTTCGCCCACAGTAGCCTCCCCCACCCAACCAGGCGATAGACACCAAGCCCTCTTTGATCCATGAGGTCCCAATTGTAGGGTGATCTGTAATGGGGTGTGATCCAAGACTCCCCCCACCAGGAAGGTATGTGGTCTCGGATGCCAGGGGCAAAAGGTCCGCATTAGCAAAGGTTATATCGATCCTGGAGGAGGAAGCATGTACCAAGGACAGATATGAATAGCATCTCTCTGCGGGATGCTTCCACCTCCATAGCTCAACAAGGCCAGCAGCCTCAGCCCAGTGCAATACCTCAAGATTAGGGGCCCTATGTGGATTTGACGTGTTTAATGAATAATCTAAGATATTATTGAAATCCCCAGCCACCAGTAACTTAAATGGGACATGTGGTGCAAGCTTCTCCAATACCTTATACATTAGAATGGTCCCAGCAAAAGGAGGAGGGGTTTATATATTCACCAGAGCCAAGCGATGTGAGTAGCACTGTGAGAAGCTCCATCAGCTTCAAAAGTGAAAGTAAAGTGCAGGGGAGTGTGCTGTGCTCTTTGCTTCCCCCCTACAGTGCAGTACCTGGCTGAATGAGGAAGCTGGAAAGGTACAGTACTGTGCTACAAGCTAGATTCGTTTTTAAAAGGGCTTTATTCATGTGTCTGTGTGCATGTGTCTGTATGTACATGTGTGTGTATGTATGTATGTATGTATGTATGTATGTATATGTGTCTGTGTGTGTCTGTGTGTATGTTACTTTTAATCCAGACATCCCCCCCCATTGTGTGTGTGTGTGTGTGTGTGTGTGTGTGTGTGTGTGTGTGCGCGCGCATGTGTCTGTATGTAAGGTGCATGTGTCTGTATGTGTATGCATGTGTCTGTATATATATGTCTGTGTGTATGTTACTTTTAATCCAGACATCCCCCCCCCCCCCCCATTGTACTGTGCTACAAGCTAGATTCGTTTTTAAAAGGGCTTTATTCATGTGTCTGTGTGTGTGTGCGTGCATGTGTCTGTGTATGTACGTGTATGCATGTGTCTGTGTGTGTGTATGTGTGTGTGTGCATGGGTCTGTGTATGTATGTATGTATATGTGTCTGTATGTGTGTGCATGTGTCTGTATGTGTATGCATGTGTCTGTATGTATGCGTGTGTCTGTGTGTATGTTACTTTTAATCCAGACATCCCCCCCATTGTACCATCAGAACTGCTTTTGTAGGGCTTGTGTGTGATAGCAGCCAGGACTGCTGCTCCTCTGAAAAGCAATCCATACACAGCTCGCTTTTATGAGGCATTTGAAAGGCGGTAAAGGGGCATTATGTTGCCTGCTCACCACCTGTTTTAAGCCCGTAAATGCAGCATCACTATACCACACATTCGCAGGGTAGTTGCAGTGCTATCCACCCTGGGTCTACCTCCAGCTGCAGCCACAGCATGTGTACACCCCCATCTGCTCCCTCTGCAGCTAAAGGGGAAGAAGTTGGGGGTGGTAAAAACAGCTTAACCATGTGGTTTTACTGCCCCTCCAACAAGCCCTTGGTTCACATCTGTGTGGCTGCGTTCTGCGTGTAGGGCAGCCCATTTATTTCAATGGGCTTCCTTACCCACAAAAATGCAGGGAAAGAAGTCCCTGGGCCTTTATTTTTTTTTTTTTTTTTTTTTTTTTTTTTATTGCACTGCACCAAAAGCACCCCACGTTTTCCAATGTGTGGGGTACCATTAAGAATTAATGTTACCCCTAAAGAGCAGAGCATTTGCCTGTGTGTCGGGAACGAGCGCGAAAAAGGCAAGAGAATTCTTGTTGGGCAGTGTATGAGTGCTCGAATGACCGAATTCGACCGAATTTTAATGGTTCAAAGAATGTCAGGCAAAATTGTCGGCCCTCACACATGTTCACTTCATCAAATTGGGCCCTCTTTGAAAAAAGTTTGGACACCCCTGCTATAGAGCAAGGTAATGATCATTCTCTGCAACTATTACCTTTTGTACCACCACCCCCTCCCTTTAGAATATAAGCTCTACGAGCAGGGCCCTCCTGTACCTTTTGTATTGTACTGTAATTGTGTTGTCCCCCCCTATACATTGTAAAGCACTGCGTAAACTGTTGGCGCTATATAAATCGATAATAATAATAATGAAATAATATGGAAACACCTCTAGCATATGAAGAGAATGTGGCATGTATGGCTTTGTGCATCCAAGGACCAAGGATGTTTCATAGCCAAAAACATGATGTGAGGATGGCAGGCTTGTAAATATTTGACCGCCAGGGCTTTCTTAAATTTAGAATTTAGTTCCCTGACATTCCAGGAGACAACTAACATCTACTGATATAACTGTAATTTTCATAACGGCCACAGGATGGAAGCCTAGGATTAAACATAAGATTCAGAGTCACATGTTGAAGAATACAATCAAACCAACAACACACATAACATTGCAATACAGCTTGTGTCTGGATGTCAATCCTCCCTCCCCCATAACCACGGAGGAACCTGAGATGGCACCAGACACCCACTTGCACAGGAGTGGTAAGAAATGTATGAAAAAACAAAAAAGGTATAGAAAAATGGAAAAAAAAAAACTGTCTCGCCAGCAAAAAAAATAAATCCTTCTCAAACGTCCAGGGGGTCACTGCAGTAGCTCCCGGTCTCCACAGTCCCTTGTCCTAATGGAAATACCTCCTCTTCTGCCACTTCCAGCAATGTCTCCTCTCTACTTCCTCCCGACTGTGGAGACCGGGAACTACTGCAGTGACCCCCCTGGACGTTTGAGAAGGATTTAAGTTAACGCCTTTTGAGGTAAGAGGCTGGTACCACTGGGGGAGGATTCTACCATGTGTATATATCATTTCCTTATACTTTAAAAATGGACTCCCACACCTACCCTTTTCCCCCTCATCCCTATTTGTCCATATAGGAAAATGCTTATCCAGGAAAAATAAGACAGAACAACGGTTCTAATCAACTTGGATTATTAGGTCTCTTTTGGACTGCACTTTATTATTTGCACAAGGTATTGCACTTTATGAATGGTGCAACTTAATATTAGAGTATTAACCACTTAATAACCGGCCTATAGCCGATTAACGGCTACAGGTCGGTTTGCTATCTCTAAGAGGCCGTTAATTAACGGCCTCCCAGAATTCTGCTCTCGCGCGCCCCCTGGGGCGCGCACACGAGAGCATCCGTGACCGCCGGGTCCAGGGGACCCGGCGCATCACGAATCACGGTAAACGGCCGCTCAGCGCGGCCGTTTACCACGTGATCGCTCCGTCAAATGACGGAGTGATCACTTGTAAACAAACCGGCGCCATGTTATGACGCCGGTTCCTCCCTCCCCCTCTCTGTACCGATCGGTACAGCGGAGGGGGAAGAGATCGGTGTTAGCAGCGATGTGGGCTGCATCTGCAGTGCCCACATCGCTGCGCACCGAAAATTAACCCCTCAATTCCCTGCCAACACTCTGCAATACCCTGCCATTACTCTGCATTACTCTGCAATACCCGCATTACTCTGCAATACCCCCATTACTCTGCAATACCCCCATTACTCTGCATTACTCTGCAATACCCCCATTACTCTGGATTACTCTGCAATACCCCCATTACTCTGGATTACTCTGCAATACCCCCATTACTCTGCATTACCCTGCAACACTCTGCATTGCCCTGCAACACTCTGCATTGCCCTGCAACACTCCGCATTGCCCTGCAACGCTCCGCAATACCCTGCAACGCTCCGCAATGCCCTGCAACGCTCCGCATTGCCCTGCAACACTCCGCAATGCCCTGCATGCTCCGCAATACCCTGCAACACTCCGCAACACATTGCAACACTCCGCAACACCCTGCAACACTCCGCAACACCCTGCAACACTCCGCAATACCCTGCAATACTCTGCAATACCCTGCAACACTCCGCAACACCTTGCAACACTCCGCAATACCCTGCAACACTCCGCAACACCTTGCAACACTCTGCAATACCCTGCAACACTCTGCAACACCTTGCAACACTCTGCAATACCCTGCAACACTCTGCAATACCCTGCAACACTCTGCAACACCTTGCAACACTCTGCAATACCCTGCAACACTTTGCAATACCCTGCAACACCCTGCAACACCTTGCAACACTCTGCAATACCCTGCAACACTCTGCAATACTCTGCAACACTTTGCAATACTCTGCAACGCTTTGCAATACCCTGCAACACTCTGCAACACCCGACAATACCCTGCAACACTCTGCAATGCTCTGCAACACCCGCCAATACCCTGCAACACTCTGCAATGCTCTGCAACACCCGCCAATACCCTGCAATGCAATACTCTGCAACGCCATACTCTGAGATACCCAGCCATGCTCTGAGATACCCAGCCATAGTCGGTGATACCCTGCAATACCCAGCCATAGACATCCCCCCCCCCCTCCCGCTGCCCTCCGGTGCTTCTACCGAATTGCTAATACGATCAAAGACAGAATCTTTTTTTTTTTTTTTTCAGGCTTCCCAGCTTAGAGGTGAGCTGCGGGGTCTTATTGACCCCACATCTCACTGTAAAGAGGACCTGTCATGCCATATTCCTATTACAAGGGATGTTTACATTCTTTGTAATAGGAATAAAAGTGATCAAAAAAATTATTTTTGGGGAAAAAAATGTCAAACTAAAATAAATAAAGTACAATGAACAATAAAAAAAATGTTTTTTTTTAAAGCGCCCCTGTCCCCATGTGCTCGCATGCAGAAGCGAACGCATACGAAAGTCCCGCCCACATATGAAAACGGTGTTCAAACCACACATGTGAGGTATCGCTGCGAACGTTAGAGCGAGAGCAATAATTCTAGCCCTAGACCTCCTCTGTAACTCAAAACATATAACCAGTAAAAAAAAATTAAATCGTCGCCTATGGGGATTTTTAAGTAGCGACGTTTGGCGCCATTCCACGAGCGTGTGCAATTTTGAAGAGTGACATATTAGGTATCTATTTACTCAGCGTAACTTCATCTTTCACATTATGGAAAAATTGGGCTAACTTTACTGTGTTTTTTTTTTTTTTTAAGCCCAAAACTGTTTTTTTTTCCAAAAAAAAGCATTCGAAAAATTACTGCGCAAATACCGTGCGAGATAAAAAGTTGCAAAGACCACCATTGTATTCTCCAGGGTGTTTGCTAAAAAAACATATATAATGTTTTGGAGTTCTATGTAATTTTCTAGCAAATAAATGATGATTTTTACATGTAGGAGAGAAATGTCAGAATTGTCCTGGGTGCTCCAGAACACCTGATGGGCCTCTGTATGTGGCCACACTGTGTAAAAGTCTCACACATGTGGTATCGCCGTACTCGGGAGTAATAGCAGAATGTGTTTTGGGGTGTAATTTGTGGTATGCATATGCTGTGTGTGAGAAATAACCTGATAATATGACAATTTTGTGAAAAAAAAAAAAAAAGTAAAAAAAATCTTGATTTTGCAAAGAATTGTGGGAAAAAATGACAACTTCAAAAAGCTCATCATGCCTCTTACTAAATACCTTGGAATGTCTTCTTTCCAAAAAGGGGTCATTTGGGGGGTATTTGTAATTTTCTGGCATGTTAGGGTCTCAAGAATTGAAATAGGCCGTCAGTACTTCAGGTGTGATCAATTTTCAGATATTGGCACCATAGCTTGTGGGCTCTATAACTTTCACAAAGACCAAATAATATCCACCAATTTGTACTTATTTTTACCAAAGATATGTAGTAGTATAAATTTTGACCAAAATTTATGAAGAAAAAATTACTAATCTGCTAAATTTTCTAACAGAAACAAAGAAAAATTCATTTTTTTACCGAATTTTCGGTATTTTTTCCTTTATAGCACAAAAAATAAAAAACCCAGCGGTGATTAAATACCACCAAAAGAAAGCTCTATTTGTGTGAAAAAAAGGACAAAAATTTCATATAGGTCCAGTGTTGCATGACTGAGTAATTGTCATTCAAAATGCGAGAGCACCGAAAGCTGAAAATTGGTCTGGTTATTAAGGGTGTTTAAGTGCCCAGTGGTCAAGTGGTTAATTTACCATCCTGGTGTTGATATATTGGACTATTCACACTAATCTTTGGACTGCACTTTACTAGTACTGCACTTTATTAGAATTTTTGGAATATTTTTATTAAGAATTCTATTACGGTTTTTGGACTATTACGATTATTGCACTTTAATTTTATGTTTATTTGGATCACTTTATGTGTAAAGTTATCAGAACTTTCTTGAATACCATTTATCACTATTTATGGATATGCTTATTCCCTGTTTAGACTTGGTTTAGACCTATTTTAATTTATTCACTGTTTTGCTTTGTTGGCTTTTAATTAGCGCTACTTCACTTTATATACACATATTTAAGGGTGTTGGCAACACTTTAGAAGTTTAACTGCTTCTTATTTCCATTAAGCACCTTTATATTATATTTATTCCCACATATAGCTACTCTTAGTTAATGCAGATTGTTTTGTTAGCGCATTAGTACTTCCCTTTTGACTTTTTTTTTTCTTTTCTTTTCTTTCCTTTCTTTTCTTTCTTCCTCTTTCACATTTGGTGTTTTTTTGTGTATCTGTTTTTTCATCTATGCTCCGTTCTTCCCTTCATCTAACCTTGTGTATGAGCTTTTCACACTTCTCATTGATAAGTGCTCATTGCGCGGTGCTTTGTGATTGACCGGCTGTCTTCTGGGATACACATGTCCCAGAAGACAGCGGGGGAGCTCGCCGAAGAAGGGGCTATGACGTCCTGCACCGCGGACTGGATGGATTGGAAGTACAGACTGTACTTCATAAAAAGGTACAATACATTTTTAACTAGCCAAAAACAAAGGGTGGAGAGGTGGTCTTTCATTTAGGACCACCTCTTTTTGTATGGGCTGGCAGTGCACCTTCACACACAATTTTTCATATCAGCACTTTGTATTTTTTTTTTTAATGCAGCATACTGCAACACACAGGGTTATTTAACAAAGGCAAATCCACTTTGCACTACAAGTGCACTTAAAGAGGAGGGCCGGTTTTAAATTTTTATTTTTTTTTAAAGTCGGCAGCTGCAAACACTGTAGCTGCTGACTTTTAATAAGCACACTTGCCTGTCCAGGGCGCCCGCGATGTCGGCCGCCCGAGGCTGACCCGTCCCTCGGTCTCGGGTCCCGGCCCCGCCGTTTTGGCTAAGGGAAACAGGCAGTGGAGCCTAGTGGCTTCACTTCCTGTTTCCTACTGCGCATGCGCGAGTCGCGCAGCGCTTTGTGAATGGGACGCGCTGTGTTCTGGGACACACAGTTCCCAGAACACAGCGCGACCCATTACCCAGAAGACGCAGCACGGAGGAGAGAAGACAGAAGATCTCCGCGGAGGAGGAAGAGGCAGATTAGGATGATGTGCCTAGCAACAGGCATTTCTGGTAAGTGTTTTTTTTTTTTTTTTTTTCTTTCAGGGTGGCCCTCCACTTTAAAAGTGCACTTTCAAGTGAAGTCGCTGTAGATCTGATGGGAAAAACAAGGAAAATAAAAGGCAGCATTTTAGCTTACACATGATTGAATGATAAAATCGGCAGAGCTTCCCCCTCATTTCAGATCTTCCCCTCAGATCTACAGTGACTGCACTTCCAAGTGGCACTTGTAGTGCAAAGGGGATTTGCCTTTCGTAAATAACCCCCACAGTGTTAGTGTTGTGGTGTTCTGAGGTGTGGATGTCTGCTGCTGTAACCAGTGTTGGGGTGTAATGTACCAATGTGAAGGCCTCAATGGTTAATGTACAATGGTATGAAAGCTAAATTAGTAAAGTGTTACAATGACTGGGGGTTGAGTTGTAACTGAGAATGGAAAAAATAAGAGCTGCAAAGTAAAATATACATTAAAGCAGAATTGATCTATAAACAGTAAACATGCAAACATAAGCATTGATTGGGGATTTCACTGTAAGGGACTGTTCACAAATAGTACGGTGACAGCTGTTCTTCCGCCAGTCACCGTTGGGGCATGTAAAAAAAAATGATGCAGTTCAGTGAGCTGTAAAAAAAAAAAAAAGGCAGACATGATGGCACGCTGGATATCAACATACAGCAAGGCAATGCACTGCACTACTTTCGGTGATATAAATGAAGGGTTAATTTATGCACTTTAAATAAACTTGAGAATAAAAAAACAACTGATGCGCTGAAACGCACATCTCATCGCACTTCACTACAGCCAAAACGGACAGGTGCCTGGACACTTAACTTCTCCAGTTTAGTGTGCAGCAAGTGTGAACAGGTCCTAAAGAGTTAATATAAATAGCATGGGAGTTGCTCAAGCTTGGGGGTTATACTGCCACCTTTAGGAGATTTGAACACTGGCAAACAAAAACATTAAGCCGGCCTTCCTATAACCCTGCTTGTTATCATCATGTCTCAGTTTTTTGCTAGCGTCCTACGAGGTTAGATGTTTTTTTCCCTTGCTCTCAAAAGAAAGTAGCTAATTACATTGTTCTATTGCTATGTTTACTATTTTCTCTTTTATCAACATACTTGGTACACTGCATATGGTTTTTCTTCAATAAAGTCATCTAATATGCTGCATGAGCTTTATATACAGCTGTCTGGATCAGCGTATCCCCAGCAGTAGCTCTAAAGGCCATACATGGACTCCATTGGACTGAAGATTGTTGGGAAAGCCTGGAATTTGACCTTCAGGCACTCAGCTCTGCATTGTGGAATTTTTCATATCTTATGCACTGTGTTAGTAAGCCATAGGGTGCTCACCAGATACAGAGTCATGCCATAGTCTCTGGTATGACCTAGTCTCTAAAAATTCATTCTGTGAGTAAGCCTCTAGATTTGGTAAATATATCTTGCAGTGTCCTGGAATGACCTTCTGGTACTTGGCTCTGTATTGTGCCACTTTATAGACCCTTGTGTCCGTTAGCTGCAGAGCACTCTTCAGGTCCAGGGCCTTGACACAGCCTCTAGTGGCTCTCTCTTTGAGTAGGTCTGGAGCTAATTTGGTGCCAGTCACTGATAATGCACTTAAAGTCTAAGTTCACCTTATAAAATAATAATAAATGCACGTGTTTATGCAGATAAAAAAAAATAAAAGAAATTTAAAAAATTTGCATTTATTATTTTCACAGTAACATGTTAAATGTTACACCCTAAATACGGATGTAAAGTATTACTAAAGCAGATCTTAACCTTTTAATGACTGCATTCTGCTTCTACTCCTGCATTGCAGGGATTGTTTATCATCTGACTTTCTGTCTTAATCCATGTGACAGACCTAGCCGGAACACAGGCTTTTTGAATGCGAGCCTCTTGCCGACTGATTATGGGCCCTGGATTTTAAGGGGCACAGGGTGAATGAGAACCCCACTATAATCTGTGCTAGTCAGATTCAATGCTGTATATATGTGTGTTGTCTCATGCTGTTGGGACACACACTGTCAGATGCTAATGTCATGAACTCCAGCCACCTGTTTGTTGTCTTGTATAATGTAAATGAGTCTAGTCTGAGTAAGAGTATTCCACACGTTGTTGTTGTTTGTGCTACTTAACCCTGTGTTGATGTTTATGGTAATGTGTATTGAATTGTTAGTGAGCTAGGAGCCGAAAAGTCTTCTCTCTCAGTCAACTAGTCTGAGTGTTGATTTAGATAATTAGCTCAGGTTAATTCTGTTTCTGGCTACAGTTGTATTGTTAGAATAAATTATCAGGAGGGGGGCCTCCCCTTCTACTGTATTATAAATACTTGTCATTTTGGTTCTAATAAATCAATCCATGTTGGCACTAAGCAAGTCTCGTCTTGTTTTGTGCTTGTGAGCGGTTGGAATATCTGATATCTATATTCAGACTGGGAGGAAGTGGTATATGACAAAAGCACTCAATCGGAGTGTAGGGCACTTTTGTCACAATCCACCCCCCACCTTCAGTGCCTTGGTCACCTCCAGCTGCCTCTTGCCATTTGTACCAACTGATTGGGTTGTTGGTATGTGAGGCTTTGCCTCTCCTTGGCCTGGTTGTTTATTTATGTTGAGTGGTGAAATATGTCTTTTAAAAGACACTTAAGATAAAAGTCCTCTGCAATGACCAACCTCATCCTATACCAAACAAAAGAACACCAATCTAGGCTGATGCTGGTTGTGCATGTAGGAATGAATCAGAATGAAGAAAAGACTGGACAGCCGCATTCTGTTGACACCTTTATTGAAGATGTTTAAATATCTTCTGGTACAAAGACATCAGAGGCACAGGATCAATGAAAAGCTGATGTTTCACACAACTATGGGGTGCTTAGTCATGGCTCATCCTATACCCCTTTGCTGATTCTAGGGGCAATTTACCAGTATCCATAAATGAAGCTGACACCTGTAACCTGAAGCCAGGGACACTCATTTATATATTTATCGGCAGCTTCTATACTGTAGCTCCACCGAGTGTGCCTGTGATCCACTTTTTATATTTGTTTAAAGAAAAAAGTGGGCAAGTGACTTTAAATGAAGCATATCAATTGAAAATAGAAATAATGAATACGTGTGAGCAGATAAAATGATTAAAGCCCCGTAGTTTTTCCTTCAGATTTACCAAAACCATATACTATGAGGTCAAACCTTTAGGAGTTTCAATGTGTATGCAATCAGGCAGGCCCTTGTACTACATGGTTTTGGTAAACCTGAAGGAAAAACTCAGCAGAAAAACTGATAGTGTGTATCGGGCTTTAGATTTAATTTATAGTCGATAACCCCTAGGGGTAGTCCATGATCTGAATGCATACAATATAAATACAGATATAAAATTAATATCAATGGACAGACATGGATGCAGTTCATATCAGAAATACATAAAGTACCAATCAAAATCATAAAATCACATGAATGAGTACAAACTCTATAGGACAAAGCTGATATCAAGGATTGAAATAAGCTTAATTGGGCATCCTTAGTTTGAGAACCCAACGCGTTACTAGGCTTCTTGCCAGTCATCAGGGGTGGGATGCATGTTTTTACTAAAAAGGCAAAAGAATATGACAAGTATTAATGTATGTGGAACCTCAGTTAAATAGAGGGAGTATCAAATTGATCCACTTGATTGAAAAAATGAATTACAATATAGCCCAAAAATTGGGCAGAACTTCCAGCAATGGGATCTGTTATAATCTGAGATATAACTGTCTCATCAGGGGTTGAGGCAGGGTTAAACTCCCTTTTGCGAAAAAGTTTTATCCCTATTGTGGGGTCACCAGTGGCGTCTCTTCTCAGGAGAGAATAAGTTCAGTGCTCGCAGCCTTTCCTCATAACTAATATCCTCCAGATCCTTTATTAGCTTTGTTACCCTTTTTTGTACTCGCTCCATTTCCAGTACATCCTTCCTGAGGACTGGTGCCCAGAACTGGACAGCATACTCCAGGTGTGGCTGGACCAGAGTCTTGTAGAGCAGGAGAACTATCGTTTTATCTCCTGGCGTTGATCCCCTTTTTAATGCATGCCAATATTCTGTTTGCTTTGTTAGCAGCAGCTTGGCATTGCATGCCATTAGTGAGCCTATCATCTACTTGGACCCCCAGGTCCTTTTCCATCCCAGATTCCCCCCGAGGTTCTCCCCCCAGTGTATAGATTGCATTCATATTTTTGCCACCCAAATGCATTATTTTACATTTTTCTACATTGAACCCCATTTGTCATGTAGTTGCCACCCCATTAATTGGTTCAGATCTTTTTGCAAGGTTTCCACATCCTGCAGAAAAGTTATTGCCCTGCTTAGCTTAGTATTGTCCGCAAATACAGATATTGAACTGTTTACCCCATCCTGCAGGTTGTTTATGAACAAATTAAATAGGATTGGTCCCAGCACAGAACCCTGTGGGACCCCACTTCCCACCCCGATGCATGGGGGCCAGGTTGTCATCTCTGCTGATTTTACTTTTCCTGGCCACTCTGTGTGGGTTCACTATACGGCCGGAGGACGTATTTTCCTCCGTTGCCTTGGTGACCTGTGCGCCACAGGCCTCGGATGCCGGTCATCTCCCTCCTCTTCTTTGATCACTCCCCTCCAGCGGCGTGCGACGTCACGACTCCGCTAGCTAGTGCTGCGTTGTCTTTCAGGGTTGGTGGGGGCGGGCCTCCGCGCCGGAGACTCGGAGGGTGGACCCTCCCACCTCGCCCGATTAGCTAGCTTAGCTCTGACCGGTTTAGATATCTGCAGGATGGTGCCTCCTACTCTCTGAGTGGCCAAGCCACCCACGGATCAGCTGTAGCTGATTCACTCATTAGCTGGCTATAACTGCAGCATACACTTGTCCAGTCTCATGCTGTTCATGACTGGTCGTGTTGCTGCATACGGAAACACAGGTAAAGATTGCCTCTTATAACATGCATATCATTTACACTTTGGTAGGTTGTGTGGGTTTTGTGGACACTGTATCCTTGTTTTCCAACCGACATAGAGGTGCTTTCTTATTAGAGATTGGTACCCTCGATCTGCCTTAAACAAAGTTTGATTCAGCATGGATTATATATAGCCGCTAGTCAGCTTCCTTGCCTTTATTTCTTTACAGATACTTTTGGCTTGTACTAGAACTCCTGATTAGACCGGTGTGGCAGTGTATGGTGGATGGATGGATAGCCAACTTTCCTCCCCCTCCCCCACATATTGCCCATAAATGGGTATGTTTTGTGAGGGTAGTATTGATACCCCTACTACTATATATTTATCAGCCAGTCTTTTAATATCACCAGCCTATGGTGTTTATTAGTCATTATATCCTATTGACCAGATCTTTGGTTCTTGTGTTCTTTACCAGATCAGAGAATCAAATTTGGGGTTCCTTATATTGGGTGTAACATATGTGGTCCGGATACGCCCTTTGTCCACTGCCGATTGACCGAATCTATGACACCCCCGAGACAGCACGCATCGATACACGGGTCGGATTCCTGTTGGCAAAATCTTCAGCTTTTTTTTTCCCCATTTTTATCAGATTGCATGCCTCTTGAACATTGATATACAACATTAACGGTTAGAATACGATAATTAATGGATGTTATTTGATACTTTACTATCTTGTAAATTAGAGTTGAGTACATTTATCTTGTCTGTTTACTTACCGTACGTTCTTTTTGTGATGTCTACAGATGATTATATATACTACAGCATCACCCCCTGAGGAAGAGGTCTTATTCTTTAACTACCTTGAAACACGTTGGGCTTTATTTTCAATTTCACTGCCTAAGACCTACTAGTGTAGTGTTATGATCTTTACTGTGTCTGTATTCATTTTGTGTTTTTTTTTTTTTGTATATCATAAGCTTGTAGCTGCACATCCATACATATTTTTACTGTTGCATGTTTTTTTACTTTTCTAATAAAATTGAAATTTGACATAATTAACTTTAAGAATCCTGCCTTTTAAAGTCCCACTAAGAGGAAAAATGTTTCCTTATTTGCAATTTATCGGGGGTGTGGGCAGGTGGTCTTTTTCCACTCAGTTTTCGGCACTCCTAGTATATACATATGTTTTCTGGGTAGTAAATACCCCTTTCCTCGCTTTTGTGCCCAAAACTTTTTGGAACTATACTCACTACGTTAAGTTGTGGTATTAGTGACCTTCTTAGTGATCATTATGACTAAATACATTAGCACTAATTGGGATTCCACTATGCAGGGTTTTTATAGGGATTTTGCATAGAAGGAGAAAAGAGATGATGAATTATCTTCCATATTTTTGAACCTTAGATACTAGAAAAGAAGTCTTCCTATCATTGGCACATCCATTCCTTTAAACAATATATTTCAGATGGAATTAACCACTTTTAAAAATGAATGGAAGATTCTCTCGAGTTGCTCAATGAATATGATGTCCCTATTGAAAGACAAATATCAACGAAAACTGAGGCTGAAAGGGAATTGGAACCTGTATACAAACAACTAGTATCTTTCATGGATCATGCACTGTATGAAAAATATGACAAGGAACTAAATAATTTTTTTTTTTATTAATTTTTGGAACAATACAATAAAGAGATTTTGATTAAAAAAGAAAAAAAGTTCTGCAGTGATAAAATTTGCCATCCAGGAGTCTAGGGCGTATAATTGGAAAAATAGTACTATTACGAGAAATAGGAATCGGAATCGGTATCATAAAAATGTCAGAAATGCTAATACTCTCTCTGAAGCTTTCTCTCTGTCTTCTCTCTCATCAAAAGGGTCAGTTTAGACAGAATTCGTCACATAAATCCAAGAGAAATTCTCAGGGAGGCGGATCACAGGAAAAGATTCCTAAGAAACGCGTTTACAGATTCCAGCACTAATGATGGGTTTGCCAGTCCGCATCTGGGGTCAGGTAAACTTGGGGGTGCTGGATCCCTGCCTCCACCACATTTGAGATCAAGTGACATGGCATTGGCCCATTTGGGCAGTGAGGCTCAACCCTCAGCACCCATTCCTGACAATTTTTTAGTCAAACCGTCTGACAACGTCGAAATGTGATGGGTGCTGACACAGGGCACTATTACGGCCCAAAGATGATCACAATTTCAATGTTGTGAATTTATCTTCTTATGAGTTAAACAAAGTGGAATTGTCAATGTTGGGCCGTGGGTTGAGTTCCTGTCCCAATCAGGACCTTGACAGATTTCAGGCTGTCAAAGATATACATATATTTGCTCGCAAATTAATTTTGAAACAACTTTATTCTAAAGATATACCCAAGCAACCTACGTTCAAGTCACAGGAACTTGCAGCTTTGGACAATTTAATTTCTCTCCTGGACGAGAATGAACCTCCAGATTTGATTGATCAGATTGACCTTGAACAATTATTAGGTCGGTTTGATCAATCAGGCCTTCCAAATCCCCCTGTTAAACCATTTAAGAAAAAATATGACAAATTTCCAGCACTAAATACTAACTGTAATGTTTTGGCCTTCAGGTTGACATGTAATGAAATTCATAAAATTCCAAGTACATCTAAGATACAACCTAATATGAATGCAAGTGAACGTGCAGCCTTGAAATCATTAGCCACCAATCCCTCCATTAAGATTAAATCTTCGGATAAAGGGGGGGAACATCGTGGTAATGGACAATAGCCAATATGAAGCAATCTTTCAAAAAATACTGCCTAACCGACAGTGGTATTGCAAGATTGCTTCTGCTATGATTGAGAAATGTAATCGTAAGTTTTTTATAAGCTTATTGATGAATCCTATGCGGCCAATGTACTTGCCCGCTCTGAGTATGATTTTGTTAGGACAGCGCTGCCCCCATACCCCTACATTTTATCCGTTGCCTAAATTGCATAAGGACCTCGGTAGGATTACTGGTAGACCAATTGTTTCGGGCAATGGTTCCCTAACAGAAACTGAGTCAATTTGTTGATGGCCACTTGCAGCCCTATGTACTTCAAATTCCCAGTTATGTCAAGGACACTTTGCATCTTTTGCAAATTTTGGAGGATACACATATTCCTCCGAATTCTTTACTAGTTGTATTGGATGTTGAAGCCCTCTATAGTTCTATACCAAATCACATGTTTTTTTCCAAGGATGGGCGTTTTGATGAAGGCAGGCTGGGGTTTATTATTGATGCCCTTGACTTTATCGTGAATCGTCATTTTCTTTTTCATGGTGAGCATTTCCTCCCAGGTGCAGGGGATTGTGATGGGGACTTCATGTGTCCCATCGCATGCCAACCTGTACCTGGGGGAATGGGAGAGTATGCTCCTACTATCTGAACAGCTATGTCCATACATGGAGAAGGTGGTATTGTGGCGTCGATATATAGACGACATATTCCTGGTATGGGATGGTACACCTGATCCTCTCCAGGAATTTGTTAAAGAACTAAATTCGAATGAATTCAATCTGATGTTTACGTTGACATTCATAAACAACCAGATGGATCATTGACTAGCTCACTATTCCGTAAACCTACCTCCTGGTAATTCTATTCTATATGCCACAAGTTTTGATCCACAGCCACTCATTCGTTCAATTCCATATAGTCAGTACCTACATGTCAGGAGGAACTACACGACTATGTCTTTCATCGAGAGGCATACTCGTTGATGGGTAGACTCCTGACACGTGGGTACTCTAAGACATGCTTGAAGAGGGTGTATAGGCGTGCCATCTCCAAAACGAGATGCAAGCTCATTCATAGTCCTAAATCTACATCAAATCAATCCGATTAGGATCATAATTAAGTTCTCCAATCAACATAATAATCTGCAAAACATTGTTAAACGTTATTGGCATGTTCTGAAAATGGACCCCACTATCAGTCCTTTTGTTCAGGACCAACCATTGTTTACTTTTAAACAGGCCAAATCGATTGGGGATAGTCTGGTGTCCAGTGAATATCTGGGTGGAGGTTTAGATGTGGCGGTTGTCCCTATTGCCAATTTATGCATAAGAGTCGCAATATTAGGTTACTAAATGGCGAAAAATACATTCCTAGACATTATGCAAACTGTAAGACAGTTGGCATGGTATATTTATTGATGTGTGACTGTGCATGCTATTATGTGAGTAAGACGAACCAGGAATTCTGGAAACTGGCCTATCGCCACATAGCACCAATGAAATCGTGCAATCCCAGCTTACCCCTCGGGATACAGGTTACAGCAATTCATGCTGGTGTTTTCCCACGTGTTTCGTTTATAATTTTGGATCAGGTACATTCTGGGTTACGTGGAGGAGATTGGAATAAAGTCCTTTTGCAACATGAGCAAAAGTGGATTTTTCGACTCCAGGCAACCAGACCTCCAGGACTCTCATTCCGCCCCTTTTTGGAAGGGTTTACCTCAGGGGGGTCGGAGTGGGACCTCGTTGATGCAATTATAGCCCATTTTTCTTGAGGCTGTTTCCCATAAGCGGCTGCAGTATTGTTTTTTTCTGTTGTGCCCGCTTTATAAATGTATATAATTGGTGACACACAGCCATAGCATCATAGTTTATGTAATTAGGTGGGTCAGTGGTCATTATAGGGCTTTTTTTTTCTTTGTTTTCCTTTTTTGTTCTGTGCGTGTACATTATATTGTTCAAGATTGTTATATACACATATATCTGTTGAGTTATGGTACACTTTTCTTTCCCCATTTTTATCAGATTGGATGCCTCTTGAACATTGATATACAACATTATACGGTTAGAATACGATAATTAATGGATGTTATTTGATACTTTACTATCTTGTAAATTAGAATTGTTGAGTACATTTATCTTGTCTGTTTACGTACGTTCTTTTTGTAATGTCTACAGATGATGATGTATACTACAGCATCAGCCCCTGAGGAAGAGGTCTTATTCTTTAACTACCTTGAAACGCGTTGGGCTTTGTTGATTTCAATTTCACTGCCTAAGACTTAGTGTAGTGTTCTGATCTTTACTGTGTCTGTACTCATTGCCGTGTTTTTTTTTATTTTTATTTTTTATTGTCTATTATAAGCTTATAGCTGCGAATCCATAAATATTTTTACTGTTGCATATGTTTTAACTTTTCTAATAATAAAATGGATACTTTGACATAATTTTCTTTAAGACTCCTGCCTTTTAAAGTCTCGCTAAGAGGAAAAATTGGCCTTATTCACTACCCACCCCTGACCATTCCGAGTACACCCCATTTATCACCAAACTTTGAACTCGCCCTTGTAGACAGTTTTCAATCCATGTACTCACCCTATGGTCCATGCCAGCAGACCTTATTTTGTACAGTAAACGTTTATGGGGAACTGTGTAATTTTGCAAAATCCAGATACATCACGTTTACGGGCCTTCCTTTAGCTGGCAACTCACCTCCTCATAGAAGCTTAGTAGATTGGTTTGGCAAGAACAATTCTTCATGAATCCATGCTGATTACTGCTAATGATACCGTTCTCCTTACTAAAATCTTGTATATAGTCCCTTATCATCCCCTCCAAGAGTTTACATACTATTAATGTTAGGCTAACTGGCCTGTAATTCCCAGGGATGTATTTTGGGCCCTTTTTAAATATTGGTTCTACATTGGCTCTTCTCCAATCAGCTGGTATCATTCCAGTCAGTAGACTGTCAGTAAAAATTAGAAGCAAGTACCCTCGGGTGCAAGCCATCTGGTCCCGGTGATTTATTAATGTTAATTTTTCTAAGTCTAATTTTAATTCTGTCCTCTGTTGACCATGGAGGTGCTTCCTGTGATGTGTCATGAGGATAAACCACTGCAGTTTTGGTTACTGAAGCCCTCTGATTCTCTTGTGAAGACTGAACAGAAGAATAAATTCAATACCTTTGCCATTTCCCCATCCTTTGTAACCAGATGTCCTTCCTCATTCCTTATGGGGCCAATATGGTCTGTCCTCACTTTTTTACTGTTCACATAATCTGTGATCAGGTTTGTATTGTTAGTAATCGGTAGATCCAATAACGCTTTATTTCTAGTTGGTGCGTCTCCCATCTGACCCATAAAATTGTCCTGCAAGACATTTAGGAACTGGCGAGCCTTAGATGAATGTGCGGTTCCCTCCACCCAGTCTATGTCTGGATAATTTAAAATCTCCCATTATCATAACACTTCCCATCCTTGCTGCTAATCCAAATTGTGATAGGAGATATGTCTCCCCTTCCTCCCTCAGGTTAGGGGGTCTATAGCATACTCCTAGTATTATTTTCTCCTTAGCTTCATCCCTTTTGGAGCTCTACCCAGAAGGATTCCACCTCTTCCCTATCTCCCTTAGTGATGACATCTCTCACATTCACTTGTATATTATTCTTGCTATATATATAGGCATACCCCTCCCCCTTTTTTACCCTCTCTATCCTTGTGATAAAGGGTATACCCTTGAATGTTTGCCAGCTAATCATGAGAGCTGTTCAACCAGGTCTCTGAAATTCCCACAAAATCCAAATCCTCCTCGTACGATAGTATCTCTAGTTCACCCATCTTGTCCACCAGGCTCCTGGCATTGGTGAACATGCCAAGTAGTTTAGACCAGTCGCATATCCTCTTATTGGGTGTTCCTAGGCCTTGCTACAACTAGGCCTTGCTACTATACTTACCTTGGGTTTATGTGCTTTGGTCATCCTACCACAAATGCCCCCAATACTACGGTGCAGTCCGTCCCTTCTATAGTACCGGTTATCGACTGAGAAGTCATCCCAGGCCTCCAGAAACCCAAACCCCTCCTTACTACACCAGCTCTTCAGCCACTTGTTACTTCCCTAATCTCCCTCTGCCTTACTGGTGTGGCTCGATGTACCAGTTGTATTCCTGAGAATACTACATTGGAGGTCCTTTTCCTCAATTTAGCTCCTAAGTCCCCAAAATCGATCTTTAGGACACTCCATCTGCCTCTGACTTTGTCATTGGTGTCAACGTGCACCATGACAGCTGGGTCTTCCCCAGCCCCTCCCAGTAATCTGTCCACCAGATCCATGATATGCCGAACCCAAACGCCCACTAGACAACATGCTGTTCGGCGCTTCGGGTCTTTCTTACAGATTGGCCTCTCTGTCCTTCTAAGAAGTCCCCTACCACCAGAATCTGTCTTTCCTTTCCTTTCGCTTCCCCCCCCCACTCTCACTGGAGGAGCTCTTCCCCTGGCAGCTAGGAGAGTCACTCGGCTCCAGCAGTACTGGTCCCTGACTGGTTTCACCAGCGTCACTCAATGGAGTGTACTTATTGGGATGCTCCAGCCCTGGATCAGCTTCCCTGGCACTTCCCCCTCTACCCTTCCTGACTGTCATCCAGGGCCATCTTTAACGCAGGGCAAACGGGGCAGGTGCCCCAGTCCCTGTCATTATTGAGGGGCCCAAGGCTGCCCCTTTTAGCCCGCATTCCATACTTGCCAGGTTGCCAACAGTCACATATTCTAGGGAGCCGCCTGTCCCACCGTGCTCTTGTCCCCGGCTGCATTCTGGAAAGCAGAACCATGATCGGGACAGCTTACAGCCATTTCACTCATTGCTATTTGATTTGCTATTGCTGTTAAGTTTTTCTGCCCCCTGTCTCACACGTCTCCACCCCTGCACCTCCCCCTACATCGCTCATCAGTAGTTTTACCGTTCTTGTGCAGGACTAAGGACCATCTCTGAGATGGAGCCTCCAGGCTTCAGCTGCTTGAATTGGCAGGATGGGGATGTGCCTGATCTCTGAGATTGCGCCTAGAACAGGGTGGTGTGACAGTAGCTAGGCAGAGGGAGCCGAGCCAAGGGAGTGTGCCTGGAGGTAAAATCACCTAGAAATTAATTGTGGCTTGGCTTGCAGGCACTTCTATGCAAAGTCTGCTGAGCTACTGCAGTATTGCAATAGCATAGAAGTGCTGCCTGCAAGCTAACAAATGGGAAGATTTTTTTTTATGTAGAAATAAAGTATTGTCGCCGCCCCCAGGTTTTCACTGCCCCCTGGTGTGTGACCTCCCAACCCCGTAGTGCATGCCCTCCTGACCCCTGGTATGTGCCCTCTCAACCCCGTAGTGTGCCCTCCAGACCCCCTGGTATGTGCCCTCCCAACCCCGCAGTTTGTGCCCCCTGACTCCCTGGTATGTGTCCTCCCAACCCCGTAGTGTGCGCCCTCATGACCCCCAGACCTTGCCCTTCTGACCCCCTGGTATGTGCCCTCCCAACCCCGTAGTGTGTGACCTCCTGGCGCCCATACTGTGCCCCCCCCAGTGTGTGCCCTCCTGACCCCCTGGTATGTGTCCTACTGTCCCTCTTACTGTGCCCTCCATGCCCCCATACTTTGCCCTCCCGCCCCCCGTACTGTGCCCTACTGACTTCTTACCCTCTGACCTGTCAGTTCCTGCCCTCTGCCCTGCTGGCCCCCTATTCTCTGCCCTACTGTTCCGTGTACATTGCATCTACAGTCTACTGACCTCTGTACACTGCCCTACCTACTACTGACCTCTGTACACTGCCCTACCTACTACTGACCTCTGTACACTGCCCTACATACTACTGACCTCTATACACTGCGCTACCTACGAATGACCTCTGTACCTGTCCCTACATCCTACTGACCTCTGTACAAAGCCCTACATCCTACTGACCTCTGTGCACTTCCCCCCCCCCTTACTGACCTCTGCCCTAAATTCTACTGTCCTCTGTACACTACTCTACATACTACTGACCTCTGTACACTGCCCTATATACTACTGACCTCTGTTAGAGCTGCACAATTAATCGTTACAAAATTGCAATCTGGATTCACGCCGCCTGACTATCTCTCCTGCTGAGAGTAGGCGATTCTTTCATATAATGTGAAAAAGCAATTGAACCTCAACTGCGCAAACTCCGCGCCATGTGCAAATAAATAAAAGAAAAAAATAATATAAAACAATATACTAAAGAGAAAAAAACATACAAAAGAGCTGCTCCCTATACAAGTGAAGTGAAAGAAAAAACACCTTACTGAATAGCGCTAATAATTTAGGGGCGCTCTGAACGTGTAAGTTATTTAGAACATGTCAATACTCAACATCAGCAATATAAAATGACATCAATAATAAATCTTCCAATCGTGACCTCATCACCAACAAAAGAAAAAATATATATAAATAACACCAAAGACTAGTATAACATTCAAAGAAAGTCCCAATAAAAGTGTCTTTGCGATTTCATTAATGAAAATACTCAGATGACCCAAGTGCAAATAAAAGGAATATGAACTGTAGTATAACAGCAGATCCGAAGAGCTTGCGACTCCCTCCACCGAAAAAGCAGCACCACACCACTCGTGAAGATAACAAGTCCAAACTGCTTACCAGATTTGTTTGACCACTTTAATTAAAAAGGAAGTCAAACAACGCCTGTACAGGTGAATGCCTGCTCATATAGATGCTGGTGGAAATAACACAGGATAGAACGTCCCCCTTCACAGACTCAAGCGGTGTGTATATAAAAGAGCACAAAAAACATCCATAACGTAATACTGATTTTAATAAAAAGTATATAAAAAAACAAACAGCCAAATGGCTCCTTACATAATCGTGTGCCTGACCCGGCACTGGGGCTGCTCGCCTTGAGACCACTCTCCGATCGGTCAGCGTATCCCTTCCGCAATAGCGGGTATGGCGTGCGTTCCAGGCCATCAGACCGACAACCAGAAAGCCGGAAATGGTGTCAGCAACGTGACCAAGGTACCGCTCAATTGGAGAGATTATCTGCTCACTCAGCTGTCAAAAGAAAGCATCCCGGGCAGTCTGCCAAGTTTAGAACTCGAAACATTGTAACTAACGCTTACTTCTTAGATCAAAGGGATAGAACTTCTGTGTAAACAAATAATCTGGGCAGTCTGCCAAGCTTTCAACAACCTGTAAATGCAGGAAGTTTAACCACTTAAAGTCTAAATCTTTTTCTGACACTTCTTAAGTTAAAATCAATATTTTTTGCTAAAAAATTACTTGGAACCCCCAAACATATATAACAAATTGTGATTTTCATTTTAGCCAGAATCGTGCAGCTCTAGCATACACACGGTCGGAATACACTATGAAAAGCTCCCATCAGCCTTTTTCTTTTGGACATTCCGACAGTGTGTACGGGGCATTAAAGCAGGATTTCCTGGAAGATCTCAAAATAATTTTCTGTCATTTCGAAAGAAGACTTACTATGTGCTTGGCACACCTCCAAAACACTATTCATTGTTTAAACAGATTCTGTTCTTGTCCTGTTCTTGTTTAACCACTTTCAGACCGGACCATTTTGCTGGTCAATGACCAGAGGTCTTTTTACAATTTGGCACTGCGCTGCTTTAACTGGTAATTGCGCGGTCATGCAATGTTGTACCCAAACAAAATTTGCGTCCTTTTTTTCCCACAAATAGAGCTTTCTTTTAAAGGTATTTGACTGACTCTGCGATTTTTATTTTTTGCAATATAAACGTAAAAAGACCACAAATTTTGAAAAAAAATGATATTTTCTACTTTTTGTTATTAGAAAAATCCAATAAACTCAATTTTAGTCATACATTTAGGCCAAAATGTATTCAGCCACATGTCTTTGGTAAAAAAAAAGTCAATAACTGTATATTTATTGGTTTGCGCAAACGTTGTCACATCTACAAACTAAGGTACGTTTTCTGGAATTTACGCAGCTTTTAGTTTATGACTGCCTATCTCATTTCTTGAGGTGCTAAAATGGCAGGGCAGTACAAAACCCCCCCCAAATGACCCCATTTTGGAAAGTAGATACCCTAAGGAAATTGATAAGAGGCATGTTGAGCCCATTGAATATTTTATTTTTTTGCCTCAAGCGATTGAATAATGACAAAAAAATATATATATATTTTTTTTTTACACAAAGTTGTCACTAAATGATATATTGCTCACACATGCCATGGTTATATGTGGAATTGTACCCCCAAATACATTCTGCTGCTTCTCCTGAGTATGGGGATACCACATGTGGTCGACTTTTTGGAAGCCTAGCCGCGTACGGGGGCCCCGAAAGCCAAGCACCGCCTTCAGGATTTCTAAGGGCATACATTTGTAATTTCACTCCTCACTACCTATCACAGTTTTGAAGGCCATAAAATGCCAAGATGGCACAAAACCCCCACAAATGACCCCATTTTAGAAAGTAGACACCCCAAGCTATTTGCTGAGAGGCATGTTGAGTCCATGGAATATTTTATATTTGGCACAAGTTGTGGGAAAATTACAAACATTTATTTATTTATTTTTTTTCACAAAGTTGTCACTTAATGATATATTGCTCACACATGCTATGGGCATATGTGAAATGACACCCCAAAATAAGTTCTGCTGCTTCTCCTGAGTACGGGGATACCACATATGTGGGACTTTTTGGGAGCCTAGCCGGGTACGGGGCCCCGAAAACCAAGCACCGCCTTCAGGCTTTCTAAGGGCGTAAATTTTTGACTTCACTCCTCACTACCTATTACAGTTTTGAAGGCCATAAAATGGCAAGATGGCACAAACCCCCCCCCAAATGACCCCATTTTGGAAAGTAGACACCCCTAAATTTAGGGGTACACTAGTGAGACTCACAGGTAAAAAAGCACCTAGGCTGTCAGCGACTGTATCAAAACGCTACAAGAAAAACTGTTAGCGATCGCAGGGATCAGGCCTGACTCTGCAAACGCTGCAGTTATGTGTGTTGTGTTTTGTAAGTGACAGTGATCGATCGATACTGCACTTGGGTGGGCTGGTCTGGGCTTGGCGGAGGGGCTAAACGCAGGTGCTAGCAGGTATCTGGGCTGATCCCGCTAACAATGCGTTTTGGGAAACCTAAACTGCTGGCGACGCTAATATAGATCTGATCAGATACTATATTACTAAGGGAGGTGTATGCTTTGTGTGTGGGTGTTAGCGGTACTGGCACTAACCTGACGCTGCCTGGGGCGACGCAGACCTTATCTGACCCTCAAACTTATATCACCCGCCGGGTGATCAGGGGGTTAAACCTTTATTAGGTAATAAATGGCGGGTGCCCTGAAACTATAAAAAAATAACTAACCAACCAGCGTCACCTGTAACAGTTATATGGTGATCACTGGTGAAAGGGTTAACTAGGGGGCAATCAGGGGGCTTTATGCGGTAGTATATGGGGGTCCCTGGCGCTATAAAAAGCTGCGGCGAACCTAAATACCTACCTGCCTAACTAGCGTCACCTGTGACACTAATACAGCGATCAGAAAAATGATCGCTTATTAGGCTGGGTTCACACTGGAGCGATGCAGGAACGCCACGAATCCGCGGCGGGTTCCCGCATCGCATGCCTCCCGGCGGAAGTTCACACTGCCCTATGCGAACTGCTGGGAGTGTCAGTGAAATGTTAATGACACCCCCAGATCAGTTCGCATATCGCAGTGCGATCTGCAAACTCGGATTGCATGGTGTGAACACCCATGCGATCCAATTCTGCTGCGGACCAAAAAAAGGGTCCCGTGCGAATTTGCGGCGGGTGCGACGCAAATTCAGCCATACTATCTGTATGGCTGAACTCGAATCGCACAGAGATCGGATGTGATTTGCACTGCAGTGCGGTGCGAATCACATCCGTTCTCATAAACCGCTGCAATGTGAACCCAGCCTTAGTGACACTGGCGACGGGGGGTGATCACGGGGTTAAACCTTTATTGGGGGGGTTAGGGGGGTACCTTAGAACTAAAGGGGGCTAACCCTAACTGCCCTAACAGTTATTACAGTCACAAATGACACCAATGCAAAAAAAAAAAAAAATGCAATTGGTGTCACTGTGACTGGGGGGGCAGGGGTGATTGGGGGGGTGATCGGGGGGGTGAAGGGGGGGGGTGAGAGTGTGCCTGGCATGTTCTACTGTGTAGTGTCGTGTTGGTGCAACTCACCGATCCTCTCTCCTCGGTGCCGGAACGAAAAATACCGACACGGAGGAGAGATTACATCACTTCCTCTGCCTGTGTTTACATTACAGGAGAGGAAGTGATGTCACGCCTCACTTCCATTAGTCAGGAGCGATCGCGAGGGGGTGGCCATGAACGAATGGCCGCCCCCTCATCCCGGATCGCTCCTGAACGGATACCGACCGCCGCTGGCACCGGGGGGGGCCCGATCGGGCCCCCCACCCGCGGGAGAGCAGGGATGTACAGGTACGCCCATATGCATGCCCGTGCCATTCTGTCGACGTATATCGTCGTGCGGCGGTCGGCAAGTGGTTAAACCCCTTTTTTTTTTTCTTTTTTTTTTACAGCAGGGGTTTATACCATACTCTTCGCAAGTTTTTTTTTTTTTCACTTTCAGTTTTACGTTTATTTCCATACTGTTCCTTTTGTGTCATGAATTTTCCTCTTTATTATGCCATGGGTAAGGTATATCCCATTTAGCCATAGCAGTTATGCCATGGTCTTGAAGGCCAGTAGCTATAGCAGTAGAGAGGCACCTACAGAAGCAGGTCACACTGGCACTCACCAGAGCTCCTGATGGTGGAGATGGGTTTTTCTGCGTGTTAGTATCAGGTCGCAGTTCTCAGGATCGCCCCACCAGGAGGTGAGCAAGCCTGAGTCTAAAAGCAGATATAGCATGTAGGGAAGATTCAAGACAGGATCATTGAAGGAATTGTCCAGCATCCCAGGTGGCTCAGCAAGAGGAGACATCGCCAGACACAACAGAGTTTGCAGGTTCAGACCCGGGTCCCCACAAGTTACTCCAGAGAGAGAGATATCATTTTACCCCTGTTCAAATCATTAGTAAGACCTCATCTGGAATATGCAGTTCAGTTTTGGGCACCAGTTCTCAAAAAGGATATCGGTGAACTAGAGAACGTGCAGAGAAGGGCAACCAAACTGATAAGAGGCATGGAGGAACTCGGCTATGAGGAAAGATTAGAGGAACTGAATTTATTCACTCTTGAGGAGATTAAGAGGGGATATGATCAACATGTACAAATATATAAGGGGTTCATATAGGGAACTTGGTGTCGAGTTATTCACTTTACAGTCAACAAAGAGGACAAGGGGGCACTCTTTACGTCTAGAGGAAAAGAGATTTCATCTCTAAATGCGGAAAGGTTTCTTCACAGTAAGGCCGCGTACACACGCGGGGACTGTTCGCTGAAACTTTGTTCGTCAAACAGTTGCCGCAACAGTCCGCTCAAAATTTGCATGAGCGGACTTGCCCACACACGGCACTTTTTGAGCGGACTGTTTCAGCGAACTGTTTGCCAAACAGTTCGCTCAACTTTTGAAATGAACGGACTCGCCCACGTAAGGCGGAGGCAAGTCCGCCCATTTCGAACGCGTGTACAGGTAGGCGGGGCCCGCGAAGGAGACGTCGCGGGCACCGCCGCCTGGAATGGACTTAAAGGGACACCCAACGCCGAAAAAAATCGGCGTGGGGGTTCCCCCAAAGTCCACAACAGACCCTTGTCCGAGCACGCTACCCGGCCGGCCAGGAAAGGGGGGGCGAGCGAGCGCGCCCCCCCCCTGAGCCGTACCAGGCCGCGTGCCCTCAACATGGGGGGTGCCTTGGGGAAGGGGGGGCCGCGCGCCCCCCCCACCCCAAAGCACCTTGTCCCCATGTTGATGAGGACAAGGGCCTCTTCCCGACAACCCTGGCCGTTGGTTGTCGGGGTCTGCGGGCGGGGGGCTTATCGGAATCCGGGAGCCCCCTTTAAGAAGGGGGCCCCCGGATACCGGCCCCCCACCCTATGTGAATGAGTATGGGGTACAATGTACCCCTACCCATTCACCTGTGAAAAAAAGTACAAAAAAAAAACACAACACAGGGTTAAAATATTTTATTGCACAGCTCCGGGGGTCTTCCGTCTTCGGGGGTCTTCTCCGGACTCCTCCGCTATCTTCTTGTAGCTCTTTTGCTAGCGGAGGAGTCCGGCTTTCTTCCTCCCCGCCGCCGGCCTCTTCTCCCGACTTCGGGGGTCTTGTCCCCCTCTTCGGTTCTTCTGCCGGGCCACCTGCGCCTTCTTGTAGCTCTTTTGCAGGCGGTGGCCCGGTCTTCTGTCGCCGCTGTCGCCGTCGCCGCCTTCCGTTCTTCTTCTTCTTCTTCATCTTCTTCTCCAGGAGATGTTGACACGTCGCTCTCTCCGGCCGGAATGCCAGAGCCGCGCTGTGCTGCCACTTATATAGTGCCAATGGGGCGGTGTCACATGGTATATGTCACATGGGTTGGTCACATGGGTTGATGTCACATGGGGACTATGACATCGTAAGGGGGCGGGGTCACCATGTGACATCAACCCATGTGACCAACCCATGTGACATATACCATGTGACACCGCCCCATTGTCACTATATAAGTGGCAGCGCAGGGCGGCTCTGGCATTCCGGCCGGAGAGAGCGACGTGTCAACATCTCCTGGAGAAGAAGAAGAAGAAGAAGAACGGAAGGCGGCGACGGCGACAGCGGCGACAGAAGACCGGGCCACCGCCTGCAAAAGAGCTACAAGAAGGCGCGGTGGCCCGGCAGAAGAACCGAAGAGGGGGACAAGACCCCCGAAGTCGGGAGAAGAGGCCGGCGGTGGGGAGGAAGAAAGCCGGACTCCTCCGCTAGCAAAAGAGCTACACGAAGATAGCGGAGGAGTCCGGCGAGAAGACCCCCGGAGCTGTGCAATAAAATATTTTTTCTCGTGTGTTGTGTTTTTTTTTGGGTACTTTTATTTTACAGGTGAATGGGTAGGGGTACATTGTACCCCATACTCATTCACATAGGGTGGGGGGCCGGTATCCGGGGGCCTCCTTCTTAAAGGGGGCTCCCGGATTCCGATAAGCCCCCCGCCCGCAGACCCCGACAACCAACGGCCAGGGTTGTCGGGAAGAGGCCCTTGTCCTCATCAACATGGGGACAAGGTGCTTTGGGGTGGGGGGGCCGCGCGGCCCCCCCTTCCCCAAGGCACCCCCCATGTTGAGGGCACGCGGCCTGGTACGGCTCAGGAGGGGGGGCGCGCTCGCTCGCCCCCCTTTCCTGGCCGGCCGGGTAGCGTGCTCGGACAAGGGTCTGTTGTGGACTTTGGGGGGACCCCCACGCCGATTTTTTTCGGCGTTGGAGTTCCCCTTTAAGTCCATTCCAGGCGGCGGAGCCCGCGACGTCTCCGTCGCGGGCCCCGCCTACCTTCACACGCGCTCGAAATGAGCAGACTTTCCTCCGAGCGGGAACAGTTTGCTCATTTCGAAAGTAGCCTACACACGGGCGGACTGTTCGCTCAAACAAAGTTTCAGCGGACAGTTTTTCGGAATTTCCGAAAGACTTTGTCCATCAAACTGTCCGCTGAAACTGTCCGCTGAAAGCCCACACACGGGCGGACTGTCCGCTGAAACACTGTTCAGCGGACAAAGTTGAGCGAACAGTCCGCCCGTGTGTATGCGGCCTCAGAGCTGTGAAAATGTGGAATAGACTCCCTGCAGAGGTGGTTATGGCCAGCTCAGTGGATTGCTATAAGAAAGGCCTGGATTATTTCCTAAGTGTAAATAATATAACTGGGTACTAACATTTATAGGTAAGGTTGATCTGGGGAAAATCCGATTGCCTCTCGGGGGATCAGGAAGGAATTTTTTTCCCCTGCTTTAGCAAATTGGATCATGCTCTGCTGGGGTTTTTTGCCTTCCTCTGGATCAACTGTGGGTATAGAATTGGGTATATGGGCTGGTATGATAATATATATATATATATTTATTTATTTATTTATTGTGGTTGAACTGGATGGACTTGTGTCTTTTTTCAACCTAACTATGTAAGTTATCCAATTGATCTTTAATCTGACTGTCCAGTCTGTCTGACTGTCCAGTCTGTCCAAGATGAGCATTTCTTCCTTAAAGACAAATCTGTTTTCTCCTGCTGATCACATTGCTACCTGGGTTAGTACCCTGTTTTTCTAAGGTGTACAATTCCACCTGTACTTGGTTGGCTGTTACTTGGTACCTTGCTTTGTGATTGAAGCCCAGAATTCTTAGGTACATTTTTGTCCCCTTTGAGGTGCCTTTCTACCCTAGTTTATAGCTCCAGACTCTGCCTCGGTGTACTTCCTTACTCATCTCTTCCTTTTCTTCAGCCCTTCTCCACCTTGCTTTCTATTTCATGGTTTGCTTTCTTCTATACTATGTATAGTAGAATTTCCATCTTGAGTGGATCTCTCAATGCTCGTGCTTGCCTCTCATTTGGACTGCGTTTTGAATGTCTCATTCAATTCCTGTATTTGAGTGGAAGATAAAGAAAATAAGATTTTTGATCTTACTGCAAAATCTTTTTCTTGAAGACCATTGAAAGAACACAGGCCCCACCCTTCTGTTATTAGCCTCTTATGTATTGTTTGCTCACAGAACTGAAGCATGATGGTTCAAGGCAGGGTTATATGACTGGCTTTTTTGCTTTGCCAATGTCCAAACTTCCTGAAGGCGGCAGTATAACCTATTTAACTGAGATTATCTACACTTTCAGTGTGTCCCTTTTTGAGAAAAAGATTTTATTGTAAAGCTTTTTTTGTAAAGTCTTATTTTAGTACACAACAATGCCTAGAGCTCCAAAGCTACCATTGTTGATTTTCAGTTGTTTAATAATGTACGACTCTTCATGACCTCATTATTATTATTATTATTATACAGGATTTATATAACGCCAACCGTTTTGCACAGTGCTTTACAACATGGGACCATAGTGCCCCAGGCTTTTCTGTCCTCCACTGCCTCCCGGGGCATGCTTAAGTTCATATTCATTGTTTCAGTGATAATATCTATCCATTTTTTGTTTTCTGTTGTCCTCTTCTCCTTTTTCCTTCCATGTTTCCCAGCATCAGTGTCTTTTTCCAATGAGTCCTCTATTCGCATTAGGTTGCCAGAGTATTTGCGTTTTAGCTTCAGAATCTGTCCTTCCAGTGAATATTCAGGGTTGATTTCCTGTAAAATTGACTGGTTTCATCTTTTTGCTTTCCAAGGAACTTTGTAGAGCCTTCTGCAACACCATAGTTCAAAAGCATCAATTCTTCAGCGTCCAGCCTTCCTTATGGTCCAACTTTCACAGCCATAGGTCACTACTGGGAATTCCATAGCTTTGACTATATGGCACTTTGTAAGTAGGGGAATGTCTCTGCTTATTATAATGTTGTTTAGGTTTGCCATTGCTTTCCTCCCAAGAAGCAAGTGTTTCCTAATTTCATGGCTACAGTCAACATCTGCCGTGATCTTGGAGCCTAAAATCTGTCACTGTTTCCATTTCTTCAACTTCTGTTTACCAAGGAGTGATGGGACTGGTTGCCATGATCTTAGTTTTCTTTATGTTCGATTCAGGCCAGCTTTTGCGCTCTCCTCTTTCACCTTCATTAATAGATTCTTTAGTACTTTTTCTCTTTCTGCCATTAGTGTGGTATCGTCTGCATATCTCAGGTTGTCGATATTTCTCACGGTGATCTTAAAGTTATGGTATGATCGTTTTTTATTTTTTTTAAATAACAAACATATACTTACCTCCACTGTGCAGCTCGTTTTGCACAGAGTGGCCCGAACATCCTCTTCTCGCGGCTCCTCCCCACATCAGATAACCCCCTAGGAGAAGCACTCTCCTGAGGTGGTTACCTTGCGGGTGCACTCTCGAGTCCAGCATTTGTGTCCACAGACACGAATGCTGGACTCTACCCTGCCCCCAGGAGCCCCGTCATTGGATTTGATTGACAGCAGTGGGAGCCAATGGCTGCGCTTCTATCAATCTATCCAATCGAGAGCCAGGACCCCGTGGAGAGAGGTACAGCGTGTCCTATCCAGGGTAGATGACGGGGCTCAGGTAAGTAAAACGGGGGGGCTGGTGACTGCCAGGTGTTTTTTTTTTCACCTTAATGCATAGGATGCATTAAGGTGAAAAAACACAAGGGTTTACAACCCCTTTAATTCCGGCTTGTGATTTATCAATCCTGGCATTTTGCATGATGTACTCTGCAGATAAGTTAAATAAGTACGGTGACAATATACATCCTCGCCACACTCCTTTGTCCATTTTGAAACAGTCAGTTGTTCCATGTCCTGTTCTAACTGTTGCTTCTTAATTTGCACACAGGTTTTTCAGAAGACAGGTGAGGTGGTCTGGTATTCCCATTTCTTTCAGTATTTGCCATTACCAAAGCTACCATTACTGTGCATTAACCCACACTAAGAAGTTAATACACTGTAATGGTCTTACAGCTTTTGTTTTGGTGTCTGCTAAGTATTATGTGTTTCTCTGCCCACATCATTTTTTTGTGTTTGTACTTCCTTCAGAGATGTCTGCTGTCCTTTCAGTCATTATTGTTTTTACAAATTTTATAAAGGGCATCGTTGTAATTTACTTTTTGAGATATAAGTCAACTGATAAACATAATAAAATGCAGTACAGAATGTATGTGTAATCCATATGTACTGCATGAATTTTATAATCTTCTCACTGTATACTACTTATGTAGATTATAATGTGCACAGACTGAAATTTGTTTGTTTTTGTTTTAATTTCAAAATTAGATATCTTGCCACTGGGGAGTCGTTTGCATCCCTTCGTGTGCTTTTCCTGATGGGCACAACAACAATAGGGAAGATTTTAAAAGAAACATGCCAAGCCATCTGGGAAGAGCTACAGAGTTCCATGATGCCTGAGCCTACACAACAGCAGTGGTTGGAGAATGCAAACCTTTTCTGGCAGCTTTCACAATTTCCAAATTGTATTGGGGCACTAGATGGCAAACAGATTCGGATTCTAATGCCTCCAATGTCAGAGTCACGGACATATAATTACAAAAGACATTCTTCAATAGTGCTAAGTGCCATAGCTGACAGTTCCTACAATTTTGTAGCCATAGATGTCTTTGGGAGTTCTACTGACACCAAGTCCTTCCGCTCTTCTCCTATGGGACGAAAACTGTCAGAGGGAAAATTTAACATTCCACCAAGGCAACCTCTGCCAGGAAAGACTGAGCCAGCTGTCCCTTTTGTGATGGTTGCCAGTGAAGGGTTCGGACTTTCTGAAAATCTTCTTTGTCCTTACGCCCATAGAGGGCTCACTAAGAAAAAAAAAGTTTTTGGTTACAGATTAGGCAAAGCAAGACGTATGGTGGAGTGTGCCTTCAATATTCTATCAAATAAGTGGCGCGTTTTAAACAGCACAATGCAGCTAAATGTGGACACAGCAGCCACTGTCGTACGAGCTTGCTGTATCCTTCACAATTATGTTCACCAAAAAGAAGGACACACTGATGATGAAATTGTGAAAGATAGCCTCCTACCAGTGGACTTTAAGCCTGTGCGTGCTCCTTTGTATGTGCACAGAATCCGGGACCTGTTCTCTGACTACTTTATGGGCACAGTTGGAGAGGTTTCAGGACAAAACTCCACTGAAAAGTAAAATTGTATTTTTACAGAGAACATTTTGTCTGTTTATTTTGTAGCAGATATGACTGGATACTTGTGTCATTTTTGAACAATGAGTGCAAAACTGTATGTTTAACATATGCATTGGGCAAAATCCTGAAGCACTTGGCAGTATACAAGTATCAATAAACAGTGCTGTGCTATTAAAAAAACATCATTAACCACTTAAGGACCGCCGCATGGCAATGTACGTCGGTGCAATGGCACCGACAGGCACAAGCACGTACATGTACGTGCTCGCCTTCCAGCGGGTGGGGGGTCCAATCGGACCCCCTCCCGCTGGATGCGGCGGTCCATTTCGCTGCAGGAGCGATCCGGGATGAGGGGGTGGCCGTTGGTTTCTGGCCATCCCCTCTCGATCGCTCCTGGCGAATGAGAAGCTTCCCCCCACTGTGTATAGTAAACACAGGCAGGGAGGAAGTGATGTCACTCTCCTCGGGGCGGTTTTATTGACCAGACTACGAGGAGAGGACACAGTAAGTCTGCACCAAACACTACACTAACACATAGGCACACACAGGTACACAACCCCACCCCCCCGATCGCCCCCTCTCCCCCCCCAGTCACAGTGTCACTGATTGCAGTGATCATTTATTTACTGATCACTGCATTCAGTGTCAGTTGTGACAGTAAAAACTGTCAGGGCAGTTAGTGTTAGGTCCAGGGTAGCCCCCTACCACCCCCCCATAAAGATTTAACCCCCTGATTGCCCCTAGAGTTAACCCTTTCACCCCCTATTGCCAGTGTCACTAAGCGATAATTTTTCTGATCGCTGCATTAGTGTCGCTAGTGTCGGTAGGTAGCTAGTTATTTTTTTAGGTTCACCGCCAGGTTTTTATAGCGCTAGGTACCACATATACTACCCAATAACGGTTTTAACCCCCTGATTGCCCCTAGTTAACCCTTTCACCCCCTTTTGCCAGTGTCACTAGGCAATCGTTTTTCTGATCGCTGCATTAGTGTCACTGGTGTCGCTAGGTAGGTAGTTATGTTTTTAGGTTCACCGCCAGGTTTTTATAGCGCTAGGTACCCCCATATACTACCCAATAATGGTTTTAACCCCCTGATTGCCCCTAGTTAACCCTTTCACCAGCGATCACTGTATAAGTGTCACTGGTGACGCTGGTTAGCCAGTTAGTTATTTAGGTTCACCGCCAGGTTTTTATAGCGCTAGGTACCCCCATATACTACCCAATAATGGTTTTAACCCCCTGATTGCCCCTAGTTAACCCTTTCACCAGTGATCATCGTATAAGTGTTACGGGTGACTTTGGTTAGTTTGCTTTTTATAGCATCAGGGCACCCGCCATTTATTACCCAATAAAGGTTTAACCCCCTGATCACCCGGCGCGTGATATCAATTAGGTTTTAGGCTCAGGGTCTGCGTCCACCCACGCGCAAAGCATAAACCTCCCATAGTGGTATAGAATCTGAACAGATCAATATCTGATCTGATCAGATCTATACTAGCGTCCCCAGCAGTTTAGGGTTCCAAAAAAACGCATTGTTAGCAGGATCAGCCCAGATACCTGCTAGCACCTGTGTTTTGCCCCTCCGCCCAGCACACCCAAGTGCAGTATCGATCGATCACTGTCACTTACAAAACACTAAACACATAACTGCAGCGATCGCAGAGTCAGGCCTGATCCCTGCGATTGCTAACAGTTTTTTTTGGTAGCGTTTTATATTTAAATCCGGAAGGCAGTGCTTGGTTTTTGGGGTCCCGTACGTGGCTAGGCTCCCAAAAAGTCCCCCACATGTGGTATCCCCGTACTCCGGAGAAGCAGCAGAATTTATTTTGGGGTGTAATTTGACTTATGCCCATAGCATGTGTAAGCAATATATCATTTAGTGATTTGTGCAAAAAAAAAAAAAAATTGTAATATTCGTGCAACTTGTGGCAAAATATAAAATATTTCATGGACTCAACATGCCTCTCAGTAAATAGCTTGGGGTGTCTACTTTCCAAAATGGGGTCATTTGGGGGGGTTTGTGCTATTTTGGCATTTTATGGCCTTCGAAACTGTGATAGGTAGTGAGGAGTGAAATCAAAAATTTGCACCCTTAGAAACCCTGAAGGCAGTGATTGGTTTTCGGGGTGCCGTACGCGGCTAGACTCCCAAAAAGTCCCACATATGTGGTATGCCCATACTCAGGAGAAGCAGCAGAATATATTTTGGGGTGCAATTCCACATATAACTATGGCATGTGTGAGCAATATATCATTTAGTGACAACTTTTTGTAAACTTTTTTTTTTTTTTGTGTCATTATTCAATCACTTGGGACAAAAAAAAATATTCAATGGGCTCAACATGCCCTTCAGCAATTTCCTTGGGGTATCTACTTTCCAAAATGGGGTCATTTGAGGGGGGTTTGTACTGCCCTGCCATTTTAGCACCTCAAGAAATGAGATAGGCAGTCGTAAATTCAAAGCTGTGTAAATTCCAGAAAATGTACTCTAGTTTGTAGACGTTATAACTTTTGCGCAAACCAATAAATATTCGCTTATTGACATTTTTTTTTTACTAAAGACATGTGGCTGAATAAATTTTGCCCTAAATGTATGACTAAAATTGAGTTTATTCGATTTATTGATTTTTTTTTTCTCAACATTTTTGGTCTTTTTCCATTTATATCGCAAAAAATAAAAATCGCAGAGACAATCAAATACCATCAAAAGAAAGCTCTATTTGTGGGAAGAAAGGGACGCAAATTTCGTTTGGGTACAACATTGCATGACCGCGCAATTACCAGTTAAAGCAGTGCAGTGCGAAATTGTAAAAAGACCTCTGGTCCTTAGGCTGAAAATTGGTCCGGGGCTTAAGTGGTTAATAATAAAAGTATAACAAAAAAATGGTAATCAATAAACATATATTGCTGAAAGTTCATATATTTATATAGTATCTGTGACTGAAATTAATTCAAAAAATCAATACATCAACAGTGATAGCAGCTATTATTATTCAAAAATGTTTTACACCACTTTACAAGATTGTGCAGATTGATATTCACTTTATACAGTATACAAGTATCCCTGTTTTTAATTATGTGAAGTACAACTGTTACTTTTAAATTGAAGCACAAAGAGGTTAAGATACAACTTTATTTTAATAAAAGCCAAAGGGACAATCCTAAAGGTATCCTGCACATTTCAGGAGTCCAAAAACACCCCCTTCGTCTTGTGTGATCAGAAGACCTTGTCAGCAGCGGGTTTGGCTGTCTGTGCTTGTAATCAAACTGGAATAACCCTGATGAAGGGGGGCATTTTTGAACCCCTGAAATGCTTATCTACTTGTCCCCCTTTTTTTAGAATAAAGCTGTACCTGAACTTCTTAGTAGTAGTGTGGTGCTGCATTTTCTAATTTTGCAGCTTTACAAAGGCACTGTGATTTTATCATGGGTCTATCCTCATATTCCTGAGAACTCCAGTGGCATGTGATGACATTTCAACAAGTCCAGTCAATGGCAGGCCTGGACCGCAGAGATGGATCACTGGTCTTCACTCCTCAAAGAGGTGCTACTGTGGGTTGCATTATAATGGATTCTTTCCAGTTTTGCCCAGGGGTGGGCTTAGGTAATACAACTAGGTCTTAAACCTGCCTGCGAAGCAGCACACAGATCAGCACATCTCTCACTGTTGCCTCTCCTCCTATCAGTATGGTGCTTGAAGGCACATGAGCACTGCAACACAACCAACTGCCACCCTTTGTTGCACCTCCCTTTCCCAGTGTAAGCTTGTTAATACATTAGATTACAAGGAGTTAATACCAAGTTGAAATCAAACTGCTTGCATTTGAAAAAATAAATGCATATTTTAAAGCATTAGTGCATTTATCCATATGTCTTTTATATTTGCCTGCCATCAGCTTTAAAAAAAAGTGTAATATAGATAGATATCTTGCGGGCTACCCTTGAAGAAAGAGTGTCCAAATAATGTTTTAAACGTAAGAGAATCAATCTACAGCCGCTAAGCATGTTCACACTACCATAATCTGTGTATAAAATATTAAAAATAAACAAATGTTAAAAAACAAACGTAATCTGAGAATATTTTTTTCGTTTTTTTTTTATTATACGTTTTTTTTTTATGTAATGTATTTTCAATGTTGGAAGGTGATCTGTGGAATCCCACTATTATTTTAATCTAATAAATAACGGATTTAAACTGCTTGGTTATCAGTGCCCACCTTTTCCACAGTGTGCTTCTATCACTGTCTCCCCCCCTCTTTTTGCCTAATTGATTGAGGCAAAACGACACACTACAGAAGAGTCAGTGATTTTTTTTTAACCCCTCAATTCCCAGTTTATAATGTTCTTTTGGATATAAAAAGTCTACACACCCCTGTTAAAATGTCAGATTTCTGTGATGTAAAAAAATTAGACAAAGATAAATCATTTCAGAACTTTTTCCACCTTTAATGTGACCTATAAACTACAACTCAATTGAAAAACATGCTGAATTTTTTTGGGGGAAAGTAAAAATAAAAAAAACTAAATAATGTGGTTGCATAAGTGTGCACACCCTCTTATAACTGGGGTTGTAGCTGTGTTCAGACTTAAGCAATCACATTCAAACTCATGTTTAATAGGAGTCAGTACACACCTGCCATAATTTAAAGGGCATCTGATTAACCCCAAATAAAGTTCAGATGTTCTTGTAGGTCTTTCCTGACATTTTCTTAGTCGCATCCTACAGAAAAAAGCCATGGTCGGCAGAGAGCTTCCAAAGCATCAGAGGGATCTCATTGTTCAAAGGTATCCATCAGGAGAAGGGTACAAAAGAATTTCCAAGGCATTAGATATACAATGGAACACACTGGAGATAGTCATCGTCAAGTGGAGAAAATATGGCACAACAGTGATCTTACCAAGAACTAGACGTCCCTCCAAAATAGATGAAAAGACAAGAAGAAAACTTGTCAGGGAGGCTGCCAAGAGGCCTACAGCAACAGTAAAGGAGCTGCAGGAATATCTGGCTGGCAAGTAATGGCTGCGTGGAACATGTGACAACAATCTCCCGTATTCTTCTTTTGTACTCGGAGTCTCTAGTAGACCATTTCAGGAAAGGTATGAGGGGAAAACGGGAAAAGTGACCTGGGGTGTGCCGTAGTCATGTTGTCAGTATGCCTAAAGGGGCCATACCCAAGTATAAGTAAAAGAGAAGAAATAGAAAAGGGAAAGGGTGGGTGGGACACGAGAGAAACATTGACAGGAAAAGGAGCCTAGAGGGTGGGCTTAAATACTCCTGCTACAAGACCTGCGGTCAGCCTTCCCATTGTACTCTGAGTCTCTAGTAGACCGTACTAGAAAAGGTATGAGGGGAAATGGGTAATGTGACCTGGGGTGTGCCATAGTAACATGGTCAGTATGCCTAAAGGGGGCAAAAATAAGGACAGTAGGATGAACTAGCAAAATAAATTACCATAAATAATCGTATGTAACTTTAAAAAGCCAAATGCATGAAAGCACGTGACAATATGCGGATTCGGGATATATATCTGGAGAAGCATGCTGAAATCTACCTACCTTAATTCTTGTTCACGTGAACAGGGACCCCTTGGCAAAAGCAACGGAAGCTGCACCTATCCTAAAAGAATGCCCGGAATAAGCTTTGGGGACCAAACCTAGGTTTGAGAGCAAGGTGCGTCAACGTTTCATGAACTGTGCTGAGGAGAAGGGAGCACCAGGGAGTAGGATTCCTACCAGATATGTCTTGAAAGTGCTGTAGGATAGCTTGAGCTATGAGTGGGAGAAGGCAATGACAGCCAGTAAATATTGAATGTTGTGGTATCCCAGGCTACTGAGACTGGCAATCCTGGACAGTATTCCGGGACGTGTTAAAAGCCTTCCTGATGTCAATTGACAATGACTTATAGCTAAAACCTGCCGCATCGGCCTAGTGGAGATCTAGACCATCGTTAGCAGCGTGAAATGCGGGGACGGTGTGGCACAGGTGTCTGTGTCTGGGACCTGTCGGAAAACAGCGGGTATCTAAAATGGGACAGAGCATCCTCTGCTGTATTCTCTACACCACTGATGAACCTACAGTGTATGTGGAAATGGAACTGAAAGAACAAATCAGCCCCCGTACAAAAGACATGATGAGTACAGACCCAGATCTGCCTTGTTAACAAATTCTGAGGTAGCCCGATTGTAGCCATGGCCCACCTAGCCAGTGAATGGCAAAAAAAATAACTGCATCGCCTTTGGTAGCTGCTGCATCAGTCTAGACTTGAGAAAAAAACTACTCTGCTGGGACAAACTTGGCAATTCCATTCCATTGTTTAAAGGAACTCGTCCCACATACATAAGTTGGATAGAGCCGCGGAGTCAAGCTTCACCCAAGAGTTAGAGTCGGAGGTTGACAGTAATAAGGCCAACAAACGGAGAAATGAACGACCTACCCTGGGGAATGATCCTCATGGCCAAATTTAGCATGCCTGACAGTGACTCTAATTCTACCCTGGAACTGGAACAGGCTTGGGCAATTGTGAATGCATGGATCTGGTCTCTGATCCTCTAATTTTCTGTAGGCAGGCTGGCCTGCATAGCCTGAGTATCCAGCGTGATCCCCAGGAATGTAAGTACAGTCACCGGGCCTTCTATCTACCTTGCCTCCAGTGGGAAGTTGAGAGCAGAGAAAACTGATGACAACTTCTGTAGATCGGCGGGAGCCTGTTTGGAACTTTTGACAAGGAAGAAATCATCCACATAGTGAATGACTTCTTGACAGCATTCTATATGGGTGAGTATTCAGCTGAGTACCTGTGCGAAAGTATCAAACAGCCAAGGGCTGCTTGTGGACCCAAAGGTAAGTTTAGTAGAAAAATACAGACCCCTCCACTTTATCCCATGCCACTGCCAGAGTGACAGCAGAAGTTTGAAAGAATCCGCTATGTCAACCGAATGAGCTGGGATCGGGAGTAAACTCTGGAATGCCCTGGACGTACCTGGTAGAACACCAGGGTAATAGAAGGAGCATTTGTACTTACCTAAAGGTACAGGGGATGGTACTAAGGGGGTCCCAGAACCTGCTGATGTCCCTACAACGGTAGGAGCCTCTGGGGCCGAACTCGGATGATTTTCCAAAACTTCAACCCTGGCCTGCAACTCCTGACAGGAGGTTTCCAGTGAGCTCAGGTTGGTGTGAATCTGTGAAAGGGATGAGGCGACAGACCGTAGGGTAACTTGCTCAGCATTAGAGCTTGAAGCACAGCGGAATAATAATCTAAATAGCTCCACTTTGTGAAAAGAAGCCAGGTTCCGAAATACCACTGTGTCGCAGTTCCACCATGAGTCTTGGAACGGTCCAGGTTCTTAAGGAGGGCGTGCTACCATGTTCAGAACCCCTAGAACCCCTAGAGGAAAAATGATAAGTTCGGTTTTGGATAGCTTGAGTTTGAGTAAGTGGTGTGGCATCCAGACTGATATATCTGATAAAGAAAAACAGCTGGTATTCAAATAATCCGCCCCTATTAAAATGCCAACCACTGCGCCTAGGCAAAAGATCTTCCCTAAACTCGAGCTGCCACTTAAAATATTACGGAATGTAGCTGATATTTTAACTTTTAAATAAATAAAAATAAATAAAGGGAAAAAATTGTGGCGCTTATATCGTAAATATAAATACCTCTTCAATGTGACTACAAAAAAAAATATATAGTATATGTAACTGCTAAATGAACAAATTATCCACCCTGTGACAAGTGAACGCAAATTGTGCCAAAGCAAATTTAATATGCCAGAGCAAAATTGATACAAAAAAAATATATTTCAAAAAGTGTCCAAAATGTCCTTATAATTGTAGTGTCTTCTTATTCCATCCACCACACCAAAAAGTGATAAGTTACTCCTCTACCTTAAGAAAACACACTCACCAACTCCCAATGCCAGTACTTTCGTATCAGGCTATAAGCGCTTTAAAACCACACAACAAATGGTGAATTGATAATCCAGTAATCCACTGTGTATATTCAGATCACTCCACATGTAAAATAATAAAGGTGCTCTAATAGTGTAAAACAGTATGAACCACTTTATTGAACACACACAAAACTTCAACCTTAGACCCAAGCCCAGTCCATGAACAGGACAAGGAGGAGTTTATGGATGAGGCATTGGTTGCTCCAGCATGATCAATTCTCGCACATGCCTTTGTTGCAGGAGATCCAGTAGAATAATCCTGATGATTTCAGAAATGATCTCCGGATGACGGGCCCCGTTTTTCACCGTCTGTTGGCTTTGCTGTCCTCTTATAATACAAAGCAGGACACCTGCATCCGGCAAGCCATCACTCCCGAGCAGAGGCTCATTGCCACTTTGCGGTACTTGGCGACAGGGAGAAGTCTGCAGGACATCAAGTTTTCGACAAGCATCTCCCCCCAGGCTCTGGGAATCATTATTCCATAATACAGGTCCTGCAGAAGGACTATATTAAGGTAAGCTTTATCCTTTAACATCGCATTCTATGTTTTAAAAAAATATATATATATATATAAAAAATTTAAATCTAAACATGAAGAGTCCACTTTTTATATATAGCAGCGCATAGACACTTCCATCCAAAGTGAATAATTATTAATGCCTTCCGGTGTTCAGAAAATGATGGTGCTCGATTAGAGAAGAGAAGTAGAGTAGAGAAGTCTCGTTCTCTACTTTAGATCACAATAAGAACTGTTTCATCGAGCACCATCATTTTCTGAACACAGGAAGACATTAATAACTATTCACTTTGGATGGAAGTGTCTATGCGCTGCTATATATAAAAAGTGGACTCTTCATGTTTAGATTAAATTTTTTTATATATATATATATATATATATTTTTTTTTTAAATATTGTCTGGTAAAAAAGCAGCTGCTTTTGTTATATAATTGAATGATTGCTCATTTTTGATTCATTTTGTCAGCTCCATTGTATTTTGTCAGCTCCATTGTAGTGCTTACCCTAAGCACCCCCTAAAATGTGTACAAATGTGACTTTTGTCCTTAAATTCATGCATAGTGCAAAAGGCTTTTTTTATGGGGCCAAAACTCATTTGGAATCCTCCCTCCCCCCCAACTGCTAAGTCAATCAATACCAATACTATCTGCTGACTTTGCCAAACCCATACCCACTATACCTACCTCTTTTGTGGTCAGATTTATAGATGGATTCACCAAAGCATGTAGTGCAAGGGCCTGCCTGAATACTTTCAAATGGTACTGTTTCAAGTTTTGTTATCCTATTATCTTGATAGGTATAGAAGTTTTAAGGAAGTTGGGACTTTAAATGAAGTTTGTGGTCAAAGACAGGCACACATTTCCATCCCTAATATACATTGAGGAAAAGGGGAGATTTGGGACTTTGAATGAGATGTGTGTTAGAGAAAAATAAAATAAATAAATTACATAATCAAAAAAGGTTTATTCATAACAATATGCATAGGACATGATACATAGCAGGTATGACGAGCTACTGGGCATATAATACATATAGAAATACACTATTGCACAAGCGTAATAAAATCAAAGGAAAATTAATGTATAAACATAATTGGATAAAAAACTGCATAAATAAGCTTGACGCATTTCGTGAATTCATTCCACTTCTAAAGAAGCAAATGCAGAATTCATGTCTATATAAATTTTATATATATATATATATATACCGTATTTTTCCGTCTATAAGACGCCCCCATGTATAAGACGCCCCCCACTTTTGCAACCCAGAATTAAGAAATCCATATTTTAAACAGGTAAAACAGAACACAGTTTTATTTAGTAATTAACTTTTACATACCAGTATATTATGCATCATATCACTTTATTCAACCTCTGTTGCATCAATGTTCTCTTCTTCATCACTAGTTCAAGACAGAATTCTTCTTTTGCATCATTGCTGTCTTCTGAGTCACAGTCAACTGTCTCTCTGCAGCTCTATTCCCATGCTCTTTTGCATAGCTAACTACACTGAGTTTAAATTTTGCAGAATAAGACAGTCTCTTACTTTTATTATTCTGTGACATCTTGGGCTCAAAACGCTCTGCTCTCTGCATCTGCGCAGTCTCCACGTCGAACGGGATCGTATCTGCGCACTCTCCACCTCCTCCTCTACCTCCAGCTGACGTCACTAACATATGGCTCGTGATTGGAGGAAGCCGTTCACAAGCTATGACCATCTAGGCACCCGCACGGCTCTCACCCAGGCTGACTGACCGTGTATAAGACGCTACTCAAATTTCAGGCTAACAATTTAAGGATAAAGTAGCGTCTTATACACGGAAAAATACGGTATATATATATATATATATATCCTACATTACTCCAATAAATTAAGCAAGGATGCAAGGGAAGGAAAAAAACAAAACACCACAAATTACTTACTTTACAACTCTAAAAATGGTCATATAATACTAGAACCTGCTGGACACGGGAGGCTGGGACATATCCCCGCTGGGAGCTGGGGGGCGTCAAACCGCAGGCAGCCAAGGCAGAGAGCACCACACTCCGGGGGAGTGAAGAAATGTGTCCAGGGTGAGCTCCAGGGAGAAACCTGTAAACAGCTCCAATCTGTGTGAAATGTAAAATAATAAATTCAACAGAGAAGGTGGGGTGAAACTAGCAAAGGGCCCGTGAACAACCAAAAAAAGACATGGTAAAACATCCTGAAATCACAACAGACCAATACTGTCCAGGGATTTAGGACTAACCGAAGATGAAAAAATAAATAAACAGGGAAATGTGATGAGAACAACCAAAATCAAAAGAAAACCAACAACCTGGGAGCAAAGGGTGTAACAGTGCAATGTCCTAGAATCACAACAGACCCATGCTGTCCAGAGTTTCAGGGACTGAAAAAGTGTCAAAAGAGAGAACCCCCAATAGAGGGGGAGAGAGTGTACCTGGTGATCTACGTGTAGATGCCATGGCTTCTATGTGTGGTCCAAGAAGTGTCCAGCATGAAAGGAGAAAATGATACCTCCCCCAAGACTGCAATATATACCCGCCAGGGCTGCTGCATATCATGCCCCCAGAGTCACGCTGAGTGTATTTGAGGCAATCCTGCCAAAACAATTGACACGGTACAGCCAGCGTCTATGGGGGACGCCCAATACATGCTGGGCTGGAACGAAGCTGCCACTGCCACCCAAGTGACATCATATACTGCAGTGCGGGGCGTGGTGCCGATGCACAGTGACAATGCCCACCAACTCCTCCCAGCGAATCAGCAGGGAGGAGGGGGGAGGCTCCCGAACTAGGAAACACTGAAGCTAAACAAAGCCAGTAGACTGCATGCCTTAAGCAAGATGACAAACCACATAATAATACAATATTTGAATGAGTGGAACAGTTTATGCCAATGTAAATATTTATTATGTGTATATATACATATGGACAAATGCAGACCAACAACAAATAGGGTCAGCCATCAACCATAAGAATATATGGTCAATAATGAACACGTATAGGCAATTAGATTCCACTCAAATCACACATCTCCATCACTAGATTCTGGTATAGAAGTTATAAGGAAGTTGGGACTTTAAAAGAAGTGTGTGGTCAAAGACGAGCACACACTTCCAAAAAAAACAAATAGATAAATTACATAATCAAAAAAGGTTTATTCATAGCAATATGCATAGGACATAATACATAGCGGGTATGACGAGCTGATGGGCACATACATAAAAATACACTATTGCACAAGCTTAATAAAATCAAAGGAAAATGAATGTACAAACATAATTGGATAAAAAAAATGCATTAATAAGCTTGACGCGTTTCGTGGATTCATTCCACTTCTTCAGAAGCAAATGCAGAATTCATGTCTATAGAAAATATATATATATAGATCCAACATTACTCTAATAAATTAAACAAGGATGCAAGGGAAGTGTGTTTATGTTTGTTGCAATTATGTTTGTAGATTCATTTTCCTTTAATTTTATTAATATCTGTTATCATATTGGAAGGCATACTTTCATTGATAAGCATAGCGAATTCGGCCCAGAAATTGGCACCTTGCACTTTAAAAGGTCAAGACATGGCCTTGAAAATAAATATATATATATCCCAATCTGGTTAGCAACAGTCCCACACCCCAAAATTTAAATGAATAGAAAAATAGCAAACATTAAGGATTTTAAATGTATCATTAAAAAAAGCCAAAATTAAAAAGTAGAATTTTTTTTGAGTATAGCCTCAAATAGCAAGACCTAAACCTAAATAAGAAAGGGGTGGTGTCGTGCTATTCTATCACTAAAGTATGTATATGGGTGATATATATCTATGCCCTTCCTCTGGCACCAATAATCATAAATATAAACAAGCACAAAAATAGAGGTAAAGTATCATGTAGAGAGAAATTCGATAATAGCCTGATACCAACAAGTGTGCTTCGTGACAAAAATATTATGCAAATAATAACATGAGTATGCTGTTAATGTAAACAATAAATCTCCTATAAGCATCCATATAAAGTGCAAAGTGATGCAGTAATATAAACAGTCCATAAATTAATATCGTGCAAATATATATATATTTTATAATGCACTATACCCTTTTTAATGGTCGTTTCCCACAGAGTGGAAACCCCTGTTAATGCAGAATTATCAATACATACTAAAAGATCTCTATATTAAAAATGGGTGGGAGGACGCTCCATACTTATGCACACTATATTTAAAAACATATTACAATAAAAACATTGCACTTAAAATATATATATATCCAAAAAATACATAATCTATCAGAAAAAATATATGAAAAAATATATATTGTAAAAAAATATATATAAAATTGAGGAAAAGGAGGAAACAGAGGGAGGAAAAAAGGGGGGAAAGAAGGGGAGGGGGAAGGGCGATATAAAATCTTCTGCTTAATCTTAATTATGAGTCAGGAGTGGGTCAATAGGGGCCTATTTCTTCTATCTCATTTTCTTCAAATATGTTATTTAAAAGTACTATTGGCATTCAGAAATATTATTTCAAAAGTCCTTCAGGAAACAGTTAGGCTGGGTTCACGGACTGCTGGGAGTGTCAGTGAAATGATAATGACACCCCCAGATCAGTTTGCATATCACAGTGCGATCTGCAAACTGGGACAGGAATCGGATCGCATGGTGTGAACACCCATGCGATCCGATTCTGCTGCGGACCAAAAAAAGGGTCCCGTGCAAGTTTGCGGCGGGTGCGATGCGAATTCAGCCATACTATCTGTACAGAGATCGGATGTGATTTGCACTGCAGTGCGGTGCGAATCACATCCGGTTCTCGCTGCCGCAGCGGTGTGAACCTAGCCTTAAGGTCGAATTTGATGTGCATGCCTCTAGGCGAGAAAGTGTCTAATGTGAAAATCCATTTAGACTCTAATTGACTCAGAGTCCTCACCTTGTGTCCTCCTCGCCAATGTTTAATATATGGCTCTATAACCCAGAATTTCAAATTTGTGGGGTCTTTGTCATGATGTAATAGGAAATGTTTAGACACACTGTGTTTGTCATATCCTTTCAGGATATTCTGAACATGTTCCTTGATACCCACTCTTAATGGTCGCTTGGTGTGTCCTACATACTGTAGGCCACAACTACATTCTAAAATATAAACCGCTCCTTCTGTGTTGCAGCAAATAAAGTTTATTATTTTATTTAATAAAGTCTATGATCATTTTAAATTACTACACTATGGTACTCCTCCTCTATTGATTTATCCTTGCTCCCACTGAGAGACAAAGACACAAAAGGAGAAGTAATACTAATGAATTTGGGGAGAAGAGCCTGAAAAGATCCAGTGGGCTTATATTTACATGTGGTTATCTCCTTACCGCAAGGTAAGGGGCCATTGCCTACTAACGTGTGTTTGCACGGAGTGGTAAAACACCTGGATGCTGTCACCTTTCAGAAATTGCACAATTTGCACAGTGAAGCACTTGCAGTTAGGAAGCTTTTTTTGCACCGTTTATGAAATGAACACTTATTTATGTTTTAAGATTTTAATATTGGAATGCGGACTGATATTCACCTGTATACATTTGGATTGATTTGTGTTTTTTTGGCTGTTCTTGCAGTGTGTTTGCTTATTTTGCACAAACTGGGCGTATAGTGCATTAATATATGCACTTTTTTGCACAATATTAATTTATGCACTGTTTATATTACTGTATCACTTTATATGGATGCTTATAGGAGTTTTATTGTTTACATTAACAGCATACTCATGTTATTATTTGCATAATATTTTTGTCACGAAGCACACTTGTTGGTATCAGACTATTATACAACTTCTCTCTACATGATACTTTACCTCTATTTTTGTGCTTGTTTATATTTATGATTATTGGTGCCAGAGGAAGGGCATAGATATATATCACCCATATACATACTTTGGTGATAGAATAGCGCGACACATATAGTTACATAGTTAGTAAGGTTGAATAAAGACACCAGTCTACAGTGAGTGTCTACAATTGTCCCTATCCCTGTACATTGCAGACTCACATCGGTCCCTACCCTCAAGGAGCCCACAACCCAAGTCCCTATTCTTATACTAGGGAGAATTTTGGACAGAAGCCAATTAACCTACCTGCATGTCTTTGGAGTGTGGGAGGAAGCCGGAGTACCCGGAGGAAACCCACACGGGCACAGGGAGAACATGCAAACTCCAGGCAGGTAGTGTCGTGGTTGGGATTTGAACCAGTGACCCTTCTTAATGCTAGGTGAGAGTGCTACCCACTACACCACTGTGCCACCCCTTTCTTATTTACATTTACAGCGGATACGGTTTGATCCACTTCGGTGTATGCAGCAGTTCTTATATCACTTTGTTGTTTACATGGTAGCGCAGGAATATCTTTTTACTATTTAAAAGACCTAAACCTAGGCATAAAATAGTACCATCTTTCAAAAAATGATATAGGAAAACAGGGGGAGGGGTAAGAGCATAAGGGAAGCTTCTGAGGCTAGCCAAACATCTACTCGAACTCACAAATTTTGTAGTGGACTATCGCGGTACTGATCAATAGAAATACAATTCTTTGATAAAAAAAAAATCAATTTATTACATATAAAAAAGAAAACATACAAAAACCAGATAAAAATGATTAAATGAACAGTGTACAAATACTCAGAGTTTTCCCCTAGAGATATCTGTTGATGGAGTGTTTCCCATAGATTAACCAGACCTCAGCTAGTTTCACGGTACAAGCACCGCTTCGACAGGAGGAGTAATCTATAAGAAAAGTAGTCAAATGAAACACAAAAACACACAAGAAACATCAGAAGAATATAATTTAGCAGACACAATGGAAAATTGCTTACCCCACAGGTCGATTGCTAGGTGCAAAACCCGACCGCTCAGAAAAAAAACCCTGTGGCGGACAAGGGGGATTATGGGGAAATTAAATCTACATAAAAATCGAGGTAAAATTGTAAACAGTACTGAGTCAGATATTACCCACCTAAGGAATGAAACCATGCTTCGGGGGAGTGGGGGAAAGGGGGGGAGGGAAGAAGGGGGTGGGGAGGGAGGGAGTGTTTGCTAGGGAGGGGAGGAAAAAAGGGGGGGTTGGAAAAGAGAGTGGGGAAGGAAGGGGGGAAGGGGCGGGGAAAGGAAGGGAGGGGGGTTGGAAGGACAAGTGGTAGGGAATGGGAAGATAAGGCCAGTGAGGGAAAGAAAGTACATGTATGTTTCATAGTTAAACGGTATAACCCACCTATAATAAGATCAAGGAGATCTTAGATAGTCGTATACAGTACTCCAGGGGGGTGAAGAAGAGTGGGGAGGACATATTAGGCAGGAGCACCTTAATACAGGAAACAGAGCCATGTATAATACACAATTGCCACAGGAAAACTGGGCTAGAGGATCCAGGGACACTGAAAGGCCAAAAGTTGGGGATAAATGAACATGGCACAAAGGCCTGGTGTCAGGGCTGGGCTCAGTCCTTCCTTCTCTGAGCTGGCCACTCAGCTGTTGGCCAATTGCCAACTCCCATATCTCTCCACAGCTACCCAGCTGTTGTTAATTCTGCTCGCCAGTCCTACCTACTTAAATCCATCCAGCTCACTTGATCTCTGCCTTCGCCTTGGTCACATCACAAGAAACCTGCTCACAAGAATCTCCTGCTTTCCTGTTTAAAGACTGGCTTTGCTGACATCCCTTCTGGCTCCTTATCCTGCTTGCTGTTCCTCTACTTGGATCCCTGACTTCTGGCCTGGCTGATTACCCAATTTGGTTACTGAAATCTGGCTTGGCTGATTACCCTGTCTGGTTACTGGACTCTGGCTATGCTTTGACTACGTTTACTCTATTTACCTTTTTATTATTATTAATAAACAAGTGTGATTTTACTGTACTTCTGTCTTGGTTCTGTCTTGTTCATGGTTTCTGACAGTAGGCGAAGGCCATAAATTCAGAAGATACAGTCAATCCACTTGTTGGTAATATTTTTTCCAGATTGGGTGAGCAAGATCACCACGTGGATAAGTTTGCCATAGCGTTACAAATGCTCCTGAGTCGTACGGCTCACCTGGAAACTCCCACTGTGGCTGCTCCAGTACAACCTGAGTTGCAGGCTGTCCCTGCTGCTGCACCAGTCTCTGTGCAGGCACCCACCTTGAGTATTACCTCTATAAGGGGTATGTCTGGTTCCGCTTCGCTTCCCCAGTGATTTGAGGGCGATCCAGTTCAATGCAGAGGGTTTCTCAACCAGGTTGAGATTTACTTTGAGATGCTGCCCCAGGCGTTTCCCACAGACAGAAGCAAAGTAGGAGAAAGACTCTTTTAAGGAGCGCTTGTGGAAGCCTCCTTTACGTTTGCCTCTGAGCTTTGCAGTCCCACCTGTGCCTGTCTCACCTCCCATGCCTCCTGGTACCGAGTCGGTCAGTGAAGATGAAACCATGCACTTGGGCTTCACGTGTCTCTCTGTGGATGAGAGAGCCTTTATTAGGAGGAATAGATTGTGCCTTTATTGTGGCCAGGCAGGTCACTTTTTGAAGTCTTGTCCTACCCATCCAGGGAACGCCCAAACGAGGAGGTCCTGTCATGGACAGACCTTAGGCTATTAGGCTTGTTTCATCCCCAGTTATCCAGAAGGATAAGCCCCTGGTTTCGGTCACCCTTTCTTGGGCTGAGTCGTCCATTGAGATACAGGCTCTAATCGACTCTGGGGCTGCAGGCCTGTTCATTGATGCTGCCTTTGTATTGCAGCACTCAATTCCACTGCAGCTGTGTGACACTCCACTTGCCATTGAGGCTGTTGACGGGAGACCTCTACAGCCTGCCCATGTGACTCATGATATGGTTCCGTTGTCCATGGCCATAGGGGCTCTTCACCATGAGATAATTCCAAGTTATTTGCTCACCTAGGTTTCTGCTGGTTATTAGTTATCCTTGGTTACAGAGGCACAACCCCTCTTTTGATTGGCTCCGTGCCAAGGTCCTGTGCACCTCTTCACTCTCCTCCCTGCCGGAGGAGTACCGCAATTTTAGCGATGTCTTTGACAAAGGTCAAGCCAGAAGTTTGCCTCCACACTGGCCTTAAGATTGCGCAATTCATCTTCAACCTGGTGCCATACCCCCTCGTTGCTGGGTTTATCCTTTGTCGGTCTTGGAGCATAAGGCAATGGAGGAGTATGTTGCAGACACACTTTATCAAGGTTTCATCCGCAAATCGTCTCCTGCTGGTGCTGGTTTCTTCTTTGTCAAGAAGAGGAGCGGTGAACTGAGACCTTGTATTGATTATAGGGGACTCGAGTTTCACGATTAAGAATGCTTACCTGATTCTGTTGATTACAGAGTTATTGACCGCCTCAAGGAAGCAACAGTTTTCCCAAAGATTAATTTGAGAGGGGCATACAATCTCATGCGGATTAAGGAGGGCGACGAGTGGAAAACTGCATTTAATACCAGAACAGGCCATTATGAGTACCTCGTAATGCCTTTTGGCCTTTGTAACGCCCCGGCAGTTTTCCAGAAATTTATTAACAATGTCCTCCAAGATTTGTTGGAGTTATGTGTGGTGGTTTATCTCGATGATATCCTCATATTTTCCAAGTCCCTGGAGAGGCACCACACAGATGTCTGTCATGTGCTTCAGAAACTAAGAGAGAACAATCTCTATTGTAAACTGGAGAAATGTGAGTTCCATCGTGAACAGGTTAAATTCCTGGGCTATGTCATTTTTGAAAAAAAAAAAATTGGAAAAAAAATGTTTAAAAAAATAAAAATAAAAAAAAATCATTTTTGAAAAAAAAATTGTCTAAAAAAATCATTTTTGAAAAAGCTGTTTAAGTTTAGTGATAATTTCAGGCTTTTGTTGTCTGTTTTGATTCCATGGTTACCAACACTTCTTATACACAGCGATGGGCAGTGGGGGAGAGCACATGTGATGTGGCAGTTTTGATGCTATTCAGCATTCCCACGCATTTTCTCCAGGAAATGCATTTTCTAGTTAGTGGGACTGCATCAGCAGTCCCACAATTTTTATTCATTTTTTTATTTATTAATTATCATCATCATCATCTTTTAAATTTTATTATTTAGTACTTTTTTGGCTCTGCGTAACTTCTGCATACTTTCAGCTATTAAAGCCATTCAACTTTTAAAATGTTCAGCTCTTTCAGCTGATGTGTGCTCTCCTTCAACTTTTTTTCTACTATTTATACTTTTTAACACTTTTTTAACATTGAAGTCAATGAGAGAGGCACAGTGGTGTAGTGGTTAGCACTCTCACTTAGCAGCAAAAAGGGTCGCTGGTTCAAATCCCAACCACAATACCACCTGCCTGGAGTTTGCATGTTCTCCCTGTGCCTGTGTGGGTTTCCTCCTGCACTCCAAAGACATGCAGATAGGTTAATTGGCTTCTGTCCAAAATTGGCATGCTTAAAATCTGAAAAATCTTCTTCCTCTGCCAAAAGTTTCAGCTCCTTCATACTTTCACCTACAGACGCCAAACAAACTTTAAATAGTTCACAAAATATTCAGCTATCTGGCTATATCTGTTCAGTTTGATATCTTTTACAGTTTTTGTGAAAAAGCTGTTTAAGTTTAGTGATAATTTCAGAAAATTTCATTCAATTTAGGGCAGCCAGGCTTTTGTTGTCTGTTTTCTTTCTATGGTTACCAACACTTCTTATACACAGTGATGGGCGGTGGGGGAGAGCACAGACACACCATGTACTGATTTATAATAGAGGAATATGATGGGCAGTTTTGATGGGGGCAATATGATGGGGCAGTTTTGATGCTATTCAGCATTCCCATGCATTTTCTCCAGGAAATGCATTTTCTAGTTCATCATCATCATCATCATCTTTTTAATTTTATTATTCCGTACGTTTTTTGGCTCTGTGTAACTTCTGCATACTTTCAGCTATTAAAGCCATTCAACTTTTAAAATGTTCAGCTCTTTCAGCTGATGTGTGCTCTTTTTTCAACTTTTTTTCTAATATTTATACTTTTTAAAATATTAAGCCTTTTTACACTTTTTTTAACGTTGAAGTCAATGAGAGCATGCCTAAAATCTGTAAAATCTTCTTCCGCTGCCAAAGATTTCAGCTCCTTCATACCTTCACCTGCAGATGCCAAACACACTTTAAAATGTTCACAAAATATTCAGCTATCTGGCTATATCTTTTCAGTTTGATTTGTTTTACAGTTTTTGTGAAAAAGCTTTTTACGTTTAGTGATCATTTCAGAAAATTTCATTAAATTTAGGGCAGCCAGGCTTTTGTTGTCTGTTATGTTTCCATGGTTACCAACACTTCTTATACACAGTGATGGGCATTTGATTTGAAATGATGGGGCAGTTTTGATGGGGCAATTCTGATGGGGCAGTTTTGATGCTATTCAGCATTCCCATGGATATTGAGTAATCTAGACAAAACTTTTAAGGTATGTGCATTTCCATATTATAATTGAGTTACATTTACTTAAAAAAATTATCTTTTCATTTGACTGAAATTTAAGCAGATGTTTGCCAAACGTGTAACCACACAAATTTTGATACTGTAATTTTAAAGAGTTTCAAGTCTTTTGGAAATCAGAAAACCTGCACAAGCCAGTTCTCATACGTTTGAGACCGGACAAAAGAGCACCACCAGTGATAAGAATTTTACCAAGTCACTACAAAGCCATGCAATGCCATTGAAAGGTAGGAATTATTGTTCACATACTTTAAATGTTGCTTAACATACCATCATGTTTATTTGTTAATTAATGTACAGTATCTCACAAAAGTGAGTACACCCCTCACTTTTTTGTAAATAATTTATTATATCTTTTCATGTGACAACACTGAAGAAATGACACTTTGCTACAATGTAAATTAGTGAGTGTACAGCTTGAATAACAGTGTAAATTTGCTGTGCTGTCAAAATAATTCAACACACAGTCATTAATCTAAACCGCTGGTAACAAAAGTGAGTACAAAGTGTAATTTCTTCAGTGTTGTCACATGAAAAAATATAATAAAATATTTACAAAAATGTGAAGGGTGTACTCACTTTTGTGGGATACTGTATTTATAATAAATGGGCATACATTTGTTGTATAAACCTATTGAGACAACTCACTTATGCGCACACAAAGTTTGCACTTACTGCATTCAGCAGGACCCAACCAAGATGCAAGGTGAGGGACCGCTGCCTGTTAAGCTTAAAAACTGTTTTGTGCCACAAAAATGAATATTTCTGCCATTCGGTTTTGAAGTTATTGCATATTTTAATTTTAGATTATGTGACCTTCAAGCCCCACCCAATTTGCACCCTATGTTGTTAAAATTTTAAAACAAAGATAGCATTATTGTGCTGCATCTGTGCTGATTTGTGCTGCAAAAATAAACGTTTCTGCCGTTTGGTTTCAGAGCTATTACTCATAGTTGATGAAACCCAGCCCACTTTGCACCACATGCTTTTAAAATTTAGTATACCATTTGTTTGTGCTGATTTGTGCCACAAAAATGAATGTTTTAGGCAGTTCACTTTTTGAGATATTGGGATTCAAATTCAGATTATGTAACATCAAGGCCCACCCACTTTGCACCCAATGTTATTAAAATTTAAAAACAATTCCGTTCAATATGCCATGTTGTTTCCGGTTACCCTTCGGATGGTCCATCAGGGAAAAACCCACTTCTTTCAATCTCCTAAGGATGCCCTGATGTGGTGGGAATCACTGCTACGGCTTCCCCAGCTCCCCACCTAAGGGGAGATGTATTTAACCTATCAGCCTCTATATCCTTTTCCAGGAACTGTGGAACTTACAGCAATTCTTCTAATATGTGGCTTGGTTAACCAATATGTTTCTCATGCAGGAGAGTCCCAGGCCCTCTTCCACTAAGTTGGCACGAGCTGCGATGGGGGATAAAACATGGTACAAGATTAGGGTCTAGTTCCTCTCTGTTTTTCAGGAGTTGGGCAGGGTTGTTGTTACCTTTTGGTAATCTTAACTTTCATGTATATCGTTTTATTGTTGTGTGTATGAAGTATGGATGGATGGATGAGTGTGCACCAGAAATGTCTGGCCTACGATGCTGGGGTCGTGACCGGAGTCTGGGTGGTCTTGCCCTTCCTCCCTTTCCATACCCCATTGATGCCTTTACTACACTATGGCTGAATTAACTGTTTGCTCTTGGAATTTTCTGTGGTCTGAACTCAAAGTTCAAAAGAGCTTTGATTTTTGATCGACTCAAACATCTAAAACCATATATCCTGTGTTTACAAGAAACTCATCTGATGGATTGCAAAGTTTAAGCCCTAAAAAAAACAATGGGTCTCCTATAACTACCACTTCACATACTCCAGTTATGCCCGAGGGGTGGCGATCCTGATCCGTAAAGGGCTGCCCTTTTCTTGTCATCAGGTACTCACGGATCCCAAGGGACAGTTTATCATTCCACATACTACTATACATGGGGTTCCTATGTTGCTGGTCTCAATCTATGCCCCTCCTGCGGGCTGGACTGCAGTGTTTACAGAGCTGAGTATGAAGCTGTCCTCCCTGCCACTTTGCCCTACACTCCTTGTAGGAGATTTTAACTCAGTACTACAACCAGCTCTTGATAGATTGAAGCCTCCATTGTCTGAATCTAAAGCCCCATACACACTTTTCTGCTGAGTGTTTCCTTCAGATTTACCAAACCATATAATATGAGGTCAAACCTTAGGAGTTTCAATTTGTATGCAATCAGACAGGCCGTTGCACTACATGGTTTTGGTATATCTGAAGGAAAAAATCATCAGAAAATCTGATAGTGTGTATGGGGCTTAAGTTGCTCCTCAACTGGTGTGAAATGTATGGATATGTAGATCTCTGGCATTGGAAATACCCTACTGTTAAAACCCTCATGCCAATTTAAATTTTATTGTACTCTCTGCAGGTTGGACTATGCACTGACCACCAGACCATCCATCAGTTCGGTCTGTAACCTACATATCTCGGTGACAGTGTCTGACCATTCAATAGTACAGGTAACCTAAACCATGGGTCATAAACCCACATTTCAGGCCTGCAGGCTCAGTCCCCTCTGGATCTCCATGCCTGAAATTCACATACATTAGAACAGTCCCTCGATGCAGCTAGATCCTCTGAATCTTATGGGGTGTTGGCAGAGGCTCATAACGCATTGCAACTACATATGGTTGATGTAATGAAAAAACAGCAACTGGAGGAAAAATTATGCAAAAATATTAGCACTACGCTTGCAGAAGGTTATCCTGTCACTTATCACTCCGGATCATTTTGGGTTTATGCCAGGCCGGAGTACCTTTGACAACATCCAGAGGCTGTATCTACATATCAATAAGGCATTGATAGATAAATGCAGTGGTCTAGTGCTTTCTTTAGATATATTGAAGGCATTTTACTTTTTACAGGAAACTATGTCTCAGATGGGCTTTGGTCCACAGTATGTGAAATGGGTACACTTGCTATATGTGGATCCAAAGGCTAGAGTTCGTACTAATACAGATGTCTCCTTACCTTTTTTGCTAAAAAGAGGTACCCGGCAGGGGTGCCCCTCTCTCTGCTTCTGTTCGCTCTTGCCATTGAGCCTTTTGCGTTGGTGGTGCGCAAGACAATGGAGATTGGGGGATCTGTTATGGTCCGCTGGAGGAGAAGATTTCTCTGTATGTGGACGATGCTCTCATATACCTTGACGGCAAGGAAGGCTCTTTCAACAAGTTATTGCAGGTGGTGGAGGAGTTTGGTGAGGTGTCTGGTCTGAGGGTCAGCTGGGAGAAATCCATAGCTTTCCCTCACTCCCTTCCCACGGACTATCTAGAGAACTCTGACTTACATACCTCCCACACTTTCAAATACTTAGGGGCTTATGTACACAATGACATTTCTAGTTATGAGGTGCTTACTATTGCCCCAATCATCAATCACATGACGGCTAAGCTTCACACATGGTCAACAATGCCACTAAACCTCATAGGCCGTATTAATATCTTTAAAATTATTTTTTGCCCAAATTTCTTTACTGTTTTTGAGCAGCCCCTGTCTTTCTCCCGAAAAAGCTTTTCTTGACCATTGAAACTGCCCTCTTATCTTTCCTATGGAATAATACCCCTCCTCGGATTGCAAAATCATCTCTGCAGGCATCTACATCCTCAGGTGGTCTAGTTTGCCCGAATTTGCGTAATTATTTCATTGCATCTCAACTTTCATATGTCTATGACTGGTTACATGCTGACCCTCGAACCCCTTTGACAGTTCTTCTATTAAACTCTTTTGATTTGACCACCTCCCTTAAAGATGAGTTGCATAAAGTACAGAGATCCAGGTGCTCCCATTATTCCCCCATAGAGGTAGGCTTCCTGGCGTGGAAAGAAGGGGAAAGTATACTCGGGATATCAAATCAGGGACCATCACCACATATTCCCATATGGAACAACTCCAACTTCCTCATGCTCTATGGACACCCAAACTCAACTTGGTGGGCTAGTTTTGGGGTCACTCATCACTCGCATTTAGTCCATAGGAACAACTTTGTGACTTTCGAGAGGCTAAGGAGTACAGATAACAAATTCTTCTTTAAATATCTGTTACTCCGGCACGCCATCCTTGCACAATTCGGGACATTGACTGTAGAGTTCACGGAGACCCCTATGGAAGATTTGTTCTTCTATCCCGAACTTAGCAAATTAGTGAAACATTTTATTGCAGACTTTCACTGAGGGGGGCTGACCCATTTCAGAACCATTTCAGAACTCACAAGGTAAATGGTTGGTGTTACTACCTGAGCTCTCGGATGAGGGCTGAGAAGAGGCCACTGAAGTTTGCTTTTAAGATATTATTAGTACTGCTGATTGATTTATCCAATTTAACTTTATACACCACCTACATTACACTCCAGCCAAACTGTCCCTCATGGGATTGGGGATTACTGCTGTTGCTACAGATGTAACTTAGCTGATGCAAACTTACGTTACATGTTCTGGAGCTGCCCGGGGCTGGCCCCTTACTGGAGGGATCTGTTCAGTTTCTTCAAGAAACAACTAACGCTTCCTATACTCCGCACTCCGGAGGTTGGACTCTTAGGTATACTAAACGATTTTGTACACAGAACCTATGCTAGAATCCTACTCAGCACAGTTCTGTATTATGCACGAAAGGTTATACTATTGCACTGGTAGGATGTAAACTCCAAAACCCTTTACCGCATTATTAATGGGAAACTCCCCAAACTCAAACTAATATACAAAAGAAGATTGTTATGTCCCTTCGACACAGGGTCTCTCAGGGTGTTGCTAGCAATGCTGCCAGTATCTGCTCAGCAAGTTACACACAGGCTGGATGCACTTCTTAACCAGGGAAGGGTTTATTACTCACTCAGAAAGCGATGTACATTCTTACACGGAGGAGTCATATACAACAGATCTCCCTCTAAGTATCATGCTGCTTCCAGTCCCACACACACTGTGACTGACTTCCTGGTACAGCCCCTCCCCCAGCATGCATAAGGAGAAAGGGGTTAAGGGTCACATTGATTCTGCATAAACATTACTTCTCCTCTTTTTCCCGAAGAAAAAAACAAAACAAAAAAAAAAAATATATATATATATATATATATAACAAGAGAACAAATACACAACACATAAAATACTCAACACATAAAGAACAAGGCAAACAGGATCAGTTCAGCAAATGGTATCTCCAACTCAGTTCTGTGGCTCCTGCAGCACTTCAGGAGCCCTTTTTCTCTGTTTCCTGTCCCATAAGATTTCAGTGCTTTGCCAAAGAGGAGTTCGGTGTCTTTGGTGGGCAGACTTACGAAGTGGCCCAGCACTGGAAGGGATAGAGTCAGTCAAGAGTTCTGGAGATGTCAGTGGGTGTCCAACAGACCAATCATTCTCTGCGACTCCAGACACATGTCCGGACTCCTCAGGAATATGGTCACCAACCTTTTTAGGGGTTGGTTGTCAACTTGTGGGATTATGCCAGACACCATGCCATATGTCACCAGTAGAGCCCTGAGTAGACTCTGGTGGTTGGTTAGAAAGAGGGGTCGGGTTTGTCTCTAGTGGTTGGCAAATGCACTTACTTAATTGCAAAAGGTATCATCAAACATAAACGCCATTCTCCAGGCGAACAAGGTACATTCTTCTTCCAAGAGGTCCATCAATTATGCCAGGAAGCTAATGAGGCAAAACTCTGTAATTCCGAAACCATACAAGATCGCCGGCACAGAATCCAGGAAGGGCTGGTGGAGGAGGTGTTGGTGACTGTTCCTGTGGACAGACTAAATCTAGTTTGGTGCGGAGATCCAAACATAAGAAAAGCAGGGGACAGCCCAGTAGTAGCGTGTTTTGTGTTTTGATACATGGTCAAGAAGTCCAGCAGCTTCTCCTCTGACAGTCCGATCTGGTCCAAAGTGGACAGCAAGTGCTTCTTAAACATCTGCACAAACCGTTCTGCCAGCCCATTCGAGGCTGGGTGATAAGGAGCTGTTTTGTAGTGTTGGATGCTCAAGCTACTGAGGAAGGATTGCAATGTAAATTGAGTTCCATTGTCCGAGACTATGGGTGTTGGCAAGCCATACTGAGCAAAGTAAATTTAGATGCCGGCGCTCAAAAACTACAACTTTTGCTCTTTTGCTGGTTTGCTGCAATCCCAAGTGTTCCCTCACCTGAATGAAGAAAATATATATGAACTGTGTTTGGGGATTGCGCCCCCTCTTACTTTTCATGCTACCCAGAATTTCTATAGTGCGTGTGATATAATTATATACCAAAGGATTATTAATTTCTATCCATCATTACAGTGATTCACAATGTATATTAATATTGTGATACTCCCACCGGAGACCACTCAAAGTGTTGAACAAACTCCCAAATAAAAGATGAATCAAAAAAAATTATAAAAATTATAAACAAAAAATATACCACAATAAAATACCACAATAGTCCTCAAATGCAATGGCCCTTTTTCTTGTATCTGAGCCTCCCCCCACCGTTAGTCCATGTTGGTGACATTGTCTTTCCATCTCCGATGAGAGAGAGGAAGGTACCGGTAGATGAGAAAAAGGAGGGTGCCAGTAGATAGCATGAACCTGCGGTGGATTCTGGACTAGTAATGGCGGCGAAGGAATGTCGTCACTTCCGGAAGCGCCCGTTGAGTGGAGTATGCCAAAACTTAAGATGGAGGCAGACGCACATCCGGAAAGGGCGTGGAATCGCCAGACCTCCGGATGTGTCTCAGACTGGAAAGGAGTCCTATGGAGCCTTTTGGGAAGAGGGGGCAACATGAGGAAAGTAACAGTTAATATTATGAGGTGAAGAGATGCAATGGGGGAAGAGGGAAGCCCAGAACTGGCAAAAGGATGAACGAGCCCAGGAGAGAAATGGCGGAGGAGGCACTTCCAGCGGGCTATTGCGGAGGAGGAAGTGCTTCCGGTTTTGAGCAGGGTAAGGAAAGATAACAAACAGAGGACTGTAAAGATAAATGGACATAGGAAAACATAAAAAAGAAAGAGGGATGTTGGCATAACGAAGCATAACGGGGGATATCAAAAGAGGTTGGCATTAAATATGAATTAGAGGTCCAGGCTAAAAGGTGAAGGGAATATTTCTGGAAACAAGATGGCGACACTTCAAGGGAAATTGGCAATGATTATGAGAGGTAAGTGAGGGGATTATAAAGAGGGAGGTTGAAAGGAGATCCACAGCTTCCTGACAATACAGAGGGTGCTCCAAAACGCGTAGAGGCTGTGGAGACAAGAGGTGTAATAAGAGGAGCCAGAGACAGGTTGACTGAGTGAAGGGAGGAAAGAATCACCCGTGGAACATCATTGGCTTGCCGGATTCTATGCTGTTTGCATATGGCTGGATAAGCTTAGTGTCGGCTAGAGGACACACGGAAATGTGAGTGCAATATGTTTTAAATTTTATAATTAAAGTTGAAATGGTTTTACACTATGTTGGTTTCATATACCTTTTTATGAATACCCAATAATTGAGGAATTGCTAACGGGAGAGCGTATTAAGGAGTGGTTATCCATTGAATGAACCAAAGGCGTATTGTGACGTTTAAGTCTGATGAGTGGCCATTTCATAAGGTGGTGGTGGCACGAATAATTTATGCTGGTGGAAAGTAAGGCACATGAACACAGAAGAATTTGGGCTTTGATTCAACATTTTATTGTAATTTGGAGATTGGACTGTGTCCACACAATGGTGGGGGGAGGCTCGGATACAAGAATAAGGACCATTGCATTTGAGGACTATTGTGGTATTTTATTGTGGCATATTTTTTGTTTATAATTTGTATAACTTTTTTTGATTCATCTTTTATTTGGGAGTTTGTTCAACACTTTGAGTGGTCTCCGGTGGGAGTATCACAATATTAATATACATTGTGAATCACTGTAATGATGGATAGAAATTAATAATCCTTTGGTATATAATTATATCACATGCACTATAGAAATTCTGGGTAGCACGAAAAGTAAGAGGGGGCTCAATCCCCAAACATACTGAGCAAAGAGCTTCCTTAAGACTAGAATGGTAGCAGATGAGGTAGTAGAAGGCATTTGAAATACCTCTGGCCATTTTGAATGTGCATCTACCACGATCAAATACATTTTACCCTGGATTGGGCCAGCAAAATCAAAATGGAGTATTGACCATGGGTCTGTCGGCCATGGCAAAGGCAACAGGGTTCCTTTCTTTTGGGGTCGCTGAGCTTGACAGCACCCAGGACATTGAGCCACATAATTTTCAATTGCTTTATCCATTTGTGGCCACCAAACATAGCTCCGTGCTCGCTGCTTCATGCAACACCACGCCAGGATGGCCCTCATGCAGTATCCTTAGCATTGTTGGTTGCAAATACTGAGGTATAATCACTCTATTGCCCCACTGTAGGCAACCAGCATTAGTCACAAGTTCACATTTTCTGGTAAAGTACGGACAAAATTGGGGGGCGTGGCCTGAGGTGCAATGGAGTAGGACGTTTGCAGTGTGAGCTCCGCTCGTCCATACTCCTGATCCTACCATCCTGTACCATCCTTCCTCCACATATCATCTGGATGACCCTGCCTTATCCCTCGCTCTAGCCCTGAAGCCATCTGTCCGTTTTGGATGCCGCACAGAGCCGCACCGGTAAGCTCTGCATGCCTGGAGACTGCCTGTAGGAAAGACTGCGGCTGCGGCCTAGCCGCCGGAACGGCGGCCATCTTGCTCCACCCGGCAGCAGTTTTCTTGGGCCTCCTCAGTCCTCCGAGCCACTCCGGAATCGCTACATAATACCCCCGGCTACCGGACTGCCCTCGGCCGCGGGTGTGGAGACCGATCTCCTGATAGCGGCCGGTGAGATAGTCAGCGGCGCCGGCCTGAGTCCCGAGCCGGCGGCCATCTTGCTCCACCCGCGGCAGCCCCTATAGGCCTCATTGCCAATTTATAGTGCTATAACCCCCTGCCTGTGGCTGCCAATTCGCCCCCTTGCCACCCATGAAGTGCCCCTCTACCCTGTAGCAGCCGGTTGGATAGACTGTGGGACCGGCCTGGGCCCTGGAGCAGTGGCCATTTTGCTACACCCACTGCAGCCCCTTTGCTAAACACTTTGTGGCCACCTGCTCGCCCTGTGCCCGTTTCTTCCCTGCTGCAGCCGCTGATTCCTGCAAACCCTCAGCCCCCATCTACTAGTCTTGCCTGCGGCTCTTTGTGATTGACACGAGAGGGGAGGGTGAACGGCTGGCCTAATACATAGCGGCCATTTTGGAACACCCCGGGCTATACTGGACCATGTCCCCACCTAAAAAGTCCAACGAGGCCGCTGACAAACTTGCCAGGTACCGCCGCCATGAAGAGGAGCACCAGGCCAAGGATGGCGCTGGTGCTCCCCCTGACGCAGACCACTCTACGTCGGCCACTAACCAAGTTCTGGACGCTATAGCCCTATGTCAGAGCACGCTCACCTCCAAAATTGAGGAGGTCAAAATTGATGTGTCCCTCATCCGGCAAGATCTCTCTACCCTCCGGGATCGTGTGGCGGAGACAGAGACCCGCATCAGTAGAGCTGAAGACATCATACACCCCCTACAACACACTACTGATGAGGTACGCCGTCAGCTGCAAAAGCTTAGCGCGAAACAGGACGACATGGAAAATCGTCTCCGAAGATGTAATCTCCGCTTTATCGGTCTCCCTGAGACAGCTGAAGGTAACGATCCAGCGGGTTTCCTCGAAAATCTCCTGACCTCCACCTTCGGCAGAGAGGCATTTTCGGTGATGTTCGCAGTGGAGAGAGCTCATCGAATTCTGGCCCGTCCCCCTCCCCAGGGGGCCCCACCGCGTACCCTGATTGCGAAATTTCTTAACTTCAGGGACCGTGATAAAATCCTCCGCCTGACTAGAGAGAGGGGTAATATCCCCCATACCAATACCCATGTGGCAGTATTCCTGGACTTTTCCAGCGAGGTGCAACGGCAGAGGTCCAAGTTCCAGGATGTCAAGCGACGCCTCCGGGTTCTACACCTTAAATATGCAATGCTGTATCCTGCGAAGCTTTGCGTGGAACACGAGGGCCGAACCCACTTTTCCAAGACTGTTCTAATGTACTTTATTCATCATCCATATGGCGGGCGGAGCTCCCCCCTGCTCAGCCATGATGGTATCACACCTTTGTGGCCCCTACTCCCTGTGCACCTTCCAGAGAAGAAGTCTCCCCCCTAGGACTTTTAGGATTTTTGTGCACTTTTCCCTCCCCCATCTGTCTAATTTTTTTTTTCTCCCCCTTTGTTTTTCTCCTTGTTACTTTGGGTATCTATGCTCCTCTGCAATTAAGTGGAGAGAATACAAAGAAGGGGAAGGCGCACTGACCTAGTGCATTACCATAAAACAGCTTTATTTAAAATTGAATGAAATAGCAAAATGGCTACTCACAAACGAGTATTGATCACAGGCAAAATCAATACAATAAATCCATCGCACCAAACGTTTGGCGACTCCAGACCAGATGTCCGAGGAATTTGATGAGTACCTCTACGGAAATGGCTAACGCGTTTCGGGAGTGACCCCCTTTCTTCAGAGCCAAAGAGGGCTATGGTCTCTCGCTGGAGGCTGCCAGTAAATATATATAAAAAGGCCTCTAAGCCCATGAGGTAGAAAAGGTCAGAAAACTCCACCCCAGGTCAGGCAGGTCAGAAAGCTCCACCCCCCCAAAAAAAAAAAAAAAAAAAAAAATTAAATAAATAAATAAAAAAAATAAATAAAAAAATAAATAAAAAAGGGAGGGAGAGAGGCGACTGCAAGTGTTGCATCTTATGCGGAAACGCACGCGTGTGCTCATGCACACGTGTGTGGATATACATATGTACTCCTGTTCAATAGAATAATACTAACCGCCACATACGATAGAGATTTTTTGTGTTAATATCTGCCACATAGAAATTACTGATGATCTTAGTGGTACACTCGAGGGGGAAGGTGCTACACCGAATTTCATTTTATTTTATTTTATTGAAATACATTTAGTGCTGTACACAACCTGTATGTGTGCAAAGGTGATGTCCTCGTGGACGCTATCTGCTGGCTGGAGCGCACCTGGTTTCTTGTAGCAGGAAGTGCGGGTGGATATGCGTTCCACCCGCAACTTCCGGGCGCACCAGCATGGGCACTTCCGCTCACGCCGACTGGAGCGCACTTGGTCCCATGTGACAGGAAGTGCGGACGGATATGCGTTCCATCCGCAACATCCGGGCGCCCCAGCGTGAGTACTTCCGCTCAGGCGCACAAAGTGGACGTCCGAGCACGGGCGTCCATTGGCGTGACCTGGTCCACTCACGCTTCGGCGTCTAGCCAGACCCCTGAAGCGCAAGCTGGAACCAGGACCCGGAAACACAGGCGCAGAGGAACCCGCCCACAATCCAACCTCCCGTGCGAGCGCTAACCTCCTTGCTGGGACAGTCAAGGAGGTTACTAATAATATTAATAATAAAAAAAAAAAAATATAAGGGGAGGGGGGTGTTACAGGGAATTACCAAATGCCACACCTACTCTCCAGCGAGAAGCCATACGCCCTAGTGAATGTACTACAGTTATAGAGTGGGAACAAATGACAAGGCATTTTTAAGAAATACAAAAAATAAATAAAAAATATATATATATATATGTTAAAATTAAGAGTTGCAAAAAAGGAATTTTTTTCCATTCATTCATAAAAATTAATTCAATTTGCATTAAAAAAAAAAAAAAAATCTATCAATAATTAATTAAACACAAAAAAGAGAGAAATGCATTAGAACTAGTTAATCGCATAGTTGATAGAAACGATGGATTAAAAGTATATGTATATATATCTAAAAATAAAAAAAGGATATATTTAAAAAATATATATACATATAAATATATAGTATATAGTAATGTAGTGAACATACATGATAAGCCATATATAAACACATATATACATATACATAATGAGTAACCAGGTCTTATACCTAAAACTGGGTCTACCATCATTTAAGTATGGATGCTGCCTCAACGGGAATATATTGCCCTCAAGAGCCGATCAAATGGGCCACATGTAGCCAAGATAAGGTTAAAGGGATTAAATTGAATTTGATTAGAATAAAGACAATTAAATAAATAAAATAAAATAGAATAAATTGAAAATGAAATTAAAACTAAAATTAAATTAAATTGTATTAAATTATACAGTTGCCTAAACTACATAGGGCCTTACCCACCCACCCAGCTAGCGAGGGCTATCCATCTTACAGCAGGTTGTGCAATTCAATTTCTTCATTAAGGCCTTTGGGGGCCATAGTTCCTAGACAGAATATCCAGTAGGCCTCTCTATTGCAGAGTAGCTGATGTTTTTTACCGTTATCCACATCGTTTGGCATAGCTTCAATCCCGAAAACCTTCATGCCATCCACATTACTGGCGTGAGTCTCTTTAAAATGTCTTGGTAAGGAATACTTATCCTTTTCTGTCTGAATGCTACTTCTATGTTCGTTCATTCTTGTTCGCATTTGGCGTGAAGTACGGCCAACATAGAGGAGGCCACAGGGGCACAGAATGCCATAGATGACATAAGTGGTCCCACAATTAATAAACTGCTTAACCTTGTGGACTTTGTTATCAGTGCCTATTACGTCTCTTTTCCTGTGGCACATATACGTACAATTGGCACAATTTGTGCTCCCGCATTTGTAGCTGCCCTTTTGATCAAATATTGTAGTCCAGATACTGTTTAGGCCTCTAGTTTTGGTCTTCTTCACCCTACTTGGGGCAATAATGCTTCTTAGATCTTTTGGTCTCCTGAAGACTACATTCGGGCATGGGGGGAGGCTAGTTTTCATGATAGGATCAGATTCAAGTATCCTCCAGTTTTTCTTAAGGATCCTCTGTATTGCTGGGGCCCTATTGTTGAACCTAGTACAGAAACTCATCTGAGGATGTTTGTAATTATGGGATGTAGTTGTCTGTACTTCTTCGCCCGTCTTGTCGTACAATAGCAAATACTTTGAGTAGGCTTCATCGATGTACTTCTCCTTGTATCCCTTTTCTCGAAATTTGTTTTTAAGGATGAGGCTCTGTGTCTCATAATCTTGTTTGAGAGTGCAAGTTCGCTTGAGTCTGCAAAATTGACCAAAAGGGACGTTTCGGATACATCTTGGGTGGTGGTGGCTATAGGCATGAAGGTATGAATTCCCAGAACTTGGTTTGAAATGAGTTTTGGAGTAAATCTGTCCTTCTTCGTCAGCTCGCAGTTCTAGGTCTAGGAATACCAAGGATATCTCATCCAACACATGCGTGAATGTGATTCCGAAGGGGTTATTGGCACAATGCGTCAGGAATCCTTCTAAATCGTCATCACTGCCATTCCAGATAATGAGGATATCGTCTATATATCGAGCAAATAAGACTAGATTCTTTCCAAAGGGATTGTTGGTCCAAATGTACTTTTGCTCCCAGTAACCCATAAAGAGATTTGCGTAACTCGGCGCAAATCTAGCCCCCATCGCGGTGCCTTTTACTTGTCTATAGAAACAATCCATAAACATAAAATAATTATGGGTTAGAGTGAATTCCGTGCTGTCATGGATGAATTTTGCCTGGGCCGGGTTGAACAGATGTGCTTCTGCCAGGTAGTTTTCTATTGCTCTTAGGCCAAACTCATGTTGAATGGAAGTGTATAATGATACCACATCCAGAGAGAGCCATCTGTACCCCTTTTCCCAAGTGTATGCGCTAAGGATGTCCAACGCATGGCCCGAATCCTTAATGTATGAAGGCAAGTTGGTTACTAACCTTTGAAGGAAATGATCGATATAGCTACCAAGATTACTGGTAAGGCTATTCATCCCAGCGATAATTGGTCTGCCTGGGGGCTTTTTCAGATCTTTATGAATTTTTCGAATATGGTAAAAATATGGAACCACTGGGTGCTTGACGTACAAGAATTGGTATTCGTTCTTAGTGATGACTTCATTGGATAATGCTTCATCCAAGAGTTTTTTGAGGTCAATACTGAAGTTGGCTGTAGGGTCACAGGTGAGCTTCTCATATGTGTTCTTGTCTCCAATGAGTCTGGAAGCTTCATCCACGTACTGTTCCCTGTCCTGTATCACCAGACCACCTCCTTTGTCTGCCTTTCGTATTACGATGTCAGAATTGTCTCTTAGGCTTTTTAGAGGGCCGTCTAAAGATGAATCATGGCCTTTACTGTATTTACGAGTCCCATTGCCACAGAGCTTTCTGAATTCTTCCAGCACCACTTCATAGAAAGTCGGTATAGAATTACCTTTATTCCAGTGGGGGTAGAAGCTTGATTTAGGTCTAAACGTGGTCTCGATAGTCTTGTCTTCGTAAATCATAGAAGGGAACTCATCTAAGCAGATCTGTCCCCCTTCCTTATATAACTCTTCCAGCATCTCCAAAACTCTTGAGACATCTTGGGGATCCCCAGGGGGGATGGGAGAGGTTGGTATAGTGTTACTGTCTGCCGTTCCATTGAGCTCTTTTAGCCTAAAATGGCGTTTTACTGTAAGATTGCGTATGAACTTATTCAGATCTATAAAAAGTTCAAAGAGATTCGGTGGATTTTCAGGGGCATAATTAAGTCCCTTTCTAAGTAGCCTCAATTCGGACTCAGAGAATTCCTGCTTTGATAAGTTGAAAATCTTGATAGTGGATTCACCTTCTATTGTTTTGAAGGTTTTTGTGATTTTCCGCCCTCCCCTGCGGCCTCTTCTCGTTGCTTTTGCTGTCTCCTGGTGTTCGGGGGTGGAAGTAGTCGAGATATATTGTTTTTCTGCGCCGCGGGTCTGGTCTTTCCCGCAGCTCCTTCCACCAAAAAAGAAATCTCACCATTCAATTGAAGTGTTTTGTTATTCGTGAGGTTTTCATTGTCACCTAATGGTTCCTGAGTTCTTGCTCCTTGAGTCTGTTTTTGGTGTTTCTTTGGTGACCCTGTAAGTGGCTGTGCCTTTAGTGTCAAATCAGATAGTTCTTCATGCGTTGTGCTCCCTCTATGCGATGGGAAAGTCGCTTGACTTATATCAGCAAAACACGTACCCTCCCCCACCTGGCCTCCTTGGTTGCTGGAGATATTGGAATCATGGGGTGCCAGTGGCACTTCTAGAGCTGAAGGCGGCGGAAAAACATCCCGCACATTCATTCTATAGGTACTATGCTCCCCCCTATCTTTATCACCACTGGTGGAATTGATACTGGTGGTCACAGCCAAGTGCTTGTTGGTATTCTTATCAACCCCTATTTCTATAGCATTATTGTTGTTTATATTCTTTTTATATTTATTCCTATTCTTGGTTGTATTCTTGGTTTTGTTCTTGGTATTACCATCCCTGTTTTGGACCCAATACCTATTTTTCTTATTACTATTATAGCAGTTGCTCCCCCTCTTATTGTATGTCTCATACCTACTTTTCAGAGCATCCACACTATCAGGTGGAACTCCCAAAACTTTGCTCTGAACAGCACCTGATCCAGCTTCATAAGATTGCGATTTACCTTTTTTCCAATTGAACTCACAGCCAGCCAGGTAGTCCTGCCTATCTCTCTCAAACTTCCCAGATTTTTTAGCTATCAGATCAGCCTCAAATCTAGATGTTTGTTCATTAATTTTTATGTCCCATTCACTAAAATTTTCTAAATCTAGGAAACCTCCTAACTGTTCCTGAATATTTAAAACCTCTGACTTGATTTTTTCTAGATTTCTCTCTCTTTGTCTGATAATTAATTTCAACCATGACTGGTTAAATAATCGCATTTCCCTTGTCCATTCATCCCCAATATCCTCATCAAGGAAGTTGCACAGTTTAGTAATTCGCAACCCCCTGGGGATTCTATTAACTTCCAAATATTTCTGTAGCAAAACAATGTCCCACCATTGAGTCATTTCATTTTCAAGAAGATGCTTTAGTTTATAAAACACCGATTGCATTTCTTCCTCTCTGTTGGGTACAATTTCCGTAATTGTGACATCATTGCGTAGTACTTGTTCATGCTCGTAGTCATTAATGCTGCTTAAAAACCCTTTAGCCAGGGAGGCTCTTCTTAACTGTCTTTCTTCAATGGATAACACCATATTTACATATATCCATATATACAGGTTTAAGCAGAATCACAGCAGTCCATCCACCTAGCAGCAGGAGTCCCCAAAAAACAAACAGTACAAAAACAGCAAATTCTCCTGCGCTCTGGTTTCTTGGTCTTTAGATGTGATATAGACAGTTTGAAAATGGTGTAGTCACTACGTCTTGCAGCCCTCCTTTAGAACATTGGGTGTTCAAATACTAAAAAGAGAGAATACAAAGAAGGGGAAGGCGCACTGACCTAGTGCATTACCATAAAACAGCTTTATTTAAAATTGAATCAAATAGCAAAATGGCTACTCACAAACGAGTATTGATCACAGGCAAAATCAATACAATAAATCCATCGCACCAAACGTTTGGCGACTCCAGACCAGATGTCCGAGGAATTTGATGAGTACCTCTACGGAAATGGCTAACGCGTTTCGGGAGTGACCCCCTTTCTTCAGAGCCAAAGAGGGCTATGGTCTCTCGCTGGAGGCTGCCAGTAAATATATATAAAAAGGCCTCTAAGCCCATGAGGTAGAAAAGGTCAGAAAACTCCACCCCAGGTCAGGCAGGTCAGAAAGCTCCACCCCCCCAAAAAAAAAAAAAAAAAAATTAAATAAATAAATAAAAAAAATAAATAAAAAAATAAATAAAAAAGGGAGGGAGAGAGGCGACTGCAAGTGTTGCATCTTATGCGGAAACGCACGCGTGTGCTCATGCACACGTGTGTGGATATACATATGTACTCCTGTTCAATAGAATAATACTAACCGCCACATACGATAGAGATTTTTTGTGTTAATATCTGCCACATAGAAATTACTGATGATCTTAGTGGTACACTCGAGGGGGAAGGTGCTACACCGAATTTCATTTTATTTTATTTTATTGAAATACATTTAGTGCTGTACACAACCTGTATGTGTGCAAAGGTGATGTCCTCGTGGACGCTATCTGCTGGCTGGAGCGCACCTGGTTTCTTGTAGCAGGAAGTGCGGGTGGATATGCGTTCCACCCGCAACTTCCGGGCGCACCAGCATGGGCACTTCCGCTCACGCCGACTGGAGCGCACTTGGTCCCATGTGACAGGAAGTGCGGATGGATATGCGTTCCATCCGCAACATCCGGGCGCCCCAGCGTGAGTACTTCCGCTCAGGCGCACAAAGTGGACGTCCGAGCACGGGCGTCCATTGGCGTGACCTGGTCCACTCACGCTTCGGCGTCTAGCCAGACCCCTGAAGCGCAAGCTGGAACCAGGACCCGGAAACACAGGCGCAGAGGAACCCGCCCACAATCCAACCTCCCGTGCGAGCGCTAACCTCCTTGCTGGGACAGTCAAGGAGGTTACTAATAATATTAATAATAAAAAAAAAAAAATATAAGGGGAGGGGGGTGTTACAGGGAATTACCAAATGCCACACCTACTCTCCAGCGAGAAGCCATACGCCCTAGTGAATGTACTACAGTTATAGAGTGGGAACAAATGACAAGGCATTTTTAAGAAATACAAAAAATAAATAAAAAATATATATATATATATGTTAAAATTAAGAGTTGCAAAAAAGGAATTTTTTTCCATTCATTCATAAAAATTAATTCAATTTGCATTAAAAAAAAAAAAAAAATCTATCAATAATTAATTAAACACAAAAAAGAGAGAAATGCATTAGAACTAGTTAATCGCATAGTTGATAGAAACGATGGATTAAAAGTATATGTATATATATCTAAAAATAAAAAAAGGATATATTTAAAAAATATATATACATATAAATATATAGTATATAGTAATGTAGTGAACATACATGATAAGCCATATATAAACACATATATACATATACATAATGAGTAACCAGGTCTTATACCTAAAACTGGGTCTACCATCATTTAAGTATGGATGCTGCCTCAACGGGAATATATTGCCCTCAAGAGCCGATCAAATGGGCCACATGTAGCCAAGATAAGGTTAAAGGGATTAAATTGAATTTGATTAGAATAAAGACAATTAAATAAATAAAATAAAATAGAATAAATTGAAAATGAAATTAAAACTAAAATTAAATTAAATTGTATTAAATTATACAGTTGCCTAAACTACATAGGGCCTTACCCACCCACCCAGCTAGCGAGGGCTATCCATCTTACAGCAGGTTGTGCAATTCAATTTCTTCATTAAGGCCTTTGGGGGCCATAGTTCCTAGACAGAATATCCAGTAGGCCTCTCTATTGCAGAGTAGCTGATGTTTTTTACCGTTATCCACATCGTTTGGCATAGCTTCAATCCCGAAAACCTTCATGCCATCCACATTACTGGCGTGAGTCTCTTTAAAATGTCTTGGTAAGGAATACTTATCCTTTTCTGTCTGAATGCTACTTCTATGTTCGTTCATTCTTGTTCGCATTTGGCGTGAAGTACGGCCAACATAGAGGAGGCCACAGGGGCACAGAATGCCATAGATGACATAAGTGGTCCCACAATTAATAAACTGCTTAACCTTGTGGACTTTGTTATCAGTGCCTATTACGTCTCTTTTCCTGTGGCACATATACGTACAATTGGCACAATTTGTGCTCCCGCATTTGTAGCTGCCCTTTTGATCAAATATTGTAGTCCAGATACTGTTTAGGCCTCTAGTTTTGGTCTTCTTCACCCTACTTGGGGCAATAATGCTTCTTAGATCTTTTGGTCTCCTGAAGACTACATTCGGGCATGGGGGGAGGCTAGTTTTCATGATAGGATCAGATTCAAGTATCCTCCAGTTTTTCTTAAGGATCCTCTGTATTGCTGGGGCCCTATTGTTGAACCTAGTACAGAAACTCATCTGAGGATGTTTGTAATTATGGGATGTAGTTGTCTGTACTTCTTCGCCCGTCTTGTCGTACAATAGCAAATACTTTGAGTAGGCTTCATCGATGTACTTCTCCTTGTATCCCTTTTCTCGAAATTTGTTTTTAAGGATGAGGCTCTGTGTCTCATAATCTTGTTTGAGAGTGCAAGTTCGCTTGAGTCTGCAAAATTGACCAAAAGGGACGTTTCGGATACATCTTGGGTGGTGGTGGCTATAGGCATGAAGGTATGAATTCCCAGAACTTGGTTTGAAATGAGTTTTGGAGTAAATCTGTCCTTCTTCGTCAGCTCGCAGTTCTAGGTCTAGGAATACCAAGGATATCTCATCCAACACATGCGTGAATGTGATTCCGAAGGGGTTATTGGCACAATGCGTCAGGAATCCTTCTAAATCGTCATCACTGCCATTCCAGATAATGAGGATATCGTCTATATATCGAGCAAATAAGACTAGATTCTTTCCAAAGGGATTGTTGGTCCAAATGTACTTTTGCTCCCAGTAACCCATAAAGAGATTTGCGTAACTCGGCGCAAATCTAGCCCCCATCGCGGTGCCTTTTACTTGTCTATAGAAACAATCCATAAACATAAAATAATTATGGGTTAGAGTGAATTCCGTGCTGTCATGGATGAATTTTGCCTGGGCCGGGTTGAACAGATGTGCTTCTGCCAGGTAGTTTTCTATTGCTCTTAGGCCAAACTCATGTTGAATGGAAGTGTATAATGATACCACATCCAGAGAGAGCCATCTGTACCCCTTTTCCCAAGTGTATGCGCTAAGGATGTCCAACGCATGGCCCGAATCCTTAATGTATGAAGGCAAGTTGGTTACTAACCTTTGAAGGAAATGATCGATATAGCTACCAAGATTACTGGTAAGGCTATTCATCCCAGCGATAATTGGTCTGCCTGGGGGCTTTTTCAGATCTTTATGAATTTTTCGAATATGGTAAAAATATGGAACCACTGGGTGCTTGACGTACAAGAATTGGTATTCGTTCTTAGTGATGACTTCATTGGATAATGCTTCATCCAAGAGTTTTTTGAGGTCAATACTGAAGTTGGCTGTAGGGTCACAGGTGAGCTTCTCATATGTGTTCTTGTCTCCAATGAGTCTGGAAGCTTCATCCACGTACTGTTCCCTGTCCTGTATCACCAGACCACCTCCTTTGTCTGCCTTTCGTATTACGATGTCAGAATTGTCTCTTAGGCTTTTTAGAGGGCCGTCTAAAGATGAATCATGGCCTTTACTGTATTTACGAGTCCCATTGCCACAGAGCTTTCTGAATTCTTCCAGCACCACTTCATAGAAAGTCGGTATAGAATTACCTTTATTCCAGTGGGGGTAGAAGCTTGATTTAGGTCTAAACGTGGTCTCGATAGTCTTGTCTTCGTAAATCATAGAAGGGAACTCATCTAAGCAGATCTGTCCCCCTTCCTTATATAACTCTTCCAGCATCTCCAAAACTCTTGAGACATCTTGGGGATCCCCAGGGGGGATGGGAGAGGTTGGTATAGTGTTACTGTCTGCCGTTCCATTGAGCTCTTTTAGCCTAAAATGGCGTTTTACTGTAAGATTGCGTATGAACTTATTCAGATCTATAAAAAGTTCAAAGAGATTCGGTGGATTTTCAGGGGCATAATTAAGTCCCTTTCTAAGTAGCCTCAATTCGGACTCAGAGAATTCCTGCTTTGATAAGTTGAAAATCTTGATAGTGGATTCACCTTCTATTGTTTTGAAGGTTTTTGTGATTTTCCGCCCTCCCCTGCGGCCTCTTCTCGTTGCTTTTGCTGTCTCCTGGTGTTCGGGGGTGGAAGTAGTCGAGATATATTGTTTTTCTGCGCCGCGGGTCTGGTCTTTCCCGCAGCTCCTTCCACCAAAAAAGAAATCTCACCATTCAATTGAAGTGTTTTGTTATTCGTGAGGTTTTCATTGTCACCTAATGGTTCCTGAGTTCTTGCTCCTTGAGTCTGTTTTTGGTGTTTCTTTGGTGACCCTGTAAGTGGCTGTGCCTTTAGTGTCAAATCAGATAGTTCTTCATGCGTTGTGCTCCCTCTATGCGATGGGAAAGTCGCTTGACTTATATCAGCAAAACACGTACCCTCCCCCACCTGGCCTCCTTGGTTGCTGGAGATATTGGAATCATGGGGTGCCAGTGGCACTTCTAGAGCTGAAGGCGGCGGAAAAACATCCCGCACATTCATTCTATAGGTACTATGCTCCCCCCTATCTTTATCACCACTGGTGGAATTGATACTGGTGGTCACAGCCAAGTGCTTGTTGGTATTCTTATCAACCCCTATTTCTATAGCATTATTGTTGTTTATATTCTTTTTATATTTATTCCTATTCTTGGTTGTATTCTTGGTTTTGTTCTTGGTATTACCATCCCTGTTTTGGACCCAATACCTATTTTTCTTATTACTATTATAGCAGTTGCTCCCCCTCTTATTGTATGTCTCATACCTACTTTTCAGAGCATCCACACTATCAGGTGGAACTCCCAAAACTTTGCTCTGAACAGCACCTGATCCAGCTTCATAAGATTGCGATTTACCTTTTTTCCAATTGAACTCACAGCCAGCCAGGTAGTCCTGCCTATCTCTCTCAAACTTCCCAGATTTTTTAGCTATCAGATCAGCCTCAAATCTAGATGTTTGTTCATTAATTTTTATGTCCCATTCACTAAAATTTTCTAAATCTAGGAAACCTCCTAACTGTTCCTGAATATTTAAAACCTCTGACTTGATTTTTTCTAGATTTCTCTCTCTTTGTCTGATAATTAATTTCAACCATGACTGGTTAAATAATCGCATTTCCCTTGTCCATTCATCCCCAATATCCTCATCAAGGAAGTTGCACAGTTTAGTAATTCGCAACCCCCTGGGGATTCTATTAACTTCCAAATATTTCTGTAGCAAAACAATGTCCCACCATTGAGTCATTTCATTTTCAAGAAGATGCTTTAGTTTATAAAACACCGATTGCATTTCTTCCTCTCTGTTGGGTACAATTTCCGTAATTGTGACATCATTGCGTAGTACTTGTTCATGCTCGTAGTCATTAATGCTGCTTAAAAACCCTTTAGCCAGGGAGGCTCTTCTTAACTGTCTTTCTTCAATGGATAACACCATATTTACATATATCCATATATACAGGTTTAAGCAGAATCACAGCAGTCCATCCACCTAGCAGCAGGAGTCCCCAAAAAACAAACAGTACAAAAACAGCAAATTCTCCTGCGCTCTGGTTTCTTGGTCTTTAGATGTGATATAGACAGTTTGAAAATGGTGTAGTCACTACGTCTTGCAGCCCTCCTTTAGAACATTGGGTGTTCAAATACTAAAAAGAGAGAATACAAAGAAGGGGAAGGCGCACTGACCTAGTGCATTACCATAAAACAGCTTTATTTAAAATTGAATCAAATAGCAAAATGGCTACTCACAAACGAGTATTGATCACAGGCAAAATCAATACAATAAATCCATCGCACCAAACGTTTGGCGACTCCAGACCAGATGTCCGAGGAATTTGATGAGTACCTCTACGGAAATGGCTAACGCGTTTCGGGAGTGACCCCCCTTTCTTCAGAGCCAAAGAGGGCTATGGTCTCTCGCTGGAGGCTGCCAGTAAATATATATAAAAAGGCCTCTAAGCCCATGAGGTAGAAAAGGTCAGAAAACTCCACCCCAGGTCAGGCAGGTCAGAAAGCTCCACCCCCCCAAAAAAAAAAAATTAAATAAATAAATAAATAAATAAATAAATAAAAAAAAAAATTTAAATAAATAAATAAAAAATAAAAAATAAAAAAATAAATAAAAAAGGGAGGGAGAGAGGCGACTGCAAGTGTCGCATCTTATGCGGAAACGCACGCGTGTGCTCATGCACACGTGTGTGGATATACATATGTACTCCTGTTCAATAGAATAATACTAACCGCCACATACGATAGAGATTTTTTGTGTTAATATCTGCCACATAGAAATTACTGATGATCTTAGTGGTACACTCGAGGGGGAAGGTGCTACACCGAATTTCATTTTATTTTATTTTATTGAAATACATTTAGTGCTGTACACAACCTGTATGTGTGCAAAGGTGATGTCCTCGTGGACGCTATCTGCTGGCTGGAGCGCACCTGGTTTCTTGTAGCAGGAAGTGCGGGTGGATATGCGTTCCACCCGCAACTTCCGGGCGCACCAGCATGGGCACTTCCGCTCACGCCGACTGGAGCGCACTTGGTCCCATGTGACAGGAAGTGCGGACGGATATGCGTTCCATCCGCAACATCCGGGCGCCCCTAGGTCAGTGCGCCTTCCCCTTCTTTGTATTCTCTCTTTTTAGTATTTGAACACCCAATGTTCTAAAGGAGGGCTGCAAGACGTAGTGACTACACCATTTTCAAACTGTCTATATCACATCTAAAGACCAAGAAACCAGAGCGCAGGAGAATTTGCTGTTTTTGTACTGTTTGTTTTTTGGGGACTCCTGCTGCTAGGTGGATGGACTGCTGTGATTCTGCTTAAACCTGTATATATGGATATATATAAATATGGTGTTATCCATTGAAGAAAGACAGTTAAGAAGAGCCTCCCTGGCTAAAGGGTTTTTAAGCAGCATTAATGACTACGAGCATGAACAAGTACTACGCAATGATGTCACAATTACGGAAATTGTACCCAACAGAGAGGAAGAAATGCAATCGGTGTTTTATAAACTAAAGCATCTTCTTGAAAATGAAATGACTCAATGGTGGGACATTGTTTTGCTACAGAAATATTTGGAAGTTAATAGAATCCCCAGGGGGTTGCGAATTACTAAACTGTGCAACTTCCTTGATGAGGATATTGGGGATGAATGGACAAGGGAAATGCGATTATTTAACCAGTCATGGTTGAAATTAATTATCAGACAAAGAGAGAGAAATCTAGAAAAAATCAAGTCAGAGGTTTTAAATATTCAGGAACAGTTAGGAGGTTTCCTAGATTTAGAAAATTTTAGTGAATGGGACATAAAAATTAATGAACAAACATCTAGATTTGAGGCTGATCTGATAGCTAAAAAATCTGGGAAGTTTGAGAGAGATAGGCAGGACTACCTGGCTGGCTGTGAGTTCAATTGGAAAAAAGGTAAATCGCAATCTTATGAAGCTGGATCAGGTGCTGTTCAAAGCAAAGTTTTGGGAGTTCCACCTGATAGTGTGGATGCTCTGAAAAGTAGGTATGAGACATACAATAAGAGGGGGAGCAACTGCTATAATAGTAATAAGAAAAATAGGTATTGGGTCCAAAACAGGGATGGTAATACCAAGAACAAAACCAAGAATACAACCAAGAATAGGAATAAATATAAAAAGAATATAAACAACAATAATGCTATAGAAATAGGGGTTGATAAGAATACCAACAAGCACTTGGCTGTGACCACCAGTATCAATTCCACCAGTGGTGATAAAGATAGGGGGGAGCATAGTACCTATAGAATGAATGTGCGGGATGTTTTTCCGCCGCCTTCAGCTCTAGAAGTGCCACTGGCACCCCATGATTCCAATATCTCCAGCAACCAAGGAGGCCAGGTGGGGGAGGGTACGTGTTTTGCTGATATAAGTCAAGCGACTTTCCCATCGCATAGAGGGAGCACAACGCATGAAGAACTATCTGATTTGACACTAAAGGCACAGCCACTTACAGGGTCACCAAAGAAACACCAAAAACAGACTCAAGGAGCAAGAACTCAGGAACCATTAGGTGACAATGAAAACCTCACAAATAACAAAACACTTCAATTGAATGGTGAGATTTCTTTTTTGGTGGAAGGAGCTGCGGGAAAGACCAGACCCGCGGCGCAGAAAAACAATATATCTTGACTACTTCCACCCCCGAACACCAGGAGACAGCAAAAGCAACGAGAAGAGGCCGCAGGGGAGGGCGGAAAATCACAAAAACCTTCAAAACAATAGAAGGTGAATCCACTATCAAGATTTTCAACTTATCAAAGCAGGAATTCTCTGAGTCCGAATTGAGGCTACTTAGAAAGGGACTTAATTATGCCCCTGAAAATCCACCGAATCTCTTTGAACTTTTTATAGATCTGAATAAGTTCATACGCAATCTTACAGTAAAATGCCATTTTAGGCTAAAAGAGCTCAATGGAACGGCAGACAGTAACACTATACCAACCTCTCCCATCCCCCCTGGGGATCCCCAAGATGTCTCAAGAGTTTTGGAGATGCTGGAAGAGTTATATAAGGAAGGGGGACAGATCTGCTTAGATAAGTTCCCTTCTATGATTTACGAAGACAAGACTATCGAGACCACGTTTAGACCTAAATCAAGCTTCTACCCCCACTGGAATAAAGGTAATTCTATACCGACTTTCTACGAAGTGGTGCTGGAAGAATTCAGAAAGCTCTGTGGCAATGGGACTCGTAAATACAGTAAAGGCCATGATTCATCTTTAGACGGCCCTCTAAAAAGCCTAAGAGACAATTCTGACATCGTAATACGAAAGGCAGACAAAGGAGGTGGTCTGGTGATACAGGACAGGGAACAGTACGTGGATGAAGCTTCCAGACTCATTGGAGACAAGAACACATATGAGAAGCTCACCTGTGACCCTACAGCCAACTTCAGTATTGACCTCAAAAAACTCTTGGATGAAGCATTATCCAATGAAGTCATCACTAAGAACGAATACCAATTCTTGTACGTCAAGCACCCAGTGGTTCCATATTTTTACCATATTCCAAAAATTCATAAAGATCTGAAAAAGCCCCCAGGCAGACCAATTATCGCTGGGATGAATAGCCTTACCAGTAATCTTGGTAGCTATATCGATCATTTCCTTCAAAGGTTAGTAACCAACTTGCCTTCATACATTAAGGATTCGGGCCATGCGTTGGACATCCTTAGCGCATACACTTGGGAAAAGGGGTACAGATGGCTCTCTCTGGATGTGGTATCATTATACACTTCCATTCAACATGAGTTTGGCCTAAGAGCAATAGAAAACTACCTGGCAGAAGCACATCTGTTCAACCCGGCCCAGGCAAAATTCATCCATGACAGCACGGAATTCACTCTAACCCATAATTATTTTATGTTTATGGATTGTTTCTATAGACAAGTAAAAGGCACCGCGATGGGGGCTAGATTTGCGCCGAGTTACGCAAATCTCTTTATGGGTTACTGGGAGCAAAAGTACATTTGGACCAACAATCCCTTTGGAAAGAATCTAGTCTTATTTGCTCGATATATAGACGATATCCTCATTATCTGGAATGGCAGTGATGACGATTTAGAAGGATTCCTGACGCATTGTGCCAATAACCCCTTCGGAATCACATTCACGCATGTGTTGGATGAGATATCCTTGGTATTCCTAGACCTAGAACTGCGAGCTGACGAAGAAGGACAGATTTACTCCAAAACTCATTTCAAACCAAGTTCTGGGAATTCATACCTTCATGCCTATAGCCACCACCACCCAAGATGTATCCGAAACGTCCCTTTTGGTCAATTTTGCAGACTCAAGCGAACTTGCACTCTCAAACAAGATTATGAGACACAGAGCCTCATCCTTAAAAACAAATTTCGAGAAAAGGGATACAAGGAGAAGTACATCGATGAAGCCTACTCAAAGTATTTGCTATTGTACGACAAGACGGGCGAAGAAGTACAGACAACTACATCCCATAATTACAAACATCCTCAGATGAGTTTCTGTACTAGGTTCAACAATAGGGCCCCAGCAATACAGAGGATCCTTAAGAAAAACTGGAGGATACTTGAATCTGATCCTATCATGAAAACTAGGTACAAAAGGTAAACCGCGCTACTCGAACAACAAAAGAAAGCAACCTATAAGCAGCAACCCTAATCGTAATACTCCGATATCAAACTAAATAGGTGAACAAAATGAGCTGCGCTAAAAACAATGAAACTAGAAAATAATCAAACACCAAAAAACCTAATCAACCTATACCAATAGACGTAAAAACAATATTAAATTGACAGAAAAATGTGATTAGTGAATAGTATACATGAATACTAACGTATCGTCATAAAGTGAATAAAATGTATACTAGACCTAAAATAACATTAATGTGAATATTACAAAGAAAACCCCACAATAATTAATGTAGATTGACACAAAAAAAGGGTTATAATGTGTGCTAGATTTAAACGAATAGTATTAACTAAAATAATATTCAAAAAACCATAAAAAGTTCATATGTGATGAAGAAAATATTTTTATATAGTCCCAAGATTAATATAGGTTCTTCAAACTTGACATAAAGGTGCAAAAATATCCACAAATGCGTGTATATAAAAACAAAAAATTTTTTTCAAAACAATCCTCCACCAGTGAGAAGAGGGGCCGCTTACCAGAGCTTTAGATCCCAGTGTTAGTGAGATCAGTAAGGCAACAGCACAGAGGTTTCTGGGTGAACCGTCACAGGCATCCCACCATCTCCATCTCCAATATGAAGCCTTCAATCAAGAAACGAAGGTGTCGTAGATTGCTGACACCACGCTGTCTCTATCTCCAATACGAAGCCTCCAGTCCGGGAACGAAGGTATCGTGGATCATATAAAAAATCAAAGACACTCGCATAGCGTAAAACCACTTGGTTTAATAAAGTAAAGTTTAAAAGATTTACACTCACATGCGTAAAGAAAAAACGATCATATAAAAACGAGCCGGCCGGACTCGTGTGCCGCCCGCACTTCCTGGTTGGGCGTAGAACGCGGAGACGTCAGAACGCCTATCTCCCTACGCGCGTTTCGTCACGAACGGACGTGTTCACGGGATGCGGGACGGCGTTCTGACGCACCGCCTATATACAAATTCTTAAACGGACAGCCTCGGTCTGAGCTCCATGCTGTCCTCTCAATCCACCATGTTGGGTGAGGGAAAGAGGACTGGAATGCCCATATTAACCCCCAGTCCACCATTTTACATAAGAAAAAAAAAGGGGTAAAAATTTTTGCCCTACCATTACGCAGAGGCAAACCCATAGTAATAATCCTCTCGATTCTTTTAGGAACCATAAATTAAAAATACAAAATTGTTATAGAAGTACATAAAAAGAAATTAAAAAAATTCCTTTCAAATACCAATTGAAAAATATATTTATCAAAAGGTATCCAATAAAATAATAAAACAATATTAAACACAAACAAAACAATCCAAACGGATAAACAAGACAGCTTCTGTAGTAAAGATATATACTGTCTCGTATGTCCAGATACTAATACGTTCTTAATTGAAAGAATTATATACCAGTGGAAATTGGAAACTTTTTATGGTAGTAAAACCACTGATATGGCATGTCAAAAAATGATAAGGGCAAAAAAAACCTCGTTGGGGACTCATGGAACTCACACCAAGTTTACAGTTGAAAAAGCAACGACTACCACAGGAAGCTTAAGCTATGTAAATTATTCCAACCAATCATATACTATTCAAGAATTGTCAATAAACGCATTTACGTCTACTTCAATATTAAGACCATGAGGAACATAACTTTTTAATCTGTGTATCCACATCATTTCAAGCTTGGAAATGCTTCTTACCAAATGGGTTCCCCTCCAATGGGGGTTGAACTTGTCAATTCCCATAAATATTGTGTTGGTAGGGTCTCTATTGTGTGCCAGCAGGTAGTGTTTGGAGACCGAATGCTGGGTATATCCTCTACGAATATTCCCAATATGCTCGTTCAAACGTACATGTAAAGCACGTTTGGTCCGCCCTACATACTGGAGGCCACAAGGGCACTCCAGCATGTAGACCACCGCCTCTGAACAGCAGGTAATAAAGGGTTCTATGGTATAAGACCTAGATGTGACCGTAGATCTAAAGGTAGTACTTCTCCTAGACCGACAGCCATTTAAGCTACATACCGTGCACTTCCTGCATTGATAGTACCCAGTAAGGTTCGAGAAAAAATGCGGACGATTCATGGGTGGGTCCAAAACGTTAGGGGCCACCCTATCCCTCAAAGATGTTACGCCTCTATAAACTACTTGGGGTCTGTCAGGCAAAATGGTTCCCAATACCGAGTCGTTCCTAAGTACATGCCAATGTTTTTTAAGTATATGTTTGATCCTAGTGTGTTGGCAGGAATAATTGGTGATGAAGGGGTAACGAAAATTGTTTTGACGGTCTCCTTCTCGTTCCTTTAGTAAATCGGATCTTTCTACTTGACTAATCTCATCTATCAGACGTGTCAAGGGTTCAGGTGGATAACCTTTATCAATGAACCTCTGAGTGAGAACGCGGGCCTGTTGTATAAAAACATCCTGTTCTGTACAGTTACGTCTCAATCTTAAGAGCTGACTTCTAGGTACTGATTTGAGCCAAGATGGATGATGGCAACTAGTAGTAGGTATAAAGGAGTTCCTATCGGTGGTTTTAAAGAAAGTTGATGTAATAAAACGTTCTCCTTTAATAGTGATAGTAAGGTCTAAAAAATTTATTTTGGTAAGACTGGCTTCATAAGTGAGGTGTATACCCCTGGTGTTGGCGTTAAGCTCACTCATAAACAAGGAGAGATCCGATTCACTCCCATCCCATAGGAGGAGGATGTCGTCTATGTACCTGGCCCAAAAGGTCAGCTGTGGCCTGACACGGGCATAGACGACATCCTCCTCCCATTTCCCCATAAACAAATTCGCCAAACTAGGGGCATATTTGGCCCCCATTGCGACCCCTTTAATCTGGCGAAAAATTTCCCTATAATGACACTCAGGGAAGCTCTGGTAATGGCAACTTGGGTATGAACCCAAGCCACAGCAATTGGGGTTTTCCCAGGCCAAACCAAGGCATCAAAAGAGTGGTCGAGCTAAGAGAGGAACTAGAGGGGGGAGGCGTACTCAGCCCAAAAAGACCAAGAACATAACTGGTGCAGGTATTTTTAACCTTAGCTCGGCCACTCTTAGTAATTGTGAACTGAGTGTCCTGGATAAGGGCCTCAAGTTTGCCCCAGCCAAAAACATGAACAAGTTTCAAACATACATGGATATTCATAGGTATGTTAGAAAACTCAATATTCAAAGATATGTAGCTTCAAATCCTACCAACTTTCTTAGAAATACCTCTGGCGACTATTGTCACTCGGGGCTTTCTAATCCATCACTTTTCAACCCACCTGGGCATTTGTGTCCCTCTTTAAAAGTCTTTCGCGATCTGGCCCTCAAAGACCTTGAAGAATTGCGTATAAAAAAAGTTAGAAATAAAGAGGTGATTGATGCTGGCATTGAATCCCTTTGCAACAATAAAAATGTGGTTATCCGCCCAGCGGACAAAGGGGGGGGCATAGTCATCCTTAATAAGGATGACTATATAGGCGAGATGAATCGGATTTTGGGAGATAGGGCTACTTACATCTCCCTACCCTCTAATCCAAATGTACAATACAAAAGAACTTTGGAGTCCCTTGTTGCCGAGGGATTCGATCAGGGAATCTTAAATAAGAAAGAAAAGGCCTTTCTTGTCCCAAAAACTCCTAGAATCCCTGTAATCTACTACCTACCTAAGGTCCATAAGAGTCTAACCTGCCCCCCGGGACGACCCATTATTAGTGGGATCGATTCCATCACTTCCCGGGTGGGCAGGTATATAGATTTCTTTTTACAACCTCTAGTGCGTCGAATGCCATCATTTATTAAAGACACTAGGCATATAATTAACCTTCTCGAGGGATACCATCCTAAACCAGGGACTCTGCTGGTGACTGCAGATGTTGCGTCACTTTATACAAGCATACCCCAAAATATGGGCCTAGAGGCCGTTTCAGATTCCCTAGAAAGGTTTTCTGACCTCCCCTCAGAACAAATAATCTTTATTATGAAACTTTTAGACTATGCGGCTACGCATAACTTTTTTTGGTTTGGAGGGGATTTTTTTCGCCAGATTAAAGGGGTCGCAATGGGGGCCAAATATGCCCCTAGTTTGGCGAATTTGTTTATGGGGAAATGGGAGGAGGATGTCGTCTATGCCCGTGTCAGGCCACAGCTGACCTTTTGGGCCAGGTACATAGACGACATCCTCCTCCTATGGGATGGGAGTGAATCGGATCTCTCCTTGTTTATGAGTGAGCTTAACGCCAACACCAGGGGTATACACCTCACTTATGAAGCCAGTCTTACCAAAATAAATTTTTTAGACCTTACTATCACTATTAAAGGAGAACGTTTTATTACATCAACTTTCTTTAAAACCACCGATAGGAACTCCTTTATACCTACTACTAGTTGCCATCATCCATCTTGGCTCAAATCAGTACCTAGAAGTCAGCTCTTAAGATTGAGACGTAACTGTACAGAACAGGATGTTTTTATACAACAGGCCCGCGTTCTCACTCAGAGGTTCATTGATAAAGGTTATCCACCTGAACCCTTGACACGTCTGATAGATGAGATTAGTCAAGTAGAAAGATCCGATTTACTAAAGGAACGAGAAGGAGACCGTCAAAACAATTTTCGTTACCCCTTCATCACCAATTATTCCTGCCAACACACTAGGATCAAACATATACTTAAAAAACATTGGCATGTACTTAGGAACGACTCGGTATTGGGAACCATTTTGCCTGACAGACCCCAAGTAGTTTATAGAGGCGTAACATCTTTGAGGGATAGGGTGGCCCCTAACGTTTTGGACCCACCCATGAATCGTCCGCATTTTTTCTCGAACCTTACTGGGTACTATCAATGCAGGAAGTGCACGGTATGTAGCTTAAATGGCTGTCGGTCTAGGAGAAGTACTACCTTTAGATCTACGGTCACATCTAGGTCTTATACCATAGAACCCTTTATTACCTGCTGTTCAGAGGCGGTGGTCTACATGCTGGAGTGCCCTTGTGGCCTCCAGTATGTAGGGCGGACCAAACGTGCTTTACATGTACGTTTGAACGAGCATATTGGGAATATTCGTAGAGGATATACCCAGCATTCGGTCTCCAAACACTACCTGCTGGCACACAATAGAGACCCTACCAACACAATATTTATGGGAATTGACAAGTTCAACCCCCATTGGAGGGGAACCCATTTGGTAAGAAGCATTTCCAAGCTTGAAATGATGTGGATACACAGATTAAAAAGTTATGTTCCTCATGGTCTTAATATTGAAGTAGACGTAAATGCGTTTATTGACAATTCTTGAATAGTATATGATTGGTTGGAATAATTTACATAGCTTAAGCTTCCTGTGGTAGTCGTTGCTTTTTCAACTGTAAACTTGGTGTGAGTTCCATGAGTCCCCAACGAGGTTTTTTTTGCCCTTATCATTTTTTGACATGCCATATCAGTGGTTTTACTACCATAAAAAGTTTCCAATTTCCACTGGTATATAATTCTTTCAATTAAGAACGTATTAGTATCTGGACATACGAGACAGTATATATCTTTACTACAGAAGCTGTCTTGTTTATCCGTTTGGATTGTTTTGTTTGTGTTTAATATTGTTTTATTATTTTATTGGATACCTTTTGATAAATATATTTTTCAATTGGTATTTGAAAGGAATTTTTTTAATTTCTTTTTATGTACTTCTATAACAATTTTGTATTTTTAATTTATGGTTCCTAAAAGAATCGAGAGGATTATTACTATGGGTTTGCCTCTGCGTAATGGTAGGGCAAAAATTTTTACCCCTTTTTTTTTCTTATGTAAAATGGTGGACTGGGGGTTAATATGGGCATTCCAGTCCTCTTTCCCTCACCCAACATGGTGGATTGAGAGGACAGCATGGAGCTCAGACCGAGGCTGTCCGTTTAAGAATTTGTATATAGGCGGTGCGTCAGAACGCCGTCCCGCATCCCGTGAACACGTCCGTTCGTGACGAAACGCGCGTAGGGAGATAGGCGTTCTGACGTCTCCGCGTTCTACGCCCAACCAGGAAGTGCGGGCGGCACACGAGTCCGGCCGGCTCGTTTTTATATGATCGTTTTTTCTTTACGCATGTGAGTGTAAATCTTTTAAACTTTACTTTATTAAACCAAGTGGTTTTACGCTATGCGAGTGTCTTTGATTTTTTATATGATCCACGATACCTTCGTTCCCGGACTGGAGGCTTCGTATTGGAGATAGAGACAGCGTGGTGTCAGCAATCTACGACACCTTCGTTTCTTGATTGAAGGCTTCATATTGGAGATGGAGATGGTGGGATGCCTGTGACGGTTCACCCAGAAACCTCTGTGCTGTTGCCTTACTGATCTCACTAACACTGGGATCTAAAGCTCTGGTAAGCGGCCCCTCTTCTCACTGGTGGAGGATTGTTTTGAAAAAAATTTTTTGTTTTTATATACACGCATTTGTGGATATTTTTGCACCTTTATGTCAAGTTTGAAGAACCTATATTAATCTTGGGACTATATAAAAATATTTTCTTCATCACATATGAACTTTTTATGGTTTTTTGAATATTATTTTAGTTAATACTATTCGTTTAAATCTAGCACACATTATAACCCTTTTTTTGTGTCAATCTACATTAATTATTGTGGGGTTTTCTTTGTAATATTCACATTAATGTTATTTTAGGTCTAGTATACATTTTATTCACTTTATGACGATACGTTAGTATTCATGTATACTATTCACTAATCACATTTTTCTGTCAATTTAATATTGTTTTTACGTCTATTGGTATAGGTTGATTAGGTTTTTTGGTGTTTGATTATTTTCTAGTTTCATTGTTTTTAGCGCAGCTCATTTTGTTCACCTATTTATCATGAAAACTAGCCTCCCCCCATGCCCGAATGTAGTCTTCAGGAGACCAAAAGATCTAAGGAGCATTATTGCCCCAAGTAGGGTGAAGAAGACCAAAACTAGAGGCCTAAACAGTATCTGGACTACAATATTTGATCAAAAGGGCAGCTACAAATGCGGGAGCACAAATTGTGCCAATTGTACGTATATGTGCCACAGGAAAAGAGACGTAATAGGCACTGATAACAAAGTCCACAAGGTTAAGCAGTTTATTAATTGTGGGACCACTTATGTCATCTATGGCATTCTGTGCCCCTGTGGCCTCCTCTATGTTGGCCGTACTTCACGCCAAATGCGAACAAGAATGAACGAACATAGAAGTAGCATTCAGACAGAAAAGGATAAGTATTCCTTACCAAGACATTTTAAAGAGACTCACGCCAGTAATGTGGATGGCATGAAGGTTTTCGGGATTGAAGCTATGCCAAACGATGTGGATAACGGTAAAAAACATCAGCTACTCTGCAATAGAGAGGCCTACTGGATATTCTGTCTAGGAACTATGGCCCCCAAAGCGAATCCGCGGCGTTTTCCCGCATCGCACGACTCCCGCCGGCAGTTCACACTGCCCTATGCGAACGGCTGGGAGTGTCAATGATATGTTAATGACACCCCCAGATCCGATCGCATATCGCAGTGCGATCTGCCGACTCGCACAAGAATCGGATCGCATGGTGTGAACGCCCATGCGATCCGATTCTGTTGCGGACGAAAAAAAGGGTCCCGTGCGAGTTTGCTGCGGGACCGCTGCGAGTTCAGCCATACTATCTGTATGGCTGAACTCGCAGCGCTACGGAGATCGGATGTGATTTGCGGTGCGAATCACATCCGGATCTCCCCCCGCAGCAGTGTGAACCCAGCCTAATGAAGAAATTGAATTGCACAACCTGCTGTAAGATGGATAGCCCTCGCTAGCTGGGTGGGTGGGTAAGGCCCTATGTAGTTTAGGCAACTGTATAATTTAATACAATTTAATTTAATTTTAGTTTTAATTTCATTTTCAATTTATTCTATTTTATTTTATTTATTTAATTGTCTTTATTCTAATCAAATTCAATTTAATCCCTTTAACCTTATCTTGGCTACATGTGGCCCATTTGATCGGCTCTTGAGGGCAATATATTCCCGTTGAGGCAGCATCCATACTTAAATGATGGTAGACCCAGTTTTAGGTATAAGACCTGGTTACTCATTATGTATATGTATATATGTGTTTATATATGGCTTATCATGTATGTTCACTACATTACTATATACTATATATTTATATGTATATATATTTTTTAAATATATCCTTTTTTTATTTTTAGATATATATACATATACTTTTAATCCATCGTTTCTATCAACTATGCGATTAACTAGTTCTAATGCATTTCTCTCTTTTTTGTGTTTAATTAATTATTGATAGATTTTTTTTTTTTTTTAATGCAAATTGAATTAATTTTTATGAATGAATGGAAAAAAATTCCTTTTTTGCAACTCTTAATTTTAACATATATATATATATTTTTTATTTATTTTTTGTATTTCTTAAAAATGCCTTGTCATTTGTTCCCACTCTATAACTGTAGTACATTCACTAGGGCGTATGGCTTCTCGCTGGAGAGTAGGTGTGGCATTTGGTAATTCCCTGTAACACCCCCCTCCCCTTTTTTTTTTTTTTTTTTTTTTTTTTTTCCCACTTTTACATATATATAATTTTTTTATTTTTTTTTTTTTTTTTTTTTACTATTTTTTATTTTTTATATTTTTTTTTTTATTATTAATATTATTAGTAACCTCCTTGACTGTCCCAGCAAGGAGGTTAGCGCTCGCACGGGAGGTTGGATTGTGGGCGGGTTCCTCTGCGCCTGTGTTTCCGGGTCCTGGTTCCAGCTTGCGCTTCAGGGGTCTGGCTAGACGCCGAAGCGTGAGTGGACCAGGTCACGCCAATGGACGCCCGTGCTCGGACGTCCACTTTGTGCGCCTGAGCGGAAGTACTCACGCTGGGGCGCCCGGATGTTGCGGATGGAACGCATATCCGTCCGCACTTCCTGTCACATGGGACCAAGTGCGCTCCAGTCGGCGTGAGCGGAAGTGCCCATGCTGGTGCGCCCGGAAGTTGCGGGTGGAACGCATATCCACCCGCACTTCCTGCTACAAGAAACCAGGTGCGCTCCAGCCAGCAGATAGCGTCCACGAGGACATCACCTTTGCACACATACAGGTTGTGTACAGCACTAAATGTATTTCAATAAAAAAAAATAAAATGAAATTCGGTGTAGCACCTTCCCCCTCGAGTGTACCACTAAGATCATCAGTAATTTCTATGTGGCAGATATTAACACAAAAAATCTCTATCGTATGTGGCGGTTAGTATTATTCTATTGAACAGGAGTACATATGTATATCCACACACGTGTGCATGAGCACACGCGTGCGTTTCCGCATAAGATGCGACACTTGCAGTCGCCTCTCTCCCTCCCTTTTTTATTTATTTTTTTATTTATTTTTTTATTTATTTATTAAATATTTTTTTTTTTTTTTTTTTTTTGGGGGGGTGGAGCTTTCTGACCTGCCTGACCTGGGGTGGAGTTTTCTGACCTTTTCTACCTCATGGGCTTAGAGGCCTTTTTATATATATTTACTGGCAGCCTCCAGCGAGAGACCATAGCCCTCTTTGGCTCTGAAGAAAGGGGGTCACTCCCGAAACGCGTTAGCCATTTCCGTAGAGGTACTCATCAAATTCCTCGGACATCTGGTCTGGAGTCGCCAAACGTTTGGTGCGATGGATTTATTGTATTGATTTTGCCTGTGATCAATACTCGTTTGTGAGTAGCCATTTTGCTATTTGATTCAATTTTAAATAAAGCTGTTTTATGGTAATGCACTAGGTCAGTGCGCCTTCCCCTTCTTTGTATTCTCTCTTTTTAGTATTTGAACACCCAATGTTCTAAAGGAGGGCTGCAAGACGTAGTGACTACACCATTTTCAAACTGTCTATATCACATCTAAAGACCAAGAAACCAGAGCGCAGGAGAATTTGCTGTTTTTCCTCTGCAATTAAGTTCCATGCCTCCAATGGGTTTTAACCAGTGGATGTCCCCAGTTGGTACCCAGTTATGGGATATGATGTCCAAGCCGTGTTGGGGTGGCGCTGGACTGGGTGGGGGGCGGGATGTTGTGGTTTTTATTGTTATTTTTCTTACACCACTATGTTTGCTAATGTTTGTTTATGCTGCAGGTACTATGTTAAAGTCATACATGCATTATTGGAATTGGCTGCTATTGTGTTTTGTGTGCGCTGAATTGGCCATGACTGCTCTGCTGATTCTAGCCCGCCTATGGTTTATTGTTTACGCCCTGCACCCACCATGAGCTCTCTAAAGTTCCTTACGTGGAATGTCAGAGGCATGCGGAATAAGATAAAACGCACTGCCGCCCTGACATTCCTTAAGTCCCAGCGAGCTGACATTATCGCGCTTGTTGAGACCCATGTTACTGGCCATCTCCAGTCCTCTCTTAAAAAAACGTGGATAGGTTGGGCGTACCATGCTACCCACACCTCATACTCCAGGGGGGTTTCGGTCCTTATTGCTAAAAGGGTGCCGTTTGACCTGGTGCTGCTCCAGACGGACCAGCAGGGCAGATATGTATTCCTACATGCCACCATTAGTGGAGCCCCTATTTTGATAATAGCCTGCTATGTCCCCCCTCCTTATAACTCAGCTGTACTCAAGGAGGGCCTTGCATTCATGGCACACTACCCCTCGGTGCCGGCAGTGTGGATGGGGGACTTTAATATGACCCTCATTCCTGCTCTGGACCGAATGGGCACACCGGACTCCCCCGGTGACCCACCTGCCCATACCAGACTACATCGTATACTGACCGACTTTGCTCTTGTAGATACATGGCGTCACAAGCATCCGCATGCTAAAGCATACTTGTGCTTTTCAGCCAGCCATAACGCAATGTCCCGAATTGACTTTGTTCTCATCTCACAGACTCTGACACCCAGACTGGAAGATGTGGGCTTTGCTCCGAGAATTCTCTCGGATCGCTCCCCCTACTGGATTACGATGTGGCTCCTGAAGGCCTCTCCCTCTCCTGCTTGGCGGCTGAACCCATTTTGGCTAGCCGCCCTGCAGGAACAAGAAGACATCCCTACGGAATTGCAACACTATTTTACAGTCAACGGGGATTCCGCTGCCTACGATATAGTGTGGGACACATTTAAGCTCTACGCCCGCTCCCTGCTCACCACGCGTATTAACAGACTTAAGCGGTCGTCAAAACTTGTTATCCAACAGGCTACAGACCACCTACAATGACTGGAGGAGGAGTTTCATCGAGACCCCTCGCCTGCCGCGGCTACTAACCTTAAGCTCCAGCTACGACAGGTCTCCCAACTGCACACGGAGCAGGCCAAGCAGCGCATCTTTTTCTGTAGGCAAAGGATATTTGAATATGGAGAAAGATCGGGCAAATTACTTGCTTACCTCGCCCACCTAGATTCCCATCCCCCAGTCGTGGTCTCACTGATAGACACCCAGGGGAATGGTATTACGGATCCACAACGGGTGGCGGAGGAATTTGCGAGATTTTATCGAGCACTTTACGCCACTCGGGTCACTCATACTCCCCAAGACACCAGAGACTACCTAGCGAGAGTTACATTTCCCAAACTGACAGACGCCCAACGTGACCTGTTAGAGGCCCCTATTACTGAGGAGGATATTTCTGAGGCTATCTCCTCTCTAGCCACTTCTAAAGCACCAGGACTGGACGGTCTACCGCTTGAATTTTACGCCACCTACTCTGAAATTTTGACCCCTAAACTTCACGACTTATATAAATCCATATTTGACACGGGAATCCTACCCCCCTCCATGAGAGAAGCACAAATAGTAGTGATTCCCAAGCCAGGGAAGGACCCAAACTACCCGGAATCGTATAGACCTATCTCCCTACCACAGGTCGACATTAAAATACTGGCCAAGATTCTTGCCCCCCCGCCTTAATCAGGTCATCCTCTCACTGATCCACCCTGACCAGACTGGCTTTATGCCAGGAAAAAACACCGCCATGAATATCCGCCGCTTACTCATGAACATCCAGGGATCCCATGATGAAGTCGGCTCGCGGGTCGTGGTGGCCTTGGATGCTGCCAAGGCCTTCGACTCCGTGGAATGGAACTACTTGTGGGAATGCCTCTCGGGTTTCGGACTTGGCCCCAACTTTATTCGATGGGTCCAACTCCTATATCAATCCCCGAGGGCCAAGGTGCTTGTGAACGGCTGGCTCTCTGATCAGTTCCCGCTGGAGAGAGGGACTCGACAAGGTTGTCCCCTTTCTCCCATGCTGTATGCGTTGGCTGTGGAACCACTAGCTATTATGGTTCGCGCAGACACCAGAATTTCTGGCCTTAGGATAGGAGATCTGGAAGAAAAGATCGGGATGTATGCTGACGATACACTCTTATACTTAGCCGACTCGGGTCCCTCTCTCCTTGCAGCCCTTCACACCATAGACTGTATTGGTAGTCATTCGGGTCTGAGCATCAACTGGTCCAAATCCCAGATCCTTCCGCTTGATCATTTCCCCCCTGTACCCACGTCCCCTCCTCTAAATCTCCCTGGGGTTTCCGTGATCAAGTATTTAGGAGTGAAGGTCACTAGATCGCTGACAGACTATATACCCCTGAACATTGAACCCCTTTACACCCTGATCAAGAACAAGACACAAACCTGGGCCAGACTGCCTCTGGGTGTTATGGGACGCATCAATCTGGTCAAAATGATACTCCTGCCCAAGATACTTTATTTGGTGTGGCATGCACCCCTGTATATACCACAAAATTTTTTCAAGACGATTGAATCAATTCTTAACTCATTTATATGGGGCCACAGCAGACACAAATTGTCTTGGAGACTTCTGAAGAACCCAGTGACAATGGGAGGGGCTGCTCTTCCAGATTTCCAGGATTATTATCTTGCCTCCCAATTGTCCCATTTCTATCACCTTGACAAGAGCGAGCTACCAAGATACCAGACATTACTTTGTAAACGCCCTGACGACCCAGCCCACACCCCACTTCAGTCAGTCCTTAGGACCCCATCGTCCAGACGTCCCCCTCACCACAAGGTAGACATGCTGACGCACCACCGGAGGATATGGCGGACAGCCCTTGACAAACTTGGGACCTCACAGGTTCATTCTTACATGCCTCTCTGGTTCAACACTCATTTGCCCGAACTGCTGTCCGTTACGGACCCCGCAGCCTGGACACGCTATGGGATCCTGTATGTGCACCAAATTATGACTAACACTGGGATTAAATCCTTTCAGTCGCTAAAGGAAGAATTCACACTCCCTAACCATCTTTTCTTCAGATATTTACAGCTCCGACATGCGCTACAGACTCAATTTGCCGGCTCCAACCCCACTCTGACAGTCCCTCCCATAGTGGATATAGTCACAGGTGCTAAGCCAACCAAGTTGATCTCCGCTCTCTACTCCACCATCCGTCTCCCAGGTACCGGGGCATTGGCTTATGCCGCCAAGGCCAGATGGGAGCTGGATGCGGGAGTGATTGAGGATGAGGAGTGGGATGAAGTCTTGGGGGACGTGAAGAGCGTCTCCCCCAGGCTCTCGGACCGCCTCACACAGCTATACATTATACATAGGACATACCTGACCCCCCAGAAGATAGCACGGTTCAAACCCACGTATAATCCAGGATGCCGTCTATGCGACCACACTCCAGGCTCCTTCTATCACCTCATATGGTCCTGTCCGGTTATCCAAACATACTGGATACAGGTAATTCGCTTTCTCCATGACCAAATGGGCTCTCCTGCTAGCCTTGACCCGAAGATGTGCCTGCTTGGTCTATTACCAGAATTAGAAACTGACAAGTCCCTTCGCACCTTCCTACATGAAACACTGTTCCTGGCGAGAAAAGTGATTGCTCATGCCTGGATGCAGGCCCTCCCCCCCACGGTCCAGTGCTGGAAAAAAGAGGTTAACAATACCCTCCCATATAAGAAACTGGTCTATACACATAGAGGATGTCCACTTAAATACGAGCGGATCTGGGGTAGGTGGTTGGGGGATGGGGAGACGTGTACTTGATATGCTGTTATATTGATCCCTTGCCCCCCCCCCCCCCCTCTGCTTTTCCCCTTCTGTGATTCCTCCACCTCACGGACCTACTTTTATTTATTATGTCCCCTCCCCCTTTTCTTTCTCCTTTTGCCTGCTCCCCCTCCCCCGGTTGACATAAATTAGCTCTAATAATGCATCTACCCATGATGGGTGTCGGACCCCTATACAGCGCAGCTAACCCAATGCTCTCATGTATGCAACACTGCCTTGGCCAGATTGGCCCACATTATTTGATGTATCGTATGTATGCCTGTTATGTATGTTATCTTCTGTTTCTTTCTTTTTTTTTTTCAATAAAGTTTGCTTTTCGATTAAAAAAAAAAAGTACGGACAAAATTCACCTGGGACTTTCTCTGGCCATCCAGCCTAAACATATGAGAATATCTGAGACAGGAAGGGATCGGTGGCTGTATGTCTGGCAATTAGGGAAGTGGACATGCAGGACCAGGGCCTGTGTACTTCCACTATGTGTATGTCTCTAGGTGGGTGGTCTCCAATTGGTAATCTGGAAAATGCATCTGCATTGCCATGGGCCACATGGGGGCGGTATCTGATAGTATAAGTATAAGCTCCCAAGAATAAAGCGTACCTTTGTAAGCGAGATGTGGTTGTTGTAGAAATTCCTTTCTGAGGATTCAGTATGGACAACAGAGGTTTGTGGTCAGTGAACTCCCGTCCATAGATGTACGTGTGAATTTTTTTTGTGGCCCATACAATGGCCAAAACTTCCTTGTCTATCTGGGATTAGTTTTGTTCAACTGAGGTTAAAGATCTGAAGGCAAAAGAAATGGGGCGCTCCATGTCATCTGGCATGACATGGGAAAGCACAGCACCCAGTCCATAAGGTGAGGTGTCACAAGCCAAGGTGACATGTTTCTTTAAATCGTAGTGGACCAGAACCTGAGAGGACAGAATGAGCTCTTTAGAAAGCTTAAAAGCTTTTTTACATTTGTCTATCCATTTAGCTCTTGCATCCAGTAAGCAATGTAACGGGTAGAGCTGGTGTGCTAGGTTGGGCAAGAGACAGTGGAAGGAATTTAGGAGGCCAAGGTAGGACCTGAGCTGTGTGACATTCTGGGGAGTAGTGGCATGGGTAAGGGCTTTAACCTTTTCTTCAGTAGTGTGTAACCCATGTCGGTCCACAGTGTGGGTACAAAATTCCAGTCGAGACTTGAGAAATTCGCATTTTGAAAGATTGACACTTACACCATACCGTTGGAGTCTCTCTAGCACAGCTTCAACATTCTTTCTGTGTTCTTCACCAGTGGGACCAGTAATGAGCATTTCATCTAGTAGACATTGGGTGAAAGGTATGCCTGCCAGGACCTCATCCATGATCCGCTGCCAGATGGCTGGAGCTGGGGCTATGCCAAAAACCATGCGGTTATATTGGAATAATCCTTTATGGGTGTTAATGGTCAACAGATGGCATGAATATGGGTGTACTTGCAGTTGCAGGTTAAATAATAGACCAATTTTTCCTCTTGTGGGACTTTTTAAAGGCAGGAGTCTCCAAAATCGTATCAAAATATACATTTTTTATTATTAGAAAAGCTAAGACATGAAAAACAATAAGAACATATGGATGCACAGTTACTGATAAATGATGTACAAAGGAATACAGTGGTATATACAAACACAATAGGGATCACAACACCACACATATAGATCCTAAGTAGTGATACTAAGACCAAAAAAGGACTGATGCGTTTTGAGGTTGTTAAAGGGTAAAACCTCTTCTTCATGGGCTGATGGTGTAGTATATCCTTATCTGTAAACATTGTAAGAAACAGAAATAATAAACAAGCGATAATCAAATTTGACAACTGTGGTTCAGAAAGTACCATAACAGCACATAACAATCAGATAAATTATATAGTGTGTTCTAACCCTATATTGTTGTACATCACTGTTCAAAAGGCATCCAGCATGATAAAAGATGGGGAGAGATGAAAATCTGCCTGCAGGGATCAGATCCGTGAGCCAGTGTAAGATGTCAGGAAGAATACCGCAGACTCGACATTCAATCTGAGCACAAAGGGCGTATCCTAACCCATTGGAGTGTACACAAATTGATTCTATGATCAGAAAGAGGATCGAAAACCAGTAAAGATTTATTAGATTGCTACATGCATACTCAACGTATGCCATTAAGTATATAGAAGGAGTTCTTGATAGACACTCCCAGTAGAGTAGAATAAAAGTATTCCCCCAACAAAGCAGCATACCTGCTATTACCCCGCACACATGTAAAATAGATGGCTATCCGTCCCACGGTTTAGAATACAAAGGAACAGCACCTCCCCCTGAAACAGGGGAGTGTTGATGGCCAAGATAGCTGAAAAAAAACAGGGAAAAGGAAGTATATATTCTATCTAGTGGACGTATAATAAAGAATCATACTAGATTTGGAGAGCAGATCAAGGACGCTGTCTATAATAAAAAAGTGTCCCTATATTGGTGGGGTGAATGGATACAGTGTCCATAAAATCCCCACCCATCTGCCCACGACATACTGTCCATCAAATTTATATTTGACCATAAATTTAATTACCTGTGTGTGGAGACAAGCAGCAACGCGATCAGTCTGATGCCTGTGACAGCATGAGACTGAAGGAGCGTAAGCTGCTTATATGCTAACAGCTGATAACTAAATCAGCTGCAGCTGAGATAGTGAGGGTTTGGCTTGTCAAATGATGTGGGAGGAGCCGCCCTCCGAGTCACCGGCACGCAGGTCCGCCCCCAACCCACCCAGAGAGGGTCTACCAATATGTGGACCATCATAGATAACATCTGTTCTGATCAGCGTCTAAGTGTTTGGATGCACGTGCGACTTGACCAGCTATTTCATTTGATGGGTTTTTTATTGGGGAATTTATGGACGATTAAAGTCTATGGTTAGCATAGCAAACAAGTTTCAGTTAAGGGGGTTACGGTAGTCATTTGTTTCTTTAAAATGCAACCAGCATGCCCAGGTTTTCTGGAATTTTGTGGGGTTCTCTTTAGATTGATGGATAAGGGCTTCCATTTCCGCTATTTTTTCAATACGTTGGAACCAGTAGGAAATAGTTGGAGGGTACTGGTATGGTATGCTTTGTTTTGCTGCGTTAATGAGATGGAGAGTAAGGGACTTCTTGTAACTCGAGTAGGGAATCGATGTGTGGTGAAGCATATATTGGGTGGGGGAAAAATCAGGTGTATATGTCGTGATTTGGGCGATGATGCAGTGTACCTCCTTCCCAAAGGGTTGTATCAGTGGGCACTCCCACCATATGTGAAGTAAAGATCCTTGTGAGCTGTTGCATCACCAACATAGTGGGGACGCGTTGGGTTGATACTTGTGTATCTGTACCGGGTTCTGTACCACTTGAAGTAAAGCTTGTAGCTGTTTTGGCGTGAATATTTATCGATCCTTTATGCATATGGTCAAAGATCTGTTTCCATTCAACATTAGAGAGGTCTAATGCTAGTTCTTTTTCCCAGTTCTGGCTCATTTTATTAAATTCGGGACTGCACTTGGAGAATAAGAGGGAGTACGTGGTTGAGACTAAGTGTCTTTGCGGTTCAGGGGTGGAGCAGATGGTCTCAAGGGGTGTGAGGTCCCTATGCCAAATAGATAGAGGTTTTGCGCTTTGCAGAAAATGCTTAGTCTGTAGATATTTAAAGAAGGGGATCTTGTGTTCAGGAAAGCGAGAAGCTAAAGTGTCATAGGTTATGAATTCGTTGTTATGAAAGAATTGTTCTGCTCTGAGCGAGGGGGGATGTCCTGGGGTGTTCAAATTGGAACGGGAGCAGCCGGGTAGGAAGTCAGGGTTGTGGTCAAGGGGTAAGGGGTAATGATGCCACGTTATGTTTGGTGCATGCCGTCCGAAAGTGGGCAAGGGTGGGGCGTATAAGAGGGTGGTTGGTGCATTCTTTAGGTGTTGTTTGTTGTGAGATCCATGCTAGGTGGGATATGGGCATGCCCGCAAATCATTCTTCAAGTTTTACCTAGTCCTTGGTGTCCATATGGACATGTCAGTCAATTACTCTGGTCAGTAGGCATGCCCAGTGGTACTTATAGATATCTGGAAGGCCAATTCCTCCACTTGATTTGGGGACGGTTAATTTCTCTCAGCCTATTCTGGGAGTTTTGGAGGACAAAATAAAGTGTCTGCAGAGTTGTTTGAAAGTTGCGAAGAAAGATTGGGGGATGCTAATCGGGAGGGTTTGGAAAAGGTATAATATTCTGGGCAGAACATTCATTTTTATAATTCTGCTCTCCCGAACCAGGAAAAAAGGCCCGTGCTCCATCTTTGGAGGTCCGCTTGGATAGACTGGAGCGTCGGTAAGAAGTTGTTGGAGTATATGTTGGAGAGATTTTTTGGGATCCGAATTCCTAAATAGCTTATCATACGGTTTTCCAAAACAAAGGAGAAGTTTGACATTGTGTCACTGTCTGCTTTTGGAGGGAAATGTTTAAAATGTTTAAAGCCTTGTATTTCAAAAAGTTAATTTGGAGGTTGGAGAGAAATCTGAACAGAGTGAGATCTTTCAGTTGGTTGGGTATTGATGTCAATGGTTCGGTGAGGAAGAGTAATATGTCATCGGCATATGCCGCAATTTTATAGTGGTTATGTTTGATTTGGACTCCTTTTATATCGAGGTTGGCTTTTATTCTACGAAGAAGTGGTTCAATAGTAAGTATGAAGATGAGGGGCAACAAGGGACATCCCTGGCGTGTACCGTTGGATACGGAGAAGGCGTCTGAGGCCGCGTACACACGGGCGGACTGTTGGCTCAACTTTGTCCGCTGAACAGTGTTTCAGCGGACAGTCCGCTCGTGTGTGGGGCTTCAGCGGACAGTTTCAGCGGACAGTTTGACGAACAAAGTTTTTCGGAAATTCCGAAAAACTGTCCGCTGAAACTTGGTTTGAGCGAACAGTCCGCCCGTGTGTAGGCTACTTTCGAAATGAGCAAACTGTTCCCGCTCGGAGGGAAGTCTGCTCATTTCGAGCGCGTGTGCAGGTAGGCGGGGCCCGCGATGGAGACGTCGCGGGCTCCGCTGCCTGGAATGGACTTAAAGGGGAACCCCAACGCCGAAAAAAATCGGCGTGAGGGTCCCCCCAAAGTCCACAACAGACCCTTGTCCGAGCACGCTACCCGGCCGGCCAGGAAAGGGGGGCGAGCGAGCGCGCCCCCCCTCCTGAGCCGTACCAGGCCGCGTGCCCTCAACATGGAATCCGGGGGATACCGGCCCCCCACCCTACGTGAATGAGTATGGGGTACAATGTACCCCTACCCATTCACCTGTAAAATAAAAGTACCCAAAAAAAACACAACACACGAGATAAAATATTTTATTGCACAGCTCCGGGGGTCTTCCGTCTTCGGGGGTCTTCTCGCCGGACTCCTCCGCTATCTTCTTGTAGCTCTTTTGCTAGTCCGGCTTTCTTCCTCCCCGCCGCCGGCCTCTTCTCCCGACTTCGGGGGTCTTGTCCCCCTCTTCGGTTCTTCTGCCGGGCCACCCGGTCTTCTGTCGCCGCTGTCGCCGCCGCCTTCCGTTCTTGTTCTTCTTCTTGTTCTTCTTGTTCTTCTCCAGGAGATGTTGACACGTCGCTCTCTCCGGCCGGAATGGCAGAGCCGCGCTGAGCGGCCACTTATATAGTGACAATGGGGCGGTGTCACATGGTATATGTCACATGGGTTGGTCACATGGTGACCCCGCCCCCTTACGATGTCATAGTCCACATGTGACATCAACCCATGTGACCAACCCATGTGACATATACCATGTGACACCGCCCCATTGTCACTATATAAGTGCCCGCACAGCGCGGCTCTGCCATTCCGGCCGGAGAGAGCGACGTGTCAACATCTCCTGGAGAAGAACAAGAAGAACAAGAAGAAGAACAAGAACGGAAGGCGGCGGCGACAGCGGCGACAGAAGACCGGGCCACCGCCTGCAAAAGAGCTATAAGAAGGCGCGGTGGCCCGGCAGAAGAACCGAAGAGGGGGACAAGACCCCCGAAGTCGGGAGAAGAGGCCGGCGGCGGGGAGGAAGAAAGCCGGACTCCTCCGCTAGAAAAAGAGCTACAAGAAGATAGCGGAGGAGTCCGGCGAGAAGACCCCCGAAGACGGAAGACCCCCGGAGCTGTGCAATAAAATATTTTATCTCGTGTGTTGTGTTTTTTTTTGGGTACTTTTATTTTACAGGTGAATGGGTAGGGGTACATTGTACCCCATACTCATTCACATAGGGTGGGGGGCCGGTATCCGGGGGCCCCCTTATTAAAGGGGGCTCCCGGATTCCGATAAGCCCCCCGCCCGCAGACCCCGACAACCAACGGCCAGGGTTGTCGGGAAGAGGCCCTTGTCCTCATCAACATGGGGACAAGGTGCTTTGGGGTGGGGGGCCGCGCGGCCCCCCCTTCCCCAAGGCACCCCCCATGTTGAGGGCACGCGGCCTGGTACGGCTCAGAAGGGGGGTGCGCTCGCTCGCCCCCCTTTCCTGGCCGGCCGGGTAGCGTGCTCGGACAAGGGTCTGTTGTGGACTTTGGGGGGACCCCCACGCCGATTTTTTTCGGCGTTGGGGTTCCCCTTTAAGTCCATTCCAGGCGGCGGAGCCCGCGACGTCTCCGTCGCGGGCCCCGCCTACCTGCACACGCGCTCGAAATGAGCGGACTGTTGCCTCGTGTGTGGGCGAGTCCGCTCATTTCAAAAGTTGCGCGGACTTAGTACGACGAACAAAGTTTGCCGTATTTGTCCGCTCAAAAAGTGCCGTGTGTGGGCGTGTTCGTTCATTCAAAAGTTTGAGCGGACTGTTTGACGAACTTAGTTTCGGCAGACAGTCCCCGCGTGTGTACGCCGCCTGACAGGCATCCGTTGACCCGAACTCTGGCTGATGGCGTGGCATATAGTGCTAAGATTAACTGGAGTAAATGGTCCATAAAATTCATTGCCTTAAGTGTTGCAGTCATATAGTCCCACTTTGTCGAACGCCTTCTCCATATCCATTGATAGTAAGAAGCCTTGTTTGGTGGAATGATACGGTTTGCCAGGACTTTAGCATAAAGTTTGACATCTACATTTAAGAGCGACATGGGCCTGTAGTTCAAAACCAAGGTGTCATCCTTACTGGGGTTTGGTATGAGGGTAATGTGGGCGGATAAAATATCCTTAGTCACTTGAGTTGAGGAGGGGAGTGCGTTAAATGCTTTTAGGAATCTGGGGAGCAGTATGTCAGTGAATGATTTATAGTAGCTGACCGTAAGGCTGTCAGGGCCCGGGCTCTTGCCAGATTTTAACTTCTTCTTTGGTAATTGGGTGGTCTATTTTGGCTGCATCGTCTGGGGTAAGAGGTGTGGGGCTGTACTGAGCCAGAAAATTGCTAATTGTCTGTGTTCTGTCCAATGGTTGGTCCGTTGGTTTTGGAGGAGGTGGTAGGTTATACAGTTTTGTGAAGTAGCTGACGAATTTGTTGGCAATACCTTCGGACGTAACAATGGAGTTCCCCGAGGGATCTTTTATGGCATGGATGGTGGTAGCTGCCTTTTTAATTTGGAGGGCTCTTGACAGGAATCTCCCTGATTTATTTCCATATTCGTAGAATATTCGTTTAGTCAGTACATATTTGCGGTTTAACTTTTTTCCCAATTCTTCCAGTAAGTTCTTGCCTTCACTAATTCTGCCGCCCAGAGGGTTGTAGGTGCTCTGCCAGACGAGTCATTCTCCCTAAAGTATCGCTCTAGGTGTGCATGGATTTTTTGTGTAACATCTAGGTCTGTTAGCAGTGAGTTATCAAGTCGCCATATGTCAGGATTTATTTTCTTAGCCGGGAATGTTAGAGTCATAGAGATTGGACTATGGTCAGATATTAGCATAGGATCTATAGTGGCCTTGGTGAGGAATGGCAAGTCTGTCTGCGAAATGAAGAAGTAGTCCAATCTGGAATACGTCTTTTTCTTTAGGGTGAAGGGTACGCCATGAGTCGTGTAGGGTTAGGTCGCTTAATTGTGTTTTAATTGCCCGCAAAGCTCTATAGGTAAGGGAGGACGACCCCAAGGACATGTCTAGAGAAGGAGAGAGAGCTACATTAAAGTCCACCCCACAATATAAGTGTGCCATTCTGGAAGGAGGTAAGTCGCTGTAATGTTTTGCGGAAGACGGGTACTTGGTTTTTGTTGGGAGCATATACATTAGCAAGTCTAATGGGCCTGTTATGGAGTGTACCTTTAATGAATAAGTATCTGCCCATGTCATCTTTTTCCACATCCTGTAATTGGAAGGGGCAATATTTACAGAGTAATATCGTAACGCCCTTTGTTTTGGAATCAGAGTTAGTGGCGTGGAATACTGTTGGAAAATAATTATTGTAAAGTTTGGGGATATTATTAGACCTAAAATGGGTCTCTTGTATAAAGGCTATATGCGTTTTAGTCTTTTGTAATTGCAATAATAATTGGGATCTTTTTTCTGGAGTATTAAGGCCATTCGCATTCAGCGAGTAAAATTTAACACTATTGTCTGGTGAAGAGGACAGCTGTTATGCCACGGTCAGGTTCAAGCTAGGGGTATTTGTGTACGCTGGTGTGGAGTGTGAGCTGTGAGGTGCGGACAGGAAGTTGTAGCACCTGGTCTTCAAGTAATGGGAAGAGGGATAGTTTTGGATCACTCTCCGAAGAGATGGGACCAACCCGTCTATCTCTTGTTAGGTGTTGTCGGTGGTTTACAGAGCCCTGCCGATACCAAGTGACCAGGTGGCACTCTATATCGTACTAAGGCTGTGAGTGTGGGTTGGCACAGATCAAACAGGGAAAAGAAATTTGCAGTGGATGTCTACCCGCCGCTACAGGTAAGTAACTGCGTATGTGGAGGTGATTCCTAGGACTCATGAGCTCAAGGGATCTTAAGTGTACCTTGGCTGTTAATAGTCTGAACATTTCAAAAAAGGAAACGAAAGAGGAACAAATAAACAAAACAAAATACAACAGTATCTATAATTATCAACACCAGTATCTATATTTCTGCATGGTATTTCATACACTGGCTTTCTAGATGTATATTCCACAATACTTATCAAGCCTGTTGCCTGTTAAGTGTTATCACATTTCTAAAACAGTATGTTGAGGCAACGGAACGTTATTAAGTGGCCATGAGCAAATAGCGTGGCAACTGGGGTGTAGCTGTTTGAGCTACTTCAACTAGGGGACGCTTAGCTGAAGTCTAATGGTGTGACCGCTAGGAGGGGCTCAAGCTTATGTGTCCCCTTAGTTTTCACTGTCCATGGATGTAGTATACATATCAGGTTAAATAGACGTGGAGAGTAAAGTGGGGGAGGAAATAGGCTATCCTCTAGTGGAGGTGAAGGGAAGAGGGAAGGTGACTTCAAATGTTGCTCCCGGTGCTCTGTGACCACTTATGCAATTGCTCTCACCAGAGTTATGACCCCGTCTGGGGTGGATCAGCCTTTACCATCAATTCTATTTTCATTTTCATCTTTATTTTTATTTTTATATTTATTTTATTTTTATTTTATTTTTATTTTTATTTTTATTTTAAATTTTATCACATTTTCTTCACCTTGGCTCATTAATTTATGATTCCAATGACATTTATGGTTTTTAAGATATAATGATTGTTTGTTGACATCCATTGATAAGCACATATATACACGTATTACCAGTTGGTATCACATATTTATATTTTTATTTTATTTTATTATCCAGCAAGCTGGAAAATTTCTGCTTATTGTTTATCTGAATTTTAAATTTTAAACGGTATAGCGCCAAGCCTATTTCCCTCCCCCACTTTACTTCTCTGTTTCCACCCACATTGGGTTGAAATTAAAATAAGGGCCGCTCTTACCAGAATTACAATCCGTAGCGCGACCTTAACCCCCCCCCCCCCCCGCTCTTAGACGTGGAGAGTAGCCTTGCCCAATTTATGTTTGTACAACCGCATCCGTCAACATTGTGATCAGGTACGGTTTTGAGCATCTAAGACGATCAAAGTTGAGGGTTCGCCTGATTAAAAGAGGGGGGGAACCACGGTAGCTTGATCATCAGTTTCTTAAGTATGTAGGGTAAAAGGTTGTTGGTAGTGAGGACTTTTAGAGTCCTTTCAATTTAGATTTGCCTAAATTAAAGGCATATAGAGCTTTGGCGATGGGGGGGGGGGGGGTAGCTGGACATTTTGGGTGATCAGCTCATTCACCTTTGTTTGGTCTCCGACGTCTCCCCTTGCGAACCCATAAATAGCATAGCCTGTTGTTCAGTTAAGGGCGTAGGCTATTCATGCCATTAGAATGGGTCTGGTATAACCTTCTTATACCCTTTCCTTGCCTTAGCAGTGCTATACAGAATTAATTACTCCTACCCCATTCTCAAAACCAATTGTAGTTATAACTGCATGGTAGAGGTATGGTACAGGTATACACCACCACGTAGTTGCCTTATTTCATCGTCCGCAAAGTTGGGTGGAAGGAGGCACGCCAGGGTCTTGGTCGCCAGCCAACCTGTATAGGGGGTTAAAGAGGGGCGGCTGGCGGGGTATCCACCCCTGTCTGTGTTGAAAGGGCTCGTCTTACTTAGAGAAGATAAAATGGAATTTCTGGGCATACCCCCCCACCCACCCCCATTCGCAAATTATATATAACTATATGTTAGAAAGGATGAGCATTTCGGTGCCACATGAAATGTGGAGCCTGCAAGCAATGGGGCCAGTATATGCGGATCTTTGCATTGAGGTCTGTCTGGACAGTAGTATAGTTGGTTAGATAGGTTTAATGACGTGTCCAATGAAGGTGCCAGTCTAGGCTTACAGTTTTCTATACCTTAAAAAATTTCAATAAGTGTATTATTAGCATGGGTGGGTGAATACAGAGTTCAGGTCGCCCTTGCCCTTCGGAGTGGTAAGTTACCTGGTCGGTTACGTTGGGAAGGGTCCGCATGGTAATGTTATAGTGTATTAACTGGGTTGTGGAACCAAAAAACGGAAAAGAACCAGGTAGTGCCTGCAATCAGGGCAAACATGTCCAAAACAAAACAGCAATGCTGCATCTGGACAGAGAGAACTGACATCCTTCTGGAAGCAGGTACTCCGACATCAGCATTAGTAATCTCGCCTGGCTCGTTGTTGTCTGGGGGAGTCAGCAGGGCTGGTGTCTCGGCCGTGGCTTCTGGGCGCTTGTTGAAATCTTGGTCCTGAAGGTGATCTACATCTGCGGTGGCGACTGGGTTGTGCCTCCATGAGCTCTTCAGATCGTGAATCTTTCTTTGTGACTGGACGCCTGAATTCCGCATACCATTGCGGGACCTCTACGAGCGGGATACCGAGGGAGTCACAAAAGTGTGGAAGATCTTCTGGCACTTTTAATAGAGCTGTACGGCCTTGTGCCGACGCTGACAGACAGAACGGAAACTTCCATTTGTAATGTATTCCATGTGCACGCAGGGAGTCAAGGAGGGGTTTGAGGTCCCTGCGGTGCTGCAAAGTGATGCTTGAAAGGTCTTGAAATATTTGTACGGTAGCTCCATCCACTGCAAGTTAGGTTCTGTTTCTAGCCATTCTCAATATTTCATCTTTAGTTTTAAAGTCCACTAAGCAACAAATAACATCCCACGGTGGGTCACTATCTCTTCCTCTAGGGCGCAGAGCTCTATGTATCCTCTCCATTACAATCTCTGTCTGGGCTGGCCGATCCAGGAGGTTATTGACAGGGCCTGTAATAGTGGAGAGGAGCTGTTCACTATCCACTGATTCAGGGAGGCCTCTGATTCTCAGGTTGTGGCGTCTGCCTCTATTATCGAGATCCTCCATATGTCGCTGGAGATCTCTAAGTTGTATGGTATGTGTATCTATTTTCAGTGTAGCCTGGCGGAGGACCGTACCTTGCTGAGCGGTTACTCTCTCTTTCTCTCGGACCCTGTCTGTCAGCACGTGGATGTCTAGGCGTAGTTCTGAAATGGCGGCAGACAGCATGTCTTTAATGACCGCAGTGATTGATTTAAGATCCTGTATGCTGAGCTGCTGATGTGAAGGGACAGAGTGTTCAGTCGTCTCTGGCATTTCCTAAGCTGTTGGTGCGAGGGGAGAATCAGTCAGCGGCGTGGGTGCAGCCTGTGTCCGTCCATGACGTGAAGGCGCCATGTTCCTCCTCTGCGATCGGAACATGGCCCCTATGTGTTGGCTCAAACCCTCTGTTTGTTCATGAGGGGAGCGAGAGCGCGATGTCGAAGAGGTACGGGATGCGATCCCCATCATTTATCAGTTGTTAATGGGGTTTAAGCCTCCTCTAAGATGGTGTTTTGGGCTGTAGCGACAGGAGCTCTGGAATTAAGCTGCCATTTCCCAGCGAGTTCAGGCCACGTCCCACTTTCGTATGTTTTGAAGCTCTGCGCTCTGATTTCCGTGGCCTCCATGTTTTTGGCTGTTTATGGCCGGAGGCTTTGTTGCTTTCCATTGCCGGGGTGACCAGCGCATCACGAGCCACTGACACGGACGCCAGTCACCTCCCTCTCCATAGCCACGCCCTTACATCGACGTGTGATGTCACAACGCCGCTGGTCTATGCGGCGTCGCTTGTTGGGGTGGGTTGGGGTGGGTCTGCGCGCTGGTGACTCGGAGGGCGGCTCCTCCCACCCCATTTGACAAGCCAAACCCTCACTATATCAGCTGCAGCTGATTTAGTTATCAGCTGTTAGTATATAAGCAGCATACGCTCCTTCAGTCTCATGCTGTCACAGGCATCAGACTGATCGCATTGCTGATTGTCTACACACACAGGTGATTAAATTTATGGCCAATATAAATTTAATGGACAGTACGTCGGTGGGCAGATGGGTGGGGATTTTATGGACACTGTATCCATTCACCCCACCAATTTAGGGACACTTTTTTATTATAGACAGCGTCCTTAATCTGCTCTCCAAATCTAGTATGATTCTTTATTATATGTCCACTAGATCGTATATATACTTCCTTTTCCCTTTTCTCAGTTTTTTTCAGATATCTTGGCCATCAACACTCCTCTGTTTCAGGGGGAGGTGCTGTTCTTTTGTATTCTAAACCATGGGACAGATAGCCATCTATTTTGCAGGTATGCTGCTTTGTTGGGGAAATTCTTTTATTCTACTCTACTAGGATCTATAAGTATGGTGTTGCAATCCCTATTGTGTTTGTATATACCACTGTATTCCTTTGTACATCATTTATCAGTAACTGTGCATCCATATGTTCTTATTGTTTTTCATGTCTTAGCTTTTCTAATAATAAAAAATGTATATTTTGATACAATTTTGTATACTCCTGCCTTTTAAAAGTCCCACAAGAAGAAAAATTGGTCTATTATATAGTCTACTAGGGATGTGGGCAGATGGTCTCCTTCCATTTAGCCTTTTAGCACTCCTAACACGTTGCAGTTGCAGGTGAGCTTGCTTTAAGTCTATTTTTGTAAACTTTTGCCCCCAGCCAGTGAGCCAAATAGATCTTCAAGTCGAGGCAATGGGTATTGATCCACAAGAAGTTGGTTGTTCAGGGCAACCCTGAAATCCCCACAAAGTCTAATGCCTCCATTCTTTTTCTTGACAGGCACAATTGGCAATGCCCATTCACTTCTATCAACTTTAGTTATGATCTTTTCAGTCAATAGAAAAGAAAAGAAAAAATAGGTCCAGCTCTGCTTCCACTTTCTTCCGCAAGACAAAGGGCACTGATCTTGCCTTACAAAAACGAGGTGTAGCACCAGGCTTTAAGATAAGGTGGGCCACTTTTGCTTTTACCGAGCCCAAAGAGTCCGCAAAAACCTCCTTAAAGCGTGACTTCAGAGATTCCACCCAATGGTCTACCTCAGAAAGCAATGTACATTGGGCAATGACAAGAGGGGGCATGCCCAGGACTTTGATCAAGTCCCTACCATACAGCAGAGGACCTCATTTACTTACAACATAAAGGAGTAGAGTTTCACTGCATTTGCCTAATGTCACAATGGGTTTCACATAACCTAAGGGCTGTAGCAGTTCCCTGCTGTAGGTTTGTAGTGTGAGATTTGTAGGTTGGAGCGGTATGGACAGACCCGATGCCTTTAAATCAGTCCATGAAATGACAGACACAGCCACCCCTGTATCAACATCCATGGAGACAGGACAGCCATTAAGTGTGACATCCACTTTTATTGCAGGAGTGTTCCCAGCTACCCGAAACAGTCCAACATGCTGGACATAGGTCTCCTCATCAGAGCTGGAGCCTTTATTGTCAATATCCACATAAAATGTCTGTTTACGTCTACCTTTTGTGGTAGCATTCGGGGAGTGTGAGCTGTGGCAAACATGCCCAATATGACTAGTCTTTCCACAAAGAAAACAAATTACATCTTTGAACTTGCAAGCAGGTGCACTGTGAGAAGTGTTACCACAACGGTAGCAAGTTGGTATCCTAGAGACAGAAGAATTAGGGTTAGCAAGGTTTAGGTTGATTAAGCGATGCCCATCGTGGGTGTCGGGCGATAGCAGTGTGGAATATTTTCTCTCCCTGGCTTGCAGGAGGTTCAGGTGGTGTCTTCAGTAGGGTGGAGTCCCGTGTAGCCAACTCCATGACTGTAGCAAGGTATTGGCTTTCATCAAGTCAAGTCGAGTTCTGTAAGTAAATGTTTCTGTATGGCTGGGTCGCAGAGTCCAATGACAAAAATGTCATGGAGAGCTGTCTGCAGGTAGTCTCCAAACTGACAAGTGGCAGCTAGTTTAAGTAAAGCAATGATATAAGTCTTTATATCCTCCTCAGCATGTTGCCTCCTACTGTAGAATTTAAACCGCTCTGCGATTTCTAATGGCTTTGGGTTGTAGTGCTCATATAGCCTCTGAATTAACTCAGGCAGGGGCTTAGAGGCCGGCTTGTCTGGAGACATTAAGTCTCCGAGAGTGCCATATGCAGCCTGACCCAATGCTGTGAGGAAAACTGCAACTTTCTTTTCTACAGCCACACTATTTGCTTCCATATACTGCTCCAGCCTCTCCACCCAGGAGCTCCATGATTCAGCAGCAGGATCAAATGGTTGAATAAACCCTATGAAAGCCATGTGTGCTAAAATTCACAATCCTCTTTGCCACTGTTATGTCCCTTCGACACAGGGTCTCTCAGCGTGTTGCTAGCAATGTTGCCAGTATCTGCTCAGCAAGTTACACACAGGCTGGATGCACTTCTTAACCAGGGAAGGGTTTATTACTCACTCAGAAAGCGATGTACATTCTTACATGGAGGAGTCATATACAACAGATCTCCCTCTAAGTATCACGCTCCTGCTTCCAGTCCCACTCATTGTGACTGACTTCCTGGTGCAGCCCCTCCCCCAGCATGCATCAGGAGAAAGGGGTTAAGGGTCACAGTGATTCTGCATAAACATTACAAAGATCTTGTACAAAAAAATGCACTGAAATATGGCAGCCATGACTGGATGTCTCTAACTAATTTTGGGGCACAGTCTTGTCGTCCCAGACGATCTAAGTAAGCTTGATCTACAGTGAGTTGTACCCTAACACTCCAAGAGGTAGTTGAATAGTCGAATTGGAAGTGGCTTCATATAATATTAATCTTTTTTCTTTTTTTAAATTAAGAGTGAGGTGAGCTGAGACCAATGTACTTTCAAGGTGCATAGAGTGTATGACTGCTGTTGTTTTGTTATAGGTACCTTACCGACTGCATTCTGATTCCTAGATCACCTCCCCTGATATAGGGAAAAGGAAAAACATTTTTCCAGGGAATTGGGATTATGATTGTGATTGTTATTTTATGTCATTGCTTTCAATGGGTCACCAAGACCCACAAGGATGTACTTGTTTTTCTGTAATATGTGTAAACTGGTGCCTTGTTACCCCCTTTTTTCTTTACTGTATTGTTACTGTTGTGTTGACATGTAAAGCTCATAAATAAACACCTTTCGGGAAAAAAAAAAATCACAATTTATTCAGTTATTTATTCAGTTATGTCCTGGTTTATTGCCTAGGGAAATGATGGCATACATCCCAGGAATCTTCTGGAGGAGAACATGAGAGGAAGGGCTTTCTCAGCTACGCACACTGTCCTGCATGCATGAGCTAAGGGCATACGTGTAGCGCACCCTCTAAGGAGCCACAGTCAAGCTGGGATCCCCCACCCTTTACAGCCAGGCACACCAACTTTTCACAGGCACTCCAGAGACAGAGAACAGTCTGTGACTTTGTTTTTGTTATTTATTGAGGGGAAATAACTTGGATAGGATGGGAGGTTATGGGATATCCACTTGACTTTAGCAAAACTTTAGGAACATTCTTCCTATATACAGTCTCTATATACAGTCTATATACAGCTCTGACCTCTTCCTCCAGCACACTCTTGCTTGCAGACCTAACTGAATTACTGTTTAGATATCTGACAAACTTTCAGTCAGATATTTGAGCGATGATCCATTACAGGCAGGAACCAGAGGCCCCTTGTATTGTAGCAGAGAATACAGTGAAACAGCTTGGACATAACCTCGTGTGGCTACTGATCCCAGCACCACCTCTTCAGGTGCTGCCAACCCACCTAGCTACAAATGCCCCTTTCACTAGCCCTCCAGGTTAACTTCGCACAGCAGTCCTCCAGATTGACTCTCTCTCGCTCTCTCTCTCCAGCCCACCTGGCTGACTCTGCAGGAGATCACCCAGTAGTGCTGCTGTACTCACAGTCCTCACACTTGCTCCTATGCCTCCAGGAAGGGCTTCCTCCATGTGTTGTAGCAGGATTCTTCCAGAACCCCCCCCCCCCAGACCAGGGGGCACCCTTGAGGGCCACCAACAGTCTCCACAGCACTACATCTCCATCTTTTACCTGACTGACCTGCGGACATGGCTCATGCCTATTTATGAGTTGGCCTGCCAGGCCTTCAATGGGGATTGACTGAGGTCCTCATATAATTTCCAAACAGCTCCACCTAACCTCCACCCACTAGCTCCAGAAGCTTCTACCACATTTTAGAGCAGGGGGAGGCACGAGAGGAGCTGTAAGGATGAGTCACTCAGTCCTAACTTACTGAACCCTGACCCAGATTCACAGCTCAGGCTTAGCCCCAAGCTAAATAAAATTTTCCTATACTAACAAATCTAACACTAACAAACCTTGCACTCACTAGAAGGTGCTACATATGGATTCCAGGAAGTGAATGCTACATGAATCATTTTCCCTTACTCATGATGTCCACGGCCAGAAATGCTATGGGTGTTTTTCAAAGTGATTTCTCAACAAAATAAAGCATGGAGACATGGATGGATGGGGAGTTTGCTTTCAATAATAAAAATGTATTAAATAGTGTTTTTGGTTTGTGGTGCTCAGATGCAGTGAAGATCCACTTTAAGTAGTGGTCCAGGTATGGAGTAATGATGGAAATTATGACTTTGGTCACCACACCTCAATGGGCAGGTAAAGCAAATGTTTAAAATAGGGCACTGATTCACAATCTAATGAGCATTTGGCTAGTCTACACTCACATTTAACAGCTGAGCTGGAAATTGCATTGCTCTCCCCTATATCCGTAATGGAGCAGTTTAAGGCTAATTTGTTGGAGTTATATTATATATATATATGTACATAGGCCTTGTATATACAAACATTATGGAAAAAGCTTCCGGGCCTTGTATATGCCTTGTAAAGCTTTTTCCATAATGTTTGTATACACAAGACCTATGTACATATATATTTATGTATATTTTGTCTATATATATTTTTTCCATATATTTTTCTTTAAATTTGGTATATTTATAATTGGTTATTCCCCCCCCCCCCCGAAACCCCCCCCCCTCTCCCCCCCCCCCTTTTTTCTTTACATATACATTTCCCGTTAATTATGCATATTTTTTTATACATATACACATAGTTTGTATGATTTATTGGAATACTAAATTACATTTTTTGGTGATATTGCTCCCCTTGTTTCAAAAAAATATACTATTTAAAATCATCTAGCAATTTCCATACATCATATTCCCAATAATATCCCATGTTTGTCCCCCTTCTCACAATTATATTTTTTTACTGATTTGTCAATTAGTAATCTCCAGTTTTTATTCTTATTTTTATTTCTATTTTTATTTTTTCTATTTTTTTATTATTATTTACATATTTTTTCTTTTCATATCTATATAGTATTATCTATATATTCTTATCTTTATTTATAATTTTTCTATTTTAATTCAAATTTTTATTTTTATTATTATTATTTTTTATTGTTATTCATTTTCTTCCCCCCTTTTTATGTTTTTTTCTGGTTTATGGTACTGTCCCTAATAGATTTTCTGTTTATTGGGGTGGTGGCTGGGTTGCTTACGGCATTATTTTTGGTTCATTAGTCCGTCTGGATGATGTATCTATGATGTGGATGTGCTGGCGACGGGACACACTGAGTGATATCTAAGCTGCGCCTCACTTGGGCAGATTATTCGTATGTGCTTTTTATCTACTGCACCCACATAATTTGGAAAATTGCACCTCTCCCAAAAAACGTTGTCAATTTTAATCCAGTCTTCACTAGTCGGCTTCTTCATCACCTTATCTTTCAAAACTTGCCAGATAGCTGTACAGGTTTCATGCACAATAGAACTCACAGTCGAATTGCCCATCTTGAATTCATATTGTAAACTGGCGAAAGAATTGCCAGTAGCTAAATACCTGAAAGGAATGACAAGTATAATTAATAGTCTTTTTTACAGTTTTAGCTCTAAAGACGAGGTGGCAATTTTTTTGGGCTATTTTTATTTTCTCAAAAAATTGGGAAAATCATTTTTTTTTTCTATAAGATACTTTGAAGTGGTTTCTGTTTGCATGGGGATGGGTACTAAATCTGAAATATAGCATATTATCATATAGCATATTATTTTAAAAAATATGTTACCTTAAGGTTACTAGTAATCACTCAGCTGGCTCCTCACTCTTGCGGAAGTTGGTGTTCTGGTGCTCCAAATGTAGATCAGTCAAAGCAATTCATCGAAAACTGAAGTGGTAAGATTACATAGATAGTGGAAAAGGTATCAGATGAGGAAGTGGGGTGAAAGTGTGGACAGTTAAGGAGGAGTAAGTGGGGGGATGGAGGGAGGGGGGAGGGATAGAGGGATGTAGGGTTGTATGGAGGAATGGGGAGAAAGTTGAATTTTTACATATTTACCCACCTGCCCACTGACATACGAGTATATTTGAAAAATTTCACATCATGTGCACGTAGATCATTATAGATGATCCTGCTGGCTCTCTCCTCCCTATTTGCAATAACAGGGTGGACCCAGTATCTTCTACTTGTCAGCATCATCCTCCTCCTCCTCAATCTGTTTTTTTTCTTTTTTATTAAGTGTTCTTGCATAGCAAGACCACTTACTGTTATCTCACATATATATTATTATTATTATAGCCAAATTTACCACCCTAACTCCTCCCACAGCTTTTACACTACATAGACAGTAATATACCGAAACGTGCGGATTGTTCCCGATTGGTGTGTTATTACTTTGTGGAATGTTTTGCTGAATGGTTCCCGAAATACCATAATTTTTGCAGCGAAATTTGTCCCATAGGAATGAATGGCGAAATGTTCAAAACTAGAGTGGGAGGTGACAAAAGATGACAACCCCATGATCAGCCAAAACATTATTACCAGCCAAAACATTATGACCCCCCCCCCCCCAGTTACTCCGCCCACTCCAGTAGGTGGAGGCAAGAACACTTCACACAATTTCCCCAGAAATTGTAGCTTTTCTAGTTATGATTGCAGCAGTTATTACTGCAGCCAAAGGCAATGAATGGTGATACATGCTGTCCACGCAGTGGACAATTAAGATTACAGACAGATTAAGAATGATTTCTATGTGGTAGCTGGGATTCCCAATGTCATGGGTGTCATAGACTGTACTCATGTGCCTTTTTTGCCCCCTCTGATAAAGAGCATATCTACCACAATAGGAAGAGGTACCAGTCCCTGAACATCCAGGTTGTCTGCAATGCAAATATGTTTAGCAAAAATGTGGTCACTGGCTACCCAGGATCTGTCCAGGATGGCTAGAATAACCAGAGGCTGGATTCTTTGTAAGACACTTTTTATTATCAAATATGTCTCAATGCATGCTACATACATCATACATGACAGCAGGGCTTTTTTTTCACAGAAAATAGGTGCTGGAACTCACCCTCCCCAGCCAACGCACTGCCCCAACCACACCCACAACACAGCCACACCTTCCTTTAGTGGTGAAGATTACATGGTTGCCAAATAGTGAGTGTGATTGAGGCTCGGTACTGTGTATCACAGAAGGCGCTAGGTTCAGAAAAGTGAAACACACAGAGTACAGGTCTTAGGAGTGCATATCACACAGGGTGCAGTAGCCATAAACATGTACAGGATCAGGAGTATGTAATGTACACTGTACATACATAATCTGAGGCAAATGATACACACTCCTAACCACTACCCCTGTATACTGTGCTATACTTTATATAATCATGACCCCATTCTCTTTATACTAGGCTGTATTTTACATACTTCTGACCACTGCACTCTGTCAGTTGTGTTGTTCCTTACATACTCCTGACTGCTGAATTCTGTATGCTGTGATGTATTTTGCATGCTCTTGACTGCTGTAATCCCCACATACAGAGTGGTTGGATTATTCAACATATAGCCCTGTGTACAGAGTGCAGTGGTCAGGAATATGTAATATAGAGTGTAATGTGCAGTCCAGCATACAGTGTGCAGGGGTCAGGAGTACATAACGTAAAACCAATTTGCAGAGTGCAGATGTCATTCGTATTGTCCAGGGGCCATTAATGTAACATATTACTGTAAGAGGTATGTAATATATAGCACAGCATACAGTTATGACTAGGTAATGTACAAGGTAATTTACAAAATCCTCACTGTTGCACCCTGCATACCCTACCATACATGACATACTCTTGGTTACTGAACTCTGTATACTTTGCTGCCCCCCAGCAAAGTTCTCTTGTCCTCTCTAAGCAAAAATCATCCACCCCTCAAAGTAACCATCAATTACTCGCCTCTGTGCACACCTTTGCTTTCCTCTGTGTCAACTCTGTGCCCAACATCCACAGCCCACCAACACACCTCCTCATTCACAACACACCTCTTCTGCTCCATCCACAGTTCAACTCTGCACTTTTTCCGCAGTTCACCTTAGCACCCTGTCCACAACTCACCTTTGTACCCCATTAACATCTTGCCTCTGCAACCCTCCATCCACAGATTACACTCCAAGTCCACAACTCACCTCAGCACCCTCATCTACAGCTTATCCTCACAGCTTTCACTTCTGTACAATCTACAAACCCCCTTCCCTGCAAAAATCCCTTTCCCAGCACTCCCCTTTGCACAAATCTCCCACCTTTTTACAGATCCCCCTTACCCCAGCTCTCTTATCCTTTCACAAACACCCATCCTCCCCCAGCTCTCTCACCTTTTTCACAGATCCCTCCTTCCAGCTTTCTCACAAATCCTCCCACCCACACACAAAAAGCTATCTCACCTGTTCACAGATTGTCCTCCTCTCCCACAGCTCTCTGTCACCTCTTGCAGAATGCAGCCATCATGGCTCTGATAGTTGTGCCCGGGCCTTTTCAATACGGTGACGTTCCTGCAGCTCTGCCTATTAGCAATGTAGTATGGAGAAGAGGAGGAGTTTCACAGCATTTCGCTCCTCTCTGTACTACACTCAGATGTAACAGGCTGCAGGTGGAGAAAGAAGCTGCCTCCCCAAGCCCCATATTTACAAACAATGTGGGCGAATACAGACAGGGCCAATCCTAGGGTCACAGGAGCCTGGGTGCAGAAATATTTCCACCGCCTACATGGGTGTGGTCATCTTACTAACTCCTCACCTTTACAAATGTTTCTATGGCACAGTACCTGTGTTTGATGGGCACAGTGGCTACGATTAATTGGCACAGTGGCTGCATTTAATTGGCACAGTGGCTGCATTTGATAGACACAGTGGTTGCATTTAATAGGCCAAGTGGCTGCATTTGATGGCACAGTGGCTGCGTTTGATGGCACAGTGGCTGCATTTGATGGGCACACTAGCTGCGTTTAATTGGCAGTGTCTGTGTAATTGGCACAGTGGCTCGTTTGATGGCACAGAGGCTGCATTTAATGGGCACAGTGGCTGTGTTTGATGGGCACAGTGGCTGCGTTTGACGGCCATCGTGGCTGCATTGATGGCACAGTGGCTGCGTTTGATGGGCACAGTGGCTGTGTTTGATGGGCACAGTGGCTGCATTTACTTGGCACAGTGGCTGCGTTTGATGACACAGTGGCTGCGTTTGATGACACAGTGGCTATGTTTGACGGGCTCCCTGGCTGCATTTGATGGGCACAGTGGCTGCATTTTATAGCACAGTGGCTTTGTTTAATTGGCACAGTGGCTGCGATTGACAGGCACAGTGGTTGTATGTGTGTGATGGGCACAGTGGCTGCGTTTGATGATGCAGTGGCTGCGTTTGATGGCACAGTGGCTGTGCTTAATTGGCACAGTGGCTGACTTTAATTGGCACAGTGGCTGTGTTTAATTGGCACAGTGGCTGCGTTTGATTGCACAGTGGCTGCGGTTAATGGGCACAGTGGCTGTGTTTGATGGGCACAGTGGCTGCGTTTGATGGCACAGTGGCTGCTTTTAATTGGCACAGTGGTTGCATTTAATTGGCACAGTTGCTGGGTTTGATGGTGCAGTGGCTGCGTTTAATGGGCACAGTGGCTATGTTTGATGGCACAGTGGCTGCGTTTAATGGTCACAGTGGCTGCGTTTGAAGGGCACAGTGGCTGCGTGTGATGGGCACAGTGGCTGCGTGTGATGGGCACAGTGGCTGTGTGTGATGGGCACAGTGGCTACATTTACTTGGCACAGTGGCTGCCTTTGATGTCACAGTGGCTGCGTTTAATTGGCACAGTGGTTGCATTTAATGGGCACAGTGGCTGTATTTGATGGAAACACTGGCTGCATTTTATGGCACAGTGGCTGCGTTTGACGGGCATCGTGGCAGTGTTTGATTGGCACAGTGGCTGCATTTAATTGGCACAGTGGCTGCGTTTGACGGGCACAGTGACTGCATTCGATGACACAGTGGCTGCATTTGATGACACATCAAATTACTTACAGGGTGAAGCCAAGGTTCAGGTCAGGTGCAGTGCAGTCACTCACAGCAAGTCAGGCAGTCTCAGTCAGGCAGTTCTTTTCAGAAGTGCTCCGCTCGCTCCCCTCCCTCTGAGCCATGCTGTCTGAGTCTGAAAATGGCAGACGTGGGTTGAGCCGAGATAGTTTTCCAGCCACAGAGATGGCGTGCTATGAATGCTGGGGCGGCCCTGGCGCGCTCTGAATGCTGGAGCGGCCGTGGCCTCTGACCTCACTGGTTGCTAGGCCCCCAGCAGCAGGCAAATCTAGCAACCAGTGCAGTCAAGTAATGTGCCACAGCTTCGGGAAAATTAGGGAAATAAAATTTCCGTCATTACTCACTCATCATGATTGTTGAAAAAATGGCAATTTCAAACTGTATTTTAGTTGATTGTTGTTGATTGCTATCCTTGTCTGCATTCACTGCTAACACCACTCTTGAGGCACTCAACACCTGCAGAATCTCACAACAATGCAGCAATTACTAAGACAAGATGTGTCAATGAGTGGACCTTTGGGGTACTTAAAATCAGGTTCCAATGTACCTCACTATGTGGTGATTTTCTGCATTATAGCCCAAAAGTTGGCAGCCTGTTTTTGGCCTGCTGTGTCATTCATTCCTTAGCCCATTATGCAGGATTGCTTCTGGATGATTGCTTCGGGACACTGATGAGGACCCTATTCCACCAATCCCTGAATCCTATTACAACGAGCATGATCATGAAGTCTGACAGTGCTTCACTTTACTCTGTAAATTTAGGCTGTAAATCTTTCCATGTTTACTCTGTTTGGTGAAAAGAAAAGGCTGTGGTTGTTACAAGGGAACACAGGACGTGGCCCCATATTAGACTGTCTGTTACCTTCTAACTTCAACACAAGCTGTTCATTTCAGCGGCTTCAATTCATTTGAAGCTCTAAGCCCATAGTTGAACATATGCACATGTACTGGCAATATGCTCATTTTACACAAAGATCTTTGGACATATCTTAGGCAACAATTAACCCACCACAAAAGCATTTTTGTATGTTTGCTTTCCAAAACCTTTATTAAAAGAAACAAATAAAAACATAAAATCAATAATGTCACCCAGCAATAATATTATTAGGTCAAGCAACCAGTGTTCAACCAGAACTGTGCAAATCCACTGTATGTACAAGTCAAAGTATATGCCAAAGGAACTTAGATGTCCCATCACACTTTTACACACACTGCTAAACATCACATCACCCTAATGATGAGGAAATGTTTAGGCTCAACATTGTCTAGAATGGCAATGGTGGAGATGTACTAAAACTGGAGCACATGCAATCTGGCGCAGCTGGGCCTAGTAACCAATAGTCTACTAGGTGCTATTGTCCAAGCTTCATAGAAAAAGCTGAATTTAGAAGCTAAATGGTTAGTAAGACCAACTGCACCTGACTCTCTGGACTTTGGTTTTAGTAGATAGCACCCAATGCCTATTCTTGATATTCAAAAAGCACACATGTGCCAATATATAGCAATTACTTTACCAAAGAGAACATTCAAAAAGACTTGAAAGTGGAACCAAGGGCAAACCTTTTTTATTTCTTTGAATTTGGATAGATTAATAGAGTGTTAGATCCCTTTCAATTTGTTTTTGCCATTTGTGTCCCTTTGTGGGATTTACGTTCTATTCTTGTTTGGGTGACAAGACAAAATGTGGGTTTTTCTAGTCCTTTCACTCACCCTGATAAGGACAAAGAGTAGATAGAGAGAGTGAATCTCCCTAAGGCTTTATTCACACTAATGCGTTTTTTGATGCATTTTTGCAGAAATGCAGGGACATTTTTTAACATGGGTTCCTATGGAACATGTTCACATCAATGCATTTTAGTGCGTCTGCGTTTTTGGAAAGGGTTGGGGACTTTTTTTCCCACAAAATTCAGCGTTTTGCAAGTTATAGAATTCAATGGACCCGCATCCTAACAGGGCGCAGACAGCAAGAAGAACTGACTGATCTTCTAACCCCCATCTGCTGTATCAAAAAAACAAAAACATGTCACCTCCAGTTACACTTTCTAGCAGTGCAATACAAGAGTCACATATAAAAAAGATAAATTAGACAAAAAAATGGTGGCTATAGTTTATTGTAATGAAAAGGCAACAAAAGAGAGCCCTAATTCTGCCCCTAACCATGCCCTCATAAATTATCTCACAAAATAACAGTTTTATGCATAACTAGGTTACAAAAATAAATATTAACAACAACTTTACCAATATTAACTTAAAGCATATCAGTGCCCATCAGGGCAGTCTATCAGTGCCCCTCAGTGCGGCTTCATTAGTGCCCATCAGTGGCCATCAGTGCAGCATATCAGTGCCCATCAGTTCAGCCTCATCCGTGCCCATCAGTGCAGACTCATCAGTGCAACCTATCAGTGCAGCATATCAGTGCCCATCAGCTGCCATCGGTGCCACCTCATCAGTGGCCATTAGTGCAGCCTCTTAGTGCCCATCAGTGCAACATATCAGTGCCCATCATTACTGCCTCAGCAGTAGCCATCAGCGCAGCCTCTTAGTGCACATCAGTGCTGCCTTATCAGTGCCCATCAGTGTGGCATATCAGGGCTGCCTTATCAGTGCAACCCCATCAGTGCTGCTTATCGGTGCCGCCTCATCAGTGGCCATCAGTGCACCCTCAACAGTGCCCATCAGTGAGCCTCATCAGTGCAGCCTTATCAGTGCACATCAATGCAGCCTATCAGTGCCCATCAGTGCAGTCTATCAGTGCCCATCAGTTCAGCTTCATCAGTGCCAATCAATGCAGCCTCTCACTGCATGGGAATCACAGGGAGGAATCAGGAGGAGAGCCGGCCGGATCACACAGAGAGAGGATCTCCTGCTGTGACACAGCTTGGATCTGAAATGCTGGCTGCTATCAAACAAAGTCCAGCCTCCTATGATAGAAAGCACACTGATTCAATTTCTCAAAGCATTGGTCAGCAACTGCCATTTCAGATACAAGGTGTATCACAGCGGGAGATCCTCTCTCTTTTCTCTTCTCCTGACAGTTTTCTGGCTGATCGCTTTTGGCCCCCGGGCCACTCTGATGCCCTGTAAAAAAGGCTGCACTGCTTCTGCCAGAAGCGATTAGCCAGAAAATTGTCGGCCCAGGCCACCCCTTCTCCACACTCCACTCCAAATTTTGAGGGCTGTGCATAAGTTACAGTGGTTGATGTTGTAAAATGTGGCCAAGCATATTATTTATTTTTTCTCTATGTACATACATTACCGCTTGGAATTTTAAAGCGATATAATAATAATAGATTGTGTTTATACACAAAGCAAAGTTTGAAGATAGATAAAATGTTATATATATATATATATATATATATATATATATATATATATATATATATATATATATGGAAAGGCCAGTATGGTGGCCTGGAATTATGGGTGGAGCCCGGTGGAGTATATAACCAGCCCGTTCGCCTAGCTCCCTCGTCGGTTCCGGTGCGCGATATCTGATACGTCAGAAATCAAGGGCCGACTATCCTCGAGACCTTTCAGTGAGCCGGGTTCGTGAGTTCCACGCTGTTCCGTCCGCCTTAGTGTCGACAAAGCCTTGTCGTTCGTCAGCGTCCGTCTGATTGCCGTCTGAGTCGCTATACTCAAATCGAAATTTTCCGTTTGTCGTACAAACACGTCTGGGCCGGCTGTCGCAGGTAGGGCTTCGGCACCCATTTCATTTCATGTGTTACAAAGTCACGTAAACTAGATTCCTGAACTCACGAACCACTCACTTTAGATTGCACGAACGTCTTAACTGTGGCACTCGTATTCGTTACTACATGTCACTACCCCTTCTTCGAAAGAAGCCGTTATCACTTTTCGGTACATGCCGTTCGTGCCACCAGGCACCTCGTTTCGTAGCACGTCGCTGCAAACCGAACGACTCCCCCGATCATTTCTATGTTCGAATCGATCGAACCGTTTCGAAATTACAGCCGTCTGCTTGTCACGTTAAACTGAGCACTCCGGCCAATGGCAATCTAATGTTGTTCAAAATCATGAAACGGTCGGACCGTTTCAAATCCGAATAAGTTATGCATTTCAATCATTTCATGCCGTTGTACTATGTCTGTCATTTCGGTTCATTCCATTTCAATCATTTCAGTCATTTCTATCATTTCGAGTCATTTCAATCATTTCAGTCATTTCAATCATTTCGAGTCATTTCAATCATTTCAGTCTGCTATGTCGGATCATTTCATTTCTACCATTTCTAAAGACATTTCATCATTTCTGTCACCTACCGCGCTCCGTTGCGAATCCTGTCGCATCTCCAATGCACCGATTGGCTTCGAAGTGCCCCAGGGTTCGGCCTCATTTCTGTACATGCTCCAGAGACTGAGTCACTCGCAGGTTCAAGCACGGTCCTTGATTCTAGTCTTTGTCATGGCTTTCATTTCTGTCACTTATTACACGCCAATGCGAATCCTGTCGCATGCTGCTATGCACCGATTCGTCCTGACGTGCCCAGCTGCTACGCCTCATTTCAGTACATGCTCCAGAGACGGATTCTTTTGTGGTAACCGTCAGTCCAGTCGTTGAATGTTGTCTCTGTCATGGCATATCATTTCTGTCACTTATTACGCGCCAATTCGAATCCTGTCGCATTCTGCTATGCACCGATTCGTCCTGGCGTGCCCAGCTGCTACGCCTCATTTCGGTACATGCTCCAGAGACGGTTTCTCCGTTGCAACCATCAGTCTAGTCGTTGAAACTTGTCTCTGTCATGGCTTATCATTTCTGTCACTTATTACGCGCCAAAGCGAATCCTGTCGCATTCCGTTATGCACCGATTCGTTCTGGTGTGCCCAGCTGCTACGCCTCATTTCAGTACATGCTCCAGAGACGGGTTCTTTATTGTAAACCATCAGTCCTGTCATTGAATCTTGTCTCTGTCATGGCATATCATTTCTGTCACTTATTACGCTCAAATTCGAATCCCATCGCATTCCTTATGCATCGATTCGTTCTGGTGCGCCCAGCTGCTACGCCTCATTTCAGTACATGCTCCAGAGACGGATTCTTTATGGTAACCATCTGTCCAGTCGTTGAAACTTGTCTCTGTCATGGGATATCATTTCAGTCACCTATTACGCTCCGATTCGAATCCTGTTGCATTTGGTTATGTACCGATTCGTTCCGGTGCGCCCAGCTGTTACGCCTCATTTCGGTACATGCTCCAAAGACAGGATTCTTCTGTTGGATTCATGGGCTCATCCTTTGATTCATGTCTTTGTCATGGGTTTTCATTTCATTTCACTTATCACGTTCCGGTACGAATAGCCACTTCCGTGTACTAAATTCGTATCGGCGTGCCCCAGGAACGGCCTCATTTCAGTACATGCTCCAGAGTCCGTTTCGTGCTCGGTCGCAAGTTTGTGGCATGGCGATTCAGATCTCTGTGATGGCGGATCCACTCATTTCACGGTCACATACGGCTTCCTGGTTAGTCCAGTTGACTCTTCAATATCGGATTTCTATCGGGGGGCCTTGACCATCAGCCTCATTTCACTATTGAATTGCCTCAAAAGAATAAAAAAAATAAATAAATATTTTTGCATCAGCGACGCAACCAAGTCACGTCTCTGCTGTCGTACGTACGTTATTCTAAGAAGAGCAAATTTCGGTTGTCCATTCATTTCATTTATGTCAATTATCACATTTCCAGGCTCACCTCCACTAGTTAGCTAGACATCTCTCTTTAGGTGTTGGATTCTCAAACAAAACTTCACCTTCATCTCCTCAGGTCAGTCGAGTTCTCAGTAGGTCCAACCTGCACCTGGTCGAACGGTGCCTCCGTAGGTAAGAGAGGGTCATCTGGGAGGGGAACGCTTACGAGCGGTAGTATCCTTCTCTTCAAAATGTTTTCTCAGGAGTCTCCTACGAGTCTTGTAATCCATGTCACCCTCATAGGTTCCGTACAGGAGAAAACCCGGACCCAGTGATTAATAGGCTTACCAAGCCTGGATTTTGCCACCATGTCCCAGGCTGGCAGCGAGGACTACACGGCTCCGTTGTCCCCTTCTCTTGTCTCAGAGAGTGGCAGCCAAAGGTCCTTCAGAGCGTGGACCATTCCCAGGCTAACAGCCGAGTTGAGGCGCAGGGGTGTACCCTTTCCAGCCACAGCCAGGAAGGCCGAACTTTTTGGGCTCCTCTTTCCTCCCCCAGCCGCGGTTGAGGATAGTGCCCAGCAGGCCTCTCTGGGATCTATCGCTGCTTCCATCACGCAGCTTCACACTCTGGTGTCATCCCTGACGACCTCAATGTCAGAGGTTCAGAGTCGGGTGGCCCTCCTCGAGACCCGCCCAGTCGTTTCTCCTCCAATACCAGCTTCACAAGCAGTGGATAACACCAGCGCAGGTACCCCCGGGTGTACACCAGTAGTGTACCCTTCTCATTTAATATCAGCCAACATCAGGAAGGACATCCTAGAGGGCAAGGACGTCAATCTGGCTTCACTCCTTATATCCATTCATGAGCTGGCAGAAAACAAAGCTTACACTTGGGGGGACGTGTCGGTGGTCCTCAAAGCCAAAGACCCCAGGCTGGACAGGAAACTTTCTGTCACCGAGTTCACCTTGGCCTTCGGCATGCTGAGGGATGTCATCTGCTCAGCCTCCCCCGGCAGGAGGGAGGAACTGGATCGTGACCTCCACGTGGTAGTTGACCTGGGGTATAAATACGGCGGTTTTTCATTTTATGACTATCACCGCTCCTTCTCCGCTAAGGCGGCCGCCAGGCTCTCCCAATTTCAGATACCTACTGATTGGAGTGTCATGGACACCGAGTTGTTCTGCCGACACTTCGCGGGGCTGCGGTCTCCCCTCTGTGCCATTTGCCAGTCGGCTACTCACACCGCAACTTGGTGTGCCAGCTCAGTGGCAGCCCCGCCCGTAGACGGTCCATTGACCTCAGGTACTGCCCAGGGCCTACCGGCGCCGGTACGCCTGCCGCAGACGGATAAACTGGGGCGCCCGGTCAAGACCTTGGGAGGCGCAGCCATCTGTAACAACTACAACAGCGGGTCGTGCAATTTCAGCCAGTGCAGGCTGCTCCACGTATGCACACGGTGTCATAGAGCTCATCCCAGGCTCATGTGCGAGGTCAAGCAGGCTAAAAGATCTTGACTAAGCCGGGTCAACGTGTTGTGGCTCAGTGTCTACCTCGCCAATCATCCCACCCCCTCACTTGCCACCTACCTAGTTCAGGGCTTTACTCAGGGCTTTCATACAGGACTTGTGTCTCTCCCTCACCTTACACACGAGTGCCAGAACCTGCGGTCAGCAGCCACGGATGTACAAGCCATCGACCAGCTATTACAGGCAGAGCTAGACCGGGACTTCATCATAGGCCCTTTCACAAAGCCCCCATTTAACACCTGGCGAGTCAGCCCTATTGGGCTTGTCAAGGGCAAGTTCTCCAATAAACTTAGGTTGGTCTACGATTTGTCAGCGCCTTATTCTTCCTCTGTCCCCAGTCTTAATTCCCTTATCCCCTCGGAGGAGTTCTCCCTTAAATACGCATCCGTAGATACGGCCATCCAGGCCATTCTCAAATCAGGCACAGGAACATGGCTCTCCAAGGCCGACATCTCGGACGCCTTCAAGCTCCTTCCTATCCATCCATCTCTCTGGTGCTGGCATGGCATCAAATGGAGGGAGCTCTACTATTTTGCCACTAAGCTAACCTTCGGGTCCAAGAGTAGCCCCTGGCTCTTCGACTCGTTTGCGCAGGCTCTCGCATGGATCTTGCTGCACGTAGCCCAGTGCCAGGGAGTCATACACTATTTGGATGACTTCCTGCTGATCGAGTCACCTGGCTCCCTTCCAGGGGATCTGGATAAACTAAGGGTGGTCTTCAGTAACCTTAACGTCCCTATTGCTGAGCACAAGGTGGAGGGCCCTGCGCAGGCAATCACCTTTCTCGGGGTCAGCTTAAACACCAGCACTATGCAGGCCAGCCTCCCCCCGGATAAACTAAGCCGCATCAGGACGGTCATGAGGGACTTCACCCGCACCAGAACTTGCACCAAGAGGCAGCTACAGTCCCTTCTCGGTATGCTTAATTTTGCTATGCGCATCATCCCTCAAGGTCGCGCATTCGTATCGCGCCTGTTAGTCCTACTGTCCCATTCACAAGACCCGGAGCACGTCCTCAGCCTGGACCCCGCAGCTATAGCAGATCTTGCCATGTGGGAGGAATTCCTGACGTCCTGGAATGGCGTGTCCCTGTTCATTCCCTCCGTGTCCTCCTCGTCACCGCAGGTCGTGACGCAGCGGCCTCCACGGGTTTTGCGGCAATTTTTGGCCACCTCTGGCTCGCAGCCCCCTGGCCTCCTCAGATACTGGCAATTCCGGGCTTCACCGAGACGTCCTCCCTATTCGAGTTGTACCCCATCGTTGCCGCTGCCCACACATGGGGCCGCAGTTGGTCGGGTCAAACAGTGACCTTTTCAACGGACAATCTCGCCACTGCGGAAATCATTAACAAAGGCAGGTCTAAGTCTCTGGAGATTATGTCCTTCCTGCGGCGACTGGTCCAGCTCTCGTTATTATTTCAATTTAATGTTCATTGTGCCTTTATCCCCGGTAAATGTAATCGGGCAGCGGACGCCCTCTCCCGCTTTAACTTAGTTTCCTTTTTTGATCAGGTGCCCGGAGCCGGACCAACGTCAGCAGCTATCCCGGACTGGTCTCAACTGACCCTGGATTAACCCCTCACCTAGTAGCCGCAACTCAACTCATCAATCACTCCCTCTCAGACAATACCCGCAAGGCCTACCAAACAGCCTGGAGGGCCTTTAACCGTTTCTTAACATCTCACTCCACAGAGACCTCCCGGGTCAAGCAAGTCCTGGCCTTCATTGCCCATTGCCACTCGGACTTGGCGTTGTCCTTTAACACGATCCGGCTATACCTGGCCGGGGTACAACATTTTACGTCCCTCCAGGACCCTGCCGAACCCTCCTTGTTCACTTTTCACGCCATTCGGGCTGTCATGCGCGGCATCCAGAAACGCCAGCCTACGACCTCCGCCAAACGCCTGCCTATCACAGGAGACGTTTTCAGAAACATGTCTGATATTTTGGCCACTGCACCTTTCGGGCTCCACACTAGTATCATTATACAAGCAGCCATACACCTGGCCTTCTACGGCTTCTTACGGCCAGGCGAGTTTACCTCCAGTAGCCCCTCAGCTCGCATGCTATGCAAGCACCACCTGGTCAGGCACGGAGACCATTTCATCCTACATATAGCAGTATCCAAGACGCAGCAGCTTGGCCCAGGTACGGACATACATTTTTATAAAACCAACAACCGCTGGTGCCCGGTCGCCATTCTCACCCGCTTGTTGACCCTTCTGGCCGATCAACCAGGAACGGGCCCGCTTCTGCCATTCCACGGTAAGCCACTGAACGCAGCCCAGTTCATGGAGCATGTCAGGATACTCCTGGGCATCCTTCACCTCAATCCGGCTCACTACTCCGGACATTCATTTCGTATCGGAGCGGCTTCAACTGCCTCCCGCCAAGGGGTCCCGGTCCACGTTATCAAAAAGTTGGGTAGATGGAAGTCCACCTGTTTTGCCCGGTACATACCCAATCCGCAAGTAGAGATGGCCCAGGCCTTTGTCAAGCTCACCCAGTAACAAACTCGAATCAATAAAGACATTCCCTACCTGTATGTTTTTGCCCCCTTATTTTGGTATACCCTACGTTAGGCCAGGGCACACTTTCAGGTCCGGTTCAAGTAAGCGAGTTTATGTTAACCTTGTTTGTCATCCTTATCCGTATCGGTCAGAGGGCTCTGGGCCATAAATGGAAAGGCCAGTATGGTGGCCTGGAATTATGGGTGGAGCCCGGTGGAGTATATAACCAGCCCGTCGCCTAGCTCCCTCGTCGGTTCCGGTGCGCGATACCCACCCACCCATCCCCTGTCAGGGCATTTCTCAAGCATTATACTCCTCGGGTGAGTACTCATTTCACTCCATTTCATTTTCATTTCATTTATTACTCATTTCTCTATCTAGGGTATGCCCCCTTATTTTGGTATACCCTACGTTAGGCCAGGGCACACTTTCAGGTCCGGTTCAAGTAAGCGAGTTTATGTTAACCTTGTTTGTCATCCTTATCCGTATCGGTCAGAGGGCTCTGGGCCATAAATATATATATATATATACAGGGGTCAAGTCCTGGGGAAAAAAGTGTGGGAACTCTCACCCAAGATCCACTCCCCCACCAAAAAAAATAAAAATAAATAAAAGTACGCTCATATGCATATATATTTCACAGAAAATACAGTACATTTATTGTAAAGTGGCAGTTTACAAATACAAAATAAGTTAACTTGTCAAACAGAATAATCAACACAATGGGTGATGATTTTCCCTCGCAGGGAATTTCTAACACAAATACACCCTGTTCAAAAATTCAAATACAGCAAATTAGAAAATATCACACAAACTGGAATAAGGTTGCCCTTGCCGTGCAAGATTATCGGCAACGGATCAAAAAACTCACGGATCGGATCATTCCTTGGATCTGAGTCACAGATCGGATCTTTTTTCGGATCAGCAAATAATAATTGAATTTGCAAAAAACAGTGAAAAATTTCACCACCATATAGTCCCCACTGCAATATACATCTCCCCTACTGTAATATCCACGTCATCTCCCCCAATAATATTTTGGCTGAGCATGGATGGGTATGGCTGGGTATTAGCAGAATATGTATTGGCAGGGTAAGTATTGGCAGGGTATTGCAGAATATTGGCAGGATAAGTATTGGCAGGGTATTGCAGAGTATTGGCAGGGTATGGCAGATTATTGCTAGGTATTGCAGATTATTGGCAGGGCATTGCTGGGTATTGCAGGGTAAGTATTGCAGAGTCTTGGCAGGGTAAGTATTGCAGAGTAAGTATCGGCAGGGTATGTAGTGCAGAGTATTGGCAGGGTATTGCAGAGTATCGGCGGAGTATGTATTGCAGAGTATTGGCAGGGTATTGCAGAGTATTGGCAGGGTAAGTATTGCAGAGTATTGGCAGGGTATGTATTGCAGAGTATTGGCAGGGTATGTATTGCAGAGTATTGGCAGGGTATTGCAGAGTATTGGCAGGGTATGTATTGCAGAGTATTGGCAGGGTATTGCAGAGTAATGGCAGGGTATGTATTGCAGAGTATTGGCATGGTATTGCAGAGTGCTGGCAGGGTATTTCAGCGTATTGGGTAATGCAGAGTATTGGGTATTGCGGAGTATTGGCAGGGTGTTGCAGAGTATTGGGTAATGCAGAGTATTGAGTAATGCAGAGTATTGGCTGGGTATTGCAGAGTATTGCAGAGTATTGGCTGGGTATTGCAGAGTATTGGCAGGGTATTGCAGAGTATTGGGTAATGCAGAGTATTGGCAGGGTATTGCAGAGTATTGGCAGGGTATTGCAGAGTATTGGCAGGGTAATGTGGGGTATTGGCAGGGTATTGCAGGGTATTGGCAGGGTATTGCAGGGTATTGCAGAGTATTGGCAGGGTATTGCAGAGTATTGGGTAATGCAGAGTATTGGCGGGGTATTGCAGAGTATTGGGTAATGCAGAGTATTGGCAGGGTAATGCAGAGTATTGGGTAATGCAGAGTATTGGCAGGGTATTGCAGAGTATTGGCGGGGTATTGCAGAGTATTGGGTAATGCAGAGTATTGGCGGGGTATTGCAGAGTATTGGTGGAGTAATTCAGAGTATTGGCAGGGTATAGCAGAGTATTGGTGTAGTAATGCAGAGTATTGGTGTAGTAATGCAGAGTATTGGCTGGGTATTACAGAGTATTGGGTAATGCAGAGTATTGACGGAGTATTGGCGGAGTATTGGTGGAGTATTGGCGGAGTATTGGTGGAGTAATGCAGAGTATTGGTGGAGTAATGCAGAGTATTGGCAGGGTATTGCAGAGTATTGGGTAATGCAGAGTATTGGTGGAGTAATGCAGAGTATTGGCGGAGTATTGATGGAGTAATGCAGAGTATTTGCGGGGTATTGCAGAGTATTGGGTAATGCAGAGTATTGGTGGAGTAATGCAGAGTATTGGCGGAGTTTTGGTGGAGTAATGCAGAGTATTGGCGGAGTATTGGTGGAGTAATGCAGAGTATTGGTGGAGTAACGCAGAGTATTGGCGGAGTATTGGCGGAGTAATGCAGAGTATTGGCGGAGTAATGCAGAGTATTGGCGGAGTAATGCAGAGTATCGGCGGAGTAATGCAGAGTATTGGCGGAGTAATTCAGAGTATTGGCGGAGTAATTCAGAGTATTGGCGGAGTAATGCAGAGTATTGGCGGGGTATTGCAGAGTATTGAGTAATGCAGAGTATTGGTGCAGTAATGCAGAGTATTGGTGGGATATTGCAGAGTATTGGGTAATGCAGAGTATTGGTGGAGTAATGCAGAGTATTGGCGGAGTTTTGGTGGAGTAATGCAGAGTATTGGCGGAGTATTGGTGGAGTAATGCAGAGTATTGGTGGAGTAACGCAGAGTATTGGCGGAGTATTGGCGGAGTAATGCAGAGTATTGGCGGAGTAATGCAGAGTATCGGCGGAGTAATGCAGAGTATTGGCGGAGTAATGCAGAGTATTGGCGGAGTAATTCAGAGTATTGGCGGAGTAATGCAGAGTATTGGCGGGGTAATGCAGAGTATTGGCGGGGTATTGCAGAGTATTGAGTAATGCAGAGTATTGGTGCAGTAATGCAGAGTATTGGTGGGGTATTGCAGAGTATTGGGTAATGCAGAGTATTGGCGGAGTAATGCAGAGTGCTAGTGACTAACCTGGTTTACTTCTCGGGAGAGCACTGGGTAGAGGGGGGGGAGGAGACAGTCCGTATCCCAACAGCGTGTGTCTATCGCAGGCTGCGCTGGAGGCCGTATGCGCACTGCCCACTGACTCCAGTGCGTGCCCACGTGTACTGCCGACGTCATGTGACCGGTTGCTAGACGCGGAGCGGCCCTAGCCTAGCAACCAGTCACTCGGGCGGCAGAGGAGCGGCGGGCTACGCACGAGTGGCGGGCCACGCTCTGGCGGCGGGCTACTCAGGCGGCTAATGGGAATGGCGTTCCCGTTGTGGAAATAGTACGGGAACGCCGTTCCCATGCGTTCCCGCAGGACTCGAGCCCTGTATATATATATATATATATATATATATATATATATATATATATATAAGAAGACCAGTATGGTGGCCTGAATTTATGAGAGGAGCCCGGGGGGTATTTAACCAGTTCATTCGCCTGTGGTCTTTGTCGGTTTCCTGTTCGCGATATCTTTTACGTCAGAGATCTAGGACAGACTATTCGAGACTAAGCGTTTGTGAGTGCCCGTGTTCGTGAGTTCCCGTATTCGTTAGTCCCGTCTTCGTGAGTTTGTGTTTCGAGTTCTGTGGTTGTAAGTTCTGTGTCCGTGAGTTTCCACGTTCGTGAGTTGTCGTCTTTCGAGATTCGTAGCACTCGTTACCGAGTCGCAGTTTCCATGTCACTAAACTGTGACATCCAAAACTCACGAATTACTCACAAACATTTCGTAATCGTAACGTGTACCTCTCACCCGCACGTGTTTGCATCCAAAAGCCATTTGTTACCATGCTTCACAAGACAGCTCGTAGTCGCTCGCTTGTGACACACCGGTCGATGCCACATCAGGCATTCATTTCGCAAACATTTCAATCATTTCAAATCTTTCCGAATCATTCCTAATCATTCCTAACCATTTCAAATAATTTCTAATAATTTCTAATCATTTTGAATAAATTCTAAACCTTTTGGATCATTTCTCTAATTTCAAAGCATTTTTCAATCATTTCTAATCATTTCAAAGCATTTTGAATCATTTCATTCATTTCTGTCACATACCGCGCTCCGATACGAATCCAGTCGCATCTTCGATATACCGATTCATTCCGGTGTGCCCCAGTGGATCTCTGCCTTATTTCAGTACATGCTCCATAGACGGATTCATTTGTCACTCGTGAATTCGGTCATTGATTCTTGTCTTTGTCATGGCATATAATTTCTTGTCACTTATTACACTCCGATACGAATCTAGTCGCACCGTTTCGCGCCGGTGTGCCCAGATGTTTTCGGCCTCATTTCAGTACATGCTCCAGAGACGGATTAATTTCTCAGTCGTGGGTCCAGTTACTGATTCTTGTCTCTGTAATGGCATATCATTTCTTGTCACGTATTACGCTCCGATACTAATCCAGTCGCATCTAAAGATGCACCGATTCGCGCCGGTGTGCCCAGATGTTTTCGGCCTCATTTCAGTACATGCTCCAGAGACGGATTAATTTCTCAGTCGTGGGTCCAGTTACTGATTCTTGTCTCTGTAATGGCATATCATTTCTTGTCACGTATTACGCTCCGATACTAATCCAGTCGCATCTAAAGATGCACCGATTCGCGCCGGTGTGCCCAGATGTTTTTTTGGCCTCATTTCAGTACATGCTCCAGAAATGGATTAATTTGTCAGTCGTGGGTTCAGTTACTGATTCTTGTCTCTGTCATGGCATATAATTGCTTGTAACGTATTACGCTCCGATACTAATCCAGTTGCATCTAAAGATGCACCGATTCGCTCCGGTGTGCCCAGATGTTTTCCGCCTCATTTCAGTACATGCTCCAGAGACGGATTCACTTGTCAGTTGTGGGTTCGGTTACTGATTCTTGTCTCTGTCATGGCATATCATTTCTTGTCATGCATCATGCTCCGATACAAATCTAGTCGCATCTAAGATGCACCGATTCACTCCGGGGTGCCCAGTTGTTCTCGGCCTCATTTCAGTACATGCTCCAGAGACGGATTCACTTGTCAGTTGTGGGTTCGGTCATTGATTCTTGTCTCTGTCATGGCATATCATTTCTTTGTCACGTATCACGCTCAGACATGAATCTAGTCACATCTACACACTAATTAGTCTCGGCGTGCCCTAGGTTGTTTGGCCTCATTTCAGTACATGCTCCAGAGTCCGGTTCGTTGTCAGTCACAGTTTGTGGCTCATCGATTTGTGCCTCCGTCATGGTGATAATTTCATTCATTTCATCATTTCACTCATTTCACTGTCTCGTACCGCGTCCCGATTCAAATCCAGTAGCATCCGCGATGCACCGATTCGTCCTCGCCATGCCCCAGTTGTCTTGACCTCATTTCATTCTGTGCTCCACAGTCTAACTCATCCTTAGTCGCAGCGTACCAATTCTAGCCTATATCATGGCAAAACATTTCATTCATTTCATTTCACACACTCATCGCTTTATCGAGTCGAATCCACTCAAACCAGCAACGCATTGATCCGCACCCATCATTTCAGCCTTAAGGGTTTAACTCAACCGATTCATTTCAGATTAATTTCATACACTCTACAATCGCTTCGTATCAGATTTATTTCATACAACCAATTCATAGGATTCAATTCATACTTACATCCGATTCATATCGGATTCATGTCAGACACATCCAAGTACAACTTCTTGCAATTGTTGCAAGCACGCTTCCAATCACAAACTTCTTGCAATCGCCGCAAGCACGCACCCAAGCATAACTCCCTGCAATCGTGGCAAACTCACATCCAAGCATAACTTCTTGCAACCATCGCAAGCACACATCCAAGCGTAGACTTCTTGCAATGGTTGCAAGCACACATCCAAGCATAAGCTTTTGCAATTGTTGCAAGCAAACCCCAGGCACAAACTTATGGGAATCATTGCTGACATGCACTTTTGGCTAGCTCAGTGCATGGCTCTAGGTAAGGCCTGGATACTTTCCTAATGTATGTAATATAACGGGGTATTAATATTATAGGTAGGTTGAGAAATCCGATTGCCTCTTGGGGGATCAGGAAGGAATTTTTTCCCCTGCTGTAGCATATTGGAGCATGCTCTGCTGGGGTTTTCTGCATTCCTCTGGATCAGCTGTGGGTGTAGAATTGGGTGTGTTGAATTGTGCAATATTTTGTTTGTTTAATTGTTGATTTACTGTGGCAGGATTGGGTGGACTTTTGTCTTTTTCGACCTAGCTAACTATGCATAATAGCATAACTTCTTGCAATCGTTGCAAGCACGCATCTTGGCATAACTTCTTCAGTCTTCGCAAGCACATGCAGTCATATGATCTTCTCACAGCCACTACGAACACATCTCCAGTGACATTAACTCCCTTGCAATCGTTGCAAGCACACATTTAAGCACAATACTTGCTATCGTGGCAAGGCACGCAACTTAGCATAACTTGTAATCGTTGCAAGCACATTCTCGGTGGCATTCAAACCGCCACACATCATTTCAGCGGTACTCAATTGGCCACTTGTCCCCAGTGGCATTTTCATACGAGCCACTCGCCGTTCCTGTCTGTCATTTCTCCCTTAGGACAGTTGAGTTCAGCTTCCGTTCTACACCAGATATCGAGTTGCCACACGCAGCTGGCTTTTTCTCGTAACACTATCAGGCTATATCTAGCCAGCCTCCAGCATTTCTATCCTTACAGGACCCCGGTCAGCCGTCTCTGTTTACGGCCCATACAGTAAGATCCCCTCTACCGGGCATCCAGAAGCATCAGCCCATAGATAATGGCAAACGCTTGCCCATCACAACTGCCAACTTTAGGGACATGTAAAATATCCTTGCACGTTCCCCAGTCTAGTCATCCAAGCAACCGTCTACCTGGCCCTTTACGGTTTTCTACGGCCTGGCAAATTCATCTTTAAGGGTACTGGCAGTCAGGTACTATACAGACAGCACCTGACTCATTTATATAAAAATAAAAAAAAAGAATACGTCCTTCAGCTTACAGTCTCCAAAACTCAACAATCCGGGCCTGAGCTCTACATTAATCTCTTTTGTATTAACATGCAGGCCAGCCTCCCCCTTGACAAGCTGACCCTATCAGGTCAGTTTTGCAATGCTTCACCCATACACAGTGGTGTACCAAGAAGCAGCTTCAGTCTGTTTTGAGAATGCTCAATTATGCAATACGGGTCATTCTCCAGGGTTGATCTTTATGTCATGCTTCCTGGTCTTCCTCTCCCAGACACAGGACCCCTGTCAGATCCTTAATCTGGACGCTGCAGACCTATCCATGTCAAAGTTTTCCGTACTACGTAGATCGGTATATCAATGTTCATACCGTCTATGTCGCCCTATCACCCCAGGTAGTGACAGATGTAGCGGCCACCACAGGCTTCACTGCAATTTTTGGCCACCCTGGGTTTACCCGGATTTCCTCCCTCTTTTAGTAACAGCTGCACAGCTCTGGGGTCATTGCTGGACAGGGCAAACTATGGCCTTCACCACCGACAATCAAGCCACAGCAGAGATTATTATAAAGGCAGGTCTAAATCCCTCGCAGTCATGTCCTTCCTAGTCTGGTACAGCTGTCATTACAAATTCAGTTCAAAGTTGACTGTACATATGTTCCCAGGCAATCGCAATCTCGCAGCAGATGCGCTGTTGCGTTTAACTACACCCCCTTTTGAACAGGTGCCCGGAGCCGAGCCAGTATCAGCCACTATCCTTGCTCGGTCTCAGCTAACCCTTGATTAGCACAACATCTGCAAACAGCGACCCAGCTCATCAACGTCTCACTCTTTCGCAACACCCTCAAAGCCTACCAGACGGCCTGGAGGGCCTTCAACAAATTCCTGACACACCACTCCTAGGAAACTTCAAACACCAAGCAGATACTGGCCTTTATCTCATACTGTCATACCCAGCTGGCCCTATCCCACAAACACTATTCGGCTATACCTAGCCCGCAATCCTTCCTTACTCACGACCCCGCGCTATTCGAGCCATGCTACGTGACGTCCAGAAACTTCAACCAGTGGTCAGCACCAAACGCTTACCCAAACGGGTGACATCCTTAGGGGTATGCCGACCATCCTGACTACCTCTCCATTTGGTCTCCCCCCTAGTATGGTCCTACAAGCAGCCAGGTATTTGGCCTACTACGGGTCCCTGCGTCCTGGAAAGTTCACCTGCAGCAATCCAGCAGGCCAAGAGCTACGTAGACACCACTTCGTCCGCTACAAAGATCACTTCATACTTCACCTAGCAGTTTCTAAAAAGCAGCAAGCAGGCTCCGGGATAGACATCCACCTACAGAACCGACAATAGCGGGTGTCCAGTTGCCACACTCAACCAACTGTCGACACTACTCCCCGAATAGTCGGACTCCAGTCCCCTTCATCCTTTCACGTCAAGCCCTTGAGTACCGGTCAGTTCATGAAACACATGAGGGTACTTCTCCGCAACTTTCACCTAAACCCTAGCCAGTACTCCTGTCACTCCTTCCGCATTGGGGCAGCCTCAGCAGCATCCCATCACAGGGTCCCAGATCATGTCATTAAAAGGCTAGACAGGTGGGAGTCTGCCTGCTTCACCCGGTGCATCCCCAATCCGCAAGTGGAAATGGCTCAGGCATTTACTAAACTCACTCAATGATCAAACTCAATTAATAAATAACTATCCCCTACCGGAATGTTTTTGCCCCCTTATTTTGGTATACCCTACGTTAGACCAAGGCACACTTTCAGGTCCATTTCATGTGGTAAGTTTTATGTTAACTCAGAATTTTATCCATATCCGTATCGGCCATAGGGTTCCAAACCATAAATAAGAAGGCCAGGATGGTGGCCTCAGTTTATGGGAGGAGCCCGGGGGGTATTTAACCAGTCCGTTCACCTGTGGTCTTTGTCGGTTTCCTGTGCTCGATACCCACCCTCCCATCCCCTTTTTAGGGTTTTTCTCAAAGTATTCATACTCACAGATTACTCATTTCATATTTTATTTAATTTAATTTCTCATTTCTTATCTAGGGTATGCCCCCTTATTTTGGCATACCGTACGTTAGACCAAGGCACACTTTCAGGTCCATTTCATGTGGCAAATTTTATGTTAACTCTGGATGTTATCCATATTCGTATTTGTAAGTTTTATGTTAACTCAGAATTTTATCCATATCCGTATCGGCCATAGGGTTCCAAACCATAAATAAGAAGGCCAGGATGGTGGCCTCAGTTTATGGGAGGAGCCCGGGGGGTATTTAACCAGTCCGTTCACCTGTGGTCTTTGTCGGTTTCCTGTGCTCGATACCCACCCTCCCATCCCCTTTTTAGGGTTTTTCTCAAAGTATTCATACTCACAGATTACTCATTTCATATTTTATTTAATTTAATTTCTCATTTCTTATCTAGGGTATGCCCCCTTATTTTGGCATACCGTAGGTTAGACCAAGGCACACTTTCAGGTCCATTTCATGTGGCAAATTTTATGTTAACTCTGGATGTTATCCATATTCGTATTGGCCATAGGGCTCCTAACCATAAATATATATCTATATATATATATATATATATATAGATATATCTATATATATATATATATATATATATATATATATATATATATATATATATATATATTGTAACCTGGGGAACAGGTAGCAGGTATAAAGCTCCCTGGGATGAGCAGTTTCTCAGGCACAGATACCAAGTCCAGAAATTAAGTGACCAACAGTGCTGTGTTTATTTGTGCTATATACAAGTCCATATACAGGTGCTGTACAGTGCTCCAGAAAACAAAATAAAGGGCAAAGTGAATACAGGTCACAGCTATTTTTTTTGCATGACAATTCACAGGTTCAATCATTTCAGCTGTAACCAAAGTTACTAGACTTCCAGAATCCAGCAAGGCTGTAATAGGCTTATCATTAACAGTCATTTTGCACATTGGTTTTCCCATATTTGGCGCTGCAGCACATGAAACAGCTGCAAACATAGACTGTCTCCTAATGGAAAAATCGCACTGCATTGGTTCATCTGTCAATGGACAATTCGCTGCAACATGTCCCAGTTCTTGCCAACAAAAACACCTGACGTTTCCCCAGTTTGGTTTGCTGACAGGCAATGGCTTCCCTTGTTTGGGACGCCAAACTTCAGTCCCAGCAACAAAATTCCTCCCCCCTATTTCCTTGCCATCTTTACCACCCAGTTCCCCTGGAACAGTCTTACCGGTTGCCTGGGGAGACCGTGGCTTTGGGTAGAAAGTCCATGCAGTGGTAGGGGTGGTGACCAGGTTTTCTGCAGCAAAGTACCTTTCAACGAGTTCCACCAGGTTGTCTGCCGATTTGGGGTCTCCTTAACTCACCCACCTCTGCAGGGGAATTGGTAGTGACCTCAGGAACCGGTCTAAGACCACACGCTCCACTATTTGTGGCCCAGACAGGGACTCCGGCTGTAGCCATTTCCTCACCAGGTGAATTAGGTCGAACATCTGCGATCTTGGGCGCTTCTCCCCTTGAAAGAACCAGCTGTGGACCCGCTGTGCTCGAACTGCTAAAGTGACACCAAGTCGTGCCAGGATTTCCCGTTTGACCTTTTCATAGTCTCCCACTTCTGCTGATTCCAAATCATAGTAGGCCTTCTGCGATTCTCCAGAAAGCAGGGGAGCAACCAGTCCTGCCCACTGAGTTTTAGGCCAACCTTCCCTCTCAGCGGTCCGCTCAAACGTTAGCAGAAAGGCCTCTGGATCATCATCTGTAGTCATCTTAGAAAGAAAGCGACCCACATGGATGGCTGAGGGGTTGTCTCCAACATCAACTTTAGCAGGTGACCGCTTTGCTAGCGTCTCCACAACCTCCATCAAGGTTTTCCTATCCGCTTTGGCATCAGTGGCTAGCTGTTTAAACAGCCTCTGCGAATGCTCCTGTGCGATAGCATTAGCTTGTTGTAGTGCAGCATTTGTTTGCTCCTGTACAGCACTAATCTGTTGCAACAGCACCTTGGTTTGCTCCTGTGCGATAGCATTAGCTTTCTGCTGTGCAGCATTTGCTTGCTCTTGTGCAGCATTGAGTACAGCGTTTGTTTTCTGCTGTGCAGAATTGGCTTGCCGTAGTTCAGCATTTGTTTGCTGTTGTGTAGCGTTGGATATCATCAATTGTTTTAGGATTTCCTCCATGTTTTAGTCACTCTAGGTACTGGCCTTTTAAGTAGTAACTTACTACAGCTAACCGCATTCTCCACCATATGTAACCTGGGGGACAGGTAGCAGGTATAAAGCTCCCTGGGATGAGCAGTTTCTCAGGCACAGATACCAAGTCCAGAAATTAAGTGACCAACAGTGCTGTGTTTATTTGTGCTATATACAAGTCCATATACAGGTGCTGTACAGTGCTCCAGAAAACAAAATAAAGGGCAAAGTAGCAAAACACAAAACCTAGCCATGTCACGGCTCTAGCTATATGATCTGCAGGCCCTCACTACCAGGCTGAACAAGCCTAACACTTGTCGGTCTCTACAAAGAACTGTTTAACAGGTTTTACCAACCTTACTCTCTTCACAGACGAACTTGGTGTGAATGTCCCAGGCAGAGAGCAAAGGCTGTCTGCTCAGGTGAGCCTAAATTAGCCTGGGGAGGAGGACCAAGACCCGAACTGGATCACAGATTCCTGAATGTGTATGAGAGGAGCCTGGGAGAGGTATAAACCCCGAACAGAACTTTTCCTGGCTCTCTCTGGGACGCTCTGCTACAATATATAGATATAGATATGTATATATATATTTGTAGTCAGAGTCTTCACTTGGAAATATGATAATCCTAACTAGCAAGACTTGCGATGTGCCTTTGCCTAGCTGGTCAGTATGCCTAAAAGTGGGCATACCCTGAATGAATATGAATGGAATGTAAATGAAATAATGAATGTATGGGAGAACCGGCGGGTGGGAACCCGCAAATGATCTGACGAAGGATCTGATGGAGGAGGAGGATGGATATATAGCCCTCAGACTCCTCCTACAGATTCAGGCTGGCCTGCAGCCAGCCTTCAAACTTGTAGTCAGAGTCTTCACTTGGAAATACGATAATAATCCTACTACCTAGACCTAGCTGGTCAGTATGCCTAAATGTGGGCAAATCGTTACGAGGGGAAAATCACTATGAATGAAAAGCTATGACAGGAAATGCTTTGACTGAAGCTATGACAGGAAATGCTAAGAATTAAATCTACACGGGAAACTGCTACGATACAAAATGTTACAACAGGAAATGCTACGAATGAAAGCTACACAGGAAAATGCTATGACAGGAAATCGCTACAACAGGAAAAAACGCTACAAATGAAAGCTACAAGGGAAAATCGATGTGACAGGAAAATCGCTCCGACAGGAAATGCTATGAATGAAACCCACACGGGAAAATGCTGCAACCGGAAAACTACAACAGAACTGCTACGAACATGCAACGACATGAAAACTACGACAGAAAGCTATGAATGAATGAAAGCTATGAATGAAAGTTATGAATGAACAGCTATGAATGAACAGCTACGAATGAAATGCCACAACAGAAATGCTACGATCGAAAAGCTGCAACGGGAATGCAGCAAACAATGACTGATACTGACAGGTTTGTAGAAATCCAGCCAGAAAACTGAACAGATCTGGTATTAAAGTCTGTCATACAGTAATAGCACTTACATAAACAGGGTGATACACAACCCAGGTCCCCGCATTCCCACTAGCAGAGGTGGACGATCCCTGCGTTTGGCTCTGGCTTGATGCAGCTATGAAATGAATAGGAACACAGTGTCTGAGCTGTAATTGTCATCCTGGGCTCAGCTCTCACAGCTGCTCTGGAGCCCAAAACCAGCCAATACAAGTGCCAGAGTTCCCCCATGGAGACAGAGCAATCCTTTTGTGTATAACATGCATTGGGGGGTACGCTAGTTTTGAATCTGGCACAGATAGTGTTAACAGCCATGGGCATGTTAATGCCTGCTGCCAAGCATGTGATATGTGTAGCCATCCAACTTGTATTGGGCTTCAAATGTTAATACATGTGTATGTTGTAGCCTGGCTAGTCTGCTTCCGTAGTACACGTTCCTGCCCTCTACACAGACTCCCTCCCCACTTCTCCCTCATCCATTTATCAGATCACCCCTCCTACCATGCTGTTGAAGCACTGACAGATGCAGCTAGGCAGATAAGGAGAATTCATAAGTGAAGACAGCCAAGAGCGTGAGAAAATTGTAAGCCGTTTAACTTCCAGAAACACATCACGGACAGTAGGATGGGATACGCAAGTAAATGTCCAAGACAGACCCCCCTCCCCCCTGAGCCGGCATCTCCCCGCAATCAGGCTGACCTCCTCCCCCCTCTCTGAGATCAGGCTGACACTTGAGCGGGACGGGTGGCATCCTACGCGAGCCCTCCGTTGATGCCACCCGTCCGCAGCTACCGGAACCGCGAGAGGGGGCCAACGAGACCCCTGCAGCCAACCGTACTGCTGCTCTGCGGCCAAAAACCGGAAGTGACGCGAATGCCCTGTGATCCCGCAAATGATCCGGCGAAGGATCTGATGGAGGAGGAGGAGGGATATATAGCCCTCAGACTCCTCCTACAAATTCAAGCTGGCCTGCAGCCAGCCTTCTAACATATATATATATATATATATATAGAGAGAGAGAGAGAGAGAGAGAGAGAGAGATATACATATATACATACATATATATATATGTAGCGGATGACATTTTGGATAAAATGTCATACGCATGTAAATTTAGTTTTTGCCTCAGAACAGTAGGGGTTCTGAGGGTTAATTGAGTAGGTAGGCCTTAACACCAGTCTGGCCAGGCTGTGTTTGGAAGTTCTGCCTGGTCATGTGAACAGTGAGGTGCACATGACAGGCCAGAACCAGGTCTGGTTGGATGTTTAAGTATCAGCCTTCTCGGATCAGTGGGAGTACCGGGGCCCACTGAGGACTCTGGGAAGGGGTACTTAAGGGGTGTGGGTCCCGTGGGAGAGGAGTTTGTGAGGCCCGTAGGGTCTGGTCTGATTCCAGGACCGGGGCAGCCCCATTAGGGGTCCCGGTCACGGGGTGTTCAATACCCCGCAACATGTTCCTATGGAAGGCCCCTGATAGACCCGTCTGGTCTGGGGTAGGGATCTGTCTGTTCCCGAGTCTCGGACCTGGCTGGTCTGAGGTGCAGTAACTGGGGGAGGATTCAAGGTGACCGGGTGTGCTCTTGGCTTGGAGAGGCACCACAGCTCGTGGAAGTGACCGGGGGAGGACTCTTCGGAGGAGGGCCGGCAAGTGGCATCCTGGGAAGTGCTTGGTTACTGAGTTGGGAAGGAAATTGACAAATTCACGCTTTTCTAGTACCATTGAGGAGACGGGAAACGTTCCGGGTACTGAGGAAAAGGACCCTGTTCACCTTTAGTTACAACTTGTCCACGTTCACGGGACTGTTTCAAGTTTTGAGTCAACATGCTGACTGCCATGATCTCTGGCTAGAGATCTGTTCAGCCTTGAAGTGCCCATCTGTGAGTGGCTACTCTCTGGGTGGAATAAGAGACTTGCTAGACCTGCAGTTCAAGGTGCCTGAGTTCTTCACCTGTGCCCTCTGTTCCCTAAGAAGCGGTTCACACAGGGGCGACCCGTCAGGCGACTTAGCCGCCTGACAAGTCCCGCTCTGTGCAATGGAACCATTCTAATCGGAGCGACTCAAGTCGCTCCGACTTAGAAAAAGGTTCCTGTACGACTTTTGGGGAGACTTGAGGCGACTTGCATTGACTTCTATACAGAAGTCGTTTTGCAAGTCGCCGCAGTGGTCGCGTCCAGATCGCCTGAGGCAGTCGTGCTGTAAGTCGTGCTGCCTCAGTGTGAACCGGACCTAAGAGACTGTGTTGTCTGGAAGTTATTACCGCAAAATAAAACCTTTTAAAGAGGACTTCATCTGTGTCAGTGTTGAAGTCGTTGGGTATCAACCCTGGGAACCCCTAGATGTGGAAGAGCAGGCCGTGAAAAGGTAACTGGTAAGCCCAACAAGTCAAGGCCGCACAGCAAAGGTTGTGGCCGTTACATATATATATATATATATATATATATATATATATATATATATATATATATATATATATATATATTGTGGCAGCAGGCAGGTAAAATCACCTGGTTGTATCCAGGATGGAAAATATGTATGCCCTAGATTCAGGCTTTATGCGGACTTGTACAACTAGAGGGGAGTGCTGGGAGTCCTATAGGGGAAGAATTAATGAGCCCAGCTGAAGTAAGTGGGCTCATTAAGACCTCTACAAAAAACCCCAGCATGCTTAGGGAGATGCTCCATCCTGGAACCAGTTTTTTGTGTTTGTATAGACTGGGGAGTGTGACACCTGTTCTGTGCGGTGAGTTAACGCCTGTGTGGCAAACCTCTACAACAGAGACAGAGACAGGGACTGGTGCAGCACAAGGCTGCACTCAGTTGTTAGACAGGGAATCTATGTGTGTAATTAGAGGTCAAGCTGACCAGGATTTATTTTCATGTTTTTTTTTTGTTTGGCTGTTATATTTTTCACTGCATGTAGCATAAATAAACCGCACCTTTTGTTTTTTCCACCTACAACGCTGTCTGCTGTGCCTGATTTTGTGTTGTGAACCCATCCAGGGGGTCACACACACCCGCTGACGAGCTAACCCCTCACAGTTGGTGGAGAATTCGGGCAGTTTTTTTTTTTTTTTTTTAAGGCCAGCATGGAGGAGATACTGAGACAGCTGGCTCTAGCAAATGCAAATCAGCAGCAAACAAATGAGGGTTTACAAAAGAGCCTTGCAGCCCAGCAGCAGACAAATGCAACTTTGCAGCAGAGTCTGGAAGCTCAGCAACAAGCCCAGCAGCAATCTGAAGCCCGCTTCATAGACCTGTTGCAGAAGCAAGAGCAGAGTTCTCAACAGCAAATAGAGACATTAATACAGCAACGTCCACAGACCAATGAGGCAAGTGGTTACACTAATACCGCATCCTTTGGTGTGAGCCGTTTACTGACAAAAATGACTGGAGAGGATGATCCGGAGGTGTTTTTGACCACATTTGAAAGGACTGCTGAAAGGAAAAGGTGGCCTAAGGAGCAGTGGGCTGGACTGGTGGCCCCTCTATTAACTGGGGAATCGCAGAAAGCTTATTATGACCTAGAGCCTGACCAAGCAAAAGACTATGTGGTGCTAAAAACAGAAATATTGGCACGGCTGGGTGTCACCCTGGCCGTCTGGGCTCAGCGTGTGCATAATTGGACTTTTCAGGTTGGAGAACCCCCCCAGGTCTCAAATGTATGATCTCATTCACCTGAGCAGGAAGTGGCTGCAGCCAGAGACTTTGACCGCACCAAACATTGTGGAACGCGTTGTTATAGATCGTTTCCTGAGAGCTCTTCCTACTGCCATCCAAAAATGGGTAAGCCATGGAGACCCAGAAAATGCAGATAAACTTGTGGATCTGGTTGAGAGGTACTTGGATACAGAGAACCTGACCACCTCTTCCAGGGACTCACAGACTTTCCACCCTAAGACCAGATCATACCCAGTGGCGGGTAAGATGACTCCAAGGGGTGAGGGTGGAGAGAGTGAGAGGGTGGGAGTTCTACCTAAGGTCTGGCGGGAGCAGCCCGGGAAGCCAAGGCTGCAAGAGGCAGCGAAAAAGATTATTTGCTACAGGTGCCGGCAAGAGGGACATATTGCAGCCAATTGCCCCGTTGTGGATGAGCCTATGCAATGTGACTTTATAAGGGAGAGACGTCAGTCGCTGTTTTCGACAGTTGCATGCACTGCCATTCGGGGACCTGAGAAACATTTATGTAAAATGTGTATTAATGGTAGAAATGTTGATGTGTTGCTGGATTCAGGTAGCCTGGTAACATTGATAAAAGCTGAATTAGTTACTACAGAGGTCTCTGGGAAGAACAAGTTGGCTGTTATTTGTGTGCATGGGGACACCCGAGAGTATCCTGTAACTTCAGTGTTTTTTGAGACCCCCAAAGGTAACCTCTCTCATCAGGTGGGGTAAGTGTCTCACTTACCACATGATGCTACTGTGGGAAGGGATTTTCCAAAGTTCCGGGAACTCTGGGATTGTCCTGAGCCCCCCACGGGTGCCCCTATAGACCAGGAAGATGACCAGAATTCCTCTGGTAGTGGTGAGGACTCTCCTGAATTTCCCTTGTCGGTATTGGCGGGGGAAACTCGAGAAACTGGGGAGGAGCCAACATCCTCAGATGAAAACATGCCGTCTGTGGAGTTTTCGGATCTTGAGGTTCACAGGGAAAATTTTGCCACAGAACAGTTAAAAGACCCCACCCTAATAAAGGCACGGGAAAATGTGGTGAAAATAGATGGCGAGTTAGTGAACCCAGATAAGACTTGCACTTACCCGTACTTCACTATGGAAAGGGACCTGCTGTATCGAGTGGCTCAAAGGGCAGAAGAAACCATTGAGCAACTTGTGGTGCCCAAACCTTACAGGAAGTTGGTGTTAGAATTGGCCCATGGGAACATTCTGGGAGGTCATCTGGGGCCCGAGAAAACCAGAGAGAGGGTATTGCAGAGATTCTATTGGCCTGGGGTCATGAAGGAAACAGAAAATTATTGTTCCTCCTGCCCTGTGTGTCAGAAGTCGGCACCTATACCACATTTCCGTAACCCGCTGGTACCTCTTCCTATCATTGAGGTCCCCTTTGAGAGGATCGCAATGGATTTGGTAGGTCCGATAATGAAGTCCGCTAGGGGGCATCAGTACATTTTGGTTATATTGGACTATGCCACCTGTTATCCGGAAGCAATTCCTCTTCGAAATACCTCGGCCAAAACCATAGCCAAAGAGCTATCTCTTGTTTTTAGCCGCGTGGGTATTTGTAAGGAACTGCTTACGGACCAAGGTACACCCTTTATGTCCCGGGTTATGAAAGAACTATGTAAGTTGTTCAAAGTGACACAATTGCGTACATCTGTGTATCACCCCCAAACAGATGGGTTGGTTGAAAGATTAAACAAAACCCTAAAACAAATGTTAAAGAAGGTGGTGGATAGAGATGGAAAGAATTGGGACTGTCTAATACCCTATCTGATGTTTGCCATTAGGGAGGTACCCCAATCCTCTACGGGTTTCTCACCCTTCGAGTTGCTCTATGGGAGACACCAAGAGGGCTGCTGGATATCGCCAAGGAAACTTGGGAAAATGAGAGTTCTCCTCACAGGAGTGTGATTGAGCATGTCGCCCTGATGCAAGATAGAATTGCACAGGTAATGCCAATCGTAAAGGAACATTTGACCCAAGCGCAGTTAGCACAGCAGAGAGTGTACAACCGTGGGGCCAAGACCCGTACTTTTTCCCCGGGGGATAGGGTCTTGGTGCTAGTCCCTAATGTTGAAAGCAAATTTCTGGCCAAATGGCAAGGTCCATATGAAGTAATTGAAAAAATTAGTGAGGTGAACTACAGGGTTAGACAGCCAGGAAGGCGAAAGCCGGAACAGATCTATCACGTCAATCTGCTGAAAGCCTGGAGGGATAGGGAATCCCTAGTTGCAGAGACTTTGTCACAAGCCCAGTCTGATTGCTTAGTTCCTGAGGTTGGAATAGCAGTCACCTTATCGAAACCCCAACAACAGGAGGTTAAAGAGTTTGTACTTCGTAACAAAGAGATTTTCTCTGAGCTGCCGGGACAAACATCTGGCGTAGAGCATGACATTATCACCCCGCCAGGAGAAAGGGTAAAACTAAAACCTTATAGAATACTAGAGGCCCGATGGGAGGCAATACGTGGGGAGGTTCAAAGTATGCTGGAATTGGGTGTGATAGAGGAGTCCCAGAGTGACTGGTCCAGTCCTATCTTACTAGTGCCCAAACCTGATGGGAGCTGGCGGTTTTGTAACGATTTTCGACAATTGAATAAAGTTACAAAATTTGACACCTACCCCATGCCGCGTATAGATGAGTTGATTGACCGGCTGGGAACAGCCCGATATATGACAACTCTTGATCTCACGAAAGGGTATTGGCAAATTCCCCTGGCCGAGTCGGCCAAGGAGAAAACTGCGTTTGTAACCCCAGATGGGGCATTCCAATATAAGAGAATGCCGTTTGGGTTACAGAATACACCGGCAAAATGTATAAGATTCTGAGGCCCCATCAGAAATATGCTGCAGCTTACCTGGATGATGGGATTATCCATAGTACAGACTGGGTCTCACATTTGCCAAAAGTACAAGCAGTCCTAGACTCTATCCGGGGAGCTGGGTTTACGGCCAATCCAAAGAAGTGTACCATTGGACAGGAGGAGGCCAAATATCTTGGGTACACTATTGGGAGGGGGGGTGATAAAACCCCAAGTCAATAAAGTCGAGGCCATACAGAGTTGGCCACGTCCCAACAGCAAGAAACAGGTACGAGCCTTTCTGGGAATCGCTGGCTATTATCGACGATTCATTCCCCATTTTGCTTCTCAGGCTGTGCCCCTCACCAACCTGACAAAAGGGAAAGAGTCTGTCATGGTTAAATGGTCCCCAGAGGCTGAAGAAGCATTTCAGTCCTTAAAAACAGCCTTATGTAGTCAGCCAGTGTTGTACTCACCAGACTTCTCTAAGGACTTTGTTGTACAAACTGATGCATCAGACGTTGGGTTAGGAGCAGTGTTATCCCAGGTCTGGAACAGGGCAGAGCACCCAGTCATTTAACTCAGCAGGAAGTTGAAGTCCCATGAGGTAAATTACGCCACGATTGAGAAGGAATGTTTAGCAGTGAAGTGGGCTCTAGATTCCCTTCGGTACTATCTGCTAGGTAGGCACTTTGACCTGGTGACTGATCACGCTCCTTTAAAGTGGATGGCTCAAAACAAGGAGACCAATAGAAGGGTAAATAGGTGGTTCTTGGCCCTACAGGAATTTAACTTTACAGTTAAGCATCGCCCTGGTGTTAAAATGGGGAATGTGGATGCTTTGTCTCGGATACATGCGTGTCTGACTGCTTGTATTACAACCCCAAGGTTGAAAAGAGAGGGGGGGGTATGTGGCAGCAGGCAGGTAAAATCACCTGGTTGTATCCAGGATGGAAAATATGTATGCCCTAGATTCAGGCTTTATGCGGACTTGTACAACTAGAGGAGAGTGCTGGGAGTCCTATAGGGGAAGAGTTAATGAGCCCAGCTGAAGTAAGTGGGCTCATTAAGACCTCTACAAAAAACCCCAGCATGCGTAGGGAGATGCTCCATCCTGGAACCAGTTTTTTGTATTTGTATAGACTGGGGAGTGTGACACCTGTTCTGTACGGTGAGTTAACGCCTGTGGCAAACCTCTACAACAGAGACAGGGACTGGTGCAGCACAAGGCTGCACTCAGTTGTTAGACAGGGAATCTATGTGTGTAATTAGAGGTCAAGCTGACCAGGATTTATTTTCATGTTTTTTTTTTTGTTTGGCTGTTATATTTTTCACTGCATGTAGCATAAATAAACCGCACCTCTTGTTTTTTTTCCACCTACAACGCTGTCTGCTGTGCCTGATTTTGTGTTGTGAACCCATCCAGGGGGTCACACACACCCGCTGACGAGCTAACCCCTCACAATATATATATATATATATATATATATATATATATATATATATATATATATACAAAAACACTATATTACCAAAAGTATTGTGTCGTATGCCTTTACACGCACATGAACTTTAATGGCATCCTATTCTTCCGTAGGGTTCAACATTGATTTGGCCCACCTGTTGCATCTATAACAGCTTCAACTCTTCTGGGAAGTCTGTCCACAAGGTTTAGGAGTGTGTCTATGGGAATGTTTGACCATTCTTCCAGAAGCACATTTGTGAGGTCAGGCAATGATCTGGACAAGAAGGCCTGGCTCACAGTCTCCTCTCTAATTCATCCCAAAGGTGTTCTATCGGGTTGAGGCCAGTCATGTTCCTCCATCCCAAACTCACTCATCCATGTTTTTTTGGACCTTTCTTTGTGCACTGGTCCAAATCATTTTGTGGAGGGGGATTATGGTTCAGGGTTGTTTTTCAGCGGTTGGGCTTGGCCTCTTATTTCCAGTAAAGGAAACTCTTAAGGCTTCAGCATACCAAGACATTTTGGACAATTTCATGCTCCTAACTTTGTGTGGAACAGTTTGGGGATGGCCCCTTCCTGTTTTAACATGACTGCACACCAGTGCACAAAAAAGATCCATAAAGACACGGATGTGCGAGTTTGGGGTGGAGGAACTTGACTGACCTCAACCCGATAGAACACCTTTGGGATGAATTAGAGAGGAGACTGTGAGCCAGGCCTTATTGTCCAGATTAGTGCCTGACCTCACAAATGTGCTTCTGGAAGAATGGTCAAACATTCCCATAGACACACTCCTAAACCTTGTGGAAAGCCTTCCCAGAAGAATTGAAGCTGTTACAGATGCGAATGGTGGGCCAACTCAATATTGAACCCTACGGACTAAGACTGGTATGCCATTAAATTCACGTGTGTGTAAAGGCAGGCGTCCCGGTACGTTTGGTAATATAGTGTATATTACATATTGTCAGTAATTTTATAACCCACATATAAATAATTCTTCCATTTCTGTACAATGGGTCTGCATGGATGAGCTCATTTATGTGATCATTTATATAACAGTTTATAAAATGAACAGGTATCATTATGGTACACAGAGGAAAAATATTGTTATTGTTTTATACAAACTCACTGACTACTGTGACCTTTATATTTGTATTGCTAATGGTGCATGTGATTTTTGTCCATCAGCTGTGTCAGAAGGGCAATCACTTTTTCATAGATCGCATGTCCATGTCCTTTCCACCTCTGTAAATTACTAGAGGTGTCATGTTCTGGATCTGTCATGGTAAGCACGCAGGCAAAGTAAATATAGTTGCTCTTCCTCTGTACTAGCTTTTTCCAGCTCTGTCTGACTGAGTCAGTGGTATAAACCACAACTTGTGCACCAAGAGATGTAATTTGCTGGACTCATGTACAGCTAGGAATGTCTAACAGCAAATAAACTCTGCTGGACAGTGAGTGTCCTTGGACAACCTTGGCCTAAATGCAGAAATAAGAATCTGCTATGTAGATAATTAGAATTTTTAAGCTATAAAATAAACTAATGTTAAAGCATCACAAATAATAATTAAATGAAAAAAGTCCTTATCTGTTAAAATAGAACTACTATCAGGTTATCAGTATAATCATGCAAAAAATGATATTATTATATTAAAAACTATAAATAGTTAATATGAGGGGTACTATACATAAGTGATTTTTTTGCACCATATTATTAAGTAAAGCAGCTTCTAAAATCAATATGAATTAATTTAATACAATAACTCCCAACAGGGTTGATAAATTAGCTAAAATTGTGTTGAATTTTCCAAATTAACCACTTCAGATCCGCGCTATTGCCAAATGACGGCATTAGCACGGACCTACATTTTCAGGACTACGTCTATTGACGTCGTCCTGGTTACGAGCGGCCTGCGCGCCCCCTGAGGGGCGCGCGCGGCGCGCTCTGTGATCGGCGAGTCCGTGAGACTCGCCTGATCACCGATCCGTGTAAGGGGTCGATCCCGACCCCTTATCACGTGATCAGCTGTCAGCCAATGACAGCTGATCATGTGATAGAACGGAGCCGGTAATCGGCTATTATTCCTCCTCGCGCTGACAGCGCGAGGAAAGAAAAAAAAAGCCGATCACCGGCGGCCGTGATCGGGACATCAGTCCCGATCACGGCCATCAATACAAGGGACCACCTGCCACCTGCCTGTGCCCACCTGCCTCCCGCAGTGCCATCCTGAAGTAAAATAAAAGAAAAAGTAAGTGCCCCCCGTCAGTGCCCCCTGTCAGTGCCCATAGTGCCCACAGTGCCACCCACAGTGCCACCCACAGTGCCACCCACAGTGCCACCCCACAGTGCCACCCACAGTGCCACCCAATCTGCCTCAAAGGTGCTGCACCCCAGTGCCGCCCATCAGTGCCCAGCAGTGCCGCCCATCAGTGCCCAGCAGTGCCGCCCATCAGTGCCCAGCAGTGCCACCTATCAGAGCCACCTATCAGTGCCACCTATCAGTGCCCATCAGTCCCATCTATCTGTGGTACCTATCAGTGCCCATCCGTGCCACCCATCCGTGCCACTTATCCGTGCCACCCATCCGTGCCATCTTATCTGTGCCCATCTTTGCCCATCAGTGCCGCCTTATCTGTGCCCATCGGTGCCGCCTTATCTGTGCCTATTAGTGCCGCCTTAACTATGCCTATCAGTGCCCACCAGTGCAGCCCATCAGTGCCCACCAATGCAGCCCATCAGTGCCCACCAATGCAGCCCATTAGTGCCCACCAATGCAGCCTATCAGTGCCGCCTAATCAGCGCACTTCAATGAAGGAGAAAAATGACCCGTTTGCAAAATTTTATAACAAACTATTAAAACATGATTTTTTTTTTTTTTTTTTTTGCATCTTTTTTTGTTTGTTTAGCAAAAAATAAAACTCCGAGCTGTAACTAAATACCACCAAAAGAAAGCTCTTTTTGTGGGAAAAAAATGATAAAAATTTCATTTGGGTACAGTGTTGTATGCCCGCGCAATTGTCACTCAAAGTGCATCAGCGCTGAAAGCTGAAAATTGGTCTGGGACTGAGGGGGGTTTAAGTGCCCAGTAAGCAAGTGGTTAAAGATGCTCACATACATCAAATTTTCACTAACAGTGCAATAGATGAAGGGTATCTACAATATACAGTAATTTACGACATAGGCTCTCAAACACTACCATGTACCCTTTGGGGTATTTCTTTCTGCTAGCTAATTTATTCACTTCAATTCTATTGCTAGTACATGTTGGTCATTACAGGGCATTCTTACCTCTAATTCACTGTACATATGTTCTTTTTAGAATGAGCATGCATTCCATCTATCCACCCAAAGTTCGTTTCACTAAGCAGTTTAAATTGTATTTTACTTTAAAGCATTTGTTAACCCCAAAACAAAAAACAGATACTTTTCCTTTAAAGCATGTTATACAGCACAGTGCTTGTGATGTGTCATTTGGCTCCTGTAACACCTCAAAAAATGGTCTGATCCTGCCTGGCTATACCCTCACCTCTCCAAACTGACCACAATAATCAAGACTGCTGAGCCCTGACACCATGGTTCATTTGTGTTATTCCATCATCCGCAGCCTTGCTCTCCTGTGTCTCTGTGTGTCTCCTCTGTCCTCTTCCCCCTCCCTGCCTGTCTGCTCATACCAGCACCCCCCACCCCACTCCTGCTGCTTTCATAACTGCAATCGTCTTATCCCCTCTTTACCATAATAACAAGTATCCCTGTGCCTGTGTAATGTAAAAAATCTGCAGACCTGTGAGAATGGCTCCCGGCGCTCAGCTGATTGTGGGCTCTCTCTCTCTCCTCTCTCCCCCTCCTCTCCGACTGTCGTCAGCATGAGGGCTTGGCCCCGCCCACTGGAGCTGTGAGCTGAGAGTAAAGAGATCAGCTGAGCGGTGGGAGTGGAACTCATATAGGTACAGATTGGAAGATTTTTTACATAACACAGACACAGGGACACTTGTTTTTATGGTACAGAGGGGATAAGATGATTTTATTGCAGTGGGTTAACAACCAATTCATTTTACAAATGCATAATGTAGTTTTATTTGTTGTTTTAGGCCATTGCATGGTTTATTTTAGCTTACTATTTTTTCTAGACTCAGACAATTTATTATGCACTCATTTGCTAATGCTATGCATGAGGGAAGTCATAGAATAAATTTTGACGTGTTTTATAGAAAACAGTTTGGGTTGCTTTGTGCATTTGCATTTAGTATTATAAAGAGCTGTTGTACACAGGGTTTTAAAATTAAACAAGGATAGTTTGAGAACCTTATTTTTGTCATGTTACAACCAAAAACGTAAATGTATTTTATCAGGATTGTATGTAATAGACCAGCACAAAGTGGCATATAATTGTTAAGTGGAAGGAAAATGATAAATGCTTTTCAAAATGTTTTGCAAAATAAAGATGTGAAAAGTGTGGCATGCATTTGTATTCAGCCCCCCTGAGTCAATATGTTGTAGAACCATCTTTCGCTGTAATTACAGCTGCAAGTCTTTTTGGAGATGAAAAATTTGACTGTGACAAAAGGCAGTTCGTTCACTGAATGGAGTGCAGTACAATACTGAATATCTATCATAGGGATGAGCTCAGGTGTATTTAGATGCTAGCCTGAACCTGCATGAGCTATCCTGTCAGGAAGCTGTCACTACAGACCACCAAACATAAGTGACTGAGGTATTCCCTGCCCCACAGCTGCACTTATACATGCCCCTTGTATATGTGCGCCTGTGGGGTAGGGAATGCTCCGGCCAGTTATAATTGGTGATCCGCAGTTACAGCTTCCTGGTGGAATAGCTTAGGCAGGTTCGGAATAGGAGCCGAATATGTCTGGGCTCACCCCTAGTCTGCAGGCAACTGTAAAGCACGATGGAGGTATGTTGCAGGACCACATACAATAACTAGGGCCAAGTTCAAACTATTATGGTAATGCTAGTTGGTGAAAAGATATGTATATAATTTCACGCAAAAGTGAAATGAATCAAATAAAGAAATGATGTGTAAAGGGAAAATATAACAACGGAGTATAAAGCTCAAAAGAATAAAGAGTGCAAAACATCCAAGGATATTCCTCTCAGAGACCTCCAAACCCCTCTAGGAGCCGCTAAGTTTTCCATCACCAACACTACGGATCATCACATTCTTGAAAAGCAAAACTTGGTAAAGAATGGTCTGATGTTTGGTCACCTGCTGTTCCTTCCTCCGGCCCCTTCGTCACACGGCTCCTAGAGGGGTTTGGAGGTCTCTGAAGCCTTGTACACACGGTCGGAGAATCCGTCGGAATGTGTCCTATCGGACCGTGTCGTCGGATAATCCGACTGTGTGTGGTTTGCATCGGACTGATTCCGTCCGAATCTCCGTCCGACCCAATTTTCCAACATGTTGGAAATATTTCCCGACCAACTGGGCCGGACAGACCAAATCCGACCATGTGTAGAGCATTTTCATCGGACCAAGTGCCACGCATGCTCAGATCAAATTCCTACATCAAAGCTATTGGCTACTAGCCTGAATGTAGTCCCATCGTAATGAAATTACGTCGTCACGTTCTGAAAGATCGGATTTTTCACCAACTTGGCCCGACCGTGTGTATGCAACAGTTTCGGACACAATCCAACGGGCAAAATCCGACGGATTTGGTTGGCAGAATCTCCGACCGTGTGTACAGGGGCTAAGAGGGATATCCTTGGATGTCTGTGGGTCGCTTGCTGGAGGAAGTACCTAATGCTTCATTACTGAATCTAGGATTCTACTAAGCCTTTTTTAAGGGCTCTCTGGTAAGCCTTTAATCCCACTAAGATGACGGGCAACACATGCGGTAAAAGTCACATTTATACATGTGCACTGAAGTTATATTCTTTTTGGATATTAGCGTTTATGAACTTTTTTGGTGGTTTATTGTAGCTGTGGATTTAATTTTTAGTGGCTATCACATTTTTTTGATCACGTTTTTTTCTTTGTGATCTCTGAATATTCACTTATTGTATACTACACGTTATTATCACAGTTTTTGTGTTTATAATTTCACAGTTTTGCACATATTTGTCCAGTGCTGCATTCTTGTTTCCATATAACAACACACATTTGTAGTCAGAGTCTTCAAGCGGGAAATGCGATATTCCTAAGAACCAAGGCCTGAGGTGTGCCTTGGCCTAGCTGGTCAGTATGCCTGAAAAGAGGGCATACCCTGAATGTAAGAATAAGAAAATACTATGAGTATGTATGAAAGGCTGGGGGAACGGGTGGGTGGGAACCCAGAAGTGCCAACAACACTGGCCCTGACAGATGAGGAGGATTAAATAGCCCTCTCAGGCTCCTCCTACGATGGCCAAGAAGATATAAATACTTCAAGCGGACACCAGTGAAATAGCTCAGTGACATGCTCCTCCCAATCCATGGCCTACCCATACTTGGTATGGGGAAGTGAGAGGCTGAGTGCAAAAAGACCACTGGCAGGAGTGCGAAATGCTGCAATGTGATGGTGTAAGCGGATAAGGCCCATGCACCATGGCAATAACATCGACAAACGTACAGAAACCATGCCAGACACAGGACACAGGTCCCACCGAATAGGATTGGGTCGTGCTTCAGCCTGAGACCTAACAACCGAGTCTGAATCCTGAACCGAGGAAAGAGGGCCAGACTCCATCCCGGGGAAATAAGTCCCATGGCATGATACAGACATACCCAAAGTGACTGAAGCCCCCCCTACCTGGAACAGGCCGGAGATCGGAAAGGACGACTGGACTGACGTCCCTGAGCAGTACTCTAGGCAACACGCTAGACAAGATCAGAGCCGAGAGTAGAATCCAGAATCATGACGACGTTTGCCAAAACCTACCACCCAAGGACCGTCAAGGGGACGTGGCTTAGCACACACCCTGAGAGGGACTATATATCCATGGGCGGTAACCAGGGCCTCTATGCAACAGGACGTCAACTGAAGAAAAATTTACTACTGCTTCTGACCCAAGGGTGAGCCCAGTGGTGAAACAACATCAGCACCAAGCAACTAGCCCCAACAACGGGCAGGGCTGATGGAAGTGAGTGTAAGCATGGTTGATATCGGTATGGATGCCAAGACGACCCAACCTGAAAACACAAACTAGAGAAATGACAGACAACCAGACATGAGAACAACAACGCCCCTCTGTGCCTACCTAAGAATGAGAACATGAGCAGAAACGTCAAGACCACTGCGTGTAAATGAACCTGAAAACGGACCCCCACCCTCGTGTAAGTGGTAAGTGGGCCCGAGTAACCTCCAGCGCAGAGAAAGGTAATTAACTGAAAACTCAGGGCTAGTGTACCCACAGACCATGGTGGGTAGACGTATAGATGTGAACGAACATGCATCGTATGACGTATGGTATAGGGTGAGAAGATTGTAGACAACAATCAATTAACAAACAAAACCTCAGCCCGTATGGATCTGTAGATGTGACAGATCCTGACGTGTGAGCCCTAGCTAACTGACCCAGGTACAAACATGAGCATAGATACGATAAGACATGACAATCAACGAGACAAAAAACTACCAGAGTATGCCATAAGTGAACAACGCCCCTCTGAGAAACTCTGAGGCTGAACACCAAGGCTGAAATGCTATGACGGAAATGCTGGGCAGCAACACAAGGACAGCAACGCTATGACAGAAATGCTATGACAGAAACACAAAAACGCCATGAAAGAAAAACCGCCATGAAAGAAAAACCGCCATGACAGAAAAACGCCATGACGGAAAATGTCATGACGGAAAACACCATGACAGAAACTTAATGCTGATGCGGAAACGTAGTGACAGAAATACAGGGGCAGAAACACAATGTCAGCAATGCTAAGACTGAAACGCTGAGGCAGAAATGCAATGACAGAAATCCTGGGGCAGAAACTCTATGACAGAAAGCTGAGACAGCAATGCAACGGCCGAAATCCTTGCCAGAAATGCAATGACAGAAACACGCTGAGACTGAAATGCAATGACAGAAATCCTGGGGCAGAAACGCTATGAGCGAAATGCTCAGACTGAACGCAGAGCCAGAATACAGAGACTGAACGCCGAGCAAGAAAAAGCTGGGGCAGAACACTATGACAAAAATGCTGAGGCAGAACACTATGACAAAAATACTGGGCAGAGATGCAAAGACAGAAATGCTGGGGCAGAGACACAAAGACAGAAATGCTGGGGCAGAGATGCAATGACAGAAATGCTGGGGCAGAACACAATGACAGAAATGCTGGAGCAGAATGCAAATACAGAAATGCTGGGGCAGAACACAAATACAGAAATGCCGGGGCTGAACGCTTATGACGGAAATGCTGGGGCAGAACGCTATGGCAGAAATCCTGGGCCAGAAAACACTATAACAGAAACTCTGGGGCTGTGACAGAAATGCCGCGCAGCATGCTGGGGCGGAACACTGTGACAGAAATGCTGGGGTGGAACACTGTGACAGAAATCCTGGGGTGAAACAATGTGACAGAAATCCTGGGGCAGAAAATCTATGACAGCAACCCTGGGGCAGAAACGCTCTGACAGAAATCCTGGGGCAGAACGCTATGACAGAAGTCCTGGGGCAGAATGTTAAACAGACATGCTGGTCAGAACGCTATGACAGAAATGCAGGGCAGAACACTATGACAGAAATGCTGGGGCAGAACGCTATGACTGAAATCCTGGGGCAGAATGCTATGACTGAAATCCTGGGGCAGAACGCTATGACTGAAATCCTGGGGCAGAACGCTATGACAGACAAGCTGGGCAGAACGCTATGACACACATGCCGGGGCAGAACGCTTTGACAGAAATCCAGGGGCAGAAACACTATGACAGGAATCCAGGGACAGAAATGCTATGAGAGACATGCTGGACAGAACGCTATGACCGAACTGCTGGACAGAACGCTATGACAGAAATGCTGGACCGAACGCTATGACAGAAAATGCTGGACCGAACGCTATGACAGAAAATGCTGGACCGAACGCTATGACAGAAAATGCTGGACAGAACGCTATGACAGAAAAATGCTGGACCGAACGCTATGACAGAAAAATGCTGGACCGAACGCTATGACAGAAATGCTGGACCAAATGCTATGACAGAAAAATGCTGGACAGAACGCTATGACAGAAAATGCTGGACCGAACGCTATGACAGAAAACGCTGGACAGAACGCTATGACAGAAATGCTGGACAGAATGCTATGACAGAAAGCTATGATAGAAATGCTGGACAGATTGCTATTACAGAAATGCTGGACAGAACACCATGACAGAAATGCTGGACAGAACACTATGACAGAAATGTTGGACAGAACGCTGGCTGCGATAGAAACACTGACCAAAGAAAGTAAAATAACAAGTAAAAGCAGCAAACCTGGCAGACCTGTCACCTCACGTCTGGCTGTTGCCATGACTGCTGTGGGTGGTCTGATATCCTCTGTCACTGCTGCAGACCCACCCCCCCCCCACACCGGCCACCACATGCAGCAATATGAAACAAGGGGAGAGAGGAGCTGGCGGCCGATCACCAGGCGGGCGGCTCCCATGTGGGGATAGATGTGCATGGGGAGTGGAGCTGGCGGGCGGGGAGAGGGGAAAGTGTGAGGTGGAACATGGTAGGATGGACGCGTGGAGCAAATAAGAACATGGGGGGAGAGGAGCTGGAGGGTGGCCGATCACCAGGCGGGCGGCTCCCTCGTGGAGCTAGATGCATGGGAAGTAGGCAGGCAGGTGGGGAGAGGGGAGAGTGTGAGGTGGAACATGGTAGGATGGACGCACCCCCGGGATGAGCGCCGGGAGAACCGGGCGGCTGCCCCCCCACGATGCTGGAACTTGGGGCTGCAAGGGAGGATGGCAGGGCGGCCTTCACAAGCCGGTGGAACCCAGGGATGACCATTGCTGCAGCCGACCGCCGCTCTGGAAGGTGGCCGGAAGTGACATGCATCCACCCAGAAATGCCGACAACACTATTCCTGACAGAGGAGGAGGATTAAATAGCCCTCTCAGGCTCCTCCGGCCAGCCTTTACACTTGTTGGTGGAAAATTTGAAAACATGCTAGCCAACATTTGTTGCCGGAAAAGTCTGACAATTGTCCAATGGAGCATACACGCGGTCAGATTTTCCGCAAACAGCCTGACATCCAACATTTCCTGTCGGAAAGTCTGATCGTGTGTATGGGGCTTAAGGGACCAAAAAACCTTTCATGCTTTTTCAAAGGAGTGCGTTACGCTCAGAATGCAGGGTTTAAGAATGCTATGCGCTCAGAATACAGGGTTCAGGAATGTATTGTGCTCAGAATGCAGGGTTCAAGAATGCATTGTGCTCGGAATACAGGGTTCAGGAATGCGTTGTGCTCAGAATACAGGGTTCAGGAATGCATTGTGCTTAGAATTCAGGGTTCAGGAATGCATTGTGCTCAGAATACAGGGTTCAACAATGCATTGTTCTCAGAATGCAGGGTTGGGGGGGGGGGGTGATGTGAAGGCCAGTAGAGGACACTGATATGGGGATGTCCCTTCCCAAAGCAGTGTGCTCTGCCCACTTCATATCCCCCCCACCCATAGCAGTGACCTCTGGCTTCCCTCCCATAGCTCTGTCCTACCTGTGTATGTACACAGTCCTCCACATGGTCATGCTTCAGCACTGAGCCCCTGCACAGACAGCTGCTCTCCTATTGGCTCTCAATTTCCAGCAAGGGAGGAGTCACTCTTCTCAAACTCCCGAGAGGCATTGTGTAAGTCCTTCCCACTGGGCTGCCCTCGGTGCATGCAGGGAGGAATTTACACACATCGGCCGCCCTGCTGCCTCATCGCAACTGATGCAAGGAAGAGAGCAGGCTCCTTCATGCCTGCACCACCAGTGCAAGGGACTATCTGGCTGGGGGATCCCCCCCCCCATCCTGGCAGCGCTGGGTCCGTAAGCTGTGTGCCCGGTTCGCCATCACTGCACTAGGACAACACCCCTGCACTGCAGCAGGTTCTCCAAAAAAGATTTGTTCTCAAAAAAAGATTGAGGTGCAGTTTTAACTAGGACATGTTGGCAGTCCATTAAAATAGAATGAAACTCCTTAAAGCGGAGATCCACCCAAAAATGTAACTTCCACTTATTCTTCCCCCCTACCCCCCGGTGCCACATTTGGCACCTTTCAGAGGGGAGCAGATACCAGTCTAATACAGGTATCTGCTCCCACTTCTGGCGATAGAACGTCACAGAATAGAAGCGATGCACGCCATGTCCGGCCCTCCTCCACCCCCCGCTGTCTTCTGGAAGACACACAGGTCTCAGAAGACAGCAGAGACCAGTCAGGACTTCCGCATGCGCAGTAGAGAACCAGGCTGTCAAGCCGCAAGGCTTCGCTTCCTGATTCCCTTACTGAAGATGCTGGCGCCTCCACTCGGGAGCCGAGGGACGAGTCGGCTTCGGGTGAGAACACCGCGGGCGCCCTGGACGGGTAAGTATCTGTAGCTGCTGACTTTTATTTTTTCGGTGGAACTCTGCTTTAATGCAAAGAACCAGACAAGTGTGTATAAGTCTGTATATAGCAGTATTGTCAGTCTACGAAAAGAAGTGTAATGCCATGTACACACGGTCAGATTGTGATCGGATTGTATTGTCGGAAAATCTGATCGTGTGTGGGCTCCATCTGACTTTTTCCGTCGGAATTTCCGACAAAGTTTGAGCAGGATCTTAAATTTTCCAACAAAATCCAATCGTTTAAATTCCGATCATGTGTAGACAATTCCGATGGACAAAGTGCCACGCATGCTCAGAATAAATTAAGAGACCACAGCTATTGGCTACTGGCCCGTTTATAGTCCTGTCGTATGTGGTTTACGTCACCTCGTTCTGAACGATCGGATTTTCCAACAACTTTGTTTGATCGTGTGTATGCAAGACAAGTTTGGCACAAAATCCATTGGAAAAAATCCGATGGATTTTGTTGTCAGAATGTCCGACCGTGTGTACAGGGCATTAGAACTACACACTCCTCTCTCTTTATCGCCATAATATTGGGTACCTGTTCTATAGTTCACATAGGTTAACTGGGCAAGGCTAACAGTGCTTGAGAATTCAGCGCAACATTGTCAGTTCACTACAGGAAATTAGGCACTCACAGGATTTCTAGCAGGATCAATTAATTTTTTTTCTGCACTTCAAAACATGTGCAAATATTTTTTGTCGAGACACAGCAATTTTTTATTCCTGAACCATGAGTTATACTGCCATCTACAGAAGGATTTGGACACTAGGCACAAAAACCCTAATCCAATAACCCCCTCCCTTAAAGCGTAGTTCCACCCAAAAGTGGAACTTCCACTTATTCATCTCCTGCCTCTGGTGCCACATTTGGCACCTTTCGGGGGGGGGGCCCTCCCACCTCTGGGAGATCGGGCCACGGCGAAGGATGTCAGCAGCTGGGCCCCCTCCTCCTCCCACGAGCCATTGAGAGTGCAGCCCAGTAGGGACCCGGCCGTGAAGCCGAAAGGCTACACTGCTGGTGGCAGCAGCACCCTACCAGCTGCGGTGCCAACATCGCTGGACTCCAGAACAAGCAAGTGTCCTAATGTTAAATGTTTAATTTTTAAAGGGGTGCTCTTTTAAGGATGTTTGTTAATGCCTCACCAAGGGACTGGCCACTCCATGGCGACCGCATCCAAACTCCTAAGTAAGCAGATCTGCGTACATGGGAAACATAGCATAAATATTCAAAATTATGGCCCACTGAGCAATGATAGAGTATGGCTCGCATCATTGGTAGCAGTGGGAATGTGCACAGGATCGTGTTCAGAACCATGTAAGTAATGTTAAAATCGTGAATCCTTTGTCTCACAATTTGCTAGCCGCATGGCGCTGCACATGACACTACTGTATTTCTATTTGAATATATACATGTGTGTGATTGGTTATTTTGAAATAATACAAGTGTCTTATTGGCTGATTCTGAAGCCAACACCTTCCTCTGTTATTCATGTTTATAGTATAAATAAAATGAGCCTGGCTATTCTCCGGAGGATTCTGCTAAGCTCGAGGTGATACCAGCATCTGTCTGTTACTTGGAGACATACAAGCGCACTTTCCCAGCATTATATGAGAGAGCTGTTTTGTGCTTTTAATCATAAAAAATTATATGCTTGTAGGTAGAAGCTTTGAATTTCCCTGACAATACTTGTTGCATAAAGCGAAGTAGCTGTGTCTTTCAATGGACTTTGAGAAAGGGATGTTATTGGAAGTACAAAAATTACATTTTCACTATTGTACATTAAAGAAATAGCCATATAAACTCATGCTCTATATATCCCATCCAAAAGCTGATTAGAAAACAGGAGTTTTTGGCACACTCCAAACACAAAGAACAGGCAAACAAGCCCAACAGAAACCCGGGTGCCTGCAGGACCTTACAGCCAAAGTTAGGAGTCAGCTGATGCAAATGGACATTGTAGAACTTTAGGTGAGGTTGTGAGATGGAGTCCATGTTTGTGTCTTATGCTTGTAAAGAAACAGATACACTAAGGGGGTCTATTTAGAAAACAGTGAATGTTACTTTCCCCAAACATTCTCCGGTGGAGAATGCTCAGTTAAAGGGGTTGTTAAGTCAGAAGTTTTTTTTTTTAAATCTTAATGCATTAACATAAAAAGCCTTCTGTGTGCAGAAGCAGCCTCCCCTTGAATACTTACCTGAGCCTGTCTCTGTCCAGCGATATCCACAAGTGTCTCAGCCATCCAGGACTTCCTCCTGACTGGCTGAGGAACAGCAGCAGGGCCATTAGCTCCCGTTGCTCTCAAAGTCAGTTTGCTGCAGCTCGGCGCCAGGAGCACAGAAGAGGGACCCGAGCAGACCAAGGCTGCTCTGTGCAAATCCACTGCACAAAGCAGGTAAGTATAACATGTTTGTTATTTTAAAAGAAGAAAAAAAAAAAAAAACCACAAAACTTTACAATCACTTTAAAGGTCCCATACCTGCTTTATAAACAGATCTACAAGTGAAACTTACCAGAATAGTTTTGGCCCCTAAGGCTCCATGCACATTAGTGTTTTCTTAAGCTCCTAGAAGCTATATGCATTTTTACATTTTTTATTCTTCTCATAGAAGCTAAATAGTGTTATCCTGTGTCCATGCACACTACTTTAGGCTGTAAGCATTTTCTGAGCTTCAGCATCTAGGAGTTTTTTGGAGCTTTTTTTGCTGGAAAAAACTAACTGCATCTAAAAATGCTACTAACAGCTTTTTTTTTTTCATTCGTGTACTGCAAAAAAGCAACTGGAAGCTGGCACAAAAAATGCTATCAGAATTTTTTGAGCTTATGAAAACCGCTAGTGTGTATGGAGCCGAAAAGGATGGTTTCAAGCCTAGTGTCCATTCCTCCTGTGGATATCAGTAAAACTTATGGCTCATTGGTAAGTGCTGTCTCCCTAAACCAACAATAGATATATTTTATTCCTGTTTTTTGAATATAGGGTCACTTTTTATTTTAAGTTGCAAAGTATATGCAGTTGATACATACTGTATGCAATTGGATTTTAGCACTGTCCTTTCCTCACTAGACCATGATCTTTTGATAGACAATTCTTTGTTACAGTTGGGCATAAGGAGAGAAAGAACATAGTTTAAGAGACACTTTAAACGGCCGGCAATGGTGGCCAGACGGGCTAGAAATATAGGCGATAGGTTGATTTTCTTTGGAATACATTAGAGGTGTAGACGAGTCTTGGCTGTCACAGTTCCCTCGCAGTAAGGGTATGTTCCCATGCGGACATTGCCAGGTCTGTCCCTTGTGCATCGTACTTCAGGCTTTAGTGATGCACATAATAAAAAATGCTTAAAGATCCAAAGCTTGATCAATTGTGCCACTACTAGAGTAATCTATATGTTGACCTGCCCATGTAGTAAATTGTACATAGGAAAGACTAAAAGACAACTTAGAATCCGCATAGGGGAACACGAGGGAAATTGTTGAAAAGAATCCGGACAAATCTGTTTCTCAAAATTTTTTGCAATTCCGTCAAGGAAAATTAGAGGGTATGCAAGTTAAAGGGATTTATGCCCTGAAACTATCAGACAGGAGAGGTGATTATGATCAGATACTACAACAGAAGGAAAAAAGATGGATATTTTCCGTTTGGGTACCCTTTTTCCACAAGGGTTAAACACGGAATTAAGTTTGCAACCATTCCTCCCTGTGTAATTCCAGTATGGCACTTTGTAATTAGTCCTTGGTAAATGAGGGGGGGGAGGGGGGAGAAGGAAGGGGAGGCGACCAATAATCATTACAACTAGTAGCTGTCCCATGAATAGGTGAACTTAGCCTTTGGGTAATTGAATTAAAATTTATGGAATTGTGCCAACCGATTTGCCTTTATAGTAAAAAGAAAAAAGGTTAAAAAGCAAGAGATGGTGGGAATAGGTTTTTCATATATATATTTTCTCCCAAAAATATTAAAAAGCAACTTTATTTAGCAGCTTAAGGGAGGCTTGTCTATGGTGAATTGTGGATAGAAGCCCTTTCCCACCTGCTTGAAACTCTATTGAAGGTGATCAATTGACACAATTGAATGGTGGACTTTATACACCTTTAGTCCTTGAGAGACATGTACTCTAATGAATATGTCTCTTTGTATTGTAGGACTATGCGAAATGTATATTCAATAGCCATATGATTAAAAAGGGGGACACTGGAGGATTATATGTTATTTGTTTTTAAGGTTGAACTGGATGGACTTGTGTCTTTTTTAAACCTGACTAACTATGTAACTATGTCACCGTCCTGTTTGTGGCCATGTTGGATTGTGGTCGCTATTCCTTTCTCTGCTTCCCCCTCGTTTTCCTTCCCTTTTTTCCTTTTTCCTTCTCCCCTTTCCGTTTCCTTTCATACTTTGCATTTACCTCTTCTCATATACTTTTTTACAATGCCTGAGTGTTATGTGCCCCAAGATGAACTATTTAATATTGGGGCAACAAATGATAATATTTGTAGCAACACGGGGTGACTGCCGTATTGGAACAAAACAGTAAAAACCGTTAGAAGACAAGGAATAAGGATTGCTGTTTGCAGAACTTTTTAGGTGTGCTCCTTACTAGCTCTGAGGGGGAGTACTCCTTTAGATTTTAATCAGTGTGTATGCAGCAGGAGACGGACTGAATATAAGGGAGTACCCGCGCATGCCCATTACATCCAGTTGAAGCAATACACCATTATTGTGAAATGCGTTGACGTCACGCTGCGATCGCAGCTGAGAAGATCTTCAGTGTAGCGGTGAGCGGACGACAATGGATTAGGGGAGACATGGACCTGCCCTGGGGCTTTTTGACATCCGCACTGAGGCATAAGTACACACAGGATTGCTGCGCCAAGTAAGGCTACTTAGTGATAACCGGTGATCCGGAGGCTCAACTAAAGATAGATCGGAGTGGGAGCTATTATATGCTTACTGCCGATTTACTTATGTTATTGCTGGGACAAGCAGAAGCTATGGACAGACATGCAGTATCTGACTGGTAATATACCAAGGGATGGAACCCCTCTGATTCACAAGCGTGAGTGGTCCTTACGGGAAAGCTTTATATACAGCAGTATTCCTATAAAACATTTACATGCATTATAAGCTCCAACGGTCATCAAGTGATCCATACATCTAGTGGAGACTATCAGTAATATACATATGAATTTGAGGCTATGTTATAGTCCTTTCCCCTGGCCAGGTCTTTACTGTACTATTTCTTTACTTTCTTTGTCAGCTCGAGCTACTGGGAGGGATCCGATTCTGGCCCCACATTGCTAGATGGTTAGTTATGATGCTGGATTTCCAGCCCCTTCTCATGGGGATCAATTTTGTAAATTATACAGGTTATTAGTGATTTGAGGGGCCATAGTTGGATCTTACCGGCGTCTGGATGTTTGTTGTATGTATACACAAGGTGTTTGTGTATATGTGTCCCCCCCCCTAGGTTTGAGCTTGCCAGGATTGGAGCAAATCTCCACATCCTGGATGCACATGATCTTTTCAGGGTTGCCCCTTTATGTAATATTTTTGAATGCCTTTTGTGATATATTTATTCAATATTTATATAATAATGTATGATAGCCAAATATTGTGGTATTTAATAAAAGGATTTTTATATTAGCCATATATATTGGTGGTTGGTGTTCCTCAGTGATCCTCGCTTTCTCTAAAGGGTTACCTGTCTATGGGAACCCACATTTTTCTTTTGGTAAGAGACACTTTAATTGCATTTAAGCCCTGGTTCACGTTGGTGCGAATTGTCATGTCAAATTGGCAACAATGGCACCGTCCTAATCGGTGCGGTGCCGCACTGATTTCCAAAAGTAGTTTCTGTACTACTTTTGGCCATTTTGGTGTGATTTCTATTGACATCTATGCAGAAACCCACGCAGATGTCTCTGAAATCGCCCCCAAAATCAGGACTGACCTGCGGGAATGAAATGGTGCGAGTTCCCGCAGTCAGTGTGAACCAGGGCTTAAAGACATTTCACATGTTATATTTGTGTACAGTGTGGAAAAGAACATTTGTATAAAATGCTTTCTGCTTATATGCCCCTAAGCAAGTACACAAAGAAAGAAGTAAAATTTTATTTGTCCCTAGTTTCTAAGTTGCTTGTCTGTTTGACCTAAATGTTCCTTCACAATTTTTCTGTAAAATAATTGTAAACATCAGACATAAAGTGCCCATAAAAATACTTTAGCTGTGGTTCGCACTAATGCGATGCGGGAAGGACAGCGATTCCTTTGAGTTTCCCAAACCATATAGCAATCAGTGTTCATGCAATCTATTGCATGTGTCAATTAAAAGTTAACACCCCCAAAAGCAGCTTGCAAAATGCAGTGCTTTTTCATGCAGATGCGGTGTGATTTGAGCCATTCAAAATAAATGGGCTCAAATCGCTCCTCACAAAATTGCATGTGATGTCCACAGAAACAGGGTGCGATTCCTGTGCGCATCATGCAGTGTGAACCGGGGCTTAGACGTTTGCATGTCAAGAACACCTAGCCACACCTTGTTTTATTAGATTGCTAGTTGGTGAGGTGAGGTTTAGCTTTAAGAGAAGCTCTTTGTTATTGGAAGATCATAGGCATTATATGGTACAGTATCAGGCATCAGTCACAACTTTTAAACGTGAAATTTTGTAGCAAAACAAATCTCTTTATTTTAACATTTGTTGTTTTATTAAAAATTGTAACAGCACCAGTTTGTGCTGCAAGGCAATTTATACAGAGTGGAAAAAAGGGCAGAGACCTTAGCCGAAACACAGGTATAAGCCAAAAAGACAACAGCTGTACTGCAGAATTGTTTGACAGTATCTTTTCAGAACAAGGTACTGGGAATGTCCCACTTTGGTATAAAAAATATTTGAACATGTAAAAGTTAACAGAATGCAAATAACTTAAAAAAAAAAAAAACCCTATGTACAAAATTAGCTCTCCAGTAGGCCACGTCACAATCATTCCAGATTTCTAGAAGACCGGTGGGGTAAACTTCCGGCTATAAAGAAAAAAAAATAAAAAATTACAAATCTTCATATACAAAAAAGGTTATTTGATCCAAAACTAACCAACAAAATTCTGGCTTACTTAGGAAGTGTTTAAAAATCTGTTCAGTATATCTGTATACACTCTGCTGAATATTTCATCCTTTGACAGAAGACCATCTATAGATGCTGAAACAAGAATGCAAAAAAAAGTTAGTTATGAGAATTCAGCTAAAAGTCATAACAAGTGGCAATCTAAAAAGGTTGCCTACCTGTGCTTCTGCATTGTTTATACAATCTAAAGTGGAACTTTAGTCAGAAAATTAAGCCTGGTAGATCACTTCAGGCTGGCCCTTTTTCACAGGTATAGCGATGTAGAATATTAAACATCCAGTAATACTGTCTCACGCTGCTCTGCATATGCTTAGTTTCTCTCTATTTAGGCACTGTTCCGAATTTGTAGAGGCCATGCTGCAGACAGCCTAAAGATTTACTGCTGTTTAGGGGCTCTAGGCTTCAGAAAAATGGCTGCCTTCAGCAAGGAGAGACAGGAGCAATGCTGGAGTCAATTTACAGCACACGCTCATTTTGGTAGCATAATTATTCATGTGGAATGCATGTTCCTTGCTAAACAGTATTTGGAGGACAGGCAACTTTAATAAAATTGATGGTCAGAAGGGAATACAGTAGTGATGCAGGTTGTAAAAGATTAAAGTTGTTATAGAGGCTCAGGATTTTTTTTAACTTGTTGCACGAAGGTAAAAAACCTCCTGTGTGCAGCAGCCCTCCCCAATACTTACCCGAGTCCAATCTTCCTCCAGTGATGTGCACAAGAGCCTTGGCTCCCGCTGCTGTCAATCACAGCCAATGAGGAGAGGGGGTGGGGCCAAGCCGCAGCTCTGTGTATACAGCAAGGTACCCAAGAAGATCTGGGCTGTTCTGTGCAAAACGTATAACTTTTTTTAAAAAAATTTATATAAAAAACAAGAAAGCCGTTGACGTTTGAAGACCAGGACACCACAGCTTTTGAACAACTTTAAGATTTCGGGAATGGGTAGTATGATAGTTGAGTATAAACTGTATTTTAATGGACTACTCACATTAGAGGTCATTTAGCCAGATCAGGTGAAAATCTCATGTCTAAATAACAGGTGCCTCTAGACACCCCTTGCTGAAAAAATCTCAAAGGCTGTTGCCTAGTTTCCCACTGAAAACTGATAGAGAGGGCAGTCAGTATGTCAAAGTGTAGACACCTTAACCACTTGCCGCCCGCCCTATAGGGAATTGACGGTGGCAAAGTGGTTTCATAATCCTGATCGGACGTCATATGACGTGATCAGGATTATGAGCCGCTGCGCGCCCCCGGGGGCGTGCATCGCGGCGATCGTTGTTGCGGGGTGTCAGTCTGACACCCGGCAACTACGATCTCGGTAAAGAGTCTCCGGAGACTCTTTACCACGTGATCAGCCGTTTACAATCACGGCTGATCACAGTGTAAATGGGAAGAGCCGGTGATCGGCTTTTCCTCACTCGCATCTGTCAGACGCGAGTAGAGGAGAGCCGATCGCCTGCTCCTCTGACAGGGGGGGGGGGGGGGGGGGGTCTGTGCTGATCGATTATCAGCACAGCCCACCCCGAGGATGCCCACACTGGACCACCAGGGAAAAGGTAATCCTCCCTAGACCACCAGAGATGCCAGTCAGCACAATGGATGCCAATCAGTGCCCACAATGGGCATCACTGATTGGCATGCATTATTGTTTGGCACTCATTAGTACAGTATAACACCAATGCCGCCTATGAGTGCCCACCCATACCCATCTGTGCCGCCCATCCGTGTCCATCCGTGCCACATATCAGTGTCCATCAATGCCACCTCATCAGTTCCACATCATTGGTGCCCATCAGTGCCGCCTTATCAGTGTAGCCCCATCAGTGAAGGAGAAAACTTACTTATTTACAAAGTTTTTGAAAAAAAAAAACATTTTTTTCTTCAAAATTTTCTGTATTTTTCTTATTTGTAGCGCAAAATATAAAAACCGTAGAGGTGATAAAATACCACCAAAAGAAAGCTCTATTTGTGGGAAAAAAAAAGATAAAAATTTAATTTAGGTACAGTGTAGCATGACCGCGCAATTGTCATTCAAAGTGCGACAGCGCTGAAAGCTCAATATTGGTCTGGGCAGGAAGGTGTTTAAGTGCCCTGTATTGAAGTGGTTAAAGCAGAAATAAACCCACTGATTTAAAGGTTTCCCAAAACAATCAAATTCAAGGCATGTTGTAAATGATAACTGGTAAAAGGGGAAGCTCCGCTTGTTTGCTTCCTTCCCCTCTACTGTGATATTTGGCACCATTTTTTTTTTTTTTTTTTTTTTTTTTAACAAGTGCCATCCTTAGCCATTTGTCCTTTAACCATTTAAAAACAAACAAAAATTTAAATATCCTGTCTTTTCAATACCAGGAGCGATAGTAAGTAGTGTTCATCTGCACAAATCAATGAAGACTGGAAGAAAGCCAACATACTATAGCAAAACAACACCCCAAATTAGTACACTTACCAATGCTTACACCACTTTCTTCCATTTCACATCGGTGTTTTAAATACATTGGCCAAACATGACCATCAAACAGCCCTGGTGGGTCTGGAACAGTGTAGTTGCGGCCACTGCAAAAGAGAGAAAACCATATATCTATAAATAATTATTTGCCTTAATTTAAGCTGTACTAGCAAGGCAAAATACTTCCCACTAAGCCCCAAAGACTGACAACTTCTAGCTAAGCCCCAACCTTACATATTGCAGCCATGCCTATTCAGACCACTTTCGTATAAACCAAAGTTAGCAAAAACTCCTCTGGAAACAGAATTACCAAGATTCATAGATACCTGGGGTCTAGCAACATTACAGAAACCATCCAGCTGCTACAATAGTTGTGATTAATGTCAGTCTTTCCTAAGAAACAGGGAAAGCCACTACGGACCACTTTTGTAGAATGGCTGTTATTCTGACCCACTGGCTTCAATTCTTTAAGCTAATAACCAAGGATAAGCATGCTGGTCAGGGAAGTCAGAGGTCCATATTTGCGCGTTTTCTGGTTCTGTATCTTAAAGCATTAAAGCAAGAGGATAAGCACAACAGACAGGCAACTAGCAAGCGCAGAATGAGAAGTAGACAATGGCTCCTGTCATGTTCTTAACCACTTCCCGCCCAGCCTAAAGCAGAATGACGGCTGGGAAGTGGTTCGGTTATCCTGACTGGGAGTCATATGACATCCAGCAGGATAACAAGCCAGTGTGCACATGCAGCGCAGTGATCGGCCAGAATGACATGACACACCGCATCTGCGATCTTGGCAAAGAGCCTCTTTAGCACGTGATCAGCTGTGTCCAATCACAGCGTAAATATCAAACGCCGTTTATTTGCTTTTCCGCCACTCACACTGAGAAATGTGAGTAGAGGAGAGCCGATCGGCTGCTCTCCTGACGGGTGTCCTTCGCTGATTGATTATCAGTGCGCCTCCCCCCCCCCAGGATCACCAGGGATGCCAATAGGGATGGTACTCCGTGCCCATCCATGATGCCTACCAGTGCCTTCTATCAGTGAAGATTACCCATTTACAAAGTTTTGTAACAGAAACAAAGAAAAAAAAATTCTTTCAAAATTTTGCCTTTTTATTTGTAGCTCAAAAAATAAAAAACCCAGAGGTGATACCACCAAAAAGAAAGCTCTATTTGTGGGAAAAAAAATAAAAAAAAATGATAAAAATTTTGTTTGGGTACAGTGTTGCATGACTATGCAATTGTCATTCAAAACGCAACAGTGTTGAAAGCTGAAAATTGGTATGGGCAGTAAGGGGGGGGGGGGGGGGGGGGGGGGAAGTGCCCAGTATTGAAGTGGTTAAGGAAAGGTTTTCTTCAAAACTAGTACAAAAAAAAAAATAATGCCCCATCTCTTGCTTGCAATTAGGCTGTAGTGACTGGAACTAGCTATACTAAGGGGTTTCATATTATATGAACTATTGTAGCACTTAAAATGAATTTATGCACCTTCCCATCAGTCCAAATACTCATGTGCAGGTAGAAAGAAATGTCAAACTTTATGTAAAGCTGCTAGCAAGATGCAAGACAATAAATGTATTTAATTTATTAATAGGTCACTAAATGCATTCAGTTAGCACAAGTACCAGATTTTGATCTGGTGACTACCCCTTGCGATCCCCTATACAGTAGTACATGGCACTCAACCTAAGAGGAGAGACATGGTTGGGAACATGTGCCTCATATAAATGTGTTAACAAGGACTTGCTGATGCAAGAGAGCAGAGAGATGATCTCAGTTTGTAGTTTCTCCTTCACAGTCCAGACACAGGAGAGTGACACTATAAGCAGTGTCTACCACATGCCTCTGTAACTCTAAGGACTGGATGGACAGAAATACAAATCATGTGGCAGGTAAACTGCTCCAACATGTACATTTCATCTATATTTAGCCAACTGCCTGTTCAGCTTTTACTAGTCAGGAAAGGAAATAAATGTGACTAGAGTTTATAATCTACGCTGCCTACATTTAAAGAAAAAAAAAAAAAAAAAAAAAAAAAAAAAAAAAAAAAAAAAAAAAAAACGTACAGCATTTCTTAAGGAACATGCTTTTAACAATGTAAGATCTGTTAAACCTTATTAAAGATGGTTCTACGTAGATTTACACATACCCGCGTCTCCTCTTGCACTCATCGTATGGAATGGTTAAGTAGTAGCGTTCAGTGCACATGCTTGCTAGCAACCTGTAAAAGAGAAGGAAAAAATTAATTTAAAGTGCACACAAGCACATATTAAGATAAAAGGAATCCAGTGGTCACCATTGGCAACAGATTGCAGTTATTCTCATTTAGAGATATGGGGACTGGTTTACTTGTAGAATCTTGCAGTAAAGTCTGGATATAGCAAGCAGCTGTGCACTAAACTCAAAGCTTCAGCTGGAAGACATCTTAAGTTTCAAACCCCCATCCAGTAGTATACTGTGGTAAAACTCACTAACTTGTGCATTGCAGAGGTAGATGCCAAAAGGCTTAGATCCTTTTCACACTGGAGCACTTTGAGGGCGCTATAGCGCTAAAAATTGCACCTGCAAAGAGCCGCTCCTGTGCCTCCAATGTGTGGCTTTCACACTGGAGTGGTATGCTGGCAGGATGCTAAAAAAGTCCTGCTAGCCAGCTTTTTTTTTTGAGCTGTTTGTATACCACTCCTCAACATTGAAATCAATGGGCAGCGAGGCTTTGCGGATGGTTTTAACCCTTTTTTGGCTGCTAGTGGGGGTAAAAGCTTCCCACTAGCGCCGCAAAATTGACATTAAATCGCTGCTAAATATAGCGGCACTTTACTGCCCCAGTGTGAAAGGGGCCTTAGTGCAACTTTAGAGCCCAACTCCAGGTTTTGTTACTTTAAATATTTTGTTTGGGCTAAGCTGGCCCAAACTAACCATTTCCTTCACTAATTGCTGCGGCCACGGTCAATGCGCTATAAACTGTATGCAGCAATGTGCTCCGACAGCAGAATGGGGACTCTCTCATTCCTAGATCAAAGCTCAGGCTGAGCACTTCTTAGCCATTCGCAGGAAACTTTGTATTTTATCAATGAATACAAGGCCCCCTCTGATTGGCTGAGGTGGAGAAGCGGCAGAGGTTAAGCTTCAGCCAGAGGAAGCCTTGTATTTAAAAAAAAAACAAAACAAAAAAAAAAACACACACACAAGGCTTCCTCTACATGGCTAAGCAGCATTTAGTCCGATTTGATTTTTTTCCGAAAGCAGACAGGAAGTCCCATTACTATTGCTAGAACACAATGATGTATTCATGAAGCTACATACAGTTTATATAGCATTAACAGCAGCCCCAGCAGTTACTTAAGTAAATAGCTTGTTTGGGTCAGCCCCCACCTTGAATCGAAGAATACTTTTCCCTGTAGCCTTCTGTTTTGGTTTGCATTTGGTATGGCATGATTAGCTCCATCCACACAACCATGTCATCCATTTACAGGGACCTTTAAAAAGGACTACAAGTCCCATCTTCCACCATAGCAGAGGGACCAGTAGACTGCAGTGGCACACAAGTGCAGAAATGTCACAGCATTTGTAGTCAATTGTTTACTTCCTCCAGCCCAATAACTGAAGGTCTGCCGCTCTGTACAGACTTGGAGGGAAACAATGTAGGAGCCTTGCAGCAATAATTTGCAGGCTTTAAAGGGGTTGTAAAGGCTTTTGTTTTTTTGGCTTAATGTATCCTATGCCCCAAATTTCCGTTAGCATGTCCCCGCAGTCCCTCTTTCCATGGGTTTCTGGCTCTTGATTGGATAGATTGATAGCAGCGCAGCCATTGGCTCTCGCTGCTGCCAATCAAATCCAATGACGAGGGCCCAAGTCCTGCAATCGGCCTCTATGGATGCCGAATGCTGGACTCGGGAGCATGCCCGCAAGGTAAACACCTCTCCAAGGGGGTTATCTAATGCGGGGAGGAGCCGCAGAGGGACCCCAGAAATGAATGTTCAGGCCACTCTGTGCAAAACAAGCTGCACATTGGAGGTAAATATGACATGTTTGTTATTTAAAAATAAATAAATAAATACGATCCTTTAGTATCACTTTAAGGCCGGGTTCACACCGCTGCGGGGGGAGATCCGGATGTGATTCGCACAGCAAATCACATCCGATCTCCGTAGCGATGCGAGTTCAGCCATACAGATAGTATGGCTGAATTCACAGCGCTCCCGCAGCAAACTCGCACGGGACCCTTTTTTGGGTCCGCAACAGAATCGGATCGCATGGGGGTTCACACCATGCGATCCGATTCCTGTGCGAGTCGGCAGATCGCACTGCGATATGCCGACGGATCTGGGGGTGTCATTAACATAACATTGACACTCCCAGCCGTCCGCATAGGGCAGTGTGAACTGCCGGCGGGAGGTGTGCGATGCGGGTAAACGCCGCGGATTTCCTGCATCGCTATAGTGTGAACCCGGCCTAATGCAGAAATGTAATAAATGCACAATTAACCACTTACGTACCGGTGGCCAACATTATACAACTGCATTTTGAAGTGGAATAGCATTGTTATGGCAGCAGCACCAGAATAAAAGTGACTTTTTTTTAAAGAACAGTGTAAAAATAAAAAGAGTTAAACAAATAATTTTTCTTAACATGCCCCATCCCGCCGAGCTCCTGTGCGGAAGCAAACACATATGTGAGTAGCGCCCACATATCAAAATGGTGTTCAAACCACACATGAGGCAACACCACGATCGTTAGAGCGAGAGCAATAATTCTGGCCTTAGACTTACTCAAAACATGCAACCTTAGAATTTTTTTAAACATTGCATATGAAGATTTGCAAGGATAAACGTTTCACCATTCAACAAGCGGGTGCAATTTTGAAGCATAACATTTTGGGTATCAATTTACTCGGCGTAACATCTTTCACGATAGAGATATCTAACTTCACAATTTTCTTTAAAAAAAAATTTAAAAAGTGCGCTTGTAAGACCACTGTACAAATACAGTGTGAGAGAAAGTATTGCAACAACCACCATTTTATTCTCTAGGGTGTTAGAAAAAAATTATATAATGTTTGTGGGTTCTAAAAAATAAATAAAAGAAAAAATAAATAAAAAGATTTTAACTTGTAAACAATTTTGAGATAAGTGGTTAATGTGCATTTATTAGTATTTGGCATGAGGTGAGCTATGCCTATAACATAAACCAGTGATGCTAACCATTACAGTACAGATGCAGGTTGTCAGTTAACATGCCAGTTTTCACAGTTTTAAGAAGATTCATGAAAAACCTAAAATTTACTTGTGGTTATAAATCAAGAATCCTTCCACAATCAGTATCTGAACATCAGAGTTAGAAGATGCTGAAAGGGATCTTCCGTGAGACCGAGCAAACTTCACTGGATTTTCAACCCAGGCTGTTACTGTATTCACCATGGCCTCCATGTCTATGGCCGTGATCACTGCAGATTGAGAAGTGAATCAGAAAAGCAAACTAGCAAAAATGTAATGTGTTTTTAAGTATATAGATTTAAAAAAAAATAAAGTGTACTTATGATATACATTACTGCTTCCTACAGCGAACACCGTTCTTACCATCCCATTGTTTAAAGCCATCGTCACCAACTTCTATCTCATCTGGTGGCTGAAACATAGTGAGCAATAAACAATGCTGCAAATGATGCAGCTCCAACACACACAATGGAAGAGAACATTGATAGAAAAAGCCCTTTCAAAAAGATAAGTTTGCCCATAATCGACAAACTAATCCCAAAAAAAGGAAAGTGTCAGATTCAGAGAAGACATGCAACAGAAGGAAAACATTTAGAAAAGGGCTAGGTACTGTAACTGTACCACAGCTGGTATATAATATCAAGTATAGAGGAATATTGGCAGGCAGCCTTCAACTGCACTACAGACATCAGGAAAGAATCACAGGCAAAACTTACCTTATAAAAGTCATCCTGGTGGACCACACAACAATTAGGCAAGTTACCAACTAGCCTTTTCGTCAGAGTCGTCTTTCCACCATTGGTAACACTATAAAAAATAAAAATAAGATATTAATAATTGAATTCTCAAAGAAGGAAAAAATGGATTACTCACTTTTAGGGCTGATAAACAGTACACTGCAATCTTCATGTCCAGTGTGCAGCTCCGGGTACTGAATGTTTTACTTGCACTTGAGCATTTTTTTGCCTTTTTATTTTTTTTACCATGCTGCATTTTACATGTCAAATCAATATGATGGCTGCACACTGGAGTAGGAAAGTCCAAAAGATTGCAACTTTATTTTAAGTAAAAGCCATACCATGCACAGTGTCACAGAGTCCCATTGTATGAATTTTACTTTAAATAAAGTTGGAATCTTTTGGAGTTTCCTATTCCGGTGTGCAGCCACCCTATTTGTTTGACATCTTATTCTTGGTTACAAGGTGGGCTTGCACCTGGTGTTGGGATTACTACAATGGGTATTGTGAGCCTACCTTGAGCAGTGCAGCAATTTGTTTGCTTTTACATGTGTTGAGGTTCATTCAGGTACAAAAAAAAAAAAAAAAAACGCAACATAATGCACACTTTCCCATAAGTGTATGTTCACACCAGGTGCAGTGGGACTGCGATGGGCAGCTTTTCCACTGCAGTCCCACCAGAAGTCAAGGCAAAATGCTGTGTCGCCTACCTGGCTGGTTCACACCACCCCAATGAAAAAAAAAAAAAAAAAAAAAAAAAAAAAAAAAAAAAAACAGTACACCATGCTAGGGTATGGCACAGTGGTGTAGTGGGTAGCACTCTCACCTAGCAGTAAGAAGGGTCACTGGTTCAAATCCCAACCACAACACTACCTGACTGGAGTTTGCATGTTCTCCCTGTGCCTGCGTGGGTTTCCTCCGGGTACTCCGGTTTCCTCCCACAATCCAAAGACATGCAGGTAGGTTAATTGGCTTCTGTCCAAAATTGGCCCTAGTATATGAATGGGGACCTTGGATTGTGGGCTCATTGAGGGTAGGGACCAATGTGAGTGTGCAATGTACAGGGACAATTGTAGACACTCACTCAGGTTGAACTGGATGGACTGGTGTCTTTATTCAACCTTACTAACTATGAAACTATGCTGTACTTTTTTCAGTGCAATGTGAGGCAAGCCACCGACATGCACCCTTAAGTGGCCAAAATAATTTAATGAAATGTCACCATGTGTCAAAAAAAAAAAAAAAAAAAAAAGTGACCAGTGTGATGAGCCTCAATGGTGTAAACTAGGCTCAACGAAATACGTTGATTTTTTTCTTGCATATGTTACCATGCTGCATTCTAGAACATTTTTTTACTGGCTATGGTTTAAATGAGTCCTAAATCACAGACCTCTGAGAACAAACCCAAATCTGCATAGTCAGTAGTAGGAACTAGGGCTATGGAACCTATCTGAGCTCCAAGACTCAGAACAGCGCTGAGGTAGAGATTCAATTATATTTTAAATGAGGTCTAGTAAAAGATGTACATAGGGGAATAAGAAGCTCTTTTCTTTGCATGTGACTAGGTATTCTTTGTAAATGTAAAGAAAAAAAAAAAAAAAAAAAAAAAAAAACTGAATTTTTGCTTGCACATGATTGGATGATCTTTTATAGATACTAATAAGATAAAACAAGTCCAGAGACAGACAAGAGGTTCGGGGATTACCCTATATAGATCTTGTACTAGACCTCATGTAAAATACAGTGTACAATTCTGGAGCCCTCACCTACAAAAAGATATTAAGACAAGAGTATAGAGACTGAGGCATCAAGACCTATTTTGTTACCTATATAGATCTTTAGTGAGCCCTCATTTAGAATAGTGGGATTGATTTTCTAAAGGCAAACAGACTGCACGGTTTCTCCAAAGCTTAGTAAATGAGCGGGAGCTCTGCTAACTGCCATCATTCAATCATGTTACATGGTGGGCGAGGTTGAAAAAAAAAAGGGTGCCCATCCAATAGTGTTTCTAAATTACCAATTCTCCCTGCTTGTGGAAGAGAATTTCACATCCTTACCACTCTTACAGTAAAGAACCCTCTACGCAGTTTAACCACGCTATAGCCCAATAACTCTGGGAGGGCATACATTGACATGCTTCCAGAATCACGCTCCCGCGCCCCCCTAGGAGTATCCATGAGTGCTGGGTCCAGAGGGCCATGTCCGGTTCCCCTCTCTGTACAGAGAGGGGAGAGATTGGTTGCAGCAGCGCTGTGGGCTGGATCTGTAGTGCCCACAGTGCTGCTCTGTGCCCATTGCTACCTCATCCATCCATCCATCCATGCTCAGCCATCCCTCTGTCATACTCATCCATCCTATCCACTCAGCCATCCACATTTATGGCTCAACCATGCTTCGCCATCCCCATTCATGCCACTACAGTGCCTCACAAAAGTGTAATGGACAGTCAAATTAGATTTGAGAAATGTATGCCCCTAGAACACCTGATGCTGCTCCCTGCATGTTGGGTCTCTATGTGTTTAGGCTGTAGAAAAGTCTCCCACATGTGGTATCACCATACTCAGGAGGAGTAGGAGAATCTATTTTGGGGTGTAATTTTTGCTATGTGTTAGAAATATTGTATAAACAGACAAAAACTCTATTGGCTTTGATTGCAGCAGCTTGGCATGGAATGCCATTGCTGAGCCCATCATATACAAGGACCCCCAGGTCCTTTTCCATCCTAGATTCCCCCAAAGGTTCTCCTCTTGGTGAGTAAATAGTGCAAGCAAAAAAATGCATTTTTACAAATACCCACTCACATGCAAAGTAAAGCTTTACCTCATTTAATAAGTTCTGGAGCAACTGCACAGTGCTGTCTATTTGCCTTTAGTAAATCAATCCCACTGTGTCCAGTTCTGGAGACCCCACTTACAAAAAGATATTGATAAGATAGGACGAGATGTGCATATAGATCTTTAGTGAGTCCTCATTTAGAATTGGGGGGATTTACTATAGCGGCTGCACTCAGAATCTGGTGCAGCTGTCCACAGTAACCAATCTGCTTCTAACTTGAGCTTGTTCAATTAAGCTTTGCCAATAAATCCTGGAAGTCGATTGGTTGCTCTGCAGAGCTGAACCTGAGTTTGCACTCTCTGGTTTTAGTAACTCTCCAACACTGTGTCTAGTTCTGGAGACCTAACTTACAAAAAAGGTATTAAGATTGTGGGCCATTTCATGCCACATGCAGTCCAGTGCATCAAAAATGCATGGAAAGGAGTTTATATGGTTTTCAATGAAAGTTCACACCAGTGCTTGCAGTTTCAGAAATAAAATAAAAATAAAAGTAGAACATGCTGCAGTGGAACCCACATCAAAAACTGCACTGGAATAAAAAGAAAGGGGGGTGCACTAGAAGGCATCGAAAATGCGCATGCAGAAAAGCATCCGGACTGCCTTTCTGTGGTGTGAATTGGCCCTAAATGAGTACAGAGACAGGCGACAAATGTTCAGAGATCTGGGGGATAAAACATTTCAGGAAAGAGTTAAGGGACTTATTATGTACAATCTGGAGGAAAGGGAAGACATGATTGAAACCTTTAACATCGAATGGGGAGAATACATTTCAGGAGGGCAGCATTTTCAGTATCAAACCAAAATCAAAAACACGGAGACATGTCATTCTAGCAGGAGGAAAGTTAAAAACTAATCTTAGAAAGTATTCATTTACCAAAAGGGTGATATATATATATATATAAAAAAAAAAAAAAAAAAATGGGGTAGACCATTAGTCTTTTTCCTGCCATCACCAACCACCTCCCGCCCACACTATAGCCATATGACAGCTACAACGCAGGCCTTAATTGTCAGGAGGCCATCAAATGACACCCTCCCGTGCATGAGCTGCCTGCGCGCCCCCTGTGATCACCAAGTCTATGATACGTGATCAGCTGTCAGCCAATGACAGTTGATCACGTGATGTAAACAGAAGATCGGTTGACCTTCCCCCCCACACTGCATGAGGGGAAAAAAATAGCTGATCATTGGCTTCTGTCAGAGGGACATCGGCCCCTCACACAGAGCCGCGTCTGCCTCATCTGTGCCACCTATCAGTGCTACCCACCAGTGCCAATTAATGCTGCTTATCAGTGTCACCTCTCAGTGCAGCCTAATCAGCGCACATCAATGAAGGAGAAAAATATACAATTTTTTTGTACTCACCGTAAAATCCTTTTCTCTGTAATTCACCGACCGACACAGCTCCTCTCTTAGCCATTGGGTTGTTATGCCATCTTTAGAATACTGCCAAGTATTCTCCTAAAGGTGGCATAACAACCCAATGGCTGAGAGAGGAGCTGTGTCGGTCGGTGAATATAAGAGAAATTATGTTTTCAAAATGTTATAACAAGCTATGAAACTGTTTGTTTCAAAATTTGTCTTTTTTTTTAGCTAAAAAATAAACACCCAACAGTGATTAAGTACCACCAAAAGAAAGTTCTATTTGTGTGAAAAAAAAAAAAAAAAGATAAAAAATTAATTTGGGTACAGTGTTGCATGACTGAGTAATTGTCAAAGTTTGAGAGTGCTGAAAGCAGCTCTGGGCAGGAAGGGGGTTTAAGTGCCCAGTAAGCAAGTGGTTAATTAACAATGCTTTATAGGGGCTCTATCACATGGGCAAAAAAATAAAATAAATGAGAGCTGCGTTTTAGTCAAATTTTTAGCACAAAAAAAATAAATAAAAAATCTTGCTGGCAGAGCCCCAGTGTCACAAATCCACCTAAAGTGTGTGTGTGTATATATATATATATATATATATATATATATATATATATACACACACACACGGGGGGGGGGGGAATCCGCACACCTAAAATCTACAGCGGAGTCTTCATTTGTTTTCTGTGCAGGGCTAAATGCGGCATGCGTTTTCAGATGCCTGTGTGTATGGACTCGCTGATTACTATAGTGATGCGTACAGTACATTGTTATTTAAACTGACAAGTGGTAGCCTAGATCTCATTGGCAGGGACAGAAAAACTTTAGAGAAAGTTAGAACTTTTTCTGCCCCTGTGAATGAGCTCTAAAGCTACCATTTGCTAGAAAAAAAAATTATATTATATTAATAAGAACAATACACACATATATAAACATTACCAGACGTTTTAAGCTAGTTAAAAAAAAAAAAAAAAACGTACACACTACATTAGCAGTGCTAGGTGTGCGCCTGAAGTTGGCGGGATTTGGGGGGGTAATATGAGGCCATGCTATTTGGGCGGGAAGTTTTCCTTATCCGAGTTCCAGAAAAGAAGCCCCATTCATTCACAGAGCAGGGCGGGAATCTCAGTACCACCGAGCCATATAACCCAGGGGAGCGGCAGAGTGAAGCTGAAAGAATAAATCAGTATATATCTGTACTCTTCCATCTGCTACACTCCGAGAAAGATGCAGGCTGCTACACTGAGGTGAGACGGCTAATAAGGGGCACTTACCCGCCAATACCGATGATTATCCGCTTCATTGTGCTGGACGCTGCAAACACGTCTTCTGAAACCTTTTCATTAATAAGTTAAGGCGGGCCACTGCTATTTATTTGCATTCGTGACTGATGTCACCGTACTAGAATTGGCGGTAACCAATACCAAGAAGGCAGCGCTTGATGCTAACTGCGCATGCGCTCAATTTCGGCCATCTGTTGTGCGTCTGTCACAGTCACGCAGTGGATATATATATAGTTACGGGCAATGAGCCCTTTTCCTAAATTAGTAATAGCAAGGAGTGCCAATTTGTCACTGGTATCATGCCACCGTGTGTAAGGAACTGAGGAAAGATGGAGGCTGAGGTAGAAGCTGGGGTCGCAGATTTACAGAAGCTCCTTTCAAGTGAATGACGTGGAGCATGCTGTGTGTGACAATGTTTACAGTGACTTGAGAAGTGCTCTGGGAAAGTGGTTTAGATCAGGAGGATCTGTACAGAGAGCAGGAGGATATTTACAAAGATTAGATAGGAGGATATGCAAAGATATCAGGCATATGTACAGATGGGAGATAGGAGGATATGTACAGAAATCAGAAGGATATGTACAAAGAGGAGATTGCAGGAGGATATGTAAAGGGGAGATAGGAGAAGGATATGTACAGAGATCAGGGGATTTGTACAGAGGGGAGATAGGAGGAGGATATGTACAAAGAGGAAATAGCAGGAGGTGTGGAGCAGTGCTGTCACTTTCACAAGGTAAACCAGGAGATGTGCACAGCCCTTCACTTTGATGAGATGCTAATACTATACAGTAGAGCTGCACAATTTTGGCTAAAATTAGAAGAGAATCACGTTTTTTTCCCCTTAGAATAAAGATCACGATTCTTGCAGTGTAACATCTTCTTTCGCATTATACAAAAAAAAAAAAAATTGGGCTAACTTTACTGTGTAAAAGAGTACTTAAAAAAAAAAAATGCATTTTAAAAACATCCCCTGATGAAGTCACGTTCTATGACGCCACGGGCAGGGACAGGGAAGGACGCTCAGTGTTGATTTCCACCATATGTGTTCGCCGCTCATCGGATATAGGTTGATTTTAAAGAGATTATTGTGTGAGTACCTTGTGTTTATTTTTAATAAAATTGGATAAATTTTGAAACCTGCTACACTATGGTACTGCTCTCTTTGATTCATTTGGGTTCCATGGAGATATAAAGAATGATTAAAGGAGAAGTGTGGATTGGGAGAGAGGAGTCTTAAAGGGACCCTTACTTGTGTTACAATTGTCTCCTTGCCATAAGTGGTTCCATAAAGGTACAAAGAAAGTGAAGGAGAAGTGCGGATCCAGAAAGAGGAGTCTTAAAGGGACCCTTATCTATACGTGCTTGTCTCCTTGCCTTAAGGTAAGGGGCCATTGCTTACTTGAGTGTTCGGACACAGTGAAGGGAGCACTGGGAAGTGGTCACTGGATTTGTATGCACGCCGCCTGTCACAGAAAAGCACTTGAACCTTTAAGAGACAGTTTTCTCTGTTTTTTATCATACTGAAAATATTGGCTTTTAGGGAAACTCCCACACACACCCCCTGATTCTGACCAGCTCTGAAGTGTGTTTACTAAATTTAATCTATAGGCTTTTTAGTGCACTCATCAATTTTACTGTGTTTATAAATTTAATATATAGGCTCTTTAGTGCACTTATCTATTTTGCAATCTATTTATTGATTTTTGTATTGAATTCTTATTTATATTTGGGATTTTATACATATTCCTAAAAGAATAGATTTTATCTTGTTTTTCACTTTGTGCATCTTATTATTTGCACCAATCTATTGAGCACTTAGCACTTTTTTTTTCCATGACATTTCACGTTAAAATGTATTATATTTATATACATAGATAGATCTATAATACACATCATTGGAAGTTTTATGCACACAGATTGTCTCTGTAGTGCGTTTACTTTTTCACTTTTTTTCTTTCTCTTTAAATTGGCACCATAGTCGGCTATAATTTTGTATTTTGATATAAAGTAGTCAACACCATTATCTCTTTTGTATACACATGCACAACACCGTTGGGTGTTAGCACTTCTGCAGTGTGTTTACAGATTGTTGCTGTGCTCTTTATATATAATTTTTTTTAATTTTGGCACTTTATTCATGTTTTATTATACAAATACCTACAATGTAATTGCTAACAATGTATGGTAATATCTGAACATCAAGAGTGTATTGTATATTTAAACTGTAAAAAATAAAAAATAAAAATTTTAACAATTTTTTTAACCATTGTCTAAGAGGTTAACCTTGTATTAGCAAGGTAGACCAAGAAGGTCAGATAGTCCTTTGATTTATAATTTAATAAGATTAGCGCAACATCAACACACCCAATCGTTTAAAAAACTGCTGTGCAAAGACGGTGTGGCATAAAATATTGAAACAACCGACCATTTTATTCTCTAGGGTCTCTCCAAAAAATAAATGCATGAAAAGGTTTGGTCTTTAAATGGTTGAACTTCCTTCATTTATACGCCGGAATTCTCGTGACATGCTGTTTTGAAGATCGGGAAGAGAAAAAGGTAACAATTTTGATTCTTAACGATTAATCTTGCAGCAAATAGATACACTGGCAGAATAAACAGGTAATAAAATGTCTGTAGGGCAAATTTACACTGACATCACCCTCTGAAGAGCAGTCCAAGGTGGGGTGATTTTCAGAGGCCAAGTGACTGGTCTTTTGGGCTAGGTATACATTATTGTAGGCCCTGTGTTCATTGGAATGGATGGGCTGTATTACCTGCAGGGAAATTGTCCCTGACCCTGTTTCCTAAAACACATCCACAGCGCAGCCACACAGAATCACGCGAGTGCTGTATTTTCAGATGCGTAGGGCGCCATTAATTCTTGTGCATTTGCTAAGAGCAGCATGTTTTGGCTGAAAAGGCCTCATGCAACTTGCATACATTCCTTCGCCCACAATAGTGTGAACCTAGCCTTAATCGCCTGTTTTAGAGGGTAACTCCACTTTCGTGGGGGAAAAAAAATCAAATAAAGAAAAAATAATATAGCGTATTCAATTGCGATACAAGTCATATTGTAATTGAATGTTATTAAAAATCACCTTTCCTTTTCAATCTGCAGTGCTGTAATTTTCTGAAAATGCAAACCAATATGGCTATATGGAGGTGTTCTGTACCCAGAATGTGTACTGAACACTCCCCAGAAACATTATTTGTTGCTTGTGTATTTGGCTCATTGATTTTCCCAGAAGTCTGCACAAGTCAGATTTCAGGCATCACCTGCAACAAAAAATAGGATTTTTTGTACTCACAGTAAAATCCCTTTCTCTGTAATTCACCGACCGACACAGCTCCTCTCTGTAACAAATGGGTTGTTAGCCTTATCACTAGGAGAATACTAGGCAAAGTTGTAACACAACACTCAGAACTCTTAGTTCCGCCCAGGGGGGTGGTCCCTCAGGCTACAACCCTCCACCTTGCAAAGCAGCATCAGTTTTTTCTTGCCTAGCAAAGGAGAAGGACCTAGGAACCCTCCGGGCCCATCGGTCCGTGCTTTTTTACGCAGATGCTTGGGTTTTTGCGCAAGATGATTGATCCTGTGATCTACTATCAACAGCCGGCTGGGTGACAGGCTGGATACCCTTATCCTTGTAGTCTCCCTAGTCCGGCCATCGAGAGTGTGCAGGTCGCAGCTACAGCTCGGCAGGATAGAGTTTCTCTCTTGGCCGCCAAACAGATTCTTCCCCTCCAGCATACCCCTATCCCCAGTTCACCGGGAGGTCCTGTTGGGGACGGTAAGGGATTTGCTGAAGCGCGGGGTGATTGTACTGGTTCCGGGCTCGGAACGCTTCCAGGGATTCTACTCAAATCTGTTTGTGGTTCCCAAGAAGGAAGGGGTACGTCCAATCTTGGACCTAAAAGCCCTCAATCACTTTGTGAAAGTGCAGAGGTTCAGAATGGAATCAGTAGTCGCTGCATTCCATCAAGGGGACTACCTGGCGTCCTTAGACATCCAGGATGCATACCTGCACATACCCATATGCCTTCGGCATCAAAAGTTTCTGCGATTTGCAGTCGGGGAAGCCCACTACCAGTTTGTGGCTCTTCCTTTTGGTCTGGCATCAGCCCCCTCGAGTCTTTACCAAGGTACTGGCTCCAGCTTTGGCGTTGCTGCGACAACGTGGGATCGCGATCATGGGATACCTTGACGATCTCCTCCTGAGAGCATTTTCCGCCTCAGAATTAGAGGAGGATGTAGCGATCACCATGCAGACTCTGCAAGAATTTGGGTGGCTGTTGAACCTCAAAAAGTCGGTGATTGTGCCGACCCAGCATCTGGAGTACCTAGGTTTGCTGTTGGACTCCAGGGAAGCAAGAGTTTTTCTCCCTTTAGACAAATTGCAGACTCTCAGATCTGCAGTCAAACTGCTGATGAACCGCAAGTGGTCGTCGCTCCGCTTTTGCATGCGAGTACTGGGACTCATGGTAGCCTCCTTCGAGGCAGTACCTTATGCCCAGTTCCACACCAGAGTCCTGCAGAAGGAGTTTTTGAAAAAATGGGACAAATCTCAGTTGTCCCTGGATCGACAGATCCAGGTGAGCCAGTCAGTCAGAGACTCACTGATCTGGTGGTTGAGGTCCAGATAGGAATAACCAGATAGGGCGACTTGCAGGACAAGGCCGCCAGTTCTGAAACCCTCCTGGCCGATGTGATGGCCACTAGACATCCGTGTGTATGCAATTCCGATGCACAAACTCACACATGCTCAGATTCAAATACGAGATGGAAGCTATTGGCTACTGGGTATTGAACTTCCTTTTTCAAGTCCCGTTGTACATCACCACGTTCTTGACGGTTGGAATTTGGTGTGACCATGTGTATGCAAGACAGCTTGAGTGAAATTCCATCGGGAAACCATCAGAGCTTTTTCCGACCAAAATTCCGATCTTGTGCATGTGGCATAAGGCTGGGTTCACACTAGTGTGAATTGGATGCAGGTTTCCCTGTATCTAATTTGCATGTCAGGAGATTGTGACCGGCTCTGTAAGGAGCCAGTTCACACATCTCCAGAGCGAATTGCACAGAGGTTCTGTGTGTCTTCTGGTCCATTTCAGCCAAAAATGTGGACCTGAAACAGTAAACAAGGACGCACCAGACCCCTGCTGTGAGCCACTCTGTGCAGCAGTGTGAACCCAGCCTAAAGGGATACAAGTCCAGCAGATTTCCTCATTAGACCCCTTTCACACTGGCAGCACGGGCCATTAGCACTAAAGAGCCGCTCATTTTAGCGGTGTTTCAGCTGCACTTTTCAGCTAGCGTGGAGGTTTTTACCCCAAAAAAGGGTTAAAAACTCCAGTTTTGCTGCGCTTTCAAGGCACTGCTTATTCATTGCAATGGAAAGGGCATTTTGGGAATGCTAAATACAGCGCTCCCAACCCACCCCAAAGATGCCGCTTGCAGGAATTTTCATAACATCCCGCAAGAGCACTGTCCCAGTGTGAAATGACAAACTGCAATGAATGGGAGGCGATTTTCAGGCACTTAGCAGAGCCTATTTCTAGCGCTAAAGCACCTGAAAACCGATCAATGTTAGAGTTGAACGTAAGTTGATCAGGTGTTTGCCTGTTAGCCGAACAGCGAACATTATGCAGTGTTCGCTGCAAATTCGAAAGCTGCGGAACACAGTTAAAGTCTATGCGACATTAACATGAAAAAACAAAACTGCTCATTCTAAAGGCTTGTATGCAATCCATAAAAAAGTGTTTGGGGACCTGGGTCCTGCCCCAGGGGACATGTATCAATGCAAAAAAAGTTTTAAAAACTGCAGTTTTTTTGGGAGCAGTGCTTTTAATAATGCCTTAAGTGAAACAATAAAAATGAAATATTGCTTTAAATATCGTGCCTGGGGGGTGTCTATAGTATGTCTGTAAAGTGGCGCAGTTTTCCTGTGTTTAGAACAGTACGGCCTCATGCACACGAGACGCAGTTAAACGCGCGTTCAGATGCAGTTGGACAGTTTTTTCAACTGCCCCTGAACTCATTCAATGTTATCCTATGTGTCCATGCACACAGTCTCGTTTTTTTCCGTTTTTATGCAGTTGCGTTTAATCTCGTTTTTCCAGAAGCAAAAAAATGCGTTCAGAAGCAAAAATTTCCACGTTTCAGACGCAAAACGCGGCAAAACGCCGCTACCGCGTTTAGCCGCGTTTGCGTTTATATGCGTTTTTAAAGGTGACCTTTTTTTTTACATTAAAAATCTCAAAAATGATTGCAAATGATGAAAAACCATTAGAAAAATATTTTAAACAATTGCAATTGCAAGTGGACAATCTACAACTTGTGGCAAGTGACATGGCAGGTGGCAAGTGACGTGGCAAGTGGACAATCCACAACTTGTGGCAAGTGACATGGCAGGTGGCAAGTGATGTGGCAAGTGGACAATCCACAACTTGTGGCAAGTGACGTGGCAGGTGAAGTGGCAAGTGACGTGGAAAGTGGACAATCCACAACTTGTTGCAGGTGACGCGGCAAGTGACCTGGCAGGTGACGCGGCAAGTGACCTGGCAGGTGACGTGGCAAGTGGAAAATCAACAACTTGTGGCAGGTGACTGGCATGTGATGTGGCAAGTGGACAATCCACTTGTGGCAGGGGACGTGGCAAGTGACGTGGCAAGTGGACAATCCACTTGTGGCAGGGGATGTGGCAAGTGACGTGGCGAGTGGACAATCCACAACTTGTGTCAGGTGACGTGGCAAGTGGACAATCCACAACTTGTGGCAGGTGATGTGGCAAGTGATGTGGCAAGTGGACAATCCACTTGTGGCAGGTGACGTGGCAGGGGACGTGGTCCACAACTTGTGGCAGGTGACGTGGCAGGTGATGTGGCAAGTGGACAATCCACAACTTGTGGCAGGTGATGTGGCCGGTGACGTGGCAAGTGGACAATCCACATCTTGTGGCAGGTGACGTGGAAAGTGGTGTGGCAAGTGGACAATCCACAACTTGTGGCAGGTGATGTGGCTGGTGACGTGGCAAGTGGACAATCCACAACTTGTGGCAGGTGACGTGGCAGTTGGACAATCCACAACTTGTGGCAGATGACATGGCAAGTGACGTGGCAGGTGATGTGGCAAGTCACGTGGCAAGTGGACAATCCACAACTTGTGGCAGGTGCCGTGGCAAGTGACACGCTAAATACAAGTACACTGCAGCTCTCACAGCTGCTGCTACTCACTCTGGTCTCACAAAATTGCTGAAATAGTTCATTTTTGAGCTGGGGAGGGTCTATGATGTTAGCTTAACTAAACGCTTCTAGACGCAAACGCGGTAAAACGCGGTAAAACGCCGCTAAATCGCGATAAAAATCGCGGCAAAACGCGCGTTTCTAAACGCCGGTTTTAACATGTGTCCAGCAGCGTTTGCATCTGCGTCTCGTGTGCATGAAGCCTACCACAGCAAAATGACATTTCTAAAGGAAAAAAATAATTTAAAAATGATTGCGGCTGTAATGAATTGTCGGGTCTCGGCAATATAGATGAAAATCATTGAGAAAAACGTCATGGGTCTCCCCCCGCCCCCCAAGTCCTTTACCAGGCCCTTCGGGTCTGGTATTAATATTAAGGGGCACCCCAAACCACAAAAAAAATAGCTTGGGGTCCCCCCAAAATCCATGCCAGGCCCTTCGGGTGCAAGGTAAGTGCGGTTCATAGCCAGTAAAGGTTTGGTACAATGCAGTATAGGGTTTGTATAGGTGCAGTCCAGGTTTGCAATAGGTCTGGTATAGGGAGTAGTATGAAGGCCCCCACATTTATTATTTTATATCATGATAACTAAAGAGGACCTGTCATGGCTCTATACATGTATATACAGTATCTCACAAAAGTGAGTACACCCCTCACATGTTTGTGCCCAATTTGGACATTTTCACTTAGGCGTGTACTCACTTTTGTTGCCAGCGGTTTAGACATTAATAGTTGTGTGTTGCGTTATTTTGAGAGGACAGCAAATTTACACTGTTATACAAGCTGTACACTCACTACTTTACATTGTAGTAAAGTGTAATTTCTTCAGTGTTGTCACATGAAAAGATATGATAAAATATTTTAAAAAAATTTGAGGGGTGTAGTCACTTTTATGAGATACTGTAGGAGTATAAAGAGGACCTGTCATGGCTCTATACATGTGTATAGGAGTGTAAAAGGACATGTCATGGCTCAATACATGTATATAGGAATATAAAAAAAGGACGGGTCATGACGGTCTACATGTATAGGATTATAAAGAGGACCTGGCATGGCTCTATACATGTATATAGGAGTATAAAGAGGACCTGTCATGGTTGTTTAATGTATAGGAGTATAAAGAGGACCTATCATGGCTCTATACATGTGTATATAGGGATAGAAAGAGAACCTCATGGCTCTATACATGTATAAAGAGGACCTGTCATGACTCTATACATGTATATAGGAGTATAAAAGGACCTGTCAGGGCTCTATACATGTGTATCGGAGTGTAAAAGGATGTGTCATGGCTCAATACATGTATATAGGAATATAAAAAGAGGATCGGTCATGGCGGTCTACATGTATAAGAGTATAAAGAGGACCTGTTATGACACTATACGTGTATATAGGAGTATAAAAAGGACCTGTCATGGCACTATACCTGTATAAAGGAGTATAAAAAGGACCTGTCATGGTTGTTTACATGTATAGGAGTATAAAGATGATCTGCCATGGCACTATACATGTATATAGGAATATAAAGAGGACCAGTCATGTTTTTTTTACATGCATAGGAATATAAAGAGGACCTGTCATGGCTCTATACATGTATATAGGAGTATCAAGAGGACCTGCCATGGCTCTATACTTGTAAATAGGAGTATAAAGAGGACCTGTCCTGGCTCTATACATATATATAGGAGCATAAAGAGGACCTGTCATGGCTCTATACATGTATATAGGAGCATAAAGAGAACCTGTCATGGCTCTATACATGTATATAGGAGCATAAAGAGGACCTGTCATGGCTCTATACATGTACGTAGGAGTATAAAGAGGACCTGTCATGGCTCTAGACATGTGTAGAGGTGAATAAAGAGGACCTGTCATGGCTGTAGACATGTATTTAGAAGTATAAAGAAGACCTGTTATGGCTATATATAGGAGTATAAACAGGACCTGTCATAGCTCTATACATGTATATAGGAGTATAAAATGACCTGTCAGGGCTCTATACATGTGTATCGGAGTGTAAAAGGACGTGTCATGGCTCAATACATGTATATAGGAATATAAAAAGAGGATCGGTCATGGCGGTCTACATGTATAAGAGTATAAAGAGGACCTGTTATGACACTATACGTGTATATAGGAGTATAAAAAGGACCTGTCATGGCACTATACCTGTATAAAGGAGTATAAAAAGGACCTGTCATGGTTGTTTACATGTATAGGAGTATAAAGATGATCTGCCATGGCACTATACATGTATATAGGAATATAAAGAGGACCAGTCATGTTTTTTTTACATGCATAGGAATATAAAGAGGACCTGTCATGGCTCTATACATGTATATAGGAGTATCAAGAGGACCTGCCATGGCTCTATACTTGTAAATAGGAGTATAAAGAGGACCTGTCCTGGCTCTATACATATATATAGGAGCATAAAGAGGACCTGTCATGGCTCTATACATGTATATAGGAGCATAAAGAGAACCTGTCATGGCTCTATACATGTATATAGGAGCATAAAGAGGACCTGTCATGGCTCTATACATGTACGTAGGAGTATAAAGAGGACCTGTCATGGCTCTAGACATGTGTAGAGGTGAATAAAGAGGACCTGTCATGGCTGTAGACATGTATTTAGAAGTATAAAGAAGACCTGTTATGGCTATATATAGGAGTATAAAGAGGACCTGTCATAGCTCTATACATGTATATAGGAGTATAAAATGACCTGTCAGGGCTCTATACAGGTCTATAGAAATGTAAAAGGATGTGTCATGGCTCAATACATGTATGTAGGAGTATAAAGAGGACCCGCCATGGCTCTATACATGTAAAAAAGTGTATAAGGAGGACTGGTCAAGGTACTATACATGTATATAGGGGTAGAAAGAGAACCTGTCATGGCTCCGTACATGTAAAGGAATATAAAGAGGACCTGCCATGGCTGTATACATGTAAAGGAATACAAAGAGGACCTGTCATGGCTCTATACAGTGGTGTGAAAAAGTGTTTGCCCCCTTCCTTTGCATGTTTGTCACACTTAAGTGTTTCGGAACATCAAACCAATTTAAACAATAGTCAAGGACAACACAAGTAAACACAAAATGCAATTTGTAAATGAAGGTGTTTATTATTAAAGGTGAAAAAAAATCCAAACCATCATGGCCCTGTGTGAAAAAGTGATTGCCCCCTTTGTTAAAACATACTATAACTGTGGTTGTCCACACCTGAGTTCAATTTCTCTAGCCGCACCCAGGCCTGATTATTGCCACACCTGTTCACAATCAAGGCATCACTTAAATAGGAGCTGCTTGACACAGTAAGGTCCACCAGAAGATCCTTAAAAGCTACACATCATGCCGAGACCCAAAGAAATTCAGGAACAATTGAGAAAGAAAGTAATTGAGATCTATCAGTCTGGAAAGGGTTATAAAGCCATTTCCAAAGCTTTGGGAATCCAGCGAACCACAGTGAGAGCCATTATCCACAAATGGCGAAGACATGGAACAGTGGTGAACCTTCCCAGGAGTGGCCGGCCGCCCAAAATTACCCTAAGAGCGCAGCGACGACTCATCCAAGAGGTCACAAAAGACCCCACAACAACGTCCAAGGAACTGCAGGCCTCACTTGCCTCAGTTAAGGTCAGCGTTCATGCCTCCACCATCAGGAAAAGACTGGGCAAAAATGAACTCTGCATGGCAGAGTTCCAAGGAGAAAACCACTGCTGAGCAAAAAGAACATCAAAGCTCGTCTCAATTTCTCCACAACACATCTTGATGATCCCCAAGACTTTTGGGACAACATTCTGTGGACCGATGAGACAAAAGTGGAACTCTTTGGAAGGTGTGTGTCCAAGTATATCTGGCGTAGAAGGAACACTGCATTTCATAAAAAGAACATTATACCAACAGTAAAATATGGTGGTGGTAGTGTGATGGTCTGGGGCTGTTTTGCTGCTTCAGGACCTGGAAGACTTGCCGTGATAAAAGGAACTATGAATTCTGCTGTCTACCAAGAGATCCTGAAGGAGAATGTCCGACCATCTGTTCGTGTACTCAAGCTGAAACGAACTTGGGTTCTGCAGCAGGACAATGATCCTAAACACACCAGCAAGTCCACCACCGAATGGCTGAAGAAAAACAAAATGAAGACTTTGGAGTGGCCTAGCCAAAGTCCTGACCTGAATCCTATTGAGATGTTGTGGTATGACCTTAAAAAGGCCGTTCATGCTCGAAAACCCTCTAATGTAACTGAATTAGGACAATTCTGCAAAGATGAGTGGGCCAAAATTCCTCCAGGACGCTGTAAAAGCCTCATTGCACGTTATCGCAAACGCTTGGTTGCAGTTGTTGCTGCTAAGGGTGGCCCAACCAGTTATTAGGTTTAGGGGGCAATCACTTTTTCACACAGGGCCATGATGGTTTGGATTTTTTTTCACCTTTAATAATAAACACCTTCATTTACAAATTGCATTTTGTGTTTACTTGTGTTGTCCTTGACTATTGTTTAAATTGGTTTGATGTTCCAAAACACTTATGTGTGACAAACATGCAAAGGAACAGGAAATGAGGAAGGGGGCAAACACTTTTTCACACCACTGTACATGTATAGGAGTTAAAGGTGACATGTCATCGCTCTCTACATGTATATAGGAGTATAAAAGGACCTGTCGGGGCTCTATACATGTGTATAGAAATGTAAAAGGACGTGTCATACACAGTGAGGGCGGAACTGCAGTGATGCAGGGTGGGCAGTGAGAGATGATATCATCTCTCTGTTTCCCCTGCTTGCTCACCCGCCCACTGACTGCTTCCCCCCAGGCAGCAAGTGTTCTGTCTGCCCATTCCTATCACCACTTATAGCAGCGTTGCCGGGCTCCTCACAGGCAGCTAATAGCAGTGGTGCTGGGCTCCCCACAGGCAGCGGAACAGGCTGGCTAGCAGGCGTCAGTTTGCCACCCCCCTGAAAGTGCTGCTCTGTACCCATGGTCCCACGGGGTCCCATGATAGGGCCGATCCTGAGTGTCAGCATTGGGTGACTAGCCCTCTCACAGGTCTCTGGGATACTACAGTGACCTTTGGCTGTAGAAGGGGGGGCCCCTTTGGTTTTTCCATGAAAGGCTTTGGTGGGAAGCAGAGAGTGAGTTTCTCTGCTATAATTGTGCAGGTGCTGTGATGTAGTGGTGCTGGGTTGCCTCTGGTTGTCCCCACTCCGAATCTCCAATGGTAAAGGCTCCTCGCTGGCAGGCAACTATCCAGACTCTCTTCAACTCTGTGCCAAGAGCAAGATCTTTCCCGGGCAGATTAATAAAAATCTTCTCTCCACCACTCCTACTGCACTGTGTCTATTGTTATTTGTATTGTAAGGAGTCCATTCCTTCCATTATATGGCTGCCATCTCAAACTACAACTCCCAGGATGCATTTTGCCAGCAGATATTGCTAGCTCACTGCGTTAGCCAAGAATAAAAAACAAAAAAAATTGTAATCCAGTTTGTATCCTACATTTATAAAACTGCATTTGGTTTTGCCTTTTCATTTTCTGTATACTGTGTTCCATATACCATGTTCTTTTGTTTTTGTCTAAGCCCTTTATTCTTTCTGGCCTGCCTGAAGCAGTTTAGATCTCGGTTTCAAGGTGTACTTTTTCTTTTACTATTTCTAGTATTCCTTTCTGGTGATTTCTGTTCTTCCTGCCTTGTTTGTTCTTGCTTTCTTCCAATCGCTGTTCAGCTCCAGGACTCTGTTTTTAGCCTTGTCCTTGCCTGTACCTTGTGTCTTCCAGCATCCTCTGAGCTGAATTCTTGTATTCTGAAGTTGTTTACCCTACCTACTGTACCCACCAGCAAGCCCAGGTAAACAGAATTATTTGCCAGTTTGCCAGTTGCAACACATACTACAGAGTTTCACCTACTGTAGGGGGTGTTGTCATAAGATGAAGAGTTTGCCACAACCCTTGCAGGTCCTATAGCTGGGTGGCAGAACTACCATGTCCCCAAATATTTGTGTTCCCATTTCTACCAATTCTCTGATATTTTGGATTCTGCCCTCTCTATAGCTGCCCACCTTTGGCTTCCATGATCTAACTCACTTTAGTTTTTTATGCTTGTTTCACTAGGAGTCACCAAAGCTGCAGCTGTACCCTATAAAATGAAAACATTCATTCAACCGTCATTTTTTTTAAGTTATCTCGACTCAACAATGTAATAAAGGTTTTTTTTTTTTTTCTTGGTTTTTCATGTTATTAACTACATTGCAATAAATTATGTTTGCTAAATAACATATTTACCAATGACACATATTGTGTATATTACAATCTGATTTATTTATCTTTTGGTTATTTTTGCATATTTATTTCATTGTTTCTATTATGTTAATGAAAATATTATATGGATCTTTCTCCTTCTATTTGCTCCTTTTTTTTTTTCTTCTATAAATAGATACACTATAGACTTTTTATAGAATACCGCCTGACCCTTCCCCGTTTAGTTTGGTAGAACTGCTCTACTCTATACTTGAGTGTTCTTACGCTTTCAGTATTCACTTTTTGCCCATACTTTTTTGTGTTTTTGTCACCCCTGGCTTATCCTCCGGTGTCTCGTTTGATGATGTATTTCCCTCTGGGTGAACCAGCTGGGTCTTTTGCCTTACGGTGCCTGTATGGACGCCCCGGGCTCTGTATTGTGGAAACAGCGCCCGTTTTAGCACCTTCTGTTTTACTAACGCTCGTTCCGTGTCAATATTCCTATCCATCCCCCCATCCGGTATTTCTACTCCGGACCATTCCACCTGAGCTTTCCCCGCCTTGTCATCACTGGCACTCGCATCATTCACATTACTGTGATGAGGCACCGCCAGCTGCTAAGCACTCTGGGGACTGTAGGCCCAGGACATGGAGCGAGCGGCCGTACAGAGATTGCTTGGTCCGCTCTCTGTCAGCCCATGTGCGGTGTGATGCTGACGTCACACGCCGCTGGCGTCTGTGCTCGAGCGCTTACTGAGTGGGGGTATATAAGACCCTCCAGCTATAGGCTGGTTGCTGGCTCTTCGGGGACGCTGTCTTGCATTGCACATGCAGATAAGGTTAGTCTTAAGGCTTGGCTGATTGTGATCCACACCTCTCTAGCCTTCCTTGTAGTTGCTCTATTATATTTTGTGCTTATATATATATATACTTTCTCTCTTTGTAACATTAGGGGCCCCATTATTAAGCATCTTGCTTACTATTTATCCTTGTTTAGGCTAGGCTCTGTTGTTGGATACCAACTACTGCCCCCGACTGGTGAACACACTTAAATACCTCTAACTAGGGTTCAGGTGAGCTTATTTATAAACTATTCATTTAATTTTTAGTTTTTCTATCCTTTTTAATATGCCCGCTTTTTGATGGTCATGCCCTTGAGGTATTCTACACATAACCCTTTTGTTTGTGTGTATCCAGGCTGCTTGACTGTCCTCTTTACCATAAATTTGTTTAAACTTTTGGCGTCCCAGATACGTACTTCTCTACATTAATTTTGTATGGTATGTATGAGATATATACCTCTCCTGCATACCATCATTTCAATTTTATTTTCATATTTACTATTTGATCTTCTTATTTATAATTTATGTTGATCGGCTTCTCCTCTACCCCCTGCAGTCACCATAGGTGAAACCTAGGGCTGGATGTTCTATTCCTTTCTCCCCTTTTTGGGATAGCTTCATTGATTGTGGGCCCGTGGATGAGCCAGGGGTACGTATTTAATCTAAGTATGATCAATATTCTCTTATTAAGTTTAAATCAATGTGTTTTTGTGCTTACTTTTTTTATATTGATTATTAGTCTATGCAAACTACCTTGGTTAGGGTAGCAGGCGGTATTGATTTATACATTATTTGTAATAATAATAATTTGTTATCTATCACTATCTTTAGTTGTTATTCGTCTTCCTTTGGGTCAAAAAAATTGGTTCCCCTGAAGAAGCCATGGTCATGGCGAAACATGTTGGGACTCTCTTGACCAGCGATTTAAATTGAGTAGACTGAATATTTTATCTTTTGTATTGTAGTGTCTTGTGTAGTATTCTTGAGAATACATATATTTTTTATGAATAACTGTCTTTTTAATAAAGCTTTAATGTTAAATTTTCATGCAATGTATTACATTTAATTGTCTGCAATTCTGGTAACCTACGTTACACTCTATCACTATCAGGCACCGTAATAATCCCCTCTTCCCTAGACCCACATTTTATACCTGTAATTTGGGATGAGGTGCCCTATCAACTAGATTTTCTCGCCAAAACCTTCTCTTTTTTTAAACTTTATTACTTATTATTTGTTTGTTAACTGGTTCCTACGTGTAACCTTTCAAATATGTGGATGTGGTGCAATAATTCAAACAACTCAAAGGTAGTATAACAATAAAAGGAATTTACTTATCTTGGTTTAAAGATGTATTACAGATGATAAAATGGATAAATACAGCATCACTCAAGTCCAGGGGAGCCCGTAATATCATTTGAACTTTGTGGAAGAGACAGTCCACTTTTCCCAGGCACTCTGTCTCAGAGTCCTGGGTGAGCTCAACCAGTCTTTGTCTTCAACCCATATACAGTATATATTGACTCGGAAACTAGTTAAAAAACAGTTTTACCAAACAACAGTGAAAACAGAAATTAATGTGATGACTAACAGGAGTAAAACCAAGAAAAAAGACATTCGTGCAATGTTTGGTCAGTTGAGTGCAAAATATCCCCCTCTACCTTATGTATTAGTGAGTCACGACAAGAAAAAAATGACAATTTCCCCATCACTCTGCTCTAACATAATACAGGCAGAAGATCCCTGCAATAGAAGAAGCTGAATATTTCTGCAAGTGAAAATGTGACTGTGGGCACCACTGCTATCAGACACTACTGGTAGCGCCAGATAGCATGGTTCTCCCCGCAGGTCACTATATCACTATAGGATATAGCAGCCAACAATAGCAGCTATAGCACCCAGTGGGAAAACACACTGACATATCTGGAAGTGTTGGATAACAGCAGGGCCCAGAGCTTATGAAGACAATGAAGATTTAACTCGCCGTCTGGCAAAAAGGTATTCATCTTCTGCTACTGCATAGAACACCTGCCTATGTTATCTTAGAGAAGTGACAGGGTTGTTTTAAAAGAGAAGTACGTTTGAAGCTTTTTTGGCCATACTTCTGTTGGGGGGGGGGGGGGGGTACAGAAGTGCACCTTTTGTGCTCTCCTGTGACCAAGAATCAGCTGACAGTGGGCTAAAACTGACTGTCAGATGTCCTCTCAGAGCAGCTCCGGACTCTGGAGGGATAATAATATTGGATCCACCCAGATGCCTTATAGGCAGCTGAGCCAGCCTCTCAGCACACTGCTGGGAGCCTGAGCCAGCCACTCCCATTCTCCTGCCCAGCATTCCAGTGAGCTCTAAAGGGGCAGAGAACAGAGTGGCGACTGATAGTGACAGGTCTCTGCTCAAGGTGGACTTGAGAACTGAGCGATTAGTGGTCACATGATCGCTCAGTTCTTGGGCTTAGAGCAGATGAGGGACAGGCACCATAAAGTTGAGTTTGAATGTTTGTATTTTATATTTCCCAAACTTCTCCTTTAAACACTATTACACTAAATGGAACTCAAATATTAAAGAGTCAAGGTATGCACACAATACATTTTAAATCTGAAAAAAGCAGGGATAAATATGTAATTCTTAAAAGATTTTTTTTTTAAATACTATTATTTTTTTCAGCATTTCAAAACAATGCTAATAGTTTTATTGTGTCCTAATGATTTTTTAAAAAAATATTTTTTTTTCTAGCTGCATTTTTACTCATCATTGCACAAACTTGAAAAAATAATTAAAAATTAATTGTAAATAGAATGAATACTCAGTGAGATATGACACCTGCTTTTTATTATCTTTAACGTACAAAAAAATCTGAACTAGTGGGATCAAAACTGCAACATGCTTCAGTAAAAAAAATGTAAAGGAATAATGCTGCCAGTCTTGTGCATTTACAGGCAGACATTTGCATGCACATACTTGAATTTGACATGTAGAACTAATGTCCAGGGACGTGCAGTGAGGTCAGTGGCTGGTGAGGCACTGGCTAGTATCAGAGCCAGATACACACATGTCCTGTCAACTCTAATAGCAGCGGCACCGGGCTCCCCACAGGCAGCTAACAGCAGCACGCCGGGCTGCTCACAGGCAGTGAACAGCAGCGGCGCCGTGATAAGTACCGAAGTTTGGCGTAATTCCACAAGTGTGCGCAATTTTAAAGTGCGACATGTTAGGTATGTATTTACTCAGCGTAACATCATCTTTCACATTATACAAAAAAAAATGGACTGACGTTAGTGTTTTTTTTTTTCATTCATGAAACTGATACGCAAATACCGTGTCACATAAAAAGTTGCAACAACCACCATTTTATTCCCTAGGGTGTCTGTTAAAACGATATATATGTGTGTGTGTGTGTTTGGGGTTCTGAAGAGTTTTCTAGCAAAAAAATTATGATTTTTACATGTAGGACAGAAGTGTCAGAATTAGCCTGGGTGGCAAGGGGTTAATTACCATAAGTAAGTAATATACAAATAATTATTATATATTGTTTTTAAGGTAATGTACTATATTTTCAAAATTTGTACTCAAGCAGTTGGATTAAAGGACAAATAACTGAAGTTTGAAGTTATAACTTCCAACCAATAATTTTGCAGTAAATAGATAAATAATCAATGATTATGTTATAACATATAGCATATAGATATATGATTTAGCTTGAATATAACAGTATCTTTTGAACAGAATCAGTTTCTCCCTCTAAGTTGTGTGAGAAAAACATGGGATTGTGGGTAAACCTTATACCCATAAATACATGTTTTTTCCTTGCAGTTAAGAGGGCTGGGCTGAAAGGGAGCATTTGTATTTTAGACATATGCCCCTACTATGACATTGCAGTGAGAGGCGTGCCTCCACTACAGCATTTTTCTTGGACAGCTGGGACCAATGGTACTTTGCCAAGCTGTTCATTGAGCTCAGTGCCTCTGACAAGGAGTGAGGGGCACTGTGATCTCAACCTCTCAGTCTGCTGCAAACAGAGTGTGTCAGCTTGTATTTAAAGTGACCGCTCTGTATTTAGGTTCTGACAGGCTGCGTAAGGAGCCCCATATTTCTGGAACCATAGGTTGCAGGGCCCCAAATGTGGGGTCTCTGTGACCCCAGGTCGCAGAGCTACTACCCTCAAAGCTTGATTTTTTTTTTTTTTTATGTCCATGGCAGGTGAGGCCTCACCTGCCTCCCCTGACTGCATGTCCCTGCTGTCTTAGTTTTATGGTGGGAATTCAGTTGTTTCAACCACACACACCAGCTTCCTAATCCCTCCAGAACCTGTAACTTACCCTTTACTGGCTCTTTCATAGGAATACATTTATTCTTGCAAGGATCCAGGTGACACAACAGCAACTTATAGGACAGAACAGATATTTGCATGCTGCAATAGGCTGTGGAGTCTTCCAAATATTATAGTGCGCCAGCTTTCATCGAAACCAAGATGTTAGTGTTGGGTAGACTGATCCCTTACACATTTTTTTTATTGTACTGCATTTATTTTTAAATGTTCTGTGTTTAATGTATCATCCTGGCCTCAAATGCTGAAATGTAATCCTAAACCCACCTTTTATAAAGGGAAATTGCACTCTATGATATACTGCATATTTTAGCTGTATTGCCTTTTTATTCTTACATCATATTTATCATTGCTGATAAACAGCTTGTAGTTTCCTTTAGTCATTTGCTGCTGGCAATGTGGTTTAAGAACCTGCTTTTGCTGCTTACCAACGTGTGTCTTCTGCAATTACCCTAGCCATTCTCTCCCTTATTCACGTGCCTATGTATTTTGTATGCAGTACCCCTTGGCACTTTGCATCTTGAATTCTATTTCCTGGTGTTTTATAGCTTGCATTGGTATTCTGAATCCTAAATCTTGCATATCCTGCATTTGGTAGATATTATGCTGAATCTTGTATCTCATCATTCATTATACCATGCATTAAGCCATAATTGAGCTTTTTTTGTGGCTAGCATTGCTCAAAGTTGCCCTTTAGTGTTGTAGCTTGGTGTACAGTATGTAGTCTGCTTTACTTTTCACTCCTGTTTGCTCTGCTCACGCTACTTCCTTCCATTGTAGAATTGTTTATTTACCTGTCTTTAGTTCAGGATAAACTTACACCTTACTTTGTTCCTTTTTTGTTCCCAGGTGGGATGAGACCATCCTCCCCTCGGGCTGTTCTCCTGTTGGGATCGCGATAATTAAGATAATTTAAACTTTGAAGTAACTGAAAGCTTGGGTTATGTTTTCATTCTGAAATTATTCATAATTGAAATGTTTTTAATAATCATTTTTTTCTCTCTTCAGTAGTTCTAATTGTAATATAAATACCAATGATGTTGGTATTCTCTGTCTCCTTCTCTAGCTTTTTCAATAGCATGGGTATGTATTTGAAAGTGTCTTTTACAAGAAAGATCCTCTACCAGTCTGATTGTGCCTGCATGTACAGCTCTCATTAGATGCAGATGGCTAGCATTTCTCTCACATAGAATTTTAAATTACACATAATGTTGTAAATAAGTACCCCTTGAAAAGCTTTTCCTTTTTTACCCAAGAAGAGAGAAATGATGATGTAATTGTATGATGGGAGTAAATTATTCACAGAACAAACAGTGCACCAAAGGAAGATCTTGGACAAAAAGGAGAGTTAAGGCTCAGTGTTGCCTTTAAAATGGAGGTTCATACTGGAAGATGCAGCAGGAATCTTTTACAAAGATTTATGTCATGCTAAGAAGTTGTATTGAAGTCTGTGGAAGGATTCATTTACAAACTGGATCATCAGATTGTGGAAAGCTGGAACAGAAAAATTGTTAAATTAATCTTCAGCTTTAACATTAAAGTGGTTGTAAATCTCTAAAATGAAAAATACATAAAGCACATCATTCTATACTGCGTACTTGCATCAATATGACTGGATGTCATTTCTCTCTGCTGTCTCCTTTCTCTGCTATCTGTATAAGTCACCTCCAATTGGTTATGTTAACACCAGACAATCTCAGGAGATTGCTTGCCCCCCCCCCATCACACAGCAGGTGATTCACAGCCTCAGATGTGTGTTTCCCTAAGAGACTTTGTAGTACAATAGATGAGGGTGTGTCCTCTCCCTCAACTCAGATTACACAAAGCACCTCACTATTCTGTGCAGTGTTACTATTCTGTGATGTCACATCAGATTCCTGCCCTGCCTCCTGAAGCTTAGAAAAATACTTTTATCTGTGTGATTTAGAAGTCTGTAGGGGAGAGAAAGCTGCAGATAAACAGGCACAACGTATGTAGGAGGATTTGTTTCATCTCTGTGTATCACCTGAGGCTAGTCCCTTCAGTGGGTATATGCAAGGGTTTACAATGAAGCAAAACAAACTGTACTAATCGTGTCAATCTAAATGTAATATCTACTGCAAACAATCCATGTGCACATGGAACATAAAACGTATTCTTTAATATTGTAAATGATGTCAATACCTTGTTGTTTCAACCCTTTCCTCCTTTTCTTCTGCCCTGGAACGCAATCAAAAAAATAAGCTTTAAATGGTGCATCAGGAATGTAGCATAAAGAATGGACTTGCATTTTGTCTGTCACGTTACTATTTGCATCATTTGCAGTAAAATATGAAGTTTATAAAACATTGTAAATCTGATTGTCAGAGAGCAAAAACTGTTAACTGTAAATAGGAGGGAAAGATGAGGTCATAAATAATCACTATTGCTTGTTAAGTCTGGCACAAGACAGGGCTGCCCACTCTCTCCTTTTGCTGTTCGCATTGACAATAGAACCCCTGGCCATGGTGATTCACTCCCACCCTAACATTCACGGTATTCATTGTGGACAACAGGAACATAAGTGTGCTTTATTTGCCAATGATGTCCTAATCACTAATCCTCAAGTTTACCTAATTTGCTATCCTTATTAGACCATTTCTCACAACTTTCTGGCCTGTCTCTAAATTCTCAAAAAACAATAGCATTTAATCATTTAGCTGGGCAAAGACCAGGGCGTTTTTTTGCGATTCAGCACTGCGTTGCTTTAACTGACAATTTTGCGGTCGTGCGACGTGGCTCCCAAACAAAATTGACTTCTTTTTTTCCCCACAAATAGAGCTTTCTTTTGGTGGTATTTGATCACCGCTGCGGTTTTTATTTTTTGAAAAAATTCTATATTTTTGAATTTTTGCTATAACAAATAGCCCCAAAAAATCTATAGAAAAAATTTTTTTTCTTCAGTTTAGGCTGATACGTATTCTTCTACATATTTTTGGTAAAAAAAAATTAGCAATAAGTGTTTATTGATTAGTTTGCGCAAAAGTTATAGCGTCTACAAAATAGGGGATAGTTTTATGGCATTTTTATTAATATTTTGTTTTTTACTAGTAATGGCAGCGATCGGCGATTTTTATTGTCACTGTGACATTATGGCAGACAGATCGGACACTTTTGGCGCTACTTTGGGACCATTCACATTTATACAGCGATCAGTGCGATTAACCACTTGGCACCCATACTACGTCATATGAAGTCGTGGGCTTTGTGGTGGTATATCTGAATGATGCCTGAGGCCACAGACATCATTCAGATATTGGCATTTTCAGCCGGCGATTCCCTGCACCATAAGAACGATCATAGCGTCTGTTCCGCCGCTTGATCATTCGCTGCCCTCCGGTGCACAGGATCCACCGGCCCCCGGATGATACCATAGAGATTTCCGGCGGACCAGATCGTCCTCGGAGTCTCTATGATCGTTCGGAGGCCGGGCGCGATGTTATGATGTCACGCATTCAAATGAATGGTGCCGTTTTGGCTGGGAAGCCAGGATCGTTTTTTTTTTTCTTTGATTTTAGGCTTCCCAGCCTAGAGGTGAGATATGGGGTCTTATTGACTCCATATCTCACTGTAAAGAGGTCCGATCGTGCCATATTCCTATTACAAGGGATGTTTACATTCCTTGAAATAGGAATAAAAGTAATCAAACTTTTTTTAAAAGTGTCAAACTAAAAAAATAAAAATAAAATTAACAATAAAAAAAATCTGCTATTATACAGACACTTCAAAATACTTATGGTTTTAAGTGGACTTACCACTCTCTCCCATACTTAGGGGTTCAGTTGACTTCTTCTATTGAAACTATCTATAAGGCAAATTACCCTCCATTATTTAAAAAACTTAGGGAGGATCTTCGTTGCTGGGCAGATTATTTCCTTTCATGGTTTGGCAGAATCAACTCAATCAAAATGATGTTGTTACCCAGACTCCTTTATTACTTCAGGACTTTACCGGTGGCAATCCTGAGGGGAGACCTACAAGCTGAAGTCCTGCCCTTCGTGTGGGGTAACAAGAGGCCTTGGATGCAAAAACAAACACTTTATACGACAAAACCTATGGATGGGCTTGGTCTTCCTAAACTACAAGCATATTTCCAAGCAGCCCAGATTGCCCAGTTAACTTACACCAATGCTAAAGACTCAGTGCCCCTTTGGGTCTCCATTGAGGCACTTTCTTGCCATCCATTTGTCATAGGATCGTTAATGTGGCTTCCTAGTCGCTTACACCCACTTATATTAAGCCCTGCTTTATCACATTCTTTAGCAGTCTGGGACAGAACACGCCACCACAGCCCTTTACCATCCCTGTATACACCACTAGCTCCCATTTTTTGTAACCCAGAGTTTCCACCTGGCCTAACACCACGATTGTTCCAATGGTGGCTTTATAAGAGGTTATTAAGAATTGGCAACCTTCTTAATGGAGATCAAATATACACTTTGCAACATTTTAAAGACACGTTGCTAATGCCTCCTAGTGAAATATTCCGATACAACCAAATTGCATCCTTCACCAGATCTAAACTTAACCTACTGGTGGGACCCCTTACGCTCACAACATTTGAACTATCACGCCAAGCATGGGGCTTTCAGAGGGGGCGTGTATCTGCGGTACACGCTTCTCTCACTGAGCCAGACTCAAAACTTGCCTATATGGACCAGTGGGAAAGGGACCTGAACCTTACCTTTGATCTGGCTCAATGGCAGGACATCACTTATAATTGATCTAAAATTTCCATCAACACTACCCCTATAGAGACCAATTATAAAACACTCCTGCGTTGGTACCTGGTCCCGACTATGGTAGCTAAAATGCATCCTTCTACCTCGCCGAATTGTTTCCGACAGTGCGGGCAGTTGGGGATGATGCGCCATATTTGGTGGCAATGCCCCCTCGTAACTAGGTTCTGGATTAGGATATTCAATTTCATAAACTCAGTAACAGGGGTAAACATTTGCATATCTCCAGAAGCCGCTCTTTTTCACAAACCTGATGAAGTACCTAGAAAATCAGTAAAATTGATTACTTATATATTGCTGGCGGCGGGAATTACAATTGCTAGGCATTGGAAACAGTTGGTAATTCCTCTTGATCATGTTAAAAGTAAACTCAATTGGTTGATTAACCCCCCTGACGGTCTTCCCGAGTCTGGCTCGGGGTGGAATTTTTATACCAAAAGCGGTAACCCCGAGCCAGACTCGGGACTGCATCGCTGGATCCAGGAGGATGTTTACTTACCTTCTCCCTCGGATCCAGCGATGTCCCCGCGCTGTACAAGCGAGCCGTGTCTCGCTCGATCTATCACGGAGCCGATCTCCGTTCCCTGTGAGCGTTGCGACGCACGGGGACGGAGATCGGCGCCAAATTCAAAAAGTGAAACACACAGTATACATACAGTATAATGTAATCTTATAGATGACATTGCTGTAAGTAAATATTTCACATCCCCTTTGTCCCTAGTGGTCTGCCCAGTGTCCTGCATGCAGTTTTATATTATAAAAACTGTTCTTTATGCCTGGAAACTGGAGATTGTCCATAGCAACCAAAACTGTCCCTTTACATCAAAAATTATTTTAGACCAGCTAGAAAACAGCGATAATAAATTAGAATCACTTGCAGAATTGAGCGATAGCGATTTGTGGGGAGATCTGTCATCAAATACTGAAAAGTAATGACAGTGACAATTCTGCAACTGAGCAAATTTCAGTGTTTTTGATTTGATTACATTATTGAATAATTTTTATTATTGTTATATTATTATTTGGTACAATTATTTATAATTATTTATTATATTATAATTTATGATTTCATTTTTGAAACTTTATTATACCCGGGATGTCTGCTAGACTCTGGTTTGGACAGATTTAAGAGAGTTATTCCTAAGAATTACAGGACTACAATATAAAACGCCAAATTTTCATGCAAAATAATGGTACCGCTTTTAGCACCTAAAATCCTAAATAATCGTACCGCCAGGGAGGTTAATGATAAACTCACTCATATACTTTGTAATAACTCCAAAAAAATTTACAAGATATGGGACCCATGGATTGGCTATATCTCGATTTCATAGGGCACTCCAGGATGACCCTCTTCTTCCTTCTTTATTTTATTTTTCTTCTTCTTCCTCTTCCTCTCCTTCCTTTTCCTTATTGCTTCCTTTTCTGGTATTTACACGTACGATACAGTTGATAGCTTATCGGGCCTCACACAGTAGTGAGCCCTCAGATAATCTCAGGGATCGCTACCAGGATTTCTCCGTGGCTTCCAAACCATTACTTTCTTCCCCCCTTCCCTTTTTCCCTATATTATGCCCTTACTCCGGATCTCCATTATCCACCATACATGTAGTATTCCTGATCATAGATGTGAAGTAACTATGTTATGCCTTTTGCTTTCTGATGTGATCAGGGGCGTACCAACAGTGGGGCGGGGGGTGCGGTCCGCCCCGGGTGCTACACATTGGGAGGGTGTCAGTGTCGGGTGACACCACTTACAGAGGGTGGGGAGAGCCCCGGCGGCTCTCTATGGCCGTTTTTTTTTTTCCCAGCCAGATCACCCCCGTGCTGCGGCAGCAATGGTCTGGTATTTGCTTTCCTCCTTGCTCCTCCCACCACTGCTGCGCTGCTGAGCCAAGCCTGTTACTATTCTCCACCCGAGCGGCGCAGCTGCTACCGCACACCGTGTTTTCCAGACCTTGCTACCTGCTGCCCTGGTGTACTTGCAGCTGAGCTAGCTGCCCTCCCTGTGTGTCCTCTGAGGTGAGCTTGTGATAAGGGGGTTGGCATGGTGGTCGCTGCCCTCAGCTGGTGTGCTATGAGAAGAGGGTGGGGTGTTTGTTTCTGCCTCCCTGACCTGGTCTAATAAGTGGGAAGGGGGGGAGGCTGCTGTGTCCACCACTGACTAATGTGCTAACTCACTGCTTTTACTTTAACCAATTGCTTACTGGGCAATTAAACCCCCCTCCTGCCCAGACCAATTTTCAGCTTTCAGCGCTGATGCACTTTGAATGACAATTGCGCGGCCATACAACACTGTACCCAAATGAAATTTTTAACAGTTTTTTCCCACAAATAAAGCTTTTTTTTTGGTGGTATTTAATTACAGCTGGGAGTTTTATTTTTTGCTAAACAAACAAAAAAAGATGCAAAAAAAATTAAAAATCATGTTTAATAGTTTGTTATAAAATTTAGCAAACAGGTCATTTTTCTCCTTCATTGAAATGCGCTGATGAGGCGGCACTGGTGGGCACTGATGGGCAGCACTGATGAGCGGCACTGGTGGGCACTGATAGGCGGCACTGGTGGGCACTGATAGGCACAGTTAAGGTGACACTAATAGGCACAGATAAGGTGGCACCGATAGGCACAGATAAGGCAGTACTGATGGGCACAGATAAGGCGGCACTGATGGGCACTGATAGGTGGCACGGATGGGTGACACGGATGGGTGGCACTAAGGGGCACTGATAGGTACCACTGATAGATGGGACTGATGGGCACTGATAGGTGGCACTGATGGGCGGCACTGATGGGCACTGGTAGATGACACTGATGGGCACGGATATGTGGCACTGAGGTGCAGCAATGTTGTTGAGGCAGATTGTGGGCACTGATAGGCTGCACTGGTGGGCACTGATAGGCTGCACTGGTGGGCACTGATAGGCATAGTTAAGGCAGCACTAATAGGCATAGATAAGGCGGCACTGATGGGCAAAGATGGGCACAGATAAGATGGCACGGATAGGTGACACGGATGGGTGGCAATAAGGGGCACTGATAGGTACCACTGATAGATGGGACTGATGGGCACTGATAGGTGGCACTGATAGGTGGCTCTGATAGGTGGCACTGCTGGGCACTGATGGGCGGCACTGATGGGCACTGGTAGATGACACTGATGGGCACGGATATGTGGCACTGGGGTGCAGCACCTTTGTTGAGGCAGATTGTGGGCACTGCTGGGTGGCACTGTGGGCACTGCTGGGTGGCACTATGGGCACTGCTGGGTGGCACTGACGGGGGGCACTTATTTTTTAATGAGGTGGCACTGGCAGGGGGCAGGTGGGCACTGGCAGGGCTGGCCGTGATCGGGACTGAGCGCGAGGAGGAAAAATAGCCAATTACCGGCTCTGTTTTGTCACATGATCAGCTGTCATTGGCTGACAGCTGATCACGTGGTAACGGGTCGGGATCGACCCTTTGCTCGGATCGGTGATCAGGGGAGTCTCATTGACTCGCCGATCACAGAGCGCGCTGCGCGCCCCCTGAGGCCGCTCGTGCACGGGACGACGTCAATAGACGTCGTCCCGGCAAAGGAGGTCCGCGCTGTAGCCGTCATTAGGCTATAGCGCGGATCTCAAGAGGTTAAAGGGTGATTCAGTGATTGGAGTGCAATCATTTTCCATAAAATTTTACCTGAGTGTCATTTTTTGATTGGACTTTATTTGCATGCTGGTCCATATTTTGCTTGTTTTTTCTTCCAATGCGGCTTTAGAAATGCTTTCTGGATTCCTGTGCAACTCCATGCGGTGCAATTTTCAACTCATTCATTTAACTGGGATGAAATCACATTGAATCGCACAAAAATGTAATGCACACACTACTTTTTCAAAAGCGTACTGCACCAAATTGCATGATACTATGGTACCATGAAATCTGGAGCAGGCAAAAGCACTGCCATTGTGATCTGTGTTAAAGGTGTCCTTAAGTGGTTGTAAACCCTTACAAACCACTTTGACCTACAGGTAAGCCTAGATTAAGGCTTACCTGTAGGTCCAAGCAATATCTCCTAAACCTATATGGTTTAGGAGATATTTGCCCGAAAACGGGCACCGCTGTCTACGGCGCATGCGCCGTAGACAGCGGCGAGCAAGCGCACTGAGCGCAGCATTTCCAAGAATGGAGCTGCCGCGCGTGCCGACTCCTGTGCGCATGCGCGGGGGTGACGTTATCGCGGCTTCGCCGAATGACAGCGGCGGGGCTGCGAGACCCCACCAACAAGATGGATGCGGCGGACTACTGGGGACAGCGGCGACTTCGCTGGCTCCTGTGTCAGGTAAGTGACACATAATGGGCTACTATGCAATGCATAGTAGTCCATTATGCTTTGCCTTTACAGGGAATGAAAGAGGAAGTAAACTCATCAGGGTTTACTTCCTCTTTAGAAAAATATATATATACACCTGCAGGAGATCACGTACCCAGTGCTTTTTGAACACAGTGTGGGAAACGCATACAGAACATGGATTTCCTGCACCACCTTCTGGTATAAACAAGCTCTTAAAGTGGTACTAAAGGTTTGTTGCACAGAGTGACCCTGAACCTCGTCTTCTGGGGTCCCTCAGTGGCTCTCGTGGCTCCTCCCTGAATTAGATAACGCCCTAGGAGAAGCGCTCTCACGTGGGGGTTATTTTACTGACTCACTCCTGATTCATTCATTTGGCGTCCACATACGCCAAGTTTATGACTTGTCCCCGCTCCCCAGCACCCACATCATTGGATTTGATTGACAGCAGCGGGAGACAATGGCTGTGCTGCTATCAATCTATCCAATCAAAGCCGGACTCCGTGGAGAGGAGGACAGCGCGTCCCCGCCGGGGAGATGAAGGGGCTCTGGTAAGTAAAAGGGGGATTGGGGGGCCGGTGACTGCCAGGTGTTTTTTTTTTTCACCTTAATGCATAGGATGCATTAAGGGGAAAAACCGCAAAGGTTTAAAACCCCTTTAAATATTTCAAATCAGATATCACTCACAAATTTTAACAGTATTTATTTTAGTAGTTCCAATGCTCCCATAATTTAATTTTATTTCTGTTCTACAGATGCATAATAGGCTGTAAATGTAATTTTTTGTATTTTTTTGCAGCAAGGCAGAGCAGGAGTAAAATAAGCCCATTTGTTAATAACCCCAAGCAATGATGCCAGTGGATGTTATAATTACCCCCACAGCATTGGTGTCAATGGGGGCTATGCAATGTAAGACCCCTTTCGCACTGAAAGAGCCACTTCTGCGTCTCCAATGTGAAAGTCCCGAGGGCTTTCACACTGGAACGGTGCGCTGGCAGGGCAGTCCTGCTAGCAGCATCTTTGGAGTGATGTATACACCACTCCTGCCCATTGAAATCAGTGGGGCAGCGCGGCTATACCGCCGGCATAGCGCTGCTGCAGCAGCGTTTTGCAGTGGTTTTAACCCTTTCTCGGCTGATAGTGGGGGGTAAAGGCACCCCACTAGTGGCCGAAAAGCGCCGCTAAAAATAGCGGCATTTTACTGCCGACGCACCCTCCGCCCCAGTGTGAAAGGGACCTAAAGGGGTCCAGAGGTGTTGGGGCTGTGTAATGTGAAGGGGTCCAGAGGTCCGGTCAATGTAATGTATAGGGCAGTGATGGCGAACCTTGGCACCCCAGATGTTTTGGAACTACATTTCCCATGACGCTCATACACTCTACAGTGTAGTGGAGCATCATGGGAAATGTAGTTCCAAAACATCTGGAGTGCCAAGGTTCGCCATCACTGGTATAGGGGGTCTTCCTACATTTTACCAGCAGTTATGGATGCAGTGCTGTAGATTTCTTAGGTTGCATATTTTTTTCTGCATTTTCTGAAAATGCACCAAAAGTCTGCATCTTTGGCGCATTTTCAGAAAACAGGAAAATATATATTTTTTGGGGGGTGACACCATGTTTTACTGCACCAGGTGACACCAGCCCTAGTAATGCCACTGGCAGCAGCACAGGCCACAGAGCATGGAGGCGCTACACATGACGTAATTTTATGTCAATGTGTGGTGTGCCGACTGCCCACCTAGGGGGGGTGCCAGATATAGGATCCGCCCCGGGTGCCAAATAGTCTAGGTACGCCCCTGGATGTGATGACAGATAACGAATATCTATTATGGCCATACCTCTTATGTCTCTGTATTGCTATGTTGACAACCTGAGCATTTACTTTGTTAATTTAATGCATCTGTTCATACCAGACTCTGTTTATTTTCCAATAAAAATATTGAAATATAAAATATGGGGTTTCTAATAATTTTCTGTACTTGTGACAATGATCATCAGGACATAGAAAGAGTGCGAATTGCATCAGCAGAAATACAGACAAGAACAATCTGACAGTGGTTATAATACTTAATATAATATAATATATATAATATATATATATAATATAATATAATAGTGGTTATAATATATAATAATATAAAATGTTATAATTTTCTCATATTTGAAAATATACTGTACTTAGATTTTTATTCCAGTAATACTTTAAGCCCAAACAGGAGCAATTATGCTATTGATGATGTGTCATCTTAATCAAAATAGCAGAATAATTTGGTAACCCACTCTGTGACGATAATGGGTGTAGTGTACACCACAGGATAAGGCATTGGCTCCACATGCAGCATTTTTTTTAACCCAATATAAGAGGTCCCAATATCATCTTTTGACCAGTTCAATGGTTAAAAAACTGTCTAGACAGGCAGATTGGAATGTGTCTTAGAAATGTTTCTGCAAATATGCACTCTATTGGGAATTCTGGGTATATTTTATATAATTTAATTAAAACTTAGTTTAATGCATAATTGGCATGAAATCTTGAATGATTCCTTCATACCATTTAGGTTACAGAATTGAGTGATCTGCAGCACATGATGAAATTTATATAGAACTTTTTTTTTTAAATCATACATTTAGATACATTTGCATTTTGAAATTTACTAAAAAATACATCGGTTTATCCTATTTTCCAAAACACAGGTAGATATAAGTATCACATAGTAAAGATACATACTTGGTAGTGGCTGCATGGTACATTGGGAAATTTTCTGTTTCTCCTGACGCTTTTTCAACGTAAACACTACAATTTAAAGGATACATTTTATTTTTTATTTTTTTTTAACTTATGATGAGTCTGGCAAGATGATACTTAATTTAATTACTAAAGGTAGAAAGAAATGTAAATGCTGATGTTGATCAATTAGAGGAAAAGTGACTTAAAGCAACGTTATGGTCACAGCATATAATTTAATTGTATAACATTTATAATAACAATACAAACAATAGTTATTTTTGACAATCCAATATAAATTTACCTAAAAAAATCTCAATCTTTCATGTTGTGAATTCTATAAAAATAAAACAATCTCCTGCGCTTCCTCAAAAAACGTGTAAGTATATAAAGCAGCTGTGAGATGCCTAAGTATCACATTTAGGGATCAAGTTGAACGTAAGTTCAACTTGAATATCGGGTGTCCGTTTCTTCTTATGGGGCGTTTGTGGGAAATTCGAGAGCCGTGGAACACCCCGTAATGCACTGCGAGGTTGCAGTGCATTGACGTCTGATGATTGGCCAAAGCATGCACCTGACCTGCATGCTTTGGCCAATGACAGCGCACTCTGGTGTGAGAGTCATAATTGGCCAAAGGCACCCAATCATGGCTCAGGAAGTCCACGCTCCACACTATATATGGCTACTTATATAGTGGCCGTGTATAGTGTGTGGACGGAGATAGGTTGAGCTAGATTAGGCAGGCAGGTCAGTAAGTGGTGTACAGGCAGATTTAGTGTAGACTAGATATTCAGTGTAGACTCTATATTCAGTCGGTGCTGGCAGTGTAGTATAAATAAAATAGTGTATTGAAGTGGTTAAGGGGAACCCCGCGCCAAAACTAACAAAAAAAATGATGTGGTGGTCCCCCCCAAATTTCATACCGGGCCTTTCAGGTCTTTTAAGGGGAACCCTTTGTTAAAGGGGGCTTTGAGATTCCGATAAGCCCCCCAACTGCAGCAGACCCCCACAACCACCAGGCAAGGGTTGTGGAGATGAGGCCCTCGGGGGAACCCAAAGCACCCTCCCCATGTTGAGGGAATGTGGCCTGGTATGTCCTCCAGGTTGCATGCTTTGATAAGGGTCTGGTATGGATTTTTGGAGGGGGGTGGATCCCACCAATAAATTGCATATAAGCCTTTAAAATGAGCCCTTTGGTTTTTCATGTTCGTGTCCCATAGACTTTAATGATGTTCGCACAAATATTTTGCCTGTTCGCATGTTCTGGGGCGAACCGAATCTGGGGGGGGGGGGGGTGTTTGGCTCTTCCCTAATCACATTAGTGAAACCTGAGTGAGATGGCAGTGCTAATTAATAAATATAAGTTATATATGCTATAAATACTGTGAAATCTATAAATAATTCATGAATGCTAATGTGCAAAATTTCAAGTGATTCCTATATTGTGAAAAGGTCCCACTTATCATAAATGCAATGTAAAAACAACACATAAATCGTAATTTCAAACACATATAAATATATAAAAACTTAAATATATATAAACATTTAATAAAAGTCCACATCCAATAGTGCTGCGCTTGTGAAAAGAAAGCCCAGAGAACACAAGAAATCTTCTGTGCCAGCTCCCCAACAAATGCAGGATTTGTGCCACACCTCACATTTGTGGGGTTAATATGCTCCCTGGGTGACTCTTACCAGATATTTTTGATCTCTTACACAAGTGAACAGGTCAAATAGAGTTTTGCAACACTCCGTAGTTGTATACTGCAAATACCACAATTGATCTCTGCAAATCCTCCATCCTATAGGTTGCACAAGTGGTAATACCATCATGTGGGAAGAGACATGCCAAAAAATATGGGAAAGAAAGCTGTTTTATTAAAAGACAGAATCCAGGAAAAGCCAGAGCACTCATTACACTTCTAGCTGATGTAACGACAACTCTATTAGAAGCACGCCATATCAAGTCTGATATTGATGAAGCGGTGCATGCTGATTGTATTACAGGTGGTTTATTCTACAATTTTGTGAATAGGATTGAGGATTTGCTGAGATTAACAGAATGCTATTTGACCTGCTCGCTTATGCAAGAGAGAAAGTTACAAATTAAATATGTATTCTCACAGGGTGACACTGTGGGTGTACAGATAGTAGTGTGCCACCGTCCCAACAATGGATATAAATGAACTAAAAAACTAACAAAAATTGACTTTAAAGGTACACGAGTAGGCCAAATAGAAATAATTAGATATATTTTTTAGTGTAAAACTTAGAATAGAAAACAATTATTACATATAAACACATATATATATATATATAAAACACTCTATAATATGTAGTCCACACAAACACTCTGATACCACTCAAAACTAGAAAAAGGTAATACGTCCAGAGGGGCAAAAATAACTGTTCCCATATTATCCAGTTAAAAATGTATACATGTTCCCTAACTTACATTCATACATACTAGGGACAATTTAGACAGGATCCAATTAACCTACCAGCATGTCTTTGGAGTATGGGAGGAAACCAGAGTACCCGGAAGAAAACCCACGCAGGCACAGGGAGAACATGCAAACTCCAGGCAGGTGGTGTCGTGGTTGGGACTCGAACCAGCGACCCTTCTTACTGCTAGGTGAAAGTGCTATCCACTACACCACTGTGCCGCCCATTTCTCTATCATTCATTGATGCACACAGCAGCTCTTCTTGACCTTAGGGTTATATCTCCCCTTTAGGAAAGGACTAGGCAGAAAGTGCTTAAAACAGCAGCATTTGCACAGTACAGCCAGGGGTGGCGGTCCTACTGGCTATAACCCCTCACACTGCATCCAACAGCTCAGTTTTATTCTGCCTTGTGGAGGAGAAGGACCTGGCTCCTGTTGGGACCATTGGTCCTGGGAATTTTTTTTATTTTTTTCTGCATTTTTGATTCCTGTGATCTATGGGCTGGGTGACAGGCTGGATAATATAGATCCTTGTACCTAAGTGCTGGGTTGGCCACGACATGCCCCGTCTAATCCAGGGGCGGCCGGTGAGCTATATGCTCCGGGGCACACATATGACCAGGCTACTGCTGTCTGTGTGACAGTGTGCCATGGCCAGCAGCCACCCCGTACTGCTCAGGTGATGGGTCTGTCTGTGGAATTTGTCTAGCAGTCCCTGCAGGAGTGGTAAGTATGGTTCCACCTGTCTCGGAAGGTTGGAGCAGCTAGGCATTCCCTGAGAGGTCGACTAGGGGGTCTCTCACTCTCCCTTTCTTCTCTGCCTGTCCCTTCTCTCCTCCCCATGCTATGATCCACTGTTTGACTGGGCACATGGGGGTGCGGTGCACGTACCTGGCCGGGGGTGCTCCGGGAGGGGCTCTGGGTCCTGGCAGGGGGCTGCGCTGGGCATTGGGGGGTCCGCTTGTCCTCTTCCCAGTTTCTGGGCCACGGTGGGGTGTCTGCGCTGTGTGAGACGTGGGGAGGCTCCTCTGCAATTTTCCTGGGGCCGCACCCATTTTTTTGTAGCCACAGCTAGTTTTTTGCTTTTCAGCCAATTTCTAGTAGTTCTGCGCCCATTTTCTTAGCGCCCTCAGACGTTTTTGCTGGGGTGGCCATTTTCTAGTAGCCTCAGGTAGTTTTGCCTCTAGCGCTGGGTTATTGTTTCCTTCTAGAACAGCACGCTTTTCACACAGACACCTCGTGGAGGACACAGGGGAGAGTGGACAGCAGCAGCACGGCGCAGTACCTGGGTCCAGGGCCGGTACAAAGGGTGGGCAGAAGGGGCGGATGCCCTGAGAGGAGCAATTTTTGTGTAGGAAGGGGGGCACCGGGCAGTGTGTGTCCCCCTAATGTTTACTTCCTGTGCCCCTGAGCGGCTGGTGCCCTGTGATTCGGCGAATGGTATCATGCAGTGGCCGTGGCTGGCCTATCCGTAATCGCGGCAGGGCTGTCCTATCCACGATTGTGGCCCGGATGGCTTATCCGCAATTGCGGTGGGGCTGGTCTATCCGCGATGGCGGTGAGCCTGGCCTATCCGCGATCACGGTGGGGCTGGCCTATCCGCGATCGCGGTTACTCCTGGTGTCCCACCTCCACCTCGCTGTGACCACCACTGCTGTCTTCACCTCCTCCAGGCTCCCCCTCTCCTCTGGACTGATGAAAGCTACAAACTGCAGGTGAGGGAGTGGATACGGTCTGGGGAGAGAAGGATCAGCCAGCCAGAGAGATAAGACAAGCAGTTAGTTAGTATAAATAAAAGAAAGGGCTGGTGTCAGTATAAGTGTAGTGTAGAGTGACGTGTAGTCCGTGTGAAGGAGCCCTTAGTGTTTATGTGGTTAAACTTTTTTTCACTTACACACCTAGTCTATTCCATTGACAAATTGTTACAATGTTTATGCTTAAGTTCACCTGATAAAGAATGTTTTGATTCTTGGCAGACTGTCCAGTTGTTCTTTTGAGGGCTGTGGCTTCAGAACTGCAGAGAGAATTCTTTGCATAGAAAGAATTGTGAAATGCTTTAGTCAAGATCTCGATAACGATTCTTGACGATTAATTGTGCAGCTCTTCTATACACCAGAGGATTGATCTTATTACATATTATCATTGATGAGCGGATGAGAGGAGGATATCTAAAGATTTATTGGAAAGAATTACTGGATATCAAGTGCTGTGACATCCGAGGAGATGCTGTGAGGGGTAATACAATCACTGTCAGACCTGTTTGGTCCCCCTCCGAGGAATGACAAATGTCCCCTCCCCCTCCAGGTAATGATAAGTGCCCCTGTTCTGATAATTACACATGAAATGCACCCCCCGCCTCCTCTCATCATCCTAGTAATGACATACTACCCTCCCTCAACTTTTCTAATTGTCTGAGTGTTGGCAGTCAGGAAAGATGCTGTGGGGGGGGGGGGGGGGGCACTGTGTGTGTGCTGTGGCTCCTCCTCCCACGGCAGCATGTCTCTTACCTAAGTTAATGAAGTCCTGTCCTGGCTCACAGGAGGCTCCTCTCCTCCTGTCTTCCTGTTCTCACTGTGTGTCTGTGTGGGCCAGGCAGTAGAGAGGCAGCTCACTGTCCCTGCCATTGTTAGCAGTGTGAGTACACTTCAGCAGCAAGTATAATTCAAGATCCAGGATGCTGGGAACTCAAACTTCTCTGCTCCAGCCAATGAGAGCAGAGGAGGGGTGTGGTCTGGGGGTCTGGGGAGAAGGAAAACTAGAAGCTCCAGAATGGATTCCAGAAATCAGCTGGGGCCCTGGGAGACACAATGCGGAGCCGGACCTGGATTCTGTTTCCAGGATTTTGTGATTGTAAAATGCAGCATGTAAGATGACAGCTCATAGCAGAGAGATGCTGGCCCCCCTGGAGCTGAATGCAGGGTCGCTATGGTGACTGTAAACACATTCACGCTACACCCCTGCGCCCACCGATCGAGGAGAACAGGCTGTGTCTGTGTCTGCTCTACATAAGTGGAGTGGACATGGACAGATTCTTTACTGAGCAGGCGGACTCCTGGCAGAGCCCAACCTGTGAAAAAGGGGCCTTAGGGATATGAAAGGAGTGAATAAGTGGAGGTCTAGGTAGTAAGCGTACATGAAGTATAAGTACCTGAAATAAATAAATAAATGAAGGATTACAGAGAAAGTGCTAAGGCTACATTATAGGGACAGGACAGGCAGTAGAGGAATACCCTGGGATGGAAAGGGTGTCAGACATATGGAAGTGTGGAATGACCTGAGCTGAGGAGGAGGGGGAGGGGGGCTTCTGCAGGGGCATGTGTAGTGCAGATTTATGGGTGCTAGAGCAGATAGGAGAAAATAGGATAAAGTTAACAGGAAAAAAAGTTCAAGAGGATGATTTTTTTTTCATATATTTGATCCAGTTTATTTTATTTTTTTAGCTGCCTATACAGTGCCTTCCAAAAGTATTCACCCACCTTGGCTTTTTAGCTTTTTACCTATTTTTTTTATATTGCAGCCTTTGCTTCAAAGTTTTTAAATCTGAATTATATGTGATGGATCAGAACACAATAGTCTTAGTTGGTGAAGTAAAATTAAAAAAATATATACAGAAGACCAGGCCACCGCTAGTAAAAGAGCTGAAAGAAGAAAGCGGAGGCCCGGTAAGAAGAACCAAAGAGGGGGACAAGACCCCCAACGTCGGAAGAAGAGGCGGCGGCGTCAGAAGACCGGGCCACCGCTAGTAAAAGAGCTATAGGAAGAAAGCGGAGGCCCAGCAAGAAGAACCGAAGAGGGGGACAAGACCCCTGAAGTCGGAAGAAGACCCCCGGTCAGCGACGAAGAAGAAAGCCGGGCTCCTCCGCTAGTAAAAGAGCTAGCAAAAGAGCAGAAGATTGTGGAGAAGTCCCGCGAGAAGACCCCCCAAGACAGAAGAAGACCCCCGGAGCTGTGCAATAAATTATTTTAAGTTTTATTTACATTTTTTCACCAGGTGAATGGGTAGGGGTACATTGTACCCCATACTCATTCACATAGGGTGGGGGGCCGGTATCCTGGGGCCCCCTTATTAAATGATGACATGATCTGTCATTACATATACACACCTTTTTGAAAGACCTCAGAGGCTGCAACACCTAAGCAAGAGGCAAAACTAACCAAACACTGTCATGAAGGCCAAGGAACCCCTAGGTTCCCTGGGAGCACCATCAAATCTATCATAACCAAAAGGAAAGAACATAGCACAACAGCAAACCTGCCAAGAGACAGCCACACACTAAAACTCACGGACTGGGCAAATAGGGCATTAAACAGAAAGGCAGCACAGAGACATAAGGTAACCCTGCAGGAGCTGCAGAGTTCCACAGCAGAGACTGGAGTATCTGTACATAGTACGACAATAGGCAGTACGCTCCATGGAGTTAGGCTTTATGGCAGAGTGGCACATTTTGAGTTTGCGAAAAAAGGTATGTGGGAGACTCCCAAAATGTATGGAGGAAGGTGCTCTGGTCTGATAAGACTAAAATTTAACTTTTTGGCCATCAAAGAAAATGCTATGTCTGGCGCAAACCCAATCACATCACCCAAAGAACACCACAGTGAAACATGGTGGTGGCAGCATCATGCTGTGGGGATGTTTTTCAGCAGTCGGGACTGGGAAACTGGTCAGAGTTGAGGGAAAGATGGATGGTGCTAAATACAGGGATATTCTTGAGCAAAACCTGTACCACTCTGTGTGTGATTTGAGGCTAGGACGGAGGTTCACCTTCCAGCAGGACAATGACCCCAAACACACTGCTAATGCAACACTTGAGTGGTTCAAGGGGAAACATGTAAATGGAATGACCTAGTCTAAGCCCAGACATCAATCCAATAGAAAATCTGTAGTCGTACTTAGAAAATTGCTGTTCACAAGTGCAAACCATCCAACTTGAAGGTGTTGGAGCAGTTTTGCAAGAGGAATGGGCAAAAATCCCAGTGGTAAGAGGTGGCAAACGCATAGAGACTTATCCAAAGCGACTTGGAGCTGTGATAGCCGCAAAAAGTATTGACTTTAGGGGGGTGAAGAGTTATGCACATTGTCTTTTTCTGTTATTTTGTCCTCTTTGTTGTTTAACCACTTCCCGACCAGCGCACGACGATGTACGTCGACAGAATGGCACGGGCAGGCATATTGGCGTACAGGTACGTCCAATATTCGATGCCGCCCTGCCATCGGGAGCGCGCCGGCGGCGGCGCGCTCCCACGCTGGTCGGGACCCCCGTGAGTCCGGTCGCGGGACCCGCGGACTCGATCGCCGCGGGCATCCCCGCGATCGTCTCACGGAGCGGCCGAATGGAGGAAATGCTGTGTAAACAACATTTTTCCATTCTGCCTAGCAACTAGTGACGCTGATCTCTGCTCCATGTGATTGGAGCAGAGATCAGTGTACACTAAATGAAAGCCCAACCCCCCCACAGTTAGTAACACACCCCTAGGAACACTTAACCCCTACACTGCCACCCACTGGTTAACCCTTTTACTGCCAGTGTCATTTACACAGGAATCACTGCATTTATATAGCAGTGATTACTGTATAAATGACAATGGTCCCAAAAATGTGTCAAAAATGTCCGATGGGTCCCCCACAATGTCGCAGTCACAATAAAAATCGCAGATTGCCGCCATTACTAGTAAAAAAAAAATAATAAAAAATTATTAATAAAAATGCTATAAAACTATCCCTATTTTGTAATCGCTATAACTTTTGCGCAAACCAATCAATAATCGCTTATTGCGATTTTTTTTACCAAAAATATGTAGAAGAATACGTATCGGCCTAAACTGAGGGAAAAAAATGTTTTTTTATATATTTTTGGGGGATATTTATTATAACAAAAAGTAAAAACTAATGTGTTTTTTTCAAAATTGTCGCTCTATTTTTGTTTATAGCGCAAAAAATAAAAACTGCAGGGGTGATCAAATACCACCAAAAGAAAGCTCTATTTGTGGGAAAAAAAGGACGTCAATTTTGTTTGGGAGCCACGTCGCACAACCGCGCAATTGTCAGTTAAAGCGACGCAGTGCCAAATCGCAAAAAGTGGTCTGGTCTTTGACCAGCAAATTGGTCCGGTCTGAAAGTGGTTAAAAAAGAAAAAACATCTTCAAATTTTACAAATTTTTGATTCTTTTCCTACATACAGTATATGTTGAAATTGAGACACATTCATAAATTTGTCTCAGAGCTTTATACAATCTAAAATTCTCTAGTGATGGCGGATAAAATTTTATTGCGGTGGTAAGTAACATTCTGCTCATGTAGTTTCTTGTAAAAGAGTCACTAATATCTGAAAAATGCTGCCAACTCTTCTTAAGATTAAAAGAGAAGGATTATTTTTTTTTTTTTAATGGGGTATTCATACGTACGTAGGTGGATGCAGCATCAGACCAATGCTGCATCTGTCCCCCGGCGCCTCTTCACTGAGAACCGAGCCACCGAACATCGCCGATGGCTCATCCCCATTGGAGCTCTGAGCTATGGAGGGGCGGGGAGTGGCTGTCTCATTGGCACGCTGAGAGGCTGAGACTGCCATCAGTGCAGGCAACTGGCGGATCCCGACTTTCTAAGTCGGGATGACGGGCTGCCTGGACTGATTCCAGTGACATCAGCAGAGAGTGGACTCTAGACCGCTCTCCACTGAAAACTAGTCACAGGAGTGTAAAACGAATTGCATTCCTGTGACCCATAGGAGAAGCCCAGTCTAAAAAGCTCAGGCTGGACTTCTCCTTTAAGAAAAAAGGTATTAAGATATTTACAATGACACAGAATTTTACGACTGCTTTATTGCCTAAAACATTTTTAAATAATCTGTACATTTCATTACCTTTTATGTTAACTTGATGAGCACACAGGAATCTTAACTGTTTTTCTATATTTTACAGTCTTTTAACTAATGTTAGTACTGATGCCTTGTAGCACAGACCAGGAGGTTTAATGACTTTCTCATGATATTGGTCCAGTGTGCATATTATATAAACATGGGGTTGTGAGCTCCCTATGTACACCTAGCCAGTAAAAACACTAATTTATTATTATTCAGATGTTTATGAATTTAGGCACTTTTGTATACTCTTATATATATGCAAAAAAGGTTTTCCATGATAGCAGTTTATCTTAATGCTTACTAACAGGTGTGAATGTAAACATACCTTTCTCTCTTGGCTTTGATTCTTTCTTCATCATACCTATAGCACAAAACATACAGAAATAATGCATCATTTTAGAGAGGTAAGCATTCTTAATAATACTTGTTGCATGACTGGTTGGGGTTCACTATTTTCTTGGTCAGTGACATAGAACAAGCATGCTGATTATAATGGCAAAGTGAATACTTAGTACATGCAGTGCAATGTCTGACTGATGCAGCTCCCCTCAATGCAAGCTCTCTCAGCTCACATCTCCATTATTTTGAAACAGGTAAGGCTGATAATAACCCTAGCAGCTATAGGCCAATCTCACTAATAAATGAAGCCATTAAGCTATACTCTAAAATCATTACACTTATACTCCAAACTATCCTTTCCATAGTCATTCACACTGATCAGGTTGTCTTTGTCGGCAACAGATAGACAACGGACAACATTTCCAAAACCTTAAAAACATATGCAGAAAATACCAGCTTGCATGTTACCTATTGATACTAAAATGAAGTTCATTAGAGTAAGTTGGCTCTTTCTTAAATAAATCAAAACATTGTATCAGCAGAACCCCCCTTATGTAACTATATAGATAATGTCTACAATAACAGTCGTATTTCAAACATAATGACTCCTGTTCTGACCCTTTTTTTATGACCAATGGTACTAGACAGACTCCGTCCTCTACATAATTAGTATAGAATACCTCTCCACTGCCTTACATTAGAATCCATCCATAAAAGGAATTCACATTAGTCAGAGGTAGGGATGAGGTTTGGGTTTAGCGGCACCATGAGTTCAAAATGAATCTTGCATGTTTGATGATCACTGGCCATAATTAAGGAATTTGGCACTCTGACTTTTATGTGATCATAATGCCTCTGAACGTAGGTCAGCTGGCTTAGAAGGGCCAATAATAGGAGGCTTGTGCCAGCCTTCCCACCATAAAAGTGTGAGAACACTACTTTGAAAGGGGTGGAGCGAGGTGATTGTTAAAGGAGAGCTGAGGACACTTATCAAGTGGGGACCTTGATGTGAAGGGGGAGGGAACTAATGTGCAGTGGGAACTGAGGACGCTGATGTAAGAATGAGTTAAGATTTGTGCATGAGCAGGGGCATAAATAGAAATGACAGGGCCCCAGAGCAAAATGTTGTATGGGGGCCCCTCTGCAAACAGCCCCCCCTACAGCCACCTTAGTGTCAATGTAGCGTGACATGTGCCCCATACAGCACGACCTGTGCACAATGCAGCGTGACCTGTGCCCAATACAGCGTGACCTGTGCCCCATGCAGCGTGACCTGTGCCCAATGCAGCATGACCTGTGCCCCATGCAGCGTGACCTGTGCCCCATGCAGCGTGACCTGTGCCCCATGCAGCGTGACCTGTGCCCCATGCAGCGTGACCTGTGCCCCATGCAGCGTAACCTGTGCCCCATGCAGCGTAACCTGTGCCCCATGCAGCGTGACCTGTGCCCCATGCAGCGTGACCTGTGCCCCATGCAGCGTGACCTGTGCCCCATGCAGCGTGACCTGTGCCCCATACAGCGTGACCTGTGCCCAATACAGTGTGACCTGTGCCCCATACAGCGTGACCTGTGCCTAATGCAGCATGACCTGTGCCTAATGCAGCATGTCCTGTGCCCCATACAGCGTGACCTGTGCCTAATGCAACATGACCTGTGCCCCATACAGCGTGACCTGTGCCCCATGCAGCGTGACATGTGCCCCATACAGCGTGACCTGTGCCCCATACAGCGTGACCTGTGCCCCATACTGCATGACCTGTGGCCAATGTAGTGTGACCTGTGCCCCATACAGCGTGACCTTTGCCCAATGCAGAGTGACCTGTGCCCCATACAGCGTGACCTGTGCCCAATGCAGCATGACTTGTGCCCCATACCGTGTAACCTGTACCCAATGCAGCGTGACTTGTGCCCAATACAGCGTGACCTGTGCCCCATACAGCGTGACCTGTTCCCAATACAGCATGGCCTGCCTGTGCCCAATGCAGCATGACCTGTGCCCAATACAGCTTGGCCTGCTTGTGCACCATACAGCCTCACCTGTGCAGAGGAAGAGGCAAGCCGCCTGGATCAGCGGAGAGCAGGATTGGCCGTTGTAATAATTTTCCTTTTGAATTTCATGTCTTCCCGGGACTAATCATCACATAGCCCCACCTCTTGGCCCAACACCTTTTATGACGTCACACGTCCTGCATTGGACCGGCGTTCTGTCTATCAAAGGCGCCGGGCCAAGAGGTGGAGCTATGTGACGTGAGCCCCGGGAGCACTGGAAGTTCTAATGAAAGCTATTACAGTGGGAAATTCCGCTCTCTGCTGATACGGACAGCTCGTCTCTTTCTCTCCTCTCTCTTCCCCTGGCTGGGAGACTGAGGCGGCAATGCTCTCATCCTCACTGGGCCCCACTTGGCTGCGGGCCCCATAGCGCTCGCATGGGACGCTATGACGGTAGTTCTGCCCCTGTGCATGAGCATTAGGTGCATACATCGTGGGTAGGTCAGCCCATTTTAATGGGCTGCACTGACTGCAAGCAATATGGAAAAATAAGTACTCAACCTTTTTTTTCAAAACCGCGCTGCACCAAGCCGCATGGTAGTGCAGCACTATGCGGTGTGCCGCATGAACCAACATGATTTTTGGACCTCTGCCAAAAGAAAATTTTACTGACTGGACCTCTGGGAATTTGAATATCCCTGCTCTAGAAAGTTGGAGTTCTTTTCACCATGTCAGTAATTCATCATACAGGATGTGCGCAGCATTTTTTGGCAACCAAAGTGGTGGGCCACAACAAGGTGGAATAGTGTTAAAATCTCTCGCATGCTCCTCCTGGGACACAAAAACGGTGTCTTGACAGACCTGGCACCAGAGGCACATGAGCAAGTGGAAGTCAAAAAGTTGCTGACGTCTCAGAGCCAGCAAAATCTTATGCCTATTGCCTCTATCCCTATGAGACACAGGCAACAGAAATGCAGAGGAGGAATACGAGAGGAAGGAGGGTTGGGGTGCTGGCAGCAGAATGAGAAAATCGGGCAGTCTTCAAGGAGACAGTTCTCAACTCTAAAACCCGGCAGAATGGGTCAAAAGCTGGCGCAAAGACAACCGGATTTCTGACATTAACAAGAGACCACTATTAGTTGGCTTTTCTATTGGAGCTCTGATATTAGGGTAAAATGGTTGTAATCTACGGTCACCATTGCAGAGGGAGCCCAAAATACAGCACTTTGTGGCCCTATTCTGCCACGTCTCTCTCTCTTACACTGCAAACATACCAAGCAGCTTACACACTGTCCAGAAACTGTACAATATTTGTGGCTATTGTTTCTTAAATAATACGCTCTAATTCCTTTTTCAAGATAAAAACCTGCTTATCTCTCCCTTGTATATTGTGACCCAAAAAAGCCTTTGCCCTTCTTTAATCCTCAAAGTAAGAAAATCCTTCCCTTATAGTACAACTGAGCATGCAACATATATCCTAGAAAGCTAATGATTTTCTTACAAACTGAGAAAATTGATATGGCATGTTTGTTAGGCAATCCCCTATCTTTTAGTTAACATACATATGCGATGCTCTACGATCCTATGCTTATCGCTATTTATGTGCCTATCCTGTTTGCTCTAAATAAAACTTTTTTTTAAAGAATATCAAGGTGAAATCAGAACTGATAATCTTTACAAGAACTCCAGGCCAATGGCTCAGAAACATTGAAGTCAGTGGATCAGCTTGATAGTCATGCACATGGTTTTGTGAGACATAAACACTAGCAATAGTTGCCATTGTATTATATTGTATTAATAGGTTTCTATTAACAATAATGTACTAGTAGTAACAGTGTTTACTTTATACAGTATGTGAGTGGAGCCTCTAACTCTGTCAAGGATAGCAGTGCTTTTAATCACATACATTTTTCCCCTGTACTTTGAGAACAGTATTTTGAGGCCCAGGCCAATATAAACATTGTTGTGTTTACTACATTTACCTTGTCTTCATTTGCACTGTAATTGCAGATACTGTACATAATAAGAAGGGAATTTGTCGCTTCCAATACTTGTTCCATTTCACTGCGCCGATATTTTAGAACCTCTCAGAGCCACATTCACAAGGCAAAGAAGTACAAATACACTATATCAGCCTAACAGGGGCCCTGGGAGGTCCCAAAACAGTTGGTGATATTGTTTCTCATTAATCTGAATAGAGATACATTATTTTCTTTTGATTTCATTCTGAGTAGCAAGCAGAATCACTGCGATTCTGCCCGAGATTCGCAATAGCAGCAAATAGCGGGACACCCATGCATTCCACGTGCGTTGCCCACCAGTTTCAATAGCACCCCAAACGCTGCATGATTTTCCTGTGATTCATCGGGCGGCAAATGCTCCAGTCACATCTTGGCGTATCGGGAAAAAAAAATTCTTGCACTTCTTTTGGGCAGCAGGCATCCCGCGTAGATTTTACAGCGATTGTCACCCGACAAATTGTGGCGAAATCGCACCACAATTGGTGTGCTATTAAAAGTGATAGCGAATGCGTGGGCATCCCGCAATTTGCTGCTATTTCAAATCGCGGGAACAATTGCGGTGATTCTGTCCACGATTTGGAATGCCAAGGTGTGAATGGAGCCCCATTGCTTGTGAGGATTCCTTTGTGAGGATTTCCTTTTATAGAAATGAAAGTTGACCATTGTAAGCTCCCTTGTGGAAATTAAATGGCTTGTCGTAACCCTCTATATTGAGAGGTAAATGGCCGCATACTCCAAAAAGATGTAGAACTTTTAGGCCCCTTTCACACATGCGGATGATATGTCCGTATTTCATCCATCCGTTTGCGGATGAAATACGGACATCCATTCATCCCTATGGGATAGCGGGTGTCTGCGGATGAGCATCCGCAGACACCCGCTATTGTCCGCCTCCGCAAATGTCCGATTCTGCAGACGGAGGAAAATCCTATTTTTCTGTCCGTCTGCAGAGCGGATCGGATGAACACGGACACACGGTCCATGCTCGTCCGATCCCCATAGAGGAGAGCGGAGAGCTGACAGGGCGGTCCCCGCACAGTGTGCGGAGACTGCCCTGTCCGCAGCCGGCTCAGCGGGGACAACGGAGCGATCCCCGCTGAGCGAGCGGATCATCACGGGGCGGATCATTACTGATCCGCCCCGTGTGAAAGGGGCCTTAGTGATCCATACCAAAACAGGAAAAATAAAAACATGACTGTACAAGGAGCATTAATGGCTCTTTAACCCTTATGGGACAACTAAACAATGAAAGAAAAAAACAAAAGAAAAAAAGCTACACAAGGACAAAACAAATCAGCATAAAGCATGCACATAAACCAATTGTAACCATTAATAAATCTTCCAACATACAGTCCGAAAACAAATACAGTACAGTGTAAATAACTTTATATGAGATGGCCAAATGGGACCTGCCATTGCTAATCTACCCCTGAACACGCTATTTCCCTAGCTGTCATGATGACCGTTAAATTATGTATGTGAGGGGCTGGCATATATAAAGGTGTGTGTGTGGGGGGGGGGGGGCTGACATATAGACAGGTGTGTGTGTGTGTGTGTGGGGGGGGGGTGCTGACATATATGGCTGGTGTAAGGATTCAGAAGGATGGCCCGTGGGCAAGCCCTGGGGAATGTTTGAGGTCAAGCTCGGGGGGGGGGGCTGGTCAGGCCTAAATTTGTGTAAGGGGCCCAAAAATTTCTGAAGGGTGCCCTGCCGCTTGTCATCAGTTACTGACCAGAACAATTATGCAGATTATATACATTCTTATTCTGGGGCAGTAAAGAACTGAAGAAGGAAGGTCTATTGACAGTTAAAGAGGAAGTAAACCCTCTCTAAAAAACAAAAACAAAAAAAACCCTGCAGGACAAAGGCATAATGAGCTAGTATTACTATTACATACTAGCTCATTATGAATTACTTACCTGAGATTGAAGCCCCCGAAGCGGCACTCGTTCACCTCCTCCATCGCAGGCCAAGATACCCGCAGCGATGACATCACTTCGGCGCATGCTCATGGGAGCCATCAGTGATGGCATGATCGCCTTCACTAACACGCTCAGTGCGCCTGCACCATTGTCTATTGCGTGCATGCGCCGTTGACATCGGTGCCAGTTTTTAGGAAAATATCTTCTTAACCGTGTAGTTTAAGCACTTTCAGACCGGACCAATTTGCTGGTCAAAGACCAGACCACTTTTTGCGATTCGGCACTGCGTCGCTTTAACTGACAATTGCGCGGTCGTGCGACGTGGCTCCCAAACAAAATTGACGTCCTTTTTTTCCCACAAATAGAGCTTTCTTTTGGTGGTATTTGATCACCCCTGGGGTTTTTATTTTTTGCGCTATAAACAAAAATAGAGCGACAATTTTGAAAAAAACACATTATTTTTTACTTTTTGTTATAATAATATCCCCCAAAAATATATAAAAAAACATTTTTTTCCCTCAGTTTAGGCCGATACGTATTCTTCTACATATTTTTGGTAAAAAAAAATCGCAATAAGCGATTATTGATTGGTTTGCGCAAAAGTTATAGCGTTTACAAAATAGGGATAGTTTTATAGCATTTTTATTAATAATTTTTTATTATTTTTTTTTTACTAGTAATAGCGGCGATCAGCGATTTTTATTGTGACTGCGACATTGTGGGGGACCCATCGGACATTTTTGACACATTTTTGGGACCATTGTCATTTATACAGTAATCACTGCTATATAAATGCAGTGATTCCTGTGTAAATGACACTGGCAGTGAAGGGGTTAACCAGTGGGTGGCAGTGTAGGGGTTAAGTGTTCCTAGGGGTGTGTTACTAACTGTGGGGGGGTTGGGCTTTCATTTAGTGAACACTGATCTCTGCTCCAATCACGTGGAGCAGAGATCAGCGTCACTAGTTGCTAGGCAAAATGGAGAAATGCTGTTTACTCTGCATTTCCTCCATTCGGCCGCTCCGTGAGACGATCGCGGGGATGCCCGCGGCGATCGAGTCCGCGGGTCCCGCGACCGGACTCACGGGGGTCCCGACCAGCGCGGGAGCGCGCCGCCAGTGGCGCGCTCCCGATGGCAGGGCGGCATTGAATATTGGACGTACCTGTACTAACCAAGCAGTTTTAGGGGGCGAGGTCAGAATATCAGTCTTCATATTTCTTTTATTAAAAGGTTTCCTTTAACAATATGTAGAAGTCAACAAGAATACAGCAAAGTAGATAGGCATTTGGTGTTATGATTTTGGGGCTTCAAAAAATATGGGTGGTTCCAATGTAACACTGTGGGCCTCTATGTTACTAACTAGATGGCCTTGTTAACCACTTGCCGCCCGCCCTATAACAAATAGACGGTGGCAAAGTGGTTGCATAATCCTAACCGGACGTCATATGACGTGATCAGGATTATGAGCCGCTGCGCGCCCCCGGGGGCGCGCATCGCGGAGATCGTTGTTGCGGGGTGTCAGTCTGGCACCCGGCAACTACGATCTCGGTAAAGAGTCTCCGACGGAGACTCTTTACCACGTGATCAGCAGGGCCGGATTAACATAGGGGCTATTGGAGCTGCAGCTCCAGGCCCCTTTCTCAAGATAGGCCCATTTGCCCCCAAAAAAAAAAAAAAAAAAAAAAAGATCGACTTCGAGGATTGTAGCTCGGCGATCAGGAGTCACAGAGACCCCATATTTGGTGGGTAGGTAGCTAGAGACCCACCCCAGCACTGGTTAAAATATGGGGCTGCTCTCATCTATGGTTCAGGAGATACAGGTCTCCTTGCGCAGCCTGTCAGAAGCTACATACAGAGCGGCAGTATAGATACAAGCTGGAACACTCTGCAGCAGACTGAGAGGATGAACTCACAGAGCTTATAATCATTATTTGTATATTACTTATGATAATTAACCCCTTGGCAACCAGGCCCATTCTGAGACTTCTCTCCTACATGTAAAAATCATCATTTTTTATGCTAGAAAATTACTCAGAACCCTCAAGCATTATATATTGTTTTAGCCGACACTCTATGGAATAAAATGGTGGTATTTGCAACTTTTTATGTTGGAAAGAAACTGTTTCATTCATAAAAAAAACCCACTAAAGTTATCACGATTTTTTGTTTTGTATTAAGCCATGCTTTACATTTTTTTACAGGTTACATGTTTAGAGTTACAGAGGAGGTCTAGTGCTAGAATTATTGCTCTCGCTCTAATGATCTTGGCGTATGTAACCTGTGTGTATCTGGCTCTGATACTAACCAGTGCCTACCCAGGGACTGACTAGTATCTCTCCCCAGCCTGTCCCCACACACCCTCTCACCTGCTGCCCTGTGAATGGGGCAATCACTCCGCAGTGTTATTGTGTTCTGCCAGTGAATACAATGATTAGTGTTGCTAACTATAGCTGGCAGCACTGATTGTTTTGGGGAAAACCTGACAGGCTGGTTGCACTCAAGTCGGTTAATAGGTTGACTTGTGTAAAACCAGCTAGCCCATACATAGATCGACTATGGCTGGTCTCTGCTTAATTGGTGTAATTTCAATCCATGTCTGGCCCGCTTAACCACTACGCAGTCCCTAAACATCCTTCCACAAACCTTTACATTTTTCCTTCCCAGATTACTTCATCCTCCTCTCCTATATATAGTGCACACTGTCATACTCTCCACACTTCTCTCCTATACATAGTGCCCACTGTCATACTCTCCACACTTCTCTCCTGTACATGCTGCTCACTGTCATACCCTTCACACTTCTCTCCTATACATAACGCCCACTGTCATATCCTACACTCTCCTCACCTGTACATAGTGCCCGCTGTCATACACTTCTCTCCTGTACATAGTGTCCACTGTCGTACCCTTCACACTCCTCTCATATACAGTGCCCACCGACATACCCTCCATACTCCTCTCCTATACATAGTGCCCACCGCCATACCCTCCATACTCCTCTCCTATACATAGTGCCCACCGCTATACCCTCCATACTCCTCTCCTGTACATACTACTCACTGTCATACCCTCCACACTCCTCTCCTATACATAGTGCCCACTGTCATACCTCCAACACTTCTCTCCTATACATAGTGCCCACTGCCATACCTCCAACACTTCTCTCCTATACATAGTGCCCACTGTCATACCCTCCACACTCCTCTCCTGTACATACTACTCACTATCATACCCTCCATACTCCTCTCATATACATAGTGCCCACTGTCATACCTCCAACACTTCTCTCCTATACATAGTGCCCACTGCCATACCTCCAACACTTCTCTCCTCTACATAGTGCCCACTGTCATGCCCTCCACACTCCTCTCCTGTACATACTACTCACTATCATACCCTCCATACTCCTCTCATATACATAGTGCCCACTGTCATACCTCCAACACTTCTCTCCTACTATACATAGTGCCCACTGTCATACCCTCCACTCCTGTACATACTACTAACTTTCATACCCTCCATACTCCTCTCCTATACATAGTGCCCACCGTCATACCCTCCCTCCACACTCCTCTCCTGTAATTACTGCTTACTGTCCTACTCTCCTGTACATAGTGCCCACTGTCATACCCTCCACACTCTTCTCTTATACATAGTGCCCAATTTCATACCTCTGCTGTGCATACTGCCCGCTGTCTTACCCTTCACACTCCTCTCCTGTACATAGTGCCTTCTGCCATACCCTCTGCACTCCTCTCATGTACATAGGGCCCACTGTTAGACCCTCCACATTCCTCTCCCTCACCTGCACATACTTCCCACTTTTATACCATCCATACTCCTCCCCTATGCCTCTTACCCACAAAAACTGTTCTTTAAAATTATATGTTAAAATGATATGTTAAAATTATATGTTCCTCAATGTTACCAGCTCTAGAATGGGCACTTTTGTCAGTTCAACTAAAGGAAATCTCACAGTCCTCATATTTGTTCTGCCCCATTATTAGTACTTATTTTATTTTGTAATTACTATTGTGATGTATAGAGGAACACAGGGGATGTCAGCTACTCTAAATATAGCACTTGTAAAAAAGCGTCCCTAAAATATATTTGAAATGTTGACAACCATGTACTTAGGCACTGCCCAAGGGCCACAGGGTCAGTAGGGGCCCCATGAGAGGCTCCGGTGATAGTAAAGCGGTAGTAAACTTTTCTAACATTACTACTTTTTAGAGGCCCTTGGGGAGGTTATACAATAATATACAAGTGTGCCCAGCATATTAGCACATTAGGGTACACTTAAATTGTCAGACTGAGCCCTCCAGTGCTGTGCTGTGATCAGTCTGGCGGGGCCCGGGCACTTCCATCTTCACCCGGTCTTCCTTCTGGGTTCGGTGCCTTCCGTCATTTGCCTTGGCCAGGCTGCGTTGATGTCATTCCCTCTTTCTCCCATCCCCCCTTTCTCTCTTATCCTCCCTCCCTTACCCCTCACACCTCTTTCATCCCCTTTCTCTCTCTCTCTTCCACCCTCTCTCTCTTTAATTTAATTTGTTATAACAAAAAATAGTTTGCATTTTTATTTATTTATTGTTTATAAAAGGCCCCATCAAAATCCTCAGCACCAGGCCCACGATGTTCTTAATCTGGCCCTGGTGATCAGCCGTGTCCAATCACGGCTGATCACAGTGTAAATAGGAAAAGCCGGTGATCTTTTCCTCACTCGCGTCTGTCAGACGCGAGTAGAGGAGAGCCGATCGGCTGCTCCTCTGACAGGGGGGGTCTGTGCTGATCGATTATCAGCACAGCCCCCCCGAGGATGCCCACACTGGACCACCAGGGACGCCACCAGACCACCAGGGATGCCCAGGACAAGGTATGCCACCCTAGACCACCAGGGATTCCAGTCAGTGCCACAATGGATGCCAATCAGTGCCCATAATGGATGCCAATCAGTGCCCACAATGGGCATCACTGATTGGCATGCATTATTGATTGGCACTGATTGGCATCCATTAGTACAATATATTATAATACAATGCCGCCTATCAGTTCCCATCTGTGCCGCCTATCAGTGCCCATCCATGCCACCTATCAGTGCCCATCCATGCCCACCTGTGCCGCCTACCCATGCCCACCTGTGCCGCCTACCCATGCCCACATGTGCCACCTATCCATGCCCATCCATGCCAATCCGTGCCAGCTATCAGTGCCAATTTGTGCCACCTATCAGTGCCCATCCGTGTCGCCCATCAGTGCCACCCATCAGTGCCGCCTATCAGTGCCACATATCGGTGTCCATCAATGCCACCTCATCAGTGCCACTTCATTGGTGCCACCTCATCGGTGCCCATCAGTGCCGCCTTATCATTGCCCATCAGTGTAACCCCATCAGTGCCCATCAGTGAAGGAGAAAACTTACTTATTTGCAAAGTTTTGAAACTGAAACAAAAAAAAACATTTTTTTTTTCAAAATTTTCGGTATTTTTTTATTTGTTTAGCAAAAAATAAAAACCGCAGAGGTGATCAAATACCACCAAAAGAAAGCTCTATTTGTGGGAAAAAAATGATAAAAATTTCATTTGGGTACAGTGTAGCACGACCGCGCAATTGTCATTCAAAGTGCGACAGCGCTGAAAGCTCAAAATTGGTCTGGGCAGGAAGGTGTTTAAGTGCCTGGTATTGAAGTGGTTAAACATACCTCCCAAATTTTTGAGATGGGAATGAGGGACACCTATTAGCAAAAGTATGTAGGTATAGGACACACACCCCACCACGCCCCTTAACCACTTTCAGACCGGACCATTTTTCTGGCTTAAGACCAGACCACTTTTTGCGATTCGGCACTGCATCGCTTTAACTGACAATTGCACGGTTGTGCGACGTGCCTCCCAAACAAAATTGACGTCCTTTTTTCCCCACAAATAGAGCTTTCGTTTGGTGGTATTTGATCACCCCTGTGTTTTTTATTCCTTTATATTGGCTCTTGAAATTTACAAATGCAGCACTTTAGAAGTTGGATGAAAGGTTTAGCACTGAGAGACACTTTTGAAAGATAAATAGTGCATTTTATATACAACTATATAGATCAAACCAAAATGAGGGACAAATGAGGAAAAAAGAGGGACAGAGGGAGTTTGTTCCAAAACAGGGACAGTCCTTCGAAATCAGGGACAGTTGGGAGCTATGTCATTAACCACCTCCCGCCCGCCCTATAGCCGAATGGCGGCCGTAGAGCAGGCGGGTTCCTTCGCCTGGCCGTCCCTGGACGGCCTTGTGTTTACTTCCGCAATGCGCGCCGCCGGGGGCGCGCATCGCGGAAGTTTTGTATTCGCCGTGTCTCCCGGAGACAGGCAAATACAGATCGCCGTGAACGGCCAATCAAAGCGTCCGTTCACAGCGCGATCGCAGCTGCCAATGGGAGATGATCTCAAATGTAAACATATGAGATCATCTCCCATTGCCGTGTCTCTCCCTCCTCACACAGAGACAGCGTGTGAGAAGAGAGAGGATCTGTGAGTGATACATTGTTACACTGTCAGCCCCAGTGCCAACTGTCAGCCCCAATGCCATCTGTCAGCCCCAGTGCCATCTGTCAGCCCCAGTGCCAGTGCCATCTGTCAGCCCAGTGCCATCTGTCAGCCCAGTGCCATCTGCCAGTAGTGCCAGTGCCACCTGCCAGCGCCAGTGCCACCTGCCAGTGCCACCTGCCAGCGCCAGTGCCACCTGCCAGTGCCAGTGCCATCCATCAGCCCCAGTGCCGTCAGCCCCAGTGCCGCCAGTGCCAGTGCCACCCGCCAGTGCCAGCTGCCAGCACCAGTGCCACCTGCCAGCGCCAGTGCCATCCGTCAGCCCCAGTGCCATCAGCCCCAGTGCCGCCAGTGCCACGTGCCAGTGCCACCTGCCAGTGCCACCTGCCATCGCCAGTGCCACCTACCAGCGCCAGTGCCATCCTTCAGCCCCAGTGCCGTCAGTGCCAGTGCCGCCAGTGCCAGTGCCACCTGCCAGTGCCACCTGCCAGTGCCAGTGCCACCTGCCAGCGCCATCTGCCAGCCGCAGTGCCATCTGCCAGCCCCATTTGCCAGAGCAATTAGCCAGAGCAAATAGCCAGCACCATCTGCCAGTGCCAGCCCCAGTGCCATCTGTCAGCGACATCTGCCAGCGACATCTGTCAGCGACATCTGCCAGCGACATCTGCCAGCCCCATCTGTCAGCCCCATCTGTCAGCCCCATCTGCCTCCAGTGCCATTTGTCAGTGCCACGTGTTGTCAGTGCCACGTGTCGTCAGTGCCACCTGCCACATCAGTGTCACCTGTGATCAGCGTCACCTGTCAGTGTCACCTGCCACATCAGCGTCACCTGTCAGTGTCATCTGCCAAATCAGTGTCACCTGTCAGTGCCATTTGTGATCAATAAAAATGTCACAAAGATTGTATTCAGCTGAGGAGGCATATGATATTCTTGCAGCCGACGAGAGCAACGGGGAGGTTTCCGCTTCGGATTCCTCCTCATATTCAGATTGTGACTCTGACGTGGACTACGAGCCTGTCCTCAGCAGCGGTACCATGACAGCCTCAGAGGAGGTAGATGATAGTCCGCCCGTCAGACGAAGGCGCACTGGTGAGGAGGTGGTACCATCCACCAGCACCGCAGAGCCATCCACCTGCAACCCAGTGCCATCCACCGGCACCACAGTACCTCGGCAAAGGCCACGTACAAGTGGGGTGTCAACTCGGCCCCAAAGGGTTAGGTCCCATGCCAGCCTTCCCTATTCCCTCCAGAACCCCTTGTGGCTTCCTCCTAACTCAGGAGAAGCTAACGTTCCCCCTTTCACTGCCAACCCAGGAGTCCAGGTGGACACACACAATTTTTCCCTGATGGACTTTTTCCACCTAATTTTTACAGAGGACATGCTTGAATCCATTGTGGTCCAGTCCAACCTATATGCCCAACAATTTATTGAAAGCAACCCAACGTCCTCTTATGCCCGTCCCTACAAGTGGAGAGCCCTAACAGTGGAGGAGTTTAAAAAATTTTTGGGCCTCACATTTTGTATGGGACTAAACAATAAAAATGAAATATGTGCATATTGGTCATCCAGCCCCATCTATCACATGCCCATCTTTTCCTCAATAATGTCCCGGACCAGATATCTAATGATAATGAGATTCCTACACTTTAACGACAATACCCAGTGCCTTCCCCGGAATGACCCAAATTTTGATAAACTTTACAAAATTCGGCCGCTAATAAATTATTTTTCTCAGATTTTCCCCCAGTTGTTTACCCCAGACCAACACATATGTGTGGATGAGTCCCTGATCAAATTTTCTGACAGGCTGGGCCTAAAGCAATTTATTCCCACCAAAAGGGCCCGCTATGGGGTGAAAATGTATAAATTGTGTGATCGAGCCACAGGGTATACATATTCCTTCATGGTATACGAAGGGAAGGACACCCAGCTACATCCCCCTAATTGCCCCGAATACATCGGATCGAGTGGGAAAGTTGTTTGGGAACTCATAAACCCACTCCTGGAGAAAGGCTACCATCTGTATGTGGACAATTTTTATACCAGTTTACCCCTGTTCCGCAACCTCCATAGAAAGCAAACTCCAGCATGTGGCACCGTAAGAACGAACCGGAAGGGCTTTCCTCAAAGCCTGGTCAACAAAAGGCTAAGAAAAGGCGAAGCGGCGAGTTTACGGAACGAGGAAATTTTGGCTGTGAAGTGGAGGGACAGAAGGGATGTCTACATGCTTTCTTCGATCCACAACAACACTTTTGTTGAGATCACCAGGAGGGATGGCCCAATACAAAAACCCACTTGTATCCATGAGTACAACATGTTCATGGGGGGTGTCGACTTGAACGACCAGATTCTCGAACCCTATCTTGCCACGAGAAGAACATACAAGTGGTATAAAAAAATTTCAATTTATTTCTTTAATTTGGCCATATACAACACATATGTAATTTATCGTAAATCCACAGAAAGACCCATACCCTTCCTTGGCTACCAGGAGGAAATCACCACTGCCCTTATATACCCCAACGGCCCACCACAAAACATTCGATCCGATGTAATTAGCAGACTCTCTGAACGCCACTTTCCTGATAAAATCCCTCCCAGACCAACAGGCCGAAGACATCAGAAAAAATGTCGGGTGTGCAGCAAACGAGGATTGAGAAGAGACACCACTTATCATTGTGCCCAATGCCCTTCCCAACCAGGCCTCTGCATAGGTGACTGTTTCCGCCGTTACCATACTTCAGTGAATTATTAGTGAAGTATGGTAACCATAACCCTCACTTCCTGCCATTTACCTTCAATCCCCTTATGCCTCTGCTTGCTCTGTAACTGACCCTGGCTTGTTATTCGACCACGCTTCTGCCTACTGATTCTGTTTATGCCTCTGCCTGATCTGGAACTGACCCTGGACTGTTATTCGACCACGCTTCTGCCTACTGATTCTGTACATACCTCTGCCTGATCTGGAACTGACCCTGGACTGTTTGACCATGCCTTTTGCCTGCATCTTGGACTGATCTTGTACCCTCTCAGTGGACTAGTGGGATTCATAACAGGGGTCTCACATATGTGAGGGGCTCCAGAATAGTTTTTTTGGATGAAGAAGACAATTTCCTTTGTTTTCTCATTCCTAGATTAGGGTCTGGAGACTCGGAGGCTTCAAAGAGATTTGGGTGGGAGAAGCCTCTACCCCTATCCCCATTCTGTCCTGAACAAGGCCCTACTTCTGCCTGCTGCCTGTAGGACCTATACCATCATGCCTCTGCCTGTCGCATTAACTGACCACACCACATGGATGGACCATGTTCCTGCCTACTACCAGGACCAATATTTTGGCAATGCTGACGATCTCTGCCTGCACTGACCTTGGACTGTATATGGACAGTATCCCTGCCTGCTGCCAATATTGACTATGGACAGTATACCTGCCTGTTGCCTGGAAAATTGTGTTTACTTTTGCTGACCAAGTCCCTGCCTGCTGCCTGGACCAGTGCTATCATCCTGTGGACAACTGCGCTGCTAAAACCACAGGTAATCTTTTGTTTACTCTTTTCTCAGCAGAATGTATTTTGGGGTGTAATTCTTGGTATGTGCATGCTATTTGTCCCTGGAACACCTGATGGTGTTCCTTGCATGTTGGGCCTCTGTATGTGGCCAAGCTGTGTAAAAGTCTCACATATTTGGTATTGCCATACTCAGGAGGAGTAGCAGAACGTATTTTGGGGTGTTATTTTTGCTATGTACATGCTATGTGTTGGAAATATCTTATAAATGGACAACTTTGCGTAAAAAAAATGCGTTTTCATTTTTTTCCACATTTTCCCAAAACTTCTGGAAAAAAAATGAACCATTCAAACGACTCAATATGCCTCATAGATTATACGTTGGGGTGTTAGCTTTCCAAAATGGGGTCACTTTGTGGGCATTTCCATTGTCCTGGTGCTCCAGGGCCTTCAAAACTGTAATAGGTGGTTGAGAAATAAGATGTGTAATTTATGCTCCTAGAACGCCTGATGGTGCTATTTCAATATTGGGCCTCTGTATGTGGCCAGGCTGTGTAAAAGTCTCACACATTTGGTATCGTTATACTCAGGAGGAGTAGTAGAACGTATTTTGGGGTGTCATTTTTGCTATGTACATGCTATGTGTTGGAAATATCTTATAAATGGACAACTTTGCGTAAAAAAAATGCGTTTTCATTTTTTTTCCACATTTTCCCAAAACTTCTGGAAAAAAAATGAACCATTCAAATGACTCAATATGCCTCATAGATTATACGTTGGGGTGTTAGCTTTCCAAAATAGGGTCACTTTGTGGGCATTTCCATTGTCCTGGTGCTCCAGGGCCTTCAAAACTGTAATAGGTGGTTGAGAAATAAGATGTGTAATTTATGCTCCTAGAACGCCTGATGGTGCTATTTCAATATTGGGCCTCTGTATGTGGCCAGGCTGTGTAAAAGTCTCACACATTTGGTATCGTTATACTCAGGAGGAGTAGTAGAACGTATTTTGGGGTGTCATTTTTGCTATGTACATGCTATGTGTTGGAAATATCTTATAAATGGACAACTTTGCGTAAAAAAAATGCGTTTTCATTTTTTTTCCACATTTTCCCAAAACTTCTGGAAAAAAAATGAACCATTCAAACGACTCAATATGCCTCATAGATTATACGTTGGGGTGTTAGCTTTCCAAAATAGGGTCACTTTGTTGGCATTTCCATTGTCCTGGTGCTCCAGGGCCTTCAAAACTGTAATAGGTGGTTGAGAAATGAAATGTGTAATTTATGCTCCTAGAACGCCTAATGGTGCTATTTCAATATTGGGCCTCTGTATGTGGCCAGGCTGTGTAAAAGTCTCACACATTTGGTATCGTAATACTCAGAAGGAGTAGCAGAACGTATTTTGGGGTGTCATTTGTGGTATACACATGCCATGTGAGAGAAATAACCTATTACATTGAAAATTTTGTGAGAAAAAAAAAATAAAAATCTTCATTTTGCAAAGAATTGTGGGAAAAAGATGACAACATCAAAAACCTCACCATGCATCTTAGTAAATACCTTGGAATGTCTACTTTCAAAAAAGGGGTCATTTGGGGGGGTATTTGTACTTTCCTGACTTGTTCGGGTCGCAAGAAATGAGATAGGCCACCAGTACATCAGGTGTGATAAATTTTTTATGATTCGCACCACAGCTTGTAGACTCTCTAACTTTCACAAAGACCAAATAATATCCACTAATTTTGGTTATTTTTACCAAAGATATGTAGCAGTATAAATTGTGGCCAAAATTTATGAAAAAAAAAATTATAATTTGCAAAATTTTATCACAGAAACAAAGAAATATGCGTTTTTTTTCAAAATTTTCGGTCTTTTTTCATTTATAGCGCAAAAAATAAAAACCCCAGAGGTGATCAAATACCACCAAAAGAAAGCTCTATTTGTGGGAAAAAAAGGACACAAAATTCATTTGGGTACAGTGTTGCATGACTGAGTAATTGTCATTCAAAGTGTGAGAGCACCAAAAGCTGAAAATTGGTCTGGTCAGGAAGGGTGTTTAAGTGCCCAGTAAGCAAGTGGTTAAATATTGATTTAGGTAAACACAATCATCCACAAGGTTTGTTTAACCCAGTGGTAGCCATAACACCCAGTCAATGAAGGACAGCCTTGATACTCTTATGCAGCTACAGTGTTGCTTTGCTGCTCTTCATATCTCAGAAGTCTTGTAATATGGAGGTCACACAATTAAAGGCATTTACAATGAAATAGACAACACAATTATCAATTCATCCAGGGCCCACATTTCCAATCATAGTATGTTTTCAACTTACTGAAATACGCATTCGGGAATATGTACATTTTCCATAGGGATGATTTGCTCCAGTTCTTCTAGGCTATGCACATACTGTATCTTGTTGATAAATTTCACACTGAATAAGTGGCAAAAGAAAATAGAGATGTATGAGCAATAATAAACTATATTAACCAGGCATAAAAAACAAAAAAAAAAAACAAAGGGATTTTTTTCCTAGAATGTGGCAAAAAGCTTATCCATGCTTTCTAAAGCCCCATACACACCATCAGTTTTTCTGCTGAGTTTTTCCTTCATATTTACCAAAACCATATAATATGAGGTCAAACCTTAGGAGTTTCAATGTGTATGCAATCAGGCAGGCCCTTGCACTACATGGTTTTGGTAAACCTGAAGGAAAAACTCAGCAGAAAATCTGATAGTGTGTATGGGGCATAAGGATAATTTTCTTAGGCATGACTGTTTTAAAGTGGCGCATCTTTGTCCAATTGTCTTGTCTTATGCTTGTATGTTAAAAGCTCTACACAAAGCAGTTTTTTTTCATCTAGTGCCTTGAAAAAGTATTCATACCCCTTGACATTTTCCACATTTTGTCATGTTACAACCAAAAAGGTAAATGTATTTTATTGGGATTTTATGTGTTAGACCAACACAAAGTGGCACATAATTGTGAAGTGGAAGGAAAATGATAAATGGTTTTCAAAATTTTTTACAAAGAAAATATGTGAAAAAAGTGGCCTGCATTTGTATTTAGCCCCTCTGAGTCAATACTTTGTAGAACCACCTTTCGCTGAAATCACAGCTGCAAGTCTTTTTGGTTATGTCTCTACCAGCTTTGCACATCTAGAGAGTGAAATTTTTGCGCATTCTTCTTTGCAAAATAGCTCAAGCTCTGTCAGATTGGATGGAGAGTGTCTGTGAATAGCAATTTTCAAGTCTTGCCAGAGGATCTCAATTGGATTTAGGTCTAGATTTTGACTGGGCCATTCCAACACATGAATATGCTTTGATCTAAACCATTCCATTGTAGCTCTGGCTGTATGTTTAGGTTTGTTGTCCTGTTGGAAGGTGAACCTCCCCCCAGTCTCTTTTGCAGACTCTAATGCCGTGTATAGACGATCGGAATTTCCGATAACCAAACCGTGGATTTTTTTCCAAAGGTAGTTGGCTGAAACTGGTCTTGCGTACACACGGTCACACAAATGTCAGCAAGAACGTGCTGACCTACAACACGTACGACGGCACTAGAAAAAGGAAGTTAAATAGCCAGTGCGCCACCCTTTGGGCTCCTTCTGCTAATCTCATGTTAGTAGAAGTTAGTAGAAGTTTGGTGAGAGACAATTCACGCTTTTCAGCCTTATGCTTTTCAGTTCGTTACTGCTCTTCAGTTTGTGCTTGTGGGTTCATATCTGTTTTTCAGTGCATTCTTGTCCACTCGCTTCTGATTTTCAGCTCACTCTTCTCAGGCCTTTCTGATTTTCAGTGCGTTCTGTTAGTTTGTTCTGACCAGCCGACCATTTTGAAGCCATGTTGCGGTTACATAATCGTCATAGAATTATTGGTGTTGGGGTTCTTACTTTGACCCAAGCCCAGTCCATGAATTTAATGGATGAAGAATTGGTTGCTCCAGCGTGACCAATTCTCTCACATGCCTTTGTTGCAGGATATCCAGGAGAATAATCCTGATGATTTCAGGAATTATCTCCGGATGACGGACCCCATTTTTCACCGTCTGTTGGCTTTGCTGTCCCCCTATATTACAAAGCAGGACACCTGCATGTGGCAAGCCATCACTCTGGAACAAAGGCTAGTCGCCACCTTGCGGTACTTGGCGATGGGGAGAAGTCTGCAGGACATCAAGTTCTCGACAGGCATCTCCCCCTAGGCTCTGGGAATCATTATTCCAGAGACCTGTTCTGCCATATTATAGGTCCTGCAGAAGGACTATATTAAGGTAAGTTTTATCCTTTAACATCACATTCTATGTATGTAATGTTTGCTAATGTATTGTATTCATTTCATCATTCCATAATTACCATGATTGTAATATGCTGTGAATGTCCCCTTTGTCCTCATGCATGTTGGAAGCTTTTTATGCTCTTTTTTTGTCCTTCATGCGTATTTGCCTTCACTAACCTACCCAGCATGCTATCCTGGGCCCATGCACATCTAGCCTAGTAACTTAACAATGTCGTTTGTTAGCTCCATTGTAGTGCTTACCCTAAACACCCCCTAAAATGTGTCCAAATGTTATTTTTGTCCTTAAATTTAGGCATAGTGCAAGAGGTTTTTTTGGGGGGCCCAAACTCATTTGGAACCCTCTCCCCCCTCCCCCAACCGCTAAGTCAACCGATACCAATCCTCTGCTGACTTTGCCAAACCCATACACACTATACCAACCTCTTTTGTGGTTAGATTTATGGATGAATTTGCCAAAGCATGTAATGCAAGGACCTGCCAGAATACTTTCAAATGTTACTGTTTAAAGTTTTATTCTCCTATTATCTTGATAGGTAATTGCAGGATGTAAAATTGTGCTTCAATTTGGACAGTGTCTATTCATATTTTTGTATTATGACACTTCTTACCTGTCCAGTGGGCTGCCAATAGTGTAAGTAAGGAGGGGCTGGCCAGAGTAACACACATTATTTATGCATTCAGCTCTCAATGAAGTGGAGAGGGTTACCTGTCCAAAACATCTCCCCAACCCCCACCATGGGCCATCAGAGGGTGTGAGGAATGTTATATAGTTACATAGTTAGTAAGATTGAATAAAGACACCAGTCCATGCAGTTCAACCTGAGTGAGTGTCTACAATTGTCCCTATCCCTGTACATTGCACGCTCACATCGGTCCCTACCCTCAAGGAGCCCACAATCCAAGGTCCCCATTCATATACTAAGCCCAATTTTGGACAGAAGCCGATTAACCTAGCAGCATGTCCTTGGAGTGTGGGAGGAAACCCACACAGGCACAGGGAGGACATGCAAACTCCAGTCAGGTAGTGTCGTGGTTGGGACCAGCGACCCTTTTTACTGCTAGGCGAGAGTGCTAACCACTACACCACTGTGCCGCCACAATGTGAATGTGATAAGTGGACCTTATACTTTTGTCTTTAAATACTCCTTAAAATAAATGTTATACTGATGTTGGCCTAGAATGTTTGTGTCTAATCTGCTTGCAATGTTTATGTGCAAAAGTACTAATGTTTTTTTTTTCTTGTTTGACTCCACAGTTTCCTTCAAACACAATTATAATTACAAGGGGTTTAATAGTATAGTGATGTTGGCGTGGTGTCTGCGACATACGAGTTCCTGTATGTGAACTTGGGGAAGAATGGCCAGATGTCGGATGGTGGAGCCATCGCCCAGACGGAGTTTTACAGCCAGCTCCATAATGGTGGCTTGGGCTTGCCACCTGCAGAAGACAACGTGGCTGGTCTTCCGTTTGTGTTCATCGCTGATGAAGCTTTTGGGCTGGAAGACCATCTGATAAAGCCATTCCCAATGAGGACCCTCACCCCAGAGAAGAGGGTTTTTAATTACCGGCTGACCCGAGCCAGAAGAGTGGTGGAGAATGCTTTTGGCATAATGGCCAGCCGGTTCCGCATATTTCTAACACCCATACATATGGCAGAATATAAACTCAACCATATGGTGCTTGCCTGCTGCATTTTGCACAATTTCTTACTTAAAAATGCTATGAACCATGTGGCCTCAGTTGAGCCTGAGGCCGGATTTCCAGATCAAGCAACCCTGACGGCACTTGAAGCTGGCCGTCCTCGCTTGCCCCCCCAGAGCGCCTGCAAAGTCAGACAAAAATATCTGGAGTACTTTGCGAGTAGGGGGGCCATTGATATGTCAGCAAATGTATAAAACATTTTTTAAATACATTTTTATGTTAAAATTAACCAATATTTAATTTGATTTGCTGATTGTGTTTCTTTTAGCTGTCTTCTAGGTTCTCCAATGGACTTTTCTTTTTGGACATTTTCTTCAATAGTGCAAATGTAATTTATTTGATACATGAGGTGAAATCTCTTCTTCAGCTAACTATTATGTTGTGTGTCTGCCACACACACACACACACACACACACACACACACACATTGTTTTTGTTGTTAATGTATGTAATGCATTAATGATAAAAATGATCATCCTTTTCAGCACCAAAAATTTATTGTTGGAGTCCCTAAAATGGCCTGATTGGGGACAATTTTAGAGCGCTGTGTGGGTTATTTACTAAAGGCAAATCCACTTTGCACTACAAGTGCGCTTGTAGTGCAAAGTGTATTTGCCTTTAGTAAATAACCCCCATTGTCACTGTAAACACAAACGTACTACAAGAACTGGCATTGAGCACTGAAAGAAGAAGCCACACATTGTTGAGTATAAAAACATTTTTATGTTTGACATTATAAATATCCTTTTTTTGGTTAAACAGGCATGTTTAAAACCATAACATATACAACTCAGGAACTTACAAAGTTCAACTTTGAAAAAGTGAAGGCAATATCAGGCATTAGTATGTTAAAACTGTGTTGATCTTGCCTTCACCGGATGGGGTGATGTCACCCCGTAAAAGCTAAATTTTGAATATGCACACAAATTGGGAGTCAAAATGTGGATTTCCCTCCTGATCCCATGCCTAATGTCAACTTGTGCTAGCTCCCATCATAAGGGATCAATGGACATGTTTCGGAGGTGCAACCCCTTCCTCTCACCTACTTGAGTTGCGAGGAAGGGGTTGCACTCCCAAAACGCATACCTTGATATCCCGTGATGGCAGATAGCACATGTTGACACACTGTGTGCATGTTCAAAATTTGGATTTTAAAATACTTTAAAACTTGATTCAAAATAAAGTCCTTGACAAAACGGTACAATTTTTCTGTGTTTTAGATTCTGCCTAAAACATCAATGATGTTCTTCATTTTTGTTGCACATCATTGATGTTTTCCTTTATCTTTTCTAAATCACGATTGCACACCATGATCTCCCCGATGAGGACATGTGCATTTGCACTGGTGAAATCAGTTTCATCTTCCACAACATCCACAGCCACATCACCTAAAAAGAATAAAACACACCACATATTATAAATATGCAGGCATACATCTATTACCTGAAGCAGTGGTCTCAGACACTCTAACAGACAGACTGTTGTGGTCACTATTTCAACCACGTCATGAACCTCTCCTCCCTCCACATCCACAGGTTGTGCTGTGGTGACTTCCCCTTCTATAAGAGGTTGGGGGTCCCTGGTGTCCTCAGATGTCCCGAGTCTTTTATCACCAATGTGAATACAAAAAAGGTATATTTAGCACACAGATATTTGAGGCAAGAAATATAAATATGAAACATTGCTTGGAAGTGTCGTAAAATTGTCTGTTATGGCACAGTTCCAAGCTGAAGACATGCTTTGATACATGAGGTGACAGTCTCTTCTTCAGTTAACTATTATGTTGTGGGTCTGCTGCACACACACACACACATATTGTTTTTGTTGTTAATGTATGCGATGCATTAACAATAAAAATAATCATCCTTTTCAGCACCATAAATTAATTGTTTGGAGTCCCTAAAATGGCCTGATTGGGGCCAATTTTAGAGCACTGTGTGGGTTACCGTATATACTCGAGTATAAGCCGAGATTTTCAGCCTCTTTTTTGAGGCTGAAAGTGCCCCCTCGGCTTATACTCGAGTCGCCGCTGTCTGACTGCTCGATCAGCGTATCGAGCAGACAGACGGCGGACATTAATTTTCAAAAGCCGCGCCTCCTTCTCCGCCTCCGCCTGTGATAGGCGGAACACTGAATTTCCCAGCAGTCAGTGTTCCGCCTATCACGGACATCCGCTCATTCTCATACTACGGACGAGTATGAGAGGATGTCTGTGATAGGCGGAACACAGGCTGCTGGGAAATTGAGTGTTCCGCCTATCACAGGCGGAGGCGGAATTTTGAATTGTAGAATGGCCGCCGAGAAGAGCGGCGATCCATCGGCACGGGACGGAGGAGGCACGGCACGGGACGGAGGAGACACGGGACGGAGGAGGCACGGCACGGGGGAGGCACGGCACGGGACGGAGGAGGCACGTCACGGGACGGAGGAGGCACGGCACGGGACGGAGGAGGCTCGGGACGACGGCGGCTCGGGACGGAGGCTTGGGACACAGGTAGGCTGGACACACACACAAGGCTGCACGGACACACACACACACACACACACACACACACACACACACACACACACACACAGGGATGGATGGATGGATGGATGGATGGATACACACACACACACACACACACACACACACACAGGGATGGATGGATGGATGGATGGATACACACACACACACACACACACACAGGGATGGATGGATGGATGGATGGATACACACACACACACACACACACACACACACACACACACAGGGATGGATGGATGGATGGATACACACACAGGGATGGATGGATGGATGGACACACACACAGGGATGGATGGACGGACACACACACAGGGATGGACGGACACACAGGGATGGACAGCCATGTCTCACCCTCGGCTTATACACGAGTCAATAAGTTTTCCAGTTTTTTGGGGGTAAATTGGGGGCCTCGGCTTATACTCGGGTCGGCCTATACTCGAGTATATACGGTATTTACTAAAGGCAAATCCACTTTGCACTACAAGTTCACTTGTAGTGCAAAGTGTATTTGCCTTTAGTAAATAACCCCCATTGTCACTGTAAACACAAACGTACTACAAGAACTGGCATTGAACACTTTGTTAAAGCCCTTTGTTAAAGCTGGAATACTTACCTTTTTTGGTAAAGTATCACACATGGAGACACCCCTACTATCCAATGGAGCACCTGTGTGGGGCACCCTAAAAAGGGTGTTCTGGTGTCCCACACTAGTGCTTCTGTGTCCAGATGTGTAAACAGCTGCTGAGTGTCCTCTCCTTACACTAAATCAAGTTTGCATTTCATTCTAGTTACAAACCCATCTAGACAACAAACATCTTTTAATACAAATAGACCTGAACAAATGTAGTTAACCTGCATCTGCCACAAACATTGTATTAGTGAGCGAACTAACAATGTTTACTACGAACGATTACTGTGCACACGAACCTGAAACTTGCCAATTTTTTAGAGCTAATTTTCCAAGGATGAGGGCTACTCTCCAGGACTTAGACTGGGAGAGAATATTCGCTTCAATGGGCACAGAACAGAAATGGGAATTCTTCAAAAAGACTGTTGGGGACCTCACTGCAAAGTATATTCCCATGGGCAATAAGTTTAAAAGGCTAAAAACAAAACCTATGTGGCTCACGGCCAAAGTTAAAAAAGCTATAAACTGTAAGAGAAGAGCTTTTAAAAAATATAAAAATGAAGGATCACTAGTGTCATTTAAATGTTACAAAGAAATTAACAGTATATGTAAAAAGGAAATCAAGGATGCAAAAATTCAAAACGAACGACAGATTGCAAAAGATAGTAGGACAAACCCCAAAAAATTCTTCAAATATATTAATAGTAAAAAGGTCAAGTCTGAGCATGTAGGCCCTTTACAAAACAATCTAGAGTTGGTGACTGGGGACAAAGAGAAGGCTAATTTATTAAACACTTTCTTCAGCTCTGTGTACACAAAAGAGCATGGGGGAGCTCATGTCCATAATGGGGGTGGTAGTGACACAGCCCCAAATGATCCACAATGGCTCAAAAGGGATATGGTCCAGAAATACTTAGACAGAATAAAGGTGGATAAAGCACCTGGACCTGATGGCATCCACCCACGGATCCTAAAAGAATTGAGCTCTGTAATTTCAGAGCCATTGTATCTAATTTTTAGGGACTCATTAATGACGGGAATAGTCCCACTGGATTGGCGCAGGGCGAACGTGGTGCCTATATTTAAAAAGGGATCAAAGTCTTTACCAAGTAACTATAGACCTGTTAGCTTAACTTCTATAGCTGGGAAGATACTGGAGCGTTTAATAAAAGACCACATCGACGAGTTCTTGCTGAACAATAACACTTTAAGCAACAGACAGCATGGATTCATGAAAGACAGAAGTTGTCAGACAAATCTGATTTCTTTTTATGAGGAGGTAAGTAAAACCTTGGACAGAGGGGTGGCGGTGGACGTGGTATACTTGGATTTTGCAAAAGCATTCGATACAGTTCCGCACACACGGCTCATGTGTAAGGTAAAGTCTACAGGTTTGGAAATATCAGTTTGTAAATGGATAGAAAATTGGCTAGAAGACAGAATTCAAAGAGTCGTGGTTAATGACTCTTACTCTGAATGGTCTAAGGTTATCAGTGGTGTACCCCAAGGTTCAGTGTTGGGACCCTTACTTTTTAACATCTTTATAAATGATATTGGGTCTGGCATCAAAAGTAATATTTCTGTCTTTGCAGATGACACCAAGATATGCAGTGGAATAACGTCTTTACAGGATGTCTCCAATTTACAAGCCGACCTCAATACACTGTCTAATTGGGCGACTATGTGGCAGATGAGGTTTAATGTTGATAAATGTAAAGTTATGCACTTGGGGCCTAAGAATATGCATGCATCATACATGCTAGGGGGAGTACAACTGGGGGAATCCATAGTGGAGAAGGATCTGGGGGTTTTGGTAGACCATAAGCTCAATAACAACATGCAATGCCAAGCTGCTGTTTGCAAAGCGAGCAAAGTCCTTTCTTGTATTAAGAGAGGTATGGACTCCAGAGAAAGAGATATAATTTTGCCCCTGTTCAAATCATTAGTAAGACCTCACCTGGAATATGCCATTCAGTTTTGGGCACCAGTTCTCAAAAAGGATATCGGGGAACTGGAGAAAGTGCAGAGAAGGGCAACCAAACTGATAAGAGGCATGGAGGAACTCAGCTATGAGGAGAGATTAGAGGAACTAAATGTATTCACTCTTGAGAAGAGGAGATTAAGGGGGGATATGATTAACATGTTCAAATATATTAGGGGTCCATATAGTGAACTTGGTGTTGAGTTGTTCTCTGTACGGTCAACCCAGAGGACACGGGGGCACTCTTTACGTCTAGAGGAAAAGAGATTTCAGCTTCAAGTACGGAAAGGTTTCTTCACAGTTAGAGCAGTGAAAATGTGGAATAGACTCCCACCAGAGGTGGTTCTGGCCAGTTCAGTAGATTGCTTTAAGAAAGGCTTGGATACTTTCCTGATGGTACATAATATAACTAGGTACTAACATAGGTAAAGTTGATCCAGGGAAAATCCGATCGCCTATTGGGGGATCAGGAAGGAATTTTTTTCCCCTGCTGTAGTAAATTGGAGCATGCTCTGCTGGGTTTTTTTTTCGCCTTCCTCTGGATCAATTGTGGGCATAAAATTGGGTATCTGGATTGTACGATTATTTTTTATTTTATTTATTTGTTTTTAAGGTTGAACTGGATGGACTTGTGTCTTTTTTCAACCTGGCTAACTATGTAACTATGTAACTATGTAACTATGTATACTGTACAACAGTAAAGAAAAGCACATGGAGCAGCATGCAAGTAAAAATAATATGAACACACGACAAAATATTTACTTTTTTGCAGCACTCTTGATTCATCTGTACTGATCCTGCTCCCTCAATTTGAGGTCTGACCATCGTTTCCTCAGTTGATCCTTGGATCGTCGTACTCCAAAATTCTTCTGCAGACTTTTCACAACTTTACTCATGATTTTAGCCTTTCTTACATTTGGGTTTCTGTACAGTCCATATTTCCCTTCATAGTTGGCCCTCTTTAAGATGTCCACCATCTCCACAAAGGACATATTTGAGGCCTTAAATCTCCTGGATCGGGACGTTTGTGGCTCTGGGCTTTCCTCGTCATTGCTGCTCTCCACTGCATGCACCTGCTCTGTCTCCGCCATGTGCTCTCCCACTGTGCCGAAGGGGCAGGGAATATACTAGAAAGAAGGTCAGGGGCGGGCAGAGTTTCACACATGCGCAGTGTATATAAAGCGTAACACGCGTGTGTCGTAATACTATCTCTGAGTGGAGGACAGAGTAACGTAAGCGCCGATCGTGCTAACGAAGGTACAATATTAACTTGGGGCATTGGTGGACTATACTGCTTATAGATTGAGGCCTATATTGGGACAAGTTTAGGAGAGTTTAGCCTGACATTAGGGTTTGTCTTGTGTTGTGTCTTGCTTCATTGAAAAATACACGGAGCTGCGCTGTCTGTGGCAGGAGAAACACCCTTTTTATAATAATAAAATAAAGAGGAAGACAGTGCTGGATCAACTGTTGGAATTAGTGAAGCCGGTGATTCCCACGGCAGCCATCCCCTATTTGAAGTGCAAAATTGGTGGCCTGAGGAGCACATATAACAATAGGTCCAGGATCCCATGAGATCAGGAGCAGCAGCAGATGACGTTTATGTCCTCAGGCTGTAGTACTACTACAGACTGCAGTTTTGGTCAGACCAGACTGAAATCAGGCAATCACTCTCAACCCTTCCTTACACTCTTCCTTCCACCACAGACGAGGCTTTAGAAGTCCAACCTGGGCCTTCCACCCAGGAAGAAGTAGAGGAGCCCAGCTTGAGACAGTTATAGCATTGTTCAACATATTTCTTGACCAAAAATGAATGATGTTAAGATGTTATTATTATATGTATGAATGTGAGTTAGGGACCTTAGATTGTAAGCTCCTTGAGGGTAGGGACTGATGTGAATGTACAATGTATATGTAAAGCGCTGCGTAAATTGACAGCGCTATACAAGTACCTGAAATAAATAAATAAAATAAATGATTGATCATGAATTGATTTAACAAAGTGGTTTACATATCTATAGACAGTAGTAGCCGAAAATTATCGAGACAAGAATGAAAAATGCTGGGGCCAGAATGATAGTCTTTTCTATTTGTTAACATTCAATTTGCAACAGTCATGAGTTCTAAATTGTGTGTGTTTGATGACCAAAAAACTAAAACTATGTCCCATTTTCATACACAGGGAAGTCTCAGCCAGGAGGAGGGTGTGGAATGTCTCAGCCAAGGAAGAGGTCGTGGAAAGTGGCATCCAGGAGGTGGCCGTGGAAAGTGGCAGCCAGGAAGGGGGGTAACATGGAGGAGTCAGCGCTTTCTTTGAATCGGCAGGCTACTGTGGCCCTCAGAACCACCCCCAATTTTCAAGAGGCCTATGCCTGCATAGCAGACAGCAAAATGCAGGAAATGGAGGTGGGCCAACTCCTCATTTGTGAGGAAGTCATCTATCAGGCCCTAAATAAGGGGGTGATGGGTGAACTCACAAAAAAAAGTCACGTATGTGAGTTGGACCATACTCCTCCTCCACCTCCTGCTACAACTCCAACACCACAGCCACATCCTGGAAGGAAGCGTGATGGCCTGGGTTCGGTCTGGTCTGGCAAAAGACGCAGGCTGTTGTAAGACCACAGCCTGAGGACATATATGTCACCTGCTGCTGCTCCCAATCTCTCGGAATCTGGGACCATATTGCGCTCCCTATTAAATGGACTCCTCTACCAATTATGCCTGTCAAATAATTGATGTCTGATCTGGGGTACAAAGGCTTTGCCAATTTCAACAGTTTATCCAGCGTTGCTTTCCTCTTTGTTTTGTTATGACCCCTAATAAATGTCTATTTTATTTTCACAGATACTTGGCTATGTGTTTTAGTTCAAAAAGGGCAGTTTGTGAGTAGGCAGGTACATTTCAAAAATACAATGTCAAATTGGTGGTGGGAGTGTCATGTTCTGGAGCTGCATGAGTGCTGCAGACACTGGGAAGCTACATTTCATTGAGGGAACCATGAATGCCAACATGCACTGTGACATACTGAAGCAGAGCATGATCCCCTCGTTTCGGAGACTGGGCTGCAGGGCAGTATTCCAACATAATGACCCCACAAACCTCCAAGACGACCAATGCCTTACTAAAGAAGCTGAGGGTAAAAGTGATGGACTGGCCAAGCATGTCTCCAGACCTAAACCCTATTGAGTGTCTGTGGAGCATCCTCAAACGGAAGGTGGGGGAGCGCAAAGGTCTCTAACATCCACCAGCTCCATGATGTAGTCATGGAGGAATGGAAGAGGACTCCAGTGGTAAAGTGTGAAGCTCTGGTGAACTCCATGCCCAAAAGGGTTAAGGCAGTGCTGGAAAATAATTGTGGCCAAACAAAATATTGACACTTTGGGCCCAATTTGGACATTTTCACTTAGGGGGTACTTTTGTTGCCAGTGGTTTAGACATTAATGGCTGTGTGTTGAGTTATTTTGAGGGAGCAGCAAATTTCCACTGCTATACAAGTTGCGCACTCACTACTTTAGATTATAGCAAAGTGTAATTTCTTCAGTGTTGTCGCATGAAAAGATATAATAAAATATTTACAAAAATGTGAGGGGTGTACTCACTTTTGTGAGATACTGTATGTTTCCAGTTCAAATTTCATGAATCGGGTTTACTTCCACTTTAAATGAAAGTTTTTATATTTGGAGTTCAGCTTGTGTACTCACTTTTGTGAGATAATGTACATAAGAACCCGCCAATTAATTTCTTATATTCTGCGCTGACCATTGTGAAATTGGGGGTTTTTGATTAAAGTGGTTGTAAACCCTTACAACACACTTTGACCTACAAGTAAGCCTAGATTAACGCTTACCTGTAGGTCCAAGAAATATCTCCTAAACCTACACGGTTTAGGAGATATTTGCTGAAAGACAGGCACCGCTATCTACGGCGCTTGCGCCGTAGACAGCGGTGCGCAGGCGCACTGAGCGCGGCACCATCAACAGCGCATATGCCACGTGTGGCGGCTCCCGTGTGCATGCGCAGGAGTGACGTCATCACGGCTTCACCAAATGACAGCGGCGGAGCAGTGAGACCCACCGAGAAGATGGATGCGCCGGACTACAGGGGACAGCGGTGACTTCGCTGGCTCCTGTGTCAGGTAAGTGACACATAATGGACTACTATGCTTTACCTTTGCAGGGAATGAAAGAGGAAGTAAACTCACCAGGGTTTACTTCCTCTTTAAGTCAGTGGTTGAATTATTTGTAGTCCATAAACACAGAAGATTTTTTACTGTCTACATGTACAACCACTTTAACAGATTTACTGATCATTTGATAACTCGATGTAACACATGTCTTATAGTTAGTCAGGTTGAAAAAAGACATACAGTTCAACCACAAAAAAATAAAAATAAACATAATAAATATCATACCAGCCCATATACCCAATTCTATACCCACAGTTGATCCAGAGGAAGGCAAAAAACCCCAGCAGAGCATGATCCAATTTGCTAAAGCAGGGGAAAAAATTCCTTCCTGATCCCCCAAGAGGCAATCAGATTTTCCCTGGATCAACCATACCTATAAATGTTAGTACCCAGTTATATTATATACACTTAGGAAATAATCCAGGCCTTTCTTAAAGCAATCCACTGAGCTGGCCAGAACCACCTCTGCAGGGAGTCTATTCCACATTTTCACAGCTCTTACTGTGAAACAAATCTTTATCTCTGTTTCTATGTGAACTAAAGTTTTCATCGGCTCAATGGCGATATGGTCCTTCTGCATACTCTAGATCAGGGATATGCAATTAGCAGACCTCCAGCTGCAAAACTACAAGTCCCATGAGGCATAGCAAGACTGAAAGCCACAAGTATGACACCCAGAGGCAGAGGCATGATGGGACTTGTAGTTTTGCAACAGCTGGAGGTCCGCTAATTGCATATCCCTGCTCTAGATCCATGACTGCTGAATTGTTTCACCTTTTCTGGCCAAATATCCTGGCCTTAAGTTTGTCGACTGCATTCTGGCTTAATAAATAAAATGATAATAAAAAAGATAATAGTTAAGGAAAAGAGAAAAGAAGGGATTAATTATGGCTAATTTAACCAGGGATTAAAAAGCTGATCTTTAGGTTACAAACAAATGCTTTGAGTCTCTGAGGGTGATGTCACTTTGGGAGGAATCAAAGTATCAGCATCTAACTTGTAGTGTAGAGTTTTCACAATACAATTTTGAAAAGAGCCTAGTTATTTGGCCTCCCCAGGTGAAGTTATATGGAGATTAAAGTATTTGTTAACCCACGGGGAGAAAAAAAAAAAACCTGCAAGACAAAGGCATAATGAACTAGTATGCATAGCATTCTAGTTCATTATGATATGCTTACCTTAGATCGAAGCCCCCGCAGCGGTCCCGACACACCGCTTTGGCCAGCGTCATGTCTCTCTGAGTTACTTCTGTGATTGGCTGGAGCTGCAATGATGTCACTCCCGCGCATACACATATGAGTCGCCACTTCAGTCTGCATGTGCCAATGATGTCGGTATATGTGTATACAGCGAATATCTCCTGTTTAGGAGAAATTCACGGTAGCTACAGGTAAGCCTTTTTATAGGGTTACCTGTAGCCAAAAGTGGTTGTAAAGGGTTTACAACTACTTTAATGGATTAGGCTTCTATGAGCCAGACTGCTGGTGAAGAGAATCCTTGTAAGATATCTCAAAATGTACATGTTGACATACTGTACTGTATGTGTGTGTGTGTGTGTATATATATATATATATATATATATATATATATATATATATATATATATATATATATATAATAAAATATATTGCAAAGTGTGGGGTTATTTTAGCTTAGTGTAGAGCCTACCAGTCAGTGAGCAGAGTCCACGCCACATATGCAGTTTAAGGGCTTGTAGGCCCAATTTTATTAAAGAAAGAAATGTACATCCAGAATTCCCACCCAGGGGTTTCAACTTCACAGCAGTGATATCGTTATAAACGAAAAATACCAAGCCACTTGGCTCTTTGGTCAGCACTGCAGTTCAGGCTTTGGCCTCAGTCCTCTTGACCCTTTACCAGTGTCCCTGGTGGGTACAAAGAATATGCCTCTGCTGGCACTCACTTTTCCTGATTCCTTGCTGCTACCGCCCACATGCTTGGGCCCTCCATCTGCTCTGACATACTGTACCGTGCCAACAAGCACACTTCTCCCTTGCACGTCTGGACTCCTCGGGAGGGTGGAGCCAAGAATCCTGGTTCTGACTCTGCTATTAGCCCAGGACCCATCTGCGCAATTAACAAGCCAGACTCTTGGCTGTTCCAAAAACCTGTTTCCAGGATTGGAGATTCAATTCCACCCAGATCGCTATGAAATCTCCAGGCTCAGGTCCCCAACTGGATTTTACCAACCACAGAGGAAACTGATAAAATAGTTTCCTCCAAATTAAATAATCCTCCTGGAGCCTCTCAACCTGCCCATTTGAGAATCCTGGGCCACAATCACTAGGATAGGGAACCGTACTGTCACTATATATATATATATATATATATATATATATATACATACATATATATATATATATATATATACACACACATACACACACACACACATACAGTATCTCACAAAAGTGAGTACACCCCTCACATTTTTGTAAATATTTTATTATACCTTTTTATGTGACAACACTGAAGAAATTACACTTTTCTACACTGTAGTGAGTGTAAAGCTTGTATAAGTGTAAATGTGCTGTCCCCTCAATATAAAGCAACATTCAGCCATTAATGTTTAACCACTGGCAATAAAAGTGAGTACACCCCTAAGTGAAAATGTCTGAATTGGGCTATATTTTATTTGGCCACCATTATTTTCCAACACTGCCTTAACCCTTTTGGGTATGGAGTACACTAGAGCTTCACAGGTTGCCACTGGTGTCCTCTTCCACTCCTCCACGATGACATCACTGAGCTGGTGGATGTCAGAGACCTTGCGCTCCCTTCTGTTTGAGAATGCTCCACAGATGCTCAATAGGGTTTAGGTCTGGAGAGATGATTGGCCAGTCCATCACCTTTACCCTCAGCTTCTTTAGCAAGGCAGTGGTCATCTTGGAGGTGTGTGGGGTCATTATGTTGGAATACTGCCCTGCAGCCCAGTTCCCAAAGTAAGGGGATCATGCTCTGCTTCAGTATGTCATAGTACATGTTGGCATTCACGGTTACCTCAATGAACTGCAGCTTCCCACCAGTGGTGGCAGCACTCATGCAGCCCCAGACCATGACACTCCCACCACCATGCTTGAATGTAGGAAAGACACACTTGTCTTTGTACTCCTCACCTGGTTGCCGCCACACACGCTTGACACCATCTGAACCAAATAAGTTTATCTTGGTCTCATCAGACCACTTCAGCATCATGGTGGCTTTCTTGTCCATCATCTTTAGAAGAGGCTTCCTTCTGGGACGACAGCCATGCAGACCAATTTGATGCATTGTGCAGCGTATGGTCTGAGCACTGACAGGCTAACCCCCTACCCCTTCAACATCGGCAGCAATGCTGGCAGCACTCATATGTCTATTGCTCAAAGACAACCTCTGGATATGACACTGAGCATGTGCATTGAACTTCTCTTAACCATGGCGAGGCCTGTTCTGACTAAAAACTGTCTCGGTCTTGGCCACCATGCTGCAGCTCAGTTTCAGGGTCTTGGCAAACTTCTTATAATCTTCTAGGCCACCTTTATGTAGAGCAACAATTCATTTTTTCAGATCATCAGAGAGTTCTTTGTCATGAGGTGCCATTTTGAACTTCCAGTGACCAGTATGAGACAGTGAGAGCGATAACACCAAATTTAACACACCTGCTCCTCATTAACACCTGAGACCTTGTAACACTAACGAGTCACATGACAACGGGGAGGAAACATGGCTAATTGGGCCCAATTTGGACATTTTCACTTAGGGGTGTACTCACTTTTGTTGCCAGCGGTTTATAAATGAATGGCTGTGTGCTGAGTTATTTTGAGGGAACAGTAAATGTACACTGTTATACAAGCTGTACACTCACTACTTTACATTGTAGCAAAGTGTAATTTCTTCAGTGTTATCACATGAAAAGATATAATAAAATATTTACAAAAAAAGCGAGTGAGATACTGTATGTGCCCAGCTCAAATTTCATGAATCGGGTTTACAACTACTTTATATTAAAGTTTTTTTATTTTTGGAGTTCAGCTTTAAAAGGCTTGTGTACCTGAATCTTCATGCTAGTGCTACCTTGCAATTATAATCTCTTAAAGCGGGAGTCCGCCGTTTTTTTTTTTTTTTAAAAGCCAGCAGCTACAAATACTGCAGCTGCTGACCTTTAAAATAATGATTTGTGGGTGCTGCCGCTGCCATCTTGGGTATGGGAATCAGGAAGTGGAGCCTTTCGGCTTCATTTCCCGGTTCCCTACTGCGCATGTCGCGCTGCGCAATAAGGATGGTACCCGCTGTCTCTGGCATCCGTGTGTTTCCCAGCAGGCAGCAGGGGACCTTCGGAAAGGGGCGTAGATTCTGCGGAAAGGGGCATACCTTCTGCAGAATCTACGCCGGAAGTGGGTGCAGATACCAGTACTGTACAGGTACCTGCACCCCCCTCCCCCCTGAAAGGTGCCAATTGTGGCGCCGGAGGTGGGGAGGGTTCCAATGAGCGGAAGGTCCACTTTAGGGTGGAGCTCCGCTTTAAAGTAGATTTATCCACTTGACCATCACATTATCTGCAGCACAGTCATTCCAAAGTGATGCAGACAAGGTGATTGCCAACAGGTGGTAAAGAAAACCTGAAGTCCTAATTATTTTTAAACTATTGCAGGAAGCAACCTTTAGCTGTGTTTATGCATACCTTCCAACCGTCCCTGACAGCACTACTTTGCCATCGGCCGCACAGTACCTCCCTCCCATCCAGGACAGCAGAGGGGGCAGCGCCACTCTTAGCATGTGGCAGCCCAACCCTGATGCTTTCTTGAGAGAGGATTTGTGGCAGGAAGAGAGCTCTGTACTGGAATGAGGAGGGGGGGGACTTTGTACTTGGGGGAGAACTTGGGAGTACACAGTACACCCCTCAACTGTGCATTTGTATGTAACCCTGCACTCTATACATGCGCAACCCTGGATCCTGCACACTTTATGTAGCTCACCCCTCTACCCTGCACTCAGTACATAGCGCACCCCTCAATCCTGCACTCTTTATGTAGCGCACCCCTCAACCCTGCAGTCAGTACCTAGCGCACCCCTCAATCCTGCACTCTTTGTGTAGCACACTCCTTAAAGTGAAGAGCCACCCTGAAAAAAGAAAATACATTAAAAATTAGAAAAAAATCATAGAAAAATAAAAATAAAAATAAAATTATTTTTTTTACTTACCAGAAATGCCTGTTGCTAGGCACATCATCCTAATCTGCCTCTTCCTCCTCCGCGGAGATCTTCTTTCTTCTCTCCTCCGTGCGGCGTCTTCTGGGTAATGGGTCGTGCTGTGTTCTGGGAACTGTGTGTCCCAGAACACAGCGCGTCCCATTCGCAAAGCGCTGCGGCTCGCGCATGCGCAGTAGGAAATGGGCAGTGAAGCCGCAAGGCTCCACTGCCTGTTTCCCTTACCCAAAATGGCGGCGCCGGGACCCGAGACCGAGGGACGGGTCAGCCTCGGGCGGCTGACATCGCGGGCGCCCTGGACAGGTAAGTGTGCTTATTAAAAGTCAGCAGCTACAGTGTTTGCAGCTGCTGACTTTAAATTTTTTTTTTTCAAAACCGGCCCTCCTCTTTAACCACTCTGTACACAGTGCGCCCATCAGGCCTGCACTCTGTACACAGCGCACACCTCAACCTGGCACTCTGCATGTAGGGCACTCCTGAACTCTCCATTCTGTAGCACACTCCTTATCCCTGCACTCTGTTTACAGCACAAACCTCTACCCTCCATTCTGTAGCGCACTCCTCAACCCTCCACTCTGTATGTAGTGCACACCTCAAACCTCCACCCTGTTCACAGCACGCTCCTCAACCCTGCACTTTGTATGTAGAGCACTCCTCAACCCTGCACTCTATACACAGCACATCCCCCAACCCTGCACTCTTTATGTAGCACACTCTTCAACCCTGCAATCTGTTCATAGCATCCTCTTCAATTCTGCACTCTGTATGTAGCACAATCCTGAACTCTACACTCTGTATGTAGCGCACTCCTCAATCATGCACTCTGTATGTAGCGCACTGCTCAAGCCTGCACTCTGTATGTAGCACACTCTTCAACCCTGCACTCTGTATGTAGCCGACCCCTCAACTCTGCACTCTGTATGTAGTGTACTCTTGAACCCTACATATTTTACAGGTACAAGTAAGCTTTGTTTTGGGTGACCATTCTTCTTAAACCCCACCCACTGGTACAACTTTGGCTACACCCACATATTACCATGGTGCATTGCACCCCCTCACCTTAAGTGTCCCTCATTCTGAAGTTCAAAAGTTGGGAGGTATGTTTATGTCAGGTCCATTTAACAACCTAATGTTCCTGGTGCACCGAACACATGAGTATTCTGGTATACAAACATAGATACAGCTTCCAGAGTGGCCTGCCTATACTAAGTCCTAAGCTCACAATTAGTTCATTGCTGTGATAGACAGTCTCTCTGGCTAAAAATGCAGTTTAGGAAACAAAATATAGCAGGACCATGCTTTTGACCCAGGAAGCCAATATATAATTATCAAACAGTCCGTGGAATCTTTGCACTGAAAATACATTTAAAAACAATAACAAAATATAATATAATATACAAAATAGTCTATATCAATCAATACCTGCTTGTGTTGTAAAGTGAATCACTTCTCAAAATCAATCTCCAGTGTTCAGCTTGTACTGTTTATCCACCACTTTGTGCAGAAAACTACATGCAATATGTGCCACTAGATGGACTCTCACCTTAGGCTTATGACCTTACAGTTAAGTAGGGTCACAACACGCTTGTGTCCCACCCCTGGGGACTCAAATAGATCTTTCGGGTTCCTAGAATTATTCTGATGTAACTGGCCAGCGTCATACTATGTTGTTACTCCTGGTTATGCCTCCATTCTGCTGTATATGCATGAAGAGAAAATCACCATACTTAGTGCTTTACTGCAAAACCACAGTGATGCACAGCCACCAATATGATGTACTATATTATCCCTTTCAAGAAGTTGGTGGCTAAGGAATAAATCCTCCACAGGGGCCGGGTACCACCAGGCAAGGAGCAGAAACATTAGAAGCGGGAACCCAGGATCTTTTCTCAGGACCAAAGCCCTTCCAATCAACCAGGTACTGTAGTTTACCACGGGAGACTTTAGAACCTAAAAGCTCATTAACTTCATATTCTTGAGAAGGATTTGAGAAGGAGTTGCTAGCATACAGGAATGAGAAAATGTATTCAAAACCAACAGCTTGAGTAGTGATACATGAAAGGAATTTTAAGATGAGAGGTTAAACAGAGTTTATAGCAAACCAGATTGATTCTAGCAGAGATGACATAAGGTCCAATATAACGAGGGGCAAACTTCATGGACGCAACTTTTTTAGGAGAATATTCTTAGTAGCCAACCAAACCCTGTCCCCAGGCTGAAATCTGAAATAGAGGGATGCTTTGGCGGTATCGATCACCAAATATGATTCATACTCTTCTGGGTGCTGGCATTAAGATGACTATTGTGAGCGAATTCTACCTAAGGCAGAAGGGCAACCCAATAATCTCGGTGGGCTGAGACAAACGCCCGGAAGAACTGCTCCAAGGACTGGTTGGTTCTTTCAGACTGCCCATTGGACTGATGGTAGGCAGAAGAAAATTGTAGTGATACTTCCAAGGATTTTGAAAGAGCCCTCCAGAATCTGGAAGTAAAGTGAACCCCACAGTCAGAAACTATACAATTAAAAGCATCATGTGGAGTCTAAAAATCTCACAAATGAAGACTGGCATCAATTCTGCTGCAGAGGGTAGTGAAGAAAGAGGTACAAATTGTGGAAATCAGTTTATCACAACCCACACTACAGTACAGCCCTCGGACGAGGGAAGGTCAGTTATAAAATTCATACTAATGTGGCACCATGGCTCCTCGGGGGTAGGCAATGGGAGAAGAGTTCCAGCCGAAGCCTGGTCTGGAGATTTGGTATGGGTACAGACTGGGCAGGCGTTCACGAAGTCCTTGACATCCTTGCAGAGATTCGGCCACCAGTACGGATGACAGAGGAATGTTAGGGTCCTATGGATACCCGGATGGCCAGAAAGCTTAGAGTCATGAGCCCAACATAACAGCTTCATCCTAGAATTTACTGTCATGAAAGTTTGGAAGTTTCTCAGCCACTGTTTCAAGAAAATTTCATTTTTGTCTGCAGTAGATGAACAGTCCTTGGGTTCAAAAATGGTTTCTTTCCTCAATGGATAGGCATTAATGGCATAAGCTCTTCTTGAGAGGAGGGAGAGGAGTCATTGGGAGATACTAAGGGGTGTTGGAAAGTTGGTGAGGAGCCCGAGAATTTGCACTGCCAAGCTCTTTCCTGGGAGTGCTCCTGGAAACGGGTGTTGATCCAATTTTCCAGGATGGTAGGAATTTCACGACCGGCCAACTCGTCTTTGGTACTTTCTACCAAACCTTGCCAGAAGGCCTCCGTAAGTGCTTCATTGTTCCAGGAAAGTTGCTATGGTGTGGAACTGAATAGCCTACTGTCTAACAGAGAGGTTGTCTTGACAAAGGCGAAGAACTGCACCGGCAGCGAAGGACACACAACCTGGCTCATCAGAAATCATTTTAAAGAGAGCGAGAAATGCTGTGATATCATTGGTTACTGTATCAACCTTTTGCCACAACGGAGAGGCCCATACCAAAGCCTCTCTAGAAAGCAGAGAAATCACGTATGCGATCTTGGCCCAAGCAGAAAGAAAATTCTGTGGATGTAACTCAAAGTGAATGTTACATTGAAGTTGATCCAAACAATTGGTTAGCGTCTGGAGGTGATGAATAACTTGACTAGATTCTTGAACACTGAGCCTTTGAAGAAGTCCCTCGTTGAAATTTGCAGGTGATGCGGATTCGTCTGTCATGGTTTGAGCAAACTGTCATGGTCAGAGGGTAACTGACTGGGTAGGGACTGTAAACTCAAGATCTAGCGGACCAATGGAACAGCTAAACAGGTGTACTCAGGTACTGGTCCTCACAGATGCAGGAGCTGTGTGACTACACACAAACTGAGGTGTACTAGAGTCGCAGGATCTAAGGAGCCACCCGGTCTTCACCAGAGCCAATGGAGGTGTAGATGTTGTGCTGTGAGGTAGCTCCCAGGTTGCTGCTCTATAGCACACCCGTGTGGGCACAGTGCATCCAAATAGCATGCTGGAAGGACAGCGGGTACGCACAGGAGACTAGGGACCAGGGAAACCTACTGCAGCTAGCTTGGAAGTGACACCAGGGGAGAGGTTGCAGAGAGCAAGCATAAAGCACAGGAGAGAGGGGCATGCTAAGCAATGGTGCAGAGAGAGACTCAGCAAGCTAGAAAGGACTGCAGGCAAAGAACAAGAAACAAAGCTGAGAAAGACACACACAGCAATAGGAAATGAAGGGATCCACAGATAAAAACCAAAGGGAATATAACTGCACAGCCAGAGGGAAAACACTCAGAACAAAGACAGGATCAAACAACACACAGAGTATGGGATTCAGACGGCAGGGACCGCCACAGGAACAGAGGGGTCCGGCTTCCATGTGAAGACATGTTGCTTGAACACTAACACAAAGGTGCAAAGGCTTAATAATACTTAGGCTCAGGGCAGATAGGCAGGAACCTGAGCAACTCGGACAGGAGACAAAAGACATTGAGAAGTGATTCGCTTTACAACATAAGCAAATATTGATTGATGGGATTTTTTGCATGTTATATTTTGTTATTGTTTTGGGATTTTTTGTTTATCAAGATGATATGTTGACACAATATTGTGTAGTGCAGCACTAATTGGACATAGGTATTGATAACGCACATGTATGACAGTGTGGTGGATGTGAGAGATACCCATTTATTTATTTAGTAAGCACATAGCAGCTCACAAAATTACATCTAGATTTTTAGAAAATACATTTAATCTCCACATACAGAAAGGTTTCTTCACAATAAGAGGTGTAAGAATGTAGAATAGTCTTCCTCAAGAGCTAGTTCTTGCTTTAAAAAAAGACCTGGATATATTTCTAAGTGCACAGATTTTAACTGGACATTAACATTCATAGGTTAAAACATTGTTTCATTGCCTCCTGGGGGATGCAGAAAAAAAAATTTTTTTCCTCTGCTGTAGCACATTATATGTTTTTTTTTTTTTTTGCCTTGGATCAACTGTGGGTGTATAATTCTGTATATGAAGGTTTTATATATATATATATTTTTTTTTGAGTTGCACAACAGCGCTACTACTACATGAGTATACTTTAATTCTCTCTGTAGCAAAGTATTTAAATCACCTGTGTAGCCACAGCCCAAGAAACCACATTTAACCTCCCTGGCGGTAATCCCGAGTCTGGCTCGGGCTGGGATTTCAGTACCATAAGCGGTAACCAGATTACAGATTATAGTACTGTATAAACAAATTACACATCCCCTTTGTCCCTAGTGGTCTGTGCAGTGCCCTGCATGCACTTTTATATTATAAATACTGTTTTCTTTCTGCCTGGAATTTGGAGATTGCCCATAGCAACCAAAAACTGTCCCTTTATGTCAAAAGTGATTTTAGACCAACTAGAAAACAGCGATAATAAATTATAATCACTTGCAGAATTGAGCGATAGCGATTTGTGGGGAAATTCGTCATCAAACACTAAATCTAATGACAGCGACAATTCTGCAAATGAGCAAATTTCAGTGTTTTTGGATTTGATTACATTATTGAATAATTTATATTATTATTTATAATATTATAAACTTTATCATACCCGGGATGTCTGCTAGACTCTGGTTTGAACAGATTTAAGAGAGTTATTCCTAAGAATTGCAGGCCTACAATATAAAACACCAAATTTCCATGCAAAATAATTGTACAACTTTCAGCACCTAAAATCAGAACTAATCATACCGCCAGGGAGGTTAATAGAAAATATTTGAATGTAAGTAAAACAATTTCAAATTAAATACTTACTGTACAAAAAAGCAATTGACTTAAAGAAAATGTTCATGGCTATTTTGTTTTATAGGAATCACATATATCCTATAAAGTTAAAAATATTAGTTTTATCACTTTGTGTAACAGATCTGGAAATGGGTTAGGCAGTTATGAAGCACAGCAAGAACTATATGGGTAGCAAGACAAGTAGGTATTGCTAGCTGCTAACCTTATGAATGGTCTGGAAATTGCCAACACTGTCCTTATAAACCAGGATGGGTGGACGATAATTAAAGATTTCAGATTTTTTCTCAGCCTGTAAGAAAAAAAGAAACGTTTTTAGTCTGACTGCTTGTTATCCACAAAATCAAAACATGAACAGATTTTTTTGCTCAGCTTGCTACATGCTATATGCACAAATAACTTTAGGAACACATTGAACAACAATTAAAATTAAATACATATACAATATTACCTGTTATGTCATTTATAACATGTTGCTTTGAGCCAACTCTGACTTAATTCAAGTAATGCAAACTGTAGCTAGCAATACAGTAAAAGTGAATATGTACACTATGTGACCTTTGTCAAGGTCCTGAAGTAGATGCAAGATCTTGTCCCCCAGGCAATATATATATATATATATATATATATATATATATATATATATATATATATATATATATATATAAAATGTCCCTGTCCATGCTTGCAGGTCTACGTGTCTGTGGTTCACATGGTCCAGTGACATGGAAACATTAGCTTCCATATGATGATGAAGACAGACAAGAAAAAGTGCAAGTTGTCTTAAAGAGAAACCTTAGTCTGAAAATGAAGTCCTGCTAGATCACTTCAGGCTGGCCCATTTTAGAGGTATAGCTATGTAAAACATTAAAATTAAGTGCCTATACTGTACACTGTCTCACTCTCCTCTGCACATGCTCAGTTTCTCTCCATGTTTAGCCACTGCTGAATTTGTAGAGGCAGATCTGCTGATAACCTTAAAGCGGAATTAAAACCCTGCTATCCTTTACAGCAGTGGTCATCAACCCCATCCTCAGGCCCCCCTAACAGGCCAGTTTTGCAAGATAACTGAAATACATCACAGGTGATATCATTTGCTGCTCATTGATTGCAGCATTCTAGTCTGCATCTCACCAAGGCAATACATAAAACCTGGCCTGTTAGTGGGCCCTGTGGACAGGGTTGATGACCACTGCTTTACAGCCAAGGAAGCTGCATCTGTTAGTTCTGCAACTGCCCTGGTGCTGCACATGTGATCAGTTATGACACCTGCCATTTCATGGTTTGATAGTTTGGTTGAGGAAACAAGCACATGTGACAGTTAGCAATCCTGGCATTCCAGAAATGTAACTTTTTTGAAACCATTAAATCAATGTGTTTAGTTCCACTTAATAATTTACTTCTGCTCAGGGGATGTGGGCTTCAGCAAAATGGCAGCCTCAAGCAAGAGGAAACAGGAGCAATGCTGAAGGCAATTTATAGCACACACTAATTTTGGTAGCATAATTATTATGTGGAATGTATGTTCCTTGCTAAAGAACATTATTTTTTATCACGTTGTTATGGGTAAAGTTCCGTTTTAAGAGTCCGGCATCTGTTACTGATAATAAAATTGAGACAACAGGAAGCTATAAGGTAGGCAACACTTTTTGGGGGCCAAACAACCCCACTTCATCTGGGCTTGAACAAGACACATAAGGAATCATGGCATATATGGAAAGAATGAATCAAAAGATTCTAAAAATAATAAAAATAAGACATTGAAACAAAGAATTGATGTTTATTCAAAAAACAATACATCAAAAAAATAATTACAGTAGAATTAAAGGCAAAACATTGTTTTTGTTTTAGATGCAGTAAGGGGGCTTTTAACCCCTGTTAATTATTTTTTTCCCCACCATCTGTGTCCCATTGAAGAGATTTCCCTTCACTTTCTGTCCCATACCAAAAAAGGAAGTAAAGTGTTTGTCACCAAGGTCACCAGAACTAGTGCCTCCATTGAAATAGGGTGGATCTCCATAATGGCGGCACATACAGTAATAAAAACCTGCCAGGTGTTTTAATCCCTCTCCACTCCTTCCTAAACTAAAAAAGAAAAAGTTTTGTCTTTAGCTACACTAATTATTGCAGAGTATATATACCAATGAAGTACCAGAAATAAACTGAAATATATGTATATAATTAAAACTAATAGACATGTTTTACATAGAAAACCCTAAAATACTAATAGTGAGATGTTTTTTTTATATTTTTTAAGATGCATTTGTATAACGTTGAATAATTAGTCCAGCCTTACAGAATAACCATTATAGGCAGGGTCTTTATTATTTGGCTTACATGTGCCCTCTGGTGGACATCCTGATAATTGCTCTGTACTCATGATTTATACTCTATATGCAGTAATGTAGTTCTGTGATATATACCTATTAATTTCAATTACATACATATGTATTAATTGTTGTATTTATATATATTTTTTTGCATAATGATAAATTCTTTCTGTTTCAAGGCTTTATTTTTAGGATCATGGCCTTGATAAATTCTTTTGATATTTACCATGGTTCTGGTACCATGTTATCCCCCTTCCGGGAGAACACAGTGATTATTGCTAGAGGCTATAGCCACTGGCAATAATCACATGTAAAAATCCGACATGCTGGTTGCACCCATGTAAATCAATGGATCAACTTGTGTACAATCAGCCTGCCCATAGAGGGGTCTCAAACTGGTAGCCCTCCAGCTGTTGCAAAACTACAAGTCCCATCATGCCTCTGCCTATGGGAATCATGCTTGTAACTGTCAGCCTTGCAGTGCATCATGGGACTTGTAGTTTCACAACAGCTGGAGGGCCCCCAGTTTGAGACCCCTGCCATAGATGATTGGAATATCAGCCAGTCCCTGCTGAAAAGAGAATGCATTAAGGTAAAAGAAAAACCTTTAGCCTTTAGAACCACTTTAACATTTTTTATTTTTACTCTTAACAATAGTAAAAAACAAACTTTATGTACAAATCATCTATGTTCCCTCTAAGCAAGGCCCCAAAATATTTATGCATTGCATTCAATCACAAACTAAGCTCACCTCCTGTCAATCATCTGATAGCATCTCTTCAGCCATCCTAAACCAGGCATTCTTCTTCGAGGCGTGGCACCATTTAAGTAAATAATCATGTAATCCTCTGCCACCAGCAACTCCAGACTGCTAATAACATAGCTGCCAAAAACAAATAAATGTAATTAGATAAAGTCTAAAGAAAGGACTTTTGACTTTATTGCCACTGCATGTTTGTAATGTGAAAGGATAAATGCTGAATTTTGGCACCCTTTGACAAAACATATGCTCAATATCACAGTCGCTTACCTTCCACTTTCCAATGCCTCTTCCATTTCTCACACTCAGGCCGCGTACACACGCGCGGACTGTTCGCCCAACTTTGTCCGTCAAACAGTTTTCGGCAAACAGTCCGCTCAAAATTAGCATGGACGGACATGGCCACACACGACGGACGAACAGTTTGCTGAAACCGTGCGCGATGACGTGAACGGCACGTACGACGGGACGAAAAATACGACGTCCTATACACTGCATTATAACTTTCGGCGTGTAAATCCTTTCTGAGCATGCGCGGAACTTAGTTTGACGAACAAGCCTACACACGAGCGGACTGTTCGCTGAAACAAGGTTTCAGCGGACAGTTTTTCGGAAATTCCGTAAAACCTTGTTCGTCAAACTGTCCGCTGAAACTGTCCGCTGAAAGCCCACACACGAGCGGACTGTCCGCCCAAACACTGTTCAGCGGACAAAGTTGGGCGAACAGTCCGCGAGTGTGTACGCGGCCTCACAAGCACTTCTGGGTTTTACCTAGTGTATCCTGGTAATGTCACATGAATGAATGCTACATTTAAAAAGTTAACTCAGTTTTGCGTAAATTTTTCCCGGCGGTGTCGGATAAATGCTGGCGCTGCCGGGAAGGGACGGGGACTCTGTTGCATATTTTTTGGTCCTGCCCTAGACTTAGATGTTTTTGGGAGGGGGTCCGTCGGATCGTGCAGGGATTCACTTATTATGTGATCCCGGATGATCCGGCGTTCTTCCTGCTTCATGTTAACGACATACCCACACGCTTGTATAAGAAGTCTTTGATCAGACATTTGGTAGATGCGGCGAAGGCATGCATTCCCCTTGCCTGGAAATCCCCGCTCCCGCCTACTCTGAATACTTGGGTCAGGAAAGTCAAAGACGTTAATAAGATGGAAGACCTTGTCCTGACGAGCCAACACAGACAGGAGTTATATACTAAGACATGGCAGCTTTGGAATGTATTTAAATTCTCACAAGAGGGGCAGGCCCTACGGATGCCCCTGGATCACCCACCGTGAAGTGGATGATATCGTGACCATTCGTTCGAATGTTTACCTAATCTGAGTATTCTGGACACCCATGCTCGTGGGTAACCCCCCCTCCCATGCCCCGCCCCCCCAATCTTCTTCCTCCTGCCCCCCGCCTGACCTTTACTTACCTCTCCCTTCCTACTTCCTCTTCTATTCACTGTTTTTCTATCTAGCTTTGCCTTCCTTGGCACCTCAGGGCTCTGTTGGAGTTCCTGGGATTTCTTACATCCTTCTACAACTAACGGGAAAAAAGAAAAAGGGGGGGAGAGACCTGGCCGGATCTAAACGGCATGATGTTACATGTTACTATCAGGAGATACCTGTGTTGCAGTTGTACTATGTCATGTATTCAGAATGTCGCTACTTTATATTGCACTGTGAATGTTTGGATTTTGTACATGATGTGGCCGGTTTGGTCCTTCCGCCCAAATACAAATAAAAAAAAAAAAAAAAAGTTAACTCAACTTTACCAAAAACGGCCAATGCAGGTGAAGGGGTACCTGTACATAAAATCAAACTGTGCAACTCTAACATTGGACACTTATTACGAGTGTAGACCATTTACATACCTCCTGAAGCTTGAACAAAAAACTCAGAGATGACATCATCCAGTTTTGACTTGTTGCTAAGACACTCCCAGCCATTACTGCCCACCCCCCACCATCACTGGAGAGAGCTTCCAGACCCCCACACATCTGTGCCACTATTTCCTTTGTTGCAGAAAAGAGCCCATGCAAAGCAGTTTGATATTGTGTCTAAGCAACATGCCATCTCTGGGTATTTTTCAGTCAGGCTTGAGGAGGTACATGACTGGCCTACATCTATAGCAGGGCCATTATTTAACTTTGGTCAAAGCTGCACAATGTGTTTTTACTTACAGGCAAAAGCAGTTTTTGGTAAAAGTGAACTAACCCTTCAAACTCATTCAGGATGTGCTGTCACCAATCGAGCAGGGAGTCCATTTTGTTCACTGAGCTTTAGAAGTCTTTTGCTGACTCTTGTGCCTAGCACCCCTGCATTTTCAATTTCTTTAGACTTGCAGCCTCTGCTGCATCTCTGTTGCTCCAAAGCCTCTGGCCTCTCACCTCCCAGTTCCTCATTACTCAGGACCTATTTACCTCCATATCTCTAAATACCCATTGAATTGACTGGCGGTAGCCTGCAGACAAGCCCAAACTCCTATGAGGGGGTCCTTGAACAAAATCCACTAGCTACCTTTTAGAATAAACTTCAACGATTTTTGACAGCCTCACAAAGGAGCATGATCTACATCGGAGATATGCAATTAGCAGACCTCCAGCTGTTGCAGAACTAAAAGTCCCATGAGGCATTATACATTTTTAGATTGCACTGGTATGCTAATTCATATGGTCTCGTGTCAATTGGGATGCAGTGGCTGCACAAGCACAGTTGCTGGTTCCAATCCACCTTCTATGCATGTGTGGGTGCATGTCCCCGAATGCAGACAGTGTGCCTACGTGGAAACACAGCCACACCTGTAGAGATGTCAAATGTATCTTATTTAAGTCTAGAAGCATTTTTGAAGCTTCAGCTCTCTTTTTTTTTTTTTTTTTTGCGTATTTGGGAGCAATTTGTCAGCAGAAAAAAAGTCTGACAGCTCCTACAAGCTCCTAAATGCTGCTAACCGCAGCTTAGCATCGGATTCTAGAATTTTTTTTCTAATCTTAGTGGGCGGCCGCTGGCGTCCTTAACAAATAGTGAATAGCTGTCCGATGGTGCCACAAGTGACGTCACAGTGACGTCATCGAGGGGCCCTGCCCCTTAGTTTATTTAGCGTTGTGAGGTAGCAGAGCTGTCATTGGGTGGCCAGCATTCAGAGCCTGATTGACATTGGATCTACAATGGGGGAACATTTATTTTTATTGTTAGTTTTTTGCAGGGCTTTTTTTTCAGCTAGAACTTGGTGGAACTCAGTTCCACCACCTCTGGCTCAGGCTCCCTGCTCCCTGTTCACCACTATTACGCGATAACACAAAAGTCCGGTTTTTATGCTTACAAGTAACAGCTTGTTCCCCAACAGCTCCCACAAATCAGATCTCCTGAGTGGCTCCCACTGAGTGAAGGATGGAAACAAGGGAGATGCAGGTACCCGGGGTGCAGTGCAAATGCCAACATCGCCACTGGATGATCTTCCCCTACATAAGAGATTTGGAGCCAACTACAGTATGCAGGGAGGCACTAGAGCCAGCTGGGTACTTCAGATTAATACAGCAGCAAAAATAAGGCATGTGGAAGATGGTGGAGCTTTAAAGGAGATGTGGAGAAGATGGGGGCAGTAGAGGGGGGTTGCATGCAGAGGTCAGAGTTGAAGAGGGGTGGATGGGGGGTGCAGAGGTAAGCAGCTGTGGAATAAGGCTGAATTCTGCACTCTGTGTGTAGTGCACCCCTGAGCTTTGCACTATTTACGTAGTGCACCCTGAACTCTGCAGTCTGTATATAACCCCCTCCCTGAACTCTGCACTCTGCACATAATGCTCTCCTGGTATTTAATGACCCTGTTAAGACCCTTCCACTGTTAGTGAAATTTGACCACACCCACTATTTGATGCAGTTTGGAGGGTGTGCGTAAAGGGGGGGAGGGTGTGCGTAAAGGGGGGGGGGAGGGTGGTCGTGATTGAGTTCCTGTACTGATTTTATTTTTATTTTTTTATTTTTTATTAAATGACTGGCTGCTGTCTTCATTTACACTTTTTTTTATTTGGTGAATCAACATGGGGACAAGGTATGCAAAAACGAATATAAATAAATTAGCAAAAAAACAAACCACGGGGACAAGGTGCTTTGAGGGCATGTTGAGGGCATGTGGCCTGGTATGGTTCTGGTGGGGAATGGTCGCTCGCTCGTCTCCCCCCCCCCCCTTTCCTAGCCTGCTAGGTTTGGCATGGGTCCCCCTAAAATCCGTACCAGACCTGAAAAAAAAAATTAAAAGGAGAAGTCCAACCTGAGCTCATTTGACTGGGCTTCTCCTATGGGTCATAGGAGTGCAATTTGTTTTGCACTCTTCTGACCTATTTTCAGCAGACTGAAGTCCGCTCTCTGCTGACATCACCAATATCAGTCCAGGCATCGCATCATCCTGACTCTGGGAGTCTGGATCTGGACTGATAGCTGTCTCAGCGAGCTGCAGAAATGGCCGCTTCCCGCCCTTCCACAGCTCAGCGCTCCAATGAGAGTGGAGGAGCAGAGCAGAGTAGGAGAGCTGCTGACTGCTCAGGGAGGCAAGAGAACTGAGCCATCAGCGATGCCCAATGGCTCGGTTCTCAGTGCAGAGGCGGCGGGGGACAGATGCAGCATTGGTCCAATGCTGTATCCACCAAGGTAAGTATAAAACAAAAAAATACCATACTTCTCTTTTAATGCCTGCATTCTTTTGTTTACATTCAGCTGTTAGCGGGAATCCCACTGACAGTTGATGAGTCATCAATTGTTAAAGTGGTTGTAAACCCTTACAACACACTTTGACCTACAGGTAAGCCTAGATTAAGGCTTACCTGTAGGTCCAAGAAATATCTCCTAAGCCTACATGGTTTAGGAGATATTTGCCGAAAGACAGGCACCGCTGTCTACGGTGCATGTGCCGTAGACAGCGGCGTGCAGGCGCACTGAGCGCGGCATCCGTCAACGCCGATATGCCGCGCGTGGCGGCTACCGTGCGCATGCGCGGGAGCGATGTCATCGCGGCTTCGCCGAATGACAGCGGCGGAGCAGCGAAACCCCCCGAGAAGATGGATGCGCCGGACTACAGGGGACAGCGGTGACATCGCTGGCTCCTGTGTCAGGTAAGTGACACATAATGGACTACTATGCGATGCATAGTAGTCCATTATGCTTTACCTTTGCAGGGAATGAAAAAGGAAGTAAACTCATCAGGGTTTACTTCCTCTTTAAGGACTAGTGACAACCCACTAGACGCTGCTAAACGCTGGCACCAGAGTGCTAATCACCAGAACAAAAATGCTAAATATGACCGTTTTTGTTCGAAAGTTTTTCTGGCGTTTTTTTTAGACCTGCTGGTGTGCATGAAGCCCCAAACTAACATCAAGCTGATGCCATTGACCCAAGGCCAAAGCTCATTGACACAGGCCCTAAGGTATACATAAGAGTATTACCTCCCTACAAAGCTGTTTAGTGTGTGATTTTATTATTCTTGTTCACAGTGGCGGCTGGTGCTCAAAATTTCTGGGGGGGGCACAAACAAACTGAAAAATACTGAAACACCCCCCATCAAATGCAGCCATTGTGCCCATCATATACAGACACGTGTGCCCATCATATGCAGCCACTTGTGCCCATCATATGCAGCCACTTGTGCCCATCATATGCAGCCACTGTGCCCATCAAATGCAGCAACTTGTGCCCATCATATGCAGCCACTGTGCCCCCTTAATATGCAGCCACTTGTGCCTGTCATATGCCACCACTTGTGTCCATCATATGCAGCCACTTGTGCCCATCATATGCAGCCACTGTGCCCCCTTAATATGCAGCCACTTGTGCCTGTCATATGCCACCACTTGTGTCCATCATATGCAGCCACTTGTGCCCATCAAATGCAGCGACTTGTGCCCATCGTATGCAGCCATTTGTGCCAGCCAAATGCAGCCACTTGTGCCCGTAATATGCAGCCACTTGTGCCCAGTATATGCAGAAACTTGTGCCCATCAAATGCAGCCACTCGTGCCAATCAAATGCAGCCTCTTGTGCCCATCATATGCAGCCATTTTTGCCCATCAAATGCAGCCACTTGAGCCCATCAATTGCAGCCACTTGTGCCCATCAAATGCAGCCGCCTGTGCCCAGTATATGCAGCCACTTGTACTCAGTATATGTAGCCACTTGTGCTCATCAAATGCAGCCAGGCGCATCCACCAGCTTGGCTGTCACTTTACTAAATCCCCCCCCCCCCCCCCCCATGGCCGGTCCAGTGGCACTTACTGAGTGATGGGGCTTCATAGGTGAACAAAATGAGCTGCGCTAAAAACAAAAAATTAAAAATTAAAAATTAATCAAACACCTAAAACCTAATCAAAACCTAAACCTAAGCATTCGGTCTCCAAACACTACCTGCTGGCACACAATAGAGACCCTACCAACACAATCTTTATGGGAATTGACAAGTTCAATCCCCATTGGAGGGGAACCCATTTGGTAAGAAGCATTTCCAAGCTTGAAATGATGTGGATACACAGATTAAAAAGTTACGTCCCTCATGGTCTTAATATTGAAGTAGACGTAAATGCGTTTATTGACAATTCTTGAATAATATATGATTGGTTGGAATAGTTTATATAGCTTAGGCTTCCTGTGGTTGTTGTTGCTTTTTTAACTGTAAACTTGGTGTGAGTTCCATGAGTCCTTGATGAGGTTTTTTGCCTTTATCATTTTTTTCTGTATTTGTGGTCTTACTACTAAAAAAAGTTTCCAATTTCCACTGGTATATAAATTTTTTTATGACGAAGAACGTATTAGTATCTGGACATACAAGACAGTACATATCTTTACTACAAAAGCTGTTTTGTTTATTCGTTTGGACTGTTTTGTTTGTGCCTAATATTTTTTATTATCTCATCGGATACCTTCTGATAAATATACTTTTCAATTGGTATTTGAAAGGAATTTTTTTAATTCCTTTTTTCCCTTAATGTACTTTTATGATAATTTTGTATTTTTAATTTATGGTTCTTAAAAGAATCTGGAGGGTTATGATTATGAGTTTGCCTCTGCGTAATAGTAGGGCAAATTTTTACCCTTTTCTCCTTATGTAAAATGGTGGACTGGGTGATAATATGGGCATTCCAGTCCTCTTTCCCTCACCTAACATGGTGGATTGAGAGGACAACATGGAGCTCAGACCGAGGCTGTTTGTTTAGGATTTTGTATATAGGCGGTGCGTCAGAACGCCGTCCCGCATCCCGTGAACACGTCCGTTCGTGACGAAACGCGCGTAGGGAGATAGGCGTTCTGACGTCCCCGCGTTCTACGCCCAACCAGGAAGTGCGGGCGGCACACGAGTCCGGCCGGCTCGTTTTTTATGTGATCGTTTTTTCTTTACGTATGTGAGTGTAAATTTTTTTAAATTCTACTTTATTAAACCAAGTGGTTTTACGCTATGCGAGTGTCTTTGATCTTTTATATATGATCCACGATACCCTCGTTTCCTGATTGGAGGCTTCGTACTGGAGATAGAGACAGCGTGGTGTCAGCTATCTACGACACCTTCGTTCCCCGATTGGAGCCTTCGTATTGGAGATGTAGATGGTGGGATGCCTGTGACGGTTCACCCAGAAACCTCTGTGCTGTTGCCTTACTGATCTCACTAACACTGGGATCTAAAGCTCTGGTAAGCGGCCCCTCTTCTCACTGGTGGAGGATTGTTTTGAATATTTTCTATATACACGCATTTGTGGATATTTTTGCACCCTAATATCAAGTTTGAAGAATCAATAATATTTTTGGACTAAAAAATTTTTTTCTTCATCACATATGAACTTTTTATGGTTTTTGAATATTATTTTTGTTAATTTTATTCGTTTAGATTTAGCACACATTATTATTTTTTGTTTCAATTTACATTAATTATTGTGGGGTTTTTTCTATATTATTTATACTAATTTCATTTTAGATCTAGTATACACTTTATTCACTCTATGATGATATGATAGTATTCATGTATACTATTTACTAATCACATTTTTTGTCAATTCAATATTGTTTTTCACGTTTATTGGTATAGGTTTTGATTAGGTTTTAGGTGTTTGATTAATTTTTAATTTTTAATTTTTTGTTTTTAGCGCAGCTCATTTTGTTCACCTATTTAGTTTTATATCGGAGTATTACGATTAGGGTTGCTGCTTATAGGTTGCTTTCTTTTGTTGTTTGAGTAGCGCGGTTTACCCTTTGTACCGTGTTAGTGATGGGGCTTCGTCTTCTGTAGTGGCGGGAATCGGCGGCTGTGGCTCCTGTGTCCACTTGGCTCCTCAGGCTTCCTCCGCAGTGTCTCCTCTTCCGCCAAAGCATTAGGCATCGAATAGGATCGCATAATGCTTTGGCCAATCGGGAGACAGGTCTGACTGACCTGCCTGATGATTGGCAGGGAGAAACGTTTGAAACGACAGGGTGGGATCGGGACACAGTTCTCTGCGTGCCGAGCCCACCCTATTTTGAAGCCTATTAGAGTCTCACAGCCACAATGCACGGGCCGCCACTACTTGTTCTACTACTTGTTTTCAAAAAAATATGTAATTCAAACATATGTCTCTTGGTTTTACATCTTTGAAACAATAGTATACAAAACCACAAATGTATACATGATTTATAGGAGGAAAGACTATCATATTTCAAATACAGTTTTAGAACTTTTGTCAATGATTTATGAAGTTTAGCAGATACACATAATTAGACACAAGGTGGCTAATTATTTCAGAAGAATCAGTAATGGTTCAGAGTGCTATCCCAAGCAGTTCATGCTCTATATTGCGCTGGTCATATCAGCCGTTGACTGCTTGCAGGAGGGGGGGGGGGGGGGGGGTTGAAAAACTCTAGAACCCTCATTACAACCGAAAGATAATTTTTTCTTTCCTGCTGCCTATCCATGGCAGCATACGCATGGTTGGCTGGGGGCGGAGCAACCAACCAAGCATTCAAGGAGTATTAACTTTGGTTACAGAGTATATCGGTGTGAATATTCTTGCCCAGTAACTTCCAAATTTGGGGAAAGTCTACCAAATATGGAACATTGTTGCCACCCCTGAAACAGATTAACTGCTTGCCGCCCACCCACCGTCATATGACGGCCGGGCGGCTGGGCTCTCATTCTGGGCGGGATTGCACGCGATTGTGTGCATGCAGCCCTGTACTGTCAGTGACAACGTGTCACAGAGACACCGCTCGTCACCGGGGGGGGGGGGTGAACAGATGTTGGGCATGGCTGTTTACCACGTGATCGGCTGTGATGAAGTCCACCACACTAGACAGGTTTTTTAAGTAATTTATTAGGCAGCTCCGGGGTTTCTTCCGACTTCTCCACTCTCTCTGGCCTCTTCTCCCAGTCTCCGGTGACCATGCCCCATGCCTATATAAGTCGTTGCGCACCTCGCACACAGCATTACAGCGGGAGAGAGCGTTGTGTCAACATCGGAAGAGAAGAGGGAAGAAGACGGCAGAGGAGACCGGGCCAACGTTAGCAAAAGAGCAGAAGATAGCGGAGGAGCCCGGCAGAAGACACAGGAGACTGGGAGAAGAACCGGAGACCGGGAGAAGAGGTCAGAGAGAGCGGAGAAGTCGTAAGAGACCCCCCGGAGCTACCTAATAAATTACTTTAAAAACCTGTCTAGTGTGTTTTTTTATTGACACTCCCCCCCCCCCCCCAGGTGAATGGGTAGGGATACAATGTACCCCATACTCATTCAGATAGGGTGGGGGGGCCGGGATCCGGGGGCCCCCTTATTAATGGGGACTCCCAGATTCTGATAAGCCCCCCACCTGCAGACCCTGACAACCAACGGCCAGGGTTGTTGGGAAGGGACCCTTGTCCTCATCAATATGGGGATGAGGTGCTTTGGGGTGGGGGACCACAAGGCACCCCCCTTCCCCAAAGCACCCCCCCCATGTTGAGGGCATGCGGCCTGGTATGGTTCAGGAGGGGGGGGAGGCGCTCGCTCATCCCACCCCCTTTCCTGACCGGCCGGACTGCATGCTCAGATAAGGATCTGGTATGGACCTTGGGGGGACCTCCACACCGTTTTTTCGGTGTAGGGGGTTCCCCTTAAAATCCATGCCAGACCTAAGGGCCTGGTATGCCCTTGGAAGGGAACCCATACCATTTTTTTTCTTATAAGAGAGGTGACATTGTCACTTCTTTTTTGTGCCCACTGCAGTAGAAAAATGTGTTTTTCCTATTGCAGCCAGCGCCAGATGTACAGTACCCTGTCGCCGAGAACCAGTGCGATGGGATCGAGCTGGAAACACATTCTTGCGGGGGCAGGTACTGTAATTTATTTTTCTGTAAAGTCTCTTCAATATAGCTGGAGATCCAACTTGGAGGTGACTTCCATTGAATTCTATGGGTACAAGTGGCCTAGAAGTCGCCTTCAAGTAGTACAGGAACCTTTTCTGACGTTGGAGCGACTTCAGTAGTGTACATTAAGACGGCTCTCATTGACTATAATGGAATTTCTGATGTCAAGTGACTTGGGGCGACTTAAAGTGGAGCTCCACCCTCTTTTTTAAGTCTTCTGCATACCCTGCTTCTCTGCCCCTTAAACACATTTGGCATATATATATGTATATATATATATATATTGTAGCAGCACGCAGGTAAAGTCACCTGGTTGTATCCAGGATGGGAAATATGTGTGCCCTAGATTCAGGCTTTATGCAGACTTTTACAATTAGAGGGGAAGAGTTAATGAGCCCAGCTGAAGTAAGTGGGCTCATTAAGACCTCTACAAAAAACCCCAGCATGCTTAGGGAGATGCTCCATCCTGGAACCAGTTTTGTGTGTATAGACTGGGGAGTGTGATACCTGTTCTGTTCTGTGCGGTGAGTTAACGCCTGTGTGGCAAACCTCTACAACAGAGACAGGGACTGGTGCAGCACAAGGCTGCACTCAGTTGGTAGACAGGGAATCTAAGTGTGTAATTAGAAGTCAAGCTGACCAGGATTTATTTTCATGTTTTATTTTTGTTTGGCTGTTATATGTTTCACTGCATGTAGCATAAATAAACCGCATCTTTTGTTTTTTTTGCACCTACAACGCTGTCTGCTGTGCCTGATTTTGTGTTGTGAACCCATCCAGGGGGTCACACACACCCGCTGCCGAGCTAAGCCCTCACAGTTGGTGGAGAATTTTGGCAGTTTTTTTTAATTATTTTTTTTTAAGGCCAGCATGGAGGAGATACTGAGACAGCTGGCTCTAGCAAATGCCAATCAGCAGAAAACAAATGTGGGTTTACAAAGGAGCCTTGCAGCCCAGCAGCAGACAAATGCAACTTTGCAGCAGAGTCTGGAAGCTCAGCAACAAGCCCAGCAGCAATCTGAAGCCCGCTTCATAGACCTGTTGCAGAAGCAAGAGCAGAATTTTCAACAGAAAATAGAGACATTAATACAGCAATGTCCGCAGACCAATGAAGCCAGTGGTTACAATAATACCGCATCCTTTGGTGTGAGCCGTTTACTGACAAAAATGACTGGAGAGGATGATCCGGAGGTGTTTTTGACCACATTTGAAAGGACTGCTGAAAGGGAAAAGTGGCCTAAGGAGCAATGGGCTGGACTGGTGGCCCCTCTGTTAACTGGGGAATCGCAGAAAGCTTATTATGACCTAGAGCCTGACCAAGCAAAAGACTATGTGGTGCTAAAAACAGAAATATTGGCACGGCTGGGTGTCACCCTGGCCGTCCGGGCTCAGCGTGTGCATAATTGGACTTTTCAGGTTGGAAAACCCCCCAGGTCTCAAATGTATGATCTCATTCACCTGAGCAGAAAGTGGCTGCAGCCAGAGACTTTGACCGCACCAAACATTGTGGAACGTGTGGTTATGGATCGTTTCCTGAAAGCTCTTCCTACTGCCATCCAAAAATGGGTAAGCCATGGAGACCCAGAAAATGCAGATAAACTTGTGGATCTGGTTGAGAGGTACTTGGCTACAGAGAACCTGACCACCTCTTCAGGGACTCACGGACTTTCTACCCTAAGACCAGATCATCCCCAGTGGCGGGTAAGATGACTCCAAGGGGTGAGGGTGGAGAGAGTGAGAGGGTGGGAGTTCTACCTAAGGTCTGGCGCGAAAAAGATTATTTGCTACCGCTGCCGGCAAGAGGGACATATTGCAGCCAATTGCCCCGTTGTGGATGAGCCTATGCAATGTGACTTTATAAGGGAGAGACGTCAGTCGCTGTTTGCGACAGTTGCATGCACTGCCATTCGGGGACCTGAGAAACATTTATGTAAAATGTGTATTAATGGTAGAAATGTTGATGTGTTGCTGGATTCAGGTAGCCTGGTAACATTGATAAAAGCTGAATTAGTTACTACAGAGGTCTCTGGGAAGAACAGGGTGGCTGTTATTTGTGTGCATGGGGACACCCGAGAGTATCCTGTAACTTCAGTGTTTTTTGAGACCTCCAAAGGTAACCTCTCTCATCAGGTGGGGTTAGTGTCTCACTTACCACATGATGCTAATGTGGGAAGGGATTTTCCAAAATTCTGGGAACTCTGGGATTGTCCTGAGCCCCCCACTGGTGCCCCTATAAACCAGGAAGATGACCAGAATTCCTCTGGGAGTGGTGAGGACTCTCCTGAATTTCCCTTGTCAGTATTGGCGGGGGAAACTCGAGAAACTGGGGAGGAGCCAACATCCTCAGATGAAAACATGCCGTCTGTGGAGTTTTCAGATCTTGAGGTTCACAGGGAAAATTTTGCCACAGAACAGTTAAAAGACCCCACCCTAATAAAGGCACGGGAAAATGTGGTGAAAATAGATGGCGAGTTAGTGAACCCAGATAAGACTTGCACTTATCCTTACTTCACTATGGAAAGGGACCTGCTGTATCGAGTGGCTCAAAGGGCAGAAGAAACCATTGAGCAACTTGTAGTGCCCAAACCTTACAGGAAGTTGGTGTTAGAATTGGCTCATGGGCACATTCTGGGAGGTCATCAGGGGACAGAGAAAACCAGAGAGAGGATATTGCAGAGATTCTATTGGCCTGGGTTCATGAAGGAAATAGAAAATTATTGTTCCTCCTGCCCTGTGTGTCAGAAGTCGGCACCTATGCCACATTTCCGTAACCCGCTGGTACCTCTTCCTATCATTGAGGTCCCCTTTGAAAGGATCGCAATGGATTTGGTAGGTCCGATAATGAAGTCCGCCAGGGGGCATCAGTACATTTTGGTTATATTGGACTATGCCACCCGTTATCCGGAAGCAATTCCTCTCCGAAATACCTCAGCCAAAACCATAGCCAAAGAGCTATCTCTTGTTTTTAGCCGCGTGGGTATTTGTAAGGAACTGCTTACGGACCAAGGTACACCCTTTATGTCCCGGGTTATGAAAGAATTATGCAAGTTGTACAAAGTGACGCAATTGCGTACATCTGTGTATCACCCCCAAACAGATGGGTTGGTTGAAAGATTCAACAAAACCCTAAAACAAATGTTAAAGAAGGTGGTGGATAGAGATGGAAAGAATTGGGACTGTCTAATACCCTATCTGATGTTTGCCATTAGGGAGGTACCCCAATCCTCTACGGGTTTCTCACCCTTCGAGTTGCTCTATGGGAGACACCCAAGAGGGCTGCTGGATATCGCCAAGGACACTTGGGAAAATGAGAGTTCTCCTCACAGGAGTGTGATTGAGCATGTCGCCCTGATGCAAGATAGAATTGCACAGGTAATGCCAATTGTAAAGGAACATTTAACCCAAGCGCAGTTAGCACAGCAGAGAGTGTACAACCGTGGGGCCAAGACCCGTACTTTTTCCCCGGGGGATAGGGTCTTGGTGCTAGTCCCTACGGTTGAAAGCAAATTTCTGGCCAAATGGCAAGGTCCATATGAAGTAATTGAAAAAATAAGTGAGGTGAACTACAGGGTTAGACAGCCAGGAAGGCGAAAGCCGGAGCAGATCTATCACGTCAATCTGCTGAAAGCCTGGAGGGATAGGGAATCCCTAGTTGCAGAGACTTTGTCACAAGCACAGCCTGATTGCTTAGTTCCTGAGGTTGGAATAGCAGACACCTTATCGAAACCCCAACAACAGGAGGTTAAAGAGTTTGTACTTCGTAACAAAGAGATTTTCTCTGAGCTTCCGGGACAAACATCTGGCGTAGAGCATGACATTATCACCCCGCCAGGAGAAAGGGTAAAACTAAAACCTTATAGAATACCAGAGGCCCGACGGGAGGCAATACGTGGGGAGGTTCAAAGGATGCTGGAATTGGGTGTGATAGAGGAGTCCCAGAGTGACTGGTCCAGTCCTATCGTACTAGTGCCCAAACCTGATGGGAGCTGGCGGTTTTGTAACGATTTTCGACAATTAAATACAAGTTACAAAATTTGACACCTACCCCATGCCGCGTATAGATGAGTTGATTGACCGGCTGGGAACAGCCCGATATATGACAACTCTTGATCTCACCAAAGGGTATTGGCAAATTCCCCTGGCCGAGTCGGCCAAGGAGAAAACTGCGTTTGTAACCCCAGATGGGGCATTCCAATATAAGAGAATGCCGTTTGGGTTACAGAATGCACCGGCAACATTCCAGCGGAAAATGGATAAGATTCTGAGGCCCCATCAGAAATATGCTGCAGCTTACCTGGATGATGTGATTATCCATAGCACAGACTGGGTCTCACATTTGCCAAAAGTACAAGCAGTCCTAGACTCTATCCGGGAAGCTGGGTTTACGGCCAATCCAAAGAAGTGTACCATTGGACAGGAGGAGGCCAAATATCTTGGGTACAGTATTGGGAGGGGGGTGATAAAACCCCAAGTCAATAAAGTCGAGGCCATACAGAGTTGGCCACGTCCCAACAGCAAGAAACAGGTACGAGCCTTTCTGGGAATCGCTGGCTATTATCGACGATTCATTCCCCATTTTGCTTTTCAGGCTGTGCCCCTCACCAACCTGACAAAAGGGAAAGAGTCTGTCATGGTTAAATGGTCCCCAGAGGCTGAAGAAGCATTTCAGTCCTTAAAAACAGCCTTATGTAGCCAGCCAGTGTTGTACTCACCAGACTTCTCTAAGGACTTTGTTGTACAAACTGATGCATCAGACGTTGGGTTAGGAGCAGTGTTATCCCAGGTCTGGAATGGGGAAGAGCACCCAGTCATTTACCTCAGCAGGAAGTTGAAGTCCCATGAGGTAAATTACGCCACGATTGAGAAGGAATGTTTAGCAGTGAAGTGGGCTCTAGATTCCCTTCGGTACTATCTGCTAGGTAGGCACTTTGACCTGGTGACTGATCACGCTCCTTTAAAGTGGATGGCTCAGAACAAGGAGACCAATAGAAGGGTAAATAGGTGGTTCCTGGCCCTACAAGAATTTAACTTTACAGTTAAGCATCGCCCTGGTGTTAAAATGGGGAATGTGGATGCTTTGTCTCGGATACATGCGTGTCTGAATGCTTGTGTTACAACCCCAAGGTTGAAACAAGAGGGGGGGGTATGTAGCAGCACGCAGGTAAAGTCACCTGGTTGTATCCAGGATGGGAAATATGTGTGCCCTAGATTCAGGCTTTATGCAGACTTTTACAATTAGAGGGGAAGAGTTAATGAGCCCAGCTGAAGTAAGTGGGCTCATTAAGACCTCTACAAAAAACCCCAGCATGCTTAGGGAGATGCTCCATCCTGGAACCAGTTTTGTGTGTATAGACTGGGGAGTGTGATACCTGTTCTGTTCTGTGCGGTGAGTTAACGCCTGTGTGGCAAACCTCTACAACAGAGACAGGGACTGGTGCAGCACAAGGCTGCACTCAGTTGTTAGACAGGGAATCTAAGTGTGTAATTAGAGGTCAAGCTGACCAGGATTTATTTTCATGTTTTATTTTTGTTTGGCTGTTATATGTTTCACTGCATGTAGCATAAATAAACCGCATCTTTTGTTTTTTTTGCACCTACAACGCTGTCTGCTGTGCCTGATTTTGTGTTGTGAACCCATCCAGGGGGTCACACACACCCGCTGCCGAGCTAACCCCTCACAATATATATTTTTTTTAAACCCACGGTTTTATTGTCAATTGTTTTCTGTGCTTCCTGTTTCCGGCCGCGGCCTGAGCGCGTCATCGCCCGTCCGCTATGCCTCCCGGGACATGATATTTATAGATTCCAGAAGGCAATAGGGGCCGCTGGGCCGTAGTATCGCGTTATTTCCAAACCGGAAATGACGCGATACAAGGCGGCGCCGGCCGGCGGACATTTTAAGTAAGGGCAAATTGGCTTTTGTTGCCAGTGTTTTATCTAAACTCGACAGCAAGCGGCATCATCGGCAGTACAAGCGCCTTTCTAGTGGAAGATCTACAGCAAGCAGCTACTTCTCGGCGGTAAGTACTTTTGTCATCCATGGAGTGTTATGGGTGCAGTGTTGAGTGGGGGAGATGGTGCTGTGCATGGAGCTGTGCTGGGGCAGATGGAGCTGTGCTGGGGCAGATGGAGCTGTGCTGGAGGTGATGGTGCTGGGGCAGATGGAGCTGTGCTGTGCTGGAAGTGATGGTGCTGGGGCAGATGGAGCTGTGCTGGGGCAGATGGAGCTGTGCTGGGGCAGATGGAGCTGTGCTGGAGGTGATGGTGCTGGGGCAGATGGAGCTATGCTGGAAGTGATGGTGCTGGGGCAGATGGAGCTGTGCTCGGGCAGATGGAGCTGTGCTGGAGGTGATGGTGCTGGGGCAGATGGATCTGTGCTGTGCTGGAGGTGATGGTGCTGGGGCAGATGGAGCTGTGCTGTGCTGGAGGTGATGGTGCTGGGGCAGATGGAGCTGTGCTGTGCTGGAGGTGATGGTACTGGGGCAGATGGAGCTGTGCTGGGACAGATGGAGTTGTGCTGGGGCAGATGGATCTGTGCTGTGCTGGAGGTGATGGTGCTGGGGCAGATGGAGCTGTGCTGGGGCAGATGATGATGGTGATGTGCTGGGGCAGATGATGATGGTGATGTGCTGGAGCAGATGATGATGGTGATGTGCTGGAGCAGATGATGATGGTGATGTGCTAGGGCAGATGATGATGGTGCTGTGGCAGATGATGATGGTGCTGGGGCAGATGATGATGGTGATGTGATGGGGCAGATGATGATGGTGATGTGCTGGGGCAGATGATGAAGGTGATGTGCTGGGGCAGATGATGATGATGATGTGCTGGGGCAGATGATGATGTGCTGGGGCAGATGATGATGTGCTGGGGCAGGTGATGATGGTGCTGTGCTGGGGCAGATGATGATGGTTCTGTGCTGGGGCAGATGATGATGGTGCTGTGCTGGGGCAGATGATGATGGTGCTGTGCTGGGGCGGATGATGATGGTGCTGTGCTGAGGCAGATGATGATGGTGCTGTGCTGGGGGTGGATGATGATGGTGCTGTGCTGGGGCGGATGATGATGGTGCTGTGCTGGGGCGGATGATGATGGTGCTGTGCTGGGGCGGATGATGATGGTGCTGTGCTGGGGCGGATGATGATGGTGCTGTGCTGGGGCGGATGATGATGGTGCTGTGCTGGGACAGATGATGATGGTGATGTGCTGGAGCAGATGGTGATGGTGATGTGCTGGAGCAGATGGTGATGTGCTGGAGCAGATGGTGATGTGCTGGAGCAGATGGTGATGTGCTGGGGCAGATGGTGATGTGCTGGGGCAGATGGTGATGTGCTGGGGCAAATGATGATGTACTGGGGCAGATGATGATGGTGCTGTGCTGGGGCAGATCCGCCCCAGCACAGCACCATCCACCACAGCACCATAATCATCTGCCCCAGCACATCATCATCTGCCCCAGCATATCACCATCATCATCTGCCCCAGCATATCACCATCATCATCTGCCCCAGCATATCACCATCATCATCTGCCCTAGCACAGCACCATCATCATCTGCCCCAGCACAGCACCATCATCATCTGCCCCAGCACAGCACCATCATCATCTGCCCCAGCACATCATCATCTGCCCTGGCACAGCACCATCATCATCTGCCCCAGCACATCACCATCATCATCTGCCCCAGCACATCACCATCATCATCTGCCCCAGCACATCACCATCTGCCCCAGCACATCACCATCTGCCCCAGCACATCAACATCTGCCCCAGCACATCACCATCTGCCCCAGCACATCACCATCTGCCCCAGTACATCACCATCTGCCCCAGCACATCCCCGAAGTTGGAAGAAGAGGGCAGCGGCGAAGAAGAAAGCCGGGCTCCTCCGCTAGCAAAAGAGCTAGCAGAAGATAGCGGAGGAGTCCGGCGAGAAGACCCCCGAAGACGGAAGACCCCCCGGAGCTGTGCAATAAACTATTTTAACCCTTGTGTGTGTTGTGTTTTTTTTTTTTACTTTTTTCCACAGGTGAATGGGTAGGGGTACATAAGGTGGGGGGCCGGTATCCGGGGGCCCCCTTATTAAAGGGGGCTCCCGGATTCCGATAAGCCCCCCGCCCGCAGACCCCGACAACCAACGGCCAGGGTTGTCGGGAAGAGGCCCTTGTCCTCATCAACATGGGGACAAGGTGCTTTGGGGTGGGGGGCCGCACGCCCCCCCCCTTCCCCAAGGCACCCCCCATGTTGAGGGCACGCGGCCTGGTACGGCTCAGGAGGGGAGGGGGGGCACTCGCTCACCCCCCCTTTCCTGGCCGGCCGGGTAGCGTGCTCGGACAAGGGTCTGATGTGGACCTGGAGGGACTCCCATGCCGATTTTTTCAGCGTTGGGGTTCCCCTTTAAGTCCATACCAGGTGGCGGGGCCAGCGACGTCTCCTTCGCGGGCCCCGCCTACCTGGAGACACGCTCAAAATGAGCGGACTTTCCTCCGCGTGTGTGGGCGAGTCCGTTCATTTCAAAAGTACGGCGGATAGTCCGGCGGACTTAGTACGCCGTATTAGTCTGCTGAAAAAGTGCCATGTGTGGGCAAGTAGCCCGTTCGGAAAGTCCGGCGGACAGTCCAGCGGGAAGTCCGCCGGACTAAGTCCGCCAGATAGTCCGCTACGTGTGTACGCTGCATAAGAAGGGGTAAAGCAGACATGTTGCTACACCCACCGGAGTTTTGCATTTTAGATGTATTTATAACATTAAAGTTAGTATATAGTGAAATACAGTACTTACAACTCTGTCTGACTACTTAGATGTTGAATTTTAAAAGCAGCGAACTTCTGTCTGATTAGCAAACCTGTGAGATGAACCAAAAAAAAAAAAAAAAAATTTATCAGCTGATAAGAATTTTATTTGGCTGAGAAAACCTTGGATCCCTTTCTGGAGAATCGCACTGGATTACAGTAGCGATTGGTGAGTTTGCATGTCAATCTATCAGTGCACTGCCTACCGCTGTTCGTGTCCCCTTGTTTACTTCCGGATTTCGTCGGCGGAGTTTGTGTACACAGAAGTTCCAGTTGTCCCCACAGAGGGCTGTGTCTGCCTGTCTAGCTGACTCCGTTCATACGGGAGTCCAACCGATCCGGTAAGGACCTTTAGAAACCATCACTGGAAGGATTTGTTTTTTGCTGAATACCATTGCCGGGGGTTCATCTGAATATTTCTCTCATCCGCAGTATTCTTATCAAGGACACTAGTATTATTCTGTGTTTTATTACACTTGAGCCAGAAAAGACAATTCATTTGATTGGTTTAATCAGATTTTTTTTATTGTGAGGGTTTTTTTTCATTTTCCATGGTGATCATTACTCTCATTTCACATTTTGCAGCGCAACTTTATTTTTATATTATAACCTGTGAGATGAGCAGGGTTGCCGCTACTTTTAAGATTCAAGATCTAAGTAGTCAGACAGAGTTCTAAGTCCTGTATTTCACTATATAAACTGACTTTACTGTTATAAATACATGTAAAATGCAAAACTCCGGTGGGTGTAAAAACATGTCTGCTTTACCCCTTCTTAGTGTATCCTTACTGTGGACGAGTGTGGGGTGTACCAAGATGACGGCGACAGAATGTCACTTCCATAGCAAACTGCGATGGGTCGCCGAATATGTCGTTACACCACTGATCATTTTTAAACTTCAAGACTGCAATGACAAGGCTACAAATGACACTGGGGCAAGGCTGCAAATGACAATGCTACACTGACAAGGTTGCAAATGACACTGACAATGCTGCAATGACACTGGACAAGGCTGCAGATGGACACTGATAAGGCTGCATTGATGGGCATTTAAATGTAATTTTTTTTCCTTAAACTTTCCCTCCTAAAAGTTTTTTCCTTAAAATTCCCTCCTAAACTTGAGGTGCGTGTTATACGCTGGCGCGTGTTATACGCCAATAAATACGGTAATTTATAGAAGGTAGGGCCCGAAAGTTACTCATGCCCAGGGGCCCCCACAACCCTAAATCCTGTCCTGGGTGTAAATGCCCTGTATTGAGGTGGTTAAAGAGAAGTGAAAAAGAGAAAGAAAGAAGAGAGATCTCCACTTTGGAGCAGTACCCGACTTATGCAGGGGAACTCATGTAGTGTATCAATGGATTCCAAGTGTCTGAAAGTATCTTGAAATATCAGCAATAGGTTTATTTATTAGGACAGTTCAATCATTCTTAGAAGTATTAATATTTGTTACGGAGTATATCAGTGTGAATATTGTTGTTCAATAACTTTTAATTTTGGGTCAATCAAGCATGGAACATTCCTGCCCCAGAAACATATCAAAGAGGCGTTATGAAAGATTTTAGCAGAAAGCAGGAAAGATTTTTGTTCAAAACCAAGAAGAGAAGACTTTGTAATTGGCCTCGATAAGGGTCATGTTAACCACTTTCCACCCACGCTACAGCTGAATGATGACTACATCGTAGGCTTTCAGTGTCAGGAGGGTGTCAATAGACGTCCTCCCATGATTGCGCGCTCAGCGACTGCCGAGTCCTTCCAACTCGGCTGATCACAGAACACAGTAAAGAGCCCTTTACCAGGGGGCCCTTTACCACGTGATCAGCTGTCAGCCAATGACAGCTGATCACGGGAGTGATGTTGTTATTCTTAAAGTTGTGGTACTGCACTTTAAACAATGTCATTCATGGTTACAATACAAAATAAAAAAGATGCTAAAGCAGGGGTGCGCAACCAGTGGCCCGGGGGCCACATGTGGCCCACGGATCCCTCTGATGTGGCCCGCGACCTCCTTCTCTGGGATGGCAGGTTCCCGACCCTCCATCTCAGAGCATCAGTGTTGTGAATGAAGCCGACAGTAGAGAAAGCAAGCTGCTGCAGAGCTGCATAAGCTGTTGCTTCTTGTATAGCGCCAGCTCCTGTTACAGGCGGAGTGATACCAAATGCACCTTGCCTGGGACAGCAATAGCTGGTGATACCTGAATGGAATACTGTTATTAAAGGCAAGTTTACTTTGCGGGACTGTGGCGCTGACATGGGGGGTGTATGTGGTGTTGGTATAAATGTGTATGTGTGAATGTTGTTTGGGGTTCTCTTTTTTCCCGACATGGTGTATTCCCTATATTCCTGCCCGCGACAATCTCATCCTTAGGGAATACCCATTTCTTAAATGTTTGAGGGTCGTTGGGTGTCTGATCCCCTTACGTTGGTTTTTCACACATATGGTGTGAACAAGAATGGTAGGAATTGATTGTACTTCACATATGTGCCTTACCTGCCAGTACTGTTTTCTTTTTATTTGTGTGTCTTATCTTTGTTAAAACTAAATAAATAGTGATGGACGAACTTCCGACGGGACGTTTCGCGAACGCGAAACGCGAACGGACACAAACGTTCGCGAAAACGACCGTTCGCCGCGGGCTCCATTGACTTCAATGGGAGGCGAATTTCGCAAACCTTTAGGTCGAATTTGCGGCCACGGGGTAATTATTAGGGGGTAGCACGTAGTCCCACCACCTGGACAATAGCATAATACATGTATGAGGTGAATTTGGGATCGATAACTACAAGCATTTTTTTTTTATTTGGGAAATTGTTCTGACAATTCAGGACTATGGAGCTAATGAAGGCAATGGAGGAGAGGGAAGGTCAGGGACCAGGGTAGGCAAACAAGAGGGTGCAGGAGATACAGAGCACTGACAGCAGCACCGTAATACAGAGCACTGACATCAGCACCGTGACATACAGCGCTGACAGCAGCTCCGTGACATACAGCGCTGACAGCAGCTCCGTGACATACAGCGCTGACAGCAGCTCCGTGACATACAGCGCTGACAGCAGCTCCGTGACATACAGCGCTGACAGCAGCTCCGTGACATACAGCGCTGACAGCAGCACCGTGACATACAGCGCTGACAGCAGCTCCGTGACATACAGCGCTGACAGCAGCTCCGTGACATACAGCGCTGACAGCAGCTCCGTGACATACAGCACTGACAGCAGCTCCGTGACATACAGCGCTGACAGCAGCTCCGTGACATACAGCGCTGACAGCAGCACCGTGACATACAGCGCTGACAGCAGCTCCGTGACATACAGCGCTGACAGCAGCTCCGTGACATACAGCGCTGACAGCAGCTCCGTGACATACAGCGCTGACAGCAGCTCCGTGACATACAGCGCTGACAGCAGCTCCGTGACATACAGCGCTGACAGCAGCTCCGTGACATACAGCGCTGACAGCAGCTCCGTGACATACAGCGCTGACAGCAGCTCCGTGACATACAGCGCTGACAGCAGCTCCGTGACATACAGCGCTGACAGCAGCTCCGTGACATACAGCGCTGACAGCAGCACCGTAAGCAGCCCCAGGAGGAAGTCAGCACAGCACAGGGATGGTGTGATCCCCTCATAATAAGAACCCCCAGGAGGAAGTCAGCACAGCACAGGGATGGTGGGAGCCCCTCATAATAAGAACACCCAGGAGGAAGTCAGCACAGCACAGGGATGGTGGGAACCCCTCATAATAAGCAGCCCCAGTAGAAATATGACACCGCTCAACCTCTTCAAAGAGGAGGGTAGGGGCATATAGTACGGTGTGCTTTTTTGGGTCAGGGAAGTGAGCCAAATGAATTAAGAAGGTCTGTGTGCTTGATTCCAAAAATTGTTTATAGACATATACATGGTCTACTGATCACATGTGTTGAATTCCTCCGAGATCCATGCCTCATTCATTTTTAGAAATGTGAGGTAGTTAACACTGTGGTGAGCTAGGCGAGTACGCTTATCGGTCACAATCCCCCCTGCTGCGCTGAACGTCCTTTCGGACAGGACACTGGATGAGGGGCAAGCCAACAGTTCGATTGCAAATTGGGCAAGCTCTGGCCAGAGGTCAAGCCTGCCCACCCAGTAGTCTAGGGGTTCATCACTCCTCAGAGCGTCCACATCGGCCGTTAACCCAATGTAGTCGGACACCTGACGGTCTAGGCGTTCCCTGATGCTGGATCCGGATGACACCTGTCGATGGGTCGGCTGAAAGAATGACCTCATATCCGAAGTCACCAACACATCTTCAAACCGGCCTCTTCTTGCAGGCGCTGTTGGATTGGTACCCGCAAATCCTTCTCTGGGAGTGGGAATTGCTCCTCTGCCAGCGCACGCAAAAGCAGAATGCAGCATTTCTCGAAGCAAGGCCTGGAAGTGCTGCATTCTGACAGCCCTCTGCGACGGCGGTAACATTTCCGCCATTTTGTGTTTGTACCGGGGGTCTAAGTACGTTGCCACCCAGTACTGGTCCTTGACCCTCATGCTTTTTATACGGGGGTCCCTATTAAAACACTGGAGCATGAAGGCCCCCATTTGCACTAAAGTGGAAGCGGTGTGGTGGCCTGGCTCCTGCTCATCATCCAGGATAATGTCGTCCTCTTCATTCTCCTCTCCCCATCCTCGCACAACAGGGATCCCAGAAAGGTTTAAAGCATGCTCTTCTTGCTCCTGCTCATCCGCCCCGGCACCATCCTCCTCTGACTCCTCATCAGACTCCTGTTGTTGACTTGTCTCAGATAGAGTAGCCCCCCCTGGGAATTCATCCAGCATTGCGACTTCCTCATCTTCCCGCTCCTGCTCCTCCACAGCCTGATCAATGACACGACGCAATGCACGCTCCAGAAAGAAGGCATAAGGTACCATGTCACTGATGGCGCCATGGCTGCGACTGACCAGTTTGGTGATCTCCTCAAATGGCCGCAGAAGTCTGCATGTGTCGCGCATGAGCAGCCACTGGCGCGGTGAAAAAAAACCCAGCTCCCCAGAACCGTTTCTTTCGCAGAGTTCATACAGGTAGACGTTAACTGCACGTTTCTGCTGGAGCAGCCTATCAAGCATATAGAAGGTTGAGTTCCATCGCGTCGGGCAATCGCAAATAAGACGTCTGACCGGCAGATGGTGTCGCCGCTGAATGTCAGCAAGGCGAGCCATGGCCGTGTAAGATCTTCTGAAATGGGCCGAGATTTTCCTTGCCTGCCGCAAGATGTCCTGGACCCCAGGGTATTTGACAAGGAATCGCTGCACGACCAAGTTTAAGACGTGTGCCATGCACGGCACGTGCGTGATTTTGCCCTGTTTCAATGCGCTAAGCAGATTGGCACCGTTGTCACACACCACTTTACCAACTGTCAAATTGAGCGGTGTTAGCCACTCATCTGCCTGTGAACGCAAAGCTGAAAGGAGTGCCGGGCCAGTGTGGCTCTTTGCTTCCAGGCACAACAGACGCAGCACGGCATGGCAACGTCTCACCTGGCATGTGGAATAGGTTCTGGGGAGCTTGGGCGGTGCAGTGGAAGAGACGCTAGCAGCGGAAAAGGAGGAGGCAGCTGAGGAGGAGAGGGAGGAGGATGGAGTAGGAGGAGGAGAAGAAGAGTCAGGCCTGCATGCAATCCGTGGCGGTAAAACCAAATCTACACGGGTGCCACGGGTTACATGCTTGACGGCCGTCAGAAGGTTCACCCAGTGGGCAGTAAAACTGATATACCTTCCCTGCCCGTGTTTGCTAGACCACGTGTCTGTGGTCAGATGTATCTTGGCACCGACACTGTGTGCCAGAGATACATTCACTTGCCGCTGAACATGGCCATATAGCTCTGGGATGCCCTTCTCTGAGAAATACTTCCTTCCTGGGACCTTCCATTGTGGTGTTCCAATGGCCACAAATTTGCGAAAGGCCTCCGAGTCCACCAGTTTATATGGCAGTAGTTGGCGGGCTATGAGTTCTGACAAGCCAGCCGCCAACCGTTGGGCAAGAGGGTTATCCGGCGTCATCATTTTTTTACGCTCAAACATTAGGCCCACGGAAGCCTGCCTTTTTGCAGAAAAATGTGAGCTTGGCGTGATGGAAGGTGGAGTGGAGGACAATTGTGAGGAGAGAGGAGAAGGAGAAGTAGAAGACGAGGCTGGACGGTGAGAGCCTGCAGTGTGGCTTTGTGTGTTCCGTTGCTCCCACTGGGCTCGGTGATGGCTGCTCATGTGCCTTCTTAAGGCGGTCGTCCCTAGGTGAGTATTGGGCTTACCGCGACTAACGCGTTGACTGCAAAGATTGCAGATGGCAACGCTATTGTCAGCAGCGGACACGTTAAAAAAAGCCCACACTGCGGAGCCATGTGCCGGTGTCCTGGGAGCGCCAGATGTGACCGTACATGGTCGATGACTCGCTCCTGATACATTTGCAGTCTGCTTTGTCCCTGCTGTGCAATGTAAGTCATTGCTGCTTCTCCTCCCTATCTGCTGGTCCATATCTCCCTCTGAACTCCCCTCCTCTTCCTCTCTTGTGGGCACCCACGTGACATCACTAGACACGTCATCATCAACGTCACCTTCCCCACCGCTATAAGTAGAGTAGGCAGCAACACCGGGGACCAACCTCCTCCTTGGGCTGATCTGGGTACTGGCGTCAGACTGCTGAGTAGCGCTTGTTGCTACCTCCTCTTCCTGATCCAATACCAAGAGTGGCTGCGCATCAGAAATGTCCTCTTGATATGGATCGGAAAATAATTCCAGTGACTCAAGCGGAAGGTATGTGGTGGTGGTGGTGGTGGTCGTGTTGTTGGTGGTAGTGTCTTTGGGGGTGCACATAGCAGAGAGTGAAGAAGAGGGTGCAGATCGAGAGGATGAGGAGGGTGCAGAAGAGTAAGGCTGAGCGAGCCACTCAACCAAGTCTGGTGCATCCTTTAAAGTAATTGAACGCACCTTCTGCAACTTCCCACTTTGGCTCAAGCCTGTTGCTCCTGCCCTACCCCTACCACCCCTGCGGAAGGGCCTGCCTCTTCCTCTGCATGTCATTTTTTAAATGACCCTGTGACAAAACTCTTAGTCCCTATACCGCTGAAGGACTGCTGCAGTATAGGTGAGCGGTCAGCAGTGGTGCACGTCAACCCTATCTATTGTGGACCTATAGCGGTCCTTACAGAACAGCAGACTGTACCGCACTCAAGCCTATGTACCGTAGCACCCTATACCAAGTTACCAGTCCTTATAAGAACTTTTGTGGACCAAGCAGGTTGTGTATTAGTGTTTAGCAGACTGTACGTCAGTCCCTATACCGCTGAAGGACTGCTGCAGTATAGGGCAGCGGTCAGCAGTGGTGCACATCAACCCTATCTATTGTGGACCGATAGCGGTCCTTACAGAACAGCAGACTGTACCGCACTCAAGCCTATGTACCGTAGCACCCTATACCAAGTTACCAGTCCTTATAAGAACTTTTGTGGACCAAGCAGGTTGTGTGTTAGTGTTTAGCAGACTGTGCGTCAGTCCCTATACCGCTGAAGGACTGCTGCAGTATAGGGCAGCGGTCAGCAGTAGTGCACGGCAACCCTATGTATTGTGGACCGATAGCGGTCCTTACAGAACAGCAGACTGTAACGCACTCAGGCCTATGTACCGTAGCACCCTATACCAAGTTACCAGTCCTTATAAGAACTTTTGTGGACCAAGCAGGTTGTGTGTTAGTGATTAGCAGACTGTACGTCAGTCCCTATACCAATGAAGGACTGCTGCAGTATAGGGCAGCGGTCAGCAGTAGTGCACGGCAACCCTATGTATTGTGGACCGATAGCGGTCCTTACAGAACAGCAGACTGTAACGCACTCAGGCCTATGTACCGTAGCACCCTATACCAAGTTACCAGTCCTTATAAAAACTTTTGTGGACCAAGCAGGTTGTGTGTTAGTGTTTAGCAGACTGTGCGTCAGTCCCTATACCGCTGAAGGACTGCTGCAGTATAGGGCAGCGGTCAGCAGTGGTGCACGTCAACCCTATCTATTGTGGACCGATAGCGGTCCTTACAGAACAGCAGACTGTACCGCACTCAAGCCTATGTACCGTAGCACCCTATACCAAGTTACCAGTCCTTATAAGAACTTTTGTGGACCAAGCAGGTTGTGTATTAGTGTTTAGCAGACTGTACGTCAGTCCCTATACCGCTGAAGGACTGCTGCAGTATAGGGCAGCGGTCAGCAGTGGTGCACGTCAACCCTATCTATTGTGGACCGATAGCGGTCCTTACAGAACAGCAGACTGTACCGCACTCAAGCCTATGTACCGTAGCACCCTATACCAAGTTACCAGTCCTTATAAGAACTTTTGTGGAACAAGCAGGTTGTGTGTTAGTGATTAGCAGACTGTACGTCAGTCCCTATACCAATGAAGGACTGCTGCAGTATAGGGCAGCGGTCAGCAGTAGTGCACGGCAACCCTATGTATTGTGGACCGATAGCGGTCCTTACAGAACAGCAGACTGTACTGCACTCAGGCCTATGTACCGTAGCACCCTATACCAAGTTACCAGTCCTTATAAAAACTTTTGTGGACCAAGCAGGTTGTGTGTTAGTGTTTAGCAGACTGTGCGTCAGTCCCTATACCGCTGAAGGACTGCTGCAGTATAGGGCAGCGGTCAGCAGTAGTGCACGGCAACCCTATGTATTGTGGACCGATAGCGGTCCTTACAGAACAGCAGACTGTAACGCACTCAGGCCTATGTACCGTAGCACCCTATACCAAGTTACCAGTCCTTATAAGAACTTTTGTGGACCAAGCAGGTTGTGTGTTAGTGATTAGCAGACTGTACGTCAGTCCCTATACCAATGAAGGACTGCTGCAGTATAGGGCAGCGGTCAGCAGTAGTGCACGGCAACCCTATGTATTGTGGACCGATAGCGGTCCTTACAGAACAGCAGACTGTAACGCACTCAGGCCTATGTACCGTAGCACCCTATACCAAGTTACCAGTCCTTATAAAAACTTTTGTGGACCAAGCAGGTTGTGTGTTAGTGTTTAGCAGACTGTGCGTCAGTCCCTATACCGCTGAAGGACTGCTGCAGTATAGGGCAGCGGTCAGCAGTGGTGCACGTCAACCCTATCTATTGTGGACCGATAGCGGTCCTTACAGAACAGCAGACTGTACCGCACTCAAGCCTATGTACCGTAGCACCCTATACCAAGTTACCAGTCCTTATAAGAACTTTTGTGGACCAAGCAGGTTGTGTATTAGTGTTTAGCAGACTGTACGTCAGTCCCTATACCGCTGAAGGACTGCTGCAGTATAGGGCAGCGGTCAGCAGTGGTGCACGTCAACCCTATCTATTGTGGACCGATAGCGGTCCTTACAGAACAGCAGACTGTACCGCACTCAAGCCTATGTACCGTAGCACCCTATACCAAGTTACCAGTCCTTATAAGAACTTTTGTGGAACAAGCAGGTTGTGTGTTAGTGATTAGCAGACTGTACGTCAGTCCCTATACCAATGAAGGACTGCTGCAGTATAGGGCAGCGGTCAGCAGTAGTGCACGGCAACCCTATGTATTGTGGACCGATAGCGGTCCTTACAGAACAGCAGACTGTAACGCACTCAGGCCTATGTACCGTAGCACCCTATACCAAGTTACCAGTCCTTATAAGAACTTTTGTGGAACAAGCAGGTTGTGTGTTAGTGATTAGCAGACTGTACGTCAGTCCCTATACCAATGAAGGACTGCTGCAGTATAGGGCAGCGGTCAGCAGTAGTGCACGGCAACCCTATGTATTGTGGACCGATAGCGGTCCTTACAGAACAGCAGACTGTAACGCACTCAGGCCTATGTACCGTAGCACCCTATACCAAGTTACCAGTCCTTATAAGAACTTTTGTGGACCAAGCAGGTTGTGTGTTAGTGATTAGCAGACTGTACGTCAGTCCCTATACCAATGAAGGACTGCTGCAGTATAGGGCAGCGGTCAGCAGTAGTGCACGGCAACCCTATGTATTGTGGACCGATAGCGGTCCTTACAGAACAGCAGACTGTACTGCACTCAGGCCTATGTACCGTAGCACCCTATACCAAGTTACCAGTCCTTATAAGAACTTTTGTGGACCAAGCAGGTTGTGTGTTAGTGTTTAGCAGACTGTGCGTCAGTCCCTATACCGCTGAAGGACTGCTGCAGTATAGGGCAGCGGTCAGCAGTAGTGCACGGCAACCCTATGTATTGTGGACCGATAGCGGTCCTTACAGAACAGCAGACTGTAACGCACTCAGGCCTATGTACCGTAGCACCCTATACCAAGTTACCAGTCCTTATAAGAACTTTTGTGGACCAAGCAGGTTGTGTGTTAGTGATTAGCAGACTGTACGTCAGTCCCTATACCAATGAAGGACTGCTGCAGTATAGGGCAGCGGTCAGCAGTAGTGCACGGCAACCCTATGTATTGTGGACCGATAGCGGTCCTTACAGAACAGCAGACTGTAACGCACTCAGGCCTATGTACCGTAGCACCCTATACCAAGTTACCAGTCCTTATAAAAACTTTTGTGGACCAAGCAGGTTGTGTGTTAGTGTTTAGCAGACTGTGCGTCAGTCCCTATACCGCTGAAGGACTGCTGCAGTATAGGGCAGCGGTCAGCAGTAGTGCACGGCAACCCTATGTATTGTGGACCGATAGCGGTCCTTACAGAACAGCAGACTGTAACGCACTCAGGCCTATGTACCGTAGCACCCTATACCAAGTTACCAGTCCTTATAAGAACTTTTGTGGACCAAGCAGGTTGTGTGTTAGTGATTAGCAGACTGTACGTCAGTCCCTATACCAATGAAGGACTGCTGCAGTATAGGGCAGCGGTCAGCAGTAGTGCACGGCAACCCTATGTATTGTGGACCGATAGCGGTCCTTACAGAACAGCAGACTGTAACGCACTCAGGCCTATGTACCGTAGCACCCTATACCAAGTTACCAGTCCTTATAAGAACTTTTGTGGAACAAGCAGGTTGTGTGTTAGTGATTAGCAGACTGTACGTCAGTCCCTATACCAATGAAGGACTGCTGCAGTATAGGGCAGCGGTCAGCAGTAGTGCACGGCAACCCTATGTATTGTGGACCGATAGCGGTCCTTACAGAACAGCAGACTGTAACGCACTCAGGCCTATGTACCGTAGCACCCTATACCAAGTTACCAGTCCTTATAAGAACTTTTGTGGACCAAGCAGGTTGTGTGTTAGTGATTAGCAGACTGTACGTCAGTCCCTATACCAATGAAGGACTGCTGCAGTATAGGGCAGCGGTCAGCAGTAGTGCACGGCAACCCTATGTATTGTGGACCGATAGCGGTCCTTACAGAACAGCAGACTGTACTGCACTCAGGCCTATGTACCGTAGCACCCTATACCAAGTTACCAGTCCTTATAAAAACTTTTGTGGACCAAGCAGGTTGTGTGTTAGTGTTTAGCAGACTGTGCGTCAGTCCCTATACCGCTGAAGGACTGCTGCAGTATAGGGCAGCGGTCAGCAGTAGTGCACGGCAACCCTATGTATTGTGGACCGATAGCGGTCCTTACAGAACAGCAGACTGTAACGCACTCAGGCCTATGTACCGTAGCACCCTATACCAAGTTACCAGTCCTTATAAGAACTTTTGTGGACCAAGCAGGTTGTGTGTTAGTGATTAGCAGACTGTACGTCAGTCCCTATACCAATGAAGGACTGCTGCAGTATAGGGCAGCGGTCAGCAGTAGTGCACGGCAACCCTATGTATTGTGGACCGATAGCGGTCCTTACAGAACAGCAGACTGTACCGCACCCAAGCCTATGTACCGTAGCACCCTAGACAGACCAAGTTACCAGTCCTGATAAAGAGCTTTGTGGAACAAGTGAGTTGTGAATGATTAGCAGACTGCAGCAGAAGGGCAGCAGTCAAGTATAATATTCTTTCTATATTTGGAAGAAAGAATATTATACGTGTACAAGCCTATTACCGTACCACTGATACCAGTCCTGAAAAGAACCTTTGTGGAACTAATAGTAACAGCAAGTCTTTAAAATTATCCTCACTGCCTGACACACTGCTTCCTGCCTGTCCCTATACAAATTGGCAAAAAAGAGTAGGCTGGAACGATTAGCTGGAACAGCTCTTTTGTGGACCTGATAGTAACAGCTAATGATGATGATGATGATGATGATGAAGAAAGACTAATCTGGCTGAGCTGTCCCTAAAATAGCAGCATACAGCGCTCTGTCCCTTTATCTAAACTGACAAAAGAAACTCAGGCTGCTGACCTAACACCTATACCAGTCCTGAAAAGAACTTTTGTGTACCAAATAGCTAGCGTTTTCTCTGTCCCTACTCCACACAGGATCCTTTCCCTACAGTGACAGAAGAAAGAATGTAAAATGGCCACCGGATCGGGTGTATTTATAGGTTAGGGGGAATGTCCAAGTGTCCATGAGCTGTCATGTCTCAATTGGTTGTCCTGTAACACATGATAAACGTGTCACGAAAGGTTAAAGTTCTTGTATACATTAAACACGTAAGTCCGCCGGGGCGAACGACGGAAAAAGGCGTTCGAACCCGCGGACGGCGAAAGTCGGAAATTCGCCGCGAAACGACCGCCGGGCGAACCGTTCGGCCATCACTATAAATAAACACCTTTTTTTTTAAAAAGGCAAGTTTACTACTAAAATCACAGGGCATATATGGGCATATCTATTATACAATGGATACTAGGCTGCTTTCAAACTGATCCACAGGTGCATCACAGTGCATCTGCGGGTTACCTGCACTAAGCCATAGACTTCTATTATTATCTGTGGGTTTGGTGCGCTTTCATAAAGTGCACTACACCTGCAAGATATAATAGAAGTCTATGGCAAAGTGCAAAGAACCCGCAGAAAAAGCCACAGGTGCACTGTGTTGCCCCGCGTTGTGGGTAAACCGCAGCGCATCAGTGTGAAGCAGCCTTAGGCCCATTTCAGAAGATCAGTATGACCCAATCGAAACCTCCATTCACCTCTACAGAGCGGCAGATGTAAACGGACAGTTTACAACCGCCTACCTTCAATTCAATGCGTTAAAAAAAACAGAAGGGGATCTGTCCCCTACCAACTGGGTGGATTAAAACGGAGGGCCCATAAAGTAGAGTGGGCTGTGTCCATGTCCGCTCTGCATAGTGGATACGGACCTGTCATCTGCCCACTCCGCTCATTGTGGCCCACAACCGGTTACCAAATCGCTTAAGTGGCCCTCACTCTTCAAAAGCTTGGGCACCCCTATCCTAAAGGGTGTTATATAGAGAAATGTTGCATCCTATGAACTGTATGTCTGTAATACATCTAATAGTAGTTTTCAGTATTTGATCTTCACGTCTTTAACTGTTTGAGAATCCAGGCCTTTTTCTCCTGAAATCCCTTTGAATCCCGGAGTGTTTTTTTTTTTGCTTCAGCCTACCCTACCATATCATGCATTGTTTTTTTAGGACAGATAGGACTTTTATTTGATAACAAATTTGGGGACGTACAGTATATTTTTATTTCCTTGCTTTTTAAATTGGGAATAAATAGTAAAAAGTTGTGTATTACCTTTATCCCTTTCATGACTAAGCCTATTTTTGGAATTTGGTGTTTACAAGTTAAAATCCATATTTTCTACTAGAAAATTACTTGGAACCCCCAAACATTATATATATTTTTTTAACAGAGACTCTAGAGAATAAAACGGCGATTGTTGCAATATTTTATGTCACACGGTATTTGCGCAGCGGTGTTTTAAATGCAACTTTTTGGGAAAAGGGACACTTTCATGAATAAAAAAAAAAAAAAACAGTAAAATTATCCCATTTTTTTTGCATAATAAGAAAGATAATGTTACGCTGAGTAAATAGATACCAAACATGTCACACTTTATAATTGCGCGCACTTGTGGATTGACGACAAAGTACGGTACCTAAAAATCTCAATAGGCGACGCTTTAAACATTTTTTACGGTTACCAGGTTAGCGTTACAGAGGAGGTCTAGTGCTAGAATTATTGCTCTCGCTCTGACGATCGCGGCGATATCTCACATGTGTGATTTGAACACCGTTTACATAGGCGGGCGTGACTTCCGTATGCGTTTTCTTTGCTTTGCGAGCTCGCGGGGACGGCGGGCGCTTTAAAAAATTTATTTTTATTTTTTAATTTATTTTATTTATTTTAAAATGACTAAATTGTTTAAAATAAAAAAAAAAAATTTTGATCACTTTTATTGCTGTCACAAGGAATGTAAACATCCCTTGTGACAGTAATAGGCGGTGACAGGTACTCTTTATGGAGGGATCGGGGGTCTAAAAGACCCCCCACCCCTCCTTTACACTTCAGTGTATTCAGATCGCCGAAAACGACGATTCTGAATACCGGATATTTTTTTAAAACCGGCGCCATTGGCAGCCGAGTAAACGGGAAGTGACGTCATGACGTCGCTTCCGTGTTTACTATGAGGAGACTGGAACGAAGCCGATTATGGCTTCGTTCCATTTCCTCCCCAGCGGCCGGAGGCAGCGCAAGTTGAATCGGTGCTCCCGATCGAACGGGAGCACCGGTAACAGCGGCGGGAGGCGGCGGGAGGGGGGACGTCCCCTCCCGCTCCTCCGGCATAACAGCCGAGCGGCTTTTAGCCGCATCGGTTGTTATGGCTGGATAGCCAATCGCCCGCTGAACAAAACGGTACCGGGATGATGCCTGCAGGTGCGGGCATCATCCCGGTATACCCCCCGGAAGCCAAGTACGCAGATCTGCGTACGCTCGGCGGGAAGGGGTTAAATTTATCCCAATATAAATTCAATAAAGTCTGCTAAGTGAAAATTATATAACATTAAAGTGGAAGTACAGGCAAAACCTAACAAATGCTAAGCCTGCTTTCTCTCTGCCACAGTCTAAACCTAATATATCTAACCCTGAAATGCAAAAATCATACTTGCCTATCCTGCAGCCCATCCGGTCCCAGCATCAGCTGTCAGCAGCAGCTTCAGTGTGGAGGCGGGTGCAGGAGAGGCAGCCAACAAAGGAAGCCCTATAGTAAGTCTATGGGTGATTTCCCAGCCATTTCACGGCGCCTGTCAGTCCTCTCCTGCACACAACTTTCACCGCTGGAAATCAGACCAGGCCAGATGCAGAATAGGTAAGTACAGCTATTTTTGCTTTACAGGGTTAGATAGATTAGGTTTAGAATGTGGCAGGGAACAGGTTTAGAGTTAGTTCATTTTTGCCTGGATTTACACTTTAAAGTGGATATAAACCCTCCATACACCCACTGAAGTGAACAGCCTTTAGATGATAAACAGGGATGAAACAAATCTCCCTACATACGTTTTACATCCATATCTGCTGTCTTCACATTTATATACTGTTTAGAAAATTCAGATCATGTAAGGAAATTTTCTCTTCATGTTTGAGGCTACTTTCACACTGGGACAGGCGGGCATCTGCTGTAAAGTGGCACTATTTTTAGCAACACTTCACCTTCATTTTAGAGGCGCTATTCAGCCGCTAGTGCGGCGGTTTTAACCCCCGCTAGCAGCTGAAAAAGGGTTAAAACCGCCCGCAAAGTGCCACTGCTGCGGCAGTTTGCCGGTGGTTTGGTGGCGCTGCCCCATCGTTTTCAATGGGCAGCGGTGCTTTAAGAGTGGTGTATACACCACTCCTACAGCGCTGCAAATATGTGGCTAGCAGGACTTTTTTTACTGTCCTGCAAGCGCACCGCTCCAGTGTGAAAGCGAGACAGGAGACGCTCTTTACAGGCACTATGCAGGCGCTAATTTTAGCGCTGTGGCACCTGTAAAGCACCTCAGTGTGAAAGTAGCCTACACAGAGTGTGATGTCTGGGCATACAGCCAAGATAACTAAAATTGCTGATTGAAGGAAAGGCACATACCCCCTCTCATCAAAGGCAGAGACTCTCATGCCGCGTACACATGATCGGAATTCTCGTCGGAAAAAGCTCTGATGGTTTTTCCCAACGGAATTCCAACGGAATTCGGCTCAAGCTGTCTTGCCTACACACGGTCACATCAAATTCCGATTATATTTTATAATTATAATTTATAACGCGGTGACATACAACACGTATGAGGTGACTAGAAAAAGGAAGTTCAATAGCCAGTAGCCAATAGCTTCTGTCTCGTAGTTGAATCTGAGCATGCGTGATTTTTGGCGTTTCGGAATTGTATACACATGATCAGAATTACCGATAGAAAGTTTTTCCGTTGGGAAAATTTGGCTGGTGGAAATTCGGACAGCTAAATTCCGATGGAGCATACACACGCTCGCATTTTCAGATGAAAAGCTCTCATCAGTCTTTTTATGGCCGGAATTCCGATCGTGTGTATGCGGCATCAGAGGTGTTTTATAACAGGACCAACTGCCTGCTAATCTATTTATAGCAACCTCCCCGACACAAATTTCAGGCTGCTTTTATCTGATGTGTCTGAGAATTTGTCAGGAGTTATCCCGCTGATAACAGAGGAACTGATCAGGAGAGAGCTATGGGACTTAGCTCTTTGAAGAGAGACACAAAACACTGCAGCTATATGTACCCAGCTCAAATTTCATGAACTGAGTTTACATCCACTTTAAGTGCATCTTTTATGCAAGGTAGCAGAATAGTAAAGCACAATGTCTGCATTTTACTTTAGGACAGCTTTATTCCCCTTACGACAATACAATTTGACACTGTTTTTATAAATTCTTAGTATAACATTAAGATAAAATTGAGTTGGGTTGACAAGTGCAAAAATTAGGACAATGCAAACTTTTTCACAGATTTGCAATTGCCAAAAATTTGAATGACAATGGCATTCATTTGCGTGAGAATTAGATGCTTGCGCAGTGAATGCAAATGTCATCCACATCATCCAACATCATTTCTGTGATTAGGGATTAAAGTATAACTAAAGGCAAACCTTTTTTTGCAGTTTTGGATAGAGTGGAGAGGAATTAGAACCCCTGACATTTTTTTTATTTTGCTGTTTGTGTCCTCATTAGGGAAATCGTCCTATTTGTCACGGACATTCCTGGGGCACACACTCAGGAATGTCCTTGACTGTTGGGTCTCCTAGAATCTGTGCCACATTAATGCCACGTCAGTGATCATCCATGCCATATCAGTGATCACCCGTGCCACATCCATGCCACATCAGTGCTCATCTGTGCCACATTCGTTTTCACCCGTGCCATATCAGTGCTCATTCATGCCAACATCAGTGCTCATCCGTGCCAAATCCATACCACATCAGTGCTCATCCATGCCACATCTATGCCACATCAGTGCTCAGCCGTGCCACATCAGTGCTAAGCTATGCCACATCAGTGCTCATTCATGCCACATTAGTTCTTATCCATGCCACTACAGTGCCTCACAAAATTCTAATAGGTAGTCAAATTCATGCCACATCAGTGATCATCCATGCCACATCAGTGATCATCTGTGCCACATCAGTGCTCACCCATTCCACATCAGTGCTCATCTGCCACATTAGTTGTCACCCGCACCATATCAGTGATCATCCATGCCACATCAGTGCTCATTTGTGCCACATCCATGCCACGTCAGTGCTCATCCATGCCAACATCAGTGCTCATCCATGTCACATCAGTGCTCAGCCGTGCCACATCAGTGCTCATCTATGCACATCAGTGCTCATCCGTGCCACATCCATGCCACATCAGTGCTCATCCATGCCACTACAGTGCCCATCAGTGACTCACAAAAGTCTAATAGGTAGTCAAATTTGATTTGAGATGTATGTCCCTAGAACACCCAATGGTGCTCCCTGCATGTTGGGCCTTTGTATGTGGCCAGACTGTGTAAAAATCTCCCACATGTGGTATCGCCATACTCAGGAGGTGTAGCAGAATGTATTTTGGGGCATAATCTATGCTATGTACATGCTATGTGTTAGAAATATCTTATAAAATGGACAACTTTGTTTTCAATGCGTTTTCATTTCCTTTCCACATTTTCCAAAAACTTGTGGAAAAAAATTACATGTTCAAAACACTCATTATGCCTAATAGAATGTGTAATTTCAGTCCCTAGAACGCTTGATGGTGCTTCCTGCATGTTGACCTCTATATGTGGTCAGGCTGTGTAAAATTCTCACACATGTGGTATCGCCATAATCAGGAGTATCAGAATGTATTTTGGGGTGTAATTGCAAGTATGCATATGCTGTGTGTGAGAAATAACTTAAATGTGACAGTTTTGTGAAAAAGAAAAATCTTAATTTTGAAAAGAATTGTGGGAAATAAATTACAATTTCAAAAAACTCACCATGCCCCTTACTAAATATCTTGGACTGTCTACTTTCTAAAAAGGTGTCTTTTGGGGGATATTTGTACTGCCCTGGCATTTTAGGGTCTCAAGAAATGAGATAAGCCGTTAGTACATCAGGTGTGATCAATTTTCCATGATTGGCACCACAGCTTGTAGACTTTATAACTTTCACAAAGACCAAATACCGTATATACTCGAGTATAGGCCGACCCGAATATAAGCCGAGGCCCCCAATTTACCCCCAAAAAACTGGAAAACTTATTGACTCGTGTATAAGCCGAGGGTGAGACATGGCTGTCCATCCCTGTGTGTCCGTCCATCCCTGTGTGTGTGTCCGTCCATCCATCCCTGTGTGTGTGTCCATCCATCCATCCATCCCTGTGTGTGTGTCCGTCCATCCATCCCTGTGTGTGTGTCCATCCATCCATCCATCCCTGTGTGTGTGTGTGTGTGTGTGTGTGTATCCATCCATCCATCCATCCATCCCTGTGTGTGTGTGTGTGTGTGTGTATCCATCCATCCATCCATCCATCCCTGTGTGTGTGTGTGTGTGTGTGTGTGTGTGTGTGTGTGTGTCCATCCATCCATCCCTGTGTGTGTGTCCGTGCAGCCTTGTGTGTGTGTGTCCAGCCTACCTGTGTCCCGAGCCTCCGTCCCGAGCCTCCTCCGTCCCGAGCCTCCTCCGTCCCGTGCCTCCTCCGTCTCGTGCCTCCTCCGTCCCGTGCCTCCTCCGTCCCGTGTCGTGCCGATGGATCGCCGCTCTTCTCGGCGGCCATTCTACAATTCAAAAGCCGCGCCTCCGCCTCCGCCTGTGATAGGCGGAACACTCAATTTCCCAGCAGCCTGTGTTCCGCCTATCACGGACATCCTCTCATCGTCGTCCGTAGTATGAGAATGAGCGGATGTCCGTGATAGGCGGAACACTGACTGCTGGGAAATTCAGTGTTCCGCCTATCACAGGCGGAGGCGGAGAAGGAGGCGCGGCTTTTGAATTTTAATGTCCGCCGTCTGTCTGCTCGATACGCTGATCGAGCAGTCAGACAGCGGTGACTCGAGTATAAGCCGAGGGGGGCACTTTCAGCCTCAAAAAAGAGGCTGAAAATCTCGGCTTATACTCGAGTATATACGGTAATATGCACTTATTTGGGTTATTTTTACCAAAGATATGTAGCAGTATAACTTTGGGCTAAAATTTATGAAGAAAAATTACAAATTTGCAAAATTTTATAATAGAAACAAAGAAATGCATTTTTTTTTACAAAATTTTCGGTCTTTTTTCATTTATAAAATAAAATAAAAAACAGTGGTGATTAAATACCACCAAAAGAAAGCTCTATCTGTGTGAAAAAAAGGACAAACATTTTATATGGGTACAGTGTTGTATGACTGAGTAATTGTCATCCATAATGTGAGAGCACTGGAAGCTGAAAATTTGTCTGGTTAGGAAGGGGGTTAATGGAACACCAGTGGTGAGAAAAAAATCTGACAGAAGTTATTATTTATTTATTTTTCATTTCTTTTTAGGATAATTACCTATCTTAGATTTTTTTATTTTATTGATAGAGAGTCTTGAGCTGATCAGTGAAGACCACATCCAGGCCACCATCCCCCTTCTATGCAGCTAGTAATCTATTGTCAGCTGCAATTAGCCATGACTAGGTCACAATAGCAGTGATCTACTGCTGCATGGAGACACTGGACAGAGCTGTGAAGGATCTGGGGTGGGTGTAGGTCAGGGGTAATGAATTAAAATGAAAGGAGGTCCGGTCGCCAAAATTTTCTTTGGGCCGAGGTCCGAATCTCAAGTCTGTGCTACGACTCAGAAATATTGTAGTAACTGTATATCTATCAAAAACATGAGAAATGTACAATTTCCTTAGCATTTCAACAATATTTATTGTCAAGTTACATCTGGTGATTCCAGATCAAGTTAAATCTGGTGTCCCCATCACAGTGCCCCTTTACATCAGGTGTCCCCATCACAGTGCCCCTTTACATCAGGTGTCCCCATCACAGTGCCCCTTTACATCAGGTGTCCCCATCGCAGTGCTTCTTTAAATCAGGTGTCCCCATCAGTGCCCCTTTACATCAGGTGTCCCCATCACAGTGCTTCTTTAAATCAGGTGTCCCCATCACAGTGCCCCTTTAAATCAGGTGTCCCCATCACAGTGCCCCTTTACATCAGGTGTCCCCATCACAGTGCTTCTTTAAATCAGGTGTCCCCATCACAGTGCCCCTTTACATCAGGTGTCCCCATCACAGTGCCCCTTTACATCAGGTGTCCCCATCACAGTGCCCCTTTACATCAGGTGTCCCCATCACAATGCCCCTTTACATCAGGTGTCCCCATCAAGTGTCCCTTTAAATCAGGTGTCCCCATCACAGTGCCCCTTTAAATCAGGTGTCCCCATCACAGTGCCCCTTTACATCAGGTGTCCCCATCACAGTGCCCCTTTAAATCAGGTGTCCCCATCACAGTGCCCCTTTAAATCAGGTGTCCCCATCACAGTGCCCCTTTAAATCTGGTGTCCCCATCACAGTGCCCCTTTACATCAGGTGTCCCCATCACAGTGCCTCTTTACATCAGGTGTCCCCATCACAGTGCCCCTTGTTGTGGAAATTTTAGATGTATTTATTATATGTATTGTCATAAGAGTCCTCCTGTGTTCATTCTCTCCCAGGCCGCTCTTTTAGAGCTGACTGGGGCAGACTGACGCTGGATGAGATCCGTTAGGTAGTGGATAATATCTTGGGATTGGAAAGAAAGGTGTTTGCGGAGTGGGGGTATGTCCACCAGCAAAAGGGCCCCTGTACATTGTACAGACGATCGTCTGGGGACATATGCGTGCTCTGTAGGCATTGGCTGTGTGCGGATGTGTGCACATCGTCTCTCCTGTGTCTGATCAACACATGGAGATAGGCGGTGCACATCTGTAGATGGCTTTCCATTCACAAGAGATGAAGGATTATCCAAGTATACATTGTTCTCTGGAACAATGTATATATATATTAAGGATTTCTATCAACGGAATTATAATCATCGTTCATTGGTTTTGTATGGTTTCCATCATTGAAAGCACTATGATCTGTGTGCCATGCTGACTAAAAGGGGGCGTGTGCATTTTCCTCTTGTGAATACCCTCCCCTTTAATGTATGTCATTTCCTGTGATGTCATTTTCTGTAGTAAGGAAGTCCAGCCTGTTGGGGGCAGGACTTCCTGTTTGTCATTCTTTGAGAGATAATAAAAGGCGATGTTGAGCCCCCAGGGGGGGGCAGAAGCATGGAACTGAGAACGTAGAAGGATGGTTGAGTCTGTTCATTGGAATGAATGTGTTGGAAGGTAACCTGAAAGCATTATATCATTAAGATGGAAATGGGTGCTTATTGGAAGCAAAGCACAAAGTAGGTAGTGGGGCTGTGCATAGCATAGCAGCCAAAATTGCTACCACACCCTTTACATCAGGTGTCCCCATCACAGTGCCCCTTTACATCAGGTGTCCCCATCACAGTGCCCCTTTACATCAGGTGTCCCCATCACAGTGCCCCTTTACATCAGGTGTCCCCATCACAGTGCCCCTTAACATAAAATGTGCACATCAGGATTTCCCTTAACATAAAATAAGTGTCATGCTAATGGGCACATTTTATATTAAGGGGCACTCTGATGGACACAACAAAACATGCCCCTTAACTTAAAATTTGCCCATCAAAGTGCCCCTTTTAATATAAAATGTACCTATCAGTGTTGCTCTTAAAATAAAATCTGCCCATCAGCGTGCCCCTTAACATGAAATAAGGGTCACACTGATGGGCACCTATTATGTTAGGAGGCATTCTGATGGACAATTTTTATTTTAAGGGGCATGCTGATGAGTATATTTTTAATGTGCACATCGATGGGCATATTTTGTAGAGCACATTTTGTTGTACCCATCAGCGTGCCCCTTAACAAAATATGCCCATCGATGTGCACATTAAAAATATACCCATCAGCGTGCCCCGTAAAATAAAATTTGTCCATCGGATTACCCCTTAACATAAAAGGTGCCCATCAGCGTGACCCTTATTTTATGTTAAGGGGCACGTTGATGGGAAAATTTTATGTTAAAGGGCACTCTGATGGGCACATTTTATTTTAAGGGACACGCTGATGGGTATATTTTTAATGTGCACATCGATGGGCATATTTTGTTAAGGGGCACCTTAACAAAACATGCCCATCAGTGTGCACATAAAAAATATATCCATCAGCGTGCCCCTTAAAATAAAATGTGCCCATCAGAGTGTCCTTTAACATAAAATTTTCCCATCAGCGTGCCCTTTACAAAAAAAAGCCCCTTAAAATATGCCCAACAGTGTGCACAACACTGATCACTAATAGATAACTAATGTGCCCACATACCTTAACTGCAGGAGTGTGGGCACAACTGAAGCTGCCTCGCGATGAGATCCAGGACCCGGGAACCGCGGGCAGCAGGGGGGGCGGGGCGCGCACGTGACGTCACACCCCTACTGCCCGTGTCTCTTCAGCTCCGAGAGACGCGGCCAGGAGCAGGGGGCGGGCGCTTGCGCGCAGCGTCACTGGTTGCTGGGGAAACCCGCGGTCCCAGCAAACCAGTGATTGCTGTCGCTTGCTACACTGGCGGCATGGCGGTCCGGGCAGAAGCGCTGCTCGGTCCGGACTGGGACCGCGGGCCGCCATTTAGTGACGGCTGGTGTAGGTTTTGTTTGCTGCCCCCCCCCCTCCCACAAAAAAAATGGAGCATCAGTCGCCACTGGTATATAGAAAGGTTTATAGTTAAACTTTTGGCACATGGCATTTTGCAGGGATTTTTGATCTCTGAATGGTCTAAGGTTTTCAGTGGTGTACCCCAAGGTTCAGTGTTGGGACCCTTACTTTTTAATATCTTTATAAATAATATAGGGTCTATGATTAAAAGTACAATTTCAGTCTTTGCAGATGACACCAAGCTATGCAGTGGAATAATGTCCTTTTAGGATGTCTCTAACTTACAAGCCAACTTCAATGCACTGTTTCATTGGGCAACTATGTGACCAATGAGGTTTAATGTTGATAAATGTAAAGTTATGCACTTGGGGGCTAAGAATATGCATGCATCATACATACTAGGTGGAGTACTACAACAGTGGGATGCCATAGCTGAGAAGGATCAGGGGGTTCTGGTAGATCATAATCTTAAACAGCATGCAATGCCAAGCTGCGGTTTCCAAAGCAAGCAAAGTCAATTCTTGTATTAACCACTTGCCGCTCGCCCTATAGGCAATTGACGGCGGCAAAGTGGTTTCATAATCCTGACCGGACGTCATATGACGTGATCAGGATTATGAGCCGCTGCGCGCCCCCGGGGGCGCGCATCGCGGCGATCGTTGTTGCGGGGTGTCAGCCTGACACCCGGCAACTACGATCTCGGTAAATAGTCTCCGACGGAGACTCTTTACCACGTGATCAGCCGTGTCCAATCACGGCTGATCACAGTGTAAATGGGAAATGCCGGTGATCGGCTTTCCCTCACTCGCGTCTGTCAGACGCGAGTAGAGGAGAGCCGATCGCCTGCTCCTCTGACAGGGGGGGTCTGTGCTGATCGATTATCAGCACAGCTCCCCCGAGAATGCCCACACTGGACCACCAGGGACGCCACCAGACCACCAGGGAAAAGGTAATCCTCCCTAGACCACCAGGGATGCCAGTCAGCACAATGGGTGCCAATCAGTGCCCATAATGGATGCCAATCAGTGCCCACAATGGGCATCACTGATTGGCATGCATTATTGTTTGGCACTGATTGGCATCCATTACTATAGTATAACACCAATGCCGCCTATGAGTGCCCACCTGTGCCGCCTATGAGTGCCCACCTGTGCCACCTATGAGTGCCCACCTGTGCCGCCTATCCATGCCCATCTGTGCCGCCTATCCATGCCCATCTGTGCCGCCTATCCATGCCCATCTGTGCCGCCCATCTGTGCCGCCCATCCGTGCCGCCCATCCGTGCCAGCTATCAGTGCCAATTTGTGCCACCTATCAGTGTCCGTCCGTGTCGCCCATCAGTGCCGCCTATCAGTGCCACTTCATTGGTGCCACATTGGTGCCCATCAGTGCCGCCTTATCAGTGCCCATCAGTGTAGCCCCATCAGTGAAGGAGAAAACGTACTTATTTACAAAGTTTTGAAACTGAAACAAAAAAAAAATTTTTTTTTTCAAAATTTTCGGTATTTTTTTATTTGTAGCGCAAAAAATAAAAACTGTAGAGGTGATCAAATACCACCAAAAGAAAGCTCTATTTGTGGGAAAAAAATGATAACAATTTCATTTGGGTACAGTGTAGCATGACCGCGCAATTGTCATTCAAAGTGCGACAGCGCTGAAAGCTCAAAATTGGTCTGGGCAGGAAGGTGTTTAAGTGCCCTGTATTGAAGTGGTTAAGAGAGGTATGGACTCCAGATAGAGAGATATCATTTTGTCCCTGTTTAAATAATTCGTAGGGCACCAGTTCTCAAAAAGGATATGGGGGAACTGGAGAAAGTGCAGAGAAGAAGCATGGAGGAGCTCAGCTATGAGGAAAGATTAGAGGAACTGAATTTATTCTCTCTTGAGGAGATTAAGGGGGGATATGATCAATATTTACAGATACATAAGTGGTCCATATAGTGAACTTGGTATTGAGTTATACACTTTAAAGTGATGTAAAGCCTCTTTTTTTTATTTTTTTTTTATTTATAAAAAACATGTTATACTTACCTGCTCTGTATAGTGGATTTGCACAGGGCAGCCCGGATCTTCCCCTTCTCGGGTCCCTCTTTGGCTCTCCTGGCACCTCCCTCCTGTCCAGTGCCCCCACAACAAGCAGCTTGCTGTGGGGGCATTCGAGGCACTGCAGCACCGTGTGTCCATTCAGCCATGGAGCTGTCATTTTTCCCCACCCCCTCTCTCTCCTGATTGGCTAACTGCCTGATTGACAGCCACAAGAGCCAACTGTGCCACTGCTGTGTCTCAGCCAATCAGGAGGAGAGTCCTGGACAGACGAGGGACTTGTGGACATCGCTAAACAAAGATAGGGCTTAGGTAAGTATTAGGGGGTGCTGGGAGGCTGCTACACTTTTTATCTTAATGCATAGAGTTCATTAATATAAAAAAAACCTTCTGCCTTTACAACTCCTTTAAGGTCAACACAGAGGACAAGGGGGCACTCTTTATATCTAGAGGAAAGGAGATTTATTCTCCAAATATGGAAACGTTTCCTCATAGTAAGAGCTGTGAAAAAGGAATAGACTCCATAGGTGGTTCTGGCCAGCTCAGTAGATTGCTTTTAAAAAAGACCTGGATTCTTTCCTAAATGTACATAATATAACTGGGTACTAACATTTATAGGTAAAGTTGATCAAGGGAATATCCAATTGCCTTTCAGGGGATCAGGAAGGAATTTTTTATCCTGCTGTAGCAAACTGGATCATGCTTTTTTGGGTTTTTTCTCCTTCTTCTGGTTGGTTGAAATAGATGGACTTGTGTCTTTTTGCAACCTGACTAACTATGCAACTATGGATGAGCTGATCTAAAAAATAAAAGTTCAGTTATTAGGTGGAGGTGGGATAGGCTTCTCTCTGGAGGAAAGTTTTCATCACCTAAAAGTGGCCAGAGTAGGAGCCAGACAGATTGAGGTAGAGAGTTCCACAGGGTGGGAGAGTCTCTTGAGAAGTCATGAAGATGAGCATGGGAGAGCTAGAGAGCAGGAGGTCTTGGGTGGAGAAGAGAGGATGGTTTGGGTGATGTTATGAGACAAGATTGGTGATGTAGTCTGGGGAAGAGTTTGTAATTTGTTAGTATTTAGAATTTAATTCACTGGGCAATCGGAAGCCAGTGAAGGGATTGGTAGAGAGGGGTGGCAGACACTGAGCAATTGGTAAGGTAGATGAGCCTCGAAGCAGCATTCACAATAGCCTGCATAGAGGTAGAGCTAAGACAAGAAAGTTGCAACAGATAGGGCAAGAGATAATACGGGAGTGAATAAGTAGTGGTTTCATTAGGTAAAAAGGGGTGAATTTTAGAGATGTTACAGAGTTACAGGAGGTGAAGTCTGCAAGCTTTTGATAGTGATTGGATTTGGGGCAAAGGACAGATCAGGGCCCAGGATTACACCTAGTACCCTGGTGTGAGGGGGTGAGGGGAGCGACTGAAAGGTGTATTATTGGGGGGTTGAGGGGTGTGAGGGGTATCAGAAATATTATAAGCTTGGATTTAGAAAGATTTAGTTTGAGAATGTATTATGACATCCATGTTGATATGTCAGTTAGTAAGTTAGTAATGCAAGAAGATACTGAAAGAGTGAGGTGAGGAGTAGATAGAAGTATTTGGGTGTCATCAGGGTAAAGATGGTATTGGAAGCAGTTGGAGTCGTGACCAAAAGAAGAAGTGTAGATACAGAAGAGAAGGGATCCAAGAACATAGCCTTGGGGAACCTCTACAGAAAGAAGAAGTGGAAAGGAGGAGACAGGGTTGTAGATAACACTGAAGGAGCACTTTGATAAATAGGAGAACCGGGCAAGAGCAGAATCTTGGAGGCCAAAGGAGTGGCGATTATTGCGGGGGAGCAGGTGGTCAACAGTATCAAAGGCTGCAAAAAGAAAGGTCTAGTAGTAAGAGTATGAAGTAGTGACTGTTGGTTTTAGTAATTAGTAAATCATTAGTGAGTTTTATTAGGGCAGTTTCTGTGGAGTATTCCAAACGAAAGTCAGATTGTAAGAGGTCAAGAAGGTTATTTTCAGGTGGAAGCTCAGATGGTTGTAGACTAAGTATTTTCAAAATAAATGGGCGCAAGGTCTTAGGTTGTTCAGGTGACCTGTGCATGCTTTAGGCTGCTTTCACACTGAGGCATTTTACAGGCGCTATAGCACTAAAAATAGTGCCTGCAAAGTGCCTCTCTCACTCCAGTGTGAAAGCCTGATTGCTTTCATATTGGAGTGGTGCACTGACAGGATGCTAAAAAAAGTCCTGCAAGCAGCATCTTTGAGGTGCTGTAGGAATGGTGTATGCAACACTCCTAAAGCGCCCCTGCCCATTGAAATCAATGGCCAGTGCCATCGAAGCGCTGCTGCAGCGGCGCTTTGTGGGCACTTTTAACCCTCTTTTGGGCGTTAGCGGGCAAATATCGCCGCAAAAAAACAACGCCCCCAACACACCAGTGTGAAAGTAGACTTAGAGGTGAGGGGAAGGTGCCAATGGAGAAGGAGAGATTGAAGATTTGAGCGAGAGAGCATAGGTTAGAAGTTATTCTCTCACAACCAAAATAGTCCAGAAATTAGAAATGAGATATACTTGTGCTCAAATCCCAATAGCTTGTACATGCATATAATCCAAAAGGTGTTAAAGGGGTGTGACTACATGTTAACACTAGAAATTTGGGATGAACCCCTTACACACTATGTACCCTTTCTAACAAACTTTGCAATAAAAAACAGGTGTGGTCAAAGTTTGGTAACCTCTTCAGTAGTAGCAGGGTCAAAAAAGTGAAAGGACAGTATTGAATGTGTTGTTATTCAAGATTCAAAATCTTGAGTCAGTGGGTGGAGGTGATGGGGGACAAAGTGGAGAGTTACTACACTACTGATTGTCTCCTGGGCCCTACCTGGATAATCGATTATGTATCTCTCTCTGAGGGTTGCTGGGAATAGTCCAGGTGGGCCCCCCTAGCAAAGCACCTTGTCCCTAAATTTATTAATACTAGAACCTCTTCCCCACAACCCTGGGGATGACTTATCAGAATCTGGAAGCCCTCTTTAACAAGGGGCCTCTAGATCCCGCCCTACCCCATGGGGTAATCACATTTGCCCTAAGTTAATTAAAGTGAAGTATGTTAGTATGACAAGAACTCGAAAGGTGCAGTCCTTACCAAACATACAAAGTAGGACCAAAGATTTGCAACAAAGAGCACACAATTCAATTTGGATTTTAAAAATAAAATAAACAAGTGCATTAACCATTGCATTCTGTTGGGTAACCAGCATAAAAGAGCAAAGTATTGTATAAAAAAGAAAATATGGTCTCATGGACACTGGACATTTTTCCTGCTGCTCCCAGGGGAGTCTGGCGTTTTTCTTTTACCTCTAAACGCACCTGCATGTTAGCCTATGTGTCCATGCTCAGCGGGGACAATGGAGCGATCCCCGCTGAGCGAGCGGATCATCACGGGGCGGATCATTACTGATCCCCCCGTGTGAAAGGGGCCTTAACAGTAATATTATTGATGTTTCGCCAAAAGGTACCTTTGAGGTTGACTGAAGACCAAATAAAAAAAGACCAGAGAAACATAATGTGAAAAAAAAAATCCCCAGGCGTGGATGGTTTGCACCCATGAGCCCTTAGGGAACAGTGTGCAGTTATAACCAAGCCACTATTTTTAATTTTTAAAGACACCTTACTGACTGGAACTCACTGATGTTGAACAAATGTTATACCTATACCAGGAAACTACAGATCAATCAACCCAACATCAATAGTATATAAGGTGTTGAGGGAATGGTAAGGGACTCAATACAGATATTTTGTCTGTTATAAAAGTATGAAAGACCAGTCTAATGAAAGACTACTCTTGTGAGACCTGTCCTGTTATCATTCTATGAGTAAATAAGTGAGAAATTGTACAATGGATGTAGGTTATATTGGCATATATACTGTACCTCATAAACGTTTAATCCAACAAAATAAGAGCTGTTGGAGTTGAAGAAATCGTATGCATATGGAGAGGAAACTTTTTACATGAATAGGTCCTGACAGTAGTAATCATTGATTGGTCTAAATTTGTAAGTAGTGTGCTCCATGGTTCTATCTTTGGGCCAATGCTAGTCAATTCGTTTATTAATGATATGGAGGTTTGAATCAGGAGTAAAAATGTTACATAAATGAATAAAGCTGACCATTATAAGCACCCCTGTGATTGATAAATGGTTTGTTTCAGCCCTCTAACTGCTACTTTTGCTTGGTCTGTTAAAGGTAGTTAAAAAATAACAGACTTTCTGGCTGGATCAACAGGTCAGTAAATAAATTAAAGCCTAGAAAAAGAAAACTAATGCAATCACCACATCTACAATATATATAAAAGCACAAGTAAAAATATGTATAATATATAGTTCATTATAAGTAGATCTTAGTTTGGTTACAATAAAAATGTGATCTTTACTTACAGAAATAGATTTTCCATGATATAATGGTAATCAGGGCAGCCACTGTCTGGGAGAAAACAAGCAGCAAATACAATAATGGCATTTAGCCCCTCACCATAGTATCCTGTACACAAGAAAAAAAAAAGCAAAAAAAAAAACTCAGCCACAGAAGGTTAAAAATAGTATACATTTTAGACACTGGTGTTATCAGTTACAGCCTCACCTCCATGTGTGACCACTTTCATATATGGTTTTATAATTTGTAGGTCAATACGATGCTCCTGCTCTCCAATAATAACTGTTCTCCACAAGCGTCCATTTGTAGCTTCTCCCCCTTCAACTTCTTCATCATCAAACAGGTCTGCGCTGTACCCAGGTATTTTCTTGCCACTTGCAACAGGCGTATCATCTGAATTTTTATTTTATTTTTATAAATATAGTAATTTTGAGTGAGCATCACAAATACAATAATAATAAAAATAATTACTATTATTAGTAAGAGTAGTAATAGAAAATAGTGGTAGTCCTATACGGCTAATAAAAAAAAATCAACAACATGATGATGATGAATTTGATGAAAAGATGAACTATTCAGGATTCGTTTTTATAAGACTTTATAATTATTTTCTAGTCACTCCTTTAAAAATAAATTTGGCTTATTAAAATGATAACAACACTGTCTACTTCAAGAAATTAAAAACATCAGTGTTTATTCTCCTGCATTCAGAAGCTCAGCTTTTCCCCCAAATACCTCATCCAGCAGGAATGATTTCAAGGAACCCATAATGAGAGAGGCTGCCATAGCTGTCATCTTTTTCTGAAAATGCTAGTAGCATGGCTATCTTGCCAAAATAAGCATGTTGATTAGATGTTTTGATTTCATTCTGACTTTCCCAATCTGCCTACTAGTTCAGACTTTAGGGGTAATGACTCAGAAGGTCAGTATGACAGCCAGGCTGCTAGCATTTTCACAAAAAAGTTTAGCAGTGGCAACTCCAAACTTTCACTTGGAAAATGTTTAAAGTCATATCAGGATTAGGAGGATCAGTGGTTAATTTCCCCAAACTTGATTTAACAGCAAAATAACCAATTTCTACCTAACCAAAATGTTCTCAAAACTAGCCTTTTGTTTCACCATGTAGCATTGCTAGGTGAAACTAGCCAGAAAAATATTCTACTCTAAAGCTAGGAACATGCTGTGGAATGTATAACAGTAGGAATGATGTTTGGATTCGCTCCTACAGTGGGTTCACAGTAACAGTAACAGTACCAGAGAATTTATGCAGAAATTCAGTGGAACAAATTATTTACATCCACGATGCACAGCTTGGCCTTTGAACTCAGGTCAGCAGGCCTAGAATAGTCAATAATTTTGTATGTGCCAGCCCCACCAAAAAATGGTGGGCTCACAGCAGGCAAATTGTCAGTATGTTGGTTTGAGCAGGTTAGAGCTGAATAATCGGTGTTGGGAAATATATTGTGCTATACTGTGTGCTATATTGTGCTATTATACTGTGGATTGGAGTGTAGTAGTTCAAATCTTTGTGCCCCGTGTTGTGATGTGCAGTAAATTGGTTTGCACCAAAGCACCATACATTGCCACAGCTTCCATAAAATTATGCAATTACCTCCAAAACAAAATGACAGGCAGGCAGGCAGGCCTAAAGTGAGATACAGATGGGCTGGGTACAGAGGTAGCTAGGGGAAGCATGTCCTACAGGACAAAGCCTTGGTTGCACCACAATACAGCCACAGCACACAAGAAGTAGCCAAGTGGTTGACAAAGCCTTCCTTATCTTTCTTTTTTTTTATCCAACAATGATTTTTATTGAAGATAAATCAACATACAATGCCACAGTAATTTTTGTACCATACACAGATACAAACCATCTCCTCTTGAGTAATCTGTCAATATACCCTGCAGAGATACACTAAACTAGCCAGCATTGAGCCTAAATAGCCTATCCATGGTAAAGTCCACCGGAACAAGTCCCGGAAACATCCAACCATGTTTCCCATAACCTCTGAATTGTATGCGCATTTCCCCTATGTTGGTATATAAGTTTATCCATTCTTAAAAGCTCACCAATATTCTCGACCCACTCCCTCACAGTGGGGGGACCTCTGACTTCCAATGTACCATGATCAGTTTGCGTGCCTGGAACAAAGCTCTAAGGATAGCCTCCCTGGTATACACTTCCCAGTCGTACTCTTCCAATATACCCAATAAGCAGGCCTTTGGGTCTATGGGAAGAACCACCTTAGACACAGAGTTGATCCTATGTACCACCCCTGCCCAGCAGGAATGAAGTTTTGGGAACCACCACAAAAAGTGTATTAGGTCATCAGGGTCCTGCTTACACCTCGTCTTCCTTATCCTAGTTGCAGAGCAGCCAGTTGTCTGCCAGTGATAATGCACCTTCTTGCTTATCGACCTCTGCTAATCTGGCTAGAATCAGCCAGGAAAATTATTTAACCATACTATTTTGAATTTGCTGCATGGTGATGCACAAGCCTGTTTTTCTGATATCCAAAAAGACAGAAGAATGGCCAGTGAAGGGGAGGGTGAGTCTCTTGTTACAAGCAGGAGACATAAAAGCAGGGAGCTGCAACAGGCAGATAAGTTCCAACAGCTGGAGCATAGTGAGATGTAAGCAGCAGTAAAAGTTCAGCAGAATCTAAGAAGCAGCTAGGGGGAACAGCAGGAAGCTGACATCCAAATATATCCAGTGGCACTGCCGCATGCTGCTATCCCTAGCCTACAAAGCTCTGCTGTGTGGGCCTTTCTTATTGTGTCCCCTGCCAACAGCACCATCCTGGTCTGCAGCCTATGACTAGTGTATAAACAGTGAAAGTCTCAATTATCCTTTTCATTAGGACCATTAGGTCCTGTGGTCCCCCCTAGTTCCAAAGAGCATATGTAAGGTCCCAAGCAAAATGTTGCCATGCTTTACTTTAAAGTGAAAACCTGTGGGACAGGAAGCACACTGATCAAGAAAGTCAGGCTGAGAGATGACTACACACACACAAGCTTCAGCCAGGAAGATGACAGAAGTGAGTGACAATGGAACCAACCTGTTGGCCACTCTTGGATAAGTAAAATCACATATATATATATTGCCTGGGGAATGTCCTAAACCCGTTGACACAGTGCTTCATCTCTAAATACCTTGGTTTCCAACACATGCTTTGTTACTTTGTAAGGCCAGGACTGTTTGTGAACACACACATATAGAAGACACAGCTCTCTGGTTTACAAGAGTGTTTATCAGTTTGTTTGCGGCAGGATTTAAAACCAAGAAAAGTCAAATTTAATACAAATTAAAAAAAGAAGGATAGAGAGAACAGTCACATCACCTTGATTAGGTATCTTCATGAATCACAGAGTGAGTTATGCAAAGAACACTCTGTGGAACACCACAGGCTCCACACTATGGTTTGCTGTTTTTGAATTACTAAAAAAATTAAGATATAACGTGGAATAAGGGTGTCTGCTATAAATATGTCTGTTATAAATGTAAATTCGATAAATATGTCCCCTAAAGTCATTCAGTTATGGTTTAAATGTACTTCAAACACGTACTTCACTTTACTCTACTTTAAAACAGCCTGATGATAGGGTTCTTCAGTACTCTATAGCTTCCACCACACTTAACTATTAAAGTTATTTATCTGAGTTACTAAAGTTGTTTGGACAAAAAGTACTACTCTTTATTGCATGCAATATATCATAGTGTATAGTTCAGGATTTACCTTCCCATTCCAAGTCATTTCCATTGGCCAAATACTCCAAAGAATCACTTTCATCTGGGGTCTCTATATCATCTATATTGATGTCCAAGTCATCAGGTGCATCTAGGAAGTCATCAGAATGCAGAGAGCCTTCGCTTTGATCCAAGGAAATGTTAATATCTGGAGCCATAAGTGTTTTTCTCTTGTGATGGGACTCACTTGTAGTCGAGGTGGCTAAGCAAGAAATATATAAATCAATATAAAATATTCAAATAGTTTTTCAGGGAGGAATCATTTATATTAACTCATACTTACAAGAGTTAATGTCCTCCCCTATGGTGCCGCCAAAGGAGTCCATTCCAGTATCCTCTGGAAGAGGCCTGGTAAATAGGAACATTTGTGTTTTGTTTTTGTTTTTTTAACTCTGTCTATTAAACTTAAACAGTTGTATATAAGTGTACAAGTGCATATATGTTCACAGTTACAGAAATTGTTTAAAACAAAAATCAGAGCATAAATCAATAAAATACAAAACTGGAACGGTGACAGTTTCCTGTGCGCTTTTGTTACATACTTACATTCTAAAACATGTTGCCAAGAACTTTACATATACTTAGTAAAGAGGTTATAACTTTAAAGATGGGATAAAACTTAATATGAGTGTAGAACTTCACATTATGCAATTTTAGGGTACGCTATCTTTTCCCATATATAACTTTTTCTTAATAGACAATCTGGTAAACCAATTATTTCTTAGGTACCACAGTAGTAAAGGCTATACTCATTCATTTATTAGCTATGGCTTTGTGAGAAACAAAGTGTTTCACAAGAATATTCTAGTATAAAGTGGGCAATGTTCTTTGTTTATTATGCTTGCAAACATTGGGTGTTCAAGGAATGAAGATTTGTAGTAAGGTGGCGAGCATAGTACCCATTTACTGCCAAATCTGACAAACCCAAATGAGGTACATAAAATTTGCCTGGAGTGAGGTTACCAGATTTTAAAAATGAAATCTAGGGATACCCTACTGTCCACACCCATTTTAACCATCACAAAGTAACACCCCATTTTATCCACCCCCACAAAAGGCATTAAGACATAATGTCTCAGGTATGCAGGATGGAAACAATCGCAACACAGAGAATTGTGGTCTGGAGCAAGTAACTAACAGATTACAGAGATCAAAAGTGAGTAATGCATAGAGTGCAGGAGTCATGTCTAAGTAGGGCAAAGATAACAGAGGTCAGGAATGCATAACACACAGAGAAGGAGTCAGGAGTAAGCAAAGCACAGAGAACAGAGGTCAGAAGTATGTATTACCAAGAGCAAGGAGTAAGTAACACACAGACAGCAGAGATCATGAGTAAGTATAGAATATGCTCTGACAATATGAAAAAGGGAAGTGATTTTCTAAAACTTTCTTAAAAACGTATATATATATATATATATATATATATATATATATATATAGCTGCATGTAGGCTGTGGCCAAATAGCCAGCACAATGCATTGCTTGCTAACACATTAGGTAGTCTATTCCTCCTGGCATGTAAAATAAGCTCTGACAGTGTAAAAAAAAGAGGCACACTGTTCTAAAACCTATACTGTTCTCTCCCTGTGGACTGTAGCTAAGTAGCCACCAAAATGCATTGGATGTAGACAAGACAAGTGGTATTCTACTTTTGTTCTGTAGTGCATGTTCTAGCAGTAAGAAGAGTAAAAACTCTACTGCTTTCAAATATTACACTGTTGACTACCTGGTGGCTGATACCAGGCAGCCAGTAAAATGCACGGCATGTGAAAGGTCTTAGGGTCCTTCTAGCCTGTAGATAATATTCCAACAGCGTGAAAGACACAACTACCTGCTACTTGTCTGGGTTGTGGCCAGATAGCCCAAAAAATGAAATGCATGCATCCAAGATAGCTTCTTGGCCTGTAAAATATTTACAACAGTGTATAATAGAAACAATGCCTACTACTTCTTACAAACATTTTGTGCAGCCAAATGGGTCTTATCCCTTTCATGTCTGGTAGAATGATTATGGAAAAAAAAGACAGTAGCAAATTTCTGATACATATTTCAAAAATTGAGCTGGCTGTGGCAAGAAGCCAGCACATAGCTAGTACTGTACATTGTATTGGTGTAGCCAAGATAACTCTTATGTGTCTTGTGGAGTGCAGATTATACAAAAGGGGAATGTGAGGAATAATAACGTTTCTGTTACTTGTTTCATACATTACACAGATGGTTGTCTGTGAGTTGTAGCCCACTAGTGCCAGATACTGCACTGCACATGGGCAAGGCAGATATTCTGCCTCTTCTGGAGTGTAAAACCTGCATTGATAGTAAAAAAAGAAAATTGAAAATGTATTTTACATTCAACAAAGATAATGATGATATTTTAAGCCCTCTGCACTTGCAACTTTACAGCTTTTCCCAATAGGTAGTTTCAGTTGTCAGGAAAGAACTAACCTGCCCTTGGTACTATCAGGGAGCACCAAAGCTGGCTGTATAAGGGGGGCCTAAGTTTGGGGGAACCGGTGCTAGTTTTGTAGATTACTACATATATAATTTTAACATGCAAACTGAAAACACGTGCTTAAAATTTTGGAAAGTGTCCCCATTATTCTAAAACAGCAAAACATTTTAGATAAGTTACCATAACTGTAATAACATATAAAAGGAACCATAGTCGTTTTATTTTATATATATATATATATATATATATATCACATGAATTAACAATAAAGGCCATTTTGGGGGTGGGAGGCATAATTCTATAAAATAAAAGGCTGTAGGTGCTGGCGTTTGTAGTTCTAGTACATCTAGGGTAACAAATTGAGGCTAGAAAATGTATTATTGCTCATTTCACCCTGTCTTCCTCTCTTATTGTTAATCTGGTGAATCCAAAACTTTTTATGCCACTTAGGCTGGTGTTTAGGACAGGGCCTTGTATGTCAATTTATATTCAGCTACTGTGGACAGTGGCCACTGAAAAATGGAGTAGGTACCGCACCACCAGCGAGAGTGAGACAGAGGCTGTCACATGATTCCCCACTGAGACAGAAAGGTAGAAACAGAAAACGGTCTTACCAATGTTTTTTAAATAATGAAGCATATTAAAAAAAAGAACAATATAGGTGTGGCTTGTCATACAATATTATCCATTAACATTTTGCTGAACAATAATCACTGACAATCTTTTGTCAGCTTCAAAAATCACAAAGAAGCCCATTAAAAAAAGGTAACTGATACAATTGTATTGTAGAATGTGTAGCATAAATGTTATTCTCCAATAGTCTGTGATCAAGCATGACTGTAAACATAAACACAAATATACAATTAAAAGGGTGATTGCAAATCATAATTCATTCAATGATTACATTGAAGGAAACGTCATAATGTACGTACCTTTCCAAAGGGAAGATTCGGCAGTGTGGAAAGTAAATTATTATGGAAAATGGCTACACTGAAGCGTCTTCTAGGTCACTCGTCTTCTGCCTGGTATACATAACTAAAAATCATTAGTTTAAATCCTTGCAAAATCACCATTTTTACACATTTAGAGGCTTGTCAAGTTGATGTGGTTTTTCATTCCTGCAATGTACTGTGTGATGTAATCCCAGATACAGTGGTCATGCTTGTAATAGTGTTGTAGGAGATTGTTAATAAAGAGCTCACAACTGATACAGGTTCAGAAGCTGAAACATCAGCTATTGTGGATGTGCAATGGAGGAGACAGAAAGAACAGGAGGGGGAGGGGGTAGATTCTACATCAGCTGCCTCTCCTCCCTTTCCAGGAGCAGATCAGCCTCCATTGGTCTATGGCAGCATCATAGCAAATAGAATAGCTCCTATCAAGCAGGAAAGGGCTTGAAGAAAAAAATGATGGATTAACCCTAACATAGCTGATAATCTTTTGAGACATTAAGAAGATTTTTTTTTTACTCAATAATTTTCATTCTTTTAACCCAAATCATTTATCTGAAACAACATATTACCATGACCATTATACATGAATGAAATAGAACAGATCAATGGGTATTTACATGAATCCTGTACTAAGAAAATATGGTAGCTACTATTGCAGGCTTCTCCTGAAAATGTTAGTTGCCAGGAGTTCAAGCTTCACTTGCTGCATGTGTTCTATATCAGAATGCTTGGACAAACAGATGTATACTCTGCCAAAAAAAAGTTAACAAAAGGGGTAGACTCGATGGACCACTTGGTCTTTTTTCTGCCATCGCTTTTCTATGTTTCTATGTGTTAAAGCAAGGGACAGCCAAGAGGTTAGTGATGGCAGTGTCAGGCAGTGTTAGTACATGGGTCACCTGCTGGTGTCACTGTTGCTCCCAGAGTCAAAGAGCGCAGTTCCGGTGGCCACCAGCAGGTATCTCCCAATAGCCACCTTATCTGAGTAACTATGCTGCACCGGACACTGGCTGCTGGAAGTCATATAATCCCACCCATAACTGAAGTTCAGTGCTTCAGTGTACTTCTTGTGAGCCGTGTCCCTTCCTGATCCTGTTCCTGATCCTCCCACCCTGCTCCCCTTGTTTCCTTACTCAGTCCTGACCTTGTCTTGCTCATGTTTACTCCCTACATTACTTGGCAGCAATATTACATGTCCTCTGTCACAAGCAGTGCATAATACATCCCAGCGTCCCTAATTCACTGGGACTGTCCCAGGACTTGATGTGAGTGGAGCCCAGTGCCGGAACTTGGCTCCAGTGACTTCTCCGGTGGGGGCGGACTAGCAGGGGCACTGGTTGCCTCTGCCCCGCAGATTGTGTGGGGTGCATGGGGTACAACACACTGCAATCCAGTCTCTGAATTGCAGCTGACATCTCCCCGCCCACTGCATGTCAAAGTAGCCGGTGGGGAGATGTCCAAAGACTCCAAAGACATGCAGGTAGGTTAATTGGCTTCTGACCAAAATTGGCCTTAGTATATGAATGGGGACCTTAGATTGTGGGCTCCTTGAGGGTAGGGACCAATGTGAGTGTGCAGTGTACAGGGATAGGGGTAGACACTCACTCGGGTTGAACTGGATGGACTGGTGTCTTTATTCAACCTTACTAACTATGAAACTATGAAACTATGTCAGCTGCAATACAGAGACTGGATCGCGGTGTGTGGTATCACCAGTGGTGTATCATTCATGGTTGCAATGTGTGCGGTGCACTGCACTCATGGATAAGGCAAGTGTGATGGGCTGCAGCAGCACCTGTCATTGCCCTCTGTGCAGGTACTGTCACTTCCCGCTGTATGGCTCTGCCTCCTGTACCTGCCAGCTATGTGACTTCTGTCACTGTCAGCTGTGTGGTTCAGATTCCTTTCACTGCTGTGTGTGGCTCTTGTAACTTTAAGCTGTATAGCTCCATATCCTGTCATTGCTGGCTGTGTGGCTCCACCTCCTGCCACTGCTGGGTGTGTGGCTCTGTCTCCTGTCACTGTCCATTATGTTGGCTCCAGTCAGTTGTCTGACCACTCCTCCTTTCGATGCCGGGTGTGTGGCCCTGTATCCTACCACTGCTGGCAGTGCAACTCCTGTCAGAGAGGATCCTGTGTGGTTACACTCACAGCCACACACAGATCTTGGAAAGTGGGAAAGTGCCTGGAGCTGCTCCAAACATACTCTATAGCACTAAAACGTAGAAGACTATCTCAGTACTCAGGGACTGAACCAGTTAAAAAGAAAAGTTTAACAATTTATTGAAAAATAGACAACATGGTACAGGAATGAAAACAAGTAAAGGACACGTAGGTCCTAATACAGGAAAACTTGGATGTATATCCTGATGGAGTCCTCTACATGTTTTGTGGTATCCTCCAGTTCTTCAGGAGGGGTCAGTCAAAAACATGTACAAGAGTGAATAAAGTTTCATAATTGAACAGTTATACAAATTAAAAAATTTAGTAAGTCTGTGTGTAACGGACACTTAGGTAACAATACATAGATTAATCTTGGAGAATCTATGGAATTATAAGTAGCTTACCAAAGACAGCCCTGGAGACGCTGCACAGTACCAAGAGAGGCACCCGATAGGGTAGTCCCAGCCGGGGGGTGGACACGAGAGATGCTATGAGCACAAAAAACCACGGTTGAAAAATGGTAAGGCAACAATGGGTTAGTGTTAGAAACTTTGGACACAACAACAGGTGGGGAAGTACAGAGGGAGAGGGAGGGGAAAAAAAGGGGAAAGAGAAAATAAAAGGGGAGGGGGGAATGAAGAAGACATGGAATAAGAAGAGGAGAAAGGTGGAAGAGGGGATGGAAAAGAGACAAATTGAGGAATGAATGAAAAACAGACAGGGGGGTCCGGGTCTGTCTATCCACATTGACGATGGACAATGCCGCACGCATGTATGACTAAGTGAGGAGGCGGCTGTAACTAGTCCTTCAAGGTAGGAAGGGAAAAGTCTCCCACAGTCAACACCATAGGCACTCCCCCTTCCTGGATAGACTCATGTCTGCCGTGGGGGAAAAAATGTACCTCACACTGCACACTCATCCAGGGATTGTTCTAAGGCAAAGAAAGGAAGTAAAACATAAATTTAGAAGTTACAACAGGGGTTTGGATGTCGAGCAGTAACTGCAGGGCATAACACGATGCAGTTATGTAGCGGCATCCTTACAATACATAAAATAGAAAATTTGCATAAAAGTTGATTCTCAATCATAAGATCTCACCGCAGGGATCACATACAATGGTCATACAAATCCTATATAAAAGATTAAACAGTACTAATCAGGAAAAAATACTCAGCAATGATTTTTGCACATGAAGGTGGATGAAGATGGATAAAACAAGAGGGGAGGACAGCAACAAGGAAAGAGGGTTGGGGGGGGTGTGGTAGGGGGCAAAAGGAAAATTAAAGAGGGTGGGGGAGGGGGAAGGGAAGGGAAAAGAGGGGGAAAAACGGCAATGAGTTGGTTATTGGGGATAGCAGATTGGGAATTATGCAAAGTATAATTTCATAGGAAGGGTTTGTATGAGAGAGCTTGATTTAGGCCTGGTGGTGTAAGAGAGTTTAATCGCTCTATCCACATGGTCCCGTCTAAAGATCGATACCAATCGTCCCCCACGAATCCTCTGGAACCATCTCTAGGACCATAAACTTAACAACTTCGGGCTGGAATCTATTATGTAGGCCTATATGGCTACCCACAGTGGTAAATTTCCCACTGGACGAGTAGTACAGATGGTCACCCATTCTTCGTCTTAGCTCTCTAATAGTTTTACCTACATAAAATGCATTGCAGGCACATATCATGAGGTACAGTGTCTTCACCCCCTTGGCTTTTTACCTAAAGTCTTTTGTTACATTACAGCCTTTAGTTCAATGTTTTTTTAATCTGAATTATATGTGATGGATCAGAACATAATAGAAAAAACAAAATAATTGCTGCACTCTAAACAAAATAAATGGTGCAGATACTATGAATAATCCATAAGTAAATATCATAGAACTGACTCTGTGAATAAACACTGGTGAATAAGTGATCAATATAAGAAGTAAAAAAGTGAAAAAAGTCCAATGTAAAGAAACAAAACTAAAACATCTTTATCAAATTGATGCAGATAATGACTTATATTCAGTTCCAAAAATCCGGCGACTTTTCTAGCAAAACGAATTGTGACTTCATTTGTGAACCCACCACTGCATAGATTGTGCACTTACCAGCTGGCAGGCAACCAATGCCCATAACTAGCTCCCAGCCAGGGCCTTTCCTCCAATCGGCATGTGTCTCCCAACCTGGACAGCAGCAGACCTGAGTGCCAGATGCAGGCCGATCAAATGTGGCCCAGAAAAAAACTGTTCAACACAGCTCAGGTAACACAGGGAAGGGAAGCAGCCGTCTGTCCAATTGGGGAGGAGGGGAGGGACTTATAAACCTGGAGGAGACGATATTTCCAGTCCTCCACGTTTTAGTGCTATAGAGTATGTTTGGAGCAGCTCCAGGCACTTTCCAACTTCCAATATCCATAATTAAGGATGATGGTTACCCCCCCCCCCCCCAAATCCCTATAATATCTTGAATGTAATACAAACTGTATGGCTGAAATCACATTGAATTTGCACTAATATTGTAAAGGGTCCTTTTTTGGTCCGCACTGGAATCGATCTGGGGTGTCATTAAATTTACATTGACACCCTCAGCAGTTCACAGATGTCAGTGTGAACTGACAGGTGCAATGTGGGAACCGACATTGAATCGCAAGGGTTCCCACATCGCACCAGTGTGAACCAGGACTGAGTAAGGTATTTAAAGTTTATTAACACAAATATCACTCTTCCAGCACTAGTAAACCATAAACGATGTAAATTAATAAAATAAACGTGACCCAGGCACTGACACAAGTCTTGACGTGTTTACAAAAACAACCCTAAGACCCCTTTCACACTGGGGTGGTGTGGGCATTAGTCGTTACTTTTATCAGCGCTTTACTGCTGTCATTGTGGTGCTTTTTGCCTGCTAGCGAGTGCTTTTAACCCCCACTACCTGCCAAGAAAAGGGTTAATAGTATCCATTTTCCCACACTTCAGCAGGGCTCCCCATTAATTTCAATGGGCAGGGGCAGTGGAGGAGCGGTGTATACCACTGTATACTGCTCCTCCACTGCCCCAAAGATGCCCCAAAGATGCTGCCCCAAAGATGCTGTTGTAGGACTTTTTTTTTCCTATCCTGCAAGCGCACCGCCCCAGTGTGAAAGCACTCGGCCATTCACACTGGGGTGGCTTGAGAGGCACTTTTCAGTCGCTATTATTAGCACTAAAATGCCTGAAAAGAGCCCCAGTGTGAAAGGGGTCTTAAAGAAATATAAAAAGGGGTTAAATGCTGGTCATGTCTTCTTTTTTTTTTTTTTTTATACATTAAAGTGTTGTTAAATGGAAAAGGTGTAGGACAAAGTCTTTTTTTAAATCACAAATCCCCTCATCTCCCTCCCCAAACTGAAAACAAACTTCCAGGACATCAGAATACTGTCATATTTTTCAAATTAACACTAGTAAACCAGAAATACGGAACACATTAATATTGGAATGCAAGAGCCAATCTGTCCAATTCAGAGGCCAGGAGGTTTTTGTTTTTTTAAAGCGGAGGTCCACCCTAAAATGGACCTTCCGCTCATCGGATTCCTCCCCCCCTCCGGCGCCACAATTGGTACCTTTCAGGGGGGAGGGGGTGCAGTTACCTGGATAATCCAGGTAAATGCACCCACTTCCGGGCTAGCTCTCTGCGGAAAGGGGCGTACATTACGCCCCTTTCCGCAAGTGCCCGCCCCCTTCCGCAAGTGCCCCGCTGCCTGCTGGGAAACACACAGATCCCAGAGGCAGCGGGGACCGTCCTCATTGCGCAGCGCGGCTCACGCATGCGCAGTAGGGAACCGGGAAATGAAGCCGAAAGGCTCCATTTCCTGATTCCCATACCCAAGATGGCAGTGGCAGCACTCGAGTGTCGATCTAGAGATCGGCTTCGGGTGCCGACATCGCGGGCGCGCTGGACAGGTAAGTGTCACTATTTTAAAAGTCAGCAGCTGCAGTATTTGTAGCTGCTGACTTTAAAAAAAAAAAAAACGCGGAGTCCCGGCGGACTCCCGCTTTAAGAGTCAGTTCCACTGAAAACAGCTGAACAAACTCCTCAAAAGTAATTTTTAAGGAACGCTGGCTCCCTGACATACCACCTAGACTAGACCACTTAAAGTCCCATCATCATTGCCACCCAAATTACTCTGCTATTTGGATATCCACATTAAGCACTTCAATACTGGGCACTTATACCCCCTTCCTGCCCAGACCAATTATCAGCTTTCAGTGCTCTCACATTTTGAATGGCAATTACTCAGTCATGCTACACTATACCCAAACAATTTTTTAGAATTTTTTTCACACAAATAGAGCTTTCCTTTGGTGGTATTTAATCACCACTGCTTTTTTTTTTGCAACATGTGACGTAACAAATCCCACACTCCGCTTGAGTGCTTCCGTCAGTATACCGCTTCCTAAGTCTGAATATAGATATCAGATATTCCAACCGCTCACATGCACAAAACAAGAAGACACTTGCTTAGCTGCTCAACATGGACTGATTTATAAGAACCAAAATAATAAGTATTTATAATACAGTAGAAGACTAAAACCTAACCTAATTAGCATGAGCTAATTATCTAATCATTGACCCAGACTAGTTGTCTGAGAGATAGGACTTTTCAGGGCAAGAATTTGTCTCCTAGCTCACTGATTGACTATTCAATACACATTACCATAAACCTAAACACAAGGTTGATTAGCAATTACTCTTACAAGCCAGACTAGACTCATTTACACAACAGACAGGTGGATGGAGTTGATCACATTAGCATCTAACAGTTTGTGCCCCAACAGTGTGATTCAGTTTATTGGTAATATGGAAAATACATATCCAGAGTCTGTGTGTCTTGGGGGGTGGGACATGGATCTGAATCCAAGTAACACCACCTCAGGGGTCCCCAGGTATACAGCTCACAAAGAGCACCGTTCCCCCAAATGCCAGGGCCAATAATCGCAAGGTAAGAGGCTTGCATTCTGTCCCCTCCAACTGCCTCTCTCCCGGCTAGGTCTGTCACATAACATAAGTGAAAAAAGAGCAAAAATATTTAAAAAAAACACATTTTTTTCGTTTCTATGAAAACATTTTGCAAATAAGTAATTTTTGTTAATAAAAATGGGCCACAATTTATACAGCTACATAACTTTGGTAAAATAACCTAAATAAGTGGATATTATTTTGTCTGTGTGAAAGTTATAGAGTCTATAAGCTATGGTGCCAATCATTGAAAATTGATCACACATCTAATTTCTTGAGGCCCTGAAATGACAGCAAATTACAAATACCCTGCAAATGACCCCTTTTTGAAAAGTAGACAGTCCAAGGTATTTAGTAAGAGGGCCAATGTTGTGCCTATATTTAAAAAGGGAACAAAGTCTTTACCAAGTAACTATAGACCTGTTAGTTTAACTTCTATAGTTGGGAAGATAATGGAGAGATTAATAAAAGACCACATCGACGAGTTCTTGCAAGAAAAAAATATTTTAAGCAACAGAAAGCATGGATTCATGAAAGACAGACAAAACTGATTTCTTTTTATGAGGTGGTAAGTAAAATCTTGGACAGAGGGGTGGCGGTGGACGTGGTATACTTGGATTTTGCGAAAGCATTCAATACAGTTCCGCACACATGGCTCATGTGTAAGGTAAAGTCTACAGGTTTGGAAATATTAGTTTGTAAATGGATAGAAAACTGGCTAAAAGACATAATTCAGAGAGTAGTGGTTAATGATTCTTACTCTGAATGGTCTAAGGTTATCAGTGGTGTACCCCAAGGTTCAGTGCTGGGACCCTTGCTTTTTAATATCTTTATAAATGATATTGGGTCTGGGATCAAAAGTAACATTTCCATCTTTGCAGATGACACCAAGATATGCAGTGGAATAACGTCCTTACAGGATGTCACGATTTACAAGCCGACCTCAATGCTCTGTCTAATTAGGCGACTATGTGGCAGATGAGGTTTAATGTTGAGAAATGTAAAGTTATGCACTTGGGGGCTAAGAATATGCATGCATCATACATACTAGGGGAAGTACAACTGGGGGAATCCGTAGCGGAGAAGGATCTGGGGGTTTTGGTAGATCATAAGCTCAATAATAGCATGCAATGCCAAGCTGCGGTTTCCAAAGCGAGCAAAGTCCTTTCCTGTATTAAGAGAGGTATGGACTCCAGAGAGAGAGATATACTTTTGCCCCTGTTCAAATCATTAGTAAGACCTCATCTGGAATATGCAGTTCAGTTTTGGGCACCAGTTCTCAAAAAGGATATTGTCGAACTGGAGAAAGTGCAGAGAAGAGCAACCAAACTGATAAGAGGCATGGAGGAACTCAGCTATGAAGAAAGATTAGAGGAACTGAATTAATTCACTCTTGATAAGAGGAGATTAAGGGGGGATATGATCAAGATGTACAAATATATAAGGGGTCCATAAAGTGAACTTGGTGTCGAGTTATTCACTTTACAGTCAACAAAGAGGGGGCACTCTTTACGTCTAGAGGAAAAGAGATTTAATCTCCAAATACGGAAAGGTTTCTTCACAGTAAAAGCTGTGAAAATGTGGAATAGATTACCTGCAGAGGTGGTTCTGGCCAGTTCAGTGGATTGCTTTAAGAAGGGCCTGGATTATTTCCTAAGTGTACAGAATATAACTGGGTACTAACATTTATAGGTAAAGTTGATCCAGGGAAAATCCGATTGCCTCTCGGGGGATCAGGAAGGAATTTTTTCCCCATGCTTTAGCAAATTAGATCATGCTCTGCTGGGGTTTTTTGCCTTCCTCTGGATCAACTGTGGGTATAGAATTGGGTATATGGATTCTTGCCTCCCGCCTTAATCAGGTTATCCTCTCACTGATCCACCCTGACCAGACTGGCTTTATGCCAGGAAAAAACACCGCCATGAATATCCGCTGCTTACTTATGAACATCCAGGGATCCCATGATGAAGTCGGCTCGAGGGTCGTGGTGGCTTTGGATGCTGCCAAGGCCTTCGACTCCGTGGAGTGGAACTACCTGTGGGAATGCCTCTTGGGATTTGGACTTGGCCCCAACTTTATCCGATGGGTCCAACTCCTGTATCAATCCCCGAGGGCCAAGGTGTTTGTGAACGGCTGGCTCTCTGATCAGTTCCTGCTGGATAGAGGGACTCGACAAGGCTGACCCCTTTCCCCCATGTTGTATGTGTTGGCTGTGGAGCCACTGGCTATTATGGTTTGCGCAGACGCCAGAATTCGTGGCCTTAGGATAGGAAACCTGGAGGAAAAGATCGGGATGTATGCTGACGATACACTCCTATACTTAGCCGACTCGGGTCCCTCCCTTCTTGCAGCCCTCCACACCATAGACTGTATTGGTAGTCATTCGGGTCTGAGCATCAACTGGTCCAAATCCCAGATCCTTCCGCTTGATCATTTCCCCCCTGTACCCACGTCCCCTCCTCTAGATCTCTCTAGGGTTTCCGTGATCAAGTATTTAGGAGTGCAGGTCACTAGATCGCTGACAGACTATGTACACCTAAACATTGAACACCTTTACACCCTGATCAAGAACAAGACACAAACCTGGGCCAGACTACCTCTGGGCGTTATGGGACGCATCAATCTGGTCAAAATGATACTTCTGCCCAAGATACTTTATTTGGTGTGGCATGCACCCCTGTATATACCACAAAAAATTTTCAAGACGATTGAATCAATTCTCAATTCATTTATATGGGGCCACAGCAGACACAAATTGTCTTGGAGACTTCTGAAGAACCCAGTGACAATGGGAGGGGCTGCCCTTCCAGATTTCCAGGATTATTATCTTGCCTCCCAATTGTCCCATTTTTATCACTTTGACAAGAGCGAGCTACCAAGATACCAGACATTACTTTGTAAACGCCCTGACGACCCTGCCCACACCCCACTTCAGTTAGTCCTTAGGGCCCCACTGTCAAGACGTTCCCCCTATAAAAAAGTAGACATGTTGACGTACCACCGGAGGATATGGCGGACGGTCCTTAACAAACTTGGGACCCCACAGGTTCATTCTTATACTCCTTTCTTTTTCAACACTCACTTGCCCGAACTGCTGTCCGTTCCGGACCCCGCAGCTTGGACACGGTATGGGATCTTGTACATGCACCAAGTTATGACTAGCACTGGGCTTAAATCCTTTCAAATGCTAAAGGAAGAATTCACACTCCCTAACCATCTCTTCTTCAGATATTTACAGCTCCGACATGCGCTACAGACTCAATTTGCCGGCTCCAACCCCCCTCTGACAGTCCCTCCTATTGTAGATATAATCACAGGTGCTGAGCCAACCAAGTTGATCTCCACCCTCTACTCCACCATCCGTCTCCCAGGCTCCGGGGCATTGGCTTATGCCGCCAAGGCCAGATGGGAGGTGGATGTTGGAACAAATGAGGATGAGGAATGGGATGATGTATTGGGGGATGTGAAGAGAGTATCCCCCAGGCTTTCGGACCGCCTCACACAGCTGTACATTGTACATAGGACATACCTGACCCCCCAAAAGATAGCACGGTTCAAACCCACTTATAATCCGGGATGCCGCTTATGTGACCACACTCCAGGCTCCTTCTATCACCTCATATGGTCCTGTCCGGTTATCCAAACATACTGGATACAGGTAATTCGCTTTCTCCATGACCAGATGGGCTCTCCTGTTAGCCTCGACCCAAAGCTGTGCTTACTTGGTCTATTGCCAGAATTAGATGCTGACAAGTCCCTTCGTACCTTTTCACATGAAACACTGTTCCTGGCGAGAAAAGTGATTGCTCGCGGCTGGATGCAGGCCCTCCCCCCCACGGTCCAATGCTGGAAGAAAGAGGTTAACGATACCCTCCCGTATAAGAAATTGATATATACGCATAGAGGATGTCCACTTAAATACGAGCAGATATGGGGCAGATGGTTGGGGGATGGGGAGACATGTACTTGATATGCTGTTATATTGATCCCTTGCCCCCCTCCCCCCTCTGTTTTTCCCTTTCTGTGCTTCCTTCACCTCATGGGCCTACTTTTATTATGTCCCCTTCCCTCTCCCCCTTTTTTCTTTCTTTCTTTCTATGCCTGCTGCCTCTTCCCCGGTTGACACGGATTGGTCTTATAATGACTCTACCCTTGATGGGTGTCTAAACCCTATGCAGCGCAACTAACCCACAGCACTCATGTATGCAACACTGCCTTGGCCAGGTTGGCCCTCATTACTTGATGTACCTTATGTATGCTTACTATGTATGTTATCTTCCCTGTTTCCTTCTTTTTTTTTTCCTTTTTTTTTTTTTCAATAAAGTTTGTATTTCAATTAGAATTGGTTATATGGGATTGTATGATATTATTATTATTATTATTTTTTATTTTTTTTGTGGTTGAACTGGATGGACTTGTGTCTTTTTTCAACCTGACTAACTATGTAATTATGTAACTATGTAACTATGTATGGTGAGTTTTTTGAAGGTGTAAATTTTTTCCCACAATTCTCGGGAAAATTGAGAAATTATTATTATTATTATTTTTTATACACGATTGTCATAATAACAAGTTATTTCACACACACAGCATATGCATACTTCCAATTACACTCTAAAATACATTCTGCTACTCCTTCTGAGTATGGCGATACCACATGTGCATGACTTTTTCACAGCCTGGCCACATGCAGGGAGCAACGTCAGGTGTTCTAATTAAATTACACATCTAATTTTCTAACGACTTATCACACTTTTGAAGGCCCTGGAGCACCAGGACAATGGAATTACCCACAAAATGACCCAATTTTGGAAAGCAAACACCCCAATGTATATTCTAAGAGGCATTATGAGTCTTTCGAACGGTTCTTCAAAAAACGTGGAAAAAAAACGAAAACATATATTTTTCTTTTTGCACAAAGTGGTAAATTTATAAGATATTTCTAACACATAGCATGTACATATCAAAAATAACACCCCAAAATACATTCTGCTTCTTGTCCCGAGTATGGCGATACTGCATGTGTAAAACTTTATTGCCGTGTACACATGGTCGTACTTTCCGGCAGAAAAAGTCTGACGGAGTCATTTCCTCGGATATTCCGATCGTGTGTGAGCATCAGCAGACTTTTTTTTTCAAAAATTCTGATGGAACTAGAAATAGAAATACCTAGAAATAGAACATGTTTTAAATCTTTCCGAATCAATTTCTATCGGGAAAACCTGTTACACTTTTGAAGGTCCTGGAGCTCCAGGACAATGGAATTACCCACAAAATAACCCCATTTTGGAAAGCAAACGCCCCAAGCTTGTGACAGATATTTGGGTATTCTGATGGGCTGGTGACAGGTACTCGGGTAATCTGTAGGGATGAACCGAAATTTCGGCCGCCGAAACATATCGGCCGAAAATGGCCTTTTCGGCATTTTGCCGAAAGGGAATTCTTGCCGATAATGGCGCCGAAATTCGCGCATGCGCAGTAGCGGTGGGAGAAACTTCGGATGACATCACTCGTTCTGTGGGCGGCTTGCACGTTCCTCGCGGATAAGACGCCGCACTCGTAAGCACGTTCCCTGCTGAGACGCTGGCACCTTCCCCGCGGACGCTCCTCGTGCTTGTGAGACGCTGCTGGGACCCGAGAGATGCTGCTGGGACCCGAGAGACGCTGCTGGGACCCGAGAGACGCTGCTGGGACCCGAGACGGCTTCATAGAGGGCTGCAAATACTGAAGTACAACAGTGGGCACTGTCCCTCCTGGATGGCTACCATTACTACTATTCGCCGGTGAGCAATGCATTGCCTTTTTGCCTTAAACTGCCAAACAATCCAACTAATTTATTTTACTATACTACTGAAACTGTCATAGCAGTCAAACAACATGTATTACTTACGCCTTTGTGCCTTTTGTGCCATGCAGTATGGTATTAATTAAATGTCTTACAGTACATCGTGATGTAGCAAAAAAAAAAAAAAATGTAAACTGATTTGAAATGGAATGGCATGCTATTTATTCTGTAGTACTAGTATACTATAAAATGTATGCCCTTGTTGTCATTTAATTTGTCATTTGGTATAGTATAGCACACTGACATGACCTGATTTTTTTAAAACATGACAGTACGCAATATAATATATTATTATATTTAACAACTATATATATATTATATATTTTATTGTACAACAACAAGCACATGAAGTTATAGTATTATATTATACTGCAGAATAGCGCCAAAAAAATTAAATATAGCATGCAATTGCAATTTGCATGCAAGCAATCCATTCCATTTGCAATGACATTTAATCAGTGCAATTATATTATCTTTTGGTACAAGTCAGGAGATGTACTGCAGTGCAGACATATTATTAACTACCTTGCATGGCAAGAGCTGCAGCGTTTTAAAAAAAAAGTGATAGTTTGTTATTTTTTAAAGCTGCCTCCTGGGGTTTAGCTTTAAAATTAATTTCGTCCTTTTTTTTCTTTTCCCCCTCAGATTTCACTCCCATTATAGATCATTCTATGCTATTATTCTGCGCTACCAGCAAAGGTGGACCATGTCTGCAGTGTGGAAATATTTTAAAGTTTCTGATAAAGACCCCAAATTTGCAATCTGTAGTCTTTGCTCAGCAGAAATTTCAAGAGGGGGTACAGTGCCAAGGCATTTTTCAACAACAGGTTTGATACACCATCTGAAAACACGACATCCAGTTCAGCATTCAGATTACAAGAAAGCAGTGCCACTTCCAAAAAGTGACTCAGGCTCAACACCATCTGTGGCCACGGTCTTTGAAAAGGTTAAAAAATTTGCAAGTGACAGTCCCAAAGCTCGTGCCATAACAGATAAAATTATGGAATTTATTGCATTAGACGACCAGCCATTCTCTGTTGTGGAGGACATTGGATTCCGTAGGCTTATGCAACATATTGAGCCGCGTTACTCACTACCAAGCAGACGCTACTTTGCAGACACCTGTCTACCTGAATTGTTTTGCAGTGTTAGAAAACACGTTCAAGAGCTCATGACTACCGACATCATAGCAATCAGTTTTACTACCGACATTTGGAGTTCAGACGTCAGTCCAACGAGCATGCTTAGCCTGACAGCGCAGTGGATAGATGACAAATTTCAATTGCAAAACATCCTACTTAACGCACGTGAGTTTGTTGGATCACATACTGCAGCAGCAATAGCTGACACTTTAAAATCCATGCTTGACACTTGGCACATTGAGAAGTCTAAAGTGCATTTGATTGTACGAGATAATGCGCGGAACATGGCAAAGGCAATGGAGGACAGTGAACTTAAAAGCATACCGTGTATGGCACACACGCTGCAATTTGCTGTGAATGAAGGATTGCTGAGTCAGCGCACCATATCTGATATTGTATCAAAAGGAAGAAAAATTGTGGGTCACTTTAAGCATTCTCCACTTGCTTATTCCAGATTACAAGCTTTGCAGATACAGTTTGGAATGCCATCGAAACGACTGCAGCAAGATGTAGCCACTCGTTGGAACAGCACCTACTATATGCTGCAAAGTCTTTTTGAACAAAAGCGTGTTTTAGCTGCATACATTGCAGATTATGAGCTGCCGGCAACACTGAGTGCACATCAGTGGATGTTAGTTGAAAATAGTTTGTCTCTTCTATTTCCATTTGAACAGTTAACAAAAGAAATAGGCTCAACTAATGCTTCCATTTCTGAAGTTATTCCCTTGATTGCCGCACTGAAGCGTCTGCTAGGAAAAGAGATAGAAACAGACCATGGCGTAAAAACGGCTAAAACCACTCTACTGGAGGCTGTTACCAACCGGTTTCAAGACACCGAGTCCAACCCTCTGTACTGCATTGCAACAGTTCTAGATCCTCGATTTAAAGAGCATTATTTTAATGTTGAGAAAAAGCAGCGTGCACGGGAAATGATACAGGCACAAATGGAGGTGGTGGAAGCATCCGGTGAAGGTGTTTTGAGGTGTAGCACAGAGGAAAGTGAGAAGAAACGGTTGCATACAAGTGAAGAGGAACACGCTCCCTCCATATCTGATATGTTTGAAGAAATTTTACATGATGCACCCCGGTCCATAGCAGTGCCACAACAAGTGCAGCTACCCAACAGCTGGACATTTATTTAGCTGAACAGCCTATCGCCAGAAGTGACAATCCCCTTGTGTACTGGCGCATCAACAAACAACGTTTTCCTTTGCTTGCACAGATTGCACGCAGATATTTATCTGCCCCAAGCACCAGTACAGAGAGTGAGAGACTATTCAGTCTAGCATCTCATATTCTTGACGAGAAGAGAAACCGTCTCTCCTGTGAGAAAGCGGAGCAACTTTTGTTCTTAAAGCTAAATCTGCCACTTATACTGAAATAGATTTATAAATCCGTAGCATAGACTAATTCCTTTACCATGTTGTTGAACATAGTAAATGAATTGGCATTGGACTGTGCTATTGGACAATTGGAACATACAACATAGTATGATTGACTACCAGTATGTTCCAGTTGTCTAGTTATGCCATACTGCCATTAGTTGGTTGTTCATTGTAGTAGTTCTACAGTTTTTGCACTTCTTCAATTTAAGAGATCTCCAGTTTTAGTACTGTACACACACATCATACATAGTTTGTTGCTGTTGGGCCAAACTATATCTCTCTCTCCCTAAGCTTTCAGCCCGCTGCATGTGCAAAACTGTATGTCCTGTATCTGTGGCTGTCTACATATTCCAGTACTATACACTATACCACACTGTGTTCCAGATATGGGCAGAGACTTCCAGAAACAGACTAGTCTACATTGCTTGCTGTGATTGCCCGAACACCGCTGCTGTAGACCAGACTGTAGACTGTGTTCCAGGCTGTCTCTGCTCATACCCGGGGGCCGGAAAACAGTGTGGTCTACTGTATGACTGTGTGTGCAACCCGCAGCTACATACATACACTTTTATCGCACATGCAGCCGCTGACACCTTAGGGAGAGATAACTGAATTACTACTAGTTCTTCTGGTTTTTTTTTTTTTTAAAAGCCAGCAGCTACAAATACTGCAGCTGCTGACTTTTAAAATAGTGACACTTACCTGTCCAGCGCGGCCGCGATGTCGGCACCCGAAGCCGATCGCTAGGTCGTCTGTCGGGTCCTGCCGCCGCCATCTTGGGTATGGGAATCAGGAAATGGAGCCTTTCGGCTTCATTTCCCGGTTCCCTACTGCGCATGCGCGAGCCGCGCGGCGCAATCTGGACGGTCCCCGCTGCCTTTGGGAACTGTGTGTTTCCCAGCAGGCAGCGGGGCACTTGCGCAAAGGGGCGGGCAGTTGCGGAAAGGGGCGTAATCTACGCCCCTTTCCGCAGACAGCTATCCCGGAAGTGGGTGCAGTTACCTGGATTATCCAGGTAACTGCACCCCCCTCCCCCCTGAAAGGTGCCAATTGTGGCGCCGGAGGGGGGGGGATTCCGATGAGCGGAGGTCCATTTTAGGGTGGACCTCCGCTTTAAGTTGAAAATTAACCCTTTCATGACTAAGCCTATTTTTGGAATTTGGTGTTTACAAGTTAAAATCCATATTTTCTACTAGAAAATTACTTGGAACCCCCAAACATTATATATATTTTTTTAACAGAGACTCTAGAGAATAAACGGCGATTGTTGCATTATTTTATGTCACACGGTATTTGCGCAGCGGTGTTTTAAATGCAACTTTTTGGGAAAAGGGACACTTTCATGAATTAAAAAAAAAAAAACAGTAAAATTAGCCCAATTTTTTTGCATAATGTGAAAGATAATGTTACGCCGAGTAAATAGATACCAAACATGTCACACTTTATAATTGCGCGCACTTGTGGATTGACGACAAAGTACGGTACCTAAAAATCTCAATAGGCGACGCTTTAAACATTTTTTACGGGTTACCAGGTTAGCGTTACAGAGGAGGTCTAGTGCTAGAATTATTGCTCTCGCTCTGACGATCACGGCGATACCTCACATGTGTGATTTGAACACCGTTTACATACGCGGGCGCGACTTCCGTATGCGTTTTCTTTGCTTCGCGAGCTCGCGGGGACGGCGGGCGCTTTAAAAAATTTTTTTTACATTTTTTTATTTATTTTATTTATTTTAAAATGACTAAATTGTTTAAAAAAAAATAAAAAAAATTGATCACTTTTATTGCTGTCACAAGGAATGTAAACATCCCTTGTGACAGTAATAGGCGGTGACAGGTACTCTTTATGGAGGGATCGGGGGTCTAAAAGACCCCCCAGCCCTCCTTTAGACTTCAGTGTATTCAGATCGCCGAAAACGGCGATTCTGAATACCGGATATTTTTTTAAAACCGGCGCCATTGGCAGCCGAGTAAACGGGAAGTGACATCATGACGTCGCTTCCGTGTTTACTATGAGGAGACTGGAACGAAGCCGATTACGGCTTCGTTCCAGTTCCTCCCCAGCGGCCGGAGGCATCGGATGGCGAATCGGTGCTCCCGATCGAGCGGGAGCACCGGTAACAGCGGCGGGAGGGGGGGACGTCCCCTCCCGCTCCTCCGGCATAACAGCCGAGCGGCTTTTAGCCGCATCGGTTGTTATGCCTGGATAGCCAATCGCCCGCTGAACAAAACAGTACCGGGATGATGCCTGCAGGTGCGGGCATCATCCCGGTATACCCCCCGGAAGCCGAGTACGCACATCTGCGTACGCTCGGCGGGAAAGGGTTAATAAAGTCTAAGACATTAAGTCTTCTTAGACTTAGTCTTAGTCGTTTTATTTTTATATTATTTTATTTCATTTTTTTTATTTATTTTGTTATGGTTCAATGTGCACTGACTGCAGTCTACACTGCAGGATATGCGGTAGTAATTTATCATTTAATTTTGTATTTTTTTTGATTTTATGATTTTATCTTCTGTGTCCACTGTCCAATTTATTTGGGTTGCTTTATTAAAGTACTGTTATTTTCCATTACTGGACTATTCTTTTATTCATAAAATTAATGATTCAGTTGAATATGAATACTATAATGAATAATACTATATAAGGCAATTTTATATATATATATATATTTTTTTTTACTATATAAAAAAAGCCATTTTCGGTTTCGGTGCTGTTTCGGTATCGGTTTCGGTTTTCGGCCTAGTGTATTTTTCATTTTCGGTATCGGTTTCGGCACCAAAAAACCCATTCGGTGCATCCCTATGGGCTGCAGAAAGGTACTCGGTTACTCTGATGGGCTGGGGATAGGTACTCGGGTACTCTAATGAGCTGGTGACAGGTATTCTGATGGGCTGGTGACAGGTACTCGGGTACTTTGATGGGCTGGTGACAGGTACTCGGGTACTCTGATGGGCTGGTGACAGGTACTCGGGTACTCTGATGGGCTGGTGACAGGTACTCAGATGGGCTGGTGACAGGAACTCTTTATTGGTGGTAAAAATCCAATTTTTTTGTCTCTTTACCATGATCGAAGATGGGCTGTGTCAGGGTGACAAGCCATGTCCCTAATCGCTGCTCTGTGTGCCCCTAAGGCCGCGTACACACGGGCGGACTGTTCGCCCAACTTAGTTTGTCAAACAATCCGACAAACAGTCCGCTCAAAATTTGCATGAGCGGACTTGACCACACACGATGAACAAACAGTCCGCTGAAAGCGTGCGCGATGACGTGAACGGCACGTACGACGGGACTAGAAAAACGACGTCCTATACACTGCAATGCAACCTTCAGCGTGTAAATCCTTTCTGAGCATGCACGGAACTTAGTTTGACGAACAAGCCTACACACGAGCGGACTGTCCACTCAAACCAAGTTTCAGCGGACTGTCTTACGGGAATTCCGAAAAACTTTGTTCATCAGACTGTCCGCTGAAACTGTCCGCTGAAGCCCACACACGAGCGGACTGTCCGCTGAAACACTGTTCAGCGGACAAAGTTGGGCGAACAGTCCGCCCGTGTGTACGCGGCCTAAGGCAGTGGACACAGCCAGTCATGTGGTAAAGAGCCATTTCTATTTGCTCTTTACATTGATCTGGGATGGGCTGTGTCCCGTGCTGCGGGAGGACGTCCACCTGGGATGGGAGGGTGTTCCTGACGGTGTCATATTACTATGGCCCTGTATGGAACTGGTTAAAGAGGTTGTAACCCTAAAGAAAAAAAAGATCCTGTTCCTTTAAAGCATGTTAAACAGCATAGTGCTTGTGCTGCGTAATTTGTCCCTTTCTATGCTGTAAAATACCTGGTTGATCCTGCCTGTCCCTGTGTCCCCTATGTGAACTGAGCATGGTAATCATGGCTGCTGATCCATAATACCATAGTCAGTTTATGTGCCCATGTCATCCCGCTGTGTTACAGTCCCTCCTCTCTCCCTATCCCTTCCTGCCTGTCAGTACCTAGTGTGTGAGTGATCTCCAAACCTGCCCTTCCCTCTCTCCTGCTGCTATTTTATGGTGTAGTTGTGGCAGTAAAGTCAGTGAGTACCATTACTGCCAGCGCCTCTCTTATGAAAAGGTATAATACACATGTGTCAGTTTTTTTTAAATGATATTGCTAACTACCTTATTTTAGAGCGCCGCTGTGTAGTCACATTACCTTCCGCCACTATCCTCCCCCAATCTGTCAGGAATCCGTCCGTTCTGTGCGATCGGGTCTCCGTACGCGCGTTCGTGCCGCGGGTCGTTGTGGGCACGAGCGTCTTCAGACGCGCGCGGGTGCACGTCGTTCGTATGTGCGCGCGGTACACGCACGCACGTGTGCGCGTTAGTACGATTGGCGCCAGTGGCCCTTTTTAAAGGCACAGCTGCGGGGGTTCTGTGCTGTTCATCTGCAGCTAGTACCTGAAGTAATCTGTTATTCTGCCTGAACCCTATCTGATACCTGACCCGGCTCCGTTTGACTCCGCTGACCTCTCCTGCTCCGACCCCGGCTTGTTTGACCCTTCTTGGACTGATACCTGTTGCCAAACCTCTGCTTGTTACCTGATTCTTCTGCTGGCTCCTGCTTGCTTCTGTGTCTGCTACCTCCTCATCCAGAGATCCACCCATCCTGGTGCCACGGCCCGTGCCGTTTCTCCACCAGCTGCCTTCTTGCTACAGAGAGCTCCTGCACCTGAAGATCTCTATCTACCTAGCATCTGCCGCTGCACCTGGCTGGACCCTCCTGTCTCCCTGTTCCCATTCCAGAGAGACTAGAACCAGAGCCGTAAGAGAGGTTTCCTTCCACCAAGTCAGACTCACTATCTGAAAATCCTAACAGTACGAACAGCCATGACTGAGTCTGCGGAAGGGGCCTCCGCCATGAAGGAGATCTGCTCGCACCTTGCGGCTCTCACCCAGGCCGTGAAGTCCCTTCAGGATGGCTACACCAGGTTGGAGGAGCGTGTTCAGCATCTCTCTACCCCCGGTTCATCAGTCACCGCACCTCAGCCTCCTCCTGTTCAGCCAGCCACCTATTCGGCCGCCATGATGCTTCCACCTGAACCTAGGGTTCCCATTCCGGAGAGGTTTGCAGGGGACCGCTCTAAATTCGGGGCCTTTCGCAATGCCTGCCAGCTATATTTTGCCCTCCAGCCCAGGACCTTCTCCCTGGAGGCAACTAAAGTGGGGTTTGTTATCTCCCTTCTGCAAGGAGAACCTCAGTCCTGGGCCCACCACCTTCTGGAGAATGACAATCCCCTTACTCAGACTCTCTCTACCTTCTTCGAGGGGATGGCTCAACTTTACGATGATCCTCAGCGGGCTGCCACTGCGGAATTCGCTTTAACTGCGCTCCAGCAGGGCCGTAGGACGGCTGAGGACCATGTCTCGGACTTTAGACGCTGGAGCGCAGATACCCAGTGGAACGAGTCGGCCCTAAGACATCAATTTCGCATGGGCCTGTCTGAGGGCCTTAAGGATGAATTAGCCCGTGTTGGTAACCCTGACGCCTTGGAGGACTTAATTGCCCTGGCCATTCGGATCGATCGAAGACTTCGCGAGCGTAGGGCCGAACGCTCCTCCCAACCCCAAAGACCAGCCTGGATGACCGCCAGAACCCCGTTTTCCACACCTTTCTTCTCTCCTCCCCCTCAAGGAGGGCCTGCCAGTGTTGCTCTTGCTCCTGAGGAACCCATGCAGCTTGGATTACTCCGGCCTACTCTGTCTCCTGAAGAGCGAGCCCGCCGCCGACAGATGAACTTGTGCCTATATTGTGGCGGTTCCGGACATTATGTGGCCAACTGCCCTGTTAAGACACGTAAGTGCCTCTCTTCTGTGTCTCACAGTTCCATAACCCTGCCTTCCAACTCTTTCCATGTTGCCCTTCTGCTCTCATTTCAGCTACAGGAAAGAACGATCCACGTCAACACCATCCTTGACTCCGGGGCCTGCGGTTGCTTCATTGACGCTGCCTTCACCAACTTACATTCCATTCCTCTCCAGAAAAAACCTCATGGACTCTCTATCTTCCTGGCCGATGGTTCCCAAATTAAATCCGGCCGAGTCACCCAGGAGACCCTTCCACTACCCACCACCACCTCCTGCCAACATACGGAACTATTAACTCTTGATGTCATTTCGTCAGCACTTTTTCCTGTGATCCTGGGCATACCATGGCTGCAGGCACATAATCCCTCCATTGACTGGTCTTCCGGGGAGGTGAGGTTCCTCTCCCCTTACTGCCAGGACCACTGTCTTCCTGGGGCTTCTGTACAGCCCAGAACGCTTCTCTGCCTAGACCCAGACCTGGACTTATGTCAGTCAGTCCCCGAGCCTTACCACGAGTTTCTGGACGTCTTCAGTAAACGGGGGGCTGATTCCCTTCCCCCGCATCGCCCTTACGATTGTCCCATTGAGCTCCTTCCTGGGGCAGAGATTCCGTTTGGACGTGTCTACCCTTTGTCCGAGAAGGAGCAAGAGGCCCTGAAGGCCTACATCTCCGAGAACCTCAAGAAGGGGTTCATCCGTCACTCTACGTCTCCTGCTGGTGCTGGAATATTTTTCGTTACTAAAAAAGACCAGACCCTTCGACCCTGTGTGGACTATCGGGAGCTGAACAGAATCACGATTAAAAATCGCTATCCCCTACCCTTGATTCCAGAACTTTTTCAAAAACTGAGGTCGGCTACTATCTTCACCAAATTGGATTTGAGGGGAGCCTATAACTTGGTCCGTATACGAGCAGGTGACGAGTGGAAGACTGCGTTCCGAACTCGCTTTGGGCACTACGAGTACCTAGTGATGCCTTTCGGGTTGTGCAACGCCCCAGCCACCTTCCAGCACTTGATTAACAATGTTTTCCGGGACTTTTTGGATATTTTCGTTATCGTATATCTTTTTTTTTTTTTTGTTTTTCTCCCCCCCCGGACCTCCCTACCACCCACCCCACCTCGAGCGCGCAATGCCGGCAACAACCGTCCCAATCACAGCCAGACAACCACCTCCATACGGGCCAGGAAAAGGAAAAGAGAGAGAAAAAAAAAAAAAGAGGAAAAAGGGAGGGGCTCCGCATGAGGAGGAAGGGGGCAGAATCCCAAGCGGGTACTAGGCCATCCATATATTGACCTCACTCCAGGGGGAATCCCATATCAGTCAGCCAGGGATGCCATAATATCTCAAATTTTCTTAGATTGTTTAGCTTTATAAGCATTGCTCTCTCGCACCATATTAGGGAGTTAATTGCGTTGACCCATTGTCCAGTATCCGGGGGGTTTCTAGCTTGCCAATTAATTGCTATCAGTCGCCTAGCTTGATATAGGCACTTCAGGACGGATGGCTTGATTGGCGTAGGAATATTAACCCCATCAAATATCCCCAATATACAGGCCCTGGCCTCAGGTTTCAGGGTGGTCTTAAAAGCTCTATTTATTTTAATGACTATTTCTAGCCAATAACTATACAGCTTTGGGCATTTCCACACCATGTGGAAGAGGTCCCCCGGTGCCCCGCATCTAGGACATTCATCCCTAGTTTTCCTCCCCATTTTCCATAACTTCTGGGGGGTGTAATATGCCCGTTATCGTATATCTTGACGACATCCTGATTTTCTCCAGGTCCCTGGAACAGCACCGTGGACACGTCGGCAGAGTACTGCTTCGGCAACATGGACTTTACGCTAAAGCTGAAAATTTTAAATTTGAGCAACAGGATATCCAATTTCTCGGCCTTGAAATCTCCCCAGCAGGCATCAGGATGGACCCACAAAAGGTTGCTGCTGTCCTCGAATGGCCAGCCCCCACCGACAAAAAGGGCATCCAACGCTTTGTGGGCCTCGCCAATTTTTATAGAAAATTTATTAAGGGGTTCTCAGCCATTATCTCTCCCATCACCCAGCTCACTAAACAAAATATGCGTTTTCATTGGGGTCCTGAGGCCCAGGCCGCCTTCAAGAAACTCAAGGACTTGTTTACCTCTGCTCCCATCCTCAGCCACCCGGATCCGTCTAGACCCTATATTCTGGAGGTAGATGCCTCTGAGATAGCAGTAGGGGCGGTGGTTTCCCAGCGCCTAGGTAAAGATGACCTGATGCACCCCGTGGGGTTCTTTTCTCGAAAACTCTCTCCGGCAGAGAGGAATTATGATGTGGGGGACCGAGAATTACTTGCCATTAAGTCTGCTTTGGAGGAGTGGAGATACTTACTTGAGGGGGCGGTACACCCCGTACTCATTTACACGGATCACAAGAATCTCGAGTACCTCCGTACCGCTAAACGTCTAAAACCTCGGCAGGCCCGCTGGGCCCTCTTCTTCTCTCGGTTCTTTCACATAACCTATCGCCCTGGATCAAGAAATGTGAAGCTGGATGCGCTCTCCCGCATGTTTGACAGCTCCAAGGACACCGCGCCCCCGGATACCATCCTCCCTGCTAACGCCTTTCTACTCATTCAGCCAGACCTAGTGTCTCTGTTAAAAAGAGCTTCCTCCACATCCTCCTGTCCCCCAGGAATTTCATTAGCATCCAGAGAGGGCCTGCTTTGGAAGGACAATCTGATCTTCGTCCCTGAAGACGTCAGAATAAAGATCTTGGGTCTCCTCCATGACCATCCGCTCGCAGGGCACTTTGGTGTCCGCAAGACTTTGGAGCTTGTACAACGCTCCTTCTGGTGGCCAGGTATGAGGGAGTTCTGCAAGCAATACGTGAATTCTTGCCCCGTGTGTAGCCGGAATAAGGTCCCCAGAAACCGGGCCTGGGGGCTGCTTAAACCTCTTCCCGCACCCGACCGCCCCTGGCGGATGATTACTATGGATTTTATTGTGGAACTTCCCCCTTCTGAGAACTGTACTGCCATCTTTGTGGTTTGTGACCGTTTGTCTAAGATGGCCCACTTCCTACCCTTAAAGGGAACCCCCTCCGCGACTGAGATGGCCCACATTTTCATCAAGGAGATAATCAGGCTTCACGGGGTACCCACCAACATCGTATCTGATAGAGGGGTTTAGTTCACCTCCCGTTTCTGGAGAGCCCTATGTGAAGCTTTGAAAATAGAGTTGGCCTTGTCCTCCGCCTACCACCCACAGACCAATGGGCAAACGGAACGCACCAACCAAACCCTCGAGCAATACATCAGATGTTTTTCCTCCTTTGTTCAGGACGATTGGGTTTCCCTGTTACCTCTGGCGGAATTCGCCTACAACAATGCCAGCCATGCTACCACAGGGCAGTCCCCGTTCTTTGCTAATTACGGTTTTAACCTGTCTTTTCTTCCCGATATCCTTACAGAATCCCATGTTCCAGCGGTACAGGACACAGTATCTTTTCTTCAGCGGAATAACAGGACCCTGCAGGAGGCCATAACCAAGGCTCAGGCTGACAGCAAGAGGAGCTTCGATCGAGGGAGAAGGGGAGAATTGATCCTTCAAGTCGGGGACCAGGTATGGCTGTCTTCTTCTAACTTAAAATTAGCCTGCCCCTCTAGGAAGTTGGCACCCAAATTTCTGGGTCCATTTCCTGTTAAGAGGAGGATTAACGAGGTGTCATATTAATTGTCCTTACCTGATTCCATGAGAATACACCCAGTCTTCCATGTAGCTCTGCTTAAGCCTGCTGTACCCGATCCCTTCCCTGGTAGAGGAACAAGGCCACCTGACCCTGTGCTGATTGATGGCAGCGAGGAATATGAAGTGGAAGCCATCCTGGACTTCAGAAGACGACGGGGACAAGGTCAGTTTCTGATTAAATGGAAGGGCTATGGCCCGGAGAATAATTCATGGGAACCTGCTGCTAACTTACATGCTAATAGACTAATCCAGGCCTTTTTTGCTGCACATCCAGAGAAAAGAGTCGCTAGGGGCACCCGGAGGTTGCCCATTGTGGGGGGGCAATGTCAGGAATCCGTCCGTTCTGTGCGATCGGGTCTCCGTACGCGCACGCGCGTTCGTGCCGCGGGTCGTCGTGGGCACGAGCGTCTTCAGACGTGCGCGGGTGCACGTCGTTCGTATGTGCGCGCGGTACACGCACGCAGGTGTGCGTGTTAGTACGATTGGCGCCAGTGGCCCTTTTTGAAGGCACAGCTGCGGGGGTTCTGTGCTGTTCGTCTGCAGCTAGTACCTGAAGTAATCTGTTATTCTGCCTGAACCCTATCTGATACCTGACCCGGCTCCGTTTGACTCCGCTGACCTCTCCTGCTCCGACCCCGGCTTGTTTGACCCTTCTTGGACTGATACCTGTTGCCGAACCTCTGCTTGTTACCTGATTATTCTGCTGGCTCCTGCTTGCTTCTGTGTCTGCTACCTCCTCTTCCAGAGATCCACCCATCCTGGTTCCACAGCCCGTGGCCTTTCTCCACCAGCTGCCTTCTTGCTACAGAGAGCTCCTGCACCTGAAGATCTCTATCTACCTAGCATCTGCCGCTGCACCTGGCTGGACCCTCCTACCCCGCTGCGCTCCTGTCTCCCTGTTCCCATTCCAGAGAGACTAGAACCAGAGCCGTAAGAGAGGTCTCCTTCCACCAAGTCAGACTCACTATCTGAAAATCCTAACACAATCTAAGGACTACAGAAGGAGGGGCTGAGCGGACAGCACATTGATCATGTGACCTCCCAGCTGATGTCATAGGGGAATCTCAGCCCCTCCCGCTGTATTCCTTAAATCGGGGGAGGAGAGAGACAGGAGGTCAAATAAGGTATTTAGCAGCATTATTTAAAAAAAACATTGACACTGTGCGGGTTATTTACAAAAGGCAAATCCACTTTGAACTGCAAGTGCACTTGAAAGTGCACTGGAAGTGCACTTGGAAGTGCAGTTGCTATAAATCTAAGGGGTCGATTTAAAATGAGTGGAAGCTCTGCTGATTTTATCAACCAATCATGTGCAAACTAAAATGCTGTTTTTTTTTCCTTGCATGTCCCCCCGGATCTACAGCGACTTTACTTCCAAATACACCCCCTGTGTATTATACCTTGTTATTGGGCAGAATGAATGTGAATGTAGCGCTACCCCTGTAGGAGCCGCTAGTGAATAGCACAGCCAGGCACAAATTTCCACAGCACCTTGAGTCCAGAAACAGTCCAGCAACTTTGTTTTATTTATTAGGGGAATTCAACTCAGATGGGGATAGGGATATTATGGGGTGCCCACTTGACTCATCAGCAAAAGGAATTCTTCAGGGACACAACTATATACAGTCAATATATACACTCTTTTTATGCCTCCTGTACAAATCTTGCTTGGGATCTCACAGGGCACTCAGCCAGATCCTGTAATAGCCCTTTACAGGCAGAGACCGCAGATCCCTTTGGTGTGTATGAAAAGTCCCAGTGCCCAGCTACCTTCCTGTGCCTACTGATCCCAACCCACCTGGCTGAAGTTGCTTCTTTCACTAGCCCTCCTGGCTAATCTTCCACAGTCCTCCCAGACTGACTCTACAACCATCCCACACTGCCACTGCCCAGTCCCCTCAGGCTGCCTCTCAGTCCTCCCCGTCTATCTTGCATGTCCCCCTCGACCAGCCACCCAGCTGACTACTCCCTGGAGATTTCTTGCATGTGCTGGCTGGCTCCTGCTGTCCTCACACCTGCTCCTGTGCCATTAGACAGGACTCCTCTTTGTGTTGTCAGAGGATCCCTCCTGCACCCGAGTCCCAGACCTGAGGTCACCCCCCCCTCAAACTAGGGGGCTACCCTCAAGGGCCTTTGACAGCTTCATCAGTACTCCATCTCAAGCTTCTACCCGAACTCCCCTGCCCCTGCTGGCCTGACCCTAAGTATTTAATAGGTCCCTCCCCCTGCCAGCCCATTTGGCCAGGGATTGGTTAGGGCCCTCATCAACACTCCAGGCAGCTCCTCCTACCCACCCTCCCATTCTTCTGAAAGTTTGTGCAAAGTTTCAGCAAGTATGGAGAGGTATCAGAGATGCTGCCTGATGAGTCATTCCAGCCTCCCTGGATCACTCACCCTGACCCAGATTCAAATACACAGGCTTGGCTGCCAGCCAGGTCAAACAATTTACCTGTACTACAGAAAAAACCCTATCACACTAAAGATAGATACACACTATACAACTTTTGTTTCCTTCAACTATATAGTGCAAGGGCCTGCCTGATTGCTGTCAGAACCTTCAGCACGAACAACGAGCAGCACAGTAGTGACGTCACAAAATCTCCTGAGACTAGAAGTCACAGGCCACAGTGCAAGTATACAGCTATGAGGTTGTAGGCATAGGGGTACCTAGGCATCATAACTTATTAACCACTTACCGACTGCGCTATAGCCAAATGACGGCTACAGCGCTGCCAGCTAGTTTGGGAACACCGTCATATGATTGTGCCCGCCCTCAAACACTGCTGATCATAGATTGAGATAAAGAGCCAATCAGTGGCACTCCTTTTCAGCCAGTTATCGGCACTCCTTTCCTCATGCTGACAATGTCCTAATTATCAGTGCAGTCCCAACAGGGGGCACCAGCGCTGCCAATCAGTGGCCATCAGTGCCTCCTTATCAGTGTCACATATCAGTGGCACCTATCAATGCAGTCTCATCCACCAGTGCCCCCCCCCCCCCATCAGTGCACATCAGTGAAGGAGAAAATATACCTGTTTGCAAAATTTTATAACAGTCTATGAAAAAGTTTTTCGGTCTTAAATAAAATAAAAAAAACAGTGGTGATTAATTACGTGTAATAATATTTGTGTAAAAAAAAAATGCTAACATTTTTTTGGGTACACTGTTGTTTGACCACGCAATTGTCATTCAACCTTCAGGGAGTGGGGTCTCTTTTTATGGAGGGGTCCACAGCCCTGGGCCTGTAAAACACCCCGCCAGGAATATGACTGAAAAAAACAAATACTGGATCCTGAGATCCAGCTCTCTAAAAAGAGAAGTGTTACAGGCAAAACCCTGTTTCTTTGGACACGCGGTACGGGTACCATTCAATTCGGCCTGGAAAAGTGGAAAAGACACTTTGAATGGATCTGGTTGCATGGCTTGCCCCAGCAAGGAATATTCCAGCGGAGCTCAGCACAGCACATCTTTGCTCATGACCAACAGCTAAGACACTGGCGGAAAAAAACAAAAACTGAGGTACTCCCGGTAAGGGGAGGGGTTATATGGGGAACTGAACTTCCTGTCTAGGGTGTGCCAGTGTCCATCACCTGAAGGTGCCATATAACCCATACAATAATTACTGTGGCTCTGTGTCCCGTGATGTACAATAAAGAAACATGGTATGCATTTTTCAAAAACGCATATCCCATTTTTGATGTGTTTTCTGGACATGGGACTCAAAAAGCACATCAAAAATGCAACTGATGTGCGTTTTTAATGTGTTTTACATTGATTTCAATGAGATGTGCATTTTTTGTGTGCTTTGTAAACAGGGCACCAAAGATGTAGCATACAAGACTTTACAAAACGCACAATGTGAAGAATTCCATAGGATTCTAATGGAAATCTTTTTCTTGCATTTTTCTTGCACTTGTAGGCCTGGTTCACACCTATGCAGGTTGCAGTTTGCATTTTCCAGGTGCATTTTCCATTTTTCAATACAAGGTTTGATAAAATAAAAGTCCCTGGCCCTTTCCATAAAATGTACAGATGTGAACATGACCCATAGGAAACTATGTTAAATGGGCTGTAGTGCGTTTATGAAAAAAACTGAAAATGAGCTAAAAATGCATAGGTGTGAACCAGGCCTTAAGCAGGGCAAAAGCGCAGAAAAAGAGGGCAATTACCTGGGACCTCTCATGGCTCCAGGATCACTCCTTCTCTTCCTGGTCTCATAGGAGACATTGTTTTCTAGAACAGGAGGATCGGGGCACAGATTAGTTAAAAATAACTTATTTTTTATTTAAAAAAATCAAAAACCTTTACAACACTCTTTTGACAAAAAACTGTCTATGCAGATAAGGGGTGTTTGTAGATAACAACAAACTGTGCAGCTTTGACTAAATTTGAATAATGCCCTTGCTATAGGTGTAGGCCATTTACGTACCTCATGAAGCTTGACTTGTTGCTAGGATGTTGCTAAGTGAGGCCTAGCTGTTATTTTTTACCCCCACCATCACAGTAGTAAGCTCTTAAATGCTGAGCTCAGAGCTATTGAATGTGACTACATTCACATCTAGCAAAAGATGGCCTCAATTAAAGTTATTTGCATGTGTAAAATAGAGGTACCATCATCCAATACTAAAAATATCGGGGATGGAGACCAGTCCCCTACTGGTTTCCAAAGGACAAGGAAGTGGACTATCTCGGTACCGATCAGACAAGATGCACATAAAGTAACGTAAAGTTTTTTATTTAGACAAACAAACAGGATATCCAAATACAAATAGGAACATGATTTGTAATGTTCATACCAAGACAATATTAATCACGTCATTACCGGGCTATAGTCATATGACGTCCGCAGATGGGATATCCCATCTTGGGCTGACGTCATGTTTTGTCCTTGGTTTCTCGCCGCTCCAGTGAAATTGGCTCTTTACCACGTGACTGGCTGTGTCCAATCACAGCCAGTCACAGAATGTCAACAAACTGCGGTTGACGAGACATTATCGGGTCCTCCTCCTCACACACTGATCGTATGTGAGAAGGAGATTGCGGAGGAGATAACATCTCGTTACTGCTTAGTGTACACCAACCACACTGACTCCATCAGAGTACCTGTCACCACCCGTCAAAGTACCTGTCACCACCCATCAAAGTACCTGTCACAGCCCATCTGAGTACCCGAGTACCTGCCTGTCACAGTATATCTGAGTACCTGTCACAGCCCAACTGAGTACCTATCACAGCCCATCTGAGTATCCGAGTACCTGTCACCGTATATCTGAGTACCCGAGTACCTGTCACAGCCCATCTGAGTACCCGAGTACCTGTCACAGCCCATCTGAGTACCTGTAACAGCCCATCTGTGTATCCGAGTTCCTGTCACAGCCCATCTGAGTACCTGTCACAGTATATCTAAGTACCCGAGTACCTGTCACAGCCCATCTTAGTACCAGAGTACCTGTCACAGCCCATCTTAGTACCCGAGTACCTGTCACAGCCCATCTGAATACCCAACACAGTCCATCTGAGTACCCGAATACCTGTCACAGTATATCTGAGTAACCGAGTACCTGTCACAGTTCATCTGAGTATCCTAGTACCTGTCACAGTTCATCTGAGTACCTGTCACAGCCAATCTGAGTACCCGAGTACCTGTCACAGCCCATCTGAGTACCTGGCACAGCCCATCTGAGTACCTGTCACTGCCCATCTGAGTACCTGTCACTGCCCATCTGAGTACCTGTCCCTGCCCATCTGAGTACCTGTCAGCACCCATCAGAGTACCCGAGTACCAGTCACCAGCCCATCAGAGTAGCCGAGTACCTATCTGTAGCCCATCAGAGTACCCGAGTACCTGTCACCAGGCCCTCAAAGTACCCGAGTACCTGTCACCAGGCCATCAGAGTACCCAAGTTCCTGTCACCAGGCCATCAAAGTACCCGAGTACCTGTCACCAGGCCATCAGAGAATCCGAGTACCTGTCACCAGGCCATCAGAGAATCCGAGTACCTGTCACCAGGCCATCAGAGTACCCGAGCATCTATCTTCAGGCCATCAGAGTACCGGAGTACTTGTCACCAGCCCATCAGAGTACCCAAGGACCTGTCACTAGCCCATCAGAGCAACCGAGTACCTATCTGCAGCCCATCAGAGTACCCGAGTACCTATCTGCAGCCCATGCTACGTTGGGGCATTTGCTTTCACAAAATGGGTAATTTTGTGGGTAATTTTGTGGGTAATTCCATTGTCCTGGTACTCAAGGACCTTCAAAAGTGTGATAGGTAGGAATGAATTGAGATGGTACTACTTCAATGTTGGGCCTCTGTATGTGGCCAGGCTGTGTTACACATATGGTATCACCATACTTGGGAGGAATAGCAGAATGTAGCAGAATGTATTTTGGGGTGTAATTTGCTATGTGTTAGAAATATCTTATAAACTGACCACTTTGTGTAAAAAAATAAAATAAAAATACGTTTTAATTTTGTTTCCACGCTTGTGGAAAAAAATTAACCGTTCAAAAGACTCATTATGCCTCATAGAATAGACGTTGGGGTGTTTGCTTTCCAAAATGGGGTCATTTTGTGGGTAATTCCACTGTCCTGGTGCTCCAGGGCCTTTGCAAATGTAATAGGTCGTTAGGAAATTAGAGGTGTTTTATGCTCCTGCTTCAATTTATGCTCCTAGAACCCCTGATGGTGCTCCCTGCATGTTGGACCTCTCTGCATGTGGCCAGGCTGTGTAAAAGTCACACACATGTGGTATTGCCATACTCGGAAGGAGTAGCAGAATGCATTTTGGGGTGTAATTGGAAGTATGCATATTCTGTGTGTGAGAAATAACTTGTTATTATGACAATTTTGTGAAAATAAAATTCTTAATTTTCCCAAGAATTGTGGGAAAAAATTATAACTTCAAAAAGCTCACCACGCCTCATACTTACCTATACTTACCTTTGACTGTCTACTTTTCAAAAAGGGGTAATTTGGGGGGTATTTGTACTTTTCTGTCATTTCAGGGCCTCAAGAATTGAGATAGGCAGTCAGTGCATCAGGTGTGATCAATTTTCAATGATTTTCACCATAGCTTGTAGACTCTAAGGCCCCTTTCACATGGATGATTTGTTCAGGCGGACCTGAACGGATGCTTCATACAGCTCTATGGAGCGTCGGATGTCAGCGGTGACATGTCTGCTGACATCCGAGGCACTCCGATCCGAAAAAGTGTGAAGAAGGAAAAAGCTATTTTTCCATCCGTCATCGGATTGGATCGGGTGACGACGGACACTGTGGTCTGTCGTCACCCGATCTCCCATAGGGGAGAGCGGTGCTGTGACAGGTCCGTCCCTACACAGTGTGCAGAGACAGACCTGTCATTTTCCTGCTCAGCAGAGATCGCTCTGGTGATCCCCGCTGAGCAAGCGGATATCCACGGGACGGATCAGCACTGATCCGCCCCGTGTGAAAGGACCCTAACTTTCACAGAGACCAAATAATATCCATTAATTTGGGTTATTTTTACCAAAGAGATGTAGCAGTATAAATTGTGGCCCAAATGTATGAACAAAAATTACCGCATTTATCGGTGTATAACATGTGCGGGCGTATAACACGCACCCCAAGTTTAGGAGGGAATTTAAAAGAAAAACATTTTAGGAGGGAAGTTTAAGGAAAAAAACTTACATTTAAATGCCCATCAATGCAGCCTTATCAGAGTCATTTGCAGCCTTGCATTGCAGCCTTGTCAGTCGTTTGCAGGCTTGTCAGTGTCTTTGCCATTTTAAAAATGGCACCACCAAGTTACAGAGCGGATGTCCTGTGTATCTCGGCGGTGCTCGTTCTCAGCCTTTCGGGTATTTTAGCCCGCACTCGGCCATTCTCGGCTATTTTCGGCCCTTCTCGCCTATTTTTGGCTGCACTCGGCCGTTCTCGGGCGGGCTTGTGGCCGAAAATAGCCGAGAACGGCCAAAAATACCTGAAAGCCACCGAGAGCGGCAGAGGTGGTTAGGAACGATGGGGGATCGGTGTATAACACGCACCCCGATTTCTCCCTGATTTTAGGGGGAAAAGTGCTATAAAAGTGTTATACACCGATAAATACGGTACTTATTTGCAAAATTTTATCATAGAAACTAAATTTTTGCTCTTTTTTCACTTATGTCACAAAAAATACAAAAACTAGTGGTGATTAACCACCTCAATACAGTGCATTTATACCCCCTTCCTGACCAGACCAATTTTCAGCTTTCAGCGCTCTCACAGTTTGAATGACAATTACTCAGTCGTGCAACACTGTATCCATATGAAACTTGCGTCCTTTTTTCCACACAAATAGAGCTTTCTTTTGGTGGTATTTAACCACTTCAGCTCCGGACCAATAAACACCTTAAGGACCAGAGGTCTTTTTGCAATTTCGCACTGCGCTGCTTTAACTGGTAATTGCGCGGTCATGCAATATTGCATCCAAACGAAATTTGAGTCCTTTTCTTCCCACAAATAGAGCTTTCTTTTGATGGTATTTGATTGCCTCTGCGATTTTTTTTTTTTGCGATATAAATGGAAAAAGAGCGAAAATTTTGAAAAAAAAAGATATTTTCTTCTTTTTGTTATAAGAAAAATCGAATAAACTAAATTTTAGTCATACATTGAGGGCAAAATTTATTCAGCCACATGTCTTTAGTAAAAAAAATGTCAATAAGCGTATATTTTTTGGTTTGCGCAAAAGTTATAGCGTCTACAAACTAGAGTACATTTTCTGGAATTTACACAGCTTTTAATTTATGACTGCCGATCTCATTTCTTGAGGTGCTAAAATGGCAGGGCAGTACAAATCCCCCCCAAATGACCCCATTTTGGAAAGTAGACACCCCAAGGAAATTGCTGATGGGTATGTTGAGCCCATTGAATATTTATTTTTTTTGTCCTAAGGGATTGAATAATGACAAAAAAAAAAAAAAAATTTTTTTTACAAAAAGTTGTCACTAAATGATATATTGCTCACACATGCCATGGTTATATGTGGAATTGCACCCCAAAATATATTCCGCTACTTCTCCCGAGTATGGGGATACCACATGTGTGGGACTTTTTGGGAGTCTAGTCGCGCACGGCACCCCGAAAACCAATCACCACCTTCAGGATTTCTAAGGGTGCAAATTTTTGATTTAACTCCTCACTACCTATCACAGTTTCGAAGGCCATAAAATGCCAAAATAGCACAAAACCCCCCAAAATGACCCCATTTTGGAAAGTAGACACCCCAAGCTATTTACTGAGAGGCATGTTGAGTCCATGGAATATTTTATATTTTGCCACAAGTTGCGGGAATATTACAAACTTTTTTTTTTTGCACCAAGTTGTCACTAAATGATATATTGCTCACACATGCTATGGGCATATGTGAAATGACACCCCAAAATACATTCTGCTGCTTCTCCCGAGTACGGGGATACCACATGTGTGGGACTTTTTGGGAGTCTAGTCGCGCACGGCACCCCGAAAACCAATCACCACCTTCAGGATTTCTAAGGGTGCAAATTTTTGATTTAACTCCTCACTACCTATCACAGTTTCGAAGGCCATAAAATGCCAAAATAGCACAAAACCCCCCCAAATGACCCCATTTTGGAAAGTAGACACCCCAAGCTATTTACTGAGAGGCATGTTGAGTCCATGGAATATTTTATATTTTGCCAAAAGTTGCGGGAATATTACAAACTTTTTTTTTTTGCACAAAGTTGTCACTAAATGATATATTGCTCACACATGCTATGGGCAGAAGTCAAATTACACCCCAAAATAAATTCTGCTGCTTCTCCCGAGTACGGGGATACCACATGTGGGGAACTTTTTGGGAGCCTAGCCACGTACGGGACCCCGAAAACCAAGCACTGCCTTCCGGATTTGAATATAAAATGCTATAAAAAACAAACTAACCAGAGTCACCCGTAACACTTATACGGTGATCAGTGGTGAAAGGGTTAACTAGGGGCAATCAGGGGGTTCAAATTTTTATTAGGTAGTATATGGGGGTCCCTGGCGCTATATAAAAACCTGACGGGGAACCTAAATAACTAACTGGCTAACCAGCGTCACCAGTGACACTTATACTGTGATCGCTGGTGAAAGGGGGTGAAAGGGTTAACTAGCAGCAATCAGGGGGTTAAAACCATTATTGGGTAGTATATGGGGGGTACCTAGCGCTATAAAAACCTGGCGGTGAACCTAAAAAAATAACTAGCTACCTAGCGACTGTAGCGACACTAATGCAGCGATCAGAAAAACGATCGCTTAGTGACACTGGCAAAAGGGGGTGAAAGGGTTAACTAGCGGCAATCAGGGGGTTAAAACCATTATTGGGTAGTATATCGGGGTACCTAGCGATATAAAAACCTGGCGGTGAACCTAAAAAAATAACTAGCTACCTAGCGACACATGCAGCGATCAGAAAAATGATCGCTTAGTGACACTGGCAAAAGGGGGTGAAAGGGTTAACTAGCGGCAATCAGGGGGTTAAAACCATTATTGGGTAGTATATCGGGGTACCTAGCGCTATAAAAACCTGGCGGTGAACCTAAAAAAATAACTAGCTACCTAGCGACTGTAGCGACACTAATGCAGCGATCAGAAAAACGATCGCTTAGTGACACTGGCAAAAGGGGGTGAAAGGGTTAACTAGCGGCAATCAGGGGGTTAAAACCATTATTTGGTAGTATATCGGGGTACCTAGCGATATAAAAACCTGGCGGTGAACCTAAAAAAATAACTAGCTACCTAGCGACACATGCAGCGATCAGAAAAATGATCGCTTAGTGACACTGGCAAAAGGGGGTGAAAGGGTTAACTCTAGGGGCAATCAGGGGGTTAAATCTTTATTGGGGGGTGATAGGGGGCTACCCTGGACCTAACACTAACTGTCCTGACAGTTTTTACTGTCACAACTGACACTGAATGCATTGATCAGTAAAGAAATGATCAATGCAATCAGTGACACTGTGACTGGGGGGGGAGGGGGGGCGGGGGGGGATCGGGGGGCGATCGGGGGGGGGGTTTGTGTGCCTGTGTGTACCTACATGTCAGTGTAGTGTTGGTGCACACTTACTATTAGTCTTCTCCTCGTAGTCCGGTCAAAAAGACCGCCCCGAGGAGAATGACATCACTTCCTCCTTCCTGTGTAAACAATACACAGGGGAGGAAGCTTCTCATTGGCCAGGAGCGATCCAGAGGGGGTGGCCGAAAACCAACGGCCATCCCCTCATCACGGAGCGCTCCTGGACCGAATCGGACCGCCGTAAACAGCGGGAAGGGGGTCCGATCGGACCCCCCACCCGCTGGAAGGCAATCACGTAGATGTACGTGATTGTGCCTGCCTGTGCCATTGTGCTGACGTACAATGGCAATACGGCGGTCCTGAAGTGGTTAATCACTAGTGTTTTTTTTATTTTTTGTGCTATAAACAACAATGGAAATTTTGTGAAAAAAATGCCTTTTTCTTTGTTTCTGTCATAAAATTTTGCTAATTAGTAATTTTTCTTCATAAATTTTGGCCAAAATTTATACTGCTACATATCTTTGGTAAAAATAACCCACATTAGTATATATTATTTGGTCTTTGTGAAAGTTATAGATTCTACAAACTATGGTGCCAATCACTGAAAATTGATCACATCTGATCCGGTCTTTAGTACATCAGGTGTACCTCATTTCTTAACAAGTCAGGAAAGTACCAATACCCCCCAAATGACATTCCAAGGTATTACGTAAGTAGCATGGTGAGTTTTTTTAAGTTGTAATTTTTTCCCACAATTCTTTGCAAAATTAAGATTTTTTTTTTATTATTATTATTTTTTACAAAATTGTCATATTATCAGGTTATTTCTCACACACAGCATATGCATACAACAAATTACACCCAAAAATACATTCTGCTACTCTTCCCGAGTATGGCGATACCAGATGTGTGAGACTTTTACACAGCCGTGCCCACATACAGAGCACCAACATTGAAGTGGCACTTTCAGACGTTCTACGAGCAAAAATGACACATCTCATTTCACAGCCACCTATTACACTTTTGAAGGCCCTGGAGTACCAGGACAATGGAATTGCCCATAAAATTACCCCATTTTGGTAAAGCAAACACCCCAACGTATAATCTGTGAGGCATAATGAGTCTTTAACGGTTCATTTTTTTCCAGTTTTTGGAAAATGTGGAAAAAATAAAAACGCATATTTTTTTACAAAAAGTTGTCAATTTATAAGATATTTCTAACACATAGCATGTATATAGCAAAAATTACACCCCAAAACACATTCTGCTACTCTTCCCGAGTATGGCGATACCACATGTGTAGGACTTTTACACAGCCTGGTCACATAGAGAGGCCGAACATTGAAGTAGTGTTTTCAGGCGTTCTAGGAGCATAAATGACATCTCATTTCATTCCTACCCATCACACTTTTTAAGGTCCTGGACCACCAGGACAGTGAAATTACCCACAAAATGACCCCATTTTGGAAAGCAAACACCCCAGCATATATTCTATGAGGCATGGGCTGCAAATAGGTACTCGGGTACTCTGATGGGCTGGAGATAGGTACTCGGGTACTCTGATGGGCTGGTGACAAGTACTTGAGTACTCTGATGGCCTGGTGACAGGTACTCGGGTACTCTGATGGCCTGGTGACAGGTTCTCTGATGGCCTGGTGACAAGTACTTGAGTACTTTGATGGCCTGGTGACAGGTACTCGGGTACTCTGATGGCCTGCTGACAGGTTCTCTAAAGGCCTGGTGACTGGTATTTGGGTACTCTGAAGGGCGGTGATAGGTACTCATATGGACTGTGACAGGTACTCGGGTACTCAGATGAACTGTGACAGGTATTCAGGTACTCAGATGAACTGGGACAGGTACTCAGATGAACTGTGACAGGTATTCGGGTACTTCGATGGACTGGGACAGGTACTCGGGTACTCTGATGGGCTGTGACAGGTACTTGGGTACTCTGATGGGCTGTGACAGGTACTCGGGTACTCTGATGGACTGTGACAGGTACTCGGGTACTCTGATGGGCTGTGACAGGTACTCGGGTACTCTGATGGGCTGTGACAGGTACTCGGGTACTCTGATGGGCTGTGACAGGTACTCGGGTACTCTGATGGGCTGTGACAGGTACTCGGGTACTCTGATGGGCTGTGACAGGTACTTGGGTACTTTGATGGACTGCGACAGGTACTCGGATGGACTGTGACAGGTACTCGGGTACTCTGATGGGCTGTGACAGGTACTCAGATGGACTGTGACGGTTACTCATATGGACTGTGACGGGTACTGGAATGGACTGTGACGGGTACTCTGATGGACTGTGACAGGTACTTGGGTACTCTGATGGACTGTGACGGGTACTCGGATGCACTGGGACAGGTACTCGGGTATGGACTGTGAGTGACAGGTACTATGATGGGTGGTAACAGGTCCTCTTTATTGGGGGGGGGGCAATCAGTGTGATTTGTGGGTACTGTAAGCGGTAACGAGATGTTACCGCAATCTCCTCCTCACACACAATCGGTGTGTGAGGAGGAGAACCCGGTAACATCTCGTTACCGCGGTTTGTTTACATTTAGTGATGGGCTGTGAAAGGATCACAGCCGATCACGTGGGTAAACAGCCAGCCAATGGCTGTTTACCAGTGTCAGTCACGAGCAGTGTTCCCGGGAACACACCGCCACCATCGTGCACGTGCAGCGCGCTTGTGCCATGCACGGTGGGGGTGTAACAATCTGTGATTGGCCGTGACTTCATCACAGCCGATCACGTAGTAAACAGCTATGCCCAATGGCTGTTCAGCCCCCTCGGTGGCGAGCGGTGTCTCCGTGACACGCCGCCACCGAAGGAACAGGGATGCGCACGCACGATCACGCGCATTCCCTGTTTAAATGGGAGGACGTCATATGACGGCCTCCCGCCACAATAAGTGCGCCGCCTGGCCGTCATTTGACGGCCGGCGGTCAGAAACCAGTTAAATACCACCAAAAGAAAGCTCTATTTGTGTGAAAAAAATGATAAAAATGTTGTTTGGATACAGTGTTGCATGACTGAGTAATTGGCATTCATGCGCTTTCTCTCCTTGATTCAGTAGCTCTGAACTCACTCCTGTGATGGTGAGGGTGGACAATAGCAGCTAGGCCTCTCTTAGCAAAGCCCTAGCAACAAGTCAGGCTTCATGAGGTATATAAATAGCCTATACCTATAGCAAGGGTGTTATTCAACTTTGGTCTGAGCAGCACAGTTTGTTTTTATCTACAGACAACCCCATACCTCCCAGTCCTTTCCTGAGATGGGAATGAGGGACACCTATTAGCAACTGTATGTAGGGATAAGACACATACCCTGCCACGCCCCCTTAAAGCGGTAGTAAACAGCTGAAAAAAACAAATGCCCTTACAAGACAATAGCATAATGTGCTAGTATGCATTGCATACTAGTGCATTATGAAATACTTACCTTAGAATGAAACCCCCGCAGCGGCGCCTGGTCACCGCTAAGAGGGCTGACATGTTCCCACCCTTTTCTTATGGGTTCGCAGGCTCCAGGGCTGTGAGTGCCCAGAGCCGCGATTATGTCACTCCTGCGTGCATGGGCGGGAGCCCTCCGTTCTGGCATAAAGCTCTGAAGTTCCGGCATGGTACACCAGACATTCAGAGCACATGCACCGCTGTCAGCGGGCGCATTCAGGGTGAAATGTAAATCGTGCAAGTTTAGGAGATATTAAATTTACCTAAATGTAAGCCTGATTATAGGCATACCTGTAGGTACAAATAACCAGGCGGGGTATACAATCGATTTGAGGGTCCTTTCACACCGGCGATCTGATCGGGTCCACCTGTCAGTTTTTCAGGCAGACCTGATCGGGCCCTCCAGTCTCTTCTATGGAGCGGGGGATGTTAGTGGCTGCCGCTATGCGATCCTGTCCGCCAAAAACAGACGGATAGTGGAACTATTTCCCATCTATCTGGTGGATTGGATGAAAATGGACAGGCGGTCCATTTCCATTTGACAGCCTCATAGAGAGCAGCAGAAACAGGCAGAACTCCTCATTCTGTCAATGGAGTAGAGTGAGATTGTCCGTTCCTAATGTCAAGGAACAGCAATTGCTTTCCTCCTCCAGTCAGTCCAGCTCCCATACAGTTAGAAACACCTCCAAGGGAACACATTTAACCCCTTAATCTCCCCTAGTGTTAACCCATTCGCTGCCAGTGCCATCTGCACAGTAATCGGTGCATTTTTATAGCACTGATCGCTGTATAAATGTCACTGGTTCCAAAAAAAGTGTCAAAAGTGTCATCTGTCTGCTGCCATCTTACAGTCCTGCTAAAAATTGAAGATCACTGCCATTACTAGTAAAAAAAAAAAATGCCATAAATCTATCCCCTATTTTGTACTTTTGTGCAGACCAATCAACATACGCTAATTGGGATTTTTTTTTTTTTTTACCAAAAATATGTAGCAGAATACATATTGGCCTAAACTGATGAAGAAATTCGTTTTTTTGGGGGGGATATTTATTATAGCAAGAATTAAAAAAAATTGTTTTTTTTTCAAAATTGTCGCTCTTTTTTTTGTTTAATGTGCAAAAAAAAAAAACGCAGAGGTGCTCAAATACCACCAAAATAAAGCTCTATTTATAGGGAAAAAAGACATAAATTTTGTCTGGGTACAACGACGCATGACCGCGCGTAGATCAGACCAAAATGAGGGAGAAATGAGGAGGAGAGTGTTCCAAATCAGGGATAGTTGGCAGCTATTCATCCCTTATGTGCCCAGGCCGGATTTTAGTAAAGGTGACCTAAGCCAAACAGCCCAGGCCCGTGTGTGCCCTGGCCTAAATATACGACCCAAGAGGTTCCTCAGGCGCTGACATGAACACACATTACTGTCACTTCCAATTATCCCCCAAGCCATTCTTTTCGTATTACCATTTCCTCACGCCTTCTCGGGGCGGGCTGGACCTACCTACACAAGCGGCGGAGGACTAGCCCCATCACGTGGTCTTTTGAGATCACGTGCTCTTCAGAAGCCGCGCCTTCTGCACTGGCTCCCGTTTGCTAAGGCTCCCAACATGGCTACCGATAATTACTACGACTTCAGTAACGATGGATACCGCAGGTATTGTTCTAGCATAGCACTGGTAATGGGAAGCGGAAAGGATCGATATAAGAGCCGGCAAATGGCAGGAGCCGGATGATGGTGTCCTGTATGTAAAATGGAGGGCTGGCACGCAGCAGCAGAGGGCTCCATGTCTTTTTTTTCCCTTCTGACGTGTAGAGCTGGGCTCAGAGGTTTTGTGTGGTGTCCGGGGTAATAGTGTGAGTGTGGCTGGTATGTGTTTAGCCATCTCTTTGTCTCCCAGGTGGGGCATGGGAAGATGCGGCAGATGGGAAAAGCAAACATTGTGTGTGTGTATTTGCCATCTCTAACCCTTTGCGGAGATTTCACTTCCTGTCACATAGCCAAACAGGAAGTTAGGGGAAATCCTTGCAAAGTAACCACCTTAGCCCCAGAAGGATTTACCCCCCTTTAAAGAGGAGGTAAACCCTGTTGGGTTTTACTTCCTCTTTATTTCCCTGCAAACGTAAAGCATAATGTTCCATTATGTGTTGCTTACCTGAAACCGAAGCTTGCGATGTCGCTGCTGTCCCCATTAGCAGCGAGCGTTCATCTTCACCCTTCTTCCTTCCGGGCTGCAAACTCCGGCTCTGTGACCAGCCGGAGTTGTGTGACATTGTTCCCGCACAGTGCCGCCAGTCACGGCATGACCCCTATTCGAAACGCCACAATGTGTCCTTTCTAGCATGCGCCAGTAACATCGGATCATGCCTTGTAGTCATCAGCACTTGGCTTTTTAGTAAATATCTCCTAAACCGTGGCGGTTAAGGAGATATTTCAAGCACCTATAGGATATATATATATATATATATATATATATTATAATTTTTTTTTTTTTTTTTTTTTTTTTTAAAGCGGGAGTCCGCCGTGTGTTTTTTTTATTATTTTTATTTTTTTACTATATATACTGCAGCTGCAGACTTTTAAAATAGTGACACTTACCCGCCCAGCGCACCCGCGATGTCGGCACCCAAAGCCGATCTCTCGGGCGCTGCCGCCGCCATCTTGGGTATGGGAATCAGGAAGTGGAGCCTTTCGGCTTAATTTCCCGGTTCCCTACTGCGCGAGTTGCGCTGCGCAATAAGGATGGTCCCCCGCTGTCTCTGGGATCGTGTGTTTCCCAGCAGGCAGTGGGGGACTTTCGGAAAGGGGCGTAGATTCTGCGGAAAGGGGCGTACCTTCTGCAGAATCTACGTCGGAAGTGGGTGCAGATACCTGTACTGTACAGGTACCTGCACCCCCCCTCCCCCCTGAAAGGTGTTAATTGTGGCACCAGAGAGGGGGAGGATTCCAATGAGCGGAAGGTCCACTTTAGGGTGGACCTCCGCTTTAACTTTCTGCTATAATACATATCCAAAAAAACAAAAATATATATTTAAAAACAAAAAAAATCATCGGTTTAGACCAATATGTATTCTAGGGATGCACCAAATGGGATTTTTGGTGCCGAAACCGATTCTGAAAATAAATCTTCCTTGATCCCGAAAACTGATACCGAAACAGCACCAATACCGAAATTGACTGTTTTAAAAAAATATTTTTATACAGGAGATAGTCACAGACTGGGGACAGGCTACAGGAGATCAATGCAGCCTCACGAGTGCCCATCATATGTGCCCAGCAGCCTACCAGTGCCTGTCCTGTAGCCTGCCAGTGCATATAAACGTACACGTATAAAAGCACACACACAGACATATATAAAATTCCACCACCATATAGTCCCCACTGCAATATCCTTGTCATCTCCCCCACTGTAATATTGGCAGAGTATGGGCTGGGTATCGCGAGGGATGGCTGTCACAGAGCAGTGTTGTGGGCACTACAGATGCAGCCCCTCCCCTCCACTGTACAGATCAGTACAGAGAGGGGAGGGAGGAACCAGCGTCATTACATGACGCTGGTTTGTTTACAAGTGATCGCTCCGTCACGTTTGACGGAGCGATCAGTGTAAACGGCCTGGGTGTAGAAAGATGGCTGCCGCTTTGGAGCTAGGCCGACACCGCAGATCGCGGCGTGTGCCGGTCCGAGCGGGGTGACCGTTCGGATCACGGATCAGTGACGTTCCGTTGCACCCCTACACACATATATAGCACACACATATAAACATGCACACAAATATAGATATATATATGACAGTCTTTTTCAAAATTGGCAGCTGCAGCTCTGTAACTTAATCTCCATGCTGGGTACTGCACTGTAGAGGGAGGCAGAGAGCACAGCACACACTGCTAGACATCTCTTCCTTGCTTTCACTTTCATAATAAACAGCGTGCGTGAGCTCCTGCACAGCCGATTTACACATCGGCTGAGGAGCCATATGCAGCCACAGCTGGGGAGAGGGGGACTTTACACCAAGACCCCATGGGCCGCCTGCAGCATGGGTGAGGAGGGAGGGGAAGAGGAGAGAGTTAAGACGGGCGCTCCAGAATGACACCCCTGTGATGGGCGAGGCCAAGCCCAGCAGGCCCGCCCCATTTTCGGCCCCAGTATAAAAGGGCCATTTGTGGCAGAAATTTCGGTGCATCCCTAATGTATTCTACATATATTTGATAAAGCTATCACAATAAGTGTATATTGCTTGGTTTACGCAAAAGTTATAGCATCTACAAAATAGGGGAAAGATTTAGGGACTTTATTTACTAGTAATGGCAGGGATCAGCTATTTTTAGCAGGACTGCAACATTGCGGCAGACGAATCTGACCCTAAGGCTAGAGGTCGACCGATATGGGTTTTTCTCTGGCCCATGCCGATATTTAGAAATCGCGATGGCCGATATATGCCGATTTCATCTCATAAAATCTAAGTTAGACACCTTTCACCCTGGGGTGTTTTTCAGGTGCTTTTGGGCTAAAAATAGTGCCTGTAAATTGCCTTCAAAATGGCTCCCCTGCAGTCTCAGTGCGAAAGCCTGAGTGCTTTCACACTGAGGCAATGTGCTGGCAGGATGTTAAAAAAATAAAAATAAAAAAAAATCCTGCAAGCAGCATCTTTGAAGTGGTGTCAACCACTCCTGCCCATTGAAATGAATGGGCACCGCTGCCGAAGCGCATGCAATGCGATTTGGCAGCATCGCTTCACAAGCGCATTTAACACCTTCCTCGGCCACTAGCTAGGTTATAAGTGCCCTGCTAGCAGCTGAATAGCGCCACTAAAATGACGGTAAAGCACCGTTAAAACTAGCAGCGTTTTACCGTCAACGCCTCCCCGCTCCAGTGTGAAAGCAGCCTTCATTAATAAGTGATACAGAAAATTTCTTACATTTAAACAAAACAAACCTCCAACCAGTTCACTTGTATGTATAATTTAGAAAAAAAAAAAACCTATATATTAAATACACACAAACAGGTACTCAAAACTTTTGGATGGAAAAAAAATGGCTAACTTTACTGTTTTTTTTTTTTTTTTTTTTTAATCGGTGTATTTTTTCCCAAAAAATTGCATTTGAGAGACCTCTGCGCAAATACCGCGTCACATAAAATATTGCAACAACTGCTATTTTATTCCCTCGGGTCTCTGCTAAAAAAAAAATATGTTTTTTGGGGTTCTAAGTGATTTTCTAGCAGAAAATACAGGATTTTTACTTGTAAGCAACAAGTGTCAGAAAAGATTTAGCCTTTAACCACTTTAGCCCCGAACCAATTTTCAGCCTAAGGACCAGAGGTCTTTTTACAATTTCGCACTGCACTGATTTAACTGGTAATTGCGCGGTCATGCAATGTTGTACCCAAACGAAATTTGCGTCCTTTTCTTCCCACAAATAGAGCTTTCTTTTGATGGTATTTGATTGCCTCTGCGATTTTTATTTTTTGCAATATAAATGGAAAAGACCGAAAATTTTGATAAAAAAAATATATTTTCTACTTTTTGTTATAAGAAAAATCGAATAAACTCAATTTTAGTCATACATTTAGGGCAAAATTTATTCAGCCACATGTCTTTAGTAAAAAAAAATGTCAATAAGCGTATATTTATTGGTTTGCACAAAAGTTATAGCGTCTACAAACTAGAGTACATTTTCTGGAATTTACACAGCTTTTAATTTATGACTGCCTATCTCATTTTTTGAGGTGCTAAAATGGCAGGGCAGTACAAACCCCCCCCCCCCAAATGACCCCATTTTGGAAAGTAGACACCCCAAGGAAATTGCTGAGGGGCATGTTGAGCCCACTGAATATTTTTATTTTTTTTGTCCCAAGTGATTGCATAATGACACAAAAAAAAAAAAGTTTACAAAAAGTTGTCACTAAATGATATATTGCTCACACATGCCATAGTTATATGTGGAATTGCACCCCAAAATATATTCTGCTGCTTCTCCTGAGTACGGGGATACCACATATGTGGGGCTTTTTGGGAGTCTAGCCACGTACGGCACCCCGAAAACCAATCACTGCCTTCAGGGTTTCTAAGGGTGCAAATTTTTGATTTCACTCCTCGCTACCTATCACAGTTTCGAAGGCCATAAAATGCCAAAATAACACACAACCCCCCAAATGACCCCATTTTGGAAAGTAGACACGCCAAGCTATTTACTGAGAGGCATGTTGAGTCCATGAAATATTTTATATTTTGCCACAAGTTGCAGGAATATTAAAAAAAATTTTTGCACAAAGTTGTCACTAAATGATATATTGCTCACACATGCTATGGGCATAAGTCAAATTACGCCCCAAAATAAATTCTGCTGCTTCTCCCGAGTACGGGGATACCACATGTGGGGGACTTTTTGGGAGCCTAGCCACATACGGGACCCCGAAAACCAAGCACTGCCTTCCGGATTTAAATATGAAACGCTACCAAAAAGAACTTGGCGATCGCAGGGATCAGGCCTGACTCTGCGAATGCTGCAGTTATGTGTTTAGTGTTTTGTAAGTGACAGCGATCGATCGATGCTGCACTTGGGTGGGCTGGGCGGAGGGGCAAAACGCAGCTGCTAGCAGGTATCTGGGCTGATCCTGCTAACAATGCGTTTTTTTGGAACCCTAAACTGCTGGGGACGCTAGTATAGATCTGATCAGATCCGATATTGATCTGTTCAGATTCTATACCACTACGGGAGGTGTATGCTTTGCGCATGGGTGTTAGCGGTGCTGGCACTAACCTAGCGCTGCATGGGGCGACTCAGACCCTGACCCTAAAACCTAATTGATATCACCCGCCGGGTGATCAGGGGGTTAAACCTTTATTGGGTAATAAATGGTGGGTGCCCTGATGCTATAAAAAGCAAACGAAGTAACCAGAGTCACCCGTAATACTTATACTGTGATCACTGGTGAAAGGGTTAACTAGGGGCAATCGGGGTTCAAATTTTTATTGGGTAGTATATGGGGGTCCCTGGCGCTATATAAAAACCTGACGGGGAACCTAAATAACTAACTGGCTAACCAGCGTCAACAGTGACACTTATACGGTGATCGTTGGTGAAAGGGTTAACTAGGGGAAATCAGGGGGTTAAAACCATTATTGGGTAGTATATGGGGGGTACCTAGCGCTATAAAAACCTGGCGGTGAACCTAAAAAAATAACTAGCTACCTAGCGACACTAGTGACACTAATGCAGCGATCAGAAAAATGATCGCTTAGTGACACTGGCAAAAGGGGGAGAAAGGGTTAACTCTAAGGGCAATCAGGGGGTTAAATCTTTGGTGGTGGTAGGGGGGCTACCCTGGACCTAACACTAACTGCCCTGACACTTTTTACTTTTACAACTGACACTGAATGCAGTAATCAGTAAATAAATGATCACTGCAATCAGTGACACTGTGACTGGGGGGGGGGCAGGGGGGGGGGTCGGGTTTGTGTGCCTGTATGTTAGTTAGTGTCAGTGTAGTGTTTGGTGCACTTACTTTTAGTCTTCTCCTCGTAGGCCGGTCAAAAAGACCGCCCCGAGGAGAATGACATCACTTCCTCCCTGCCTGTGTATACAATACACAGTGGGAGGAAGCTTCTCATTCGCCAGGAGTGATCGAGAGGGGATGGCCAGAAACCAACGGCCATCCCCTCATCCCGGATCGTTCCTGAAGTGAAACGGACCGCCGCATCCAGCGGGAGGGGTTCCGATCGGACCCCCCCACCCGCTGGAAGGCAAGCACGTACATGTACGTGCTTGTGCCTGTACATGCCATTATGATGACGTACAATGGCATGCGGCGGTCATTAAGTGGTTAAATGGTTAAACTGAGAACTCTACAGGGACAGTTCAGTCCATTGAAGAAGAAACATTGTATCTCTTTGATCTTTTCTTGGCAGACTGCCCAGAGAGGAGGAAAGTCAATTCACTGATAAACTTCAGGCAACTTACATTGACTTCTATTACAGAAGCCTTTTGTAAGTCGTGACGAATATATAATCTGCCTTTTTATCAGCAGAATCGGCCGTTGCTGATTAATTAAAAAATGACAAATATCGGCAGATATATCGGTTGACCTCTACCTAAGGCCCCTTTCACACCTATGACTTGTCCTCCGACATGGGACTGCAAAGTCGTATGACAAGTCCTTCACCGTGATTTCCAATGACATTCATTAGTACGACTTCAAAGTAGTCCCTGCACTACTTTGGTCTGACTTCGATCCTACTTCAGGCCATTGAATATCTCTAAAGTCGAATCGCCATTTTAACGCATCCGACTTTGGTATGCGACTTGTGCTCTGATGATCTTGAAGGGGAACTCCATGCAAAATAAAAATAAAAAATACAAAAATGGGGTTCCCTTCCAAGAGGATACCAGGCCCTTCAGTCTGGTATGAATTTTAAGGGGAGCCCCCAAACCAAAAAAACTGCGTGGGTACCAGAACCTTCGTGCACACAGACTGGCAGGTCAGATCTTGATTCAACCCCACTGACAATCTCCTATTGCAGAGTTTGCTGATTCTTTCTTTCATATAACAAGTGGAGAAATGTATCTGCTCACTCAGCTGTCAAAAGAAAACATCTGGGCAGTCTGCCAAGTTTTTAACATGAAACATTGTAACTAACTCTTCCTTCTTAGATCAAAGGGATAAACTTCTGTGTGTAAGAGAAAAATCAAGGCAGTTTGCCAAGTTTTTAACAACCTAAGGCTCCATGCACACTGAAGCTCAAAAAAGCTATTTCTGGACGCCAGATTGCTGGCAGAAAACGCTGGTTGAAAAACCTGCTTTTAACAGCGTTTTATACTAGCGTTTATGAGCGTTTATGAGCGTTTTACAGCGTTAGCGTTAATGGGCGTTTTTTATAAAAATACACAGAGGACACTCCAAAAATCCCACAATGCATTGAAAAATAGTATGCCGAACACTAATGAACGAGCGTTTATGAGCGTTTATGAGCGTTTGTCGTTTTTTGGCGCTGAAAAACGGCACTTTGAACGCGAATTTCTGGCGTTCAGAAAAAAGCCCATAAACTCCACTGCTCATTAAAGCTGAAAAACGTCCATGTGTGCATGGACACATAGGCTAACATAGAGTGGAGTTTATGGGCTTTTACAAAAAACGCCCAAACTCCAATAAACTGCAGTTTATCAGCTTCAGTGTGCATGGAGCCTATAAATGCAGGAAGTTTAACCACTTAAAGTCTAAATCTTTTTGACACTTGCTTCTTAAGTTAAAATCAATATTTTTTACTAGAAAATTACTTGGAACCCCCAAACATTATATACATTTTATCAGAGACCCTAGAGAATAAAATGTTAATTGCTGCAATATTTTATGTCTCGCTGTATTTGCCCAGTGGTCTTTCAAACAATTTTTCCGGGAAAAAATATATGCAAAAAAATTATGATTCTCGTTTTAGCCAGAATCGTGCAGCTCTACCCCCTCCTGAACCATACCAGGCTGGATGCCCTCAACATGGGGGGGGGGGGGGGGGGGTTTGGGGGCAGGGGGGTCCTGTGCCCCCCGCCCCAAAGCACCTTGTCCCCATGTTGATGAGGACAAGGGCCTCAAAAATAAAACACAATACACAGATTTTTAAAGTAATTTATTAGGCAGCTCCAAGGTCTCTTCCGACTTCTCCCCTCTCTGGCTCTTCTGCCTCCTCCGCTGATGGCTTCTGCTGGTTCTTCTCCCCACTCTGGGTCTTTTAGCCCTCTTTCCCTCTGTCCGCTGTCTCTACCAGTTCTTCTCCCCTCTATGGGTCTTCTCTGCTCTCCACTGATGTCTTTTAGCCCTCTCCAGTTCTTCTTCCTCTGCTGGGTCTTTTCCCTCTATTTTTCTTCTGCTGTTGACACAATGCTCTCTCCTGCTCTAATGCTGGATGTGCGGTGGGGCAGGGTTACCGGGTGTTGTCCGGAGGCCTGCCCCTTATGACATCACCACCCAGGGCATAATGGGTGGATGACGTTGTAAGGGGCAGGCCTCCAGTGACCCCACCCCATTCCAATAGAAGTAGTGGCACACTGCACACCCAGCATTAGAGCTGCAGAGAGTGTCAAGTCAACATCTGAAGAACAGAGTGAGAAGAACCAGCAGAGGCAGAAGACGGCGCCAGAAGAGGGAAAAGAGCCGGAGAGGAAGTCAGAAGAGACCCCAGAGCTGCCTAATAAATTACTTTAAAAATCTGTGTACTGTTTGTTTTTATAAATGTTTTTGTGAATGGGCAGGGGTACAATGTACCCCATGCTCATTTACATAGGATGGGATCTGGGGGCCCCCTTGTCAAAGGGGGCTTCTAGATTCTGATAAGATCCCATCTGCAGACACATGTTACATAGTTAGTAGTAAGGTTGAATAAAGACACCAGTGCAACCTGAGTGAGTGTCTACAATTGTCCCTATCCCATTACATTGCACACTCACATCAGTCCCTACCCTCAAGGAGCCCACAATCCAAGGTCCCTGTTCATATACTAGGGCCAATTTTGGACAGAAGCCAATTACCCTACCAGCATGTCTTTAGAGTGTGGGAGGAAACCAGAGTACACGGAGGAAACCCACGCAGGCACAGGGAGAACATGCAACTCCAGGCAGGTAGTGTCATGGTTGGGATTTGAACCAGCTAGGTAAGAGTGCTAACCACTATGCTGCCCCAAACCCTGGCCGTTGGTTGTTGGGGAGAGGCACTTGTCCTCATCAACATGGCGGTTGGGCAGGTCCCTCCTGTCCAAAGCACCCACCCCCCCCCCATGTTGAGGGCATGGTTCAGAAGGGGGCGTAGGGAGTGCTCGCTCGTTCCCACCCCCTTTCCTGACCTGCCAGGCTGTGTGCTCTGATAACAGTCTGGTATTGATTTGGGGGGGTGGACCTCCACGCTTTTTTTTTCGCCGTTCCCCTTAAAATCCATACTAGACTGAAAGGCCTGGTTTGCTCTTGGGGGTGGGGGAAACCCATACAGTTTTTGTTTTCTACATTCTGCATGGAGTTGCCCCTAAAGATGCCAGATTGTCAGGGATCAAAGTCAGATACTTATTCGTTGAAGTCGGATGCATGCCTGACGTCAAGTCGCAGGGCAAAGTCCGATCCACAGTTGTATGACTGGTGTCGTACCAGTGTGAAAGGGGCTTAAGTGACACTTTTTTGGTGACCATTGACACCAATGCAGCAATCTGTGCATTTTTACAGCACTGATCACTGTATAAATGGCACAGGGAAGGGGTTAACACTAGGGGGTGATCAAGGAGTTAAGTGTTCCCTAGGCAGGTGCTTTCTAAATGTGGAGGGGAAGAACTGACTGGGAGTAGAGAGATCACTGTTCCTGATCTTTAGGAACAGCTGGTCTTTCTCCCCTCCTCTGTCAGATCCATTGTCAGATGCCCATTCTACCTCTCTTCACAGCAATCGCGGGTGGCCAGCAAATATCGATTCCACCGGGCGAGTTTGCGCAGCCAAGTCGCAGTATATATGCAGGTCGGCAAGTGGTTAAAGTGGAAATAACATCTTCAGTAGGGATGCAATAACGATTATTTTCATAATCGATTAGTTGGCCGATTATTGTTTCGATTAATCGGTTAACCGTAAAAAAAGGTGTGGTGTATAATTTAGTTAATATGTAAAGTTTAAAAAAAAAAGGCAATTTATTCTTAAATATCTCTATATGCAGTGGTAAATATAAATAACCAACTATATGGTTAAGGAGCAAAATATCGAATCCACTCTGAGAATAACAGACAGAAGAGATATACTGTATATAAGAGGGGATATATACTGTACATACTATTAGAAGAGATATACTGTATATACTATTAGAGGAGAGATATACTATTAGAGGGGATATATACTGCATATGCTATTAGAGGAGAGATATACTGTATATACCATTAGAGGAGAGATATACGCTGTATATACTATTAGAGGAGAGATATACTATTAACCACTTTCAGACCGGACCAATTTGCTGGTCAAAGACCAGACCACTTTTTGCGATTCGGCACTGCGTCGCTTTAACTGACAATTGCACGGTCGTGCGACGTGGCTCCCAAACAAAATTGACGTCCTTTTTTTCCCACAAATAGAGCTTTCTTTTGCTGGTATTTGATCACCCCTGCGGTTTTTATTTTTTGCGCTATAAACAAAAATAGAGCGACAATTTAAAAAAAAACGCATTATTTTTTACTTTTTGTTATAATATATATCCCCCAAAAATATATAAAAAAACATTTTTTTCCCTCAGTTTAGGCCGATACGTATTCTTCTACATATTTTTGGTAAAAAAAATCGCAATAATCGATTATTGATTGGTTTGCGCAAAAGTTATAGCGTTTACAAAATAGGGATAGTTTTATAGCATTTTTATTAATAATTCTAGTAATGGCGGCGATCAGCGATTATTTTTTTTTTTTTTTTTATTGTGACTGCGACATTGTGGGGGACCCATCGGACATTTTTGACACATTTTTAGGACCATTGTCATTTATACAGTAATCACTGCTATATAAATGCAGTGATTCCTGTGTAAATGACATTGGCAGTGAAGGGGTTAACCAGTGGGTGGCAGTGTAGGGGTTAAGTGTTCCTAGGAGTGTGTTACTAACTGTGGGGGGGTTGGGCTTTCATTTAGTGAACACTGATCTCTGCTCCAATCACATGGAGCAGAGATCAGCGTCACTAGTTGCTAGGCAGAATGAAGAAATGCTTTTTACAACGGCATTTCTTCATTTGGCCGCTCCGTGAGACGATCGCGGGGATGCCGCGGGAGCGCCGGCGCCGCCGCCGGCGGCGCGCTCCCGATGGCAGGGCGGCAAATTTAAAGGGATGTACATGTGCGCCCATTTGCCTGCGCGTGCCATTCTGTCGACGTACATCGTCGTGCGCTGGTCGGCAAGTGGTTAAATGGTCAATCTGGTAAATATCATCAGACTCATTAACTTTAACCCCATTTTGTTACTGGCCGATTAATCGATTATTAAATTAATCGATTACTATTGTCGATTAATCGATTAGTTGTTTCAGCCCTAATCTTCAGTTGTACCTACAAGTAAGCCTTTGAGGCTTACCTGTAGGTACTGTAACTATCTCCTAAACTTACACCGTTTAGGAGATATTTACCATATATACCACATTATCAGAACATGTGCGCTGAAGAAACGGCCACCCGTGCCTTTTCTTTAGGACCACCGTCCGTGACCGGTGGGTCCCGCTCGCATGTGATGTATATACTAGCTCATTGTGCCTGTTTCTTACAAGGTGGGTTTTTTATTTTATTTATTTATTTATTTATTTTTTACAGGGTTTACAACCTCCTTTAACCACTTGCTTACTGGGCACTTAAACCCCCCCCCCCAGACCAATTTTCAGCTTTCAGCGCTGATGCACTTTGAATGACAATTGCGCGGCCATACAACACTGTACCCAAATGAAATTTTTATCATTTTTTTCCCACAAATAGAGCTTTCTTTTGGTGGTATTTAGTTACAGCTAGGAGTTTTATTTTTTGCTAAACAAACAGCAAAATAAAAAATCATGTTTAATAGTTTGTTATAAAATTTTGCAAACTAGTCACCTAGTCATTTGTCTCCTTCATTGAAATGCGCTGATGAGGCGGCACTGGTGGGCATAGATGGGTACAGATAAGATGGCAAAGATGGGTGGCACTAATGGACACTGATAGGTGGGCTCTGATGGGCATATGAGGTGCAGCACTGTTGAGGCAGACTGTGGGCACTGATGGGTGGCACTTTTCCTATAATTAGGTGGCACTGGCAGGGGGCAGGTGGGCACTGATGAGTTGCCCCAGCTCGCTGTGATCGGGACTGAAGTCCCTCTCACGGCCGCCGGTGATCGGCTTTTTTTTTTTCTCCTTGCGCTGTCAGCGCGAGGAGGAAAAATAGCCGATTACCGGCTCTGTTGTGATCACATGATCAGCTGTCATTAGCTGTCAGCCAATCACGTGGTAAGGGGTCGGGACCCACCCCTTGCTCCGATCTGTGATCAGGCGAGTCTCATAGACTCGCTGATCACAGAGCGCGCCACGCCCTCGGGGCACGCAGGCCGCTCGTGCACGGGACGACGTCCCGGCAAAGCAGGTCCACGCTGTAGCAGTCATTCGACTATAGCGTGGATCTCAAGCGGTTAATGCCACACTGATGAACTTCTAAGCTGCCAGTAAAACACTGCGCTTTTGAGGCGGGTTCTATTTATTTCAATGGAGAGGGATGTATTTGAGGCACTTTAACGCTCCAAAGAAATTGCTTGCAGGGTTTACTTCCTCTTTAAAAGTCCCTGACCCTTTCAGATGTGAACGTGTCCCATAGGAACCCATGTAAATGAACTGTAGTGTATTTCTGCAAAAAGCACCAAAAAAACACATAGATGTGAACAAGATCTAAGACGTTTAGTAACAAAGGGGGTTAAAAAAACTAAAATTAGCCCTTTATAGTAGAAAAAGCAGATAATCACTACTGTAGGGGTTCATTTTTTTTACTGTAGAACAGTGAAAGTAATATTTACAGTAGCGATTATTTGCTCTTTTTGTATTATAAAGGGCTAATTTTAGTGTTTTTTTTTTTTAACCCATTATGTTACTGGCCGATTAATCGATTATGAAAATAGTAATTGATTAATTTCATAATCGATTGTCGATTAATCGATTAGTTGTTTCAGCCCTAATACCTTTTACTCATGGCTCGCCGGGATGCCCTGTTGGGGGTGTAAAGGACCTGCTCCCACGCAGCATGATGGTGCCTGTTCCAAAGCTGGAAAGGTTTCAGGGATTCTACTCCAATCTGTTTTTAGTCCCTAAAAAGTAAGGGGCACGTCCAATCCTGGACTTAAGCCCTCAACTGCTTTGTGAAAGTGCAAAAGTTCAGGATGGAATCTCATTTCGCTCAGGGGTCGCTGCACTCCATCAGGGGGACTTCCTGACGTCTCTGGATATCCAGGACGCGTACTTGCATATACCCATATGCCTCAGGCATCAGAGGTTCCTGGGGAAGAGCACTACCAATTCGTAGCTCTCCCTTTTGGCCTGGCGTCAGCACCCCGAGTATTTACCAAGGTGTTCGCTCCAATTCTGGCACTGTTGAGGCAATGTGGGTTACCTAGACAACCTCCTTCTGAGAGAAGCTTCCACCACAGAATTAAGGGAGGATGTGGCGATCACCATGCAAACTCTACAGGAGTTTGATTGGGTGCTGAACCTAAAGAAGTTGGTGTTGGTGCCGACTCAGCGTCTGGAGTACCTGGGCTGACTGCTGGGCACGGTGGAAGCGAGAGTGTGTTTCTCCCTTCAGACAAACTGCAGACTCTCCGATACACCGTGAAGTTGTTGAACCACAGGTGGTCGCCTCCGTGTTTTCTACATGCGAGTTCTGGGTCTCATGGTAGCCTCCCTCGAGGCGGTATCGTATGCCCAATTTCACACCCGAGTCTTGCAGAGGGAGATACTGTCCAAATGGGACAAATCTCCGTTATCACTGGATCGTCAGATTCGGGTGAGCCAGTTAGTCAGGGACTTTCTTCTCTGGTGGCTGAGGTCTCCGGCCCTTCGGTCTGGGAGATCGTTCCTTCCTCTTCATTGGATGGTGATCACAACGGACGCCGGCCTGACCGGCTGGGGTGGAGTGCTGGCAGTACAGTCGACCCAGGGCCTCTGGTCACGGGGGGAATCCCAGTTACCGATCAATGTGCTCGAACTTCGGGCGATCAGGCTGTGTCTCTCCACATGGTCAATGAGGCTACAAGGGCATCCAATCAGGATCCAATCAGACAAAGCCACGCGATGGCATATGTCAATCGTCAAGGAGGAATGAGGAGCTCGGCCCCAGCACGAGAGTTCACTCGCATCCTCTGGTGGGCAGAGCGACATGTTTCGGCCATATACATACCGGGCGTAGAAAACTGTCAGGTGGACTACCTAAGTCGCCACATGCTGGACCCAGGAGAATGATCATTGCACCTGGAGGTGTTCAGGCTTCTTTGCCTGCGGTGGGGCACACCAGATGTGGATATCTTGGCCTCTCAGCTCAATCGAAATGTGCAGAGGTTTGTGTCATGGACAAGAGACTCCTGGGCAAACACGTCAGAAGCGTTGGTGACTCCATGGGAGCAGTACCTGCTCCCATTTATGCCTTCCCTCTGCTCAAACTGTTACCACGTCTGCTTTGCAGAGTGGAGGCCGAGGGGATTCCAGTGATACTGATCGCCCCAGATTGGCCCCTGCGTCCCTAGTACGCCTGGTGGCGGATGCTCCTTGGCGATTGTCGATGCGAGAAGACCTGCTATCGCAAGGTCCAATTCTCCACCCTGCTTTACCGTTGCTAGTTTTAACGGCATGGCTGTTGAAAGCCAGGTGCTAAAGGACCCATATCTGTCGGATTCGGTAATTTCCACTATGCTGAGGGCACGGAAATCGTCTTCTCTGAAGATTTACCATCGTACTTGGAAGGCCTATATCTCCCATGTGTGAGGCGATGGGGTGGCATCCGCGCACCTATTCAGTTTCCCGGATCCTGCTGTTTTTACAGCGAGGAGCAGATCAGAAACTTGCCTTAAGCACCATCAAGGGACAGGTATCAGCCTTGGCTGTCTTTTTCCAATGCCCCTTGGCATCTCACTCACCGGTAAACACCTTTTTGTGCAAGGGGTTCGACATGTAGTCCCTCCGGTTCGACCACCTCTACCTCTGTGGGATCTGAACCTGGTGCTATCGGCACTTCAGAAACCGCCGTTTGAGAACCTCCAGGGAAATTCCCTTGCTGACTCTTTCCCAGAAAGTTGTCTTTTTAGCGGCTATTACATCTGCCAGGAGGGTTTCTGAGTTTGCGGCATTGTCTTGCAAGTTTTTTCTTCCAAAAGTGGTTTCGGCTTTTCACCTCAGTGAGGACATTGTTACCATCCCTTTGTCCTAAGCAGACACATCCAAAAGAAGTTGCCCTACACTCCCTGGGCTTGGTCCGGGCTCTAAGGGTATATCGGCTACAGCTCCTTTCCGGAAGTCAGACTCTGTCTGTTTGTTAAGGTGACTGGTTCGAAGAAAGGTCTGGCGGTCTCGTCGACGACCCTTTCCCGGTGGATCAGACAGATCGTGGTCCAGGCTTACGCCTTGAAGGGGCAGGTGCCCCCTCTTCCCTGTCAGGGCCCATTCCACCAGGGCAATTGGGACCACTCCTGGGCTTTCCGACATCAAGTGTTTGTTTCCCAGGTGTGTAAGGCAGCGACTTTGTCGTCCGTTCACACTTTAATGAAATTCTACAAAGTTGATGTAAGCGCATCCTCGGATGCTTGCTTTGGCCGCAAAGTTTTGCAGGCGGCTGTGTGAAAGTTGCTTTTTATACGCTTTTCTTTTTAAAGAATGCTAGTTTTGCTGTTTGATGCATGCGTTTGCCTGGCCGCAAGTTCTGATGCGGTCGTTTCAGATGGCAACTCCTCCCTTGAGGCGTGCCTCTGGCTGTGGGTGACGTTATGTTTTTTTGCTGTTTCCACTCCTCGTTTTGACACTGCTTGGGGACGTCCCTACGATCAAGATTTAAAGGAGCTGCGTCCATCACTGAACGAAAGAGAAAATGTGATTTTTGTACTCACCGTAAAAGTCTTGTCTCTGAAGTTTGACGGACAACCCTCCTATTTTTTACGTTGTACTGCTTGTTGACGTACTGAGCTGCAGGAAGCAGGCTGAGGGGTTATAGCCAGAGGGACCGCCCCCTGGGTGGAACTATGCAGTTCTGTTTTTACATGTGTTGCATGTTTTGCCTAGTCCTCTCCTGAAGGTGGCGTGATAACCCTACGGTCAAGATTTAAAGGAGCTGTGTCCGTCAATGAACTTCAGAGAAAATGATTTTACTGTGAGTACAAAAATCCTATTTTATTTATTTTTTGTTTTGTTTTCTAGGGCTCCTTCACATGGACTTGTCTATACGGAGCCCGCTCTGCTCAGTGGGGGATCGCTCCGTCGATCCCCCGATGAGCAGGAAGATGACAGGTCCTGTTTCTGCACACTGTGCACGGACAGATCTGTCCAGAGCGCTGTTTTCCCCTATGGTGGATCGGATGATGACGGACCACATAGTCTGTTGTCGCCTGCTGCGCAGACGGATGGAAAAATAGGTTTCTCTTATATTCGCCGACCGACACAGCTCCTCTCCGTAACTACATGGGTTGTACAGCCTGCCATTAGGAGAAACTAGGCAAAATTGTTACACAATACACAGAACTTTAATCCCGCCCCGGGGGGGGGGGGCGTGCTATCAACCCTCCTCCTGCTGCTAGCAGTTTCAGTTTTTATTTTGCCTAGCCCCAGGAGAATGACCTAGGAAACCCTGCGGGCCCCTCGGTCCATATTTTTACTGCAGGTTTGCTGCTTTTTGTGCAAGATGAGAGATCCTGAGATCTTTTATCAACTGCTGGCTGGGTGACAGGCTGGTTAATGATATCCTTGTTGTCTCCCCAGTCCGGCCATCGAGCGTGAGCAGGCCGCAGCTACGGCTCGGCAGGCGATGACATACCTCATGCTCCAGAGGTGGTCGGCGAGCTTCAATGCTCTGGGGTATACATATGACCAGGCTACTGATGTCTGGATCACAGTTTACAGAGGCCAACAGCTACCCTGTAATTGCGCAGGTGTAGGTCTGTGATGGAATGTGTCCCAGCTCTTCAGGACTGGTAAGTACGGCTCTCCCTGCTTCGGTGGGGGGAGCAGCTGTGCATTCCCTGGGGGGGTCGGTTCAGGGACCACCTCACCTCCTTATATTCTCTCCCATGTCCCTATCACCCCTCCCTTCCCCCTCTGAGGGGGATGTCTGCATGCGCTGTGTGTGTGTTTGCTGTTTCTCACCTGTGGGGTTGTTGTTCAGTCCTGGTCCAGATCTGGGGGTCCCAAAAAAGCAGTTTTTGTGGAGGTTGTCTGTCAGCAGGCTGCTCGTTTTTATTTTTGCTCTCTTCACCGCATGGTGCCGTTCCGCCAGCCATCTTGGATTTGCGAAAGCTATAGATTCCCCTGGGGAGCTTCAGCAGCCATTTTCCTTAGGATTCCTATTGATGGCCATTTTGTAAAAGCCTGAATGCTTTCTTCACCGCTGGCCTCTTGGGACAGCATGACACGTGCTTTCTCTGGTTACTTCCTGTATCCACTGTGTGTGACACTGGATGGCTCTGTGCTGCACGCTGAAGTTGTTCTGCAGATCATTGCACCGCTGTTAGAACTGCTGCTGCTGACAGTTTTTTATCCTCTTTGCATCTGGGAATCTTCTAGGGACTACAGGCACTATTGGCATTCACAGAATGCCCCAGGGTGGTGAGTCTAGCGCTAAGTACCCCCCCACGCGGCGGCAGCAGGAGGGTGGGACCTTCACTGTCCTAAGTCCCCTTGCAGGTGGTAAACAGCATAGGGTCAGCATGGCTTCAGAAACTGGTGTTTCTTCCCCCGAAATCCAGGCTGTAGCAACAGGTTCACCTGCTGTCAGTGTGGTGTGCATGGACACTCTGATGGCATTCCTTGACTCCTATGTTGCTAAGATAGAGACGGTACGTGGCAGGAAAGGTGCATGTAAGAGGCCCCTGCCCCCCCCATCCTCTGGGGAGAGCTCTGATGCAGACTCGGGCCCTGCTCTGACCTATCAGATGTGGCTGACCAGGACCGTTCTGACAGTAAGGAAGATTCCCCCTCCGGGTCCGGGCGCGTCAAGGCGCTTGTTAGATCACTTATCGCAGCTGTGCGTGATACCCTGAAGATTCGGGAGCCAGCAGATTCCTCTGCTGATGTACTGGTCCCTTTTGGGTCCCACAAGCCAGCACGTTCACCTAAGGTGTTCCCGTATTTGACTTATTTTGACAAATTAATCTACAGGGAATGGGGTCGCCTGCAACGGACCTTTTCGGTCCCCAAATCTTGGCGGTGCGTTACCCCTTTGAGGAAAGCCTTCTCAAAAAGTGGTCAGCTCCTCCAGTCGTGGACCCCCCAGTATCTAGGTTAAATAAAGTAACCACGATTCCGGTTGAGGGGACACCTGCATTCAAGGATCCCACGTACAGGGAGGCTGAAGCAGTGGCTCGTTCCTTGTTTACGGTTGTGGGGTCAGCCGTGCGACCTGTATTGACATCCGCACTGGTGTCGCAGACACTGACTGGGCAAAACTTTTGCACCACGAATTGGGAGAGCAGCATGCCTCCCCTGTCTGCGTGGAGCTAGCAGACCAACTAGTGCATGCGCTTAATTACGTTTGTGACGTGGCCCTGGATACTGTCCCTCTGCTATCCAGGGCCTCTGTGTCAGCTGTGGTGCTGAGGCGCCTTATTTGGCTGAAATGCTGGTCTGCTGACCAGGCATCCAAGAAAGCCCTGATGGATCTTCCCTTCCTTGGCGAACGGCTCTTTGGAGCCTCGTTGGATGACATTATTAAAAACGCCACGGGTGGTAAGGGTATACTACTCCCACAGGGCAAGAAGGCTAAGGAGCCACGCCGCAGGCAAGGGCCCTCCTTTTCCGCTCATGAGCGGCTTTTTCGTCCGCCCGATGCTTCAGCAAAACGACCCCAGCCCAACAGGACGTCCACAGACGGTCAGAAGCATCCCTGGAGCCGCAAGCCTGCGAACAACAGTGTTACCGCATGAAGGTTTGTCCCCACCAGTGTTTCGGGTGGGGGGTCGTCTTCGGGAGTTTGCAGCCCTTTGGAGCTCCCGGTTATCAGACCAATGGGTCTGTGATCTGATTTTTCGCGGGTTACAAGATAGTTTCTCTCTTGGCCGCCAAACGGATTCTTCCCCTCCAGCATACCCACGTCCCCGGTTCGCCGGGAGGCCCTGCTAGGGACAGTAAGGGACTTGCTGAATCAGGGGGTCATTGTACCAGTTCCGGACTCGGAACGCTTCCAGGGGTTCTACTCAAATCTGTTTGTGGTTCCCAAGAATGAAGGGGTACGTCCAATCTTGGACTTAAAAGCCCTCAATCACTTTGTAAAAGTGCAGAGGTTCAGAATGGAATCCGTTCGCTCAGTAGTCTCTACACTCCATAAAAGGCACTCCCTGGCGTCTTTGGACATCCAGGATGCGTACCTGCACGTACCCATATGCCTTCGGCATCAAAAATGTCTGCTTTTGGCAGTCGAGGAAGCCCATTACCAGTTTGTGGCTCTTCCCTTTGGCCTGGCATCAGCCCTCTGAGTCTTTACCAAAGTACTGGCTTCAGTATTGGCGTTGCTGCGACAATGCGGGATCGCGATCGTGGGTTACCTAGACGATCTCCTCCTGAGAGCGTCTTCCGTCTCAGAATTAGGAGGATGTAGCGATCACCATGCAGACTGCAAGAATTTGGGTGGCTGTTGAACCTAGAGAAGTCGGTGGTTGTGCCGACTCAGCGTCTGGAGTACCTGAGTTTGCTATTGGATTCCAGGGAAGCAAGGGTCTTTCTCCCCTCAGACAAATTGCAGACTCTCAGATCTGCGGTCAAACTACTAATGAACCGCAAGTGGCCATCACTCCGCTTTTGCATGCGAATGCTGGGGCTCATGGTAGCCTCTTTCGAGGCAGTACCTTATGCCCAGTTCCACACCAGAGTCCTACAGAAGGAGATCTTGACGAAATGGGACAAATTTAACGTTGTCCCTGGATCGGCAGGTCCAGGTGAGCCAGCCAGTCAGGGACTCCCTGATCTGGAGGTTGAGGACCTGGTGATTCCGGCCAGAAAATCGTTCCTTCCTCTAAAATGGACATTGGTCACTATGGACGCCAGTCTGGCCAGCTGGGCTGGAGTGATGGGGATTCAGTCTGCTCAGGGCCTCTGGTCGACGGAAGAATCCAAGTTGCCGATCAATCTGCTTGAATTGAGAGCGATCAGGCTGTGCCTCCAGACGTGGTCGATGTGTCTTCAAGGGCGTCCGTACAGGATACAGTCAGACAACGCCACGGCTGTGGCATACATAAATCACCAACGGGGGAGCAAGAAGCTCCGCCGCTGCACGGGAGGTCGTTCACATACTTCGGTGGGCAGAGAGACACGTTTCGGCCCTGTCAGCCATTTACATCCTGGGGTAGAAAATTGGCAGGCGGACTACCTGAGTCGACAGATGCTGGACCCAGGAGAATGGGCATTGAATCCGGAGGTATTCAGGCTGCTGTGCCTGAAATGGGGCACACCAGATGTGGATCTATTGGCCTCCCGGCTCAATCGGAAGGTCCCGAGATTCATGTCCCGGACAAGAGATCCGTGGACAGACGTGTCAGACGCGCTGCTGGCTTCATGGGATCAGTACCAGCTGATCTATGCCTTTCCTCCACTGAAACTGTTGCCACGTCTGCTTCGCAGAGTGGAAGCCGAGGGGATTCCGGTAATCCTGATTGCCCCAGATTGGCCTCAGCGGGCCTGATACGCAGACCTGGTGCGCCTGGTGGCAGACGCTGCCTGGCGGCTGCCGCTGCGAGAGGACCTCCTATCTCAAGTTCCAATCTCTCACCCTGCTTTACCATCGCTGGCTTTAACGGCCTGGCTGTTGAAAGCCAGGTATTGAGGAACCGGGGTCTGTTGGACTCTGTGATTCCGACTATGCTGAGAGCGCCAAAATCTTTTTCCAGGAAGATATAACATCGTACTTGGAAGGCCTATATCTCCATGTGTGAGGAGAAAGGGTGGCATCCGCGCTCCTTCTCTATATCCAGGATCCTGCTGTTTCTTCAGCAAGGTATAGACCAGAGGTTGGCTTTGAGCACCATCAAGGGGCAAATTTCAGCTATGGCTGTCCTTCTTTTTTTTTTTTTTGTTTTTTTTTTTTTTTTTTAGACCCCTAGCGTCTCACTCACTATTGAGTACTTTTGTTGAGGGGGTGCGCCATGTAGTCCCTCCGTTGCATCCGTGGGATTTGAACCTGGTGTTGGCGCTTCAGAAGCCGCCGTTTGAGAATTTTGGGGAGATTCCTCTGTTGACCCTTTCACAGAAGGTGGTCTTTCTAGTGTCCATCACATTGTCCAGGAGGGTTTCGGAACTGGCGGCCTTGTCCTGCAAGTCGCCTTATCTGGTCATCCACAGGGATAAGGTGGTGTTGCGTCCGCAACTGTCCTTTCTACCGAAAGTGGTCTTGGCATTTCATATCAATGAGGACGTTGTATTACCATCGGGCACCCCAAAGAGATGGCCCTTCATGCTCTCGATGTGGTTAGGGCTCTGAAGGTGTACTTATCTGTCACAGCTTCATTTCGGAAGTCATCACTGTTTGTTTCGGTGGCTGGTCCTAAGAAGGGTATGGCGGTCCCCTCTGCCACCATTTCCAGGTGGATCAGACAGATTGTGGTCCCAAGCCTAAGCCTTGAAGGAGCAGGTGCCTCCCTTTCCAGTAACGGCCCACTCTACAAGAGCAATCGGAACGGCTTGGGCCTTCCGACACCAAGCGTCTGTCGCTCAGGTGTGTAAGGTGGCGACTTGGTCGTCTGTCCATACGTTTACCAAGTTTTACAAGGTAGACGTCGGTGCATTGGCTGATGCTGGTTTTGGCCGCAAAGATTTGCAGGCGGCCGTGTAGTTGCTATTGAGTCTTTTCCCCTGGTTTTTCGATAAAAACACAGTACTGTTTCGTTATTGCACTCTGGGGGATCACTCCTGTTGAGGATGCCCGGTTTTGTGGTGGCGTTTCCACACACTGCTGTTATTTATTTATTTATTTATTTTTTATTTTTTGTGGGTTTAGTTTCACTAGTTCCCACTTGCCATGGTGGATGAAGTTTTTAATGCGTTTTTTTTCCCACCCCTCGTTTGGCACTGCTTGGGGACGTCCCATGTAGTTACAGAGAGGAGCTGTGTCGGACGGTGAATATAAGAGAAAATAGGATTTTTGTACTGACAGTAAAATCCTTTTCTCTGTAATTCACCGACCGACACAGCACCCACCCCTCCTCCTTTTTTTTTTTTTCTACGTTATACTGCTTGTTGACGTACTGAAGCTGCTAGCAGCAGGAGGAGGGTTGATAGCACGCCCCCCCCCCCCCCCCGGGGGCGGGATTAAAGTTCTGTGTATTGTGTAACAATTTTTGCCTAGTTTCTCCTAATGGCAGGCTATACAACCCATGTAGTTACAGAGCTGTGTCGGTCGGTGAATTACAGAGAGAGGATTTTTTTACTCACCGTAAAATTCTTATTTTTTCCTCCTCCGCACTTTTTCGGATCGGAGTGGGTCGGATGTCAGTGGGACATGTCACCGCTGACATCCGTCCCTCCATACACCTCTGTAGAGTGTCTGTTCAGGTCTGCCTAAAAAACTGAGAGGTGGACCTGAATGGTTTGTCTGTGTGAAAGGGGCCTTAATATGAAAGATTGTTATGCTGCGAAAATCGTGATCTATTTTCTAAGCAAAGAAAAATGATTCTCATTTTAGCCAGAATCGTGCAGCTCTACCGTACACTTAAACGCAACAATCTTGCTGTGTTTTTTTAACTTAAAGAGGGATTCCACCAAAAAAAAAAATATTAAAAGCCAGCAGCTATAAATACTACAGCTGCTGACTTTTAATAAATGGACACTCCCCTGTCCCGGGGTCCAGCGATGCCGAGGCCGATCGATCGCTCGGCCCTCGGCTGCTGCCGCCACCATTCTAGGTGAGGGAATCGGGAAGTGAAGCGAATCGGCTTCACTTCCCGGTTCCCTACTGCGCGTGCGCGAGTCGCGCAGCGCAATAGGAATTCTCCGCGCTGTCACTGGGACCCGTGTGTGTCCCAGCAGACAGCGCGGCAGGACAGGAAATGGCGTAGACTCCCACGGGAGTCTATGCCCGGAAGTGGGTGTAAATACCTGTCTTTGACAGGTATCTCCACCCCCCTCCCCCTGAAAGGTGCCAATTGTGACACCGGAAGGGGGGAGGGATCCGATCAGCGGAGGTTCCACTTTAGGGTGGAACCCCGCTTTTAATTTCTATATTACATTTCAGATATTTACAGTGCATCCGGAAAGTATTCACAGAGCTGCACATTTTGTTATGTTACAGCCTTATTCCAAATCGGATAAAAAAAATTTCCTCAAAATAATACACCAGAATGACAGTGTGAAGAAGTTTTTTGTTTGCAATCTTTGCAAATTTATTAAGAATAAAAAAGGAAAAAAAATCACATGCACATACCGTATATACTCGAGTATAGGCCGACCCGAATATAAGCCGAGGCCCCCAATTTACCCCCAAAAAAACTGGCAAACTTATTGACTCGTGTATAAGCCGAGGGTGAGACATGCCTATCCATCCCTGTGTGTGTGTCCGTCCATCCCTGTGTGTCCGTCCATCCCTGTGTGTCCGTCCATCCCTGTGTGTCCGTCCATCCCTGTGTGTCCGTCCATCCCTGTGTGTCCGTCCATCCATCCCTGTGTGTGTGTGTGTCCATCCATCCATCCATCCCTGTGTGTGTGTCTCCATCCATCCACCCATCCCTGTGTGTGTCTCCATCCATCCACCCATCCCTGTGTGTATGTGTGTGTGTGTGTGTGTGTGTGTGTGTGTGTGTGTGTGTCCAGCCTACCTTTGTCTAGAGCCTCCGTCCCGTGCCTTGCCTCCTTGCCTCCGTTCCGTGCCGTGCCGTGCCTTGCCTTGCCCCCGTCCCGTCCCGTCCCGTCCCGTCCCGTCCCGTCCCGTGCCGTGCCTTGCCTTGCCTTGCCTTGCCTTGCCTTGCCTTTCCTCCGTCCCGTGCCCTCTTCGGCGGCCATTGTAAAATTCAAAAGCCGCGCCTCCTCCTTCGCCTGTGATAGGCGGAACACTGAATTTCCCAGCAGCCTGTGTTCCGCCTATCACTGCCTTCGTATCATCCTCGTCCGTAGTACGAGGATGATACGATGTCCGTGATAGGCGGAACACAGGCTGCTGGGAAATTCAGTGTTCCGCCTATCACAGGCGGAGCCGGAGGCGCGGCTTTTGAATAGAATGGCCGCTGTCTGTCTGCTCGACACGCTGATCGAGCGGGCAGACAGCGATGACTCGAGTATAAGCCGAGGGGGGCACTTTCAGCCTCAAAAAAGAGGCTGAAAATCTCGGCTTATACTCGAGTATATACGGTAAGTATTCACAGCCTTTGCCATGACACTCAAAATTCAGCTCAGGTGCAACAGTTTTAATTGATCTTCCTTGAGATGTTTCTACAACTTGATTGAAGTCCCCCTGTGGTAAATGTTGTTTGTTAGACATGATTTGGAAAGGCACACACTTGTCTATATAAGGTGCCACAGTTAACAGTGCATGTTAGAGCACAAACCAAGGAATGAAGTTCAAGGAATTGTCAGAGACAGGGTTGTATCTAGGCACAGGTCTGGAGAAGGGTACAGAAAAAATTCTGAAGCATTGAAGGTCCCAATGAGCAAAGTGGCCTCCATCTGTAAATGAAAGTTTGGAACCACCAGGACTCTTCCTAGAGTGGGCCATCCTGCCAAACTGAGCAATCGGGGGAGAAGGGCCTTAGGGAGATGACTAAGAAACCCGATGGTCACTCTGACAGAGCTCCAGCGTTTCTCTGTGGAGAGGGGAGAACCTTCCAGAAGAACAACCATCTCTGTGGCACTCCACCAAGCAGGCCTGTATGGTAGAGTGGCCAGATGAAAGCCACTCCTCAGTAAAAGGCACATATGACAGCCTGCCTGGAGTTTACCAAAAGGCACCCGAGGGACACTCGGACTCATCTCATCTCGCCTCGCTCATCATGTCTGGAGGAAACCAGGCAACGCTTATCACCTAGCTAGTTACTATCCCTACAGTGAAACATAGTGGTGGCAGCAGCATGCTTTGGGGATGTTTTTCAGCGACAGAAACTAGACTAGTCGGGATCAAGGGAAAATGCAGTAATGTACAGGGACATCCTTGATAAAAACCTGCTCTGGACCTCAGACTGGGGCGAAGGTTCTTCCAACAGGACAATGACCCTAAGCACATAGCTAAGATAACAGGACAACTCTGTGAATGTCCTTGAGTGGCCCAGTCAGAGCCCAGACTTGAACCCGATTGAACATCTCTGGAGAGATCTGAAAATGGCTGTGCACTGACACTCCCCATCTAACCTGATGGCGCTTGAAGGGTCCTGCAAAGAAGAATGGGAGAAACTGCCCAAAAATGAGGTGTGCCGAACTTGTAGCATCTTACTCAAAAGGCTTGAGGCTCTAACTGTTGTCAGAGTTGCTTCAACAAAGTATTCGAGCAAAGGCTATGAATACTTATGTACATGTGATTTTTATTTTATTTTTTTTAAATGCATTTACAAAGATTTCTAAGACGTTGTCATTATAGGGTATTTGTAGAGTTTTTTTTTAGGAAAATAATGAATTTAATACATTTTAGAATAAGGCAAAATGTGGAAAAAGTAAAGCGCTGTGAATACGTTCTGTATGCACTGAATCTGAACAGAATCGAAGTTTGTAAATGTATTTATTGAAGAATCCTAGCCCAGGGCTTGACAAATTTGCTTGGAATATAGGAGCCAGCTAAAAAAAAGTTAGGAGCCAGGTCCATAACGGCAATCCGGACCTGTCCCTGGCCTGACATGGAGACGAGTGAGGGGAAGATAGCGCGGCCCCCCCCACCTGTCTCCAAGTCATTGCCCATAGCTCTTAGAGGGACATTTTATTTATTTATTTTCAAATGAGAATTGTTTTTTTTTTTTTATTGCATTTTAGTGTAAATGTGAGATCTGAGGTCTCTCTGACCCCAGATCTCATATTTAAGAGGACCTGTCATGCTTTTTTCTTTTACAAGGGATTTTTACATTCCTTGTAATAGGAATAAAAGTGACAATTTAAAAAAAAAGAAAGAACAGTGAAAAAATAAAGTTAATATAAGAAAACATATTTTTTTTTTAAATGCGCCCTGTCCCGCCAAGCTTGCGTGCAGAAGCTAACGCATACGTGAGTAGTGCCCGCATAAGAAAGTGGTGTTCAAACCACACATGTGAGGTATCGCCGCGATCGGTAGAGCGAGAGCAATAATTCTAGCCCTAGAGCTCCTTTGTAACTCAAAACATGCAACCTGTAGAATTTTTTAAACTTCGCCTATGTAGATTTTAAAAGGTAAATGTTTGTCGCCATTCCATGAGCGGACGCAATTTTGAAGCGTGACATGTTGGGTATCAATTTACTCGGCGTAACATTATTTTTCACAATATAAAAAAAATTGGGCTAACGTTACTGTTGTCTTTTTTTTTTTTTTTTTATTGAATAAATAATTTTTCCCCAAAAAAGTGTACTTGTAAGTCCACTGCACAAATACGGTGTGACGGACCGTATTGCAACGACCACCATTTTATTCTCTAGGTTGTTGGAATAAAAAATATGGCAAAAGAGAAAAGGGGCGGGGCTAGTGGGACTTTATATGAGGTAACGAATGGGTAAATTCATCTACCTCCATCCCTGTTATATGCAAAGCATTTGCAACAATGGCAAAAAGAATGTTGGGACTTTATATGAAGCGCAGCTAAGAAGACAAAGGTTAAAATCACGTGATCATGGGCTCCAAACACATAAACATTACGTCAAAAAATGTATAATGATAATAAATAATAGTATAGTTCAATAGAATCTAAATTTAATTATAGATAATAATGACGTATTGCATGACAAAAATGTAAATATTGAATTATAATAAATAATAATACAGAATGATAAATCTCGTAGTATACAATTCATGGACAACATGATTTGGTTGATGATAACATTATAAAGTCAGTCTGTAGATAAACGAAACATTAGTACGCGATAATGTAATTATATTAATTCATAGATAACAATCATGTAAACAATAAAATAAATAAATAGAATATAGAAATAATAAATAAATAAATAGATACAAAATAAATAATAATAAAATGAATATCACTAATTACAGAGTCTCAAGATCACATGATGTTGAAGATGTAGCATAAGGCTAAGGCTCTACGCGTTTCGTGGGAACGCCCACTCATCAGGAGCAGTAAATGAGTATAAAGGATCTATAATAAAAAGGTAGAAAAAATTACAAAGTGGACATTTGCTGGACAAAAAGGAAGGGGAGGCAAGAGTGTATTCAAACGTTCTTACCTATAATTACATAGAGGTATAGTTTAATTCAAGATGGAGGACGAACTGGGAGAAACAGAGCCTCCCCCGGAGCTGAGGCTAGCACAGATAGGGCAACATCGAGGCACAAGGCGGCAGCAGAAAGGTCACCAAAAATGAGTGTATCATGTAGAGGACGGCCGATATATCGGCCGATATTTGCCGTTTTTTAAATAATCGGCATCGGCCGATTTGTGCTGATAAAAAGCTGATTTAGAACTACAGAGGGACTTTGAAATGACTGATGTATAGAATGGTCTAAGTTGACTGAGTCGTCATAGCAACCCTTTCCTCCACTCTGGGCAGGCTGCCAAGAAAAGAACAGAAAGATACAATGTTTACACTTGAATGAATGAAGTCATCTCTGTGTAGAAGTTCTCAGTTTAACCATTTAAAGACTAAATCTTTTCTGACACTTGTTGCTTACAAGTAAAAAATCCTGTATTTTCTGCCAGAAATCACTTAGACCCCCCCCAAAAATGATATATATTTTTTTAGCAGAGATCCTAGGGAATAAAATAGCGGTTGTTGCAATATTTTATGTCACACGGCATTTGCACAGAGGTCTTTCAAATGCATTTTTTTGGGAAAAAAAATACACCATTTAAAAAATAAAAATAAAATAAAAACAGTAAAGTTAGCCCGTTTTTTTTTTTTTTTTTTTTATCTAAATCATACATACAAGTAAACTGATTGGAGGTTTGTTTTGTTTAATAAATGTTGAAGTGTAAGAAATTTTCTGTATCACGCATGAAGGCCGCTTTCACACTGGAGCGGACAGGCGTTGATGGTAAAACGCAAGTTTTAGCGGCTCTTTACCATCATTTTAGCGGTGCTATTTGGCTGCTAGTGGGGCACATATAACCCAGCTAGCGGCCAAGGAAGAGGTTAAATGCGCCCATGAAGCACCGCTGCCAAATCGCATTGCATGCGCTTCGGCAGTGGTGCCCATTCATATCAATGGGCAGGAGTGGTGGATGAGCAGTATACACCACTCCAAACGTGCTGCTTGCAGGACTTTTTTTTTAAGATCCTGCCAGTGCATCGCCTCTGTGTGAAAGACAGAGTGCTTTCACACTGACTGCAGGGAAGCCATTTTACAGGCACTTTACAGGCGCTATTTTTAGCCCAAAAGCGCCTTAAAACGCCCCAGTGGGAAAGGTGTGTTAGATCAAGGGGGATTAAAAATAAATAAATAAATAAAATAAAATCGGCCTAACATATCGGCCCAAAAAAATCGGCATCATATATCGGCTATCGGCCGCCATGATTTCTAAATATCGGCATCGGCCAGAGAAAAACCCATATCGGTCGACCTCTAGTATCATGGAGGTGTGTGCATGTCATTGAAGTTGTGAATTTTCTGTAGGAAGCGTGATTGTGATTAGTGTATATATCCTATCTATGTGCCCAAGTTTGCAAGCAGTTAAAAGAGAACTCAAGTGAGAAAAACGGGTAACCAAAAAATGTATGAATATAATACATTTTTTGGTTACCCGATTTTCTCACTTGAGTTCTCTTTTAACTGCTTGCAAACTTGAGCACATAGGTTATATACACTAATCACAATCACTCTTCCCACAGAAAATTCACAACTTCAATGACATTCACACACCTCCATGATGCACTCATTTTTGGTGACCTTTCTGCTGCCGCCTTGTGCCTCGATGTTGCCCTATCTGTGCTAGCCTCAGCTCCGGGTGAGGCTCTGTTTCTCCCAGTTCGTCCTCCATCTTGAATTAAACTATACCTCTATGTAATTATAGGTAAGAACGTTTGAATACACTCTTGCCTCCCCTTCCTTTTTGTCCAGCAAATGTCCACTTTGTAATTTTTTCTACCTTTTTATTATAGATCCTTTATACTCATTTACTGCTCCTGATGAGTGGGCGTTCCCACGAAACGCGTAGAGCCTTAGCCTTATGCTACATCTTCAACATCATGTGATCTTGAGACTCTGTAATTAGTGATATTAATTTTATTATCACTTTTCATTATTATTTATTTTTTATCTATTTATTTATTTGTATATTCTATTTATTTATTTTATTGTTTACATGATTGTTATCTATGAATTAATATAATTACATTATCGCGTACTAATGTTTCGTTTATCTACAGACTGACTTTATAATGTTATCATCAACCAAATCATGTTGTCAATGAATTGTATACTACGATATTTATCATTCTGTATTATTATTTATTATAATTCAATATTTATTTACATTTTTGTCATGCAATACGTCATTATTATCTATAATTAAATTATTTAGATTCTATTGAACTATACTATTATTTATTATTATTATACATTTTTTGACGTAATGTTTATGTGTTTGGAGCCCATGATCACGTGATTTTAACCTTTGTCTTCTTAGCTGCGCTTCATATAAAGTCCCAACATTCTTTTTGCCATTGTTGCAAATGCTTTGCAGAATAAAAAATATATATAATGTTCTAAGTAAAGGGGAGGAGATGGGCAGGCAGTGAAAGCTCCATTAGCATTGCTGTCTGTCATACCAACAGCCACCACTAGAGGGCGCAAGATTCCAGAAGGAAACATAGGACCGCAGAAGGCCTCAAAGCCACGGCCTCAATTGCCGGCGGCGGCGCGGCCCGTCGTGATCACGCTGGGGTGGTGCACGCAGACAGGATACCCCCAGCTGTGCTGTCCCAGGTCGCTAATTCTAGTCGCAAATGCGACCTGGCGCCCGGGGTTTGTCGAGCCCTGTCCTAGCCATACAGGAGGCACAGTCGGTACAGGAAACAAACCACATCTTGCTTGCTGGCCGCAAAGTACAATGGGATATTTAGTCTTTAGAAGACAAAAGTAAAATAAAGGAATGGTCAGAAGGGCTGTTCCAAAGCATGCAGGAAATCCAAAAAGTTGTGGAAATAAATGGCCAGCAGATAAGCAGTACTCAACTTTAAAAGGAGATTTATTTATTTTTATTTTTTCATGAATCCTTATGTTGGATAGTCAAAAATAACTATAGTTTGTATTACAATGTTGATCTAAAATTAAATTATATGCTGTGACTTTAGATCTCCTTTAAGGTTTGGGAGTAGTTTTACTATATAGGCATTGTAATAGTAAACATACACTTAAAGACGAACTGCAGTCTGCTCACATAATTTGTAATAAAAACATCTTTGCCATTCTGAAGCTTCCCTCCAACCACTACTACCATTTATAAAAAATTTTTTTTATATATATATGGTCATTCTGTACTTGCCAAATATGCTACAGAACCTCCCTCCACTAAGTCTGGCAACAGCCATTAACCTGCCTGTTCACTTCCTGGATTTACACACGCTTCCAGCTCTGCAGCTCTGATTGGCCCTCATGACTCATCCCCCCACCCTTTCTGGCAAACTATCAGGTGAAAGAGCTGTGCATGATGTCATCAACTTAGGCTAATGACTAGATAAACAGGAAGTGGGCTGTATAAGGTATTTACTAGGGGTGCACATCTTCACTGGCCTCACGATTCGAATTAAGTTTATCCGGCCCACGATTCGATTCCGCAATGCATCACGATTTCTGCACGCGGTTTTCATCCATAAAAATTCAAGCAGTCAGAACTCAATTACATTTTTTTTTACATTTTATCTGTTCTTAAAAAAAAAGAAAAAGACAACACTCCCTGCATGTAGCAAAGTGTAAACACAGCAGACAACTTAAAGAGGAGTTCCAGGCTGCCCCAAATGACTACAGAAGATGCTCAGAGACTGCGGACGTGATGCAGGAGATGGTCAGAGACTGCGGACGTGATGCAGGAGATGGTCAGAGACTGCGTGGACGCGATGCAGGAGATGGTCAGAGACTGCGTGGACGCGATGCAGGAGATGGTCAGAGACTGCGTGGACGCGATGCAGGAGATGGTCAGAGACTGCGTGGACGCGATGCAGGAGATGGTCAGAGACTGCGTGGACGCGATGCAGGAGATGGTCAGAGACTGCGTGGACGAGATGGTCAGAGACTGCGTGGACGAGATGGTCATAGACTGCGTGGACGAGATGGTCATAGACTGCGTGGACGAGATGGTCAGAGACTGCGTGGACGAGATGGTCAGAGACTGCGTGGACGAGATGGTCAGAGACTGCGTGGACGAGATGGTCAGAGACTGCGTGGACGAGATGGTCAGAGACTGCGTGGACGAGATGGTCAGAGACTGCGTGGACGAGATGGTCATAGACTGCGTGGACGAGATGGTCATAGACTGCGTGGACGAGATGGTCAGAGACTGCGTGGACGAGATGGTCAGAGACTGCGTGGACGAGATGGTCAGAGACTGCGTGGACGAGATGGTCAGAGACTGCGTGGACGAGATGGTCAGAGACTGCGTGGACGAGATGGTCAGAGACTGCGTGGACGAGATGGTCAGAGACTGCGTGGACGAGATGGTCAGAGACTGCGTGGACGAGATGGTCAGAGACTGCGTGGACGAGATGGTCAGAGACTGCGTGGACGAGATGGTCAGAGACTGCGTGGACGAGATGGTCAGAGACTGCGTGGACGAGATGGTCAGAGACTGCGTGGACGAGATGGTCAGAGACTGCGTGGACGAGATGGTCAGAGACTGCGTGGACGAGATGGTCAGAGACTGCGTGGACGAGATGGTCAGAGACTGCGTGGACGAGATGGTCAGAGACTGCGTGGACGCGATGGTCAGAGACTGCGTGGCACGCGATGCAGGAGATGGTCAGAGACTGCGTGGCACGCGATGCAGGAGATGGTCAGAGACTGCGTGGCACGCGATGCAGGAGATGGTCAGAGACTGCGTGGCACGCGATGCAGGAGATGGTCAGAGACTGCGTGGCACGCGATGCAGGAGATGGTCAGAGACTGCGTGGCACGCGATGCAGGAGATGGTCAGAGACTGCGTGGCACGCGATGCAGGAGATGGTCAGAGACTGCGTGGCACGCGATGCAGGAGATGGTCAGAGACTGCGTGGCACGCGATGCAGGAGATGGTCAGAGACTGCGTGGCACGCGATGCAGGAGATGGTCAGAGACTGCGTGGCACGCGATGCAGGAGATGGCCAGAGACTGCGTGGCACGCGATGCAGGAGATGGCCAGAGACTGCGTGGCACGCGATGCAGGAGATGGCCAGAGACTGCGTGGCACGCGATGCAGGAGATGGCCAGAGACTGCGTGGCACGCGATGCAGGAGATGGCCAGAGACTGCGTGGCACGCGATGCAGGAGATGGCCAGAGACTGCGTGGCACGCGATGCAGGAGATGGCCAGAGACTGCGTGGCACGCGATGCAGGAGATGGCCAGAGACTGCGTGGCACGCGATGCAGGAGATGGCCAGAGACTGCGTGGCACGCGATGCAGGAGATGGCCAGAGACTGCGTGGCACGCGATGCAGGAGATGGCCAGAGACTGCGTGGCACGCGATGCAGGAGATGGCCAGAGACTGCGTGGCACGCGATGCAGGAGATGGCCAGAGACTGCGTGGCACGCGATGCAGGAGATGGCCAGAGACTGCGTGGCACGCGATGCAGGAGATGGCCAGAGACTGCGTGGCACGCGATGCAGGAGATGGCCAGAGACTGCGTGGCACGCGATGCAGGAGATGGCCAGAGACTGCGTGGCACGCGATGCAGGAGATGGCCAGAGACTGCGTGGCACGCGATGCAGGAGATGGCCAGAGACTGCGTGGCACGCGATGCAGGAGATGGCCAGAGACTGCGTGGCACGCGATGCAGGAGATGGCCAGAGACTGCGTGGCACGCGATGCAGGAGATGGCCAGAGACTGCGTGGCACGCGATGCAGGAGATGGCCAGAGACTGCGTGGCACGCGATGCAGGAGATGGCCAGAGACTGCGTGGCACGCGATGCAGGAGATGGCCAGAGACTGCGTGGCACGCGATGCAGGAGATGGCCAGAGACTGGGTGGCACGCGATGCAGGAGATGGCCAGAGACTGGGTGGCACGCGATGCAGGAGATGGCCAGAGACTGGGTGGCACGCGATGCAGGAGATGGCCAGAGACTGGGTGGCACGCGATGCAGGAGATGGCCAGAGACTGGGTGGCACGCGATGCAGGAGATGGCCAGAGACTGGGTGGCACGCGATGCAGGAGATGGCCAGAGACTGGGTGGCACGCGATGCAGGAGATGGCCAGAGACTGGGTGGCACGCGATGCAGGAGATGGCCAGAGACTGGGTGGCACGCGATGCAGGAGATGGCCAGAGACTGGGTGGCACGCGATGCAGGAGATGGCCAGAGACTGGGTGGCACGCGATGCAGGAGATGGCCAGAGACTGGGTGGCACGCGATGCAGGAGATGGCCAGAGACTGGGTGGCACGCGATGCAGGAGATGGCCAGGGACTGGGTGGCACGCGATGCAGGAGATGGCCAGGGACTGGGTGGCACGCGATGCAGGAGATGGCCAGGGACTGGGTGGCACGCGATGCAGGAGATGGCCAGGGACTGCGTGGCACGCGATGCAGGAGATGGCCAGGGACTGCAGACCTGCTGGACGTGGTAAGGGAGGTGTCAGACTGTCCCCTATCCAAGCTGACCAATACCCCGCCCTCCTCACCACTAACCTGTGACCACATAATACTGTTTCATTACCTTAGCGCTCTCCTGCCCAGTGTCGCCACAGACCAAGTTCCATCCTTCTCGACCTGCATCCACACAGTCTTCTGCTCCCCCCTCACCTCCCACCTCTACACAGTGAGAATGCAAATAGGGCAACAAAACAAAAAATGGTGTGCAGTGCTTTGCAGTGATGTACAAAAGAGTCTTATTAAATAGAGAACAAATATAGTCCTGAAATAAAAAAAATAAAAAATAAAAATATATATATTTTCTCTGATCTGATTAAAAGAAATCTTTAGTGTATTCAAAGTAATTCCAGGGCTGAGTATGCTCTGCTGTGTTCAAATCATTCACCGGAAATCGGGAATTAATTGAACACAGCAGAGCACACTCAGCACTGGAATTACTTTGAATACAGAAAAGATATCTTTTAACCAGAGCAAGACGATGTACATTGGCAGAATGCCACGGGCAGGCAAACTGGCGTACAGGTACTTCCAGTTGAAATTGCGTCCCTGCCATCGCGTGCGTCAGTCGGGTCCCCTGTGAAGTCCGGTCACGGGTTCTGCGGACTCGATCGCCGTGAGGATACCCACAATCATCTCACAGGGAGGCTGAACGGGGAGATGCCGATGTAAACAGCATCTCCCCGTTCTGCCTATCAACAAGTGACACTGATCTCTGCTCCCTGTGGTTGGAGCAGAGATCAGTGTTCACTAACACAGCCCCCCACAGTTAGTAAAACGCCCCTAGGACACACTTAACCCCTACACTGCCACCCCTTGGTTAATCCCTTCACTGCCAGTGTCATTTACACAGGAATCGGTGCATTTGTATAGCAATGATTGCTGTATAAATGACAATGGTCCCAAAAATGTGTCAAAAATGTCTGTCCGCAAAAAAAAAAAAAAAAAAGTCTGTCCGCCATAATGTCGCAATCACAATAAAAATCGCTGATCGCCACCATTACTAGAAAAAAAAAAAAATGCCATAAAACTATCCCCTATTTTGTAAACGCTATAAATTTTGCGCAAACCAATCACTCACTTATTGCGTTTTTTTTTTCCTTACCAAAAATATGTAGAAGAATATGTATCGACCTAAACTGAGGAAAAAAAATGTGTTTGTTTGTTTTTGTTTTTTTTTCCTTCAAAATTGTTGCTTTTTTTCTTTTTATAGCGCAAAAAATAAAAACTGCAGGGATGATCAAATACCACCAAAAGAAAGCTCTATTTGTGGGGAAAAAAAGGATGTACCTTTTTTTTGGGAGCCACGTCGCATGACCGTGCAATTGTCAGTTAAAGCGACGCAGTGCCGAAAGTGGTCTGGTCTTAAGCCAGCAAAATGGTCCGGTCTGAAAATGGTTAATCAGATCAGTTATCACTCTTGTCAGCAGCAGTTCCAGCACAGACAGCTCCAGCTATCGGTGCTTCATGTCCCCACCAACGTGCACAGCGTCGCTGTTCGATGCAGGGGATGACGTCAGTAGAAGGCGGGAAAAGCTGGTGCGGCTTATTCCGGTGGCTTTCAGCTCCGTTTGGTCTAGGAGGCGGGGCATAACGCGGCGCGAATATGATGTCATCCAAACATAGATTATTACAGTCATAGCATCGATGCCGCATCTTGTATGGTCGAATAGCGATGCATCGATGCTACGATGCTACGATTATTTCCAACGACCCTAGTATTTACTGTCAGCATTTACTATCCAATGTTAAAACCAGGGCAGAAGATGTAATTGATGGAAAGTTGAAAAAAAATAACTGAAATTGTGCTTCAAGTCCGTCAACACTATAAAAAATGTTGTTTACATATTTTTTGTAACATTCATTTCTTTAAAACCGTTTCCATACCTGTTTTTTATTTACAGTTCATACACAGAATCCACCTATTCCCGTACTACATCAACAGCCAGTTATCCTGGCAGAAACTTGCAGAGTTATTCATATACCGGAGATGTCAAATATCCCAAAGGATTTCAGAATACCCAGCCAGTAGATTATGGTGGTCATCAGAACTACATGGAAACTAATCCCAGTTATGGAGCACGGAAAGACAATCGAACACAACAGTCAGCATTCAATCATGGCTATCAGGTGTGTATTGAAAATGAAATGAAAGTAACTCCTAAGTCAGTGTGTGTGTGTGTGTGTGTATGTATGTATGTATGTATGTATATATAATGTGTACAAATATACACAAAATATAACTTTTTTTTTTTTCTTTTTTTTTTTTTTCTTTTTTTGCCTATTTTACGTGTTAGATTTATCACCTATAACAGCTGCCAATAGTGCATGACCTATATCTGTTTATATACATGAGCGCTGGGATCAAGAACATTTTGTTACTGATATTTTGTGTTTAATACTCCATAGTGACAATGTGAAAGAAGTTTGTTTGAAATGTTTACAAATTTATTAAAAATAAAGGAATAAATCCCATGTACATACAGTGAGGGTAAAAGGGTATTTGATCTCTTGCTAATTTTGTAAATTTGCCCACTGACAAAAAAATGATCAGTCTATAATTTTAATGGTAGTTATATTTTAACAGTGAGAGACAGAATAACAAAAAATAATTCAAAAAAAGTTATAAATTGATTTGCATTTTAATGAGTGAAATAAGTATTTGACCCCTTCGTAAAACATAGTACTTGGTGGCAAAACCCTTGTTGGCAATCAGAGGTCAGACGTTTCTTGTAGTTCTTGTAGATGGCCACCAGATTTACAAGATTACTAGCAGGGGGCAGTCTACACATACAAAAAAGCCGAGGGGCCACACTCCATTTTGAAAAAAGAAACGGAGACGCAGACGCAACACTCAGACATGTGAGCTTCAGCTCCCTGGATCACTCCGATTCATTATTAAAACTGTCCGATGTAGCCGATGCTGGCTCTCCACTCTCATTACGCGCCTCCATGTCATCTCTGTTTTCCAAAGAGGATTCTAGCATTTCCAAAGACAAACAGAACAAGTTATCCACGGAAAGAACGGGACAAGTAATACAAGGACATGTAGATAATGAGACAACCTGTAATGTTGTTAATCTATCGGACAGTCCACTTATCCCCTCTGAGGTCTCTCTGCTTTCTAAAAGACTTTCTTTTGCCCCCACTTTTTGTCCGCAATATTTTGTTAAACACTTTTCCACTACTACTGATACACCTGTGCCTGCCCCCCTTGAGGTTCATGACAGCATAGACTCCGTAGCCAACTTTGATTTTCAAAGTCTCAAGGCTAAATCTATACTAGAGAACCTACAGTCTGAATCCTTTGGAGGCATGTATGGCATATTTAAAGATACTACCTATACTGGTGACAAACTTTTCTATCCCGTACGTTCCTGAGGGAACGTAGTAGACCTTTTTCAACAGGTTGTGGAGAAGGAACTCCTGTCTTTGAAAGAAGTGATTGACAGTACTGTATCTTGAACGTTTAACAACATCAGTACGTCTGAAAGACAGGCTCTTGCAGATCTTAAAAAACGCAAAGATATTGTTATTCAAGAGGCAAAGGGGGCGCTATAGTGGTACTTAATGATAGTGGCTACATAAATGAAGCCTTGCGGCAACTTAATGATTCTTCCACGTACCGCCCCCTTAAATGTGATCCCACTCCAGTTTTAAAGAATAAACTCAAACACATCTTGGACACAGTTGTGGAAATGGGAGTACCTGACGAAAAAGGTTGCAGTGCACCTTTTAGTTGAACATCCAGTTGTCCCTGTGTTCCATCACCTCCCCAAAATACACAAACCTGAGAGACCTGTAAAAGGTCGTCCAATAGTAGCAGGCATCGGTTCACTCCTAGAGAGAGTAGGTGAATGGATAGACCAGTATCTGCAACCTCTAGTGACGATTGCTGGGCTATATAAAAGACACAGCATCAATCCTAAAGCACATAAATGAAGTCCAATGAGCAGAGCATTTTTTGTTGGTTACCTTAGACATCAAGTCTCTCTATTCATGCATACCACATCATCTTGCTTTAGATGCACTACAGTATCACCTGTCCATATATAGCTTTTATGATCCCCAGCTCAAAGAATTCATCATTATTGCTGTCACCTTTTTATTACAACACAATTACTTCTTCTTTCGTGATTCCTTCTATGTACAATGCTGTGGAGCCTCCATGGGAGCAAAATTTTCTCCTTCGTTAGCTAACTTGTACATGGGATTGTGGGAAGAATGTTTTCTTTTTTCACATCTCGACATCTATGCCCCTCACATCCATTGGTATGGGCGATGCATAGACGACCTGATCTTAATTTGGGAAAACACTGATTCCTCTTTAACGTCTTCATCTTGAATTCTCTTATGCGAGCAACAAGATCTTGATTGATTTTCTAGATATCACACTCAGGGGTGACCCCAGCACTGGTCTTATAAATACTGAAACTTTCAGCAAACCTACTGCCGGAAATTCCTTACTTCTGGCCTCTAGCTGTCATCCACCCCATACTATTTGTTCCATTCCAGTGGGTGAGTTTATTAGAGCTAAGTGCAACTGCTGCACCCCAGAAAGTTTTCAGCTAGAATTTTCTAACCTCTCAAAACGATTAAGGGATAGAGGCCATCAGAAGTGGCACATAGAGCCGTTTCCATAGCCTCAGAGAAGGACAGGAACAATCTATTACACAATAGAGAGACATCCCCTTGCTCTCTAAAATATATACAACATAAAAAGAAAAAGGACAGGAGTTCCCTTACCTTTGTCACCACTTTTTCCAGAGAGTTTAATCAGATTGTTAATAAACATCTTCCCATTCTTTGTGGTGACAAGGACCTAATAGATGTGCTGTCCTAAAGGGTGCAATTTCTCCAACTTTAAGTAACTTTGTCGCCCAGTCTACATCAATCCACCACTATTTCCGAAACGAGGCTCCGTATTAATGGCTCGTATAGTTGTGGTTTGAATACTTGTAGGTATTGTAACAAGCATAAGAATCACAAGTCTATCACCTCGTACCATAATAAGGTATTTCCTATTAAGGACTTTATAAATTGTAGTACTCAATATGTAGTCTACATGATAGAATGTGATGTTTGTAAATTACGATATGTAGGATGCACCACTAGGCCCCTTCGCACGAGGATTAGCGAACATTATAATGGAGCAGCATATAGTAATAAGAGAAGGTTATCCGATGTATCTAAACACTTCAAATTTACACATGATGGTAAGATGGATTCCTTCTCTTTCTCTGCAGTTCAAAAAAATCGAAATGTCGGTACATGAAGGAGACAGGCACAGAGGGCTACTGGAATAGAAAGTCAAGTGGATTTTCCTGTTGGGGACACGCACCCCCACAGGCATGAACCACAGATGGAATGTGGATCTGTTTCTCAAATGAGATCATCCTATCCCATCTTTAGTTTCATTGTCACCTGCCTCAGTATCTGCCTTTTTTGTCCCAGTAGGTTCCCTCTGTGCTTGTTTTTCTGTCTTTTATTTTTCCTCCTTTTCTCTCCTCCTCCCCCTTCTTTTTTTTTTTTTTTTTTTTTTTTCTTCCTGCCATTCTATTTTGATCCTGCCATAAATGTAATCCCTTTCTTTCTGATCTTGCCAAAAATTCCACCTCTCTTCTCTGATCCTGCCAGAAATTGAATTTTTTATTTTTTGATCCTGCCATAAATTGAATCACTTTCCTTTTGATTTTGCCATAAACTTAATTCCTCTTTTTGATTTTGCCATAAATTGAATTCCTTTCTTTTTTTATCCTGCCATAAACTTAATTCCTCTTTTTGATCCTGCCACAAATTGCATCCCTCTTCTCTGGTCCTGCCATAATTTGAATTTTTCTTTTCTTTTTTGATCCTGCCATAAATTGCATCTCCTCTGATTCTGCCATAATTAGAATTTTTTCTTTTTTGACCCTGCCGTAAATTGAATCCCTCTTTTTGATCCTGCCATAAATTGAATCCCCCCCCCCCTTTTTTTCCTCTCTCTATCTTGACTTTACTTTGTGGTGTTATCACTGAAAATTTTTTTACTTGAACATAAGTCTGCATTTTCATCTTCTAAGGAATAATTTTTTTTCCTTGAAGCAATAAGGTCTTAATATTTTATGTAGCATTTTTTTCCACACTTCTTGGCTCAACAAATTAACTTTTTATGTTACCTTTTTTTTTTCCTCTCCCCCTTCTCATGTTGGCTAAAAGCAGGTGTAGTCACTAACCACTTGAATAATTGGTGGTATCAATTAAATATGCAAATTTTCTGTGACACTAACCTGATGGGCCAATGGAGTTTGCATATGTGTATGTGAGTATATATTTTTTGCCATATCTTTTTTAAACCAGCTACGACTAAGGCTATTGCCGAAATGCGTCAGATTTATTGTTTTACTGTCACTCTGATGTACCAATAAATGACACTTCAAGGATTGCAGTGTTGCCAGCTCTTCTTACTATGGCTACCAGGTTTGCACGCATCTCAGGAGGTATTTTGTCCCACTCCTCTTTGCCGATCCTCTCTAAATCATTAAGGCTGACATTTGGTAACTTGAACCTTCAACTCCCTCCACATCATTTCTGTGGGATTAAGGTTTGGAGACTGACTGGGCTACTCCAGGATCTTGATGTGTTTCTTCTTGAGCCACTCCTTTGTTGCCTTGTCTGTGTTTTGGGTCATTTGTTATGCTGGAATACCCATTTTCAATGCCCTGGCTGAGGGAAGGCGGTTCTCACCCAAGATGTGACTGTACATGGCCCCGTCCATTGTCCCTTTTGATGCAGTGAAGTTGTCCTGTCCCCTTAGCAGAAATTCCCCCAAAGCACAATGTCTCCACCTCCATGTTTGATGGTGGGGATGGTGTTCTTGGGGTCATAGGCAGCCCTCCTCCCCTCCCAGCAAGTTGATGCCAAAGAGTTTGAGTTTAGTCTCATCTGACCACAACACTTTGAGTTCTCCTCTGAATCATTCAGATGTTCATAAGCAAACTTCACATGGCCTGTACATGTGCTTGAGCAGGGGGGACCTTGCGGGCACTGCAGGATTTCATTTTTTCAGTGTAGTGTTACCAATTATTGTTGTTTTCTTGGTGACTGGTCCCAGCTGCCTTGAGATCATATTTTTTATTTTTTTTTATATCAAATAAGTTTATTGAATAGAAACAAATAGTCAGTCAGGTATGAAACTGTTGCAGCAATATAATCAGGTACAGTAGTCATAATTATCCTTTCATACCGCATGCAGGCATAAATCATTGTACAAAATCAGCTTACTGTACAAAACTATCAATATTCGATTACAGTGGTGCTGCCTAGTTTACAACATTTATCTTTGAACTTGGACTGTTTCTCTTGCATTATTGGAACTATTGTGCAGCATCAAAACCTGTAACAGCTTATGAGCAAGAGGGAAAACAAAAATACCCTCCATTTGCAAACCTATATGGCGAGGATAGGACACTACCCTCACTACTTGTTAACGATATTTAAGTTCACCATAGTTCCATCAAGAGTCTCTGTCTCCGTCTCTCTCCCCCTCTCCCTAAAGAATTACAGTATTATGGGGTTAGTGTGGCTTGCCTTCAGGAGACACATCTTACATGCCTCAGGAGGTAGATTATTTACGTACCACTTTCCTAAGTGGTTTTTACGGGTACTTTCCAAGTCACGGGGAGTGGCAGTAGGATTTGACGGCAATACATTGTAAAAAAGGAGCAATTAGCCGATCCAAACTGAAGCTTTCTCTTTATAAAGAGGAAACTGTCTAATATAGAGTGCACTATAGCAAATATCTATTCTCCAAATAGAGACTCAGATAGGTTTCTGAGGAAAACCTTAGAAAAGCTGTCAGAATTTAAAGAAGGGAAACTAAGTGGCGGGAGACCTTAATATGTGTATTCCCACGGATGGACACCATGGAAGGAATTCCCCGGTGGACAACCCAAAGACATAAACTACTATTAGAGTGCCAACTCGTAGATGCCTGGAGAATTGGACATCTGGGAACACGGGATTACACGTTCTATTCAGCAGTGCATAGGACATTCTCTAAAATAGACTATCTACTGATAGAACACCAACTGCTCCCCTCACTCAAACGGAAATAAAAATTAAAAAAATCTCCCTATCTGATCATGCTCCAGTAATAGCCCAATTAAAAATAACAGCAGGCCCTCCTATAGGTAGAATATGGAAACTTAATGATTCCCTGATTCAAGACCCAGAAGTGAGTAGGAAGATAGAACAGGAGCTTGAGGAATTCTTCCTTATAAATGATACACCAGATATCTCTAGGGGCACCTTATGGGAAACCCATGAAGTATATATAAGGGGTATCCTAATAATTATTGGGACAGGGGAAAAAAAAAGAAAAGGGGGGAAAAAAAGATTAAAAATCTCTTCAGAGAAATACACAAATTAGAACAGACAAGACCCAAAGGGATCCCAGAGAGAGTAGATTTAAAAAATAACTTGCAGAACTAATAGAGCAGAAGATGAAGCAGACTTTCCATTTAGTAGATAAAGAGAGATGCCAATGGGGAACTAAACCTGGCAAATGGCTGAGGGCAGTGAAGGGGAAAAAAAAGCATATAATGTTATAGCTAAAATTTGAAATACGAAAGGGGAAATATAACGTAAGGAAGGCATTTTAGAGTACCTGCAGGGGCTTCCCAGGGGACTCTGAAGAGGAACTGGAGTTACTGGATGTTCCAATAACGCAGGAAGAAGTAATGAGAGCAATTAAGGATATGGCAACTGGGAAAAGCCCTGGCCCCAACGGGTTCTCTTATGTACTATAAGAGGTTTCAAAAGCTATTAGTCCCTAAATTATGTGACTATGAATGCTTTGGCGGAGGGGGAAAAACTACAGGAAGAAGCATTCATCACCCTTATTACCCTAATGCTAAAGGAGGGCAAGGACCCAACAGTACCGGGGAGCTATAGACCAATATCGTTGCTGAATACCAATATAATTTTTTTTGCAAAAATAATAGCGGGAAGACTAAAACCATTACTGCCTCTCTGGGTCCATAATGATCAGGTGGGGTTTGTGATGGGAAGGATAACTGTCTCAAAACTGTTCCTGACACATGAGGCGAGAGAGAGTGGGGCCCCGGTCGTCCTGCCGTCGGTGGATGCCGAAAAGACTTTCGACAGAGTTGACTGGGGCTTCATGCTGGGAACATTGAGGCATTTAGAAGCAAAGGAAAGGATGGATGCGATGGATAACTGCATTTCACCATCACCTGACAGCTAAAATAAAAATAAATTGAAGCTCATCTCCCTCCCTGGAATTACACAATGGTACAAGAGAGGGATGTCCCCTGTCACCAATGCTATTTGTATTGGCGTTGGAACACCTATTGGCAGCAATGAGAAAAAATACTGCCAAATACTGATCAAAGTCAGAGAACTTAAATATAACTGACAAAAAGAACAGGCAATTCAACCTTAATTCCCTTTCGTTTGGTTTGAGAGGGAGCTTGGGTATCTGGGTGTAAAACTTACAGCATCACTGTCGACTCTGTATGCATCTAACTACTGTATATCCCTATCTTGAATAAAGTCAAAGATCATTTAAGCCACATGATACAAATCTCTTTCGTGGTTAGGAAGGATCAGTGCCCATAAAAAAAATGTTTATCTTGCCAAAATGAACATATATCTATTTCCAAATGATTCCAATAAAAGTCCCACAAGAATTTTTGGTGAAATTAAGAACTATAGCGATAAAATTTATTTGGAGGCGTAAACCACCTAGAATTTCATATGCAACATTGGTAAAAGGGAAACAATCGGGGATTAACAGCACCGAATTTTAAGAGATTATCAGGCAATTATATCGCAAATAAGTTGGATACATAACAAAGGTAGTAAGGGGTGGGTGGGTATTGAGAGCTCAAAGCAAAGTGGATTTGGGGAAAAGGGTGTGGGTCTCACAGCAATATTGTGAATTAACCAATAGCACAAATCCATTAACAAAACAACACTTTTAAGGTTTGGGATGGACTGAGTAATTTATATCACTGGCAATTCAACTCGCCTTTTCATTTCTTTATTAGACACAAATTATTTTAAGCCTGGGAAGGATGAGCACATGTACTTTTATTAGATGGGCAAAGAAAAATGATATAACTTTACATGATGTGATTATAGGAAACTGTGCATTTTTAATGAATTAACACAAAAATGGGGAAACGGATCATTAGATGGAGATATGCACAAATACAACACTTTATGCAGACACTGCGAGGAAAAGGTAATATGAGGCCTATGGAGAGGTTACTTGCAGTGCCTGGGACAGAGTATATCTAAAATATTTGGGGAGGAAATAGAACCCAAATACCCACCCTACTTGAGGAAATGGGAGGAAGAAATAGATTTACGGGACAAGGAACATATAGGTATGATTTTAAGAGCAGTGTGTACTACCTCCAGAGACGTTAGGACAACAGAAATGTGTTATAAACTGATGGCGAGATGGTATCTAGTCCCACAAAGAGCACAGTTTAGTGTAGGGACCCCATCAGTGTGCTGGAGGGGTTGTGATGCCTTGGGGGGGGGGGGGGGGTGATAACTTTTTTTTTTTTTTTCTTTCCCCCTTTTTTTTTTTCCCCAGGATTTGAAGAGGAGAGATGGTGCTCCAGTGTAGAATAAATGGAAAATGTAAGGTGGAATCACCAACTCATAAAAATGTAATATTTTATAATTTAATGCTGTAAACCCTGAATAATTTATATGAATAAAAAGAGAATATACAAAAAAATAGTAATTTATTATAAAAATGACACATTATTCTCTGCAATCGGAGTCTTGCCTTCTAATCTGCCGTCCTGGTGTATCTAGCCAGGGTTGCCACATTCAGTAACATTTTTTTTAATGACATTTCTGTGTTGGTAGGTAATTTTTTGTTCACGTATCGGCATGCTATTAACCATTTTGACTCATCCCTTACCTGTTGGCACCCTCAGAGTTATCCAGAGCCTCGCAATAGCCTTGCAGTATGACCATTCAGTGAGAGTATCTCCAAGGCCCCAAGCAGGCAAACAACCAGATCTTGCGCAACTGGGGTTTGATATACTTGAGATATAGTAGGAAGAACATAATGCCAGTATCAAGAGTTTTGGGCATTTCCACATCATGTGTAACAGGTCACCGTTGTGGCTACAGCATTTTGTGCATTGCCTTGAGATCATTGACAAGATTTCCCGCTTGTAGTTTTGGGCTGATTCCTCACCATTCTCATAATCCTTGAAACTCCACGAGGCATGGAGCCCCAGACCAAGGGAGATTGGTTATTTTCTGTTTCTTCCATTTGAAACCTGAAGTGCATTAAGGTTTGAACATGCTTGGGAGCATCAAAGACAGGCTGGTTGAGAAGAGCCACCTTTAAGATTTTTAACTATATTAACCATTGTCACAGAATTGATCAGGAAGTGAACGCTAATCCAAAACTGGCACACCTTGGCACAGGTCCACCATATGTGGAACATCCTACACAGGTGACCACATCCCAGAAAACGGGGAGGACCCCCCCCCCCCCCCCCCGCCAGTACGTTTTTGAGAGGTGGTCTGGCACCAGGTACCATCTAGAAAGCACCTTTTATATACTCCTTCCACCAGGGCTGTGTTCATGATACCCTTATATGTAGGAGATGACCACTTCCACCAGTCACTCAAATCAATCTCCCTAAGTCCCGTACTTATTTCACTTATTAAAATGCAAATCAATTGATAGCTTTTTTGAAATACATTTTTCTGGATATTTGAAATCATAGACTGATCATTTCTTTGTCAGTGGGCAAATGTACAAAATCAGCAGGGGATCACTTACTTTTTCCCCTCACTAAGTATGCACAGCCTTTGCTCAATACTTTGTTGAAGCACCTGAAAAACATCCCCACAGCATGATGCTGCTTCACGGTAGGGTTGGTATTAGCAAGGTGATGAGCGGTGCTTTCCATTTTAATCTGTTTCATCAGACCAGAGAATTTTGTTTCTCATGGTCAGAGTCCTTCAGGTGCCTTTTGGCAAACGCCAGGTGGGCTGTCATGTGCCTTTTACTGACGGGCTTCCGTTTGGCCACTCTACCATACAGGCCTGATTGGTGGAGTGCTGCAGAGATTATTGTTCTCTCTCCACACGTACCTGACTAAGGCCCTTTTCCCCCGATTGCTCTGTTTGGCCAGGCGGCCTACTAAAGAAAGTGTCCTGGTGGTTCCAAACTTCTTCCATTTATGGATAATGGTGGCCACTGTGCCCATTGGGACCTTCAATTCTGCAGACATTTTTCTGTACCCTTCCCCAGACCTGTGCCCTGATACAATCATGTCTACAGACAATTCCTTGGACTCCATGGCTTGGTTTGTGTTCTAACTTTCACAAGTCTATTTTGTTGAGCTGGGTGGTGCTGATATGAGCTCCCACGGTTCGAATTTAGTTAGATTCAGCAAGAATTAAACAATTTGTTTGGCAGCCTGAACGTTACTAAAAGTTAGCTGTTCTTAAAATTCCTTGGTTTAACTTGATCTGTATTGATGCAGCCTCGGAAGCCGAACCCCATACTATGGGGCCAGCCTGTGTTGTTGCTTTGGGCACTGTATCCTGCATAGATGTTCACTTCAGCACTTAGTGCAATGCATGTAGTCAGCCGCATAGTACTATACAGGTTCAGGGCCATGGCCCATACTTCTGGAACCATGGAATGGTATGCCCAAAAGGTCTTCATGTACTGGGTTCCATAAGTTTCCATAAGCATCTAGTACACCATGATGGGCGAAGCCTAGACTTGAAATACAGTCCACTATCGTGGACATGTAAGACAGGGTCACCCTGTGTCTGACTGTTACTGTAAAAGACCGGGGATATACTTTAATTTAGGGCTGAAACTATGAATCCATAATGAAAATCATTGACAACGATTTTCATTATCGATTAGTTGGTCCACACCTTCCTCTTTTCCGTCCGTTAAATCCTCCCTCCTGTGTCCTCGGTGCCGCCGTCTGTGACCAGGCACGTCCCGTTGCATGTCTGAGGCGTGCCTCCCCTCCTCGCTGATGTCATCCCCACTGATCTTCTCAGCCCCGCCCTCTGCTGCCTCGAGGGAACAGAGGCCAGGGTGAGAAGCCATGAGGAGAGCCGAGCTGTAAATTGTGAAAGGTAGCGGCTAATGTATAACACAGTAAAAACATAGTTACACAGTACAACATTCCTTTTTATGACCAGTGCCCCATCCTAACAGTATTCCTGGGGATGGGGGGGATGTGCCCCATCATTGGTGTTCTGGGGGGTGGCTGGAATAGTAGTGCCCCATCATTGGCTTTCCTGGGAGGGAGGGGGGGATATTCATAGTGCCCCATTGGCGTTCCTGGGAGGGGGCCAATAGTGCCCCATTGGCGTTCCTGGGAGGGGGCCAATAGTGCCCCATTGGCGTTCCTGGGAGGGGGCCAATAGTGCCCCATTGGCGTTCCTGGGAGGGGGCCAATAGTGCCCCATTGGCGTTCCTGGGAGGGGGCCAATAGTGCCCCATTGGCGTTCATGGGAGGGGGCCAATAGTGCCCCATTGGCGTTCATGGGAGGGGGCCAATAGTGCCCCATTGGCGTTCATGGGAGGGGGCCAATAGTGCCCCATTGGCGTTCATGGGAGGGGGCCAATAGTGCCCTATTGGCGTTCCTGGGAGGGGGCCAATAGTGCTCCATCATTGGTGTTCCCGAAAGGAATAGCGCCCCGTCATTTTTATGATTTTATCCGATTAATCGCAAAAATCAGACCATTAATCGTTTATGAAAATAATTGGTTGCAGCCCTACTTTCATTTGGTGCAAATGTTTCAAATTTGGCCGTAAAACTCAACGACTCAGAGTTTAGTCCTTAGGTGTATGACCAAGTTGTGACATCACAGTATTGGACCGGAACCAAGGTCCGGTATTTTTATATCTGCCCCGTAGCCAAATTGATTTTTCAATGTAGAGCGTGCACGCTGAAGTAATTTCATTGAAAAAATTACTTTATTTCCTCTTTTCAAGACTTGTACACTATTTCATTATCAGATAAGGCAGGCATATGCAAACCACAAAACAACCACAAAATGTATATATTTTATGACGATGTATAAGCTTCAGCTAGGACATATCCATAAAAGGGAGCAGAAATTAATCATAGCTGTTTTAGGGTAGCTTCCTTCTGAGCTATCGACTTGTCTCTCAGGTCTATTCTTGGTAAGGAGGTACAATCTTTAACTCTTGCTGTTCAGTTCCACAGTAAGGGAGGGGTGAGCTGTGTAGATATCTACTGAATATGTTTTAATGCTGATATGTCAGGCATTTTTTCCTTATGTATTGGAATAGACATTTCATCATGATATTCCAAGCACATCCATTAGTCCCCCCCCCTTGAAAGTGTCTATTTCAATCTGTCCCTCATACTAAAAGTCCTACTCACCTGGCCCATTCTTCTTCAGCAACTCTTTTGGGCTGTATATAGAGGAGAGCAGTGACTCACTATCCCCCCTCAATACAGTTTTTAGAGAAGGGCGATCAGGTGCTGTCTATCCCTAGAGCCCTATGGTATTGCATAATCTTCATCATCTGGTATTGGTTCACAAACGTGGGAGTAGATTGGTCAACAGCTTTTTCTATACACTTCTTAGGGCAGGGAAGAACACAGCAGACCATGACAGCTAGGTTCACTAAAATGATCAGAATGGCTATTCTGATCTGTGTTAAAATTCCCTGCCATCCCCTTTCCCCCTCGATCCAGGTGAAGTACTGATCCCAGGGGTTGGAGAGCCCTGAACTCCTTTTTAGTTCCTTGTACAAACCAAGTTTCTGGATGGCTAAGGTCACTTTACAATTTTGGGCCTGTGTTGTCTGGGATATAGGTACTTGTTTCAGGTATCATTTTGCACACCCCTCCCTTTTCAACTGGCACCATGTCTAAGGCCATGCGGTTTTGGAAGGTGTAAAAAGGCTTCTAGTTGTACGACTAAACCTTGGAGTGCATCTCTAGTGTAATTTGACTAGGGATGCACCGAAATTTTGGCCGCCGAAACATGTTGGCCAAAAAATGGCCCTTTTGGCAATTTGCTGAAAGAGAAAAACGTCCGAAAATGGGGCGGGCGGGCTCCCCCCCGGTGCTGCCTAGCATGGGGGCTTCCTATAGCGTAGAAGAGAGGAGAGCCGTCACCGCCTGGTTGATTAGAGCGCCAGGAACATCATGCCTTTCGTTTCAATAGCTGTGTGTTGCCCGCCACGTGCCGTCACATACAGCCCCTCCTCTTTATCCAGGCACTTTGATAGACAGATCACCCGTGCCAGGATTGAGTGGGTGATCTGTCTATCAAAGTGCCTGGATGAAGACGAGGGGCTGTATGTGACGCCGCACGGCGGGGAACACATGGGTTTTGAAATGAAAGCTGCGATGTTCCCGGCGCTCTAATCAACCAGGCGGCGGCTCTCCTCTCTTCCCCTGCAATGGGGGACCCTGGCTGGCTGCACCTGACGGGCACTGGTGAGGCTGCATTGATCTCTTGTATCATGTCCCCAGTCTCTGACCATCTCCTGTATAAAAATATTTTTAAAAACGGTCACTTTACCGTCACCGTATTGGTTTCAGTTTTCGGCCTAGTGTATTTTTCATTTTCGGTATCTGTTTCGGCACCAAAAACCCATTCGGAGCCTCCCTATAATTGACAAACGTCTGCTGGTTATAGTAGATTTAATTTATCCAGTCTACATTCTTGTTTACAATGATGGGGATAATAGATTCAAATCCTGCTGCAACTTGATCTCTTGCTTTGAAGTCATCTGGTACCCCACTTGGGACCCCTATGACATCTATGTATACATGAGGGTCAAAGCCCCCTGCTGGGGCACTCCTACGTTTCCTATTAGGCCTGGGTGTCTTGTGTGCTTCTGGTTCTCTCTGTGGAGTGGCCTCTGAGAAAATATGCAGAGGCATTATAGCCTTAGCCAATGCACATTCCCCTGTCCATTGTCCTGTCAATCTGCTTCTGATTTTCATGACTCCGCAGATCCAGTACACGTCTCCCAAAGGCTGGACTTGATTTTGCTCCAGATCTACAGAGGCCTCACTATAAGATCCACAGTAACTCATGGTAAGGTTTCCGAGAAATTTTTCCACTCCTTGATACTGTCCATAATGTGTAATTGCCAGGGTATATGGTAATACCCTCTCCTGGCTTTGGGGTCTTGGTAACTATGGGATACTCCTTTTTCCAATGTTCACGCAGGGAGTGGTTGTGTTGGTAAACAGGCTAAGGAAACATGTCTCTTGTTCGGGGGGTATGTTTAGAGGTACTGTTCCTAAATGAGGTCTAACCCCCCCCCCCCCCCCCCCTACATAGCAATTGGTTTTATTGTGCTTTCCTGCACTGTACCTCATCCACTCGAGACACAAGTTGACATCTGAGAAACCGGTCTCTGCAGCCATAGTGTCTTCAAAAGTAGGGTCTGCTGTGGCCACCATGTCCCCTAATGTTTGTATATGGGGCCTCAGGGGGTTAGTTAGATGATGGTCTGGGAACCCCCCACTCTGCATTTATTCAGAAAGACTTTCCAACTGAAAGATAATATCCACTCCCCCACCATAGGCCCAAAACATAGGTCCTCTGTCTTCTGGGCTAGGATTCTCAATGGTCAGCCTGAACTCCTTGGTGAAATACTGATCCGTGTGTTTGTCATTCTATCTAAGTGTGACTTCCCATTTTTATCCTTTCTATTCTGGGCGCTCTCAGGTTTGTACCCCCAGTTTGTTCCAGTGTTCCACCCCACTGCTCCCCAGGAATCAGTTGTTACCCCAATAAGAATTGGTAACGCATACATACAGTCATGGGGCCTAATGTTTTTTCATTGGATCGAACTGTGTACTCGGCACCGTATTTAAAGGCGTATAACATGCAACCCAATTTAAGAGGGAAGTTTCAGGGAAAAAATAACTTTACGCAGCCCCCTGCATAATACACAAACCCCCTGAATAGTACACGGACCCCCTGTACAACACACAGCCCCCTGCACTCCCAGCGCTGCATGCACACTCAAATTTGAGAAAAGTTCACAGCCCATCAGCCCCTTCCCATGCACTACTCTTTCTGTGCCACCCACTGCAAATCAAAAATAAATCTAATTACCCCCATCAACACCGATCTCTATCGTGGACACAGTCATGTGACTGCTCTTCTGTTTCATTGACGGTCATGTGACCGCTCTTCTCCAATAAAACGCTACACACGAGGAGGAGGCAGAGCGGGAGGAGGAGAGCAGCCCAACAAGCGTTGTTAAGGTAATTAGAGGCTTAGATCTGCATCGAGCTACACAGGAGGAGCCGTACACCACAAAGGGCTGGCACTGCAGGAATGTCCTCCGACCCCCAGAGCTAACTGACAGCGCTGTTCCACAGCCAGGAGAGGCGGGGTGACCGGCCTGACAACCTCCCAATAGGTGGCCTCCTGGGGCGGATGCCCGATCCCTGCACCCTGTTGTTAGAACAGATATCGGCATATAACCTGCAGGCACGATTTACCCTCTATTTTCAGGCTCAGGATCTGGAATGGAAGAAAACACTTGTGAATGGATACGGGTTAATTCTTGAGATAAAGCAGTCACATAATCAGTCAATGCATGAGATAGGAGTTGTAATTGCTGTGAGAAGTAACAACCCAGTCTGGGGGCTGAACTAAACAATATCTCATAGGGCGACAGGCCATGGTTTCCCCTTGGAGTGTACCTAACACTGAATAAGGCAATGGGTATGCTGTCTGGCCAAATCATTCCTATTTTCCTGAGACATTTTTAGCATGCTAGACCCCTAAAGCTGCCCATATTTCCTTGGTCACTGAAGCCGTGAAAGCCGGCCCCTGATCGTGCTCTATGACTTCTGGGACACCATATCTGCACACTGTTTCTGCTAGAAGTCTCTTAGCTGTAGTCTTTGCTGTCATGCTGGTGACGGGATAGGCCTCTAGGATAGGATGACTAATGCGTACTCGTATCTGCCACTTTTTGGCATCTGGATGTGGTCGATCTGTATTCTCTGGAAGGGATACTGGCCTTTTGCTAGATGCTTCAAAGGGTATCTTCTCTGGATTCCATTTAGCACAGATGGTGCATGACTTGCAGAAGTTGTTGGTGAGTGGGGTGATCCCTGGAGCCAAGTAGTATTTGTTGATCAGGACGTTCAAGGTTTTTGACAAATGAGATGCACCGTGGGCCCACTGTACCACTGCAGGAAACATTGATCGTGGCAGACACGGTCTCTTGTTTAATTTCATGATTCCTTCAACTTCTGTGGCTCCTTTTTTGATCCACACTTTTTCTAATTGGGTCATCCAGGATGGGTGCATTCACTCTGACCACTTCTCACGTTCCTTTTGCAGCAGCATCTTCCAGGTTATTGCCCTGTGTTTCTTGGGATACCATTTTGCCGTGTGCCTTCACCTTAAAGCGGTTCTGCACCTAAAAAAAAAAAAAATATTAAAAGCCAGCAGCTACTAAATATTGCAGCTGCTGACTTTTAATAAAATCACACTTACCTGTCCCAGGGTCCAGCGATGTCGGCGGCAGATGACGAGCGATCGCTCGTCTCACTGCTGCCCCCGCCGCCATCCTCTGTCAGGGAATCGGGAAGTGAAGCATTACAGCTTCACTGCCCGGTTCCCTACTGCGCATGCGTGAGTCGCGCTGCGTGTCTCTTATGGTCCCCCGTTGTGTCTCTGGGAACTGTGTGTTTCCCAGAACACAACGGGGGGGGGGGGGCATCTGCGGCGGTCTGCCCGGAAGTGGGTGTAGATACCTGGATTATCCAGGTAACAGCACCCCCTCCCCCCTGAAAGGTGCCGATTGTGGCACCGGAGGGGGGGAGGGATCAGATTAGCGGAACTTCCCCTTTAGGGTGAAGAACCGATTTTAAGTATAGCCACTTGTTTTGGGAGGAGTGCGGCATCCATTAAGTCCTTGATGGCTGCACTGTATTTTACTGGTGTACCTGCTGCTGTTAGGAACCCTCTGGTTTTCCAGATTATACCGAAATCGCAGGCAACACCAAGAGCATATCATCTTGAATCTGTATAGATGTTGGCTTTTTTTCCTTCTGCTGGCTTGCATGCCATGGTTAGGGCCCGGAGTTCTGCTTACTGGGCAGATATGGAGGAAGGCAATGCTGAAGCCTGAAGAACTATATCTTCAGTGGTGTTTGTGTATCCTGTGTGGTACCATCCAATGCTGTCTGCATACATGGACCATCCACAAAAATTGTCAAGTTAGGATTCTCAAGGGCTGTTTCACCGACTGTTGGTAGGTGTGATGTTTCCATCTTCATGACTTCGAAGCAATCATGAGCGTTGAGATTGAGGGTCATTCTCCAAAGAGGTTCCCCCTTCGAAGAGGAAGCAGAGTGGATGGGTTAAGGGTATCGCATTGGAGGATGGTGATGTTATCTGGGAGAAGCAAGGCGCACTGGAGTCTGAGGTGGTTCTGCGAGGACAGGTGTTTGGGCTGTATTTGGTTTAGTATGGCAGTTATGTCATAAGGGGCAGGCAAGGAGGATCAAAGGATGGCCCAACACAAGGTCAGCAGTCTTGTCCAAAAGGGCTTGGGCTGCAAAGATGGCACTGAGGCAGGAAGGTCCCTCCTAGCCACTGAGTCCAGTCGACAGGAGTAATGCCCAATGGGTCTGAGTCTGTTGCCATGGGCCTGAGCCAAAACTCCTGTAGCATGAGCTTATCTCTCTGAGACAAACGGTTTGAAAGTCTTTTCATAGTCTGGGAGGCCCACAGCAAGGGCTGTTGAGAGGATCTTATTCAGAGTTTCAAAATTGTCCACAGCTTCTGAGGAAAGCGAGAGAGGATCAGATTTCAGGGAATCATAGAGGGGTTGCATCAAGACGGAGGCTCCTGGGATCCAAGAACGGGAATAGGAAGTTAACCTTAGAAAGGCATGAAGGGGCTTTTGACCTTGAAGGGATGGCATGATTGCAACAACTTTCTTCAGTGAGATGTCGAGTGCCTTGGGAGATGCAGTGGCCTAAGAAAACCACATTTTCTCTGCACCACTGAACCTTTTGCTTCAAGGCTTTGCATCCTTGCTCAGCCAAATGGTGGAGGAGGCTTTCAGAGAAGTTTGAGGCGTCACCAAGCACAAAGCAGGAGGTCATCTACATACTGAAGGATTACAATATCTGGGTGTAACTTCATCCAGGTGTCCAGTATGAGGGCTATGAGGGAGAGTTCTGGGCCCCTTGTGGCATAACAGTCCAGGTGTAGCTCCGCCCCTCGTGGGTGAAGGCAAACAGGTACTGGCAACAGGGGTCGAGGGGGACACTAAAAAGCGTTTGCTAGGTCCACCACTGTAAAGTACTTTGCTGTGGGTGGTACCCCTGCCAGCAAGGTGGGGGGGTTGGCCATGATGGGCATACGGTAGTGTCATTCACTGCCCTGAGGTCCTATACCAGTCTGTATTTCCTTGGCTGCTCTTTTGCGGTTCGTTTCTTCAGTGATAACTGTGTATTACACAGGGATGTGCAGTGTACCAGAGCTCCATTTGCCAAGAGGGCTCTCGACTTGCTTTGAAATTGATGCGGATTGAGCTGGTTTCAAGGGGTATTGTGGTTTTCTGGGCAAGGGGGCTCCAGGCTTCAGTTACACCATGATTAGTGGCACTTTCAGGTGCCCTATATCTTCAGGCCCTGTAGACCACAGGCATGTGAGGTCCATGACTTCCTTTGGGATTTCAGCCTCACTTTGTGCATCCAGGGATAATAGAAAGGGGACAGCATCATCGATGGTTAGTGGTGAGGAGAACAAAACACCACCATCGGCTTGGAAAAAAAATAGAAGCCTGGAGTCTGGACAATACATCAGCCCCCTAGAAGATTTAAGGGGCATGTGGACGAGACCACAAATCTTGCTAGTAGATCAGGAAAATTGCCAACTTGTAAAGAGTGGGGAAGGGTTTTTTTTTTTTTCTGGGTGTTCCATCCACCCCCCAGTAGGCATCTCCTGCCTTTACCTCACACAGGCTCACCAAATCCCGCCACGCAGCTGTGTATGTCTTTTGGATTTGGACAATCCTTCTATAAAACCGCATGGGCTGTTTTTCAGGGTCTGGTAGGCTTGCAACAAGAGAAGCAGGTTGAGAGGGGGTGAAAGTTTACATCGGGGGAGCTCCTGGTGTGGCGGGCATTCCTCCCATTGGTGGTGGTGCAGGAGGTACAATGTGTATATTTTGTTTATTGGGCTGTGAGGGGTGTAAGAATAGTGCTGTAAATGTGTAAACTGGCTGTCCAATGGGTTGTTGGACAGTGTCACAAAGGGATCCATGGCCCCTCCATCTTGTGAGTCATACAGGGGAATTCCTGGAAATGTAAGTTTGTCGGGGTGGAGTCATAGTGGTTCCGACTTGTCTGTCAGTTGGGAGCATCCTGACAGGGTTGGGGTGACTCTGGTCAGGACTTTGAGTGGAGGGACCGGGTTGGGTCCCTTGGTCCATTAGGTCAGGCTGAGTTGGAGTTGGCCCCGGGTTCATTGGGGGAGGAGGTGCATGGGTCGCCTCCCCCTTGTTCTAGCTTAAGCTTCTATGACTTTCAATGATTTAAGACAAACAAATTTTGACTGGATAATGTACATTTTAATCTTGGGCTGCAACTAACGATTATTTTCATAACCGATTCGTTTGCAAATTTATTGTTTTGATTAATCGGTTAATAACCTTAAAAAAAATGGGTCAAATTTGATGTTCATTTTCAACCACAGTGACAGGAAAATTTGGAAATAGAAAACTTCTTAGTCAAAGGAATTTTCAGACAATGTATTACATTTTCTAAAATCAAGTGAAAATTTCAAGCAAAATTCTTTTATTCAGCCAATGTGCAAAGATTTTTCGTCTGAATATTCTCATCTAAAAATTGATCCTGGTGGCCAGCATAAGGCTTGGTACACACCTATGCAGTTTGCCTTTGATCTGTTTCTGCAGTGATTTTTGCGCATGTGATTTTACTGCAGCTTCTCCATTGAAGTATATTGAACCAATAAAGCACCATTTTGCGTTAAAAGTCCCTTTTACCCTTTCAGATGTGAACGTGTCCCATAGGAAACCATGTAAATGAACTGTAGTGTATTTCTGCAAAAAGCACCAATAAACACATAGATGTAAACCAGGTCTAAGACGTTTAGTAACATAATGGGGTTAAAAAAATTAAAATGAACCCTTTTTTATAGTAGAAAAAAAAGCAGATAATCACTACTGTAAGGGGTTCATTTTTTTACTGTAGAACAGTGAAAGTAATATTTACATAATCGATTAGTTGTTTCAGCCCTAATTTAATCTGAATACCAATATGTGTGTGGTCTCCGGGAATGAGGGTTTATAACTCAGTCCTATATCCTGGCTCTACTACTTCGATCAGACCCCAACCTTCTTCATGTATGCCAGACGGTCCACAAACACACTTGGGACATGACATTACAGAAATGTGTGATGGCCACAGTGAAATACAGGATTGCTCAGATCGTCACGGAATCCCCATGCCGCTGGGCGTATTCCTGACACCCAATCCTGGTTACCTGGGCTCTATTGCACAATTATGTATTCCCCAGGATGGGTTTAACCACGTCAACTAAGCCCTCATTCCCAGCAGCCGCCACAAGACATGGTCGATCAACGGAACAGAACAAAACAGGTGGCAGATATAATTGGTACAGGTTCAATAGGCTATGGGCAAGATATATACCTGTCTTTGCTGACCGTGGAGAGCCAAAATAGACAGAGATTAGCCAATCACGGGTACAGGATAAATGGTAGACAAGATATTAAAAAGTGTCTTATCGGTTTCCTAGAGGTGATCAGTCTCCGTCCTGTCCGTGTTGGTTTGTCCCGGTCTCTTCTCGATCAGCTATCCCTCAGTACTGAACCTAAATAGCCCCACGTTGGGCGCCAGATGTATTGGACCTGAACCATGGTCTGATATTTTTATATCTGCCTCCTGGCCAAATTGATTTTTCAATGTAGTGTGTGCACGCTGAAGTAATTCAGACAGAGTTCATAGAGCTGGGCGATTTTTCTAAAAAAAAAAAAATAAAAAAATATATATTAATTTGCAAATCCTTTTTTTTTGATGGACACTGCGCTGGTCCATGAGGAGCCGTGGACAGCAGTTTTTAGGTGAGGCCGTGGCTTCTGCCTAGTCTGCGACTTCCGGCCTCGCGGACTAGGCTGAAGCCACGACCTTGCCTAAACTCCTGTCCGCAGCACCAAAGAAAAAATAAAAATCTAAAAAAATCGATTTGCTTAAATTTTTTCATCGATTTGACCTCTCAACTCGATTCGAGATTTAAAAAAAAAATAAAAAATTCTCAGTTTAAATTTTTTTTTCTTTTCAAGACTTGTATGCCATGTCGTTATCAGATAAAGTAAGCATACACAAACCACAAAACAACCACAAAATGTATAAATCTTATGACGATGTATAAGCTTCAGCTAGGACATATCCATAAAAGGGAGTAGCAATTGATCATAGCTATTTTAGGGTAGCTTCCTTATGAGATATCAACTTGTCTCTTGGGTCTATTCTCGGTAAGGAGGTGCGATCTTCTTTAACTCTTGCAATTCAGTTCCACAGTAAGGGAGGGGTGAGCTGTGCCGATTATCTACTGAATGTTTTAAGGCTGATAAGCATAAGCTGAAATGTCGGGCATATAAAGCATGTAATATATTGGATTAGACATTTCATCATGATGTTCCAACCTGGATCTGCCACAATGAGTCGATGTAATCGATTCCGTTGACTACAAAAATACGTCCATACACGTGCAGGGCATCGATGCGTCACACTGCTCCGTGTCTCCTGCTCTCCTCCGTGCTGCCGCCCCGCTCTCTTCTCCCCCTCCGTGCATCTGTGTGCCCTCCGTGTATCTGTCCCCCCCCTCTTCTCTGTGCCCTCCGTGCATCTGTCCCCCTCTCTCTTCTGTGTCCCCCTCCGTGCTGCCCCCCCCCCCGGTATCTCACGATGGAGAGCGGAGGTAGAAGCCGGTAAACCTGGCTCCTTCATTTTCAGAATGGACAGAGTCAGTGACCACTGACTCTGTCCATTCACATAACTGAAACATTGTACCCTCCTGTGATTACGATGTCTCAGTTAATGAATGGAGAGGAGCCGCTGTCTTTTTTTCCATTCATTATCAGTGCAACAGAGGCTGCATAGAAAGGGAACTGGGGAATCTGTCCCCAGTCCCTTTCCCTGACTCAAATGGGAGATGTCAGAGGTCTGTTAAGACCCCTGATATCTCACCATAGCTCCCACCCCCACCCCCCCCCAACAGGGCTGATAAAAAATTGCAATAAATAACACAAAAAAAAAAATTGTAAAAGATAAAAAAAAAACACACTGACACTGTCCCCACACATCCTTCCCCTTAAAAATGAAAGCATTGTAAAAAATAAATTATAAACATTCATGAACTGCTGAACAGAAAATTAAAAAGCTAAGTAAAAAAAAAAATATATATATATATATTTATTTATATTAACTTTGCAAAAAATAAGTACATAAAAAAAAAAGTAAGATAAGAGTATAAATATATATGTGTGTATGTACTAGATATATTCTTTTATCTTACCTTTTTTTTTTTTTTTTTTTTTAAATGTACTTCTCATTTTTTGCAAAGTTATCCAAAGGATTAATTAGCTAATCAAAAAAAAACAAAAAAAAAAAAACACTAGATTAGTAAAAAAAAAACGTATTGTCTAGTCGATGGCTAATTGAAAAAATAATCGATAGATTAGTCGACAGACAAACTAATCGTTATTTGCATCTCTATTCCAATCACATCCATTACAATACACCATAGGTCACTCACTTTACTGCCACTTTCACCTAGAGCCCTTATAAAGTACTCTGACACCCTTTCACCATGAGGATTCGTTACAGGATGGTCTACGCTTGGGTTGCTGCAATTGCCTTTTAGACACACCCTGTTATTCGCATCCTACTTCATGGTTACCCCACAGGTGAATACCCTCATCTGTATCTATGTTGAAGCCACAGGTGAACATTTGCTGTGCCGAAGATGTGTACAACGCTCTGTGATGATGCACTACCTGCAATGGAGCAGAACCCAATTTTAACTCCAGTCTCTGCATCTGATTCTAGCCCTATTTCAGGTATGCAACTAGCAAACTACCTGACAAAGCAGAATTCTCTGCATCTATGTCACAGTTCCTTGGATAAACTCCTGCTCTAATCTAATGGGATAGGGACAAACGTAGACACGCACCCACACTCAGGTTGAACTGGATGGACTAATTACTAGTTATGTAACTATATGTAATACAGCTATTTGCATCCATGGCTCAAATACGCCAGGCCGCTTCTCCTACTCCCATATCTTTACCAGAGTCAGATTCTGGTATGGCTGCCTTGGAAAAGGCAGACACAGAAGAGAATGAAGATGTGTTATTGAAGAGAGAGCTTCATAAGTATTTTGTTCAAAGATATACGTAAACTTTTAAGAGACAACTACTGGCCTCTTCTCAGCAAGCTAGACCTTAAGGACCCCCATTTTATCTTGTGTGTCAATTTCTGCCTTTAATGACATCGCTATCAAATCCCAGGGTTTAGTAGACAGAAGAGCTTCTCAGTCTGTCATTCCTACCTTGCTACAAGCAGGAAAGGCTACTTCCAGAAATCTACCATCATAACTAGAAATCCTTCTTTGCCTGGGATAAACACAGTCTCCTCAATTCCAGAGATTACTTTGTGCCTTGCATTTGACCTTCCTACAATCTGGTCTTGACCAGAACTTTGCTTTAACCACTAGAGATCCGCGGTATAGCCAAATGACTGCTACAGCGCAGACCTCCTTTGCCGGGACTACGTCTATTGACCCGTGCACGAGCGGCCTGCGCGCCCCCTGAGGGACGCGCGCACTCTTTGATCGGCGAGTTTATGAGACTCGCCTGATCATGGATCCGAGCAAGGGGTCGATCCCGACCCCCTTACCACGTGATCAGCTGTCAGCCAATGACAGCTGATCATGTGATACAACGGAGCCGGTAATTGCTTTTTCGCTGACAGCGCGAGGAGAAAAAAAGAGCCGATCACCGGCGGCCGTGATCGGGACATCAGTCCCGATCACGGCCAGCTTACCAGTGCCCACCTGCCCACTGCCAGTGCCACCTCAGAATAAATAAGTGCCACCCGTCAGTGCCCACAATCTGCCTCAACAACGGTGCTGCACCCCAGTGCCACATATCCGTGCCCATCAGTGTCATCTACCATTGCCCTTCAGTCCCGCCCATCAGTGCCCAGCAGTGCCACCTATCAGAGCCACCTATCTGTGCCCACCCGTGCCATCTTATCTGTGCCCACCCGTGCCATCTTATCTGTGCCCACCCGTGCCATCTTATCTGTGCCCACCCGTGCCGCCTTATCGGTACTGCCTTATCTGTGCCTATTAGTGCCGCCTTAACTATGCCTATCAGTGCCCCCCAGTGCAGCCTATCAGTGCCGCCTCATCAGCGCACTTCAATGAAGGAGAAAAATGACCTGTTTGCAAAATTTTATAACAAACTATTAAACATGATTTTTTATTTTTTTTATTTTGCATCTTTTTTTGTTTGTTTAGCAAAAAATAAAACTCCCAGCTGTAATTAAATACCACCAAAAGAAAGCTCTATTTGTGGGAAAAAAATTATAAAAATTTCATTTGGGTACAGTGTTGTATGACCGCACAATTGTCATTTAAATTGCATCAGCGCTGAAAGCTGAAAATTGGTCTGGGCAGGAGGGGGGTTTAAGGGCACAGTAAGCAAGTAGTTAAGCACCTTCACCTTAAGATATAAATTAAAACGCAGGCACAGGGAGAACATGCAAACTCCAGGCAGATGGTGGTGTGGTCGGGATTTGAACCCGTGACACTGTTGCTGCTAGGTGAGGGTGCTAACCACTTGACCCCTTAAAGCGGAGGTCCGCCAAATTATTATTATTTTTTATACTGCAGCTGCTGACTTTTAATAAGGACACCTACCTGTCCAAGGCACCCACGAAGTCGGCAGCCGAAGCCGACCCGTCCCTTGGTCCTCGGTTGCTGCCATCTTCGGTAAGTGAATCGGCAAGTGAAGCCTTGTGGCTTCACTTCCTGGTTGCCTACTGCGCATGCACGAGTTGAGCTGCGCAATCCGAATGGTCCCTACTGCCTTTGTGACCTGTGTGTCTCCCAGCAGATGGGGGGGGGGGGGGGGTGTGGGGGGGTAGACCTCAACGGGGCCCATCTCTGGAAGTGGGTTCAAATGTATTATTTATACATGTATCTGCACCCCCCTCCCCCCTGAAGGGTTCCAAATGTGACACCAGAGGGGTGGGGAGGGTTCCAAAAAGAGAACGTTCCATTTTTGCATGCACCTCCACTTTAACTTCCCTGGCTGTATGATTATTTTAGGTTCTGAAAGTGGTACCATTATTTTTGCATGGAAATTTTGGCGTTTTTATATTGTAGGCCTGTAATTCTTAGAAATAATTCACTTAAATCTGTCCAAACAAGACATCCAGGGTATGATAAAATTTGAAATAAGAAATCATAAATTATAAAGTGTGTGTGTATGTGTGTGTGTGTGTATATATATATATATATATATATATATATATATATATTCGATAATGTAATCAAATCAAAAACACTGAAATATGCTGAGTTTCAGAACTGTCACTGTCATTACTTTTAGTGTTTGACAAATTTCTCCACAAATTACTATCGCTCAATTCTGCAAGTGATTCTAATTTTAATATCGCTGTTTTCTAGCTGGTCTATAACCACTTTTGATGTAAACGGACATTTTTTGGTTGCTATGGACAATCTCCAGTTTCCTGGCATAAAGAACAGTATTTATAATCTAAAACTGCATGCAGGGCACTGGACAAACCACTAGGGACAAAGGGGATGTGTAATTATTTGATACAGTACTGTAATCTGTAAGATTACAGTATACTGTATCTATACTGTGTTTTTTACTTTTTGAATTTAGCGCCTGAAGGATATTAAGTACTCTACAATCTACTATTAACTTGTCTCTTCCCATAGTTATCTAGTTTAGAAAACCCTGCTAGGCACACTGACATAGTTACTTATGAAAACACGCACACTGCTGCTAGTAAAACACTATCCTATTTCCCAAGAAATTAGGAAAGCTAACATAAAGTATTAAAAAGATATTACAATATCAATCACAAAGCTTACAATCAGAACATATAATACAAGAATATGAAAGATACTTATCACAAGGCCCTTCGTGAGGCTTTGCTGCATCAGCTTGGCTCAGACCAGGAGAGGGCCTTCATCATGAGGTTTAGGCCGGATCCATCACCCAGAGTAGGCCTCAAGATGGCTGAATCATCAGGTTAGCAGGAACACAACCTCATGACAGGCTCTTTGCAGAGAACTGAGAGAGAGAGAGCGTTGCCTGTGTGTGTGATCCTTTCATACATACACGCCCACTTGTAGCCACCTCCATTTGCCTTCCATCCATTAGATATCGCCAAGAGGTAATCCTTCACATGTCTGCCCATTCTTCAGGAAGCATGCTGTATTGTCCACTATGAGCAGTGTCTCTATTAGCCCTGAGCCGTCTAACTAGCTCTTATTCCCTTTGAAGCCTGTAATTGCACAAGCCATTGTTCTTCTGATTACAAAGCTTTCATGTGTTTCATTTCAACTGAGGCTAAGTGGCTGTCTCAGCCAGGAAGTGAAATACCAGAAGTATTATATGAATTCAATCCAACAGCGCCGAACAGATCGAGCGAGACACGGCGGCTCGCTGATCACAGCGGGGAGACATCGCTGGATCCATGGGACAAGGTAAGTAACCCCAACATGGATCCTGCAATGGGATCCCAAGTCTGGCTCGGGAATACCGCTTATGGTAATGAAATCTCACCCCGAGCCAGACTCGGGAATACCGCCAGGGAGGCTACGTTATAGGAGGGCTATTATTGTTTGCTATATAACTGCCACAGCCAGGTTCAGATGTAGGAACACATGGCAATAAAGGGTTAATCTCCAAATACTCCCAGTCAGTCGTTCATGGAAGAGAGAAAAACTACACAATAGTTCTCACTGCTATTAGAGCAATTTAGAGTGTAATCTACAACAATCACAAGAAGGTAAAACGTGCAGCATGATAAATACCTCATGAAGCATCCAGTGAACAGAAGAACCGGCGCTATATACTCAGCCAGTATATGTTCGGAGATGAATACTCCCCAGCAACAGGTGTCAATCAGCATGAAGAAGTCCTTGGCTTCACCTTTATGCGTTCTAGCCAACAAGACCTCTCAGAAGGACATAGTTGCATAGTAGGTGAGGTTGGAAAAAGTCCAACCTATGTGTGCCAGTATTACATTGTATATTCCTGTATGTTGCAGTCATTCAGGTGCTTATCTAATAGTTTTTTTTAAACTATCAATGCCCCCCGCTGAAACCACTGCCTGTGGAAGGGAATTCTATTTCCTTGCTGCTCTTACAGTAATAGTAAGGTCTTGGCCTTGTCTGAAAGGACAGGTCTCGACCTTGTCCAATCTTATTTTTTAAAAAGCCCCTGGCTTCCCTTTTCTTTGTCAAAACCTTCATTCAAGGTTTATCTTGCATCAGGCCCGCATTAAAGCACCCTGTCCTCTCTTGGACTCTTTGCATGGTTTGCCCTGCCAAGAAATAACCCATTGAACCCATCGGGGATATCCCCTAGATGACCTTTCCTGCAAAGTGGCCTTTTTGGTAACTCACATCTGTCAGACGTGTCTCTTAGCAGCTTTTTCTTGCAGCAAGCCTGTTCTTATTCCTCACAATGACATGGTAGTCTTGCAAACAGGACCAGCCTTTCTTCCTAAGGTGGTATCCTACTTTCACTTTCATGAAGAGCTTTGCCATCCCTGTGCTCTGGTCCTAAGCATTAGAAGGAAATCTATTTTCATTGTCTGGATGTAGGCAGAACCATTAGTTTATCTCCACGCAACAGCTTCCATCAAGACTAATTTTCCTATTTATTTTTTTTCCCCTCTTTTTATGACCTCACAAAGGACACCTTCTACCATCACTAGGTGGTTGAGAACACTGATCCCCAGCACTTATGCTCTAGAGATCAAATCTCTTCCAGCACTCTGACACACGTTTTCCACCATATCGATGGTAGTTTCCTGGGCTTTCCGGCACTAGGCCTCTAGCCCAGCTTTGCAAAGTCTCCTCCTGGTCCTCTGTTCACCATCATCCATATAGCGCAAACAGTTTATGCAGCTCTTTACAATATAAAAAGGAGACCATACAGTTATAATACAATAAAATACAAGAGGATTAAGGGGACCCTGCTCAGAAGAGCTTACAATATGGCGGGGCAGGTGGTACAAAAGGTTGTAACTGTGGAGAATGAGCTGTGGCTTCACAGCCAGGCACCCACTGCGAATGCACGAGCTGCGCTGCACGCAGTGACTGGCTGTGCAATCATCTGGGACCTGTCGCGTGTCCCAGATTGACTAGAGGGAGGGGGGAGAGGCGATCTCCCTTCCTGCATCAAGGGAAGTGACATCAGGAGCCCAGGTGCCAAAGGAGGCAGACTGAGGAGGCAGACTGAGGAGCCCCCTAGCAACAGGCATTTAGAGGTGAGTAAAACATTTTTCTCAATGTGTTTAAATTTTTTTTTTTTTTTTTTGTGGAGTGGAACTCCACTTTTAAGTTGTTCAGGTTGGTGGGGTCCAGTGAGGGCATTTTAAGTATAGGAGTGATCTGTGCATGTTAGAGGGGAGGGGAAGGTGCCACTAAAGAGGGAGAGGTTGAAGATGTGATGGAGCATAGGATAGAAGAAGAGGGTGACCGTAGTTGTGAGGGAACAGGATCCAAGGGACAATTGGTTAGGTGGGCACCTGAGAAGTTTTGTAACCTCTTCAGTAGTAGCCAATTCAAAAGAGGAGAGTGTTGAATGTGCTGTTAGGCAAGGTATGTTCGGTGGGGAAGATGTACGCACAGTGAAGGTGTCCTCATGAATTGCATCAATCTTGTCTTTGAAGTGATTGTCAATCTCTTGGGCAGTGAGTGAGTTTGTGCGTAGAGGGGGTGGGGGACGAAGCAGAGAGTTAATGGTTGAGAAGAGCCGACGGGGACTGAATGACAAGGTATTAACAAGAGACAAAGTAGGCTTGTTTAGCAGCATGGAGGCAAGAATTGTATTTTAGAATGGCAGATTTATATAGGGTGAAGTCTTGCAGGCATTTGGTGTTCATACATTTTCAAAGTTTTATCAGGTGGACCGCAATTCTCCGCGGATGCAGCTTTCGGCCAGAAGGTTCTTGAAGCATTACACTGAAGTTGGGTCTGTGGATTTTTTTTGTTGGGCCTGTTGTTTGCCTAGTAATTACCCTCCCTTCTCATTTATTGCTGGGGGATGTCACAGGGTCTATAAATACGTTGGGTAGTTCGCGCAATCTATAATCTAACACCAAAGAAATTCTTCAAATATGAATTGTGCTCAAATACTATGTTTAAACATATACCACATGCAAATCTTTTACAATACCATCTACGTGTGTTAAACTCCAACTCCCAAGCCTTTATAGAGCAAATTCTTATATATATATATATATATATATATTATACACGCACACACAGTGCCTTGCGAAAGTATTCGGCCCCCTTGAACTTTTCAACCTTTTGCCACATTTCAGGCTTCAAACATAAAGATATAACATTTTAATTTTTTGTGAAGAATCACCAACAAGTGGGACACAATTGTGAAGTGGAACGAAATCTATTGGATTTTTGAAACTTTTTTTAACTAATAAAAAAAATGAAAAGTGGGGCATGCAAAATTATTCGGCCCCCTTGCGTTAATACTTTGTAGAGCCACCTTTTGCTGTGATTACAGCTGCAAGTCGCTTGGGGTATGTCTCTATCAGTTCTGCACATCGAGAGACTGAAATTCTTGCCCATTCTTCCTTGCAAAACAGCTCGAGCTCAGTGAGGTTGGATGGAGAGCGTTTGTGAACAGCAGTTTTCAGCTCTTTCCACAGATTCTCGATTGGATTCAGGTCTGGACTTTGACTTGGCCATTCTAACACCTGGATACGTTTATTTGTGAACCATTCCTTTGTAGATTTTGTTGTATGTTTGGGATCATTGTCTTGTTGGAATATAAATCTCCGTCCCAGTTTCAGGTCTTTTGCAGACGCCAACAGGTTTTCATCCAGAATGGTCCTGTAATTGGCTGCATCCATCTTCCCCTCAATTTTAACCATCTTCCCTGTCCCTGCTGAAGAAAAGCAGGCCCAAACCATGATGCTGCCACCACCATGTTTGACAGTGGGGATGGTGTGTTGAGGGTGATGAGCTGTGTTGCTTTTACACCAAACATATCGTTTTGCATTGTGGGCAAAAAGTTCGATTTTGGTTTCATCTGACCAGAGCACCTTCTTCCACATGTTTGGTGTCTCCCAGGTGGCTTGTGGCAAACTTTAGACGAGACTTTTTATGGATATCTTTGAGAAATGGCTTTCTTCTTGCCACTCTTCCATAAAGGCCAGATTTGTGCAGTGTATGACTGATTGTTGTCCTATGGACAGACTCTCCCACCTCAGCTGTAGTTCTCTGCAGTTCATCCAGAGTGATCATGGGCCTCTTGGCTGCATCTCTGATCAGTCTTCTCCTTGTCTGATCTGAAAGTTTAGAGGGATGGCCAGGTCTTGGTAGATTTGCAGTGGTCTGATACTCCTTCCATTTCAAAATGATCGCTTGCACAGTGCTCCTTGGGATGTTTAAAGCTTGGGAAATCTTTTTGTATCCAAATCCGACTTTAAACTTCTCCACAACAGTATTATGGACCTGCCTGGTGTGTTCCTTGGTCTTCATGATGCTCTCTGCGCTTTCAACAGAACCCTGAGACTATCACAGAGCAGGTGCATTTATACAGAGACTTGATTACACACAGGTGGATTCTATTTATCACCTTCAGTCACTTAGGACAACATTGGATCATTCAGAGATCCTCGCTGAACTTCTGCAGTGAGTTTGCTGCACTGAAAGTAAAGGGGCCGAATAATTTTGCACGCACCACTTTTCAGTTTTTTATTTGCTAGAAAAGTTTAAATTATCCAATAGATTTCGTTCCACTTCACAATTGTGTCCCTCTTGTTGGTGATTCTTCACAAAATTAAATTTTATATCTTTATGTTTAAAGCCTGAAATGTGGCAAAAGGTTGAAAAGTTCAAGGGGGCCGAATACTTTCGCAAGGCACTGTGTATATATGTATGTATGTATATGTATGTGTGTGTGTGTGTGTATATATATATATATATATATATATATATATATATATATATATATATATATATATATATATATATATACATATATATATATGTGTGAACAAACCAATACCACAGTTCCTTCAATGAACTATCAAATCTTCCTATGTTCACGTGTGTTGCTCCTCACCACAAATCACCCTTCGTGCCACCACCACCTTAAGAAATGGCAACTCACCAGAAATATATGGGATCTCGCTTTTGGTTCATTCAATGGATAACCACTCCTTAAACCCGCGTATTCTTACATCAGCAATCCACCGATTATGCAGACTCATAAACATATGGAACCAACATAGTGTAAAAACGTTCTAACTTTTATAAAAAAAAAAAAAAAAAAAAAAGATTGCACTCACATGATTCTGTGTCAGTTAGCCAACACTACTCGATACAGTTCCACACACGGCTCATGTGTAAGGCAAAGTCTACAGGTTTGGAAATATCAGTTTGTAAATGGATAGAAAACTGGCTAAAAGACAGAATTCAGAGAGTAGTGGTTAATGATTCTTACTCTGAATGGTCTAAGGTTATCAGTGGTGTACCCCAAGGTTCAGTGCTGGGACCCTTACTTTTTAATATCTTTATAAATGATATTGGGTCTGGGATCAAAAGTAACATTTCCGTCTTTGCAGATGACACCAAGCTATGCAGTGGAATAACGTCCTTACAGGATGTCTCCAATTTACAAGCCAACCTCAATGCTCTGTCTAATTGGGCGACTATGTGACAGATGAGGTTTAATGTTGAGAAATGTAAAGTTATGCACTTGGGGGCTAAGAATATGCATGCATCATACATGCTAGGGGAAGTACAACTGGGGGAATCCATAGTGGAGAAGGATCTGGGGGTTTAAGCTCAATAATAGCATGCAATGCCAAGCTGCGGTTTCCAAAGCGAGCAAAGTCCTTTCCTGTATTAAGAGAGGTATGTACTCCAGAGAGCGAGAGATATCATCTGCAATATGCAGTTCAGTTTTGGGCATCAGTTCTCAAAAAAGGATATTGGGGAACTGGAGAAAGTGCAGAGAAGAGCAACCAAACTGATAAGTGGCATGGAGGAACTCGGCTATGAGGAAATATTAGAGGAACTGAATTTATTCACTCTTGATAAGAGGAGATTAAGGGGGGATATGATCAACATGTACAAATATATAAGGGGTCCATATAGTGAACTTGGTGTCGAGTTATTCACTTTACAGTCAACAAAGAGGACAAGGGGGCACTCTTTACGTCTAGAGGAAAAGAGATTTCATCTCCAAATACAGAAAGGTTTCTTCACAGTAAAAGCTGTAAAAATGTGCAATAGTCTCCCTGCAGAGGTGGTTATGGCCAGCTCAGTGGATTGCTTTAAGAAAGGCCTGGATTATTTCCTAAGTGTACATAATATAACTAGGTACTCCGATTGCCTCTCGGGGGATCAGGAAGGAATTTTTTTCCCCTGCTTTAGCAAATTGGATCATGCTCTGCTGGGGTTTTTTGCCTTCCTCTGGATCAACTGTCGGTATAGAATTGGGTATATGGGATTGTATATTATTAATATATTTTTTTTTTTTTGTGGTTGAACTGGATGGACTTATGTCTTTTTTCAACCTGACTAACTATGTATGTAACTAAGCTTATCCAGCCATGAATGAAAAAGTGCGGTCTGGGCCAATCGATGTTCTGCAGGCTCTCTTCCTCTCCCTGATTCACCCACTGTCGGTACCAGCGCTACAAACCACACCAAGGGTGATTTGTGGTTATCTGTGCGCCGGTATTTTCTTTTGATTATATTTTTTCACATTATTTGAGGTTCAGGGTAGTGTAGCACTATACGGGCAGCACAAAATACACAGAATGGAAGTATTCTCCTTTTTTAAATAATCAGAGGATTGATGTAGGAGAATTGCTTGATAATTTCGATAATACCACGGCAGTAAATTTTGGAACAGGGGTTTAAACACTTAAAGAATGCAATGGACAAGCAAATTAAGGTGTGGTGGGATATAACACCACTACAACAGTACAGAGAGGCTAATATTACACCTTGGAGGCTTATATGGGATTTTGGGCCTAATGGATGAGAACCTATCAAAGGCCTGGTTTGGTTTTTTCAGTGGATGCAAAGGGAAACTATTAGATATAATTATTGATAGACAGAGATTGTTAGCAAAAATAGAAGAAAATATTAACAACATTAAAGAAAATATGGTACCACACATTGACTCTAATGATTATAAAGCCAGAGCCAGCAAACTGCAGGAATTTTTGGTTAAAACGGATAATGAGGTAAAAAACAAGAAGGTGAGAAAGTATTAGAGGGACCAGAAGGATTATCTTGCAGGTAAAGTGTATAGGTGGCAGGAGGATGAACAAACACCTAGCTCTAATAATAGATCCCTGAATGAGGAGTGTGAAACCCAGGGGAATGCAGTAGGAAATCAGAATGGGAAGGGAAGGACTCCACCCACAGGCAATAAAACTGAGGTAAACACCAATATTGATATGTCAAGTAAGGGTAATGGCCATGTTGGTGAACAAATGATTAATACATCTAACCAGCCCCAGCAACAACCTATGGGACAATACACCAGACTCTGGAGGGATGGTTATAGGGGAAGAGGGAGAGGGTATTATAACCCACCCTACAGACCCCCACAGTGGCAGGGGGAATGGAGGGAGTGGAGGGAGCCCATGCCGGTTTTCTGGTGAGTTGCCATTTCGTAAAGTAGTGGTGGCACGAAGGGTGATTTGTGGTGAGGAGGAACGCAGGTGAACATAAAAAGATTTGATAGTTCTTTGAAGGAATTGTGATAGGGGAATTGCACCCCAGTATACAAGCATACTTTTTGGAATTGAGAAAATGTATGGACTTCAGGAGTTCTTTTGATTTTTTTTGGTATTGGTTTGTTCACGGTCACTCCATTTAGGCGGGAGGTGGATCTGTCTTGGGAGTATGACCCGCGATCCCTGCTGGATGAGTAAGTAGATGCTGCATCGGCCTGGTCCAGGCATGATTTGGAGCAACTAGGTACTCCCCTGGGGTAGTTAGTTCTGGGAAATCTCCTCCTCTCCCTCCCCCTGCTGAACTGCCTGGTAGCTGTCGCAGTCGGTTGCTGGGCTCCACTAGGTGGATGTTTAGGCCCCTACCTGACCTTTTGGGGGGTCCCCTCAGGGCAGTCTCTGTGCTCTCCAGGTGCGGGGTGTGTGGCTGGCATTGTCCTCCACGTGTAGCAGCCTCCATTTTAGTTTTGGGTTTGGCACCGCAGCCATTTTCCCGTAGCTGCGGTGGCCATTTTGCCTTGGTCTTTGCACATTCTTGGCTTCGGGCTCTGTCTGAGGAAGGGTGGCCATTTTCTTGTAGCCTTGTGGGGAGACCGCTGCTGGTCGTTTATCTCTGGACATTACTCCTGGAGCCTGGCACGACCGAGGATCTCCTCATGGCTTATCCCATCTGCCGGAGGACGGACAGCGCACAGCACTGCTCCTCTGAGGTATGAGTCAGGGTGGAGTGTCCTCCTGGGGTTTCCCCATTTTGCGAGTGCCCCCCCCCCTCATGGGCTTTCGATCCCTGGTGGTGTCCGGTCGAGCCTGGGACTTTCATGGCATCTGAAACAAGTGCCCCCTCCCCCAGACACCCCCGTCACGGTTGCTGGTTCCTTTGGGTCTGCTGTTCCCCTGGAGCGCTTTGTCGGCGGTCCTGGAATCTTTCATCTCATGGGTTGAGATGGCGTGCGGGCGTAAGGTGAGTAAAGTCCCCTACCCCGTCCATCTTCTGGGGAGGACTCTGATCTGGAGAGCTGGACACCGGGATCCAGTATTTAGCTTTTTTAGCCATATTCCTGGCAGGGTGCTTTTTACAGATCCAGGGCTGTGGACCCCCCAATAAAAAGGGGGCCCTAGTCCCTGAAGGTTTTTTTAACGGAGCCCACCGTGAGAGGTGAAAATTGGGTCTGTTACCACAGAACCCTGCAGCTTGATAAGGTAAGGGAGATTCCTAAGGAATTTTTCAAATTCTTGTGGGTTTTCTCCTTTTTAAAGTAAATTTTGCTATGCCTATAGTCATCACCGGGGGCTGTCAAGCACATACCTGATTCCATGCTTGTCAATCTGTACAAGCTGCACACTTCCTCCGGCCCAGGCTGCAGTAAAGTCACAGGAAAAGGTTTTTTTTTTTTTTTTTTTTGCTCCTAGGAATGTCCCCCCACCTGAATAGCTTTTCCTCCAGGCAGGGAGAACATGGCATTATACGGCGGTGTGCCACTCCGCTCTCGCCACCTTTATGGTGGTTTCCTTCGTCAGCTCCTCCACCCCAGGCCTCCTCTATGCGGTCCGGCCAAGATCGGAGCTCGTTCGCGCAGGAAAATTGTGTGTGTGTGTGTGTGTTACTTAACCACTTGACGTCCATGCTATAGCCCAAATGACGGCTACAGAGCGGACCTGAATTTCTGGGAGCAGTCCTGGAAGAAGCATCTGTCCAAGGGAAATGGTCCGGAACCAAAAGGAACTTGCCCTTCAACATTCAAAAACTCGGGCAGCGTGTCTAGCCCTAAGGGCCTGGACATTTAGGTTGCAGAATTCTCCTGTCAGGATTCAATCTGACAATGCCACAGCAGTGGCTTTTATCAATCACCAAGGGGGCACCAGAAGTCAGGCAGCCCAGGGAGAGGTAACCCATATCTTAACCTGGGCAGAAAAACATGTGCCGTGCATATCGGGAATCTTAATTCCAGGGGTAGAGAACTGGCAGGCAGACTACTTAAGTCGCCAGCAGTTGTTCCCGGGGGAATAGCCCCTTCAGCGCGACGTGTTCCTGGCTATATGCCAAAGATGGGGGATCCCGGATGTAGATCTTTTGCATCCAGGTTCAACAGCAAAGTTGACAACTTTTGTCAAGAACAAGGGATCCATTCGCATGCGGTACAGATGCGTTGGTGACCCTGTGGGATCAGTTCTCACTGAATTATGCATTCCCTCCTATTCTGCTGCTACCTGGACTTCTTTGCAGGATCAAGCGGGAAAGGAAGTCGGTAGCTCTTGTGGCCCAGAAGATCTTGGTATGCAGAAATGGTAATGATGGTGGTTGGTGCTCCATGGCCCCTACCACCACGTCCAGACCTTTTTTACAGCCGCTAAATTTAAAGGTTTGGCTATTGAAATCCACATTCTAAGGAATCGTGGGCTTTCAGGCTCAGGGATGCCTACCTTGATTAATGCAAGGAAGCCAGCTTCCAGAATCATTTTGTTATAGTTTGGAAGGCATATGTTTCTTGGTGAGAATCCAGGCGTTTGGCATCCTAGGAAGTATGTCATGGGTAGAATTCTTGCCTTTCTGCAAATGGGGCTAGAAATGAAACTGGCCTTAAGTACTGTGTGTGTTTCAGCATCTGCTTGCTTTGCATTCTTTGATCCAAAGCTTTATACAGGGGGTAACGCAGCTTAATCCACCAGTTAGGAACCCTTGGGACTTGAATTTAGTTCTTTCGGCATTACAGAAACAGCCTTTTGAACCAATATGACATATTCCTTTGGTCCTTTTGAAAAGGAAGCTAGTGTTTATGGTAGCCATTTCTTCTGCAAGAAGGGTATTGAGTTGGCTGCTCTTTCTTGTAAAGAGACATATTTAATCGTTCACGAGTATTTTTGTATCCTCATCCTAGCTTTCTGCCAAAGGTGGTTTCAGGTTTTCACCTAAGCCAGGATATTATTTTACCTTAATTTTTTCCAGAACCTTGTTCTAAGGAAGAAAAGTTACTATATTCTTTGGATGTAGTGAGAGCGGTCAAGATCTATTTGAAGGCAACTGCTCAGAATCAGAAAAAAGATGTTTTGTTCATGTTGCCTGAAGGTCTTAGGAAAGGACGGGCAGCATCAAAATCCACTGCCAAGTGGATTTAGCAGGTAATTATTCAAGCTTATGGCTTCAAGAAGGTGGTTCCACCTTTTCAGGTCAAAGCGCACTCTACCAGGGCTATTGGTGCTTTGTGGGGAGTGCATCACCAAGCCTCCATGGCTCAAATCTGCAAGGCCACAACTTGGTCTTCAGTCCATACATTCACCAGATTCTATCAGGTGGGTGTAAGAAGGCATGAGGATATCGCCCTTTGGGCGCAGTGTGCTGCAGGCAGCAGTGTAGATCCTCAGGTCTAATTGCACCCTACTTTTGTGTCCCCTCAAGGGGCATTGCTCTGGGACATCCCATACAGTTACTCCCATACTAAGTTGTGCTACACACATGCTGCCTTTATAACTTTGGCAAGCATTTGCTACTTTTAAGTTAATTGGTTTATGGAATATCTGCCATTTGTTGGCCAGTATTCCAAAGGCGCATTCGACTAGTCTTCTTGCTCGGCATAGACGGTAATTGAAAATTCTCTTCCGAGTATCTAGATTTCACAAAGAGTATGGCTTCATAAGATGCTCATGGATGGCAAATGCGTCATCAGCCACAAAAACATATGGCAAATCAGGAGCCTCTGACCCAGGCAATGGTTGATTATCCGGCAAGTCCAGTTGATTGGAAGCAAGACGCTTTCCAAATTTGGTATTCTGGAAAACTGTGGAGTCTGCACAGCTACCAAATGATCCAATATCTACAAATATAAATTTATAGTCGGAATCTACTACAGCCATCAAAACAACCGAAAAATACTTTTTTGTAGTTATAGTATTGACTTCCACTATGGCAAGGTTTTATTAACCTAATATGTTTGCCATCAATTGCACCTAGACAGTTTGGGAAATTAGTCTTGCTGAAGAACTGCTGTGCAATATCATTCCATTTCTGTTTATTCGGAACGGGCATAAATAGATGTTTGAGATTCCATATTTCATCACACGTATGTTTTAGAATTTCACCCAAAGTAGATATTCCTATTCGGAATTCATACTGTAGTGATGTGTATGTATTTCCAGTTGCCAAGTATCTGTAAAAAGAGAACAATTAATTTTATCTTTCAGTAAAAACATTGAGGATTAGATGGGAAACTATGCAAAAAAAAAGTCATATCAAGAGAGATCCGGATCTACATCTGTCCGCTCTGTCATATGATGCACAAATTACCTCAGCGTTATCAGTAATCGTTCACATGGTGTTATAGCATCTCTGCAATTGGTATCCTGTCTCATTAAGGTCGTTGTCAACAGGTCGAGCAGAAAGTCAAATCTATTGAAAGAAATACATTAGGGTTGGAAGTTTGAGAGTATGGGTAGTGGGATTAGGGTTAGGGTTGGGAGTTTGAGAGTAGGGGGAGTGGGATTAGGGTTGGGAGTTTGCGAGTATTGGGAGTGGGATTAGGGTTAAGATTTTGGGAGTTTTTTTGCGAGTGGGGTTAGGGTTAGGGTTGGGAGTTTGAGAGTAGGGGGAGTGGGATTAGGGTTAGGATTTTGGGAGTATGGGGAGTGGGATTAGGGTGGGTTGGGAGTTTGAGAGTAGGGGGAGTGGGATTAGGGTTGGGAGTTTGAGAGTATGGGGAGTGGGATTAGGGTTAGGGTTGGGAGTTTGTGAGTATTGGGAGTGGGATTAGGGTTAAGATTTTGGCAGTATTCTTGCGAGTGGGATTAGGGTTGGGAGTTTGAGAGTAGGGGGAGTGGGATTAGGGTTAGGATTTTGGGAGTATGGGGAGTGGGGTTAGGGTTGGGAGTTTGAGAGTAGGGGGAGTGGGATTAGGATTTTGGGAGTATGGGGAGTGGGATTAGGGTTGGGAGTTTGAGAGTATGGGGAGTGGGGTTAGGGTTGGGAGTTTGAAAGTAGTGGGAGTGGGGTAAGGGTTGGGAGTATGGGGAGTGGGATTAGGGTTGGGAGTTTGAGAGTAGGAGGAGTGGGGTTAGGGTTAGGATTTTGGGAGTATGGGGAGTGGGATTAGGGTTAGGATTGTGGGATTAGGGTTGGGAGTTTGAGAGGGTTAGGAGTTTGAGAGTGAGAGGTGGGAGGGTTTGTTTGGGAGTAGGAGTGGGTGTTGATGACTGGCATATTGCCCCTTACGTTGCGATGCTCATCAGAGTATAATTTCAAAATTTATCAGGGTGTACTCTCAGGTCCTGATAGAGCAACATGTATTGTCCTCTGTCTGCACGCATTTGATGGATGGGATGAACCCAATAACGACGCTGCGCTCTCTGTTGTAGATGTTCCCAAACATAGCACGAATATCGACAGCAGCTCAAAATACTCCATCTTCTTCTCGGTCTGTTCCTTCTGTCATGAAATAACAGGAAGTGATGTAAGGGGGTGGGGTTGTTTGATGATTCCAACGCACTTTCAAAAGCACTTCAAAAACGCTATAAAAACATGGACGCTAGCGCTACAAAAACGCGCTAATAACGCTATGCGTTTTTAGCGCGTTTTATAAACGCCCCAGTGTGAAAGGGGTCTTATTGCTGTGGCTCTGCGTCACGTGATGTACGATAAAGAAAATAGTATTTTTTATAACTGCTTACCTGTAAAATCCTTTTCTTGGAGTACATCACGGGACACAGAGGTCCCTCCCCTCTTTCAGGTTATACAGGTATTGCTCCTCTACAAAACTGAGGTACTCCCAGTAAGGGGAGACGTTATATGGGGAATTAAACTTCCTGTTTAGGGTGTGCCAGTGTCCCTCACTTGGACGTGCTATATAACCCATACTGTTACTGTTGCTCTGTCCCATGATGTACTCCAAGAAAAGGATTTTTACAGGTAAGCTTTTATGAAAATCCTATTTTGAGTCTAGGTGCTATTTATTGTATGTCTCAGAACAGGGGGGAAAGCTGGGGGTTCCCAAAGAAAATGTTTTCCCACGGCCCTGAATATTTAGGCAGTAAATCTTTCTTTTAGTACCCATGTGTTAATTTTCTCAAATATGGAAATAAATATTTTTGCACATTCTATGATTGACATTTTATTTTTATAGGAAAATAGTGCTTATGAAAATATGCCACCACAAGGCAGCTATGATCACAGACAAAATTATCAGGAGGTGGAACCTCAGAACCAAGAGTATGATTACTACATTGAGGAAAAAAGGGATAACCGAAAGGGACCACGGAATATGCCCACTTGGGATGTGAAACGAGGTAGGATTTCATTCACCTTGTCTTGTGTGGTACATGATTTTCCATTTCTAATAGCAGATACCTCCAAGGTGCTATTGCTTTTTAGTGTCAGTCATACTTTAGTAATAAGTAAAATAAGTTGAGGTATATTCATTGATCCAGTCGTGCATTTTTCTCTTTACAGTGTGGCATTTATTTGTTACAGTCAATAACATATTTACAGTGTTTCGTTTTGAACTCTCCTAGAGTAAATATGAAAATGGCAATATGTATTTTGTCCTTAGATTTGTATGTTATGTATAACACATATATATGGACCTGTAGTATTTTTTTTTTCTGCTTGCTGCAATGTGACCCATTTTTATTAGCAATATTGGTTTTAATGTACAGTGCATGTCAAACAACAAGATATACAAATTAAAGACAAATTCTAAAACCAATGTATTTATAATGTGGTTTCTCGTTACATGGTAAGCGAGGTTGAAAAAAGACACCAGTCCATCAAGTCCAACCTACAGTGTGATTTTATGTCAGTATTACATTGCATATCTGTATGTTGTGGTCGTTCAGGTGCTTATTTAATTTTTTTTTTTTTTTAATTGATGCTCCCCGCTAAAACCACCACCTGTAGGAGAGGGTTCCACATCCTTAACGCTCTTGCAGTAAAAAACCCTCTACGCAGTTTAAGGTTAAACTGGTTTTCTTCTAATTTTAGTGAATGGCTGCGTGTCTTTTAATAAATTCCCTTTTGCGGAAAAGTTTTTATCCCTATAGTGAGGTCACCAGTACGGAATTTATAAATTGAAATTCTATCTCCTCTTGAGCGTCTCTTCTGCAGAGAGAATAACTTCAGTGCGCGTAACCTTTCCTCATAACTAATGTCCTCCAGTCCCTATTAGTTTTGCTGCCCTTCTCTGGATTCTCTCCAGTTCCAGCACATCCTTCCTGAGGACTGGTGTCCAGAACTGGACAGCATACTCTAGGGGCGGCCGGTCCAGAGACTTGTAGCGTGGGAGAATTATTGTTTTATCTCCGGAGTTGATCTCCTTTTTAATGCATGCCAATATTCTGTTTGCTTGCAGCAGCATTGCATGCCATTGCTGAGCCTACCATCTATCTACTAGGAACCCCAGGTCTTTTTCCATCTTAGATTTCCTCAGAGGCTCTGACACCATACCCCCTCCGGTGAGTAGATTGCATTCATATTTTTTCCACCCAAATGCATTATTTAAAATTTTTCAACATTAAACCTCAGGCTTTATAGGTTGGACCTATAGAGTCAAAGATGCCATAAGGAGCAGGGTTGTTGGGTTTTGGCAATAGAGGTTTTGATCCTTTCTGGGAGGTCTTCATCCTTCTTTCTTCTAGTATACTGTTAACCATGTCTTCATGGGATGGAGTATATTTTGATGTTTATTTAGGTGGGATCTGAACCCTCTGAAGTTCAGAGGGTGGTGATAAATGGGGCGTACTCGGAATGGTCAGGGGTGGGTATTGGGGGGGGGGGGGCCAAGGTTTTGCACTGGGACCGATCCTATTTAATTTGTTGATAAACAACCTGGAGGATGGGGTAAACAGTTCAATCTCTGTATTTGCAGACAATACTAAGCTAAGCAGGGCAATAACTTCGCAGGATTTGGAAACCTTGCAAAAAGATCTGAACAAATTAATGGGGTGGGCAACTACATGGCAAATGAGGTTCAATGTAAAATAATGCATTTGGGTGGCCAAAATATGAATGCAAGCTATACACTTGGCGGAGAACCTCTGGGGGCATCTAGGATGGAAAAGGACCTGGGGGGTCCTAGTAGATGATAGGCTCAGCAATTGCATGCAATGCCAAGCTACTGCTAACAAAGCAAACAGAATATTGGCATGCATTAAAAAGGGGATTCATTCCAGAGATAAATTGATAATTCTCCCGCTCTACAAAACTCTGGTCCGGCTGCACCTGGAGTATGCTGTCCAGTTCTGGCACCAGTCCTCAGGAAGGATGTACAGGAAGTGAGTACAAAGAAGGGCAACAAAGCTAATAAAGGGTCTGGAGGATATTGGTTATGAGGAAAGGCTGCGAGCACTGAACTTATTCTGTCTGGAGAAGAAACGCTTGAGTGGGGATATTATTTGAATTTCCAAATACCGTACTGGTGACCTCACAATAGGGATAAAACTTTTTTGTGGAAGGGAGTTTAACAAGAATCGTGGCCACTTATTAAAATTAGTAGAAGGGGGGGTTTAACCTAAAACTACAGAGAGGGTTCTGTATTGTAAGAGTGGCAAGAATGTGGAATTCCCTTCCACAAGCGGTGGTCATTGATAGTTTCAAGAAACTATTAGATAAGCACCTGAACGACCACAACATACAGGGATAGACGAGGTAATGCTGACACATAATCGCACATAGGTTGGACTTGATGTCTTTTTTCAACTTCTCCTACTATGTAACTATGTACAGCATGTGCAAATGGGTATATACCATACAATATAAGAGCAGTTGTTAAGGCTTACAATCTGCCTATTCTAAAGTTGGTGCACTAAATGTGGGAATGAGGCTGATGGATAATAAGCAGGACTTGCTGATTATGCGCTTCCAGCTTGAATGCTGTTGCAGTAAAGAAAATGTCAGAGGCGATAGAAAAGAGAATTGAATTTGGCTTTAACCACTTCAGCCCCGGAAGGATTAACCCCCTTAATGACCAGGCCATTTTTTGCAATACGGCACTGCTATACTTTAACTGACAATTGCGCCATCATGTGACGTACCCAAACAAAATTGATGTCCTTTTCTTCTCTTCACCAACTGACACAGCTCCTCTCTTTAGACCATTGGGTTGTTACGCCACCTTTAGGAGAGGACTAGGCATAACATGTTAACATGTAATATAAAACTCAGAACTTTCTAGTTCCGCCCAAGGGGCGGTCCCTTAGGTAACAACCCATTAGCCTGCCTTGCAGCTTCAGTTTTTTCTTCTTCTTCCTAGTGAAGGAGAAGGACCTATGAACCCTGCGGGCCCATCGGTCCATGTTTTTTCTTTTCTGCAGAAGCTTTGCTTTTTGCACAAGATTAAATATCCTGTGATCTGCTATCAACATCCGGCTGGGTGACAGGCTGGATACTCTTATCCTTAGTCTCCCCAGCCTGGGCAGCGAGCGTGTGCAGACCAGAGCTCCGCGTTGGGTTGGCCACGACATGCCTCAGCTTCAGAGGTGGTCATGAGTGTTAATGCTCCGGGGCGCACACATGACTGGGCTACTGATGTCTGTGTCACAGTGTGCCGGGCCAGCAGCCACCCCGTACTGATCGGAGAGTGGGTCTGTGATGGAATGTCTCCCAGCTCTGCAGGACTGGTAAGTACAGCTCTCCATGTTTCAGTGGGGCCAAGCAGCTGGGCATTCCCTGGGGGGTCGATTCGGGGGTCCCTCTCCTCCCTCTCTTCTCTCCCTGTCTTCCCTCCCCCCTCCCTGTGGGGGATGCTGCATGGGCTGTTGAGTAGTGTGTGTGCCATATACAGGGGCTCTCCGGCGGGGGCTCTCACCTGGGGGGGGGGGGGGCTGCACTGGCTGGCTGTGCCCTGGATGTGTGTGGAACTCTACCTGGAGGTGTCTGGAGGCTGTGCCAGTTGATCGCTGTAGCGCTGTTCACCACCATTTCTCTGCCTGTTTTGTTTCACTGTCCCTCATGGTACAGAGTGTTCGGCGGCCATCTTTGGTGGGGCAAGGAGCAGCATGCTTCCATGTAGTTCGGCAGCCATTTTCCCTGTGATTATGTCCTTTATACTGGACACTCGGCGGCGATTTTCTTGATGCCTGAACACGTTTTTGATCAGTTTCAGCGCCATTGCAGCAGCTCTGTACAGCGCAGTGTGATCTCTTATGCACCTAGGAGCTGACACAGGCACAGCTAGCTGGACAGCGCAGAACCAGTCAGGGTGGCGAGTCCTGCGGGAAAGAGCCCCTTAGCCGGCAGCAGTTAGGACAGTGATGGTCCCACCCTCCTAAGTCCCCATCAGGTGGTAGACAGGGTAGGGTTAGCATGGCTTCAGATACTGGTGTTTCTTCCCCCAAAATCCAGGCAATTGCAACTGCTTCGCCTGCAGACTGCGCAGTACCTCTGGACGCTTTGTCGGCGGTCCTCAATTCGTTCGTTGCCAAGATGGAGGCGGTGCGTGGGCGCACAGGTGGTAAAAAACAGCCCCTGCCCTCACGTTCTCCGGGGAGAGCTCTGACACAGATTCGATCCTTGCTCTGTTGTTTCAGATGACGCTGACCAGGACTGTTTGGACAGTGAGGATGAGTCCCCGTCCGGGTCCGTGCGCGACAAATTGCTTGTTGGAGCACTTACCATGGCTGTGCGTGATACCCTGAAGATAAAGGAGCCAGCAGATCCCTCTGCTGATGTAGCAATCCCTTTTGGGTCCCGTAAGCCAGCCCGTTCACCTAAGGTGTTCCCGTATCCGACTTATTTTGATAAGTTAATTTACAAGGAATGGGGTTAACCGCAACGGACCTTTTCGGGCCCCAAAAACATAGCGGTGCGCTACCCCTTTGAGGAGAGCCTTCTCAAAAAATGGTCGGCTCCTCCGGTCATAGACCCGCCAGTATCCAGGTTAAGCGAAGTAACCACGATCCCGGTAGAGGGGACTCCTGCATTTAAGGGCCCCACGGACAGGAAGGCCGAGGCAGTGGCTCGCTCCTTGTTTACAGTTGTGGGGTCAGCCGTGTGACCTGTACTGGCACCCGCACTGGTGTCGCAGACACTGCGTGGGCAAAACTTTTGCACCGCGAATTGGGAGAGCAGGCTTCCCCTGTCTGTGTGGAACTAGCAGACCAACTAGTGCAAGGCCTGAAGTACGTTTGTGACGCAGCCTAGATACGCGTCCTCTGTTATCCAGGGCTTCAGTGTCAGCTGTGGTGCTGAGGCACCTGAGTTGGTTAAAATGCATCCAAAAAAGCCCTGACAGATGGCGACCGACTCTTTGGAGCCTTTTTGGATGACTTTATTACTTTTTCATCCGCTCGGGGGCTTCGACCAAGCTTCCCCAGCCCGACAGGACGACCTCTGAAGGACCAAAGCATTCCTGAAACCGCAAGCCTAACAAGCCTGCAAGCAAAAGTGGTACCGCATGAAGGTTTGTCCCCGCCCGCAACACAGGTGGGGGGTCGCCTTCGGGAGTTTTCAGCCCGGTGGGCTTCTCGGCTGTGCGACCAATGGGTCTGCGATCTGATTTCCTCAGGCTACAAGATTGAGTTCCTCTCTTAGCCGCAAAACAGATTCTTCTCCTCCAGCATACCTGTACTCCCAGCTTGCCAGGAGGCCCTTTTGGGGCCGGTAAGGGACCTGCTGAGTTGCTAGGTGATAGTACTTGTTCCGTACTCAGAACGCTTCCAGGAGTTCTACTCAAACCTGTTTGTAGTCCTCAAAAAGGAAGGGGTACGTCTAATCTTGGACCTGAAAGCCCTCAATTACTACTTGTAAAAGTACAGAGGTTCAGAATGGAATCCGTTTGCTCAGTAGTCACTGCACTCCATCAAGGAGACTCCCTGGCATCCTTAGACATCCAGGATGCGTACCTGCACATACCCATATGCCTCTGGCATCCGAAATTTCTGCGATTTGCAGTCTGGAAGCCCACGACCGTTTGTGGCTCTCCCTTTTGGTTTGGCATCAGCCCCCTGAGTCTTTACCAAGGTATTGGCTCCTGTTCTTGCGTTGCTGCGGCAACGCAGGATTGTGATCGTGGGATACCTAGACAATCTCCTTCTGAGAGCATCTTCCGCCTCAGAGCTAGAGGAGAATGTGGCGATCACTATGCAGATCCTGCAGGATTTTGGGTGGCTGTTGAACCTAAAAAAAAGTCAGTGATTGTACCGACTCAGTGTTTGGAGTACCTAGGCTTACTGCTAGACTCCATGAAAGCGAGAGTTTTTTTCTCCCTTAAGACAAGCTGCAGACTCAGAGCCGCGGTAAAACTGTTGATGAACCACAGGTGGTCGTTGCTACGCCTCTGTATGTGAGTCCTTGGACTTATGGTGGCCTCCTTCGAGGCAGTAGCGTATTCCCAGTTTCACGCCAGAATCCTGCAGAAGGAGATTTTGACAAAATGGGACAAATCTCCGTTGTCCCTGGAGCGGCAGATTCAGGTGTGCCAGTTAGTCAGGGATTCCCTGATCTGGTGGCTGAGGTCCCTGGCACTTGGAAGTCGTTCCTACCTCTGAAGTGGACCGTGATCAAGACAGACACCAGCCTATATGGCTGGGGTGGAGTAATGGGAGTTCAGTCGACCGGATGGTCGCTCACATCCTTCAGTGGGCAGAGCAACATGTACTGGCCCTCTCGGCTATTTACATCCCGGGAGTGGAGAAATGGCAGACAGACTATCTAAGTCGCCAGATGCTGGACCCAGGAGAATGGGCGCTGCATCTGGAGGTGTTCAGGCTTCTGTGCCTGCTATGGGGCACACCAGATGTAGATCTTCTGGCCTCCCTTCTCAATCGGAAGGTGCCGAGATTTGTGTCTCAGGACAAGACATCCTTGGGCAGACGCGTCAGACATGCTGGTGGCACCATGGGATCAGTACCAGCTGATCTTTGCCTTTCCTTTGTTGAAACTGTTACCACCTCTGCTCCGCAAAGTGGAGGCCGAGGAGATCCCTGTAATACTGATTGCCCCAGATTGGCCCCAGTGTCCCTGGTACGCAGACCTAGTGCACCTGGTGGGCGACTCCCCTTGACGACTGCCGTTACGAGAAGTCCTTCTGTCTCAAGGTCCGATTCTCCATCCTGCTTTACCATCGCTTGTTTTAACAGCATGGCTATTGAGAGCCAGGTGTTGAAGAACCGGGGTCTTTCGGACTTGGTGATCCCAACTATGCTGAAAAGGGAAGTAAACCCTTCCAAACAACTTGGACCTATAGGTAAGCCTAGATTAAGGCTTACCTGTAGGTCCAAGAAATATCTCCTAAACCTATATGGTTTAGGAGATATTTGCCCGAAAATGGGCACCGCTGTCTACGGCGCATGCGCCGTAGACAGCGGCGCGCATGCGCAATAAATGCGGCAAGTCCAAGAATGGATTTGCCAAATTTGTCGACTCCCGTGCGCATGCGCGGGAGTGACGTCATCGCGGCCTCGCCGTATGACAGCGGCGGAGCTGCGAGGCGCGACTCCCGTGCGCATGCGCGGGAGTGACGTCATCGCGGCTTCGCCGCTGTCATTGGTCGGAGCTGCGAGACGCCACCAGCAAGATGGACGCGGCGGACTACAGGGATCAGCGGCGACTTCGCTGGCTCCTGTGTCAGGTAAGTGACACATAATGAGCTACTATGCGATGCATAGTAGTCCATTATGCTTTACCTTTGCAGGGAAAAAAAGAGGAAGTAAACCCATCAGGGTTTACTTCCTCTTGAAAGAACGGAAATCATCTTCTCGGAAGATATATCATCGTACCTGGAAGGCCTACATCTCCATGTGTGAGGAGAAAGGATGGCGTCCATGCTCTTTTTCTATATCCCGGATTCTGCTGTTTCTACAGCAAGGAGTAGACAAGAAATTGGCTTTAAGCTCCATTAAAGGACAAATATCAGCATTGGCTGTCTTTTTTTTTTTTATTTATTTTTTTTTTTTTTTCAGTGACCCCTGGTGTCTCACTCTCTAGTGAGCACTTTTGCTCAAGGGGTCCAACATGTAGTTCCTCCGGTGCGTCCACAGTTACCCCCGTGGGATCCGAACCTGGTATTATCGGTGCTTCAGAAACCGCCATTTGAAAATATCAGAGAGATTCCCCTGTTGACTCTTTCCCATAAAATGGTCTTTCTAGTGACCATCATATCAGCCAGGAGGGTTTAGGAGCTGGCGGCCTTGTCTTGCAAGTGGCCCTATCTGGTCATCCACAGGGATAAGGTGGTGTTGCGTCTGCAACCTTTTCTGCCAAAGGTGGTTTTGGCGTTCCACATCATTGAAGACATTGTGTTACCATCTCTGTGTCCTAAGCCGACACAGCCTAAGGAAGTGGCCCTTCATGCCCTGGACGTGGTTCGGGCTCTGAGGGTGTATTTGTCTGCCATGGCTCCATTTGGGAAGTCAGACTCCGTTTGTTTCGGTGGCTGGTCCGAAAAAAGGAATTGGCGGTCTTGTCGGCCACCATTTCTAGGTTTCCTATTTTTCCCACAAATAGAGCTTTCTTTTAATGCCATTTGATCACATCTGTGTGTTTTTTTATTTTTTGCGCTATAAACAAAGCAATAACTGCTATAAAACAACGAATAAATATGTAAAAAATATTTTTTTTTTCCATCAATTTAGCCCAATTTGTATTCTGCTACATATTTTTGGTAAATAAAAATCCCAGTTGGCGTACTTGGATTGGTTTGCGCAAAAGTTATTGTATCTACAAACTATGGGATAGATTTAGGGACTTTTTCTTTTTTTACTAGTAATTATGGCGATCATCGATTTTTAGCGGGATTGCGGCAGACAAATTGGACACCAAATTACACTTTTTGGGGACCAGTGACGCCAATACAGTGATCAGTGCTAAAGAAAATGCACTGGCACTGTATAAATTACGCTGGCAGGGAATGGGTTATCAGGGCAATGAAAGGGTTAAATGTGTTTCCTATGTGTGCTGGATGCTGACATTAGAGAAAGAGAGAGAGAGATTGGTGGGTTTCCTGATTAGTAGGATTTACAGATCTCTCTCATTCTGTGACAGACTGTGTGCCTTGTTCTAACCACTTGACCACTGGGCACTTAAACCCCCTTAATAACCAGACCAATTTTCAGCTTTTGGTGCTCTCACACTTTGAATGACAATTACTCAGCCATACAACACTGTATCTATTTGACATTTTTGTCCTTTTTTTCACACAAATAGAGCTTTCTTTTGGTGGTATTTAATTACCGCTGTTTTTTTTTTTTTTGCGCTATAAAAGAAAAAAAAAGACCGAAAAATTCTGTAAAAAAATAAATTTTTCTTCGTTTTTGTTACAAAATTTTGCAAATTAGTAATTTTTCTTCATATATTTTGGCTAAAATTCATACCACTACATATCTTTGGTAAAAAAAACAAAAAAAACTAATCGGTGTATATTATTTGGTCTTAGAAAGTTAGAGTCCGCAAGCTATGGTGCCAATCTCTGAAAATTGATCACAGACCGACGGCCTATCTAATTTCTTGAGACCCTAACAAGCCAGGAAAGTACAAATACCCCCCAAATGTTCCCTTTTTGGAAAGTAGACATTCTAACGTATTTATTAAGAGGCATGGTGAGTTTTTTAAAGGTGTTATTTTTTCCCACAATTCTTTGCAAAATCAAGATTTTCTTTTTTTTTTCACAAAATTGATATATTAGGTTATTTCTCACACACAGCATATGCATACCACAAATTACACCCCAAAACACATTCTACTACTGCTCCTGAGTATGGCAATACCACATGTGTGAGACTTTTACATAGCGTGGCTATGGATCCTGATTGGACGCCCTCAAAAAGTCTTATCGACCATGTGGAGAGGCATAGCCTGATCACTCTCAGTTCGAGTAGATTGATCGGCAACTTTGATTCCTCCCTCGACCAGAGGCCCTGGGTCGACTGAACTCCCATTACTCCACCCCAGCTGGATAGGCTGGCGTCCGTCTTGATCACTGTCCACTTCAGAGGTAGGAACAACTTCCTGAACCCAAGTGCCAGGGACCTCAGCCACCAGATCAGGGAATCCCTGCCGATCCAGGGACAACAGAGATTTGTCCCATTTTGTCAAAATCTCCTGCAGGATTCTGGCGTGAGCATGGATGGGTATGCAGAGTATGGATGGGTGAGCATGGATCGATGGATCTGTCACTAAGCAGCGCTGTGGGCAATACACATGCAGCCCACAGTGCTGCTGCCACCGATCGCTCCCTTCTCTGCTCACACTGGACGGAGAGGGGAGGGAGGAACCGGAAATCACGTCGGTTTGTTTACATGTGATCGCTCTGTTATTTGACGGAGCGATCACGTGGTAAACGGCCGCGATCAGCGGCCATTCACTGTGATCTGTGATGCGCCTCATCCTCTGGACCCGCTGGTCACGGAACTTCTCGGGTGCGCGCGAGAGTAGAATTCTGGGAGGACGTCGTAGTACGTCCTCCCAGAGTTGAGCAATCGCCCTGTAGCCGTCATTCAGCTATGGACCGGTTGCTAAGTGGTTAAATAGGCAGACCGCTGTTCTGTCATTCCCCCAAACTATTGCAGGTGTCCAGTCAGAGAGGGTTGCCGTTGGTGCAAGTGCACGCCCCAGACTAGGAAGCGCGAACAACGTACAGGTACGTTGTTTTGCGCAGCTGGGCCGCCCTGCCGCAGTATGTGGGCGGTTGGGAAGTAGTTAAATGAAAGTGGGGAAAATACGTTTCTGTGGTAGCTTTTATATGTTCCTTCTATTGTTTGTTTGGCTGCACAAACCTAGCACTGCTCTTGTAGCATAAAGTTCCAGACAAGGATAAAGACAGGTAAGCCCTTTAAGGAAATAATCCTGCAACCCCCCCCACCCCCATCCTCAGCCTCTGCATCAGCCATTCATCTTCCTTGTCTATGGCAACTTTAAATATGCTTTCTGTTATTTTGTCAACTAAAAAATACAGGAGAAATCATGCAAAACGCCTAACTAAATTGAAGGTAAATAAAGAATAGTGGTAAATGGACTCAATCTGTGAAAGTCACAATGGATTGATGTAAACTAGGCCTCATGCATAGTACATGGTATAAAAAAAACACCAGTAGCATTAGCTGTAAAATGGGGTTAGTAGTACTTTTGCTATTAAAAAAACAAAAAAAACTATACTCCCACAAAAGCTTATGGCTCAAAAATGCTGATAAATACTGACTAGCCAGGTTTTTCATTGTTTTTTAAAGAGGAAGTAAACCCTGATGAGTTTACTTCCTCTTTCATTCCCTGCAAAGGCAAAGCATAATGGACTACTATGCATCGCATAGTAGTCCATTATGTGTCACTTACCTGACACAGGAGCCAGCGATGTCACTGCTGTCCCCTGTAGTCCGGCGCATCCATCTTCTCGGTGGGGTCTCGCTGCTCCGCCGCTGTCATTCGGCGAACCCGCGATGACGTCACTCCCGCGCATGCGCACGGGAGCCGGCACGCTCGGCATCTTTGTCGTTCACGATGCCGCGCTCAGTGCGCCTGCGCGCCGCTGTCTACGGCAGTGCCTGTCTTTCGGCAAATATCTCCTAAACCGTGTAGGTTTAGGAAATATTTCTTGGACCTACAAGTAAGCCTTAATCTAGGCTTACCTGTAGGTCAAAGTGTGTTGTAAGGGTTTACAACCACTTTAAGCTTTTATCAGTAATGCCCTGTACACACGGTCGAACATTCTGATGCCAAAATCCGTTGGATGGTTTCCGACGGATTTTTGCCCAAACTCATCTTGCATACACACGGTCGCACAAAGTTGACGGAAAAGGCAATCGTTCAGAACGAGGTGACGTAAAGCATGTACGACAGGACTATAAAGAGGCCAGTAGCCAATATCTTTCGTCTCGTAATTTATTCTGAGCATGCGTGGCACTTTGTGGGTCAGAATTGTATACACGCAATCGGTATTTAAAAGATCGGATTTTGCTGTTGGAAAATTTTAGATCCAGAGCTCAAATTTTGTGTGTCGGAAATTCCGACGGAAAAAGCCCACACGTGAATGGAATTTCTGACCACACAGTCCGATCGTACATTTTCCGCCGGAAAGTCCGACCGTGTGTACAGGGCATAAGAACTTTTTTGCAGCTGAAAAGCTCCTCTAAAACCCACTTTTTCTGGGTTTTTTTTTTTTCCAGCCTGAATATGCCCCTGCCAAAAAACACTGATAACAGCCTGTGTGCGCATGGACACCTAGGATAACGTGCTGGGTAATTTACTGGCTGCAGAAAAAAAAAAAACGCTAGAAGCCAAAAACAGCAGCTGTAAAAACATCCAGTGTGCATGTAGCATTAGGGGTTCTAAGTAATTTTCTAGCAAACAAAAAAGTTTTTAATTTGCAAACAACACATCTAAAAAAAGAAGAGGCCCGGTCCTTAACCACTTGCCGACCGCCGCACGACGATATACGTCGGCAGAATGGCACGGGCAGGCATATGGGCGTATATATAAGTCCCTGCCTGCCTGCGGGTGGGGGGCCCGATCGGGCCCCCCCCCGGTGCCTGCGGCGGTCGGCATTCCTTCGAGAGCGATCCGGGATGAGGGGGCGGCCATTCATTCATGGCCACCCCCTCGCGATCGCTCTCGACGAATGGAAATCCCCCGTGACATCACTTCCTCTCCTGTAATGTAAACACAGGAGAGGAAGTGATGTATTCTCTCCTCCGTGTCGGTATTTTCCGTTCCGACACGGAGGAGAGCGGATCGGTGAGTTGCACCAACACTCTACACACACAGTAGAACATGCCAGGCACACTCACACCCCCCCTTTACCCCCCGATCACCCCCCCAATTACCCCTGCCCCCCAGTCACAGTGACACCAATGTCATTTTTTATTTTTTATTTTTTTTTTTTGCATTGGTGTCATTTGTGACTGTAATAACTGTTAGGGCAGTTAGAGTTAGCCCCCTTTAGTTCTAATGTACCCCCCTAACCCCCCCAATAAAGGTTTAACCCCGTGATCACCCCCCGTCGCCAGTGTCACTAAGGCTGGGTTCACATTGCAGCGGTTTATGAGAACGAATGTGATTCGCACCGCACTGCAGTGCAAATCACATCCGATCTCTGTGCGATTCGAGTTCAGCCATTCGCCGCACCCGCCGCACCCGCCGCACCCGCCGCAAATTCGCACGGGACCCTTTTTTTGGCCCGCAGCAGAATCGGATCGCATGGGTGTTCACACCATGCGATCCGAGTTTGCAGATCGCACTGCGATATGCGAACTGATCTGGGGGTGTCAGTAACATTTCACTGACACTCCCAGCAGTTCGCATAGGGCAGTGTGAACTGCCGCCGGGAGGCATGCGATGCGGGAACCCGCCGCGGATTCGCGGCGTTTCCGCATCGCTCCAGTGTGAACCCAGCCTAATAAGCGATCATTTTTCTGATCGCCGTATTAGTGTCACAGGTGACGCTAGTTAGGCAGGTAGGTATTTAGGTTCGCCGCAGCTTTTTATAGCGCCAGGGACCCCCATATACTACCGCATAAAGCCCCCTGATTGCCCCCTAGTTAACCCTTTCACCAGTGATCACCATATAACTGTTACAGGTGACGCTGGTTGGTTAGTTATTTTTTTATAGTTTCAGGGCACCCGCCATTTATTACCTAATAAAGGTTTAACCCCCTGATCACCCGGCGGGTGTCATTTGTGACTAATAACTGTTAGGGCAGTTAGGGTTAGCCCCCTTTAGTTCTAAGGTACCCCCCTAACCCCCCAATAAAGGTTTAACCCCGTGATCACCCCCCGTCGCCAGTGTCACTAAGGCTGGGTTCAGATTGCAGCGGTTTGAGAACGGATGTGATTCGCACCGCACTGCAGTGCAAATCACATCCGATCTCTGTGCGATTCGAGTTCAGCCATTCGCCGCACCCGCCGCACCCGCCGCAAATTCGCACGGGACCCTTTTTTTGGCCCGCAGCAGAATCGGATCGCATGGGTGTTCACACCATGCGATCCGAGTTTGCAGATCGCACTGCGATATGCGAACTGATCTGGGGGTGTCAGTAACATTTCACTGACACTCCCAGCAGTTCGCATAGGGCAGTGTGAACTGCCGCCGGGAGGCATGCGATGCGGGAACCCGCCGCGCATTCGTGGCGTTCCCGCATCGCTCCAGTGTGAACCCAGCCTAATAAGCGATCGTTTTTCTGATCGCTGTATTAGTGTCACAGGTGACGCTAGTTAGGCAGGTAGGTATTTAGGTTCGCCGCAGCTTTTTATAGCGCCAGGGACCCCCATATACTACCGCATAAAGCCCCCTGATTGCCCCCTAGTTAACCCTTTCACCAGTGATCACCATATAACTGTTACAGGTGACGCTGGTTGGTTAGTTATTTTTTTATAGTTTCAGGGCACCCGCCATTTATTACCTAGTCTCACTAGTGTACCCCTAAATTTAGGGGTGTCTACTTTCCAAAATGGGGTCATTTGGGGGGGGTTTGTGCCATCTTGGCATTTTATGGCCTTCAAAACTGTAACGCCCTTAGAAAGCCTGAAGGCGGTGCTTGGTTTTCGGGGCCCCGTACGCGGCTAGGCTCCCAAAAAGTCCCACATATGTGGTATCCCCGTACTCAGGAGAAGCAGCAGAATTTATTTTGGGGTGTCATTTCACATATGCCCATGGCATGTGTGAGCAATATATCATTTAGTGACAACTTTGTGAAAAAAAAAAAAAAAAAAAAAAGTTTGTAATTTTCCCGCAACTTGTGGCAAAATATAAAATATTCCATGAACTCAACATGCCTCTCAGCAAATAGCTTGGGGTGTCTACTTTCTAAAATGGGGTCATTTGTGGGGGTTTTGTGCCATCTTGGCATTTTATGGCCTTCAAAACTGTAATAGGTAGTGAGAAGTGAACTCAAAAATTTACGCCCTTAGAAAGCCTGAAGGCGGTGCTTGGTTTTCGGGGCCCCGTACGCGGCTAGGCTCCCAAAAAGTCCCACATATGTGGTATCCCCGTACTCAGGAGAAGCAGCAGAATTTATTTTGGGGTGTCATTTCACATACGCCCATAGCATGTGTGAGCAATATATCATTTAGTGACAACTTTGTGTAAAAAAAAAAAAAAAATTTTTTTTTTGTCATTATTCAATCGCTTGAGGCAAAAAAATAAAATATTCAATGGGCTCAACATGCCTCTTATCAATTTCCTTAGGGGGTCTACTTTCCAAAATGGGGTCATTTGGGGGGGTTTTGTACTGCCCTGCCATTTTAGCACCTCAAGAAATGAGATAGGCAGTCGTAAACTAAAAGCTGCGTAAATTCCAGAAAACGTACCTTAGTTTGTAGATGTGACAACTTTTGCGCAAACCAATAAATATACAATTATTGACTTTTTTTTTACCAAAGACATGTGGCTGAATACATTTTGGCCTAAATGTATGACTAAAATTGAGTTTATTGGATTTTTCTAATAACAAAAAGTAGAAAATATCATTTTTTTTCAAAATTTGCGGTCTTTTTACGTTTATATCGCAAAAAATAAAAATCGCAGAGGCAATCAAATACCATCAAAAGAAAGCTCTATTTGTGGGAAGAAAAGGACGCAAATTTTGTTTGGGTACAACATTGCATGACCGCGCAATTACCAGTTAAAGCAGCGCAGTGCCAAAGTGTAAAAAGACCTCTGGTCATTTACCAGCAAAATGGTCCGGTCTGAAAGTGGTTAAGTGGTTAATCTCTAAAAAAAACAAAAACAAACAATATCCACTTGCATAAAAGATCCTGGCTGATGGTGCACAATCCAACTACCCTACTCTGTTTTCCTTCTCGCAAAATCTGGGACTGCTACATGAAGCAGTGTCGTAGGGAAGCCGCACTTCTGCCATCAAAGGGAAGCTGCTGAACGTAACCCATTCCACAGAACAAAGCCTCACCACATATAAATGGCAATCGGTCTCCATGGCGTTTCTAGACTCTGCTTCTTTTTCAAGTCGCATCAACTGACAGCTTTTTAAATTTCTCTAGACAATTGTGCTCTTACCGCATACAGATCCTAAGACAGGTGCATCTTTTCAGGAAATCCTTCTATGCCCTCGGCCAATGCATCAGCTCTTCAATTTGTCTTCCACGGTTGTAGTGTATTTATAATAATAAAAATTGAAAAAAGTGTACAAAATATTGCAGGATTTACATGTAAGTACAAAGTTCCCACAAACATGTAAAAAAAAACACCCAAAACCAATGCGTCATAGGCAAACTAAAAAGACACCCCAATTTGGGGGTGCTTCCCACACACTGCCACATCCCTCTTAACCACTACAATACAGGGCACTTTCGCCCCCTTCCTTCCCAGCCCAATTTTCAGCTTTCATCGCTCTAGCGCTTTCAGTGACAATTGCGCGGTCATGCTACACTGTACTCAAATGAAATTGTTATCATTTTGTTCGCACAAATGGAGCTTTATTTTGGTGTTATTTATTCACGACTCCGTTTTTTATTTTTTGTGATATAAGCGCAAAAAAAGCGGAAATTTGGAAAAAAAAATATATTTTCTTTTTTCTATTTTAAAAGAAATTCAATAAAATCAAATTTTGTCATAAATTTAAGCCAAAATGTATTCTGCTATATGTTTTTGGTAAAAAAAAAAATCTGTTAAGTGTATAATAATTGGTTTGTGTGATCACGGATATATGTACGCAAATGATCATGTACATATGTGTGCAGGTGATCACGTACATATGTGTGCAGATAATCATTGGGACATGTGATTTTAGTGGGACATATGTGGGGGACATGGTTTTATTATTAGGGACATGTGTTTTTATTATTTGGGGACATGTGTGGGGACATTGTGTTTACACTGTGTTGTGTGTGTGTTTACACTAGACTGATGATCAGTGAGTAAAAAGCTGTAAAAAACAGCTCATACTCACTGATCATCAGCTGGCTGCAGCGTTCTGCTCTCCTCAGCGATGACTTCCGTGTGAGGAGAGGAGAGCCGATTGCCTAGCAACCGGCTGTTTGTTTACATCACATGATGGCCGTGATTGGATACGGCCGTCATGTGATCTGGAGGGCCAATCACAGAGCCCTCCTGCCGATCTGAGATGTGCCGTGTCCGGGTGACACTAGCCCCTTCGGGATCGCGCCGCTGCGCGGGCACGCGCGCGCGCTATCCCGCTCCTTCTGATGGACGTTCCTGAACGTCCTATCAGAAGTAGACGGCTCCCACCCGGCCGTACATATGCATTGGCCGGGTGGGAAGTGGTTAAAGACCATGGCACTATCTGCCATGGGACACCACACTGGATTAGAGGACAGTCTCCTCAGGGGGAAGAAGAAAAGAGAAAGCAGTAGTAAGATTGAGAAGAATAAATCAAGGGGCCATCCACTCCAGGATCTGAGTGGCCTTTGCATCAGGCATGTCCTGAAGGATAAGAAATCCATGGGTCCCAAATCTTTTCGAACAGTTTGGTTTTGTCGTCTAAAAGCGCAGAAAGTCTTTCATGTACCATGATTAAAGATGGCTTAGCCTTAGCCACGTCAACAGATTGCCAGGATCTCACGATGGTAATGGCATTTTATTTATTTTTTGATGCTTTGTTATTAAGGTTTGGTTTACACTGCTGTAACACGGTATCTGACTTTTGAGACCCCAAGTCGCATGACATGTCAATTTCAATGTTTCGCTATGAGTGCTCTCTTAACTGATGCTACGCAAGTCACTCCAAAGCTAGAAAAAGTTCCTGCACTACTTTGGTTCAACTCGGATGCAATTTCAGCCCTTATACAGGCTCCTAAATAGAGGCGAGAAACACAGGTGCCTCTAGGTTAGAACTGTAAACATTTTAATGATACAGGTGCATTATTCACTTACATGGAGGTAATAATGAATCCATTTAATCAAAAAAAATGAATGCGATGGTGTTTAGATTGATTTTATGCTCAATGTTATTTTTATATATATATATTTTTTTTATTGCCTTGTGGAATTACCTCAAGACCTGAAGTTGCTATATAATATCATGTTAGTTCTGTTCACCAGAGGTGGTTAACAGTCTGATATCTCTTATTTTCGCTGTGGATATTTCATGTTGGAAAGCATGTCACATCCTTTCCACTAGATGGCAGTGTTCCAAGGCACATATAAGGCTGTTATCAGCCAAAGTCTCCCTAGCTTGACAAAGGAGCACGCTCTGAGTCCCATCTGCCAGTGTGCCCCGAAACACCGTTGCAACCCCCAGCCGATGACGTCCCCATACCCGGCACCACGTTACAGCCCTCACCATCGACCTGATCCAAACCGCAGTTTCATCACCTTGGTCCCAGAGATCCTGCTGGCTAGGATTTCTCCCCCACAGGCAACGCCGCTCTGTTTACAGTTCTAACCTAAAGGCGCCTGTGTTTCTCTTCTCATTTGCATATATGGAGCCTGCTTTCAACTCCCCCCTCAAAGGCTGCCAAGGTTGTTTTGGACTGCTAAAGTAATTTATACAGGTCTCCCCTCATCCTCTCCCCCTCCACATATACGGAGTATCCACTTCAAGGACTTATTGATGAACAAATGTATTAAATCTCATACAATTTAGCGCCACTACCCATTTTTTTTTTTCCTAAATGGCATTCAATATGAATCACGTTAGAAGGAAGTTGCAGGGCAAAGTCGTATGATTTTGCAGTTGCCGCTATGTGAACCGAGCCTAATATTTTTTTTACATTTTTACAGCAAAATTAACGAAAAGAAAACAGCCCAGTAAACATTACCCAACTGCACCTTCCCACACCCCACAAATGTGTCCTTCACTGATATATAGTTAGATGTAGAAGTATGCATATATTCCTTCATATAACATATAGCGGTTGATTTACTAAAACTGGAGAGTTTAAAATCTAGTGCAGCTCTGCACAGAAGCCAATCGGCTTCCAGTTTTTTTTTTGTAAAAGCTTAAAGGATAATTTCACCTTTTTTGGGCAGAATTTCACTTTCTTTATAAATAGAAGCGTTTTCCAATGCCGTTCCTGACCCAGCTATCCCAATGTGCTTTTCTCTCACTTATCTAATTCACATGATATTTAGAATCTTGTCAGTCTTGTATCTTTGAATGGATTATCAGATTACATCACTTCCTGTAGCTTGTATCAGCATTTACTTCCTGTTAGGTCATCTCCCAGAAGCCATCCCTTCCTTGTTGCATCACAGAAATGGGCATAATGGGGTGTGTTCACCACTCTAGACCACACCCCTCTCATTACAATACCACCTTCCACCCACTTGCTATACAATCTGATTGTACAATCTCCTTTAGATGTCCCATCTGCTACAGTGCCTTGCATTTTTTGTGTTTTGTTGCCTCGCAACCTGGAATTAACATGGATTGTTTGTGGATTTGCATAATTTAATTTAATATGTATGCATGTTCACTTCTTGTCCACGAATGGTTGATGTTGATATTTTTACCTCTCTTTTTATAGATGTATCATGCATTCGCCCCTGATGATTGGATAGATCCCATGAAACGCGTCGGGCCTAACCTAGATGCAATGTATACATACCCACATGGTCTTTGGATTCAGGCAATGCCATGGTTTATAACTGTCAAATTACAATGATTTTTATTATTGAGGACAATACTATTGTATATTCTATTCATATTTCTTAACATGTAAATGTTTTTGGATACATGATTTGTTACATTATGTGCCATTATTGCATGTATTGTCTGCCATGTACCTACTCAATCATGGCAAACAAATAAATACTTGTTCGTGTTTTACTTTGACTCCTTAGATTAACTACAACATAGACACCTCATTTAACCACTTTCAGACCGGACCAATTTGCTGGTCAAAGACCAGACCACTTTTTGCGATTCGGCACTGCGTCGCTTTAACTGACAATTGCGCGGTCGTGCGACGTGGCTCCCAAACAAAATTGACGTCCTTTTTTTCCCACAAAGAGATTTCTTTTGGTGGTATTTGATCACCCCTGCGGTTTTTATTTTTTGTGCTATAAACAAAAATAGAGCGACAACTTTGAAAAAAACGCATTATTTTTTACTTTTTGTTATAATAAATATCCCCCAAAAATATATAAAAAAAACATTTTTTCCCTCAGTTTAGGCCGATACATATTCTTCTACATATTTTTGGTAAAAAAAATCGCAATAAGCGATTATTGATTGGTTTGCGCAAAAGTTATAGCGTTTACAAAATAGGGATAGTTTTATAGCATTTTTATTAATAATTTTTTATTTTTTTTACTAGTAATGGCGGTGATCAGCGATTTTTATTGTGACTGCGACATTGTGGGGGACCCATCGGACATTTTTGACACATTTTTGGGACCATTGTCATTTATACAGTAATCACTGCTATATAAATGCAGTGATTCCTGTGTAAATGACACTGGCAGTGAAGAGGTTAACCAGTGGGTGGCAGTGTAGGGGTTAAGTGTTCCTAGGGGTGTGTTACTAACTGTGGGGGGGGGGGTTGGGCTTTCATTTAGTGAACACTGATCTCTGCTCCAATCACATGGAGCAGAGATCAGCATCACTAGTTGCTAGGCAGAATGGAGAAATGCTGTTTACAATGGCATTTCTTCATTTGGCCGCTCCGTGAGACGATCGCGGGTATGCCCGCGGCGATCGAGTCCGCGGGTCCCGCGACCGGACTCACGGGGGCAGGGCGGCAAATTTAAAGGGACGTACATGTACGCCCATTTGCTTGCCCATGCCATTCTGTCGACGTACATCGGCGTGCGCTGGTCGGCAAGTGGTTAAAGTCCCCGACCCTTTTTCTCTATGTACACAGCATGATGATGGCACCACCACGTTTCACTGTGGGGATGGTGTTCTTTGGGTGATGTGTTGGGTTTGCGCCAGACATAGCTTTTTCTTTGGCCAAAAATTAAAATTTTAGTCTCATCAGACCAGATCACCTTCCTCAACAACATTGTTTCTTACTTGTTTGGGGAGTTCCTTAGTCTTCATGGCAGTGTTTGGTTAGTGGTGCCTCTTGCTTATTTGTTTCAGCCTCTGAGGCCTTTCAAAAAGGTGTGTGTATATGTAATGACCCATCATATGACACTTAGATTGCACACAGGTGGACATAATTTTACAATTTATGTGACTTCTGAAGGTAATTGGTCGCACCAGAGCTTTTTATGGGCTTCATAACAAAGGGGGTGAATACATACGCACATGCCAATTATCAGTTTTTAATTTCTGAAAAATAGTTTTATGTATATATTTTTCTAATTTTACTTCACCGTATCAGACTATTGTGTTCTGATCTATAACATATTATTCAGAGTAAAAAAAATTGAACTAAAGGCTGTAATGTAACAAAATAGGCAAAACGTCAAGGGGTTGAATACTTGCAAGGCACTGCATGTAGTACAAGGGCCTGCCCAGATTTGCTACAAATTGAATGGATTGTTCCGGTTTGTCCTCTATTCCATAGTTCTGGTAAATCTAAAGGAAATTGTACGGAGATTGTACAATCAAATTGCATGATGTATGACATCTTTATACAAGTACATTGGAGGGGGTGGACAGACGCTCAATCATGAGGCCTCATTCACTTTTCCACCTAACAAAAACGTACATTCCCGCATGCGTTTGTTTTGAGTGTTTTGGAGAGTTTTCACTTGTCACACATAGGGTAGCCCATTCAATTGAATAGACTGCCCTACGAGTGGGCATTCGCCCCAGAAAAGCTCCAGAACTATTTTTGGAGTGGCGCATTACTGCAGTTTTCAGTGTGTTTGCCACACTTGGGGAGCCTTTAACATGTGTTGACAACACAAACACTATGCACATTTGCAAGCATTTATGAAACGCATGGGAAAAAATTTCTGTGCAGTTTGCCATGCGTTTGGAAACCTATATGGAGCCTCATTGTTGTGTAAAAGCACCAATTTCACTTTCAGGTTCCATTCACACCTAGAGTTGTGTGAGTGCATGTTTTATGGCTCGTTTTTGCAGTGACACGCATGGGGCAGCCCTTTGAAGGGCTTCAAACTGTGGCCTCTTACAGGGTCTCAGAGGTCAGCCTCTGACGCTTTATAGGGTGGCCTCCTTTTGCGGGGCCTCATCTGGCAACACCCCCCTTTGCGATTCTTAATACAGTGGCCCCCTTTATGGGGCCTCATCCGGCGGCTTTCCTTGCTGGGTATTTTCTGGCAGGCCCCCTCGCAGGGTTTTAGCCTGCGGTCCCCTTTTCGGGGGGGGCCTCCTTTGGGTGACTCGACTGGCAGCCACATTGGGCAGATCTTCCTCTGAACACACACCCATGCCTTGGTGTGTAGGTTGGGCCCCCCAGCTTGGCTTACCAGGTGGCATGTCACCGTTGTTGGTTCATGGTTCCTGGGATTCTGCCATGGGAAGTGAGTTCTGCACCCAGACGATTTTTCAGCAGATCTGCCTATGGTGGGAAATCCCGGGAGTGGCTCTTCTAACCCTCTGTCTCAAAAGGAGGTGCCATGGTTGTGGCGAGAGTGTGGGTCCCCTCACCGGATGCAATGAATGTTCTGGTGCCATTTGTGGGACCCGTATCTTCTCTTTACACATTTCCTCCTCTCATGCCGCTCCCTCGTCTGCTGTCAAGGTTTATGGGACAGTGACTGTAGAGATTATGGTCCTGGTGGCTCCAGACTGATCTCTGGTATGCTGACCTGGTGCGGATGAAATATCACACTACCGAATGGGGAAAATTTTAAACCCAGACAATACACAAATTGCCGCACCACCGGTGTGGTATATTTACTCGCCTGTGAGTGCAGCAGTTTCTACGTTGGTAAGACTAAGTTCAAATTTAGGCGTCGCCTTTATCGCCATGTAGTGACTATTCAGAAATGAGCTCTAGCCCTGCCTTTAGGAAGGCACAGTGCAGCCATACATAGTAACAGATGTCCACAAATTACATTTTTGGCACTTGACCATATTGCCCCTACTTCTCGAAGGTGATTATAATAAACTGTTATTGTTACAGAGCGAACGCAGATGGATTTTTCATCTGAAGGCTACTACGGCCCAGGGACTTAATGAGGCCTTTAATTTTAGACCATATTTTCCAGGATTTGAGTCTGGAGTATGTGAACTGGACATGTAAAGGAATCGGTTAACTTTCATTTTTTGGTAAATCTTTTTCTACTAGCGATTGCAATCATAGATTGATACTAAGTGGCCTTGTCGATACCTGTCTGTATTTGCAGGCTGCTGTTGATAGGGCCCCTCAGTAGTAACGAATGGCGGGTGGTTTGATGTTGTGCAGTAATCATATATGTATGTAGCATTTGCCTGTTACTATTGTGATATATACTGGCATGATGTCAGAATGTATTGTATAGGTTTCTGTTTTTTAATCCAATACAATTCTTTGCCCCATGTATTCGTTTCACTCAACATAACTTTTGAATTTGTCTGTCATATCCTCTTTCAGCGGATGAGCTGCCTTCCCTCCTTTTCTTGTTTGTTTTATACTTATTGGTCTTATGGCGTTATGCCTTCCCACCCTCTTGCAGGTCTGGACTGTATATCTTCACTCGGGTGCGCTGGGTTCCTGACCCGCTCTTTCCACCCCTAGGTGGTGTGGCTCTGTATATCCCCTTTCTCGCTAAGTTGGTCCCTTCTGGGGCCACCGTATGCTTGCGTTCCATCTTGGAGCACAGGTGGGGTCATGACGCGTGAAGCAGCCCTGCCCCTTGTCACTGGGGGGCGTGGTCGCACCTTGATGCCGGGAGACACCAGGGAGGTGAACAGCGCGAGTGTCTCACACGGTATCCTCCCAGTTATGCTGCACCAGCATCAATGATTGGTTCTCTTCCCCACACAGGTGCTCATATACCGGCCCCCAGATCCCCTTTGGTGATACTGAGGGTGCGCCTGGGTGTGAGCACATGCAATCCGTTTGTAAAAGTCAGTTTGTTACTACTTTTTGTCCTGTGTATATATACACTCTGAATTGTCGGGGAATATAATTATTGGAGCCTGTTTTGTTTGTTGGATATACTTTTCCAACAATTTCGTTTTTGTACAGATATACTTATACATCCTTTTGTATCATTTTAGCAGTATTTGGTTACAGTTTGTTTGGGGGGGGGGGGGGGGACTACCCTATGCCCCACCACTCTTGAATCCTCATAGTGAAGCAAGCCCCCAACTTATGATTTGATTGTCGAGTGGGTTTGCATGGTGCTTGTCCCTTTGTCCAATAAGTTGCCTGACCTATTCAAACCCCTCCAGATATTTGTCTTATGTGAATGGTTTGCCATGTAACGGCTCTTCCATACGGGATGGATCCGTGATGATCCGCCCTGTGGACATCCGCTTGCTCAGCAGGGTTTGCTCCATCGATCCCCGCTGAGTAGGAAGATGACAGGTCCGTGTCTGCACACTGTGCAGGGGCGGACCTGTCAGAGTGCTGTTCTCTCCTATGGGAGATCGGATGACGAAGGACTGTCGTCACCTGATCCGATCAGCAGGCGGAGGAAAAAGTAGGTTTTTCCTCCATCACACTTTTTCGGATTGGAGCAGGTCGGATGTCAGTGGACATGTCACCGCTGACATCCGATGCTCCATAGAGGTCTATGCGGTCATGTGAAAGAGCCCTAAGTAAGCTAACGCATGTATTACATCTCATGTATTACATCTTATGTTTGCATTATGTGTTGCGTGGTTGGCTATTTAGCTGAACAGTTACTAACATCACTGCATTGTATTAGATTAATTTATATTTATATACTCCTTTTCTCGTTGTAGAAACCTTTTATACCCATTTCAGTCAATAACCTAAAACCTCTGAAGAAGGACTTTGAGTCTGTAACATGCAAGGTGTTCACATTGTGTTGATCGCCACCAGCCCTTTGCATAGGATGGTGATTTTCTTATACAACTGTATCAAACAGGGTATCAAATACTGTATTTGCCGGCGTATAAGGCGACTGGGCGTATAAGACGACCCCCCTATTTTTCAAGTGAAAACATAGGTTTTGGGCAATACTCGCGGTATAAGACTACCCCCCCTTCTGAGGCAGCACCATTTAAAAAAAACATTAGAACCATTAAAAAACACAAAGCAAGAATGCCAACTACTCATCCGCCATGCTGTGATATGTCATGAAGTAAATCAAACAATAATACCACAAACAGAGATCTATTAAATGCTACAACTCTGGAAAGTAGAATTTTTCACTAACCAAACCTATACCACTTTTGGGTTACATTCTATGGGAATTGTCCACCAAAATGCATTTAATAACCCCCCTGTCATATGTCCCAGATTTACCTGTCCCTCTTGGGTGCCTGGGACCTCAAAGGCAAACAGCAGGATGTATAGTAGTAGGAGATCAGTGAATGGATTTACCCAGGGAAGTATGGTGAGCGGTGTATTCTTTTAACGAATACAACGCCTGCTTGGTTTGGCAGAGGCTGTAGCATCATCAGCCCTTTCCTCTCTCTCTCTCAAAGCCAATCCGAGCAGGCTACTCTATGTTGCCTGCTTGGATTGGCAGAGGTTGTTACTCCAATACAAGCAGGCTCTGTATTCATTAATAGAATACATCGCTCGTCGGGATTGGCTCAGTGGCGTATACTGTTTGTAGCTGAAGCCACATACAGTATTAGCAGACATTTGGGGGCTGACATCCATCGGGCAGCATTGTCTACCCGTAGTATAAGACGACCCCCAATTTTTGGGCATTTTTTTTAAAGTGTAAAAGGTAGTCTTATACGCCAGAAAATACAGTATGTTTTTTATGTACTGCTTGTATATGTATACTATTGACATTGTGTAATAAAATGTATACTTATCTGTTGGCTATTTCTGTCTATGAATTACCCTAAAGCGGTTGCTCACTGTACCTTCGGTACTAGGTGATTTTTTTGTTGTTATTGGGTCAGACAGATCAAGCTTCTTCACACACAGTCACACACCTCCCCCAATTCTTTGATTTTGTATTTGCACAGAGGCAGCTTTGATTGCTGGCTGCTAGGATCTGGATGTCCGTCCATGTCCCTTTTCAATGGCTTGGGTGTTGGCCCTTTTTTCAAAAGGGAATTGCACAACATTGCTTTGATTACCATTATGGTTCAAACTTATGCCCTTGTGGTTTCTTTCAGTGTCTCTTGGCCATGCACTTTCTGCTTCGTGCCTTTGTTCTAGGGGGTCGTCGTTTGATGCCCCCCCATGCACTCCCCATTACCCCCATGGGGCCTACATTTTTTGGTTCTCCAGAAACCTTCCTATGGAGAGTATTCAGGAAATTCCCCTGCTTACTCAAAAAAATTGCCCTTTTTGTTAGCCATTCTTTCTGCAAGGCAGGTGTCTGAGCTGATAGTCTTGTTTTTCGTCTGGTTTTACACAAGGATAAGGTGATTCTTCATTTATGCCCTCCTTTTTTGCATAGGTGGTGTCAGTTGCTCACCTGAGGTCATTGTTCCGCCTTCCTTGTGTCCACAGCCTTTGCATCCTAAGGGTGTACGCCTTGGATGTGGTCGGTGTTGTTCATGTGTCCTTGTCAACTGCGACCTCCTGCGATTTGGTCAGATGTCTTTAATGTCCATGGTCAGCTCCAGGAAAGGCCTGGGGCCTCCTCTGCCACATTTTCCAGTTTAATCTGTTGGACACTTGCTCATGTGTGCACTCTTAATGGGCAGCCTCCTCCCTTGCCTGTTATGGTGCTCTCTCACGAGAGCACTAGTGCCTCTGGTGCTTTCCGGCATCTGTATCCGGATTGCGAGGCGGCTACCTGGTCGTCTGTGCATTCTCTTAATTTGCAGTTCATGTGTTGCATCTTCGGATGCTTTTTTTGGCCACAAGGTTTTGCAGGCTGCTTTTTCAGGGTCCTTTTTTGCCCCTTTTAGAGGTTGTTTAGGTGGTTGACATGTTTGCCTGGTTGCTCCAGTTGCTTTTTGGTTTCCCCACCCCTCGTTGAGGCACTGCTTTGGGACATCTCTATGGTCAAGATTCAACAGAGCTGTGTCTGGGAAGGATCGGAAGAGAGAATCTGGATTTTTTCTTACCGTAACCTCCCATTTTCTGTGTTCATTGACTGACACAGCATCCACCCCTCTACTGGAATTTTTTTTGTGGAGGGGGGCAGGATCTCACCTTGAGCTGATAGTGTTCTCTTGCATTCCGCACCGTACTGTCTGCCACCAGGGCAATGTCTCAATCGGTAATAAGTGTACATGTTACGCTCAATGTCTTTGCTCTGATTTAAGATTTGGGGGGGGGGGGGGGTCGAGTTCAGCTATTGGCTAGGTCGACATGCTTACCAAAAGTTGGGTCTGCAAGTTTCAATAGTGACACATCTAGACTTGATACTCGAATTTGGTCTGAAAATTGATCCGTCCACAGTGACCATATAGCTATATGTTTCTCTCTTGTGTTTTTACATTTTGCGATCCATTCCGCTGCTTCTCTGATCTCATTTACCCCGCGTACCCACTCCTCCCTGCCCGGTACCTGTGTTGTCTTCCAGTAAATTGGGAGAAGCCGCTTTGCTGCATTTAGCAGGTGGGGCAGAGCGTTTTTTTTGTGAGGCTGCATTGATGGGCACTGACCATTATTTTGCTTCAGTTTTTCTTCCCCCTGAAACATCCCTCTTAAAGTGAAGGCTCGTGTTATAAATACGATATGTGCAAATAATACTCCCAAGCTCATCTCTTCACCACGCACAGCCACAAAGGCAAGAGAATTCATGTTGGGCAGTGTATTAGTGCTCGAACGAACATACGTAGACTGAATTTTAATGGCTCAAAGAATGTCAGGCAAAGTGGTTGGCCCTAACGCATGTTCACTTCATCAAATATGGCCCTCTTTGGGAAAAAAGTTTGGACACCGCTGCTCTAGGTAAATGCCTGTATCGGGCATTTGAAGCTTGAGTGCAGGCCACAGGGCCATTAAGACAATGTGAAGATTTGATGCGAAGGCAGGCAAAATAAGCAAATATGTTGCCAATGCAATTTATCCATTTTTTTTTAAGGCTCTCCATAGAGGGTAAATTTTTCTAACTATTGTAAAACAAAATTCAAGTAATTTCCATTAAAATCTAAATGGCAATCACAATTATTAAAAATGTAATTTTGTTGGTTGACATGATCACCCTTTGACGGTAAGTTTTTAGAGATATTTTGTCAGCAAAATGTTATTTTAGAATGCATGGTAAAATCTAAAATATAGGTGTGCTGCTGTTGAAGGGGAAAATGCTCAGATCAACCTAAGTGGCACAAGTCCTAATACAATTACTGTAAAGTAAGATGCCCCACTACAATGTTACACTGCCGTTTTTAAAATGTACTTTGAACTTTTGCTGAACTGTTGACCTATCCATTGCCAGTCTTCTAGTTCTTCAAACTCATTAGTTGTCACATTTCAATTATTTTTCTTCAGCTTCCAGTTACTCTTCTTATGAACCTGCTGCATATCCGGAGGCCTCGTCCAGTTATCATCAGCAGCCTAATCGATTTGGACATGGATCTTGGGGCAGCAAAGATGCAAGAGCAAATGAAAATGGTACTAAATATGCCAGAAATGCTCCATATGTGAACAAAGATATGAAATTCAAGGGGCAGCCGAAACCACAACAGCTACATTATTGTGACATCTGCAAAATAAGCTGCGCAGGATATCAGGTATTGGAGACTGAGGGGACTGCATGAGTGAGAGTGATATGGGTTGATTATTATTATTATTACAATTGTCATAATTTTTTTTTAAAGACTAAACTTTTTTTCTTACATTTTGGATAGAGTAAAGGTGGATTATAACCCCTATCAGTTTGTTTGCAATTTGTGCCCCATTGGGAAGATTTCCTTGAATTTTCTCTCCCATAGCCAACGCAGGAAGTGAGGGAATCCCAGGGTGTCTATTGGAAGATTTTCACTCAACTGCTGTTCTGGTGTCAACCCAAACTTTGGAATTTTCTTTTACTTTCACTGATGACATTAAACTGAAAATAGAGGGGGTAAATCTCTCTCTAATGGGGGTACAGACAATAATAAAAACTGACAGGTGTTCTAATTCCTCTCCACTCGTTCCAGAACTAAAAAAAGTTTTGCCCTTAGTTACACTTTAATGGCTAAATTACCTTCGGACTATAAATGAAAAATAATACATATGTTCTGGAGTTGTCCAGTTCTAAAACCCTTCTGGGTTTTAGGGTTCCTGACCTTGTCTTCAAACTCGCTGACGTTCAACTGGGAGACGATCCAGCAGTTTATATGCTTCATTCAACTCCCTTATCATCCAAACATTTCTAAAAGGTCACTGACAATTCAGTTACTTAATCCTGCCAAGGCCTGCATCCTGCTTTACTGAAAGAAACCTACAGCTCCCCCACTAAGTGTTTGGTTAGGCAACATTTAGGCGATTTACAGAATGGAAGATATCCTTGCCTCTGCTGATCAGAGAGAAGTTTTCGCAAAACATGGTTCTACTGGATTTTTTTTTCTAGTTATATGGCAGGCCTCGCCATCTGACCAGTTCATAGCCTCTGCTCTTGGAGCCTTGACATGTACCTTCTGAGGGGTTACCTCCCATTTCTTCCGGAAGCGTTTGCCCCCCAGGGCCACTGTTTTATGCCGCTGGGGTTGGGCCTCTGATTGCACACCTCCCAACCCCACCCCTTTTTTCTGAACTATACTCTGAAGTCCCGGAGTTATAAGTCTAAGTGGAAGGTAACTCCTGATTATGGATGAGGGGACTGTGGTAGGGAACCCTCTTGCCGTAAGCGGATCTATTCTGGTCCATTTCTCTGAACCTCTCAGCTGTGTTCCAGTGTAACCATGATTTTTTGTTTTTTGCTTGTTCTTCAATACCATTTGGATAGGAGGGTTGCCCCTGCAGGCAGGATGATTTCCCCTGTTTGTATTCCTGTACTGTATTTTGCCCAAAAACTTTTAATAATACAAATAAAAATAAAATGGACTATGCAGGCAGAAGGCTTCAGTTAGGGTACTGCTTGCTTAGTTTTTTTTAAAACAAAACAAGTTTATTGGTACATGGTACAGTAACAAGTTGCATTTTAAAGTACATGCGGTAACTAAGAGCAGTAACAGGCAGAAGTAGCTCCATAGCCAAAAGGAGAAAAACACACAGGTCAAGTCTATGAGCATCATATCATTAAACACAGCGAGAAATCACGAAAATTGTATTCCAAAAAGGGGAGGAAGAAAAAAGCACTATTATACATTAGTACAGGACATCCGGGAAAAGATAAGATAATACAGTATGGCTAGCCTACACAAGTGTCCGGGTCATTGAGCCAACGATCCCAGATCTTATTGAATTTAGTTGGGCAGCCCCTATGTGTATAGATAACTTTCTTCAATGGCAAAGTTAGATTAACTTCCGCTACCCACTCTCTAAACGACGGAGTCTCCGGTCGCATCCATAGCCTGGCGAGCAATTTCCGAGCACAAAATAAGGTTTCTTGAATAAAAGCAGCATTCGATGGGCCCGCCGGGATGCCCAGCTCAAGGCCTAAGAGACAAGCCTTGGGGTCCACCTGAAGGGGGGAGCCCATGTGATCGTGGAGAAATTGAACCACCTGGAGCCAAAAGGCCTGAACGTCTGGGCACGACCACACCAAATGATAGAAAGTGCACGGGAGACATCCACAGTGCGGACACCCTGGTTCCAGGGAAGGTTTGTATTTGCGAATTCTGGCCGGGGTAAGATATGATTTGTGTATGATGTACAGTTGAGTCAGTCTGTCCGTTATTCTGGGGGAAACTAACTTGACCCCATCTAAGATCTCCTCCCATGCCTCACTCTCAAGCGGACCCACATCTTCCTCCCACCGATATCTCGCCACCTCCGCAAGTCTGGCTACCGTCCGTCTCCTAAGATAGTCATATAGAGTGGAAATTAACTTCGTGGGCTCCTCCCCAATTATCACACCCACTACTGATAGTTCTTGGGGATCCGGGAATCCCCCCACAAATTGGGCCCGGAGGGCATGGGACAGCTGAGCATAATGAAAGGCCATGCACCGAGGGATCCCAAACTCACCCCGCAGCGCCTGGAAGCTACGTACCCCCAACGGGGTGACGACCTGATACAGGTACACCACCCCTCTGGAGGCCCACAGACCCGCCCCCGGCAATCCCCTAAGCTCCTCCAGCTGAGAATTAAGCCATAGGGGAGTATGGGAATGCACCCAATCTGCCCCCAACATCTTTTGCGCAATTGCCCATATCCGTCTATGCTGAAGCAGCAAAGGGGCGCGTCTCCGCGCCCTCCCATCGGGCCCCTTCCCCCAAAACAAAACCTGAAGGGGGGAGTGGGTGCAACTATGTGGCATGCCACACAGCAGTGCTTGGTACCTGACAGCGTCCATTTTGTGTAGATGAAAAAAGTGAGAGAGCTGGGCAGCGATGTAGTATGCATGGAAATCGGGGAGCGCAACTCCTCCCATGTTGGTAGGGTTCTTTAATACGTTCCATGCCAATTTATGCCTACCAGATCCCCAGATAAATGAATTAAGGATGGTATCTATGGTTTTAAAGCATTTGAGGGGGATAAGAGTGGGCGCCTGCCAAAATTTATAAAGGAACTTGGGCAGCAGAATCATTTTGGTTAAGTTTATTCTACCCATTACGCCGAGGGGAAGTCTGGCCCAGGACTGAGTTTTAGTTTTCAGATATAAAATCAGGGGTTCGATGTTTTGGACTATATAGTCGGAGGGTTCTCTGGTAATCTGAACTCCAAGGTATTGGATGGAAGACACCCTGCACAGTGGGAGTGTGGCCGCGTCGCGTTCCGGTGGAGATAGATCGATGGGGAGGATTAGTGACTTCGCCCAATTAATAGTAAGGCCCGAGTGTTTACCAAATTCAGTAATGGTATGGAGGGCAGCTCTCAGCGAGGGCCCCTCATCTTCCAGATAGAGGAGCATATCATCAGCGTACATGCTCACCGTCTCCGTGATGGGCCCCGCACGAAGGCCCCCAACTCGGGCACTTGACCTAAGGGATATAGCCACCGGCTCCACCGCTAGGGCATATAGAAGCGGGGACAGGGGGCATCCCTGCCTGGTCCCCCGCCCCAAAGGAAAAGGACCAGACAGGCAACCATTCACCGCCACCCGTGCCTCCGGGAAAAAAATAGAGGATCTTGACCCATTTCAAAAAATTCGGCCCAAACCCAAACCGGCCAAGGCGTTCCCACAAATACCCCCACTCCACAGAGTCAAATGCCTTGGCCGCGTCTAATGCCAGTACAACCCTGGAACCCCCATTGTCGTGGGAAGTCTGCAGGTTCATGTGAAGCCTGCGGATATTCATTGCCGTATTTTTACCCGGCATGAAACCCGTTTGGTCAGGGTGGATGAGGGACAAGATATGGGGACATAACCGAGATGCTAAAATTTTTGCTAATATCTTAATGTCCGTCTGTAACAGCGATATCGGGCGATATGAGTCGGGTCGGTTGGGATCTTTATTTGGTTTGGGAATAACTATAATTGTTGCTTGTCGTAGAGTGTCCGGGAGGGATTCTGACTCAAAAAGGTAATTATATAGATTTAGTAGCTCAGGGGCCAATACCTCAGAATAAGCCGCATAGAAATCCAGCGGCAAACCATCGTGTCCAGGCGCCTTGGATGTTGCCAAGGATGAGAGCGCCAGCTCAACCTCCTCCAGCTTGAGCGGAGCCTCCAGATCCGCGATCTGGGTCACCGACAGTTGGGGAAAGAGAACAGCCTGCAAAAAGTCCCGGGTCTCCTGAGGCGTGACCTCCACACGAGAGGTGTGGTGTAGAGATCAGCGTAGTAGGACCTGAACATCTCCGCAACGCTCTCCGGGTCAGAGACAGTAGTTCCCCGCTCATCCAGCAGCGACACCACTACCGGCGGCCTCGCATCCTGATGAGCAAGATACGCCAGCAATTTACCCGCTCTCTCACCCTGCTCAAAAATCCGTTGTTGCGTAAAAAAATGCTTTCTCCTAGCCTGTTCAAAGTGTAATTGGTCCAAAACACGAGTTTGGAGCCTGAGAGCCGAGGCGTTCTCCGCACTAGGGTGCAGTACAAACTCCCGGGTAACAGCCTCCAAGCGCTCTTCTGTCTGACTAAGTATAAGTTTAGAGGAGCCTTTTAACCTGTTGATGCGCCTGATCAGAGTGGAACGCGCATGAATCTTAAATGCCTCCCAGACACTGCCACCAGTCGCCGTTCCCCTATTAGCCGTAAAGAAATGAGTCCATTCTGCCGGCAGGTCCTCCTGTTCCCCCAGCGCCTTCAGCCAGAAGGGATTAAGGCGCCAGACCCGAGGTCCAGCCTGCTGGGCCAGCGTAAGGGTAGCCCAGCACGGAGCGGGATCTCGCATAGAACCCCGCGTCTTCCAAGTAAGGGAGGAGAACGCTGGACGTCAAAATGAAGTCTATGCGGGACATGGTAGAGTGCGTGGCCGAGAAGCATGTAAACGCCTGAGTCATGGGATATCTGTAACGCCACACATCAGTTAGTGAAAACTCCCTGAGTGTGCGGCTTAACCTAGACTCCGTCTGGGCCGGAGGCGCGGAACCACCCGGCAGTCTATCCATGTGCGGGTTAAGGGCTATATTAAAATCCCCAAGCCATATGGCGGGGATATTCGGGTGCTGAGCCATATATGAGAGTCCCTCAGACACAATAGTGGCAGAGTAGGGAGGTGGTATGTAGATTGCAAGAATTAGATAGCGTCTGCCTTGTATAGTGCACTGTAGAAAAACAAACTGGCCCTGGGGATCTGTTCGTAAATCAATCAACTGAAAATGCGCGGTTTTCGCTATGAGCAAGGACACTCCCCGGGAATAGGAGGTGTGGGTCGCATGGTACGCCCAGCCAACCCACGGTCTCTTAAGCGCCAGCTGAAGCCGGCCCGTAATATGAGTTTCCACAAGCACTATAACATCAGCTCTGTATGATTTAAGGCAAGTAAAAACGGCCGTTCGTTTAAGCTTATCCCTGATACCCCGGACGTTCCACGTCAGAAACTTGATCGGAACCATGAGAGATTAGTGCTAAGACCAGGTAGCAGACGGGGCAGACCGGACCCCAGAAGTGAGTCCCCCTCCTCGCCCTCCCCTCACCAACCACCCGCCTATCTGTAACCATAGAAATACATTGCACTGTACCATATATGCAGTAATCAACCAAGAAATAAACATAAACTCAAACCCCAAACACAACCCCCCTCCCCCCACCCAGCTCTCAGCCCCCCTAACTGGGCTGGAGCATATAGCCCCAAATTGCCAAACTATAGTCTGTATCCCCTGCATCGAAGGCGTCCAGCGCAACCTCCTCCCCGCGCCTGGATTATTCGATTCCGCGGGGGGACAGACTAGGCACATAACCATACACGGGGCGGTCACTCGCTGCATAAGGTTCAGGGAGTAGGCCGCCGGACAGGGCCGTAAAATAGGGGACACGGCCTCCGCCCCCGGTATCAATGTAGAGAGAAATCAGAGAAGAAGGGGAGACGAAACATTCCAAACACAGCACGGCAAACAGCTATGAGCAGAGGGAGGTGAACACAAGAGGGAAAGATGGGAGAAGAAGAACGGGAACACATACAAGTAACAGAACAGATGAAGAGCCTGCTTCTGGCCTAGGTAAAGTTATAGCACAGGGCCTGTTGGCCGTTGGGAGGCATAGGGACACAGCACCGAGTCCGCCAAATTCACATAGAGAGTCCCAGAGGAGAGGGAAGGAGGCAGAAATGAGGACATCCGAATGAATTGGGACAGTCTCAGTTTATGCAAAAGTACACAGGGCGAAACGGTCCATGGTAGTGGGTACAGCCAAACAAGTCCACAGGTGTCAGTAGGTCGCCGTACGAGAACAGTCAGTGTAGCCCAGGTACCATCCGGGAAGGCCGTACTCCCAGCAGCAAGGATACAGTCTAGGGAAGGAAGCCAGAAGCAGCGGCATAGGGTAGAGCAGCTTACCATCACAAAACATCATGTGAAAGCATCCGCTAGGCTCGGCGATTCATATCAGCCTCCCTTCTCTCCAGCCACTCCACTGCCTGCGTCGGGTCATCAAAGAAGTGCGCTCGGTCTTCTCCCAGAACTCGGAGTCTTGCCGGGTACATCATCGCATATTTGAGGTGGTGGGTGCGCAGACACTGCTTGCTTAGTTTAAATGCCATACCTGTATGCCATGCGTGGCACTCCTATTATAGGTGATCATTCTTGCCCTGCCTAAAAGCTAGGATAACTTTTTTTTTTTTTTTTCTAAGCTTAAGGCCGCGTACACACGCGGGGACTGTTCGCTCAACTTTGTCTGCTGAACAGTGTTTCAGCGGACAGTCCGCTCGTGTGTGGGCTTTCAGCGGACAGTTTCAGCGAACAGTCTGCTGAACAAAGTTTTTCGGAAGTCTGCTGCCGTTACCGAGATATCCCTCTTCAAAAAACGACGTATATTTAGATGAGGAGGTCCATAAGTGGTTAAAGCAGAGTTTGAGTCTCCTGTGGAAAAAAAATCAGCAGCTACAAAAACTGTAGCTGCTGGCTTTTAAAAAAAAAAAGCTACTCACCTGTCCCATGATCCAGTGGTGTGCTCACTGCAGTTGGTCTCACCCGCTGTCTTCTTTCCTCTGCACCGGCATCTTCACTATGGGCACTCGGCTGTGACAGCTTGTAACTTTACAGGCGGGTGCCCTACTGCGCATGTGCGAGCGCCGCTGCGCTTCGTGAATGGTGGATGCAGTCTTCTAGGACCTATCACGTGTCCCAGAAGACTGGGGGGGCGGAGAGAAGGGAACTTCCGTTCTGATCACCTAGACGGCGGATGGAGAAAAAGTGGCAGTTGGGTACCCACTACCCCAACTCCCCCACCCCTTCCGCCGCTCCTCAAAAGTGCCAATTGTTCAAGAGGAGCAGGGGACGAGTCCTTAAAGTGGAACTTCCCCTTTTGGGTAGAGCTCTGCTTTAAAAAGGTTTCAGTTATGTTTCCCCTTGCCTTCCTTTTTCTCCAGGCCATGGGTGGCAATTTAGTTTTCCAATGAAGACAAAAAGTTGAGATAAAATTAACTAAGGGTGGACCAACATCCCAATAATGTAGGAAAAAAGGAAGGTTCCCCCTTGCAGGACTTTAAAGGCCCTGGTCGGTGTATAAGGACGCCAAGTAATACAAAATGTAGGAAAGTTATAGAAAAATAGATACCTTTTTTTTAACAAATGGTAAAAACACATAACTGACATGTAACAAGCAAAATAAAAAGTGGCTTGTATGCGTTAGAAACCAGCAACACAATGGTGTTCTTTTGCTTGTTGCACGTCAATTATATGTTTTTACCATTTGTTAAAATACATTTATCTTTTTTTCTATAACTTTCCTACAATTTGTATCACTTGGCTTTGTTACCTTGCTTTTTTCATTAATTTTTACAATAGGATCCATAAAAAACTTGGACTGTTGTAGAGGGCCGAACTTCTGCTCAATATAATTTTGTACCTGGGAAGGTAAGTAGGTATGTAAAAATATAGAGCACAAACATCTGGCACTAAGAATAATAGATATAGCTGTTCATGATATAGGTCTCTTTCAGATGGGCGGTGGGAGGGTGGTAAAAACTGCTGACTGATGCATGGTTTTGCCACTCCACTGCTGCCCACCTGAAATCTAAAATAACAGCCTAATTGAGCTGTTCACATGCTGCAGCATTTTTAAATTGGGCTGCATAGTTTGCACGTGATTGCTGCTCGCTAGTGTGGCATTATAGAGTTAAATCAGGTGGAGAGACGGCTATCTAGCACCTCCTCACTGCCTGTCAAATCCCCTTTACATTAAGATCCTCCATTTGACACCACAGTCCCCCCTTCACAATAGTGTCCTCTGTCCCAGTACTGTACTCGGCACCCCTTCATATCAGCACCTTCATAATAGTGCCCCTCTACCCCTTCACATCAACCTTTCCCCACTGTATTGTCCTCTGTTATGCCCCCACACAATAATGTCATCTTCTCTTGTGCCCACACAGTAATTATTATTATTATACAGGATGTATACAGCACCGACAGTTAACACAGAACTTTACAACATTAGGGCAGACAGTACAATTGCAATACAAGTCAATACAGGGGGTCAGAGAGCCCTGCTCGTTAGCGCTTACATTCAGTAATGTCCTTTGCCCCCCCCCCCCCCAAACTCAGTTCAACAACAAACTGAAATCTTTTAGGTGGAAGTGAAAATAAAATATGGTTGCATAAGTGTGCACACCCTTAAACTAGTACTTTGTTGAAGCACCTTTTGATTTTTATTACAGCGCTTAGTCTTGTTGGGTATGCGTCTACCAGCATGACGCTTCTTGACTTTTGCAACTCTTATTTGCAAAAACACTTCAAATCTGTCAAATTGCGAGGGCATCTCCTGTGCACAGCCCTCTTCAGATCACCCGCTCGTGGGACATCCTTAAATGGAAGGTGGAGGGGCACAAGTTCTATAGCATCCACCAGCTCCGTGGTGTCATCATGCAGGAGTGGAAGAGGATTCTGGCAACCTGTGAAGCTCTGATGAATGGACACATGAAATATGTACACTTTGGGTCCAATTTGGACATTTTCACTTAGGAGTGTACTCACACTTGTTGCCAGCGGACATTAATGGCTGTGTTGTTTTGAAGGGACAGCAAATTTACACAGGTATACAAGTTGTACACTCACTACTTTATATTGTAGCAAAGTGTCATTTCTTCAGTGTTATGACATGAAATGATATAATAAAATATGTACAAAAATGTGAGGGGTGTACTCACTTTTCTGAGACACTGTGTGTGTGTTTGTGTGTGTGTTTGTGTTTGTGTGTGTGTGTGTGTGTGTATATATGTGTTATATATCTCTAATACACATACTATATTACAAAAAGCATTGGGACGCGTGTCTTTACACACACACACACACACACACACACACACACACACACACACACACACACACACACACACACACACACACACACACACACACACACATATATATACACTATATTGTCAAAAGTATTGGGATGCCTGCCTTTACATGCACACAAACTTTAATGGCATCCCAATCTTAGTCCGCAGGGTTCAATATTGAGTTGGCCCACCCTTTGCAGCTATAACGGCTTCAACTCTTCTGAAAAGGCTGTACACAAGGTTTAGGAGTGTCTATGGGAATGTTTGACCATCCTTCCAGAAGTGCATATGTGAGGTCAGGCACTGATGTGAATGAGAAGGCCTGGCTCGCAGGCTCGTGATTTGCCACTGGAGGGTTTAGGTCTAGAGACATGCTTGGCTAGACAATCACCTTTACCCTCAACTTCTTTAGCAAGGCAGTGGTCATCTTGGAGATGTGTTTGGGGTCGTTATCATGTTGGAATACTGCCCTGCGACCCAGTCTCCGAAGGGAGAGGATCATGCTCTGCTTCGGTATGTCACAGTACATGTTGGGGTTCATGGTTCCCTCAGTGAACTGTAGCTCCTAAGTGCCCGGCAGCACTCATGAAGCCCCAGACCATGACACTCCCACCACCGTGCTTGACTGACTGATTTGTACTCCTCCTCCTGGTTCCCAGCGCACACGTCTCATCAGACCACAGGACATGATTCAAGTAATCCATGTCTTTAGTCTGCTCATCTTCAGCAAACTGTTTGCAGGCTTTCTTGTGCATCATCTTTAGAAAAGCCTTTCTTCTGGGATGACAGCCATGCAGACCAATTTGATGCAGTGTGCGGCTCATGGTCTGAGCACTGACAAGCTGACCCTCCACCCCTTCAACCTCTGCAGCAATGCTGGCAGCAATGATACGTCCCAAAGACAACCTCTGAATATGACGCTGAGCAAGTGCACTCAACTTCTTTGGTTGACCATGGCAAGCTTGTTCTGAGTGGAACCTGTCCTGTTAAACCGCTGTATGGTCCCCGTGCTGCAGCACAGTTTCAGGGTCTTGGCAGTCGTCTTATAGTCTATGCAATCTTTATGTAGAGCAACAATCCTATTTTTCAGATCCTCAGAGAGTTCTTTGCTATGAGGTGCCATGCTGAACTTCCAGTGACCAGTATGAGAGAGTGAGAGAGAAGATGCCAAATTTCACACCTGCTCTCCACTCACACCTGGGACCTTGTAACACTAACAAATCACATGACGCAGGAGAGGGAAAATGGCTAATTGGGCCCAATTTGGACATTTTCACTTATGGATGTACTCACTTTTGCTGTCAGTGGTTTAGACATTAATGGCTGTGTTGAGTTATTTTGAGGGGACAGCAAATTTACACTGTTATACAAGCTGTACAAAGTGTGGAAAGTGTCATTTCTTCAGTGTTGTCACATGAAACAATATTATAAAATATTTACAAAAATGTAAGAGGTGTACTCACTTTTGTGAGATACTGTATTACACACCCGAAGCAAGATGTAGATCAGCCCCCAGAAGAGGAAGAAAAGTTTGGGAAGTAGATTAGTAACCATAGTCGCCCAAATACACGTGGATAGGTGGCCCATAGCCAACACTACAGACTAGAAGTAACCAGTGAAAATACATATAGCCAAAAGTAATCAAAAATGACCTTTATGTTAAGTGATACAACAAAGATCCGAGTGTACAGTAGCCCCACCAACCAGAGAAAACAAGCAAAACCATGGGAGTGTGTGACGTCACAAAGCAGGTGATATATATACTAACAATATGGCTAAGGGTGACTCCCAACATCACACCAGCGCACACAGAGTGCGGCTCTCAATAATACGCTGTTACTTTTTTTTTTTTGAGTATATATTGCGGTTTACCCAATGTGAGCTATGCCTCTCAAAGACCCACCCACTCCTAGCACCAAGCCTCAGTTTAGGCAGGTTTCTCATTTAAAGTCCCAAACTCCCCTCTTTTTTGCAATTTGTAATGCATAAATGTTCCTATTATTTAGTTGTAATTGTTTTCTACTTTTAGACATATAAAGAGCATTTAGAGGGACAAAAGCACAAAAAAAAAGAACTTTCAGTCACCGCCCAGATTCCTGCAAGAGGTACACAAACACAATTGCAGTGTCAGCTCTGTGATATTTCTTGTACTGGACCAGATGCCTATGCTGCACACATTAAAGGCGTCAAGCATCAAAAGGTAATCCTGTAAGACAGAGTTTTGCTTTATCTTTTTTATGTATCTTCATACAATACTATTAGTACACCTAGAAATTTCTAAACCGTTTGTTTTAAAAAAATGCAATTAAAGTTCAAAAGATAAAAAACAGTATTTTTTCTGCATTTGAGTTTCAGCCAATAGCACTGTGTTTTTTTTTTTTTTTTGTCATTTAACCACTTCAGCCCTGGAAGAATTTACCACCTTCCTGACCAGAGCACTTTTTGCGATTCAGCACTGTTGCTTTAATTGACAATTACGCGGTCCTGCGACGTGACTCCCAAACAAAATTGACGTCCTTTTTTCCCCACAAATAGAACTGTCTTTTGGTGGTATTTGATCACCTCTACGGTGTTTTTATTTTTTGCGCTATAAACCAAAAAAAGCAACAATTTTGAAAAAAACACATTATTTTTTACTTTTTGCTAGAATATCCCCTAAAAAGATATATAAAAATATTTTTTTCCTCAGTTTAGGCCGATATGCATTCTTCATCTTTTTGGTAAAAAAAAAATCGCAGTAAGCGATTAGTGATTGGTTTGCGCAAAAGTTATAGCATTTACAAAATAGGGGATAGTTTTATGGCATTTTTATTAATGTGTTTTTTTTTTTTGTTTTTTTTAAATGGCGGCGCTCAGCAATTTTTATCGTGACTGTGACATAATGGGGAACACATCGGACATTTTTGTCACATTTTTGGGACCATTGTCATTTTATACAGCAATCAGTGCTATACAAATGCACCGATTCCTGTGTAAATGACATTGGCAGTGAAGGGGTTAACCACTAGGTAGCAGTGTATGGGTTCAGTGTGTCCTAGGGGTGGGTTTATAACTGGGGGGCCGTGGCTGTGTGTGACACGTTACTGATCTCTGCTCTGATCACAGGGAGCAGAGATCCGTGACACTGTCACTAGGCGGAATGGGGAGATGCTTGTTTTCATTAGCATCTCCCCGTTCATCCTCCCTGTGAGGCGATCATGGGTATCCCCGCGCGATAGTCCGCGGGACGCGTGACCTGACTCGCGGAGCTTGCCGTGTGCTCGCCTGCTGGCCGCCTCTTAAAGAGCGCACACACACAGCATTGGTTAAAACAGTATTAAAACCCAAACCAAAAATGTAATATATTGCAGCTTACCAGTCATTAGATGTGGTGTCTGCATTAGTTTTATTTTTTTAGGACTTTTCCCCTCTGTTTTCACTTGGTAATCTGGCCAGTGACACATCTCCTGTATTGGTGTCCCCACTCTGGATGTTGTGGCGCCTTTGTACAGCAGCGTTGTCAGTTTGGGGGGGAAGGGGAGTGTTAGATGTACCGCTGCTTATAAACTTGGGGAGAGTTGGACCTCTGAAGAGCGGCGGATCCCTTACCTCCATTTCGCTGCACAAACTGGTTGTCCTTCGCCAGAAAACGAACGGTGACCAAAAACGAACGGCGTCCATGCGGCATGCTGGACATCCATTCCGGGTATCGCAACGAACGTGCATGCGTCCGAGAAGGAGCATCTGCGTTCCAACAAAACGGAAGTGACGCAGCTTCCGACGGAACCTCCTAATCAGGGGGTGCCTGGAGTCAAGGTTTCAGTCTCCAGTGGCAGCGTGTGGCTTTTTGTGCGCCCAGAGCCTGTGTAGATCCAGCAGAGGCTGTGACAACACTAAGGAGCCATGGAGGGCACTGCAGCAGTTCAGGCGGTCGTCTCCGGTTCTTCTGGCACCGGCACCTCTCAGGTAAGCATGGTGAGGGCAGACCATGGCTTACTCTGGGAGGGGGTAAGGTCTTGTGAGCAATGCCATTCCCCGGGTGGGGAACCACAGGTGAGGGGGGGGGGCACTTTTCTCCTTCCCCCAGAGTACAGGGGTGGTGGGGGTAGGGAATGGGATATTACGGTTTATCTTCTGACTTTTCATTTGCTTTCAGGGTAAAGGACAGGACAGATCTCAGATACAGCCTCCCATGAGAAAGTGTGCCGTTTGTGGGACAAAACTCGGTCCCAATTGGGAGAAAACACTTTGCCCGAATGTGCCAATAATTTAACTTGGGATGATTCCATGACAGAGTGTCATAAGATCCTTACGTCCGTAAAAAACTAAATTGCATCCACCTTTAAATCATTTCGAGGAATGATGGATAGGATACAGGGTCCCTCTGTGCCCTTATCTAGAGCGCCAAGTTTACCCTCCCTATCTGAACCCAGTCAGGAGGATGGGGAAGATAGGGGGAAGGAGCCCAGATCGCTTACTACTTCTCAAATAGATTCATGGTCTGATTCTGATGAAGAGGAAGATTGCTCCAGAGGGTCCAGGTACAAATTGACATTGGACGATGTGGGGGACTTATTAAAAGTGAGCTATGACACTCTAGAGATCAGAAAGGAGTCGGCTTTCTAGGCATGACCTCATGTATCAGGGGGTCTCTGCCCAAAAATCTAGAGTTTTCCCCGTGCATAAATCCTCTAGTGGAAGCTATCTTGCTGGAGTGGGAGCACCCTGAGAGGAGACCGTTAGTTTCCGGCAGTCTCAAACGTAGATTCCCCTTTAAAAAGGACGTGGCCCAGCCTTGGATCAAGGTACCGAAGTTGGGTGCACCGCTAGCGAAGGTTTCCAAAAAGACTATTGATCGATGATCTGGGATCCCTTAAGGACCCCATGGACAAAAGGGGTGATGTGCTGCTAAAGTGGCCTTGGGATGCCTCCTCTATTGCGCTCAAACCTGCCCTTGCAGCGTTGGAATGCTGGTTAACTCAGTTGCAGTCTCACATTTCTGCAGGAACGTCTCGACAATAGCTGCTAAAATATTTTCCTTTTCATTGTTTAAAGCAGTTGGGTTCCTAGCCAACGCTTCTGTGGAGTTGGTAAAGCTAGCGGCCAGGTCTGCAGCTTTGGTTTGGTTTGGCATTGTGGATTACCTTTTTCAGGCGATCCCTTTTTGGTCCTGGGCTCCTGGAGCGTACCCAGGACAAAAAGAAAGCCTTTCCAGAGAAAAAGAAGCCTGGGGGCAGACGTCTTTTTTGAGGGTTTAGGCAACAGACTCGGCAGGAGAGAGAGGGTCGGCCTAAAAAACACTGGATGGGTCACAAGGGTTGTGGCAGAGGAGGAATACTATTCAGTCCTCCTCAAACCACGCCAAAGTCCCAGTGACTCTTGTGCTCCGGTGGGACAAAGGTTGGAGGATTTCCTCCCACAATGGACCAACGCAACTTCAAGTCCGTTTATATTAGAAATAATAGAAAACGGCTACAAGCTGGCGTTCAGTGCCATTCCCCCACCTACCTTCTTAGTAATCCAGTTACCTAGAGACCAGGAGAAGGCAGAAGCTCTGAGTCTACTGTTGGAAGGTTTGTTAGATCAACAGGTCGTCAGCAGAGTACCAGATGCGGAACGCGGACAGGGGGTGTATTCCAATGTGTTCGTAGTTCGAAAGCCATCAGGCAAGTTCAGGTTGATTCTCAATCTCAGGCCCCTGAACAGGTTTATCACGTACAAGTGTCAGATGGAGTCTATCTTCATGATAACGAAACTCCTGTTTCCTGATTGCTATATGGCGATGATCGGCCTCAGGGATGCATATTTGCATGTGCCAATACAGCGGGAATTCCAGAAATTCCTCAGACTTGCAGGCAGGGTGAACTTGGAAATACTCCACTTCCAATTCAGGGCACTTCCGTTTGGCCTAGCATCCTCTCCCAGAATTTTTAGAAAGGTCCTGGCAGAAGCCCTAGCTCCACTGCGCGTCAGGGCCATTACAGTGATCCCATATTTGGACGATCTTCTGTTTGTCGCCCAGTCTTACCAGCAGCTAGAAGAGAATCTACAGGAGGCGCAACACTTCCTGCGTTCTCTTGGTTGGTTGATCAATCTCGACAAATCCCAGCTGATCCCAACCCAGGAAGTACTGTACCTGGGTTACAGAATCTCCTCAGTAGAGAGGAAGGCTTTTCTCCCATCAGAAAAGACGGAGAAGATCTGTGCGGCTTCAGACCAATCAGGAAGCCCAGGTCAGATGTCATGAGAGTGATAGGGTTAATAACATCCTGTTTTCCAGCAGTCCACCAGCGCCCGTTGCAGGCTCTCCTTCTGCAGCACTGAGATGGCAGCCAGAAGGGTTTGGATCAACCTATGCTGATATGCACCAGAGTCAAAAGGTGTCAGGAACCATGAAACAGATAGAGACAGAAGTACAATCAAATCACACTTGTTTATTAATAAAAATAAAAAGGTAAATAGAAAAAAAGCATAGTCAAGCATAGCCAGAGTCCAGTAGCCAGATCGGGTAGTCAGCCAATCCAAAGTTCATAAACCAGATCGGGTAATCAGCCAGTCCAGACGTCAGGGATCCAAGGAGAGCAACTGCAAGCAGGATAGAAGCCAGGAGGGATGTCGGCAAGCCAGTCTTGAAACAAACAGCAGGAGATGGTTTTTAGTGATGTGACCAACGCGAAGGCAAATGAAAGAGTGAGGTGGAAGGCTTTAAATAGGCAGGTCAGACTAGCATCATCGGGAACAGCTGGTAACTGTGGAAAGAGAAGAGAGCAGGCAATTAGCTGACAGCTGAGCGGCCAGCCCAGAGAAGGAAGGGCTAAGCCAGCCCTGACAGTACCCCCCCCCCCCCATGACCCCTCTCCCTCGGAGAGCCACCGAGCTTGAGGGGAAACAGTCTATGGAACTCGCGGAGGAGGACAGGGGCATGTACGTCAGAGGATGAAACCCAGGAGCGTTCCTCCGGACTGTACCCCTTCCAATGCACCAGGTACTGTATGCGCCCATGGAACCTACGGGAGTCAACAATGGATTGTACCTCATACTCCTCATGGTTCTCAACCTGAATAGGGGGAGGGCGTGTCTCCAAGATGGTAAATCAGTTACAGACCAACGGTTTTGATAAGGAGACATGAAACATATTTGAGATGCGCATACTAGGAGGAAGGTCCAACGTGTAAGCTACTGGGTTAATCCTGTGAAGGATGCGTAAAGGCCCAATAAACCGAGGGAACACGAAGCCAGAGGTTGCGAGATGACAGCCAGACCCTGTCCCCAACCTGGTAGGAGAGTGCAGGCAGGCGTCTACGGTCAGCATGGAGTCTGCACCTATCGTTAGCATGACGCAAAGCCTCTTGGACTTGTACCCAAGGGGAACGAAGACCACGGAGATGCTCCTGTAACGCAGGAATACTCTGCGGAACAAACGAGTCAGGCAACATGGAAGGTTGGAAACCATAAATTGCCATAAATGGAGACAATCGGGAGGCAGAATTCAAGGCACTGTTGTGAGCAAACTCTGCCCAAGGTAATAGGTCAGACAAGTTGTTATGATGGTCAGAAATATAGCAACGTAGGAATTGCTCCAAGGACTGATTGGCTCGTTCTGTGGCCCCATTAGACTGCGGGTGATACGCAGAAGAGAACGCAAGCTGGATTCCCAACTGCACAAAAGGCTCGCCAGAACCGGGAGACAAACTGACTGTCCCTATCCGAGACAATCACCTTGGGTAGCCCATGTAAGCGAAAGATCTCCAGAGCAAAAATGGAAGCCAGTTCCTTAGAGGTGGGCAACTTCTTAAGTGGAAAACAATGACACATCTTTGAGAACCGGTCAACCACCATAAGGATAACAGTGTTGCCTTGGGAGTTGGGCAGTTCCACAATGAAATCCATAGACAGGTGAGTCCAGGGCCTCTCTCCATTGGGTAAGGGCTGTAGGAGGCCCACTGGAAGGTGTCGTGGAGTCTTACTCTGAGCACACACGGGACAGACAGCTATGAAGGCAGTAACATCAGCCCGTAGACTAGGCCACCAGAATTGTTGGGAGATGGCCCAAATGAGTTGATTCTTCCCAGGATGGCCAGCTGCCTTGGGAGAATGGTAAGTCTGGAGCACTGCAGTACGGAGACTCTCTGGGACAAAGCAGCGGTCACAAGGTTTATCAGGAGGAGCATGGACCTGAGCAGCAAGAATTTTGTCACCCAAAAAAGTAAGACTGGTGCGAACCGTAGCCAAGATACGATCAGGAGGAATCATAGGAACCGGAACCGACTCTGACTTGGAAGTGGAGGAAAATTGTTGTGACAAGGCATCAGCCCTTACATTCTTAGTACCAGGTAAGAATGAGAAAATGTAATTAAAGCTCGACAAGAAAAGAGCCCATCGCGCCCTTCTGGGAGAGAGTCGCTTAGCCTCAGACAAGAATGTAAGATTCTTGGTCAGTAAGAATAAGAATGGGCACAGTGGTACCTTCAAGGAGATGTCTCCATTCTTTCAGGGCTAAAATGATCGCCAACAGCTCTCTGTCACCAATCTCATAATTGCATTCAGCAGGTGACAATTTCTTGGAAAAGTAACCACACGGATTCATAGCGCTCTCAGAGTTAGGACATTGAGACAGAAGGGTGCCAACTCCAGTCTCGGAAGCATCAACTTCTAGGATAAAAGGCAACGTAGGATCAGGATGTGCCAACACAGGAGCAGAAACAAAGGCAGCCTTGAGAGTCTCAAAGGCCTTAATGGACTCCGGAGACCAACACTGTGGGTTACCATCCTTTCTGGTCAAATCAGTCAGAGGCTTCACCAGAGACGAGAAGTTACGAATAAACTTCCAATAGTAGTTGGCAAAGCCCAGGAAACGCTGCAGAGGACGTAAACCCACGGGTTGAGGCCACTGTACGACTGCCGACAGTTTCTCTGGGTCCATCGAAAAACCAGCAGTGGAAATAACATAGCCCAGGAATGCAACCTGTTCACGATGGAACTCGCACTTCTCCAGTTTACAATAGAGATTGTTCTCCCTTAGTTTCTGAAGTACACGACAGACATCTGTGTGGTGGCTCTCCAGGGACTTGGAAAATATGAGGATATCATCGAGATAAACCACAACACACAATTACAACAAATCTCGTTAATAAGTTTCTGGAAAACTGCCGGGGCGTTATAAAGGCCAAAAGGCATTACCAGGTATTCATAATGGCCTGTTCTGGTATTAAATGCAGTTTTCCACTCGTCGCCCTCCTTAATGCGCACGATATTGTATGCCCCTCTCAGGTCAAGCTTTGTGAAAACCGTTGCTCCTTTGAGGCGGTCAAATAATTCTGTAATCAATGGAATCGGGTAGGCATTCTTAATCGTGACACGATTGAGACCCCTATAATCTATACAAGGTCTCAGTTCACCGCTCTTCTTTTTCACAAAGAAGAAACCAGCACCAGCAGGAGACGAGGACTTGCGGATGAAACCTCGAGAGAGTGCATCAGCAACTACTCCTCCATGGCCTTATCCTCCAAGACCGACAAAGGGTAAACTCGGCCACGAGGAGGTATGGCACCAGGTTGAAGATCAATTGTGCAATCGTAAGGCCGGTGTGGAGGCAAACTACCGGCTTGATCTTCATCAAAGACATTGCCAAAATCACGGTACTCCTCTGGCAGGGAGGGGAGTGAAGTGGTGCACAGGACCTTTTGATACCTTCAGGAAGCATGTCTCACTGCATTGTGGTGACCAGGAGAGAACCTCAGCATGGAGCCAATCAAGAAGGGTTGTGCCTCTGTAACCAACGGAACCGTCTCATGAGTCACATGGGCAGGCTGTGAAGGTCTCCCGTCAAGAGCCTCAATGGCAAGTGGAGTGTCACGCAGCTGCAGCGGAATCGAGTGTTGCAAAACAAATGCAGCATCAATGAACCGGCCTGCAGCCCCTAAGTCGATTAGTGCCTGTATCTCGATGGACGACTCAGCCCAAGAAAGGGTGACCAAAACAGGGGCTTATTCTTTTGGATAACTGGGGACGAAACAATGCCACCTAACCTCAAGGTTCGGGCGTTCCCTGGACGGGTAGGACAAGACTTCAAATAGTGACCTGCCTGGCCACAGTAAAGGCACAATCTCTCCCTCCTCCTAAAGGCCACTCATCCGTGGAGAGACGCGTGAAGCCCAGGTGCATGGGTTCATCTTCACTGACCAACTCTGTACCAGGAGGTATGGGAGGTGAGGGAGGCATGGGTGGGACTACAAAGCTCGGAGGCAAACCTACAGGAGGCTTCAGCAAGTGCTCCTTAAGAGAGAGTCTTTCTCAGAGTCTGGAGTCGGAGGATGGCAAACGAGATCTAGCTCTCCAACTCAGTGGGTATATCTCGGGCTGCTATCTCATCCTAGATGGAATCCGAGAGACCATGAGAAAAAGCAGCCACAAGGGCCTCGTTGTTCCAAGCAACCTCTGCTGCCAGAGTACGGAATTCAATGGTGTAGTCGGCAACATTTCTCGTACTCTGTTTGATGGACATGAGGCACTTGGCAGCAGAAGCGGAGCGTGCGGGAACGTTAAAACCCATTTTTAAAGGAGGCCACAAACTGAGGGTAACCCAAGACAACAGGTTTTTGTGTCTCCCATAGAGGGTTAGCCCAGGCCAAGGCTCTGTCAGAAAGCAAAGATATCAAGAAACCTACTTTGCTTCTTTCCTTGGGAAACGCCTGGGGCAGCATTTCGAAGTATATCTCGACCTGATTGAGAAACCCTCTGCATTGAACTGGATCGCTCCCAAATCGCTGGGGAAGCGGAGCAGAACCAGACATACCTCTTATAGAGGTAATACTCGAGGTGGGTTCCTGCACAGAGACTGGCTCAGCCGCAGGGACGGCCTGCGACTCAGGTTGTACCGGAGCAGCCACTGTGGGGGATTCCAGGTGAGCCGTGCAATTCAAGAGCGTTTGTAACGCCAAGGCAAATTGATCCATGCAGTGATCTTGCTCATCCAATCTGGAAAAAATATTACCAACAAGTGGATTGACTGTATCTTCTGAATTCAGTTCCTTCATTACTGTCAGGAACCATGAAACAGACCGAGACAGAAGTACAATCAAATCACACTTGTTTGTTAATAATAATAAAAAGGTAAATAGAAAAAAGCATAGTCAAGCATAGCCAGAGTCCAGTAGCCAGATCGGGTAGTCAGCCAGTCCAGATGTCAGGGATCCGAGGAGAGCAACTACAAGCAGAATAGAAGCCAGGAGGGATGTCATCAAGCCAGTCTTGAAACAAACAGCAGGGGATGGTTCCTAGTGATGTGACCAACGCGAAGGCAAATGAACGAGTGAGCTGGAAGGCTTTAAATGGGCAGGTCAGACGAGTATCATCGGGAACAACTGGTAACTGGAAAGAGAAGAGAGCGGGCAATTAGCTGACAGCTGAGCGGCCAGCCCAGAGAAGGAAGGGCTAAGCCAGCCCTGACAAAGGGACACTGTGGTGGTGGCCTACCAGTAACAAGTTGGACAAGGGTCTGTTGTGGTTAAGACCAGCAGTTCTGGTGCTGACAACAGACGCCAGCTCTTTCGGCTGGGGCGCACACCTGGAAAAGGATCTGGCTCAAGGATCCTGGTCTCAGGTGGATGCCAAACGGACCTCAAATCAGAGGGAATTACTGGCATTGCAGAAGGCAATAGTAGCCTTCCAGCAAAGAATATGGGACAGCATTTCCAAGTAAGGTCGGACAGTGCGGCTGCTGACGCATATATAAACAAGCAGGGGGAACCAGGAGCCCTGCATTGCAGATGATAGCAGGAGAAATTTAAGCTTGGGCCGAATCTAACCTAGCTTCGCTGTCAGCGGTTCATTTAAAGGGGGCTCAGAACCCTCTGGTGGACTTTCTCAGTCGTCCGTGTGTGAAACAGGACGAATAGTCACTCAACCAGGAAGTGTTCGAGCAGGTTGTGAGGACCTGGGGCATACCAGAAGTAGATTTGTTTGCCTCAGAAAGCAACAAGAAGGTTGCTCAGTTCTTCTCCCATCGAGCCAGAGGGATAGATGCCTTCGCCAATGCATGGCACTTCAACCTGTGCAATGCTAGAGCTTTTCGGCGGTTCTTGCGGAAACTGAAGGGGAAGGCCTGGAGGACCCCCTTTTAACCATTTGGGTGAATGTGTTTCCTGTCCTGGAGGGAGGAGCCCTTTTGTCTCAGAGGCTGTCCTGGAAGACTCCTAGAAAGAGTTATCAGGAAGTCTAACTCCTAAAGGTTATACATAAAAGCTGATCATTGTAGGCACCACTGTCGGTATTAAATGGTTTGCCCCAACTCTCTTACTGCTAAATCTGCAAGAGAGCATGTTCTTTTGAAAAACAGACGTACTGACAAGATCACAAGGTGAAAATAAGATAAAGAGAGCATAAAAAAGAAAAGTAATGCAGGCACCACATCTAAGAATTGGTAAGCTACAAAATGTTTGCTTTTGGGGTTCAATACCGCTTTAATGCATGCCCTCTGTAGTCGAAGAACTGACACTTCCTGTGAAGAAACAATATAGACCACAATCCCTGAGTCTTAGTCTAGTGACCTTCAGGTACGAGCCAATCCATTAGATCTGACACAGCAGGCAGAGCATTTAACAGAGATCACCATGCAGTATTTATTCACAATTGTATTCCCACATTTGTGATGCAGTCAAGAAAATGGTGAGGCATGGATTGTGACATGGAACAAGACGTTGCTTTTCCCTCAAGCTAATAGTGAAAAGATAGATTAATATATGGACATAGGGGAATCAGTTGGGCATGACAGTACAAACTGCAGCCACAACATGTGAGCCCATCATAACAAGGAAAGCCAAACAAACAACATAAGAAATATAACTTAACACAACGAATTTGCTATAATACAACTATAAATATAATATATCTAGTTAAAACAACAATAACATTTGAAAGTGTACAATGCCTTTAAGGTAAACTATATATTATTTTTGACTTTTTTTCATCTCTCATTGATGATCATTGCTGAAATGAGATCATTTAATCGCAAATCCCTATTTAACCCGGGTAGGTATGCACTGCAGAGGTCCATCAAATGTACTAACTCGTCTGCAATCTTCCTCCAACTCCAGCTCCAGAGGTAACACTCACAAAACAATAATTAAAATGCCCCCTCATGGTGTAATATTTCCACAAACAAACATATCCTTTAACCAAAAATGGAGTAACAGTGCACAAAATTCCATTGCCCCCTTTAGGATAAGCATCAGCTCCTAAAATATGCATAGCTTCTGGTTCTGGGCGTGATGACGTCCCATGGCCTCACCACTGACATATTTCATCACGTTATCAATGCCTTTATCAAAGGAACTGTATGCTCTGGTTTTAAGTGCTCCTTTCTTGTGAGTGTTACTCCATTTTTAGTTAAATAAAGGTGGTGGTTGTGGAAATATTGCACTATGAGAGGCATTTATATTCTCTTTTGGTGGGTGTTAGTGTTACATTTACCTTAACAGGGTGTGGATCAAACATTGAGGTAAGCAGTTGGTATTAATGAAGGTGGTACACGTTATGCACCGATACTTTGAAGCATGCACGGCAAGACTGCATTATATAATATGATGGAAGATTTTTTTTTTTTTTTTTTTTTTTAGAAAATACAAGTAATTGTGTTTTGCACATTTGGATATTGCAAGAAAAATATTTACTTCAAATAATCAGTTACACTACTTTGTTGCTGGTTGCACAGGACTTTATTAACTCACTGCAATTATTATATCTATGAGATTGCACAGGTATTCAAATTATTGTGCACCGCTTTTTGATATAACATATACATAGTGTATGTTTAATAATTATTTTGTTCTTTGAATGCAGCTTTGCTTCAGATAAACTTCAACTGGGTATATTGCCATCTGCAGGAGTAGGATGAAAGGTGCATAAAAATAAGACAAGCCAGAAGGTAGCCCCTCGGAGGCTAAAACCCCCCCCCCCCCCTACAGCTGTGGACGAAAGCAGTTATTAACCTAGCATCTAGGAGTTACAACTTAGATTTTACCTCTGTGAAGTCTCAAGGTTTTTTTTTTCTATTTCTGGAAGTGTTTTACTGGCTTGGTGAGGTTATATAATATAGATCCTGGTAGTACCCCCAGTTGCAGTCATCAAGCACACTTGGTTTCTTGCTATGTGCGGTTCAGCTGCAATGGCCTGGTTTTTAACAGCCTACAGGGTTTTTACCCGGGGGGGGGGGGGGGGGGACACACACACATCAGTGATCAGCCTGGTAGTCTTTTACGCTGTCAGTGCTGAGGTTAGCAGTAAAGCATACAGTATATTTGGTCTTGGAGGGAAGCCTGGCCCAGGAAGTGATTTCAGAGATTTATTCAAATCTTCTCGCAGTGCCTAAGGAGAACAGAATTTGTCCTGTTCTGAATCTCAAAACCTTAAATATTTGTCAAGATGCAAAAGGTCAAGTCAAAGTCGTTGCAGACAGTAGTGATGTCCCTGCATCATGAGTATTTTCTGCCATATATAGCATGCCCATGTACCCATTTGCTGTGGGGAACCAGTGGTCCTTACACTTTGTGATAGGGTGGGAGCACTACCAATTTGTAGCCTTGCCCTTCAGCCTAGTTACCTGCTCCTCAATTGTTTATCAAAATGTTGGTGCCAGTCTTAGCTGCGTTGAGGTTAAAAGGGATACCAATATCTGGACGTCCTTATATTGCAGGTAGAGTCTCTTTCAGAACTAACGTCCAGCCTGTTGTCACCATTCGCAAACGAAGGGGGTTTGGGTGGCTCCTGAACCTCAAGAAATCCTGACTGTTTTTGTCACTTATAGTGAAAAAATATATAATCAGCGGAATAATCAATATATAATGTAATTAGCCTACTAATTGGCTTCATGTGATTTCTTCCCACGCCAATTAGTGTATCCACATGTGACTGTCACTATATCAAACAAAACAAAATCTAGTGTAGCGCAACCATAAACAAATACAAATAAAACAGGTCCAAATATAACAAAATTCCACCGTTGCAACTTTCAGTGACTGTTCATAAATTTCCAATGACTTCAGTGACCATCACCTTTAGCTGGAATGCCTGCTCACTTCCAAAAGTTGACCCCACTACAGAGACCTTTTCAGGACATTTTCTCCTTCCACATGATTGTTGATATGCATGTTTTTCACATTTGTGTGTGAGTATTTTATCCCTAAGTTACAGTTTTTATAAATGTTATTAGCAGAGACAGCACTATGGTTTGCCTTTGTTTTATATGGCCACAGATGACTGAATGAGATCCCCGGGAGGAGGGCTATGTTCTCTAGGTGAGGATTCATGTTCCCGAAAAATCCTGAGAGATATTGCACTAAGCGTGTATGACTCTGCAGTGGGGACTACATAGTGAGAACCCAAGAGTAGGTGTGTCTTGTCCAGGAACACCAGGAGGAAGAGTTGTTTTCCCAAGGCATCCTGAGAGATGGATATAATGGCAGGCGTGTGACACTGTAGTGGGATCAACTTTTGGAGGTGAGCAGGCATTCTAGCTGGATGTGGTGGTCACTGGAAATTTATGAATGGTCACAAAGTTGCTCAACGGTGAAATTTTGTTATATTTGCACTTATTTTACTTGTATTTGTTTATGGTTGCGCTACACTATATTTTTGTTTTGTTTCTGTCACTTGCCTATAATATAGCTTCAGATTCACCTACTGTACTTGTGCAGGTGGTCGTTTATTTCCCAGGGTATTGTTTTTCATTGTAGCATCTTTTGAGGTGATTCTCTATGTAAAACTTCCCTCCAGAAATATTCAGCAGTGGGATCATGTCTCAGTGGAAGTCTCCCACAAAGTTTTTTTGTTTTCATAGTAGGTAAGGTTGAATAAAGACAATATTCCAATAAATCCAATTCAACCTGTGTAGGTGTATATGTTTCATTGTCGATTTAATGCTTTCCCATATCCCTGTTGTGTTCACTAAGGTGCATGTCCAAGAGTCTTTTAAAACTATCAATACTCCCCGCTGACACCACCAATTGTGGAAGAGAGTTCCACACCCCCTATGTATCTTAAGGTTAAATTGCTTCTCCTCCAATCTCATTGTGTGGCCCCATATTCTCTAACATGCCAAGACTGAAAAGTTTTCTTCCTACACTGGGATCACCATTGATATTTGTATATGGCTATCATATCTCCTCTCAAGCATCTCTTCTCCAGGGACAATACATTTAGTGCTTGTAGTTATTAGTCGTAATTGAAGTCCTCCAGTCCGCTTATTCATGTAGTTGCCCTTCTCTGGACTCTCCCCAGCACCAGCACATCCTTCCTGAGGACTAGTTCTTGCTGAACCAGCCGAGATTCAAACCACCTATGGGCTGCTTTAGATTTTCTGTTTTATTTATTTGCTCACCCCATTTTGGCACTGCTTTGGAACATTCCAGTTGTTGATACAAAAAAAAAAAAAATACTGTTTTTTTTTTTAAAGAATAGCTGTGTCCTCCAATGAACATTTTCTCTGTGTTCTATGGAGGACACCCCTCAATTGAGGACACCCCTCAATCTTGCTGCTGCCTGTTTGTGGTTATTTTTGTTCTTATGTGCACTGTGTCACGTAACAGACTTGTCCATAGCTGTAGAAGAGTGTTTTGGCCACCAGCGTTAGTCGCACCATGGGCTCTCTTAATCCACTAAGTATCCTACTCCTGCATGTGGCGATATACCTAGTTGATTATCTATAGCAGAGATGAGTTCTCCAATGAACATAGAGAAAATAATTTTTCAGTGAGTAAAAAAAAAAATCCAGTTTTTGTGTGCTTTACTCAGGGTTAACCCAAGCATAGTTTCTCACTTGCTTTTCTTATGCTTTTACAGGTTGTGAAATTGCACACTAGATTAGGAAAGCCAATTCCTGACACAGAGCCTGTCGTAACACACACATCTGGACCACCCAGCAAATCCCCAACATTCACTTCCACTGGAATGCAAAACCTAGAAAATTCACAGTCCCTTGAATATTCCGCCAACTCTGAGTCATTTCCTACAGGTAAGTGTCAACATATAAAATCCAATAGTTTCCATTTAAATCTTAATTATTTTAAACTTGAATGATTTGAACTTCTTTATATGATGAAAAAAATACATGTTCAATTCAAAGCTATACATTTATGGCCAAAAATATTGGCACCTCTGCATTTTTGGCAGAAGACATGCCCCACTTCGCCCAGAAAATTGTTGCAATTACAAATATGTAGGCATTCTCATGTTTAGTTCTTTTGTTTTTATTGGTATGACAACACAAGTGGAGAGTGAAAAGGCCAAATCTAACACATTCCAATCAAAACTCCAAAAATAGACTGGCCAAAATTATGACGCCTTCTCAAAATTGTAAGAATTAATTGCATTATAAGTTTGTGATACTCCTTAATTTCTAATTTAAACTGGCCTGTAATAATTAACAGGTGCTGACAATATAGAAATCACACCAGCAACTAGTTAAAATTGTGAAAAATTTACTCAACCTTTCTGTTGTGTGTCTGTGTGCCACATGGAGAAGAGAAAAAGTGGCAAAGAATTGTCTGAGCATTTGAGATGACAAATGGTGGAAAAGCATGGACTATCTCGAGGTCACAAGTCCATCTCCAGAGATCTTAAAGCGTAGTCCCAGCTGGACCCATGTTTATTAAGTCAGCAGCTACGAAAAGTGTAGCTGCTGACTTTTATTAAACACACACCTGTCCCATGGTCCAGTGATGCGGCCACCCGAAGCCTTCGTTCTCTCCCTCACTTGTCTGCCATGCTGGCATGGCAAGTGTGGGCACCCGGCTGTGACAGCTTGCGGCTTCACAGCCGGGTACACGCTGTACATACACAAGTCGCACTGTGCTTCCTGACTGATGTGTCGTCCCAGAAGATTGGAGAGAAGGGGAGAGGAGGAGTCATCTAGGTGGCAAATGTGGCGTATCAGGGAGTCATACCTTAAAGCAGAAGTTCCACTTTTGGGTGGAACTACGCTTTAAGGTTCCTGTGTCCACTGTGCACAACATTGTTTAGAAGTTTTATGGCACTGTAGCTAATCTTCCTGGACGTGGACGAAAGAAAAAAAAATTGGTCAAAGATTGCAATGAAGGATTGTTCCAATGGTGGATAAAGAACCTCGATCAACTTCCAGACACATTCAAGCTTACCTTTTAGGCACAGGGTACAACTGTGTCAGCATACAACAAAAATTTTAGGCCCACGGGACTTTTAATGAATCGTTCCTCCGACATAATATATATATAAAAATATGAAAAATGTATTGACATACATGTAAAAACAAAACCGAATGCAAAAATGTAATAAACATCAATACATATATAATGTTCGACTTTGATCAAAAAACCTTTCCATGGAACCTATGTAGTCCATGTGGATGACCACCGTGCTATCTGAAGATAAAGGACACATGTAAATATGAAGAATAAAAAATATGTAACAAAGCATATATATATATATATATATATATATATATATATATATATATATATATATATAATTTTTTTCAAATACACATATGCACTGTAAAATTGATATGCCTAAAATCTGACACAGAAAAGAACTTACAATTTTTTGCAAGATGCTAGCCGCCTTCCACCAAAATGGTGGTTAGGTGCATGAATAAATAGAAGTCGGATGTATATTAAATATATCTAATGACAGAAGCCAGAAAAGATTGCTGCCAGAAGGCCCACAATTCTTTCAGCGGGAGCTGTGGAGGGACAGGGAGATGAGGGAAAGATGGCTGTGCTCTCAGCAAGGAGCCCAAATGGTGGGTGTCGGATCCAACCAGGAGAAAGATGACCCACACCTGAAATAATCAATTGTATTAATGAATGAAAGAATATGTGCCAATCAACGGCAATAAATATAGTTTGAAACAAAATGTGAAGATGGGGAAAAAAGGGCAAAAATTTGAGGAAAGTAGCTTCATTAATATGTGCAATGTGTAAATGTGAGAGATAATGAATGACTGCATCCAATAATAATAATAAATATGTTGCAAAAATAAATTGGCCCTAGTGATTAAAATTATATGAAACCATATGGTTTATTAAGTGGTAACTGGTGAGTAATGATATGTGGATGATTGCCATATATTTTGTGAAGTGTAAGTGGTAATGTTAGAATGGCAGTGAAAATAAATTCAATAATGCACTGTGACTGGTGTAACAACAAAGAAAAAATGCCATAACGTAAAGTGAGTGAGAACCCCCCACAAACCTGCCAAGCAAAACCAATATGAATCAAAGTTGGCCAACCAGACAAGGCGGAAATAAATAGTCTTAAAACACCATAATCCACCACAAAATGCAATAATTACCCTCGGGGTAAGAAGCAAAGATATCCGGCGGTCAAATAACCAGATGAGTGGAACGTTGCTGAGAGGTGCTGGGCACAAAGGCTGCCAAAAACCGGGAGGATTGCAGCTCCCGGATGAAGAAACTGGAAAGGATCTGAAATGGCAAAAAAAAAGAGAGAAAAAGGGGGATTAATATCTACAAATACTATCATGCATAAAACTGACTACAATATCAAAACACAATACCTAACATAGGTTGCACAGTGTTTGTTATAACAATGAAAAAGAAAAAATTATATATCAAACATTAAAGAAAAACCTAAGGTGACCTCAACTTTCAGACAAATTTTAAGCTGACCTTTTAAGCAGTTGTGTCAGCTCACTCTATACATTGCCATCTTTATGAAAATGGATGCTATGATAGGAGACCCATGAGGACCCCACTGCTGACATTGAAGTATAAAAAAGCCAGATTGGAGTTTGCCAAAACTTACCTGAGGTAGCCAAAATCCTTTTGGTAGAATGTGCTGTGGACAGACTAAACAAAATTACAGCTTTTTGATAAAGCCCATCATTCTACTGTTTTTAGAAAAATAAATGAAGCCTTTTAAAGAAAAGAATACCTTAACTACAGTCAAACATGGTGGAGGGTCACTGATGTTTTGGCGTTGCTTTGCTGCTTCAGACACTTGCCCATGTGCATGACATTATGAAATCGGAAGACTACCAATGAATTCTGTGGTGCAATGTAGTGCCTAGTTTCAGAAAGTTGGGTCTCTGTCAGAGGTCATGGGTCTTGTGCCGCATACACACGGTCGGAGAATCCGTCGGATTGCGTCTTATCAGACCGTTTCGTCAGATAATCCGACTGTGTGTGGTATGCATCGGACTGATTCCGTCCGAGTCTCCGTCGGACCCAATTTTCCAACATGTTGGAAATATTTCCCGACCAACTGGGCCGGTTGGACGTAATCCGATCATGTGTAGAGAATTTTGATCGGACCAAGTGCCACGCATGCTCAGATCAAATTCCTACATCAAAGCTATTGGCTACTAGCCTTAATGTAGTCCCATCGTAACGAAATTACGTCATCACGTTCTGAAAGATCTGATTTTTCGACAACTTAGTCCGACCGTGTGTATGCAACAGTTTCGGACACAATCCGTCAGACTAAATCTGACAGACAAAATCCGACGGATTTGGTAGTGGAAATCTCCTACCGTGTGTACGTGGGCTTACAGCAAGGCAATGACTCGAAGCACATGTCAGAAAGCACCCAGAAATGGTTTAAAACAAAGCGCTGAAGAGTGCTGAACTTGCCAGCAAGGGGCCCAGATCTACCGTATATACTCGAGTATAGGCCGACCCGAATATAAGCCGAGGCCCCCAATTTACCCCCAAAAAAACTGGCAAACTTATTGACTCGTGTATAAGCCGAGGGTGAGACATGCCTGTCCATCCCTGTGTGTGTCCGTCCATCCCTGTGTGTCCGTCCATCCCTGTGTGTCCGTCCATCCCTGTGTGTCCGTCCATCCATCCCTGTGTGTGTGTGTGTCCATCCATCCATCCATCCCTGTGTGTGTGTGTCTCCATCCATCCATCCATCCATCCCTGTGTGTGTGTCTCCATCCATCCATCCCTGTGTGTGTGTCTCTCCATCCATCCATCCCTGTGTGTGTGTGTCTCCATCCATCCATGTGTGTGTGTGTGTGTGTGTGTGTGTGTGTGTGTGTGTCCAGCCTACCTGTGTCCCGAGCCTTTGTCCCGAGCCTCCGTCCCGTGCCTTGCCTCCTTGCCTCCGTCCCGTGCCGTGCCTTGCCGCCGTGCCGCCGTGCCTTGCCTCCGTCCCGTGTCGTGCCTTGCCTTGCCTCCGTCCCGTCCCGTGCCGTGCCTTGCCTTGCCTCCGTCCCGTGCCCTCTTCGTCGGCGCCTCGGCGGCCATTGTAAAATTCAAAAGCCTCCGCCTTCGCCTGTGATAGGCGGAACACTGAATTTCCCAGCAGCCTGTGTTCCGCCTATCACGGACATCGTATCATCCTCGTCCGTAGTACGAGGATGATACGATGTCCGTGATAGGCGGAACACAGGCTGCTGGGAAATTCAGTGTTCCGCCTATCACAGGCGAAGGCGGAGCCGGAGGCGCGGCTTTTGAATGATAGAATGGCCGCTGTCTGTCTGCTCGACACGCTGATCGAGCGGGCAGACAGCGATGACTCGAGTATAAGCCGAGGGGGGCACTTTCAGCCTCAAAAAAGAGGCTGAAAATCTCGGCTTATACTCGAGTATATACGGTAAATTCCATAGAGCACCTATGGGGAGATCTCAAAACCGCAGTTGGGAAAAGGAACCCTTCCAATCTGAGAAACTTGGAGCAGTTGTCAAAAAGAAGAGTGATCCAAAATTCCAGTAGAGTTGTGTAAAACTCATTGATGGTTACAGGAAGTGATTGATTTGAGTTATTTTTTCCAAGGGGTGTGTTACGAAATATTAAATTGAGGATGCTATTAATTTTTTTCCAGTCCATTTTTGGAGTTTTGCGTGAAATGTGTCAGATTTGGCTTTTTGTTTCTCCACCTTTTTTGTGTCGCACCAAAACAAACAAAAGAACTAAACATGAATGCCTAAACATTTGTAAGTGCAATCATTTTCTGGGCAAAGTGGTGCATTATCTGACAAACAGCAGGGGTGCTAATATTTGTGGGCGTGACTGTAGGTAGCTGAAAATGTTGCGTTTAATGCGGATTCCAGTACTGGTTGTTTTTTTGTACTTTTTCTAAAAAAACAAAACAAAAAAAAAACACAGCTTGCACGCATAATTCTTTTAGTACACACCACTGCTACAGGATGGTGTGAACTGGCCTCATAGGGAACAAGGCTTCTTGTCTTGGGCTGAGCAAGACTGCTAATTGCATTTCCAATTCACTTTGTGTGAAATAGCCCTGATACAGCTGACTATATTTCTAGTTGTACAGCTATTGCCAAAAGTTTTGTGAATTACACAAATGTTATTTTTCAAAAGTCTGCTGATTCAGTGTTTAGATCTTTTTGTCAGAGGTTACTATGGTATATTGAAATGTAATTAGAATAATTTCATAAGTGTCAAAGGCTTTTATTGACGGATTGCATTAAGTTTATGCAAAGAATCATTATTTTGCAGTGTTAACCCTTCTTTTTCAAGATCTCTGCCAGCATGCCAGGGTGAAATCAACTTCCGGTCCAAATCCTGACTGAGGGCAGCCCATTCTTGCATAATCAATGCTTGGAGTTTGTCAGAATTTGGGGGGGTTCTCAATGGGATTAAGGTATGGGGAGTTTCCTGGCCATGGACCCAAAGTTTTGATGTTTTGTTCCCCAAGCCACTTATCACTTTTGCCTTATGGCAAGGTGCTCCATCATGCTGGAAAATACATTGTTTGCCATCAAACTGTTCTTTGTGATAGTTGTGAGAAGTTGCTCTCGGAGATGTTTTTGTACCATTCTTTATTCATGGCTGCTTTCTTAGGAAAAATTGTGAGTGAGCCCACTCCCTTGGCTGAGAAGCAACCCCACACATTAATGGTCTCAGGATACTTTACTGTTGGCATGACACAGGACTGATGGTAGCGTTCACCTTTTCTTCTCCAGACAATATTTTTTCCGGATGCTCCAATCAATCGGAAAGGGGATTTAGCCGAGAAAATTCAAATGTGTCTACCTGCGCAAAAAAAATCTATAATTAAAATACAAAATTTTGTGGAGCAACCCCACCGCTACAACATCAATGTGAACATTTATATGGTTTGCTGCAGTCAAATATGGTTCTACTTAAAGTAAAAACCTGTGCAAAACAAAAAGTGTCTGATGGCTGCGCTAACCCTTATAGTGTATATCTTAGAACCAGAATGTACACCACTGAAAAAAATATATATACACATGCATACACACTACTAATACTAAATCAATATGTGTATACAGTACACCCGTGTCTATATCTCATGTGCAACTCATACATCCAATATCACCATTTCTGTTCGATTTAAATTGTACAAAATAAACAAATGAATGTTCAGTGTTTATGCTGGTATTAGTGAATCCCCCTTTCCTTATTCCTTGCTGTGTGTTAAATTACTCCAATCCTCCTATTTCTTGCATTCATGATTCTGTGTATTTCATATCCACCAATTTAGTGACACCACCACCATCATAAGAATTGGCCACTCACCAGATATTAATATAGAAAACTCCTTTGGTTCATTGATAGGGATAACCACTCCACTCAAGGTCTATGTTGCTCCCAGCTTACAGGTTTAAACAATATTCACCCTCATAAAAAATGAACAGCAATCATTGCACAGTTTGTCTGTGCATTTATTTATAAAAAAGGTAAAAACAGGTTATGCCACTCAGTGCTTCCCGATGACGCAATTGTATTTGGAAAATGCATAGAGGCGGCTGGGATACACAAAACATCACTTCCGGGTAAATGATAGTGAGGCTTGGGACGCATGCTGGGATAGGAGAGATGCGGCGATGCCCTCACTCATCTAAACCCATTCAAACTGCTGGATACGTTTAGTGCCAACTCATAGGCACTTGGAAATGTGAGTGACATAACCTGTTTTACCTTTTTATATAAATGCACAGACATACTGCGCAACGGTTGCTGTTAATTTTTTATGAGGGCGAATATTGTTTAAACCTGTAAGCTGGGAGCAACATAGACCTTGAGTGGAGTGGTTATCCCTATCAATGACCCCAAGACATTTTCTATATTAATATCTGGTGAGTGGCCAATTCTTGTGGTGGTGGTGGTGTTGTCACTAAATTGGTGGATATGAAATACACAGAATCATGAATGCAAGAAATAGGAGGATTTGAGTAATTTAACACACAGCAAGGAATCCGGAAGGGGGATTCACTAATACGCTGGTTCACTTATACCAGCATAAACACTGAACATTCATTTGTTTATTTTGTACCATTTAAATCTAACAGAAATTGTGATATTGGACGTATGAGTTGCACATGAGATAGAGATACGGGTGTACTGTATAGCTATATTGATTTAGTATTACTAGTGTGTATGCATATGTGTACATTCTGGTTCTAAGATATATAATATAAGGGTTAGCACAGCCAACACACACTTTTTTTTGCTTATCCGAGAAAATTATCCCAGTCCTCAGCAGTCCAATCCCTGTACCTTTTGCAGAATATCAGACTGTCCCTGATGTTTTTCCTGTCGAAGTGGCGGCTTTGCTGCCCTTCTTGACACCAGGCCATTCTCCAAAAGTCTTCTCCTTCCTGTGCGTGCTGATTCCTGAGCAGCTGAATAATCTGTATGAGACGGTCCTGGCACTTGCTGGACTTGGGTGCCCTTAAGCCTTCTTCACAGCAATTGAACCTCTGTCCTTGAAGTTCTTGATGATCCCATTAATGATTGAGTTAGGTGCAATCTTAGTAGCAGCAATATCCTTGCCTGTGAATCCTTTTTTGTGCAAATCAGTGATGACTGCACATGTTTACTTGCAGGTAACCATGGTTAACAGTGCAAGTACAAGAATTTCAAGCACCACTCTGCTTTTTTAAAACTTCCAGTCTGTTATGTTAATTCAATCAGCATTACAGAGTGATTTCCAACCTTGTCCTCGTCAACACTGACACCTGTGTTAAAGTGGTTTGTAAACCCTTACAAACCACTTTGACCTACAGGTAAGCCTAGATTAAGGCTTACCTGTAGGTCCAAGCAATATCTCCTAAACCTATATGGTTTAGGAGATATTTGCCCGAAAACGGGCACCGCTGTCTACAGCGCATGCGCCGTAGACAGCGGCGCGCAGGCGCACTGAACGCGGCAGTTCCAAGAATGGAGCTGCCGCATTTGTTGATTCCCGTGCGCATGCGCGGGAGTGACGTCATCGCGGCTTCGCCGAATGACAGCGGCGGAGCTGCGAGACGCCACCAGCAAGATGGATGCGGCGGACTACAGGGGACAGCGGCGACTTCGCTGGCTCCTGTGTCAGGTAAGTGACACATAATGGGCTACTATGCGATGCATAGTAGTCCATTATGCTTTACCTTTGCAGGGAAAAAAAGAGGAAGTAAACTCATCAGGGTTTACTTCCTCTTTAATGTGAGAATCCCCGACATATTAGCTGGTCCTTTTGTGGCTGGAATTCAGTTGAAATAGTTTTTTTTTATTTTATTATTATTTTTTTTTATTTCAGATTAAGTTCATTTTAATGGCAAAGAGGGACTGTGCAATTACTTGCAATTCATCTGATCACTTTACATAACTTTCTGGAGTATATGCAAATTGCCATCATAAAAACGGAGGCAGCAGACTTTGAAAATTTTAATATTTGTGTCATTCTCAAAACTGTTGGCCATGTCTGTACTTGTTTTGACAAGATATTGATTTGAATTGTGAGTGTGCATATGCACTTGTGCAATATTTTTTGCTGAATTCCATCTATTGGTTGTGGTGTGGAAACTTTAAGTTTCAAGTGCTGCTTGGGTACAAAATCATCAGTCTTCCCATCTACTCTATGTGAAAGAATGTTTTAAAAAAGATTGTCTTTTGGTACGTGGATGGTACTCACACTTCAGAACTCTGCTGGTTAAAGTTCATTTTTTATTTTATTTTTTGCATACCTGTGTAGACCCTTCCATCAAGGAGGATTTTGATAACAAACCTAGGCTCTATGGAAACCCAAGCTGAACTCCTCTTTCATTTTTATTTTAAGAATTCTCCAGCAATTAAAAAAAAAAAAAAAAAATTAGCTTTGGCTGCAATATATGACCTTCCCCTCCTCAGAGCTTGGTATTTTTCCGTTTTACTGGATTCTATGAATTAAGGTAAAAAAAAGTCTTGCTAATTTTTATAAGCCTTAATTTACATTAAATTAAGATTTAAATCAAGATTTATGAAACTTGGCAATCATAATGTATAATTGCATTATCTTGTACAGTACATGAGAGGCATCCTACTCGTACACTGTCGACTAGACTACGAACCTCTTCTGCTTCCCAGAGACATCAGCTTTACTAGTTAATTTTTTTTACGTTTATTTTCTAAAGAATTATTTAATCCTTTCTAATGCCTACATGGAAGCAGTGTATCCAAATTGGTAAAAACTTGAGGAGATGTATCTGGACACCATGCTGTGGGGAAAGCTATTAACGTGGCTTCTAGCACTGGATCCTGTGTGGGGCACTCAACTTAGCACTTAGTGCAACACGTTGATTTAGCCACAAAGTGCTTTATAGGTCCATTGCCATGAAACCTAATCACTGAAGCCCCCTGTGGGTTATGCCCACTCTGACGAGTGAAGCCTGTATTTTTTTTTATGCAGTTCATCATGAACAGGTAGGACCGTCTCACCTTGTATTTCCGGCCATTACTGTGTAAGACCGGAATATGCTTGGAACGTATTTACTTCACAGTATAAACTTTTCATATTTTGCACTAAAATTCAACCACTCAGAGCTCTGTCTCAAATGGATGATCAGGTAATACGTTGCACCACACTTTAATGCCGTTTTTGCCTAGAGCGTTTAGAAGATACTCTTGCACTTGCTCCCACCTTTTCACCACAAGGATTAATTACAGGATGGTCTACACATGAATTAGCACATACTCCCACAGGACACGCTTGCCTTAACTTCCAAACTCCCACAGGGAAATGCCCTCATTTGTTGTTATGGCGAAGAACAAGAGAAAGCCAACTCTAAACAGCCGGAAAAACCTTTTCTGTTCTGAAGGCTCACACAACACTCAGCCTCACGATGTGTCCCTTGTACTGGAGCAGGAGCTGTTCTTGACACCATTCACAGCATACGGTTCTAGCTCTCTTTTTCAGGCATTCAAAAAGCGACCTATTAGACAAAAGCAGAATTTTCTGCATCTGTCACAATTAATTTGACCTATTATGGTCTTAATTTAGCCATTTGCATTCAGAGCTCAAATACGCCTCATCTCTTCTCCCTGTGACCTCAAACTGAAATTGTGGATGCCAATCAGGCTGTAGGAATCACAATCAACAAAGCCAACCACTGTGAATGCAGGCTAGTAAAGAGCTTGTCCTGACTCCAAGCAGCAATGTACAAGGAAGAAAAATGTCCATCTGAGCCACACATCTCTGTAAAACAAAGGGAAGAAGGTATAATAGCCTTGACCTGGGCTCCAGTCTCAACTGGAGTCTGAACCTGATATACCAGTCCCAGTAGATGCTGAATCAGAAGGGAATGAAGAGGATGTTGAGGCAGTTGGAGCAATCTGCAGAAGATTTCACTACCTCCAGTCTGTCACTATATTGAAGGAGCTTCACTCAACATGCTAGCATTGAAAAGCTTATTGCCTCTGTTCGTAAAAGCCTTTGCATTGTGAAAATGGACTCTCCTCCACTTTATATAAGGGTCCACAGAATCCCCACGCTTACATCTAGATCCCCATAGTCTCTCCCTTTCACATCAGGGTCCCCAAAGTTTCTCCCCCTTCAGGGTCCCAAGAGTTCCCCACCCCCTTGCATCAAGGTCCCCAGAGTTCTCGTCCCATAACATGAGGGCTTCCCAGAGTCCCACACCCCCCATTACATCAGGGTCACCAGAGTCCTCCACCCCCCCCCCACGCATTCAGTCAGGGTCACCAGAGTACCCCCCCGCGCGTTTAATCGGGGTTGCCGGAGTACTTCCCCCCCCCCCCACATTACATCAGAGTATTAATTATGTCAGGGTCCTCAGATTTCTCGCACCCACCAATTACATTAGGGTCCCCAAAGCCCTCCCACCTACATCAGTCTACCACTGCATTATATCGTGGTCCCCAGAGTCTCCCCATCCACCCATTACATCAGTCCCCCCAATTACATCAGGGTCACCAGAGTCCCCCCCCAAGACATTACATCAGAGCCCCCCCCCCCCCAATTACATCAGAGTCTTAATTATGTTAGGGTCCCCAGAGTCCCCCCACCCACCAATTATATCAGGGTCACCAGAGTCGCCCTCCCCCTCCATTTGTCCTCTGTATGGTGGGGTAGGCATGATTGGTTGCTAAGTTGCCGGACAGTCCTAGCAACCAACCACTATAGCTAACAGCAATGGGCAGTGGCACTGGGTGGAAGCTGTTAGAGTGGGAACACAGTGTATTTTTACCACTGCTGTGCTGTCAGCAATACTAGTAGTTTTCAACCTAGCTTGTGGGCTGGGGGTTACCAACCCCTGGCCTATGCTCTATAACAAACCCCCCCAAGCATTTTTTGTGCACACTCCCCCTGATCTGTTGGCGTATCCTGGGCCTTTAGGCCTCGAGCCTCTGTTGCCCAACTCTGCTGTAAGGCCACCAGCTGTTCTTATTATGCTCATAGTTTTTCAAAGTTTTACCAGGATGATGTTTAATCTTCTACTGATGCAGCTTTTGGCCACAAGGTTCTTGCAGTGGCACTCTGAACCTGGGTATTTACTCTTGTTGTTTTTGGGCCTGATGACAGTTGTTTGCCTAGTTGTTGTCTACCCTTATATTCATTGTTTTGGGATGTCCAATTGTGTATGGATAAGATGGCTGTGTCCTGCACTGTACAATTAGCCCTGATTCACATTGCATGCTACTTTGTAATTGTGCTACTTCACTTGATGTTTATGCAAGTCGCATCTGAAATTTTGAAAAATAATGCAGGAACCTTTCAAATCGGTGCTGCACTTCAAAGTCTGAGTCACACTGATTTGACTGGTTCCATTGCCGACAGTAGCCATGACACTCCGCTTATCTTGATCGTGACCATCCCCTGAGAGGACAGCTTAGTGAGTTGTTTTTTTATACGTTTATGGAGTGATTATGTACTGTGGCAGCAGTAGGTGTCTCTGTACACTTAATTAGTGTTTGATACCTTACAGCACATGGTGGTGGTTTTCAAGTTTCAGGATGATCTGCAAGTACCTGCCTTTTTTTTTTTTTTCCAGAATCATCTGCAGTTTCATCTACAAGTTCCAAGCAAAACCCATCAATGTTAGAGGCGGAAGAAGAGCACATGGATGCCCAAGATATATTTTACGGAAATTCTGTGCCACCTGTTGGAGAAAACTATGTGGAAGAGGTATAGTTTTTGCTTTTAATTTCTTTTTCTTTCAAAAATAAGGGTGATACAATTATGCAAGCAATGACCAACTAAGGGTGACATTTGAACAGAACATCAGACAGCACAAACAAAGTAACATTCCAACAATTTGGGGGATGGAGAATAAAAAACGCAGCGTTAAATGATGTAATGGGAAAATATGTAACCGTCTGGAAATGAAACCCAGAAGGGAATTAATGTCTTTGAATGAATGGTGGTATTTACAGTTATGACATTTTGCAACCTTCCCTCAACTTATTAGTTCAGAGGAGGTTCTTTTATCCTTTTGAACATTTGTATAACTCGCAGATAGATTCAAAGCCTCATATTTCGAAGATTTACTAAATACTTACGGAGGATGTGTAACTATAAGATTCCATTCACACAGGGGCAACTTTGGATCCGACTTGAAGTCGTCTCAAGTTGCCTCAAGTCGCGCAACATGATGAAATCAATGTAAGTGAATGAGAGCCGTCTTAATATACACTTGCTGAAGTCGCTCTGACTTCAGAAAAGGTTCCTGTACTACTTCAATCCGATTTCTAGGCAACTTGTACCCATTGATTTCAATGGAAGTTGCCTCCATGTTGGATCCACTGTCTTAACTGAAGCAACTTTCCAGGAAGTAAAAATTGTTTTCTAGGCAAACCCCTCCCTCCCACAGAGCTTATTATGTGATGGACCACTGGCAAAGTCCCCTGTCCTGGAGGCAACTTCAAGTTGCCTCAAGCCGTGCTGTGATTCATACTCAAGTCGCGCCCAAGTTGCCTCCCAATGTCTCGCTGGAAGTCGTGTTGCCCTTGTGTGAATGGCGTTTAAGTGTCTGGCCAGGTGGTATATAACCCCCCTTAAAGCACAAAAATACCAGCCGGAAAAATACTCATTGTGCTGGAGGGGGTGTAACCATGTCACATATATAGTGGGTGTGTCCAAAGATACTGGATTATTGGCAGAAGGTATGACAATATACAGTGTAAATTACAGATATGGATATTGCCGATGACCTGTGGCTTTGTCAATGTATTCCATGATACAAAAGATACAATAAAACAATGTAAATACGATAGTACCACCTCTGAATGCAGCAAAATGGTCAATAACAAAAAAATGGTTAGATCTGGAGTTTTACAATGAAGTGACTGGTTTAAAAGAATTGAATACATGTATAAAATGGAATATTTGAGCAATAGTGGAGATGACCAGTTGGAGAGGTTCTCCACTATTTGGGGGAAAATGGGTAGAGTTTACAGGACTATGGGGTAAATAGAGACCCAAGGGGAAGGGAGGAGGAAGGGGAGAAAAGGCAAGATAGAAGGGAGGGAGGATGGGTGGGGGTCGGGGGATGGGGTATTCCTGCTTTTTGTATCTGAATGTTTGATATGTGGAAATGTTACATTTTGTATGTGGAAAACCAAATAAAAGAAAGTTAAAAGAATTAAGGAGGGCGTATTGAGCAGCAAAAGGCACAGGCACGTCAGAGATTATCTATTTGATAGATGTCCATCTAGAATTGGCTGGCCATAGGACATGTCCACCACACATGGAAGAATGTGCCTGTCTGCCCACAGTTATGGAAGCAGGAAGGTGAGCACGATGGGTTATAACAGGCCACTCTATAGGGAACAAGGTACCATCTTGTCAATACTTTATAAAAAAAATTCTATGGCTAAAACATAGGAGCAGAATTTTATTAGATTTACACATTTATGTCCAATCCTGGACCTTTAAGTCCATTCCTAGGTCAGACGTCCATTATTGAACGTAGGCAGGTTGTTCTGTGTAAAAAGTTGCGTATAGAGAAACGAAAACATGCCAAGGGTGTGGGGGTCTGGGGCATGTTTACATGTAAAAGAGGCAAGCATCTTGGGGACCTACAGGGAAAGGCATGTTTGTTTGCAGGAAATGTTTGATCTGAAGATAACAATATTTCCCCATTTGGTAGTTCTTATTCCTGCTGTAGTTAGGGCAAATAATTTAAATTCGTGGTCGTAAGGTGCCTCATTTGTGTTGCATTTTTAGAGATCCATTGGAATGCCTGAGGAGTGGAAAGGCAGGGTTGAAAGTAAAATCCATCAAGGGTTTATGAGGGGAGATAAGGTTAGCTGACAATTTTCTTTCTTATTTTAAGAGGAGGTCTGATGGGTGGCTTGGAGACAGAATGTCTGTCTGAGGTGAAGCCAGAGTAAATTATTAATATGTAATGGTGCACAGCACTGAACCTACAAGAAAACCCATGCTGGGGTTTCTGAGCTAGCTTAATGTTTTGGGATGTGGGCCAGTTAGGCTGCTTGGTAATAACTTTGAAGGTGAGGAGAACTAAGGCCACCAAAAAGTCTACTGCGGATTAGGGCAGATCTACTCATTCGGGGTCTGGCTGCACGCCATACAAATTGAATTTGTCATCGTAGGTAATGAAAAGTAGGTGTGGAAATCCACACTGGGAATGAACGGAAGTAATATAACTAGAGAAGATATAACAAAAAAGAAAGCAGAGGAAACTAACCAGGGATAATTGGGAAACCCAACAGTCTGTCACATCCCTATTATAAATGTATTTCGAGAAAGTGCCCCAGGGACATTGCGGACAAAGAGATCATAGAACAGGGTAACCCAAATGAGAGTATAGAGGTATATAAAAAAAACTATGAATTTTATTGGTACAAAATTAACAGTATACATATATTCAAAAATCGCCTAAAAACAATGAGTGAAACATATGACAAATAGTAGAAAAAGCTGCTAGATATGGAACACACCACAGGTCCAGACTTGGTGTTGAATCGATGCGGTGCGTAAACCAAAATTATCAACATGTTTCGGAAAGTCGGGGGGGGGGGGGGGGGAGAGTGTATTTCTCTTACATTCACCGACCGACACAGCTCCTCTCTGTTACAAAATGGGTTGTGAGCCCTATCACTAGGAGATACTAGGCAAAGTTGAATGATCCTGTGATCTTCTATCAACAGCCGGCTGGGTGACAGGCTGGTTCACTTATCCGTGTAGTCGCCCCATTCCGGCCATCAAGCGTGTGCAGGTCGCAGCTACGGCTCGGCAGGCCACGACATACCTCAGCTCCAGAGGTGGTTGGTGAGCTTTTCTGCTCCGGGGCATACATATGACCGTGCTACTGATGTCTGCGTCACAGTATGCTGGGCCAGTAGACTTCCCTGCACTGATCAGGAGTTGGCTACAATGGAATGTCTCCCAGCTCTTCAGGACTGGTAAGTACAGCTCTCCCTGTCTCGGTAGGGTTGAGCAGCTGGGCATTCCCTGGGAGGTCGATTTGGGGGCCCCCTCACCTCCCTCTCTTCTTCCCCTCCTCCCCCTGGTACTGAGCAGTGTGTGTGTGTGTGTGTGTGTGTGTGTACCCCTGGGCTCTCACCTGGATTCTGGCTGACTGGGGGTGCCTGGATCCTGAGTGCTTAAACTCCCGGGAGGTGCCTGTGAGGTTTGCCACTGTGTCGGTGCAGCGATGTGTCTCTGCCACATGTTTGTTTCTGTCTCTCATGACACTGGCTGGCGGGCATTTTCAGTGTGGGCAAAGGACAGCATGCTGCTTGGCTTCAAGCAGCCATTTTCCCGGTGATTTCCTATTCAGGAAACTGACGGCCATTTTCTTGAAGCCGGACCATGTTTGTTGTGCCCTCAGCTTCCGGTTTGTCATTACAGAGCGCTGGACAGCCTCCTATGTAGTCTGAGCACGTTTCTCAGATCGCTCAGAGACCGTTCACCGATCGTTCTGACGGCCTGCCACCGACACAGCTTTGGTTCCTCTGCATCTGGGCGCGCTAGGGGGTCTACAGGCACTGCTGTAAACAGCGCGGAACTCCTCAGGGCGGTGAGTCTGGCGGGTTAGAACTCCTCAGTCAGCGGCAGCAAGGAGGGTGGGACTGTCACTGTCCTAATTCCCTTTCGGGTGGCAGACAGGGTTCAGCATGGCTTCAGAAACTGGTGTTTCTTCCCCCGAAATCCAGGCAATTGCAACCGGGTCAACTGCGTATGGCGCAGTCCCCACGGACACCCTGACGGCTATCCTCAATTCATTCGTTGCCAAGATGGAGGCGGTGCGTGGGAAGAAAGGTGCTAAAAAGCGCCCCCCGCCCCCCCCCTGTCCTCTGGAGAGAGCTCTGACGCAGACTCTGGTCCTGTTGAGGCCGGTGACCCCTGCTCTGTCTTGTCAGATGACGTTGACCAGGGCCGTTTGGAAAGTAAGGATGAGTCCCCGTCCGGGTCCGTGCGCGACAAAGCGCTTGTTGGAGCACTTATCACAGCTGTGCGTGATACCCTGAAGATTCAGGAGCCAGCAGATCCCTCTGCTGATGTACCGGTCCCTTTTAGGTCCCACAAGCCAGCATGTTCACCTAAGGTATTCCCATATCTGACTTACTTTGACAAGTTCATTTACAAGGAACTGAGTCGCCTGCAACGGACCTTTTCGGTCCCCAAATACATGGTGGTGTGTTACCCCTTTGAGGAAAGCCTTCTCAAGAAGTGGTTGTCTCCTCCGGTCGTGGACCCCCCAGTATCCAGATTAAATAAAGTAACCACAATCACGGTTGAGGGGACTCCTGCATTCAAGGATCCCACGGACAGGAAGGCAGAGGCGGTGGCTCGTTCCTTGTTTATGATTGTGGGGTCAGCCGTGCAACCTGTACTGGCATCCGCACTTGTGTCGCAGACACTGACTGAGTGGGCAAAACTTTTGCACCGCAAATTGGGAGAGCAACAGGCTTCCCGTCTGCGTGGAACTAGCAGACCAACTAGTGCAAGGCCTTAAGTACGTCTGTGACGCGGCCCTGGATACTCTCCCACTGTTATCCAGGGCTTCAGTGTCAGCTGTGGTGCTGAGGCGCCTGATTTGATTGAAATGATGGTCTGCTGACCAGGCATCCAAGAAAGCCCTGACTGATCTTCCCTTCCTTGGCGACCGGCTCTTTGGAGCCTCCTTCGATGACATTATTAAAAATGCCACTGGTGGTAAAAGTACTCTACTCCCACAGGCCAGGAAGGCTAAGGAGCCACACCGCAGGTAAGGGCCCTCTTTTTCCGCTCACAAGCGGCTTTTTCGTCCGCCCGGTGCTTCAACAAAGCATCCCCAGCCCGACAGTACGCCCACGAACGGTCAAAAACGTCCCTGGAACCGCAAGCCTAACAAGCTTGCGAACAAAAGTGCTACCTCATGAAGGTTTGCCCCCACCCATGTCTCGGGTGGGAGTCGCCTTTGGGAGTTTGCAGCCCTGTGGTCCTCCTGGTTATCCGACCAACGGGTCTGCGATCTGATTTCCACAGGCTACAAGAAAGAGTGAGTTTCTTTTCCACCAAACAGATTCTTCCCCTCCCAGCATACCCGTGTCCCCTGTTCGCCGGGAGGCCCTGTTAGGGGCGGTGAGGGACTTGCTGAATCGAGGGGTGATTGTACCAGTCCTGGAATCGGAATGCTTCCAGGGGTTCTACTCAAATCTGTTTGTGGCTCCCTGGCGTCCTTGGACATCCAGGATGTGTACCTGCACATACCCATATGCCTTCGGCATCAAAAGTTTCTGCTTTTTACAGTCGGGGAAACCCATTACCAATTTGTGGCTCTTCCCTTTGGTCTCCAGAGTCTTTACCAAAGTACTGGCTCCAGTATTGGCTTTGCTACGACAACATGGGATCGCGGTCGTGGGCTACCTGGACGATCTCCTCCTGAGAGCATCTTTCGCCTCAGAATTAGGGGGATGTGGCGATCACCATGCAGACCCTGCAAGAATTTGGGTGGCTGTTGAACCTAAAGAAGTCGGTGATTGTGCCGACCCAGCATCTGGATTACCTAGGTTTACTGTTGGACTACAGGGAAGTGAGAGTTTTTCTCCCTTCAGACAAAATGCAGACTCTCAGGTCCACGGTGAAACTGCTGATGTACCCCAACTGGTCGTCGCTCCGGTTTTGCATGCGAGTACTTGGACTCATGGTAGCTTCCTTCAAGGCAGTACACTTCACCAAGTTCCACACCAGAGTACTGCAGAAGGAGATCTTTTTGAATTGGGACAAATCTCAGTTGTCCCTGGATCGACAGATCCAGGTGAGCCAGCCAGTCAGGAACTCTCTGATCTGGTGGTTGAGGTCCCCGGTGATTCAGTCCAGAAATTTGTTCCTTCTTCTGAAATGGACGGTGATCACTACGGACACCAGTCTATCCGACTGAGGTGGAGTGATGGGATTCAGTCGGCTCAGAGCCTCTGGTCGACGAAAGAATCAGAGTTGCCGATCAATCTGCTTGAATTGAGAGCGACCAGGCTGTGCCTGCACACATGATCGATATGAGTCTTCAAGGGCGTCCGATCAGGATACAGTCGGACAACGCTATGGCTGTGGCATACATAAATCAGAAAGGGGGAACAAGGAGCTCAGCCGTTGCTCTGGAGGTCGCTCACATACTTTGGTGGGCATAGTGACACGTACCAGCCCTGGCGGCAGACGCGTCAGACACGCTGGTGGCTCCGTGGGATCAGTACCAGTTGATCTACGCCTTTCCTCATCAGAAACTGTTGCCAAGCCTGCTTCGCAGAGTGGAAGCCGAGGGGATTCCAGTAATCCTGGTTGCCCCAGATTGGCCTCAGTGACCCTGGTACGCAGACCTGGTGCGTCTGGTGGCAGACGCTCCCTGGCGACTGCATCTCCTATCTCAAGGTCCAATCTTTCATCCTGCTTTACCATCGCTGGCTTTAACGGCATGGCTATTGAGAGCCAGGTTTTGAGGAACCGGGGTCTGTCGGGCTCTGATTCCAACTAATGTTGAGGGCATGGAAATCATCTTCTCGGAAGATATAACATCGTACCTGGAAGACCTACATCTCCATGTGTGAGGAGAAAGGGTGGCATCCGCATTCCTTTTCCATAGCAAGGATCCTGCTGTTTCTCCAGCAAGGAGTAGGCCAGAGATTGGCATCGAGCACCATCAAGGGGCAAATCTCAGCCTTGGCTGTCTTTTTTTCAATGGCCCCTGGCATCGCACTCCTTAGTGGGTACCTTCGTTAGGGGCTACGACATGTCCCTCCGGTGCACCCACCGTTGCCCCCATGGGATTTGAACCTGGTGTTGTCGGCACTTCAAAAACCGCCATTTGACAATATCAGGGAGATTCCCTGTTGACTCTTTCCCAGAATTTTGGAATTGGCAGCCTTGTCTTGCAAGTCGCCTTATTTGGTCATCCATAGGGATAAGGTGGTGTTGCGTCCGCAATCGTCCTTTCTACCGAAGGTAGTCTTGGCTTTTCTTATCAATGAGGACATTGTATTACCATCGTTGTGTCCTAAGCCGAGGCACTAACCACGCTCTCGACGTGGTTAGGGCTCTGAACGTGTATTTGTCTGCCACGGCTCCCTTTCGGAAGTCAGACTCACTGTTTGTTTCGGTGGCTGGTCCAAAGAAGGGTATGGCGGTCTCGTCGTCCACCATTTCCAGGTGGATCAGACAGATTGTAGTACAAGCCTACGCCTTGAAGGGGCAGGTGCCCCCCTTTCCGGTCACGGCCCACTCTACGAGGGCAATCGGAACGCGTCGGTCGCTCAGGTGTGTAAAGCGGCGACCTGGTCATCTGTTCATACGTTTACCAAGTTTTACAAGGTAGACGTCAGTGCATCGGCTGATGCCTGTTTTGGCCGCAAAGTTTTGCAGACGGCCGTGTACATAGTTGCATAGTTAGTAAGGTTGAATAAAGACACCAGTCCATCCAGTTCAACCTGAGTGAGTGTCTACAATTGTCCCCATCCCTGTACATTGCACACCCACATTGGCCAGAAGCCAAGGTCCCCATACATATACTAGGGCCAATTTTGGACAACAAGCCAATTAACCTACCTGCATGTCTTTGGAGTGTGGGAGGAAACCCACGCAGGCACAGGGAGAACATGCAAACTCCAGGCAGGTAGTGTCGTGGTTGGGATTTGAACCAGCGACCCTTTTTACTGCTAGGTGAGAGTGCTAACCACTACACCACTGTGCCGTGTAGTTGCAATTCTGTATGCAATCAATATTTTTTCCAGATTTTTGTTGCATTACTTCTGTTGAGGATACCCGGTTATGTGGTGGTGTTTTTCCACACATTGTTGGTTTTTTGTGGGTTTAGTTTCACTAGTTCCCACTTGCCATGGTGGATGAAGTTCTTATGCTGTTTTTTCCCACCCCTCGTTTGACACTGCTTGGGGACGTCCCATTTTGTTACAGAGAGGAGCTGTGTCGGTCGGTGAATATAAGAGAAAATGGCATTTTTTTATACTCACCGTAAAATCCTTTTCTCTGTAATTCACCGACTGACACAGCACCCGCCCCTCCTTTTTCACTTTACGTTATACTGCTTGTCAACGTACGGAGTTCTGCTAGAGCAGGCTGTGGGGTTGTAGCCTAGGGACCGCCCCCTGGTCGGAATTAAAAGTTCTGAAGTGTTGTATTACAACTTGCCTAGTAATCTCCAGTGGTAGGGCTGACAACCCATTTTGTTACAGAGAGGAGCTGTGTTGGTTGAATTACAGAGAAAAGGATTTTACGGTGAGTACAAAAATCCTATTTTTCCCTGCACACAGACTCTTTAAAGTGATTTTATTTTTTTATACTTGCCTGCTCTGTGTAATGGTTTTGCACAGAGCAGCCCTGATTCTTTTCTTCTGGGGTCCCGCACCAATGCTCCTGGATCCTCCTGTCTTTAGAGTGCCCCTCTAGCAAGGCCAAATAAAAGCTTCTGACTTTAGACTCGCCTCCTGCCCAGGACTACATATCCCATGAGGTATTGCGCTTCACACATTCAGAAGTTCTCAGGCACTTACTGACATGTATGGATGGTGTACTGAGCTGTATGTGTGCTGCACTGAATTCCTGATATGTAAACAAATATTGCATTATGTATGCAGGCCAACTAATTGCCTGGCCGATTAATCGATTGTGGAAATAGTTGACAACTATTGACAACTATTTATATTGACAACAATTTTCATAATTAGTTGTCAATTGATTAGTTGTTTCGGCCCTAGAACTTCCATTTACCATACAATTCAGCTGGATCTGTATCTCCATGCTTGGAATTGTTGATTTTTACCCTGTTGAATGTAGATGGTGCTGCAATGATTTTATATTTGGTGTATTTTAATTACATTTTGTAATCTTAATATATATTTTTATAGATTGCCTTATTTTATGCCTACAAAGGGAATTTTGGCAGTGACTCTAGTTTTCTAGTATCTCTTCTCTTTATACAGCTTTAAATGTAAAAATGAAATGTGATAGTGTTTCTTTTTATATTAAAGTATTTAAGGGCCAGTTCACACCACATGCAGTCCAGTGCATTTTTTTTCTGCATAAAAAACACATGGAAAGTAGGTTATATGGTTTTCAATGGCATAGTTCACACCAGTGCTTGCAGTTCCAGTGCGTTTGAGTTCCAAAAAAAAGGAGAAAATGCAGCATTTTTTTTCTGCACAGGACTGTACTGGAACGCTGTAAAACGCATCAAAAACACATAAATGCACCAAAAACGCACTGCAACACACTTGTCCTTATTTAAGGTTAAGAAGGGGGGGGGGGGGCAATGGACTGCATCAAAATTGCACTGGAACTCATCAAAAACATGCATGCAGAAAAGCACCTGGAACTCATCTGGACTGGGGAAAAATGAAATTGGGCAATATACGTTTTTACATTTTCTTTCTACTAAAATAATTCTTTTATTTTATTTTTTCAGATTCATAATGAGGAAGGGAAGACAGTACGGTTCCATTGTAAACTCTGTGAATGCAGCTTCAATGATACCAATGCCAGAGACATGCATCTGAAGGGCCGCCGACATAGGCTACAGTATAAGGTTTGTGGATTAATAGTGTCAAGCGGTTAATAGACTGACTGACTTATAACAAAATGTATTGCAGATCAGCACACTGTTGTTCACATAAATTGTTTGGAATTTTTGAATGTATTGAAAATTAGCATTTTCAAGTGTCACCTGTCCCCAGTATTCCCCAGTCATTGCAACAATAGCAATAAAAAATGCAAAAATAGGATTGGATTAAAGTGGACTTGAATTTAAAAGGTGAAGATTTCCAAACTGCTGGTTGGAAGCTAAACAGTGGGGGACCTTGAGTGGAGAGTGGGCAAGTCTTTCTTTTGACTGCCGGTGATTGCTGTTTTACATTGTTAGGTTCTTTTTGGGGCTTTTCCTTGTAGTTTAACACCTTTTTTCTGACACCTTTTAACCGCTTAAGGACCGCCTCACGCTGATGTACGTCGGCAGAATGGCACGGCTTTGCACAAGCACGTACAAGTACGGTGCTCTTTAAGTGCCCAGCCGTAGGTCGCGAGCATGCTGCTGGTGGCGCACTCGCGACCCGGTCCTGAGCTCCGTGGCCGCCTGACCCGCGGACCCGATCGCAGCCAGTGTCCCGCGATCAGGTCGCAGAGCTGAAGAACGAGGAGAGGTAAGTGTAAACAAACCTCTGCTTGTGCTTCCTACTGAGCCTGTCACTGATCGTCTGTTTCCTTTCATAGGGAAAGACGATCTGGGACGTCAGATGCCAAGCCACGCTCCCTACTGTTAAAAAACAAAACAAAAAAAACACACACACTTGACCCCTACACTGCCCCCTAGTGGTTAACCCCTTCACTGCCAGTGACCTTTTTTACAGTAATCAGTGCATTTTTAATTGCACTGATTGCTGTATTAATGCTAATGGTCCCCAAAATGTGTCAAAATTGTCCGACGTGTCCTCCATAATGTCACAGCCACAATAAAAATCGCTGATTGCCGCCATTACTAGTAAAAATAATTAATAAAAATGCCATAAAACTATCCCCGATTTTGTAGACACTAACTTTTGCGCAAAGCAATCAATAAATGCATATTGCAATTTTTTTTTTTTTTTTTTTTACCAAAAATATGTAGAATACGTATCGGCCTAAACTGAGGAAACGTTTTTTATATATTTTTGGGGGATATTTATTATAGCAAAATGTAAAAAATAATGCGTTTTTTTAAAAATTGTCGCTCTTTTTTTGTTTATAGCGCAAAAAATAAAAATCGCAGGTGTGATCAAATACCACCAAAAGAAAGCTCTATTTGTGGGAAAAAAAGTACGCCAATTTTGTTTCTGAGCCACGTCGCATGACCGCGCAATTGTCAGTTAAAGCGACACAGTGCCGAATTGCAAAAAGGGGCTTGGTCCTCTAGCTGGAAAATGGTCCGGGGCTTAAGTGGTTAAACAGATTTTCTCTTATATTCACTGACCGACACAGCTCCTCTCTGTAACTAAATGGGTTTGTTAGCCTGCCACTAGGAGAAACTAGGCAAAATGGTAACACAATACACAGAACTTTCAGTACCGCCCCGTTCCCTGTGCTAACAACCCTCCCTGCTGCCCCAGCAGACTCAGTTTTATTTTGCCTAGTGAAGGAGAATGACCTAGGAACCCCTTTGGTCCATTTTTTTTTTTTTGATGTTTTTGCGCAGGATGAAAGATCCTGGGATCTTCTATCAACTTCTGGCTGGGTCACAGGCTGGTTAAGTTATCATTGTAGTCCCCCCTAGTCCAGCCATCGAGTGTGTGCAGGTCGCAGCTAAGGCTCGGCAGGCCACAACATACCTCGGCTCCAGAGGTGGTCGGTGAGCTTCAATGCTCTGGGGTTATACATATGACCGGGCTACTGATGTCTGGTTCACAGTATACCGGGCCAGCGTCCACCCTGTAACTGCACAGGAGTGGGTCTGTGATGGAATGTTTCCCAGCTCTTCAGGACTGGTAAGTACGGCTCTCCCTCCCTTGGGGGGTTGAACAGCTGGGAATTCCCTGGGATGTCATTTCGGGGGCCAACTCACCTCCTCTTCTCTCCCACGTCCCTGTCTTCCCTCCCCCCGGGGGGCGGCTGCATGTGCTGCGGGCAGTGTGTGTGTTTATGGGGATCGCTGGGTCTCTCACCTAAAAGGGGTCTGTGCGGCTAGCGATGGTCCTGGTCCCAGTGTGGGGGGTCCCAAAAGGTGCCTGAGGTTTTTTTGCCGGTCGAAAGCAGTGCTGTTCTGGGTTTTTTTCTTGTCACTGCATGGCGCTATCCGGCGGCCATTTTGGCTGAGGGCAGAGCAGGTTCCCCTTGTGAGCCTCAGTGGCCGTTTTCTATGGGATTTTCCTATTAGTTGCATTGGCGGCTCTTTTTTTGAACCCCGAGCGCTCTTTTCACCGCAGTTCTCTTGTGGCAGCATGCCATGTGCTATCACATGCTGTTTCCTGTGTATACAGGACGCTGGATGGCTATTCCCTGAACGCTGGTGCAAGCTCTGCAAATCGTTTCACAGCTCTTTTCTACAGCTGCTGCCGACACAGTTTCTTCACTCTGCAACTGGGTAACCTCCTGGGGACTACAGGCACGGCTAGTAACCATCACAGAACGCCCCAGGGTGGTGAGTCCAGCGCTAGGAACACCCCCAGGCGGCAGCAGGAGGGTGGGACCTTCACTGTCCTAAGTCCCTTTTCAGGTGGCAGACAGGGTAGGGTCAACATGGCTTCAGAAACTGGTGTTTCTTCCCCCGAAATCCAGGCAATTGCAGCCGGGTCACCTGCGGATAGCAATGTGCCCATGGACACCCTGACTGTAGTCCTTAACTCTTTTGTTGCAAAAATAGAGGAGGTGCGTTGAAGTAAAGGTGCACATGAAAGGCCCCTGCCCCCCCCCCCCGTCCTCTGGGGAGAGCTCTGATGCAGACTCGGGCCCTGCTGCGGATGGTGACCCCTGCTCTGACTTATCAGACGAAGCTGACCAGGACCATTCGGACAGCGAGGATGCTTCCCCGTCCGGGTCCGGGCATGACAAATCACTTGGAGCACTTATCACAGCTGTGCGTGATACCCTGAAGATCCAGGAGCCAGCGGATCCCTCTGCTGATGTATCAGTCCCTTTTGGGTCCGGCAAGCCAGCACGTTCACCTAAGGTGTTCCCGTATTTGACTTATTTTGACAAGTTTATCTACAGGGAATGGGGTCGGCCGCAAAGGACCTTTTCGGTCCCCCCTTTGAGGAAAGTTTCTCAAAAAGTTGTCGGCTCCTCCGGTTGTAGACCCCCCAGTATTTAGGTTAAATAAAGTAACCACGATCCTGGTTGAGGGGACTCCTGCATTCAAGGATCCCATGGACAGGAAGGTTGAGGCAGTGGCTCGTTCCTCGTTTACGGTTGCGGGGTCAGCCGTGCGACCTGTACTGGCATCCGCACTGGTGTCGCAGTCACTGAGTGGGCAAAACTTTTGCACCGCGAATTGGGAGAGCAACAGGTTTCCCCTGTCTGCGTGGAACTAGCAGACCAACTAGTGCAAGGCCTTAAGTACGTCTGTGACGCGGCCCTGGATACTCTCCCACTGTTATCCAGGGCTTCAGTGTCAGCTGTGGTGCTGAGGCGCCTGATTTGATTGAAATGCTGGTCGGCTCACCAGGCATCCAAAAAAGCCCTGACGGATCATCCTTTCTTTGGCGACCGGCTCTTTGGAACCTCGCTTGATGACATTATTAAAAATGCCACAGGTGGTAAGAGTACACTGCTCCCACAGGCCAGGAAAGCTAAGGAGCCACGTCGTAGGCAAGGGCCCTCTTTTTCCGCTCACAATCGGCTTTTTCGTCTGACAGGAGCTTCGTCAAGGCGTCCCCAGCCCTACAGGACGTCTCTGGAACCACAAGCCTTATAAGCCTGCGAACAAAAGTGCTACCGCATGAAGGTTTGCCCCCATCCATGTCTCGGGTGGGGGGTCGCCTTAGGGAGTTTGCAGCCCGGTGGTCCTCCCGGTTATCCGACCAATGGTTCTGCGATCTGATTTGCACAGGCTACAAGATAGTTTCTCTCTTGGCCACCAAACAGATTCTTCCCCTCCAGCATACCTGTATCACCGGTTCGCCTGGAGGCCCTGTTGGGGGCGGTAAGGGATTTGCTGAATCGTGGGGTGATTGTACCTGTTCCGGAACGCTTCCAGGGGTTCTACCCAAATCTGTTTGTGGTTCCCAAGAAGGAAGGGATACGTCCTATCTTGGACTTAAAAGCCCTCAATCACTTTGCAGAGGTTCAGAATGGAATCAGTTCGCTCAGCAGTCACTGCGCTCCATCACGGAGACTCCGTGGCATCTTTAGACATCCAGGATGCATACCTGTACATACCCATATGCCTTTGGCATCAAAAGCCCATTACCAATTTGTGGCTTTTCCCTTTGGTCTGGCATCAGCCCCCCGAGTCTTGGCCAAGGTACTGGCTCCAGTTTTGGCGTTGCTGCGACAACGTGGGATAGCGATTGTGGGATACCTAGACGATCTCCTCCTGAGAGCATCTTTCGCCTCAGAATTAGAGGAAGATGTGGCGATCACCATGCAGACCCTGCAAGAATTTGGGTGGCTGTTGAACCTAAAGAAGTTGGTGCTTGTGCCAACCCAGCATCTGGAGTACCTAGGTTTGCTGTTGGACTCCAGGGAAGCGAGAGTTTTTCTCTGTTCAGACAAATTGCAGACTCAGATCCGTGGTCAAACTACTGATGAACCGCAAGTGGTCGTCGCTCCGGTTTTGCATGCAATTACTGGGACTCATGGTAGCCTCCTTCGAGGCAGTACCTTACGCCCAGTTCCACACCAGAGTTCTGCAGAAGGAGATCTTGTCAAAATGAGACAAATCTCAGTTGTCTCTAGATCGACAGATCCAGGTGACAGATCGACGGACCTGGTGGTTGAGGTCCCCGGTGATTCAGTCCGGAAAAACGTTCCTTCCTCTGAAATGGACGGTGATCACAACGGATGCCAGTCTATCCGGCTGGGGTGGAGTGATGGGGGTTCAGTTGGCTCAGAGCCTCTGGTCGACAAAAGAATCCAAGTTGCCGATCAATCTGCTCGAATTGAGAGCAATCGGGCTGTGTCTCCACACATGGTCGATGAGAATTCAAGGGCGTCCGATCAGGATACAGTCGGACAACGCCATGGCTGTGGTGTACGTAAATCACCAAGGGGGAACAAGAAGTTCAGCCACTGCACGGGAGGTCGCTTACATACTTCGGTGGGCAGAGCAACATGTACTGGCCCTGTCGGCCATTTACATCCCGGGAGTGGAGAACTGGCAGGTGAACTATCTGAGTTGACAGATGCTGATCTCAGGAGAATGGGCATTGCATCTGGAGATATTCCGGCTGCTGTGCCTGAAGTTGGGCACACCAGATAGGGATCTACTGGCCTCCCGTCTCAATCGGAAGGTGCCAAGATTCGTGTCCAGGACAAGAGATCCGTGGGCAGACGCGCTGGTGGCTCCGTGGGATCAGCACCAGCTGATCTACGCCTTTCCTCCACTGAAACTGTTGCCACGTCTGCTTCGCAGAGTGGAAGCCGAGGGGATCCCGTTAATACTGGTTGCCCCAGATTGGCCTCAGCTACCTTGGTACGCAGACCTGGTGCATCTGGTGGCAGACACTTCCTGGCGTCTGCCGTTGCAAGAGGACCTCCTATCTCAAGGTCCAATTCGCTATCCTGCTTTACCATCGCTGGCTTTAAAGGCATGGCTATTGAGAGCCAGGCGTTGAGGAATCGGGGTCTGTTAGACTCGGTGATTCCAACTATGTTGAGGGCACGGAAATCATCTTCTTGGAAGATATACCATCGTACCTGGAAGGCCTACATCTCCATGTGTGAAGAGAAAGGATGGCATCTGCGCTCCTTTGCCATATCCAGGATCCTGCTGTTTCTCCAGCAAAGAGTTGACCAGAGATTGGTATTAAGCACCATCAAAAATAAATTTCAGCCTTAGCTGTCTTTTTTTTTTTTTTTTTTTCAATGACCCCTGGCTTTGCACTCCTTAGTGCGTACCTTTTTGTCCAGGGGGTACGACACGTAGTCCATCCGGTGCGTCCACCGTTGCCCCCCTGGGATTTGAACCTGGTGTTGTCAGCGCTACAAAGACCGCTGTTTGAAAATATCATGGAGATTCCCTTGTTGACTCTTTCCCAGAAAGTGGGCTTCCTAGTGGCCATCACGTCAGCCAGGAGGGTTTTGGAACTGGCGGCATTGTCTTGCAAGTCGCCCTGTCTGGTTATCCACAGGGATAATGTGGTGTTGCGTCCGCAACCGTCCTTTCTCCCGACAGTAGTATCGGCTTTTCATATCAATGAGGACATTGTATTACCTTCTCTGTGTCCTAAGCCGAAGCACCCTAAGGAGGTGGCCCTTCACACTCTAGATGTGGTTAGGGCTCTGACGGTGCATTTGTCTGCCACGGCTCCCTTTCGGAAGTCAGACTCGCTGTTTGTTTTGGTGGCTGGTCCAAAGAAAGGCATGGCGGTCTCGTCGGCCACCATTTCCAGGTGGATCAGACAGATTGTAGTACAAGCCTACACCTTGAAGGGGCAGGTGCCCCCCTTTCCGGTCACAACCCCCTCCACAAGGGCGATGGGAACGTCTTGGGCTTTCCGACACCAAGTGTCTGTCGCCCAGGTGTGTAAAGAGGCGACCTGGTCGTCTGTCCATACGTTTACCAAGTTCTACAAGGTAGACGTCAGTGCATCGGCGGATGCCTGTTTTGGCTGCAAAGTTTTGCAAGCGGCCGTGTAGTTGCAATGGACTATGCAATCCGTGTTTTTTTCCTGTTTTTTTTTTTTATAAAAATGCAGTACTGTTACGTTAATGCACTGTTTGCATTACTTCCGCATTTGCTGCGGTTTTGGGGATCACTCCTGTTGAGGGTACCCTGTTGTGTGTGGTGTTTTTTTCATGCACTGCTGTTTTTTTTATTTTTTTTGTGTGGGTATAGTTTCACTAGTTCCCATTTGCCATGGTGGATGAAGTTTTATGCTGTTTTTTTTTTCCCAACCCTCGTTTGTCACTGCTTGGGGAGGTCCCATTTTGTTAGAGAGGAGCTGTCGGTCGGTGAATATAAGAGAAAATAGGATTTTTTGTACTCGCCATAAAATCCTTTTCTCTGTAATTCACCGACTGACAGCACCCGCCCTTCCTTTTTCTCTTTACGTTATACTGCTTGTTGACGTACTGAGGCTGCTGGTGCAGAGTGTGGGGGATTGTAGCCCGAGGAACCGCCCCCCTGGGCGGACCTAAGAGTTCTGAAGTGTTGTATTACAACTTTGCCTAGTATCTCCCAGTGATGGGGCTAACAACCCATTTGATTAGAGAGGAGCTGTGTCGGTCAGTGAATTACAGAGAAAAGGATTTTACAGTGAGCACAAAAAATACTATTTTTAAGCAACAGACCGCATGGATTCATGAAAGACAGAAGTTGTCAGACAAACCTGATTTCTTTTTATGGGGAGGCAAGTAAAACCTTGGACAGAGGTGTAGTGGTGGACGTGGTATACTTGGATTTTGCAAAATCGTTCGCTACCGCACGTGGCTCATGTGTAAGGTAAAGTCTACAGGTTTGGAAATATCAGTTTGTAAATGGATATAAAACTGGCTAAAAGACAGAATTCAGAGAGTGGTGGTTAATGATTCTTACTCTGAATGGTCTACGGTTATCAGTAGAGTAACCCAAGGTTCAGTGCTGGGACCCTTATTTTTTAATATCTCTATAAATGATATTGGGTCACAGATCAAAAGTAACATTTCCATCTTTGCAGATGACACCAAGCTATGCAGTGTAATAATGTCCTTACAGGATGTCTCCAATTTACAAGCTGACCTCAATGCTCTGTCTAATTGAGGCGGCACAGTGGTGTAGTGGTTAGCACTTTCACCTAGCAGTAAAAGGGTCGCTGGTTCAAATCCCAACCACGACACTACCTGCCTGGAGTTTGCATGTTCTCCCTGTGCCTGCGTGGGTTTCCTCCGGGTACTCCGGTTTCCTCCCACACTCCAAAGACATGCAGGTAGGTTAATTGGCTTCTGACCAAAATTGGCCTTAGTATATGAATGGGGACCTTAGATTGTGGGCTCCTTGAGGGTAGGGACCAATGTGAGTGTGCAATGTACAGGGATAGGGGTGGAGACTCACTCGGGTTGAACTGGATGGACTGGTGTCTTTATTCAACCTTACTATGAAACTATGAAACTATGAACTATGTAGCAGATGAGGTTTAATATTGATAAATGTAAAGTTATGCACTTGAGGCCTAAGAATATGCATGCATCATACATACTAGGGGAGTACAACTGGGAGGATCCATTGTTGAGAAGGATGTGGGGATTTTGGTAGATCATAAGCTCAATAATGGCATGCATTGCCAAGCTGCTGTTTCCAAAGCGAGCAAAGTCTTTTTTGTATTAAAAGAGCCATGAGCTCCAGTGAGAGATATCATTTTGCCCCTGTTCAAATCATTAGTAAGACCTCCTCTGGAATATGCAATTCAGTTTTGGGCACCAGTTCTCAAAAAGGATATTGGGGAACTGGAGAAAGTGCAGAGAAGGGCAACTGATAAGAGGCATGGAGGAGCTCAGCTATGAGGAAAGATTAGAGGAGCTGAATTTATTCACTCTTGATAAGAGGAGATTAAAGTGGTTGTAAACCCTTACAAACCACTTTGACCTACAGGTAAGCCTAGATTAAGGCTTACCTGTAGGTCCAAGCAATATCTCCTAAACCTATATGGTTTAGGAGATATTTGCTCGAAAACGGGCACCGCTGTCTACGGCGCATGCGCCGTAGACAGCAGCGCGCAGGCGCACTGAGCGCGGCATTTCCAAGAATGGAGCTGCCCCACGCGTCGACTCCCATGCGCATGCGCGGGGGTGACGTCATCGCGGCTTCGCCGAATGACAGCGGCTGAGCTGCGAGACGCCACCAGCAAGATGGATGCGGCGGACTACAGGTGACAGCGGCCTGGATTATTGCCTAAATGTACATAATATAAGTGATAAGTGATATTTGCCATAACCTGAGCAGGTTTGGGCTGGGCTTTTTATTTGTAGTATCCAGCCTTCTGTAGGTGGCAGCATAACCCATGGTATAATATCCTATTTTTGCTGCCAGTCTCTTACTGATACTAAAGTGTGTCCCACAGTACAATCTGCTTAGATCTAATAGTAGTTCTTTTTAAATGAATGCAATTATTTTTTGTGCATACTCCTTCATATTGTGAATACATTTGATGTTTAAGAGAAACATCACCCTACCTACCCCCCCCCCCCCCCCCCCCCCAACAAAGAAAAAATGGGCCCTCGCAAAAAAGACCATGGAGCCCTACCCTGTCTTGCATTAGGCCAAAGGTTCTCACTTTGCATCTATTCTGCTGCACCATTTTTTTAATTTAAGATCTGGTGCATGCACATCCACAGCATGTCTGCATATGTGGCAGATCCCCCTGCATGTGCAGACATGCTGTGGGCACCCCACAGCGTGTCTTTACATGCACAAAGACTCGCACACTGCCCGCAGGGATGTTTACACTACACATCCTAGGAGGCAGTTTGTGTATACACACTGTATGTCTCCGCTAGGAACTGCATCGGGGGAGCTATCCATTTAAGTGAGCCCACACATTTAGCTTTATGTACAATTGAGTCTAATTCTAGTACCCTTTGTGTTAGATTAAATTGGTGTAGAGTTTACACACACATCTAGATCTGTGAACCGGACTTTGCTTAAAATGTTTCTAACAGCAATACTAAGCTGACATTTGCAAGTTCCTGTGCTGGTTTTCATATTGATACCTTGTCATGGACAGGGGTCTATAGTCGCAGGGAGAGAGGAGTCCAGGACATAGAGAAGCATACCTGAGGTTGCGTGGGGGTGCAGGTGTGCACTGCAGTCACAGGATGATGCAGGATTTTCTGGAATCACTCATGACATAGGTTGTGCTGGGATCACTGGGTGAAACAGGGTGCATAGAGGTCATTGGACACAGACAGTGAAGAAACAGGAGTGCACAGAATCGCAAAGTCACTAATAGCACAGTGGTCAGATGGAAGACCTGGCACTGGATTGGGAACAATGTGAATGTACAGTCTCTGTGTAAGCCCTTAAATGCAAAATTTATGCTATGGGACATTTCATGGTCATTTAATTGCCCAGTGCCAGAGTCTTTACTGTACACTGAATTGCCATTTTACAACAATGTCGGGGTGGGGGGTGGGTATGTCTTGATATTGAAAGAGGAGATGAGGCTGTTTACTGTTGACTTGGGAGAAAGTGGATAGGAAGGCTCAGCCCAGGACCTTGCATCCTAGAGCCTCCACAGGCAGTGATTTGAAGACTAAAGCTGGCCATACATTAAGCAGGTTGAAGAAAGAAAAATTGCTAGAATCCCCAATCAACACATTCAGTGTTGATGGTTGAATCCCCCCTGCTGCCATGTTGTATTCTGACAGGAGGTTTCCTCCGCCATCAGAATACAATGATGACTACTGCTGGCTTAGTCCTGCTTGCAAGTTCCCCACAGCAGGTTTTTCCAGGTTCGAATGCCACTGGGTCTTTTTCCAAATCTGGAGCTGAATATTTTGCTGCTTTTACTTTCCTCTATGTATTAGGGTTGTGACAGCCCCTTAAGTTTTCCGCCAAGGCCCTTTGCTTTACACACTATTTCAGGCCATTTTCCATACCTCCCACTGCCACATTGCTTGATAGCTTTTGCCCATACTACAGACTCTTTTCTGTGTCTTCAGGCTGTGACTCCAGTTTTTTTTTTCCCTTCTGCATTTGGGCCAGACTTGTCGTGGTAATTTGGCTGCTATGCTATGCACACAGCTCCATCTACCGCTGTGCTTCCAATACGCACCCATTTCCGTCTTAATGATATAATGCTTTAGACTTACCTTCTCCAACACATTCATCCCAATGACCAGACATCCCCAATGCAACCTACATCCTCATCTCAGCCTGGCTGCTCCTCAGCCAGGCCGCCCTTACATCCCATTAAAGAGACATCAACAGTCGTGTTTCCTTCTGCTTCATCGTCAGCCACCCTCAAGCGAGCCCTTGACCAAGCTTTTTATTTACTTTTCCCACTGGAAGCCACGCCCTGGAGCGTTTGCCTCCAACAGCTGAACACCTCCCACAAAGGATGTGACCTCACAGCAGTAACAGGATGTTAATGCCCATATAAGGACAATACAATACAATATCATACAATACAATAGAAGGTACCTTTACAGACATGTATACATTCAAAAAGTCTGTTACACAGACTGACCAAATACTTTTAATGATGGAAACCATACAAAACCAATGAACGATGATTATAATTCCGTTGATAGAAATCCTTAATATATACATTGTTCCAGAGAACAATGTATACTTGGATAATTCTTCATCTCTTGTGAATGGAAAGCCATCTACAGATGTGCACCGCCTATCTCCATGTGCTGATCAGACACAGCAGAGACGATGCGCACACATCCGCACACAACCAATGCCCGCAGTGCAAGCATATGTCCCCAGACGATCGTCTGTACAATGTACAGGGGCCCTTTTGCTGGCGGACATACCCCCACTCCGCAAACACCTTTCTTTCTAACCCTAAGATATTATCCACTACCTAACGGATCTCAACCAGCGTCAGTCTGCCCCAGTCAGCTCTAAAAGAGCGGGCTGGGGGAGAATGAACACAGGAGGACTCTTATGACAATATATATAATAAATACATTCAAAATTTCCACAACAGACTGCCTTCTAAGTGCCTACTGCTCACACACAACTCCTTCACTGCACAGGTTTGCCTCCTTATAAAGTTGCGCTTCTTGCAGTCGAGACTGGTTCACACTCTAGCTACCCCTACTGCCAAAGGTCAACAGGTTGGTCTTCCCACTATGTGTTTGGGCACAGGTATAGCACGTTGTGGTCATTGGTGACATTTGTTCCTTAAAGGGCTCCACCTGCTTGTTTCCTATGATTTTTCTAATACTTGCAATCTGACTAACATAAAAGGACAAAAAGTGTTGACTGTTCGGCCTGCTCTTGCAGGTTATTCCCCTAAGCAGACTGTGTTTTCAGCTTATGCTGTCCGTGGTCTTATATTTGACAGGACTTGGGTGGACTTGCTATGTGATGCCATCAGGTCCTTTTATAAGTTGTGTGCTTCTGCTACCACATTGGTCCCCCACTTAGAGCTTTCAGATGCACCTGTGACTGTTGAGACCTTTTATTCTGTAGTGGAGGGTTTTCTTGTCTCAGCTTACTTAGATTCCTATTGTCTCTCCTGAGCTTTCTGCAGCATGCTCCTAGTAATATAATCTCTCTCCCATTTAGCTAGGAGGGAGCAGTAAAGGCTTCTCTAGTCATGACAAAGTAGATGGTCTCAAGTCTCATACAGGCTGTAGTAGAGATTTTGAAGTTGGAAAATGCCCTGCCTTCTTCTGGTGGCCGCTCTATGCTCCTTGTGATAGTTATTCCTTATCCTTGTTTATTTATTTATTTATTTATTTTTTTTTGTACAAAGAGTGGAAACAATCCTCCCTAACTTCCTAAAAGTTTTTTTTCCTGTCCTTTATTCTTATTCTACCCCCCCCCCCCCCACAGGTGGATCTGCCCATTTCTGCCCTGATCTGACAGATCATAATTTTGGGAAATCCCTTGCCACATCCATCTATGATGTGTCTGGTTTTTACTTCAGCTCTAGAACCACAGATCACAGGATTTTATCAAGAAGAATGCACCACAACACCTCATTGAATTGATGGATAGTGCAGCACTCAAATACTTGTGCAGTGCAGCACTGGATTCCAGCCAAATGTTGTCTTGCTTTAGTAGCACATATGTAGAGTGTTCTATAACGCAATTGTTTGATCAAGCTTTGGGGAAAAGGGACCTTTTTGTGTGTATGCACTATCTTGTTTTTTTTTTTTTTTCTGTGCGCAAGCGGTTTTTATTCACAGAATAAGAATATGGGTGTATAGCAGCCCCTTGGCGAGCCAAGACTTCAAAGCCCGCTGTCATTCCTCCTCAGAATTATGTTTTTTTTTTTTGTAGCCTCCACAAACTTTACATTATGGTATAGCCTAGATGCTTGGGTACAAGAGGTAGCTAGTTACAGGCTAAAAGTTCCAGGCTACACCACCTGATTACTTCTTTGGTGCAATATTCCTTCTTTCCCCTCAGCATTCTTCTTTGGGGCCATAGGAGGCTTTTGTGCTGGGATGTTAATGTTTCTGTTCAGGAGCTTTTAATTTAATCTGTTGATAGTCCTCAAGAAGGATGGATTTTTTTTTAAGTCTTCCGGTTTAGAGCTCTTGATGTTTGGGCTCTCCTCTGTCCCCATCCCTTTTGTTATAAAATCTAGGTAGAATCCTGGACATTGGCATGGAAAAAGTATTCCTTCATCAGGAAAAAAACACACCTGAGAATGTAGGTTCAACAGATCAAGAGGCACAGAAAATCCTCCCTGCACTGGTGCATAAGAGTCTTTTGACCTGATGGTCACTTAATTTCATACAGGAATTTCGCAGGGAGAGAGTCTATCCAGGTGAGAAAAGCCATCTTTTTGCTGAGCTGACAAATCTGCTTCTGACCACAGACGAGAGCTTCTCTCTTGTGGTGACTAAATTCCTTGATGCTGAAATATTAGGCAAATCCTTCCTCCCTCTCAGGTGCAGTATCTTCACGATAGATGCAGTCCTTTCTGATTGGGCCAGACTTCTGAGTTGTTGCTTCCAAGAGAACTCCAACCTTCCATCTTTTCTATTAGAGCTGTGACTGGACCACCCTTGGTGCAAAGTCCAGTTAGACAGTGTCACAACTGTGAGTTATGTGGCCTTCCATGGGGAAACAAAATGCCTCACCAAGGAGTTTGAACAAATTCTCAGCCAGATCCTTGAGTCCTAGCCCTTGGTGTGGTATGCATTCCTAGTCTAGAAAACCAGCAAGTCAATTTTCTGAGTTATTGGGTCTCAATCCTGCAGAATGGTCTTTGCACCAAAATGAAATTAACTAAATCTGTCAGTGGTGGGAAGTGCCATACATGGATTTTACAGCAACTCAAAACTGGACAGCTTTGCTGCAATATTCAAGGATACATAGACCATGCAGATCTACCGATAGACAGTGCAGATGTTTTACTACTGTTGTGGGATCATATAATTGATTTATGTGTCACATTAAAGCATCCCTAGCTCCCGTGGTGGATATAGCTAGAATGTATCCCTATCATCCTTGTTGCTTTAGACTAGTCCAAGAAAGTTACTCGGACCTGATTTATCTTGGTGATTGTTGGGCTGGCCTACAGATTTGTTTTCCAGTGTATAGTCTGCCTGCAGGTGGCAGTTTAACCGACAGTATATGGTTTCTTTCTCGTTCAAATTTTTTTATTTTATGTTAAAATAAATTACATGTACAGAATATAAGACAAATTATGTGATACCAGAAATAAAAAGTAGACATATTGAAGTACGGATGATACAAAGCAAAGAAGAATTTCAAGATATTCTCGTGAGAATGACAATAAATGGCCTTATATATTTTAGAATTTGAAAACATTCTTATAGCTGAGTTTTAAACATTTTAATCACATGAAAATAAAAATATGTCTAAAAGAAAATATATGATTTTAAAGTTTTGACCATAACTTCTAAAGTATGTTTATAGTAAGTATTATATAGTAAGGGAAGAACATAAAAGGTATATAGAAGGGGGAGGGGAGGGAATAATTCTCCGGAGGAGGTTTTATATATCATCTAATGTTGTAATTCTATAAAAAAATCTTAATCACCATAACAGTAAAACTCGGTTGTCAATATTATCTGACGTATAATATTTAACCACTTTCAGACCGGACCAATTTGCTGGTCAAAGACCAGACCACTTTTTGCGATTCGGCACTGCGTCGCTTTAACTGACAACTGCGCGGTCGTGCGACGTGGCTCCCAAACAAAATTGACGTCCTTTTTTTCCCACAAATAGAGCTTTCTTTTGGTGGTATTTGATCACCCCTGCGGTTTTTATTTTTTGCGCTATAAACAAAAATAGAGCGACAATTTTGAAAAAAACGCATTATTTTTTACTTTTTGTTATAATAAATATCCCCCAAAAATATATAAAAAAACATTTTTTTCCCTCAATTTAGGCCGATACGTATTCTTCTACATATTTTTGGTAAAAAAAATCGCAATAAGCGATTATTGATTGGTTTGCGCAAAAGTTATAGCGTTTACAAAATAGGGATAGTTTTATAGCATTTTTATTAATAATTTTTTATTATTTTTTTTTTTTTTACTAGTAATGGCGGCGATCTGCGATTTTTATTGTGACTGCGACATTGTCGGGGACCCATCGGACATTTTTGACACATTTTTGGGACCATTGTCATTTATACAGTAATCACTGCTATATAAATGCAGTGATTCCTGTGTAAATGACACTGGCAGTGAAAGGGTTAACCAGTGGGTGGCAGTGTAGGGGTTAAGTGTTCCTAGGGGTGTGTTACTAACTGGGGGGGGGGCTGGGCTTTCATTTAGTGTACACTGATCTCTGCTCCAATCACATGGAGCAGAGATCAGCGTCACTAGTTGCTAGGAAGAATGGAAAAATGTTGTTTATACAGCATTTCCTCCATTCGGCCGCTCCGTGAAACGATCGCGGGGATGCCCGTGGCGATCGAGTCCGCGTGTCCCGCGACCGGACTCACGGGGGTCCCGACCAGCGCGGGAGCGCGCCGCAGACGGCGCGCTCCTGATGGCAGGGCGGCAACAAATATTGGACGTACATGAACGCCAATATGCCTGCCCGTGCCATTCTGTCGACGTACATCGTCGTGCGCTGGTCGGGAAGTGGTTAATCCAGGGTTTCCATATAATATCAAACTTTGTCATCTGGTTTTTATCTATTGCGTCCATTTTAGCATGGATGAAAGATTGATTCATTCTACGTTTGGTTTCTGCAATATTCACCACATCTGTTTTCCACGCATTGGCTATAGTCTGCTTTGCGGCTATCAGGAGTGTAAGAACTAATTTGAATTGTTTCTGATTCAGAAAGGCTGGTTTTAAATTAAGGAGAGCTATAATTGGGTCTGGAAAAATTGGACGATCAAAAAATTTTGTAATTATCAGAAAGATCTTTTTCCAAAATGATTGTATAATTGAGCAATGCCACCAGGTATGTATATAGGTACCTTTTTCTGGACAGCCACGAAAGCAGAGGCCAGTGTTGTCTGTTGAGAATTTGGCGATTCTCGCAGGAACCAAATACCAGCGTGTGAGAACTTTATATGATGATTCAGACGCCAATATATTTATAGAGGAAGATTTTGTGAAAGACCATATGTTGGACCAAGATCTAAAATCGATCGTATAATCCAAATCTTTTTCCCACTTGGCCACATATTTAGGTATAACAGTATTAGAATTAGATATCAATTGTGTATACAATGATGTAATACGACCTTTAGCATGTGGTTCCTTGAGACAAAATCTTTCAAATTGAGAAATATTATGTAAGTTTACATTTAAATTGAGAAGAGGAGTATAAAAATCTTTGATTTGGAGATATCTGAATATTTCTGATTGTGGAAGCTTATATAATTCACATAGATCTATAAAAGATTTTATTGATGTAGTTGAAGTTAAATTATATGGTTTTGGGATATTTCCAGGCTGGGTAAAAAGTCGGATTCTTGTGGAAAGATAATAGCGGATTTTGTGGAGATTGCAGACCATGTGAATTTCTATACCTATCCCATATAGATAGAGAGTGCTTAGAAATGGGGTTATTTATAGACTTACGATCCGCAGGTTGTAACCATAATATATTGTTTATAGGAAGAGGATCACAGTCTACAGCTTCAATGAGGACCCATGAAGGAATCTCTGTAGAAGAGTGATATTTTGTTAATTGAGATAATTGAGCTGCCTTATAATATATGTTAAAGTCTGGGAATCCCAAACCACCCAAAGCTTTGGGGAGAACAAGTGTTTTTTTGTGAAGTCTGGGTTTTATTTTCCCCCAAGTAAATTTCGTTACTTTTTGTTGAATCAGCCTAAGAAAATATGCAGGAATATGAATCGGGAGAGTTCTGAATAAATATAAAAATTTCGGAAGAACAGACCTTTTTATGATATTGATTTTCCCAAACCATGATATCGGCATTGATGACCAATTAGATAACGACCTTGTAATATTTTTTAATAGAGCTGGGTAATTGGCTGCAAATAAATCGGAGGGGTTAGGAGTAAACTGCACACCCAGATATGGGAGGCTATGATCTACCCACTTAAAGGGTAGTGAATTTTGTAAAGATTGTTTATCTTTTTCGACAAGTGAAATGTTTAATGCTGAAGATTTTTGAATATTGACCTTAAGGCCCGAAATAAATGAGAATTCTTGTAGTACAACCATAAGATTTGGGGCCGAAACGTGTGGAGAAGATAGAAAAAGGAGAATATCGTCTGCGAATAAACAGAGCTTATGATGAAAGCCACCCATTTCAATACCTGTTATAGTTGGTTCCATCCTAATTCTTTGTGCTAAAGGTTCAATGAGTAAAGCAAATAATAATGGCGAAAGTGGACATCCCTGACGAGTCCCCCTCAGTATATTAAACTCGTCCGATTTGTACCCTGCATATCTGATATAAGCTTTGGGATCTTGATACAAACTAGAGATCCATCGTAAAAAATGAGGGCCGAATCCCCATTTGGAAAGGGTATAGTTCATATATGACCAAGATACTGTGTCAAAAGCTTTCATAATATCTAAAGAAAGAAAACAAGTGGGAATACGTCTTTTTTTTAGCGGCATGTGACAGGAGTGTTGCACGTCTAATATTATCTCCTGCTTGACGTAATGGATTGAAGCCCACTTGATCACGATGTATTAGATTGCCTATAATAGTATTTAATCTGTTAGCTAGAATTTTGGCTAAAATTTTTATGTCCAAATTTAATAACGAAATAGGGAGATAATTAGACCATATTGAATCGTCTGTGTGAGGTTTAGGGAGCATACAGATAATTGCAGTTAGGGTTTCTCTTCTAAAAGAATGACCTTCCAAAAGGGAATTAAAAGTGTTTGTCAAGACTGGAGATAGGGTGTCTACAAACGTTTTGTAATACAGCGCAGAAAAACCATCAGGACCTGGCCTTTTATTTAGTTTCAGATTTTTGATAACTTCAGATACCTCTCTAATTGACACTGGTTCCTCCATTTCCATTTGTGTTTTAGATAGTGTCGGTAGAGATATATGAGAGAAAAAAACATTTGCTCTAGAAGGGTCCAACTCATTATTAGAAGAGTATAAATTTTTTAATTGTGTTTTGAATTTTTGCAATATTTTTAAAGGATTATTTGTGTATACCCCCCTAGAGATTTTCAGACGTATCGGTTTCGTTGGGTTCTGGCAGGATTTTAATGCCCTGGCTAATAGTGTGTGAGGTTTATTCGCATTGATATAGAAATTGTGTTGTGATCTCTTGATGGTTTTATCCGCTGCTTCAGTAAGGAATAGATCAAATTCCAATTTAGCTTTGTCAAGATTTATTTTAGATAAAGAAGCGTTATTTTGGAATGCTGTGTGACATTTATTGAAATTTGTTTCTAAAGTCTGACAAAGGATTTTCCGCTCTGTTGAATATGTTTTGCTTGCTGTAGGCATATACCACGGAGAACAGGTTTGTGTGCTTCCCATAATGTAGTCGGAGAGACGTCAGGTGTGGAGTTATATTTTATATAATCTTTGAGCTCAATTTCAATATTATTTTTATGAGCTGGATTTTTGAGTAGGAAATCTCTTAATATCCATGTTGGATCTTTTTTTTTTGGAATTATAGAGGCAACAGTAATGTAGCCTGCACTATGATCGGACCATGGGATGGGAATAATTTTTGTAGATATTATTTCTGGAATTGGCACTATGGACATAAATATATGGTCTATCCTAGAGAATGAGCGATGAGGGAATGAGTAATGTGTGTATTGTCTCTTGGTTGGATTCAATTCTCTCCAAGTATCTACTAGGTTATGTTTTGTAATTAGTTTTGATAAGAGTTGTTTGTCTGCTGTATGTGACTTTGGGATTGGTGATTTATCCAAAAATGGGAATATGGTCTGATTAGAATCTCCACATAGAATTGTAGTACCTATTTTGTGGTGTTCTATAGTTTGAAATAAATGAGAAAGAAAAGAAATTTGATTTTTGTTAGAAGCGTAATATGATGTAATGGTGATAGCGGTATCAAGTAACGACCTTCTGGATCCTTTATTTCTTTCATTAGTGAAAATGGTGTATTGCGATGGAAAGCTATAAGCACGCCTCATTTTTTAGAGGAGGCCGAAGCTGTGTATACTTGGGGGTAGTCTTTACTGAAAAATTTGGGAGTGGATTGTGACGCAAAATGAGTCTCTTGGAGGCAAACTATATGTGCTTTCTTGGATGAAAATGTGCGGAAGGCTTTAGTGCGTTTGTGTGGAACATTTAGTCCCTGAGTATTTAATGATATGATGTTTAATGGGGCCATGGAGTTGGGAAACGTAAATGTGTTGGTGTTTATGTTAGAACATGTGTCATATAAGAAATTATTTGTCTCCAGAGTATAGGGGTGGAGGGAAAGGAGATAATGACTGAAAAAAAAATACAATTAATATACAATATTGAAATATATCTTAACATATCTATGTTCTTAATGTGTCCGTTGGGAGGAGAAAATTTCTCCCTCCAAGGGTACATGAGCCACTGTCAACTGCCCGGTGTACACTGAGCTGCTGAGGGTAGCAAGAGGGTGCAAGGAACTTCCCTGCAGGACACCAAGAGCCAATCATATAATTTCATTTTTCAAGCAGAAAATAAAAATGTAAGATTAAGGCAACCTCAGAGACAAAGAAGAGAAGAGAGAGAAAAAAAAAGTTATAATAAGGTGCCTAAATTATTAGGAACATTACTTAAATAAGATTATGATAAAAATATTGATTGGAAGTCAGAGAAAAAACTTGGCAGTAGCCATTCTGTTGAAAAGGCAAGATAGTAGCCTCAGTACAAGTGTTTATCAGTCCATAGTGTCAGCCGAATCTGGAGGTGGAGATTGTATGCGACTTCTTTTCTGTGGATTGTAGTCTTCTTCTCTTCTGGAAGCAGAGGAGGGAGTATCAGCATATGAGGATGATTTTTGGCGAGTGTCCGCAGCATCTCTTGATGTGTTTATCATCCCAAGTTTCTGTAAAGTAGTTTGCAGGTCCTTAGCTGTTCGGCACATATATTTGCGACTTTGGAAAGTAAAACGCACTGAGAAAGGAAAGCCCCATTGGTAGATTATGTCATTTCGCTGTAATATTTGCAGTAGTGGTTTCAGGGTTCTTCTTTTGTTGACTGTAATCTGTGAGAGGTCTGTGAATAATTGATATTTATGACTTTGGAAAATTAGGGGATCTTTATTTCTAGCTGTATTTAGCAGTAGTTCCTTAGTGCGGTAGAAATGCAATTTTGCGATAATGTCACGGGGAGGACCATCTATTTTCTTTGGTGCTAGGGCTCTATGAACCCGGTCCATTTCAAGACGCTCTAGTGGGATAGCTGGTTGTAATTCTTGAAAAAGTGCAGTAATAGCACTGTTTAAATCAGTCACAGATTCGGGTATTCCTCTAATACGTATATTGGAGCGTCTTTCACGATTTTCGAAATCCTCCAATTTGGATTGTAATATGTAATTTTCCTCTTTAAGAAAATCTATTTCTGAGGCAATGTTAGATGTATAATTTTCCAGATCGTCTGCTCTAATTTCCAGTGCTGATGTACGCTGACCAAGTATTCTAATTTCTTTGGTAAGGTTTGTGGTGATGATATCTGCAGTGGTTTTTAGTGATTTTTGAAGCAGATTTTCTATTTGTTTCAGCGTTACAGGAGGGGATAAGTCTTTTTGTGTGGAAAGTTCTAAATTCTCCAGAACTGACATATTTTCCTCAGGTATTTGGTTAGAGAGACTATGTGCTTTTAATGAGAGAACATCTTTATGTAAAGCAGCAGAAGGGGCTATCTGTTTGTTCTCCTCACTGTGTCTCCCCTCAGAGGGGGAGGGTTTCAGTGCCATACTGCTGTATGTGTGAGGCGGCGCTTTCTTGTTAATTTTTTGCCTCATGAGTCTCCTCTGACCCCCCCCAATGTCACCAATGTAAGGTAGGGATATTTATCTACCGTTTGGTATGATATATATGCGGAGGGTCAAGTTACCTCCGCCGTTATATGGCTCTGTTGTCCTGCTGAGAATGGAGCTCTAAGCCAGCATTACCTCTCGGCTAGGCTCCGCCTTCTCCCCCCAGTATATGGTTTCTTAAATGAAACAATTTAATGGGAAGTACAAGAATCCTATGTTTTCCGCTTTAGTACTGACAGAATGGGTTTATGTATACTACTCTTATGACAGCTGATCTAGACTTCTTTCTCTGAGTGAGGCCCAAGTGTTGTCACAAGTTGTTAGATGCTGGGGAGAGATAAATGATATGGCTGTACAATAGGACACCAAGACAACAGGGGCACTAAATGTGTTTGTTGGTATTGCTTGATATTCCGCACTTCCACTGTGTAATGATCCTTCTCAAATAATTTAACAAAAAAAATGTGCAAGTGCTAAATAAGTCCCAAACTGTGAAGTCCAATAATTTGTAGAACAACTACTTTGCCAGAAACAACTTTCAAGAAGTGTACTCTTCATACATACATCACCACTGCCACCGTGATACTGGGGGAGGTTACCATTACCTCATCTCTCATTGGATATTAATGAATTTCTCGCCTAATTGATGTGGTGGTGCAAGCTGAGTTTGTGGGGTTTCTACACCTACTGGGTTAAATTCCATATATAAGCCTACCTGACTTGGGGGGCAGTCGAAGTCTTCCAGTAAGCCTCCCCCAGTTTCCTGGTGGTGGTGATGCATGTATGAAGAGTACACTTCTTGAAAGTTGTTTCTGGCAAAGTTGTTCTACAAATTTATTATTGGACTTCACGGTTTGGGACTTATTTATTAGCACTTGCACATTTTTAAACATTAAATTATTCGTGAAGGATCATTATTCATTTATTTATTTTCATTTATATTCATTTTTCAAAGGCTCATTTAACTGTTTAAATGTGGTTCTCGTGGTTTATGTTCATTTATCACTAGGGAATATGCTTCTCTTGATTTGAGATTTATATGGTGACATGTATAATTGAAAAAAATGTTTTCTTTGTCATAGCGCTACACATATTTTTTCTTTTTTGTACATCGCTGGAGAGAGAATGGGCTCGGGTAAGTAATTGGGTGGTACGGGGGGGGGCTGCTACACACAAAAGGTTTTTCATCTAAATGCAAAGAATGCATTAAGATAAAAAAAAAAAAAAAAAACACCTACCTTTACAGCTCCTTTAAGAAAAATGTCATTTCCTCTGCATGTGAATTTGATCACCGCTCACTCTGGAATCGTATATGTGGAATTGCCCTTCAAATTTTTATTGTGTTATATACTATCATAGCCTAACTCTACTAAACCTATGAAATATTTTTTGTTTTGCTTTCAAGAAAAAAGTGAACCCACGCCTCTCAGTAGAAGTGAAGCCGAGCAATCAACCTTGGAAGATGCAAGAGGAAAGAATTTGGCGCAGATGGGAGCATAGACAGGCAATGCAGAGATATTTAGAAGAGGAACAAATGTGGTTCATGGAAATGAGGTATATTTATCTGGATGGGGACTGATGTATGAAGCAAAATTGCAATAATCTTATCTGTGTCTTGGCACTGTTCTGGGTCTTATAATTGCTGTAAAAACATCAGTCCTGGGCAGTGCCGTTGCTCCATAGTGTGCTGGAATGCACCCACCAGAGAGCTGACACCATTCCGCCCATGACCTTATAGGCACTTAATTTTAATGTTTTACATAGCTATACTTGCAAAAGGGGCCAGCCTGAAGGACGGGACTTGCCAGGACTTAATTGTAGAGGCGATCAGCCTTAAAGCGGAACTAAAAATAATAGGGATGCCAGGATCTACCACAAAATTAAATATAAGGTATTTCGATAATGCACATACACTCATTCACATTATTTTGTCGATGCAGTTTGTGTGAACCAAATCGCATAAACAGCAAAATTGGAGAAAAAGAGCATCTCCAAAAGCAGGTCACTAACGAACAATAGGATTAGTGCAAAATCAATTTGATTACAAAAACCCACTATTTTAATTATTACAACACCGTATGAAAAAAGGTTTTACAAATATCACAAACTCTTTTAAAAACAATCACAAGGTTGTCAACTGTATTAAAAACATACAGACGGGGCCGCGGCTGCATACATTTCACTCATACCACAGTCACCATACCAAACAAAATACCATTGACTATTCAAATGTCCATAAAAATATTCTGCCAGTGAATTCAATGAATAGCAGATGGTATATCAGATATACTGGTTAGGTGAACAAATAAATGTGTTTTTAGCCAATGCGATGGATGATTTCTGCCTCACCACACTTTTGGTATACAGCTGGTATTGGTAGCATAGGCGATAGCCCCTTTTTTTTATAGATAATGACATGCACATAACTCTAGAGGATCACCAGGTAATTCATAAATGTTATCGGGGGAGTACTTGAAGCAAAAGATATCTTGTCATTTCAAACTATATCACACACAGCTTATGATACTCTCACCATCACCGCTGTATTGTACTTCCGTCCATCAGACTGATTCCTCTACCCTGTGGTGTATCCAAGTGAAAACTACTGCGGTTTGGATTGTTTTCAGATTGCACAATCTAGGCACTTTTTCAGCATCTGTGTATGTCCGCAATCTTTATCTGAAAGTGTCCAAGCCAAATGCCAACACCGCTTCAACTCAAGCAGCGCAAGCGAAATGAAACCCTCCTATCCTTTACAGCCAAGGAATCTGCTTCTGTTTGATCTGCAACTGCCATGGTGCTGCAACTGCACATGTGATCAGTTAAGACACCAGCCATTTGATGGTTTGGCAGTTTGGTGCCGATTGTGCTTCAACAAAGTATTGAGCAAAAACTGTGAATACTTTATGTACATGTGTCTTTTTGTTTTGTTGTTTTTGTAAATCGGCAAAGATTTCATACAAACTCATTTCACTTTGTCATTAGGGGGTATTTGTAGAATTTTGAGGAAAATAATGAATTTAATCCATTTTGGAATAAGGCTGTAACTAGGGGTGCAACGGATCAAAAAACTCACGGATCGGATCGTTCCTCGGATCATAGTCACGGATCGGATCATTTTTCGGATCAGCAAATAATAATTTAAGGGAGGTCTAAGATAGATGGGAACTTATAGTAGGGGAAGATGAGAATTGTAACAGAGATGGAAAGAGATAGATAAACAGAGTGGATAAGAGACAAATAGATATATAGAAGCTGAAAGATATAAGTGAAGACAGAATAATTAGGTTTAATCCATAAATGTTAAGAGGAAAATGGAACATGTTTTATAGGATATAACATATATTTACGTAAGACATGAGGTCTCTGTTGTCTCTTGTGATCAATGTCCTATGTGGTATAAATAAAGAATTAAAAAAAAAAAAAAATTTAATTTGCAAAAAACCTGTTAAAATTCCACCACCATATAGTCCCCACTGTAATATCCACAATCTCCCCCACTGTAATATTGTCTGGGTACGGCTGGGTATCGCAGAGTATTGGCAGGCAGGGTATCGCAGAGTATTGGCAGGCAGGGGAATTGCAGAGTATTGCTGGGTACTGCAGGGTATGGAGGGATGGCTGCTTCCATCTCTGAATCTCTCCCCTCCACTGTACAGATTAGTACAGATTAGTACAGAGAGGGGAGAGAGGAACCGTCGTCATGACATGGCACCGGTTTGTTTACAAGTGATCGCTCCGTCGGAGCGATCACAGTGTAAACAGCCTGGGTGTAGAAAGATTGCCGCCGGTTAGGAGCTAGGCCGAAGCCGCAGCCTTTCCTAAGGCCGAGACAGCGGAGCGCGGCATGTGCCGATCCGAGCGTGGTGACCCGTTCGGATCATGGATCGGTGACAATCCGTTGCACCCCTAGCTGTAACATAACAAAATGGGGAAAAAGTCAAGTGGCAGTGATTTGTAACATTTTCTTGATGCTGCTGGTGAAGAAACGCTTTGTGATCGAGAAACAGCAGGAGTGGCGTTTCTGGGATGAGAACTGTGGAGGGAAAAAGCTACTTGCACTTTCATTATGAGCCTCATCATTTAACTCTATAAAAGTATTTTTTAATGTTTTTAGGGCACCTCTGGATTGCAAAGATGTGTTTTGTCACCCTTGTAGCATTTGGAAAATAATTATTTTTTTCTCACAATATTTGCAAATTGCAGCTTTGCTCTCAGCAGAGATTGCACTGTGGAAATGTTTCTAAACTCTAGATGTTGGTTTTTACTGAGAGGAGGAAAATCTATTTACTGAGCAGACTATACGTAAACATTATGCTCTGATGGTGGTAAACACTAATGTGAATCATGTAAAGGTTAAAAAAGATAAACTAATTTGTCAGACAAATTTACCCTCTTACCTGTTAATTGAACAAATTTAGAGCCAGCCACTCTGGAATACCTTCTGAAGTTTATTAGAATATGGTGCAGTAAAAGCAAATGGCTAACATGTTTCGGCAACTCTAGCCTTGATCACAGCACGTTTAAGACAGAAAAACAACATATATACAGTATCTCACAAAAGTGAGTACACCCCTCACATTTTTGTAAATATTTTATTATACCTTTTCATGTGATAACACTGAAGAAATTACTTTGCTACAATGTAAAGTAGTGAGTGTACAGCTTGTATAACAGTGTCAATTTTCTCTCCATTCAAAATAACTCAACACACAGCCATTAATGTCTATGCCGCTGGCAACAAAAGTGAGTACATCCCTAAGTGAATATGTCCAAATTGAGCACAATTAGCCATTTCCCTCCCCAGTGTCATGTGACTCATTAGTGTTACCAGGTCTCGGGTGTGTTAAATTTGGTGTTATCACTCACTGTCTTACTGGTCACTGGAATGTCAACATGGCACCTCATGGCAAAGGACTCTCTGAGGATCCAAAAAGTATCATTGCTCTACATAACGATGGCCTAGACTTTAGGAAGATTGCCAAGACCCTGAAACTGAGCTGCAGCACGGTGGCCAAGACCATACAGTGGTTTAAAAGGACAGATTCCACTCAGAACAGACCTCGCCATGGTCGACCAAAGAAGTTGAATGCAGGTGCTCAGCATCATATCCAGAGGTTGTTCTTGAGAAATTGAGGTACGAGTGCTGCCAGCATTGCTGCAGAGGTTGAAGGGGTGGGGGGTTAGCCTGTCAGTGCTCAGACCATACACTGCATCAAATTGGTCTGCATGGCTGTCCGAGAAGCAAGCCTCTTCTAAAGATGATGCACAAAGCCCAAACAGTTTGAAGACAAGCAAACTAAGGACATGGATTACTGGAACCATGTCCTGTGGTCTGATGACACCAAGATAACCTTATTTGGTTCAGATGGTGTCAAGTGTATGTGGCAGGAACCATCAGAGGAGTTAAGACGAGTTTGTCTTGAGTACAGTCAAGCATGGTCTGGGGCTACATGAGTGCTGCCAGAACTGGGGAGCTACAGTTCATTGAGGGGAAACATGAATGCCAACGTGTATTGTTTCATACTGAAGCACAGCATGATCCCCTCCCTTCAGAGACTGGGCCACAGGGCAGTAGTCCAAATAACAACCCCAAACACACCTCCAAGACCGCTGTCTTGCTAAAGAAGCTGAGGGTAAAGGTAATGGACTGGCCAAGCTTGTCTCCAGACCTAAACCCACCCAATGGAGCATCTGTGGGGTATCCTCAAACAGAAGGTGGAGGAGCACAAGGTCTCTAACATCCACCAGCTCTGTGATGTCGTCATGGAGGAGCGGAAGAGGAACTCCAGTGGCAACCTGTGAAGCTCTGGTGAGCTCCATGCGCATTAGGGTTAAGGCAGTGCTGGAGAATAATGGTGGCCACACAAAATATTGACACTTTGGGCCCAATTTGGACTATACATTGTAGCAAAGTGTAATTTCTTCAGTGTTGTCACATGAAAAGTTATAATACAATATTTACAAAAATGTGACGGGTGTAATCACTTTTGTGAGATACTGTATATACAGAGAATACAAGTGATCCGAGAGTCCCCTCCCATTACACAAGTAACCTCATTCCATTAAAGTAAATTGGAAACACCCCTGTGAATGTACAGATTCAGGGTGGGAAGTTATAAATTATTTGAACAATCGATCTAGATGAGGGTATAAATGGGAAGATAAATACGGAAGTAAGAGAAATTTTTTTTTTTTGTATAAGATAGACATATTAAATCAACAAACGCCTACATGTGCCTTTATATATAATATCCGGTTATTATAACAATGATTAAGGACTAATATATACGGGATATACGAAGAAAACATGATTATATATTCAATAGATAATGAGCTAATGGATGTAATTAACAAAGAAACAGGTCCACATCTTATCTAAAATTCCTTCCTGATGGTATGCACCCTAATGTACATGCTTGAAATGCTTTGACACATTGGAAAATCCTTTCTCATTCGAATAGGACTCCATGGAAATGCTCACTAATGCGGGTTCTAAGTGGTCGCATAGTGCAACCTATATACTGAGGTTTACAGTGCATTTCACAGCATAAATTACATTATTGATCCCACAGTTAATAAGATTTCTAATCTTGAATTCCTTACCATTGGCGCATCATTTTACCACACTGGGTTTTTTGGAATATTTAGTACAAAATCTGCAGGTATTAATCCCACACGCATATGATCCTGTGGTATGAAGCCATGTCCCAATATTGGTGATTGAATGAAACAGACTAGGGGAAAAGTATACCCCCCAAAGTAGTAGCACGACGAGTGGAAAAACAGCAACCAGTTTTCATGAACTCATTAAGTTCTCTATCTGCAATTGATACTGATAATTGTTTATTAATGATGTCCTTGATCTGATTGAATTCCTGTGAATAAGTGGTCACAAAAGTTGTAATTTCATCCCCTTTATTTTTATATTTATTTTTCCCTCGTTGGGCATTTACCAAAAGATCACACCTATCTCTCGTAGAGATCCTGTCCAAAGGCTCTCTATATCCAGAGATTTGTAACATCGTGCTCTAAACCTAGATGCAACAATGTCAAGCGTCTGGGAAAAGCTCTTAATATTAGAGCAGTTACATTTGGTTCTGGTAAAATCACCCATTGGGACTGATCATATCGTGTGTGCCGGGTGACAGCTGGTAGCTAATAAGTGAATTCCTGGCACACTCCTTACGATGGGTCCTTTTTATGTACACTTCCATCCTTATGCTCCCCTTCCAGGGAATATCCAGAAAATTGACAGACTTGTTATGATATAGTGCACTAAATTCCAAATTCAAAGAATTATCATTGACATAAGCAATAAAGGAATCCATTTCCTCCATAGGACCTCCCCATACTAGGAGCTGGTCATCTAAATATCGACCATACCATTTAACATGATCTAAAAAGGGGTTACGGGCAGAAAACGGGAACCTCTCCTCCCACCATCCCATATAAAAATTTTCAAGGGAGGGGTGAATTTGGCCCTCATTGGCGCTCCTCTGCATTGAAGGTGTTATCAAACATAAACTATTTATGCCTTCCTAAAAAGTTAATGGACATCATTATAAACTCCTTCACTTCTTCTGAATAGGTACTGTATTGTTGCAAATGAAAAACCCAAGGCTTCCAGTGCCAATTCATGAGGAATACAAGAATATAAGGATCTTATGTCCATAGTAATCCATTGGTAGCTACTTCTCCATTGTATATCCAAGGTGTTAGCTGACACCGCTGATGTGTCTCTAAAGCCCCATACACACTATCAGATTATCTGCTGACTTGTTCCTTCAGATTTACCAAAACCATATAATATGAGGACAAGCCTTAGGAGTTTCAATGTGTATGCAATCAGGCAGGCCCTTCTACTACATGGTTTTGGTAAATCTGAAGGAAAAACTCAGCAGATAATCTGATAGTGTGTATGGGGCTTTATGTAACCATGTAATCTAAGAACCAGGGGTTGAAGGTATTGTTCAATCCAGTGGCCCAGCTTCTCAAACAGGTACCCTATACCAGCAACTATAGGGCACCCCTGAACAGGTACAGTGTTTTTATGCAGTTTAGGTAGATGGTGGAAAACCGGGATCACTGGATTGTCAACTCAAGGGAATTCAGCCATCTTGCGAGTCAAAACCCCAGTTTCCACACCACTATTCAAGAGATGGGACAGTTGTCTGAATGCCTTAGTGGGATTGTTTTTTTCTGTTCAAATTTTTTATTGGTAACACTGCAAAGAATAACAAGGAATAGAGTTGCACGATTCTGGCTAAAATGAGACTCACGATTTTGTTGCTAAGTTGGGCTAACTTTACTGTTTCGTTTTTTTGTTCCTTTTTTTTATTCGTAGAAGTATTCTTTTTCCCAAAAAATTGTGTTTTGAAAGACCGCTGGGCAAATATAGCGTGACATAAAATATTGCAGCAATTGATATTTTATTCCCTATGGCCTCTGCTAAAATATATATATAATGTTTGGGGGTTCCAAGTAATTTCGCACAAAAAACATTGATTTTATCTTGAAGTATCAGAAGAAGATTTACACTTTAAGTGGTTAAACTTCCTGCATTTACAGGTTGTTTAACCATTTCAATACAGGGCACTTTCACCCCCTTCCTTCCCAGCCCAATTTTCAGCTTTTATCGCTCTAGCGCTTTCAGTGACAATTGCACGGTCGTGCTACACTGTACTCAAATGAAATTTTTATCATTTTGTTCGCACAAATAGAGCTCCGTTTTTTATTTTTTGCGATATGAGCGCCAAAAAAGCGGAAGTTTGGAAAAAAAAACCAATATTTTCTTTTTTCTATTTTAAAAGAAATCCAATAAAATCAAATTTTGTCATAAATTTAAGCCAAAATGTATTCTGCTACATGTTTTTGGTAAAAAAAAATTCCGTTAAGTGTATAATAATTGGTTTGTGTGATCACGGACATATGTATGCAAATGATCATGTACATATGTGTGCAGGTGATCATGTACATATGTCTGCAGATAATCATTGGGACATGTGATTTTAGTGGGACATATGTGGGGGACATGTTTTTAGTATTAGGGACATGTGTTTTATTATTTGGGGACTTGTATGTTTTGGGGACATATGTGGGGACTGTGTTTATACTGTGTGGTGTGTTGTGTGTTTACACTAGACTGGTGATCAGTGAGTAAAAAGCTGTAAAAAACAGCTCATACTCACTGATCATCAGCCGGCTGCAGCGATCTTCTCTCCTCTCCTCAGCGATGACTTCTGTGTGAGGAGAGGAGGAGCCGATTGCTTAGCAACCGGCTGTTTACATCACATGACGGCCGTGATTGACACGGCCGTCATGTGATCAGGAGGGCCAATCACAGAGCCCTCCTGCCGATCTGAGATGTGCCGTGTCCGGGTGACACGAGCACATCGGGATCGCGCCGCTGCGCGGGCACGCACGCACGCACGCGCGCGATCCCGCTCCTTCTGAAGGACTTCCTGAACGTCCTATCAGAAGTAGACGGCTCCCACCCGGCCGTATATATGCATTGGCCGGGTGGGAAGTGGTTAAAAACTTTGCAGACTGCCTGGATTTTTTTCTTTACACACAGAAGTTTCCCTAAGAAGGAAGAGTTAGTGTTTCATTTTAAAAACTTGGCAGACTGACTGGATGTTTTCTTTTGACAGCTGAGTGAGCAGATAAGTCTCTCCACTTGTTATATGAAAGAATCCTCAAACTCTGCAATTGAGATCGTCAGAGGGGTTGAATCGAGATCACAATTTAATGATTAATTGTGCAGCTCTAACAAGGAGTGTTTCACATGTCCAATACATTGTATGCAATAAACAGGGGTTACAAAAGGATCATTATTGGTATCGGGTAGAAATAGCTTTAAAATGCTTTTTCATATATAGGCGAGTAAGCGGAAGTGGGTAAAGGGGGACGTAGGTAGAAAAGGAGAAGAGGAGAGGTCGAGAGTGCCATACAGGCTTGCTTATATTGTGGGGAGGGAAGGAGGGGAATCAAGGCTCTGAGAGGGATTCTTTGAAATCCGGAGGCAGAAATTGTTCCACCCAAGGTTGCCAAATTTTAACTTCTAACTTGAATAGTGGCCTCGATTTTACTATGGATCTTGGCTTTTGTGATTTTGTCTTTAACCTCCAGGACACACAGTTTAGGGGATTTCCAGGCTCTAGCTATCGTTTTTTTTATCTGCGGTCATGAGCTGCATAAGGAGACAAAGCTGAGCTCTAGTATAGTCTAAGGTGACGTGGTTAAGCAACACGAGGGATGGATCAGGATCCAAAGGGACCTTGAGCAAAGTTCAAGCCATGGCAAAGAATGCTGTACAACCGGGCACGTCCACCTGTTTTGTGCATGCCCGTCTGGCCACAACCTCGGAAGCACAGAGGGATAGCCAGGCACAAATTTAGAGATCCTTGTCGGGACCAGATACCACCTCATTAGGACCTTGTAATTTGTTTTGGGTGCTATAATGTTTTGAGAGGATGATTTATGTCTCCCCAATCAATTATATATAGGTTCATCTCCAGGTCTTTGGACCACTGTGCTGCCTATGATGATATACTGGATGGCAGGGAGGTAAGATGACTATTTAGGCGAGAGATAATTCCAGGGGCATGTGGATCAGAGTTGCATATTCCTTTACAAAGGAATAAGCTATCTAGAGGAGAATGAGTATGTATAATTGGTTGAATAAAGTGGGCAATTTGCAGGTACCTAAAACTCTCCATGGGTGGGAGTTGAGTTTGCTCTTGTAAAGTAGGGAATGTTTTCAGGGTACTGCTGGTGACAAGATCATATATACGACTCAAAGCAGCTGAAGTCCATGTGTGGAATGAGATTGGGTCACTAAAAGCAGGGTAGAAGTTTAAATGGTTACTAAAAGAAAGTAAGGGGTATATGGGGACATTAGCATAAAAGGACCACGTAACCTATCCCAGGGTTGGAGGGAATGCTGGGTCACAGGGTTAGTTGAGGGGCCTTGGTCAGATCTGGACATTACTTATAGTCACGGGGTGTATATCGACTGCTTCTAAGCCAACCCAAAGTGGCATTTCCACCTTTGCGTGGTAAAGTGTGAGTTGGGCTAGTTGAGCAGCATAGTAACAATATTGAAAATTAGGAACCCTGAGGCCTCCAGCTAGCCTATTGTGCAGCAGTACAGGTCTTGTTACCCTGGGTCTTGTGGAGTCACAGATGTATTTATATGCTTGACCTTGTATGTCTCAAAAAAAGAGGCAATTGTGACTGGTAGAACGCTAAAGAGGTACAGTAGTACAGGCAATGGTGTCATCTTGACAGCCGCCACGCACCCAAACCAGGAAATGCATAGCGGCTGCCAAGCAGCCAATAGGGAAAATAGGCGAGACAACATGGGAAGGTAATTTTCTTGGTAGGGGTGGGAAAGGTTACTGGTTAGTTAAATCCCTAAGTAAGGGATAGTTGTTGCGGACCATAAAAATGGAAATGTGCTCTGTAGATAGGTGAATTCAGATTTGTGAGAGGAACACGTTAAGGGCCCTGGATTCGGAAAGATTAACTTGCAGCCTGGACATCAATGCAAATGTATCCAGTATATGAAAAAGATTTGGGAGAGTTGTGCGGCAAATGAGCACAATTTGAGTCGTGGAAGCAACATTCAGACCCTTAATATTGGGGTTGGTTCTGATCAGGGCAAAAATTAGGGGAGAGCGGGGAACCAGGCAGGGTTAGGGAAACCGTCAGAATGAAACCCTGAATACTTGACACATGCCTGTGGTTGCTTGTATAGGGAGCCTATCATTGGAGAATAAAGTGCAGGCAGGGCCATGAGACTGTCGAACACCTTTACAATATCTAAGGAAAGGCGATGCATTGGTATCTTATGGGCTCTAGCTAAGTGTTTTACTAGGATTACACATACTTGGCATCCTGGGATAAATCCCACTTGGTCCTTGTGAATGAATCCCCCAATAATTAGGTTGATTTAAAGTGCTAATAGCTTAGCTAATAGCTTGATATCCAAATTAAGCAAGGTGATAGGCCTGTAATTAGACCAAAGTGTGCTATCAGTATTGGGTTTTGGGATCATGGAGATTATGGCAGTTAACTTGTCCTGACCCGAAGAAATGTTGTTTGAGCAGAGCATTAAAATTGTTTGTGAGAAGAGGGGCTAACGTGTCTGCAGAATTTTTAAAGTACGTACTAGAGCTGCACAATTCTGGCTAAAATGGACTCTGGAAGCGAGAGTGTTTCTCCCTTCAGACAAACTGCAGACTCTCAGAGCTGCAGTGAAGCTGTTGAACCGCAGTTGGTCGTCGCTGAGCTTCTGCATGCGAGTCCTGGGCCTTATGGTGGCCTCCTTCGAGGCAGTACCATACGCCCAATTTCACACCAGAGTCTTGCAAAAGGAAGTATTGAAAAATGGGACAAATCTCTGTTATCACTGGATCGACAGATTCAGGTGAGCCAGTTAGTCAGGGACTCTCTTTTCTGGTGGCTGAGATCTCCGGTCCTTCAGTCCGGGAAGTCGTTCCTCCTCTTCGTTGGACAGTGATCACAACGGACGCCAGCCTGACAGTCTGCGGTGGGTTACTGGGAGTACAGTCGACCCAGGGCCTCTGGTCGAGGGAGGAATCCCAGTTGCTGATCGATGTGCTCGAACTTCGAGTGATCAGGCTATGCCTCTCCACATGGTCAATGAGACTACGAGGATGTCCGATCAGGATCCAGTCACACAACGCCATGGCGGTGGCATATGTCCTCCAAGGAGGAACAAGAAGCTTGGCTGCAGCATGGGAGGTCACTCGCATCGGTGGGCAGAGCGGCATGTACTGGCCCTGTTGGCCCTATGCATCCCGGGAGTAGAAAACTAGCAGGCAGACTATCTAAGTCGCTAGATGCTGAGCCCAGGAGAGTGGTCGTTGCATCCTGAGGTCTTCAGGCTTATTTGCTTGCGGTGGGGCACACCAGATGTGGATCTCCTGGCCTCTCAGTTCAGGTGCAGAGGTTCGTATGCAGGACAAGAGATCCTTGGGCGGACGCGTAAGACGTATTGATGGTTCCATGGGAGCAGTACCGGTTGATTTACACCTTTCCTCCTCTCAAACTGTTACCACGTCTGCTCTGCAAATTGGAGGCCTAGGGAATTCCGGTGATACTGATTGCCCCAGATTGGCCTTGGCGTCCTTGGTACGCTGACCTAGTACGCCTGGTGGCGGACGCTCCCTGGCAGTTACCGATGCGAGAAGACCTTCTGTCACAAGGCCCGATTCTCCATCCTGCTTTACCGTCGCTGGTTTTAATGGCATGGTTGTTGAAAACCAGGTGCTAAGGAACAGAGGTCTGTCTGACTCTGTGATTTTCACTGTTAAGGGTACAGAAATCTTCTCGGAAGAAATACCATCGTACGTGGAAGGCCTATATCTCCATGTGTGAGGAGATGGGGTGGCGTCCGCGCACCTATTCCGTTTCCAGGATCTTGCTGTTCCTACAGCGAGGAGTGGACCAGAAACTGGCCTTAAGCACCCTTACCTCCGTGGGATCTGAACCTGGTGTTCGTGCTTCGGAAAACACTGCGAGAACATCAGGGAAATCCCTTTTAACACTCTCCGAAAGTGGTCTTCCTTGTGGCCATTGCATCGGCCAAGAGGTTTTCGGAACTGGCGGCCTTGTCTTGCAAGTCGCCCTATTTAGTTATACACAAGGATAAGGTGGTGTTGCGTCTGCAACTTTCCTTTCTACCGAAGGTGGTTTTGGCTTTTCACATCAATAAAGACATTGTGTTACCATCTCTGTGTCCTAAACCGACCCATCCTATAGAGGTGGCCCTCCATTCCCTGGACGTGGTCCGGGCTCCAAGGTTATATCTGTCTGCCACGGCTCCCTTATGAAAGTCTGACTCTGTTCATTTCGGTAGATGGTCTAAAAAAAGGAATGGCGGTCTCGTCGTCAACCATTTCCAGGTGGTTTAGACAGATCGTGGTCCAGGCTTACACCTTCAAGGGACAGGTGCCCCTCTTTCCTGTCACAGCCCACTGCACCAGGGCAATTGGGACCTCTTGGGCCTTCCAACATCAAGCGTCAGTCGCTCAAGTGTGTAAGGCGGTGACTTGGTCGTCCTTTCACACTTTTACAAAATTCTACAAAGTGGATGTAAGCGCATCTTCTGATGCCTGCTTTGGCCGCAAAGTTTTGCAGGTGGCCGTGTAATGTTGCAATTTTATGCTCTTGTTTCTGTTGAGAGAAAGTTGCCTTTTTTGAATGTTAATGCACTCTGATGCATATGTTGACCTCCAGTTCTGATGCAGTTGGTTCCGATGGTGACTCCCCCCCATTAGGGAGCACCTCTGGTTGTGGGTGAAGTTATGTTGCTGTTCCCACCCCTCGTTATGGCACTGCTTGGAGACGTCCCTATGGTCAAGATTACTGGAGCTGTGTCCCTCAATGAACGAAAGAGAAAATAGGATTTTTGTACTCACCGTAAAATCCTTTTCTCTGAAGTTCATTGAAAGACACAGCACCCTCCCCTCCTATTGGTTTACGTTATACTGCTTGTTGACGTACTGAGCTGCAGGAAGCAGGCTGAGGGGTTATTACCAGAGGGACCGCCCCCTGGGCGGAACTGTAAAGTTCTGTTGTTTTTCACATGTATTGCATGTTCTGCCTAGTCCTCTTCTGAAGGTGGCGTAATAACCCTACGGTCAAGATTAGTGGAGCGGTGTCAGTCAATGAACTTCAGAGAAAGGGATTTTATGGTGAGTACAAATATCCTATATTTTTTTTTCCCCTCCAACCTTCATCTTCCAGCTCGTCGGGAGACTCTAGGGCAGTACAGGACTTACTACTGCGTGGGATGATAGTACCTGTACCGACGGCGGAAAGGTTTCAAGCATTCTACTCTAATCTGTTTGTAATCCCAAAGAAGGAAGGGGTCTGTGCGGTACTGGACCTCAAGGCCTTCAATTGCATCATGAAGGTGCGGAGGTTCAGGATGGAATTGGTTTGTTCCGTGGTCACTGCACTTCATAAAGGGGATTTCTTGCCATCTTTAGACATCAATGACGCATACTTGCATAGCCCCATATGCGTCAGACACCAGAGGTTTCTGCGATTTGTGGTCGGGGATGAGCACTACCAATTTGTAGGTCTTCCCTTTGGCCTAGCGACGGCTCCAAGGGCATTTCAAAAAGGTGCTGACCCCAATTCTAACGTTGCTGAGACAACAGATTGTCATCATGGGTTACCTGGATGACCTCCTCCTGAGAACAGCTTTGGCACCAGAATTAAGGGAGGATGTCACGATCACCATACAGACTCTTCGGGAGTTTGGCTGGGTGTTGAATCTGCAGAAGTCGGTGTTGGTGCCGAGTCAGTGCCTTAGAATACTTGGGGTTGATTCTGGACTCCTCAGAGGCAAAGGTCTTTCTCCCTTCGGACAAGCTGCAGACTCTTCAATCCATGATACGGTTACTGAGGTCCCGCAGGTGATTGTCGCTGCAATTTTGAATGCGAGTCCTGGGCCTCATGGTAACCACTTTCGAGGCAGTATCCTATGCTCAATTCCACACTCGAGTCTTGCAGAAAGAGATCCTGTCCAAATGGGACAAATCTCCGCCATCCCTGGATTGTCAAATTCGGGTGAGTCAGCCAGTCAGGGGTTTCCTTATTTGGTAGTCCCCGGCTCTTCGTTCAGTCCTAGAAGTCGTTCCTTCCTCTTCATTGGACGGTGATCGCGACGGACACCAGCCTGACTGGCTGGGGGTTATTTTGGGGCATCCAGTCGGCCCAGGGTCACTGGACGCAGGAAGAGTCCCGCCTGCCGATCAATGTATTGGAGCTTTGCGTGATCAGGCAGTGCCTCTCCACATGGTCGCAGAGACTGCAGGGGTGTCCGGTCAGGATCCACTCGGACAACGCCACGGCGGTGGCGTATGTCAATCAAGGAGGGACAAGGAGCTCAGCTGCATCGCTGGAGGTCTCTCTCACATCCTACAGTAGGCAGAGCACGCGTGTCGGCTCTGTCAGCCATATACATTCCAGGCGTAGAAAACTGGCAGGCGGACTACCTCAGTCGTCAGTTGCTGGACCAGGGAGGATCGTCACTGCATCCAGACGTGTTTCGGCTCATTTGCCTAAGGTGGGGCATGCCGAATGTGGATCTTCTAGCCTCTCAGTTTAATCGGAAGGTGCAGATGTTTGTGGCCAGGTCAAAGGATCCTTGGGCGGACGCAGCAGAGGGCTGATTTTATGCCTTGCCCCCTTTGACTCCTCCCTCGTCCGTTACGCAGAGTGGAGGCCAAGGGGATTCCGGTGATTCTAATTGCCCAAGATTGGCCTCGACTTCCTTGGTACACCGTCATAGTACGAATGGTGGCTGATGTTCCTTGGAGGCTGCCAATGCAGGAGGACCTTCTGTCGCAAGGTCCGATATTCTAACCTGCTTTACAGTCGCTGATATTAACGGCATGGCTGTTGAAAGCCAGGGACTGAGGGCTGTTGGCTTTGGTAATTTTCACTATGCTGAGGGCGCGGAAGTCTTTTTCCAGGAAGATTTATCATCGCACGTGGAAGGCCTACATCTCCATGTGTAAGGAGATGGGGTGGCGTCCGCATACATATTCAGTTTCCAGGATCCTGCTGTTTTTGCAGCGAGGAGTGGATCCGAAGCTTGCATTAAGCATGTGGCCCCTCCGGTACGCCCGCCGCTGGCCCCTGGCCCCATGAGATCTGAATCTGGTGCTCTCGGTGCTTCAAAAACCTCAGTTTGAAAACAGAGAGATCCCTTTATTGACACTCTCTCAGAAAGTAGCCTTTCTGGTTGCTATTATATTTGCAAGGTGGGTTTCTGAGTTGGCCTTGTCATGCAAGTCTCCCTACTTGGTCCTCCACCAGGATAAGGCGGTGCTGCGTCTGCAGCCCTCGTTTCTTCCCAAGGTTGTTTCGGCTTTTCATATAAATGAGGACATTGTGCTCCCGTCCTTATGTCTGCGGTCGTCGCATCCCAAGGAAGTCTCTTTACATTCTTTGGATGTTGTCCAGGCTCTGCGGGTGTATCTGTCTGGTACGGCTCCATTCTGGAGGTCGGACTCTGTATTGGTGGCTGGTCTGGAAAAGGGCCTGGCAATCTCGTCGGCCACCATTTCTCGGTGGATTGGACAGTTTGTGGTTCAGGCTTATGCTATAAGGGGGCAGGCGCCTCCTTTTCCGCTCATGCCACATTCTACCAGGGAAATTGATGCTTCCTGGGCTTTCCGACATCAAGCATCCATTTCTCAGGTGTGTAAGGCGGCAACTTGGTCGTCACCAAATTTTACAAGGTCGAAGTGGACGCATCTTCGGATGCTTACTTCAGCCGAAAGGTTTTGCGGGTGGCTGTTTGTTCTGGGTGGATGTTATTTTCTTGATGTGCCCACCCCTCATTTTTAGCACTGTGTGGGGATGTCCCCAAGGTCAAGATTAAGGTGCTGTGCCCATCAATGAATGAAAGAGAAAATAGGATTTTTGTACTCACCGTAAAATCTTTTTCTATGATGTTCATTGATGAACACAGCACCCACCCCTCCTATTTGTACTTCTTTTTGACGAACTGAGCTGCTGGAAGCAGAGTGAGGAGTTATAGCCAGTAGGACCGCCCCCTGGGCAGTACTGTTCTTGTTTGTGTTCTTCCTAGTCCTCTCCTAAAGGTGGTGCTATAACCTAAGGTCAAGATTAAGATGCTGTGTCTCAATGAACATGAGAGAAAAGGATTTCATAGTGAGTACAAAAATCCTATTATTGCCATCCTGCACATCACAATCACTGACCCCATATGTCCCCCGCAGACTCAGACTGTAGACTTTAGAGAATAGACACCTTCCGGTGGTCTAAAAAGAATCTAACCTTAAGTAAGCCTCGGGTGTGTGAATTAATCACACTACTTGTCATGTCACTTAAAAAAATGTTTCTTCAGTACAATATTGTGGTGACAATGGTTAACGTCTAATATGGTTTAAAAATATCAGTGTGACAAAGGGTAAAAGGAGAGGCCTTTAGAAAGAAGAGACAGATGAGAAATAATAATGAGCACTTGAAAGATTTACCACATTACAGGCCGTAGTATTAACGCCCAAATTTTCCATCAACTGTATCAGGGTTTCCTGTTTCTCGCCCGTCAGGGATAGTTGGATCTCTTCTGCGTTTCGTCGTTCCTGTCTCGTTTTTCTCATTGTTTTTGTTTGGATTTGTTGTCCAGTTGACCTGAAGAGTTTTTTTGAATTTAGAACTCCCACACTGCCAGTCTCTTTAGAAAAAACAGATGTCGATCCTCTATATGTAACTGAAGAGTCCCTTTCCATAGTATTGAAATATTCCGACTGTCAATCTATTTCCAGAGAGCTAAAGCTGATGTGCCTTTGTGACCTTTGTCAGTAGTGTCTCAGTTTCTTTAAAATCGACTGTAGTTTGTCTGATCTATTACGTCCCAGACCTTGTTGGGTAGTCCTGTAAGTGTCTCTGAAATTTTTGTCTCCTGACTTGCATTATATCCTGTTCCCCTTTTGTAAGAAAATCAGTTTCACCATAAATTCATCTGAGTATGGCGTAGAGGGGAATTTCTTTATTGTTAGACCTCTAGGGATCATAGACTCCCCAATATACTACTTCAGCATCCCACCAAATCCAGATTTCTTTATTAAGAGCTATTTTAAGTTTACTGAATAGGTCATTGCAGGCAGAGTCCTCTGATATAGGTGTCAAATCTTTGTTATATACCTGTGAGCTCTTTAACAGATGATCCATTGTCCCAGACCAAATATATTGTAATTCACGCTGATGCTTCCATACAAAAACAATATAAACATCCAATTTCGAAGTGGAAGGTAATCACCGCCAATGACAAATGCCTTCATGGAGCGTGGTGCGGAAAAAATAAATAACTTTTTGAATATATAATCCTTTTTTCTTTGCATATTCCATCTATATTGGTCCTTAACCACTTCCCACCCGGCCAATGCACATATACGGCCGGGTGGGAGCCGTCTACTCCTGATAGGACGTTCAGGAACGTCCATCAGGAGGAGCGGGATCGCGCGCGTGCCCGCGCAGCGGCGCGATCCCGATGCGCCCGTGTCACCGGGACACGGCGCATCTCAGATCGGCAGGAGGGCTCTGTGATTGGCCCTCCTGATCACATGACGGCCGTGTCCAATCACTCCCGTCATGTGATGTAAACAAACAGCCGGTTGCTAGGCAATCGGCTCCTCCTCTCCTCACACAGAAGTCATCGCTGAGGAGAGGAGAGCAGATTGCTGCAGCCGGCTGATGATCAGTGAGTATGAGCTGTTTTTTACAGCTTTTTACTCACTGATCTTCAGTCTAGTGTAAACACACAACACACCACACAGTGTAAACACAGTCCCCACATATGTCCCCATAACACACATGGCCCCAAAACATACATGTCCCCAAAAAATAAAAACACATGTCCCTAATAATAAAAACATGTCCCCCACATATGTCCCACTAAAATCACTTGTCCCAATGATTATGTGCACACATATGTACGTGATCACCTGCACACATATGTACATGATCATTTGCGTACATATGTCCGTGATCACACAAAACAATTATTATACACTTAACGGAATTTTTTTTACCAAAAACATGTAGCAGAATACATTTTGGCTTAAATTTATGACAAAATTTGATTTTATTGGATTTCTTTTAAAATAGAAAAAAGAAAATATTGTTTTTTTTCCAAATTTCCGCTTTTTTGCGCTTATATCGCAAAAAATAAAAAACGGAGTCGTGAATAAATACCACCAAAATAAATCTCTATTTGTGCGAACAAAATGATAAAAATTTCATTTGGGTACAGTGTAGCATGACCGTGCAATTGTCACTGAAAGCGCTAGAGCGCTGAAAGCTGAAAATTGGGCTGGGAAGGAAGGGGGCGAAAGTGCCCTGTATTGTAGTGGTTAATCTTTGTTATAATAACCAGATATTATATATAAATTGACATGTAGGTGTTTGTTTTAATGTTTATATTTTATAAAAAAAAATTATTCTTTTACACTGTATTTATCTAACCATGTGTTCCCTTATCTAGATCAATTGTCCAGATCATTGATTTTAAACGATGGTGATATATTCAGAGAAAATGTCCCACCCGGAATCTGCACATTCAAAGAGGTGTTTCCAATTTACCTTCTTGGAATGTCAATTGCGCAATGGGAGGGGACTCTCTGATCACTTGTATTCGTTGTGCATGTGTTTGTGTGTTATACAGTTGTGCTCATAAGTTTACACACCCTGGCAAAATTTATAATTTCTTTGCCGTTTTTCAGAGAATATGAATGATAACTCATGGTTAGTGTTTGTCTGAAGCCATTTCTTATCAATCAACTGTGTTTACTCTTTTTAAATCATAATGACAACAGAAATTGCACAAATGACACTGTTCAAACGTTTACATAACCTGGTGATTTTGGCCTGCTAACATGCACACAAGTTGACACAAAGGGGTTTGAATGGCTATTAAAGGTAACCATCCTCACCTGTGATCCGTTTGCTTTTAATTAGTGTGTGTATAAAAGGTCATTGAGTTTCTGGATTCCTGACAGACCCTTGCATCTTTCATCCAGTGCTGCACTGAGGTTTATGGGGTCTGGTTCAAGGGGTAAGCAAAAGAATTGTCAAAGGATCTGTGGGAAAAGGTAGTTGAACTGTATACAACAGGAAAGGGATATAAAAAGATAGCCAAGGAATTGAGAATGCCAATCAGCAGTGTTCAAACTCTAAGAAGTGGAAAATCAGGGGTTCTGTTGAAACCAAACCATGCTTAGGTAGACCAACTACATTTTCAGCCACAACTACCAGGAAAATTGTTTGGGATGCAAGGAAAAACCCACAAATAACTTCAGATGAAATGCAGGACTCTCTGAAAACATGTAATGTGGCTGTTTAAAGATGCACAATAAGGAGCCACTTGAAGACAGATGGGTTGCACGGTCGAGTTGCCAGAAGAAACCCGTTGCTACGCAAATGCCACAAAGTATCCTGCTTACAATACGCCAAACAGCACAGGGACAAGCCTCAAACCTTCTGGCATAAAGTCATTTGGAGTGATGAGACCAAAATTTAGCTTTTTGGCCACAACCAGAAAAATGCTACGTTTGGAGAGGACTCAACAAGGCCTATGATGAAAGGTACACCATTCCTACTGTGAAACACGTGGGGATGTGTGAGCTACAAAGGAGCAGGAAATTTGGCCAAAATTGACAGCAAGATGAATGCAGTATGTTATCAAAAAATACCGGAGGAACATATGCGTTCATCAGCCAGGAAGATGCGCATGGGATGTACTTGGACATTCCAACCTGACAATGATCCAAAACACAAGGCTGAGTCGACCTGTCATTGGCTACAGCAGAATAATGTGGCCATCACAGACTCCTGACTTCAATATCATTGAGCCACTCTAGGGAGATCTCAAACATGCAGTTCATGCCCAAGAATTTACAGAAACTGGAGACCATTTGCCAAGAGGAATGGGCAGCTTTACTATCTGAGACGATAAAGACCCTCATCCATAAATAACACAAAAGACTTCAAGCTGTCATTGATGTTAAAGGGGCAATGCACGCTATTAAGAACTGGGATATGTAAACTTTTGATCAGGATCTTTTGGGTAGTTTCGGTTGTGATTGATTAAAAAAGATGATTTACAAAGATAAACACATGAGGCGTGGCCTGGAGCTTCATGGCGTAGGATGTGCAGAGTGAGAACTCCTTCTGAGAAATCTTCCTCATACCTTATCCTTTGGGGAAATTCTGCCAGGAACACGCCGCATTGCATCTCACACTGTCCTTACACGCAACGGCCCTCATGTCACCGCCGAAGCGGACCTCGGAAGCTATAGCCAACCTGCCTAAGTACCGCCACGAGGGACAGGAAGATGAGGAAGAAGATGGTGCAGGCCCTGTCCAGGCCGCGGAGGAATCGCCCTCCAGTGACACCGCCAGAATCCTTGAGGCCGTCTTTGTGTCAGACTACACTCACATCAAAGATCGAGGAAGTCATAATTGACATATCCCTCATCCGGCAGGATATCCAAAAGCTGCGGGACAGGGCCTCTGAGACTGAACGCAGGGTGAGCCACGTGGAGGCAGACCTTACTCCATTACAGATCTCCACGGTGTAACTTCAACACAAGCTTAGGGCCATCCTTCATAAACAAGACGACATGGAGAACAGGCTCTGAAGGTGTAACCTTCGGTTTGTAGTCCTCCCTGAGAGACCCGAGGGTTCTGACCCCCCTACTTACCTCGAAAATCTTCTTAAAACTTTTGGCCGAGAGGCCTTCTCCACGTTTGTGGTGGAACGCGCCCATAGCTTGGCAGCGTGCCCTCCACCAGCCGGTGCACCACCGCAAACATTCATCGCCAAATGCCTTAACTATATGGATTGGGACGCCGTGCTATGCCTTACCCGCGAACGAGGAAACATCCCGGTCGGCAACGTCATGGTTGCAGTATTCCCGGACTTCTCCGCTGAAGTGCAGAAAAAGCGAGCGCAATTCATGGAGGCCAAGCGTCAGCTGCTCATCCACCATCTCCCATACGCGATGCTGTTCCCAGCAAGACTCCGGGTGGTTCGTGATGGTAAGGCCCAGTTTTTTTAAGACCCCGCTGCTGTCCTGTCTTGGCTGGATTAATAAGAGGCAGCGGGCCCTGCTCAATGCTGAACTTTGCTCCCTCCCTACCTCAGCTACCCGCAGCCTCTATATTGTGCATTGGGAGACACGGTACGTGATTGTTCATTCTAAACTGTGAGTGTGCACCTGCCTGCCTATTCTTTCTTTGCTCCCCTCACTCCTCCCCCTGTAAGGGTCCCTTGTTGCCGCTTTGTATCTCCAACCTGGTCCCTGGCCCACTGCTTACATGCATGATGCCCTGCCGCCCACCTTCCCCTGCTCCATGTTCCACAGATCTTCCCTGTACCATTTCCTTTTAAGTCTATTGTAGACCCCGCTGCCGTCCTGTCTTGGCTGGAATAACGAGAGGCAACAGGCCCTGCTCACCGTTTCACTCCCTCTGCCCCACGGCCGTCTGCAGCCTCCATGATTTGCACCAGGGGACATGTACCAAGACTGAGCGACATATAAACTGTGAGTTTGCGCCTACTTTCTTATCCTCCTATATGTCTCCCTTCCCTTCTACTCCTCCACTTGCATGGGTCTTATGGTGCTTTTCACCCCTCCTTTTGCCCTGATCTACGGAACTTCCCTGCATCACTAGCAAGCAATCTCGGATGCCCGGCAGGCACTCAGTCGAACTGACTGCACACCCTACTATCTACCAAGCTGTGTGCTCTGCAGTTTTCTTTTTTTGTCGCCCCCACAAATTGCCATGGTCACCCTTCGAAAAGTATGCCTCACTATTGCTCTACTGACCTGGTTACTGTTAGCGGTTATCAAAGATATGTTTACCTGGCCAGCTATCACTACCACTGCTGTGGAGAGTGATTGTATGTTTTGCTACGCTGGTCCAGTGAAGGCGCAGTTGAAAACTTTTATTTGTGTTCTATGCAATGTTATTCACATCTGACCTACTTTGTGTTATATTTTTTTAATGTGTGTTATGTGCGATGTTTTGCCTGCCTCGCAGTGTTGCGGATGGAGATCTCTGCAAATGACCACACTGCCATTTGCTCCGGGGTCATCTTCCTACACATTGAGACTGGGCTCCCATGGGTCTCATCTCCTCCGCCGTGTGTGTGGCAGGCACACAGTGCAAGGTGGTCCAGGGGTTATATGGTAATTAAAGTCAGGCGGAGGCTCATTGTGCTCCTGCTATACCATCTGTCTGTGTAACAGTGTATATGTCATGAGATCTGCCGGTTGTTTGGCGGAAGTGAGGGATGTGTTCTGTGCAACTGGGCATACTATTTCTACAATTTCAACTGTCTACTTGCACAGACTTCCAGCAAGCTTTTATGAAATGCCTTTGCCTGTGCATACCTTGTGCTCTATTGCACCATGTGTTTGTTTTACCTATGTGTTGGGGGCCCTCACTGTCAGATCCGACTGCATGATTACACCTATCAAGTTCCTGCATGGCTACATTTAAAATAATCACTTGGGACGTCCGAGTACTTTGCGCTAAGCCCAAACGTGTAGCCGTCCTCACTCACCTGAAACAACTACGGGCAGATGTCTCTGTCCTGGTCGAAACTCACCTTACGGGACAATCCCAAATGGCACTTAAACCCGGGGTGGGCTGGTCGTACAATACCCCATACACCACTTGTCCGCATGGTATAGCCATTCTTATTGCTAAAACAGTGCAATTTCAACTTCATGACATGCAGTCGCATCCACAGGGTCGGTTCCTGTTCCTTCACGCCACTATTGGCAGATTGGAGGCACTTCTTATGGAATTCTACATCCCACCACCCTTTCAGTTCCATGCCCTACAAGAAGGACTTACTTTTATGGCCAAATACCCTACGGTGCCTGTAATGTGGATGGGGGACTTCAACATGACGATCAACCCTAGCCTACACAGACTCAGCACAACCTCCCCGGCATCGCCCCCCCTCCCCCCCCCCCAACCCACACACACACACCACTAGGCTTGGCAGGTTCGTGGCCGAGTTTGCCATGACGGACTCATGGAGGCACAAATATCCAGCCAAAATAGCTTTCAGATGTTGCATCCCCTCGCGACTGGCCATGTCCCATATAGATATGATCCTGCTCTCCCCTGCCCTACTGCCTGACCTCTTGGATGTGGGCTTTGACACCAGAGTGCTCTAAGATCATTCCCTGTACTGGATCATGCTGAGGCTGTCCATAGCCTCCTCCCCCCGCATGTGGAGACTGAACCCATTTTGGTTCATGGTTCTGCTGTGTGCAGAGGGAGTGGGTTCACTTTTTCCGTGCGTATCTGGGCTCGGCGCCTATCGGCTCTGTATGGGAGGCCTTTAAGCTTCATGCCAGACTGATTTTGTCCACATGCATAAATAGGCATAAAGCCACTTCCAGAGTAGTGCTGCAACAAGCTGAAGAGACTGCATTCTCTCAAACAGATATTCTTTGCAGATCCCTCGACAGCAAATGCCTCTCTCATTCTCTTGCAATCCAGGCTAACTAACCACTTCCATTTTGAAAAGGCAAAGCAGGGCATATTTTTTAGCAGACAACGTGTCTTTGAACATGGAGAGCGTGCGGGTAAATTGCTAGCCTACATGGCCCACCTGGACCATAGCCCCCCAGTCGTGGTCCAGCTTCAGACAGTAGCTGGGACTGTGACCTCAGACCCCAACTTAATGGCAGAGGAATTCAAACAATTCTACGCAAATCTATACACAACCACAGCACGCCATACACATGCTGAACTCTCCCAGTTTCTTCACCACATTGACTTTCCCACCCTTACTCAGGCACAGAAATCCCTTTTAGAAGCACCCATCTCCTTGGAATGTATTGCTGAGGCGATAGCCCAACTCCCACCCTCCAAGGCACCAGGCTCTGATGGCCTTCCCTTGCAGTTCTACACACAATTCCAAAAGGTCCTCATCCCCAAGCTGCAAGCACTGTGTGCCCACATATTTGACACCGCGACCCTCTCATCTTCCATGGGAGAGGCTCTCCTCGTTCTCATCCTTAAACCTGGCAAAGATCCCCTCCACTCAGAATCCTACCGCCCCATATCGCTCCTGCAATTGGATGTAAAAATCCTAGCCAAAGTCTTCGCTCTGCGACTCAACAAAGTTATACTCAGCCTGATCCACTCGGATCAGACCGGGTTTATGCCCAACAAAAACACTGCGTTTATCCTCCGTAGGCTCTTCATGAATCTGCAGTCCACCCATGACAACACTGGGTCCAGGGTAGTGGTGAGCCTGGATGCCGCAAAGGCGTTTGACTCCATGGAATGGAGTTACCGTGGGAGTGTTTATACAGCTTCGGCCCTAACTTTATCAAGTGGCTGCAACTCCTATACCAGGCCCCCACTGTCCGGATCCAGGTCAACGGCTGGGTCTCCGACTCCTTTCCACTGTCCAGAGGCACCCGTCAGGGAGGCCCCCATATACCCCATGCCGTATGCCCTGGCGGTTGAACCTCTGGCTATTGCATCCACACATTAAAGGTCTCTGGCGGGCCACCTGACTGAAACTAAGCCTCTACACAGACGACAGGCTACTGTATCTGGAGGACTCAGGCCCCTCCCTCGCGACGGCCTTGCGGTTGATAGAGCAGTTTGGGGAGTACTCCAGTCTACAAATTAATTGGTCCAAATCCCAAGTCCTCCCGTTAGACCTGGGTGCGCCGTCCGCTGCCCAGGCAGCACTTCCACTTGTAAGAGTGAGCCAGATCAAGTACCTAGGTGTGCAATGTTCAAGAACACTAATAGACTATGTCAATACCAATATAGAGCCTCTATTTGCTCTACTCAAAGCCAAAACCCAAATGTGGTCCCGACTCCCTCTTGGGGTTATGGGACGCGTAAATTTGGTCAAGATGATCCTTCTCCCCAAGCTGCTCTATCTGTTCTGGCATGCCCCCCTATGCATTCCTCCTAGAACCTTCAAGTCCATGGAAGCCATCCTTAACACGTTTGTATGGGGCACATCCCGTCACAAACTTTCATGGCTAACTCTGAAATGCCCCGTTCATCTAGGGGCTTGCCTCTTACTATATCGCCTCCCAGCTGTCGCATCTCTACTATTTCAACCAGACAGACAAGGACCGCATACACAACTCTGGTCTGCTCCCCTTGTGTTGACCCGGTCATCCACCCATTCCAAATCCTTCTATGTGGTACTCACGGACCCTCAGGTATTAAGAGCACCATGCTGGCTCACCATTGCAAAATCTGGCAACAAGCCTTGTTCATTACCAAGGCTCCCACATTCCATACCCACACGCCCCTGTGGGATAATTCCCAACTCCCTGAACTGTGTCCTGGACCAAGGCCACTTGCACGGAACAGTACTAATCCTTGACTATATTGCTACCCCTTAGTGTGCCCTGGATTAGGGCCAGCTCTTCCGTAGTACTATGACCCACTGGCCAAGACACACAGCGAAAAAGGTTCTGCGTGTATCTCTACAGAGGACTTAAGCGGGTCGCCCTCCCGGGCCACCCCGCTGTCTCCTGTCTCCCTCCCTCTGGCCCCCAGTTGGACCTCGAACACACCCCTTGTGTATATGTTTTATTTCCATGTATGAAATGTCAGATGTGTTATCCTTTAATTTGGTGCATGTTGCACCCAGCACTTGCTTATGTATTCTTGTTTTTATGCTCAATAAAGTTTTTTTTCTGAAAAAAAAAAAAAAACGTAAAGACAGTTGATTGATAATAAATGGCTTCAGCCAAACTCTAACCATGAGTGAAAGAAAAGTTTTGTGTTTTATCATTAATATTCTCTGAAAAATGGCCAAGAAATCATATATTCTGCCAGGGTATGTAAACTTATGAGCACATCTGTATGTGTGTGTGTGTGTGTGTATGTACAGTGCCCTGTGAAAGTATTCGGCCCCCTTGAACTTTTCAACCTTTTGCCACATTTCAGGCTTCAAACATAAAGATATAAAATTTTAATTTTTTGTGAAGAATCACCAACAAGTGGGACACAATTGTGAAGTGGAACGAAATCTATTGGATAATTTAAACTTTTTTAGCAAATAAAAAAACTGAAAAGTGGTGCGTGCAAAATTATTCGGCCCCTTTACTTTCAGCGCAGCAAACTCACTCCAGAAGTTCAGCGAGGATCTCTGATCCAATGTTGTCCTAAATGACTGATGGTGATAAATAGAATCCACCTGTGTGTAATCAAGTCTCTGTATAAATGCACCTGCTCTGTGATAGTCTCAGGGTTCTGTTGAAAGCGCAGAGAGTATCATGAAGACCAAGGAACACACCAGGCAGGTCCATAATACTGTTGTGGAGAAGTTTAAAGCCGGATTTGGATACAAAAAGATTTGCCAAGCTTTAAACATCCCAAGGAACACTGTGCAAGCGATCATTTTGAAATGGAAGGAGTATCAGACCACTGCAAATCTACCAAGACCTGGCCGTCCCTCAACTTTCAGCTCAGACAAGGAGAAGACTGATCAGAGATGCAGCCAAGAGGCCCATGATCACTCTGGATGAACTGCAGAGAACTACAGCTGAGGTGGGAAAGTCTGTCCATAGGACAACAATCAGTCGTACACTGCACAAATCTCGCCTTTATGGAAGAGTGGCAAGAAGAAAGCCATTTCTCAAAGATATCCATAAAAAGTCTCGTCTAAAGTTTGCCACAAGCCACCTGGGAGACACACCAAACATGTGGAAGAAGGTGCTCTGGTCAGATGAAACCAAAATCGAACTTTTTGCCCACATTGCAAAACGATATGTTTGGCGTAAAAGCAACACAGCTCATCACCCTCAACACACCATCCCGACTGTCAAACATGGTGGTGGCAGCATCATGGTTTGGGCCTGCTTTTCTTCAGCAGGGACAGGGAAGATGGTTAAAATTGAGGGGAAGATGGATGCAGCCAAATACAGGACCATTCTGGATGAAAACCTGTTGGCGTCTGCAAAAGACCTGAAACTGGGACGGAGATTTATCTTCCAACAAGACAATGATCCCAAACATACAGCAAAATCTACAAAGGAATGGTTCACAAATAAATGTATCCAGGTGTTAGAATGGCCAAGTCAAAGTCCAGACCTGAATCCAATCGAGAATCTGTGGAAAGAGCTGAAAACTGCTGTTCACAAACGCTCTCCATCCAACCTCACTGAGCTCGAGCTGTTTTGCAAGGAAGAGTGGGCAAGAATTTCAGTCTCTCGATGTGCAAAACTGATAGAGACATACTCCAAGCAACTTGCAGCTGTAATCACAGCAAAAGGTGGCTCTACAAAGTATTAACGCAAGGGGGCTGAATAATTTTGCACGCCCCACTTTTCATTTTTTTATTAAAGTTTCAAAAATCCAATAGATTTCGTTCCACTTCACAATTGTGTCCCACTTGTTGGTGGTTCTTCACAAAAAATTACATTTTATATCTTTATGTTTGAAGCCTGAAATGTGGCAAAAGGTTGAAAAGTTCAAGGGGGCCGAATACTTTCGCAAGGCACTGTGTATATATGTGTGTGTGTGTGTGTGTGTGTGTGTGTGTGTGTGTGTGTATATATATATATATATTTATATATATTTATATTGTTTTTCTGTCTTAAATGTGCTGTGATCAAGGCTAGAGTTGCCGAAACATGTTAGCCATTTGCTTTTTCTCAACCATATTTCAATAAACTTCAGAAAGTATTCCAGAGTGGCCGGCTCCCCATTTGTTTACCTGAGCTATGCTACATGGATGTGTGGGAGGATATCCAAGCCTGAGCACCTGAGAAGGAACAGCTGAGCTTTACTTAATATCATTTCGCTTCATTGATCAGAGAGCTGCTTTTTTCGTGTTGTATCTCATACCTGTCAAGGCCTAAAAGGACAGAAACTACCATCTACTGTATTCCAACAATCACTCAACTGTAGGAGGTACAAGATGTAAAATTAAACTGGAGCCTTTCCCCTGCAGTGCCCTCTAGTGGAGGAAATGTATATTTCTCTTGTTTGAGAACTGCATTGATTTCCAGGATTTACATGTCTTCAGCTGATATAACGTACAATAATTTAAGACTTTACATAAAGTCTCAAAATCTTTAAGGTCTTCATGTTATATCCTTTGAACACCTTGTCATAGCTCTAATATTTATCATTGTAAAAGAACATACCCTGCTTTATCCTTGCCTGTTTCCATAGAGACCTTAGTAGGACTTGTTTCCTGCCAAACAGGTTGTTCCTTGGTTTCACTGCGACACAGCAGGCTTGAAAGGGAAGTGCTATGCTTTCCTAAAATAATTCATAGTGCTTTGGGGTGAAATGTTTATTTGTAAAGCAAACCATGTGTTCAGGTCTGCTGCATGTGTAATAAAAGCATTGACCCATTATAGGTTCCTTATACCTTTCACCTCCCAACACTGTTTTTGCACATGTCAAGGGAGCAGGTGGGCAAGAGACAGTTGGGAATTTGCACCTTCCTTCCGATCCGTCTACACATACTGTACATGTGTGGAATGATGGAATAAACCGAATCCGCTTTTTTTTTCCCTTACAGACGTTATGAGGACATGTACAGAAGAGAATTGGAAGAAGAGTATCTGTTTTGGGAATATCAACAAATGAGACGCATGCAATTAGAGTGGCACCATATGACACGAAGCAGGCCACCTTACTCGGTGAGAGCAGTGGTCACTTAAAGTGATCTTATGTAAGAAATGAGGGGAACTATTTCTGGCCTCCTGAAAATGTTCGCTGTCTGGCTGATATGCTGACCCTTAGCTACACTATGTCTAAATCAATGACCTACAATTTAGGCTGGCTAAACATGCATCCATTCACCTGGTTCATCAGGGGCCAGCCAAATTTTGATCCATGTATGGGCACCCTGGTTGTACAGAAGTCGATCTACTGATTGACTTCTATATGACCAGCCTGTTAGGTTTTTCCCAATTGAGCAGTGCTGCCAACTATTGTTAGCAGCACTGATCATTGTATTCTGATGGCGTGGAAGACTCCCCGTCAGAACACAATAGCACAGTGGGAGGTATCCCCATCGAGTTGGATATTTTTTTATTTTTCAGTCCATTGGTTGAACTTATAAAGAATTATGACTCTATCGTCCACCTTAGAGAAATGTTGAAAGTCCTTATATGCATGCTTTGTCGGTGGCTCAAAATATTAACCATCCTTGGTTCCCTGCATAACATTCATGTCAGCAGCTTTCAGTATTTTTAAAATGACAGCCTCTTTAAAATAAATCTGGACTACTGGGCATGTTCAGCAAAAATCTGATCTTAAAACCTTCAAATGCATTGTGCTTCACTGGTGCCAGACAACTCTATATATCCAATATGTCCAAGGGCCAAAATACACTTGCAAAAAATAAAATAAAACAGAGTGCACTGACTAATGCAGATAAAATTAGTTTAATAAAAATGTAATTCAAAGGCACTTGCATAGAAGTAGCTTGATTGGGGAAAATAGCCCAAGAAATTATTTCAAAGGAATGCCAGGTCACACTGGAATAATACTAAAACACTGAGTGAGTCTGAGTCAAGTAAGCTATAAAAACAACATCCCAAGCTCGTGAAAGGCTGTGATTTTCATGTTGGTACGCAAGTACCTCCACTACACTGATATGTTTCAGGGCCGGTTCCCACTGGTGCAATGTCCAACATGTGATTTGTAGTGTGAATCATATCCTATGGGATCTCTGTACCATGTGATTTCAGCCATACAGATAGTATGACTGAATTTGCATCGCATTCGGACCAAACTCGCACAGGGCCCTTTTTCTTTTTTGGTCTGCAGCAGAATCGGATCGCATGGATGTTCACACCCAGATTCCAGTGCGAGGGGGAAGAAAAAAGCCCTTACACCTTTTTTGTGTGAATCAAATGCAAGTTCAGCCATACAACTGTGTGGCTGAATTCGCATTGCACAGACTTTGCATGTGATCAGCAGTGCGTGTGCGAATGACGTGATGTCTGTGTGCTATAGTGCGAACCCAGGCTTTTAAAAGCAGATTAGTGAGCTTGTTTACACTTGGGGTGTGATACTTTGCCTTACGGCCACAGTGCAAGTGACCACCACTGTCATGTTTAACAGGCAGTACCAACCCTTTCATGTGAATGGGTCAGTGTTGCAAAAGCCTTGCACGTAACTGTATTGCAAGCGGTCGTGACATGGTGCTGCATTTACCGCATGCCCACTTTGCAACAGTCTGTCAAACGCCTCTGAAAAGCAATCTAGCATTGCTAGATTGCATGTGTAAACCTAACCTTTGTTGCATGTGTAAACCTAACCTTTCTGTATTTTACAACTCTGTTTACAATTATTCCATAGACAATGCTGTCACCTGTACACGGTTCTCTGTAGTGGCCTCTGTGCACTAAACCTGTCCCTTACAGCTATATAGCTAGTTTGAGCACCAATTTTTATTTTCAGCCTTTTGTGTTCAGTACGTTTTGTTAAAATTGTTTTGTCTGCACTGTCTAGTAAAATCTGATCTTGTGCCTGATGAGCCAGAGTATAGTGACTAAAGTGATCATCTAGTGATTAGTTGGTTACTTGCTGACACCCAAGCTGTTGCCTGTCATCTGCCTGCTTAAAAGGGTTGTAAAGGTTCGTGTTTTTTCACCTTAATGCATCCTATGCATTAAGGTGAAAAAAGACCTGTCAGTGACCAGCCTCCCAGCCCCCCCCCCCCCCTTGTTTTACTCATTTGAACCCTCAAACTTGTCCCATGGGGATACGCTGTCTTTCTGCTAGGGGTTTCTCGGCTGTTGGATAGATGGATAGCAGCGCAGCCATTGGCTCCCGCTGCTGTCAAATCCAATGATGTGGCCGCTGGGGGGTGGGGCCGATTCCTGCATTCCATGGATTCCGAATGCTGGACTCGGGAGCGGGCCAGCAAGATAACCCTCCGGGGGAGCGCTTCTCCCCGGGGGTTATGTGATGTGGGGATGAGCTGAGAGAGCCGCAGAGGGACCGCAGAAGAGCAGGTTCAAGGTGCACAGTGGAGTATGATATGTATGTTGTTTAACGGAACCCCCCATGAAGGGTGGAGATTGGGTCTGTTGGTTTACCACAGAAAACTCTGCAGCAGGAAAGGCAAGTGGAGTTTTCTAAGAATTTTTTTTTACATTTTCTCTTACGAATGTCTCCTTTAACCACTTGCTTACTGGGCTCTTAAACCCCCCTCCTATCCAGACCAATTTTCAGCTTTCAGCGCTGATGCACTTTGAATGACAATTGCGCGGTAATACAACACTGTACCCAAATTATATTTTTATCATTTTTTTCCCCCCAAATAGAGCTTTTTTTTTTGGTGGTATTTGATCACCTGTGCGATTAATTTATTTATTTTTTATTTTTTTTAAATGTAAAAAGACTGAATTGTTTTAAAAAAATATATAGATTTTTTTTTATTTTGTTATAAAATTTTAAAACTGGTAATTTTTGTCCGTCGTTGGTGTACGCTGATGAGGCGGCAGTGATGGGCACTGATGGGTGGCAGTGATGGGCACTCATCGGTTACACTGAGAGGCAGCACGTCAATGTGGCACTGATTGGCACCATTGGCGGGCATTGATAGGTGGCACTTGTGGGCATAGATAGGTGGCAATTATGAGAAATAATTGCCGCTTCTGTTTCGGGGCCGATGTCCCTTTAAGATGAGCCGGTGATCGTTTTATTTTTTTTTTATTTTTCTTTCAGCGGGACGAGGAAAAAAAAGATCACAGAGCTTTTGTTTTGATCATGTGATCAGCTGTCATTGGCTGACAGCTGATCACATGGTAAGGGGCCGGGATTAGTGATCACCCGAGTCTTAGTGACTTGGTGATCACATCGTGGTCCGGGCAAGCCCTGCAGAGCGCGCACAGGGAGCGTGCACAGGGGAGGCCGTCATGACAGCCTCCCGGGAATTCACATCCACGCTGTGGCCGTCATTCGGCCATAGTGCGGATGCCAGGTGGTTAAATTAGTAAGTGTTGTCATGCCTATGTGTCACCATACAGCCCGTATTGAGCACTTGCGTCTCATGCTTCTCAGAAAGCTCACTTTTGTGTCCAGGAAGCAGCAAGTTTCTCTTCCTCCGGTAAGTCTGGGGGGGTTCCCTCTCCCCACCAGATGCCCCCCTGTGCCGTTTTTTTGTTCCCCTCTTCTCAGGGAAAGAGCACCAAAGGATTTTTTTTTAAAACTGCAAACGTCTTGCACAGTCACATGGAGCCTAGATCCATCCCAGTAAGATGGCATCCTCCCCTGAGAGTAATATGGCAGGTCAGAGTGAGCCATCAGGAGGGGCAAGTGTTGCAGCTGCTCTTAAACACTGCAGTCCCTGTGTATATTACTAAGAAGGTTTTTTTCTTCAACCTTTTTAAGCTTGAAGCAAAATTTTGATGCTTTAATCGCATCCCAGAGTGGGACTAAGCGTAACAGGTCCCCATCCATTGCTCAGGACCCTCATACTGAGGAACAAGGAGCGAGAGATGGTAAATATTTCTCAAAGACCAGGAAAAGGCTGATGTGTCCTCTTCCAAAGAACCTGATGTGGAGCATCAGGCTTGCAGGAAAGGTTGTTTACAGTCGCTCACTAAATTGGTCCGCTCCACATTTTTACTGCCAACAATGCAGTCAGTCGATGAGCCCACTTCTGCGTTGGTTTTACAAATCCCCCCCCATTCTGTTCATGCTTTTCCTATCCATTCATGGCTGAGAAAGCTTATGTATTCTGAGTGAGAGCACCCAAAAAAAATTTTTCCTGTGAAAAAGTTCACAATAAGTAGGGTTTTATGGGGGAGAGTTCCAGCAATTAACTCTTCTATATCCTCTGTAAACAAAAACCTGGCTTGTCCAGTAGACAAAGCTCATATGCTAAAGGGCCCAACAGATAACAAGTTGGAGTTCCTTTTTTTAAAAAAAAAAGCTATGTTTCGCTCACATGGTAAAGTCATTCAACCTGTGCTGGCAGCGTTCAGAGTATCTCAGTCCTTAAAGGACCAGATTATAGAGGTACTGAAAGTTATTCCTGATCAGCAGGCTCAGGATTTGGCTGGTACATCAGAAGCATTCTGTTTTATAGTTGAAACTAAGAAAGATTTTATTCTCCAGGCCTCACGGTTTATGCTAGGGCTGGTACATGTGCAAAAAGCTCTTGGCCAGTTTCCCTTTTTAGGGTGGCATTTGGAGAAAAGTTCCCTTTTTTTCCGATTAAAGAGAATTTGAAATATTTTAAGTTCTTTTAAATATGCTGCTTCTCCAGTGCCAGGGGAATCTGCCTCCAGGCAGTCACGATGGCCTTCGTCGAGTTTCAAGAGGTAAACCTCAGGGTCAGTCCCAGGGTCAAAAGAGGCCCTGGGGGAGGTAATCCACAAAACAAAATACTAAATCCTTATGAAAAGACACCCGCTCGAGTGGGGGGAAGGCTTCTACAGTTCAGTACAGTTCTCAATTTCTCTAGGTTACAAACTAGAGTTCCTAGGATTCCCATCTCCTTGTTTTCTCAGATCAAACGTTCCCAGAGATCCAGTAAAAAGTTTTTCTAGCTTTGGATCATCTCTTGTCTCAAGTGATATAAGTGGTTCTCTTAGGGTTTTTATTCAAACTTTTTCACAGTTCCAAAACCAAATGGGGATGTCAGACCCAGTTTAGATCTCAGAGATCTAAACTGGGTCTGAATATCCATTCTTCTCGCATGGAGTCAATCCGATCAGTAGTCTTCATCCTACAAGGACATAACTTCTGGCATCAATTGACATCAAGGATGCTCTTATCCATGTGCCGATTTTCCCCGCTCACCAGAAATGTCTACTCTTTAAGGTATAAAATCTTCATTCTAGTTTTTAGCTCTGCCTTCGGTCTAACTACTGCACCTCGAGTGTTTACAAAGGTCCTGGCTCCTCCTTTAGCCTGGTTAGAGGCTCAAGGTATAACGATACTAGCCTACTTAGATGATCTACTCTTGATAGCTCAATCGGTAGCCCGCTTAAAATGTTTGGTCACCACAGTCAGCTACCTGGAATACCTAGGTTGGATTCTAAACCTAGAAAAATCCTCCTTAAAACCATCAAGCAGTACTTGGGGCTGATCATAGATACAGCTCAGAAGAGGGTATTTTTGCCCCAGGAAAAGGATCAGTCCCATAAGGGGAGCTGATTCAGTTGATCAAAACAAAGAAGAATCCTTCTATTTGACTTTGCATGAAATTGTTGGGAAAGGTGGTGGCTTCTTTCAAGGCCGTTCCTTATGCGCAGTTTCATTCAAGACTGCTGCAAAACAGTATCCTGTCAACTTGGAACAAGAAGTTACAAGCTCTGGAATTCCCAATGCGTTTATCCCCTAAGTTGTGTCAGAGCCTCAATTCGTGGTTGAATTCAAGAATCTTCAAAAAGGAAAATTCTTTCTACCAGTTACCTGGAAGGTGGTAAGATGCCAGCCTTCTGGGCTAGGGGGCAGTCCTGGAAGAAGCATCTGTCCAAGGAAAATGGTCCAAATCAGAGATGACCTTGCCCATCAATATTCTAGAGATTTGGGCAGTATGCCTGGCGGCCTGGATGCTCAGACTACGGAATTGTCCTGTCGGGATCCATTTCCGACAATGCCACAGCTGTGGCCCATATCAATCACCAAAGGGGCACAAGAAGTCGTGCAGCCCAGAGAGAGGTAAATCATATTGTATCTTGGAAAAACATTCCTTACCTTTCAGCAATTTTCATTCCAGGAGAGAGAATAGACAGGCAGACTACTTGAGTCGCCAACAATTGTCCCCGGGAGAATGGTCCTCTCACCTACACGTCTTTCTGTCCAATATGCCAAAAATGGGGAGTTTCAGATGTGGATCTGTTTGCATCCAGGTTCAACAACAAGATCGACTTTGCGTCAAGGACAAGGGATCCGGTGGCATATGGAACAGATACCTTGGTTTTTTCTGGGGGATGGGTTTTTCACTGATCTATGCCTTCCCTCCTGTTCTGCTGTTTCCAAGCCTTCTCACAGGATCAGAAGGGAAGGAGATGATTCTCATAGCCCAGGAGAGCTTGGTTTGCTGAGATCGTAAAAAATGGCGGTAGGGGACCCTTGGACCCTACCGCTATGGCCAGACCTTCTCTCGCAAGGTCCGGTATTCCATCCTACCTTACAAACGCTAAATTTAGTGGTTTGGCTATTGAGACCCACATTCTAAAAGATCGTGGGCTGTTAGCTTCAGTAGTTTCTACTTGGTTAATGCTAGGAAGCCAGCCTCCAGAGTCATATACTATAGAGTCTGGAAGGCATATGTCTCCTGGTGTGAATCCAGGGGTTGGCACCCCAGGAAATATGTCATAGGTAGGATCCCTGAATTCCTACAGATAGGATTAGAAATGAAGCTGGCCCTGAGTACTATCAAGGCCAGATGTCAGCTTTATTAGTGTTTTTTTCAACTACAACTTGCCTTATATTCTCTGGTTCATAATTTTATTCAGGTAGTAACGCAGCCTTTTGAGCCAATACGAGATATTCTCTTGGTCCTCAACGGGGGAAAATCATTTTCTTGTTTGCCATAAATTCTGCAGGAAGAGTATCAGTTGGCTGCTCTTTCTTTGTAAAGAGCCATGTTGGTTTATTCATAAGGATGAGGTTGTATTGCGGCCTCATCCTGAATTCCTACCGACGGTAATATCAGTTTTTAATTTAAACCAGGATATTGTTCTGCCTTAATTTTTTCCAGAATTTAATTCTGTGGAAAAAGATCACTGCATTCTCTTGATGTGGTGAGTGCGGTCAAAGTCTATTGAAAGTGTCCGCTCAGAATCATAAAACAGATGTTTTGTTTTTGTTGCCATACGTTCCTAAACGAGAACAGGCAGCGTCGAAATCTACTATTTTTAAATGGATTTGTCAAGTAATTTTTCATATTAAAGCGGGAGTCCACCGGGACTCCGCGTTTTTTTTTTTTTTTTTTTAAAAGCCAGCAGCTACAAATACTGCAGCTGCTGACTTTTAAATAGTGACACTTACCTGTCCAGCGCACCCGCAATGTCGGCACCCGAAGCCGATCGCTCTCTCGTCTGTCGGGTCCTGTCGCCGCCATCTTGGGTATGGGAATCAGGAAATGGAGCCTTTCGGCTTCATTTCCTGGTTCCCTACTGCGCATGCGCGAGCCGCGCTGCGCAATCCGGACGGTCCCCGCTGCCTCTGGGAGCTGTGTGTTTCCCAGCAGGCAGCGGGGCACTTGCTGAAGGGGGCAGGCGCTTGCGGAAAGGGGCGTAACGTACGCCCCTTTCCGCAGAGAGCTAGCCCGGAAGTGGGTGCAGTTACCTGGATTATCCAGGTAACTGCACCCCCCTCCCCCCTGAAAGGTGCCGATTGTGGCGCCGGAGGGGGGGGGATTCCGATGAGCGGAGGTCCATTTTAGGGTGGACCTCCGCTTTAAAGCGCACTTCTCCAGGTCTGTTAGTGCTTCTTGGGCAGTGCATCACCAAGCCTCCAGGGCTCAGATCTGCAAGGCCGCAACTTAGTATAGTTGGTAAGGTTGAATAAAGACGCCAGTCCATCCAGTTCAACCTGAGTGAGTGTCTACAATTGTCCCTATCACTTGTACAGGACGCCAAGGTTGGGTCCTGGACGGGTACTATGTGGCGCCTATATTTGGGATGTGGTCCCTTTAAGGGAATCCTGGTAGGCCTTGGGTAACCCAAAAATGGCCGACAAATTCCGGGGATAGTTTTTGGGAGAAGACTGATTCGCGGTCCTCTCTATATTTTAAGAGAAATAGTTGGGACCCGGAATTTGGGAGGCTCTAAAGTGACATTTGGGTGGGAAAGAGCCTCCCTCCCTGACCACAGGGGGTTAACGGCCTCCAGGAAGAGAAGACAGCCTATAAGACAGGAAGTAGACAGAGAGGTGGTGGTGAGGAGGAGGAGATGAACACCTGTCTGAGGAGCTGTCTGGCTGTGTGGTTGTATCTGCTGTTTGCTGGTTTGGAGGCTGCAAAAAGTTCTCTGCAAGGACTCTAAAGAAACTTTTTTTGGTCTACAGAACTGTAGGTGCTTTTCTTTTTGTATTATTTTGTGCTGAAGATAAGTGGACTTTAATTTATGTTTTTTTTTTTATATGCTGAAGAAAAGCTTTATTTTTGATTTAATTATAAATAAATATATTTTGGTTTCACCTGATAACGGTTTATGCACGTAATCCCGTGGAGCTAGTATCCCCAAACTTCACACCCTGTACATTGCACACTCACATCGGCCCCTACCCTCAAGGATAACTTGGTCTTCAGTCCATACATTTACCAGATTCTATCAAGTAGATGCAATAGATCATGAGGATATTGCCTTTGGGCGCAGTGTGTACTCCAGGCTGCAATATGAGTCCTTTTAGTCTCTTGGTGCCCTACTTTTGTTGTGTCCCCCTCCCTTCAGTTGGGATTGCTATGGGACATCCCACATAGTAATTACTATGGCTCTGTGTCCTGTGATGTACAATAAGAAAATGGGATTTTTATGAAGGCTTACCTGTAAAATCCTTTTCTTTGAAGTACATCACGGGACACATAGGTCCCTCCCTTCTTTGGTATACACGTGTATTGATTTGCTACAAAACGGTGGTACTCCCACTAGTGAGAGGGGTTATATAGGGAGTGCACTTTTTAATTTAGAGGGTGCCAGTGTCCATCACCTTAAGGTGTCCCGTGATGTACTTCAAAGAAAAGGATTTTTTGGCCTAACCTGCTTTTTCACATTTAAAAAGTTTTTTGAATAAACTACAAACACAATGGAAATACAGAAAGTTAGTAATTGTCCAAGCACTTGGTTCTCATTTACAATACACTAGACAGAGTTCCAACTTCATATGGCATCATAAAAAATTAGAACAGCAGCATACTGATTGTGAGGTGCCTCGTTACTGTGAGAACATTTTAAGTGTCACTCAAGGTTCTCATCCAGGCAGGTTGAAGGGTTCCAGGGTACAAATACAGGCTCACAGGGTAAACCCTATGTGCAATTAGCACTTGCAGTATATTAAATATAAACGTATAATCAGTGTGATTAACCAAATACCATTAAACTATTTGTAGGAACCCCAGAATGAATTCTTATGTGCAACTAACATCAATCCATAAATATCAAATCATATACGTGTGAGTGTGTGTGTGTGTGTGTATATATGTGTATATATATATAATATATGTATATGTGTGTGTGTGTATATATATATATATATATATATAGTGTGTGTGTATATATATCTCTTTATATATATATATATATATATATATATATATATATATACATACATCTCTTTATCTAATCAAAGCAAAAATCAATATGTTTTGTTCAACAGTGCACAGTCCCAGTAGAATTGTATCTGATCTTCCACATAAAGTGCCTTGTGCTTTTCTTCACATATTGATTTCCTCTCCCGTGCCACCAATTCACCACGTGTGTGATACGGGTCCCTACTTGCCAGATGTCCTTGACCCTCTTGTCATATAATAAAGAGGAGACAAAAATTGCTTTGGTCTCTCACAGACCCATGGGCTGCTAGACTCCAGCGTGCGTTTCAGTTATATTTTGGGTCTACGCACCAACTTGACCCATTACGAAACCTCTTCAGAAGTCGGAAGACACGGGGCCTGTGCCTCGGCCTTTTATAATACCCCCTCCTCTTCAGCTTTACCGCCCCTACATCTCAAACCCTTAATTTCTATGAATATCATGTGGCATATTGCCAGTCTTGACTCTCGTCCCTATATTATTGGGGTCATCTAGTGTGTAGGAAGTGCATAGCAACTTGTTCTGCCCATTACAACCCATGAATGTATGTATATGGGAAAAAAAATATGGACCAGTTGAAACAACAAATAAGACATTGATGGGAAAGAATTGTTGAGGGATAAACCCAGGAAAGAAACGGATCACAAGCTATCTTGTATTACCGATTATAATAAACACTATATAGAATTTGAAAAGATAGTAAGAAAACATTGGCCAATCTTAATGAGGGACCATAATCTAGCCATCATTATACCTGAATAACCCAGGTTTATATACTGTAGGGCAAGAAACTTAAGCGATAAATTGGTGCATAATGTACCAGATCCACATAAGAAAACGGCTAACAGTTCTTGATCTGAGTCTTTTTCCTGTGATAGATGTAAGACGGTAAAAAATAGGAGTAGAAAGGTGGTTACATTTCGTACTAATGTAACCCAAAAACAATATGAAGGGGAAAAAAAACTCATCACATGTCAAAGCACGCTTTTTACTATCTTGTCCGTGTGGCCAACAATATGTTGGTCGCACAATTTGAAAGCTAGCAGTCGGAGTGAGGGAATACCTCAACAATATCATCAAGAAGGGCTTTTTAATAACCGAGACCCCAGTCTGCTCACGTTTTGTGGGATAGACAAAAGTAGAGAGACATTGAATGGGTACTGATATTGTAACAAATTACTAATACATTGCAATGTGCTTATTATATGCCAAATTTGAAGTCCTGATAACGTTTAAATAATAAGTCCATACGTTTTTGATTTATTTATTTTTTTTAATAAAATTTTTGTCATTTCATATGTTTTTTAATGTCCCATCCATTAAACATGTTGTATATAGATCAAAGTGATTACTTATAAAACTATTACTAAGTTTCTTGTAATTCAATAACTAAAGTTATATATGAATATAGACCCATACTAAACTATGACAATGTTTTCTACGAAGACCAAAAGAATCTGATGAATCCATGAAAATGTACCATTTCTAAACCAAGTGTAATCTGGGTTTGTAATATTTTCTATCCAATTGCCACATTGTATACATTTTTCCCTTACTGAACCAAGGGATATTCTCAAAAGCCTTAAGTTATATTTAGCATAAAATGTATTTTCCCAGTAATAGAACATTTGTGTAATTTCTAGGGCAGCTTTGTATTGCTTAAACTCAGAATGAAGGTAAATGGGTTTAATGTCTGGGGCCTTGTTAAGGCCAATTTCTGGCTTGGCTCATAAGGATACAGTTTTCCACATGGTATATTAATGGAAATGTATACCTTTTGAACAGATCCAGCATGTGTAATTTGCACAGGTGATTTTCCTCTATAGCCTTGACTGCTAAGATCAAGCTAAGGCATAGCTGTACTTTATTGCATTAGCTGGCATGTATCCATGTCACTTTACAGCTGTATAAGTTGTCAGGAGCACTTGGAAGGGTCCTTAAAGCTTTGGTCCCAAAGGTACTTTCACATTTTCCAGTTACCTGATCTGGAATTGAATAAAAAAACAAGCTTGTGCATCGCAGTTAGTTGCTTGTATTCGACAATTATATAAAAAAAACTAAATCATTATACATTACAGTAGTCATGTGGAAAATACAACCCTGGCTTAGGTGGGCCCCCAAACAAAATCTCATAAGGGCTCAAGTTCTCTGACCTATAAGTAGGGGTAATCCTGATGCTGTAAAGAACCAGAGACAACCGTTCTTTACTGACCCGGCTTCCCTTTCCTGCTTTCATTTAGCTAGCCTGTCTTTAATGATTCCATTATATTTTTTTTTTCCATTCAAACAGGTAATATTTATTGAACATTAGTGCAAGAGTACAGTCATAAAGGTACATATCAAACATTAAAGAGGTGTTGCATCATAGCCATAACAGTAAAGGAAATACAGTTCTCCAAACCAGTAGTCACCATACATCACAGACAAAGAACAAAGGATCCCAATAGTGACATGTTATGCATCGTAACAGAACATCAAATTCCCTCATCACACGTGGCAACCTCCTGCAACCATTTATCCCAGATTCTATGGTATTTAGCTGGACAACCCCTGTTTTTATACAAATTTTTTTTATATGGGAGAGTAAAATTAACTTCCCGCTTCCAGTCCTCAATTCGGGGTGGAAGGGGCCTCATCCACTGTCTAGCTATCACCTTTCGAACAGAAAACAGAGTTTCCTGTAAGAAAGTGCTAGTAATTTTATCCAATACGTCAGGAAATATCCCTAGTAGACAGGGTTTGGGATCGAGGGCCAAAGGGGAACCCATGACATCATGTAGAAATGACACCACCTGCTGCCAGAGTTCCTGCAGTTTGGGGCAAGCCCATATAAGATGGAAAAACGTCCCAGTCTCAAGGGAACACATTGAGCAGAGCGTTGATTGATTCGCATTATATTTAGCAGTTCTGAGTGGGGTGAGGTATGCTTTATGTACTATGTAGATCTGAGATAGCCTGTCCTGGAGCCTAGGGGACACCAATTTGCACGTTTCCAGAGCCTCCTCCCATTCCTAGTCTGTCAGAGCACCCACATCGCCCTCCCAGCGGGACTTGAGAGCATACGCTAGTCTCGCCGAGACGGGGGCCGTAAGCATACCATAGAAGCACGAGATTAGCTTTTTGGGATCATTATCCTTCACTATGGCGACAACAGGATTGGAAGCAGGCCGAGGCAATGACTGCGAAAATTGTGCTCTAAGTGCATGCCGAACCTGTAGATATTGAAATAACATAGTGTTTGGAACATTAAATTCCTCCTGCAGTGCCCGAAACGTTTTAACAACACCCTGGTGAATTAGATGGTGTAGGTAGTATATTCCCCTCGATACCCATAGCTGTATACCCTGGAGCTTTTGAAGTTCCGGCAAATGTTTGTTATGCCAAAGTGGGGTATAGTCATTCGGCGATGCCACATTCAGTTTAGTGGATGCCAAATCCCAAATCTTTCTGTAATAAAAGAGCATGGAATGTTTACCGGGCTCCATGGCAGAGTTCCCCGCTCCCGTCAAGATAGCCGCAATCGGGTCATCTGCAATTTGTGCCCAAGTGGGGCATAGAAGAGTTAGAAAATGTTGTTTATCAGTCTTGTCTATGTGAAAAAGTTGAGACAGTTGTGAGGCAACATAGTAAAGATTCAGATCTGGAAGAGCCATGCCCCCCATATCAGTCGGGCTTTTCAAAGCCTGCCAAGCAAGCTTGTGTCTAGCAGTTCCCCACACAAAGGGCCTAAGGAGACTTTCAAGGGATTTAAAGTATTTCAATGGCAAATATACCGGGGCATGCCACAATACATACAATAGTTTAGGTAATAGGACCATTTTAATCAGATTAACTCGTCCCCAAACCCCTAAGGGGAGACGGGACCAGGCCTGAATCTTGGTACGTACCAGGGCAAGCAATGGTTCTACATTCAACACAATGTAATCAGCTGGGTTCCTAGAGACATAGACCCCCAAATATTTAATAGTGCCAACTCGCTGAAGAGGCAGACTGGCCTGGGACTCTGACTGTGGAAAACTGTCAATAGATAAAATTTGGGATTTTTCCCAGTTTATGCGGAGACCAGAAAAGCTACCGAACCATTCTATCATGCGGAGGGCCTTTGCAAGGGAAGGGCCAGAGTCCGCTAGATATAGCAGCGTATCATCAGCGTATAGACTGATTTTCTCGATAAGTCGACCCATCGTCAGTCCCCTGATCTCAGGGTCGGCCCGAATCGCCACCGTTAATGGTTCAGCCGCCAAGGCATATAGTAGCGGGGACAGTGGGCACCCCTGTCTGGTACCCCTACCGAGGCCAAACGCCCGGGAAGGCCATCCATTTGCCACCACCTTAGCCGTTGGGTGATGGTACAACAGTCTCACCCACCGAATAAAGTTCGGGCCGAAGCCGTACCCTGCTAGACACTTCCATAGATACTCCCATTCTACTGAGTCAAATGCTTTAGCCGTGTCAAGTGACACTACCACGCGCTCACCCATCTCCTCATGGGTTGCCTGAAGGTTTATATATAGTCTACGCAGATTGAACGACGTATTCCGCCCCGGCATAAACCCCGCCTGGTCAGCCTGAATCAGACTGAGAATCACTACGTTCAATCTGGTAGCAAGTATTTTGGCCAGAATCTTAACATCTACCTGTAATAGGGATATAGGGCGGTAGGATTCCGGGAAACCCGGATCTTTTCCAGGTTTGGGAATCAAAACTATCGTTGCCTCCCTCATAGACGGAGGCAATGTTAGCGTGTTAAAAAGATTCCTATAAAGGTCGAGAAGCCTAGGCACCAGCATATCTTGGTAACGGGAATAAAATTCAATGTGAAGACCATCTGACCCTGGTGACTTGGATTTTGCAAATCCCGCAATAGCTTCTACTATTTCATCGGTGGTCAGGGGGGCCTCCAGAGCCTGCACCTGCTCCTCCGAAACCTGAGGGAGGGAAACCTGAGCCAAAAAACGGTCCATCGGGGTGGTGTCATTTGCAACTGTAGTGGTGTATAAGTCCGCAAAAAAGTCCCGAAACCTCTCTGTTACCGCAGAAGGGTCCGTGATGGTCTCATCACCCTGGCCCCGCAAAGAAATAACAACCGGGGGTCTGTCTTCCCTGTGGACCAAATATGCCAGCAACTTACCAGCCCTTTCTCCGGATTCAAAATATTTTTGTTTGGAAAAAAAAAGTTTCTGTCGGGCCTTGTCATGGTGCAGCTGAGAAACCACTCTCGACTGTAATCTAAGGGCATCTGCATTTGCCGTAGACGGGTCATCGACGTAGGTGCGTTCCCTGGAGCTCAGTTCTGCTTCAGCCTCAACAATAACAGTGGCCGAGTCAGCCTTGAGTTTATTAATGCGGGCAGTTAGTACCGATCGGGCGTGTAATTTAAACGTGTCCCACACTGCCGGAACTGATGCCGTGTGGTCATTATTCTCAAACGTTTTCCATTCCGTCTCAATAGTGTCATCATCGGGCAGTAATGTCAGCCAGAACGGATTCAGTCGCCACGCCCGCAGGGGTCTACCTAGGGGTACGTCAAGCACTACAGAGTAGGGGCTATGGTCCGAAAGTAGTCTGGGGCAAAACAATACTTCCTTAAGTCTGGGAGTGAGTTGTTTAGATATTAGTATAAAATCAATCCGAGAAAGAGAGCAGTGTGTGGGTGAGAAGCATGAATACTCCTTCTTTTGAGGAAATTTGTATCTCCAAGTGTCCACAAGGTGAACAGTAGTTATAAGCCTGGACAGCCTAGTGGACCCGGCTTGCCCCATCATCAGTTCAGGGGGCTTGAGCCTATCAAGAGAAGGGTTAAGCGTAGTGTTGAAATCCCCCAGCCAGACAACAGGAACCGCCTGGTGTCTGGACATAAAAGACAGTCCTTCAACCACCAACGTCATGTTAAATGGGGGGGGGGGGATGTAAAAAGCCATAATAAGGTAGGGTTCCCCATAGAGTTTAGCATGTAAAAAAAACAAACCTGCCCTGTGGGTCAGTAAGAATTTCGCAAAGTTCAAATTGGACAGACTTGGCTACAAGTACCGAAACCCCCCGCGAATGAGACGTGTAGGTGGAGTGAAATGCCCACCCAATCCAAGGGCGTTTGAGGGCCATCTGCAGTCCACCCTCTACATGCGTCTCAACCAGAACCATCACCTCCGCCCTTTGTTTTTTGAGGAACGTGAAGGCTGCCGCGCGCTTAAATTTGTCACGCAGGCCCCTCACGTTCCAAGTAAGAAACCGTATAGACGCCATATGGATACATAAAAAGTAACAAGTGCAGGCAACCCACCGCCACCCCGCCCTCCCATAAACACACCCCAAAGCAGTTGTGCTAGGTCAAGCCCGAGCAGAGGCTTCATAGACAGCAGTAGTAAAAAACATTCAGGGAAAGCAACACTTAATTTAGATACATACTCTAACACATTTATAGTAACCTTCTGCATGGAAACCCCAACCAACTCTCCCCCCACCCTACCCTGCACCAACCCCAACTCGTGCGGGTATATTCCCTGAAAAACCAAACACGTCTGGCTGGGAAGACCAGTTTCATGAAATCAATAAAACAGTTAAGAACATTAAGTCTGAGAGAGGGCTGTGGCCACCGGTACCAGAGGGCAAGGTAAAATAGAACCCCCTGTATAGTGGTACACAGTGTTGAACAAAAAAGAGTGTCTGTTGCTGTCCAGCCCCGGTGACCATCTCCCTCATAGCAAAAAAGAGGCCCAGCAGACAGTGGAGCAGTCTTCCGCTGCACCGTGCAATTAGACCGTAGGTCCAACATGTCTCCCCTTGCTCCGGGAGAAAAAAGAATAAAAAAAGTAAAAGTATAAACCAAAAAAGTTTTGAAACAAAGCAAACAGGAATGTACTGCAGAAAGGGTCCCTCATCAGGGACACGAGACAAAAAAGGGAAAAAGTCGATGCATATACGTTGACACCAGCAGCATGTGCATATGTTCCAGATTCAAGAAGTTCAGCAGGTCACACTGCAGTAAGAGTTTAAAGAGAGAGAACATACGCCCCGGGTGCAGGCTCCCTGAGCAAAAATAGAACAGTACAAAAAGATCAGGCAATCTGTCAGAGTTCCAGGAGCCCAGGGGTGGGATAAGAAAATTGGTAGCTTACACGTCCCAAGGAGGCTCAGGCGGCTCCATCACGAGGCGCCCTGCGTTCCAGCCATGCTATGACCTCTCTGGGTTGTTCAAAGAAGAGCGCCCGGTCCCCTGCCTCCACCCTGAGGCGCGCAGGGAAAAGCATAGAGTATTTCACTTGCTGTGCACGCAATAATCGTTTGGCCTCCATAAAACCCTGCCGGCGTTTCTGGACGTCCGCGGAGAAATCAGGGAATATTGCAACTTTAGTATTGCCCACCGGGATATTACCCTTTTCCCGGGCCATGTGGAGGGCAGCATCTCTGTCCTTATAGTTCAGGAGTTTTGCAATAAAGGTGCGTGGAGGTGCACCCTGAGGTGGAGGCCTGGCAGGCATGCGATGTGCGCGTTCAACCACCAGCATGGGGGAGAGACTCTCTACCATAGGTGCTTATCAGCAATTGCTCCAGAAAAATTGTGGGGTCCTTACCTTCAGCCCCCTCCGGAAGACCAATCAGTCGGATATTGCATCTGCGTATGCGGTTTTCCATTTCGTCCTGTTTAGTAGTCAGGAGGTCTATTTGCTTCTGCATGTGGTCAGTGTCATTTTGCAGAGGTGAGAGAGCATCTTCCACACGGCTGATACGGGTCTCAGTGTCCCTCACCCGGTCCCGCAGCTTCTGGAAATCTTGTCTTAATAAAGAAATGTCCATTTGCACCTCCTCAATCTGGGATGTAAGGGACGTGCGGCATAATGTAATTGCTTCAAGAAGCCTGTCTGTGTCTCCCGCCACACGCGGCCCTCCCGGGTCCTCCGCGCCGCCATGTTCCTCCCCCTCCTCACTCACATGTCGGCGGTACTGGGACAGCCGCGCCGCCGCTGACCGCTGAGATTTTGAGGGAGACATATGCTCCGGACCGAAGGGATGCCTGCCAGAAGTATTAAGGTGAGTATCGGTGCTGTGGTGTCACAGGATCAGCGTGGGAGACAGGATTCCTCGGCGGAGCTCCGGAGACACGCGTCCTACTCCATGCAGGTTCAGGCCACGCCCCGATTCCATTATATTTTTATACCTTCTCTGAACTGAGGATGATGCTCAGTTGCCAAGTCCTTGCATATAATTTGCATGATCTGTCCAGTGAAATGTGTTACTCTGTCACCCACTATGGTTTCAGGGACTCCAACATGGCATATCATTTCGGAAAGAAGCTTCTTTGCTGTTATCTTGCCATTTGCTTTAGCCACCCGCCAGGCTTCTATCCAGCCCAAAAACATGTCTATGCACACCAAAATAAATTGGTATTGGCCTGATTTTGCAATTGGATGTAATCAATCTGAAGTCTTTTGAAAGGGAATAGTGGCTTGGCCAAATGTCTTTGTGTTTCTCTGGTCGGTTTTCTTGGGTTGTTTCTAGCACAAATTATGCATTCCTCAACAAAGTCTTGACATGCGTTTCTGGAGTGAATAAACCATTTGGCCTTTTAATATTTCTCTCCATTGCCTTAGGGCCTACATGACCTGGGCCATGGGTTAGATGCACTATCGTCTCCGTTTTGAGGTGGGACACGTATTCCATTTTCCTTGCGCAAAAGTCCATCTTGATCCTTTGCTCTTGTCCCTTTCCATGATGTCATTCCAATCATCAGGTGCAGATTCTTGCAATTTCTCCATCAGTTCCTTCACTTTCTGTATTTGCTCTCTTCTTTTCCTTCAATCTATTACATGCTTCTTCTTTGTTTTGCAAAATCAGTAATTAAAAGTCGTGATTACTTCCAATGGCGTTTTGGCAACCTTCCTGGCAGTATGATCAGCCAGCTGATTTCCTTTTTCTTCTATGGGTTGTCCTCCAGTATGTGCCTTGACCTTCAGAATGGCTACTTCTTTTCGGAGGGTGACTGCTTCAAAAAGTTCTTAAACATATTTCCAGTTTTGAATTGGTTCTTCTGCAGCAGTTGTGTATTCTCTGTTTTCCATATGGGTCCATAATCATGGACTACTCCGAGAGTATACTTGTTATCAGTGTAGATTTTGGCTGTTTGTTCCTTTGCGGCCTCCTTTGAGTGCTACCAGTTTGGCAACCTGCGCTGAGTGATAAGGGGAGTAGTTGGGTCTCAATCACTTCACTCCAATGTTGTCACCGCATATGCCATTCTTGGGACTCCATCTTTGTATAGGTGTGAACCGTCTACAAACAAGATCAGATCAGAATTTTCAAGATCAGTGTCCTTTACTGGGGAGATTTGCTGCATTTCTTCTTCCATGAATTTTAAGTAGATGTAGTCCTCCTCTTTGAGGTAGTCTTATTTCTCTAGGAAGAAGCTGGCAGGATTGATTGTAATTACATCCTTTCACTTCTATTTCTCCTAATTCAAGCAGGATTGCTTCATACTTGCTCAGCCGTGCTGATGGCAAATGTTTTTCCCTTGCTCTTTTCAAGATTTAATTTGCATATTTCTTCATAGCATCCGTTCTAAAGCGTATGTTCCCTTTTTCACAGCAACACTGGCAAGGTTGCAGCTGCAGTTTTCTTTTTGTGTTCTTGCCACGGCATGGATCTTGGTGCATCCACCAACCAGTTCTATTTTATACACGGTTTAAAAAGGGTTTGCGGTCAACAGGGCAGGATGAGGAGGTTTCACATCATTTAAGAATGCAGGATATAGAGAAAATGTTACAACAATCTTCTGGAAAGCCAACCTCCAGGGAAAGACCGTTCAGACAAATTGGACACCTCTCAGTTGAAGTTAATGCTAAAGTACTGGCACCAGTTCCATCTTTGCCTTCGTCACCATCCTTTGCTTCATGTTGCTGGGCTCTGGCATCAGATGAGCATGAACGTTTGCTCCTCATCTTTCCCACTAAACCTATTAATGTGATTTACCTCAGCAGGGTCAGAAATGGATGCAACCATAAAATCACCAGCCAAGCAAAGGCTATCGTAGCTCTGGTTTCTCAACTGCAATTCTGTTATTTCATCATCTTGTTCACAATGTTCTTTGGTATCTACGCCTCTTGGCAAGATGCCCAATTTTATTATTGAAACATTTGCTGGTTTCTCTTTAAAAAACACATTATCTTGAGCTATCAAAGCATTAAGTCTGTTTTCTCTTTTTTTTTTCTCTCTTCTCTGGGCTTCAATGCTACTGCACGCCTCTCTTAGCAAAGCCCCTCCATTTTGGTTTTGTTGCCATTAACCGTTTCTTTATTGGTTCTTTAAGTCCCGTCACAAAAGCATTCTTACAAATTATGGCTAGTAATGTTAGTATGATCAGTCACATCCACTCCTACTGTCTCTGCCATGGACTGGACACATTTAACTCCTTAAGCCCCGAACAATTTGCAGCCAAAGGGCCAGGCCCCTTTTTGCGATTCGGCACTACATCACGTTAACTGACAGTTGCGCGGTCATGCAACGTGGCTCCCAAACAAAATTGGCATCCTTTTTTTCCCCCACAAATAGAGCTTTCTTTTGGTGGTATTTGATCACCTCGGCGGTTTTTATTTTTTGCGCTATAAACAAAACTAGAGCGACAATTTTGAAAAAAATTTAATATTTTTTACTTTTTGCTATAATAAATATCCCCAAAAAATATATAAAGTTTTTCTCCTCGGTTTAGACCATAAGCCCAGGCCCGGATGGTTTCACAATCGGGTATTATAAGAAGTTTAAACATCAATTGGTTCCTGAATTATGTAAATATTGGAATAGACTGGGCGAAGATGAGAGTATGAGGAAAGAGGCCTTATTGGCAAATATAACAGTTATTTCGAAACCAGGTAAGGTTGAATCCATCTGCTCCAATTACCGCCCAATAGCTTTGTTGAATGTAGATACAAAGTTATACGCGAAGGTTTTGGCAACAAGAATAAAAAACTTGATGCCGGAATTAATAAATGGGGACCAGGTAGGATTCATTCCAGGAAGGGAGGGAAGAGAACAGCTTGAGGACCCTGCTTCTTATAGGTAAAGACAGGGAAAAGAAACCCCCAATGATATTGATTTCTATCGATGCCGAAAAGGCATTCGATAGAATTGATTGGTGTTTTATAATCGAAACTCTCCGGAACATAGGCTTAGGCCCAAAGATGCTGAAGTGGATCACTAACCTATATACACAACCAACAGCTAGAGTGGGAGTAAATGGGAGTATGTCGTCCGCGTTTTAAACCATTGAACCATTCTTGGCAAAGATTCAAAATAACATAAATATAAGCGGGGTTAAATGGGTGGAAGAAGATCATAAAGTGGCGGCTTACGCAGACGACTTACTCCTATATATAACTAAACCAAGATTGTCCTTGCCTAGCTTAATAAAAGAAATAAAAGAATATGGCGCACTTTCTAATTTTAAAATAAACCCTATTAAAACAGTCATATTGAATATAGGATTGGACAACGAGGAAGAGATGGCATTACAGCAAGAATACCCCTTTACATGGGAAAAAAAAAATAACATACCTAGGTATAAAAATAACAGACGGTCCAGGACCTATACCACGCAAATTTTATTCCATTAGTAAATTACATCAAAACAGTGTTAGGGAATATAAGAATGAGATCAATCTCTTGGACAGGCAGAATTAACCTTTTACAAATGGTGGTTTTACCTAAAATCACCTATAAACTTCAAATGCTCCCAATTAATATTCCAAACAGTTTCTTTAAAATAATAAAAACATTTTTTTTAAATTTATATGGCAAAATAAAAAATCGAGGATAAATTATAACATATTAATCAGGAAAAAAAAAATGGCGGGATGGCTTTGCCAGATATTTATAGATATTACAGCGCAATCACGTTGGCAAGAATGGTGGAATGGGCAAATGTGCACATGGAAAAGAAGTGGGTAAAAATGGAAGAGTCACTAACAGGCACACAATTAAAAAAAATTATCTGGATCCCGCCAAAATTTAGATTTAGAATGGGCACGAATAAGGCACACGAAATCGCGATAATAACATTAAAAATATGGGATGCACTATATCGGAGAAATAAATGGGTCTATAATTCTCCATTAATTCCACTAGAGGGCACAGATTTTTTTTATTCCAGGAAACGGCACTCAACTAGGTAAACAAATGGAAAATATACAATTAAAAGATATAACTTCACGCGGTAGTTTGATGCTAAAACAAGATATATACTTGAGAAGTATGGATGGAAAAATTTTAAGGAATGGGAGTATGTACAGATTCAAACACTTGGTTGGTTCAATTCCAAAACCCATAGGAGATGAGAATACTTTAACACCCATAGAAAAATTATGTAATTTTAAAGCAAAAGTAAAGCACTGTATGTCAAGAGTGTATGAATTTCTGTCGGAAATTGAGGCACAAGATGGTATACCAGCAATAGAAAAATGGGAAGTGGACATGGGTATTAAATTAGAGGAGAGGCAGATGATGGTGTCAGTATATAGGCAGGTGTCAGATACAACGTCTAGAGAGGTTAACTACAAGTGCATGATGAGATGGCAGTTAACTCCTGTTAGATTGCACAAAATAGATCCCTCTAGATCTATGTACTGTTGGAGGGAGTGTAAATCCCCAGGAACAGCATTTCACATTTGGTGGGAATGTCCAGAAATAAAGCTATATTGGCAGGAGATCTTAGCCTATATAGAAATAATAACCGGAGAAAAAATACCATGCTGACCGTTGAAATGTTCTATGGAGTAGAGGATACAAGTGGTAATTCACAAATGAAAAATAATAAAGGAAAAAATAAAAATAATAATACGTTGGTCGATTTTTTGCTTAATACAGCAAAAGCCTTGATACCGCTAAATTGGACACAAGTCAAAAAAAAAACACTATTAAAGAGTGGGTGCAGAGAATTGAACATATTAAAAATATGGAATATTTGGTTAAAATGGAGAATAACCAAATGAACAAATATTGGGCAGTAAGGAAAAAATGGAGATCATTCAAAAGGACTGAAACCTACATCCGGTATTAATAGAATAAATTGAGGAGGAAGGGCCAACAAATATGGGGGGAGGTTGGGTGGGGGGTTAGGGTTTGTTTTAGGAAAGCGGCGGGGAGGGAAGATAGGAAATATAAGGAAAGTAAGTAAGTAAGACAAAAGGTCACTGATTGTATTGTAAAGAACATTTGTTTTGTAAGCTTGTTTTCTTTTTTATACATTGCATTGGGGGCTTGTTTTGCATTTGTAACATATCTTTTCCTTTTTCGTTACTCTCCTGCTTGTTTTTTTTTTAACTGTAAAATCCAATAAAATTTAAATAAAAAATATATATATTATCGCGTTGAGAGTTTATATACACTCAACAATACTGGGTGTTAGCACCTCTGCAGGTGTGTTTATAGATTTTCATAGTGCATTTTATTATCACTATATTTTTTGGCATTTTATTTTATATTTCTTTCATACATATGCGCACTGGAATTAATTTTAAATTATACAGAACCTTCAAGAGTTTATTGCACACTCAGATATCGTATTTGCCCTACATACTATTTGAGGGTCATTTTTATTAGATAGAGCAGAAGGTGCAATAGCCCCTCTCTTACAACAGAGTAAGAATAGCGCAACACCAACTCTCCCCATAAATTCTTCCTATTGGACACGGTTTGGTCCATATCGGTGTATGCAGCTATTCATCTAAACAGCTTTCACTAGGAGCAGCGCAGGAATAACCATTTACCATTATCCTCATACATTCCACCCATTCCAGCAGCTGCCATGGATGTGGAGGGGGCGGGGGTCACCCGTACGTCACTGGGGAAGCCCGGCCTTGCATCAGAGGGGGCGGAGTCAGCTGACGGGGGCCCCGCCCTCCTCAGATAAGTGTCAGGCTGCCGAGATTCCCGCAGTGTCTCCGGTGGAGAGGATGGATGCGCTACGCTGGAGGGAGAGAGCGCCTATCGCTGGAGCCTGGAGAGATGATCATCCGTCGCTGGATAGCAAGAGTGGATTACCACCGCTGGAATTTTTTTTTTTTTAATAAAGGACTTTTTCAACGGTGTGTGTGTGTGTGTGTGTGTCTAACAATTTTTTTACACTTTCTTTGTGAAATGGTAGGGGTACTTTTGTACCCCTTTACCATTTCAAATGGGGGGGATCTGGGGGTCCCCTTGTTAAAGGGGACTTCCAGATTCTAATAGGCCCTCCGCCCCCAGACCCCCACAACCACCGGCCAGGATTGTGGGGATGAACCCCACGTCATTTAAAAAAAAAAAATTTGATGCGGGGTGCCCCTTAATATCCATACCAGACCTGAAGGGCCTGGTAATTGAATTTGGGGGAACCCCACGCTTTTTTTTTTTTTATATCAATGACTTTCAGTGACTGTTCCCTGTATTATGGGGAGCCGACAATTCATTATAGCCGCGAGTGATTTTTAAAGGACTTTTTTTTTTTCTGCAAAAATGACACTTTGTGCAGGGACCGTTCTAAGCACAGGAAACATGCGCCCCTTCATATGCATGCTATACACACACCCCAGGTATGAAACTTAGAGGAATATTACACTTTTATTCTTTCACTTTAACCACCTTCAGACCGGACCATTTTGCTGGTAAATGACCAGAGGTCTTTTTACAATTTGGCACTGCGCTGCTTTAACTGGTAATTGCGCGGTCATGCAATGTTGTACCCAAACAAAATTTGCGTCCTTTTCTTCCCACAAATAGAGCTTTCTTTTGATGGTATTTGATTGCCTCTGCGATTTTTTTTTTTTTACACAAAGTTGTCACTAAATGATATATTGCTCACACATGCTATGGGCATATGTGAAATGACACCCCAAAATAAATTCTGCTGCTTCTCCTGAGTACGGGGATACCACATATGTGGGACTTTTTGGGAGCCTAGCCGCGTACGGGGCCCCGAAACCAAGCACCGCCTTCAGGCTTTCTAAGGGCGTTACAGTTTTGAAGGCCATAAAATGCCAAGATGGCACAAACCCCCCCCCCAAATGACCCCATTTTGGAAAGTAGACACCCCTAAATTTAGGGGTACACTAGTGAGACTAGGTAATAAATGGCGGGTGCCCTGAAACTATAAAAAAAATAACTAACCAACCAGCGTCACCTGTAACAGTTATATGGTGATCACTGGTGAAAGGGTTAACTAGGGGGCAATCAGGGGGCTTTATGCGGTAGTATATGGGGGTCCCTGGCGCTATAAAAAGCTGCGCCGAACCTAAATACCTACCTGCCTAACTAGCGTCACCTGTGACACTAATACAGTGATCAGAAAAACGATCGCTTATTAGGCTGGGTTCACACTGGAGCGATGCGGGAACGCCACGAATCCGCGGCGGGTTCCCGCATCACATGCCTCCCGGCGGCAGTTCACACTGCCCTATGCGAACTGCTGGGAGTGTCAGTGAAATGTTAATGACACCCCCAGATCAGTTCGCATATCGCAGTGCGATCTGCAAACTTGGATCGCATGGTGTGAACACCCATGCGATCCGATTCTGCTGCGGACCAAAAAAAGGGTCCCGTGCGAGTTTGCGGCGGGTGCGACACGAATTCAGCCATACTATCTGTATGGCTGAACTCGAATCGCACAGAGATCGGATGTGATTTGCACTGCAGTGCGGTGCGAATCACATCCGTTCTCATAAACCGCTGCAATGTGAACCCAGCCTTAGTGACACTGGCGACGGGGGGTGATCACGGGGTTAAACCTTTATTGGGGGGGTTAGGGGGGTACCTTAGAACTAAAGGGGGCTAACCCTAACTGCCCTAACAGTTATTACAGTCACAAATGACACCCGCCGGGTGATCAGGGGGTTAAACCTTTATTAGGTAATAAATGGCGGGTGCCCTGAAACTATAAAAAAATAACTAACCAACCAGCGTCACCTGTAACAGTTATATGGTGATCACTGGTGAAAGGGTTAACTAGGGGGCAATCAGGGGGCTTTATGCGGTAGTATATGGGGGTCCCTGGCGCTATAAAAAGCTGCGGCGAACCTAAATACCTACCTGCCTAACTAGCGTCACCTGTGACACTAATACAGCGATCAGAAAAACTATCGCTTATTAGGCTGGGTTCACACTGGAGCGATGCGGGAACGCCATGAATCCGCGGCGGGTTCCCGCATCGCATGCCTCCCGGCGGCAGTTCACACTGCCCTATGCGAACTGCTGGGAGTGTCAGTGAAATGTTAATGACACCCCCAGATCAGTTCGCATATCGCAGTGCGATCTGCAAACTCGGATCGCATGGTGTGAACACCCATGCGATCCGATTCTGCTGCAGGCCAATAAAAGGGTCCCGTGCGAATTTGCGGCGGGTGCGACACGAATTCAGCCATACTATCTGTATGGCTGAACTCGAATCGCACAGAGATCGGATGTGATTTGCACTGCAGTGCGGTGCGAATCACATTCGTTCTCATAAACCGCTGCAATGTGAACCCAGCCTTAGTGACACTGGCGACGGGGGGTGATCACGGGGTTAAACCTTTATTGGGGGGGTTAGGGGGGCACATTAGAACTAAAGGGGGCTAACCCTAACTGCCCTAACAGTTATTACAGTCACAAATGACACCAATGCAAAAAAAAAAAAAAAGCAATTGGTGTCACTGTGACTGGGGGGGCAGGGGTAATTGGGGGGTGATCGGGGGGTAAAGGGGGGGTGTGAGTGTGCCTGGCATGTTCTACTGTATGTGTGGTGTGTTGGTGCAACTCACCGAACCTCTCTCCTCGGTGCCGGAACGAAAAATACCGACACGGAGGAGAGAATACATCACTTCCTCTCCTGTGTTTACATTACAGGAGAGGAAGTGATGTCACGGGACATTTTCATTCGTCGGGAGCGATCGCGAGGGGGTGGCCATGAATGAATGGCCATCCCCTCGTCCGGGATCGCTCCCGAACGAATACCGACCGCCGCAGGCACCGGGCGGGGGCCCGATCGGGCCCCCGACCGGCGGGCAGGCAAGGACGTACATGTAAGCCCTTATGCCTGCCCGTGCCATTCTGTCGACGTACATCGTCGTGCGGCGGTCGGCAAGTGGTTAAGCATTATTAAAATCACTGCTCCTGAAAAAACTTCCGTTTTTTTAACACTTTTTTTTTTTTTTGCATTGATACATGTCCCCCGGGGCAGGGCCCAGGTCCCCAAACACTTTTTATGACAATAACCTGCATATAAGCCTTTAAAATTAGCACTTTTAGATTTCTCCCATAGACTTGTACAGGGTGTTTTGGGGCTTTTCTAATTTGCCCCAAATTGTTTGCTGTTCGGTGAACAGGCAATGTTCGAGTTGAACATGAGTTTGACTCTAACTCGAAGCTCATCCCTAATTGTGACCAACTATTGTGGGCTGTTGTGTTTGTATGTGTTTGTTAGATGTACTGATGCTATTACTGTTTAAAGTTTGCATTGTTTAATGTGATCAAACCCTTATTTGATTTTGTGTGGTATAAGTTCTGTGTGAATTTACAATAAAGAGTTGGTTCCAGTTTCCAGATGGTCCATCACAGAGGCTAATGTGCTGTTTGTGGTGCAGTGAGTGTAATGGGGGTAACTGCTGAGGAAAGTGTATCCTTTCCCCCAGCAACGGTGTCAACCTCTGAGGGGCCCAGAATGCCAGCGTTTTTGTCCAGAGAACTGTGGTGCTGCACTGTGGGAGAGTGTGTTCCCTCCCAAAACCGAAGTGAATATGCATATGTTAATCAAAGAGCCACAGGGTCAGGTTAATTTTCTTTTTGATTGCAATCTGATATGACTAAAGGTGTTGGGTACCCAACAGACAATGTCCCTGGTGAACTTATGGAGCTTGTGGATGCTGAGTAAGGCTACCTCCAACAAACATGTGGTTCCTTTTAGAAATGCAATCTCTAGAACCTCAGCAAATGTGTCCCCCCCCCCACGTGCTTATTCACATGATGATTCCCAGGAAGATTTATACATGGTTTATAGGTTCCCTTTTATGACACGTGTTGAAAGAAATGTGTAAACCTTTGGATTTTCATCTGCTGTATACCTCAGGGTCTCCTCGTCAGACAAATGAGTGGTAACTGTGGAGTTCCAATAGTTGGAACAATGTGTTGCAGGCTGTATTGAGCAAAGATGAATGAGACTGGAACTAATTACAATTGATAATGCAAGAGTCAGTAACAGTGGAACCAAGATGTGGCTTCAGGAAAAAAGGGGCTGTTGGCCAGCTTGTAATAGTGAGTGTGTTTTTGGAGGCAGCTGATATCCCTCACAAGACAAAAATTGAGTGAGAACAGAAATCAGCAGAAATTGTACTGTGACCTGTGAAATAATTTAAAAAAGGAGAATTTGGGACTTTACATGAAACTAATGACATTGTGGAGGAAATTAATGGATAAACATATTTAATAACATGCAAAGATGTAAAAATAGTACAAAGAGTATACATCGTGTGTAAAACTCCTACATCTGTGTGTACAATGAACATCGAGGATACATAAATTTGGGCGGCACAGTGGTGTAGTGGTTAGCACTCTTAGTGCCGCCCAAATTTATGTATCCTCGATGTTCATTGTACACACAGATGTATGAGTTTTACACACGATGTATACTCTTTGTACTATTTTTACATCTTTGCATGCTATTAAATATGTTTATCCATTAATTTCCTCCACAATGTCATTGGTTTCATGTATTACGGCAGTAAGAAAGGTCGCTGCTTTGAATCCCAACCACGACACTACCTGCCTGGAGTTTGAATGTTCTCCCTGTGCCTGCGTGGGTTTCCTCCGGGTACTCTGGTTTCCTCCCACACTCCAAAGACATGCAGGTAGGTTAATTGGCTTCTGTCCAAAATTGACCCTAGTATATGAATGGGGATCATGGGCTCCTTGAGGGTAGGGACCGATGTGAGAGACAGTGGAGACACTCACTCAGGTTGAGCTGGATGACTAGTGTCTTTATTCAACCTTACTAACTATGCAACTATATAAATATATATCGACTTGGCGATGCATGGTATAAAAACGTTGGTAAATTCTGTAAATTCATATATGTTCAATCCTCATAGGCTGCACATTGGAAGTAATATGGAATAGTATGGACATGATTGATGTAAATACTGGTGCAGGCATGTATCTGCATCCTAGAATTCCTAACATGTTTCATGAATAAACACTCATCAGGGGCAGCAGTTCAAGAGTATCTATGAGAAATAAATTATTAAACTCGTGTAGTACCGAACATGATGGGAAAAGGCAATTATGCCAGTCCTGAATACTTAGATGATTCAATGAGATGAGGTATGGTGAGTGGGGGCCAGGGCCAGAGAGGTAGTCAATCCCGGGAGCTGAGGCAATTTGAGGCCTCACAGCAACAGGGAGCACATGCAGAGCTCCCCATGACACAGGTAGATGGTCTCATTAGTGAATCCAAGTCGTGGGTGTATGATGACTGTCAAAGAAACACGTTGGGCATTATAGGATGCAGATACATGCCTGCATTTGTATTTACGTCAGTTCACCTGTTTACATCAATCAAGTCCTTACTATTCCATATTACTTCCATTGCAATGTGCCGCCTATATGATGATTATGTGTGTATATGTATGTGTGTGTATATATATATATATATATATATATATATATATATATATATATATATATATAATATACGAATTTACAGAATTTACCAACGTTTTTATACCATGTGTCGCCAAGTCGATATATATTTATGCATCCTTGGTGTTCATTGTACATGCAGATCTATGTGGCTAACACACATGATTTATACTCGTTGCACTATTTTTTATGTATTTTTGCATCTTTGCATGTTATTAAATGTTTCTCCATTAATTTCCTCCACAATGTCATTAGTTTCATGTAAAGTCCCAAATTCCCCTTTTTTTAATATTACTTGAACCTGGGATGGTGGCACACATTACATGTGCCTCATCCTAATTCGCAAAGTTCCACCTCTTTAATTATCGCATATAACAGGGATGGAGGCTTTTTGACTGGTCTCAGTGTTCCCCTGCCGGCCGTGTGTGAGGCTTTTGGGCTCGGTGTGGCTATCCACCACATCCGTAGCTTTAACACTTGGGACATTACCATTAGGTTCATGTTATCTGGTGTCACACGGTAATAGCTGGCATGCATGCAGGACGTGTATATATGTGTGTGTATGTATGTATGTATGTATGTGTGTGTATATATATATATATATATATATATATATATATATATATATATATATATATATATATCTGCTGCCTCCCTGGACACAGCCTTTCTCCTCACACTCTAACAAGCTCTAAGTCACAGACGCACTTGCGTTCAGTTTACACAACAAGGTAAACATACTGTCACCTTTTATGTCTTTTTCAGGGGTGCGTGGACATTCAGAAAAGGAGTTTGTATAATGAAAACACATTAAAATAATGCTTATAGTGCATCTGCTATAAATGTATTCTTTTCTAGACCGTTTCAATATAATTTATGCTGTTAGTACCTTTGGAGAGGTGAGTATGCCTTAGATGAATAACTGGACTTAAAAGAAAAGAACATTACTGCATATTGTCCTCCAAGCATCACCAAGGAACAATGGAACCAGCGCCCAACCGTTTAATCACTGGGGTCGGATAGATCACAGAAGAAAGAGTTGTGTACATATTATTGAAGTAAAGTAAAAAAAAAAAAAGGTCATGTTACATGGACCGCTTGTGGGGCATCATAACATGTAACTAAAGGTTTATTAGGTAAAAATGTGGATACCTACATTTGGGGTGCCCATGCAGTGCCAATAACTTTTAAATGTCTTTCATTACAAGGTCACCACTGTTAAGGGACGATCACCTTTTAAATGGCGTAACTGTTACACCGTCTACAAAGTATGAGAGGGGTATCGGTCAGTAATTATATGTTGTATAATTGCCAAAGTAAATATGGACTGTATAAGATTTAGAAGGATATATGTGTACATCTATATATCTGTTAGTTTGGATCATGCATTTAAACAGAGCAGGTTTAACTTCAATTTTGGTAGTCCACAATGGCCAGAATGGGTGGATAAAAGGGTCAATGAAGGAGGGCATTCCCCATAGCCAAGCTTACAGTATCTGCAACAAAAATGATTGGTGTGGAAAAGAGAGGTTGGTGCCAGGTGGCGTATTACTGAAGTTGGCAACTATTAACATGAGCACAGCAAAAGAGGCGCTTACTTGGGATTTGTAGATTAGTGCATGCAGATAGCTGCATGGTCAGAGGACAAATGGACAGAACAGCAGTTGGTGCTATCCATATAAAACCTGGAAATCAGGAAGAGGTTGGGACGAATTAAGCAGAGGAGTAGGACGAGAAGCCAGGTGTGCGCCTAACTGACTGCCATGGCAGCGAGCCCCAAACTTCAATGCTGTGTAATGACTGCAAACCCCCCCCCGCCCCCTCGGCCGAGCAGTGCACTGTGAGATCCCCCGATTTGTGGCGGAAGACAGACTGTGCAAGGGGGAGATGGCATGGGAATGACCATCCAGCTCTGTGCCAACTGTGCCAGCCAATGGCCGTTCCAGCCCCTCCAGCTAAGGGGAGGCAGGAAACAGGTTTAGTGCGCTGGGTGGAGACACAGTATAATGACACAAAACAGCTGAAGTACATTTCCTATAGGTAAGCACTATATAAACAAGAACAGAAGCAAAGGTGGAAAAACAAAAAGCGAAAGATATAATGCATGAATAAAAACAAAAAACAATATAAGAGTAGAAATTATAGTAACAGAGGGGGGAAAAAAGATAAATATGTAGTGAATGTGGATGCATGACTACATAAATCCGGTTTCCATGCAACCTGATTGGAACCCTTCTAGGAAGGGTCTATAATTGATGGCCTCATTCAGACCAGGAGAAACTGTGGCATTTAAAGTGTGATCCACCTCAACTATAATTGAAGAGGTTTGTTCCAGTCCCCTCTGCATAAACGAGGGGTGGATACGATCTAATATTACTATATTTTGGAAAATTTTCCATTGTGTATCTGTATAACATGACGGCCAAGAGGTAATTCTGGATTACAGGTTTTTATGGACAATATATGTCCCAAGGCCCTCTTCCAGGGTTTTTTTTTTTTTTTTAGTCTTTCCTACACTGTTGGTGTAGTGCCAGGGTCTCTAGATATGCCCGTCAGATAATCTGGCTCTGGGGATTGGTGTTAATGTATCTGCAGTAATTACAGCCACCACAGGTAAAAGTTCCTTGTCACTTGCAGGGGTCATGTCTATTGGGTCCTTTGTATTCACTTTGGACCAGTTTGTCCCTAACAGAAGTGGCTCGTATGAAGGTAAAGGCAGGTCTCTGTGGGACAAAAGGTCCCACAGAGGAGTCCATGGTGAGTGGATGCCAATATTTAGATACAATTTTTGTAATCTGAGTGTGTTGGCAAGAAAATCTTGTGATGATCCGTAAAGTGTTTGGCGAAGTATGATTTATTTATTTATTTTATTTTTGGCCATATAGCAATTCTTGACGTGTTTTTTGGACCGTTTGTTTATACGCTTTCTTTAACCACTTCAATACAGGGCACTTTCACCCCATTCCTGCTTAGGCCTGTTTTCTGCTTTCAGCACTGTCACATTTTGAATTACAATGCGCGGTCATGCAACACTGTACCCAAATGAAATTTTGATAATTTTTTTGTGTTTTTTATTTTTTGCGCTATAAACAAAAAAATGTTGAAAAAATCATTATTTTCTACTTTTTGCTATAATAAATATCCCCATTTTTTAAAAAACAAAATTTTTCCTCAGTTTAGACCGATATGTATTATACATATTTTTGGTTAAAAAAATCGCAATAAGTGTATATTGATTGGTTTCCACAAAAGTTAAAGCGCGTACAAGATAGGTTATTGATTTATGGCATTTTTAATATTATTTTTCTACTAGTAATGGTGATTATCTGTGATTTTTATCGTGACTGCAACATTGTGGCGGACAGTTTGGACACTTGACACTTTTTTGGAAACCATTGACATTTATACAGCGATCAGTGCTATAAATAGCCACTGATAACTGTATAAATGTCACTGGCAGAGAAGACGTTAACACTAGGGGGCGATCAAGTGGTTAAATGTGTTCCCTGGCTCTGTGTTCTAACTGTGGGGGAATAGGATTGACTGGTGGAGGAGACCGATCGGTGTTCCTATATACTAAGAACATATAATCTGTCTCCTCTCCTTTGACAGGACGTGGATCTGGTCTGTCACGAGTGATCGCAGGTACCCGGCGGCCATCACAGCTGCCGGGCAGGCGCATTGGCTCCTTGGTGACACAGCAAGCGGAGGACATCATATGACATTATATGATGCCCGCCCAGAATGGGAGAACCGATCTGCGATATAACTATGGGTGGGATGGGAAGTGGTTAAGTATGTGATGGAGTAGCCTTGCATAAGTAGTCTGTTTTTAGTTTGTCAGCTTCAAATTTCAAAGCGGTCTCGTCATAACAGTTTCAACGAATACGAAGATACTGGCTATAGGGTATTGATGAGATCCCAAGGATGTTATAGACTGGGGATCATTGTTCATTGTAAATTAGACATTTTGTGAATTCTCATTGAGAGTATGTGGCGTATGATGATACTTTATCTGTAGACGGTTTAACGGTTGTGCCGTTTAAAGTGATACTGCCTTGCCATTGGTGACCCTGTAATGACCCTGAAATGTCGTTACCCACATTTTTACCTAATAAACCTTTTAGTTAAATGTTATGACACCCCCATGTAACGTGACCTTTTTTTTACTTTACTGTAATTGTATTATATACATCACTCTTTCTGCTGTGATCTATCTGACCCCAGTGATTCACCATTTGGGCCTTGGTGATGCTTGGAGGACAATATGCAATGTTCTTTAATTTTTACTCACTTCTCCAAAGGCACTAAATTATATATATATATATATATATATATATATATATATATATATATATATATATATATATATATATACATATATATATATATATATATATGATATTGAAACTGTCTATAAAAGTTTACATGTTTACCATATGCATTGTTTTAATGTTGTGTTTTCATTATAGAAAGGAACTCATTTTCCTAATATCCATGCAACTCTGAAGAAGTAAAAAAAAATAAAATAAAAAAAGTAATTTCAAAACGCTGGGTGTTCACCATCTGAATTTTTTGTTTGGTGATTTTTCAAATGGAAATCTGAGTACACTGTATCCACAAATTTTACATTTTTTATATTTTGTAACAATAGCAAAAGGCTTAATCATAATTTAAACTTACTCCAAGTCACAATTTATTGTAGTATTTATTTGTTGCCGCTAAAAGTCCCACCATGAGGTTTTTTTTTCTATTCAATCCAGTCTCAAAGATCTACAGACAATTCCTTGGACTTCTTGGCTTGGTTTGTGCTCTGACATGCGCTGTTAACTGTGGGACCTTATATATAACCTTATATAGGCAGGTGTGTGCCTTTCCAAATCGTGTCCAATCAACTGAATTTACCACAGGTGAACTCCAGAGTTGTAGAAGCATCTCAAGCCTGGGGGTTCACGCTGGTACGACAAAGCTCCGACATTGGAAACACATGTCGCATGACAAGTATAAATGAATGTTTCCCTACGAGAGCCGTCTTAACTGGTGCAACTTTGAAAAAGGTTCCTGCTTTACTTTGGTCCGACTTTGATACTACTTCAGCCCATTGAAGTCAGGTCATAGTATTAACTGATCCGACTTTGACTTGTGCTCTGAGGATCTTGAAGGGGAACCCCACGCAAAATAAAAAACAGCATAGAGTCCTCCCTCCAAGATTACACCAGGCCCTTCAGTCTTGTATGGATTTTAAGGGACCCCCCGCAACAAGAACCAGTGTGGTGCCTCCCCCTAAATTCATACCAGACCATTATCCGGGCATGCTGCCTGGCAGGTCAAGAAAGGGGGGGTGAGTGAGCCCCCCCTCCTGAACCATACCAGGCCATGTGCCTTCAACATGGGGGGGTGCTTTGCAGTAAGGGGGCCCTGCGTCCTCCCCATCCCAATGCACTTTGTCCCCCAGTTGATAGGGGCAAGGGCCTCTTCCTGACAACTCTGGCCGGTGATTGCCGGGGTCTGTGGGCAGGGGGGGCTTTTTGGAATTGGGGCTCCCAGATCCCTGCCCCCCACCCTATGTGAAAGTGTATGGAATACATTCACCTTAAAAAAAAAAAAAAGTGTCAAAAATAAAAACAGCACAGGTTTTTGACAAAGTAATTTATTAAAGCAGCACGGATGTCTCTTTTCCTTCTAATTTCTTCTACCTCCTCTGATGGCATCTTCATCTGGTTCTTCTCCCTCCAATGCTGGTTCTCCTCTGTGCTGTCTTCTCCATTTGTTCTCTTGACGCTCTCTCCTGCTGTAATGCTGGGTCTGCCGTGTGCCATTACTTATATAGCCCATGGGGTATGGCCACCCGTTGATATCATCTGGAGGCCCTACCCCCTTGTGACGTCACAGCCCCATCATGCCGCAGGTGGTGACATCACAAGGGGCCAGGGTCTCCAGATGACAGCAGGTGGCCACACCCCATGGGCTATATAATTAATGGCACACAGCAGACCCAGCATTACAGCGGAAGCGAGCGTCGACAACATTGGCGGAAGAACAGGGAGATGCCAGTGGAGAGACAAGACCCAGCAGAGGGAGAAGACCGCACAGGGAGAAGAACCGGAGGAAGATGTCCTCAGTGGAGGGAGAAGAACCGGAGGAAGGGTGTCCTCGGCAGAGGGAGAAGAACCAGGGGAAGATGTCTTTGGCAGAGGGAGAAGAACAGGGAAAGATGTCCTCAGCAAAGAAATCGCTGGGGGGAGAAAAAACACTGGAGATAATTTAACCACTTAAGGACCGGGCCTCTTTTTTTAGATGTGGTGTTTACACGTTAAAAACATATTTATTAATAAAAAAAAATAATAATAATAATAATTCTCTTCACCGACCGACACAGCTCCTCTCTGTAACTAAATGGGTTTGTTAGCCTGCCATTAGGAGAACTAGGCAAAAATTGTAACACAATACACAGAACTTTAGTCCCGCCCCGGGGGGCGGAACCTGTGCTAACAACCCTCCCTGCTGCCCAGGCAGAACTCAGTTTTATTTTGCCTAGTGAAGGAGAATGACCTAGGAACCCTGCGGGCCCTTTGGTCCATTTTTTTTTGATGCAGGTTTTAATGTTTTTGCGCAAGATAGAAGATCCCAGGATCTTTCATCAACTGCCAGCTGGGTGACAGGCTGGTTAAGTTATCCTTGTAGTCTCCCCAGTCCGGCCATCGAGCGTGTGCAGGCTGCAGCTAAGGCTCGGCAGGCCACGATATACCTCAGCTCCAGAGGTGGTCGGTGAGTTTCAATGCTCCGGGTATACATATGACTGGGCTACTGATGTCTGGATCACAGTATACCGGGCCAACAGCTACCCTGTAACTGCACAGGAGTAGGTCTGTGATGGAATGTCTCCCAGCTCTTCAGGACTGGTAAGTACGGCTCTCCCTGCTTCGGTGGGGGGAGCAGCTGGGCATTCCCTGGGAGGTCGATTCAGGGGCCACCTCATCTCCTTCTCTTCTCTCCCACGTCCCTATCTCCCCTTCTTCCCCCCCTCCGGGGGGGTGGCTGCATCTGCGGCGGTGTGTGTGTGGGGTTCGCTGGGTCTCTCACCTGTGGAGGGCTCTGTGCGGCTAGTGTTGGTCCTGGTCCCGGTCTGGGGGGTCCCAAAAGGTGTCTGTGGAGGTGTTCTTTCTGAATGCAGGCAGCGCTGTTCTGTGATTTTTATTTTTTATTTTTTTTTCCCTGTTACCTCATGGCGCTGTCCGGCGGCCATTTTGACTGTGGGCAAAGCAGGTTCCCCTTGTGAGCCTCAGCAGCCATTTTCTATAGGATTTTCCTATTAGTTGCATTGGCGGCCATTTTTTTGAAGCCCGAGCGCTCTTTTCACTGCAGTTCTCTTGTGACAGCATTACATGTGCTCTCATATGCTGTTTCCTGTGTCCACTGTGTATACAGGACGCTGCATGGCAATTCCCTGAATGGTGCAAACTCTGCAGATTGTTTCACCGCTATTTTCTACAGCATCTGCCGGCAGTTTCCTCACTCTGCACTTGGGTAACCTCCTGGGGACTACAGGCATGGCTAGTGACCATCACAGAACGCCCCAGGGTGGTGAGTCTGGTGCTAGGAAACCCCCTTCCCGTCCCCCCATGGTGGGAGGGTGGGACCTTCACTTTCCTAAGTCCCCTTGCAGGTGGCAGACAGGGTAGGGTCAGCATGGCTTCAGAAACTGTTGTTTCTTCTCCCGAAATCCAGGCTATTGCAACCGGGTCACCTGCGGATAGCGCTGTGCCCATGGACACCCTGACGGCGGTCCTTAACGCCTTTGTTGCTAAAATAGAGGCGGTGCGTGGAAGGAAAGGTGCGCGTAAAAGGCCCCTACCCCTCCCCCCGTTGGGGAGAGCTCTGATGCAGACTCAGGCCCTGCTGCGGCTGGTGACCCCTGCTCTGACCTATCAGGCTGACCATTCGGACAGTGAGGATGATTCCCAGCCTGGGCGCGACAAAGCGCTAGTTGGAGCACTGTGCGTGATACCCTGAAGATCCAGGGGCCAGCGGATCCCTCTGCTGATGTATCGGTCCCTTTTGGGTCCCGCAAGCCAGCACGTTCACCTAAGGTGTTCCCGCATTTGAATTATTTTGACAAGTTCATCTAAAGGGAATGGGGTCGGCCGCAAAGGACTTTTTCGGTCCCCAAAAATATGGTGGTGCATTACCCTTTTGAGGAAAGCCTTCTCAAGAAATGGCTCCTCCGGTCGTGGACCCCCCCAATATCTAGGTTAAATAAAGTAACCACGATCCCGGTTAAGAGTACTCCTGCATTCAAGGATCCCACGGATAGGAAGGCCGAGGCGGTGGCTCGTTCCTTGTTTACAGTTGTGGGGTCAGCCATGCGACCAGTACTGGCATCCGCACTGGTGTCGCAGACACTGAGTGGGCAAAACTTTTGCACCGCGAATTGGGAGAGCAAAACGCCTCCGCTGTCTGTGTGGAACTAGCAGACCAACTAGTGCAAGGCCTCAAGTACGTTTGACGCGGCCCTGGATACTCTTCCCCTGTTATCCAGGGCTTCAGTGTCAGCTGTGGTGCTGAGGCACCTGGTTTGGATTAAATGCTGGTCTGCTGACCAGGCATCCAAAAAAGCCCTGGCGGATCTTCCCTTCCTTGGCGACCGGCTCTTTGAAGCTTCGTTAGATGACATTATTAAAAATGCCACGGGTGGTAAGAGTACACTACTCCCACAGGCCAGGAAGGCTAAGGAGCCACGCCGCAGTAAAGGGCCCTCTTTTTCCGCTCACAATCTGCTTTTTCGTCCACCCAGTGCTTCGACAAAACGTTCCCAGCCCGACAGGACATCCACGGACGGTCAAAAGCGTCCCTGGAACCGCAAGCCTAACAGCCTGTGAACAAAAGTGCTATTACATGAAGGTTTGCCCCCACCCGCGTATTGGGTGGGGGGTCGCCTTCGGGAGTTAGCAGCCCGGTGGACCTCCCGGTTATCCGACCAATGTGTCTGCGACTTGATTTCCACAGGCTACAAGATAGGGTTTCTCTCTTGGCCGCCAAACAGATTCTTCCCCTCCATCATACCCGCGTCCCCGGTTCGCCGGGAGGCCCTGCTAGGGGCAGTAGGGGACTTGCTGAATCGGGGTGATTGTACCAGTTCCGGAGTCGGAATGCTTCCAGGGGTTCTACTCAATTCTGTTTGTGGTTCCCAAGAAGGAAGGGGTACGTCCAATCTTGGACTTAAAAGCTCTCATTCACGTTGTAAAAGTGCGGAGGTTCAGAATGGAATCATTTTGCTCAGTAGTCGCTGCACTCCATCGGGACTCCCTTGTGACGTCTTTGGACATCCAGGATGCGTACCTGCACATACCCATATGTCTTCGGCATCAAAAATTTCTGCGTTTAGCAGTCGAGGAAGCCCATTACCAGTTTGTGGTTCTTCCCTTTGGCCTAGTATCAGCCCCCCGAGTCTTTACCAAAGTACTGGCTCCAGTATTGGCGTTGCTGCGACAACGCGGGATCGCGATTGTGCGTTACTTAGACGATTTCAGAATTAGAGGAGGATGTGGCGATCACCATGCAGACTCTGCGAGAATTTGGGTGGCTGTTGAACCTAAAGAAGTCGGTGGTTGTGCCGACCCAGCGCCTGGGGTACCTGGGTTTACTATTGGACAAATTGCAGACTCTCAGATCTGCGGTCAAACTACTGATGAACCGCAAGTGGTTGTCGCTCAGCTTTTGCATGCGAGTACTGGGACTCATGGTAGCCTCCTTCGAGGCAGTACCTTATGCTCAGTTCCACACCAGAGTCCTGCAGAAGGAGATTTTGACAAAATGGGACAAATCTCCATTGTCCCTGGATCGACAGGTCCAGGTGAGCCAGCCAGTCAGGGACTCTCTGATCTGGTGGTTGAGGTCCCCGGTGATTCAGTCCGGAAAATTGTTCCTTCCTCTGAAATGGACGGTGATCACTACAGACGCCAGTCTCTCAGGCTGGGGTGGAGTGATGGGGATTTAGTCGGCTCAGGGCCTCTGGCTGACGGACGAATCCAGGTTGCCGATCAATCTGCTCGAATTGAGAGCGATCAGGCAGTGCCTCCACACGTGGTCGACGTGTCTTCAAGGACGTCCGACCAGGATACAGTCAGACAATGCCACGGCTGTGGCATACATAAATCACCAAGGGGGAACAAGAAGCTCAGCCGCTGCACGGGAGGTCGCTCACATACTTCGGTGGGCAGAGCGACACGTTCCGGCCCTGTCAGCCATTTACATCCCGGGGGTGGAAAATTGGCAGGCGTACTCTCTGAGTCATCAGATGCCTGAAATGGGGCACACCAGATGTGGATCTATTGGCCTCCCATCTCAATCGGAAGGTGCCGAGATTCATGTCCAGGTCGAGAGATCCGTGGGCAGACGCGTCAGACGCGCTGGTGGCTCTGTGGGATCACTACCAACTGATCTACACCTTTCCTCCACTAAAACTGTTGCCATGTCTGCTTCGTACAGTGGAAGCCGAGGGGATTCCAGTAATCACGGTTGCCCCAGATTGGCCTCAGCGGCCCTGGTATGCAAACCTTGTGCGTCTGGTGGCAGACGCTCCCTAGCGACTGCCGCTGCGAGAGGACCTCCTATCTCAGGGTCCAATCTTTCACCCTGCTTTATCATCGCTGGCTTTAACGCCATGGCTATTGAGAGCCAGGTGCTGAGGAACCGGGATCTGTCGGACTCAGTGATTCCCACTATGCTGAGGGCGTGGAAATCTTCTTCACGGAAGATATATCATCGTACCTGGAAGGCCTACATCTCCATGTGTGAGGAGAAAGGGTGGCATCCGCGCTCCTTTTCTATATCCAGGATCCTGCTGTTTCTTCAGCAAGGAGTAGACCAGAAATTGAGCGTTGAGCACCATTAAGGGGCAAATTTCAGCCCTGGCTGTCTTTTTTTTTTTTTTTTTTTTCCCCCCAACGACCCCTGGCGTCTCACTCATTAGTGAGTACCTTTTTGTTCAGGGGGTATGACATGTAGTGCCTCCGGTGTGTCCACCGTTGCCCCCATGGGATTTGAACCTGGTGTTTGGCGCTTCAGAAGCCGCGGTTTGAAAATATCAAGGAGATTCCCCTGTTGACCCTTTCACAGAAGGTGGTCTTTCTAGTGGCCATCACATCGGCCAGGAGGGTTTTGGAATTGGCGGCCTTGTCATGCAATTCGCCTTATCTGGTCATCCACAGGGATAAGGTGGTGTTGCGTCTGCTCCGTCCTTTCTACCGAAGGTGGTTTCGGCTTTTCATATCAATGAGGACATTGTATTGCCATCGTTGTGTCCTAAGCCGAAGCACCCCAAAGAGGTAGCCCTTCACGCTCTCAATGTGGTTAGGGCTCTGAAGGTGTACTTGTCTGCCACGGCTCCCTTTCGGAAGTCGGACTCGCTGTTTGTTTCGGTGGCTGGTCCAAAGAAGGGTATGGCTGTCTCGTCGGCCACCATTTCCAGGTGGATCAGACAGACTGTAGTCCAAGCCTACGCCTTGAAGGGGCAGGTGCCCCCCTTTCCAGTCACGGCCCACTCTACAAGAGGAATCGGAAAGTCTTGGGCCTTCTGACAGCAAGCGTCTGTCGCTCAGGTGTGTAAGGTGGCAACCTGGTCGTCTGTCCATACGTTTACCAAGTTCTACAAGGTAGACGTCAGTGCATCGGCTAATGCTTGTTTTGGCCGCAAAGTTTTGCAGGCAGCCATGTAGTTGCAATTGAGATTATTTTCCTGGTTTTTCGATAAGAACGCAGTACTGTTAATGCTCTGTTGCATTACTTCCGCAAAAAGGTTGCGGTGTTGGGAATCTGTCCTGTTGAGAATGTCCGGTTATGGCAGTGTGTTTTTCCGTACACTACTGTTTTTTTGGGGGTTTTTTTTGTGGGTTTAGTTTCACTAGTTCCCACTTGCCATGGTGGATGAAGTTTTAATGCTGTTGTTTTCCACCCCTTCTTTGGCACTGCTTGGGGACGTCCCATTTAGTTAGAGAGGAGCTGTGATGGTCGGTGAATAAAAGAGAAAATAGTATTTTTTTTACTCGCCGTAAAAATCCTTTTCTCTGTAATTCACCGATCGACACGGCACACACCCCTCCTTTTCTCTACCTTGTACTGCTTGGGCAGCAGGGAGGGTTGTTGGCACAGGGTCCGCCCCCCAGGGCGAGACTAAAGTTCTGTGTATTGTGTTACAATTTTTGCCTAGTTCTCCTAATGGCAGGCTAATAAACTCATTTAGTTACAGAGAGGAGCTGTGTCGGTCGGTGAATTACAGAGAAGGGGATTTTACGGTGAGTACAAAAATCCTATTTTTTTTATTTTTACACGGTTTAAAAAAAGTCACTTTTATTCCTATTCATGTTGTATATTTTTCAATAAATAGTGTTTATTTTCATACCTCTTCATTGTTTTCTATGCCTTCAGAGTCCGACCTAGGTTTATTGTTATAGTACACCTTTTTTCTTGCTTGTGCCCTTAATTTACGGATGTGGATGTGAGTGCGCTTCTTCCTCTGTTCAAGGAATGTAAACATCCCTTGTAATAGAAAAAAAGCATGACAGAACCTCTTAAATATGAGATCTGGGACCAAAAAGGCCTTGGATCTCATATTTACACTAAAATGCAATTATAAAAATAAATGGCCCTTTAAGAGCTATGGGCGGAAGTGACGTTTTGACATCTTTTCTGCCCTGCAATATCATGGGGGGGGGGGGGGTCTTCCCCTCACTCGTTTCCATGCGCAGGGCCCACCTTGCCCCAAAGCACTCACCCCACCTAAAGATTCACACCAGACATAAAGTTCCTGATATATCTGGATCCAAGTTGGATCCCGTTCATGAAACGACTGTTGTGACGTACCAGTGTGAACCCAGGCTCAAGTATGATCAGTGTAAACAGGATGCATCTAAACTCAAGTTTTAGTGTCATGGGACAGGCTGTGAATGTACATGTTATTTGATTTTAGTTTTTTTTTTTTAAATTTTGCAAAGATTTCAAACAAATTGACATTATGGGGTATTGTTTGTAGATCTTTGAGGAAAATAATTAAATCCATTGTAGAAAAAGGCTGTATAATAACAAAATGTCGAAAAATGGAGCATTGTGAATACTTTCCGGATGCACTGTATTTTGAGCATTTAGGTTAAAATTATACTCAGCACTGTCCTTTGTGCAGAGCTGCTATTTGCTACATCTACAGCCATCTCAGAGTTGCAAGCGGACAGTCCATAGAAGTGGATGCGGATGCAGTGGCCGCACGGACATAGTTGCAGGTCAAAATTCTACAGGAGGGCCAGAGTGGGTGCACGTATCTGAACAAACACACTGCATTCGGATCCATGCATCACCTGCTGCCTGTATGTGAAGATTTGACATGGGACTGTGTCTGTGCAGCCACTGCGTCTACATCCACTCCTATAGGCTAGCTTCAGGCAGCTCTGTCATTCATGCAGATGCAGCAAAAAAGCGACTCTGCACGGAGGACAAGCCTCAGCACCTGTCTAAACAAGTCCTTTGGATAAGTTCGCTTTAAAAAATATTAATTTTTTTGCAGGAGCCTGTAAATCATTGCACCAGTGATCAGCAGAATATGGTTATAACATTTTTTGAAAGGCGAATGTCTCCTTTAAAGCAACAATACTGTTTAATAAGTGATCCATATTTGTTTAGGTTCATTTGTCTTTTCTGACTATAAATCCCTTTTCTTGTAGTTATATTTGTAGTTATATTTTTTTATTATTTCCTGGTTTATTTTATACAGCATTATAATTCACCTCAAGTGAATGAATCTGTAAATGATCAATACATTATGAGAAAGCATGCTCAGATCTATCCTACTGAGAAGGAGCTTCAAGCTGTCCAGAAAACTGTATCGTTGTCTGAAAGAGCACTCAAACTTGTATCTGATTGCATTAGATGTGAATCTGATGAAAAAGACCCTAGGTAAATAAACTTTAAATTTTTTTTCTTCTTTGTTCATCCCTTTATACCTGTGTTTACATGTTGCTGTATGTTCAAAATATTTTCTCTTTCTTTCATTGATGGACACAGCTCCATTAATCTTGACCGTAGGTTATTACGCTACCTTCAGGAGAGGACTAGGCAGAACATGTAATGCATGTGAAAAACAGAACTGTACAGTTCCGCTCAGGGGGCAGTCCCTCTGGTAATTACCCCTCAGCCGCTTTCCTGCAGCTCAGTTTTTTTCTGCCTAGTGAAGTAGAAGGACCTAGGCTCCCTGCCCGGACCATCAGTACTGGGTATTTTTCTGGATTTTTGCCTTTTGAGCAAGATTTTAAGATCCTGTGATCTTCTATCAATAGCTGGCTGGGTGACATGCTAGGTAATATAGATCCTTGTAGTCTCCCCAGCCTGACCATCAAGCATGTGCAGGCCTTAGCTATGCACTGGGTCGGCCAGGACATGCTCCTCAGGCTCCAGGGGCGTCCTGTAAGCACAATGCTCCGGGGCGCACATATGACCGGACTACGGATGTCTTTGTCACAGTGTGCCGTGGCCTGCAGCCACCCCGTACTGCTCGGGTGTGGGTCTGTGATGGGATGCCTCCAGCTCATCCCGATGGTAAGTACAGCTGACTGCCGCCATTGCCTGTGTATATTCTCTGTGTACAGTTGTCGGCTTCTGTGAGAAGTATGGTCAACGGCCATTTTCTAGGAGTTCGGTCCCAAAAAGAATGGCAGTGCGTTACCCCTTTGAGGAGAGCCTTCTTAACCGCTTCGCGCCGGGTGGACGTCCTGGGATGGCCTTGACTTTCGGGGGTTATATCTGAATGATGCCTGAGGTTACAGACATCATCTATCGGCATTTTCAGCCAGCGATTCCCTGCACCATAAGAATGATCATAGCGGCTGTTCCGCCGCTTGATCATTCTTACAGGCAACTCACCGCTTCCATCGGTGAGTTGGTCACAGGATCCGCCGGCCCCTGGATGATATCATAGAGTTTTCCGGTGGACCAGATGGTCCCCGGAGTCTTTATGATCGTTTGGAGGCCGGGCGCAATGTTATGACGTGCATTCAAAATAACGGCGCCACCTTGGCTGGGAAGCCATGATCTTTTTTTTTTTTTTTTGTTTTATTTTAAGCTTCCCAGCCTAGAGGTGAGATATGGGGTCTTATTGACCCCATATCTCACTGTAAATAGGTCCGATCGTGCCAAATTCCTATTACAAGGGATGTTTACATTCCTTGTAATAGGAATAAAAGTAATCAATTATTTTTTTAAGTGTCAAACTAAAAAAATAAAAGTAAAATCGACAATAAAAAAAAAATTAAAGTGCCCCTGTCCCCGTGAGCTCCTACGCAGAAGCGAACGCATACGTAAGTCCCGCCCACATATGAAAACGGTGTGAAAACCACACATGTGAGGTATCGCCGCGAACGTTGGAGCGAGAGCAGTAATTCTAGCCCTAGACGTCCTCTGTAATGCAAAACATGTAACCAGTAAAAATTTCAAGCGTCGCCTATGGGGATTTTTAAATACCAAAGTTTGGCGCCATTCCATGAGCGGGTGCAATTTTGAAGCGTGACATGTTGGGTATCTATTTACTCGCGTGTCTTCATCTATCACATTATGCAAAAAAATTGGCCTAATTTTACTGTTTTTTTGTTTTGTTTTTTAAGCATGAAACTGTGTTTTTTCTGAAAAAAAAAGTGTTTCGAAAAATTGCTGCACAAATGCTGTGGGAGATATAAAGTTGCAACAGCCGCCATTGTATTCTCTAGGGTCTTTACTAAAAAAACATATATAATGTTTGAGGGTTCTATGTAATTTTAATTTTTCTAGCAAAAAAATTATGAATTTTACATGTAGGAGAGAAATGTCAGATTTGGCCTTGATGCGAAGTGGTTAAAAAATGGTCGGCTTCCCCAATATCCAGGTTAAACAAAGTAACCACGATTTTTTACAGTGGGCGATTGGTTATCCAGCCATAACATCCGAAGCGGCTAAAAGCCGCTCGGCTGTTATGCCGGAGGAGCGGGAGGGGACTCCTCCCCCCCCCCCCCCCTCCCCTCCTGCCGCTGCTACCGGTGCGCCCATTTAATCTGGAGCACCGATTCCCGATCTGACACCTTCGGCTGCTGTGGAGGAACTGGAACGAAGCCGTAATCATCTCCTAATAGTAAACACGGAAGCGACGTCATGACGTCACTTCCCGTTTACTCGGCTGCTGATGGCGCCGGTTTTTAAAAAATATACAGTATTCAGAATCACAGTTTTCGGCGATCTGAATGCTTTGAAGTGTAAAGGAGGGATTGGAGGTCTTTTAGACCCCCGATCCCTCCATAAAGAGTACCTGTCACCACCTATTACTGTCACAAGGGATGTTTACATTCCTTGTGACAGCAATAAAAGTGATCAAATTTTTTTTTTTTTTTTTTTTTAAACCATTTATTCATTAAAAAAAAAAATTTTTGAAAGCGCCCGCCATCCCCGCGAGCTTGCGAAGCAAAGAAAACGCATACGGAACTCGCGCCCGCATATGTAAACGGTGTTCAAATCACACGTGTGAGGTATCGCCGCGATCGCCAGAGCAAGAGCAATAATTCTAGCACTAGACCTCCTCTGTAACTCTAACCTGGTAACCGTAAAACATTTTTTAAGTGTCGCCTATTGAGATTTTTAGGTGCCACTCATTCCACGAGTGCGTGCAATTATAAAGTGTGACATGTTTGGTATCTATTTACTCGGTGTAACATTATCTTTCACATTATGCAAAAAAATTGGGCTAATTTTACTGTTTCGTTTTTTTTTTTAATTCGTGAAAGTGTCCCTTTTCCCAAAAAGTTGCGTTTAAAACACCACTGCGCAAATACCGTGTGACATAAAATATTGCAACAATCGCCGTTTTTATTCTCTACAGTCTCTGCTAAAAAAAATATATATATATAATGTTTGTGGGTTCCAAGTAATTTTCTAGCAAAAAATATGGATTTTAACTTTTAAATGCCAAATGCCAAAAATAGGCTTAGTCATGAAAGGGTTAAGTATGTCTGTGACGCGGCCCTGGATACACTTCCCTTGCTCTCCAGAGCATCAGTATCAGCAATGGTGCTGCGGCGCCTGATCTGGCTGAAATGCTGGTCCTGGCATCTAAAAAAGCCTTGACGGATTTGCCCGTGCTTGGTGAGTGGCTATTTGGAGCCTCGCTGGATGACATTATTAATGTCACAGGTGGGAAGAGCACATTGCTCCCACAGTCTAGGAAGGGTAAGGAGCCATGCCACAGGCAAGGGCCCTCTTCTGCTCAAGAGGCTTTTTCGTCCACCCGGGACTTCAGGTAAATGCTCCCAGTCTGACAGGGCGTCTACTGAGTGGCAGAAATGTCCCTGGCCCTGCGAGCAAAAGGTCTACCGCATGAAGGTTTGCCCGACACATGGGTGGGAGGTTGCCTTCGGGAGTTTACAGCTCGGTGGGCCTCTCGGGTGTCCGAACAATGGGTCTGCGAACTGGTTTCATTGGGCTACAAGATGGTTTCTCTCTTGGCCACCAAACAGATTCTTTCCTTCCAGCATAACCTTACTCCTTGCTCGCTGGGAGGCCCTGTTTGAGATGGTAAGGGCCCTGTTCCGCTGCGAGGTGATATTGCCTGTTCCAAAAACTGAAAGGTTTCAGGGATTCTATTCCAATCTGTAGTCCCCAAAAGGAAGGGGTACGCCCAATCCTCGACCTAAAAGCCCTCAATTGCTTTGTGAACGTACAGAGGTTCAGAATGGAATCAGTTTGCTCTGTAGTCGCACTCCATCAGGGGGACTCCCTGGCGTCTCTGGACATCCAGGACACGTACCTGCACATACCCATATGCCTCAGGCATCAGAGGTTTATGCAATTTGCAGTAGGGGAAGACCACTACCAGTTTGTGGCTCTCCCCTTTGGCCTGGCTTCAGCACCCCCAGTCTTTACCAAGGTATTGGCTCGAATTTTGGAATTTTTGTGGCAGCAAACATGGGATCGCAATTGCGGGTTACCTAGACGATCTCCTTCTGAGAGCAGCTTCCGCCTCGATCACCATGCAAATGCTACAGGAATTTGAGTGGGTGTTGAACCTCAAAAAGTCAGTACTAATGCCGACTCAGCACCTGGAATACCTAGTCCTACTGCTGGACTCCATGGAAACGACAGTGTTTCTGGCTTCAGACAAACTGCAGACTCTCAGAGCCACGGTGAAGCTGTTGTTGAACTGCAGGTGGTCGTCGCTGCGTTTCTGCATGCGAGTTCTGGGCCTCATGGTTGCCTCCTTCGAGGCGGTACCGTACGTCCAATTTCACACCAGAGTCTTGCAGAAGGAGATATTGTCCAAATGAGACAAATCTGTTATCCCTGGATCGGCAGATTCGGGTGAGCCAGTTAGTCAGGAACTCTCTTCTCTGGTGGCTGAGATCTCTGGCCCTTCAGTCCGGGAACTCGTTCCTGCCTCTTCATTGGAAGGTGATCACAACGAATGCCAGCCTGACCGGCTGGGGTGGAGTACAGTCGACCCAGGGCCTCTGGTCATGGGAGGAATCCCAGTTACCGATCAATGTGCTCGAGCTTCGAGCGATCAGGCTTTGCCTCTCCACATGGTCGATGAGACTACGAGGATGTCCAATCAGAATCCAGTCAGACAATGCCACGGTGGTGGCATATGTAAACCATCAATTAGGAACAAGAAACTCTGCTGCAGCACGGGAGGTTGCTCACATCCTTCGGTGGGCAGAGCAACACGTACTGCCCCTATATATCCCGGGAATAGAAAACTGGCAGGCGGGCTATCTAAGTCGCCAGATGCTGGACCAAGGAGAATGGTCACTGCATCAGGTGTTCAGGCTGCTTTGCCTGCGGTGGGGCACAACAGATGTGGATCTTCTGGCCTCTCGGCTCAATCAAAAGGTGCGGAGGTTTGTGTCCAGGACAAGAGATCCTTGGGCGGATGCGTTAGACACGTTGGTGGCTCCATGGGAGCAGTACCGGCTGATTTACGCCTTCCCTCCACTCAAACTGTTACCACGTCTGTTCCGCAGAGTGGAGGCCAAGGGGATTCCAGTAATACTGATTGCCACAGATTGGCCTTGGCGTCTTTGGTACGCCGACCTGGTACGCGTGGTGGCAGATGCTCCTTGCTGGTTGCTGATAGAGAAGACCTATCACCCGATACATCCTGTTTTAACAGCATGGCTGTTGAAAGCCAGGTGCTAAGGAACCGAGGTCTGTCGGACTCGGTAATATCCACTATGCTGAGGGCACAAAAATCTTCTTCTCGGAAGATATACCATCGTACGTGGAAAGCTTATATCTCCACGTGTGAGGAGATGAGGTGGTGTCCACGCACCTATTCGATGTCCAGGATCGTGCTGTTCTTACAGCGTGGAGTAGACCAGAAGTTGGCCTTGAGCACCCTTAAGGGACAGATATCCGCTTTGGCTGTTTTTTTCCAACGACCCCTGGCATCTCGCTCATTGGTGAGCACCTTTGTGCAAGGGGTCCCGCATGTAGTCCCTCTGGTGCGTCCACCCCTGCCTCCGTGGGATCTGAACCTGGCGCTATCGATGATTCAGAAACCGCCGTTTGAGAACATCAGGTAAATTCCCTTGTTGACTTTCTCAGAAAGTGGTCTTTCTAGTGGCTATTACATCTGCCAGGAGGGTTTCCTTGTCTTGCATGTCACTCTATCTGGTTATCCACAGGGATAAGGTAATGTTGAGTCTGCAAACTTCTTTTCTGCCGAAGGTGGTCTTGGCTTTCCATCTCAATGAAGATATTGTGTTACCATCTCTGTGTCTTAAGCCGAAGCACCCTAAGGAGATGGCCCTCCATTCCTTGGATGTGGTCCGGGCTCTAAGGGTATATCTGTCTGTCACAGCTCCCTTCCGGAAGTCCAGATTCTCTGTTCGTTTGGGTGGCTGGTCTGAAAAAAGCGCTGGCGGTCTCATCGACCACCATTTACAGGTGGATCAGACAGATCGTGGTCCAGGCTTACGCCTTGAAGGGGCAGGTGTCCCCTTTTCCTGTCACAGCCCATTCCACTAGGGCAATTGGGACCTTTTGGGCCTTCCGACATCAAGCCTCAGTCTCCCAGGTGTGTAAGGCTGCGACTTGGTGGTCCGTTCACGCTTTCACAAAGTTCTACAAAGTTGATGTAAGCACATCATCTGATGCCTGCTTTGGCCGAAAAGTTTTGCAGGTGGCCGCATAATGTTGCAATTTACACTCTTTCTTCTTGTTACAGAAAGTTACATTTTTTTTGTCAATGCATTCTGATGCATATGTTGACCAGAAGTTCTTACATAGTTGCATAGTTAGGTTGAATAAAGACACCAGTCCATCCAGTTCAACCTGAGTGAGTGTCTACAATTGTCCCTATCCCTGTACATTGCACACTCACATTGGTCCCTACCCTCAAGGAGCCCACAATCCAAGGTCCCCATTCATATACTAGGGCCAATTTTGGACAGAAGCCAATTAACCTACCTGCATGTCTTTGGAGTGTGGGAGGAAACCAGAGTACCTGGAGGAAACCCACGCAGGCACAGGGAGAACATGCAAACTCCAGGCAGGTAGTGTTGCGGTTGGGATTTGAACCAGTGACCCTATTTACTGCTAGGTGAGAGTGCTAACCACTACACCACTGTGCCGCCCTAAGTTCTGATGCGGTTGGTTCAGATTGTGACTCCTCCATTGGGGAGCACCTCTGGTTGTGGGTGAAGTTGTGTTTGCTGTTCCCACCCCTCGTTATGACACTGCTTGGGGATGTCCCTACGGTCAAGATTAATGGAGCTGTGTCCTTCAATGAACGAAAGAGAAAATAGGATTTTTGTACTCACCGTAAAATCCTTTTCTCTGAAATTCATTGACGGACACAGCACCCTCCCCTCCTATTAGTTTGTTATAATGCTTGTTGACATACAGAGCTGCAGGAAGCAAGCTGAGGGATTATTACCAGAGAGCCCGCCTCCTGGGCGGAACTGTACAGTTCTGTTGTTTTTCACATGTACTACATGTTCTGCCTAGTCCTCTCCCGAAGGTGGCGTAATAACCCTACGGTCAAGATTACTGGAACTGTGTGCGTCAATGAACTTCAGAGAAAAGGCTTTTACAGTGAGTACAAAAATCCTATTTTTCCAGTTCAGAAATGGTCTTGGAAAGATATTTGCATTTAAGTCCATAAGTCTCTATACTGGCTGTAACCATTATTCTTTCTTTTGGCGTTTGAATTTCACATAATGCACAATGGTGAGAGTTGGGGAGTCAGAACACTTTAGAACTGCCAAAGTAATGAGGTGTGTCCTTAAGAGCTGTTTAAAGCCAGTAAGGGATTCAGTTCATAAGATTTAAATAGCGTGAAACTTCACCTGAAAAGGGAAGTTCTGCCTTTTCTACTTCCCCTTCCCCCAATCTAATTTTTGTATTTTTGGGAGTGGGTACCTAGATTTGACAGGTACCCGCTCCCCTAGATGATCCGAGCAGATTTATAGGGCCCCCCTCCCTGCCCACATCCTCCACATGTCACAGGTCTCAGGGGGCTGCAAGTCCATTGACAAAGTACAGCACAACTTGCGCTTGTGCAACGGGGAGCTGGCTGTGAAGCCACAGTAACAGCCAGCTTCCCACATTCAATGTGGCGGCACCAGGGACCCAAAGACCAATGAAGAACTGGCCTGGGTGAGGAAAGCACTGGAACCCTGGACTGATATGTGCATGTTTATTAAAAGTCAGCAGCTATAGTATTTGTAGCTGCTGTCTTTTTAGTTATTTACTTTTTCCAGACCGAAGATCCTCTCAACTATGCTACATAAACTTGGTAAAGTACTGCTGGAATGTAATACTGGGCACATCAAGATGCCTGTTCACCCGGTCAACTTCCTCTCTACAACTTCCTGGGAATTCAACATTCTAGTATGGAAAAGTAGGTTAATAGCATGACCCCTTTGCCTTGTACAGCTCAGTGGTGGGTTAATAATTATAGAGCAGTGGTCTCCAAACTGCGGCCCGAGAACTAGATGTGGCCCTTTGCTTGCTTTTGTCTGGCCCTTGGGGCACTATTTCATCCACTGATACCAACAATGAGGCATAATTCCCCCCACTGACACCAATGAAGGGGGCACATGTCCTCCCAATGATGGCAACGAAGTGGGAAAAATTTCTCCCAATAACACCAACAATGGTGCCCAATGACATCAATGATGGGGCACAATTCCTATCACTGACATCAACGATGGTGCCCAAAGACATCAAAGATGGGGCACAATTCAACACACTTACACCAATAATGGGGCACAATTTCTCTAATTGAAAAACAATGGGGGCATTATTTTTTCCCACTGACCTCGGGACCATTTCTACTTAAACTAGACACAGTCCAGCCCTCCTAAAATCTAAAGGACAGTAAACTGGCCCTTTGTTTATAAAGTTTGGAGGCCCCTGTTAAAGAGCCTTGAAAATGTATTCACACCCCTTGAAAGTTTTCACATTTTGCCATGTTAAAAACAAACATGTAAGCTTTATTTTATTGGAATTTTATGTGATAGACCAACAGAAAGTGGCACAAAATTGTGACATGGAAGGAAAATGATAAATGGTTTTCAATTTTTTTTTATTTTTTTTTACAAATATCTGAAAAGTGTGGCATTCATTTGTATTCAGCTCTCTTTACTCCGATACCCCTAACTAAAATCTAGTGGAACCAATTGCCTTCAGAAGTCACCTAATTAGTCAATAGAGTCCACCTGTGTATAATGAAATATCAGTATAAATACAGCTCTTCTGTGAAACCCTCAGAGGTTTGTTAGAGAACATTGGTGAACAAACACCATCATGAAGGCCAAGGAGCACACCGGACAGGTCAGGGATAAAGTTATGGAGAACAGCAGGGTTAGGGTATGAATACAATATCCCAAGCTTTGAACATCTCACAGAGCACTATTCAATCAACCACCTGAAAATGGTAGAGTATGGCACGACTGTAAACCTACAAAGATATTTCCGCCCACCTAAACTTACAGGACGAGGACGGACAAGGAATTAATCAGAGAAGCAGCCAAGAGGCCCATGGTAACTCTGGAGGGGCTGCAGAGATTCACAGCTCAGGTAGTAAAATCTGTCCTGTGAAAACATTAAAAAAGAGGGCGCACTGGCCTAGTGCATTATCTAACAGATTTATTAAAAGATGTGAATAAAATCATAAAGATGTCTACTCATAAACATAAGTAACTCTGGAGGAGCTGCAGAGATCCACAGCTCGGGTGGGAGAATATGTCCACAGAACAACTATTAGTCGTGCACTCCACCAATCTAGCTTTTATGGAAGAGTGGAAAAAAATAAGCCATTGTTGAAAGAAAGCCAAAAGGAGTCCCGTTTGCAGTTTTCAAGAAGCTATGTGGGGGACACTTCAAACATGTGGTAGAAGGTGCTCTGGTCAGATGAGACCAAAATTTTACTTTTTGGCCTAAAAGCAAAATGCTGTGTGGCATAAAACTAACACTGCACATCACCCTGAACACACCATCCCTAACATGAAACGTGGTGGTGGGAGCATCATGTTGTGGGTATGCTTTTCTTCTTCAGGGCAGGGAAGCTGGTCAGAGTTGATGGGAAGATGGATGGAGCCAAATACAGGGCCATCTTAGAGCTCTTTCACACTGCCAGTATGGGGGCGTCAGCCGTAAAGCACCTCCTAGTTTCAGCAGCTCTTTTAACCCCCACTAGTGGCCGAATAAAGGGTTAAAAGCACCATTGCCAAGGCGCTTCGACAGCACTGCCTATTGATTTCAATGGGCAGGGGTGCTTTAGGAGTGGAGTATACACTGCGCCTCAAAGAAGCTGCCTGCAGAACTTTTTTTTTGAAGTCCTGCTAGCGCAGCGCCCCAGTGTGAAAGCACTCAGGCTTTTCGCACTAGGATTGCATCTGAGGTTTTTTTCAAGCGCTGTTTTTAGGGCTAAAGCACCTAAAAAAAAAAAATAAATAAATACCTCCAGTGTGAAAGGGGTCTAAGAAGAAAACCTGTTGAGACTGAGGCAACGTTAAACATACAGCCAGAGCTTAGATCAAAGCATATTCATGTGTCAAAATGGTCCAAAGTCAAAGTCCAGACCCATATCCAATTGACAATCTGTGACAAGACTTTGAAAATTGCTATTCAGACGCTCGCCATCCAAACTGACAAGCATTGAACTACTTTGGAAAGAAAGGGCAAAAATGTCACTTTCTAGATGTGCAAAGCTGGTAGAGACATACCCAAAAAGACTAGCAGCTGTAATTGCAGCAAAAGAATTGACTCGGGGGCTGAATACAAATGCACGTCTCATTTCAGATATATATTTGTACGAACTTTTAAAAACCATTTATAATTTTCTTTCCACTCCTCAATTTTGTGCCACTTTGTGTTGGTCTATCACACAAAATCCCAATAAAATTAATTTGTTTTTGGTTGTAACATGACAAAATGTGGAAAATGTCAAGGGGTATGAATACATTTTCAAGGCATTGTAGATGGGAATAAGCAGAGCCAGGCTGTGTTAAAATATGCATGGCAGTTCAGTTAGTACGCCCAGGGATTTGAGAAGAAAAACGATAGTGGGGACAAATCCGACCTGATCCACGTGGATTAAGGACAGGCAAAATTGCATTAGCCTATTTGCCAGGATTTTGGTAAAAATGTTGTAGTGCAAATTTAACAATGCTAAAGGGCGATAGTTATCAGGGACAGAGGGGTCTTTACCCCATTTCGGGATTACTGCGATAAAGGCATGCAAAAAGTGGGAGTGGGGAGCAGGGCCTTTGATTAGAGAAGCTAATAGATTCAACAGGTGTGGGGTTAAAATTTAGAAGGAAGGTCTTGTAATATGAATAGGGTAGACCGTCAGGACCAGGGAATTTGTGTGAAGGTAGATGGCGGATTACTTATTCCATTTCCTCAGCAGTTCTATTTGCATTTAGCTTAAATAAATTGGCTGAAGATATATTAAACAAATTGAGAGAGGAAAAAAAAGTGGCAAATTTGTCTTGTGTATAGTTGGGAATCGGAATTGAAACAATTGTAAAGCTTATGGTAAAAATTGCCAAAAACTTTAGACAGTAGTGCGGGGACAGTAGGTCACAGTTCCATCAGGGCTAGAGAGGGAAGGGCGGGGTCTAAGCCTGCGCACTAACATTCTATGGGGTTTATTGGCATATTCATAACATTTTTGTTTAGACCATAATAAAGACTTTGAAACCTTGCTTGTATCCAGAGATGCAATACAATTTACGTAAAGGCACGTAGGCCATCCATCCTCGAGGAAAGTAGAAGAATCCGCTTTATGCAATTGTGCAAGAAGTAAAGAATGTTGCAGATTGGTCTCTCTTTTCAGAGGAGAGATGCATTCACCTCTTAAAAAAAAAAAAAAAAAGTCTTTGTGTGCTTCTCAAAGGGTGGAGGCCTCAGATTATGTGCCATCATTAAGTTGAAAAAATTGAGAGGGCTTCTGCGTAAGTTGATCCTTTAGCATGGGAATGCGTATGAGGCATTTATTAAGGCACCAATTACAAGCTTTACTAGAGTGGACAGAGCAAGGTATATGTGAATGGTTGCATGATCCGACCAAGTGATAGGACTAACCTAGGATGTAACCAAATGCATCAATAAATGTGCTGATACAAAGAAACGATCCAGAGGAGAGTAAAGTTTGTAGGAGGGTGAATAAAAGGTAAGTTGTTTTTGAGTAGGATGTTTAACTCACCATGAATTAAATAGATTATGGGCCCGTGAGGATCAAGGAAGGAGGATTTGTGCCATATAGGGCATGAATATCTAATTTAAAATCGCTACACCTGCCTTCCCATAGGGATCTGAAGCAACATAGATAGTAGGAAAATGCTCGGAAGCTAATTTAAACCACCGGCACGAAAATTGGTTTCCTGAACCATGACCACATCAGCCTTTGAAGACTTAGACTTAAACTGTTTTTAACGCTAGCCATCTCTTATGAATAGGGTTAAAATCTTTCACATTGTATGAAAGAACACTTAAAGCCATAATGGATAATAGAAAATAAATGAAAATTCCATCTATTGTGTATATAGCTACCAAGAGGTCCATGGTGCATAGGATAAAAAGTTAATAAAAATCCAGAAGGGGGAGGGAACAACTGATAGCAGAAATGTTAGAAACCATAGGTAAGAACAGGTCGTAAAAAGGACCTGAAAAAAAAAAAAACCTTGGTGTAAGGCCTGAGCATTAAAAAAAAACTCAGAGAACCCAAGCCAAAGGTTAGGATAGTGAAGAGGAAGATCTGGTGAGGAAGTCCCATCTTCTGTAGGACAGATGAACTAGGCTAATTATCTGGAAGTGTCATATCCAAGACGTTCAACATCGAGAACAGGAGAAAGAATATAAACAAACGGGGAATCAAAATGCTAACAAGCAATTAGCCCATAGATTTGGAAAAGAAGAACCCCTTGTATAGGGAATTTGGTCATGAAGATGGTATTTCCATCCATGTAGCCAGAGCCCGCAGAAATGTCTTGTCGATGTCATTATGTAGTGTGCCGGAAGAAAGCGCATTGGGGTGTAGAAAAGGCCTTTTGCGGTTTCTGCGAACTGGCATGCAGATTTTCCCTGGAGTGTGAAGCGGATGTGGCATGGAAAGGAGAGGCTGGAGATCTTCCTTGGGGAGAGGTGGGAGGCCGAGATTACGCAGAAAAGCCTCACTTTCTTGTAGGTCTTCTATAGAATATTGCACCCCATCTCTGTCAATAGGCTAAAAGGAAATCTCCAGCCACATGATTTGATTCTGTAGGTGAGAGGTAACTGGGCGTAGACTTCGTCTCTTGGCTATGGTAATAGGGGGACAAGTCACTGAAGATCTGAATCTTATCCTCTGTAAAGTCCATGTAATGTAAAGTAGTGAATATACAGCTTGTATAACAGTGTAAATGTGCTGTCCCCTCAAAATAACTCTCAACACACAGCCATTAATGTCTGAACCGCTGGCAACAAAAGTGAGTACACCCCTTAGTGAAAATGTCCAAATTGGGCCCAATTATCCATTTGCCCTCCCCTGGTATCATGTGACTCAGTGTTAGAGTCTCAGGTGTGAATGGGGAGCAGGTGTGAAGTTTGGTGTAATCAGACTCTCATACTGGTCACTGGAAGTTCTACATAGCACCTCATGCCAAAGAACTCTGAGGGTCTGAAAAAAAGATTATTTTGCTCTACATAAAGAGGGCCTAGATGAAGATTTCCAAGACCCTGAAACTGAGCTGCAGCATAGTGGTTAAGACTATACAGCGGTTTAACAGGACAGGTTCCATTAAGAACGGGCCTCGCCATGGTTGACCAAAGAAGTTTAGTGCATGTGCTCAGCGTCATATCCAGAGGTTGTCTTTGGAAATGGACGTATGAGTGCTGCCAGCATTGCTGCAAAGGTTGAAGGAATGGGGGGGTCAACCTTTCAGTGCTCAGACCATACACCACACACTGCATCAAATTGGCCTTTTGCTGAAGACAAGCAGACTAAAAACATGGATTACTGGAACTGTGTTCTTTGGTTTGATGAGACCAAGATGAACTTATTTGGTTTAAATGGTGTCAAGCGTGTGTGGCGGCAACCAGGTGAGGATTACAAAGTCCCACCCCCTCTCCCCTGATTGGCTAGATGACTTTGACATCAGCTGGAACCAATGGCGCCGCTGCTGTCTCTCAGCCAATCAGGAAGGAGAATCTCGGACGGCTGAGATATTGGTGGACATCACTGGACAGAGAGGGGGCTCAGGTATTAGGGGGTGCTGGGGCAGCTGCTGCACAGAGAAGTCTTTTTAACTTAATGCGTAGAATGCATTAAGTTAAAAAAACACCTCCTGCCTTTACAACCCCTTTAAAAATGTTTTTAAGGGACTTATGTCCTATATTAAAGAGGAGGACCTCCAAAGTAGTGTTCTCAGAAATACCTCAAGCCACACTAGAGAGGCAGCAGAGGCTTTAAATGTAAACAAGTGCTGAGGAACTGGTGTAGAGAGGAGAGTTTTGGGTTCACGGAGAACTGGGCTGGTATCATGGTTGGTTACCGGCTCTACAGCAGTGATAGACTGCACCTAAATGGACAGTGTGCTAGAAGATCGGAGGAGCCTTAGTTTAGTATGTGGAGGAGAGGGATTAGTGAAAGGGTATACAGTGCAGTGAACAAGGGTCAAAATGTACCAATGGGGACAATGTCGGAGGGGAGGGGCCTCAAACCAGATGATAGTGATGATAGAATCAGCAAGGCTGTAACCCATGAGCAAGCAAGGATTGGAGATTGGAGATTTCTACTGTTCTACTGTTCTGATACCCTCCACGCTTTATACATCATGCCCACAGGCACAATCATTACTTCCCTCTTTCAACCCCACCACTATAGACGAAGTTGCTAAACTACTTGGTAATGTCCACCTTACCACCTGCCCTCTGGATCCTGTTCCCTCACAAATGCTGCGTTCACCCTCTGACTCTATGCTACACTCTCTAACTCACATCTTCAATCTCTCCCTCTCTTCTGGCATCTTCCCCAACTCTCTAAAACATGCACTTGTCAAACCCATACTTAAAAAACCCTCACTGGACCCATCCAATCCAAACAACCTACGCCCCATCTCCTTGCTCCCCTTTTTATCCAAACTACTCGAACGTCTGGTTTACAACCGACTGAGTGACCACCTTGCTGATAATAGCCTTCTTGATCCCCTTCAGTCTGGATTTCGTCCTCAACACTCCACAGAAACTGCTCTCCTAAAACTAACAAACGATCTACTAACGGCCAAAACCAAACGACATTATTCTGTACTCCTCCTCCTGGACCTCTCTGCTGCCTTTGATACGGTTGACCACCCCCTCCTTCTCAAAAAACTCCACACCTTTGGTCTCTGTGACCGTACTCTACGATGGTTCTCTTCCTACTTATCCAACCGCACCTTTAGCGTTTCTTACAACTCTACTTCCTCCTCCCCTCTTCCTTTCTCTGTTGGGGTCCCCCAAGGTTCTGTACTTGGACCACTCCTATTTTCAATCTATACCTCCTCCCTGGGTCAACTGATAGCCTCCCACGGCTTCCAATACCACCTCTATGCTGACGACACCCAAATCTATTTCTCTACCCCTCAGCTCACTCCCCCTGTCTCCTCACGTATCACTAACTTACTATCAGATATATCAGTCTGGATGTCACACCACTTCCTCAAAATCAATCTATCCAAAACCGAACTTATAATTTTTCCTCCCCCATATGCCCCTTCCCCTAATCTCACTGTCAAAATTGATGCCACAACCATAAGCCCATCCCCTCATGCCAAGGTTCTAGGTGTAGTCCTGGACTCTGAACTCTCCTTCAAGCAACACATCCAATCACTGTCCAAATCCTGCCGCCTCAACCTCCGCAACATCGCCAAAATACGCCCCTTTCTAACCAATGAGACAACAAAGCTCTTAATTCACTCGCTGGTCATCTCTCGCCTTGACTACTGCAACTCCCTCCTCATTGGCTTACCTCTACATAGTCTATCACCTCTTCAATCCATTATGAATGCCGCTGCCAGACTCATCCACCTTACCAATCGCTCGGTGTCTGCTACTCCTCTCTGTCAATCCCTCCACTGGCTTCCGCTCAACCAAAGAATTAAATTCAAAATACTAACAATTACATACAAAGCCATCCACAACTCTGCCCCCAGCTACATCACTAGCTTAGTCTCTAAATACCAACCTTCTCGTCCTCTTCGTTCCTCTCAAGACCTCCTGCTCTCTAGCTCCCTCATCACCTCCTCCCATACTCGCCTCCAGGACTTTTCCAAAGCCTCCCCAATCCTATGGAATGCCTTACCCCAATCTGTCCGCTTATCTCCTACTTTATTCGCTTTTAGACGATCCCTGAAAACACTTCTCTTCAGAGAAGCCTACCCCACCCACACCTAATTGTATTTTCATTTTCTCCATCAGCTCATCCCCCACAGTTATTACCTTTTTGTTTCAACTTGACCCTCCCTTCTAGATTGTAAGCTCTAACGAGCAGGGCCCTCTGATCCCTCCTGTATTGATTTGTATTGTAAGTGTACTGTCTGCCCTCATATTGTAAAGCGCTGCGCAAACTGTTGGCGCTATATAAATCCTGAATAATAATAATAATAATAATAATATAAGTCATAAGATCAGGCGCATGGAGTTTATGCTGGACAGTAGTTCTGGAAAAATATGCAGCAGTAGCTGCTGGGGTGGTAATGATCGTCTCTGATGCCTGGGCACAAGTTTTTGATGCATTGTGGGGCTGATATCCTGAGAGTTGAGCCAGCTCTGCACACAAACACAAGAAGGTAGGATGAGGGGAAGTGCCACCAAAGTGCAGTATCACAGGGGTTTATAAAAAAAACAAGTAAGAAAAAGGAAGGCTCGTCTGTCACAAGGTCCCGAGTCCTTACGCGTGCATGGTCCACCTGTTTTAGGTCCCCCCCCCCCCCCCCCCCTTACATCTGTGTAAATTCCCCATTGCATTGGTGGTCTGTGCAGAATCTCCCACTACCCACATGCTAAAGATTTCCAGCTGTACTGTACATGGTTCAGAATTTTCCAGTGTCATACATGCCTCCTAACTAGTTGCACAGTATTTTTACTACTTTTTTTTTTTTACTACCTTCAAAAACCTACAGACCATCAGCAACACAACAGATGCTACAGTACTCGACAGAACAGTCAGTGTCAAATGATGTTTTCTAAAGACTAAGGCTAGCCATACATAGTTACATAGGTGAGGTTGAAAAAAGGCACAAGTCCATCAAGTCCAACCTATGTGTGTGATTATATATCAGTATTAGTATTTATCCCAGTATGTTGTGGTCGTTCAGGTGCTTATCTAATAGTTTCTTGAAACTATCAATGCCCCCCCCCCCCCCCCCCCTCCGCTGAGACCACCGCCTGTGGAAGGGAATTCCACATCCTTGCCGCTCTTACAGTAAAGAACCCTCTACGTAGTTTAAGGTTAAACCTCCTTTCTTATTGATACTTAATGAGTGGCCACGAGTTTTGTTAAACTCCCTTTTGCAAAAAAGTTTTATCCATGTATTTCATACATGCTTCCTGGGGACTGGTGCCCGGAACTGGACAGCATGCTCCAGGTGCGGCTGGACCAGACTCTTGTAGAGCGGGAGAATTATCGTTTTATCTCTGGAGTTGATCTGCTTCTGCTTCTGCTTCTTCTTCTGCTTCTTCTTCTGCTTCTTCTTCTGCTTCTTCCTTTTTTTTTTTTTTTTTTTTTTATTCTTTTTGTTTTTCAGTAACCATTTTAAAGTTTTGTCAGGTACATTTAAAGTTTTGTCAGGTACATTTTAAGTGCATTGCATAGTCAACCTAATATAACTTTGGCATTCTTTCTTGTCTTACACGGTTATATTACTTCCTGGTCTCATAGTTTCTGTCTTTCTAGTCGCCGAGTACTTTCCTGTTTATATCAGGTTAGTTTGACTATTACACACAACTTGTTATCAACCAAACATTTTAACGCGTTTAGTAAATTAGAAACATGAGTCTCCTGAGCTGTATCATTGCTTCCAGGAGTCGTGTGGGGTCTAACTCTGCATTTGCGTTCCACAGCAAATTGTTTGGGTGTATTGGGGCTAACCATAATTTTTCAGTCCACTTATTGTAAGAACGAAACGTAAACCAGGAGGTTATCGCCCTTAGTTGTGCTGCCTCATAATACTTGATAAGATTGGGGAAGGCTAGGCCACCATCTCTCATATTGGCCATATGGGACTGGAATGGGTAGGGTTTGGAAGAGATATAGTAGTTTCGGGAGGATCGTCCTCTTCACCAAAGCAATCCGTCCTAATAGGGAAATGTGATGCTTTTTCCGTTGTTGGAGGAGGGTCCTGATTTTTTGGAAGAGAGGGGGAAAATTTTCCTGGTAGAGGGTGGAGAATTTTGGGGTAATGTTAATCCTTAGGTACTTTAGGGCACTGACTTTCCATCTGTAGGGGAAGTTGTCCTTCAGGTGTTCTATCTCTCCTTCAGAGGAATTAATTGGGAGGGCCTCTGATTTGGATGCGTTTTCTACGGAGCCCTGTCGGGCTATAAAACAATCTAGTTCCGCATGTAGGTTTGGAAGGGAGATTCTGGGCCGAGATGGTGAGAGGATTAAGTTGTCTGCGAATAGGGAGTTTTAAACTCCCTATCCCTGGTCTCTATGCCCCTAATGTCCGGGTTCTTCCGGATGGTGGCTGCTAGGGGCTCAACACATAATGCAAAGATCAGAGGCGAAAGTGGGCACCCCTGCTTGGTGCCGTTCCTCACCGGCAGGGGGGCGGAGAGGGCGAAGGGAGTTTTAACCTGGGAGGAGGGGTTCGAGTAGAGGTGTTGGATGGCTCTATAAAAGGGTCCCCTGAATTCAGTGTGGCGAACAGGAAGGGCCAGCCCAGGCGGTCAAATGCCTTTTCCGCATCTAGGCTGAGCAATAAAGATTGCTTGCCCTCCCTGTTCGCCACCTCCACCAGGTCAATGATTTTCCTAGTACTGTCCCCCGCCTGCCGGAGAGGGACAAAGCCCACCTGGTCCTTGTGAATAAGGGAAGGCAGGACCATATTCAACCGAATTGAGAGCAATTTGGTAAAGATTTTTAGATCCAAATTTAAGAGGGCGACAGGTCTATAATTGGCACACAAGGAAGGATCCTTTTCCGGTTTGGGGATCACCGTGATGAAGGAACGTTGCATGTCCCCTGGGATTGGGGTGTCATGCAGGAAGGCATTAAATAGTTTGCACATGTTGGGGAGTAGTTGAGGAAGAAATTCTTTGTAGTACTCATAGGGGAATCCATCAGGGTCTGGGGCTTTATGATTGGGGAGAGATTTGATGGTTAGCTCTAGTTCCTCTAGTGTAATCGGTGCATTTAAAGAGTCCAGATCTGCAGACAAGCTGAGTTATCCCACTGTGCTCCAGGTATTGTTGTATTCTTTTAGTAAGATCGGGTGAAGGAGGGTTACTGGGGATATCAGGATTGTTATAGAGGGCCGTGAAAAATTCCGCAAAGGATTGAGCTCTTTCCTTTGGATGTGAGATCAGGCAGCCTGAGCTGTTCTTAATCTGATGTGGTGTCGACGACTGTGTGCCATCCTGCAGTTTTCTGGCCAAGAGAGAATGAGCCTTATTTCCTTTATCGTAAAATATTTGTTTCAGTTTAAGGCTTTCTCGACTCGGCCTAGAGCAAGGTCACCCAGTGTCGCCCTAATGGAAAGGGATGCGTGTTTTTTTTTTTATTTTTTATTTTTTTTATTTTTATTTAAGGAGAGATACCGTGGGCTTGTCTTGTAATCGTTTCTCCAGCACTCTGAGTTCCTTCTCTGCTTGTATCTTCATGGCCTGTGTGTTTTTTTTTTTTTCTTGGCTGAGGACAAGGCCGTGCACTTACCCCTCATCGCAGCCTTATGGGCCTCCCATAATGTTGGCATGGAGATATCCTTGGTATTGTTTTCCTCTAGATAATATTTTAATGTAGAAATTAGTTCAGTTTTCTGAGGGGGGGTGTTGGAGTAAAAACGAGTTCAGGCGCCAATCATAGGGTCTGCGGGTGGTGGTGCCTAAATCGAGTGATATTACTACCGGGGCATGGTCCGAACAGGAGATCGGCAGGATCTGCGCAGTGCGAATCAGGCGTAGGGTAGCGTTAATGAAAATGTAGTCTGTTTGGGAATATGTGCAATGGGGGGCTGAATAGAAAGTGTACTGTCGGTCGCCAGAGTGTAGAGCCTGCCAGGCATCAAAGAGGGCATACCTTCTTGTAAGCTGGCGGAATAGTTTCGAGTCCTTAAGAGCTCGAGCTGTGGGTGCCCTGGGGCCCACCCCCTGGTGGTCCGAGACTGTTGATTACGTTAAAGTTGACCCCTGCCACCACCACCAGCACCCCATGCTCTGATCTAAAAAGTTGAGTAAGCACTTTATTCAAGAACCCAGTTTGCCTGAGATTTGGGACATAGACTACACAGAATGACCTCCTGGTTCTGCCAGAGACCCCAGAGGATAAGAAAGTGGCCCTGAGGGTCACTGTAATGAGATAAGTGAGTGAAGGGGGATCCCTATTTGATCAGGATAGCCACTCCTGCTCGCTTGTGGGGACCCGAGGAGAGGTAGATCTGGGAGTAGTACCTGGAGACAAACGCAAAAGAGCCCTCTTTGTCTAAGTGGATTTTTTGTACCATTATAAGATCTGCACCTGATTGTCTAAATTCCTTCAATGCCATATGCCTTTTATGGTTAAAATTCAGGCCGTGGATGTTTAAAGAAAAAAATCTTAGCCATGGGGACTAGGGTGGGGGATGTAGATACTCATCTTCCGGGTGTGTTGCCAATAACTTTTGTTGAGCCATCGACGAAACTGGGAGGAAGGAGATTAAGAAAAGCTAGAAAAGGGTAGTTAACGTTGCGTAACCATAAATAAGCAGTAATAGCATCATTTCCAGACCTATATAGGCCAATGGACATAGGTCAGGGTGGCTTCCCGTGAGTCTTCCCAGCCCGACCCAATCAGGGTGGCCTGGAGAGACCCAGGGTCAAACATGCAAGACTGTTAGAGCCACTTGCAGTTATAGTCTAATAAGCTAAATGAGGGGGTGGTAGGGGTAGAATGGGAAGTCTCTCTCTAAAGTCTCATCCGAGACTCGCCCATAATGTAGAACAAAACTGTAGGCAAGGCATCAGAAGTGTTTCAGTATGAGTTCAATTGCCAGGGTTTCTCCATTGATAAGGGTCGTAGAAGAAAAGGAAGCTTCTTAATGTGGCTTGTTTCTCCAGGGATAAAGCATGGCTATGTCCTTTGTTGCTGTGAGCGTCGACCCCTTGGAGACATCTCCGGTCCTCGGGAGCGATTGGGTGGGGGAACCCTCTGCCACATCATGGGTGGTGGGGGTGGGGTGGCTATAAGGTCCCAGTCCAGGAGCTGAAGAGCTCTAAGATCCACAGTGTCGTAGAAGGCCGTCAAGTCCACCGGATTTCTCAGGACAGATGTTTTACCTTGGTGCTTGGCTGTAGGGCTAAAAGGGAACCCCCAACGGTAGGGGATATTCTCATCCTGTAGAATACGTAGTAATGGTTGGAGTAGCCTGCGTTTTTGTAGGGTAATCCATGACAATTCCGCATAAAGCTGGATTTGGTTGTCACCAAGGGTCACTTTTTGGGGAGTTGGGTCTGCCTCATAATGTCATCCTTCGGGGGTAGGAGTTTATTCTGCAGATAATGTCATGGGGTCTGGACGTGGTGCCTTTGGGCCGCAGCGCCTGGTCTGCTCTGTCCATTTCAATCATTTTGGTGGGGGCCTCACCAATCAGGTTGTTGAACAGGGATTGTAGAGTAGTTTGGATGTCCTCTGGGCCTTCAGTTTCTAGGACTCCCCGCACACGGATATTGTTTCTACGCCCCCTGTTATCTAGGTCTTCAACGTGGCGTTGCATGTCTCCAAGAAGGGAACGATGTTCTGTTCCCTGTAGCTGGGTTCTATGAACCGCAAGTTTGGTTTCTTGGATTTCTTCCTCCGCCATTTCCACTCTGTCTAAGTGTTTAAGGCCTGATTAAAAAGTCCTGAATCTGATCGGCTGGTGGACTTCACATCCTCGATGAGTGGTCTGAAGTCATCTTTGGTCGGCATTGCTTGTAAGTAGGTCTGCCACTTTGGTGGCATAGGTGGGAATTGTTCCTACCCGTGTGCCCGGTGGGTGTTTTGGGGAGAGTGATGGGGCTGTCAGGTGGCCCCTGGGGTGGAATCGGGGCCGGATGGTGGACAGGTGGATCATCCCAGTGCTCACTCCAATCCGGGCTCCTCCCGGTGACCTCAGTGGCTGGGGGAGGGCTGGTGCGCTGGCAGCCTGGGTATAAGACCAGGGTTATATGGGGGCCTTGTGAGCAGGGGACCTCTATTGCCTCTGTGCCCCAGGTGATGGTGGGTCTGGGAGGGGGGTCCCAGTGGGGGTAAAAGTTCCAAGGGGCCCATATGCAGAGATGAAGGGCGGATGTGTCTGGCTCAGCACAGCTGGAAAGTCCTCTGCATCCCCCAAGGTGGCCGGGGAGCTGATGGCCGTCCCCGCAAGGCCAGGGTCTGAGGCTGTCCGCAGCAGCTGCGGGAAGGCCTCATCACTGGGTGTACTGCTGCATCTGCGTTGAGAGTCGCAAGATGGCCGCCAGGAGCACTAAATGGGAGGCTTCAGGCCGAAAAGTAGGCCCGTGTGGCAGACTCGCCGTGGGTTCCGACCTGCCTCCCCTTCAGTTGGGCTGTGGATGTGTGGGTTCAGGGGGTCCCGATGGTGTATTGGGGCCAAGATGGAGCCCGGATTAAAGGCTGCGGCCTGTGCTGGATTACCGTCCGGCGCCATCTTGGCCATTCCGGCCGGCATGTCGGGCGGAGAAAAATAATCCCGGAGGTCCGTTGATGAGGCCGGCGGGGGTTGTGAGGTACCCCGGGGCTTTGTGGAGTGGGTCATTCTGGAGCCACCCATTTATGTTGTTTAGAGACCTCATATGGGCTCTATGGCGAAGGGCTGAGAGAGAGCTCTGAGGCTATGCCCCCATTGAAATTCCCACAAATTCCAAATCCTCCTCGTACAATAGTATCTCTAGTTCACCCTTTTCTGCCAGGCTCCGGGCATTGGTGAACATGCCATGTAATTTAGACTGGTTGCATATTATCCTGTTATTGGGTGTTCCGAGATTGCAACTAGGACTTGCTACTATACTTACCTTGGTTTTATGTGCTTTGGTCAACCTACCACTAATGCCCCTAATACTACCCTCTGGAATATGTTCCGCGCTGACTATCTCTACCACTGGAACCCCACCCCCCATCGCCTAATTTAAAAACCCCTATAACTTTTTGGCCATCTTCATTCCCAGCTGATCTGCACCCTCCTCATTTAGATGCAGTCTGTCCCTTCTATAGTACCGGTTATCGACTGAAGTCGGCCCAGTCCTCCAGCTAACAGCAGCCCTGCATAGACAGGTTGGCCTAACTCTCTGATGTTATGGCAACTCCTTTCTTTCTCTGTGGTAGACTATTATAACCACAGATGTGAGTCTCTCTGCCTTAACCGCTTAAGGGATCGGGAGTGCGTTGTGCTCAGAATGCAGGGATCGGGAGTGCGTTGTGCTCAGAATGCAGGGATCGGGAGTGCGTTGTGCTCAGAAGGCAGGGATCGGGAGTGCGTTGTGCTCAGAAGGCAGGGATCGGGAGTGCGTTGTGCTCAGAAGGCAGGGATCGGGAGTGCGTTGTGCTCAGAAGGCAGGGAGCGGGAGTGCGTTGTGCTCAGAAGGCAGGGAGCGGGAGTGCGTTGTGCTCAGAAGGCAGGGATCGGGAGTGCGTTGTGCTCAGAAGGCAGGGATCGGGAGTGCGTTGTGCTCAGAAGGCAGGGATCGGGAGTGCGTTGTGCTCAGAAGGCAGGGATCGGGAGTGCGTTGTGCTCAGAAGGCAGGGATCGGGAGTGCGTTGTGCTCAGAAGGCAGGGATCGGGAGTGCGTTGTGCTCAGAAGGCAGGGATCGGGAGTGCGTTGTGCTCAGAAGGCAGGGATCGGGAGTGCGTTGTGCTCAGAAGGCAGGGATCGGGAGTGCGTTGTGCTCAGAAGGCAGGGATCGGGAGTGCGTTGTGCTCAGAAGGCAGGGATCGGGAGTGCGTTGTGCTCAGAAGGCAGGGATCGGGAGTGCGTTGTGCTCAGAAGGCAGGGATCGGGAGTGCGTTGTGCTCAGAAGGCAGGGATCGGGAGTGCGTTGTGCTCAGTAGGCGGAGATCTGGAGTGAGTTATGCGCAGAAGGCGGAGATCTGGAGTGAGTTATGCGCAGAAGGCGGAGATCTGGAGTGAGTTATGCGCAGAAGGCGGAGATCTGGAGTGAGTTATGCGCAGAAGGCGGAGATCTGGAGTGAGTTATGCGCAGAAGGCAGAGATCTGGAGTGAGTTATGCGCAGAAGGCAGAGATCTGGAGTGAGTTATGCGCAGAAGGCAGAGATCTGGAGTGAGTTATGCGCAGAAGGCAGAGATCTGGAGTGAGTTATGCGCAGAAGGCAGAGATCTGGAGTGAGTTATGCGCAGAAGGCAGAGATCTGGAGTGAGTTATGCGCAGAAGGCAGAGATCTGGAGTGAGTTATGCGCAGAAGGCAGAGATCTGGAGTGAGTTATGCGCAGAAGGCAGAGATCTGGAGTGAGTTATGCGCAGAAGGCAGAGATCTGGAGTGAGTTATGCGCAGAAGGCAGAGATCTGGAGTGAGTTATGCGCAGAAGGCAGAGATCTGGAGTGAGTTATGCGCAGAAGGCAGAGATCTGGAGTGAGTTATGCGCAGAAGGCAGAGATCTGGAGTGAGTTATGCGCAGAAGGCAGAGATCTGGAGTGAGTTATGCGCAGAAGGCAGAGATCTGGAGTGAGTTATGCGCAGAAGGCAGAGATCTGGAGTGAGTTATGCGCAGAAGGCAGAGATCTGGAGTGAGTTATGCGCAGAAGGCAGAGATCTGGAGTGAGTTATGCGCAGAAGGCAGAGATCTGGAGTGAGTTATGCGCAGAAGGCAGAGATCTGGAGTGAGTTATGCGCAGAAGGCAGAGATCTGGAGTGAGTTATGCGCAGAAGGCAGAGATCTGGAGTGAGTTATGCGCAGAAGGCAGAGATCTGGAGTGAGTTATGCGCAGAAGGCAGAGATCTGGAGTGAGTTATGCGCAGAAGGCAGAGATCTGGAGTGAGTTATGCGCAGAAGGCAGAGATCTGGAGTGAGTTATGCGCAGAAGGCAGAGATCTGGAGTGAGTTATGCGCAGAAGGCAGAGATCTGGAGTGAGTTATGCGCAGAAGGCAGAGATCTGGAGTGAGTTATGCGCAGAAGGCAGAGATCTGGAGTGAGTTATGCGCAGAAGGCAGAGATCTGGAGTGAGTTATGCGCAGAAGGCAGAGATCTGGAGTGAGTTATGCGCAGAAGGCAGAGATCTGGAGTGAGTTATGCGCAGAAGGCAGAGATCTGGAGTGAGTTATGCGCAGAAGGCAGAGATCTGGAGTGAGTTATGCGCAGAAGGCAGAGATCTGGAGTGAGTTATGCGCAGAAGGCAGAGATCTGGAGTGAGTTATGCGCAGAAGGCAGAGATCTGGAGTGAGTTATGCGCAGAAGGCAGAGATCTGGAGTGAGTTATGCGCAGAAGGCAGAGATCTGGAGTGAGTTATGCGCAGAAGGCAGAGATCTGGAGTGAGTTATGCGCAGAAGGCAGAGATCTGGAGTGAGTTATGCGCAGAAGGCAGAGATCTGGAGTGAGTTATGCGCAGAAGGCAGAGATCTGGAGTGAGTTATGCGCAGAAGGCAGAGATCTGGAGTGAGTTATGCGCAGAAGGCAGAGATCTGGAGTGAGTTATGCGCAGAAGGCAGAGATCTGGAGTGAGTTATGCGCAGAAGGCAGAGATCTGGAGTGAGTTATGCGCAGAAGGCAGAGATCTGGAGTGAGTTATGCGCAGAAGGCAGAGATCTGGAGTGAGTTATGCGCAGAAGGCAGAGATCTGGAGTGAGTTATGCGCAGAAGGCAGAGATCTGGAGTGAGTTATGCGCAGAAGGCAGAGATCTGGAGTGAGTTATGCGCAGAAGGCAGAGATCTGGAGTGAGTTATGCGCAGAAGGCAGAGATCTGGAGTGAGTTATGCGCAGAAGGCAGAGATCTGGAGTGAGTTATGCGCAGAAGGCAGAGATCTGGAGTGAGTTATGCGCAGAAGGCAGAGATCTGGAGTGAGTTATGCGCAGAAGGCAGAGATCTGGAGTGAGTTATGCGCAGAAGGCAGAGATCTGGAGTGAGTTATGCGCAGAAGGCAGAGATCTGGAGTGAGTTATGCGCAGAAGGCAGAGATCTGGAGTGAGTTATGCGCAGAAGGCAGAGATCTGGAGTGAGTTATGCGCAGAAGGCAGAGATCTGGAGTGAGTTATGCGCAGAAGGCAGAGATCTGGAGTGAGTTATGCGCAGAAGGCAGAGATCTGGAGTGAGTTATGCGCAGAAGGCAGAGATCTGGAGTGAGTTATGCGCAGAAGGCAGAGATCTGGAGTGAGTTATGCGCAGAAGGCAGAGATCTGGAGTGAGTTATGCGCAGAAGGCAGAGATCTGGAGTGAGTTATGCGCAGAAGGCAGAGATCTGGAGTGAGTTATGCGCAGAAGGCAGAGATCTGGAGTGAGTTATGCGCAGAAGGCAGAGATCTGGAGTGAGTTATGCGCAGAAGGCAGAGATCTGGAGTGAGTTATGCGCAGAAGGCAGAGATCTGGAGTGAGTTATGCGCAGAAGGCAGAGATCTGGAGTGAGTTATGCGCAGAAGGCAGAGATCTGGAGTGAGTTATGCGCAGAAGGCAGAGATCTGGAGTGAGTTATGCGCAGAAGGCAGAGATCTGGAGTGAGTTATGCGCAGAAGGCAGAGATCTGGAGTGAGTTATGCGCAGAAGGCAGAGATCTGGAGTGAGTTATGCGCAGAAGGCAGAGATCTGGAGTGAGTTATGCGCAGAAGGCAGAGATCTGGAGTGAGTTATGCGCAGAAGGCAGAGATCTGGAGTGAGTTATGCGCAGAAGGCAGAGATCTGGAGTGAGTTATGCGCAGAAGGCAGAGATCTGGAGTGAGTTATGCGCAGAAGGCAGAGATCTGGAGTGAGTTATGCGCAGAAGGCAGAGATCTGGAGTGAGTTATGCGCAGAAGGCAGAGATCTGGAGTGAGTTATGCGCAGAAGGCAGAGATCTGGAGTGAGTTATGCGCAGAAGGCAGAGATCTGGAGTGAGTTATGCGCAGAAGGCAGAGATCTGGAGTGAGTTGCGCTCAGAATGAAAGGTTAAAGAGGAAGTAGACCCTGATGAGTTTACTTCCTCTTTCATTCCCTGCAAAGGCAAAGCATAATGGACCACTATGCATCGCATAGTAGTCCATTATATGTCACTTACCTGACACAGGAGCCAGCGAAGTCACCGCTGTCCCCTGTAGTCCGGCGCATCCATCTTCTCGGTGGGGTCTCATAGCTCCGCCGCTGTCATTTGGCGAAGCCGCGATGACGTCACTCCCGCATGCGCCGTAGACAGCGGTGCCTGTCTTCGGGCAAATATCTCCTAAACCGTATAGGTTTAGGAGATATTTCTTGGACCTACAGGTAAGCCTTAATCTAGGCTTACCTGTAGGTCAAAGTGTGTTGTAAGGGTTTACAACCACTTTAACCACTTCCCGACAGGCGTGCGCTTATGTGCGTTGCCAAAATGGCACGGGCAGGCATATTGGCGTACAGGTACGTCCAATCTTAAATGCCGCCCTGCCATCGCGAGCGCGCCACTGGTCGGAAAGCCCTGTGAGTCCGGTCGCGGGTCCCGCGGACTCGATCGCCACGGGCATACCCGCGATCGTCTCATGGGGCAGCTGAACTGGGAGATGCCGTTGTAAACAGCATCTCCCCATTCTGCCTAGCAACAAGTGACGCTGGGCTTTCTTTTAGTGAACACTGATCTCTGCTCCAATCACATGGAGCAGAGATCAGTGTTCAATAAAAGAAAGCCCAGCCCCCAACAGTAACACGCCCCTAGGAACACTTAATCCCTACACTGCCACCCACTGGTTAACCCCTTCACTGCCAGTGTCATTTACACAGGAATTGCAGCATTTGTATAGCAGTGATTGCTGTATAAATGACAGTGGTTCCAAAAATGTCCGATGTGTCCGCCATAATGTCGCAGTCACAATAAAAATCGCTGATCGCTGCCATACTAGTAAAAAAAAAATTTTTTTAAAAATGCCATAAAACTATCCCCTATTTTGTAAACGCTATAACTTTTGCGCAAACCAATCAATAATCACTTATTGCGATTTTTTTTTTTTTTTTTTTTACCAAAAATATGTAGAAGAATACGTATCAGTCTAAACTGAGGGAAAACAATGTTTTTTTTTATATATATATATATATATATATATATATATATATATTTTTTTTTTTTTTTTTGGGGGGGATATTTATTATAACAAAAAGTAAAAAAGCGTTTTTTTTCAAAATTGTTGCTCTATTTTTGTTTATAACTCAAAAAATAAAAACCGCAGGGGTGATAAAATACCACCAAAAGAAAGCTCTATTTGTGGGGAAAAAAGGACATCAATTTTGTTTGGGAGCCGCGCAATTGTCAGTTAAAGCGACGCAGTGCCGAATCGCAAAAAGTGGTCTGGTCTTAAGCCAGAAAAAAGGTCCGGTCTGTAAGTGGTTAAAGAGTGCGTTGCGGTCAGAATGCAGGGTTAAAGAGTGCATTGCACTCAGAACACGGGGAGGGGGGAGAGCAAGGAAGACCTGAAGGCGCCTCAACGGAGTCTGAGGGCAGAGAGAGCACCCTGGGTCAGCGGCGCTTACCCAGGGTCAACAGCCCGTGATCGATGGGTTGCCGACCCCGGGTCTATGGGCAGCATTACAGGTCTTCTCTCCCCCCAGCCTGTGACTGGACAGTAAAAGGATTAGCAGAACATTGCCAAGCTCATCTCTCTGCCCTCCTCTGATCAGCAGACTTAGACCCCATACATGCCATTAGATTTTCTGCAGATTTTTGTCTTTAGATTTACCAAAACCATATAATATGAGGTCAAACCTTAAAGGGGTTGTAAACCCTTGTGTTTTTTCACCGTTTTACTTACCTGAACCATGAAACTTGACCCGATGGGGACCTGCTCTCATGGGGTTCTCGGGTTCTCTCCCGGGGTTCTTGGCTCTTGAATGGATAGATTGATAGCAGCGCTGCCATTGGCTCCTGCTGCTGTCAATCAAATCCAATGACATGGGGGCGGGGCCAAGTCATACATTTGGCGGCTATGGTCGCTGAATGCTGGACTCGGACCATGACCCAAGGTAACCCCCTCGGGAGAGCGCTTCTCCTAAGGGGTTATCTGATGTGAGGAGTCGTGAGAGTCGTTGGGCGACCCCAGAAGACTAGGTTCGGGGGCCACTCTGTGCAAAGCAAGCTGCCCAATGGAGGTAAGAGATGTTTGTTTTTAAAAAAAAAAACCTTACAATTACTTTAAGAGTTTCAATTTGTATGCAGTCGGGCAGGCCCTTGCACTACATGGTTTTGGTAAATCTGAAGACAAAAATCTGCAGGAAATATATTAGTGTGTATGGGTTTTATTGTTAACAGAAAAACACTGAAGAGCAACAAATTCACTCTGCTGCTTTGCCCTCTTCTAGTCTGGTTCTGTTTTACATGAGATTGCAAGAAGCTGATGCGAAGTCAAGTTCAAGAACTATTTCTCTATAGTTCAGCTTTCATGCTACTCTGTACATTGTACTTTACATGTATCTGCTCTATCCTGTACATTGTACTGTATACTATGCATGGCTCCACACTATACATTCTAAAACTTTTTGGTAACTCCACACTTCTCCTTTTGTACAGTGTGTCCCCCTACCACTATCTGTTGCACCCCCTAAGACTCAATGAGCCCCTTAAAACTTTTCTGAAAGACAACAAATGGTATCTTAAGGCCTAGTTACATTTATATGGTTTTCTGAGCCCCCACTGTAGGTAAACCTCAGGCCACTGGAGAAATTAAGTTTAAAAATAGTTCACTCAAAGTACATTTCTTTTTAGAATGTTACACTGTGTATTTCTGTTCTGTTGATGTATGATTTTAGGCACTTGCAGACAGGGCCAGATTAAGAACATCATGGACCTGGTGCTAAGGATTTTGGTGGGGCCTTTTATAAACAATAAATAAATAAAAATGCTAACAATTTTTTGTTATAACACTTTAAATTAAAGAGAGAGGGAGGATGAGAGAGGGAGAGAAAGGGGATGAAAGAGGTGTGAGGGGTAAGGGAGGGAGGATGAGAGAGAAAGGGGGGATGAGAGGAGGAGGATGCACATGAGCATGTGTATGAATGACATCAATGCAGCCTGGCCAAGGCAAATGACGGAAGGCACAGAACCCAGAAGGAAGGCTGGATGAAGATGGAAGTGCCCGGGCCCCGCTGGACTGATCACAGCACTGGAGGGCTCAGTCTGACAATTTAAGTGTGCCCTAATGTGCTAATATGCTGGGCATACTTGTAAATTATGGCATAACCTACCCCAGGGCCTCTAAAAAGTAGTACTGTTAGAAAAGTTTACTACCGCTTAACTATCACCGGAGCCTCTCATGGGGCCCCCTACTGACCATGTGGCCCTTGGGCAGTGCCTAAGTGCAGAGTTGTCAACATTTCAAAAATATTTTCAGGGATGCTTTTTTTACAAGTGCTATATTTAGAGTAGCTGACATACCCAGTGTTCCTCTATACATCACAATAGTAATTACAAAATTAAATAAGTACTAATAATGGGGCAGAAAAAATATGAGGACTGTGAGATTTCCTTTAGTTGAACTGACAAAAGTGCCCATTCTAGAGCTGGTAACATTGAGGATATTCAGTATAATTTTAAAGAACAGTTTTTGTGGGTAAGAGGCATAGGGGAGGAGTATGGATGGTATAAAAGTGGGAAGTATGTGCAGGTGAGGGAGAGGAATATGGAGGGTCTAACAGTGGGCACTATGTACATGAGAGGAGTGCAGAGGGTATGGCAGAAGGCACTATGTACAGGAGAGGAGTGTGAAGGTTAAGACAGTGGGCAGTATGCACAGCAGAGGAGTGTAGAGGGTATGACATTGGGTACTATGTATAAGAGAAGAGTGTGGAGGGTATGACAGTGGGCACTATGTATAGGAGAGAAGTGTTGGAGGTATGACAGTGGGCACTATGTATAGGAGAGGAGTATGGAAGGTATGACAGTGTGTAGTATGTACAGGAGAGGAGTGTGGAGGGTATGACAGTGGGCATTATGTATAGGAGAGAAGTGTTGGAGGTATGACAGTGGGCACTATGTATAGGAGAGGAGTGTGGAGGGTATGACAGTGAGTAGTATGTACAGGAGAGGAGTATGGAGGGTATGGCGGTGGGCACTATGTATAGGAGAGGAGTGTGGAGGGTACAACAGTGGACACTATGTACAGGAGAGAAGTGTATGACAGCGGGCATTATGTACAGGTGAGGAGTGTGTAGGATATGACAGCGGGCGTTATGTATAGGAGAGAAGTGTGGAGGGTATGACAGTGAGCACTATGTATAGGAGAGAAGTGTGGAGAGTATGACAGTGGGCACTATGTATAGGAGAGGAGGATGAAGTAATCTGGGAAGGAAAAATGTAAAGGTTTGTGGAAGGATGTTTAGGGACTGCGTAGTGGTTAAGCGGGCCATACATGGATTGAAATTACACCAATTAAGCAGAGACCAGTCATAGTCGATCTATGTATGGGCTAGCTGGTTTTACACAAGTCAGCCTATTAACCGACTTGAGTACAAACAGCCTGTCAGGTTTTCCCCAAAACAATCTTTGCTGCCAGCTATAGTTAGCAACACTAATCATTGTATTCACTGGTAGAACACAATAGCACTGCGGGAGTGATTGCCCCATTCACAGGTCAGCAGGTGAGAGGGTGTGTGGGGACAGGCTGGGGAGAGATACTAGTCAGTCCCTGGGTAGGCACTGGTTAGTATCAGAGCCAGATACACACAGGTTACATACGCCATGATCGTTAGAGCGAGAGCAATAATTCTAGCACTAGACCTCCTCTGTAACTCTAAACATGTAACCTGTAAAAAAATGTAAAGCATGGCTTAGTACACAACAAAACATTGTGCTAACTTTAGTGTTTTTTTATGAATGAAACAGTTTCTTTCCAACATAAAAAGTTGCAAAGACCACCATTTTATTCCATAGGGTGTTGGCTAAAACAATATATAATGCTTGAGGGTTCTGAGTAATTTTCTAGCATAAAAAAAATGATGATTTTTACATGTAGGAGAGAAGTCTCAGAATGGGCCTGGTTGCCAAGGGGTTAATTATCATAAGTAATATACAAATAATTATTATAAGCTCTGTGAGTTCATCCTCTGTCTGCTGGAGAGTGTTCCAGCTTGTATTTATACTGCTGCTCTGTATGTAGCTTCTGACAGGCTGTGCAGGGAGCCCTGTATCTCCAGGAACCATAGATGATAGCAGCCCCATATTTTAACCAGTGCTGGAGTGAGTCTTTAGCTACATACCCCCCAAATATGGGGTCTCTGTGACTCCTGATTGCCGAGCTACAATCCTCGAAGTAATTTTTTTTTTTTTTTGGGCAAAAGGGCCTATTTTGAGAAAGGGGCCTGGAGCTGCAGCTCCAATAGCCCCTATGTTAATCCGACCCTGCTTGCAGATGTGCATGTGCATCTAAATACTACATTGGACCTACATGTGGGTCCATGCACTTAACAATTCATTGACAATTAGACCCCTTTCACACGAGGCGCTTTACAGGCCCTACAGCGCTAAAAATAACTCCTGTCTCTCCAGTGTGAAAGCCCGAGTTCTTTCACACTTGGAGCGGTGCGCTTGCAAGACGTTAAAAAAACTCCTGCAAAAGCAGCATCTTTGGAGCGGTGTATACACCACTCCTGCCCATTAAAATCAATGGGGCAGCGCAGCTATACCACTTTGCGGTGGTTTTAACCCTTAGCCACTGGCAGGGGGGATAAAAGCACCCCACTAGCGGCCGGATAGCACTGCAAAATTGATGGTAAAGCGCCTCTAAAAATAGTGACGCTTTACCGCGGACGCACCCACCGGCCTAGTGTGAAAGAGGCCTAAATATTGATATATTTATATTTCATTATTATTCTTTACTGCTTACATTTTTATTTGTATGTAATTTTTTGTTTATATGCATATATTCACAGTAAATCTGGTGATTCCTGTCTCTTGAGGGGTGTTAAACGTGTTGGTATCCTATCAAAAGGCCTTATTTTGCGGGGCAACCGGGAATTTCAGCTAACCTTGTTATGCTCAAACAAGCCAACTTGCAACTTGATAAAGAGGATTGCAGAGGTTCTCCCAGAACAGCTAGAGGTAAGTCTTTCTTTAGTGTGCGTTTTGTGCATTAAGATTAAAAATGTAAAATCTCCACCAACCACTGTTTTATCTAAAATGTAGGATAATACAATATTTGTTTAAAAAGTATAAATTATTCAGAATAAAACTACTTTAACCACTAGGCGTCCTCGCTATAGCTGAAAGACAGGTGCAGCGCGGATGCCAATTGCCGGGAGGCCGTCCCTGGACGTCCTCCTGTTTACTTCCGCAATGCGCGCGCGCTCCCGGGAGCGCGCATCAGGGAAGTTCTGTGCTGGCTGTGTCCCTTGGACACAGCCAGTCACAGATCGCTGTAAATGGCCAATCACAGCGGCCGTTTACAGCGCGATCGGCGTGTCCAATGAGAGATAATCTCATATGTAAACATATGAGATCATCTCTCATCGCCAGCTCTCCCTCCTCACACAGAGACAGTGTGTGAGGAGGGAGAGATGAACTTCTGCAGCAGTGGGTGCAAAAAAAATAAAGTGCCATCTGTTATCAGTGTCACGTGTCATTAGTGCCACATATTAGTGTCATCAGTGTCGCGTGCCATCTGTCATCAGTGCCACGTCCGTTTCATGTGTCATTGTCCTGGTGCTCCGGGGCCTTCAAAAGTGTAATAGGTCATCAACAAGTTAGATGTGTAATTTATGCTCCTAGAACACGTGACAGTATTCCCTACATGTTGGGCCTCTCTATGTGGCTAGGCTGTGGAAAAGTCCCACACATGTGGTATCATAATACTCAGGAGGAGTAGCAGAATGTATTTTGTGGCATTATTTGTGGTATATGCATGCCATGTGAGAAATACCTGACAATTTGGGGAGGAAAAAAACTTCATATTGCAAAGAAATGTGGGAAAAAATGACAACATCAAAAACCTCAACATGCATCTTACTAAATACCTTGGAATGTCTACTTTCAAAAAAGGGGTCATTTGGGGGGTATTTGTACTTTCCTGGCTTGTTCGAGTTGCAAGAAATGAGGCCACCAGTACATCAGGTGTGATCTTTTTTATTTTATTTTTTTTATGATTTGCACTGTAGCTTGTAGACTCTATAACTTTCACAAAGACCAAATAATATCCAGGAATTTGGGTTATTTTTACCAAAGATATGTAGCAGTATAAATTGTGGCCAAAATTTATGAAGAAAAATTAATAATTTGCTAAATTTTATCACAGAAACAAAGAAAAATGCGTTTTTTTCCCCAAAATTTTCAGTTTTTTTACTTTATAGCACAAAAAATAAAAAACCCAGAGGGGATCGAATACCATCAAAAGAAAGCTCTGTGTATGAAAAAAGGACAAAAAAATTTATTTGGGTACAGTGTTGCATGACTGAGTAATTGTAATTCAAAGTGTAAGAGCACGAGGGGTGTTTAAGTGCCCTGTTGTCAAGTGGTTCTGAGGTTTTAAAGTTCTAAAGGGAAACCTTTTTTTCTTAAAATTTGCGGTGTTAAAAAAAAAAAAAGAATTTAAGATTTACTTTCAAAGTTTTTACAATTTCATTCATGCTCCATAGTATAGCTTTCACTATACTTCCAGCACTGCGACTAGAAGTGCTGCAGTTCTCCTACACAGAAGCTGTACTGCTATTTTTCCACTCCTCCTCTCCCGTTGTCGTTTTACAGATTGCCTTGTATATTCTTAAATATTCACAAAATACAAGGTGTTCTATGAATGGACAAAGGAAGAGAGCAGCAGATAAAAGTACAGATTCTGTGTATGAGAGCCCCGCAGTTCCTCATAGTCACAGTGCCATAAGTATAGTGAAAGCTATAGGCCCCTTTCACACAGATGACGTTATCTACCGTAGCTTAATGCACACAATGCTTTCCTATGGCCCCATTCACACACTGCGTTTAGTGACGGTTTTGTTACATGTGGTTTTGTGCAGATAGAAAAAATAAAGTTGACTGCGTCCAGGAACGATTTCCTGCAGCTATCTGCAGGTAATCGCAGTGTACTATTTCTCCTGCAGATAGCAGCGGCAACAAGAAAAGAAAAACAATAGTAAGCACATCAGAAAGAATTTGCCAAACGCAGCTAAATGCAGCCGCATGTAAACGCAGCTAATCGCAATGTACAACTGCAAGTGAACGCTATGCCAGGATTCTCTGAATTTCAAAATAACAAAACATGCTTTTAACAGCGACAGAACAGCCGTCCTTGTGAAAGGGGCCTTACTGTCCAGCCTGAATGAAACTAAATAGTAAAGGAAAATAAGAAATGAAAAACAAAAAAGTTTTTTGGAGTTCTGCTCGAATACTAAATTTGTCGGTCTTTGCCCCTTCTTGCAAGGTGGAGAAGGGGAAACTACATTTGTTTTTCACCAACTAGTGGACCCTGATTATGGCCTATGATTTTAATGCTATAGGATCAGGCTACAATATAGAATTTCAGTTCACTCTTTTGTAGCTGTTTTATGTTGAACCTTCATCTGACATCCCAAAGATAGATGGTGGATATGAAGTTGGTAATTGAGGGACTCCTCACGGAGAGTGATCATTCTGGTTCCACCACCAGAGAAGTTCAGAGGGTTCTATTCAAATCTATTTACTGTACCCAAAAAGGAAGCGTCACTGAAGGATTTCAGCAGATTCAGGAAGTCCAAAAGTTTCAGGATGTAATTGATCATTTGGTAGTTGTATCGCTTCCTCCTGGAGAATTTTTGGCATTGATAAGTCATACAGGACCTGAACGTACGCATCCCAATATGTTGAGGTTATTAGCATTTTCTGATGTTTTTGGTGGGGCAGGACTGCTTTTATTTTGTGACCCTTTCCTTAATCCTCATCTCCTCCACTTTTTCAAGCACTAGAATTCCTCCATCTGAGGGCAATCTGTGTGACCTTTCATTCTGAGAGTTGAGCTAGTTCCTAAATCTCAAAACCTCTTGACTGTGCTTGTTTCCTCAGTACAGAGTACCTAGGCTTGGGTTTGGATATTGGACAAGCAAAAGTTCTCCTGCCCCTAGAGATGCTTCATACCTTAAAGGACCATTTTGGACAACCGTACAGTGCTTGCTGGTCTTCCCTTACTGATGGTTTATTTTGTTTAATTTTTTTGCCCGAAGTTGGCCTTTTAAGCATTTCTTTAGTGTGTAACAAGTTTGGTAAGTTTTAGAAACAAAGATGATTTTTCATAATTTGCTAAAGTAGTAGCTGCACAGAACAGCTGAATTAACCATACTTGTATTTTCAATGTAAAATTTGCAAAAAGTTTCAGACAGGTTTATTGCTCCCTAAAAGAAAGCTCACAAGTGTGATTATTAGTCACACATTTAAGTACACCTTACTACATAACAAGGTATCTCGGAAAAAATTGACAACAAAGACTGTTAGCTTGATAGCTACCCCCTACTCTGTGTCAGTTCCATTAATAAATACACTGTGACAATGTATTTAGACCTGTTGTTTTGTTTGCAAAGTAATGAGGTATTAAGGGGGGTTGTGATGTCAAAGAGAGACTGTAATAAAAATGAGGGGTGAGATTTCTAGGGGGTTGGGGATTTTGATGTGAAGAGGTAATTGCAGACACTGATGTAAAAGGGAGACTTTGATGAGAATGGATCTGTGGACACTGATGTGAAGGGGAGACACTGATGAGAAGGGGTCTGCAGACACTGATGTGAAGGGGTAGACAAGAAAAACCTTACCAGAGAATGAATGCCAAGTCATCAAAAATATTGAAGACCGAGAATGGTGTACAAGAAGTGTTAGCCCCAGAATAGTAATGTCAACTATTGAGCTTCTGGATGGCATGGGGAGATCAGAGGTTAGTGAATCACAACAGTGATTGAACACAATCATAAATATTTAATCAGGAAAACTAGTTTGTGTATTGTGTAGTTTTTCTACTATAAAGTGATCTTGCATAAAATGTTGCCAAGATTAAAAACTGTAGTGCTAAAATGCAAGTACATACATTGGGCTTCGAATCAATCCTCCTAGAGCTCTTTGACTCCTAAGCCAAGGTTGTCTCAACTTCTGCTTAAAGTGATTGTAAACAATCACCTTCACGGTGAATGGCTGTGCAGCGGGGGGGGGGGGGGGAGCATGTCGGGAAAAGTCTGGTATTTGGAGGAGAGCAGACTTAGTTCCCAGCATAGCTAGAGAACTGACCACAGTGTGTTCACCTGCTTAGTGTGATAAATTTTTAATAGGAAAGCAGAGAAACTGGCAGGAATTAAGCCTTGCCAACTATCAGCAACCTATCAAATATCAGATGTTCAGTGGCTACTAGAGGTTTTGACAAATTATAGGATAGAAAGACTTACTTTTTTTTACTTGTGAAGAACCATAGCCTAGTCATTAGAGACCAACAGGTTTTCGTTCATGTCTTTCCGTAAGGAATACCGGTTTCCTTGCATCCTATTTTATTGCGTTTGTAATGAAAAAGCTTTTAGTTCTTGAACTCACTAATGCCTTTTAGTAACCATTTTTTAGTCATATAACTTGTTTATTCTTGTTGCTTTTTTTTTTTTCTATCTGCAGAAGTTATCCAAAAAGCAACATAGTGTAACCTATGACATGGAAGAGGCTCACCTTCTGATTACATTCTCTGATGAACCAAGCATACAGTTCACAGTGCTTCTTACCTGCCATAACGACCTGTTTGCTAAAAATACAGAAAAAAAGGAGGAGGCTGGAGAAACAGAAGATCTGGAGAAAAAGGAGAAAGGTGAACATTTGATTGATTAAAGCTGAACTCCAGGCACACACAAAAAAAACGTTCACTTGCACCAAATGCCTTTGCAGACCCAGATTTTAATTGGTAAAAGTAACAGTGACACCATCACTGTGTTGTGCAGAGAGCAGTCATGGGGGGAGGGTGGGGGAACAGGCCCCACCCCTTATAGGCTGCCTACAGAAAACTACAGGATGGGGCAAAGATGGGACCATTCACCCTGCACAAGGAGAGAGAGCCGCAGTGACTGGTCTTTATTACAGGAAGGTAACGTTTCACACTGAGTTACTGTACAGTTCTGGAGGAAATACACAAAGCACACCAAGATTCAAAGAATTGAAGGGGATTTGTATTTTTTTTTTTTTTTTTTTAAGTTCTGTTTATTATTTTCACATAAAGCATACAATACAAACAGTGAACGCCTCAACTGGACACGTCCATCCCAGCCAACCGGCCGCTAAACTATCTAACAGAGTTCTTCTAACTGCCCTCCCACCCCCCAACTTCCCGTCCCCCCCTGGGTCACAGCTCGACCTCCTACCGGATTCTCCTGCTGTCCTGCATCACATTAACATGTCAACCCCTTCTTCATAAACCCAGTCTCCGTACCTCCCAAGAGGTATCTCACCAGTCATTATCTAACAGCGTGTCTTCTTCAGTACATGCAGGCCCTGCACCCAGTTAACCATGTATCTCCAGTCCGGCTCACCCCACTGTGGATCCGGAATTAAACCATGTGTGCCATACCTTGTCAAACTTCTTCATGCACCCCCTAGCTTCATAAGTGGCCTTGTAATATGGTAGCATCAAGTTAACCAGACCCTTCCAGAAGGAAATACTCGGAGCCCTGACCTTTTTCCAGTGCATCAATATGGCTTTCCTACTGTAGAATAGTAGCACATTCAGCATTGTGCGCATGGCACGTGACGCGAACACTTCCTCCACCAACCCTAGCAGGCACACCCGTACTGTTAATGGGACTGGCACTTGGATTAGATCAGATATACAAGAGACAACCTCCTCCCAAAATGCCTGCACCTGGGGACATCCCCAGAAGATGTGATCCGCATCTGCGGGAGCGCAGGAGCACCTCCAGCATTTCGCAAACACAGTCGGGTAGATCTTGTGTAATCTGGCCGGGGTATAGTAGTTCCTGTGCAGAAATTTGAACTGGATTAGCCTGTCCCGTGCAGACACCAAGTGTCTAAACGGTTGGGCCCATAGGGAGTCCCAGTCCCTCCCCCCTTACCTCCGGTACCTCCTCCGCCCATCTGTCCCTACATTTAACAATCGCTAAAGATGTGGATGCGAACATTGCTTTGTAAGTTAGCGAGAGAGGTTTGACCAAACTCTCACTTCGTAATAAAGTTTCGAGCAAGGAGGGCACTGACTCCGCCCTCACCGCACGAAACTGAGCCTGAAAGGCATGCCGGATCTGTAAATACCTAAACAAGTACCCATTGGGTAGGTCATGTCTCGCCTGCAATTGTGGGAACGTGAGCAGTTCCCCAAAGGTGGTAATGTCCTGTAACGTCTTAATACCTTTTGTTGCCCAGAGCATAGGATCCGGTAAATTATAGAAGTGGGGCAACGTAGGGTTCATCCATAAAGGAGTCGACGGTGTCACCCCCTGTAAAGAGGGACACGCTTGCTTGACCGCTACCCCCCAAGCCTTAATGGTGGCCCTCATCGTTTCCGTTAGGGGCAGATCCGATCAGAGACCTCTGAACAGGGCGAACCTGAGACTCTCCAGGGAGCCCAACTGAGCTGCTTCCAGCATGGTTGCTGCATCACCCTCGTCAATCATCAGCCATCTATGTGCGAATACCATCTGGCCGGCTATATAGTATTTATGGCAGTTGGGCAGCGCCAATCCTCCCTGGTCCATTGGTTCCTGCAGTATTCCAATGCCTACCCTCGGTGACCCAGGAGCCCAAATGTAAGATGTTATAATGCTATTAAGTTTCTTAAAATAAGACTTCGAGACCCACACAGGAGCATGCCTAAGGAAATACAAAATAATCAGGAGAAATTTCATTTTTAGAAGACTAATTCTCCCAGCAAGGGACAATGGTAATCTGGTCCAGGCCTCCACCTTTTTCCTAAGTAACTGTATCAGAGGAAGCAAGTTTAGAGACATATAGTCCCGGACATTGTCTGTAATTTGAACGCCTAGATATTTCAGGGACTCAACCCATTGTAACGGTAGAGTGGGATCCGCCCTCTCCTTGGCCCCCGCATCTATCGGCAAGATAGAAGATTTACTCCAATTTACCCTTAGCCCAGAGAAAGTAGTGAAGTGGTCAATAACTTGTAGTGCCGCCCTCAGCGATGCCCCCAGGTCATTCACAAAAAGCAGCATATCGTCTGCGTAAAGCGCTAGTGTCTCGTGGATAGTACCTACTGTAATGGGACTGATCTCAGAAGAAGCGCGCAGGGCGATCGCCAGTGGTGCCAGGACGAACAGAAATGGGGATAAGTGGCAACCCTGTCGGGTCCCCCTACCCACCACAAAAAAATCTGAAATTGAGGAGCCTACTCTGATTGCTGCCTTCGGACACCTGTATAACATAGACACCCATTTTCTAAACTGCGGCCCGAAACCCATGGCCTTCAACACTGTGGACATGTATAGCCAGTCCACTGAATCGAAGGCCTTCTCAAAATCTATCAAGACCACCACCCTCGATTTATCTGCTTGCGGGGGAATCTGCAAGTGAGTAAATAACTGTCTTAAATTTGTGTCAGTCGACTTACCTGGCATAAAACCCGTTTGATCGATATTAACTACAGAGGGAAGTACAGCAGCCAACCTAGTGGCCAGTATTTTGGTCAGGATTTTTAGATCCATATTCAGCAGCACTATTGGTCTATAAGACGCGCACTCTCTGTAGGATGTTTGCCTGGTTTCAGTAAAAGGACCATATAGGTCTCTAGCATGGAGTGTGGGAGAGTATCTTGTTCATGACAATAGTCCAAAAGCAGATTAAGTCTGGGGGCTAATAATTCCACATTGGTCTTGTAAAACTCTGCTGGAAAACCATCCGGACCCGGGGCTTTGTTAGGGGAGAATGTAAATATCGTCCCTTGAATTTCTTTAATTGTGATTTTAGCATCCAGTAGAACCCTGTCTTCGTTTGACAATTGCAGTATTGGGAGGGTCTCCAGCAGAGCCTCCAAAGCCACGGGATCATAGGAAGGGATGGGAGATTACAGCTTAGAGCAATAAGTCACGAATTCTTGCATAATCCTTTCGGTTCGGTCACCAGGTTCCCCAACCCATCCCTAACCACCGGAATACACGTAGGGGGAGGGCGATCTGCCACCAGCATTGCCAAGAGTTTGCCGTTTTTATCTCCCTCCGCGAATACTGTCTGGGCATTCTTAGTCAACTCTACCCTGACTTGTCCCGTAAAATGTATAGACAGGGCGCGCCTAGCCTCCAGTAAGGCCCCATACGACTCCCCTGTTGGCGAGTCCACATGTGCCTTCGCCTCCTGCCTTTCTCGTAACGCCAATACCTCGGCATCTTCTCTATCTTTTGTCCGTGCGACCTTGATGGCCGATATGTACTCACCCGTGGTTTCCGCTTTAAAGGAGTCTGCATTAGAGCTCCAATAGGATTGCATAGCGTCTCCCACCTGGGCAGAGACCCCTTCATTTTGTATCCATCCCGGTGAGACCCGCCAACCACACCTCCTCTTCTCCTTCCCAAAGGTCAGGGTGAATGCCAGAGGATTGTGATCAGTCAATCCTCCCTCCAGATATGAGGTCTCAGACATATGGCAACACATTATTTCCAAAAGCTAGGTCAATTCTGGCTGAAGACCTGTGGGTGGTCGATATGTGCGAGTAGCATCTGTCAATCGGATGCCTCCAGCGCCACAACTCCGTCAACCACAGAGCTCCAGCCAACCAGTCCGGCAGAGTCCCCCCTGCCCGGATTGGAGGAGTCCAAAGCCGCATCAAGAACGGCGTTGAAATCCCCCAGCCATATAGTCGGAAGATGACCATATGGTGCAAGTTTGGGTAATAAATCATATAACACCTTTGAGTGAAATGGGGGAGGCACATAGACATTTACCACCACTATTCGCCTATGGAATACATCCATGACAAGCACCACATATCTCCCATCTGGATCAGACATGACCTGATGTATCACGCAGGGAACACTTTTGCTAACCAGAAGAGAAACCCCTCTCGCAAAAGTGGAATAAGTGGAGTGAAACGCCCTCTGTATCCACGGTCTGCGCAGAGCAAGGACTCTACTCCCGTCTTAAGTGTGTCTCCTGCAGGAGAATCAGGTGTGGTTTAGACACTTTGAGAAATTGGAACACTGAGGCTCTCTTAAGTCTGTGGTTAAGGCCCCGAACATTCCAAGATACAATTCTCAACTCATCCGCCATCATCAGAAGTGGCTACTATGGCCATCCAGGGTGACCCAAGTGGCGGGAGTTGGCACCCCCACAAGGTTTGTAACAACATCACTAAGACAACTTTATCAGTAATTGTATCTCTGTGTCGAGCTGTGACCCCAAAAAAACCCACCCATGCTTTTATACCAGAAACAACCCCAACATATCCGGTACTAAGCTTAGTCCCAAAACCAAAAAACGTAACCATAACTGTCACAGTGAACTCCAGCCGCACTAATCGAAAGTCCGGCAGTTCCTTAGCTGGTTCCGTAGCATCTCCACAAGCTCCTAGCAGCAATACGGGAGCCAGGCCCGACAGCAGCACCGACCAAAGTCTAGTAACTGGCCCAGCACATCAAGCAATAATTGAACATACATCCCGTGCATTTAATTCCAGAGGGGTCCTGTATGAGTCCAGCACAGGAAAGGGGGTGGAGGACATGGTATCCCATGTATATCAATAGCCCCCCGGTCTGGGAAGAACCCCCAGAGTGTCAGAGCAGGCAACCCTTGCAGTAAAGACCAGAAGGCAGTACCACATCCCCACCCTTTGTACCCCTGTCTCTTTAGTCAGAACCATAGGTAAATCCGCATGGGAGCACACGCACCCCAGGACCCCATCGAGCCGTAAAACAATAGCAGGTGGTTAGGGTACCTCCTCATTAATTGTCACCAATCCACTAGGCCCTTGCAGAGCAGGACCCCTTCAACCATGTGGTCTATAATTATACCTTCAAAATTCTTTATCCATCCAGTCAACGGCTTCTTCCGGGTGTTCAAAAAACCTCATCGATCCTTTATATTGCACTCGGAGTTTACTCGGGTATAACATGCTGTACTTGATCTCCTTCTCTCTTAGGCGCCTTCTGATGTCATTAAACGACCTCCTTTTCTGTTGCATGGCCGCAGAGAAGTCTGGAAACAGCATAATCTTTGCATTTTCATGGCACAATTCCTGCAGCCTCCTGGCACTGGACAGGATCATGTCGCGGTCTCGAAAGTTCAAGAAGCGAACCAGGAAAGGGCGAGGGAAGGCTCCAGGGGGTCGTCTGCCAGTGGGAACCCAGTGCGCCACCTCGACCACATACGCAGCGGACACCTCCTGCAGGGATAGAAGCTGTTTAGAAAATTGTTCTGCAAACTGAGAGAGCTGATCTCCTTCCGCCCCTTCAGGGAGCCCCACCACCCTGACATTATTACGCCTCTGGCGGTCCTCAGCGTCTATAGCCTTGTGTTGTAGGGACCTGACCTGGTCCCTGAGTTCCGCCACCTGGGCTCCATAATTGTGGGATGTGTCCTCCACTGCTGACACCCTTGTCTCCACTGTGCTCAGGCGGCCCCTAATTTTGTCCAGGTCATGTCTTATCAGGGTGCACTCGGACGAGAGGTGGTCTATACGCCCCATGAGTTCTGCCTTGCTGGCGTTGATTGCCTCAAGTATAGGCCGGGTTATGTCCGCCACTTCTATGCCAGAGGGACGCTCATGTCCCGCGATGATTCCCTCTGCCTCCTGAGGCTGCGTCATACCTCCCTCGAGCTCGGCGCGCTGAGACCTCGGCGGGGAAGACAAGATGGCGGGGCGGGGCCAGCCTCCATGCGCGGTGTGGTGTTGGATTTCCGCGGGGCACTGCATGCTTTAGCCGCTCTCCTCGCGGCCGATGATGGCATCACTAGCTGCCGCTCAGTGTCCCCTAGCCGGTGGGATACCTGTCGGGCGAGTAATTTGCTCCACAGTGGTCGGATGACTGTCGGAGTAGCGGAGCTGTGTGATACCACTGCTGCCTCGATCACATCCGGCCGGAAGTTAGGGGGATTTGTATATAAACTCAATTTACTTATCCTGGAGTTCAGCTTTATTCTTAATTTTACTTTAACCACTTAAGTCCCAGACTATTTGGCTGGCCAACGACCAGAGCACTTTTTTTGCGATTCGGTCGTGCAACGTGGCTCCCAAACCAAATTCACATCATTTTTTCCCCACAAATAGAACTTTCTTTTGGTGGCATTTTATCACCTCTGCAGTTTTTATTTTTAGCACTATAAACAAAAAAAGCGACAATTTTGGGGAAAAAAAGCATTATTTTTTACTTTTTGCTATAATATCCCCAAAAAATATATAAAATTATTTATTTTTTTCCCTCAGCTTAGGCCGATACGTATTCTACATATTTTTGGTGAAAAAAAAATCACATTAAGTGTTTGGTTTGCGCAAAAATAGGGGATAGTTTTAAGGCCTTTTTTTTTTTTTTTTTTTTTTACTAGTAATGGCAGTGATCAGCGATTTTTATCGTGACTGCGACATTATAGCGGACACATGACAATTTTGAATTTTTTTTGGACCATTTACATTTATACAGCGATCAGTGTGATTAAAAATGCATTGATTGTGTAAATGTGACTGGCAGTGAAGGGGTTAACACTAGGTAGTGCTGCAGGGGTTAAGTGTGTCCTAGGAAATGATTCTAACTGTGGAGAGGAGGGGCTACATGTGACACATCACTGATAACTGCTCCCGATTACAGGGAGCTGTGATCAGTGTCACTAGGCAGAACTGGGAAATGCATGTTTACATCAGCATTTCCCCGTGAGACGATCGTGAGTATCCCCGCGGACATGTAGTCCGCAGGACCCACGATACTGCTCGCGGAGCTCACCGGCGAGCAGTCGATGGCACAGCGGCAAATTCAAAGGGACGTACAGGTATGTCCATTTGCACAGCCGAGCCATTCTGTCGACTTGCGCCGACGTGCGCTGGTTGGGAACCAGTTAAAGAAAAAAAATTGAAGGTCTTCTTATCAGATTCCTCACCCCCTCTATGACCCAGTGTAAAAATTTTATGGGGGGGGGGGAGATGTTTTGGACCAGTAACCCTCTCCACTTCATTGAGAGCTGAATGGATAAATAATGTGTTGCTTTGGCCAACCCCTCCTTTACTTAGACTATTGGCAGCCCACTGGACAGGTCATAATACAAAAATATGAATACACATTGTCTAAACTGAAGCACATTTTTACATTCTGCAATTACCTATCAAGATGATAGGAGAACAACTTTAAACTGTACCATTAGAAAGTATTCAGGCAGGCCCTTTCACTACATGCTTTGGTTAATTCATCCATAAATATGACCACAAAAGATGTAGGTATAGTGTGTATGGGTTTGGCAAAGTCAGCAGATAGAGGTTTGGTGGGTCGTGTGGCTTGATGGTGGCTAGAGCGGTCGCATAGACTCACAGCTCCGGCTCTCAACTACCATCTTTACCTTATCCTGGGTCCTATCTCCTCGCTGAGGGCACCGATCTCTTCCCCACAGCAGTGGGCATCTATCGGGCTGGCCGACATAGTGAAATACAGGCCGCCCCGGCCCCCATCCACGGCGGAACAATGGCGCGGTTCAAGAGGCAGGCAAGATGGCGCCGGGTCATATGCGGAGCAAGCTGTCATGCTGCAGGCCGCCTCGTTCGCACACAAACGGACCCCCTGCTGATACAAGACTCCCAGTAGCTTGAGAGTAGCCAGGCTGTGGATTTTCCCTCTGCTGAGCCTACACTTTCCACCATTTATGCTGGCTATTCAGGATTGCAAGGCCTCCCTCTCTTCTCAGATAGCCTCTGTCCGCATGGACTTTTCATTATTAAAACAGGATGTCCAGAACATCCGTGATAGAACTGGAGTTGCTGAGGAACGTATTACTGTGCATCCCCTGTCAGTTACTATGTGTGATACTACTAGCGAGATGGCGGCACTCCACGCCAAAATCTACGATCTGGAAAATTGTTCTCACAGGAGCAATCCCAGATTTGTAGGGTTCCCAGAATGCGCGGAGGGCACCCATCCTGAAAAAAATTCTTTATTCCTGGCTGCAGGACATTTTTGGTACAGATGCGCCCTCATTCTCTCATGTTATAGAGCGCGTGCACCACACTCCTCCTCGCCCCCCTCCAGAGGGATCCCCACCACGTTCCATTATTGCTCGCATCCTCAACTTCCGGGATAAAGTTGCCATTCTGCGCCTTGCACGAGAAAAAGGCATGCTTAAGTACAATGGTAATACTATCTCCGTCTATCCTGACTTTTCTGCTGAAGTTTAACGCCAGTGAATCTCCTTCTCTCTTTCTCAAAATCCCGCCTGCACACAGAAGGCCTCTCCTATGCAATGCTCTTCCCTGCCAAACTGCACATCATTCATGATGGTAAGGCTCACTTCTACACCAGCTCCAAAGAGGCCATGGCGTGGCTGAATGACCGCTATGGCGTTGCTCATGGACGCAGAAGAGACTGAAGATGCCACTGACCTAGAACACCACTTACCAGCTGCCTTATTAACGGACCCCTGCGCATCCCTGTGTGTATCCTGTGCTTTTACTGCATTCTACAGTGTCTGCTGTTTTCGCCACCTTGTCCCCTTTGCCGGGTGATACTTCTACTGAGCCAGATACTGTGATTTACTTATCCATCCATACAGGCCTCCATTTCTAGACTCTATCCCTCACCTGTACTGTTTGCCATCCTGCCCTGTCTGGAGTGGGGACCGTCTGATTTTGCATTTATACATTTTTATTTTTATTTTTTACCACCGGTTGAGAGCCTCACTGGATTCCACATTACCCTCTCACCAGTTAGTGGGGTGGCCACGAAACAGTTTTTTACCTCTGGTTTTACTGTCAGGACGGTCTTTTAGTTTGGGATCCAGGGCTCGCTATGTTTGGGATGGCCAAGCAGGGTGGGGGGCAAAGGGTTTTATGGGACTTTGGTGGTTTTTTCTCTTCTTTTATTTTATTTATTTATTTATTTTTTTTCAGCTCATCTCTACACTTTTTTACGTAGATATTTTTTCTCAGGTTACTGCCTATGGCGGACTGCTAACGTTTTTTCTTTTTTTTCTTTTCCATTTTATGCTCATATTTACCTGCTGGCAGATACACACACTTTTTGTTTATGTGCTTGTATGTGCTTCAGGTGGAGCAGCCTATCTGGTCATTTATGTACTTGTTTTCATGTTCATCTGCTAATTTATTACTGTATGTTTTGCTATGACGAAGCCCCTAAGGATAGTCTCCTGGAACACTAGAGGTCTGAACGCACCCCAGAAAAGATCTGTTTTTTTTCTGTGTTAAAAAAGTGTCGCCCTCATATCATCTGCCTCCTGGAGACTCGCCTTACAGGCTCCAAAACAAGGGCCCTAAAACGCCCGTGGTTGTCTGACTCCTACCATGCCACCCATACTAATTACTATCCTACTGGCCAAATCTCTCCCAACTGACCCTGAAGGGCGGCTTATTGTTCTTACTTTACAGATTTGTATAGATACTGTGACCCTTACCCCCCCCCCCGTTTTGAGTGGAGGTACTCTCCAAATTGTCACTTCAGCTGCTGACTAGGCTCCCTACTTTGTGGGGGACTTCAATGCTATCTTAGATTCCATAATGGACCGCCTGGGAGGTAGGCCCTTTCCCTTTTTTGTAAACTGGCTTCAGGTTCACGGCCTTACAGAAGTGTGGCGCTGGAAACATTCGGATGTGTGCCATTTTTCCTGCGATTCTGATTCTTTCCACACCTTGTCTAGGCTAAACATGGCCTTTGCTCCGGCAGAGACTTTCCCTGTTGTCTCCGCCATTTCATATCTGCCCAGGGGGGTTCTGATCATGCCCCTCTCCCTGTGGATCTCCTCCCCCTCCCAGGTTCGGGGGCCTGCTGTTTGGCGCCTGAACTAATGGTTGTAGGACAAGATAGTGCACAGAGTATGCAGGAGGGGCATCACTAACTATTGGGGGGATAACTTGGGAAAGGTGGACCCCTCCACTGAATGGGATGCATTCAAGACAACTCTGAGGGTCACCTTCATGTCCATCACGGGGGTCTTGCGCAAAAATAACCGGATGCTTACTGAGGAGCTTGAGACTGTTATGGTGCGTGCAGAGTATGCTTATGCCTCTAACCCTGCCTCTGACACGAGGGAGGAATGGTTACAGAGCCGTAGGGAGTATGAACTACGTCTGCTGGACCTCACGCAAAAACACATGCTGCATGCTACTCAGAAATTCTTTGAACATGTTAATAAAGCCGAATTTCTCTTGGCATATCTGACTAGACCTGACCATTCTCCCATTTCCATCCCATGTACTGTATCATTACTGCCCAAGGCACCATCAGTGATAACCCACGGGATATCTTAGACTCCTTTTTATGCTTCTACAAAGACCTGTACACCTCTAGGGTTGACTATGACTAATTTCAACTGAACGACTACTTGACTGACCTATCTCTCCCCTCCTTATCGAATGAGGGGCGTGATATGCTGAAGGCACCTATCTCTGAAGAGATTGCTGCGACCATTTCACAAATGCCTGCACATAAGACTCCTGGCCCAGACGGCTTCCTGACTGAATGGTATACACAATTTAAAGACCTTTTGTCCCTTTCTTTTGCGGACCTTTAACAAAGCCCTAGATGTTGGGGTCCTCCCCCAATGATGTGGGAGGCTCTGATTATACTTCTATTGAAAACCCCGTAAGGACCCACTTAAATGCGAATCTTACCGCCCAATTTCGCTCATTAATGTGGACGTTAAGATTCTGGACAAAATATTATCAAATCGTTTGAACAATGTAGTCGCGTCCCTGGTCAACAGCGACCAGGGGGGCGTTGTGCCAACCTTCAGGGTTTTTTGGGTTCCTACTCAGAGGAACCTCTTACCTGGACCTGTAAAAGACTCTGCCAGAACTTTCATGCCACTGTCTTAATAGTACACCAAGCCTTGTTTTCTCAGAGCCCAGTCCTCCAAGGAGAGACTTACAGACAAAACCTTGTTTCTTCGGATGACGAGGCCCGGGTACCATACCATCTTGGGAGTCAAAATAACGGCCCGAGATATGGATCCGGTCAGCATAGCCCTTAAGCCTCTGCAGGGACCTGAATAGAGCTTTCTTCATAGCACATGTTTTACATGACCAACCACTTAAGACACTGGCGGAAAATCTGAGGTGCTCCCCATATGGGAGGGGTTATATAAGGGAGGAATTCTCCTTAAGGGGGATTAACCAGTGTCCAATCACTGAAGGTGCCTATCTAACCCACTATGTAATGAAGGCTCTGCGTCTCATAATGTATGATCAAGAAATTCTGTTTGCTTTGTTGGAAGCAGCTTGGCATTGCATGCCATTGCTGAGCCTATCATCTACTAGGATCCCCAGGTCCTTTTCAATCCTACATTCCCCCAAAGGTTCACCCCCTAGTGAGTAGATTGCATTCATATTTCTTTATCGTACATCATAGGACACAGAGCCTTAAGTATTTACTTAGTGGGTTATAGCCACCTTCAGGTGTTGACACTGGCACACCCAATACAGGAAGTTGACTCTCCTATGTAACACCTGCTCCTTCCAGGAGTACCTCAATTTTTTCACCAGTGTCTAAAGGTGTTGGCACAAGTGAAGATGTGCTCTGTGGAGCTCCAGGAGGGATCCATGCTTGATTTAAAAAGCCTCCACAACCAGATCCATCCCACCACTGTGGCTCCAAGATGGTACCAGGGCCTTGCATAGAAGAACACGGTTTCCCTGTAACGCTCCTCTTTCAGGGCTAGACCCTAGGAACCAGGACTCTTTTTGGTCTTACTACATTACCTAAGGCTGGATTCACACCTATGCAGTTTTATTGCTTTTTGCATTTTGCAGGTTTGCACTAGAGTCCATCTAAGATGGTTTCCTATGGAACACGATCTGTAGTGCAAATCTGCAAAATGCAGAAAGCACAAAAAAATGCATAGGTGTGAATCCAGCCTAAAGCTGTCCAGAGGGGTGCTATACATGGTCCAAAGGAGTGGAACCCCTATTAAAAGGGCCCCAGTCTTTGAAGGTTTAACCACGCTGCCCACCGCGATGGGTGATGTTTGAATCTGTCTGTTTACAGCAATATCCTGCAGCGAGGAAAAGGTAAGAGGAAAGCATAGGAACTGCAAAGTCCACCTATGACTTTTTCTTTCAGTTGTATTGTAAAATGCCTTAACTCCTCTAGAGGGAGTAATAGGTGTATAGACCCTGTGCTAATACAGCGTGTGTCTCAGCAGCTGGAGGGGGTCTCCTCTCCCTTTAAATGGGGAAACGGAGTGGATATGGATACATGTTATGTTTAAAGGAGCATAAATCTGAAAAGCTGATAAAAATGGCTGTGTAAATCCCCTCCCCCACCGCCTTCCTCCCCTCTGAGGTGACTCTTGCTAAAGCACAGGAAAGGGCGTGGCACATAGACAATCAGGCTCACACCTGAAAAAGATTAAAGCTGTTACTCTAGGAAACAGACGTGTCCTGTGGCAGCCTTGCTTCAGCTGCTCTGATACACTAAGACCCCTTTCACACCACACCGCCCATAGCGTGGGCGGTAAAACGCGCTATTTTTAGTGGCGTTTTACCGCCGGATTTGGGGCGCATTTCGGCCGCTAGCAGGGCGCTTTTACCCCCCGCTAGCGGCCGGGAAAAGGTTAAAACCACCGGCAATACGCCGCAATAGCGTTTTGCAGGCGGTATTACAGCGCTATCCCATTGATTTCAATGGGGAGCAGCGGTGGAGGAGCGGTAAACACACTGCTCCAAAGAAGCTGCTGGCAGGACTTTTCCCTGACGTCCTGCCAGCGCACCACTGTAGTGTGAAAGCCTTCGGGCTTTCACACTACACATAATGGTGCAGCTTCTTTAAGGCGGATTGCAGGCGCTATTTCTAACGCTATAGCGCCTGCAAAACGCCCTGGTGTGAAAGGGGTGTAAGTGCTGGTGTACATGAGTGGTTTACACAGGCATTTGCAGTACAGAAAAAAATGTATTGTTTAGCATTAGATCATTCTACGCTACCACTGTTTTTCCTACTATTGTTCAAATAAATAGAACAGTTCTTAGAGTACCTTTTTGCTTTTTGTGCTTTGCACTATGGCTTCAAGGCTTACAACTAAGGCACCAAAACCACCCCCAGGCGCTGAGAACTCCAGACATGCCTCCATATTGTCATCCTCTCCGGAGATACCTGACATGGCAAGCCAGGGTGAGTCATTGGAAGCAATTGGTGGTGCAACTGCTTCTCACACTTCAGCCCCTGTATACGTGATTGAAGATGCATTTTCCTCTGCCCTGCAGGGCTTAGAGGGAAGATTAGGTGGCTTTAATCGTATCCTCCATTAAAGGGTATAAGATGTGTGTTGGATCCCTCTCTCCCACTCCAAACCCCTTACCAGGGGAACAGGATGAGGTATTACCCTCAAATGATCGGGAAAAACAAACCGATTACTCCTCTGCAGTGGGAAACAACAGTTGAAGTTTCAGCTTCACAATCTGAGGTACAAATCCTTACGGACATGGTTCACTCCACTTTCATGCTACCCCTAACAGTCAGCTGAAAGTCTGGTTTCTTCTCTGGGTTCCTTGAAACCTTCACAACCAGTGCATGCGTTTCCAGTCCACACATTACTAGAGAAGCTTATTTATACCGAATGGTAAGCATTTTCTCCTTCCAAAGAGATCCTCAGTTCTCTATCCTATGGAGGAAAAATTCACCAAAAAAATGGAAAGTTCCAGCAGTAGATGGTGCGATTTTCAGTGTGAATAAAAGTTTAACTTGTCCCGTAGACAATGCACAAATGCTAAACAATCCAATGGATAAAAAGTTGGAATTCCTGTTTAAATCTCTTCCTTTCGCAGGCACTGTTGCTCATCCTGCAATTACAGCTATAGGCATCTGTCAGTCCTTACCAGTTCACAGAGGCCCTTAACGAGCTCCCTGCACAACAGGCCAGTGAGTTGGCCGATTTACCAAAAGAATTATGTTTTGCCATAGATGCTATAAAGGATTCTATTCACCAGGCGATCCGCCTTGCACTTGTGCTAGTACACATGCGTAGGACCCTTTGACTAAGGGGTTGGTCTGCCGAAGCACCCTGCAAAAACCTACTGTGTAATTTCCCATTTCATGGGGAGCGACTATTTGTCAATGATTTGGATAAATACATGCAGACAATTTCCAGTGGGAAAAGTACTCTTTTTGCCAGTCAAAAGAAAGTGTTATCGTCCTTCATTTAAATTGACTTTCTCTCCTGCGCCAAGCGCATCCGCCTCTAGATAGTGGCGACGGCTTCCACAGTCAGATTCCAGAGGAAAATCACAGGGTCAGACCCAGGCTCAAAGGAAGACCTGGAGCTGCAAGACTACAAAGCAGAATACGAAGACCTCTTCATGCATTTCACAGAAGTCTGGCAGAGGGAAACTCAAAACAGATGGACTCTCTCCACAGTGACTAGGATACAAACTAAAGTTTCGGGAGTTCCCACCATCTCACTTTCTGAGATCACATGTTCCCAAAGATCCAGGGAAAAGACCATCCCTGTTTCAAGCATTAGACCGATTATTGACTCAAGGGATAATCATACAGATCCCCACAGAAGAACAAGGTTTAGGTTTCTATTCATACCGGTTTACGGTACCAAAACCAAATGGAGATGTCAGGCCCATTCTGGATCTAAAAAATCTAAATTGATTCCTAAAAATTCGCTCATTTCGAATGGAGTCGATCAGGTCAGAGGTCTCCATCCTACAAGGCAGAGAACTTCTGGCGTCCATCAACATCAGGGATGCATATCTGAATGTCCCAATATTTCCCGTTCACAAAAGGTTTCTGTGATTCGAAGTGGAACAACGGCACTTTCAGTATTGCGGCCTTACCCTTCGGGCTAGCCACAGCACCATGGGTATTCACAAAAATACTGGCCCCACCTCTATCCAGGTTGAGGGCACAGGTCATAACAGTGTTGGCGTACCTAGATGAGCTATTGTTACTAGACCAGTCAGTGACTCGCTTAAGGCAAAGCGTACGAATTACAACCAGTTACCTGGGTTGGATCCTCAACCTAGAGAAGTCTTCCTTTAAAACCTGTAAGAAGGCTGGATTACTTAGGCCTGATCATAGATACAGCCCCGAAAAGGGTGTTCTTGCCTCCAGCAAAGATCAGCTTCATACAAGAACTGGTACAGATGGTCAGTTTAAAAGCAAATCCTTCAATTTGCCTTTGCATGAGGTTGTTAGGAAAGATGATAGTTTCATTCGAAGCAGTCCCCTATGCCCAGTTCCATTCAAGACTGTTGCAAAACAGAATCCTCTCTGCTTGGAACAAGAGGATCCAAGTTTTGGACTTGCCATTTCAGCTGTCCCCAAGAGTGTCTCAAAGCCTCAGTTGGTGGTTACGAAGCCAGAATTTGCTGAAGGGCAAATCCTTCGGACCAATAATCTGGAAAGTAGTAACAGATGCCAGACTCTCAGGCTGGGGAGCGGTACTAGAGGAGACGACTGTCCAGGGACAGTGGTCAAAACTCGAAAGAGCCCTGCCCATCAACATCCTAGAGATTCGGGCAGTGTATCTGGCTCTGAAAACCTGGACCTCCAGGTTAAAGAATTGTCCATTCTGGATTCAATCCGATAATGCCATGACTGTGGCCTATATCCGTCACCAAGGGGGCACCAAGAGTCTCAGCTCAGAGAGAGGTGAACCATATCCTAACTTGGGCAGAAAGGAATGTCCCATCCATATCGGTAGTTTTCATTCCGGGAGTAGAAAATTTGCAGACTGACTATCGTCAGCAGTTATTCCCAGGGGAAGGGTCTCTTCACCCCAAAGTGTTTCGACTATTTGCCAAAGATGGGGGACTCCGGACATAGGTCTTCTAGCATCCAGGTTCAACATGAAGTTAGTCAACTTTGTGTCCAGAACAAGGGAGCCACTCGCATACTGAACAGATGCGCTGGTAACCCCGTGAGATCAGTTTTTACTGATCTACGCTTTTCCCCCGATTCAGTTGCTGCCTCGACTTCTTTGCAGCATCAAGCTGGAAATAAAGTCGGTAATTCTGGTAGCACTAGCATGGCCCAGAAGGTCGTGGTACAGAGAGATTGTAAAGATGGCAGTGGAGGGTCCTTGGCCTCTCCCACTAAGGCCAGCCCTGCTATTGCAGGAGCCAGTATTCCATCCTACTTTACGAATGATAAATTTAACGGGTTGACTATCGAGACCCACGTTCTGAAGAAGCGTGGGCTTTTCAGGTCTGTTATCTCAACTTTCAATGCAAGGAATCCAGTTTCCAGAGCTGTATATTATAGAGTTTGGAAAGCTTACGTTTTCTGGTGTGAATCCAAGGGTTGGTACCCTTGGAGATATATTATAGGCAGAATACTTGCCTTTCTGCAATTGGGCGTAGAGATGAAATTGGCCCTAAGTACTATTAAGGGCCAAGTCCCAGCCTTATCGATTTGATTTCAAAGACCGCTTGCTACGCATTCTTTAGTCTAGGGTTTTATGCAAGGAGTGATGCGGATTAGTTCCCCAGTTAAATCACCTTTAACCCCTTGGGACTTGAATTTAGTTTTGTCAGTGTTACAAAAACCGCCATTTGAACCAGTACAGCATGTTCCCTTAATCCTTCTGACTAGGAAGCTAATGTTTATGGTTGCTGTATCCTCAGCGAGAAGGGTTTCAGAATTGGCTGCTCTCTCTTGTAAAGAGCCATATTTGATTATTCATGAGGACATGGTGGTACGCCCTGGTCCAGGATTTTTGCGAAAAGTGGTTTCAGGCTTTCATCTGAATGAAGATATTGTCCTGCCATTGTTTTTCCCAAAACCATGTTCCAGGGAAGAAAAATCACTACATTGTCTTGATGCAGTGAGAGCAGTGAAAATCTATTTAAAGAAAACTGCTTAGATTCATGAGACTGATGTCTTGTTTATTCTGCCAGACGGTCCTAAAAAAAACAGGCAGCGTCAAAATCCACTGTTGCTAAGTGCATTCGACAAGCTATAATTCAAACTTATGATTTAAGGGATAAGATTGCCCCTATTCATGTTAAGGCGCACTCCACTAGAGCGGTTAGTGCTTCTTGGGCAGTGCGTCACCAGGACTCCTTAGCTCAGATCTGCAAGGCCGCAACTTGGTCTTCGGTCCATACATTCACAAATTTTTACCAAGTGGATGTAAGAAGGAAGGAGGATATCGCCTTTGGGCGCAGCGTGCTGCAGGCGGTAGTATAAGTCCTCAAGGTCTGGGGGTTCCCTATGGGTTGTGTCTCCCTCCCCTCAAGTAGCATTGCTATGGGACGTCCCACTAAGTAAATACTTAAGGCTCTGTGTCTTATGATGTACAATAAAGAAAATAGGATTTTTATAATGGCTTACCTGTAAAATCCTTTTCTTGGAGAACATCATAGGACACAGAGGCCCCGCCCCTCTTCTTTTATGGGGTTTAAGTATATTGCTTGGCTACAAAAACTGAGGTACTCCTGGAAGGATGGGTTATAGAGAAGGAGTTAACTTCCTGTGTTGGGTGTGTATTGGGTGTGCCAGTTTTAACTCCTGAAGGTAGCTATAACCCACTAAGTAAATACTTAATGTTTTGTGTCCTATGATGTACTCCAAGAAAAGGATTTTACAGGTAAGCTGTTATAAAAATCCTATTTTTTGCCACCCGAATGCACTATTTTGCATTTTTCTACATTAAACCTAATTTGCCATGTAGTTGCCCACCCCATTAATTTGTTCAGATCTTCTTGCAAGGTTTCTACATCCTGTGGAGAAGTTATTTCCCCTCTTAGCTTAGTGTCGTCCGCAAATACAGAGATTGGACTGTTTACCCCATCCTCCAGGCTGTTTATGAACAAATTAAACTGGATTAGTCATAGCACAGAACCCTGGGGGACCCCACGTCCTACCCCTGACTATTCTGAGTATTCCCCATTTATCACAACCCTCTGAACTTGCCCTTGTAGTCAGTTTTCAATCCATGCACTCAACCTATGGTCCATGCCAACAGACCTTATTTTGTGCAGTAAATGTTTATGGGGGAACCGTGTGTCACATGCTTTTTGCAAAATCCAGATACACCACGTCTACGAGCCTTCCTTTATCTAGATGGCTGCTCACCACCTCATAGAAGGTTAATAGATTGGTTTGGCAAGAACGATTCTTCATGAATCCATGCTGATTAGTGCTAATGATACCGTTATCCTTACTAAAATCTTATCATTCCCTCCAAGAGCTTGCATACTATTAATGTTAGGCTAACTAGTCTGTAATTCCTAGGGATGTATTTTTTAAATATTGGTGGTACATTGGCGTTTCTCCAATCAGCTGGTAGCATTCCAGTCAGTAGACTGTCAGTAAAAATTAGGAACAGTGGTCTGGCAATTACTTAACTATGTTCCCTGAGTACCCTTGGGTGCAAATCATCTGGTCCCGGTGATTTATTAATGTTAAGTTTCTCAAGTCTATTTCTAATTCTGTCCTCTTGTTCAAGTGGAGTTCCACCCTAAAGTGGAACTTCCACTCATCGGAACCCTAAGACAGCTATTTGCACCCACTTCTGGGCATAGACTCCCACTGCTGGGACACACACGGGTCCCAGACACAGTGCGGAGCATTCTCATTGTGCGTCTCGTGCATGCGTAGTAGGGAACGGGAAGTGAAACCGCAACGCTTCCCTCTTTAACCATAAAGGTGCTTGCTGTAATGTGTCATGAGGACAAACACTGCAGTTTCGGCTACTGAAGCACCAGATACCCGCATGAAGACTGAGGAGAATAATACATTCAATACCTTCGCCATCTCTCCATCCTTTGTAACCGGATGTCCATCCTCATTCTTTATGGGGCCAATATGGTCTGTCCTCCCTCTTTTACTGTTTCTTTACTTAAAGAATTTCTTGATTTTTAATTTTTTTTTGATCTTCTCCGCTGTGTCTTTCGTGTTCTATTGCACCCTTGCATATCTTGTTGCATTCTTTATGGGCTAATTATTATAAAATACTCGACCTGTAGCCGTTACAAAACCAAATGGGGTGAGATCTATCTTAACAGCTTACCGACTGGGCCATAGCAGAATGACGTCCTCCCAGAATCGTGCTCTCCGCACACAGGACTGTCTATGCTCTCAGTGTTCAAGGTACCCAGCGCATCATGGATCGCGGTAAAGGGCCAATGACAGCGGCCCTTTACCACATCGCTCCATCCAATTACGGAGTGATCAGTTGTTATCAAACCGAAGCGTGTCAGATTCAGCTCCTCCCCTCATCCTTGCACTGATTGGCACAGCGTGTTAGGAGAGGAGGGAGCGGGTGCAGCAGCACTGTGGCTAGATCTGATGTTCCCACAGTGCTGTTCTGTGCCCATCCATCCATCCTTGTTCATGCTTTTCCATCTTCATCCGTGCCTCTTCCATCTTCATCCGTGCCTCTTCCATCTTCCATCCGTGCCTCTTCCATCTTCCATCCGTGCCTCTTCCATCTTCCATCCGTGCCTCTTCCATCTTCCATCCGTGCCTCTTCCATCTTCCATCCTCCATCCGTGCCTCTTCCATCCGTGCCTCTTCCATCTGTGCCTCTTCCATCCGTGCCTCTTCCATCCGTGCCTCTTCCATCCGTGCCTCTTCCATCCGTGCCTCTTCCATCCGTGCCTCTTCCATCCGTGCCTCTTCCATCCGTGCCTCTTCCATCCGTGCCTCTTCCATCCGTGCCTCTTCCATCCGTGCCTCTTCCATCTTCCCATCCGTGCCTCTTCCATCTTCCATCCGTGCCTCTTCCATCCGTGCCTCTTCCATCTTCCATCCGTGCCTCTTCCATCTTCCATCCGTGCCTCTTCCATCTTCCATCCGTGCCTCTTCCATCTTCCATCCGTGCCTCTTCCATCTTCCATCCGTGCCTCTTCCATCTCCATCCGTGCCTCTTCCATCTCCATCCGTGCCTCTTCCATCTCCATCCGTGCCTCTTCCATCTTCATCCGTGCCTCTTCCATCCGTGCCTCTTCCATCCGTGCCTCTTCCATCCGTGCCTCTTCCATCCGTGCCTCTTCCATCCGTGCCTCTTCCATCCGTGCCTCTTCCATCTTCCATCCGTGCCTCTTCCATCCGTGCCTCTTCCATCCGTGCCTCTTCCATCCGTGCCTCTTCCATCCGTGCCTCTTCCATCCGTGCCTCTTCCATCCGTGCCTCTTCCATCCGTGCCTCTTCCATCCGTGCCTCTTCCATCCGTGCCTCTTCCATCCGTGCCTCTTCCATCTTCCATCCGTGCCTCTTCCATCTTCCATCTGTGCCTCTTCCATCTTCCATCTGTGCCTCTTCCATCTTCCATCTGTGCCTCTTCCATCTTCCATCTGTGCCTCTTCCATCTTCCATCTGTGCCTCTTCCATCTTCCATCTGTGCCTCTTCCATCTTCCATCTGTGCCTCTTCCATCTTCCATCTGTGCCTCCTCCATCTTCCATCTGTGCCTCCTCCATCTTCCATCTGTGCCTCCTCCATCTTCCATCCGTGCCTCCTCCATCTTCCATCCATTCCCATCCATGGCTCATTGATGCTCGTCTGTCTGCATCCATGGCTCATTGATGCTCGTCTGTCTGCATCCATGGCTCATTGATGCTCGTCTGTCTGCATCCATGGCTCATTGATGCTCGTCTGTCTGCATCCATGGCTCATTGATGCTCGTCTGTCTGCATCCATGGCTCATTGATGCTCGTCTGTCTGCATCCATGGCTCATTGATGCTCGTCTGTCTGCATCCATGGCTCATTGATGCTCGTCTGTCTGCATCCATGGCTCATTGATGCTCGTCCGTCTGCATCCATGGCTCATTGATGCTCGTCCGTCTGCATCCATGGATCATTCATGCTCGTCCGTCTGCATCCATGGCTCATTCATGCTCGTCCGTCTACATCCATGGCTCATCCGTGCCATATCAGTGCTCATCGTGCCACATCAGGGCCTCACAAAAATGTAAGGGTCCATTTAGATTTGAAATTTATGTCCCCAGAACACTTGACGGTGCTCCCTGCATTTTGGGCCTCTGTGACCAGGCTGTGGAAAAGTCTCACACCTGGTATCGTGAACTTGTGACGATAGGGGTGCTCATGTGATTTACTTAAAATAAAGAAAAAAAAGCCTTGATTCACTAGGCATACATAAATTATATACTTACTATAGTGAAATCTTCTACACTATCAATAACAGAGTAAATTAATATTCAAAACACCTATACGTGCATGTGTATACAGTGACAATTGCAATATGAAAAATGATATAGTCCCATTTAAATATTTAGAAAAAAACGCATAAAAAGTTCATGCAGGTGACTGAACACCACAAAGTAAAGATAGTGATAAACTCCAACTGATATAATTTCCAGAATGCAGTCAAGTCTTCTAAGGATGTTAGAGATCCCTTCACCACAGGTTTCCACACGCAGCCACCCAATAGTGATGGTAAAATTAGCCGCTTACCAGAATATGGGGACTACTTTAATTAAAAAGATAGTCAGCTGCGCTGTGCAGGTTTGTGCCTGCTCACATATGTTATGACATGGAAACTCCAGATATCACTTTCTCCTCATAGGCTCAGACGGGACATAAAGAGAGAGCAAACAATGGCCATAGCGTAATACTGTTTAATTAAAAAATAATTTAAAACATAAAAGCCAAAGGGCTGCTAACATTGTTCAGTGCCCGACCTGGCACTGGGGCTGCTCGTTTTACAGGTTTGTCAGATTCTCGTGGTTCCTCGCTAGCGGGCAGAGTGCGTTCCACCATGTACAACCGACAACCAGGCAAACCGGAAATTGCGTATAAAAACGTGAGGCTGTACCCGGTCACATTTTTATACGCAATTTCCGGTTTGCCTGGTTACAAGTTCACAGTAATTAAGAATCTTTTTCTTTGATTCTTTCAAGGGAGCAGCTCTAAATAATCTATTCTATATATGTATATATTTTTTCTCACTAGGTATATAATTCTTTTTGGCGCAGAGTTTATTCCAGCTGTATTCAGCTGTTTATCCACACCTGGTGTCACTATACTCTGGAGGAGTAGCAGAATGTATTTTGGGGTGTAATTTTTGCTATGTACATGCTATGTGATGGAAATATCATATAAATGGACAACTTTGTGTTCATAGATTATATGCTGGGGTGTTTACTTTCCAAAATGGGGCAATTTTTTGGGCATTTCCATTGTCCTTGTGCTCCAGCACCTTAAAAATATGTAAAGGGTAGTCTAGAAATTAGATCTATAATTTATGCTCCTAGAAAGCCTGAAGGTGCTCCCTACATGTTGGGCCTCTGTATGTGGCCAGGCTGTGGAAAAAGTACCATACATGGTATCGCCATACTCGGGAGAAGTAGCAGAATGTGTTTTTGGGTGTATTTGCAAGTATGCATATGCTGTGTGAGAGAAATAACCCGTTGTTATGACAAATTTGTGAAAAAAATCTTAATTTTGCAAAGAATTGTGGGGAAAAAATACAGCTTGAAAAAACTCACCATGCCTCTTACTAAATACTTTAGAATGTCTACTTTCCAAAAAGAGGTCATTTGGGAGGATATTTGTACTTTGGCTTGTTAGTGTCTCAAAAATTGAGATAGACCATCAGTTTTCAATGATTGGCACAATAGCTTGTAGAGGCTATAACCTTCATAAAGACAAAATAATATACATTGATACCAAAGATAATTCGCAGTATAAATATTGGCCAAAATTTATGAAGAAAAATTACTTATTACTAATTAGCAAAATTGTAGAACGAAGAAAAATGCACTTTGCTTTACCAAATTTTCGGCCTTTTTTCATTTATAGCGTAAGAAATAACACTGTGGTGATTAAATACCACCAAAAGAAAGCTTTATTTATGTGAAAAAAGGACAAACATTTTGTATGGGTACAGTGTTGCATGACTAATTGTCATTCAAATTGGGAGAGCATTGAAAGCTGAAAATTGGTCTGGTTAGGAATGGGGTTTAAGTGCCCAGTGGGAAAGTGGTTAAAGCGTTAACCTAAAAAAAAAATGTATCCTGCTCAATGTAAAGCAGGTTAATACAGCACAGTGCTTTCGCTGTGTAATTTGGTCTGAAATACCTGGCTGATCCTGCCAGTTTCTACCTTCCTCTTTGTAAACTGACCACTGTACATCATGGCTGCTGAGCCCTGACACCATGGTCAGCTTAGGTGCCTTTGTTATCCGCAGCCTTGCTCTCCTGTGTCTCTGTCCTCTTCCCCATTTCCCTCTCTGCCTGTCTGCTTGTACCAATGCCGCACCCATCCCCTTCTTGCTGCTGTAATATCTAAGTAAAATTCAGTCAATCCCCTGCCTTTCATAATACTAAATGTCCTGTATTTGTGCGTTATAAAAAAAAAAAAATCTGTTCTATACCTTTTTAGTAGCGCTGATCAGCGCTCATGTAACAGGTCGGCTCTAATGTGCTCTCCTCCCGACTGATGTCAGCAGGGGAATCTCTGCCCCTCCCGCTTTAGCTGTCATATCGGGAGGGAGGAGACCCAGCCGGTCATGTGAGCACCGATTGGCGCTCATGTACTGCATATATACAGGACATTTAGTATTATGAAAGCTAGGGTATGGTGTGATTTTTACTAAGTGGGTTTCCAACCACTTTAGGATCTCAAGCCGCTGGACATCCTTCCTTCTGTTTCCGATTAGGTTCGGTCCATTCAGTGATGACCTCTCTGCAAGAGGTAGATTTCAGGGTCCATAGTCATCAATGATGCATATCTTCATGGGGCGGTTTTTTCCAGGCTTATCAAGGGTTTCTGCAATTGTAGTGCAAAGTTGACTTTTTTCATTTTGTGACTGTTTGTCGGGCTGGCCACAGCTCCTGAGGGTTCACAAAGCTCCTAGCCCAGGTGCTGGACGAAGGGGGTGTCAATCTCTGTATACCTCAATAATCTTTGCTCATGAAGCAGTCGATCCCAGATTTTCCTTTGATACATTTCTGCAGGAGGAAGTTGAAGCACGTTCCCTACGTACAGTTCTACTCCAGATCTTTTGTGGGGGATCTTTCTATCTGTCTGGAATATGAAGAGCCAAGCATTGCCTTGCCCGGAGGAAACTGTTCCTGGGGCATTGCAGAGCTTAAATTGGTGGTTCAGAATCTGAAGAAGGTGAAATTCTTCCTTTCAGGAGTTTGGAAGATAACCACTGATGCCAGTCTCTCCACTTGGTTTGATGGTGGCTACAGTTTAGTGGACTTGGTCTCCACAGGAAAGAATGCTGCCAACCAATATCTTGAAACTTTTGGTCAGTACAGCTTGCTCTGGATTATTGGACGAATCCGTTGTAGGGTCAATCCGACCAATTCCTCTACAGTGGCACATATCAACCACCAGGGCAGCACCAGGAGTTGTGCAGCTAACGAAGGTGAACCACATTCTGTCTGGGACAGAGCAATAGGTGCCGTCTGTCGCCAGTGCATACCCCAGATATAGAAAAATGGCAGGGGGCTTTCCAGGCATCTGCAACTAATGCCAGGACCATGTGGTCCCTGTATCCTGGGACTTTTGTTGGCAATCTGCCAATGCTGGGGAACTCTGCAGGTGGATCTATTGGATTCCAAGTTCTACAACAAGTTGGATAGGTTGTATCTGGGACAATAGGGGTAGATGTACTGGTAACATCTTAGTTACCAGTTCTCCCTAATTGACACCTTCCCTTTGTTTCAACTACTGCAGCATCTTTTGCCAAGATTGGACACTATGGACACTTGCAGTCCAGCGGTACATAATGGTCTTGGATCCTGTTATCCTCCGCACTGTTGGGCACATGGAAGCCGGCTTCAGGAAGCTTCCATTACAGAACTTAGAAATCTTCTATGCCTAGGGTGATGCCAGGAAGTGGCACCCACAGAAATTTGAGTAGTAGTTTTTTTTCCTTTCTCCAATCAGGAAGAAATCAGATTAAGGCCTTAACCACTTAACAACCGGCCCATAGCCGAATGAAGGCTACAGGGCAGTTGTTTAACTCTGAGAGGCCGTCATATGACGTCCTCCCAGAATTACGCTCTCGCGCGCCCCCTCGGGGGCGCACTCAAGAGCATCCGTGACGGCCGGGTCAACAGGACCCGGCGCATCGCGGTAAACGGCCGCTCGTCGCGGCCGTTTACCACGTGATCGCTCCGTCAAATACCGATCGGTACAGCGGAGGGGGAAGAGATCAGTATCAACAGCGCTGTGGGCTGCATCTGCAGTGCCCACATCGCTGCTCACCAAAATTTAACCCCTCAATTCCCTGCCAATACTCTGCAATACCAGCTAATACTCTGCAGTACCCTGCCAATACTCTGCAGTACCCTGCCAATACTCTGCAGTACCCTGCCAATACTGCCATAAATTGCTATACTCGGAGATACCCAGCCATACTCTGAGATACCCTGCAATACCCAGACATACTCGGTGATACCCTGCAATACCCAGCCATCGACATCCCCCCCCCCCCCCCGCCGCCCTCCGGTGCTTCTACCGACTCGCCAATACGATCAAAGCCAGAATCTTTTTTTTATTTTTATTTTATTTCAGGCTTCCCAGCTTAGAGGTGAGATGTGGGGTCTTATTGACCCCATATCTCACTGTAAAGAGGACCTGTCATGCCATCTTCCTATTACAAGGGATTTTTACATTCCTTGTAATAGGAATTAAAGTGATGAAAAAAAAATTTGGGGGGGAAAAAAATGTCAAACTAAAATAAAGTAAAATGAACAATAATTTTTTTTTTAATAAAGTGCCCCTGTCCCCATGTGCTCGCATGCAGAAGCGAACGCATACGTAAGTCCCGCCCACATATGAAAACGATGTTCAAACCACACATGTAAGGTATCACTGCAAACGTTAGAGCGAGAACAATAATTCTAGCCCTAGACCTCCTCTGTAACTCAAAACATGTAACCAGTAAAAAAATTAAAGCGTCGCCTATGGGGAATTTTAAGTAGCAACGTTTGGCGCCATTCCACGAGCGTGTGCAATTTTGAAGTGACATGTTAGGTATCTATTTACTCGGCGTAACTTCATCTTTCACATTATGCAAAAATTGGGCTAACTTTACTGTTGTTTTTTTTTTAAGCACAAAACTGTTTTTTTCCCAAAAAAAGTGTTCAAAAATTTGCTGCGCAGATACCATGCGAGATAAAAAGTTGCAACGACCACCATTGTATTCTCCAGGGTGTTTGCTAAGAAAACATATATAATGTTTTGGGGTTCTATGTAATTTTCTAGCAAATAAGTGATGATTTTTACATGTAGGAGAAAAATGTCAGAATTGTCCTGGGTGCTCCAGAACACCTGATGGCGCTCCCTACATGTTGGGCCACTGTATGTGGCCACGCTGTGTAAAAGTCTCACACATGTGGTATTGCCATACTCAGGAGTAATAGCAGAATGTATTTTGGGGTGTAATTTGTGGTATGCATATGCTGTGTGTGAGAAATAAACTGATAATATGACAATTTTGTGGGAAAAAAAAGTAAAAAAAATCTTGATTTTGCAAAGAATTGTGGGAAAAAATGACTAACTTCAAAAAACTCATCATGCCTCTTACTAAATACCTTGGAATGTCTTCTTTCCAAAAAAGTGGTCATTTGGGGGGTATTTGTACTTTTATGGCATGTTAGGGTCTCAAGAATTGAAATAGGCCGTCAGTACTTCAGGTGTGATCAATTTTCAGATATTGGCACCATAGCTTGTGGACTCTATAACTTTCACAAAGACCAAATCATATCCACTAATTTGTACTTATTTTTACCAAAGATATGTAGTGGTATAAATTTTGGCCAAAATTTATGAAGAAAAATTACTAATCCTGTTAAATTTTATAATGGAAACTAAGAAAAATTCATTTTTTTTACAGAATTTTCAGTCTTTTTTTTTTTCTTTTTATAGCACAAAAAAAACCCCAGCGGTGATTAAATACCACCAAAAGAAAGCTCTATTTGTGTGAAAAAAAGGACAAAAATGTCATATGGGTACAGTGTTGCATGACTGAGTAATTGTCATTCAAAATGTGGGAGCACCGAAAGCTGAAAATTGGTCTGGTTATTAAGGGTGTTTAAGTGCCCAGTGGTCAAGTGGTTAAGTACCATTCAGGCTGGGTTCACACTGCTGCGGCTAGGAGACCCGGATGTGATTCGCACCGCACTGCAGTGCAAATCACATCCGATCTCTGTGCGATGCGAGTTCAGCCATACAGATAGTATGGCTGAATTTGCATCGCACCCGCTCCAAACTCGCACAGGACCCTTTTTTTGGTCCGCAGCAGAATCGGATCGCATGGGTGTTCACACCATGCGATCCGATTCCTGTCCAAGTTTGCAGATCGCACTGCGATATGCGAACTGATCTGGGGGTGTCATTAAGGTTTCACTGACACTCCCAGCAGTCCGCATAGGGCAGTGTGAACTGCCGCCGGGAGGCATGCGATGCGGGAACCCGCCGCGGATTCGCGGTGTTCCCGCATCGCTTCAGTGTGAACCCAGCCTAAGGGTTAGATTTGTCGCTATACATTTTTTTTTTATCCAGAAGCTGTTTTCTGACACCTTGATTCGTAATTTATACAGGGTGTAATGCAGGAAGTCATGTCTGTCTGGCCACCCTTGTGTTCTTGGGACTTGATTTGCTCTTGACTGTCCTTGCAGAGGCCACTTTTTGAAACAATATGAGAAACTCTGTTGGTCCTTCGACTCAAAGGTGGCTTATTTGGTTGCTATCACTTCAGCAAGTGTAATGTCGGCGCTAGCGGCTCTTTCTTGTAAAGAGCCGTTCTTAGTCTTGAATCATAAGGTGATGCTGCGTCCTCATCCATCTTTATTGCCTAGAGTGGTTTCTAGTTTTCACTTCAATCAGGACAGTGTGTTGCCTTTGTTTTTCTCCTAATTCGCATTTGGCAGGAGAAAGATCGCTACATACTCTGGAGGTAATTCAGCTGCCCAGGATTTACGTGAGTTGGAAGTGCAGGTCAAGAATCCTGGTTGTGCTGCGAGAAAAGCAGAGGAAGGGCAGGCAGCATCCAGGTCAACTATTTATCATTAGATTTTCCAGTTTGTCATTGAAGCCTATGGTTGGAAAAGGTAAAATCCCTCCTTTTCTGATGAAAGCTTTTCTACCAGGTGTGTGGACGCACAGTGTTCTGATCTTACTCCAAAAGAAAAAGGCTGTCAATATTTTTGTAAATGTGATTTATTTTTTATTTTTAATACATTTGCAAAGATTTCAAACAAACTTCTTTCACGTTGTCATTATGGAGTATTGTCTGTAGAATTTTGAGGAAAATCATTTTAATACATTTTGGATGAAGCGCTGTGAATACTGTCTGGATGCACTGCGTGTGTGTGTATGTATGTATGTATGTATATATATATATATATATATATATATATATATTTATATTTGTCACATTTAAATGACTTAGATTATCAAACAAATTTTATTACACAAAGATAACCAGAATATATACAAAATTCAGTTTTTAAATGATGGTTTCATTTATTAAGGCAATAAATCTGTCCAAACCTGCCTGGCTTTATGTGAAAAAGTAATTGCCCCCTAAACCTAATAACTGGTTGTTACAATTTAGAATACTGTTATCAGCTCCTGAAGAAGCGTCATCACAGACGCGAAACATGTAGAGCACCAAAAATATATGTAATTGCTGACTGTATGGTTTATATCCTTGATCCTATATTTATATAGATATATATTTTGTCTTTTCCTTTTTGGATATTTGAAATGGATTTTACTACTTTTGATAGGATGTCAATTAGGTCTTAAATGTGTAGTTATAAGGAGGAAACATTTCTTTTTTGTGTGTAAAAAGGAAATTGAACTCTTTATTTTCTGTTTTTATTTTTTGTTTTTAAAAATAAATAGAAATAATTTCTTTTGAATATACTGGTTGTGTTTACAACTTTCTTTATGCCTAAAAAGTCCAACTGAACCCACATTTTTTCTTTTGAGGTCTTTTATGTGAAGGTTCTTTTATTTTTATTTTTTATTTTTCTCCCCCTTTTTCCTTGTCAATATTTACATTCACAAAGTAATAACTGGTTGTGTCACCCTTGGCAACAACTTCAATCAAGCGTTTGCAATAACTGGCAATGAGTATTTGATATTGATGTATAGCAATTTTTGCCCACTCTTCTGTACAGAATTGTTTTAATTCCGCCACATTGGAGGATTTTGCAGCATGAACGGCCTGTGTAAGGTCATGATGCAGCATCTCAACTGGATTTAAGTCCCTGGTTTGATTAGGCCACTCCACAACCAAAATTTTGCTTTGTTTGAACAATTTGGAGTTAGACTTCCTTTTTCGGATCATTGTCCTGCTGCATAACCCAAGTGCGCTTGAGGTCACGCACTGACAGCCGGACATTCTCCTTTAGGATTTTCTGGTAGAGCTCAGAATTCATGGTTCCATCAATTATGGTAAGTCGCTCAGGTCCTGAAGCTGCAAAGCAGCACCATGTTTGAGTGTTGACATGATGTTCTTGGTATGAAATGCTGTATTAGTTTTATGCCAGATGTAACGGGAGGCTCAACTTCCAAAAAGTTAAATTTTTATCTCATCAGTCCACAGAATATTTGCCTAAAAGTCTTGGGGATAATTCAGATGTGTTTTGGTAAATGTCAGTTAAGCCTTTGTGTTCTTTTTGGTCAGCAGTGGCTTTGGCCTTGGAACTCTCCCATGGATGCGGTTTTTGCCCAGTTGAATCATAAATACTGATCTTACCTGAGGCAAGTGAGGCCTGCAGTTCTTTTAGATGTTATTCTGGGATCTTTTATGACTTCCTGGATGAGTCGTCACACTCTGAGTAATTTTTGTAGGCCGGCCACTCCTGGGAAGGTTCACCACTGTTCCAAGTTCTCTGTGGATAATGGCTTTCCCCGTGGGTCGCTGGAGTTCCAAAGCCATAGAAATGGCTTTGAAACTCTTCCTAGACCCGATACATATTTGTTTCTAATCTGTTCTTAAATTTTTTTAGATTGTGTCGTGATAGGTGGCTTTTTGTGATCTGTTTGCGTGCTTCACTTTGTCAGACAGCTTCTATTTATGTGATTCCTTGACTCAACAAGCCTGGCAGTAATCAGGCCTGGGTGTGGCATGTGAAATTTAACGTAGCTTTCCAAAAAATTGTGGTTAATCACAGTTCATATATGATTCAGCATGGGAGGGGGCAATTACTATTTCACATAGGACCAGGTCGGTTTTGAACAGCTTTTTTCCCTTAATAAATGAAATAATTAAATAATTAAAAAACTGCATCTTGCATTTACTCGGGTTATCTTTGTGTAATATTAAAAATAGTTTGATCTGAATCATTTAAGTGTGAGAAATATGCAAAAAAAAATGTAAAAATCGGGTGAATACTTTCTCTGCACTGTATATATAGTTAGGTCCATATATATTTGGACACTGGCACAATTTTCATACTTTTGGCTCTGTATGCCACCAGAATAAAATTAAAACATGCAGACTTTCAGCTTTCATTCAAGGGGTTCAAATGTAATTGGACAAATGAATATAATCATAAATAAAATGTTGATTTTTTTAATATTTAGTTGAGAATACTTTACTGGCAATGATTGCTTGAAGTCCGGAACACATGGACATTACCAAAGACTGGGTTTCCTCTTTTCTGATGCTTTGTCGGGCTCTAACTGCAGCTGACTTCAGTTGTTCTTTGTGCGTCTTTCTGCCTTTTAGTTTTGCCTTCAGCAAGTGATATGCATGCTCAATTGGGTTGATTGTAAGTGATTGACTCAGCCATTGCAGAATATTCTACTTCTTTTCCTTCAAACGCTCCTAGGTTGCTTTTGCAGTATTTTGGATCATTGTCCATTTGTACTGTGGCTGAATTTGGGCTGACAGTATATCTGTAAACACTGCAGAATTCATCCGGCTGTTTGTCGCATCAATAAACCAATGACCCAGTGCCACTGGAAGCCATGCATGCACATGCCATCACACTGCCTCCACCATGTTTTACAGATGACGTTTTGTGCTTTAGATCATGAGCTGTTCCAAGCCTTCGCCATACATTTTTATCCCGTCATTCTGGAACCGTTTAATCTCGGTTTCATCCGCCCAAAGAATGCTTTTCCAGAACTGGTTTGGCTTTTTAGATGTTTTTTGGCAAAGTCTAATCTGGCTATTCTTCATGTTTATGAATGGTTTGCACCTTGTGGTGAACCCTCTGTATTTGCTCTTGTGAAGTCTTCTCTAGATTGTAGACTTTGACAATGATAAGCCAACCACCTGAGTGTTCTTCACTTGTCTGGATGTTGTGAATGAGGTTTTTCTTTACCATAGAGAGGATCCTGCAATCATCTACCACTGTTGTCTTCTAGGGATGAGCTCCAGCGTGTTCGCACACTCCATGTGCAGAGCCTGCCTGGAAGTCGGCGCAGCTCTGCGCTAATCACAGGCAGTGAGACATTTCCCGATCTCTGCAGCTACGCATCGGGCAATGTCTCGCTGCCTGTGATTAGCGCAGCACTGCGCCAACTTCCTGGCGGGCTCTGCATGTGGAGTGTGTGAACATGCCGGAGCTCATCCTTATTGTCTTCCATGGACGACGTACAGGACTTTTTGTTGAGCTTACCAGTGCAATCTTCTTTCCTCAGAATGTAGCAAACTTTATTTTGGCAACTTCCAAAGTTTCTGCTATCTCTCTGATGGATTTGTTTAGTTTTTTTTTTTTTTTTTTTTTTTTTCCAAATATAATTTTTTTTTATTAATGCCCAAGGAGGGCGAACACAACAAATTCAACTTATGCAACAAAATACAGCAAGGCATAAAGGGGAAGAAGGGGAGGCCCTCCTGATCACCAAACCCAAGGGGACTGCATACCTTGAGTAAGTACAACACTCCCACTTTACTATATATCATCTACCAGGCCTCAGAAGCTGTTAATGTAGGTTTCAGGACCCTTCCCATCTGTAAGATCCAATTCCGAGGCTACTAGAGCTAAGAGCGATCCAACATCAGCTCCACCCCCCACCTCACTGGGTAGGACTTAATAAGCGGAGGGGAGTAGGGGGGGTGATGATCTCCAACATACAGAGGCCTCCCGGGTAAAGGAGGACAAAAACACGGGAAGGGTAGGGTAGAAAGGGGAAGGGGGGAGAGATGGCTGGGGGGGCTCCGGCTGGTCAGACGACTCCCTCGTTCTTTATGTATCCGGGAGTTAGCCTTTCATGTTATTCGAAGGGCCATATCTTCTGGGGATAGGATGAAGTCGAGCCATATATCCCATGTCGCTTTGTATTTTTCTTCCTGTTGTCTCGCTGTATGCACCAGGTCTTCCATTCTCCTAATGACCTCCACTCTCTGAATCCAACTAGCTACTGTTGGGGGGACTGACTTTTTCAGTTAAGCGGGATGCAAGATTTCGCAGCGTTTAACAGGTGACATATGACTGATATTTTTGTATTTCCTGATCGACATCGTATTTATATGCAGCAGAAAGAATGCTGAGTCATTTGGAACCACGTAGTTTGTGAATTTCTGTAGCGTCGTTTTGATTACCAGAAGTGTGATAGTTTTGGGCAAGACCAAAATATGTGGAGCAAGGTGCCTCTGTCCCCCTGACGTCTCCAGCACAGTGCTGAGGTGTTCGGGTATTAGGTATGCAAGACATGTGGGGTCAAGTACCACCGTGTCATGAGTTTGTAGTTCGTTTCTTGTACTTTCGTATATATAGAGAATTTTAGTGCTAGCGCTATCACACGTTGAGTCTGGCCCAAAGTGAACGTACAGTTCAGGTCTTTTTCCCATTTACTTAGACATAATGGAGGTGTGCTTTCTGTCGGAGATATCAGGAGGTTGTATGTCATGGACAGCATTCTCAGAAGTCTGTCCTCTCCCAAGCAGAGAGATTCGAAGGGGGGTGAGGGCCCTGTCAAACTCATGTGGATTAGGTATAGACATGAGGAAGTGTCTGAGACGTATTGCCATCCAAAACAACAGCTTGAAGGTACCTGTTTCATTTTGAAGTGCTTCTAGAGAAGGCCAGGATTTGTTCTGCACAAAGTATCTCGCTTGTGTAAGGCTCATGTCTTTAAACATAGTGCTAGTCAGAGGGTCTAGTCCCGGAGGGAATTTCAGATTCCCTATAATAGGGAATAAGGGGGAATTTGGTGTAGATAGTGATTGGGTAAAGCATGCATGTGACCCCACCCGAAGAGTCGTCCCTATCAGCGGGTGACTCTTAACCTCAGCACCATACAGAGCCCTGTGAGGGAATCTGTGTCTGTGCCTGTTCCAGGCGTGTCCACAGCTTCAGCTTCTGATGACGGCTCCAATCTATAATTCTGCCCAGCTGAACTGCCAGGTAGTATTTCTTCACGTCGGGGATCACGAGCCCTCGACTAAGTTTCGTTAGGGAGAGAAGAGAACGGGGTAATCTCAGCTTTCTGTTGGCCCATATAAATTTGTAGAACTGACTATTTACCTCTTTAAAAAATGTCAAAGGGATACGGATCGGAAGTGCCTCCAGCAGGTATAGGAATTTAGGTAATATGCACATTTTGATAAGATTGCATCTGCCAAACCAGGAGTGAAGGCCCCCCTGCCATTTTATCCAATAGGGACCGGGTTTTAGCAATTAGAGGGAGAAAATTTAGATGAAAGGTGTGACTGAGGTTAGCTGGTATAAAAGCGCCTAGGTATTTTAAGGCAGTCTCTGTCCATTTGAAATGGAAATTGGAGCATAATGTTGAATTGGGTATGCCTACTCCCATGGCCTCTGACTTGTTATAATTTATTTTGAGGTTGGATATATTCCCATAGATATCGAATTCGCGGCGCAAGTTCGGGAGGGAGATCAGCGGGTTAGTAAGGGAAAAGAGTAGATCGTCTGCGTAAGCGGAAACCTTGTACTGTGTGTCACCTACAGAAAGTCCTCTGATGTCCAGGTTGTTTCTAATTTTGCACAAAAAAGGCTCCAGTGATGAGGCAAATAAGAGAGGAGACAAGGGGCAGCCCTGTTGCGTCCCGTTATGAATCTGGAGGGGGTCTGAAAGAATACCATTGACTTTGACTTGAGCAGAGGGAGTGGAGTAAATTTGAGATATCCATCTCAACATGGTTTCCCCTAGCCCTATATGCCTAAGAACTGCGGTCATATAGCTCCAGTCAACTCGAAAAATGGTTGCTCCTTTTTAAAAGTCACGGATAGAGGGTATCCCCAGCGATATGTAGCAGTCCGTCGCCGGGCTAGCTCGAGTACTGGGCGGAGCATGGCTCTCCTGTGTAGAGTCGCCGGGAGAATGTTCACTGCCGCTCCGTCGAAATCCATGTCTCATGCCTCCCACGCTTTACGGGTGATAGCTTCTTTATGAGTATAGTGGTGGAGACGGCATTTAACATCCCTCGGCCTGTTGGGATCTGTGGAGCGCGTGTTCAAATCAAACACGAGATTTGGGGGTAGGGGGTCGCCCGGAAGTCCGTGGAAAATCGCTACAGCAGTGGCCGAGAGATCCTCCACCCCCGTCGCCTCAGGGAGACCTCTCAGGCGGAGATTGTACCTCCTGCTCCGGTCTTCCATCTCCTCAATGTGTAATTGCAGCATCGTGGCCGCATCAATGTGTGCGTTTTGGAGGCTTTCCAGGGCAGTCACTGTGCTGCCATTGAGGTCTCCCCTGCAGTCAATTTGCTAGCTAATGCGCCCAGTTCCCCCCTCACCTCCTGCATGTCCTGCTTGTGCTGTGATTCAATGCGTCCAATAAGTGACTCAATATCAACTTTAGTGGGGAGGGCACTGAGAAGTGCCCACAGCTCCGCATTTCCTGCCATGCTTACCGAAGTGTTCGTGGGGTCTCAGAGCTCGCCTGCAGTGCCACCGGGGTCTCCAAGTAATTGTCTGATTCTTGCGATGAAGCTGGAGACCCCGGCCAGTCTGCCTGCAGTGAGGTGCTGCTTGTACCTTCACGTGGTTCCGCCATGCTCTGATCCAGGGGGCTGCTCTGCCGCTGTGTGAGAAATTGGTCGATCGCTCCACCGGGACCTCTCTTTTTGGCTGAGCCATTCTTCCCTCTGGCTCTCCGCTTTGAGGAATGCATTCCTGGAGTAGTGCTAGTGTCTGTGGATTGAAATAGGCTTCGTTGGCCAGGAGAAAGACGGGAGCTCAGTAAGGATGTGTCCTTATCCGTCCATGCTCAGGCCACGCCCCCTTGTTTAGTTTTTGAAGCCTTACGATGGCCTGTTTTACTTGCGTGGACAGCTCTTTTGAACGCATAATATAGGTGCACAGCAATTGAGTGCAAATACCACACTAAGGCTGGCCATGAATTATACAATTTTCTTCAATTTTCTTTTAGATTTATCAAAACCATATAATATGAGGTCAAACCTAAAGGCTTTCAATGTGTATGCAGTCAGGTAGGCCCTTTCACAAGAATATTGTAAAGTGCATGGCCGCCTTAACCTCCCTGGCGGTATTCCAGAGTCTCGGGGTGGAATTGCAGAACCAAAAACGGTAACCCCGAGCCAGACTCTGGATCTCAGGATCCAGGAAGAGCTTACTTACCTTGTCCCCTGGATCCTGCGATGTCTCCCGCAGTGTGAGCAGCTCGTCCTCCGCTCGATTCATCATGGAGCCGGGCTCTGTTCCCTGCGAGCGTTACGATGCATGGGGTCAGAGCGCGGCACCAAATTCAAAATGTGAAACATACACAATACAGTACACTGTAATCTTACAGATTACATTACTGTATCAAATTATGCCACATCCCTTTTGTCCCTAGTGGTTTGTCCAGTGCCCTTCATGTAGTTTTATATTATAAATACTGTTCTTTCTGCCTGGAAACTGGAATTTGTCCATAGCAACCAAAACTGTCCCTTTACATCAAAAGTGGTTTTAGGCTTCTTTCACGATAAGTTCAGGTCCGCCTGTCAGTTTTTTAGACGGCCCTGAACGGATGCTCCATAGACCTCTATGGAGCGTCGGATGTCAGCAGTGACATTTCTGCTAACATCTGACCCGCTCCGATCCGAAAAAGTGCGACGGAGGAAAAACCTATTTTTCCATCCGTCATCGGATCGGGTGATGACTGACTGCAGTCCGTCGTCTTCCAATCTCCCTGTGTGCAGAGACGGACCTGTCATCTTCCTGCTCAGGAGGGATCGATGGAGCAATCCCCGCTGAGCGAGCGGATCATCACGGATCCGTCCCATGTGAAGGAGGCCTTACACCAGCTAGAAAACAGCAATAATAACTTAGAATCACTTGCAGAATTGAGAGATAGTGATTTGTGGGGAGATCCGTCATCAAAAACTGAAAGTAATGACAGTGACAATTCTGCAACTGAGCAAATTTTAGTGTTTTTCATTTGATTACATTATTGAATAATTTTTATTATTATATTTAGTATAATTATTTATAGTTATTTATTATGTTATAAATTTATGATTTCATTTTTCAAACTTTATCATACCCGGGATGTCTACTAGACTCTGGTTTGGACAGATTTAAGTGAGTTATTCCTAAGAATTACAGGCCTACATTATAAAACACCAAATTTCCATGCAAAATAATGGTACCGCTTTCAGCACCAAAAATCTGAAATGATCATACTGCCAGGGAGGTTAAGCTGGGCATACACCTATAGATTATCTGCAGAATTTCTATGGTTAGATGGAAAAAATGCAACAGATTTCTCCATGTATGCTAAACTGTGTGGATGGAGGAATCTCCCACTGGGCCAAGCTTCAGTATCTTGCTAGTCGGCCCGCTGGCTCTCAACCTAAACAGTGCCTGCACCCAATCAGAATATTCAGGTATTGTGAGAGCCAGCGGAGCCGACAAGCAAAATATGGAAGCTTGGGCCAGTGGGAGATTCTTCCATCCACACAGTTCAGCGTAGATCAGTGATTCTCAACCAGGGTTTCGTGGAAACCTAGGGTTCCTCCAGAGGTTGCTAGGGGTTCCTTCAGCATTGGGCCATTTCTGCCTCTTGGATAAGTTCCCACTGACACCATTGATCTTTTTCGCTATCTGTAAGGAGGTAATTCTTCCCAATGACCACAAGTGTAAGGACCACTCTTCCCACTAACCATCACACTAATGTATCATGAGTTGTAGATTTCTAATTTTTAGCAGGGGTTCCCCGAGACTGGAGAACTATTTCAAGGGTTCCTCTGTGTTGAAAAGGTTGAGAGAGGCTGGCATAGATGGAGGAATCTATGCCACTTTTTCCATCTGACCATAGAAAATATGCAGATAATAGGTGTATGGCCAGTCTTAGAATCAACTCCAGACCTTTTACCTGTTTAATTGATGAAGAAATAATGGAGTAGCCCACACCTGGCCATGAAACAACTTTTGATTAAATTTTCCAATTACTTTTTATTACAGCCTGCTCACATAATTTGTAATAAAAATATCTTTGCCATTCTGAAGCTTCCCCCCAATCACTTTGTATATTATTTTATATATACTGTGATCCTGTACTTGCCAATTATGCTGCAGAAATCTCCCTCCGCTGAGTCTGTCTGCGTCCATTGCCAAATATGCTGCAGAAGTCTCCCTCTGCTGAGTCTGACTGCGTCCATTTTAATTGTGGGCAGTTGAAGCCGCTGCCTGTTCACTTCCTAGATTTACACTTTAAGAGCCGTAATTCCTAAACCCTTCCTCCAATTTGGATGTGCATACCCTCAAATTAAACCTGAATGTATGCATGTCCAGCCCATATCCATTACGGTATATAACTACAGCTTGAATATGTAGTATTGGGACGACTGTATGTATCCCATTATCTGCAGGCAGCAGTTTTTGTTTAAAATTCTCCCTGCTGTGTCCACTTCACACAAGCCAGATATTGCTTTCAGTGACTGTCTTCCTGTGCTGTGAAGGTTACCAGCAGCAGCTTCTAATCAAGAAAACTGTGCCACTCACTTGCCCCCCTCCTGTCATTTTTACATAGTCTCCTTTTTAAATTTCGCAAACACTGTGTATTGTTAGGGCCACATTTATATCCAATCAGATAGGCCTTTACACTACATACTGTACTTGTTAGTACGTTTTAGATTGCAACTTAGGCGGCCAGCTTAAGTTGCCACAAACACTATACACATGCTTGCCAATGATTAATTTATGGATTGAAAACAACTCATAAGAATGTTCAGGTTTGACTTATCATTTTTTTTTTTGGTACCAGATACTTGTCCAGCATCTGATGAAAACAGTTTACTTAGCGAAGAGAAGTGCAAGAATTCTCTAACTCATCTTCACCAGGCTCAGTGGTTTCAGGTAAAGCATATATGTGCTATTATAAATGTTATTTTTCTCTACCCTTTTAGATAGTTAACATGTAGCTAAACCCAAAATGTTATATATATTGCAGCTTAATAGTCCTTAGATGTTGTGGCTGCATTCGTTTTCCCTTTTCAGGCTAAAGAACTTTTTCAGCAAGTACAGAAAATACCTAAATGACAACTATGGCTGCCTGCCCCATGGGTAAACTGGAGAAATTAGTGTAGATTGAAAGGACAAGAATGTGTTGCTCGCAGAATAATCTTGCTAAAATAAAGGACTGGGAAACTTTAAAATAATACATTTTTGTTTTTGGACTTCCATATGCTTTTAAGGCTGAAAAAGACTGTGGCCACTTTAGCCACACAGAGGAAAACAACCTTTATTCCTGATCACATTTAAAGAGGAAGTAAACCTTAATGGGTTTTACGTCCTCTTTTGCTCCCTGCAAAGCCTGCAAATTAAAAGCATAATGGGCTAGTATGCATAGCATATTAGCCCATTATGTGACACTTGCCTGCAAATTAATCCACCGCTATCCCCTGTGCAGGCTGCGTCCATCTTCGCCCCTCTTCCTTAGTCAGTAACGGCAGACACTGGGAGAGAAACTGCACGGAAGCCTGTTTTTTTTTCTTCACAGCGCGTACATCATCGGCACACTACAAGTGAAATATCTCCTAAACGGCACACGTTTAGGAGATATTTCCACTACCTATAGGTAAGCCTTATTCTAGGATTACCTATAGTTAAAAGTCACTAGGTAGGGTTTACAACCACTTTAAGAATGCTCAGAACAATACTCAGGATCAAAAAAAAATCTCTTTAGCCTTTAGTAGTTGTAAAAATAGTTATGACATCAAAACGTGAGTTGCAAGTTAGTTTTTTTTATTTATTTTGCACTGACCTACACCTTAACCACTTCTACTGTAAAGAGCAACTTTTTAACTGATCATTCATTATTTTGTCAGAACTCATTTCTTTTCATACATCAGGGGACACAGAGCCATTGTAGTTACTATGTGGGTTAATAGGCCACCTTTAGGCGATGGACACTGGCACGCCCTAAGACCAGAAGTTCACTCCCTATATAACCCCTCCCACTACTGGGAGTACCTCAGTTTTTTTACCAGTGTCTAAGGTGTTGGTCACGAGTAAAGATGTGCTGTGCTGGGCTCCACTGGAGCAATCCTTGCTGGGGCTAGCCGTGCTGACTGGATCAGTTTAAAGTGTCCTTTTTTGGGCCTAAGGAATGGTACCCAGGCCTCGTATTCGAAAAAAACAAGGTTTTTCCTGCAAATGCTTCTCTTTTTAGAGAGCTAGACCCTGGGATCCAGTACTTTTTGGTATTAAGGCCATAAAGTTTTTACTGGCAGGGTGCTGTTGTAAGTCCAGGATTGGGGGTTACCCTCTAAGTTCCCCTGCTCCTGAAGGTTTTGGAGCCCACCGTGAAGGGTGAAGATTGGGTTTATCTCAAAAAACTCTGCGGCGGGAAGGTAATTGGAGTTTTCTAAGAAATATCTTTGAGCTTTTCTTATGAATATCTCCTTTAAGTATATAATGTTGTCGTGCCTATGTGTCACCACTGGGGGCTGTATTGAGCACTCACTGCCTTATGCTGGAAACAGCGCTGTGTCAGGAGCCATTCCTTCCTCCATCCAAAACAGCAGATCTTCTGGTAAGCAAGAGGGGGGACTGGTCTCTCCGCCTGCGGCCCCCCTATGTTGGAATTAGCACCATCGGGGGATTTGTAAGCCCGAGTTCACTTTTTAAAAGAAAAAAAGGATATAAAACGCGGCCGCTCAGCAGTGTTTTTACTCCCTCCGCCATATCAGCTGTATGCTAGACACCTATAGTCCACCGCTCGCGTGGGAAAACCCCTTCTTTTAAAAAACGGGTGGGGCCGTAATCGGCACAGTGGCGGGGCTAACAGCATCAGCATTCTCAGACGCCAGATACACGTGGAGGAAATTTTTAAAAGCACTGTGTGTTGCTGCTGCTGGCTGTGAAGGGACACGAGCAGAGGTGGCTTACTTCAGGTTTGGTGACACAGGCATTCCCCCTTGGCACGTTATTACGGTTTCAGGCTGGGCATTAATAGCAGCATTGTATTGCTGGACTATAGCCTAGCAGTGTACATTCTTTTTGGTAGTGCATCTGCTGAGTGGAAGAGGGACCAGGAACTCCTCAAAGGGTTGTAGGGGCTTGATGGTTTCACAAAAACCTAAATCCATTTCCAAAAGAATGTCATCCTCTTCTGAGAGTAATGCGGCCCGTCAGATTCAGCTGTCAGGGGAGACTGATGTTGCAGCAGCGCTGGACACTTCAGCCCCTATATATATAACAGAGGAGGGTTTTTTTTTCCTACCATTTCTAATTTAGAAAAGACGATTGATGCTATGATCACTCTCCATAGTGGGTCCAAACAGATCCCCATCCAGTGCTCAGGACCCTCATATTGAGGTGCAAGGGGCAGGGGATCAGGAAGATCTTCCAAGAGATTTGGAAGATACTAATATATCCTCTTCCGAGGATCCTAATATATAGAGGGAGTAGTTTCACAGGACAGTTTGCTTGTACACTCTTACTAAATTGGTTTGTTCAACCTTTTTGCTGCCTGCAGCGCAGTCTCTTGATGATCCCACCTCTGGTTTGGGATCACTAAAACCTCCCCCATCTGGGGATGCTTTTCCTATTCATTCATGGCTAAAAAAGCTTATATATTCTGAATGGGAACACCCAGATAAACAGTTTTCTCCTCCCAGAAAGTTTTCTACACTATATCCTATGGAGGAGGATTTCTATAAGAAATGAGGGGTTGCTGCAATTGCCTCAGTGAACAAAAATCTCACTTGCCCGGTGGATAATGCGCTGATGTTAAAAGATCCAACAGATAAAAAGTTGGAACTCCTTTTTAAAAACATGACTCTAGCAAGTTCAGTAGCGCAGCTGGTTCTTGCGGCAATTGGTGTATCTCAGTCCATTAAGGAACAGTTTGTGGAGATACTTAAGATTCTTCCTGATCAGCAGCCCAGCAATGGGCTAGTGTATCAGATGCACTATGTTTTACAGTAGATGCTATTAAAGATTTTATCATCCAAGCCTCACTGCTTATGCTAGGACTAGTGCATTCTTGCAGAGCTCTGTGGCTGAAGAATTGGTCAGCTGACGCACCGTGTAAGAAACTTTTGGCCAGTTTCCCCTTTCATGATGAACGGCTATTTGGGGATGACCTGGATAAATACATCCAAAGAATCTCTAATGGGACAAACTCTCTCTTACCAGTAAAGAAGTAGTTTAAACATTTCTCCTTTAAGCATGCTTCCTTACCTGTGCTAGGGGCATCAACCTCTAGGCAGTCTCGATGGCCTCCACCATCAGGTTCAAGGGGAAGACCCTAAGGTCAGCGCCAGTGTCAAAAGAGGTCTTGGGGCAGAAAGCCCACAAAACAGAATGCTAAAGTCCCCTTATGAAGGGGTGCCCCCGCTTGCTCGGGTGGGGGGAAGGTTTCTACAATTTTCAAAGGTCTGGCAGGAACAATGTCAAGACAGATGGGTGGCTTCCTCAGTTTCTCTAGGTTACAAACTAGAGTTCCGAGAATTTCCGTCTCCACATTTTCTACGATCAATTGTTCCCAGGGTTCCAGAGAAAAGGAAGTCTCTCTTTCTAGCTCTGTATCATCTCTTATCCCAGCTGGTGATATCAGAGGTTCCCTTAGAGGAACAGGGCTCTAGATCTCAAAAATCTGAATCAGCACCTAAATATCCGGTCCTTTCGCATGGAATCCGATCAGTTGTTTCCATCTTGCAAGGAGGGAAGTTTTTGGCATCGATTGATATCAAGGATGCATATCTCCACATGTCTTTCTCGCTCACCAGAAATTTTTACGCTTCGAGATAGAAAATCATAAGTTTCTTCTTCTTCTTTTTTTTTTTTTTTTATCTTTTACTTTTTATTAATTTTCATATTGACAAATTTAAAAACATACATTGTCACAATATAATATAGCAAATAATACAAGAGTAATTGAAAGAGAGCTTTTATTGTATTATACTTCCTTTTCCACCCACCCCACCTAAACCCAACCCTCCACCACACACACCACCAAATCCTAGGTTATGAAAGTCAGATTACCCGTTGACTAACCATAGACGACGGGGAGAGGGAGAAAGCTCTACTCTAAGGGCAGGGAGATGGAAATCATCATTTTCAGTTTGACACTGCCATTCGGTACAGAAGAAGGTATTTTTACCCCAGACAAGAATCCGTTCCATAATAGGACTAATTCAACTTGTCAAAGCAAAGAAAAATCCTTCCATTTGGCTGTGCATGAGATTGTTAGGGAAAATGGTGAGCTCCTTCGAGGCCATCCCTTATGCACAGTTTCACTCAAGACTGCTACAAAACACCATCCTGTCGGTCTGAAACAAGAAAGTTCAGGCTTTGGATTTTCCAATACGCTTATTCCCCGATGTATGTCAGAGGCTAAATTGGTGGTTGATATCCAGCAACCTCCAAAAGGACAAATCCTTTCTGCCAGTATCCTGAAAAGTGGTGACAATGGATGCCAGCCTTCTAGGCTGGGGAGCAGTCCTGGAAGAAGCTTCTGTCCAGGAGAGATGGTCCAAGTCAGAGAAAACCTTGCCCATCAACATTCTAGAGATTCGGGCAGTAAGTCTGGCACTAGAGTCCTGGACGCTCAGGCTACGGTGGCAGGAGGATTCAATCCGACAATGCCACACCTGTGGCTTACATCAATTAAGGGGGCACAAGAAGTCGTGCAGCCCAAAAAGAGGTGAATCATGTTCTAGCTTGGGAAGAAAACAACATTCCTTGCCTATCAGCGATTTTCATTCCATGAATAGAAAATTGGCAGGTGGAATAATTGAGTCGCCAACAGTTATTTCCGGGAGAATGGTCCCTTCACCCCATCTTTCCAGCGATATGACAGAGATGGGGTATTCTGGACGTGGACCTGTTCGTGTCCAGATTCAACAACAAAGTCGACAACTTTGTGTCAAGAATGAGGGATTCACTAGCATGTGGAACAGACGCATTAGTCTTCCCATCGGATAAGTTTTCACTGATCTATGCATTTCCTCCAGTTCTGCTACTTCCGCACCTTCTCGGCCGGATCAAGCAGGATTGAAAGGAGGGGATTCTGGTGGCCCCAGCATGGCCCAGAAGATCTTGGTTTGCCAAGATCATGAAGATGGCGTTAGGAGTCCCTTAGACCTTGCCATTATGGCCAGACCTTCTCGCGCAAGGTCCGGTATTCTATCCTACCTTACGCGCAAAAAAATGTAATGGTTTGGCTATTGAAACCCACATTCTAAAGGACCATGGGTTAGTCTGGAAAGCATTTGTTTCCTGGTGTGGATCCAGAGGTTGGCACCCCAGGAAGTATGTCATAAGTAGGATCCTTGAGTTCCTGCAAATGGGATTGGAAATGAAGCTGGCCTTGAGTACTATCAAGGGCTAGGTCTCGGCCTTGTCAGTGTTTTTTCTACTGCCTCTTGCTTCTCACTCTCTGGTGCGTAGCTTTATTCAGGGATTAACATGGATCAATCCCCCTGTGAGGGCACCTCTAAATCCTTGGGATTTGAATTTAGTCTGATTGGCTTTACAGAATCAGCCTTTATGGGAAATAGTAAAGGAAAATAATCTTTTTGGTTGCCATTTCTTCTGCTAGAAGAGTATCGGAACTAGCAGCTCTGACTTGTAAAGAGACATATTTGATCATTCATAAGGATAAGGTGGTTTTTGCGTCCTCATCCTGGATTCCTACCAAAGGTGGTGACAGGTTTTCATTTCAACCAGGATATTATTCTACCTTCTTTCTTCCCAAAACCTCAATCTAGGGAAGAGAAGGCACTATATTCCCTTGATGTAGTAAGAGCGATCAAAGTCCATTTAAAGGCGACCACTCAGGTTCGCAAAACAAATGTTTTGTTTGTACTACCAGAAGGTCTAAAAAGGTGACAGGCAGCATCAAAATCTACTATTTCCATATGGATTCGTCAAGTGATTGTTCAAGCTTATGGTCTAATCAAGAAAATTCATGTTAAAGCACACTCTACCAGGGCGGTTAGTGCCTCTTGGGCGGTGCATCACCAGGCCCTATTGGCTCAGATCTGTAAGGCCGCAACTTGGTCTTCAGTTCATACATTTACCAGATTTTATCAAATCGATGTTAAAGGTCATGAGGATATTGCCTTTGGGCGTGGTGTCCTGTAGGCTGCAGTATGAGACCTCTAGCATCTTTTGCCCAACTTTTTTTGTTGTCTCTCCCTCCCTTCAGTTGCCATTGCTATGGGACATCCCACATAGTAACTACTATGGCTCTGTGTCCCCTGATGTATGAAAAGAAAACAGGATTTTTAAAACCGCTTACCTGTAAAATCCTTTTCTTTAAAGTACATCAGGGGACACAGAGGTCCCTCCCTTCTTTGGTATACACTTGTATTGCTTGGCTACAAAACGGAAGTACTCCCAGTAGTGGGAGGGGTTATATAGGGAGTGCACCTCTGGTCTTGTGGCGTGCCAGTGTCCATCACCTAAAGGTGGCCTATTAACCCACATAGTAACTACTATGGCCCTGTGTCCCCTGATGTACTTCAAAGAAAATGATTTTACAGGTAAGCTGTTTTAAAAAGACTGTTTTTCCCTACTCTTAACAGTTTTCTAGACTTGGTTAACCACTTCCCGCCCGCACTATAGCCAAATGACAGCTACAGCGCAGACTTTAATTGCCAGGAGGGCATCAAGAAACAACCTCCCCGTGCATGAGTGGCCTGCACACCCCCTGCAGAGAGTGCGCACGGCACACTCTGTGGTCACCGAGTCAGTGAGACTTGGCCGATCGGAGTAAGGGGCTGATCCCGGCCCCTTACCACGTGCAGTGCCAGTGCAAGGATTTTTGTCTACTTAGGCAAAGATGCAGTTTGGTGGCCCCCCAACCATCCTTCTGCTACCTCCCTCCCCTCCACAGTGCAAACCCCCACCCCCGTATGTCATATACTTTATTTGGCTGCTGTTACATCATCAATGTTACCATGCATTCAGTCATGAATGTAATGCAGTGTACATCGTATAGCATTACATTCTTTCATGGCCGGGAAAACTGTCAGTCACTTTCTGGTCATTAACAAGAAGGGGAGGAGAGCGGACCTGTGTGCGCCCTTCTTACTCCTCTGTACCCGGCGGCACCCACTATGGGAAAACTGAGTCTGGGATACATAGCAGGGGGAGGGGGCAATCAGTGATTTTTAGTGGGACTGTGACATTGCGGTAGACAAATCGAACACTGACACTTTGACATTTTTTTGGGGACCAATGATCCTAGCAGGGAAGGGGTTAACATGGGCAATCAAAGGGTTTAATGTATCCCTAGGAGGTGCTTTCTAACTGTGTGGGGGATGGACTGACTGGGGGAAAACAGAGATCCCTGTTCCTACTTGGGAACACTAGATCTCTCTGTTCATACCTGACAGGACGGTGATCTGCCTTGTTTACATCAACAGACCCCCGTCCTGTCTCTGGGGAGCGATCCTGTGTGGCAGGTGGACATTGTGTCCCCTAGACCCACTGACCGGCTCCCCCTGTGGCCATTTAGCGCACGGAATGATTTACAGGTGCGCCATTTCACGCAGTAGAGCTGACCTGCCGCAAGTACTGTGGATGAATGATTCCCTGATGAAGTCACATGATCATGAATGATTCCCTGATGAAGTCACATGATCAGTGACGATGCGCGTAGGATTGAATTGGGAGGACACCGGAAGTGACGTCCGGAGTACGAGCGTGGAGCTCGTTTGTTTTATGCTGTGTTTTTGCCTATGAATTGTGTGATTAAATGTGAGTATCCAGGACTATGTCCTTTTTATAATAAAGTAAAAATAGTGGTACATACTTCACCATTGGAGCTCCTTTTTTCTTCTATGGACATGATCTATGGTTTATGGCTGAGCACCTAGAGGGGACTGCCTGCAGTACCTACACCAGCTGACAACAACATTTTATCTGCTGGAATTAATAATTGCTGTTTACCTTACAGCAGTGAGGTAAGGTAGCCATTGCACTCAGTGTGTGAACGCCTTATTTTGAGGATTCACGAGATCACCGGTGGAATTATCCCTCCGCTCACGGAGTCAGTTTATTGTATGGCACAGTGTGGACTCACATACTGCATGACCGAATACAGATGGTTATGATGTTGTAGATAGAGACACATTGATCTTTATCAGACTTTATTTAATTCTTTACACTTTATGCACTTTATGGATCGAGACACATTTGGATTTTTATTGGACTTTTGGCATTTATTTATTCTTACTGTATGCACTTTATGTTTCTATGTTTGGATTATTTATTCAATCATTCACATTGCACTGGATTGGATATTGCTTGGACGGCACTGATGCACTTTAGAAGGTGTACACTTGAAGTAATTAGTCTTGAGCAGTTATATGTAGTTATTTATATTATTTTATACACTAGTGTATTTATTGATATTCATTTATTTACTTAGTGGATTTATTTATTTACCTTATTTAGTATCTATTGTGGAGCGCAACACCACTTATTAATTTGTTATTATACACATCTAGGGGAGGGTTTGCACCCCTGCCAGTGTTTTGCTGCAACCATAGTCTTTATTTTGCTTTAGGGTCCTTTCACACGGGGCGGATCAGTTCTGATCCGCCCCGTGGATGTCCGTTTGCTCAGTGGGGATCACTCCGCCGATCCCCGCTGAGCAGGGAGATGACAGCTCCGTCTCTGCACACTGCGCAGGGACGAACCTGTCACAGCGCCGCTCTCCCCTATGGGAGATCGGATGACGACGGACCGCAGTGCCCGTCGTCACCCGATCCGATCCGCAGACGGATGGAAAAATAGCTTTTTCCTCCGTCACACTTTTTCGGATCGGAGCGGGTCGGATGTCAGCGGACATGTCACCGCTGACATCCGACGCTCCATAGACCTCTATGGAGCACCCGTTCAGGTCCGCCTGAAAAACTGACAGGCGGGCCTGAACGGGACGTTAGTGTGAAAGAGGCCTTAGGTTGTTTATTCACTGTGGCGCCAGGATAACTCATAACTATTACTCCTCTCACTTCCTATTTGTTTATGGGGCAAGAAGTGAAATCTCTGCAATGTGACTAAGAAAAATGTGATCGGAGATATAAGACTTCATGTATACGGGACGTTTTTAGAAACTCTCCTGAGCGATTTGACTTGACAGATAGTAACCCACGTTTAAAAAATTTTTTTTTTTAATAGCCAAAAATGAAAAACGCATGTTGCTTCCAAAAAACCCTCTAAACTCAACTGCCTAGAAACGACTATAAACGACCCTGCGTACATGTACAGATAAGATAACATTGAGCAGAGTTCAGGAGCAATTGAAAAATGCCTAACTGCTCCTAAACGTACGTTTAGCAACAGCGGTGTATATGAGGTCTAACCCATCCCGTACTATATCCAAAATGTAAAAAAAAAGTTTTGTCTCTCATTCTACTTTAAGTGCATGTCCCTGCGCGAGCCTTGTCTGACCAATCGGGGATACACAGGTGACCATGTATCCTTTTTTAGCGTGCTGGGGTGGTTTGTAGGGGGAGCCAAGTGTAGCGTGCTGGGGGGGGGTTTGTAGGGGGAGCCAAGTGCATCAGAGCAGGGGAACCCAGAAGAGGTGAATCGAGGCTGCACTGTGCAGTGGACAGGTATGTATGACATGTTTATACTGTGTCTTCTCACAGTTCTTGCTCAATCGAGGTACCTTTTAAATGAGGGCACAAAACCTACCAAGATGGCTACCTCTACACAGGGACAGAGTGTAGAACAGGGCATTGTTGGGTCAGTGATGAAAGGCCAGCAGCAGGGAGACCACATGCAATATTGGTGACCTTTTGCCTTTTGCGTGCCTTTTATTTATTTTTTTGAAGCGGGCAGCTTCCAATGTTCAATACCATATTTTTTTTAAATGTGACTTTATTTTTATTTTTTCTAGTTTGACAGATGTACGTTTTAAAACGACTAATGTTACTGTAGATAAAGTGTATATTGTATTCTAGAATTCATCTAATTTATGATACTAAAATTATATTTGCACTTGTATATTAATACAAAGCTTTTTTTTGCAGAGTTATTACAAATAAAATACCATTTTATTTATATATATATTTTTTTTACTGTAACACTAAGCCCTGTTTCACACCACTGCAGCTTTGAAATCACGCTACTTCAGTGCGATTTCAAAGCCATTGATCTGTGCGATTTGGATCTTCCATTTCATTGCAGATTACGACTTAATTTAACAGAAGTCCATGAAAGCCTCAATAAACTCGCAGAAAAGTAGTGGAGGAACCTTTTCAGTCACTGTGACTTGAGTTGCAGCGATTTTAACTGTTTAATTGCCGAAAATAGGGTGAGACTTCATTGTGCGATTTCATCTGTCATATCACATGACAAATCACATTGGTGTGGACGAGATCTTAAACATTTTACAGAACAAAACGAATTAAAATATTGTTGAAATATTAATGGTAAAGAGAAAAGAGTCTTCATTTAAAGAAGTAAAGTCCGCTATAATTTTTTTTTTTTTAGGCCCCCTAGGTGGGTTATGCTATAATGTACTGGTATGCACAACATATTAGTGCATTATAGCAGACTTACCTGTCATATGGTGCCCAGTGCAGTGCTAGGACCGATCCGGAGCACCTTCTGCCCTTCCATCTTCGCCCACTCTTCCTACCGGGACTCGTACCTTTGGCCACTTAATAGGCCAGGCCGCGATTAAGCCACTCCCACACATGTCCACAGAAGTCGTATCACTGCGGCATAGATCAGGGCCGCTTGGGGCCATAAATGTTCGCTGTGCTGCGCATGCAGAGTTCAGTGAATGTGACAGCTGATGGGCAGAAGGATGCATTTATGGCAGAAGAGATCTATAGGGTGTCTTCTGTCATTAATACCCTGTCTGTCAGCTATTTGATTCAAAAGAAACTTTACTTTCACTTTAATGTGAACTTTTGTTTTATTTTACAGTTGCTTTAACTGGAACGTTTTTGATCTGCACATAAATGTAAAACTATGTAATGATAATGTTGTGGCATCCTATTTCTCAATGCATTTGACACTTACAGAAAATGAACACACACATTGTCTGCTTGGAAATTTGATTTTACACAGGAGCTTCTGCAGCCACTTCTGTGATACAGAGCAACTGTATCACAGTAGCAAAACCTAGCAAGATGGCTGCCTCCACACAGGAATACAGTGTAGAGCAGTGCAGATTTGTTGGTATAGGAGATATGCTTTTTAGAAGAAAAAAAATTAGTTCTGGACCTTGGGTATAGGAAATAAAATTATCTGTTACTAAATAAATACCAGATATATTATGCATTTTTTACAGTTAAAAAAGTATGTGTGATAAATTCTAACTGTTCTATTATTTTTTTGTAATGCATCTTTTACAGTCTCATGCCAGTGATTTGCAGTCCTGTGTTATTGTTATCCGCATTTTTCGTGACTTGCGTCAGAGAGTATCGGTATGGAGAGCTCTGTCTGATTGGGTAAGGGACGGTGGAATTTTGAATACATTGCAAGTGTACTTTTCTGGATGACTATGAAAATGATGTCAACATGTGGGCTAAATTTAAATACACATAGGGGGAAAACGGAACTGTCCAATGAGATTTGTTTAATCTTCCCATATAACAAAATATAAAGCCTGATTAGTCATTGTGGGCAACAGCTCCTACTTTCTCTCAGTTCTCACCATAAAACCAATTTCTCATTGTGCAATGGGGTACATAGAGCTCATCTTCAAATGGATATTTTATTCCTCCAGCATTTTTTTTGTTCCTCTTAGGTTTTCTACAAAAGCAGTTGATGGTTGCCAAGTATAGCCTGTAACTATGGAGCAACTCAGGAGAACTTCTGCCCCTACCCCTTCAGAAAAAATACTAAATGCAAAGTCCATGCAAACGTGATCTTTTATTTCTGAGTTTGTGCTTTTATAGTACCTTTATACTTTGGAGAAACCCTTGGGAAATAAGTTTGAGATCACAGGGATCCTCTGAAATAATGTTCAGATCTACAGCTCACAGAACATTGGTGTGATCAGCGAGCTGTTTATTTTATTTTTTATTTTTTAGAAATAGCATTAAATAATATAATCAATATCGAAACATACCTGTTTATTGTAATACTTTTACTTTCTTTATCGTACATCATAGGACACAGAGGGTCAAGTAATTACTTGGTGGGTTATGGGCCTACCTTCAGGTGTTGACACTGGTATAACCAGTACAGGAATTGGACTCCCTTATATAACCTCCTCCTTCCAGGAGTACCTCAGTTTTTTCGGCAGTGTCTAAGGTGTTGGTCACGAGTGAAGATATGCTCTGCGGAGCTCCAGGAGGTAGCCATGCTGGATTTAAAAAAACCTCCACAACCGGATCCAGCCATGCCACTGCGGCCATAGGATGGTACCTGGGCCTTGCATTGAAAGAACAAGGTGTTGCCTGGAATGCTTCTCTTTGAGAGCTGGACCCTAGGAACCAGGACTCTTTTTGGTCTTGCTACATTACCTAAAGTTGTCCTGAGGGGTGCTATACAAGGCCCAAAGGAGCAGAATCCCTATTAAAAGGGCCCAAGTCTTTGAAGGTTTAAACTACACTAGTTTGGATCTGTCTGTTTACAGCAGTATCCTGCAGCGAGGACAAGGTAAGGGAAGAAGCTAATGCTTTTTCTTTCTATACACCTTGTATGGCTTTAAAATGGCTGTAAAGGAATTTTCTTTTTTTTAAATAACAAACATGTTATACTTACCTCTGCTGTGCAGCTCGTTTTGCACAGAGTGGCCCCGAACCTGGTCTTCTGGGGTCCCTCGGCGCCTGTCTCGGCTCTCTCCTGCAAGGACTCCACAACTTCATGCAAGCTCCCTCGCATGATATGGAGTGCTTGCGGGCGTGCTCCCGTGATACAGCCGGTGGCTATAGCCGCTCACTGCATCACTCAGCCCCGGCGCGCTGCGTCATTGGATGTGATTGACAGCAGCGCGCGCCAATGGTTGCGCTGCTTTCAATCCATCCACTGTAACCAATCAGTGGCCAGGCTGATCGGCGAAGAGCATGTCGGGGAGGGGTCAGGTAAGTATAACGGGGGGGCAGTATTGTCAGATGTTTTTTCACCTTAATGCATAGAATGCATTAAGGTGAAAAAACTTTTCCCTTTACAACCTCTTTAAGATGTCACCCTTAGGGAGTCATTTTAAACATATGCGTTTTTCAGCTGCTCTGTCTCCAATAGCCTGTGTGGTCCCAGCAGAGGGGGGTTCTTGTTTAAAGACTGCAGTAACGTTACAATGGTATTATATACCTTGGTGGGGGGTCCCTGAAGCATAGATCAGTGCCCCCCATATCTGCAGGTTTTTTAGCTTATCAGCACTTCCACCCTGCAGAAGTTAGACTCTGAAAAACTGCTGACAGAACCCCCACCTTCTCCCCCCCCCCCCCCCCCCTCTTTATAGAAGTGTGTCCACATAGATTACATACCTTGTAAGCTGGTCTTTCAAGCCTGGTATTACAGTCATAAGGCCGGCAGTAGCGGCAGCGTCATCCCCTCCTCCTTTCAGAATCTGCTAATGCAGACCCACATGCCATTCACGCGTGCAAACTAGGCATATTTAGGAGAAGGGCGGCGGTTGCTGAGGGGTGTGTCTATAGGTCACATGGCACCGTGTACAAGACATAGGCTCTACACAATACACAACGCGGAGTGAGGGAAGGACACTGAGGATGCCAATAAGGTCCCACCTGAGGCTTTTTCTACACAGACGCTCTCAGTTGCAAGTCTCTTAGCAGCAGAGTTGGTCACACCAGGAGAAAACAGAGCGCTGGCCACGTGAGGGTGCATATTAAGGCATTTCCAGTACAGGAAACTATTCCTACTTGGCAGTTAAAGCTCTTATAACGGTGACATTGTTTTGCTATATTTATTAAGCAAATTGTATTGTGTGCTTGCACCATGTCTTCCAGACCTACTGTAAAGGTATCTAAGGTGTCACCCCCAGGTCATGGGAATCCCAGTCATGCCTCCATACTGTCATCTTCTTCAGAGAGATCTGACATGGCAAGCCAGGGTGAGTCATTGGAAGCTAGCGGTGGTGCAACTGCTTCACACACTTCAGCCCCTGTATACGTGACTGGAGAAGCACTTTCCTCTGCCCTGCAGTGCTTAGAAGGAAGATTAGCGACTTTAATCGTATCCTCCATCCAAGTGGATAGGAAACGTCCTTGATCCCCCTCCCCCACCTTAGACTCTTTACAGTCAGTGGAGGGTCCAAAGGAACTATGGGAACAAGAAAAGGTATTACCCTCAGATGATCAGGAAGAAAAATCAACTTCACAATCTGAAGTACAAAGCCTTACAGAGATGGTCCGCTCTGCTTTCATGCTACCCTTAACAGAGTTAGCTGAAGGTCCGGTCTCTTCCTTGGGTTCTTTGAAGCCTTTACAGCCTTTGCATGCGTTTCCCGTACACCCATTACTAGAAAATCTTATTTATTCCAAATGGGATCATCTGGATAAGCATTTTTCCCCTCAAGAGATTCTCAGGTCTCTATCCTATGGAGGAAAAATTCACTAAAAGATGGAACGTTCCAGCAGTGGACACTGAGCTTTCCAATGTGAATAAAATTTTAACTTGTCCAGTGGACAATGCGCATATGCTTAAAGATCCAACAGATAAAAAGTTGGAAGGTCTGTTAAAATCCTCTTTTTCCTTAGCAGGGACCGTAACTCGGCCTGCAATGGCAGCTATAGGCATCTGTCAGTCCTTAAAGGACCAGTTCACAGATGCCTTCAAAGAGCTTCCTGCACAACAAGCTCAGGAGTTGGCCTGGCTACCTAAAGCATTATGCTTTGCCATAGATGCTAAAAAGGATTCTATTCACCAGGCATCACGCCTGTCGCTTGTACGCATGTGAAGGACCCTTTGGTTAAAGGGTTGGTCAGCGAAAACACCTTGTAAAAACCTTTTAACTAGTTTCCCCTTTAAGGGAGAACGACTATTTGGCGATAGTTTGGATAAATACATTCAAACTATTTCCAGCGGAAAGAGTAATCTTTTGCCAGACAAAGGAAAATATAAACGTCCTTCATTTAAACAGACTTTTTTCCCCCGCACCAAGGGCATACACCTCTAAGCAGGGGCGCCGGCCTCTGCCGTCAGACTCTACAGAAAGATCCCAGGGTCAAGCCCAGGCACAAAGGAGGACCTGGGGCCGCAAGTCTGCAAAGCAAAATACCAAGAACTCGTCATGAAGAGGCATCTCCCCTCACCAAGGTGGGGGGAAGACTTCTGAGGTACTTAGAAGTCTGGCAAGGGGAAATTCAGGACAAATGGACTCTCTCCACTGTATCCCTAGCATACAAGCTAGAATTTTGAGAGTTTCCACCGTCCCGTTTCTCAGATCAAACATTCCCAGGGATCCAGGCAAAAAGCAATCCCTGTTGCAAGCATTAGACCGATTATTGGCTCAAGGAATGGTCATACAGATTCCCAAACAAGAGCAAGGTTTGGGGTTTTACTCAAACCTATTTACGGTGCCAAAGCCAAATGGCGATATCAGACCAATTCTAGATCTATGGAATCTAAATCCGTTCCTGAGGGATCCGCTCCTTTCGCATGGAGTCAATCAAGTCAGTACTTTCCATCCTGCAAGGAGGAGAACTTCTGCCATCCATCGATATATCAGAGATGCATATCTGCATGTCCCTATATTTCCTCCTCACCAGAGGTTTCTGCTGTTCCAAGTAGAACAGAAGCATTTTCAGTTTGTAGCCTTGCCCTTTGGCCTTGCTACAGCACCTTGGGTATTCACAAAGGTACTAGCCCCACCTCTAGCCAGGTTAAGGGTACGGGGCATAATTGTCTTGGCTTACTTAGATGATCTATTGTTAATAGACCACTCAGTGGCTTTACCTGGAAGTTTTGGGTTGGATTCTCAACCTAAAGTTGTCCTCCTCAAAGCCATTAAAAAGGTTGGAGTATCTGGGCATGATCATAGACACAGCCCAGAAGGTGTTCTTGCCTCCCGCAAAGATCAGCTCCATACAGGAGCTAGTGAGGATGATCAGGTCAAGGAGAAATCCTTCAATTCGCCTTTGAATGAGGTTGTTAGGGAAGATGGTAGCTTCATTCAAAGCAGTTCCTTATGCCCAATTCCATTTGAGACTGTTTCAAAGCAGTATCCTGTCTGCTTGGAACAAAACAATTCAAGCTTTGGACTTGCCAATGCGGCTGTCCCCAAGAGTGTTCCAAAGCCTCAGTTGGTGGTTACTATCCCGAAACTTGCTGAAGGCAAAAACCTTCAGACCAATTATCTGGAAGGTAGTAACTACAGATGCCAGCCTTTCAGGCTGGGGAGCAGTACTAGAGAGGACGACTGTTCAAGGACAATGGTCAAGAACCAAAAGAATCTTGCCCATCATCATCCTAGAGATTCGAGCAGTGTATCTGGCTCTAAAGACCTGGACCTCCAGGTTAAAGAATTGTCCTGCCAGGATCCAATCTGACAATGCCACGGCTGTGGTATATATCTATCACCAAGGGGGCACCAGAAGTCTCTCAGCTCAGAGAGAGGTGAACCAGATTCTAACTTGGGCAGAAGAGAATGTCCCATGCCTATCGGTAGTTTTCATTCCGGGAGTAGAGAATTGGCAGGCGGACTATCTAAGTCACCAGCAGTTATTCCAGGGGGAATGGTCTCTTCACCCCAAAGTGTTTTGAGACATTTGCCAAAGATGGGGGACTCCGGACTTAGACCTTCTAGCGTCCAGATTCAACACAAAACTGGTCAACTTTGTGTCCAGGACAAGGGACCCAGTCACATACGAAACAGATGCGTTGGTGACCCCGTGGGATCAGTTCTCACTGATCTATGCATTTCCCCCCGATTCAATTGCTGCCTCGACTTCTTTGCAGGATCAAGCTGGAAAGAAAGTCGGTAATGCTGGTAGCACCAGCATGGCCCAGAAGGTCATGGTACGCAGAGATCGTAAAGATGACAGTGGAGGGTCCATGGCCCCTCCCACTAAGGCCAGACCTGCTATCTCAGGGGTTGATATTCCATCCTACTTTACGAACGCTAAATTTAACGTCTTGGCTATTGAGACCCACATTTTGAAGAAACGTGGGCTTTCCAGGTCAGTTATCTCTACTTTGATTAATGCTAGGAAGCCAGCTTCTAGAGCTATATATTATAGTGTCTGGAAAGCTTATGTTTCCTGGTGTGAATCCAAGGGTTGGCACCCTCAGAGATATATCATAGGCAAAATTCTTGCCTTTCTACAGTTAGGCGTAGAGATGAAGTTGGCCCCGAGTACTATTAAGGGCCAAGTCTCAGCCTTATCAATTTTATGTCAAGACCACTTACTACGCATTCTTTTGTCCGGGGGTTTCATGCAAGGAGCGATGCGGATTAATCCGCCAGTTAAATCACCCTTAAAGTGGTTGTAAACCCTTACAAACCACTTTGACCTACAGGTAAGCCTAGATTAAGGCTTACCTGTAGGTCCAAGAAATATCTCCCAAATCTATACGGTTTAGGAGATATTTGCCCGAAGACGGGCACCGCTATCTACGGCGCATGCGCCGTAGACAGCGGCGCGCAGGCGCACTGAGCGGGGCATCGTCGATGACGGCAATGCCGCGAGTCTCGGCTCCCGTGCGCATGCGTGGGAGTGACGTCATCGCTGCTCCGGCGAATCACAGCGCCGGAGCAGCGAGACCCACCAAGAAGATGGAAGCTCGGAACTACAGGGGACAGCGGTGACATCGCTGGCTCCTGTGTCAGGTAAGTGACACATAATGGACTACTATGCGGTGCATAGTAGGCCATTATGCTTTGCCTTTACAGGGAATGAAAGAGGAAGTAAACTCATCAGGGTTTACTTCCTCTTTAAGCCCTTGGGACTTAAATTTAGTTTTGTCTATGTTACAGAAACAGTCATTCGAACCGTTACAGCATATTCCTTTAGTCTTTTTGACAAGGAAGCTTGTATTTTTGGTTATTATACCCTCAGCAAGGAGGGAGTCAGAATTGGCTGTTCTTTGTTGTAAAGAGACATATTTGATTATTCAAGAGGACAGAGTGGTGTTACGCCCTCGTCTGGGTTTTTTGCCAAAAGTGGTTTCAGGCTTTCATCTTAATCAAGATATTTTCCTGCCTTTGTTTTTCCCAAGACAATGTTCCAGGGAAGAAAAGTCACTACATTGTCTTGATGTAGTGAGAGCAGTGAAGATCTATTTGAAGAAAACTACTCAGATTCGTAAGACGGACGTCTTATTTATTCTGCCAGAGAGTCCTAAAAAAAGACAGGCAGCATCCAAATCCACTCTTGCTAAGTGGATTCGGCAAGTTATAATTCAAACTTATGATTTAAAGGTAAAGATTCCCCCTTTTCAAGTTAAGGCGCACTCTACCAGAGTGGTTGGTGCTTCTTGAGTAGTGCGTCACCAGGCCTCCATGTCTCGAATCTGCAAGGCTGCGACTTGATCTTCAGTACATACATTTGCAAAATTTTATCAAGTGGATGTAAGATGAAATGAGGATATCGCCTTCGGGCACAGTGTGCTGCAGGCAGCAGTATAGGTCCTCAGGTCTGGGGGTTCCCCTATGGGTTGTGTCTCCCTCCTCTCAAGTAGCATTGCTATGGCACATCCCACCAAGTAATTACTTGAGGCTCTGTGTCCTATGATGTACGATAAATAAAATAGGATTTTTTAAAACAGCTTACTTGTAAAATCCTCTTCTTGGAGTACACCATAGGGCACAGAGCTCCCGCCCCTCTGTTTTATGGGGTGAGAGGATATTACTTGTATTGCTTGGCTACAAAAACTGAGGTACTCCTGGAAGGAAGAGGGGTTATATAGTCAACTTCCTGTATTGGTTATACCAGTGTCAACACCTGATGGTAGGCCCATAACCCACCAAGTAATTACTTGAGGCACTGTGTCCAAGATGCTGTTTTTAAAAATACTATTTTGCTCTGCATGAATGCTCAATTCTGGGTCACACTTGAGATAAGCAGTGTATTTGGGGCAGCAGGGCAAAGCACATGGGGTCAGTAGGGCATCTTACAAGGGATCAGAGCACCTTTACAGGGGATCATGGCTCATGGGATCACAGCACCTTACATGGGATCGAGGTTCCTGGGATCAGGGCATCTTACATGGGATCATGTCACATGGGGAAAAGGCACCTTACATGGGATCAAGGATAATTGCAGAACAGCGGTCTCAATTTGCAGAGCAAAGCATGGAAGCAGCTGTGATTAAGCCCTCCTCTGCTGCGCTGTTCCCCGTCAGCCCCTCCAATCCTTCTTTCTTGTCCATCCTAGGTGATGTCACACACAAGCGCCCCGGATTGACAGGAGGCGAGGGGGGGGGGGGTGCGGCAGGGAGCAGCGCTGCACAGCTATACAATCAGAGCCACTTGCCTGTGTAGCTGTGCATAAGTCAGCAGAGGGGATGCTATCTACCCATCACTTGCATTTGACAGACGAGTAGTAGGGTTCTGCAGAACCCCGGTTGAAAAACACTGCTTTGTAGGTTGGATTAATAGTTCCTTGCATTTATTTTGGGATTCCAATGAGATCTCAAACAAATTCTGGAGGATTTGCTTCTGCTATTTAAAAGATTTCCTTCCTTTTGGTACACATCTTATGTAAAATGCAGTGCATCTGGAAAGTATTCCCAGTGCTTAACTCTTTCCACATTTTGTTATGTTACAGCCTTGTTCCAAAATTCATTAAATTCATTATTTTCCTAAAAATTCTACAAACAATACCCCATAATAACAACATGAAAGAAGTTTGAAATCTTTGCAGATGTACTGAAAATAAAAAGTGAAAAAATCACATGTACATAAGTATTCACAGCCTTTGCCATGACACTCAAAATTGAGCTCATGTACATCCTGTTTCCACTGATCATCCTTGAGATGTTTCTACAACTTGATTGGAGTTCAGTTGATTGGACATTGGTTTGAAAAGGCACACACCTATCTTTATAAGCTCCCACAGTGAACAGTCCAAGGAATTGTCTGTAGATCTCCAAGACAGGATTGTATCGAGGCACAGATCTGGGGAAGGGTACAGAAAAAATTGTGCTTTTTCAAAGGTCCCAATGAGCACAGTGGCCTCCATTATCTGTAAATGAAAGAAGTTTGGAACCACCAGGACTCTTCCTAGAACAGTTCCCCGGGCAAACTGAGTGATCGGGGGAGAAGGGCCTTAGTCAGGGAGGTGACCAAGAGTCCAATGGTTACTCTGTTACGAGCTTCTCTGTGGAGAGAGGAGAACCTTCCAGAAGAACAACCACTTCTGCAGCACTCCACCAATCGGGCCTTATGGTGGCCAGACAGAAACCACTCCTCAGTAAAAAGACACATGACCGCCCACCTGGGGTTTGCTAAAAGGCACCTGAAGGACTCTGACCATGAGAAACTAAATTCCGTGGTCTAATAAAACGAAGATTAAACTCTTTGGCCTGAAAGGCAAGCGTCATGTCTGGAGGAAACCAGGTACCACTCATCACCTGGCCAATACCATCCCTAAAGTGAAGCATGGTGTTGGCAGCATCCTGCTGTGGGGATGTTTTTCAGCGGCAGGAACTGGGAGACTAGTCAGGTGCAAGGGAAGGATGAATGCAGCAATGTACATGTGATTTTTTATTTTTAATACATTTGCAAAGATTTCAAACAAACTTCTTTCACGTTATTATGGGGTTTTTGTAGAATTTTGAGGAAATTAATGAATTTAATCTAATATGCAATAAGGCTGTAAAATAACAAAATGTGGAAAAAGTGAAGCGACGTGAATAATTTTCGAATGCACTGTGAATACATTCTGCAGCCACAGTGAGACTCGACTGCTATGACAGCAGGCAGTGGGAAAGCTACAACCATAGAAATATGGGGACTGCCATAACTTGTCTTATTAATATGATTTGCCTGGCTGTACCTGACTTCCATACTTTCTGAACTTATGAGGTTCAAAATACAGGAGCTGCCATTCATGGTTTCGCTAAAATTGAACAAGCCCGCAACCAGTATAGTCTGAAAACCCCAAAACACTTCCCGTGTACTTAGTGCATGTCACTGCTTTGCTATGTACTGAAGTTCAAATTGTGTTGACAGTCCTGAACAATTCTGGGAACCCCAGCTGCTGTAACATTTGAGGTAGCATACCAGAAGCTGCCAGTTTTGTGCACTGGTTGGATTGTATAGGCATATGGCCCTATGTCAACTTTTTATTGATGTGTGTGTTCCCATTAGAATTCACTGCTCTATTTGTTCTTTTAACCAATGTCCCCAGATCATTTTTCTAATGGAGCTATTAGAAAATGTATAATAGGAGCATTCTCCTCAATTTTGATGTTTTTCTTTTTAACTTCCGGTTGCCTGTCTAGTAAAAAAAGTTTCCCCAATAGTACAAAAAAAAAAAAACCTGGCAGGGATTTTTAAGGATAAGTTCACCTTTTGAAAAAAAAAAATGCATTTTTTTTTTCTTAGGAGCCTGCAGAACATTGCACACACAGTCAGTAGATCACAGGTGCAAACTCTATTACCTGCAGGATAGCTGTTTGCCTGTACATTGTGCAGGCAGTTACTTGAGAGCAGGAAGAATCTGAACTACCAGGGTGCTCAGCAGGGTACTCATAGTTCATTGAGAACTACATGCCATCAACCGCAATGGCTGGCGGTATTTGTAGGCATTCAGGGAACTGTGAGCTCTGCACAGGAGAGCTATTTTCAAATTGTGACAGTGATTACAGGGAGAGGATCCCCTGCCTGCTGTCACAGGGAATGCGGATCATGTCCATTCGGCAGCTCTGCCCCGCCCCCTCTCTCTCCTCATTGGGTGTGATTGACTGTCTCAGCCAATGAGGAGGGAGCGTCCCCAGAGAGCCGGTGCTCTTGTGAACATCGCTGGATTGAGAGGGAGCTCAGGTAAGTATTAAGGGGGGCTTCTGCACATAGGTTTTTTACCTTCATGCATAAGTAAAAAGCCTTCAGCCTTTAGAACCACTTTCACTCTTACCTTCTCCATCCAAAGCTTAAGCAAATGGGGGTATAAATTAATTTCTCTTATATTCACCGACCGACACAGCTCCTCTCTGTAACAAAATGAGTTGTTAGCCCTATCACTGGAGATTACTAGGCAAAGTTGTAATACAACACTTCAGAACTTTTAGTTCCGCCCAGGGGGCGGTCCCTAGGCTACAATCCTCACAGTCTGCCCTAGCAGCCTCAGTTTTATTTTGCCTAGTGAAGGAGATACACCTAGGAACCCTGCGGGCCCATAGGTCCGTGTTTTTTTTTTTTTTTTATGCAGAAGCTTGGCTTTTTGCACAAGATGAATGATTCTGTGATCAGGCCGGTTCACTTATCCTTGTAGTCTCCCCAATCCGGCCATCGAGCGTGTGCACAGCTACGGCTCGGCAGGCCATGACATACCTCAGCTCCAGAGGTGGTCGGTGAGATTTATGCTCTGGGGCATACATATGACCGGGCTACTGATGTCTGCGTCACAGTATGCCGGGCCAGTAGACTTCCCTGTACTGATCAGGAGTGGGCTACAATGGAATGTCTCCCAGCTCTTCAGGACTGGTAAATACAGCTCTCCCTGTCTCGACAGGGTTGAGCAGCTGGGCGTTCCCTGGGAGGTCGATTTGGGGGCCCCCTCACCCCCCTCTTCTCTCACCTGTCCCTAACTCCCCTCCTTTCCCCCCTCATGGGGGGGGCTGTGCATGGATACCGAGCGGTGTGTGTGTGCGCGCCCTGGGCTCTCACCTGGTTTCTGGCTGTGCTGGGGTGCCTGGGTCCTGAGTGCTTTAATCCCGGAGGGTGCCTGTGAGGTTTTCCCCTGAGTTGGTGCAGCGTTGTGTCTGCCACATGTTTTCTTTCTGCCTCTCAATGGCTGGTGGCCATTTTCAGTGTGGGCAAGGGACAGGATGCTTCTGGGCTTCAAATCGGCCATTTCCCGGTGATTCCCTATTCAGAACACTGGCGGACATTTTCTTGAAGCCGGACCACGTTTTTTGTGCTCTAGCAGCAGCTCCTGTGCCCTCAGCTTCCTGTTTTGTCATCACAGAGCACTGGGAGGCTTTCTGTGTAATCTGGACACGTGTTTCAGATCGCTCAGCAATCGTTCACCGATCACGCTGGCCGACTGCCATCGACACAGCTTTGGTCCCTCTGCATCTGAGAGCGCTAGGGATCTACAGGCACCGCTGTAAAACAGCGCAGAACTCCTCAGGGTGGGGAGTCCGGCGGGTTAAAACCCCTCAGTCAGCAGCAGCAAGGAGGGTGGGACTGTCACTGTCCTAAGTCCCCTTTGGGTGTCAGACAGGGTAAAGTCAACATGGCTTCAGAAACTGGTGTTTCTTCCCCAGAAATCCAGGCAATTGCAACCGGGTCACCTGCGGACTCCGCGGTCCCTATGGACACCCTGACGGTGGTCCTCAATACGTTCGTTGCCAAGATAGGGGCGGTGCGTGGGAAGAAAGGTGCTAAAAAGTGGCCATTCCCCCCAACGTGCTCTGGGGAGAGCTCTGACGCAGACTCTGGTCCTGCTGAGATCGATGACCCCTGCTCTGTCTTGTCAGTGACGCTGACCAGGACCCGTGCGCGACAAAGTGCTTGTTGGAGCACTTATCACAGCTGTGCGTGATACCCTGAAGATTCAAGAGCCAGCAGATCCATCTGCTGATGTATCGGTCCCGTTCACCTAAGGTATTCCCGTATCTGACTTATTTTGACAAGTTCATTTATAAGGAATGGGGTCGCTCGCAACGGACCTTTTCGGTCCCCAAATACAGGGAGGTGCATTACTCCTTTGAGGAAAGACTTCTCATGAAATGGTCGGCTTCTCTGGTCGTGGACCCCCCCAGTATCCAAGTTAAATAAAGTAACCACGATCCCGGTTGAGGGGACTCCTGCATTCAAGAAACCCACGGACAGGAAGGCCGTTCCTTGTTTATGGTTGTGGGGTCAGCCATGCGACCTGTACTGGCATCCGCACTGGTGTCGCAGACACTGAGTGGGCAAAACTTTTGCACCGTGAATTGGGAGAGCAACAGGCCTCCCCTGTCTGCGTGGAACTAGCAGACCAACTAGTGCAAGGCCTGGATACTCTCCTTAAAATGCTGGTCTGCTGACCAGGCATCCAGAAAAGCCCTAACGGACCATCCTTTCATTGGCGACCAGCTCTTTGGAGCCTCGTTAGATGACATTATTAAAAATGCCACTGGTGGTAAGCGTACTCCCACAGGCCAGGAAAGCTAAGGAGCCAAGCCGTAGGCAAGGACCCTCTTTTTCCGCTCACAAACAGCTTTTTCGTCCGCCCAGAGCTTCAACGAAACCTCCCCAGCCCGAAAGGACGCCCACGGACAGTCAAAAACGTCCCTGGAACCGCAAGCCTGTGAATAAAAGTGCTACCGCATGAAGGTTTGCCCCCACCCATGTCTCGGGTTGGGGGGTCGCCTTCGGAAGTTTGCAGCCCGGTGGTCCTTCCGGTTATCTGACCAATGGGACTGCGATCTGATTTCCACAGGCTACAAGAGAGATTCTTCCCCTCCAGCGTACCCGTATCCCAGTTCGCCGGGAGGCCCTGTTGGGGGCGGTAAGGAATTTGCTGAATCGCGGGGTGATTGTACCAGTTCCGGAATCTGAACGCTTTCAGGGATTCTACTCAAAACTGTTTGTGGTTCCCAAGAAGGAAGGGGTACGTCTGATCTTGGACTTGAAAGCCCTCAATCACTTTGTAAAAGTGCAGAGGTTCAGAATGGAATCAGTTCGCTCAGTAGTCGCTGCGCTCCATCAAGGGGACTCCCTGGCAGCCTTAGACATCCAGGATGCGCACCTGCACATACCCATATGCCTTCGGCATCAAAAATGTATGCGTTTTGCAGTTGGGGAAGCCCCTTACCAATTTATGGCTCTTCCCTTTGGTCTGGCATCAGCCCCCCGAGTCTTTACCAAAGTACTGACTCCAGTATTGGCGTTGCTGAGACAACGTGGGATCACAATCGTGGGCTACCTAAAAGATCTCCTCCTGAGAGCATCTTCCGCCTCAGAATTAGAGGAGGATGTGGCGATCACCATGCAGACCCTGCAAGAATTTGGGTGCCTGTTGAACCTAAAGAAGTCGGTGATTTACCGACCCAGCGTCTGGAGTACCTAGGTTTGCTGTTGGACTCCAGGGAAGTGAGAGTTTTTCTCCCTTCAGACAAATTGCAGACTCTCAGATCCACGGTCAAACTACTGATGAACCGCAAGTGGTCGTCGCTCCGGTTTTGCATGCGAGTACTGGGACTCATGGTAGCCTCCTTTGAGGCAGTACCCTACGCCCAGTTCCACACCAGAGTGCTGCAGAAGGAGATCTTGTTAAAATGGGACAAATCTCAGTTGTCCCTAGATCAACAGATCCAGGTGAGCCAGCCAGTCAGGGACTCTGTGGTCTGGTGGTTGAGGTCCCCGGTGATTCAGTCTGGAAAATCGTTCATTCCTCTAAAATGGACAGTGATCACTACGGACGCCAGTCTATCTGGCTGGGGTGGAGTGATGGGGGTTCAGTCGGCTCAGGGCCTCTGGTCGACGGAAGAATCCGAGTTACCGATCAGTCTGCTTGAATTGAGAGCGATCAGGCTGTCTCCCCACACATGGTCGGTGAGTCTTCATGGGCGTCCGATCAGGGTACAATTGGACAACGCCACGGCTGTGGCGTATGTAAATCACCAAGGGGGAACAAGAAGCTCAGCCGCTGCACGGGAGGTCGCTCACATACTTCGGTGGGCAGAGCGACACTTACCGGCCCTGTCGGCCATTTACATCCCGGGTGTGGAGAACTGGCAGGCGGACTATCTGAGTCGACAGATGCTGGACCCAGGAGAATGGGCATTGCATCCGAAGACATTCAGGCTGCTGTGCCTGAAGTGGGGAACACCAGATGTGGATCTACTGGCCTCCCGTCTCAATCGGAAGGTGCCAAGATTTGTGTCCAGGACAAGAGATTCGTGGACCGACGCGTCAGACGCGCTGGTGGCTCCGTGGGATCAGTACCAGCTGATCTACGCCTTTCCTCCACTGAAACTGTTACCACGTCTGCTTCGCAGAGTGGAAGCCGAGGGGATCCCAGTGATACGGTTGCCCTAGATTGGCCTCAGCGTCCCTGGTACGCAGACCTGGTGTATCTGGTGGCAGACACTCCCTGGCGACTACCGCTGCGAGAGGACCTTCTGTCTCAAGGTCCAATTCTCCATCCTGCTTTACCATCGCTGGTTTTAACGGCATGGCTATTGAGAGCCAGGTGTTGAGGAACCGGGGTCTATCAGACTCGGTGATTCCAACTATGTTGAGGGCACGGAAATCATCTTCTTGGAAGATATACCATCGTACCTGGAAGGCCTACATCTCCATGTGTGAGGAGAAAGGATGGCATCCGCGATCCTTTTCCATATCCAGGATCCTGCTGTTTCTCCAGCAGGGAGTGGACCAAAGATTGGCAATAAGCACCATCAAAGGGCAAATCTCAGCCTTAGCTGTCTTTTTTTTCAATGGCATCACACTCCTTAGTGAGTACCTTTTGTTTAGGGGGTACAACACGTAGTCCCTCCAGTGCATCCAACGTTACCTCCATGGGATTTGAACCTGGTATTGGCGTTTCAGAATCTGCCGTTTGTGACTATCAGGGAGATTCCACCTTTGACTCTTTCCCAGAAAGTGGTCATTCTAGTGGCCATCACATGGGCCAGGAGGGTTTTGGAAATGGCGGCCTTGTCTTGCAAGTCACCCTATCCGGTTATCCACATGGATAAGGTGGTGTCGCGTCCTCAACCATCTTTTCTACCGAAGGTGGTCTCTGCTTTTCATATCAATGAGGACATTGTATTACCATCGCTGTGTCCTAAGCCAAAGCACCCCAAGGAGGTGGCCCTTCACGCTCTGGACGTGGTTAGGGCCCTGAAGGTGTATTTGGATGCCATGGCTTCGTTTCGGAAGTCAGACTCACTGTTTGTTTTGGTGGCTGGTCCAAAGAAGGGCATGGCGGTCTCGTCGGCCACCATTTCCAGGTGGATCAGACAGATTGTAGTACAAGCCTACGCCTTGAAGGGGCAGATGCCCCCCTTTCCGGTCACGGCCCACTCTACAAGGGCAATCGGAACGTCTTGGGCCTTTCGACACCAAGCGTCGGTTGCTCAGGTGTGTAAGGCGGCGACCTGGTCGTCTGTCCATATATTTACCAAGTTCTATAAGGTAGATGTCAGTGCATCGGCGGATGCCTGTTTTGTCCGCCAAGTTTTGCAGGCGGCCGTGTAGTTGCAATTGAATATGCAATCAATATTTTTTCCTGTTTTTTTTTTAAAAACGCAGTATTGTTATGTTAATGCACTGTTGCATTACTTCCGCAGTTGGTTGCGATCTTAGGGATCACTCCTGTTGAGGATACCCGGTTATTTGGTGGTGGTTTCTGCACGCACTGCTGTTTTTTTGTGGGTTTCGTTTCACTAGTTCCCACTTGCCATGTGGATTAAATTTTTATGCTGTTTTTCCCACCCCTCATTTGGCACTGCTTGGGGACATCCCATTTTGCTACAGAGAGGAGCTGTGTCGGTTGGTGAATATAAGAGAAAATAGGATTTTTTGTACTCACCGTAAAATCCTTTTCTCTGTAATTCACCGACCGCACCGGCACCTCCCTTTTTTTTTTTTTTTCCTCTTTACGTTATACTGCTTGTTGATGTACTGAGGCTGCTAGGCCAGACTGTGGGGATTGTAGCCTAGGGACCGCCCCCTGGGCCGAAGTAAAAGTTCTGAAGTGTTGTATTACAACTTTGCGTAGTAATCCCCAGTGATAGGGCTAACAACCCATTTTGTTACAGAGAGGAGCTGTGTCGGTCGGTGAATTGCAGAGAAAGGGATTTTACGGTGAGTACAAAAAACCCTATTTTTACACGTTGGATGTCGTTATTGCTGTTTAATGTATCTTCTTAAGCGCATAGTTAATCAGGCCTCCTCTGTACTTCTTTTAGGCTTTAGAATTATTAGTCCAGAAGGCTTTGAGTTCTGCATCCACACCACTTTCACCAGCAGAAGCCACACGAAGAGTTCTGGAATGTATTGCTTCTGGAGTTCTCCTTTCTGGTTAGTCTTTGAACCTTTATTTTAGTAGTTAATAACTTTACTACATCTGTATTCTGATTTGTAATATTAAAATTTGGTTGATTATTGTTCCCTTTTAGTAACACTGACTTGCAGAGAAAAGATCTTAGTTTGAACTGTATTAAGGTGACTTATTGAGGTTTTTGCAGAACATAGAACAATTTCCATCCAGGGTGTATCAACATGACACTACCCTGAAGGTGCGGCCAGAATTAAACAAAATAAGATTGCTGTCTAACATAGTCAGCTAACTAAGATCCAAACTTCCCTCCCCCTCGCCTTTTCTGATTTAGCCCTGTAAGTTGCCTTATAGTAAGGCATCATGTTTACCAGACCTTTCCAAAAGTTTATATCTGGAGCCTTCACATCTTTTCATTTAAGCAATATAGCCTTCCTCCCATAAAATAGTCAGTCATTGGTATAGGTATGGATAAAAGATCTGAAATGTATGCAGTGAGTGCCCTCCAAAACGGCTGTATCAGAGGGCAGCTCCAAAATACATGTTCTGCATTGACTGGAGAGGTAGAACATCTCCAACATTCCGCCGAGGCCATACCATAGATTTTTGCCAATCTAGCTGGTGTATAGTAGCTTTTATGTATGAATATAAATTGAATTAATCTGTCCCTGGCTGATACTAGGTGTTTAAAGGGCTGATTCCATAAGCCATCCCAGTCTTCTCCCTGTAAATCTGGAACTTCGGCCTCCCGTTTACTCTTGCAATTAGCTACTGCCTTTGGCATTGACTTGAAAAACTATTTTTCTTATCGTACATCATGGGACACAGAGCCATAGTGGTTACTATGTGGGTTATAGGCCACCTTCAGGTGATGGACACTGGCACATCCTAAGACAAAAAGGGCACTCCCTATATATCCCCTCCCACTACTGGGAGTACCTCAGTTTTTTTGCCAGTGTCTAAGGTGTTGGTCACGAGTAAATATGTGCTCTGCTGAGCTCCAGTGGAGCAATCCTTGCTGGGGCTAGCCATGCTGACCGGATCCATTCAACGCGTCTCTTCTGGCCAAATTGAATGGTACCCGGGCCTCGTATCCGAAGAAACAAGGTTTTTGCCTGTGACTGCTTCTCTTTTTAGAGAGCTGGACCCTGGGAATCCAGTACTTTTTGGTAGTACAGCCATAAAGTTTTACTGGCAGGGTGCTGTTGCAGGTCCAAGATTGCGGGTTTACTCTAGGATCCCCTGCTCCTGATGGTTTAACGGAACCCACTGTGAAGGGTGAAGATCTGGTCTGTTTTACCACAGAAACCCTGCGGTGGGAAAGGTAAGTGGAGTTTTCTAAGAATTTTTATTTTCTTATGAATGTCTCCTTTAAAGCGGTTTTGTACAGAAAATTGCAAGTTCATCTTATTCAAATGGCTTTGGAACATAGATGCAGTTATGACCATTGAAATAAAATAATATGCAGTATTTACCTTTTATTTTATATGTTTATGCCGACTTCCGGGCTCTCCTCCCGTGGGAGTAGGCGTGTTTATCAGCTTCGCAATGGTCCCTGGGAACTTTTTTAGCTATTTCCCAGGAATCCGTGGGGGACACAGTCATGCCGAAATTGCCATTTTGAAAGTGGGCAAGCAGCTCTATCTGCCATTACCACTATAGCACATGAGGCAAGAGGAAGGAAAACAGAGGACACTCAATGAGCATGTGCGAGATGGAGCGGTGGATGCTGGGAGCTCAGCATCATCGCATCCAGGAAGTAAATGCCTGTGGGCTTAAACGCCCACAGTGAAAATGGAAACCGCCGGACTGCTTTTTTAAAAGTTTTCCTTAGCAATGAAATAGTCATGCCGGGGGTTAAAAAGACGCCGATCGTGGCTGCAAAGACACAGTAGGAATCGCCCACCAGTGACACAGGTAAAAAAAAAAAAAAAACGGCAGTGGAATCCCGCTTTAACATAAAAAGTTGTCAGGCCTGAACAGCAGGTCCTCTGGTAAGCTTGGGGGGGGGGGGGAGTTTTCTCCCCGCTTATCGCCCCTCTATGCTGATAGTCTCCTCCGCTCGGTGACTTGTAAACACACACACACATCCCCCCCCGCATCATGCTTCGGTAGGTCTGAGAGGGCCTGTCGTCTGACGCTCGTGCAGGGAAACCCTTATTTTAAAATAGTGGGTGGGGCCGTAGGCAAGACGGGGCTTAGCGGCATCTGTGTTCTTCGACGCTAGGACACGAGGAGGCAAGTTCCTTTGACACATTTTTTACTGCTGCATCGGGCCGGGCATTAATAGCAGCAATTGTGCTGAACTATAGACCTAGCAATGTATGCATTCCTTCTGGTAGTGCCTCTGCTTTCTGCATCAGGCTATGAGCAGAAAGGGGACAAGGAACAACTCAAAGGGTTCTAGAGGATCGATTGTTTTACGGCAACCTAAATCCATTAAAAAAAAAATGGCATCCTCCTCTGAGAGTGGTGCGGCTGGTCAGAGTGAGCCATCAGGGGGGTACTGGTGTTGCAGCAGCTCTAGACACTTCAGCCCCTATATACAGTGCCTTGCGAAAGTATTTGGCCTCTTTGAACTTTTCAACCTTTTGCCACATTTCAGGCTTCAAACATAAAAATATAACATTTTAATTTTTTGTGAAGAATCACCAACAAGTGGGACACAATTGTGAAGTGGAACGAAATCTATTGGATAATTTAAACTTTTTTAGCAAATAAAAAACTGAAAAGTGGTGCTTGCAAAATTATTCGGCCCCTTTACTTTCAGTGCCGCAAACTCACTCCAGAAGTTTAGCGAGGATCTCTGAATGATCCAATGTTTGTCCTAAATGACTGATGGTGATAAATAGAATCCACCTGTGTGTAATCAAGTCTCTGTATAAATGCACCTGCTCTGTGATAGTCTCAGGGTTCTGTTGAAAGCGCAGAGAGCATCATGAAGACCAAGGAACACACCAGGCAGGTCCGTAATACTGTTGTGGAGAAGTTTAAAGCCGGATTTGGATACAAAAAGATTTCCCAAGCTTTAAACATCCCAAGGAGCACTGTGCAAGCGATCATTTTGAAATGAAAGGAGTATCAGACCACTGCAAATCTACCAAGACCTGGCCGTCCCTCTAAACTTTCAGCTCAGACAAGGAGAAGACTGATCAGAGATGCAGCCAAGAGGCCCATGATCACTCTGGATGAACTGCAGAGAACTACAGCTGAGGTGGGAGAGTCTGTCCATAGGGCAACAATCAGTCGTACAGTGCACAAATCTGGCCTTTATGGAAGAGTGGCAAGAAGAAAGCCATTTCTCAAAGATATCCATAAAAAGTCTCGTCTAAAGTTTGCCACAAGCCACCTGGGAGACACACCAAACATGTGGAAGAAGGTGCTATGGTCAGATGAAACCAAAATCAAACTTTTTGCCCACAATTCAAAACGATATGTTTGGCGCAAAAGCAACACAGCTGATCACCCTCAACACACCATCCCCACTGTCAAACATGGTGGTGGCAGCATCATGGTTTGGGCCTGCTTTTCTTCAGCAGGGACAGGGAAGATGGTTAAAATTGAGTGGAAGATGGATGCAGCCAAATACAGGACCATTCTGGATGAAAACCTGTTGGAGTCTGCAAAAGACCTGAAACTGGGATGGAGATTTATCTTCCAACAAGACAATGATCCCAAACATACAGCAAAATCTACAAAGGAATGGTTCACAAATAAACGTATCCAGGTGTTAGAATGGCCAAGTCAAAGTCCAGACCTAAATCCAATCGAGAATCTGTGGAAAGAGCTGAAAACTGCTGTTCACAAACGCTCTCCATCCAACCTCACTGAGCTCGAGCTGTTTTGCTAGGAAGAATGGGCAAGAATTTCAGTCTCTCGATGTGCAAAACTGATAGAGACATACCCCAAGCGACTTTCAGCTGTAATCGCAGCAAAAGGTGGCTCTACAAAGTATTAACGCAAGGGGGGCGAATAATTTTGCACGCCCCACTTTTCATTTTTTTATTAGTTAAAAGTTTCAAAAATCCAATAGATTTCGTTCCACTTCACAATTGTGTCCCACTTGTTGGTGATTCTTCACAAAAAAATAAACATTTTATATCTTTGTTTGAAGCCTGAAATGTGACAAAAGGTTGAAAAGTTCAAGGGGGCCGAATACTTTCGCAAGGCACTGTATATCACTCGGGAGGTTTTTTTTCTTCTACCATTTTAAGTTGTGAACAGAAGATTGATGCTATGTTCGCTTCCCACAATGGACTCAAACATAGCAGATCCCAGTCCATTGCTCAGGACCCTCATACTAGGGAACAAGGGGCAGGAGATCATGAAGTATTTTCAAAGGATCAGGAAGAGGCCAATGACTCCTCTTCTGAAGATCCTAATATGGAGGGAGCAGCCTCACAAGAGAGACTGTTGGTACACTCCCTTACTAAGTTGATTCGCTCAACCTTTTTATTGCCTGTAGCGCAGTCTATGGATGAACCCACCTCTGATTTGGGATCACTAAAGCCTCCCCAATCTGTGGATGCCTTTCCTATCCATTCAAAAAAAAAGCTGATGTATTCTGAGTGGGAGCACCCAGTTAAACCGTTTTTCTCTTTCGTTCACTGACTGACACCATTATTCTTGACCATAGGGTTGTTACGCCACCTTCAGGAGAGGACTAGGCAGAACATATTATACATGTGAAACAAAAGCAGAACTTTATAGTTCCGCCCAGGGGGTGGTCCCTTCAGTAACAACCCCTCAGCCTCCTTCCTGCAGCTTCAGTTTTTTTTCTGCTTAGTGGAGGAGATGGACCTAGGAACCCTGCGGGGGACCGTCTGTCCTGGGATTTTTTTGCAGAAGGCTGTCTTTTGCGCAAGATTTTTGGATCCTGTGATCTACTATCAACAGCCGGCTGGGTGGCAGGCTGGATACCCTTATCCTTGTAGTCTCCCCATCCTGGCCATCTAGTTTCTGCAGACCATAGCTATGCGCTGGGTCGACCACGACATGCCCCTCAGGCTCCAGGGGTGGCCGGTGAGCGCAGCGCTCCGGAGCACACATATGACCGGGCTACTGATGTCTGTGTCACAGTGTGCCATGGCCAGCAGTCACCCCATACTCTTCAGGAGTGGGTCTGTGATGGGATGTCCCCAGCTCGTGCGGATGGCAAGTACAGCTCTCCCTGCCTCGGCGGGGTTGAGCAGCTGGGCATTCCTTGGGAGGTCTATGGGGGGTCCCTCTCCTCCCTCTCTTCTCTCCCTGTCTCTATCCTCGTCCCCATCTCAATCAGAAGGTGCCGATATTCGTATCCAGGACAAGAGATCCTTCGGTAGACGCATCAGACATGCTGGTGGCTCATGGGATCAGTACCGGCTGATCTATGCCTTTCCTCCGCTAACGCTACTACCACGTCTGCTCTGCACAGTGGAGACCGAGGGGATTCCAGTAATTCTGATTTCCCCAGATTGGCCTCGGCGCCCCTGGTACGCCTACCTAGTATGCCTGGTTGCTGACGCTCCCTGGCGACTACCGATGCGAGAAGACCTTCCGTCTCAAGGTCTGATCTCCTTCTGCTTTACCATCGCTGGTTTTTAACGGCATGGCTGTTGAGAGCCAGGTGCTAAGGAACCAAGGCCTCTTGGACTCAGTGATTTCAACCATGCTGAGAGCACGGAAACCTTCTTCTCGGAAGATATACCATTGTACCTGGAAGGCCTACATCTCCATGTGTGAAGAGAAAGGATGGTGTCCGCGCACCTATTCTGTTTACAGGATTCTGCTGTTTCTACAGCGAGAAGTAGACCAGAAATTGGCTTTAAGCACCATTAACCACTAGAGATCTGCGATATAGCCGAATGACGGCTACAGCGCGGACCTGCTTTGCCGGGACGACGTCTATTGACGTCATCCCGTGCACGAGCGGCCTGCGTGCTCCCTGAGGGGCGCGCTCTGTGATCGGCGAGTCTGAGACTCGCCTGATCACGGATCCGAGCAAGGGGTCGATCCCGACCCCTTACCACGTGATCAGCTGTGAGCCAATGACAGCTGATCATGTGACAAAACAGAGCCGTAATCGGCTATTTTTCCTCCTCGCGCTCACAGCGCGAGGAGAGAAAAAAAAATCCGATCGCGGCCAACTTATCAGTGCCCACCTGCCCCCTGCCAGTTATTAATAAAAGTGCCACCCAGCAGTGCCACCTATCAGTGCCCACAGTACCATCTATCAGTGCCCACAATCTGCCTCAACAACAGTGCTGCACCTCAGTGCCACATATCCATACCCATCAGTGTCATCTACCAGTGCCCATCAGTGGTACCTATCAGTGCCACCCATCAGTGCCATCTTATCTGTGCCCATCTTTGCCCATCAGTGCCGCCTTATCTGTGCCGATCAGTACTGCCTTATCTGTGCCCATCAGTACTGCCTTATCTGTGCCTATCGGTGCCACCTTATCTGTGCCTATTAGTGTCGCCTTAACTGTGCCTATCAGTGCCCACCAGTGCCGCCTCATCAGCGCATTTCAATGAAGGAGAAAAATGACCTGTTTGCAAAATTTTATAACAAACTATTAAACATGATTTTTATTTTTTTTTATTTTGCATTTTTTGTTTGTTTAGCAAAAAATAAAACTCCCAGCTGTAATTAAATACCACCAAAAGAAAGCTCTATTTGTGGGGAAAAAAATGATAAAAATTTCATTTGGGTACTGTTGTATGGCCACGCAATTGTCATTCAAAGTGCATCAGCGCTGAAAGCTGAAAATTGGTCTGGGCAGGAGGGGGGTTTAAGTGCCCAGTAAGCAAGTGGTTAAACAAATATCATCCTTGGCTGTCTTTTTTCAGCGAACCCTGGCGGCTCATTCTCTAGTGAGTACTTTTATTCAGGTGGTCCGGCATGTAGTTCCTCTGGTGTGTCCACCTTTACCTCTGTGGTATCTGAACCTGGTGTTATCGGCACTTCAGAAACCACCGTTTGAGAACATCAGAGAAATTCCCTTGTTGACTCTTTCCCAGAAAGTGGTCTTTCTAGTGGCCATTACATTGGCCAGGAGGGTTTCGGAGCTGGCGGCCTTGTCTTGCAAGTCGCCCTATCTGGTTATCCATAAGGATAAGGTGGTGTTGCGTCCGCAACCTTCTTTTCTGCCGAAGGTGGTTTCGGCATTTCACATCAATGAAGAGATTGTATTACCATCTCTGTGTCCTAAACCAACACACCCTAAGGAGGTGGCCCTTCATTCCCTGGAGGTGGTCCGGGCTCTAAGGGTGTATTTGTCTGCCATGGCTCCCTTTCAGAAGTCAGACTCTGTTCGTTTCAGTAACTGGTCCACAAAAAGGTATGGCGGTCTCGTCGGCCACCATTTCCAGGAGGATCAGACAGATTGTGGTACAGGCCTACGCCTTGAAGCAGCCCATTCCACCAGGGCAATTGGAACCTCTTGGGCCTTCCGACATCAAGCGACAGTTGCTCAAGTGTGTAAGGCAGCGACTTGGTCGTCTGTTCACACGTTTATCAAATTCTACAAAGTGGATGTCAGCGCATTTTCAGATGTTTGCTTTGGCAGCAAAGTTTTGCAGGTGGCCGTGTGATGTTGCAATTGCACTTCTTTTTTTTCTGTTTTTTTTTTTTTCTTAAAATACAGTTACTTTTGAGTATAATGCAATGTTGCATTGTTAACCGCAAGTTCTGATGCGGATAGTCAAGGTGGTGACTGCCCTGTCAGGGAGCACTTCTGGTTGTGGGTGAAGTTTTTTTATGCTGTTCCCACCCCTTGTTATGACACTGCTTGGCGACGTCCCTATGGTCAAGAATAATGGAGCTGTGTCAGTGAACAAAAGAGAAAATAGGATTTTTGTACTCACCGTAAAATCCTTTTCTCTGAAGTTCACTGACTGACACAGCACCCTTCCCTCCTATTGATTTACATTATACTGCTTGGTGACGTACTGAAGCTGCAGGAAGCCGGCTGAGGGGTTGTTACTGAAGGGACTGCCCCCTGGGTGGAACTATAAAGTTCTGCTTTTGTTTCACATGTATAACATGTTCTGCCTAGTCCTCTCCTGAAGGTGGCGTAACAACCCTATGGTCAAGAATAATGAAGCTGTGTCAGTGAACTTCAGAGAAAAAGATTTTACGGTGAGTACAAAAATCCTATTTTTCTTCCAAAAATGTTTTCTATACTTTATTCTATGGAGGAGGAGTTCTATAAGACATGGGGGATTCCAGCAATTGATGCTGCTATAGCCTCAGTTAATAAAAACCCGACTTTTCCTGTAGACAATGCGCAAATGTTAAAGGATCCAACAGATAAAAAGTTGAAATTTAAAAAAAAAAAAAACATTTCTCTTGCAGGTTCAGTTGTGCAGCCGGCTCTTGCGGCGATTGGAGTATCTCAGTCCATAAAGGACCAGTTTGTGGAGGTACTCAAGATTTTTCCTGAGCAGTAGGCCCAGCAGCAGATGGCTGGCATATCAGAGGCACTGTGTTTCACAGTGGATGCTTTGAAAGTTTCTATTATTCAAGCCTCACGGCTTATGCTAGGGCTGGTATATATGTGTAGAGTTCTATGGTTGAAAAATTGGTCAGCCGAAGCGCCATGTAACAAGCTTTTGGCCAGTTTCCCATTTCATGGTGAACGGTCGTTTGGAGACGATCTGGATAAATATATCCAAAGAATCTCTAATGGGAAAAGTTCTTTTTTTACCAGTAAAGAAGAAGTTTAAAAGTTTTTCCTTTTAAACGTGCATCTTCACCAGTGCCAGGAGCATCTGCCTCCAGACAGTCTCAATGGCCTCCACCGGCGGGTTCAAGAGAAACTTGGGGCAGGAAACCCATGAAGCAAAATACTAAAGCCTCCCTATGTAGGGGCGCCCCTGCTCACTCGGGTGGGGGGGGGGGGGGGGCTTCCACACTTTTCAAAGATCTGGCAGGAACATTGTCAAGACAGATGGGTGGCTTCCTCAATTTTTTTAGGTTTCAAACTAGAATTTCAAGAATTCCTATCTCCCCGCTTTTTAAAATCAAACATTCCCAGAGATCCAGGGAAAAGAAAGTCTCTCCTTATATCAGATATCAGAGGTTCCCACAGAAGAGCAGGTATCAGGGTTTTATTGAAACCTCTTCACGGAACCAAAACCAAACAAGGAGGTGAGACCCATTTTAGATCTCAAGGATCTAAACTGTCACTTGAATATCCGTTCCTTTCGCATGGAGTCAATCCGATCAGTTGTCTCCATCCTACGAGGAGGCGAGTTTTTGCATCGATCGATATCAAGGATGCCTATCTCCACATGCCAATTTTTCCCGCTCATCAGAAGTTTCTACGCTTCGAGGTAAAGAATCTTAATTTTCAGTTTGTGGCTCTGCCTTTCGGTCTAGCCACCGCACTTTGAGTGTTCACGTAGATCCTGGTTCCTCCTTTAGCCAGGTTAAGGGCTCAGGTTATAACAATTATAGCCTGCTTTTTGTAGATCAGTCACCTGTCTAAACCAAATTTTTATTTCAGCCGTAAGCTACCTAGAATTCCTAGGCTGGATTCTGAACCTAGAAAAATCTTCCTTAAAACGGTCAAGGAGATTACAGTACTTGGGGCTGATCAAAGATACCATAAGGTATTCTTACCCTAGGGAAGGATCAGCCCCATAAAAGAACTGATTTGGCTTGTCAAAACAAAGAAATCCTTCCATTTGGCTGTGCATGAAATTGTTAGGAAAGATGGTGTCCTCCTTCGAGGCCATTCCTTATGCGCAGTTTCATTCCGGACTGCTGCTAAACAGTATTCTGTCGAACTGGAACAAGAAGTTCCAGCCTTAAGCCTTTCCAATCCGCTTATCCCCCGAGGTTTGTCAGAGCCTCAATTGGTGGTTGATATCCAGCAACCTTCAACAGGGGAAATTCTTTCTACCAGTATCCTGGAAAGTGGTAACAGTAGATGCCAGCCTTCTAGGCTGGGGAGCAGTCCTGGATGAGGCTTCTGTCCAGGGGAAGTGGTCCAATTCAGAAAGGACCTTACCCATCAATAGTCTAAAAATTTGGGCGGTTCGTCTGGCCCTAGAGGCCTGGATGCTCAGATTACGAAATTGTCCTGTCAGGATTCAATCCGACAATGCCACGGCTGTGGCCTACATCAATCACCAAGGGGGCATGAGTAGTCGTGCAGCCCAAAAAGATTTGAATCATTTTCTATCTTGGGCAGAAAGCAAAATTCCTTGCCCATCGGCGATTTTTATTCCAGGGATAGAAAATTTGCAGGCGGATTATTTGATTCGCCAACAATTGTTTCCAGGAGAATGGTCCCTTCACCCCAATATCTTTCTGTTGATATGTCAAAGATGGGGTGTTCCGGACGTGGATCTGTTCGTGTCCAGATTCAACGACAAGGTCCACAACTTTAAGGACAAGGGATCCACTGGCATGCGGGACAGACGCCTTGGTCTTTCCATGGGATCAGTTTTCTCTGATATATGCGTTTCCCCCAGTTCTGCGCATGAACCAGCAGGAAGGGAAGGAGGTGATTCTGGTGGCCCAGAAGATCTTGGTTTGCCGAGGTTATAAAGATGGCGGTAGAGGGATCTTGGACCCTGCCGCTGTGGCCAGACCTTCTCGTGCAAGGTCCGCTATTCCATCCTACCTTACAAATGCTAAATTTAAAGGTTTGGTTATTGAAACCCACATTCTAAAGGACCGTGAGTTATCTCCTTCAGTAGTGTCTACTTTGGTTAATGCTATGAAGCCGGCCTCCAGAGTCATATCCTATAGAGTCTGGAAGGCATGTGTCTCCTGGTGTGAATCCCAGGGTTGTCACCCCAGAACGTATGTCATAGGTAGGATCTTTGAATTCCTGCAGATGGGACTGGCTTGGCTACAAAACTGAGGTACTCCCAGTAGTGGGAGGGGTTATATAGGGAGTGCACTTTTTGTCTTAGGGCGTGCCAGTGTCCATCACCTAAAGGTGGCCTATAATCCACATAGTAACTACTATGGCTCTGTGTCCCGTGATGTACTTCAAAGAAAAGGATTTTACAGGTAAGCTGTTATAAAAATCCTATTATATGTAACAGAGAGGTTTAGCTAGTAGTTCTGCTGTTAGTAAGGACTCAAGGGCCGAGGGCAGAGATTCTACCTTCATCTCTCAAAATTGTGATTCCTGTATGATGAGTGACGGGTCCGAAAACCAAGGCTCCTCTCCTGTTTTTAATAACAGGAATATGAGCAGTTGGGCGATCCGCCACCATCATTTCCAGTAATTTCCTGTTTTGTTTTGTTTTTTGTCCCCTTCTGCAAATATTGTATGAGCTCTTTGGGTCACTTCTGATGTTGTCAGCCCCTCGATATGTAAGGTTAATCGACACCTGGCATCCAATAGACACGCATATGAGGCCCCAGTTGGTGACCTTGTATGTACCTCCGCACACTCTCTCTCCTCCTGTTGAAGACGGGTAAGTTCCTCATTGCCATTTATGCAAGCAGTTTTAATGGCTGATATGCATTCCCCCTTGCCACCGCCTTAAATGCATCCCACACCACAGGGAGTTCAGTTGTGTCAATGTTCATGGACCAATACCCTTTAATTGTTTCCTCTAACTGGATAGCAACCTGCTCGTGCTGCAACCAGCTGGGTAATGGACGCCATCCTTCCCACCCCGCTCCACACCTGGAAAGACCAGGGTAAGAGAGAGGGGATTATGGTCCGACAGCACCCTGCTGGGTATTCAATACCTTCAACATACTGCAGCAGACGAACATTGCCAAAGGCCATATCTATCCTGGCTGAGGAGCTGTGAGTCATTGATATATGAGAAAAGCAGCAGCCAGTGGGGTGTTTCCATCTTGACAGCTCCAGCAAACTTGCTGCAGAAGTCCAACCATTAAGTCTGTAGAGCTCCCCCTGTTGGGATTGGAAGAATCCAACACCGCATCAAGGATGGCATTGAAGTCTCCCATCAGCAACAAAGGCAAGTGTACACATTCATCCAATTGAGTAAGCATGTCATACAGTAGTTGAACCTGAAAAGGAGGAGACACATATACATTCACTAGTAACATTAACTATTACAACTGCAACATACCTAACCTCCGGGTCTGTAATAACCTGGTGGATGATGCAAGGTACAGTTCTGCTTATCAGCATTGTGACCCCTCTAGCAAAGGTAGAGTAAATTGAGTGTATGGCTCTCTGGATCCACTGCTTACGCAGTGCTAGTACCCTATTACCAACCAGGTGGGTTTCCTGCAGGAAAATAATGTGAGGTTTAGTGTGTTTTAGGTATTGAAATACAGATGCCCTTTTAAATTGGTGATTAAGGCCCCTTACATTCCAGGACACAATATTGATCTTATTCGCCATGGTCACATTTGTTAATATAGTAGTCACTACAGGGTGTGCAACTTCCCAGCCCCCCCCTTCTATTATACTGGAAATCAAACTCCAACACCAAAAGTTCCGATATGCAGCTTCACTCCAAAAAAACTTGCGATGAGTTCCGGCCGCATCCATCGAATGTTCGGCAGTTCTTGTTTAGTCGCATCCCCTTACGCTCCATGTTACAGGGATATGAAGCTTGGAGCGTATGCTATTTGAATAGGCGTTACCTGCAAAGTGACACGGGGGAGTGCCCTCCCCCTACTGGAGAGAAGAAAAAATATATATATTTGCAGCCCGCATATACATTAAAAGGGAGAAAAGTATATGAAAAAGGGCCTGGAAAAGTTAACAAAAAAATGAGAAAAAGCACTAGAGTTCGGTGTCACAATGACTTCATGCAAAACATTGTGTATTCTCATCAAGTGGCAACTCTCCTATGGCTGAGGTGCAGAAAGTTCTCCATCTCCCCATTGTGATGTTCGGTCTCCTCACGATGGTACTTGGAAAGTTGTTGCCATATCACTCTGTATATCCATTGCTTGAGTAGGCTCCCTGTGACGGTTGGTAACAATCAGATACTTCCATCTGGCCATATTTCATGCAACATGCATTTTTCCTGTGATATTAATGGGTTTTTAGATACAGTGCACAACAGGTGCTTCTAAATTCAATGTGTCTCTGCCTCAGCAAGCAAGCCAGGCATGCATCAACTATGAAAGTTCTTTATCCAGCCAATCGCAAGCTTCCGCAGGGTTCTCAAAGAACTTTACATTACCTCTGTATTGCAGCCTTAATTTACTTGGATACAGGATACTGTATTGAACCTCCTTTTCCCTCAGTCTCTTGCAGATATTATTGAAGGTGCAGCGCTTTTGTTGGGTGGCGACTGAGAAGTCTGTGAAAAGCATGACCCTGGCATTCTCATGCTTGAGCTCTTTTATCTTCCTCGCTTGGGCTAGTATCATGTCTCTATCCCTTTAGTTCAGGAAACGAACCAGGAAAGGTCTGGAAAAGGCTCCTGGGGGTCTGTTGCCCATGGGGACCCTGTGTGCTCTCTCCACAAGATAAGTGAGGGGTAAATCTTTCAATGCTAGCAGTTGTTTAAACAGGGCCTCGGCAAACTGAACCAGCTTCAGCCCCCTCTGGTAAGCCCACCATTCTGATATTTTTCCTCCTCTGTCCTCGGCAGCGTCTGCTCTGCGTTGCAGGGATTTCTGGGTGCCATGTCTGGGAGAGGAGTCTTCCGCATCAGATACTCTGGCCTCCACTGTGGTGAGCCTGCCCCGGATCTTGTCTAAATCATGCCAGATTAACGTGCATTCCGAGAAGAGGTGATCTATGCGCCCCATTTGTTCAGACTTACTGGCATGGCTTCCAGGATCGGTCTGGTTATTGCATCTGTGTCCACAGCAAGCAGCTGGTCATCTGCTGGTTCAGCGTCACCTCCGAGCTCTGCCGTCTCTCTTGTTGGTGCCATTTTGGCGTGCTGATCTTGCCACTGGGAAGACAAGATGGCGGGCGCAGAGTCCTGTTCAGGGTCTTTGGTGGAGTGGGTCTGCCGCTGGTCTCTAGGAGCCTTCTGGGTCTTTTTGGAAGCAGAGGAATGCATCACTTTGATCCTTGTACCTTCCCCCAGCCAGCAGTGGTGGTAGAAAATGAGTAGGTTTGCTCTAAAACCACGGATGCTTTCAGGAGAAACTGAGCTTCAGAGAGATGTGTGCTGCCTCGATCACATCCGGCCATACTCCCTAGTTTCTCCCATTCTTTGAAGGACCTCTCAAGCTCCATCAGGTTGGATGGGGGAGTGTCGGTGCACAGCCATTTTAAGATCTCTCCAGAGATGTTCAAGTCTGGGCTCTAGTTGGGCCACTCAAGGACATTCGGAGTTGTCCCGTAGCCACTTCTTTGTTATGTTTACGGTGGGCTTGGGGTCATTGCCCTGTTGGAAGATGAACCTTTGCCCCAGTCTGAGGTCCGGAGCACTCTGGAGCATGTTTTCATCAAGGATGTCTCTGTACGTTTGCATTCATCTTCCCCTTGATCCTACCTAGTCTCCCAGTTCCTGCTGCTGAAAACATCCTCACAGCATGATGCTGCCACCACCATGCTTCACTGAAGGGATAGTATTGGCCAGGGGATAAGTTTCCTCCAGACATGACGCTTGCCATTTAGGCCAAAGGGGTCATTCTTTGTTTCTCATGGTCTGAGATTCCTGCAGGTGCCTTTTAGCAAGCTGTCATGTGCCTTTTACTGAGGAGTGGCTTCCGTCTGGCCACTCTACCATTAGGGATGATCTCCAGCGTGTTCGCATACTCCATGTGCAGAGCCCGCCAGAAAGTCGCTAATCACTGGCAGTGAGACATTGTCCAATCTCTGAAGCCGTGCATCGTGTCAGTGTCTCACTGCCTGTGATTAGCGCTGCGCCAACTTCCTGGCAGGCTCTGCACGTGTGGAGTATGTGAACACGCCAGAGCTCATCCTTATCTACCATACAGGCCTGAATGGTGGAGTGCTGCAGAGATGGTTGTTCCTCTGGAAGGTTATCCTTTCTCCACAGAGAAATGCTGGGGCTCTGTCAGAGTGACCATTGGGTTATTGGTCACCTCCCTTACTAAGGCCCTTTTCCTCAATCGCTCAGTTCGGCCAGGGCGGCCCATTTTAGGAAGAGTCCTGGTGGTTACGGATGATGGAGGCCACTTTGCTCCTTAAACGTTCAATGCTGCAGAAATGTTTCTGTACTCTTCCCCAGATCTGTACCTCGATACAATCCTGTCTCGGAGGTCTACAGACAATTCCTTGGACGACATGGCTTGGTTTGTGCTTTGACATGAGCTTTTAACTTTTGAACCTTATATAGATAGATAGATGTATAGATAGATGTGCACCTGTCTAAACCCTGTCCAATCAAATGAATTTACCACAGGTGGATGCCAATCAAGTTGTAGAAACAGGGATGATCATTGGAAAAGGCTATACTTCATGTACATGTGATTTATTTTATATTTTTTATCTTTAATGCATTTGGAAAGATTTCAAACAAACTTCTTTTACGTTGTCATTATGAAGTATTGTTTGTAGAATTTTGAGGAAAAATAATGATTTGAATCCATTTTGGAATAAGGCTGTAACATAACAAAATGTGGAAAAAAAATGAAGAGCTGTCAATACTTTCTGTATGGACTGTGTGATTAAGATCTATATATATATATATATATATATATATATATATATATATATATATATATATTATATAGATCTATTTACATACATGGATGTCCATATATATTTGGATAAGGGCACAATTTCCAACTTTTGGCTCTGTATGCCACCAGAATAAAATTTAAAACGAAACAATCCAAATGAATTTGAAGTGCAGACTTTCAGCTTTAATTCAAGGGGTTGAACATAAAAATAAAGTACAAATTTTAGGAACTGCGACCCCTTTTGATACATTTTGCCTATTTTCAGGGGCTCAAATTTAATTGGACAAATAAATATATTCATACATGTTTTTATTAAGAATCATTTACTTGAGTCTTATGTTTTGCCAAGCTCTAACTGCAGCTGTCTTCAGTTCTTTGTGGGTCTTTCTGCCTTTCGTTTTGCTTTCAGCAAGTGAAATGTATGTTCAGTTGGGTTTTTGATCAGGTGATTGACTTGGCCATTGTAGAATAATCCACTTCTTTTCCTTCAAAATCTCTTTGGTTGCTTTTGCAGTGTGTTTTGGATCATTGTCCATTTGCACTGTGAAGCGCCATCCAATCAACTTTGCTGCATTTGACTGAATCTGGGCTGACAGTACATCTCTAAGCACTGCCGAATTCATCCGGCTGCTTCTTTCTTCTGTCACATCATCAAACACCAAGGGCCTAACACCACTGGAAGACATGCACACCCATGCCATCACCTTACCTCCACTGTGTTTTACAGATGACGTTGTGTGCTTTGAATCGTGGGCTGTTCAAGCCTTCTCCACACTTTTTCCCGTCATTCTGGTACAGATTAATGTTAGTTTCATACATCCAAAGAATGCTTTTCCAGAACTGGTCTGGCTTTTTTTAGATGTTTTTGGCAAATTCTAATCTGGCTTTTCTATTTTTAATGCTTATGAATGGTTTGCACCTTGTGGTGAACCCTCTGTATTTGCTCTTGTGAAGTCTGCTATTGTAGTCTGATCAAAATTCCTATCGCACGTGTTCCTGGTAGAAATGGCTCTTAAAATGGTGGGTGCTGCAGCGATAACCAGTTGGGTCCTGGAAACATCAAACAAGCGTACATATTCGCCAGCACACCATGCCTGACTAAGGGGTCCTGCACGGCTCCGAAACATTGCACCTTCTTTTGTGACGTGATCTTTTTCATTAAAACTTTTTGTATGAAAATTGCCCATCCATGTACGCTTGCATTGATTATGCTTGATTGTAGACTTTGACAATGATACGCCCACCTCCTGGAGAGTGTCCTTCACTTATCTGAATGTTGTGAATGGGTTTTTCTTCACCATAGAGAGGATCCCTGCGATCATCCACCACTGTTGTTTTCCATGGATGTCTAGGCCTTTTTATGTTGCTGAGCTCCCCAGTGTGTTCTTTTCTCAGAATGTACCAAGCTATTGATTTGGCCACTTCTAATGTTTCTGCTATCTCTGATGATTTTGTTTTGTTTTTGGAGCCTTACAATGGCCTGTTTCTCTTGCATGGACAGCTCCTTTGATCGCATGATGTAGGTTCACAGCAATAGATTCAAAATGCAAAAACCACACTTAGAATCAACTCCAGACCTTTTTCCTGCTTAATTGATGAAGAAATAACAAAGGAGTAGCCCACACCTAGCCATAAAACAACTTTTGATTCAATTGTCCAATTACTTTTGGTCCCTTGAAAAATTGGGGGGTGGCTATTCTTAAGAGCTGTGATTCCTAAACCTTTCTATACATGCCCTCAAATTAAACCTGAGCGTGCACTTTCAGACAATATCAATTATATAACTATAGCTTGAATATGTTTTGGTAAATGCCTGAAAGAAACTAAAATTGTGCCTATGTCCAAATATATATGGACCTAACTGTATATATAGCCGACCTCTTTGCACATTTTCCATTTAAATTTTCCACTTTTAAGCCATTAAAGGTTAGGTTTGGTCCCTGTTTCAAATTTTACTTGCTCTCATCAGACTTCCAAAAATCAGTAACCTGAAAGTAGTGTAATTTGAAGAAAATGATTAGCTTTCTCTGGAAGCCTCCAGCAGCAGCATACTTTATTTTTTTAATGGCAGCTAATATAACACTTATGGTATGATATTAACCACTTCAGCCCGGGAAGGATTTACCCCGTTCCTGACATGAGCATTTTTTGCAATACAGCACCGCTTCGCTTTAACTGACAATTGCACTGTTGTGCAAAGAATCCACAATAGGTGAATATTGATTGGTTTGCGCAAAAGTTATAGCGTCTACAAAATAGGGGATAGATTTATGGCATTTTTATTATAATTTTTTTTTTATTAGTAATGGTGGCGATCTACAATTTTTATTGTGACTGCGACATTGCGGTGGACACTTTTGACACTATTTTGGGACCGGCGATCAAGGGGTTGACTGTGTTCCCTCCGTGTGTTCTAACTGTAGAGATGGGCTCACTAGAACATAACCAAGATCACTGCTCCCGATGACGGGAAGCAGTAGATACCGCTCATGTTGCTAGGCAGAATGGGGAAATGTCTTGTTTACATGGGCATCTCCCTGTTCTGTCACTAGCCCGTGATTTAAAGGGAACGTACAGGTACACCCATTTGCACAGCAGTGCCATTGTGCCAACGTATATCGTTGTGCACTGGACAGCAAGTGTTTAATACATGAATGTAAAAGCTATGCTTAGAGGTGAATACAGATTTAAAGTGGAAGATGCATGGATTTTTATACAGGGTTTGCAGGATAGGTAGGAAAAGGGGGGGGGGTACATTGAATACTTAGTACTAGCCTCTGCTGCCACTTTATCTTTAATGTTCAAATACTTTTCATTTGCTTGTATAATGATTTAGATGGTCCAGGGCTTCAAGATCCTTGTCAGGAGGAGCCATTCGATGTCTTGGAATCACTCACTAATCAAGAACGAGAAGATATCACTGCAAATGCACAGGTAATATAAAAAAGTCTACAGAACTGATGTATTCATTAATTGCTTTACATGCATGATATGGGTGTTCGTATAGGCTTTTCAGCCAGTAGTATGCAAATAAGGTAATGTATTTCATGCTTTTAGAGTAAGCGCAAAAGCTGTAAAATAGTTCAATCTGCCCTGCCTTTATGTATAACCCTGCTGTAAAAAAAACTAAAAGTTGTTTTGCTTATCCTGTCAGCAAGAATACATCTTAAAGCCAGGTTGTATTTAGGGAGCTAAAAGAACCCAGTATTGAACCTCACAGATCATTCCTTTTTTGCCCCTGTTCCAGAAAATACCCGTACACATGAAGTATTTCTAATGACATGGCTTAAAGAGGGAGTTCCGCCCGTTTTTTTTTTTTTTTTTTTTTTTCAAAAGTCAGCAGCTACAAATACTGCAGCTGCTGACTTTTAAAATATGGACACTCACCTGTCGAGTGCGCCTGCGATATCGGCACCCGAAGCCGATCTGTTGCTTGGCTCTCAAGTGCTGCCGCTGCCATCTTTTCTATAGGAATCAGGAAGTGAAGCCTTGCATGGGACCCGTGTGTTTCCCAGCAGGCAGCGGGGAACGGACAGGAAGTAGTGGGGTAAATATCCGCAGATTCTGCGGCTATCTATGCCCGGAAGTGAGTACAAATACCTGTATTGTACAGGCATCTGCACTCCCCCCTGCTTTAAACAAAGCCATTGATGAGAATTAAATATAAAGGCTTGCACTCCTGTTCTCATTTCAAAATACTTTCACCAACCTAGAACAAATTTGGAGATGAGGAATTCTAGGTTGGCCCAAATTAATTATTTAAAGTGAAAGTAAACATGAAGTTCTACTTTAAATACAAGTGAGTAATTCAACCCATTAGCACGCATAGCAGTTAAGATATCGGTTTCCGTTTTTTAGTACCTAGCATAAAATGGTTTTTTTTTTTTTTTTTGTTTAGCCTTTATATATTTTTTTATTACAGGTGTAATTTCAAGATGTAAGGGGGGTTATACAAAAGCGCAAAAAAGGAAAAAAATCATATTTGGAGATTTATGTGGATGGGACTAGTACTTGGGCAGGTTGGAATCTTACATTAGACATTTTTTTTCATCTCTGCTTATAAGTTCCTGAATACTACCTGCTGTTTTTGCAGGTGTAGTTTGTGCCATGGATACTTCGATTTGATAGTTAAAATGGTTGTAAACCCCTGTTATGAAATTCCAACTAAGCATGTATATCTGTAGTGTTTACTTTTCTCTCTTGAAAGCTTACAGTGTGGTTCCTCTGTTATCAGCATGAGTCACTTTTGAGATGTTTTCCCTGCACAAGATAAAATTTGTCAGAGAGGGAGATGAGCACATGGCTTGTCTATTCAGAATACAGCTCCGCATGTTCCTTCATTCCTCTGCCTATGGGGTTGGGGGGGGGGGGGTCTTTTTCCTCCAATTAGCTTTCACACTGTGTATAGGAGCTGTAACTTCAGTTATCCACCCCCTCCTCTGCACTCCTCACAGATGCATCATTTTATCACATATCTGCACTTTTAAAGGGTTTCAGACAAGAGAAGACTGCAAATAAACAAAACGTATGTAGGAGGATTTGTTTCATCTCTGTGTATCATCTGAGGCTATTCGCTTCACCGGGTATATATGAGGGTTTACAACCACTTTAATAAAAAGTTAACTTTCTTGTGATTCTAGTAGTAGGTAAAAGCCACTGTACAATCTTTCAGTGTGGAATAGACACATACGCCTCCTAGGAGGGAGGTTTTATTGTAAGTGGAATGAATCTTGTTTCTATTTGAAAACATTTCAAAATCTAACAAACAAATTTGTTCTTTTCAGCAAGCACTCAGAATGATATCATTTAGACAAATCCACAAGGTGCTGGATATGGAACCTCTGCGATCTACAAGACAAAGCAGACCAAATAGAAAGCGTCCACGGGACAATAGTGACTCTGGTTTAGTAGCAGAAAAGAAGGACAAGAAAGAAAATGTGGAAGATGTTGAAAAACCTAATTAGGATTTGTGTATGAACACCATGGTTTTATAATAGCAGCTCAAATAAAACGTAATAGGTGTTTCAGCACTTCTTCATTATAACATTTATTTTCCAGAGTACCAGTACATATTCAGCACCTTTCCTTCCAGTCGTGTGTACAGTTCAATGTTTGCCATACACAAATCTAATGGCATAGTTTTCTGTGTTGATATGTAACTTGGTATTGCCATATACGTAGCACTCTACATACTCTTCGGGAAGAAAGTTGTTATATAAGTATGCATATATGTTCTGCAGTAAACACACAGATTGTGAAGTTATGTATGCAAACATTTATCTGTAACACACAATACTAAAATTTGTAAAGACAATTTTCTCTTGAAATGTAAACTTTGATTTGTCAGCTTATTCAGTTTTCTTAGTCCACTGAAGGGCACAATAGTTCTTTCACCTTTTGGGTTATACTAGCACCTACAGGAGAATTGGAGCCTGACACAAAAAAAATCATAGGTCCTACTACAAACATTCCTCAGTGTTAGGCCGCATACACACGCGGGGACTGTTCGCTGAAACTGTCCGCTGAAACCAAGTTTCAGCGGACAGTCCGCTCGTGTGTGGGCTTTCAGCGGACAGTTTCAGCGAACAGTCCGCTGAACAAGGTTTTTCGGAAATTCCGAAAAACTGTCCGCTGAAACCTTGTTTCAGCGGACAGTCCCCACGAGTGTAGGCTTGTTCGTCAAACAAAGTTGCGCGCATGCTCAGAAAGGATTTTCACGCCGAAAGTTATAATGCAGTGTATAGGACGTCGTATTTTTCGTCCCGTCGTACGTGCCGTTCACGTCATCGCGCACGGTTTCAGCAAACTGTTCGTCCGTCGTGTGTGGCCATGTCCGTCCATGCTAATTTTGAGCGGACTGTTTGCCGAAACTGTTTGACGGACAAAGTTGGGCGAACAGTCCCCGCGTGTGTACGCGGCCTTATTCTGGTGTGCCAGGAGGATGGATGTCTTTTCTTCAGCTATGCATTTATCTGTAAAAGACTTATGTATATTATTATTTTTTTTGTTGGGGGACATAGCTCAGCTTTAGATAATTACAGACAGAGTATATTGCCACATGTAAGGGTAGGATGCTAGATGTATTAACAAGAGATGGCCCAGAGGATTGCCCCTGTTGGTGGCTAGAACCCCCACCATAGCTGTCGTGAACTCCGTTATTTGCCCAATGTCCAGACGTATAAGGCACAACATTTTCCTCTTGGATATCCTAAGCTCCTTTGTTTTTGTTTTTTTTGTCTACAAGCAGGTCGCTGCTGGGTGACAGGCCATATAATATAATTCCTGGTAGTCCTCCCACTTGTAGTTATCAATTGCAAGCAGGTACAGCTGCCACTGCCCAGTTTTGTGGAATTCGTTCTTCAGGGGGGCACATATGACTGATCAGCCTGCTGGTCTGTGACAGTGGCCCCCTTACAGGCCCGCAGCACCTCTTCTCCAGCTGATGGTGGTCTGCATTCACCATGGCACGTGGTTGTGGCCCCAAACGCTAATTGGTCATAGCCAGGACTAGTTCATCTAGTGCCCAGGGCAAATATGCCAAGCTGCGCCCTCCCCCCCTCAATTCATTATGTGCAAGCTTAAGGGATCCTACGCCGCAGTCGCTCACTTGTCAAAATCACTGCTGCTGTCACTACTTCTGCTTCCCTCAGCCTTGTAACAGAAGGAAGGCGCCCCCAACCCAACAGTAAACCAAGGCAACCCTCTGACATTCCCCCCCCCCCCCCCCCCCGTTTGTCACGGCCTTGCTCATAGCTGTGTTTTTGCTCTGTCTATTGGCAACCAAAGACTGCTGTAGTGGGCACTGAAAGAAGGAAGGGGCAGTCCTGTAGCACTCACTCCAGGTTTAAACTCTAGGCCTGTGGCTCTATATTCCTACATGGACAGCCAGTCAGGGACACTGCCTCTCCCACCACCTCCTTTTCTGTGTGGGTGTACGACCGCCTACTGCACCAGATCCATGGTATTGCTACACTCTGATCTATGCTAGCCTGCTAGTAGGACTGTTACCTTGACTTATATGCTGGATAGAGGTCAGAAAGATTCCAGTGAACCTGGTGTCTCCAGATTGGCCCCACAGGTCTTTTTGCCTTTTGCTAGTGCAGAATGGAGCAGCAGGTGGCCCTAGGCACAATTAAGGGTCAGTTGTCAGCGTTGATGGTTTTGTTGTAGTATTTGCTGTCCTAACTGCCACTTGTCTGCACCTTAATTCATATTGTAGCATCAGTTTGCAGATTGGTAAGGGGGCCACTTGCTCATCAGTGCATATATTTACCAGGTTTTTCAAGGTTGATGTGGCATCAGTTTGACTGGCCTGTATAATTTTATTTAAAGGATAAGATCACCTGATTTCCCCCCCCCCCCAGGACAGCGAGCAAGGGATCCTCTTCCCCACACCCACTGTCACAATTTGAAAAGAGCGCAGCTGTGCAGAGCTTCGCCCACATGGACCCATCATTCATGCACAGTTTCCTTTTAATGAATTCCTCAAGACAATGGCTGACGGCTTGTATTTCTCAAGGAACTATGAGAGCACTGGTGAGCACTCTCATTGTCTTTTGATCTTTCTGCTTTCAGGTAACTGCCCTTGCCTGTGCAAGGTACGGACAGACAGCTATGCTGAGAGTCTGCAGTAGCCTGAGGTTGCACCTGGGATCTACTGATCATGGATGCAATGCTCTACAGGCCCCTTAGAAAAAAAATACAAATAAATGCAGTTTTTTTTTAACCTGCAAAATAAGTGCATTTATTTTTCATAGTTATTAAGGTTGCATAAAGACACCAGTCCATCCATTTCAACCTGAGTGAGTGTCTACAATTGTCCCTATCCCTGTACATTGCACACTCACATTGGTCCCTACTCTCAATGAGCCCACAATCCAAGGTCCCCATTCATATACTAGGGCCAATTTTGGACAGAAGCCAATTAACCTACCTGCATATCTTTGGATTGTGGGAGGAAATCGGAATACCCGGAGGAAACCCCACACAGGCACAGGGAGAACATGCAAACTCCAGGCAGGTAGTGTCGTGGTTGGGATTCGAACCAGCAACCCTTCTTACTGCTAGGTGAGAGTGCTAACCACTACACCACTGTGCTGTGTAAATTTTTATTTTTATTTTTTTCAAAAGGTGAACTTATCTTTTAAAGAATAGTTTGTTAGTCTGATTTTTCATTCTATATTGTTCGCCCATTGTGGCACTGTTTGGGATGTCCTAGTCAGTGATCTAAGGCAGAGCTGTGTGCTCAAATAAGCAAAAAAGGCACAGCACCCATGCCTCTGTCATGCTAATGCCCATATGGGGTAATAATTTTGTTCTTGATACTTGCACTTCTGTGCCATCCAACTGAGTTGTCCACAGTTGTGGAGGGGATTTTCATAACCAGTAGGGTTTGTCAATGGGCTGTATTTTGAGTTTTAGTGCACCTTCCACCCTACTCGTGCAGACGTTGAGATACACAGCTCTGCTTTAGATAACCAACTGTATCAGGATAAAATGATTTTATGGTGAGTACAAAAATACTGCTTTTACTAGCTTCATCTTTTTCTTGTCCAAGATCTTCAATCAAGACTCTGCAGTGCTCTACTCGCTAGGAGATGATCTCTCCAGTTGCAGCAATCTGGTTCAACCAGCCTCAGCCTGGCTTTTGGAGGTCTATGCAGACTTGATTTTATATAGGAAGCTTTACAAACACTGTTCTGGTAAAAAAAAAAGTTAGCTGCAGAGCACTTTGTTTCCAGACCCTCTGGTATTACCTCAGCATGTGCCCTGTCTTTGAAGAATCACTTGTTAGGATGGTTAGGCCATGCATTGGGAACGACTTCAAATACATAGGTCGCTGGGTGCCTTTTGAAATCCCATTTTTCACAGCTGCAAACAAGTGCTGGTCCCAGTACTAGCCCTGCTAAACTCCTGCAAGCATTGTGGCATAATTAGACAACCTACAGAGAGAGACCAGTTCATGCAGGCTCTGTCGGATTGTGAGAGTTTGACTGTACTGGCATTTACAGGCGTTCAGATTGCCCCTGGACCTTCAGAAATAGTCACTGAAACTGGCTCATTGTTTGAAGTCACTGGAACAGGCCAGAGTGTTTCTCCCACAGGGCAAACTTCAAACTCTCTTCAGATCTCAAATTTAAGCTTTCTAGTCTAGGAGTCGTTCAACTCTCTGCTTTTGCTTGAGAGCTTTTTAGGCATTCCCATTTTGCCATTTTCAGTCCAGACATTTACAACGCAACATGCTTTTATCATGGGACAAATCAGACCCATCCCTGGACAGGCCAATTCATTTGTCATGGAAGACCAGGTTGTCACTGGCCAACAGTCACATACATGAACCATCGGAGAAATCAAAAGTCTTGCTATGCTAGGAGAGGTAGATCAACTCCTGTCCCGGGCAGAACTTTATATTCCAGCCTTGTCTACATCCAAGGTGTAGACAATTGGCAGGCAGACTTCCTCAGCTGGCACTGTCTGGAACTGGGGAGTGGTCCTTACTCTGAGATGTTCAGAAACTTGTGTCAAAGGTGTGGGAAATGGAGACCTTTTGACCTCCATGTTTAATAGTAAAGTCGGTAGGTTTGTTTCCAGGTACAGGGATCCTCTACCGGAAGCGGTGTATGTTCTGGTGGCATCTGTGGGATCATTACTTACTTGATGATCTATGCCTTTCTTTCCCTGAAACCTCTTTTTCATCTGCTTTGCATGATCAAGATGAAGGGCAATCTGGTGATCCTCTTTGCTCCAGGTTAGCCCAGGCAGATATGGACTCTGGGCTCTACAGATCATCCAGGTTTTCGTGCTCTAGGACGGATTTACAATACTCCTTCACGGTCACTGAATTTTGTCAGCATGGCTGTTGAAGTGTATCTCTGAATCTGATTTGTTATCCGACATGGAAGGCATATTTTACTTGTGAGCCACCCTGGTTTAACCTTCACTCTTCTATATTTTTTTCCCATAGGAATGCACTGTGTGATACCTTTGTTTTAATATGTTCCTAAAACATTCTTATTTTTCCTCCGTGTTCAATGTTTATAGGATTTGGGTCCCAATTGATGTCTTTTAGCATTGAGCACCGTTCAGAAAAGTAGGCTGTTTTTTAAGAAATGTAAGAGTTCTTTTGCTAACCTCATGCCTCCTTTTCCTTAGATGATTTATGCTAAATCGCTAGATCCCAAATTGTCCTGTACTGCCACATCTGAGATCAGACTTGGATCGTTCGTAATTAATAAAAGGGGTTCCTCCCTTTTCTATCAAGGCACGCTCTGCTAGATCTGTATGTGCTTTTTGGTTTCGGAATACTGTTTCCCAGCATTGCAAGGCTGCCACTTGCACTTGTGTTCACAAGTTCATTAAGTTCTATCAGGTGGTCATTGCAGTATCATTTTATGTAGGATTTATGTATAAATCCTGTACAATTATTATAATGTCAATTTCAGATGTTAGGACCTTCACCTGTTTAAGCTGCGGGCAGTCCCTGGTTCTCTGTAGTTCTTAAAGCGGAGGTCCACCCTAAAGTGGACCTTCCGCTCATTGGAACCCTCTGGCGCCACAATTGGCACCTTTCAGGGGGGTGGGGGGGTGCAGGTACCTGTACAGTACAGGTATCTGCACCCACTCCCGGCGTAGATTCTGCCGAAGGTACGCCCCTTTCCGAAGGTCCCCCGCTGCCTGCTGGGAAACACACGGATCCCAGAGACAGCGGGTACCATCCTTATTGCACGACTCGCACATGCGCAGTAGGGAACAGGGAAATGAAGCCGAAAGGCTCCACTTCCTGATTCCCATACCCAAGATGGCAGCGGCAGCACCCGAGAGACGATCGAGAGATCGGCTTCGGGTGCCGACATCGCGGTCGCGCTGGGCGGGTAAGTGTCATTATTTTAAAAGTCAGCAGCTGCAATATTTGTAGCTGCTGGCTTTTAAAAAAAAAACGGCGGACTCCCCTGTTAGCACTAGCTTTGTTGTGTTGCTCACCCCTCAGTTGGGCTGCTTTTTGACATACATATGGTGACATCCTGTGTCCCTAAATGGATGAAAAATAGGGTTTTTGGGTTCGCCATAAATCTTTTTATTGGAGTCCATTTAGCGACACGGGTCCCACCCTTCTGTGTTTATTTTCATGCTGTCAGTTCTACTTTCCAAAAAAATAAAACTGGGTCATGCTGGTCGTAAGAGGGGGCTGGCCTACAGGGTTTTTGTTTTGTTTTTTGAGAGTACCAAATCCTCCTGTAGGCAGCAGCATACCGTGAAGGTGACATTTTTCCTGTGCCCTTAAATGGACAGTGAGTATAGAAATCTATTTTTCTCTTTTTTTGAACAATGTTTTGTAAAAAATTAAATTAGACATATTACATCTATTCCCCATTTCTAAGCCAATCCTTTATAATAGTATATATGCATACATTGGAATAATGCCAAATAATATTGATCATACAACCACTCGCTTGTATCACTATAGGAAATATGCATACAATTTGTTTGGAAACACTGATTATACATTTTAACAGGGAAATTAATCCATAGAGCCAATACCTAGAGTTTTGAATCTATCCAAGCAAATGTTAGTTAATATAAAGGTGTTTACTGTGTATTGGGTAATTTACAGTCTGTTGCTTAATTAGTTTTGTTTTTACAGTGTGCCCTGCTATTACATAGTATACTGAATTGTTTTAATTTTTCTTGACTTTATTAAAATTAAATTGTTCAGTACTGTATTTTATTCAAGTAGTATGCATAGAACTTTACTCCCTTCAGCTTCTAGTAGCAGAAAAAGGAGACATTAAAGTTCAGTTTAGGAGCACTTTAGGAATACATGAACACAACTTTTACAAAAATGAACATTCAGAAGCCCTTAGATTAAAAATCAACTGGTTGTGTGCTCTTGGTTCAGCCTATGCTGTGGTCAAGAGACCACTATGTTTATGTGTGCCTTGGAGGTTAATAAAATTGACTTGTGTCATGAAGCAAAACACTTGCATGAGAGACCTTTGATAAAGCCTTTTATTACAAGTGGTATATTTCCTATTCGTTCCAACACAGAATGCATTCATCTTCATTGCAATTTGTCTCAGCCCCACTAGTGAGAGAATAATTCCTATATGAGGCTGCTTGCATGGGCTCTTTGTACCTTGACAATATCTGTTTTAAAGGGTTGGGTGATTTTCTAATGAACATACATTATATTGCCAAAAGTATTGCGACACCTGCCTTTAAACACACATGAAATTTAATGGCATCCCAGTCTTAGTCTGTAGGGTTCAATATTGAGTTGGCCCACCCTTTGCAGCTATAACGGCTTCAATTATTCTGGGAATGCTGTCCACAAGGTTTAGGAGTGTGTCTATGGGAATGTATGACCGTTCTTCCAAAAGCACATTTGTGAGGTCAGGCACTGATGTTGGACGAGAAGGCATGCCTTGCAGTCTCCGCTCTAATTCTTCCCAAAGATGTTATATCGGGTTGAGGTCAGGACTCTGCGCAGCTGTTATAGCTGCAAAGGGTGGGCCAACTCAATATTGAACTCTACGGACTAAGACTGGAATGCTATTAAAATTCATGTGCGTGTGATAAAATAAAAAATGTAAAATGCAAACAATTTTTTGTTATAGCAAATTAAATTAGAGAGAGGGAGGATGAGAAAAAGGGGAGAGAGGGGTGTGGGGTAAGGGAGGGAGGATGAGAGAGAGGATGAGCATGTGTGGAAGTGACAGCAACACAGCCCGGCCAAGGCATGTGACCGAAGGCACAGAATACAGAAGGAAGACCGGGTGAAGATGGAAGCACCCGGTACCCACCGGATTGATCACAGTGCAGCACTGGAGGGCTCAGTCTGACAGGTAAGTGTACTCTAATGTGCTAATATGCTGTGCATACTAGTACATTTTGGCATAACCTACCTCAGGGCCTCTAAAAATAGTAATGTAAAATTTACTACCACTTTAATTTCATGGAGTCGTCTACTGACCCGGTGGCCCTTGACCAGAATAAAATAAAAAATATTTTCAGGGACACTTTTTTTTTTTTTTATCAGTGGTATATTTAGACATCCCCTATGCTCCTCTATACATCACAATAGTACAGTAGAAATTAAGCCAATTAAGCAGAGACCAGCCATAGTTGATCTATGTATGGGCTATCCGATTGTAAATATATTAATCGACTTGAGTACAACCAGCTTGTCAGGTTTTTCCCAACGCAATCAGTGCTGCCAGCTATAGTTGGAAACACTGATCATTGTATTCTGTGGGTTGGGAAGGCTCTCCACTGGCAGAACACAATAACCCTGCGGGAGTGATTCCCCCATCCACAGGTCAGCAGATGAGGGTGTGTGGGGATAGGCAGGGGAGAGAGAGAGGTCTGTCAGCAGGGGGGTGTGAGATGGTCATGGAGGGATATCAATCAGCAGGTGGGGGGGAGGAGTAATTGGGAGTGATATCTTTTGGAGTAGGGTCTGACATCTGCAGGTTGGGAAATGGTCACCTGTGATATAAGTTGAAGGGAGGTGGCTAACATGGGGAGGGAGTGACCTGGTTGGTGATGATGTGTTTCAAGTTTCTTTCACATTTGCGGTAATGCTTACTGCCCTCTTAAAAGTGATCTGTGGTGTATTGCTTTTCAATGAGTGGTATAGCAGCAGCCGACAGGCGTTCATGAGATGCTACTGCCGCCTCCTTTTTTTTTTTTTTTTACATTGCTGAATGGTAGTTTTACATTGTTGGACTATATTGCCACTGTGAGCGAGTTTGGCTTGCAGTTGCAGAGTGGCCCCATGAAAATCAATAGGTGAGTTTGACAGGCGGTGCTGCCTATCAAACAAATTCTGCAGGCTCCAAGCTGTCCAATGAACTCAGTCCCTCGGACAAGAAGTGAGAAGAGGCACTGTGAGCTCATCCTCAGTCTGCTGCAGAGTGTGCCAGCTTGTATTTAAACTGGCCGCTCTGTATGTACTGTAGCTTCTGACTGGCTGCACAAGGAGCCCCTTATCTCCGAAACCATAGATGATAGGAAACCCAAATTTTGACCAATGGGTGAGTAGCTCAACCCCCCCAAATCTATGTGACCCCTGGTCGATGAGCCACAACCCTTGAAGTCGATCGCTTTTTCTCTTATATTCACCGACCGACACAGCTCCTCTCTGTAACAAAATGGGTTGTCAGCCCTATCACTGGAGATTACTAGGAAAAATTGTAACACAACACTTCAGAACTCTTAGTTCTGCCCAGGGGGGCGGGACCTAGGCTGCAACCCCCACAGCCTGCCCTAGCAGACTCAGTTTTATTTTGCCTAGTGAAGGAGATAGACCTAGGAACCCCCTTTTGATGCAGAAGCTTGGCTTTTTGTGCAAGATGAATGATCCTGTGATCTTCTATCAACAGCCGGCTGGGTGACAGGCTGGTTCACTTATCCTTGTAGTCTCCCCAGTCCAGCCATCGAGCGTGTGCAGGTCGCAGCTACGGCTTGGCAGGCCACGACATACCTCAGCTCCAGAGGGGGTCGTGAGCTTTATTCTCCGGGGGCATACATATGACTGGGCTACTGATGTCTGCGTCACAGTATGCCAAGCCAGTAGTCTTCCCTGTACCGATCAGGAGTTGACTACCATGGAATGTCCCCCAGCTCTTCAGGACTGGTAAGTACAGCTCTCCCTGTCTCGGCAGGTTGGAGCAGCTGGGCATTCCCTGGGAGGTCGATTCGGGGGGGCCCCCTCTCTTCTCTCCCCTGTCCCTAACTCCCCTCCTTTCCCCCCTCACGGGGGGGCTGTACATGTGCTGAGCGATGTGTGTGTGTGCCCTGGGCTCTCACCTGGGGGTTTAGCTGTACTGGGTGCCTGGGTCCTGCAGCTTAGTCCCGCTGGATGCCTGCCTAGTCTGCCCTGTGTTGGTGCAGCACTTTGTCTGCCGCATCTTTTCTCTAGGCTCTCATAGCGCTGATCGGCGGCCATTTTAATTATGGGAAAGGGTCAGACATGCTTCTGGCTTCAAGCGGCCATTTTCCTAGTGATTCTCTAGTAGAACACTGGTGGCCATTTTCTTGTAGCCGGACTGCGTTTTTTGTGCTCTAGCAGCAGCCCCTGTGCCCTCAGCTTCCTGTTTGGTCATCACAGAGCGCTGGGAGGTCCTGTGATTCTGAACATGTGTGTCAGATCGCTCACCAATCGTGCGACCGGCCAGCCACGACACAGTTTTGCTATCTCTGGGAGCGCTGGGGATCGTCAGGCACTGCTGTAATACAGCGCGGAACTGCCCAGGGTGGTGAGTCCCTTGGGTTAGAGCCCCTTAGCGGCAGCAGGAGGGTGGGACTGTCACTGTCCTAAGTCCCCTTCGGGTGACAGACAGGTTAGGGTCAGCATGGCTTCAGAAACTGGTGTTTCTTCCCCCAAAATTCAGGCAATTGCAACCGGGTCACCTGCAGACTGCACGGTCCCTATGGACACCCTTACGGCGGTCCTCAATTCATTCGTTGCCAAGATAGAGGCGGTACGTGGGAAGAAAGGTGCTAAAAAGTGCCCACCCCCACCCCCGTCGTCTGGGGAGAGCTCTGAAACAGACTCGGGTCCCGCTGAGGCCGGTGACCCCCGCTCTGTCTTGTCAGATGGCGCTGACCAGGACCGTTCGGACAGTGAGGATGAGTCCCCATCTGGGTCCGTGCGTGACAAATCGCTAGTTGGAGCACTTATCACAGCTGCGTGTGATACCCTGAAGATTCAGGAGCCAGCGGATCCCTCTGCTGATGTACCGGTCCCTTTTGGGTCCCGCAAGCCAGCACGTTCATCTAAGGTGTTCCCGTACCTGACTTATTTTGATAAGTTCATTTACAAGGAATGAGGTCGCCCGCAACGGACTTTTGCGGTCCCCAAATACATGGCGGTGCGTTACCCCTTTGAGGAAAGCCTTCTCAAAAAGTGGTCGGCTCCTCCGGTCGTGGACCCCCCAGTATCCAGGTTAAATAAAGTAACCACGATCCCGGTTGAGGGGACTCCTGCATTCAAGGATCCCACGAACAGGAAGGCCAAGGCGGTGGCTTGTTCCTTGTTTACGGTTGTGGGGTCAGCCATGCGACCTGTACTGGCATCCTCACTGGTGTCGCAGACACTGACTGAATAGGCAAAACTTTTGCACCGCAAATTGGGAGAGCAACAGGCCTCCCCTGTCTGCGTGGAACTAGCAGACCAACTAGTGCATGGCCTTAAGTACGTTTGTGATGCGGCCCTGAATACTCTCCCTCTGTTATCCAGGGCTTCAGTGTCAACTGAGGCGCCTGATTTGGCTAAAATGCTGGTCTGCTGACCAGGCATCCAAGAAAGCCCTGGCGGATCTTCTTTTCCTTGGCGATCAGCTCTTTGGAGCCTTGTTAGATGACATTATTAAAAATGCCACTGGTGGTAAGAGTACTCTACACCCATAGGCCAGGAAGGCTAACATCCGCTCACATGCGGCTTTTTCGTCCGCCCGGTGTTTCGACAAAACGTCCCCAGCCACGGACAGTCAAAAACGTTCCTGGAACCGTAAGCCTGTGAACAAAAGTGCTACCACATGAAGGTTTGCCCCCACCCATGTCTCGAGTGGGGGGGGGGCCGCCTTCGGCAGTTTGCAGCCCGGTGCTCCTCCCGGTTATCCGACCAGTGGGTCTGCGATCTGATTTCCACAGGCTACAAGATAGTTTCTCTCTTGGCCGCCAAACAGATTCTTCCCCTCCAGCATACCTGTGTCCCAGGTTCGCCGGGAGGCCCTGTTGGGGGCGGTAAGGGATTTTCAGAATCGTGGGGTGATTGTACCGGAGCCGGAACGTTTCCAGGGATTCTACTCAGGAAGGAGTACGTCCAATCTTGGACTTGAAAGCCCTCAATCACTTTCGTGGGCTACCTGGACGATCTCCTCCTGAGAGCATCTTCCACCTCAGAATTAGGAGGATGTGGCGATCACCATGTAGACCCTGCAAGAATTTGGGTTGCTGTTGAACCTAAAGAAGTCGGTGATTGTGCCGACCCAGCGTCTGGAGTACCTAGGTTTGCTGTTGGACTCCAGGGAAGCGAGAGTTTTTCTCCCTTTAGACAAATTGCAGACTCTCAGAGCCATGGTGAAACCGCTGATGAACCGCAAGTGGTCGTCGCTACGGTTTTGCATGCGAGTACTGGGGCTCATGGTAGCCTCTTTCGAGGCAGTCCCTTACGCCCAGTTCCACACCAGAGTACTGCAGAAGGAGATCTTGTTAAAATGGGACAAGTCTCAGTTGTCCCTGGATCGTTAGATCCAGGTGAGCCAACCAGTCAGGGACTCTCTGATCTGGTGGTTGAGGTCCCCGGTGATTCAGTCTGGAAAAATCGTGCCTTCCTCTGAAGTGGACGGTGGTCACTACAGATGCCAGTCTATCCAGCTGGGGTGAAGTGATGGGGGTTCAGTCGACTCAGGGTTCAGTCGACTCAGGGCCTCTGGTCGACGGTAGAATCCGAGTTGCCGATAAATCTGCTCGAATTGAGATCGATCAGGCTGTGTCTCTGCACGTGGTGGGTAAGTCTTCAAGGGCGTCCGATCAGGATTCAGTCGGACAACGCCACAGCGGTGGCATACATAAATCACCAAGGGGGGGACGAGAAGCGCAGCCACTGCTCGAGAGGTCGCTCACATACTTCAGTGGGCAGAGTGACACGTTCCGGCCCTGTCGTCCATTTGCATCCCGGGTGTGGAAAACTAGCAGGCGGATTATCTGAGTCGGCAGATGCTGAACCCAGGAGAATGGGCATTGCATCTGGAGACATTCAGGCTGCTGTGCCTGAAGTGGGAAACACTAGATGTGGATCTATCGGCCTCCCGTCTCAATCGGAAGGTGCCAAGATTCGTGTCCAGGACAAGAGATCCATGGGTAGACGCGCTGGTGCCCCCATGGGATCATTATCAGCTGATCTACGCCTTTCCTCCACTGAAATTATTGCCACGTCTGCTTTGCAGAGTGGAAGCCGAGGGGATCCCAGTGATACTGGATGCCCCAGATTGGCCTCAGCGTCCCTGGTGCATCTGGTGACAGACGCTCCCTGGCGACTGCCGTTGCGAGAGGATCTTCTGTCTCAAGGTCCGATTTTTTTTTTATTTATTTTTTTCATCCTGCTTTACCATCGCTGGCTTTAACGACATGGCTGTTGAGAGCCAGGTGTTGAGGAACCGGGTCTGTCGGACTCTGTGATTCCAACCATGTTGAGGGCACGGAAATCTTCTAGGAAGATATACCATCGTACCTGGAAGGCTTACATCTCCATGTGTGAGGAGAATGGTTGGCATCCGCGTTCCTTTTCCATAGCAAGGATCCTGCTGTTTCTCCAGTGAGGAGTAGACCAGAGATTGGCATTGCGCACCATCAAGGGGCAGATCTCAGCCCTGGCTGTCTTTTTTTTCAACGACCTCTGGCATCGCACTCCTTAGTGGGTACTTTCATTCAGGGGGTACGACATGTAGTCCCTCCGGTGCGCCCACCGTTACCCCCATGGGATTTGAACCTGGTGTTGTCGGCGCTTCAAAAACCGCCGTTTGAAAATATCAGGGAGATTCCCCTGTTGACTCTTTCCCAGAAAGTGGTTTTTCTAGTGGCCATTACTTCGGGCAGGAGGGTTTCGGAATTGGCGGCCTTGTCTTGCAAGTCGCCCTATCTGGTCATCCACAGGGATAAGGTGGCGTTGCGTCCGCAACCATCTTTTCTACCGAAGGTGGTCTCGGCTTTTCATATCAATGAGGACATTGTATTACCATCGTTGTGTCCTAAGCCGAAGCACCCCAAAGAGGTGGCCCTTCACGCTCTCAACGTGTTTAGGGCTCTGAAGGTGTATTTGTCTGCCACGGCTCCCTTTCGGAAGTCAGACTCACTGTTTGTTTCGGTGGCTGGTCCAAAGAAGGGTATGGCGATCTCGTCGGCCACCATTTCCAGGTGGATCAGACAGATTGTAGTACAGGCCTACACCTTGAAGGGGCAGGTGCCCGCTTTCCGGTCACGGGCCACTCTACAAGGGCAATCGGAATGTCTTGGGCCTTCCGACACCAATCGTCGGTCGCTCAGGTGTGTAAGGCGGCGACCTGGTCGTCTGTCCATACGTTTACCAAGTTCTACAAGGTAGACGTCAGTGCATCGGCTGATGCCTGTTTTGCTCACAAAGTTTTGCAGGCGGCCGTGTAGTTGCAATTTTATATGCAAACTTTCTTTTTCCTGGTTTTTCAATAAAAACGCAGTACTGTTGTGTTTATGCACCGTTGCATTACTTCCGCGATGTTGCGGTCTTGGGGATCACTCCTGTTGAGGGTACCCAGTTATATGGTGGTGGTTTTCCACACACTGCTGTTTTTTTGTGGGTTTAGTTTCACTAGTTCCCACTTGCAATGGTGGATGAAGTTTTTATGCTGTTTTTCCCACCCCTCATTTGGCACTGCTTGGGCACGTCCCATTTTGTTACAGAGAGGAGCTGTGTCGATCGGTGAATATAAGAGATAACAGGATTTTTTTTCTACTCACCGTAAAATCCTTTTCTCTGTAATTCACCAACCGACACAACACCTGCCCCTCCTTTTCCTCTTTGTTATACTGCTTATTGACGTACTGAGTCTGCTAGGGCAGGCTGTGGAGATTATAGCCTAGGGACTGCCCCCTGGGCAGAACTAAGAGTTCTGAAGTGTTGTGTTACAACTTTGCCTAGTAATCTCCAGTGATGGGGCTGGCAACCCATTTTGTTACAGAGAGGAGCTGTGTCGGTCTGTGAATTACAGAGAAAAAGGATTTTACGGTGAGTACAAAAAAACGGAAAATTTATATCAAATACTTACCGTAATTTTCCTTTCCTGATAGGCTCCATGGCAGCATACGTGTGGGTAGCCCCGCCTCCACGATTACCCAATAGGACCCAACTCCCATAAATCTTTGCTCCCGGCTACTATCAGTGTTCCGTAACTAGCCAACTCCAGACATTTGGGAGGGAACTCCTGCTGCCATAGAGCCTATCAGGAAAGGAAAATTACGGTAAGTATTTGATATAAATTTTCCATTTTCCTGAAAGGCTCCATGGCAGCATACGTGTGGGGAAATAACTCGCCAAACACACCCGGGTGGGCAAAATGTCGAGCAAAGAACAAAAGTTTATTTAGCATCGTCAACCGACAAAACTTGCAAACCAAAATTAACAGAAGACAGAGCCGCTGGCTCTACACAGTAATGAGAAACAAAGGTATTAATGGAAGACCAAGAGGCTGCTCTGCAAATAACTTCAGGCGCCACATGACGAGAAGCTGCCCACGACGTTGAAATACTCCGTGTTGAATGAGCCGTTAATGCCTCAGGAGGAGCCAAGCCCTTTGCTCTGTATGCCCTCTGAATGATCTAGGTAGAGATAGATCTAGCCGAAGCTCGCAATCCTTTATTCTTGCCATGAGGGAGAACAAGAAGAAATTTTGTTTGTCTAAAAGGAGCTGTGACTTCCAAATATTGTTTAAGCGCGTGTCCTACGTCCAGAGGATGAACATCCTGACTCTGAGTTTTTGAAAGTGGGAAGCACAATTTCCTGATTCTCATGGAAGACCGAGGTTACTTTGGGATTCGATCCCAACATGGGAATCAATACTGCCCTGTCTGGAAAGAAAGTCAGAAAAGGTTCCTCCGAACCTAGATTCCTAATCTCAGAAACTCTCTTGGCTGAGGTTATAGCTACCAAGAAGATGGTCTTGAGAGTGAGATCCCTTATGGACAGAGGCTCTGTAGAATCCTTTCCAAGGATTGAAAGAAAATCCAGCACTAAAGGGAGGTCCCATTTAGGAAACCTTGGTTTTCTTTGGGGTCTGAGCCTGATAGCTCCCTTGAAGAATTGTCGTACCAGGGCATGGTTTGCCCAGGAAATACCCGTAAAGGCTGAAATAGCCGACACTTGGACTCTCAATGAACTGATAGCTAAAGGTAAATCAAGGCCTGTTTGGAGAAAGCTTAGTATGTCTTGTACTGTTGGAGAACTGCAAGAATTTTCTCTGGAGGACATATGGGCTGAAAACTTGGACCATATGCGCTCATATACCCTATTAGTACTCCCGCGTCTGGAATTGAGAAGGGTTGGAATGACTTCTTCCGGACAACCAAGAGCTTCTAGCCTTTCCCTCTCAAAAACCATACCTTGAGGTGCAGACATGATGGGCATGGATGTAACCTTGTGCCTTGAGATAGGAAATCCGGCCTGAGAGGCAGGGGAACTGGCTCTTGATAACTGAGGAGCAGCAGTAGAGGGAACCAAGGTCTGTTGGGCCAGAATGGAATCACTGCGAGAATCTCCACCTTCTCTGTCCTGAGCCTCCGAAGGAACTGCAGGATCACCGAAACTGGAGGGAAGGCATAAGCTGTCTGAAACTTCCAATGTTCTGTGAGGGCATCTATCCCATATGCCTGAGGATCCCTGAACCTTGAGTAATATTTCGGAAGCTTCCGATTGCCCGGGGAAGCGTATAAATCGACTTCCAGGGACAATCCTAAGGTCAGGAGCCAATCGAATACTTCCCCGTGTAGGGACCATTCGTTGTTGTCCAACTCGACACGCGATAGGAAGTCCGCCTGAACATTCTGCACCCCTGGGATGTAGACTGCAGAAAGGTTGGACAAATTCTTCTGAGCCCAATTCATTATCGGCTCCATCTCCTGTAACAGGGACCAGCTGCGAGTTCCCCCTTGCTTCTTTACGTAAGTCACTGCGGTTGTGTTGTCCAACCTTAGCATGACCGAGGCATTCGCTGTCAGATGGTGGAATGACCGAAGCGCCTGGAAGGCCGCTCTTAGCTCCAGAACATTGGAGACGATTTTTTGTGATGGAAATGTCCACCTGCCCTGAGCGACATCCGAAAGGCAGTGAGCACCCCATCCTCGGTTGCTGGCATCTGAAGTTACCGTGACCCATGAGATGGGAATGATCGAATGGTGGTTGCGCAGGTTCTTCCCCTGTAGCCACCAAAGAAGAGACGTCCTCATGGCTGGAGTGAGGAATATGCGCTGTGTCTGGCTGGATAAGTCCCACTGTTGTAGAAACCCCTCCTGAAAGGGACGAGTGTGCCACTGGGCCAACTTTACCATGGGACTGGTGGCTGACATTGTGCCAATCACCTTCAGACATTGGAGAGCCGAGAGATGGGATGATGTAAGGGCTGCATGAATCCTGTCTCGTATGACTCCAACCTTCTCTTCTGGAAGGGCGATAGTACCTTCCACTGTGTTGAACTGCGCCCTTAGGAAAACAAGAGACTGAGTTGGATCTAGGTGACTCTTCTCTAAGTTCAGAAGCCACCCGAACTCCTGTAGAGTGGAGATGACTAGGTCTTTGTGTTCCAAGAGCTGCTCTCTGTTCAGGGATAGCAGAAGAAGGTCGTCGAGATAGTGGTGGAGACGAACACCTTTGACTCTGAGAAAGGCCACAACTGCCAAAAGGACTTTGGAGAAAACCCGTGGGGACGTTGTTAACCCAAAGGGAAGACATGTAAATTGAAGATGTTGATTGCCTACCGCAAAGCGGAGGTACTGTTGAAACTCCTTTGCCACGGGGACATGGAAGTAAGCGTCCTTCAAGTCGACTGATATCATCCAGTCCCCCAGATACACTGACTGCTGAATGGTAAGCAGAGATTCCATCTTGAACTTCTCTTTGCGAATTAAGGAATTGAGATGGGTCAAATCTATTACCGGCCTCCATGTGCCGTTTTTCTTTTGAACCAGAAACAGAGGGGAATACATGCCCTCTCCACGTTCTTCTTCTGGAACGGGAACGGCTGCGCCTTGATCCAGTAAAGAGTTCACGTAGGTCAATAGGACTTGTTTCTTCTCTTTTGATTCTGGAAGATTTGTGGGAATAAATCTTAGCCTTGGGGTGCTGATAAAACCCCACTTGTGACCTGAGGAAACTGTTTTTACTGTCCAAAAATCCCGAATTGAGGCCGCCCAAACATGCCTGAAGTGGAGAAGACGAGCCCCCACCTGACAAGTTTGAGCGGGCTCAATTTCAAAAGGATTTTGCGGAATCCTGCTTGCCAGACGAACCCCCTTTTGAGGTATTTTTGAAAGAAGACTGCCTGGATCTCCATGACCTTGAGAATTCTCGACCAGGTCTATAGCTCCGCGCCTCCCTGGCACGATCAGGGCCTTGTCTTCTAGGAAATGGACGCTTTTGATTTTGAAGACGTCTGTCCTGGGGATGAAACCCAGATTTCCAACCTGTAGCCCGGGATATGGCAGTATCCAGCTTGTTACCAAACAAAGATGACCCTTCAAAAGGAATATGGCACCAGGCCTGTTTGGATGCTGGATCCGCCAGCCATGGACGGAGCCATAACGCACGGCGTGCTGAGACCGCTGCTAACATATCCCGAGATATCAGGCGAATAACATCAATAGATGCCTCCCCCAAAAAGGCAGACGCCATCCTGATTTCTTTGGCTGTTTCAATAGAAATACCCCTCAGGAATTCTTCTACGGAATCAGCCCAGGATTCTATGGCCTTAGATACTGCTGCCATTGCAAGCACTGGTTTGCAAGCCATTCCAGAAGTCAGGTATATCCTTTTAAGGTCTGAATCGATCCGCCTTTCCAAAGGATCTTTAAAAGATACCGTATCCTCTAAAGGTAGGGTTACATATCTCACCAAACGCATGAGCGCTGCATCCACCAGTGGTGCTGACTCCAGGTGCTTCACATCCTCTTCTTTAAAAGGGTATAACTTCAGGATTTTTGACTGCATGGAACCCTTTTTATCCATCTTGCTCCATTCCTCGGTGATAATGTCACCCAACTCTGAAAGGAAAGGAAAATATTGTCGCTCCTTATTGAGCTGTTTAAAGAATTTTCTCTGCTTTGGTGGGGAAGTAACAGGGTCTTCCCACTTCAGAGCCTCCCTCACTGCTTTGACCAATGAAGGCACCAGTCCATAGTCAAATCCTAAGCCAGGATCCTCACAGTTAGATTCACTGTCTGAGATAGGAGCAGATAGGCGACTTGGTTGAGAGGATTCCCATGTCTCCTGCAATAGGTTCTCTCCGGTTGGAGGAGCCAATAATTCTGACGGGGATTCACACAGCTGTAGAGCGTCCCTCTCCTGCAAGGACTCCTTCACAACCCGTCTTACTAATGACTCCAAACGCTGGTCTGCACCATCCCTTTCATCTGCAGCTTTGGAGAAGCAGTGATCGCATAAGGATTTGTCTGATGGAACAGGCATCCTGCACCCCCAGCATGATTTTTCCGTATGCCTGCTGGAGTGAGCCGCAGGGGGGGAGAATAATTCTTGTCACGCTGTTCAGACCTTGACCTATGCTGGCTAGACCTTGAGGAGGATTTATGGCGGTGTGATCTTGATGATCCACTGCGTCTAGAGGTATTAGGCTGTGGATCAGACCCAGAAGGGCTGTAAAGATGAAACAGACAGAGAGAAAAAGATACACAGTCAATCCTACCTATGCCAAAAACTCTCCATTATATAAAAAACATGAATACTAGCAACCTACCTAACATGAGCGGGCTGGCCACTAGGAGGCAGTAAGGCTTCCATATTCCAAAATAAACCAACAGTTTTAAGAAATACTGCAACCAAAGAGAAAAAATAAAAATACATTTTTTTTTTTTTTTTAAAGTAAGCATTTCCCTAGCCTAAGGGACATGCTCTTACCTTAAACCGCCGCACTGACAGCCCCGGGAAGTCGCTGCGACCACTGCAAACATTCCCAGGATTCTGACAGCTTCCAAAGGCTTTTAAATTTGGCGCCCGTGACGTCATTGCCGACGTCAGACGCGAGGCGCTCGCGCGCATGCGTGGGAACCAAGCCTCGGTCTCATACCGGGTTCGCACATGCGCAGAACGCCTGCATAACCCAGAAGTAGGAGAGAGGTTTGCTGGAACGCGGAAGTGACCGCAAACAGCATAGAGGAGACCGCTAGACAAACAAAAGGAGAAAATACACACAAATACAATGCTGCCATGGATAGACAAAAGGCTCACCACTCCACCACACACGCCGCACCTCCAAGCAGATAATGGTCACCCATAGCAACGGGACACAGACCGTGCGCACTCAGGTAGGAAATCCTTTCTTCAGCGCTACTCTGCAAATACACTCCATACCCTGCTTAACAGTCAGGGCCTATCGGAGGAAAAATTCTCAGTCAATCAGCCAATCGATCGTCGTGAAGTTTTGTTTCCAGGAAAGAAACCATCTGGTCCTACTGGGGAGGACAAAAAAGGAACACTGATAGTAGCCGGGAGCAAAGATTTATGGGAGTTGGGTCCTATTGGGTAATCGTGGAGGCGGGGCTACCCACACGTATGCTGCCATGGAGCCTTTCAGGAAATACTATTTTTTTTTAAATAGGCCTTTCTTAAGGTAAGGGGCCTGGAGCTGCAGCTCCAATAGCCCTTATGTTAATCTGGCCCTGAAAGGCAGGCATCCCAATACCTTTGGTAATATAGTGTATATACGTATGGGAAACTGAGACACCAATGTGGACTGCATATTTACAAATCAAAAATACAAATACAGTCACTATCTAGCTAGTGGAATGAGATGTCAATATTCCCATGGGGAAACAGCTGGTGCTAATAAAACAATTGACATCCCATTCCACATTTAACCCCATGGGGGAGAAACATTTCAATTCATAAAGCCACCTCATTTTTTGTTTGGAAATTTCCCTGGTTTGGTGGCATCCCCTCCAATCGGGTTTAAGTTTTGCAATGCCAGTGAATTTTAAAGAACTGGGGTCACTGTTGTGGCAAGTTCTATAATGGGAGCATAAGCTGTGATGTTTGTATTCCTTCCTAATATTGTAGACATGTTCTCTTAACCTGTCTTGTAATTTCCTGGCGGTCCTGCCAAATATATTGTTTTTTTAGCAGGATAACTTAGAGGTATACTACATGTGTCGATTCACAAGAATCAATTTGGTATTCTCTACCTGTAACAGTAGAGGAAAAATGGGTGATCTTTCGTTTTCCTTTTCTTATTTATAGTGCAAATTACACATCTATTACAAGGGGAAAATCCTTTCCGTTCAGTGAAGGAAGGATTCTGAGGAGGATTTACAATGTTCGGGCCAGGTGGTCTCTCAAATTAGGAGCACATTCTTAGTACAGAGTCCCCTTGTAAGATATTCCATCGATTTTTGTATAATCTTTTTTAATTTGATATTGGACAGAAAAGTTTGTAATCAGCGGAAAAAACATTTTCTTCTCCCTTTTATTAGTATTGTTAGATGTCAATAAAAATCTCTCTATATAGCAACTTCCTCAATAGTCTGATCCCAAGTGGCTTCATTGTAACCCTTTTCTAAAAACCTGGTCTTTAGAACAGAGGATTGTTGTATGAAATCATAACTATTACGTCTCATACATAGAAACTGGCCTTTTGGAACATTTTTTAGCCATGGGGGATGTAGCTGTTGCAGTCTGAAGATCTGAAGAAATATTTAGTGTAAATCCTTTGATCTATTATCCATAAATTAAGGTCCAGAAAATTTACTTCCACTTTACTGTAGGTGAATGACATTTAGATGTTCAGAGTGTTATCATTTAAATAGGACATACAATTCTGTAAAGAAATCTCATCTCCTCTCCATAACAACCCAATATTGTCAATACAACATTTGTAAAGGATTGTATGACTTCCGATTCCCAGCTAGCCATAAATAAATTGGCTAGACTGGGGGGCAAATTTGGCCTCCATAGCTACCCCTTTGATTTGTAGATAATAGGAGCCATTAAACCAACAGTAGTTGTGTAGATTGGAGAAATTTAAAAGTTTTAAAATAAATTATTGTTATGCTTGAGGGACATTACTGGTGTGTAAGTAATGTGCAACTGCTCTACTACCATCAATATGTTCAGTGACTAAAAGGTGTTTTCATTTACCAGCACATCCTGTACTTCATTTAGAACCTGTTTGGGATCTTTCAAGTAAGGAGCGTTGGTAACCATGGTTTGTAAAAAGGAGTCAATATTCACCTACTCTGGCGGTAAGGGAATTTATCACACTAATGATGGGCCTGCCATGTGGATCTAACAGATTTTTGTGAATGTTAGGGATAAAGTATATGATGATAATTCTAGGGGCTGTTGGAATTAGATGGTCCCTTTCCTTTTTGTTCAGAATACCTTGTTTATATCCATTCTTAATCAAATTTTTGAGAGTTTTATTGTATTCTACTGTTGGATCCTTATGGAGGGATGAATACAGTGCCTTGCGAAAGTATTCGGCCCCCTTGAACTTTTCAACCTTTTGCCACATTTCAGGCTTCAAACATAAAGATATAAAATGTTTATTTTTTGTGAAGAATCACCAACAAGTGGGACACAATTGTGAAGTGGAACGAAATCTATTGGATAATTTAAACTTTTTTAGCAAATAAAAAACTGAAAAGTGGTGCGTGCAAAATTATTCGGCCCCTTTACTTTCAGTGCAGCAAACTCACTCCAGAAGTTCAGCGAGGATCTCTGAATGATCCAATGTTGTCCTAAATGACTGATGGTGATAAATAGAATCCACCTGTGTGTAATCAAGTCTCTGTATAAATGCACCTGCTCTGTGATAGTCTCAGGGTTCTGTTGAAAGCGCAGAGAGCATCATGAAGACCAAGGAACACACCAGGCAGGTCCGTAATACTGTTGTGGAGAAGTTTAAAGCCGGATTTGGATACAAAAAGATTTCCCAAGCTTTAAACATCCCAAGGAGCACTGTGCAAGTGATCATTTTGAAATGGAAGGAGTATCAGACCACTGCAAATCTACCAAGACCTGGCTGTCCCTCTAAACTTTCAGCTCAGACAAGGAGACGACTGATCAGAGATGCAGCCAAGAGGCCCATGATCACTCTGGATGAACTGCAGAGAACTACAGCTGAGGTGGGAGATTCTGTCCATAGGGCAACAATCAGTCGTACGCTGCACAAATCTGGCCTTTATGGAAGAGTGGCAAGAAGAAAGCCATTTCTCAAAGATATCCATAAAAAGTCTCGTCTAAAGTTTGCCACAAGCCACCTGGGAGACACACCAAACATGTGGAAGAAGGTGCTCTGGTCAGATGAAACCAAAATCCAACTTTTTGCCCACAATGCAAAACGTTTGGCGCAAAAGCAACACAGCTCATCACCCTCAACACACCATCCCCACTGTCAAACATGGTGGTGGCAGCATCATGGTTTGGGCCTGCTTTTCTGTCAGCAGGGACAGGGAAGATGGTTAAAATTGAGGGGAAGATGGATGCAGCCAAATACAGGACCATTCTGGATGAAAACCTGTTGGTCTGCAAAAGACCTGAAACAGGGATGGAGATTTATCTTCCAACAAGACAATGATCCCAAACATACAACAAAATCTACAAAGGAATGGTTCACAAATAAACGTATGCAGGTGTTAGAATGGCCAAGTCAAAGTCCAGATCTGAATCCAATTGAGAATCTGTGGAAAGAGCTGAAAACTGCTGTTCACAAACGCTCTCCATCCAACCTCACTGAGCTCGAGCTGTTTTGCAAGGAAGAATGGGCAAGAATTTCAGTCTCTCGATGTGCAAAACTGATAGAGGCATACCCCAAGTGACTTGCAGCTGTAATTGCAGCAAAAGGTGGCTCTACAAAGTATTAACGCAAGGGGGCCGAATAATTTTGCACGCCCCACTTTTCATTTTTTTATTAGTTAAAAAAAGTTTCAAAAATCCAATAGATTTCCTTCCACTTCACAATTGTGTCCCACTTGTTGGTGATTCTTCACAAAAAATAAAATTTTTATATCTTTGTTTGAAGCCTGAAATGTGGCAAAAGGTTGAAAAGTTCAAGGGGGCCGAATACTTTCTCAAGGCACTGTAGGTGGTTGTGCTATTTAACATATTTTTCAGCATATTAACATATACAGTTTGTCCACGAGGACAATGCCACCTCCCTTATCTGTTGGTCTAATTACTAGATTTCGCCTTTCTAGCAGCTTTTCCACCCCTAACTGGTCTTTCCTATTTTATTTGTTTTAACCTTTCATTTTTGCAGATCCTGTATGACTAGATCTTTACAAAATATTGATATGGTTATTCACACTACTATGTGAGTTAAATAGAGAAGCGTTTTTTAGGGTGGTATGTTGGAATGTGGAACATCGATCGTCTCTCATAATTGGGTTCTGGATAAAATGTTTTTTAAAAGTAAATTGTCTGGAACGTATTTAGTCTCACTTTGGGGGCATATTTTAGGCTTTTGTTCAGTACATTTAAGTCTTGAGGAGGAAAATATACTAAACTATGATTGAAAATTCCCAGGGGGGGTTTAACATCTCTCTTTATTTGTTTTCTGTTTGCTCTGCGTCCTCCCCTTTTACCTCTTCTATGTCCATGCTTCTTTTTCTGCTGTGATCTGGCCTGAAAAAATGTTCCAGTTGTTACAAAATAAAACTGACCCCAAACCATTATATTTCTTTTTAGATTCCAGTTCAAGTTTCTGTTTTGCTATGATGTGTTCTGTTTTCCCTTCCTCTATTATATCTTCTTGGTAGCACAGATCAGCACATGCTGTATACTCAGAGCTGAATTTATACTTTTTTTTTTTCCCTTCTAAACGAGTCACTAAAAACTACACAAAAACTATCTATGAAGACTTAAAATATTAGAACAATAGTAAGATAATGATCATACTTACAAAAGTTGAATCAAAAACAAATGAACACACTCACAACTAGTAACATCTTTGCAAGAACAACAGACAACATAAGTAATCTACTGGTTCAACCTAAAACCTAACAAGGAAACATTCAAAATCATACTAACACACCAGAAACATGACAACATATTCAAATAAAACCAGTCACCAGCACCTCATTGATCCCTGTTAATTTTATTTACAGTGATTGCAGAGAGTGCATGCACAACATTTCAGGGCCACGCATGACCTCATTAGGCATGATAGCACATTAAGTGTTGTAATGACAAAGCTACAAAGATGTCCTAAAAGACTATATTTAATTTCTGACACAGCTGGACCTGTCACCAGAGACGCAATAGGTGCTGTACTGAATGAGCTAGAACAAACAAGAAGCAGCAATAATTGACAATTTCCAGTTAGAACTTTCTTGCACGTTTTCTCAAACCATATCCTGTATTTCTCCCCATTCCTATACTGTTGCTCTTCCCACTTTCCTACACATTATCACTGCCTAAACCACATCTATACTTTTCCTCCTTTCCCCTGTATGGGCTTATTCACTTCAAGTCCATTGAGCTGCATTGATTAAAGCAAACCCTTTTAACCACGTGCCTACTGACCACTTAAACCCCCTTCCTGCCCAGGCCAATTTTCAGATTTCAGCGCTGTCGTACTTTGAATGAAAATTGCGCAGCCATGCAACACTACCCAAATTACATTTTTATCATTTTTTTTACATAAATAGAGCTTTCTTTTGGTGGTATTTAATCACCGCTGTTTGTTTGTTTTTTTGCTAAAAAATGAAAAAAGACATAACATTTTATAAAAAAAAAAAGTTTCATAGTTTGTTCTACGTCTATTGACGGCCTCCCAGCAATTAATTCCTGCTCTGTAGCCATCATTCGGCTATAGCACGGGCAGGAAGTGGTTAAATAACTGTTGGACTTTAGTGAATGCAGTTTTCTTAGGTTCACCAACTGACGCAGCTCCTTTCTTAGACCATCGGGTTGTTACGCCACCTTCAGGAGAGGACTAGGCAGAACATGTTACAACAAAACCAGAACTTTCTAGTTCCGCCCAAGGGGCGGTCCCTTAGGTAACAAATCCCCCCCCCCCTGCCTGCCTCCTGCAGCCTCAGTTTTTTTTCTGCCTAGTGAAGAAGGTCCTAGGAACCCTGCGGGCCCATCTGTCTGTGGATTTTTTCTGAAGAAGTTGCCTTTTGCGCAAGATTTAGATCCTGTGATCTGCTATCAACAGCCGGCTGGGTTACAGGATGCATACCCGTATCCTTGTAGTCTCCCCAGCCTGACCAGTGAGCGTGTGCAGACCAGAGGTTCGCGCTGTGTCAGCCACGACATGCCCCCCAGCTCCAGGGGCGGCCGGTGAACATAATACTCAGGGGCACACATATGACCGGGCTACTGATGTCTGCGTCACAGTGTACCGGGCCAGCAGCCGCCTCGCACTGATCGGAGAGTGGGTCTGTAATGGAATGTTCCCCAGCTTGTCAGGACTGGTAAGTACAGCTCTCTCTGCCTTGGTGGGGCTGAGCAGCTGGGCATTCCCTGGTAGGTCGATTCAGGGGTCCCTCGCCTCCCTCTCTTCTCTCCCTGTCCCCATCTTCTCCCCCCCCCCCCCCGTGGGGGATGCTGCATGAGCAGTGTGTGTGCCATAGATAGGGGCTCTCACCTGGGGTGAGGACTGCGCTGGGTAGCTGTGCCCTGGATGTCTGTAGGTCTCTCCGCTGGATGTCTGCTGCTCGCTGTAGCACTGTTTGCCTGTTTTTCACTGTCCCTCATTGCATACAGTGTTCGGCAGCCGTTTTTGGTGGGACCAAGGAGCAGTATGGTCTGACTCCATTTTACTGTAGTCCAGCGGCCATTTTCCCTGTGATTATGGCCTTTATACTGGACACTTGGCAACCATTTTGTTGAAGCCTGAACGCGTTTTTCATGTTCAGCGCTGTACTCTGGGGCTCAGCACAGCACGGTTTTCTCTCACAGGCATCTGGGAGCTGAAACAGGCACCCCTAGCTGGACAGTGCAGAACTCGGTCAGATGGTGAGTCCTGCAGTGGGGGCCCTTCAGCCTGCAGCAGTTAGGAGGGTGGGACCATCACTGTCCTAAGTCCCTAACAGGTGGCAGACAGGGTAGGGTCAGCCTGGCTTCAGAAACTGGTGTTTCTTCCCCCGAAATCCCGGCAATTGCAACCAGTTCGCCTGCAGACAGTGCAGTGCCTCTGGACGCTTTGTCGGCGGTCCTTAACGCGTTCGTTGCCAAGATGGAGATGGTGCATGGGTGCAAAGGTGTTAAAAACAGCTGCTGCTCCCTCCGTCCTCCGGGGAGAGCTCTGACGCAGACTCGGGCCCCGCTGAGGCTGGTGACCCCTGCTCTGTTGTTTCAGATGACGCTGACCAGGACCGATCGGACAGTGAGGATGAGTCCGGATCCGCGTGCGATAAAGTGCTTGTCGGAGCACTTATCACAGCTGTTCATGATACCCTGAAAAATGCTAGCCCGTACACCTAAGGTGTTTCCATATCTAACTTATTTCGACAAGTTCATTTACAAGGAATGGGGTCGACCGCAACGGATCTTTTCGGTCCCCAAATACATGGCGGTGCGTTAGCCTTCTCAAAAAATGGTCGGCTCCTCCAATCCAGCAATGAGCAAAGTAACCACGATCCCAGTGGAGGGGACTCCTGCCTTTAAGGACCCCGCGGACAGGAAGGCTGAGGCAGTGGCTCGTTCCTTGTTTACGGTTGTGGGGTCAGCAATGTGACCAGTACTGACATCTGCACTTGTGTCACAGACACTTACTGAGTGGGAAAAACATTTGCACCGCACATTAGGGGAACAGCAGGCTTCCCCTGTCTGCGTGGAACTAGCAGACCAGTTAGTGCAAGGCCTTAAGTTTGTGACTTGGCCCTGGCTACCCTTCCTCTGTCATCCAGGGCTTCAATGTCAGCAGTGGTGCTGAGGCACCTGATTTGGCTAAAATGCTGCTCGGCTGACCAGGCATCTAAAAAAAGCCCTGACGCATTTACCCTTCCTTGCCGAGCGACTCTTTGGAGCCTCATTGGAAGACATTTTTTAAAATGCCACAGTTGGTAAGAGTACCCTACTCCCACAGGTCAGGAAGGCTAAGGAGCCACGCCATAGGGAAGGGCTCTCATTTTCCGCTCACAAACCAGCTTTTTCGTCCACCCGAGGCTTTGGCTAAACGTCCCCAGCCCAACAGTACAACCTCTGAAGGACAAAAACATCCCTGGAACCGCAGGCCAGCTCGCAAAAGTGCTACCGCATGAAGGTTTGCCCCCGCCCGCAACACGGTTGGTGGGTCGCCTTCGGGAGTTTGCAGCCCTGCGGTCCTCTTGGCTCTCCAACCAATGGGTCTGCGATCTGATTTCCTCTGGCTACAAGATAGTGTTTCTCTCTTGGCCATCAAACAGATTCTTCCCCTCCAGCATACCCGTACTCCCAGTTCACCGGGAGGCCCTAATGGGGCGGTAAGGGACTTGCTGAGTCGCGGGGTGATAGTACCAGTTCTGGAGCCGGAAAGGTTCCAAGGGTTCTTCTCCAATCTGTAGTCCCCAAAAAGGAAGGGGTACGTCCAATCTTTGGCCTAAAAGCCCTCAATTACTTTGTGAAAGTACAGAGGTTGAGAATGGAATCAGTTCGCTCAGTAGTCTCTGCACACCATCAAGGGGACTCCCTGGCGTCTTTGGACATCCAGGATGTGTGCCTGCACATACCCATATGCCTTTGGCATCAGAAGTTTCTGCGATTTGCAGTTGGGGAAGCCTACTACCAGTTTGTGGCTCTCCCTTTTGGCTTAACATTAGCCCACCGAGTCTTTACCAAGGTATTGGCCCCTGTTTTGGCATTGCTGCGGCAATGCAGGGTCACGATCGTAGGTTACCTGGACGATCTCCTCCAGAGAACATCTTCCGCCTCAGAATTAGAAGAGGATGTAGCGATCACCATGCAGACCCTGCAGGAATTTGGGTGGCTGTTGAACCTAAAAAAGTCGGTGATCGTACCAACTCAGCGCTTGGAGTACCTAGTCTTACTGCTGGACTCCATGGAAGCAAGAGTTTTTCTCCCTTCAGACAAGCTGCAGACTCTCAGAGCCACAGTAAATCTGCTGATGAACCGCAGGTGGTCATTGCTACACTTCTGCATGTGAGTCCTGGGACTCGACGTGGCCTCTTTCAAGGCAGTACCGTATGCCCAGTTTCACACCAGAGTCTTGCGGAAGGAGATCTTGACAAAATGGGACAAATCTCCATTATCCCTGGATCGGCAGATTCAGGTGAGCCAGTCAGGGACTCCCTGCTCTGTTGGCTGAGATCCCCGGCACTTTGGTCCGGGAAGTCGTTCCTACCTCTGAATTGGATAGTGATCACAACGGACGCTAGCCTAACCATCTGGGGTGGAGTAATGGGAGTTCAGTCGACCCAGGTTCGCTGGTCGGAGGAGGAATCCAATTTGCACATCAATGTGCTCTAGCTGCGACATGGTCGATAAGACTTCAAGGGCGACCGATCAGGATCCAGTCAGACAACACCACGGCGGTGGCATACGTCAATCATCAAGGAGGAACAAGAAGCTTGGCCGCCGCACGGGAGGTCGCTCACATCCTTCAGCGGGCAGTGCGACAGGTACCGGCCCTATCGGCCATTTACATCCCGGGAGGGAAGAACTGGCAGGCAGACTACCTAAGCCGCCAGATGCTGTACCCACGAGAATGGGCATTGCATCTGGAGGTGTTCAGGCTACTGTGCCTGCGATGGGGCACACCAGACTTGGATCTCCTGGCTTCCCGTCTCAATCGGAAGGTGCCAAGATCCTTGGGCAGACACGCTAGTTGCTCCGTGGGGTCAGTACCAGCTGATCTATGCCTTTCCTCGGCTAAAGCTGCTACCACGTCTGCTCCGCAGAGTGGAGGCCGAGGGGATTCCAGTAATATTGATTGGCCCCAGTGTCCCTGGTACGCAGACCTAGTGCGCCTGGTAGCAGATGCCCTCTCCCGTTATGAGAGGACCTTCTGTCTCAAGGTTCGATTCTCCATCCTGCTTTACCATTGCTGGTTATAACGGCATCACTGTTGAGAGCCAGGTGTTGAGGAACCGGAGCCTTTTGGACTCTGTGATCCCAACTATGTTGGGAGCACAGAAATATTCTTCGGGGAAGATATATCACTGTACCTGGAAGGCCTACATTTCCATGTGTGAGGAGAAAGGATGGTGTCCACTCTCCTTTTTCTATATCCAGGATCCTGCTGTTTTTACAGCGAGGAGTAGACCAGAAATTGGCCTTAAGCACCATTAAAGGACAAATCTGAACCTGGCGTTGATGCTTTAGAAACCGCCATTTGAGAATACCAGAGGGATCCCTCTGTTGACTCTTTCCCAGAAAGTGGTTTTCCTAGTGGCCATTACATCAGCCAGGAGGGTTTCGGAACTGGCGGCCTTGTCTTGCAAGTCGCCCTATCTGGTTATCCACAAGGATAAGGTGGTGTTGCGTCCGCAACCTTCTTTTCTGCCAAAGATGGTTTCGGCGTTCCACATCAATGAAGACATTGTATTACCATCTGTGTGTCCTAAACCGACACATCCTAAGGAGGTGGTCCGTGCTCTAATGCCCCGTACACACGAGCGGACTTTTCAACATCCAAAGTCCGAAGGACCGAGTACGTCAGACTATCCGATCGTGTGTGGGCTGCAACGGACTTTTGATTCGCCAAAGTCTGACGGACTTTAGAAATGAAGCATGCTTCAAATTTTCCCGAAGGAACTCCGCCGGACCCGGTCCCCTTCGAAAACTCCGCTCGTGTGTATGCTACTCCGACGGACTAAAACCGACGCTAGGGCAGCTATTGGCTACTGGCTATGAACTTCCTTATTCGAGTCGGGTCGTACGTCATCACGTTCGAATCCGTCGGAGTTTAGTGTGATCGTGTGTGGCCAAGTCCGTTCGGCCGAAAAGTCTGTCAGAACTCCGTCGGAACTCCGGCGGAACTCCGGCGGAACTCCTTTGGAAGTCTGTCGGACATAAGTCCTCTCGTGTGTACATTAGGGTGTATTTGTCTGCTACGGCTCTCTTTTGGAAGTCAGACTCCTTGTTTGTTTTGGTGGCTGGTCCAAAAAAAGGTATGGCGGTTTTGTCGGCCACCATTTCCAGGTGGATCAGACAGATTGTAGTACAGGCCTACACCTTGAAGGGGCAGGTGCCCCCCTTACCGTTCACGGCCCATTCCACCAGGGCAATCAGAACGTCTTTGGCCTTCCGACATCAAGCGCCTGTCGCTCAAGTGTGTAAAGCGGCAACTTGGTCGACTGTTCACAACTTTACGAAATTCTACAAGGTAGTTATCGGTGCATAGGCTGGTGCCTGTTTTGGCCATAAAGTTTTGCAGGAGGCCTTGTAATTTGCAATTGCACTTACATTTTTTCAGTTTTTTTTTTGCAAAAAACTGTTACTTTTAGGTATATGCACTGTTGCATTTGTTACCACAAGTTTTTGAAGCAGTTTGTAAGGTAGTGACTCCCAGATTGAGGCGCAAAAGTTCTATGCTGTTCCCACATACCATTGTGGGTGAAGTTTTTATGCTGTTTCCCACCCCTCATTTTGGCACTGCTTGGGGACGTCCCGATGGTCTAAGAAAGGAGCTGTGTCAGTCGGTGAGCGTAAGAGAAAATAGGATTTTTTGTACTCACCGTAAAATCCTTTTCTCTGTAGTTCACCGACTGACACAGCTCCTTTCTTAGACCATCGGGTTGTTACGCCACCTTCAGGAGAGGACTAGGCAGAACATGTTGCAACAAAACCAGAACTTTCTAGTTCTGCCCAAAGGGGTGGTCCCTTACGTAACAACCCCCCAGCCTGCCTCCTGCAGCCTCAGTATGTCAGCAAGCAGTACAACGTAAAAATAGGAGGGGAGGGTGCTGCGTCAGTCGGTGAACTACAGAGAAAAAGTTTTTTTTTACGGTTAGTACAAAAAATCCTATATTTTTTTTTTTTTTCTGTGTAACCAATCTGTGAATGGCAACTACAGTATGCAAATACATTTTGACTATCCTTTTTTTTTTTTTTTTACAGATGACTAAGACACAAAGTTATTTCAAATAGGGTACTGTATAAACAGCTAAAACTTTAAGTTCACTACTTCCATCCTTACAACATTTAAGATATGAATCATCGATCACAACTCTCTTTAACCACCTCAATACAGTGTACTAACACCCCCTTCCTGACCAGACCAATTTTCAGCTTTCAGCGCGCTCACAGTTTGAATGACAATTACTCAGTTATGTAACACTGTACCCATATGAAACTTGCGTCCTTTTTTCCACACAAATAGAGCTTTCTTATAGTGGTATTTAATCACTAGTGGGGTTTTTATTTTTTGTGCTATAAATAAAAAAAAAAAACTAAAATTTTGTGAAAATGCCTTTTTCTTTGTTTCTGTCATAAAATGTTGCTAATTAGTAATTTTGCTTCATAAATTTTGGCCAAAATTTATACTGCTACATATCTTTGGTAAAAATAACCCACATTAGTGTATATTATTTGGTCTTTGTGAGAGTCATAGAATCTACAAACTATGGTGCCAATCATGGAAAATTGATCACATCTGATCAGGCCTTCAGTACATCGGGTGTATCTCATTTCTTGAGACACTAGCAAGTCAGGAAAGTATAAATACCCCCCAAATGACCACTTTTTAGAAAGTAGACATTCCAAGGTATTAAGTAGCATGGTGAGTTTTTTTTTTTTAAGTTGTCATTGTTTCCTACAATTCTTTGCAAAATTAAGATTTTTTTTTAAATTTTTTTTACAAAATTGTCATTATCAGGTTATTTCTCACATACAGCATATGCATACAACAAATTACACCCCAAAATACATTCTTCTACTCTTCCCGAGTATGGCAATACCACATGTGTGAGACTTTTACACAGCCTGGCCACATACAGAGCACCAACATTGAAGTAGTACCTTCAGACGTTCTACGAGCAAAAATGACACATCTCATTTCTCAACCACCTATTACATTTTTGAAGGCCCTGGAGTACTAGGACAATGGAATTGCCCATAAAATTACCCCATTTTGGAAAGCAAACACCCCAAAGTATAATCTGTGAGGCATAATGAGTCTTTTGAACGATTCATTTTTTTCCCCGAAGTTTTTGGAAAATATGGGAAAAAATGAAAACGCATTTATTTTATTTTTTTACACAAAGTTGTCAATTTATAACTTATTTCTAACACATAGCATGTATATAGCAAAAATTACACCCCAAAACACATTCTGCTACTCCTCCAGAGTATAGCGATACCACATGTGTAGGATTTTTACACAGCCTGGCCACATACAGAGGCCTAATATTGAAGTAGTACCTTCGGGTGTTCTAGGAGCATAAACGACACATTTCATTTCATTCCTACCATTCACACTTTTGAAGGTCCTGGAGGACCAGGACAGTGGAATAACCCCCAAAATGACCCCATTTTTTAAAGCAAACACCCCAACATATATCCTATGAGACATGGGCTGCAAACAGGTACTCGGGTACTCTGATGGCCTGGTGATAGGTTCTCTGATGGTCTGGTGACAGGTACTGGGGTACTCTGATGAGCTGGTGACAAGTACTTGAGTACTCTGATGGCCTGGTGACAGGTTCTCTGATGGCCTGGTGACTGATATTTGGGTACTCGTATGGACTGTGACAGGTACTCGGGTACTCAGATGTACTGTGACAGGTATTCAGGTACTCGGATGGGCTGTGACAGGTACTCGGGTATTTTTGATGGGCTGTGACAGGTACTATAATGGGTGGTGACAGGTCCTCTTTATTGGGGGGGGGGGGGGGGGGAGGGCAGGCAGGCAATCAGTGTGCTTGATCTGTACTGTAAGCGGTAACGAGATGTTACCGCAATCTCCTCCTCACACGATCGGTGTGTGAGAAGGAGAACCCGGTAACATCTTGTTACCGTGGTTTGTTTACATGTAGTGATTGGCTGTGAACGGATCACAGCCGATCACGTGGGTAAACAGCCAGCCAATGGCTGTTTACCAGCGTCGGTGACGAGCAGTGTTCCCGGAAACACGCCGCCACCGGCGTGCACGTGCAGCAATAGGTGCGCCGCCTGCCCGTCGGGAACTAGTTAAGTTAATTTTTTTCTGTCCATTGACAAACTTTTCTAAGCTTATACATCTTAACTTACATGTTATCTATATGTGAAGAGCTGTGTTAAAATCTTAAGCAAAGTATGAAAATAATATATCCACAGCTACCCTTTTTAGTTTTGGCTTACTTCCTCATATTTCTTTGACAATTTCTGGTTTTCATAAATCTATTTAGGTTATTGCCTATTACATAATTTTCAACATACAGTATCTCATAAAAGTGAGTACATACCCTAATTTTTTTGGAAATATTGTATTATATCTTTTCATGTGACAACATTCAAGAAATGACACTTTGCTACAATGTAAATTAATGAGTGTATAACAGTGTAAATTTGCTGTTCCCTCAAAATAACTCAACACACAGCCATTAATGTCTAAACTGCTGGCAACAGAAGTAAGTACAACCCTTAGTGAAAATGTCCAAATTGGGGCCAATTAGCCATTTTCCCTCCCCGTTGTCATGCAACTCGTTAGTGTTACAAGGTCTCAGGTGTGAATGGGGCGCAGGTCTGTTAAATTTGGTGTTATCACTCTCTAATATTGGTCACTGGAAGTGCAACATGGCACCTTATGGCAAAGAACGCTATGAAGACCTTATAAGCAGAAACAGGTGCGTGGGCTAATCCCAAAGTCCACCTCTAACATTAACGATAGAGAAAGGGCAAAACTGCCACTTTTCCAGGAACAGAGATGGCTGCTGGGCAAGGAACGGCGCATGCGCAGAAGCTAATCGGCGCTGCAGACTCCACCGGATCACTTTACCAGCCGGTTTCTCTGTCCTACCTAGCCATGAACACATTAATACGGCAGTAAGGATGCTAACCGGAGATGCTCCCCTTCAAAGCAAGCTGCCTAGGGAGAAGAGAACGCACCCAGAGGCGGCTCTCTAATTAGGCAATGGCCCAAGGCCTCGCTGCTGCCTAGTTTGCATAAAGAGCCGCCTCTGCTATCCTCCTGCATCAATCCTCGTACAGTCAGTAAAGTGGAGATTTGTACCACCTCATTCAGTTTACAAACAGTCGTCCTCCTCTCCACACCCCATCAGATCACTGCCCAGTCTCCACTCCTGTCAATAAAACTCCATTGGAACAGCCAGCAGAGACACACACAGAGACTGACAACTGCCCCCCCCCCCCCCCCGCCAGCTGTCCATCCCCTGAGCCGATATCTTGTGCAAGGGCTGGGCACACCTCAGCAGGATCGCAGTCCACCCTCCTTCCAGGGCAGGGCTTCTGTGGTGGAGGCGGAGCCAATTACAGTACGCTGTAGCCTGTCTGTGCAGCCAACTGACTGCTGAGCTGAGGATGCACTGACTGAGCTGTGAGGGGACAGACCCTCTATGTGTGAGGGACGTGTGACTGGGGGGTGAACATGTGACTGGGTGTGTGCAATGGACAGTGGTGTGTGCATGTCACTGGGGGTGAACGTGTGACTAGGGGGTGTGTGCATGTCACTGGGGGGATGAACATGTGATTGGGGGTGTGTGCATGTCACCGGGGGGGTTGAACATGTGATTGGGGGTGTGTGCATGTCACCGGGGGTATGAATGTGACTGGGGGGTACATGTGACCTGAGGGGTGTGGGCATGTGACTGGGGGGGGGTACATGTGACCTGGGGGATGTGTGCATGCCATTTAGGTATGTGCAAGTGATGGGGGTGAGCATGCAACAGGGGGTCTGAATATGATTGGGGGGGTGTGCATGTGACTGGGGTTTACAGTCAGGTCTGCTCAGTCCTCTGCCAGTGTCCCAGTGTGATCACATATATGATCTATCTGTGTCAATGGAGACTATAATAGCCCCCAATTCGCTTTACAATATGTGATGAACCATAATACTGCAAAAAGTGAACATACAGTATAACTCAAAAAATTAAAGCTATTAATCTTAAACCATAAAGAAACATGGATCACAGTTTCTATAGGGCTAAAAAACCCTGTTGAAAAGTCCACACTAAAAGTGTTAAAAAGATAGATGAAAATTCCGCAATTATGTAACACTTCCAGCATAAATTCATATATAAGGGATCCTTAGTTCACCGATGACTTAAAACGATAAACACCCAAGGAATAGTGATGAATTAAGATAGAAAGATTCCTCCACCTGAAAAACGACTACCACTTACCAGCTATATTGATCTCTTTTTTTAGGGAGATCAAATTCGCCTATGGCTTATACCCCAGCCAGGGTCTCTATGCTTGCCAGCAAGATGTCCCCACTCCTCCAAGTGTCCTTGGAGTGGCCCGCGGTCTCCTCTGCAACCACTTCCAGCAAAGTCTTCTCTCTAGGGGAGGGAGTAGAAAGAAGACTTTGCAGCAATATTCCCATATCATTTATCACACTACAGTCAGTAGAGCGATTTATAAGATAGCGCAGTAATTTCACCTTTTGACTGTCCCAGGGTGCCTGCCTGTGATTGACAACCCGGGTTCCCTTGACCTGGCTTGACTCCATCCCACCCTCATCCCCAGCCACCAAGGGCTTCACTGCGGTGGTCGGGGGGTCCCAGCTCATTCCAGTGCCGATCCTCAGCCATGGTGGGCACGGTACTTTTCATTCAGCTTTGCAGTCTGGGGGTCACTTCAGGCTTATGTGATGGTATCCAGAGAAGCTCAGGAGTGGTGTTGCACACATCAGATCAAAGGATTTCTTGTTGGATCTGATGTGCGCAACACCACTCCTGAGCTTCTCTTCACATTTATTTGGACTTTATATGTTTTTTTTTTTTGCTTTGTATATTCACATCTGCACTTATTAACACTTGGTTACACATGTTTGATAATATTTGTGAGGGCCACATTTCATTAATTTTACATTTCTCATGAGTAGCACTTTGTGTATGGCAGCTGCTTTAGTTTTCTTTTTCACTGTTTTTTCACCATTCAACACGAGTTTAAATTGTATATTTTTCACTATCTCCCACCAGGAGCTCTTCCACTATGAGGAGTCCGAGAGGACCTACTGCTGCCCAACAGGGATGATGAGGCCTCTGAGGTGGTATAACTTTGCACAGCCCCTTCTCTTCTATCTGAGTACAGCACTGAGAGAGACAGAGCACTGACACCAGCACTAGGGGGGTGTAGACTGACGCCAGCACTGAGAGAGAGGTCACTGAGAGCACACTGACACCAGCACTGAGAGCATGCCAGCACTGACACCAGCTTTGAAATAGAGAACACTGACACCAGTACTCTTAATCAGGGCTGGTGCTACCACAAGTCAGGGAGCTCGGCCACTGGTTTTCTTACTCTCTTCTCTCTGCAGCAAGCAACTAATGCCGCGTACACACGATCAAACAATCCGGTGGAAAAGTCCGGCAAACTCAAGTCCGCCAAACAATCCCCCCGTGTGTCGCCTCCGGCATACTTTTTTGACCCGACAGTACGGCGGACTTAGAATTTCGGTTTGCACAACAATCTGCCCGCCGTACTCGCATTTCGGCGGACAATCCGGCCGTGTGTATGCCAGTCCGCCGTACTTTTGAAATGAGCGGACTTTTCCCGCCCGGAGAAAAGTCCGCTCATTTCAAGTGGGTCTCCGGGTAGGCGGGGCCCGCGAAGGAGACGTCGCTGGCCTCGCCGCCTAGTATGGACTTAAAGGGGAACCCCAATGTCGAAAAAAATCGGCGTGGGGTTCCCCCCCCTCCTTAGCCATACCAGGCCGCGTGCCCTCAACATGGGGGGTGCCTTGGGGAAGGGGGGGCCGCGCGGCCCCCCCACCCCAAAGCACCTTGTCCCCATGTTGATGAGGACAAGGGCCTCTTCCCGACAACCCTGGCCGTTGGTTGTCGGTGTCTGCGGGCGGGGGGCTTATCGGAATCCGGGAGCCCCCTTTAATAAGGGGGCCCCCGGATACCGGCCCCCCACCCTATGTGAAATGAGTATGGGGTACAATGTACCCCTACCCATTCACCTGTAAAATAAAAGTACAAAAAAAAAACACGAGATAAAATACTTTATTGCACAGCTCCGGGGGTCTTCCGTCTTCGGGGGTCTTCTCGCCGGACTCCTCCGCTATCTTCTTGTAGCTCTTTTGCTAGCGGAGGAGTCCGGCTTTCTTCCTCACCGCCGGCCTCTTCTCCCGACTTCGGGGGTCTTGTCCCCCTCTTCGGTTCTTCTGCCGGGCCACCGCGCCTTCTTATAGCTCTTTTACAGGCGGTGGCCCGGTCTTCTGTCGCAGCTGCCGCCTTCCGTTCTTCTTCTTCTCCTGGAGATGTTGACTCGACGCTCTCTCCGGCCACAATGCCAGGGACGCGCTGCGCGGCCACTTATATAGGGACAAGGAGCGGTGTCACATGGCTTTATGTCACATGGGTTGGTCACATGGGTTGATGTCACATGGGGACTGTGACATCGTAAGGGGGCGGGGTCACCATGTGACACCAACCCATGTGACATAAAGCCATGTGACACCGCCCCTTGTCCCTATATAAGTGGCCGGGCAGCGCGTCCCTGGCATTGTGGCCGGAGAGAGTGTCGAGTCAACATCTCCAGGAGAAGAAGAAGAAGAACGGAAGGCGGCAGCGGCGACAGAAGACCGGGCCACCGCCTGTAAAAGAGCTATAAGAAGGCGCGGAGGCCCGGCAGAAGAACCAAAGAGGGGGACAAGACCCCCGAAGTCGGGAGAAGAGGCCGGCGGCGAGGAAGAAAGCCGGACTCCTCCACTAGCAAAATAGCTACAAGAAGATAACGGAGGAGTCCGGCGAGAAGACCCCCGAAGACGGAAGACCCCCGGAGCTGTGCAATAAAGTATTTTATCTCGTGTGTTGTGTTTTTTTTTTTGTACTTTTATTTTACAGGTGAATGGGTAGGGGTACATTGTAACCCATACTCATTCACATAGGGTGGGGGCTGGTATCCGGGGGCCCCCTTATTAAAGGGGGCTCCCGGATTCCGATAAGCCCCCCGCCCGCAGACCCCGACAACCAACGGCCAGGGTTGTCGGGAAGAGGCCCTTGTCCTCATCAACATGGGGACAAGGTGCTTTGGGGTGGGAGGGCTGCGCGGCCCCCCCTTCGCCAAGGCACCCCCCATGTTGAGGGCACGCGGCCTGGTACGGCTCAGGAGGGGGCGGTGCTCTCTCGCCCCCCTTTCCTGGCCGGCCGGGTAGCGTGCTCGGACAAGGGTCTGTTGTGGACTTGGGGGGACCCCCACGCCGATTTTTTCCGGCGTTGGGGGTTCCCCTTTAAGTCCATACCAGGCGGCAGGGCCAGCGACGTCTCCTTCGCAGGCCCCGCCTACCTGGAGACGCGCTCGAAATGAGCGGACTTTCCTCCGCGTGTGTGGGCGAGTCCGTTCATTTCGAAAGTACGGCGGACTTAGTACGGCGTACTTAGTCCGCTGAAAAAGTGCCGTGTGTGGGCAAGTAGCCCGTTTGAAAATTCCGACGGAGAGTTTGGCGGACATCCGCCAGACTAAGTACGTCGGACAGACGGCTACGTGTGTACGCGGCTTTAGTCTCAGCAGCAGCAGGCAGCCGCCTCTCCATTCGCACATAGTGCCAGATGATGCACAAGAAAGCCCGCAAACAGTTTGCTAAAGACAAGCAGACTAAGGTCATGGATTACTGTGGTTGATGAGACCAATATACTGTAAACTTATTTGCTTCAAATGGTCTCAAGCGTGTGGGGCGGCAACCAGGTGAGGAGTACAAAGACAAGTTTGTCTTGCCTACGGTCAAGCATGTGGTGGGAGTGTCATGGTCTGGGGCTGCATGAGTACTGCTGACACTGCGGAGCTACAGTTCACTGAGGGAACCACGAATGCCAACATGTATTATGGCATACTGAAGCAGAGCATTATCCCCTCTCTTCAGGGGATGGGCTGCAGGGCAGTATTCCAACATAACGACCCCAAGCACACCTCCAAGATAACCACTGCCTTGGTAAAGAAGCTGAGGGTAAAGGTGATGGACTGGCCAAGCAGGTCTCCTGACCTAAATCCTATTGAGCATCTGTGGGGCATCCTCAAACGGAAGATGGGAGAGCACAAGGTCTCCAACATCCACCAGCTCCGTGATGTCATCATGGAGGAGTGGAAGAGGATTCCAGTGGCAACCTATGAAGCTCTGGTGAACTCCATGTCCAAGAGGGTTAAGGCAGTGCTGTACACTCACTAGTTTACATTATTACAAAGTGTCATTTCAGTGCTGTCACATGAAAAGGTATAATAAAATATTTTAAAAAATGTGAGGGATGTACTCACTTTTGTGAGATGGTGTGTGTGTGTGTGTGTGTGTGTATGTATGTATGTATATGTATGTATATATATATATATATATATATATATATATACATATACATACATATATATACATACACATATATATATATATACATACACATATATATATATATACATACACATACAGTGCTCTGAAAAAGTATTTGCCCCTTTTCTCGTTTTGTTTTTTGTTTTTTATATTTGCATGTTTCTCACACTTAAATGATTCAGATCCTCAAACAAATTTTAATATTACACAAAGTTAACCCAAGTAAATCCAAGATGCAGTTGCAACCATGAATTCTGAGCTCTACCAGAAAATTCCAGCCATCAGTTCGTGACCTCAAGCTCAAGTACACTTAGGTTATGCAGCAGGACAATGATCTGAAACACAACAGCAAGTCCACCTCCAAATGGCTCAAGCAAAGTTTAGGTTTTGGAGTGGCCTGGACTTAAAGCCAATTGAGCTGCTGTATCATGACCTTACACAGGCCGTTCATGTTGGAAAACCCTCCAATGTGGCTGAATTAAAACAATTCTGCAAAGAATGGACCAAAATTGCTCTACAGCAATGTGAAAGACTCACTGGCAGTTATCGCAAACACTTGATTGAAGTTGTTGCCGCCAAGAGTGGCACAACCAGCTATTACGTTTAGGGGGCAATTACCTTTTCACATAAAACCAGGCAGGTTTGGACAGCTTTTTTGTCTTAATAAATGAAACCATCATTTAAGCGCTTCCCGACCACGACTATCGGATTCGTTTTAGAACCGATCAGTCCCCAGACCAATGATTTCTGGCCTGGACCTGCTGATCTGTCCTGACAAACGAAATCCTCCCCTACCTGTCTAAGTGTATACACAGGCAGGGGGGGAAGTGATGTCATCTCCCCTCATAGAACTCTTTTCTGTTCCAGAGAGGACATCCAAACATGAGTTGCACCAACACTACACTGACACAGTACACATAGGCACACAATTCACCCCCCCCCCCAGTTAGCCCCTTCACTCCCTGTCACTGTGTCATCCAGTGCAGTTTTCATATTTTTCTTTTTTTTGATCACTGTGCTGGTGTCATTTGTGACACTAATCAGCATTGGTGTACTTCGTAGTAGCCCCAGATAGGTCTAGGGACCCCTTAAACCCCCTAATAAAATTTTAACCCCTTAATCCCCCTGTCGCCAGTGATCACCGTATTAGTGTTACGGGTGACGCTGGGTAGCTAGTAATTTTTTATAGCGTTAGGGCACCTGCCATATATTACCCAATAAAGATGTAATCCCCTGATCACCCCGGCAGGTTTTAGCATCAGTCAGGGTCTGCGTCACCCCAGGCCGCGTCAGATTAGTGCCAGTAGCACTAACACCCACGTACGCACCATACACCTCCCTTAGTAGTATAGTGTCTGAACGGATAAATATCTTTGATCTGATCAGAATTATATTAGTGTTCCCAAAAATGCAGCGCTACCGGGATCAGCCCAGATACTTGCTAGCACCCGTGTTTACCCCCTCCGCCCAGCCCATCCAAAAAAAAAACTGGAAAAGAAACTGCGCTATGGTATAAATGGTACACTAGATAAGGTGCACTTACAATTTAAAAAGGGGTCTCTATATAGAACCAATGGAAGCTGCAATTCTCCTGCATAGCATTACTACAGTAACAAGGATAAAATAAAAATTTGAATCATGCTAAACCAGTGAACTATGAAATAAAAATATAAATAGCCTCACGTATATATGCCAGAACCACACCGGCCATGGAATTAACCAAAATCAGCGTGAATCAAAGACAAATAATGGGAGGGTATATCCCAATTGAATGTGCTCTGATGTAACACACAGTACCTACACCAAACATATGCAAAACACATATATACTCTTAAACCTCAAACAATATGTGTGTATAAACAAAGGTCTTATAAATAAAGTCCAATAATAAAAAGAATCCAAATGTGTATAGCATGCACCCGTGCAAAACGAAAAATTGTGCATTATAAGATGAAGTCCATCCATGAATAAAATTAAACTTCAAATTCCGATGTGAACTGTGTTGAATCCACCACCGCTACACAAAGAGTTACTTCTTACCAGAAGCCCATGATCCCTTATTACAGAGGATCATAGAGAGCCTGTAGTGATGATACACTCCTGGGCACCTCAGGCAATCCTGCTGATCTCCCGACCCCTTATAAGGATGGCACAATCTTCACAGCGCAAAAGGTAAGCCCAGCTCTCTTCAAATCATCTCATTTAGACCAAGACTCATGGGTGTGTATACATAACATGAAAAGATATAGAGGCTCCAAATAGTGTAAAACCTTCAATTTATTGGGGCAAACAAAACATAATATTGCACTTACAAATTCGTTGCAGTCAGAAAGCCTTAAGTCCGGTGCACCGGCCGACACACACACAGACAGACCCGTCCTTCCGGATATTCCAACAACAGACACGAGGTGATGTCCTCGTGACGTCAACGCCTTGTGTCTGCTATTGGAATATCCAGGAAGGACAGGTCTGCATTACATTTCAATGACAAGGAACTCTGTCATCCTCAGGGTGACCATGAATACAATCGGCTTTACAAAATTCGGCCCCTCGTAAACCACTTCAACCAGCAGTTTGCAGCCTTGTTTACTACCGAGGTTGTCTGCATTGATGAGTCGCTGATTACGTTTTCAAACAGTATCTTCACAGCAAGTGTGCCAGATATGGGGTCAGGATGTATAAGCTCTGTCACAGGGCAACAGGCTATACATATAGTTTTATGGTTTATGAGGGAAGAGATAGTTACGTAGAGCCGGTGAACTGCCCAGACTACATAGGGAGCGCTGTAAGATTGTGTGGGACTTGGTGTCACCCTTATTTGGAAAGGGGTACCACTTGTATGTGGACAATTATTACACGAGGGTGCCACTTTTTAGTCACTTGTTTGATCATAGAATTGGCGCATGTGGCACTGTGTGATCTAATCACTGGGGCTTACCCCAGCAGCTTGTAGATTTCCATCTTAAAGCGGGAGTCCGCTTTTTTTTTTTTTTTTTTTTTTTTAAAGCCAGCAGCTACAAATACTGCAGCTGCTGACTTTTAAAATAGTGACACTTACCTGTCCAGCGCGCCCGCGATGTCGGCACCCGAAGCCGATCTCTCGATCGTCTCTCGGGTGCTGCCGCCGCCATCTTGGGTATGGGAATCAGGAAGCGGAGCCTTTCGGCTTCATTTCCCGGTTCCCTACTGCGCATGCGCGAGTCGCGCTGCCCAATAACGGGGGACTTTCGGAAAGGGGCGTAATCTACGCCCCTTTCCGCAGAGAGCTATACCGGAAGTGGGTGCAGATACCTGTACTGTACAGGTACCTGCACCCCCTCCCCCCTGAAAGGTGCCAATTGTGGCGCCGGAGGGGGGGAGGAATCCAATGAGCGGAAGGTCCACTTTAGGGTGGACCTCCGCTTTAAGATGGGGAAGAGAGCCTGCTTGAATTAATAATTTTCTCACTGAAGTAGAGTGATAATGAGAATGTTTTCTGACATTGCACTGAATGACAGTCCAAACGGTAACTGGTGTTGTAGAGAAACTCCTCTGTGTCCACGAATATAACCTTAATATGGGAGGGGTGGACCTCAACGACCAGTTGTTGGCACCGTACCTAATTGCCCGTAAGGCCAGATGCTGGTACAAAAAAAGTGTCTGTATATTTATTTCGATCGGCTCTGCTGAATGCTTATGTGCATACAAAGCTTCAGGACTGTCAGCTAAATTTGACCATATGCAGAGCACACAGCCAAATCTCCTGTTTCTAATAATGATAAAATTTCTGTCTAAATGATATAATAATTCTTACCTTTCAGCCATCGACCCACTCATCCAAGTAAACAGATACGACCATCCTTAAGTTCTCAGTTCCATCAGCATCACTGACTTCCCTCTAGCCAGCATGGCCTTTTATTATCACAAAAGCTTTCACAAACAGGAAGTGCAGATTCTAGCCAATCACTTCTTCCATGGGAAGTGACATCACAGAAAATGACAAACAGTAACCTTTCCAATGGGGTTCATTCAAAAGAACCAATCACAGACATGTATACATTCAAATAGGTTAACAGTAATGTGTGCAAACGATCAGGTGCAGAGCCATGCTTTCTGTGAGACAAAGTTTTCACTATAAAGCTGGCTCTGCACAAAACCACATGCAAACCGACCAACTGCTTTTAATGATGCGAACCATACAAAACTATGGCTCAGTGGGCCATAATATTCATATAGTTATGCTACAGTTCCCATGTACACAGACATGTCTGCTCGGAGTCATTAATGCAGTCGCCAAGAAGTGGCCAGTCTCCTGGCGAGGCATAAACAAACATCCTTAAAAGAGCAACCATATCTGCAGTGTCCACAGGAAGGTTTTTGCGGCCACTGGTCTTCCGCCAATGTCTGTATGTGCGAATACGCTCACATGAGCGCATTACAGCAAAACCGACACTGGGGGACATCTGACAACATACATTTATAGTAATTTCCACAACAGGACGAACTGAATCCTCCCTTAAAATCCAGGAAGAGATCATCGCAGCCCTTCTGTTTACAGATGTGCTGTGGCCTAACTTCCGAATGCAGTGAACCGGCTGCATGAGAGGCATTTTCCGTATGTCCTCCCTGGTACTCCTACCCAAAAAAATCCCTAAGGAAGTTGTCGTGTCTGTAGCAAGCATGGATTTAGGCGTGATACCCGCTTTTATTGTCCCTCCTGTCCTGACCAACCTGGTCTTTGCATTGGTGAATGTTTTGAATGCTACACACTAGTGGAGTATTAGCGTAGGGTACAGCATTGCACAGTCCTGGGCACACTTACACAGGGTCTCGAAAGATGAAATGGCCTTCACATTTTGAGAGACCCTAATCTGGAACGTTTACAGGTTAGATGAAAATGCAAAAGAAAAAAAACACACAAAAACACAAATAATAAAAAAGCCAAAAATAGTTGTGCTTTTATTTTTCTTCTCTCTCTATTGTTCTCTTTCTTATATTCGCTTTCTATTGTCCGCTCTCTATTGTCCGCTCTCTATTGTTCTCTCGCTATCGTTACTGCATTTTAGAACTGTAATGTTTTATTTTTACTATGTTTTATTTTAGGTATGGTAGGTAGATATACTTTGCAGGTATGGTATGTCTTTTTGTTATACTGTAATGTTACTTTGTTTTATTGTTAACATCATTTGCTTAGCAGGTACGCCATTAAGCTGCAGCACGGGTTTATTTATTCTGACAGCAACAGAGTTTGCTCCCACAATACGTAAAGCCATGAATCCAGTGCTATAGGAGGTAATTTCACCACCACAGTTAAAAAAAGAGCATATATGCTGAAGGCATGGGGGTAAAGGGACAGTAATTTTAGCAGTAGACCCCCTTTGTAAATCTAAACTGGTAACCTGTAAAGGATTTTAAAGGCTTTTCAAGACATATGTAGTTTGTTGCCGCTGCCCGTTTGTGTGCAATTTTAAAGCAATTTCCTGGCGCATCATGGCAGCACACACATTGGGTTGTGACTCCGCCTCCACAACCTGATAGGACTGGTTAGCTATAAGATTTGAAGAGGAGTCCACCGTTGCATTCTCCTTTTTTTTTTCTCTACCCACTTAAAGAACCAACGGTGAATCCCCTTATTCTGGCTCCAGTGGTAGATTCCTCGATAATGCGATTGGTATGTTACCTTGCCGCTAGAAGACGCCGTGACTTTCAGGGACGTGATGGATTGCAAAATCCATCTTGACCTTAAAAAAGCATATTCGGCAGCAGGAGGAGCTTGCAGGCCAGCAGTCACTCTAGCAGCAGTCGGCAGAGCCATATCATGCTGGACTTCCAACGTGGAGAAGTTGCTAATGGAAGCAACAGACCAAGAGAGAGTTATATCCGCCTTGCAGGAACTCAGCCTAGCAGGAGATTTCGTGGCGGAAGCTGCAGTAGATATAATTAGAGCTTCAGCTAGAGCGATGTTGGCTTCTGTGACCTCTCGGCGGGCACTGTGGCTCAAGCCCTGGGTCACTGATACGGCCTCTAAGTCCAATTGGTGTAAGATCCCCTACGACGGTACCAACCTGTTTGGTCCCAAACTGGACTCGGCAATATCGAAAGTCACAGGAGGAAAGTCGGGACTTATCCCGTCAGATAAAAGGCCCAAGCAGCAAAGGAATCCATCCTTCAGACGCCACTTGCCCGAACGATATCGGGATGCGAGGGCTTATAAGCCAGGGAAGGAGTTTAAGCGTAATTGGCGGAATACGCAGCCATCCTTTTTGAGGGTTCAAAAGTCTAATGGGACTACCCCAGAGGACCAACCGAAGTCCTTTTGATGTCAAGCTTGCCCAGCCCGAAATAGTAGGAGCGAGGCTGAGGCTATTTGCTCATGTATGGACGGAACACATACAGGACAACTGGACAATCTCCACCATCCAAAGCGGCCACAAATGGAGGTTCAAACACAAGCCACCCCAAAACCACTGCAGATTCACCAGGTTACCATCTTCACACCCAAAACGCAAACTTCTGGTCGAATATGTCATAGGGCTTCTAGAGAAACAGGCGATTATAGACGTTCCACAGGAACAGAGAGGTGTGGGCTTCTATTCTCCTCTCTTTCTAGTTACAAAAAAGACAGGAGATTTGAGGCCGGTGCTGGATTTAAAGGATCTAAATCAAACAATTCTAGTCGAATCTTTCAAGATGGAGAGTCTGCAAACCATCCTACTAGCAATAGCACTGGGAGACTGGATGCTCTCGGTCAATTTGTCCGATGCTTATTTACACATACCCATACATCAAAACTTCCAGAAGTACCTGCGCTTCGCCATTGGCCAGCTACACTTCCAGTTCCAAAGCCTCCCGTTTGGGATTTCAACAGCACCCAGAACCTTTACAAGGGTCTTACTTCAGATTATAGCATACTTGAGGGAGAAAGGTCTAAGGGCCCTACACTATCTAGACGATATTATCTTCTTAGCTGACAGTCAGGAAACACTCTTACGACATCGAACGATTCTAATTTCCACACTCCAGCAGTTCGGGTGGATAATAAACTGGAAAAAGAGCAGCCTAGTACCAACACAAAAGATCATCTTCCTGGGAGCCAAACCAGACACCTGTGGCAACACAGTGGGTCTCCCTCAGGAGAAGATCCTTCCACTCATCCGCAAGGTAAGAAAGCTCCTGTTCGCAAACCATCTAGCCGCAAGGTCATGTCTGAGTATTCTGGGGTCGATGTCCTCCACCTTCCTAATTTTCAAGTGGTCCCAGTGTATTTCGAGAACTTTCCAGAACTCGTTCCTGAAGCAATGGAACGGATATTCTATGAATCAGCAAATAGTGATTACGCAGGAGGGGAAGATCTCTGCTCGGTGGTGGACTCAGGGCAACAATCTGACACGTCGCCGTCCCATCGTACCCCCCACTACCCGAGATAATAACAACAGTTGCCAGTTTGCAAGGTTGGGGAGCGCATTACCAGCAGCACGAGGTTCAAGGCCGTTGGGCTTTTCGGCCGCAAGGCATAGTTTCAAATGTGCTGGAACTCAGAGCGGCGTGGCAAGCACTTATAGCCTTCAGCCCACTCCTTACGGGGAAAAGTATCCTTCTACGAATGGACAATATGGTGGCAGTAAACTACATCCACAGACAAGGGGGCACCCGAAGCAGTACACTCATGCGGGAGGTCCGACCCATACTCGAATGGGCGCAAGTCCACCTGGCGGACTTGAAAGCGATATATGTCCCAGCAGCACACAACCAGCTGGCAGACGATCTGAGTCGAGTTTTCGTGTCAAACAAAGAATGGTCTCTTAGCCATCAAGCTTTTGCTCTGATCGTGCACAGATGGGGATTGCCAGACATGGATTTAGCGGCGAGGCCGGAGAACAGCAAATGTCCCCGCTTTCTAGCAAGAACAGCCTACCCAACAGCGGCAGGGATCGACAGCCTCCACCATCCATGGGAGTTCCACCTAGGGTACATATTTCCTCCGGTACCACTGATAGCCAGATTTTTGGCCAGATTGAGGAGATCGACATCCACGGTAGTGGCAGTACTGCCATTTTGACCGAGGAGGCCATGGTTTGCGACTATTCTGCAACTAAACACAGAAGAGCCAATTCCTCTTCCTCTATACCCGGACTTGCTCTCACAGGGACAGTTCCTACATCCATCTCCAGAACGGTTACACCTAACGGCTTGGAGGTTGAAAGGTAGAGGCTGCTAGACCAAGGCTGTTCACTCCGGGTAGTATCCACCCTACAGCAAGCCAGAAAAAAATCAACTAATAGTATATATAATAAAATCTGGGAAAGATTTGCCACGTTCGCTGAACAGCAGTCCTGGAATCCCCTATATCCAACAGTTTCTCAGATACTAGAGTTTCTGCAGCTAGGTCTGGAAAAGGGGCTAAGTTCCAGCACCTTAAAAGTCCAAATATCTGCTCTTTCTGCGATGTCAGGGGTAAAATGGGCCTCGGATCCTCTCATTACTCGATTCCAGAAGGCATACCTGAAAATTAGGCCTCCCAGGAAACCAATCTTCCCGAACCTGGGACCTGTCAATTGTGTTGGAAGCTCTATCAAAGGAACCATTCTTTCCCCTACATTCAATTTCCCTATGGGACTTGACACTCAAGTTTGCCTTTTTGCTGGCAATAACGTCAGCCAGGAGGGTCTCGGAACTTCAGGCTCTGCTAATTAAAGAACCACATCTGGTGTTCTATCCAGACAGAATTGTCCTTAGACCCGCGGATCAGTTCATACCTAAGGTAGCCTCTACCTTTCATTTCAACGCAGAAATCAACCTCCCGGTTTTTCTCAATATTGAAGGGAATCCTCATCCCTTGGATGTAAAATCAGTCATTTCCACCTACTTAGAGGTCACGAGTACATTTCAGGAGTCAAAGCACCTTCTAATCATACCATATGGTGCAAAAAGGGGCCAGACAGCGTCTTCAAGAACGATAGCATCTTGGCTGATTAGAACAATAAGAAAAGCATACGTAGTGCAACGTCTCCAGATACCAGAAGGGTTAAAAGCCCACTCGACAAGAGCAGTAGCGACCTCCTGGGCAGAATATTGTAGAGTGTCTCCAGAAACCATTTGCAAGGCAGCAACCTGGTCATCAAAAACCACATTCATGACGCATTACAGAATAGACCCGACTCAGTTAACTACAGCTGAGTTCGGCAGATCAATCATCCAAACGAATTCATCCATACCTTGTACTTGAGCAAATAAATGTTTTGAAATGCACCCACCCATGTAGCGAGTTATTTCCCAATGTGTGTGCTGCCATGATGCGTCAGGAAAACTGAAAATTGTATGCTCACCTTTCCGTAATTTTCCTTTCCTGATGCATCCCACAGCAGCACATAGGATCCCATCCCTCTAAGGTGATAGTTACTGAGAATGCAACGGTGGACTCCTCTTCAAATCTTATAGCTAACCAGTCCTATCAGGTTGTGGAGGCGGAGTCACAACCCAATGTGTGTGCTGCCATAGGATGCGTCAGGAAAGGAAAATTACGGAAAGGTGAGTATACAATTTTCCGTTTTTTTTTGTATCCATGTACTCAGCATAAGATCATTTTTTTTTTTTATTTCATTAAACATTTGGGCAATATAGTGTATTTTAATGCATTCAAATAAAAAAAAAAGATTTTTTTCCCCAATAAAAAATGAATTTGAAAAATCGCTGCGCAAATACTGTGTGAAAAAACAAAATTGCAACGCCCACCATTTTAAGCTGTATGGCCTTTGCTATAAAAAATATATAATGTTTGGGGGTTCAAAGTAATTTTCTAGCAAAAAAAAACATTTTTTCATTTAAACAAAAAGTATCACAAAGGGCTTTGCCTTCAAGTGGTTAGAAGAGTGGGTGATGTGAGACATAATCTTCTAATGTTGTGCATAAAATGCCAGGACAGTTCAAAACCAAATTACCCCATTTAGCAAAGTAGACACCTCAAGCTGAAGGGCGGGTGCTATTTCGGTTACACTGTGATGTATTTAGAGCAGAACTGCTGGAAGGCCTGAAATTAAGCGTTTTTTAGTAAATATAAATCTTATTCTGTAACTTTGTCAACCAAGTGATGTTTTTATTTGGTTTTCATTGTACTGATTGATGTCTTGTATTCTTTAGAAGTCTACACTCTGGTCCATAAATATTGGGACATCTACACAATTCTATTCTTTTTGTCTCTATATACCACCACAATGGATTTGAAATGAAAAGAACAATATTTGCTTTAACTGCAGACTTTCAGCTTTAATTTGAGGGTATTTACATCCAAATCAGGTGAATGGTGTAGGAATTACAACAGTTTGTATATGTGCCTCCCATGTTTTAAGGGACCAAAGGTAATGGGACAATTGGCTTTTCAGCTGTTCCATGGCCAGGTGTGTGTTATTCCCTCATTATCCCATTTACAAGGAGCAGATAAAAGTTCCAGAGTTCATTTCAAGCATTCTATTTGCATTTGGAATCTGTTGCGGTCAACTCTCAATATGAGAGCCAAAGAGCTGTCACTATCAGTGAAGCAAGCCATCATTAGGCTGAAAAAAACAATACAAACCCATCCGAGAGATAGCAAAAACATTAGACGTGGCCAAATCAACTGTTTGGAATATCCTTAAAAAGAAAGAACGCACCGGTGAGCTCAGCAACACCAAAAGACCCGGAAAACCCTAGGAAACAACTGTGGGGGATGACCAAAGAATTCTTTCCCTGGTGAAGAAAACACCCATCACAAAAGTTGGCCAGATCAAGAACACTCTCCAGGAGGTAGGTATATGTGTGTCAAAGTCAACAATCAAGAGACGATTTCACCAGGGTGAATAGAGAGGGTTCACTACAAGATGTAAACCATGGGTGAGCCTCAAAAACAGGAAGGCCAGATTAGAGTTTTGCCAAACAACATCTAAAAAAGCCTTCACAGTTCTGGAACAACGTCCTATGAACAGATGAGGCCAAGGTCAACTTGTAGCAGAGTGATGGGAATAGAAGAGTATGGAGAAGGAAAGGAACTGCTCATGATCCAAAGCATACCACCTCATCAGTGAAGCATGGTGGAAGTATTGTCATGGCGTGGGCATGCATGGCTGCCAATGGAACTGATTCTCTTGTATTTATTGATGATGTGACTGACAAAAGCAGCAGCATGAATTCTGAAGTGTTTTGGGCAACATTATCTGCTAATATTCAGCGAAATGCTTCAGAACTCATTGGACGACGCTTCACAGTGCAGATTTACAATGACCCGTAGCATACTGCGAAAGTAACCAAAGAGTTTTTTAAGGGAAAGAAGTGTAGTGTTATGCAATGGCCAAGTCAATCACCTGACCTGAATCCAATTCAGCATGCATTTCAATTGCTGAAGACCAAACTGAAGGAAAAACGCCCCAAGAACAAGCAGGAACTGAAGGCAGTTGCAGTAGAGCCCTGGGAGAGCATCACCAGAGATGAAACCCAGCGTCTGGTGATGTCTATGCATTTCAGCCCTCAGGCTGTAGTTGACTGCAAAGGATTTGTAAAGTATTAAAAAGTAAACGTTTTTGATGGATGATTGTTAATCTGTCCCATTACTTTTGGTCCCTTAAAAAATTGGAGGCAGGGGGCGGAGCCGGCCGGCGGAGTGTATGGCTGCTTAGAAGTACAGCTCCCGCCGTGTAATCTCTCCGGAGCAGCATACAGCAACGAGAGGCACCGAATCTCCACACGAACAGACCGAGGAAGGAGTGCTGACCACAACGGGAATGCCGAGAAAGAGAAAAGACCGGAGGGAACCCGGTAAGCTTACAGACTTTTTCGCCCGCTCAGGCCGCGCCGCTAGCCAAGACGGCGCCGGCCATAGCGCCAGCAACACGCGTCCGTCCTCCCCGCATGTCAGAGGGGGATGGAGAGGAGACGGTTCCCCAGCGGAGGAGCGGGGACAGCGCTTCCCAGACTCCCGTGCCTCGTCTGCTTCAAACAGTCCTGCTAAAGCCAAACAAAGGATAGCTGACACATCTCCTGTGGGCTCAGATTCAGACAACAGAGGAGTAGTGTTGGATGACACCTTGGAGTTCCAAGACGCCATTGCGGCCTTCCCTACCAACAATGCCCCAGTAATGGACTCAACCATGAAGGAGATGTTGTTAACCCTGCGTAGTGCAATTCATACAGATATGCTGCAACTGGTCAAACAATGTAAATCAGAAGTTAAAGCGGTTAGCAGCAGAGTGACACACATCGAGAATAAGATGGGCGAAATTACTGAAACCTTTAATGCAATGGTGGACGCACACAATGACCATGACGATGATATTCAATGGCTGAAATCAAAGGTCGCGGACCTCGAGGATCGTTCCAGGAGGAACAACATTAAGATAAGGGGGATCCCCGAAGCAGTTAAACCACAAGAGCTAGTGACCTTCCTGGCTAAGGTAATGAAAGATGCATTACCAGACCTGTCTGGGGAAGAATTAACAATAGACAGGATTCATAGACTGCCAAAACCCCGCCACATCCCTGAACAACTTCCGAGAGACACTATAGCTCGAATTCACTACTTTCATGTCAAAGAAAAGTTTATGGCCGCGACCAGAAATGCGACCCAACTACCAGAAACCCTGCAGGGACTGTCGTTCTTCGCAGATCTCTCGGCCCACACAATGCAACGCAGACGCAACTTGGTGACCATCACCAAACCGTTAAGGAACCACAAAATTCCCTACCGTTGGAGCTACCCAGCTAAATTGGTGGTAATGAGAGGCGACCGTGACTACATGATCTCCACCCTGGAGGATGGCATCAAGCTGTTAGAAAAATGGAACATCATCACCCGCCAGAACGACGCTCATCAGCAGGACAAAATGGATGGTAAGCGTGATCCCGACCATTACACTTGAACTTCCCACAAGTTGGTGCCCACAGTTTAACTTCGTACGCTCCGGAGAGCTGTACCGGCGACATGGACTAGTTCATCTTTCCCCTAAAAATAGCAGGTGCACGCCTGTTCAGATTTCGCGAGAAATCGTACCTTTTTATTCCAGGTGCTAAAGCACAATTGTTTGTTTGACTTTTCTTCAGTTTTTCCTTTGCTTCTTTTCTCTTTCTTTGTTACACTTTTTTGCTTCACGATTATCAGTCCACTAGGACGATTCATCGACAGAAGCCCTACAAGGCAATAACTCTGATCTACTGAATTAAGGTATCCCATACCTCTGAGATTGATACTTACCTTATATGCTACCCACGGCACACTGGTATCCCATTGTTCCATCATCATATTTCTTCGTCCAGGTTACCAACTGATCACCGTTACTACTAGAATCCCACTCCTGTGTACTAAGTAACTTACTGCACTATTCATATTGCTTCCCTTTCCGTGAACATGGCGTTCAAAATTACTTCCATGAACGTAAACGGTTTAAATATTCCTTTTAAAAGGCATATGGTGTGGAAAGAGGCCCATTCCCAAAAATGTGATATACTATGTTTACAAGAGACACATTTTAAAGAAAAAGGGCACCCTCTCCTGTCTCACAACCAATTTCCGCACTGCTATTACGCATGTGCGCAATAAAAAAAAAGAGGAGTCGCTATCCTAATTAAACAGTCATTAGCGTTTAAATACAAAGCCCACTACAGTGATGGTGAAGGCAGATATATTATTCTGACATGTGAGATAGGGGATGTTGCTTATACCATTGTTAATGTTTATGCCCCCAACCATAATCAAATAGCTTTTTTAAATAAGTTATGGAAAAAAGTACGACGACATATGTATGGTCATGTTATACTTTGTGGGGATCTGAACGTTATTGCTGACCACCAGCTGGACGTGTCTAAATCTGGTGGCGGGAAAGCGATTAGATCTTCCCTATCTGGTTTCACGTGCAGAAATAATTTGTACGATGTTTGGAGATGCCAACACTCCAATGAAAAGGATTTCTCCTTTTTTTCAAAAGTCCATTTGACGTACTCTAGAATCAATGTCTTTTTAGTGGACAAATTTCTTTTACAAAAAATCTCAAAGTCTGACATAGGACAAATCTCTTGGTCCGACCACGCGCCGGTGTCTGTGACGGTGGGCACTCAAAATTTTACCACTAGAGCCAACAGATGGCGCAACGATACCCTACTGTTCGCAGACCCGGCGCTTGCATCGGAAATAGAGAATTCAATCAAAGAATTTTTTTAATTTAATGACACGCCCAATGTTGATCCGTTCACCCTATGGTTATCCCATAAGGCGTATGTAAGGGGGATTTTATTGAAACACAGTGCGGCCTTACGGAGGAAGAGGAGGCAGCGAATGGAAGACGTACTGAATGACATTAATCAATTGGAATCCCTAAACAAATTGACAGCTTCCTTAGATACTAGTTCTAGGCTATGTAAGGCAAGAGAAGACCTTAGGAACCTGTTAGTTTCCCAACATGTCAGGACTATACATAGACTTAAAGCTGACTTTTACATGCATGGCAACAAGGCAGGTAAACTACTAGCAAACCAACTGAAAGATAAAATTATTAGACAAAAAATTCCCTTCCTATTTCATCATAAGACTAGAACTAAACACATTAACCCTAAAGATATTGCAGACACTTTCAAAGACTATTACGAAAACTTGTACAATATAGGAAAAGACCCCGATATCCCCCAACCGTCATTAAACATGATCAACTCCTTCTTAAAAGACATCTCACTTCCTGCGGTCCAGCCTGGGGATTTAGATACATTAAATTCCCCATTTACTGTACTAGAGATCAAAGAAACTATAGCTAAACTTCCCAATGGTAAAACACCAGGACCAGAATATTATAAACAATATAAAGAAATACTAGCTCCACACCTACAGAGGGTCTTCCAGAGTGCTGCCTCCTAGGCCTCCTTCCCTGAAGAGATGTTACAAGCTACAATTATCACACTGCCCAAACCGGGAAAGGAACCAAATAGTGCCCAGAATTTCAGACCCATATCGCTGTTAAATACAGATGTTAAATTATACGCAAAAATTATAGCAAATAGATTGGCGAAAGCTCTTCCACGTCTTATTAATCAAGACCAGGTGGGTTTTGTAGAAAGCAGACAAGCCACGGACGCTACAAGGCGTATAATTAACATTGTACACTGTGCAAACGATTCCAGCCAACCCTCTGTTCTCCTCTCATTAGATGCCGAAAAGGCTTTTGACAGGATACATTGGGGATACATGTCTAAAGTGCTAGATAAATTCGGATTTAACGGGCAAATTAAATCGGCTATCAATGCTTTATATTCTACTCCGTCAGCCATGATATTTACAGAGGGCGTTTTCTCTGAACCATTTTCCATTTCTAATGGAACGCGTCAGGGGTGCCCCCTGTCGCCTTTAATTTTTGCACTTATGATGGAACCGTTAGCGGAAACAATTAGACAACACCCACAAATAAAAGGCATACTTGTAGGAAAGGAAGAACACACTATTACACTATTTGCAGATGACATTATACTTTCGTTGTCCAACCCGACTCAATCACTCACAGTTATCCAGGATCTACTCACTCAATTTAATGCGATTTCCTATTACAAGATTAACGAGTCAAAATCCAATATCATGGGTTTGGTTTTACCTTTGGATATGGAACTCTCATTAAAAAAGTCGCTACCATTTACATGGGTAGACGGTTCTCTTCAATATCTGGGCATTTCTATTACGAACCAAATTTCCGAGCTCTACCAAGCCAACTTTGAACCACTAATTGCAGAATTTACACAAGAAATGATGAAAATGAAACATTATTATTTATCCTGGTCAGGTAGACTCTCCGCATATAAGATGATCCTGCTCCCCAAATTATTATATTACTTTAGAGCGCTCCCTGTCCGGGTGCCGGCTTCATTCTACTCTAAAATGCAAACTGCTTTGTCACATTTCCTATGGGACGGGAAAAAGGCTAGATGTCATCATAATCTCCTTACGAAGCACAGAGAAGCAGGAGGTATGGGGGTTCCACTTTTAAAAGACTACCATATGGCGGCTATTTTAACACAAGCCGCGGCATGGTATGACTCACCACAACCAATCCATTGGTGTAGGGCTGAAAAAACTTATGTACAGAAGGGAGAAACGCAAAACTTACTAGGAACTACAATACTATCTAGTCTACCAATATATGGGAGCCACCCCACGATTCATGCTACTCTTAAAGCATGGGCCTATTTCTTGCAAGTTAAAAACCCCCACGTTAAACACGTGACATCACAGATCCCTATTAGATCTCTTCTTTTACTCACACCAGACCTGCAACTTCAAAACTGGGAAAAAGCAGGAATTCATTTCCTAGCTGACCTTTACGATACACAAAAAATGAAACCTTTTACATGCTTACAGTCCGAATACTCACTACCGTCTTCGGAGTTTCTAACATTCGCTAGAATCTCACATACTCTGAGAGCAACTTCTACCCATGTGATTGATATCCCGGCGGAGGTACATAAATTATGGTCAGTCGGCTCCTCTAGGAAAAAAGGTATCTCATGTTTTTATAACCTACTAAATAGCAAAAAACATTTAGAGATCCCTAGACAACTCCAAAAATGGGAATCAGAGTTGAAAATTACTATATCTCGAGAGCAATGGCTTCATGCCATAAGATATAATAATACTCATACAAAATGTGCTAGCTATAAAGAAACTACGCAAAAACTAATGCTTAGATGGTATAAAACTCCGTATATAATAGCGAAATTTGATAAAACACAGAATAACCTATGTTGGAGGGGCTGTGGTCAGGTGGGAAACTTGGAGCACATGGTTTGGTCTTGTATTTCCTTGAGGAGCTATTGGGCGGTAATATCAAACTTAATAGCCGGTGTGACAGGCATACTGAACAAGGTGACTGCTGCACAGGCCCTCCTAAGTGTTGATCTTGACATATACCCTGGCAACTGCCGCTCTGTAGTGCTACACATTTTGCACGCTGCACGACTAGTTATAGCCCGACACTGGAAGTCAACATCTCCTCCACTAATCAGAGAGGTTTTACAATTGGTTAAGGACTCATGTGCATATGAAAAAACGATTGCATGGAAGGAGGGCAACCACAAGAAAGTCCTTGCCCAGTGGTCATTATGGGATAAATTTAACAAAACAAATTAGACCTTATGACTACAAACCGATGTATTGCCTTGACTTGACTTATCTGTTTTTCTTTTCTACATAAGTAATAATTATTTACGTAATATTGTTACTGTATCAAACACAGTAGTGTGTCCAATTTCGTTGTTGTTCGTGACAAACTACGGTTGACGAACTAAATTTTTTATTTTTTTTTTATATTTATGTCTACCCTACATTTCTATTGGGCAGACTTCATATGATTCCATTGTTTAAGATTTGTACGTTTATATGATAATCGCTCTGTCTACTTTCTTTTCTATTTTGTTTCTAGAGCAATGTTTGTATCTATATTTGAAAATTCAATAAAAATTATTTTGAAAAAAAACAAAATTGGAGGCACATATACAAACTGTTGTAATTCCTACACCGTTCACCTGATTTGGATGTAAATACCCTCAAGTTAAAGCACATCTTGTTTGTTTCATTTCAAATCCATTGTGGTGGTGTATAGAGCCAAAAAGATTAGAATTGTGTTGATGTCCCAATATTTATGGACCTGACTATATCCTTATCCCCCCTGAAGAAGATCTCTACTATATACTAGTCGAAACATATTGGACTCTCTTTATATGACTTTTTTAGCCATTTTTGTTACTTGTATGGCTATTGTACCACTGTATAATTATGCAATTTATGCCTTCTAGCAATGGATTTTAGAGCTCCTGTCTTGATGGACAGCTGGGTTTGTATATACTAGTTTTTGTAATAAACTTTTTTCATTTAATGTTTTGGACTGGTTTGCTGCAACTCAAAACCCCCTAGGGAACTTTCCATACTCCATAGGCGTATATTTATTGGTTTGTGCAAAAATTATAGCATCTAAAAACTACGGTACATTTTCTGGAATTTACACAGCTTTTAGTTTATGACTGACTTCTTGAGGTGTTAAAATGGCAGGCAGTACACCCCCCCCCCCCCCCATGACCCCATTTTGGAAAGTAGACACCTCAAGGAAATTACTGAGAGGCTTTTTAAGCCTATTGAATATTTTTTTTTGTCAGAAGTGATTGAAAAATGACAAAATAAAAATTACACAAAGCTGTCACTATGACAAAGCTGTCATATATTGCTTACACATGCCATGGTTATATGTGGAATTAGATAGCATAAAACCCCCAAATGACCCCATTTTGGAAAGTAGACACCAAAATCGATTTGCATAGAGGCATGGTGAGTATTTTGCAGCTCTCATTTCTTTTTGAAAATTAAGAAAGAAAAGAAAAATGTTTTTTTTTTCTTTTTTACATTTTCAAAACTTTGTGACAAAATCTGCAAAATACTCAATATGCCTCTCAGCAAATAGCTGGGGGGGTTATGCTATCTTCACATTTCATGGCCTCTGAAACTGTAACTGTAATAGGTAGTGAGGAAGTGAAATCACCATTTTACGCCCTTAGAAAGCCTGAAGGCGGTGCTTGGTTTGCAGGGTCCTGTACACGGCTAGGCTCCCAAAAAGTCTCACACATGTGGTTATATATTTTTTAAAGCAAAGGCCCTACAGATTAAAATGGTGGCTTTTGCTATTTTTTTCACACAGTATTTGCGCAGCGATTTTTCAAATGCAATTTTTGTGGAAAAAACATTTTTTTTTTTAAATTTTAATGCACTAAAACTATATTGCCCAAATGTTTGATGAGATAAAAAAAGATGATCTTATGCCGAGTATATGGATACCAAACACAACATGCTTTAAAGTGCACACAAACATGCAGCGGCGACAAACTACATACATTTTTAAAACCACTTTATATCTACAGAGGACGTCTGTTGCTAAAATTTCTTCTCTCGATCTGACCTTTGCGGTGATACCTCACATGCATCGTGCAATTGCTGTTTACATATGACACCAGCCTTTGTGCATAAGCAGGAGGCACAGGGGTGCTTTTTTATTATTATTATTATTTATTTTGCTTTTTTATTTTATTTTTAAACTGTTCCTTTCAATTTTTCTTTTTTTATCACTTTTATTGTTATCTCAGGGAATGTAAATATCCCCTATAATATCAATAGTGATGGGTACTCTTTTTTTTCTTTTTCTTATTGGGGTCTATTAGAACCTAGGTATCTCCTCTGCTTTCCCAATTTCCCAATGGTGCTGTTTATATCCTGCAAAGTCATTAAATGCTCATAGCTTCCGGTTTCTTGGGCCATAGAGATGATTGGAGCCGTTCTGATCAGATCTATAGTCAGCTGGCAGAACCCAGTACAGTGTGGCACAGTGGTGTAGTTGTTAGCACTTTTGCCTAGCAGCAAGAAGGGTCGCTGGTTCAAATCCCAACCACAACACTACCTGTCTGGAGTTTGCATGTTCTCCCTGTGCCTGCGTGGGTTTCTTCTGGGTACTCCAGTTTCCTCCCACACTCCAAAGACATCAGGGTAGGTTAATTGGCTTCTGTCCAAAATTGACCCTAATATATGAATGGGGACCTTGGACCGTGGGCTCCTTGAGGGTAGGGACCAATGTGAGTGTGCAATGTACAAGGATAGGGACAATTGTAGACACTCACTCAGGTTGAACTGGATGGACTGGTGTCTTTATTCAACCTTACTAACTATGTAACTATATGTAACCACTGGCTGTATTCTCGGGTTCCCTGTTGGGACAGGAAAACCATGGAAGACGGGGGGAACATTCCCTCCCACTCCTTGTAAAAGAAGTATTAGCTGCTAGAATTCCTTTTACATGAATGTGGACCGCTGACTGAAAAGAATGTTACCAAGATGATATCTAAACCTACAGGCATCATTCTGGTATAACCACTCAAAGTCCAACAACATACCAGTACATCGCTGGTCCTTGTCAGGTATACATTGTAATGTTCTTTTTTTCATGCAGTCGAAAAAAGAGATTGATCAGTGGGTATGCCCACCATTAGAATGCCACCCTTCATCCACCCACTTCTAATGATGGGCATAAATGCACACCATATTTTTTTTAACTGTGGGGATGAAATCACCTACAGCGCTGGAGTAGCTGATTTACATATCATGGGAGAAAATGCTGTTGCTGTCAAGATAAATAAATCAGTGCTGCAGCTGAATGGTGTACCTGCTAAGCAAATGACGGTTAACAATAAAGCCAAAGTAACATTACAGTGTAACAGTAATGCCACGTACACACGACCAGATTATCCGGCGGACAGTTCGATCGTGTGTGGCCTCCGGCTGACTTTTTCTTCCCAAAAGAAAGAAGGCTTGACTCAAAATTGTCCGCCGGACTCGGCTTTCCGGCGGACAATCCGATTGTCTGTGTGCTACTCCGCCGGACTTTTCAAATGAACAGACTTGTCTACACACTGAGTAAAGTCTGTTCATTTTGAACGTGACTCCAGGTAGATGGGACTAGCAAAGGAAGTCAATGTCACCGCCTCCATCGGCGAGATTGACACCTTGTTGGCCCCGTCGCCTGGTATGGATTTAAAGGGGAACCGAAAAAATGGCATGGGGGTCCCCCCAAAGTCCATACCAGACCCTTATCTGAGCACGCAGCCCAGCCGGTCAGGAAAGGGGGTGGGGACAAACCTTACCAGGCCGCGTGCCCTCAACATGGGGGGGGTGCGTTGGGGAAGGGGGGCCCCCCCACCCCAAAGCACCTTGTCCCCATGTTGATGAGGACAGGGGCCTCTTTCCGACAACCCTGGCCGTTGGTTGTCGGGGTCTGCGGGCAGGGGGCTTATCGGAATCCGGGAGCCCCCTTTAATAAGGGGGCCCCCAGATCCCGGCCCCCCACCCTATGTTAATGAGTATGGGGTATATCGTACCCCTACCCATTCACATGGGGGGAAAATTGTCAATAAAAAAAACACAACACAAGTTTTTAAATTAGTTTATTAGACAGCTCCGGGGGTCTTCTTCCGACTTCGGGGGTCTTCTCGCCGGGCTCCTCTGCTATCTTCTGCTCTTTTCCTGCTCTTTTGCTTGCGGAGGAGCTCGGCTTTCTCCTTCGTTGCTGCCGTCCGGGGGGTCTTCTTCTGACTTAGGCGTAGGGGCTCCCCTTTAAATCCATACCAGTCGACAGGGCTAGCAAGGTATCAATCTCGCCGATGGAGGCAACGACATTGACTTCCTTTGCTAGTTACACCAGCTGGAGTCACGTTCAAAATGAACAGACTTTACTAGGGTGGCACAGTGGTGTAGTGGTTAGCACTCTCGCCTAGCAGTAAGACGGGTCACTGGTTCGAATCCTAACCACGACACTACCTGCCTGGAGTTTGCATATTCTCCCTGTGCCTGCATGGGTTTACTCTGGTTTCCTCCCACACTCCAAAGACATGCAGGTAGGTTAATTGGCTTCTGTCCAAAATTGGCCCTAGTATATGAATGGGGACCTTGGGTTGTGGGCTCCTTGAGGGTAGGGACAGACGTGAGTGTGCAATGTACAGGGATAGAGACAATTGTAGACACTCAGGTTGTACTGGATGGACTGGTGTCTTTATTCAACCTTACTATGTACTCCATTTGTGGGCAAGTCCGTTCATTTGAAAAGTCTGGTGGATTGTTCGGTCGTGTGTGGGCAAGTCCACTCGTTCAGAAAGCACAACGGACCTCTGCTGCAAAGTCCGCTGGATAGTCTGATCGTGTGTACGTGGCATAAGACATACCATACCTGCAAAGCAAATACAATAAAACAATGTTAGGAGCAAATCGCTGCTCCCACGCTTTGACATATATGCTCCTTTTTTAAACTGTGGTGGTGAAATCACCTCTGACAGCACTGGAGTCATGGCTTTACATAACATTAGAGTATAACAGTAAGACATACCATACCTGCAAAGCAAATACAATAAAACATAGTAAAAATTTAATATTTTTTAACGCAATCTGTGACTAAAAAATATATGCCGAAGCATGGGGGCAATCTTCCCCCAATGTTAGGAGCAAATCGCTCCTCCACCCCTGCTCCCACGCTTCGACATATATGCTCTTTTTTTAAACTGTGGTGGTGAAATCACCTCTGTCAGCACTGGAGTCACGGCTATATGTAACATTACAGTATAACAGTAAGCCCCTGTACACACGGTCGGAGAATCTGTCGGAATGCGTCTTATCGGACCGCGTCGTCAGATAATCCGACTGTGTGTGGTATGCATCGGACTGATTCCGTCCGAATCTCCGTCCGACCCAATTTTCCAACATATTGGAAATATTTCCCGACCAACTGGGCCGGTCGGACCTAATCCGATCATGTGTATAGCATTTTGATCGGACCAAGTGCCACGCATGCTCAGATCAAATTCCTACATCAAAGCTATTGGCTACTAGCCTGAATGTAGTCCCATCGTAACTAAATTACGTCATCACGTTCTGAAAGATTGGATTTTTCGCCAACTTGGCCCGACCGTGTGTAGGCAACAGTTTCGAACACAATCTGTCAGACTAAATCCGACGGGCAAAATCCGACGGATTTGGTTGGCAAAATCTCCGACCGTGTGTACAGGGGCTAAGACATACCATACCTGCAAAGCAAATACAATAAAACATAGGAAAAATAATATAATATAAAGAACAATAGATATAGAACAATAGCAAGCGAACATAAGAGAGAGAACAATAGAGAGAGAGAGAAAAATAAAACCACAACTATTTTTGGCTTTTTTATTTTATATATTTCTTGTGTTTTTGTGTGTGTGTGTTTTTTTTCACTTTTATAAAAACTGTAAACTGAACGTTGAAGATTAGGGTCTCTCAAAATGTGATGGTCATCTCATCTTTCGAGACCCTATGTTAGTGTGTCCTAGGAATGTGTAGTGCTGTACCCTACGCTAATACTCCACTAGTGTGTGGTAGCGTTTGAAATAGTCACCGATGCAGAGACCAGGTTGGTCAGGACAGGACCGACAATAAAAGCGGGTGTCATGCCTAAATCCGTGTTTTCTAGAGACATGACATCTTCTTTGGGGTGTTCTTTGGGTAGGGGTACCAGGGAGGACATACGGAAAATGCCTCTCATGCCGGCTCACTGCATTTGAGATGAGAAGGTGAGCCATAGCACCGTCTGGAAACAGAAGGGCTGCGATGATCTCTTCCTGGAATTTAAGGAAGGATCCAGTTTGTCCTGAAGCTTTGTATAGCACAAAAGCGTTCAGCAGAGCCAATTGAAATAAGTATACAGACACTTTTTGGTACCAGCGTCTGGCCTTACAGGCAATTGAGGTCCACCCCTCCCATATTAAGGTTGTATTCATGGACACAGAGGGATTTCTCCACAACACCAGTCGCCGTAGGAATTTGGACTGTCGTATCTGCATGGGAGGACAGAACAAAAAAAATCCATGATTCCCTCCACTTCACTACTAACAAATTATTACACTTCAAGCAAGCTCTCTCCCCCTAAGTCGGGATTCTACAAGCCATTGGGGGAAGCCCTGATGATTAGATCACACGGTGCCACATGTGCCAATTCCATAATCAAAAAGGTGACTAAAAAGTGGCACACTCGTGTAATAATTGTCCATGTACAAGTGGTACCCCTTTTCGAACAAGGGTGACACCAAGTTCCACACAATCTTACCAGCACTCCCTATGTAGTCTGTGCAGTTCTCCAGCTCTACGTGACTATCTTTTCCCTCATAAACCATAAAACTATATGCATAGCCTCAGCTTCAGTGGCTTCTGACTGGTAAGAAGACATAATAAGCAGAAGATATCCAGCCATTCTGTGCTTTTAAAGTGCATCTTTGGGTCCTGATCGGTGGTTAAAATTTCAGGTACGTGTGATCTCCTTAAAAAGAGATCTGGCTAGCTGACGCTCTGAGGAGGGGATATACAGATTGGAGGTATCAGCTGTGTTTCTTAAAGGTCTGGATCGGTGGTTAAAATTACAGGCACGTGTGATCTCCTTAAATAGAGATCTGGCTAGCTGGTAAGCCTCACTGGATCTATTGGTGGAGGATTCCTTTCTGGGTGCACTTTCTTCATACTCTAAGGGTGTTGTGTGCGGAGTCACCTAAGTGGATTGAAGTTTCATCTTCCCATCCTCCTGCTTTCATATTTAATATTATTTTTGGACTATTCACATTTTGTTTTTTATTATTGTTTTTCACCGTTTCATTTATGTTTATATCTATAATTTGTACACAAGGTGGAAAATAAGCTTTGTTATGGTGGTAATAATTTAGCACTATTTATGGTATATGTTTTTCAGCGCAGCTTTCTTTTTTAAATATGTATAGCCTGTTGCCCTTTCACAGAGCTTATACATTTGACCCCATATCTGGCACGCTTGCTGGGAAGATACTGTTTGATAGACAATAAGCCTCAAACATTAATCAGGGACTCGTCAACGCAAACAACTTCATCGGGAGTAAACAAGGCTGCAAACTGTTGGTTGAAGTGGTTTACGAGGGACCGAATTTTGTAGAGCCGATTAAATCCAGGGTCACCCCAAGAACGACAGCATTCATTATAATTGAAGTGAATAAACTGCACGATCTGCTCGTATTGTATCCTGGTCATGTAGGCAGAGTACACGGGCATATGGTGAATTGGGTCAGTGGACCAATATGACCGCAACTCCCTCTAAGTTATGCCTAGGTTTAAAATTTGAAGACAGTAATAGGTCTCCAATCTCTGGCAAGGGTCAACTGGGGATTAGCGGCGATGAATTGATCAGTATATAAATTGATTTGGTCCACAATAGATCTATAGAGATCTTCTGTGAAAAACAGCAAATAAAAATCAAGTGACATAAAATCAACTGTTTCCACCTGAATTCTCGGTTGGCCAGTGAATGGGGGAACTACGGGTGCTGCAGAAGTGGTGGGTTCCCAACTAGGATGGACAAATGCAGCAGGAAGGGTACTATGGGCTTGACAGGCCTGTGTTTGTCTTCTTCTTGGTGGCAGTGGGACACTACTTGTGCTAGCCATGTCACCAGCTTGAACTGCACTTATGGGACTCGCCACGTCACAATGTTACTGCAGTATTGGATGTACGACCAGGATGTACTAGGCCGCTGGTGCTTGCCAGTTCACCAGAAGGATGAGCGACACTAGTACTGGCTCTCTGCTCCATACAAGAGCCCTGCGGTTCTTGCACCTCAACAGCAGCAGAAAAATGGGGTCGGGTATGCCTGACCTTGACAGGGACCACTACTCCATCGTCAGAGTTATCTGTCAGTGTGCCGCTGCTATCTACGGGTTTATATTCTGAGCCAGAATCCTACAGATGGGTGACTTCCTCTTCCCTATCTGTCATGTTCAGAAACGTGTAGTCCGCTTCACTACTGTACCTTTGATTTGACATTTGGTCTCTAAATTTACTGGTACAGTAGTGAGACTCACAGGAAACAGAGCTCCTGACTGTCAGGTACTGCTTCAAACGCTACAAAAAAAACTGTTAGCGTTCGCAGGGGTCAGGCCTGACTCTGTTAACACTGCAGTTATTTGTTTTTAGTGTTTTTCTAAATGACAGTGATCGATTGATACTGCACTTGGGTGAGCTGGGCTGAACGAAGGGGCTAAATGCAGGTGCTAGCAGGTATCTGGGCTGATCCCACTAACACTGCGTTTTTGGGAAACCTAAACTGCTGGGGACGTTAGTATAGATCAGATCAGATCAGATATCAATCCGTTCAGACACTATACTACTAAGGGAGGTGTATGGTGCCTGCATGGGTGTTAGCGCTACTGGCACCAATCTGACGCTGCCTGGGGCGACCCAGACTCTATCTGACACTAAAACCTAACTGAGGGGGTTAAACCTTTATTTAGGTAATATACGGCAGCTGTCCTGATGCTATAAAAAAATAACTAGCTAACCAGCGTCCCCCGTGACACTAATACAGTGATCACTGGTGACAGGGGGTGATCAAGGGGTTTAAACCTTTATTAGGGGGTGTCACTAGACCTATCCGGACCTACACTGAGTACCCTAAGACAGATTTTTGTGACTAATGACACCAGTACAGTGATCAAAAAAATATAAACACTGCACACAGGTTGACAAATTGACAGGGGGTAAAGGGTTAACTGGGGGAGGGGGGGGGGGGTGACGGGGGGTTGATAAGGGTACCTACGTGAACTGGTGTCAGTGTAATGTTAGCGTACTTACTGTGAGATGTTCTCTCTCCTCTCTCTGGAACGAAAGAGTTCCACAAGGGGAGATGACATCACTTCCCCTGTTGTGTTTACACTTACATATGCAGGGGAAGGATTTCATTCGCCAGGACCAATCACCAGGTCCAGGCCAGATACTATTGGCCTGGGCCTGGGGACTGTTCTGGATCGAATCTGATCGTCGGGCCGCCTAGGGGGGTGTGCGCATGCGAGCGCCCCCCAGACTTGGATACTATTAAAGTTCACATGCGTGTAAATACTTTTGGTAATATAGTGTATATGTAAAGTGCTGCATAAATTGACAGCACTATACAAGTACCTGTAATAAATTAAAATAAAATACATTATGAACAATTCCATAGTGTTTTGTATTTTCGAAGTGCACTTTTTATTGTTTATGGATTTTATCTTTAGAAATAAAACACATAGGTATTGTGTTTAGCCTTTTAAGCATGTTTGTGTTGTGAGTAAACTTGTGATGTGTTTACCAAAATCAATTTGTAATGCTCTCATGTATGTTCTGCATTTTTTTACGATATTTGATTAAATTCTAAGTTTCAGAGAGCAGGGGTTAATAATGGAACACTAGCTGCCTTAAAGGGGTTGTAAAGGTAAATGCCTTAAAGGGGTTGTAAAGGTAAATGTTTTTTCACCTTAATGCATTCTATGCATTAAGGTGAAAAAACATCTGACAGTCCCGGCGCCCCCAGCCCCCCCCCCCCCCGTTTTACTTACCTCACCCCTTGAAAGTCCCGCGCTCGTCCCCCGACGTCCTTTCCACCGTTCAGCCTGGCCGCTGATTGGCTGGAGTTGATGGATGGAAAGCAGCGCAGCCATTGGCTCGCACTGCTGTCAATCATATCCACTGACGCGGAGCGCCTGAGGGCGGGGCCGTGTGATACAGCGAGCGGCTATAGCCGCCGGCTGTATCACGGGAGTGCGCCCGCAGATGCTTCTCACCATGCGAGGGAGCTCGCATGAACGTGAGAAGCACCTGCAGGAGGAAGCTGCAGAGGGACCCCAGAAGACCAGGTTCGGGGCCACTCTGTGCAAAATGAGCTGCACAGTGGAGGTAAGTATAACATGTTTGTTATTTAAAAAAAAAAAAAATCACTTTACAATCTCTTTAAGCACCATACACATAATCAGATTTTCTGCAGATTTTTTCCTTCAAATTTACCAAAACCATATAATATGAGGTCAAACCTTAGGAGTTAAAATTTTTATGCAATCAGGCAGGCCCTTGCACTACATGCTTTTGGTAAATCTGAAGGAAACAATCGGCAGAAAATGTGATAGTGTGTATGGGGCTTGAAAGTTTATATAAACTCTAGGGCTGAATCAATGTTATTTGCACCCTTTTCATCTGTTAAAGTCCAACTCCAGACACAATAAACATCCGTGTTTAAAATGAGTTGCATACTTAAAAGACACTTACCTTGATGTACATTTTCTTCCTTGCACAACATATATTCTGGTTTACATGCAGGCAAAAGTACAGCTCCTTTCGTGCCCACTCAAATGTAAGTTCTGCAGGTCTCAGTAGACTTTAGCGCTATGGTCACATCTCCACCTCCCTCTCCACCAGGCCATTCACAAAATTAATCCTGAGCTGTGTGTTTAGTGAATGGCCTAGAGGAGAGGGAGGGAAGATGGAACCAAAGTGTTAAGGTCTGTTAAGACCTCCAATGCTTACATCTGCAATGATTATGGTGTTAAAAACAAACTACATGTAGCAGACCCCTGAGGGAGCTGCTTGGAATTATTGGTTCAATCCGTTGTTCTGCCTCTCAACCCCAGCGAACTGTCCCAGCCCCTCTGGCACACCTAGCTCTGTGGTAAATAGAATAACCTGATAAACAACACAGTGCTGTATTTTTAAGTTTACTTTGAAAATGTATAACATTCAAATTAACACCAGTCAGCCAGGACCTGTATAAGTATCCAGGTCTTGGTTGAAACAGTTTAAAGGAAAACAGTAACACTATGCAACCATAAACACGAAAATAAATGACATTATGTACAGATTCAATAGGCTCCTAAAACCAGCTTTTCATATGTGTGAAATAATATGAATAAAGGGGTACCCCAGGAAGCCTATGATGTCTCTATTACACACAATGAAGTAATTTTAATACCCGTGGTGTGTCCCCCTCTTTAAGAGCCACAGCAACAATGTTCGATGAGCAAAGCTTTACATTTATTATCTTCACCGGCAATGTAGGAGCTCTGTGTGATCCAGCTAACAGGCACTTGTGCATTTTATTTAAATGTGGTGTCTTAGGAAAAGCAATAAAGGTTCCTGGGCACAGCCCTCTCACCAAATCCTGTATACAGTCAGCAGTCCTCAGACATGCAATCAATCGTCTCTCCTGGGATGCAGGTGTGGCGCAGTGGCGTTCAGTATCTGAGCTGCTGCAAGGGCCTCTCCTAGGACATACCGCAGGGCGTCTTTCTCCAGCTTGGTCAATCTGTTCCTCTGGGTTGGAGTTGTAGATGGTGTGTCCCTTGGTAGGCCGCAATCCTCTTCCATGGCAGCTGAGGAGATGCTCCCCTCATGGAGTCCAGTAACCGAGAGAACTTCCAGGTCCAAGTCCTGTGACCTTATCCCCTGTCTCCAACTTCCTGCCACTCGCAATGCAGCCTGGGATTTGTAGTCATGCTACACACTTCAGTCAGTCAGGCTGCATTGTGCTGGACTTTCTTTTCCACAGTCCTTTGCTGCTCCCTGGTGATTGTCTCAGTCTTTCCCAATAGGGAGGTTCTTACACAGCAGCTTTGAGTGTCTGTGTGAAGAGGAGAAGGGTTGAAAAAGCCCATGCTGCTGCTGCAGCAAACAGTTCTTCCCTTTGTATTACATCAGCCTTGGAGCTACCTGCTACACACTCCCCCTATCAAAGAACCTTTGGTCCCCAAAGGAAGTAAAAGTCTGTAACCTTTTACATGATCTATTATATACAAGCAGAAGAAACAAGTTAGTGTGCACAAGAAATCAAGCAGTTGCACTTTCATAAAACCCTGGCAGAGGAACCTCCCACCAATGAGCATAGGATGGAAGGTTGTCCTGCCTACAGGCCACCTTAACTGGAATGGCCCAGCTCGATGTGCCAGGTGGTGAGTTGAGGTTGTCCTCCACTAAATGTGTGGTGGAAGGACCAAGCATCTCAAGAGTCCTTTTAAAGGTGAAAACAGCTTCTTCAGAGCTTTCACCCAGCATATTATAAGTCAGTTTCTTAAGGGGGTGAATAGCTCTTCTCTCCCTCTGTTCTTTTGGCTAGGGATGAGCTTCGTGTTCGAGTCGAACATACGTTCGACTCAAACATCGGCTGTTCACCCGTTCGGCAAAAACCGAACGTTATGGGTCGTTCGCACCAAATTCGTGTGCCACTCACGGCCCACAATGCACTGCGCCATCGCAGTGCATTGCTGGCTCATGATTGGCCAAGCATGCACTGTGACCCCGCATGCTTGGCCAATCACAGCGCCGGCAACGAGGAGAGCCATGATTGGCCACAGGCAGGGTGCCTGTGGCCAATCATAGCTCAGGCTGTGTAGTACACGCCCCATACTATATAAGGCCGCCAGCGTGGCAGCCTTGTGTAGTGTGTTGGCGTCTGTAGGAGTTAGTGGGTGTTCTGTGTACCTTCAACACAGTATACACCGTTCGTTATCGGACGATTTTGCGTTCTTGCTCTTCTGTAGTGGTTGTTGTCTGCGTGCCCTGACCGCAGTATACACCGTTATATCCACCTATATAGCTAGCTATCTTGCTCTTTTTAAATAGAGCTTGCAGTCAGTTGTTGGAGATTGTGCGTGCTGTCTGCGTGCCCTGACCGCAGTATACACCGTTATATCCACCTACATAGCTAGCTATCTTGCTCTTTTTAAATAGAGCTTGCAGTCAGTTGTAGGAGATTGTGCATGCTGTCTGCGTGCCCTGACCACAGTATACACTGTTATATCCACCTACATAGCTCTTCTCTAATTGAGCCATCTGCCATCTGCAGGAGTTAGTGGGTGTTGTGTGTGCCTCCAGCACAATATAAACTACCCAATTGCTGGTTTTCCCATCTCCCTTCAGGCCATTACCATATCTGGAAGGCCAGCAAGGAGAGGCAGACAGGTGCAAGCCGATAAAAGAGGGCAAGTAGGCTCTGTGTCTAGAGACAACAGTGCTGGTCGTGGATGCGGTGCATCGTCATCATCAGCACGTGGCCATGGGACACGCTTATCCTTCTTTTCGGCAGCTGGACATGTTGAGCTGCAACATGCCGAAGACTTGGTAGAGTGGATGACCAAGCCCTCTTCATCCTCCTCATCCTCTCTCACCCAGGCTCAGGGTACTAGCAAAGCAGCTGCCAATGCATCGTCTTCCCTCCTCTCAATGTCATCATCAGTGACTCCTTCCCTAGACCCACCACGTCCTCCTGAGGAGTCTCCTGAACTCTTTGAGCACAGTGTTGGGTACATGCTCCAGGAGGATGCCCAGTGTTTTGTAGGCTCTGATGATGATACTCAGCTAGAGGAAGGCAGTAGCGTGAGTGCAGAGAAAGGGGATGCTCAAGAAGGACAGCAATCTGGCAGTCATGTTCCACAAACTGCAGCATACTGCCAGGTTTGCTCCAGCAATGAAGAGGGAGGGGATGATGAGGGCACTGACTCCACGTGGGTGCCTGGTAGGAGAGAGAAGGAGGAGGAGGAAGAGGCACATGTCCAACAAGGCAGGATGCCCTCCGGGGGCCAGCTTAGGGGCAGCACACCGACTGAATCACACCGCAGAGCTCCGCCTGTGCAGGGCGCTGCCTCTGCGCGTTATTCTAAAAGTTCTTTGGTGTGGGCCTTTTTTGAGACAAGTGCATCAGATCGCACCGCTGCTATTTGCAACATATGTCTCAAGCATATCTCGCGTGGCCAAAACATCAGCCGCTTGGGCACCACATGCTTGACCAGACATATGTTGACCTGCCATGCAGCTCGTTGGCAAGCGTACCTCAAAGACCCACACCAAAGAACAAAGCGGACCTCTCCTTGCTCCTTATCAGCTGGGATCTCCAACCCCTCTAGACCTTCAGTCCTCTCTGAAACCTGCTCTGAGAGGAATGAAGGTGTAGAATTAGGTGTGTCACAGCCAAGTGCTTCCGGGCATTCTGCTAGCAGTACACCCACGTCCGATTATAGCAGGCAAATGTCCCTGCCCCAGCTGCTGGACCGCCGAAAGAAGTTCACTCCCAGCCATCCACATGCCCAGCGGTTGAATGCTAGCTTGGCTAAATTGCTAGCACTTCAACTGCTGCCTTTTCAGTTGGTAGACTCGGCCCCCTTCCGTGAGTCAGGTCCCCAAACGCCACTTTTTCTCACGGAAGGCGATTCCGGCTCTCTACCGGCATGTGGAAGGCAATGTCCTTGTCTCGCTTGACAGGGCAGTCAGCGGTAAGGTGCATATTACCGCTGACTCATGGTCCAGCAGGCATGGACAGGGACGTTACCTGTCTTTCACGGCCCATTGGGTCACTCTTCTGGCAGCTGGGAAGGATGCAGGGCAAGGTGCAGTAGTGTTGAAGGTTGTTCCGCCACCACGCCTCCAAAATGCTACTATTGGTAGTGACACACCTCTCTCCTCCACCCCCTCCTCTTCTTCTTCCTCCATGGCCTCTTCCAGTGCTCTGTCCTCAGAACCAGCGGTGCTCCATAGGCATTCCAGGGGCTACGCAAGTACGCAGGCAAAACGATGCCATGCCGTGCTTGCGCTGGTTTGTTTGGGGGACAGGAGCCACACTGGGGCAGATATTTTGTCAGCTCTGCAGGGGCAGGCCGAGAGGTGGTTGACGCCACGCCAGCTTAAGCCAGGAATGGTGGTTTGCAACAATGGCACCAACCTCCTCTCCGCCCTCCGACAGGGACAACTGACCCATGTACCCGTGTGGCTCACATCCTTAACCTGGTGGTGCAGCGGTTCTTGGGCAGGTACCCGGGCTTACAGGATGTCCTGAAGCAGGCCAGGAAAGTCTGTGTGCATTTCTGCCGATCATTTAATGCCTGTGCTCGGCTGGCTGAGCTCCAAAAGGAGTTGAACCTGCCCAAGAACCGCCTTATATGTGACATGCCCACCAGGTGGAACTCAACGTTGGCCATGCTGCAGCGGCTGCACATGCAGCAGAGGGCCATCAATGAGTACCTGTGCGACTACGGCACCAGGACAGGGTCAGGGGAGCTCGGTTTTTACTCACCACACCAGTGGGGCATGATCAGTGCATCAGTGACACTGTACCTCTTGTCCACCTCTTGGAGCATACGCTGCGTGTAATAATGGACAGGGCACTTGAGGCAGAACAGAGGCAGAAAGAGGAGGACTTCCTTGCCTCTCAAGGCCCCCTTTATCCAGACAGTGTTCCTGCTATGCCACCCATCACACAGGAAGAGGAGGAGGAGGATGATTGTGTCAGCATGGAGGTGGAGGCTGGCACTCAGCATCAGCAGCAGCAGCAGCAGTCTTGTAGGGATGATTTACAGTCCCAAGAAACCCGTGGACTTGTACGTGGCTGGGAGGAGGTAGCTGCGGATCATGTTGTCCTTAGTGACCCAGAGGACTCCGGACCGAATGCCTCAGCTAACCTACGCTGTATGGCCTCCCTGATCCTGCAAAGCCTGCGGAAGGATCCACGTATTCTTCGGATCAAGGAGAGGGACCATTACTGGCTGGCCACTCTCCTTGATCCACGGTACAAGGGTAAGGTTGCTGACGTTATCTTGCCGTCGCAGAGGGAGCAGAGGATGAGACATCTCCGGGAGGCCTTGCAGAAAGGTCTGTGCAACACGTTCCCAGAGACTGGGAGGTTACAAACTCCTGGTCCTGGACAATGTGTTGCTGAGGCATCGGTCAGAAGGAGCGGTGGAGAAGGTGGCCGTCTGACCGATGCGTTCAGACAATTTTTTAGTCCGCAGCCCCAAGGTATGATCGTTTCCAGCAACCATCACCAGCGTCTGATTTACATGGTGCAGGAATACCTAGGGGCAAGGTCAGACTTGGACACCTTTCCCACCGAAAATCCTCTGGCTTACTGGGTCTTGAGGATAGATCACTGGCCAGAGCGTGCACAGTATGCAATTGAGCTACTGGTCTGTCCTGCATCCAGCGTTCTTTCGGAGCTGCTGGTGGCTTTGTTACCGATCACAGGGTGCGCCTGTCCACCGACTCAGTTGATCGACTGACCTTCATCAAGATGAATTAGTCTTGGATCACCCACAGCTACCAAGCACCTGAAGCTGATGTAACCGAATATTTTTTTTTAAATATCACATCCCTTCAAGACTGCCTATGCTGATGCTGAGTGACTGTCCTGTTATGTTGATTGTCTATCCTCTTCCTCCTCCTCTGATATGTTGGAAGAACATTTTTGGTTCTGGGTGATGCCACCAGCCCAATTTTTCAGCCCCTGTTTAACAGGGGCGTTTAATTACAATTTTTGATGCAATGCTTTGCAGCAGGGCTCATTTCTGCACCACAACTAGAGTATATGGGAGAGGTTGCAGTGTCGTGGCACCAGCACCAGTGCCTAAGGCCCAATTTTTCTTCCCCTGTTTAACAGGGGCGTTTAATTACAATTTTTGATGCAATGCTTTGCAGCAGGGCTCATTCCTGCACTACAACTAGAGTACATGGGAGAGGTTGCAGTGTCGTGGCACCAGTGCCCAAGGCCCAATTTTTCAGCCCCTGTTTAACAGGGGCGTGTAATTACAATTCTTGATATAATAGTTCACAGGAGGGCCCGTTCCTGTGCCCACCCAGAGTAACTGTGAGGACTTATAGTGTTGTGGCACCAGCACCACAACCACCAAAGATCAATTTTCCTACCACTGTTCAACAATGGCATGTAATTACAAGTCACTTTGAGGGCTTACAATGTTGTGGCAACATCAACACCTTGTTCCGCCATTTCTGTAGAGCATATAGGGCAGGCCCCTACTTTCAAACATCCAACTTACAAACGTCTCCTACTTGCAAACGGAAGGAGACAACAGCAAGTGAGATGAAAAAAGACGGACGGCAAAACAAATTATACAGGGGTGATAACCCTTCCCTATGTTTCCCAAAAAGCTTAAAAATAGTTTTTTTGACTGGAGCTACACTTTAATTCTACTTAACACAACAAACTTACACAGTTCCTGTCTTGTTTGCACCGCCTGTATACTGCTGTTCTGACTATATAGGGCCTGGGTACAGGGTTCCCCTTAATATCCGTACAAGACCCAAAGGGGCTGGTAATGGGCAGGGGGGCCTACCCATGCCATTTTTCTCAATGATTTTCATCCATATTGCCGGAACCAGATATAACATTAAAACCGCAAGCAGTTTTAACGTTATTTCCGTTAAATGTCATTTTGTGCAGGGACTGTTCTAAACACGGGAAACACGTGGCACTTCACAGGCATACTATAGACACCCCCCAGGCACGATATTTAAAGGAATATTTCACTTTTTTTTTTTTCACTTTAACCACTTTCAGACCGGACCATTTTGCTGGTAAATGACCAGAGGTCTTTTTACACTTTGGCACTGCGCTGCTTTAACTGGTAATTGCGCGGTCATGCAATGTTGTACCCAAACAAAATTTGCGTCCTTTTCTTCCCACAAATAGAGCTTTCTTTTGATGGTATTTGATTGCCTCTGCGATTTTTATTTTTTGCGATATAAACGTAAAAAGACCGCAAATTTTGAAAAAAAATGATATTTTCTACTTTTTGTTATTAGAAAAATCCAATAAACTCAATTTTAGTCATACATTTAGGCCAAAATGTATTCAGCCACATGTCTTTGGTAAAAAAAAAGTCAATAATTGTATATTTATTGGTTTGCGCAAAAGTTGTCACATCTACAAACTAAGGTACGTTTTCTGGAATTTACGCAGCTTTTAGTTTACGACTGCCTATCTCATTTCTTGAGGTGCTAAAATGACAGGGCAGTACAAAACCCCCCCAAATGACCCCATTTTGGAAAGTAGACCCCCTAAGGAAATTGATAAGAGGCATGTTGAGCCCATTGAATATTTTATTTTTTTGCCTCAAGCGATTGAATAATGACAAAAAAAAAATTTTTTTTTTTTTTTTACACAAAGTTGTCACTAAATGATATATTGCTCACACATGCTATGGGCGTATGTGAAATGACACCCCAAAATAAATTCTGCTGCTTCTCCTGAGTACGGGGATACCACATATGTGGGACTTTTTGGGAGCCTAGCCGCGTACAGGGCCCCGAAAACCAAGCACCGCCTTCAGGCTTTCTAAGGGCGTAAATTTTTGATTTCACGCCTCACTACCTATTACAGTTTTGAAGGCCATAAAATGCCAAGATGGCACAAAACCCCCACAAATGACCCCATTTTAGAAAGTAGACACCCCAAGCTATTTGCTGAGAGGCATGTTGAGTCCATGGAATATTTTATATTTTGCCACAAGTTGCGGGAAAATTACAAACTTTTTTTTTTTTTTTTTTTTTTTCACAAAGTTGTCACTAAATGATATATTGCTCATGCATGCCATGGGCATATGTGAAATGACACCCCAAAATAAATTCTGCTGCTTCTCCTGAGTACGGGGATACCACATATGTGGGACTTTTTGGGAGCCTAGCCGCGTACGGGGCCCCGAAAACCAAGCACCGCCTTCAGGCTTTCTAAGGGCGTAATTTTTTGAGTTCACTTCTCACTACCTATTACAGTTTTGAAGGCCATAAAATGCCAAGATGGCACAAAACCCCCACAAATGACCCCATTTTAGAAAGTAGACACCCCAAGCTATTTGCTGAGAGGCATGTTGAGTCCATGGAATATTTTATATTTTGCCACAAGTTGCGGGAAAATTACAAACTTTTTTTTTTTTTCACAAAGTTGTCACTAAATGATATATTGCTCACGCATGCCATGGGCATATGTGAAATGACACCCCAAAATAAATTCTGCTGCTTCTCCTGAGTACGGGGATACCACATATGTGGGACTTTTTGGGAGCCTAGCCGCGTACGGGGCCCCAAAAACCAAGCACCGCCTTCAGGCTTTCTAAGGGCGTTACAGTTTTGAAGGCCATAAAATGCCAAGATGGCACAAACCCCCCCCCCCCCAAATGACCCCATTTTAGAAAGTAGACACCCCTAAATTTAGGGGTACACTAGTGAGACTAGGTAATAAATGGCGGGTGCCCTGAAACTATAAAAAAATAACTAACCAACCAGCGTCACCTGTAACAGTTATATGGTGATCACTGGTGAAAGGGTTAACTAGGGGGCAATCAGGGGGCTTTATGCGGTAGTATATGGGGGTCCCTGGCGCTATAAAAAGCTGCGGCGAACCTAAATACCTACCTGCCTAACTAGCGTCACCTGTGACACTAATACAGCGATCAGAAAAACGATCGCTTATTAGGCTGGGTTCACACTGGAGCGATGCGGGAACGCCACGAATGCGCGGCGGGTTCCCGCATCGCATGCCTCCCGGCGGCAGTTCACACTGCCCTATGCGAACTGCTGGGAGTGTCAGTGAAATGTTAATGACACCCCCAGATCAGTTCGCATATCGCAGTGCGATCTGCAAACTTGGATCGCATGGTGTGAACACCCATGCGATCCGATTCTGCTGCGGACCAAAAAAAGGGTCCCGTGCGAGTTTGCGGCGGGTGCGGCGGGTGCGACACGAATTCAGCCATACTATCTGTATAGCTGAACTCGAATCGCACAGAGATCGGATGTGATTTGCACTGCAGTGCGGTGCGAATCACATCCGTTCTCATAAACCGCTGCAATGTGAACCCAGCCTTAGTGACACTGGCGACGGGGGGTGATCACGGGGTTAAACCTTTATTGGGGGGGTTAGGGGGGTACCTTAGAACTAAAGGGGGCTAACCCTAACTGCCCTAACAGTTATTAGTCACAAATGACACCTGCCGGGTGATCAGGGGGTTAAACCTTTATTAGGTAATAAATGGCGGGTGCCCTGAAACTATAAAAAAATAACTAACCAACCAGCGTCACCTGTAACAGTTATATGGTGATCACTGGTGAAAGGGTTAACTAGGGGGCAATCAGGGGGCTTTATGCGGTAGTATATGGGGGTCCCTAGCGCTATAAAAAGCTGCGGCGAACCTAAATACCTACCTGCCTAACTAGCGTCACCTGTGACACTAATACGGCGATCAGAAAAATGATCGCTTATTAGGCTGGGTTCACACTGGAGCGATGCGGAAACGCCGCGAATCCGCGGCGGGTTCCCGCATCGCATGCCTCCCGGCGGCAGTTCACACTGCCCTATGCGAACTGCTGGGAGTGTCAGTGAAATGTTACTGACACCCCCAGATCAGTTCGCATATCGCAGTGCGATCTGCAAACTCGGATCGCATGGTGTGAACACCCATGCGATCCGATTCTGCTGCGGGCCAAAAAAAGGGTCCCGTGCGAATTTGCGGCGGGTGCGGCGGGTGTGGCGGGTGCGGCGGGTGCGGCGAATGGCTGAACTCGAATCGCACAGAGATCGGATGTGATTTGCACTGCAGTGCGGTGCGAATCACATTCGTTCTCATAAACCGCTGCAATGTGAACCCAGCCTTAGTGACACTGGCGACGGGGGGTGATCACGGGGTTAAACCTTTATTGGGGGGGTTAGGGGGGTACATTAGAACTAAAGGGGGCTAACCCTAACTGCCCTAACAGTTATTACAGTCACAAATGACACCAATGCAAAAAAAAAAAAAAAAAAATGACATTGGTGTCACTGTGACTGGGGGGCAGGGGTAATTGGGGGGGTGATCGGGGGGTAAAGGGGGGGTGTGAGTGTGCCTGGCATGTTCTACTGTGTGTGGGATGTGTTGGTGCAACTCACTGATCCGCTCTCCTCCGTGTCGGAACGAAAAATACCGACACGGAGGAGAGAATACATCACTTCCTCTCCTGTGTTTACATTACAGGAGAGGAAGTGATGTCACCGGGGATTTCCATTCGTCGGGAGCGATCGCGAGGGGGTGGCCATGAATGAATGGCCGTCCCCTCGTCCGGGATCGCTCCCGAACGAAAACCGACCGCCGCAGGCACCGGGCGGGGGCCCGATCGGGCCCCCGACCCGCGGGAGGCAAAGGACGTACATGTATGTGCTTATGCCTGCCCGTGCCATTCTGCCGACGTACATCGGCGTGCGGCGGTCGGCAAGTGGTTAATCGTCATTAAAATCAGTGCTCCCGCCAAAACGGCCATTTTTAAAAACATTTTAGGCATTGATCCATGTCCCCTGGGGCAGGAGCCAGGTCCCCAAACCCTTTTTAAGACAGTATCTTGCATATTAGCCATTAAAATTAGCACTTTTTATTTCGAACGTTCGAGTCCCATAGATATCAATGGGGTTCTATAGTTCGTATGAATTTTCGGTCCGTTCGAAAGTTCTGGTGCGAACCGAACCGGCGGGCGTTCGGCTCATCCCTACTTTTGGCTCTGGCGTTACAGGTACACTGGACTTGGCCTCATCCACAGCTTCTCCTTATTCTTCTTGCATATCAGCCTCAATTCCTCCTTCTATGAGTGATTCAACATCATCGGGGTCTGCTGTCAGTAGGGAAGAATGGGTGTCTTTCAACTCTTCAGAAGGTGGACTTTGAGGCACAAACTCAGGAGCTTCTGGTCTGAGTTGCAGTTTCAGTCCCTTTAGGTGGAGACGAAGGGGGACTAGAAACCCCTGGCATTTGGGTTGACCACAACCAGTCTATCTTCATCTCTTCATCTTCACTGTCCTCGTTGCCCACAGCTAGGGGTACCAACTGAGACCTGGTGACCGACCATGATTTCTGAGAGGGAGTGGGTGTAGACTGTAAATCTAGCTGTGGTGGTAGGCGAACTGCTTCTGATAAGGGCAGTAGATGATTGCGAGGCCCCGTCTTCAGCGGGCCTGTGCTGCCCTCTGGTCTGATTTGGTAAACTGGGAGTCCTGGCAGCTGCTTGCAAATGACATAAGGCTGTGACTTCCAGCAATCGGACAACCAACAAAATCTGTGGTTTCCAGGGACACCCAGATTCCACAACAGCACCTTGTCGCCTGGTTGCAAATCCTGCACTCGAACTCTGAGATCAAAGTTCCTTTTATTTCTTAGTCCTCGTGCATTTGAGGTAACTTTGGCCTTGTCATAGGTGGTCTTCAGACTTTTCGGTAGACGGTCTACATACCCTCTGTGGGAGGATGCTGAAGTATGATCCAACAATGTGCTGAAAGCCAAGTCTACTGGCAGTCAGGCCTCTCGCCCAAACATTAGATGATAAGGCCCTGTGGCATCATTGGTGGTGCCGTTATAAGCTACATGCTTGCTCTAATGCTGTTTTTTTTCGGAACTCAAGGTCCCAAGCATATCTAGGAGGGTTTGGTTGAACCTCTCTGGCTGAGGATCTCCTTGAGGGTGGTATGGAGTGGTTCTGGACTTCTTAATGCCGAACAATTCTAAAAGTCTCTTGATGAGGCTACTTTCAAAGTCCCTCCCTTGATCAGAGTGGATACATTGGGGCAGGCCATAGTGTACAAAGAACTTCTCCACCAATACTTTGGCCACCGTGGAGAAGCTTGTTGATCCTTCGTGGGGAAAGCCTGGGCATACCAAGTGAAGGGGTCAGTCATTACCAGAATATTTCCCTGTCCACTCATATCAGGCTCCAAGCACAGAAAGTCGATGCACACCAGCTCCATGGATCCCTGACTCTGAAGATGGCCCATTGGGGCAGCTCGATGAGGCAAAGTTTTCCTTTGGATGCATCTGATACAGGAATGGCAGTAACCCCCGCATGCAAGGCCAGTAGAATCGGTCCCTGACCAGGTGGAAAGTCCTCTCAGGCTCTAAGTGGCCATCGTGGTCATGAAGAGAGGTTAATATTGTCTCCCTGTGTTTTTCAGGTAAGGAGCTGCCATTTTTCTTCAAGCTCATCAGAGGGGCCCCTTCGGTAGACCACCCACTGATGCAGCTGCAAACGGTCCCACTCTCGGTGCAGGAGACGGGCCTCTTTCGGAGAGTAGAGGAGGAGCATGTCAGGTCGTTGGTTCTCCAAGGCCTTCAATGCCAGGCTGCAGAGGGGATCTTCCAGCTGATCCTTCCACAAATCCTTCTTGGAAAGCTTTGGCAGACCTTCATCCCCGACTTGGGTGACATTGCAGTAGCATTTGGGGACACCAGCAGCTGAAACTCCAATGTCTTCAGCCCTGGATCCTCCCCCAGCTTGGTGTTCTGCTCCTTGACACAAGGCTCATACTTCTTCATGTGTCAGCTGGGCCCATTCTTTTGGGGGTCTGTGGAGCAATGAGGCCTTCTTGACAGAGTGTCTGCATCCTTGTTCCCGACCCCTGGTCGATGCTTCAGACTGAAAGTAAAACCTGAGAGGGCAGCCAACCATCTGTGACCTGTGGCATCCAAATTGGCAGTGGTGAGGATGTAGGTGAGAGGATTATTATCGGTCTTAATCACAAACTCCGCTCCATATAGATAATCCCTCAGTTTATCCACCACTGCTCACTTCAAGGCCAGAAACTCGAGTTTGTGGGTGGGATAGTTCTTCTCGGCGAGTGCCAAGCTCCAACTCACATAGGCAACAGGCCATAGATGGCCTTCGTGTTCTTGATACAACTCCCCGCCTAACCCATCTTGACTGGCGTCAATGTGTAGTTCATATGGTTTTGTGGTATCTGCATAGGCCAGAACTGGGGCAGTTGTTAGGCTCAGTTTAGGTTTGTTTCAGCTGCCTAAAGACCTCATCACATTGGGTAGTCCACTGTTCCTGAATGGACTCTCTGGGTTTTCTGGGCCCTCCAGTTGGTCTGACAAGTCTTTTCAGTCATCTTCCTCCTCACTTTTCAGTAGCTCATTGAGTGGGCAGGCTATCTTAGCGAATCCCTCAGTCACATTAGTGGGCTTTGGCCAGGAAGTGACAGCTTCCAGCTTCTGGGGGTCTGTGGCCACTCCCTTGGCAGACACGATGTGACCAAGGTAGTTGACTGAGGGTTGATAAAACTGCACTTCTCCAGAGACAGCTTCAACCCCTCATCATAGAGTCTTTTCAGGACCTTCTCCAGACACCCTTCATGTTCCTCTAGGGTTTTCCCAAAGATGATAATGTCATACAAGTACACCAACACCTCTGTCAGGTTCATGTCACCCACGGTCTTCTCCATGAGCCTTTGGAAAGTGGCTGGGGCACCAGACAAGCCCTAAGGCATGCGGTTGAACTCCAAGAACCCCACTGGGGTAACAAAGGCAGTTTTCTCCCTATCATCAAGATGCATGGGGATTTGATAGTACCCACTCTTCAGGTCCAGTACACTGAACCATTTAGTCCATGACGGGCTCTGCAAAGCATCTTCTATCCGTGGTGTGGTGTACTGATCGGGAATGGTCCTTCTATTCAACGTTCTATAGTCGATACAAAGCCTCGGTGAGCCATTCTTCTTCTGTACCGCCACTATCAGAGAAGCATATGGGCTCCGGGACTCTGGGATGATACCTGTTTTCTTCAGTTCTGCCAATTGCTCGTGCAGGTCTTCCAAGTGCCCTAGAGGGATCCGTCGCACTCTTTCTCTGAACGGCTTGTCCTCTTGCAGAGAGATCCCGTGTTGAGCGCTCTTTGCACACCCCACATCAAATTCACTCTTTGAGAATGTGGCCTGCCATCTCAAAAGCTGAGTTTTAGCTCTTTCTTTCCATTCTGGGAAGAGAGGAGTGTTCTTTGGATAGAACTCCTCTACCGGTATCCCATCCTTTCCTCCCCCCAACAAATCAGACGGTGGGACTGTGGTGGCCATGTTCACTTGGCCCAACAACATCCAAGTTGGCATCTTCACAGGTGAGGTGGTTGTGTTGGGGACACTAACTGAGACCTTCCCATGACTTCTCTGCAATGCCTTAGTCTGAACTTCAGGGATTATCTCCACCCCCATGTCTTCCTCCTAACTGTCAGCCTCAAGGACGATGAAAGGGCCCAGTTGCTTCCACTTAAGTTTGACTGATGCTCTCAAGCAAACTACCTTCCTTGGCTGCAGCACTTTCTCACTCTGGTCCAAGTGCCAGACCTTCCCCATTCCTTCAGCTGGGGCCTTCCGTTCCTGCACCAGACGATGATAGGCTTGTCTCAACATGGGGTGTACACATGTGGTTGAAGTGTCTTCCTTTTGGACAAGAGGTGTTAATAGTCTTCTGAAAAGGTCAGTATTAGTCCCGATGATGAGGGAACTTTTACTGGCCCCTGGTGGGCGAGGGCAGACCATTGCCAAAGTGTCAAAGGTCTCAGCCTTCCCGGCTACAGAGGGGTCAAAAGTCAGTTTGACTGGTAACCATCATAGGGAAAATTCTGAGTCCCAATGCCCCATATCTCTAGCTCTTCTAAATTCTGTAATGACAGGTGTTTGAGGTGCCTGACGTAAAAGTCTCTGTAGAGAAGAGTCACTTGAACCCCAGTATCCAGGAGAGCCTTGGTATAGATTCCTTCCACTTGGACAACCGGAGAGGGTCCCACTAACTTGGCAGGGAATTTGTGGAGAGTGGCAGGCTTGGCCTGTTTGGTAGTTTGTATCCGTACTTCTTTCTTGCGGAAGTTCTGATCCGGTTTGCATTCCTGTTGGGTCTGCTGTGCATTGACTCTCCGACGCCGGATAACATGAATCAAAGGAAGTGGAGCACTGGGTCGCTCGGAGGCAACAACGGAGCCCTCTGAAAGGTTTTGGACTCCTGCCGCGATCTCCTTGCGTCGTTGAGTTCTCTGGAGCTAGCTAATGTTGGTGGGCACTTGGTTGACTCCTTCACCAGGCCCCACTGGAGTTTCCCGCCGGCTTTCGGTATTGTGCTTCAGCCTTCACTAGGCTTGGGCATACTTGCCGATAATGTCCGACTCCTCCGCAGTTGAAACAAATCCCTTTGTTAGTTTCTGCTCTGGAGCCACCATAGAGTTTAAAGACTTCCTGTGATCCTCTGGGACTTCATCACTTGGTAGAACAGTTGGCTTGGCAGTCAACATGGCTATCACCTCTATCAGCTGTGACACCTGAGTCTTTAGAAGCTCAACCTGGGGGTCGCCATCAGCCTCACCGACCATCCTGACCCCAGCAACAGATTCTGGCTTCTGACATTTTTTTTTGTTTTCCAGCATGGCCTCCTCTTCCCGCACAATCCGGATCAGGTCTGGATATTTCAAAATGCCACCATCTTGCTGGGTTCTTAACAGGAGGGTGATGGGGTCCAAGGGCTGGGCACCCCTTAAGACTTGCTGGGCTTTGTTTTCATCCACCTTCCTAGGGTCTAGGCCCTTCTTCAGCAAGATCTGGTGTATGATTTTGTCCAGACGTCTCAAGTACTCTGACAACTTCTCTCCTTCATTTTGGTAGGTGTGTTTCAACTGATAAAGAAGATCAGAAACTTTCTCTGTTTGCCCAAACACATCCTGTAAAATGTTCAGGTAGTCCTGGGCGACACAATATTTCTTACTGAGCTTCAGATTGCGAATATCTTCTAAAGCAGGGCCCCTTAGACTCTCTGTAATTCTCTGCTTCTTGTGAGTCTCAGGAATGTCCCATTCATCCAGGGTTTGCCTGGCCTTGTACAGCCACTCTCCAAAGTTGTCCTCCCCTGTAGGCACTGGTTGCCTTACAGAGAAAGCCCTTCCAGTACCCAGTTGCTGTATGTTGGAGGGTCTCTCTGACATTTTGAAACAAAGTCTCCCAGAGCAGCCAAGAGTTCTGGTCCGATCATGGTCAGAGGTGATGGGGCGGGAACTTCTTCTTTATTTAATTCAGCTTGACTGGAGGATGTAGGACCCTCCTTTGGAATCTTCAGATGGATTACACAAAGCTCCGTCTTGTTAGCCAATTGCACAATGGCACCTTTGAAACTCTCAGGGATTCCCTGTTTCCACTCTAGTAGCGCATAAGTGCGAGAGATCCCACAGTCTGTTTTAACCGCAATCACCCACGCCCCCCGAGGGAGCTGCTCGGTATTATTGGTTCAATCTGTTGTTCTGCCTCTCAACCCCAGCGAACTGTGCCAGCCCCTCTGGCACACCTAGCTCTGTGGTAAATAGAATAACCTGATAATAATACACAACACAGTGCTGTATTTTTAAGTTTACTTTGAAAATGTATAACGTTCAAATTAACATCAGTCAGCCAGGACCTGTATGAGTGTCCAGGTCTTGGTTGAAACAGTTTAAAGGAAAACAGTCAGTAACACTATGCAACCATAAACAAGAAAATAGATGACAATATGCACAGATTCAATAGGCTCCTAAAAACAGCTTTTCATATGTGTGAAATGCTATGAATAAAGTGGAACCCCAGGCCAGCCTATGATGTCTCTATTACACACAATGAAGTAATTAAGTGTGTCCCCTTTAAGAGCCACAGCAACAATGTTCGATGAGCAAAGCTTTACATTTATTATCTTTAAAGGAAATGTAGGAGCTCTGTGTCATCCAGCTAACGGGCGCTTGTGCACGTTATTTAAATGTGGTGTCTTAGGAAAAGCAATAAAGTTTCCTGGGCACAGCCCTCTCACCAAATCCTGTATACAGTCAGCGGTCCTCAGAAATGCAATCGATCCTCTCTCCTGGGATGCAGGTGTGTCACAGTGGCATTCAGACTCTAAGCTGCTGCAAGGGCCTCTCCTAGGACATACCCCAGGGCTGCAGGACGTCTTTCTCCAGCTTGGTCAATCTGTTCCTCTGGCTTGGAGTTGTAGATAGGGATGAGCTTGGTGTTCGACTCGAACGCATGTTCAACTCAAACACGGGCCCTTCGCCTGTTCGACGAATTCAGAACTTTGTGGGCCGTTCGCACCATATTCGTGTGTCGTGAATGGCCCACAATGCACTACGCCATCGCAGTGCATTGCTGGCTCATGATTGGCCAAGCATGCACTGTGACCCCACATGCTTGGCCAATCACAGTGTCAGCAGCGAGGAGAGCCATAATTGACCACAGACAGGATGTCTGTGGCCAATTCTAGCTCAGGGGGGTTTAGTACACGCCCCACACTATATAAGGCCACAAGCGCGGCGGCCTTGTGTAGTGTGTTGGCGTGCAGGGAGAGAGCAGGATAGGCAGGGACAGTGTGTTTTTGCTTGTGAACCTAGCGCTGTTGCAGTGGGTGTTGTGTGCCCCCTGCACAGCATACACCTGAAGCTACCCTTATTTCTGGTGTTGTTCTGTTTCTGTAACACAGGCATCTACAGCATTTACAGTGGGTGTAGTGTGTCTCCTGCACAGTATATACCAGAAACCACCCCTTATTGCTTTTTTTTTTCAGTTAAATGTCATTTTGTGCAGGGACTGCTCTAAACACGGGAAACACATGCCACTTCACAAGCATACTATAGACACCCCCCAGGCACGATATTTAAAGGAATATTTCACTTTTTTTTCACTTAAATCGTCATTAAAACGCTCCCAAAAAAAACAGCCATTTTTAAAAAACTATTATACAAGAAAAGGCCGCGCTTATGGAATAGGCCACAATCAGACAGCGATATATGTGAATGTTTATATCCCCCCAGGCCCTATTTCTCTTAGTAATTTATTATTAATTTCAGTTTTTTTGAGAAATATAAAAAAATATATATAAAATTTTTTTTTTTTTTTTTTTTTTTTTATCTATTTAAATTAGTTCTTATAAGGTTGCTGCCTCCCTGAAAGCACAATCTACATCAGACAGACTGTGTTTAGAAATTAGATAATTGTTGTGGGCTGCTGGCGCTACCTCAAACTGATGTTACATCCAAACCTACATTACCTTTTATCTTCCCTAGAGACTCTATGTAAAGTAAATCCGTGTTTGCTATAATATCCCAATTTCTGTAATTGTGTCAAACAGATTTTTACTTATTTATCCTAAATTCAACCACATGCGACTACACAACATTTGTGTTAATTACCCTACATAAATAAACTCCCTGAGTTCATCACTTTTTCACCAAAAATAATTGATCAAAAATCCAAAAAATTAATTAAATAATTAATTAAATAATTAATTAAACGCAAAGCACCCCAAGACCACATATAAAAAACAAAAAGAGTCAGAAGGAACCGAGCAATACTCAAAATTTTTTTGTGATACTAAAAAAAAACCACTTTATGATACTAAAAGGAACCCCTTATAGGGGAAGTGTAACACCTATAATTCCACTGCACGTGCGCAGTTCCTGTGCTACTAATTATTTATACTGTGCACAGTTCCTATGCTAATTATTATTTATACTGTAAGGCCCCAAAACCCAATAAGTAAAAAGGTTATTATAGTGTAAAAAATCTGAAAAAATTACGAATAATTATAACCCCCTTAGAAATACAAAAAGCACAAAAGGGAGTTTATTTATGTAGGGTAATTAACACAAATGTTGTGTAGTCGCATGTGGTTGAATTTAGGATAAATAAGTAAAAATCTGTTTGACACAATTACAGAAATTGGGATATTATAGCAAACACGGATTTACTTTACATAGAGTCTCTAGGGAAGATAAAAGGTAATGTAGGCTTGGATGTAACATCAGTTTGAGGTAGCTCCAGCAGCCCACAACAATTATCTAATTTTTAAAAAACTATTTGCATTGATCCATGTCCCCTGGGGCAGGAGCCGGGTCCCCAAACCCTTTTTAGGACAATAGCTTGCATATTAGCCTTTAAAATTAGCACTTTTGATTTTGAACATTCGAGTCCCATAGACTTTAATGGGGTTCTAAAGTTCGTGCAAATTTTAGGTCCGTTCGAAGGTTCTGGTGTGAACCGAACTGGGGGGTATTCAGCTCATCCCTAGTTGTAGATGGAGTGTCCCTTGGTAGTCTGCAATCCTCCTCCATGGCAGCTGAGGAGATGCTCCCCTCATGGAGTCCAGGAACCAAGAGAACTTCCAGGTCCAATTCCTGTGACCTTATTCCCTGTCTCTAACTTCCTGCCACTCGCAATGCAGCCTGGGATTTGTAGTCCGGTTACACACTTCAGTCAGTCAAGCTGCATTGTGCTGGACTTTCTATTCCACAGTCCTTTGCTGCCCCCTGGTGATTGTCTCAGTCTTTCCCAATAGGGAGGTTCTTACACAGCAGCTTTAAGTGTCTGTGTGAAGAGGAGAAGGGGGGGTTGAAAAAGCCACACTGCTGCAGCAAACAGTTCTCCCCTTTGGATTGCATCAGCCTTGAAGGTATCCGCTACATACATAAATAGTGCATACGTGCGACGGCCGGGACGGTAATGCAGTAGCTGAGCTCCGCACACCCCCGGCTTCATCACAGCAATAAACAGAGCAGGAAGCACTAGAACAACCTGAAACGGAGCCCCTGCCGAACCGGAATATGTGGAGAAGGAGATAAGATGCCAGAAGCATCAATACAAACAAGCTATGAGGAAAAATCAGCCAAGGCAACCTCCCTCTGCACAGACCCCCTCTCCCAAGATGGCGCCGGGTAAGCAGGACACACAAGGTGGCTGGGGCCCTGAGCAGCCTGAATCCCCACAGCACTCCAATCCCTCTCCCTTAGCAGCACCAAGAGACCCCTTCTACTCCTAATCTTCTGGGGACCCTGATGAGGAGGTGCAGGGAGCAGTATCTCTCTCTCCCTGTCCCTGTCCACCAGAGCATCCCTGGGACACCCAGACTTGTCAGGATCGCTGGGCTCCTCCATGGACAGGAACATGGCAGATCTGGCAGACTCCATCTTTAGCCAATCCAGCCCAACCACAGCAGATCCCTCACCTCCACAGACCCCTTATGCAGGGAATGTAGTACTGCTTGCAAGATTCTCCACTATGCTGCAGCAGGAGTTATCCAAAGTGTGCTCCATCATTACTAATGACATTAAACAAGATATACAGAGTTTTGGACTCAGACTGGACACTATTGAAATGAAAGTAGATAAAACAGTGCACAGAATCAACCAAAATACCAGAGTGACAACAGAACTTCAGGGGCGACTGGAGGAGGCATCTCGAGGATTTAGAGAATAGGTCCCAACATTATAGCATATGCATATGGGGACTCCCAGAAGCCCACACGGACCTGGAAGGAGCCATGAACATTCTCGTGAAGGAACTAATACCTGTTATACAACCGCTCACTTAGAGGTCTACCGAATCCACAGAGCCTTGACAGCCCTGAGGTCTGACGGACTTAAGACATAATAGTGAAGCCGTACTATTATATAATAATAAAAGAAAAACTAATGGTGGCCTCCAGGTACAAACAAGATCTGAATCTACTTGGAGTCCCAATCCACAGACCTTTTCCCCTCCACGGTGCAAAAACACTGCACCCTAAAGCCGCTCCTACAGCAACTACTGAACTGCCAAATCAAATATAGGTGGTCTTTTCCCTTCAGACTATCTTTTACCTACAAAGGCAAGAATTATTCCTTCTCTAATTACCATGATGGCGAAGACCTTCTATTGGAACTGGGAATCATCTCTAGGGACCCCCCACCTACACCGCCTACCAACCACCAGAACAGAGCTTTGTCCCCCATTTGGTCCTCATAAAGGCCCAGGAACAACAGAAGACTCCTATCACCAACCTGAGCGGATCAGTTTGAGCCCCCCCAGAAGGGGTCCTGCATTTACCTACAGGGTAACTTCCCCCATTGACTCGCAAAGGATACAGGTCTGATTAAGACATGTTGAGCCCATGTATGGAGGTTACCCCATCAGAGAGAATTCAGGCTTTAAAGCCCAAACAGTTCCAGATTAATGCTGAAGTTCTAAGTTAAAATCTAGTCATTCTTGTTCAGGTTTATTTTTCTGGATGTTAAACTAGATGTTAATTTACATCCTGCTTTTTTAGGATTAAGGATTGAAGCTGGGGTGGACAAACATGCCACTCGAGCGACCTTGCTTTCATTCTTGGATGAAAGCAGCCTCACACTTAAGTTTCCAGGATTCTTACCTGGGTTAGACCCTGTTCCCTAGGAGACAGGGTCACTTATTGAACGGTTGGTTATACTATATGTCAATAGTCATGCTTTGGAGATTTCTCCAAAAATCACAAACTTTTCTCATTCTTTATCCTCTTATGGGGCGGTGAGCCCCCCCCTCCCCGATCTGGTTATATCCCTGTGGGCCAGTGGAAATTCTATATCCTCCGGAATGAGGACACAGATGGCTCCATATCTAGGTCTGAGTAAGTGTACTCTGCAGAACCATGATGGCTGTTGACCACCAAACTACATACACCATCATCACACACAATGTACAGGGCTTCAATACCCCCCTTAAAGAGAACAAAAGCCTTCACATACTATCACAAACAAAAAGGAGATATCTTGATGTTGCAGGAGACTTGTTTCTCCAAAATCTCGACCCCAAGATACCTTAGCACAAAATACCCACAACTTTATACCTCTTCAGGCCCGGAAAAAAAACTTGGCGTAGCCATATGCTTCTCTCGCAGAATACCATTCATCCCTTCCACCATGATCAAAAATAAACAGGGTATATACAGGTCCTTCTCAAAAAATTAGCATATTGTGATAAAGTTCATTATTTTCTGTAATGTACTGATAAACATTAGACTTTCATATATTTTAGATTCATTACACACAACTGAAGTAGTTCAAGCCTTTTCTTGTTTTAATATTGATGATTTTGGCATACAGCTCCTGAAAACCCCAAAATCCTATCTCAAAAAATTAGCATATTTCATCCGACCAATAAAAGAAAAGTGTTTTTAATACAAAAAAAGTCAACCTTCAAATAATTATGTTCAGTTATGCACTCAATACTTGGTCGGAAATCCTTTTGCAGAAATGACTGCTTCAATGCGGCGTGGCATGAAGGCAACCAGCCTGTGGCACTGCTGAGGTGTTATGGAGGCCCAGGATGCTTCGATAGCGGCCTTAAGCTCATCCAGAGTGTTGGGTCTTGCGTCTCTCAACTTTCTCTTCCCAATATCCCACAGATTCTCTATGGGGTTCAGGTCAGGAGAGTTGGCAGGCCAATTGAGCACAGTAATACCATGGTCAGTAAACCATTTACCAGTGGTTTTGGCACTCTGAGCAGGTGCCAGGTCGTGCTGAAAAATGAAATCTTCATCTCCATAAAGCTTTTCAGCAGATGGAAGCATGAAGTGCTCCAAAATCTCCTGATAGCTAGCTGCATTGACCCTGCCCTTGATAAAACACAGAGGACCAACACCAGCAGCTGACATGGCACCCCAGACCATCACTGACTGTGGGTACTTGACACTGGACCTCAGGCATTTTGGCATTTCCCTCTCCCCAGTCTTCCTCCAGACTCTGGCACCTTGATTTCCGAATGACATGCAAAATTTGCTTTCATCCGAAAAAAGTACTTTGGACCACTGAGCAACAGTCCAGTGCTGCTTCTCTGTAGCCCAGGTCAGGTGCTTCTGCCGCTGTTTCTGGTTCAAAAGTGGCTTGACCTGGGGAATGCGGCACCTGTAGCCCATTTCCTGCACACGCCTGTTCACGGTGGCTCTGGATGTTTCTACTCCAGACTCAGTCCACTGCTTCCGCAGGTCCTCCAAGGTCTGGAATCGGTCCTTCTCCACAATCTTCTTCAGGGTCCGGTCACCTCTTCTCGTTGTGCAGCGTTTTCTGCCACACTTTTTCCTTCCCACAGACTTCCCACTGAGGTGCCTTGATACAGCACTCTGGGAACAGCCTATTCGTTCAGAAATTTCTTTCTGTGTCTTACCCTCTTGCTTGAGGGTGTCAATGATGGCCTTCTGGACAGCAGTCAGGTCGGCAGTCTTACCCATGATTGCGGTTTTGAGTAATGAATCAGGCTGGGAGTTTTTAAAAGCCTCAGGAATCTTTTGCAGGTGTTTAGAGTTAATTAGTTGATTCAGATGATTAGGTTAATAGCTTGTTTAGAGAACCTTTTCATGATATGCTAATTTTTTGAGATAGGAATTTTGGGTTTTCATGAGCTGTATGCCAAAATCATCAATATTAAAACAAGAAAAGGCTTGAACTACTTCAGTTGTGTGTAATGAATCTAAAATATATGAAAGTCTAATGTTTATCAGTACATTACAGAAAATAATGAACTTTATCACAATATGCTAATTTTTTGAGAAGGACCTGTATTAGACAAATCATCTCAAAGTAAACATATATATGAATGTGTACCTAAATGTAGTGGTGGCCTAGCACGGCTGCTACATAACACCAACCTTATTGATGCGTGTTCATCGTACATATTCCAGAATCGACCACATTTTTATAAGGACCCAATTATTACCATATGAAAGCTCGGTCAGGATACTTAACACACCATGGTCAGACCATTCTCCGGTCAGGCTTTCTCTTTCCAATCTGTGGAAAAAAACTCATCCATCCCCATGAAGATTAAATGCCACAATTCTAAATGACCCGATAACGGTAGCAGAAATAGAGAAAGAGATACGCTTATACTTTAGGGAAAATCTACCAGCAACAACTTCCCCTGTAAAAAACTGGGCAGCCCACAAGGCCACTATTTGAGGCAAACTACTCCAATGGGCGGCACGACACAAGCAATCTCAGGACAGCACAGTGACACAACAGGAACAGACATTGTGGGACCTCCTAAAGGAACAAAAAAACGGCACCACAGGTGGACATGAGACACAAAATAAATGAGGCCAGATTAGCCCTGAATTTAAGCCTTACCACACAAGCGGAAACATGTATACGCTGGTCATGGCACAGATACTACATCATGGGCGATAAACCCACTACACTGTTAGCAAGAAAATTAGTACCCCCGCCCTTATACATCTGCATTACCTAAGCTGCGACTTAATAACGGGCAACTAAGTCAGAACCCAGAAAGAATAGTCATTGAATTCCCAAAATTTTATGCCAAATTATATAGTACTGCAGAGAAAGTAGGAAAAAATAAAGTGGAGGAAATCTTTAGACACATCCCTCTTCCGAAATTACAGAAGGAGCACTTCGAATTAATGGATCAAGCGTTCACCGAAACTGAGATAGTACAGGCAATCAAGAGTCTTAATCCCTCCAAAGCCCCGAGCCCAGATGGATTCTCAGGGCTATATTATAGGAAATTTCAAGTGATTCTGACCCCACATCTTTCTACCTTCTTTAACCACTTCAGCCCCGGACCAATTGTCAGCCTAAGGACCAGAGGTCTTTTTACAATTTCGCACTGCACTGCTTTAACTGGTAATTGCGCGGTCATGCAATGTTGTACCCAAACGAAATTGGCGTCCTTTTCTTCCCACAAATAGAGCTTTCTTTTGATGGTATTTGATTGCCTCTGCGATTTTTCTTTTTTGCAATATAAATGGAAAAAGACCGAAAATTTTGAAAAAAAAAGATATTTTCTTCTTTTTGTTATAAGAAAACTCAAATAAACTAAATTTTAGTCATACATTTAGGGCAAAATGTATTCAGCCACATGTCTTTAGTAAAAAAAATGTCAATAAGCGTATATTTATTGATTTGCGCAAAAGTTATAGCGTCTACAAACTAGAGTACATTTTCTGGAATTTACACAGCTTTTAATTTATGACTGCCTATCTCATTTCTTGAGGTACTAAAATGGCAGGGCAGTACAAACCCCCCCAAATGACCCAATTTTGGAAAGTAGACACCCCAAGGAAATTGCTGAGGGGTATGTGGAGCCCATTGAATATTTTTTTTTTGTCCTAATGACAAAAAAAATTGTCATTTATTGTCACTAAATCATATATTGCTCACACAAGCCATAGTTATATGTGGAATTGCAACCCAAAATATATTCTGCTACTTCTTCCGAGTATGGGGATACCACATGTGTGGGACTTTTTGGGAGCCTAGTCGTGCACGGCACCCCGAAAACCAATCACCACCTTCAGGATTTCTAAGGGTGAAAATCTCTGATTTCACTCCTCACTACCTATCACTACCTATCACAATTTTGAAGGCCATAAAATGCCAAGATGGTGCAAACCCCCCCCCCCCCCCCAAATTACCCCATTTTGTAAAGTAGACATCCCAAGCTATTTGCTGAGGGGCATGTTGAGCCCATTGAATATTTTTTTTTTGTCCCAAGGGATTGAATAATGACAAAAAAAATAAAAATTTTTAATGCCCACCATTAGAATACCTCCCTTCATCCACCCACTTCTAATGATGGACATACATGCACCATTTATATATGCCGAAGCATGGGGGCATCCTCCCACAAAAAAGTTATGCCACGTACACACAGTCAAACTTTTCCACGGGCAAGCCCTCAGTCGGCCGTATGTACAGTGCCTTGCGAAAGTATTCGGCCCCCTTGAACTTTTCAACCTTTTGCCACATTTCAGGCTTCAAACATAAAGATATAAAATTTAAATTTTTTGTGAAGAATCACCAACAAGTGGGACACAATTGTGAAGTGGAACGAAATCTATTGGATAATTTAAACTTTTTTAGCAAATAAAAAACTGAAAAGTGGTGCTTGCAAAATTATTCGGCCCCTTTACTTTCAGTGCAGCAAACTCACTCCAGAAGTTCAGCGAGGATCTCTGAATGATCCAATGTTGTCCTAAATGACTGATGGTGATAAATAGAATCCACCTGTGTGTAATCAAGTCTCTGTATAAATGCACCTGCTCTGTGATAGTCTCAGGGTTCTGTTGAAAGCACAGAGAGCATCATGAAGACCAAGGAACACACCAGGCAGGTCCGTAATACTGTTGTGGAGAAGCTTAAAGCCAGATTTGGATACAAAAAGATTTCCCAAGCTTTAAACATCCCAAGGAGCACTGTGCAAGCGATCATTTTGAAATGGAAGGAGTATCAGACCACTGCAAATCTACCAAGACCTGGCCGTCCCTCTAAACTTTCAGCTCAGACAAGGAAAAGACTGATCAGAGATGCAGCCAAGAGACCCATGATCACTCTGGATGAACTGCAGAGAACTACAGCTGAGGTGGGAGAGTCTGTCCATAGGACAACAATCAGTCGTACACTGCACAAATCTAGCCTTTATGGAAGAGTGGCAAGAAGAAAGCCATTTCTCAAAGATATCCATAAAAGGTCTCGTCTAAAGTTTGCCACAAGCCACCTGGGAGACACACCAAACATGTGGAAGAAGGTGCTCTGGTCAGATGAAACCAAAATTGAACTTTTTGCCCACAATGCAAAACGATATGTTTGGCGTAAAAGCTCATCACCCTCAACACACCATCCCCACTGTCAAACATGTTGGTGGCAGCATCATGGTTTGGGCCTGCTTTTCTTCAGCAGGGACAGGGAAGATGGTTAAAATTGAGGGGAAGATGGATGCAGCCAAATACAGGACCATTCTGGATGAAAACCTGTTGGAGTCTGCAAAAGACCTGAAACTGGGACGGAGATTTATGTTCCAACAAGACAATGATCCCAAACATACAGCAAAATCTACAAAGGAATGGTTCACAAATAAACGTATCCAGGTGTTAGAATGGCCAAGTCAAAGTCCAGACCTGAATCTAATCGAGAATCTGTGGAAAGAGCTGAAAATTGCTGTTCACAAACGCTCTCCATCCAACCTCACTGAGCTCAAGCTGTTTTGCAAGGAAGAATGGGCAAGAATTTCAGTCTCTCGATGTGCAAAACTGATAGAGACATACCCCAAGCGACTTGCAGCTGTAATCACAGCAAAAGGTGGCTCTACAAAGTATTAACGCAAGGGGGCCGAATAATTTTGCACGCCCCACTTTTCATTTTTTTATTAGTTAAAAAAGTTTCAAAAATCTAATAGATTTTGTTCCACTTCACAATTGTGTCCCATTTGTTGGTGATTCTTCACAAAAAATAAAAATGTTATATCTTTATGTTTGAAGCCTGAAATGTGGCAAAAGGTTGAAAAGTTCAAGGGGGCCGAATACTTTCGCAAGGCATTAGGAGCAAAATCGCTCCTCTGCCCCTTCTGCCCCCATGCTTCGGGCATATATGCTCTTTTTTTTTTAACTGTAGTGGTGAAATCACCTTCTACAGCGTTGGAGTCGCGGCTTCATGTATCGTGGGAGCAAACGCTGTTGCTGTCAAGATAAATAAATCCGCACTGCAACTGAATGGCGTACCTGCTAAGCAAATTATGGTTAACGTTAAAACAAAGTAACATTACGGTATAACAGTAAAACCTTACCATACCATACCTGCAAAGCAAATGCCCAAAAAAACTGTAAAAAATAAAACATTTTTTAACACAACCTGTGCCTAAAATATATATATGCCGAAGCATGGGGGCATCCTCCCGCAAAAAAAGTTATGCCGCGTACACATGGTCGAACTTTTCCACGGGCAAGCCCTCTGTCGGGAATTTTGACTGTATATATGCGGCATTAGGAGCAAAATCGCTGCTCCGCCCCTGCTGCCCCCATGCTTCGGCATATATGCTCTTTTTTTTAAACTGTAGTGGTGAAATCACCTCCTACAGCGTTGGAGTCACGACTTTATGTATCGTGGGAGCAAACGCTGTTGCCGTCAAGATAAATAAATCCACGCTGCAACTGAATGGCGTACCTGCTAAGCAAATTATGGTTAACATTAAAACAAAGTAACATTACAGTATAACAGTAAAACCTTACCATACCATACCTGCAAAACAAATGCCAAAAAAAGAACAGTAAAAAAAAAAAACATTTTTTAACACAACCTGTGCCTAAAATATGTATATGCCGAAGCATGGGGGCATCCTCCCGCAAAAAAGTTATGCCGCGTACACACGGTCAAACTTTTCCACGGGCAAGCCCTCTGTCTGAATTTCGACCGTATGTACGCGGCATTAGGAGCAAAATCGCTCCTCCTCCCCTGCTGCCCCCATGCTTCGGCATATATGCTCTTTTTTTGAAACTGTAGTGGTGAAATCACCTCCTACAGCACTGGAGTCACGGCTTTATGTATCTTGGGCGCAAACGCTATTGCTGTCAAGCTAAATAAATCAGCGCTGCAGCTGAATGGCATACCTGAAAACAAAAAAAAGGTTAACAATAAAACACAGTAAACAGTAAAGTATAAAAAATTAGAGAGAAGAGAGAGAGAGAGAACAATAAAATGACAACTATTTTTGTTTTTTATATTTAATATTTTTTTTGTTTTTTTTATTTTACTTTTTATTTTTTACACTTTTTTTTGAACTGTAAACTGTAACAACTGTGACGGTTCGGATCTCTCAAAATGCGATGGCATCTTGAGAGACCCTGTGTTAGTGTGCCTAGCCTGTGAAATGCTGTACCCTACGCTAATACTTCACTAGTGAATAGTAGCGTTCAAAACACTCACCAAGGCAAAGACCAGGATTGCCAGGACAGCGTGGACAATAACAACGGGTGTCACTCCTATATCCGCGCTTGGTACAGACACGACATCTTCTTTGGGGGGCTCGTTGGGTAGGGGTACTCGGGAGGGCATAAGCATAATGCCTCTCATTCAGCCGGCTTACTGCATTTGGTTGGGAATGGTGAGGTGCAGAACCATCTGGATACAGAAGGTCTGTGACAACCTCTCTCTGGAAGAAAAAAAAAGGTTAAAGTCCCACCTGAAGCTTTGTATAGCACATAAGCATTCAGCAAAGCCAATTGAAATAAGTAAACAGACACTTTTTTGTACCAGCGTCTGGCCTTACGGGCAACTAGATACGGCGCCAACAACTGGTCATTGAGGTCCACCCCTCCCATATTTTTGTTATATTCGTGGACACAGAGGGGTTTCTCCACAATACCAGTCGCCGTATGAATTTGGACCGTCGTGTCTGCATGAAGGGAGGTAAGAACAAAAACATTCTTATTATCCCTCCACTTCATAGCGAGCAAATTATTACACCGATAGCAGGCTATCTCCCCCAGCCTAAGACGGGAATCTACAAGCCGCTGGGGAAAGCCCCGGCGATTAGGTCGCACGGTGCCACATGCTCCAATCTGATGATCAAACAAGTGACTAAACAGTGGCACGCTTGTGTAATAATTGTCCACGTACAAGTGGTACCCCTTTCGGAATAAGGGTGACACCAAGTTCCACACTATCTTGCCAGCGCTTCCTATGTAGTCAGGGCAGTTCTGCGGCTCTACGTGACTATCTTTACCCTCATAAACCATAAAGCTCCATGTATAGCCTGTGGCCCTGTCACAAAACTTATAGAGCTTGACCCTGTATCTGGTATGCTTGTTGGGAATGTATTGTTTGAATGACAAGCAACCAGTAAACTTAATCAGGGACTCATCAACGCAGACAACTTTATGGGGAGTAAACAAGTCTGCAAAACGTTGGTTGAAGTGGTTTATGAGGGGCCAAATTTTGTAGAGCCAATCGTTTCAGGGTCTCCACGATGACGACAAAGTTCATTGTCATTGAAGTGCATGAACCACAAGATCTGCTCGTATCGTTTCCTGGACATGGAGTTAGAGAACACAGGCATGTGGTCAGTCGGATGCGTGAACCAATAAGCCCGCAACAACATGAATTTATGTGTGCCCATGTTGAGGGAAAGGCCCATAAAGGTCTTAAATTCGGAAACCGTAACTGGTTTCCAATCTCTGGCAAGGGAAGGCAACTGGGGATTAGCCGCGATGTGTTGACCAGCATATAAATTAGTTTGGTCCACAATAGATCTACAGTGGTGTGAAAAAGTGTTTGCCCCCTTCCTCATTTCCTGTTCCTTTGCATGTTTGTCACACTTAAGTGTTTCGGAACATCAAACCAATTTAAACAATAGTCAAGGACAACACAAGTAAACACAAAATGCAATTTGTAAATGAAGGTGTTTATTATTAAAGGTGAAAAAAAATCCAAACCATCATGGCCCTGTGTGAAAAAGTGATTGCCCCCTAAACCTAATAACTGGTTGGGCCACCCTTAGCAGCAACAACTGCAACCAAGCGTTTGCGATAAGGTGCAATGAGGCTTTTACAGCGTCCTGGAGGAATTTTGGCCCACTCATCTTTGCAGAATTGTCCTAATTCAGTTACATTAGAGGGTTTTCGAGCATGAACGGCCTTTTTAAGGTCATACCACAACATCTCAATAGGATTCAGGTCAGGACTTTGGCTAGGCCACTCCAAAGTCTTCATTTTGTTTTTCTTCAGCCATTCAAGTTCGTTTCAGCTTGAGTACACGAACAGATGGTCGGACATTCTCCTTCAGGATCTCTTGGTAGACAGCAGAATTCATAGTTCCTTTTATCACGGCAAGTCTTCCAGGTCCTGAAGCAGCAAAACAGCCCCAGACCATCACACTACCACCACCATATTTTACTGTTGGTATAATGTTCTTTTTATGAAATGCAGTGTTCCTTCTATGCCAGATATACTTGGACACACACCTTCCAAAGAGTTCCACTTTTGTCTCATCGGTCCACAGAATGTTGTCCCAAAAGTCTTGGGGATCATCAAGATGTGTTGTGGAGAAATTGAGACGAGCTTTGATGTTCTTTTTGCTCAGCAGTGGTTTTCTCCTTGGAACTCTGCCATGCAGGCCATTTTTGCCCAGTCTTTTCCTGATGGTGGAGGCATGAACGCTGACCTTAACTGAGGCAAGTGAGGCCTGCAGTTCCTTGGACGTTGTTGTGGGGTCTTTTGTGACCTCTTGGATGAGTCGTCGCTGCGCTCTTGGGGTAATTTTGGGCGGCCGGCCACTCCTGGGAAGGTTCACCACTGTTCCATGTCTTCGCCATTTGTGGATAATGGCTCTCACTGTGGTTCGCTGGATTCCCAAAGCTTTGGAAATGGCTTTATAACCCTTTCCAGACTGAGAGATCTCAATTACTTTCTTTCTCAATTGTTCCTGAATTTCTTTGGGTCTCGGCATGATGTGTAGCTTTTAAGGATCTTCTGGTGGACCTTACTGTGTCAAGCAGCTCCTATTTAAGTGATGCCTTGATTGTGAACAGGTGTGGCAATAATCAGGCCTGGGTGTGGCTAGAGAAATTGAACTCAGGTGTGGACAACCACAGTTATAGTATGTTTTAACAAGGGGGCAATCACTTTTTCACACAGGGCCATGATGGTTTGGATTTTTTTTCACCTTTAATAATAAACACCTTCATTTACAAATTGCATTTTGTGTTTACTTGTGTTGTCCTTGACTATTGTTTAAATTGGTTTGATGTTCCGAAACACTTAAGTGTGACAAACATGCAAAGGAACAGGAAATGAGGAAGGGGGCAAACACTTTTTCACACCACTGTATAGAGATCTTCCGTAAAATACAGCGAATAAAAATCAAGTGGCATAAAATCAGCTGTATCCACCTGAATACCGGGTTGGCCAGTGAATGGGGGAAGTACTGGTGCTGCAGAAGTGGTGGGCACCCAATCAGGATTGGCGAATTCTGCAGGAAGAGCACTATGGGAACAATGGGCCTGCCTTTGTCTTCTTCTTGGTGGCAGCGGGACACTACTTGTGCTTGCCACCTCGCCAGCTTGAACTGCACTTATGGGACTCGCCACGTCACCACGTGATACTGCAGTGCTGGATGTACGTCCAGGGTGCTTGTGCTTGCCAGTTCACCAGAAGGATGAGCGGCTCTAGTACTTCTCTGCTCCATACGAGGGACCTGCGATTCTTGCACCTCAACAACATCAGAAGATCGGGGTCGGGTACAGCAGGGACCTCATCTTCGTCGTCAGAGTTATCTGTCATGGAGCCGCTGTCCTCTACAGGTTCGTATTCTGAGCCTGAATCTGACAGATCAGTGTCTTCCTCTTCACTATCTGTCATGCTCAGAAACGTGTAGGCCTCTTCACTAGTGTACCTTCGCTTTGCCATTTTGGGCTCTAAATTTAGGGGTACACTAGTGAGACTCACAGGTAAAAAAGCACCTAGGCTGTCAGCAACTGTATAAAACGCTACCAAAAAAAACTGTTAGCGATCACAGGGATCAGGCCTGACTCTGCGAATGCTGCAGTTATGTGTGTTGTGTTTTATAAGTGACAGTGATCGATCGATACTGCACTTGGATGGGCTTGGCTGGGCGGAAGGGATAACGCAGGTGCTAGCAGGTATCTGGATTGATCCCGCTAACGATGCGTTTTTTTGGAACCCTAAACTGCTGGGTACGCTAGTATAGATCTGATCAGATCAGATATTGATCTGTTCAGATTCTATACCACTAAGGGAGGTGTATGCTTTGCGCGTAGGTGTTAACGGTACTGGCACTAACCTAGCACTGCCTGGGGCGACGCAGACCCTATTTGACCCTAAAACCTAATTGATATCACCCGCCGGGTGATCAGGGGGTTAAACCTTTATTGGGTAATAAATGGCAGGTGCCCTGATGCTATAAAAAGCGAACTACCTAACCAGCGTCACCCGTAACACTTATACGGTGATCACTGGTGAAAGGGTTAACTAGGGGCAATCAGGGGGTTAAAACCTTTATTGGGTATTTATATGGGGGTACCTGACGCTATATAAAAACCTGACGGGGGACCTAAATAACTAAATAACTAACTGGCTAACCAGCGTCACCAGTGACACTTATACAGTGATCGCTGGTGAAAGGGTTAACTCTAGGGGCAATCAAGGGGTTAAAACCTTTATTAGGTTATATATGGGGGTACCTAACACTATAAAAACCTGGCGGTGAACCTAAAAAAAACCTAGCTTCCTAGCGGCACCAGTGACACTGATGCAGCGATCAGAAAAACAATCACTTAGTGACACTGGTAAAAGGGGGTGAAAGGGTTAACTGGGGGGGGCAATCAAGGGGTTAAACCTTTATTGGGGGGTAGGGGGCTACCCTGGACCTAAAGGGGCCTAACACTAGCTGCCCTGACACTTTTTACAGTCACAACTGACACTAAATACAGTGATCAGTAAATAAATGATCACTGCAATCAGTGACACTGTGACGGGGGGGGGGGCGAGTGCCAATCAGGGGGGTGAAAAGTGTGCCTATGTGTGCCTACGTGTCAGTTGACTGTTGGTGCACTTACTTGGATGTATTCTCTCCTCGCCGTCCCGTCAAAAAGACCGCCACGAGGGGAGTGACATCACTTCGTCCCTGCCTGTGTTTACAATACACAGCGGGGGAAGCTTCTCATTCGCCAGGAGCGATCGAGAGGGGATGGCAAGAAACCAATGGACATACCCTCATCCCGGATCGCTCCTGAAGCGAAACGGACCGCTGCATCCAGCAGGAGGGGGTCCGATCGGACCCCCCACCCGCTGGAAGGCGAGCACGTACATGTACATGCTTGTGCCTGTCGGCGCCATTGTGCCGACGTACATTGCCATGCGGCGGTCCTTAAGTGGTTAATGCAATCAGGCAGGGCAGGGCCCTTCCTGCCCAGGGAAATCCAATTTGCTAAAGCAGGGGAAAAAATTCCTTCCTGATACCCCGAGAGGCAATCTGATTTTCCCCGGATCAACTTTACCTATAAATGTTAGTACCCAGTTATATTATGTACATTTAGAAAATAATCCAGGCCTTTCTTAAAGCAATCTACTGAGCTGGCCAGAACCACCTCTGAAGGGAGTACCAGGCCACCAAACGATAGATCAAACAAGAAGGGTCATAGATATTATCTCCGCAGTCCACTCGGATTGGGACAGGAGGGGGCCAAGATGGGGAATGCTGCTATCACTGGATATTCACAAAGCATTTGATTCCCTGTCTTGGGACTACCTCTTCTTTGTCCTGACCTGACTAGGATTCAGAACTCATTTCTTATCCATGCTTAAAACTCTCTACAGCTCCCCAATGGCAGCACTAATGGTAAAAGGCTATTTTTCAGGCCCAATTAACATCCATAGAGGGAAACGCCAAGGCTGTCTATTGTCCCCGCTACTTTTTGTACTGGCACTAGAACCACTCGCTATACAGATATGAATCTCCTTTTTGTGGATGATATATTGATGGCAGTTTCATCCCCTATTACCACCCTTCCCAACCTATATGCAATACTCAAACCATTCTCCATAATCTCAGGCCTCAAAATAAACCATGACAAATCGCAAGCCATGAACATCTCCTTAGATGACACCGTGATTTCCACCCTAAAATGATCTTAAAAATTTATTTGGAAAACCGATACCCTCCCATATCTGGGAATAAATCTTACTCCATTTTGGAACACACTATACTCCCAAAATTACCCGGCATTGTTTAAAAACCTAGGGGAAGACATGACAAGATGGTCGACCCACCCGCTGTCGTGCTTTGGCAGACTACACTCGGTCAAAATGAACGTGTTACAGAGAATGTTGTATCTCTTTAGGATACTACAAGTGTCACTAGCCAAACTGGATCTGAAATCATTTCAAACTAAACTCCTATCATTTATCTGGGGTAACAAGAGGCCTAGGGTGGATTGGGCTTTCCAGATTTGTTAAAGTACTACTATGCCGCACAATTGGCACACATTACTAGATTCCATAGCTCACGACCACATACAGTTTGGATGCAGATAGAAGCCGAAGCTTGTAAGACACACCCAATCTCATCTATTCTTTGGTTGTCTCCTAAGCAGAGACCTCCGATTCTATGTCTGCACTTTCTATCTCCTTGAGCATTTGGGACAGATTACTTAAATCTCACAACTTCCAATCCTTACATACTCCTTTAGCTTCACTATTGGGGAACGTAAGATTCACCTAGGGCAGTGATGGCGAACCTTGGCACCCCAGATGTTTTGGAACTATATTTCCCATGATGCTCTACTACACTGTAGAGTGAATAAGCATCATGGGAAATGTAGTTCCAAAACATCTGGGGTGCCAAGGTTCGCCATCACTGACCTAGGGCCTCTCTCCCAGAACGTTTGAGTAGTGGACAAACAAGGGTCTACTGAGAATAGCAGATATTTGTGATCATAGGGCATCCTAATGAGAAGAGCATTAGAAGACCAGCACCAGTTACCAATCTCAGAGATCTTTAGATACACACATTTCTTGTCCACAATATCAAAAAATTCAGATATAGCTACGATGACCCCTATGGAATATTTCTGTATGCAATATGACAAGATCAGGGGCCATATCTCTGAATTATATACAGTCCTCACGAATAGTACTGAAAAGTTGGAATATATGAAGAGATGGGAGGCTGACATCCAGGAGAGCATTGGGCTGGACAAGTGCACAAAATAGCCTAGGGGGCCACAAAATCCATCATAATAAATAGAAGCAAATTTTAATGAGATTGTATATGGTCCCAGCAAGACTGGCGACTTTCATACCTGAGGCATCCCCTAGATGCTTTTGTGGCTGTGGACAAATGGGGACGATGTACCACATATGGTGGCAGTGCCCCAAGGTGAGATGCTATTGCATCAGGGTGTACAATTTCATATACACCCTCACCCAGGTTAACTTACAGTCAGGTCCATAAATATTGGGACATCAAACACAATTCGAATTTTATTGGCTCTATATACCACCACAATGGATTTGATGAAAAACAAACAAGATGTGCTTTTTTTAAATTATTCTTTATTTTTCAAATTTTCCAAAATTTACACACAACAATAGTATATATAAACCATTCCTCATAATAATAAATACAGCATCATTTCTTTTAAGAATGGTCTTCCTTTTCCCTCCCCCACACCCAAACCCCCCCCCCCCCCACCCTTCTCTCACTCGATCCTTACCCATGGGATTCTTTTTAACTAACATTCCAGCATCTTCAAATAATTTTCCGTTTTTCCATATTGTACCCAAAGCCGCCACTTATTCTGGTACCTCCCCTCCAAATTATCCAATTTGTACATTGTCTCTTCAATAATTCGTGTCCTTTCTAATCTTTCTACCCACTCCTTCATCGAGGGAGGATCCGATCTTTTCCATCTTCGCGGTATCAGTGATTTAGCAGAGTTCAATAAACAAGGGATCAAAGAATACCCATACTCCCTCTCCCCTTTTTCCAGATCGTGAAATAAGCAGACCCATGGGTCCCTCCTAATCCTTTCACCTGTTATTTCAAAGATAGCTTCTATTATTTTCTCCCAAAATGTCTGTATCTTGGGGCACTCCCACCATATATGAGCAAATGACCCCACCCCCAAGCAACCTCTCCAACATGACAAGGGGGTCTCACTGCATATTTTATTTCCTTGTTGTGGGGTTATATACCACCTTGTTAAAAGTTTATACGACATCTCTCTTGTTTGTGAGTCTATAGCAACCGAGTAAGTTCGTCTAATTATCCTATTTCTGTGGTGGTCATTACTTAAGGGCCCAATTTCACTTTCCCACTTTTCTAAGTAGGGGGGGTAGTTTTGCTCTATTACTTCTATTAGGATTTTATAAAGTTTTGAAATCCTTTTTTCAAGGCATTGACGGTTCGCTAATAGCTTCTCCAATGGTCTAAATTGTTCCTTACCCCGTAATGGCTGTGATAAAGACTGAGTGAAATAATATAATTGATAATATCTCCATTTATCTAATGGCTTGTGACCCCATTTCCCTATGATTTCCTCATATGTGCATATCCTATTTCCTTCCATCACATCCTGTAATTTAATGTTATCTTTCTTAACCCATCTACTATAGTATAGATATTCCTCTTGACCTGGAATAAAAAATTTAGTGTCCAATAGTGGCATTAATGGTGAGTTGTGCTCCCAGTTATGTCTCTTATTTATTGTGTCCCAGATCCGAAGTGAGTTTTTTGTCAGTGTACTTGTGCTATACCCTAATTCTCTATATTTTGCAGGTATCCATATTATTTCCCCTAATTCCCTTCTACTTAACTTAATTTCTAGTTCCACCCAATCCTTTCCCTTTTTATTATGTATCCAATCCGGGATTCGTGAGATTGCTATAGCCTCGTAGTACTTTTTAAAATCAGGAATTGCCAACCCTCCTCTATCTTTACTTCTTGTCAAAGTGTTCAGTGCCACCCTCGCCGCTTTTTTTTTCCATATTAATCTTTTAATCATAGTTTTAAGTTTGCTTAAATAAACCTGTGATAACGCTATTGGGACCATTTGGCATGTATAAGTAAAAATTGGTAAGATAAACATTTTAACTACATTTATTCTCCCTATCCATGATAGAGCTTTATATTGAAACCCTTCCAAATGTTGTTTGATTTTATTTAATAGGGGGATATAGTTGGCCTCAAACAGGTCACCCATCTCTGCTGTCAACCTTATTCCCAAGTAGGCCAATTCCTTCCCACACCATCTAAAGGGTAATTTAGATTGAAGGATACTCTGCTCTTCTATTGGCATATTTAAATTCAAAATTTCAGATTTAGTTATATTGACCTTGAAGTTAGAAACTTTCCCAAATTTTGATAATTCTTCCATAATCACCGGTATGGAGGACCCAGGGTTAGAAATATAGAGCAAAAGGTCGTCCGCAAAAGCCGCGACCTTGAACTCCCTCTCAGCAGCCCATATCCCATGGATATTTTGATTCTTCCTAATAGCCGTCAGGAGGGGTTCTAGTGACAATATAAATAATAATGGAGAGAGCGGGCAACCCTGTCTTGTCCCGTTGAACAACTCAAGGGGGCAGGACAGGGCCCCATTTATTCTTATTTTAGCTTTAGGGTGGGTGTATAGGGCTTCTATCCAGCCCCTCATCCTCTCCCCTAATCCATACCGTTCCAACACTTCGAATAGGAACCCCCACCTAACTCTGTCAAATGCCTTTTCCGCATCTATAGACATGAGTACCGTGGGGGCACCCTGTCTTACAGATTCTTGGCATAACATAATGGTCTTTAATGCGTTGTCTCGCCCTTCTCTCCCTTGAATAAATCCAACCTGATCCTGCTGTATCCACTCTGACACATGGGGTCCTAATCGTTCAGCGATAATTTTTGCGAACAGTTTAATATCTGAATTTAGTAAGGAAATTGGCCTATAGCTTTCTACTGCAATTGGGTCCTTTCCCTCTTTCAAGATCAGGACCACATGTGTTAAGAGTGTCTCTTCTCGGAATTTTTCACCCTTCCCCACTGAATTAAAGTAATCGCATAGTTTTGGGACTAGCTGTTTTTGGAATTGCTTGTAATATGAAATCGGGAAACCATCAGGCCCCGGGCAACCTCCCTTAGCTGTATTTTTAATCGCCCTCTCAACCTCCCCCATTGATATTGGGGCTTCTAGCGCTTCCATTTCTATTTGCTTGGCCCTGGGAATATCTATCCCCTTTAAGTAATCCTTTATTTCCTCCCGTCCTATATTCTCTGCCTTATCCTGTTGTCCGATATTATAAAGGCCCCTATAGTATGTATAAAATGTATTCACAATATCATCTGGCATATTTTGTATATCCCCCCTCACCATTTCTCACTTTTGGGATAAAAGTTCTACTTTTCTTTTCCTTCACCCTCCTAGCCAACCATTTACCTGGTTTATTTCCCCACTGATACCTTTCTCTTCCCAGGATATGGTAGGCAGTTCTCCTATCCTGCTCTAAGCAGTCTTCTAGCTCTCTTTTTTTTATTATTAAATCTTGAGTGTCCCGGAGTCCCCTTGGTCTCCTCATCTGCTCCAATCTCTGGATTTCCTCATACAATAGGGTTTTCCTCCTCTCTCTTTCCCTCTTTTTCCCTGCTCCAATCCCTATTAATACCCCTCTTATTACTGCTTTGTGCGTTTCCCATAGTACAGGGCTAGAGGTTTCCGGTGTGTCGTTCAGTCTAAAAAATTGTTCAATCTCATGCTCAATCCTTCCTACTGAGTCCTCGTCCTGTAGTAGAGATTCATTCAATCTCCAATTCATCCTCGGTCCATGATCCTTCCCTATCTCCAACTGGATCATCACAGATGCATGATCTGAGACTGTTCTTATTTTTATTTCCGCCTTCTTAAGTGCCCTTAGTAATGAATGTTCCAAGAAGATATAATCTATTCGGGGGAAGGAACCATGGACCAAAGAGAAGCATGTATAATCCCTATCTTTTGGATGCAGTATTCTCCAGGTATCCTGTAGTTGGTATGAGGCTAACGCCCTTAAAAACGTTCTCTGTTTGTATTCAGATGTCCTGGGTCCCGCCCCTGTAGTATCTATTTTAGGGTTCATACTCCAATTGAAGTCCCCTGCAAGGATTAATTTCCCCTCTTTAAAGTCTTCTATTTTATTCAGTACTTTCTTCAAGAATCTACCCGCATTCTCGTTTGGGGCATAAATATTAACAATTGTACATTTAAAGTTAAACAGCATACCTTTTAGGCACAGGTATCGACCCTCCGGATCCACTAGTCGCTCCTCTAGGTTAAACCCCGTTGTTCTACTAAAGCCTATCGCAACCCCTCTAGAGTAA